>NC_141687.1:388341933-391131933 GCF_964263255.1 Lissotriton vulgaris
AAAACAACCCTACAGTGCCATCTACTGGCCCCGCAAGGTAAATTAAAACTGTGGTTCCGTCCCATATGCTTTATTAAAAATAGTTTTCATTCAGTGATCTTTAAATTATTTACATTTTAGTTTCATGTTTAAAGGTCAGAGTTGTTGTTAAGGCCACAAGTTGTTTAATAAAGTAGTTATTGAGGAGGTTGTGGATAATTTCCAGGTTGTTGTTTATGAGTTGTTGTTGTTAAGGACACTCGTTGTTGAAAAATCGTTGTTCAGTCCTTTTCCCGCAGTAGATGAGCGTAGTGCCCGAGTCGGAGTATAAGTTGCTAGCTCTTTGATTAGAAACCGAGGTCCAGAATTACGGGAAGCCTTGTAAGCAATGCACAAGTCCTTGAACTTTATGCGGTTTCTCACAGGGAGTCAGTGGTACTCCAGAATGGCATGTGAAATAGGCTTGTATTTGGGGGTTCTAGATAACAATCTGGCAGCTGCGTTCTGGACTGATTTTAATTTATGGATGACCTTGCTTTGGGCATTCACAAGAAGCCCATTACAGTAGTCAATGGTGGACATGACTAACGTACTGACCAAAGTTTTTCCCGCATTCAGGGGGAGAAATAGTAGAATCTTTTTTATCATTCGCAATTTATGGAATGAAGTTGCGAACACAGAGTTGGCATGAGGAACGCAGGTCAGCCAATCATCATATATGACACCCAGATTCCTAACCTTTGTCACTGGAGGTGGGGGGGGGGGCCCAATAAGAAGGGCCACCAAGAGGAGGACCTCTGTTTTATCAGAGTTCAGCTTAAGGCAATTGCTGGTCGATTTAAGGCCCATCCCGTGTGCTTTGATGACTCTAGCTAAGTCCGACACATAGATGTTAAAAAGTGTCAGACTTAGGGATAAACCTTGCGGAACACCACATGTGAGGACCAGTTGGGCAGAGTGAAAGGTGCCAAAATTTACCGACTGTGTACGGTTGGTGAGAAAATTAAGTCAGCAGGGGTCTAGCTTTGTGTTGGATGCCAATTTTTGTGACACGGTTGATCAGGATTGTATGATGGACCGTGTCAAAAGCTGAGAGATCCAGCAATATAAGGACAGCCGCCCCTTCCTGATCTAGAATGATTCTGATATCTTCAGATGCTTTGATGAACATGATTTCCGTTCCATGGCCCTTACGGAAGCCAAATTGAGTGTCGTCTTGTAGTTTTTGATCTTCATTATACTTGGAAAATTGAGTGTTCATCACCTTTTCATAAATTTTAGCCGGGAAAGGCAAACTGGCTTTTAGCCTGTAATTCTTTGTGTCAGTTGGGTCCAGGTTTGTTTTTTTCAGCAGAGGTTTAATGATAGTTTTCTTCCAGGTTATGGGGTATATGCCTGATGTAAACATAGCATTACAGATGTTAGATGAAACCGGTGCAATCAAGTCAGCAACTGGTATAAGTGCAGACGGAGGACAGGGATCGATGGCAGATCCTGATTTGATGGAGGAGATTAGATTGCAATCTGGTCAGGTGTGGTGTTATTAAATAATAATAAGGAGTATTCAGTGGTACCACATATTGAAGGCTGG
Source organism: Lissotriton vulgaris (assembly GCF_964263255.1). NCBI lineage: Eukaryota > Metazoa > Chordata > Amphibia > Caudata > Salamandridae > Lissotriton > Lissotriton vulgaris. The sequence goes on from NC_141687.1 coordinate 388,343,504, forward strand.
TCAACAGTGTTGGTGTGTGATGAAAATTTAGAATAGATATCATTCACTTTTAAAAAAAAGTAGTTTGCTAAAGAGTCACACAGTACCTGTGAAGGGGCAGGAGTGCAGGTACACACACATGCACCACGGAATGGAACCTGACAGCATAATGTCACCATAAATACAAGCATCCAGAGCAAAACTATTCCTACACTGACAAAGATCGAAATGCTGTCAAGGACCAAAGCCACAGCCCTTCCGATATCCACCATTGACCCTCGATATGCATTCCTCTCTCTACCAAACTACCACTCTATTTACACCATGACAACAGCAAACAACAAAGATCAGTCTACCCAAGCAACACAGACGAACAAGCTCCTTTAGTGTATTGGCCTGTCTCGCACACATCACTTCAAATCTTCTGCCCTGAACTATAGGTCTATAGTCTGTAGTGCAACAACCCATATCTGCCCTCGAGATTTGGACCTTGATGCTAGTGTACTCACAGAAACTTGGTTCTCTTAATTCACCCTAACCACTTAGAAGCAACATTCTCCACCTTAATAGAACAGAAAACTGGTTGGATTGGCTTTATCCAATAGGAGTCCTTAAATAGAAACGAATTAACTCAATAAATGTCTCTTAGTTATAATTAACTCACTGTATAGATTACCAACATCAACACCACTGAAAGTAAACATCTTATACTACTCACCTGGAGTAAACATTTTTATTGATGACTTCCTTAATTGTAGTACTGATTTCCACACCTTTTATGATCAGATTTTCTTGGTATATTTCAACATCCACTGAAAAATGCACAAAAACATATCAAACATATCCCTCCTCAAAATCTTAAAGCCTTCCTATCTTCAAACCATTCTTGTCAGCAAATCCTGACTACCACACAACAATGTGCTACAACACTTCAGCCACCTTATCCAAAATAGGGGCTGTAGCCTTATTATATTGCTCTTTTTCATAAAGAAACCTTCTATTCTAATCTCTCAAATCAAATTTGTCGTACCACTTTTTGAGTCATTTCATTTCAAAATCCCAACCTTAAAAACCTTCCACACGCTAAGCCGGAAACAAATATGGTAAGATCTCACGCATATTGACAACAGCCACTGGCTTCTATTGGCTTTGCTAATGCTTTGCAATGTCAGGAGAACATCATTCGATTACACCCAACCCAGGTTGTTCAAATGAAGGTAAGCCTCCTTCAACAGCACATTGACCTGGAAATTAAACAAAGCATCAAAATTCATACTTACGCATATGAAGTAGGGTGTGGCTCACTGATACCGGCCATGTCAGCTCTGGCAGCACTCCAAGAGCGTGATCTAGAAATAAATCTCTAATCTGCTGCTGTTACGCAGGTCTGTTTGCCCTTATCCAGTCCTGCAACATTCTTGGCTCTTCCAAGGCTCATTATCTAGAATTAAAGGATTTGCCACCCATTGAAATTCAAATGATGATGATCAAGTGAACAGTGCCAAGGGGAACATCAAAGCTTTACAAGAAAAGATTGAGAGTAACAAGCCAGGTGATACTTCACACCTGATGCATAATTCAGAAAGGTTTTTTTCCAAGTTCATATCCGACCTTCTGAGAAAATGTTTTGTAATTTACCCAAGTGTAGTTTACTGTCTATTCCCAAAGCATGAAATGTGAAACTGGGTGCCCTATCCAGATGTCTAGCAGACTCGTCTTCATTTAGAGCATGGGTACTCACAAATAAGGGTGGGCGTAAAATCCGTTTCACGGGCGAATTTGCGGATTGTTCGCGATTACGCGATCCGCGAATCCCGCGAAATTGCGGTAAAATCCGCGAATCAGCGGGGACGCATTTTGAGTCAAGCAAGGGTTACAGCAGCAGGTGCAAAAGTTGAACCTAATTTCTTTGTAAAAGGGTTACAAACAAATTAACTTCAACTTGGACACCTGCTGCTAATTGCTTCCTGGCGCCTCGTTGCCTACTTGCAACTATTCTCTGACCCTGCTCTGACCCTTGAAGCAGGGTCAGAGAATAGTTACAAGTAGGCAACGAGGCACCTGTCCAAGGAAATAAACCTCATCAGGAAGCACTTACAGATATAAAAAACAGGAAGAAGGGAGAGGATGGCAAAAACACCCATTTTGAGTTGTCAGGAGGGGTTAAACTAAAAGAGACCTTTACAGCACAATTTTCATATGCATTTTGCTAAAAATAAAAAGCTGTATGTTCTGTAGTGGCAGCTCAGGAATCTGGCCCTTCAGAGATCCGGCCTCTCTTTCTTTCTCTCGTTCTCTCTCTCCCTCTCTCTTTCCCTCTCTTTCTCTCTCTTTCTATCTATCTATCTATCTATCTATCTCTCTCTCTCTCTCTCCCTCTCCCATAAACGACTGCATGGGTAACTTCGCTATGCAAGCGGCTCGCGAAGACGCAAAAAGCCCCGCGAACACACAAAAAACCCTGCGAACACACAAAAAACCCTGCGAACACGCAAAAAAACAAAATTCGCACAAATTCGCGAATTTTGCAGATCGCGAATTCGCAAATCCTCAAATTCGCGGATCGCGAATTCGTAAAATTCGCCCATGCTTACTCACAAACTTTCTCTCGGGGGCCAAATTAACAGTGTGGTTTGTGGCAGAGGGCCGCACCGGTGGGGGCGGGGTCAGTGGCAGAGGGGGCGGGCTAGAGAAAAAAAACTGTGACCATGAGGTTGAACACAGGCCACTGTAGCAGACGCCTTCATCCACTGAGCCGCCAAACCCGGCGTACACACATCTCTCTCTCTCTCTCTCTCTCTCTCTCTCTCTCTCTCTCTCTCTCTCTCTCACTCTATCTCTTTCTCTCTCTCTTTTTATCTCTCTCTCTCTCTCTCTCTCTCTCTGTCTCCCTCCCTCTCTCTATCTCTCTCTGTCTCCCTCTGTTTCCCTGTGTCTCACTCACCACCATATACTTTTTACTATATATTGTTGTACCTGATTCGTAAGATTTCACCATCTCACACTTCTGTAGGCCATAAGATTGAACGATTCTTTTTTACAATTTCTCGATTTTCAAGAAAAATATTTTAAATGTTTTAGCTCTGGTCATAGAGCGGACTTAGACTGCAGCCGCGATTCTTAATTAATATGTCATACCTCATTTATATCTTTTTAAGCAGCCCGGTATTCTGTGGCTTATTGTCGAAGGGTTTGTTCCTGTAAACATTATGTATATTTTCTATTTATATCCAAGCACGCTTGATTGCACTTTTTATCGGAATAGTTCATCCAAAATTGTTTTCAGTATGAGACTTCTCAAGAAAATGCTCAACATTAGCGCAGTCAACACCTTCTTTTTAATTTGTGACCCGTGTTGCATAATTCTAATGTTTGCCTGTTGACATGTTGTGCCAATGTAATTTTTTTGGCAGGGACATAGTATGGCCTAAATTACATTCTTAGTTTTACAATTAGTAAAGTCGGTATGTTTCCACTTTACCCCATTGTGATTAAACTCAGTCCCTTCAATAGTACTGTTACACGCCACACAGTTTCCACATTTATGTTGGTCCATAATTGGTTTCATATTCCATTTTGATAATAGGTCACTTTTTGGTTTCTGTAATGAAATGTCTGAACGTATTAACTGCTGCCCTATGCTATGATTCTTTTTTATTGCAAACATCGGCTATGGAAAAGGACAGTCCAAGTTTTCAAGAAGGTGACAGTTTTTAAGTATTATTTGTCTAAATTTGTTTGTGGCAGGTGGTAACGCAAACCAGTTTTTAAAGTTCTTTCTTCTCTTTAACCTGTAAAAGGCTTTCACAGGGTGTAAATCTCGTTCTTTTTAAAGAGTGCTTTAGTTATTTTTTTGGGTAGCCTCTTTTCGCCAGCTCCTTACAAAAGGTCCCTGCATGTCCTTCAAAGTCTAAAACATCTGTGCAGTACCTCCTGATCCTTAATAACTGCCCATATGGGAGATTTTCTTTGAGACTTTTCGGGTGTGCACTCCTACAGTGCAGGATTGTATTCTTGTCTGTATCTTGCTTGTACAATGATGTACACAACTGGTTTGTTTCTATGCTGATTTCAACATTTAAGAATGTCATTTTTGTTTTACTTGACTGGACAGAGAACCTAATATCTCTATGTCGATTATTTAACCAATCGTGAAAAGATTTCAATTCAATCTGGCTCCCCTGCCACTGGAGCGAGATATCGTCGATATATCATAACCACTGGAATATTTTGTCTTTAAAAGGGTTGTTTCTTTCGATAAATCGTTCTTCATATTGAGCCATATACAGAACCGCTATTTGTGGCGCATAAGGACAACCCATGGCAATACCCTTTATTTGTAAAAAAAAACTGGTCTTCAAATTTAAAGTAGTTTTTGTGAGGGCTACCTCTGCCAATTGTAAAATAAATAAAGTCGGAACTCTATGCGTTCTCTGCCATCCAAGTAAAATTACATAATTTCCAAAGCCTCATCCTGGGGTATCTGGGTATAAAGCGACTTGATTTGTCACCATGAATTGTGTTTGATCATCAAATGGTAGGCCTTCGACTTTCGTAATAAAGTCTGTTGTGTCTCGTAGGTGATATTTTACATCCTTAAAAAAAGATTTTAAAAAGAAGTCTACATACTTCGAGATGGGTTCTAAAATCGAATCGCACCCAGAGACTATCGATCTTCCCGGGACTTTTCAAGATTTTTATGGATCTTTGGCAAGAAGCTCAAAACGGGGGTTCTTGGGAACTTTTTAATTAGAAAGTTGTGTTCCTTTGGTCCCAAAAACCCTCCTTCCACACCTAGTTGTAGAATTTCTAAAATTGTGCCACTGGGTCATCTTTTACCATTTGATACCAGGTTTGATTGTTGACCTGGTTTCTCCCTTCCTCAAAGTACATATCAGGTGGCCAAACCATTACTGCCCCACCCTTATCGGCCTGTTTAATGACCACTGATGTATCTGCTTTTAGTGTTTGTATCGCTTTTTGCTGTTCCTGACTTATGTTCTTATGGACATATTTTTTAGACTTTTCCAATTTATTGATTGAAGATAAAACCATCTGTTCAAACGCAAAGATTTGTTTGGGAATATTTTGTGTTGGATTGAACTTAGATTTAACTCTAAGTCCAGTCACTTCTCTGTTTCTCATTGGTTTCGCATTAGCAAAAAAAGCTTTTAATCTAATCTTCCTACAGAACTCTACAGCTTCAAGTTTAAGATTAGTGTAATCTGTAGGTCTTTGTGGAACACATTGTAACCCTAGACTCAATACCGTTTCTTCTTCTTTTGATAGTTGTTTCTTAGACAGATTTACTATAGTCAACGTATCTAGGATTTGTAGATTGCAGGTTCTCATTTTCCATGGTGCTTTGAACCTGGCTTTTTGTTGGCCGCCCTTGTCTAAAAAAGACATGTCCTTTTTAGACGATTTAGATGATGAAGTGTCAGAGAATGTAGAAAAACGGTTTCTTGATCTCCCCTGGTAAGTGCTAAGGGCGCTACGTGATTCAGTCAAAGTATAATAATCTTCTTTTAAGAATGGATACACTTCCTTGATATTGAAGGACTTTGAATCCTTTTCAAATGTTGCCGTCTTTATATTAATGGTATTGTCTTTAAACACTTGGATGTCCTTATCAATATTTTCTTAAAGGGTCTCAGCTTCTGCAGCGGATTGATTATTCTTGATAGTCTGTGTCAATTCTTCAAGCTCTTCTGCTTCTTTCTTACATAGCCTCTGTGCTGTCTCAATTGTGTGGACCATGAGGTCACGACTACACTTTTAAAAAAAATGTGTTTATTCAGAATTGCATAGTAAAATACAGCATTTACATATTTCAATGACATATGTATATAAGAAAAGTCGAGCACTATGGGCTCTGCTGTAGCACATTTCGGTAGGATAAGAATTTTGTAAAGAACTAACAAAACATGCTCACGTCAGTACACATGTGAAATAAATCTGGTAATCTTAGCATTTCTTTTCACAAAAACGGGTCATAGCAATAAATAAGCATATCTTTGGAGACAATGCACATTTTGGTGGGCCAATCCCTTAACGATACATTCAGAAATAGTTAAGAGCATATCAAATGTTATACCAGAATTCGGCTTGAGCAGAAGTTGTCGTGGTCTCAGGCTTATCTAAGCATAGTATAGTGCCAACGTGGCCTTGTGCGGTACATTTGCACAATCTCAGATAGGGGGAACTCCAACCCAGCATGACTTAGCTATGTGTCCTGGGCATCGGGCTCATATGGGAGGGATTCCGCCCTGTTCCCTGACCATTGTAAGAACGGCTCCCAAATATCACTTGGTTGCGAGGCAGTTGGCATCAGATCCCAATATGCTCCTAGTTGTGTGTGGCCATATGCCACATCCGTCAGCCAGTCTGCAAATTTAGGTCGGGATCTACGCCCCCCATTTCATAGCCACCTGACGTTTAGTATATAACAATAACAAGGCATGCAGTTTTCGACTTTTGGGTTCCGTGTTTGCCACCCACCCAAGGATGCCAAGGAGCGGGGAGGGATCATCTACTCTATTCAGAATTTTGTTTATGGCGACAAAATTTCTGACCAGTAATCAAACAAAGCTGAGCAGTTCCAGGCCACGTGCATAAAGGAAGCCCCTTCCTCCCCACACTTCCAGCAATTGTCATCTTCCCTGATACCCATGCGGTGGAGAGCTAGTGGGGTGCGGTAGAATCTGTGGAGAAACTTAAAGTGTATTAGTCAAAGTTTGTAGTTGGGGGAAAGTTCCAACAGCTGCCTACAACAGAATGACCACTGTTCATCAGTTAAGGGCGTCTCAAGCTCCTCATTCCACAATAACATAGACTTAGGCACCACATTTGGGGATTGTTCCTGCATGGAGTTGTACAAGCGAGACACCAGTTTCTTCCGGGATGCCCTCGCTAATACGTTTTGGAGTGCCTGTAGTTGCGGCGGTTCCTCTGGGAATTGGCCCTACAGTGCTTTGCATGCAGATTTGAGTTTGTGATATGTGAACATGTCCCTGAAAGACAAGGGCTGGCCCTCCTCCGCAACCTACAGATCACAGAACCTGCCATCTGGGTATATATCAGCAAATGTGCGTATTGTAGATCCAGCAATGGATACATCTCCTCTGCCCTCTTCCAGACATCGGACAATGGGGTTCTGCTTGAGGGGGATCGCGGGCACGAATAAGAGGGGTAGGGCCACACGCTTTGCAGCTCGCGCCAACGTCCAGCGAAGCATGTTGGCTGAGTCAATGTCCTGTGTTGGCCTGGGAGTTTTGCAATATAAAGCCACCCCCAGCGGCAACGGAGCCACAAGTCTAATTCTACCGCCCCGCGTGGCTGATAAGGCGTGGGGTAGGCCCAGAAGTGAAGATATTGGGCCTGTGCGCACTGCGCCTACAGCTGCATGTCTGGAGCTCCCATACCACCCTGCCTCAGTGGTAGTGTCAACAATGCCCATGAAATCCTGGCCTGACTCCCTGCCCATACCAATGATAGTAGATGCGAGCGCAAACATGTGAAAAAATGATGTGTCAGTGGGATGGGTATGTTTTCAAACAGGTAGAGGAATTTGGGCAGTACAATCATTTTTGCTAATGCAATTCTACCAGCCAGAGAGAGGGGGAGTGTCGTCCATATTGCCACTTTACTTTCAAGCCAGGTCACTGCCCTTCCAAAATTTATAGTCCAGAGATCCTGAAGATTACGGCTAATCCAGATGCCGAGATATTTGACTTCATTAGCTTCCCAACGCAGAGGGTATTCAGAGTGTACTTCAGGAGTATTGTCAGTTAAAGGAAACATCACTGACTTAGACCAATTTATAGAAACACCTGATAGCCCCCCTAATTTAACAAATTCTCTCAACAATGGATTCAGATTCTCAGCTGGGTTAAGCACATACAGATTGACGTCATCCGCATATAGCGAGATCAGCAGGCTCCAGGTGCTGAAACCTATACCTCTGGCGGTATGATGCTGCCTGATTCTGGCTGCTAATGGCTCCATGGCAATTGCAAATAAGAGAGGGGACAACGGGCAACCTTGCCTAGTGCCTCTTGAGATTGGAAATGGGTCCGATATCATGCCATTGACTCTCACCCTAGTCCTGGGTGAAGTGTAGAGTAAGCGAATTTGATTAATGAACAACGGTCTAAACCCATACGCTCCAGTATAGTAAACAGATATGGCCATTTAAGTGAATCAAATGCGTTTGTGGCATCTGAAAACATCGGTGCTGCTTGCACATCTGGATGCAGATAATGCAAGACAGAGAACACAGTTCTCAGGTTGTGCGAGGTTGCTCGGTCTGGTATGAAGCCTGATTGGTCCGGGAGGGCCACCATTGGGAGTAAAGGTTGTAATCGATCTGCTATTATTTTCGCATATATTTTTACATCTACATTTATTAGTGACATGGGCCTGTAGGAGTCCAGGCATTGGCTGTCTTTGTCGGGCTTCAGCAAGTTTATGATTAGGGCTTCTCTCATAGATTCCGGCAGTATTCCCTCCTCTAGCGCCTCAGCAAACACAGCGTGTAGCCGTGGGGCAAGTTCTTCCACATAGGTTTTATAAAACACCGCCGTAAGACCATCAGGTCATGGAGCTTTATTCAGCGGGTGGGCTTTAATAGTTTTAGCGATGTCTTGAATTGTTACTGACTGGTCCATATACTTTCTATGTTCGTTATTAAACCATACTAGCGCTATGGACTCTAAATACGACTTGAGAGCACCTTCTGGTGTACCATGCGTGGACTCATATAGATTTGAGTAGTGAAAGCCTGCAATATCTCACTTTGCCCCGCTATCGTGTCCCCTGTTGCGTTAGTAAGTGTGTGCACATGTGTGGGTGGTGTGGAGGTATTGATCATTCTGGCTAGGGTCCGACTGGGCCTGTCGCCCTCACCATATGTCCGAGCTTCAGCCTGCTTGCCTAGGAATTTTAGTTCGCGCTCAGCCTCCTCAGCGAAGTCCAGTAGTTTAGCTTTTATTTGCGCGGCTAGGTCAGGTGTGAGATCATCACAAAATGATTGTTCAAGTGTTTTAAGCTCTCTCTCTATTTCAGCTATGGTGCTCCTAATGGCCTTTAAAACCCCTGCCCTACGCGCGATACATTGCCCTCTTATAACCACCTTAAAGGCGTCCCATAAGACTGAGTCTGTAGTAATGGATCCTTCATTGTTAGCAAAAAACTCATCACGCCTTATCTCTTCAGTGAAGGCTGTGTCTTGAAGCGCATGAGGTGGGAGTCGCCAGGTGAAAGCTCTAGTGGGGGCCCCTGGAATTTCTAGCTCTAAAAGACAGGGGGCATGGTCAGATAGTGAGCGGGCTAAAATCCCAACGCCTACTGTCCAGGTTGCCACGTCTTGCGACACCAGCCAAAAGTCCAATCTAGACCAGGCGGCGTGATGAGCAGATATGCATGTACCCGCCTTGGTATGTGCGTTTCGAGACCGCCATATATCGATAAGTGAACCTTCATTAATTATGTCACTCAGTGCCTGACTGGCGTGTGGATGTAGTGGTCTGGATGTGTCCTTTCTGTCTAGAGAATCGCACAACACTACGTTATAGTCGCCTCCCCAAAAAATTGTCGGGCAGTCTAGAATTGTTATCTGTGCCCACACTTCCCTGAAAAATTCCGGATTGTCTACGTTAGATCACGACTACACTTGGTATTAATATAACTGAAGCCTTTCTTATATTCAGCGTCCTCTATGAAAATAATTGGAATGTTTTTAATCTGGAGCCCCCTGGGAATTGTGCCCTCTCTTAAATGTTGTGGAAGGAAATGGCCATGGAGCTCGGTACATTTATGTTTCTGGTGTAGGTGTATTAGTTTTCCAGCTTCATTCTGCCGCTTGGCTGATGAGCTTAGTGTAATAGTGGAGAAAGGGGAGGAAGCAATTACATTTTGGAAATGACTTTCCATGAAGGACAATGTTTCTTTCTTCGACATTGCTTTCAGGACAAAATAAACCTGTCTAGAATCTACTTCTATTGTATTGAAAAAGAGAGCAAACTTCTTATTCCTCGTCCCTACTCACACGAGTGATCACCCGCTCTATAGTTTCAAAAATTGTGGTGAGTTAGGCCCACGGGACAAGGGCTAGGCAGGGCCGTTATATTGTTAAGCCACCAGGGATAAGCCTATACCTCGACTTTTTAGCTTAAAGGAATAACACTTCTTCTTTATGTTTATCCTGGTATATTTATTAATACCTTTTACTTTATATTTTAGTTTTTCATTTCCTCAAACATTAACACATGGAAAATGAAAACATTGTCACTTCATAGTCATATAGAAAAGACACTGCATAAAAAACATTTTACATTTACATTAAATAAATCTTGCTTTACAAAACAATATCACAAAAACTGTTCAGCTCAAAATTGTGAATAAACAATATTCAAATTCAACCATATAGACAACAACAACTTCTAACTTGCAGCCCTAATTCTAAATTTTCTTTTGTTATCTACATATTGGTATCCAGCTAATTTCAAAACCAAAGTAAACATCACTATTTTCAATTTGAGCCACAAGGGCATTCGATCCTTATTTGCGAAGTGGAATTAAACCACCATTCCTCAATGTTTAAGGGATATGCAGATGCGTTTCAATTCCTGGTATTCCTTAACAGGACTCTCATCAGGGCTTTTTCTTTTTTTTCTGTAAAGAAGTTGTGACATAAAAACACACTTTTAGAGTCTCCCTATATGTTTGTTTCACCACTATATACTCTTTACTATATATTATTGTACCTGATTCATAAGATTTCACCATCTCTCACTTTTGCAGGCCATAAGAATAAACGATTCTTTCTTACCATTTCTCGATTTTCTAGAAGAATATTAAAAATGTTTTAGCTCAGGTCATAGAGTGGCGCAGCCACGATTCTTAATTAATATGTCATACCTCATTTGTTTCCTTTTTAAGCAGCCCGGTATTCTGTTGCTGATTGTCGTTGGGCTTGTTCCTGTAAACAACATGTATATTTTATATTTATATCCAAGCACACTTGATTGCACTTTTTATCGGTATAAAAAAAGAGAATTCTGAGAGTACCTGATTTAAACAAGCTTGAGCCAGTCTCTTTTACTCTGTCTTTTTGTGGCTGCAGACACTTGGGCCCAGATGTAGGTAAAATAGATTTACCGAATTTTAATTACCGAATTCTACCGATTCGGTAATTAAAAATCGGTAAATCTTAGGGGTGGATATGTAGGAACATCCAGATGTTCCTTTTACCGAATCGGTAAATATCTGTATTTACAGATTCGGTAAATACCGACCGGTAATGCCCCATTCATTCCTATGGGCTTTAAAGCCCATAGGAATGAATAGGGCATTACCGGTCGGTATTTACCGAATCGGTAAATACCGATTTTGACAAGGGTGCACGGGGTGTCACTTTGACACCCTCTAGCACCCCCAAAAAAGATTCGGGGGCCATGTGGCAGGCATACCTGCCCTAAGGGCAGGTCTGCCTGTCATATGGCACAGGTGTGCATGCACACATGTGCATGCACACCGGAATCAGTATTTTACCATGAAGTTGGATTTCATGGTAAAATACCGATTCTGTAAGGCTTGTGGGACTCAGAAGAGTCCCACCTACATCTCATTGTTACCGAATCGGTAAAAATACCGATTCGGTATTTTACAGATTCGGTAAATTTACTGATCGGTAAATTTACCGAATCTGTAAAATATGTGGCCCTACATACCATTATGTGAATCTCGGTCGGTAACGGCCGAAAATACCGATTTTCGGCCGTTACCGACCGACCTACATCCGGCCCTAGGTTTCTACAGAAAAAGATGATTTAGTTTACTCGCGAAGTTTGCAACAATGATTCACTTCGCAGTAACGCTGCAACACAAAACTACCTTTTACATCAGCAAAGCTAAAGGACGCTGCTTTTCGTTTTTCGCATGGACCTTTCACGCTCGCATTTTCCTGCAATCTGAAATGCGAATCAGTTTGCATATCCCGAAGTGTTCATAGCAGTATCAGTTTGATTATGCAGTTTTAAAGCCAGGTACTCGCAAGTTTTTCTCATCTAGCTCCCAGTTACAAAATTCCTTTAGTGGTGGCAGACATTTTGCACCTCCCACTTACTAAATAAAAGATGGACGGTGCTTCCAGCCGTATCAACCAATCACAGTTCACTTTCTTTTGGGAACCACAGAGATGCATTATGGGATTTGCAGTCTCATATTTTATTTAGTGCACTCATGCTGTTCAAACCTGAAGCTATACTATTACATTTCATTATTAAGTATGCTTCTTTCTATAATAATGCACTTTCTAAATCAATTTGTCTTTTGGCCACATTTATTGCAGCAAGAATAGTCCATTGAAAATTGTTTTCAGTATGAGACTTTTCAAGAAAATGCTCAACCATTGGTGCAGTCAACACCTTCTTTTTAATTTGTGACCAGTGTTGCGTAATTTTAATGTTTGCCTGTTGGCATGTTTTGCCTTTGTAAGTGTTTTGGCAGGGACATAGTATGGCATAAATTACATTCTTACTTTTACAATTAGTAAAGTCAGTATGTTTCCACTTTCCCCCATTGTGATTAAATTCAGTCCCTTCACTAGTACTGTTACACGCCACAAAGTTTCCACATTTATGGTGGCCCATTATTAGATTGATATTCCATTTTGATAGTAGGTCACTTTTTAGTTTCTGTAATGAAATGTCTGAACGTATTAACTGCTGCCCTATGCTTTGATTCTTTTTCATTGCAAACATCGGCTTTTGAAAAGGACAGTCCAAGTTTTCAAGAAGATGTCAGTTTTTAAGTATTATTTGTCTAAATTTGTTTGTGGCAGGGCCAAAGGTGGTAACGCAAACCAGTTTTTTAAGTTCTTTTTTCTCTTTAACCTGTAAAAGGCTTGCACGGGGTGTAAATCTCGCTTTTTTTAAAGAGTGCTTTAGTAATTTTTTTGGGTAGCCTCTTTTCGCCATCTCCTTACAAAAGGTCCCTGCATGTCCTTCAAAGTCTAAAACATCTGTGCAGTTCCTCCTGATCCTTAATAACTACCCATATGAGAGCTTTTCTTTGAGACTTTTCGGGTATGCACTCCTATAGTGCAGGATTGTATTCTTGTCTGTATCTTGCTTGTACAATGATGTACACAACTGGTTTGCTTCTATGTTGATTTCAACATCTAGGAATGTCACTTTTGTTTTACTTGACTGGACAGAGAACTTAATATCTCTATGTCGATTATTTAACCAATCATGAAATGATTTCAATTCGATCTGGCTCCCCTGCCACTGGAGAAAGATTTCGTCGATATATCGTAACCACTGGTATATTTTGTCTTTAAAAGGATTGTTTCTTTCGATGAACCGTTCTTCATATTGAACCATATACAGGACCACTATTTCTGGCGCATAAGGACAACCCATGACAGTACCGTTTATTTGTAATCTTTCATTATGAAGTATGCTTCTTTCTGTAATAATGCACTTTCTAAATCAATTTGTCTCTTGGCCACATTTATTGCAGCAAGAATAGTTCATTGAAAATTGTTTTCAGTATGAGACTTTTCAAGAAAATGTTCAACCATTGGTGCAGTCAACACCTTCTTTTTAATTTGTGACCCGTGTTGCGTAACTCTTATGTTTGCCTGTTGACATGTTTTGCCAATGTACATTTTTTGGCGAGGACATAGTATGGCATAAATTACATTCTTAGTTTTACAATTAGTAAAGACGGTATGTTTCCGATTTATCCCATTGTGATTAAACTCAGTCCCTTCAATAGTACTGTTACACGCCACACAGTTTCCACATTTATGGTGGCCCATTATTGGTTTCATATTCCATTTTGATAGTAGGTCACTTTTTGCTTTCGGTAATAAAATGTCTGCGAGTATTAACTGCTGCCCTATGCTTTGATTCTTTTTCATTGCAAACATCGGCTTTGGAACAGGACAGTCCAGGTTTTCAAGAAGATGCCAGTTTTTAAGTATTATTTGTCTAAATTTGTTCGTGGCAGGGCCAAAGGTGGTAACGCAAACCAGTTTTTCAAGTTCTTTCTTCTTTTTAACCTGTAAAAGGCTTTCACGGGGTGTAAATCTCGCTTTTTTTAAAGAGTGCTTTAGTAAATTTTTTGGGTAGCCTCTTTTCGCCATCTCCTTACAAAAGGTCCCTGCATGTCCTTCAAAGTCTAAAATATCTGTGCAGTTCCTCCTGGTCCTTAACAACTGCCCATATGGGAGGTTTTCTTTGAGACTTTTCGGGTGTGCACTCCTATAGTGCAGGATTGTATTCTTGTCTGTATCTTTCTTGTACAATGATGTACACAACTGGTTTGCTTCTATGCTGATTTCAACATCTAGGAATGTCACTTTTGTTTTACTTGACTGGACATAGAACTTAATATCTCTATGTCGATTATTTAACCAATCGTGAAATGATTTCAATTCGATCTGGCTCCCCTGCCACTGGAGCGAGATATCGTCGATATATCGTAACCACTGGTATATTTTGTCTTTAAAAGGGTTGGTTCTTTCGATAAACCGTTCTTCATATTGAGCCATATACAGAACCACCATGTCTGGCGCATAAGGACAACCCATGACAGTACCGTTTGTTTGTACAAAATATAGGTCTTCAAATTTAAAGTCGTTTTTTTTAGGGCTATGTCTGCCAATTGTAAAATAAATGAAGTCGGAACTTTATGCAGGCATTCTCTGCCATCCAAGTAAAATTCCATAACTTCCAAAGCCTCATCCTTGGGTATCTGGGTATAAAGCAACGTGACATCAAGTGTCACCATGATTTGTGTTTGATCATCAAATGGAAGGCTTTTGACTTTTGTAATAAAGTATGTTGTGTCTCGTAGGTAAGACTTTACATCCTTCAAAAAAGGTTTTAAAAAGAAGTCTACATTCTTCGAGATGGGTTCTAAAATCGAATCGCACCCAGAGTCTATCAGTCATCCCAGGGACTTTTCAAGATTTTTATGGATCTTTGGCAAGAAGTACAAAACGGGAGTTTTGGGGACCTTTTTAATTAGAAAGTCATGGTCCTTTGGTCCCAAAGACCCTCATTCAACACCTAGTTGTAGAATTTCTGAAATTGTGCCTTGTATTGATTGCACTGGGTCATCTTTTACCTTTCGATACCAGGTTTGATTGTTGACCTTGTTTCTCCCTTCCTCAAAGTATATATCACGTGGCCAAACCACTACTGCCCCACCCCTATCGGCCTGTTTAATGACCACTGATGTATCTGCTTTTAGTGTTTGTATCACTTTTTGCTGTTCCTGACTTATGTTCTTATGGACATATTTTTTAGACTTTTCCAATTTATTGATTGAAAATAAAACCGTCTGTTCAAATGCATAGATTTGTTTGGGAATATTTTGTGTTGGAAGGACCTTAGATTTAACTCTAAGTCCAGTCACTTCTCTGTTTCCCATTGGTTCTGCATTAGCAACAAAAAGCTTTCAATCTAATCTTCCTACAGAACTCTACAGCTTCAAGTTTAAGTTTAGTGTAATCTGTAGGTCTTTGTGGAACAAAATGTAACCCTAGACTCAATGCTGTCTCTTCTTCTTTTGATAGTTGTTTCTTAGGCAGATTAACTATAGTTGACGTATCTAGGATTTGTAGAACAGATTGCAGGTTCTCATTTCCCATGGTGCTTTGAACCTGGATTTTTGTTGGCCGCCTTTGTCTAAAAAAGACACCTGCTTTTTAGAGTTACCTTCCCTGGAGTCTGTCCTTGATGATTCAGATGATGAAGTGTCAGAGAATGTTTAAAAACGGTTTCTTGATCGGCCTGGTTAGTGCTAAGGGCTCTACGTGATTCAATCAAAGTATAATAATCTTCTTTTAAGAATGGATACACCTACTCGATATTGAAGGACTTTGAGCCCTTTTCAAATTTTGCTGTCTTTATATTAATGGTATCGTCTTTAAACACTTGGATGTCCATATCAATTTTTCTAAAAGGGTCTTAGCTTCTGCAGCAGATTGATTATTCTTGATAGTCTGTGTCAATTCTTCAAGCTCTTCCGCTTCTTTCTTACATAGCCTCTGTGCTGTCTCAATTGGGTGGACCATGAGGTCACAACTACACTTGGTATTAAAATAACTAAAGCCTTTCTTATATTCAGCTTCCTCTATGAAAATAACTTGAATGTTTTCAACCTGGAGACCCCAGTGAATTGTGCCCGCTCTTAAATGTTGTAGAAGGAAATGGCCATGGAGCTCAGTACGTATATGTTTCTTGTGTAGTCGTGTCAGTTTTTCAGCCTCATTCTGTTACTTGGCTGATGAGTTTAGTGTAATAGTGGAGAAAGGGGAGGAAGCAATTACATTTTGGATATGACTTTCCATGAAGGACAATGTTTCTTTCTCCGACATTGCTTTCAGGACGAAAAAATTGTTCCTCGTCCCTACTCATGCGAGTGATCACTTTGCGGTAACGTTGTAACACAAAACTACCTTTTACATCAGCCAAAGCTGAAGGACGCTGCTTTTTGTTTTTCGTATGGACCTCTCACGCTCGCATTTTCCTGCAATAAAATATGCAAATCAGTTTGCATATCCCGAAGTGTTCATAGCAGTGTCAGTTTGATTATGCAGTTTTAAAGTCAGGTACTCACGAGTCTTTCTCATCTAGCTCCCAGTTAAAAAATTCCTTCAGTGGTGGCAGCCATTTCGCGCCTCCCACTTACTAAATAAAAGTTGGACGGTGTTTCCAGCCGTATCAACCAATCACAGTTCACTTTCTTTTGGGAACCACAGAGATGCATTATGGGATTTGCAGTTTCATGCTAAAGATATGCTTAAGTGGTCGTTTATCCAAATCAAACCTTTTTTAGAAAATATTGACTCAACTCAAGAGTAAGATCAAAACTAAGCAAAGCGCTACTAGAAAAAACAAATAGGCGGTCAATAAGCAGATGGGTGACATTTTTTTAATTAAAATAAGTCCTATATTGTCTATGAAATGGCCCGAGACAAATGGCAGAAGAAAAAAGGCCTCCACATCCCAAGAGCGGTCTGCAATAGAATTAATAAACTCAGTGCAACAACAATTAGAGGTGCCAATTTTAGGAGAATTCTGCACAAAATGTTTAATATATAGGACCCCATCATTCCTCTATAATATATACACCGTGAATGAAGACGGGTGTTTTTGCTGCTCCGAAGAGGGAGGAGAGGAGGTACCTGGACTCACATTGTTTGGGACGAAGTTGAGAAATATCTCAGAACGACTACAGGTCAAGCATTAACTATTGACAAGTATACTAAAATTCTTGGGTGTTCACCAAGCATAACGATAGATAAAATGCAAGAGGAATGTTTGCAAGATAATTCTTGTCTGGTGGCAAGATATATAATTCTCCAGAATTGGCAAAGTAATATTGTACCCACTTTCCATGCCTGGCGGGCTAAACTTCACTAAGTTAAAGAGCTGGAGAGACGCTTTGCATTAAGATCAGAAATCTTAATGCACAGCGTCTCTCCAGAAATGCTGGAAGTCCATTGAAAACTAGTCTTTGAAACTGTAAAGACAAAATGTTAAAGGAATATCTTGCAATATGTGGACTTCTTCTTTTTTCCGATGTGCACTTATGTACGTACTTTTGTACTTTTTAATGGCACTTTTGATATTGTTGTGATCTGAGAATGGACCATGTTTGTGTGAGTATGTCAACCAAAATTGTAATTGAGCACCGCAAGCACTTTATTTTGTATATGTACAACTGTGAATCAAACTCTCAATAAAAAAATTAAAAAGAAAAAAACTCCACAATGCATCCCTTACCACTACATGGCACCATATACTTCATCTCACAACACCTTGACCTAGAACCACAGGCCACAAACACTTTATCAGTCACATTGCACTTTCAGACTGCAAACAATAACTCTCTTGATCTCATCACCCCACAATGCACAACACCACTCTGCAAAACACTGTTACACATTCCAGCCTATAGCACATAATACATCCATCAATGCCAAAAGGCACAATAAATTACAAAGTTATACTGCTACCAACATACACAACAATGCCCCATCCTGTGAGGCCCCTAACCAAATATCACGTTGTCCGACAACAAACCCCACAACAGCACACCCCATCAACAAATACAATAATATCACGCCATCTTTAACAAACAAGTACATATTACTTTCTAATATAACAATACACAACACCACAAAAGTATCTTAACTAAACTACAACTTACCACAGCATTTAAGAGCACTTGCTACAATCAAGAACACAATATATTAACCAACACCACTTTACCCATTACTTCTCACCAAAAAACAAGCAAGGAATGTGTAAGTAGTTTGCGTTGTTTTCTCCATTCAAAATAATTAATAAGTATTCCTTTCACCAACAGGTCTCGAGATGAAAATGAATGGAGTGTTTTACCCAGTTCTCATCTCTCCCATCAAGATTCCGGATCTGACTGTAGTGACTTTCACAGACCAGGGTGAGCCGATTTCCTGATTTTGTTTCTCCTTCCTGGGTGGCATCTGCCAGTCTATAAACCATATTTGTGTCTAGCCTACAGCAAAAGGAGACTGTGTTTTACTGTATACTCTTGGTGCATTATGAGCTGCCCTGACAATGTTGTGTCCTCCACCTTTTACTTGCCACTAATTCCTTTTACTTAAAGATGTACCAAACTTGATTAGAGCCACGTGAGTCACATGACAAACCCCCAAACTCTTCGCTGTAAAGAACCGAAATCCTCTGGAAGCCTTGAATGTCTTCTAATCTGAAAGCAATCATATTCCTGTGCCTTCCCACCAGTGTTTAATTGTTTGTAAAAATAGATGCATGGCCTATTATTTTCCTTAAGAACCCATCGCTGGCATTTCAGTATGTTGCGTTGCGGTTGCCGCATATCAAGTGTACCTAGTCTTCATTCTACCTCTTTCATCCACCACCATACACCTCCTACATCACCTAGTATCAATAAAAACACTTGAATATGCACTTATTGGTTCTATTTGATCCTACTGTAATTTGTTTCCTTGCTTTCTTTTCCTCATTTTTTATCCTTTGTTTGCCTTTCTCTCTCTGACTTTGGGTAAAATCTAAAACTAACATAAGTCCAGGTTCCCCAAAATGAGTTCCACTGCCCACCCCTGCACCCGCCCGTACCAATTACGCACTGCTTCCCACCCAATATTCTATTGACATTGAATATTCAGAAATGAAGACAGTTATTGGTGAAATTCAATAGAATATATTTTCCTGAAAAGGGCAAAATTAACATGGAAAACAGGAAAAGATTTTGTTTCTATCGAATGTACCACTTCTTCAGGCCTATCCTGTTTTTAAACATTAATGTTGACGAGACAGTGGGTCACAATTTTTCAAATATTGGCTTGAGTGTTTTGCATCATAATTTCCTAAACCCTCTACCAGAAGTCCTTTACCAGTCACCATGAATGTTCAGTTTATTATTAGATCTTAATAATGGTGTGAAGAACTTGTTTTGAAGACTAGGGGGCAGATGTATCAAGCCTTTTGCGACTCACAAAGGCCGAAATTCACAGAATTTCAGCCTTTGCGAATCGCAAAAGGTCTTTTTGCATGTTTTGGCATGCATCAAAAATTCGCAAAATAAGAAATAGCAAAAATGTGTGATTCCTTATTTTGCCATAGCATTTAAGGAATCGCAATTTCGCGATTCCTTAAATGCTATGTATGTAGCATTTTTGAATTGCGACTTTTGTTTAAGAATTCGCAAATTACCACCAAGTTGTAGTTGATGGTAATTTGCGAAGTCTTTAAAAAATGCACAATTTTGCATTTTTGATGGTGGCATGTGACGCACACACATGCCCATAGGGCATGTATGTGCGCCTTATGCACACACATGTACATTTCAGGGGTGCAGCAGGGTGTCTTTGAGACACCCCTGCACCCTTGAAATAATTCTCAAATTGCGATTAGCAAATTGCGAATTCGTAATTTGAGAATTACTTCACAATCATTCCTATGGGCCTCCTGGCCTATAGGAATGCATGGGAAATTATTCCTTATTTGCGAATTCGCAAAATGCGAATTCGCAAATAAGGAAGATTAAGGAATCGCAAAAAAATAGCGATTTTTTCATACATTCCATTTTGCGAATTCTAAATAGCGATTCCTTAAAAATCGCTATTTAGGAATCGCAAAATGGAATCTTGATACATCTGCCCCTAGGAAAATTAGGTACAATGCGATAAAGTGATTTTCCTAGAATCAAAGAAATTAGTCAGGTGGAGAATGAAAGATTACATTTCATGTCGCCTCATTTTAGAACTACTAGACCATGACTCTACCATTCAGTTTTTTTCTGGTAAACCCTGCTTTCTGGTTCTAGGGCTGTCATTGGGAGCAGCTTGTAGCCTGACACTAATGAAGGACATATTAAAAAAAGCCATTGCAGACCACCCCAATGAGAAGACCAAGACATTCCAAGCTTTGCTGCAACAACTGAAGACTCTAGGCGCAGAGCAGATAAGGAATGTAGCGGTAAGTCCCCAATGTATTCCAACGACATCTAGAATGGAGTATTTTATTATTGTTACCTGTAAGATCTAAAAAATGAATAATTTGATACTCCACCATCAAGTCAAAGCCCTAGATGGCAATCCCGATATCAGGTGAGTTTGGCATATGACTCTCATGCATGCCGACTCTACTGAGCCTTAGGAGGGACAGACGTGGCAGCTAATCTCCCTATCTGAAAAGGGTGCTTGCCCCATTGTCTGTGTCAGCTGAGTATGGCGAGTAGATGATAGGGCAGGTAAATGAGCTTGGGAGAATTAATGCCATGTTTAAATTGAGAGTGCTGGATTGGTTCTGAGACACCTATTGGAGGAAGGAGGTTTTGTTTGACTGATGATATTGTGGCAATTTCATAGCTACAAAGACGTCTGAATAAAGGAAAGGTTTAGTCAATCTGAGGAGGTACAAGTGTTTAGGGGACAGTGATAGAGCAGCAGGTTATCTCACAGATGATGTAGGATTGGGTTTGTAAATCAATGTAAAGTTTGCTGATGATGTGATATGGGGAGTTAGCCAATAGGATAGGGCAGTGAGTTGATCCAATATATTTTAGTTATCTGTTTACAATTCATCTGTCAGATTTGAATACATCTAGGCTCAAGTCAGACTTACACATACTTCTGAAGTTGATAGAATTAGTATACATGTTTGGGTGATAAAAACAGCTATTATTAGACACACCGAGCCACAACTGAGTTTATGTTGTCAGCTGTAGAAGTTGTCAAAA
This sequence comes from Lissotriton vulgaris, assembly GCF_964263255.1. NCBI lineage: Eukaryota > Metazoa > Chordata > Amphibia > Caudata > Salamandridae > Lissotriton > Lissotriton vulgaris. Next base: position 388,364,771 of record NC_141687.1, read on the forward strand.
TAACATAAGGCGGGTTTTATTTGTAATAAACTGGAGACTGCAATATGACTGAAATTTAGTTTGTTCCTTCCTTTTGCTAAAGTTAATGAAACCTTGGTTCTCCTGTGGAAGGAATTTCCAACATTCAAAGACTCTGGCTCAGTTAATATCATTGAAAGTTTAACATGGTGTTCCATCTGGGGTATTTATTGGTAAATACTTCTAGATGAGGAACCAGTTCATGGCGGTCCACAGAGGGGGTTGCTGGGCAAGGAAGCTCCGTATTGTTCAGAAAATGACCAGAAAATGTTCCATGCTTTCAGTCACTAGGAGGACACATTGTCAGCAGAAGTCCAACCTCTGACCTGAATCCCATTCTGGCTGTGGGTAACAGCATCCTCAAACTCTCGTCCAAAGGTAAGCCATGGAGATTATTGTGTTACTGTGTCATTATTTATGATGTTTGAAGTAAGGGGGTGTAAAAATAATAACTAGTGATATGAATCCATAACTTATCTTTTCATAATGCGTAAATGCATGCATGAATTCATGTATATATTTTACCCTCTGGCTTTTCTAGCTGAATGATAGAGATGCAGGATGTTATTCTGTCAAGAGACCTGAAGCCACTCAACAAGCTTTTAATGTGACCAGGGTATGTGTCATGATAAATTATGCATCCTTCTACCATCCATATACTTCCTCCGTCCTGTTGAATGACACGAGGGATCACAGGATAATCCTTATAAAAGAGAAAGTGCTCTACTGTAAAATAAACCAGCAACTTAAAATGTGTGTTCGAGGCATATGAGCTGCAGATCATACACTGTGCATAGATCGCCATCTGGTGTTGGGCCCGGATGTTTGCACTTTGTTGTTGTTTTGGTAGAAGTTTTTAGAAGTCACGAAATAGGTGACTCCTCCTGTGGATAATGGTGCGCATGGGCATCAACTCCATCTTCAGATTTTTTTCCGCCATCGGGCTCGAATGTGTTTGTCACGCTCCATTTTGGTGTCGTTACCGATCTACCTTTCGACGCGCAATCCTTCACCTATTCTTCGGTATCGTTTTCGATCGAGTTTCCCATTTTACGTGCCTCTCTACAAACTTAAATGTCTTCGATTCCAGTCGTCGACGTGGATCTTCAGGCCTATCTGCGAAAGCTCATGGAAAGGACTCCCTTCAAATAGTGTCCTCAATGTGCATCCAAGTTTCCACATGCTGATCATCACAAGGTGTGTCATCTCTGCCTTTTGTCCGAGCACGAGGCCAAAGACCATCCAGCTTGTGCCTCTTTCCACTCCAAACAAAAAATAAGGGAACTACGAGCTCGAAGAACTATGGCTCGATCATCGACATCAATACCGGGCGATGTCTTCCAAGAAGGCATCAAAGTACCAGAACAGGAGCACATCAAAGAGGGCAACTTTAGCGCCTCTGGAGCCGATGACTCGACGTCAAAGACATCACTCTAGGGCAGCGGTTTGTAAGTATTGACGTCAACCCCTCCCCCCCACCCATTCATAAAAAGGCTTCGGAAACACCTTCACCCTCGGGCCTAGGTGCACACCGGGACAAAACCTCCCACGCCCCGCCTTCAGGCCCAGCAAAGAAGTCAACACATAAGGCTTCAAGATCAAGCCAGCCTACCATCGGTGCCGAAACCCCATCCTGGCAATGAAATAAGACAAACCGAAAGAGAAACCACTGACAAGCCACCGAAACCCCGTCCCCGGCACCAAAAAAAGAGAAACCCAAAGAGAACCACTGTCTTCATCTGCACCGAAGCCTGGTTCCAAATCGGTGCATTTGGCACCGAATTCCACTGGCACTGAACCTTCGGAACCGAAAAAATCATCTGAACCAAACATAAAAACGGTTCCAAAGACCCCAACCAAACCTTCGGAACCCAAGAAAACACCTGATTCCAAACCTAAGGAGCATAAAACAACACCAAAACTTGTGCCACACAGTCGGACCCAAAAATACTCGGCACCGAAGCAAGACACTCAACAGGAGGAGCTTTTTCGACCTGATCCAACCCAAAAAACTCTTGACATAGATCCAAAGACAGGTCACCTTAAAAAAAAGAGACATTGCTACTTCTCCTTTAAGAATTCCTTCTCCACCTCCTCCCCCACACCACATCTCTCCTATCCCATCACCTCAGGATGATGAGGACGACTTTGGGGATGGAGGGGATGATGAACCTTTAGGGGAACATATTCATCCTAATATCCCAAATGACCCATGGGACAACTATGGCACACCAGATGTTCCTGATACACCACTAGCTGATATATACCCATCTAGACCATCCCCTCCAGAGGACACTATAGGATTCACTCAGCTCAAACATAGAGCTGCAGAATACCACGGTGTGAATTTGTACACAGACCCTATAGAAGAAGATTTCCTCATGGACACTTTTGCACCATCTCAAAGGTCCACTTCTATTCTCTCAATGTTAAAAGGGGCAATCAAACGCGCTAATGGAAATTTTAAACATCCTGTAAGGGCTATAGTCATTACCCCAAGAGTGGAAATGAAATGCAAGTCTGCCCCAGCTGGCTCTGTCTATATTAAAGGGCAGCTTCCCTTAGATTCCTTGGTAGTCTCCAATGCTAGGAAAAGGGCTAACTCTCAGACCTCAGGTGTTGCTCCACCTCCTGATAAGGTATCAAAACTGTTGGACACATCTGGTAAAAGAACAGCGTCCCAGGCAGCCAACATATGGAGAATGGCCAACACGCAGGCTTTGCTGGCTAGGTAGAATAGGGCACACTACAAGGAACTAAAGACCCTACTACAACACCTTCCAGATCAATATAAAACAGATCAATATAAAACAAGGGCCAATGATCTCACCCAGTAAGACAAACTTATAACTAATACGTTGATTCGATGTGCGCTGGATGCTTCAGACACAGCCCCGAGCTATCAATACCAGTATTCTTTTATGCAGACATGCATGGCTATGCATTTCTGGGTTTAAACCTGAAGTTCAAACTACTATATTTAACAAACCCTTTGACCACAAACATTTATTTGGGCCTATTGTAGATTCATCTTTAGAAAAGATGAAAAAAGATACTGATACTGCCAATTCAATGGGAGCTTTGCAATCGCAAACTCCCAGAATTTCTTTTCGTAGCTCCTCTTATATGGGCGCCTCTAGAGGTTTTGCCACTGACAATTCCTCCATCTCCTATAAAAGTCCCACCCAGACCTCCTCTGCCAGAGGTTATTACAGAGGAGGCTACAGGGGCAATAACAACAAGGGTAGAGGCAAAACTATCCATACTCGCACTGCCTCCACCTCCAGAACAATGACTTCCCTCCAATCCCCCTGGACCATTATACTCCAAACGGGGAAGACTGTTACAGTTGCTACCTGTCTGCAACACCATTACCAAGGACAGGTGGGTGAGACAAGTCATACAATCCGGTTATTGCCTGGAACTCACTTTAACTTCACCCAACATACTACCCAAACAGCGTCCAATGTCAACAAAGCATTTAACACTTCTAAAACAAGAGGGGCCTGATGTAGGTAATTAAATCGGTATTTTACCACCCAATAGGATTGGGTGGTAAAATACCGATTCTAAAGGGCCTGTGGCACTCTTAGGAGTGCCACCTACATGTGGATTTACCGAATCGGTAAATATACCGATTCGGTATTTTACCGATTCTGTAAATTTACCGATTCGGTAAATTTACAGAATCGGTAAAATATAGGCCCCTTACATCTGAAAACCCATTTACCGGTCGGTAACAGCCAAATTCGTCCGTTACCGGCCGGTAAATGGCCACCTACATCGGGCCCGAGGTGCTTTCACTCCTACAAAAACATGCAATAGAACCAGTTCCCCTGCATCATCAAAACACAGGGGTTTACTCCCTATATTTTCTCATCCTTAAGAAGGACGGAACCCTAAGGCCCATTTTGAACCTCAAACCATTAAACCTCTACATATAGTCAGACCATTTTCATATGGTCACTCTTCAACAAGTCCTTCCTCTAAGGCAATTTTCTTGCCACCTTAGATCTCAAGGACGCCTACTTCCACATTCCCATTCACCCTGCTCACAGGAAATATCTTCGGTTTGTAGTGGACGGTCAGCATTATCATTTCAGGGTTCTTCCATTCAGAGTCACCACAGCACCCAGAGTCTTGACAAAATGTCTTGCAATGGTAGCAGCCCACTTAAGAAGACAACAAATTCACATCTTCCCATACTTGGACACTGGCTCATAAAAGCCAAGTCACAGACCCAGTGTGTAAATCACACACACACCACAATTCAGCTACTCCACGACTTAGAGTTTAAACCTCACAAAGTCTCACCTCCAACCGTCCCACATCCAATATCTAGGTGCCACAAAAAAAACCTCCAAAGGCCTTGCATATCCCAATACAGCCAAGATAGCAAGCATGCAAGCCCATATAACAAAGTTTCTGCCACAACACTCACTTCCAGCTCGAGTGTTTATGCACCTAATAGGGATGATGGCCTCTTGAATATTCATAGTACTGCATGCAAGACTCCAGATGCGCCCCTTACAGGAATGCTTAGCACGTCAGTGAAGCTAAGCTCAAGGTCGGCTAACAGATCTGGTGTTGCTGGACGGCTGCACACATCGCTCTCTGTAGTGGTAGAACACCCAAAACCTTTCCAAAGGGCAACCGTTCCTAGAGCCGGTTCCACAGATCGTGCTAACAGCAGACACATCGCTCATAGGCTAAGGAGCTCATCTACTACATCACACCACACAAGGCCCATGGACACCTCAGCAAAAGCTACTCCACATCAATCATTTGGAGTTACTGGCAATCTTTCTGGCATTAAAATCATCCTAGAAACACATATCAGGCAAAGCTGTCTTAGTCCGGACAGACAGTATAACAGCAATGTATTACTTACAAAAACAAGGGGGGACGCACTCTCTGCAGCTCTCTCAGCTAGCACAGAGTATATGGATGTGGGCTATTCCTCAAAACATATTCTTTTTAGCCCAACATCTTCCAGGAATACAGAATCAAAAAGCAGATCTGTTAAGTCGTCAAAGCCAACAGATTCCTGAGTGGGAACTTCATCCAAAAGTTCTTCCAAATGTGTGGGCCTCCAGAGATAGATCTCTTCGCCACACATTCAAACACAAAATGCCCAAGCTTCGCTGCCAGATATCCACACCCATTGTCCAAAGGTAATGCGATATGGATGAACTGGTCAGGCAGATTTGTTTCCGCTTTTCCGCCTCTCATTCCATTAATGGTGCGCAAGCTGCACCAACAGTCACTAACAATGATCCTAGTTGCTCCAACATGGGCCAGGCAACCATGGTACACAACATTACTGGAACTATCAGTAGTCCCGCACAAAAAACTACATCTCTTGCCACAACTCTTAACGCAGAACCGTGAAGAGATGAGACTACAATTTGGTTACCTTAATCTTCCACCTGATTGTATGACCGTTATCATAGAGGCTAGGTGCCCCACCACACGAGCCTACTATGCAGCCAAGTGGGAAAAGATTTGTTATATACTGTACTAATAATGCAATCAATCCTCTAGATGATTCCATTCAACATATCATATGTTACCTTCTGCATATTCAAAGACGTAATCTAGCATGCACATCAATTAGTTTACATCTTGCAGCCATAGCAGCTTAACTGCAAAAAAGACATTTGTTATTGTTTAAGGTACTTGCCATTAAAGCCTTAATGGAAGGCCTCAAAAGAATAATTCCTCCCATGGGTTAGATGCCGCTGCGGTACCGGTGCTGGTAACTGTATTGTGACCTCTGCTGCCTGCTGATTGTTCTCTTATGTTCTGTCTTCTTAATTTAATTTCTGTATTTTACGTTTTTACCCCGCTATTGCAACTCGTGGGCGCTGCTTATTTTCCCGCCGCTACTGCCCCTGCAGCCTGCCCCCCGGTCAGGCCAGCTTCTGCCTCTCACTCCTCTGCTCCCGCCACCCTCCCCTACTAATGGTGACTGCTCCAAGGGTTCGCAGTGGTCACGCTGCTGGCACACCAAAGGCAAGCCCGTCTGCGACCGTCCGCGACCCGACCGCGACCAGCGCCAGGAACCCTGGTTCTCCTAGCCCCCACCGCTACGACTCAGCCAGCCTCCACGCCCTCAAACCTGGAGGTTACGCCGACTGCGTAAGATCCTCACCCATCATGACCCACGGGCAGTTCTCGTGCGGACACTGCTGTAGTTCTTTCACCGTTGACACCACACTCTCAGCCACCAAAGAACCACCTAAGGGACGACCCACTGAAACCCTGAACTGCATCCTTCTCAACCTGAGCTCCCTACACCAGCACACCGTAGAGATCTGGGACCTGATCGACATCCTCTCGCCCGACATCGCGTTTTTCACGGAAATTTGGAACAACGCCACCTCCGGCCCCGACATCGCCACAGCTATTCCAGACGGCTACAGGATCCAGAAAAGGACCGCCCACACTTCCCGGGAGGAGGACTCACCATTGCACACAAGCCCCCATCTCCGACTCTCCACATCCAGCACGAGCGACCCTTACTCCAACACGGATCACCTCCATTTCCAGATCCAGACTAGCCCCCGGACCCCACTAAGAGGTACACTCATCTACAGACCGACAGGACCCCGCGCCCAGCCCGCAACCACCAATGTCGAGCTTGCCGCACCGCACGCCATCACCTCCACTGACTACATCCTGCTTGGCGACGTGAACATCCACCTCTAGAACAACCAGGACCCCGATTCCACCGCTCTCCTTGAGAACTTCACCAACCTAGGACTGAAACAGCTTGTCAGCACTCCTACCCACACCCTCGACGCCATCTTCGCAGAAGGATCAAACATCTGTTTCAGCCACACCACCCAGCCCCCCTTGACAGACCACCACTGCGTCCATTTCACTTTCAATACCACCACCGCACCGAAGCCCGCCCCGCGCCCGCCTCGACGGAATTGGAGTAAGGTCACTGAGGAACACCTGAACTCCACACTCTTCCAAGACCCCCCCCAAGGTCGCCAACAACACCAACTCCACAGCTAGAAATTTCCACCGCTGTCTCTCCTGCTGCGACGACAAGCTGGCACCTCTCCGTCACACCTCCAAACAACACCCGCCTAAGGCCGCTTGGTTCACCATCGTACTTCAAGAAGCCAGATGCAGACATTTGGAGAAAACCTGGCGGAACCAAAAGACCTTGGAAGCACAAAACAACTACAAGATCGCCATAATGGACAACCACCAACGTATAAGGGCCACCAAAGCAACCTTCATCAGTGACAAAGTCAAGACTAACGTATCCAACACGAAGGAGCTGTTCAACGTCATTCAGCAGTTTGCAAAGCCCTCCTGCGAAGCCACCGACACTGTACCCTCCCAGGAACTCAGTGACAAACTCAGCTCTTACTTCCACCTGAAGATCAAGGCGCTCTATGACAACTTCAGCGAGCCAGCAGAAGACAGCACCACACCACCCGCCACCATGGAGAAGCCGACTATCACCTCCTGGGCCACCGCGTCCGACTAGCTCATTTCCTCAACAATTAATAAGTCACACTCAGGAGCCCCAACGGACCCGTGCCCCCCTCACATCTTCCACAGGGCCACCACTGCCATCACTCCCAAACTAGGACATACTATCAGCTCCTCACTCACATCTGGCAACTGCACTGATGACTGGAAACGCGCAGAGATGAAACCCCTCCTCAAGAAACCAACGGCCAACCCTACCGACCTGAAGAACTACCGGCCTATTTCTCTCCTCCCTTTAACAGCTAAAATCACCGAAAGCCTCGTGAACGCTCAGCTGACCATCTTCATCGAAGAAAACTCCATCCTGGACACCTCCCAATCCAGTCTTCCGCAGCAACCACAGCACCAAGACCGCCCTCCTTGCTGCCATCGACGACATCCGCATGCTGCTCGACCAGGGACACACCGCAGCCCTCATCCTCTAAGGGGCATCGGCAGCCTTCGTCACCGTCTCACATCGCATACTAGCCGCTAGACTCCACAACGCAGGAATATAGGGGTCCGCCCTCGGCTGGATCTGGCAAAACCCAGAGGGTCAGACTACCCCCCTTCCTCTCCATCCCCACTGACATCGTCTGCAGAGTACCCTAAGGATCTCCGCTAAGCCTGACGCTCTTCAACATCTACATGGCCCCCATCGCCACCATCGTCAGACAACAAGGGCTTAGCATCGTATCCTACGCTGACGACACCCAACTCATCCTTTCCCTCACCAAGAACCCAGAAACCACCAGACTCAGCTTCCAGGAAGGAATGAGAGACGTAGCGGCCTGGACAGCTGCCTAAAGCTCAACTCCAAGAAGACAGAGGTCCTCATCCTTGGACTCTGCAACTCCGCCTGGGACAACACCTAGTGGCCCCCGCCCTCGGTATCTCACCCACCCCGACAGACCACGCTTGGAACTTGGGCATAATCCTCGACTCCTCACTCTCCATGTATGTATGTGTCTTGTAAAGCGCACTGCTGCCCTGATGCGTCGTGGCGCTGTAGACCGCGGGGGAACCCGTCCTGGCTATCCCTGTGAGATGGTCCCTACTGGGTATCTCCAAGGTGAAACCAGGCATCCCCGGCGAATGTGGGGGGCCGTTGTAGAGATGAGGCAAGCTAATGCCCAGAGTTGCTGAGTGTGATCCCTGGTTAGAGTAGGCACCGAGGCGAGAATTATCGAGTCCGCTGACCCTGGTCCACGACCCTGCCGCGTCGGGAATTGAACCCTGGTCCCGGGCCGTTCTCTGCTTCCGGGTCTGCCGCCTCTAACCAGTGAGCCACACCACTCCATGAACTCCTGATCCTCCGCCAGCTTCAGCTGCCTCCACATCCTCTGTAAGACTTACAAATGTATCCCTTGACTGCAGAAAGACCGTCACCCACGCACTCATCACCAGCAGACTTGACTACGGCAACGCCCTCTACGCCGGAATCAACAAAACTCTTCTACGCAAGCTCCAAACCATCCAGAACGCTGCCGCCAGGTTCGTCCTAGGGACACCGCGCCACGAACATATGACCCAACACCTGTAAGACCTCCACTGGCTCCCCATCATGAAGAGGGTCCCCTACAAACTCCTCACCCACGCCTGCAAATCCCTCAACAACATCAGACCCAAATACTTCAACGACCGAGTATGTTTCCATGCACCCAAGAGGAACCTCTGCTCCGCTGAACTCACCCTAGCAGAGGTCCCCTGCATCCACAGAAGCAGAAGGGCAGGAGAGCTTTCTCCTACATCGCAGCCAAAACCTGGAAAAAACTCCCAATCAGCATCAGATGCTCCCCAACCCTCCACATGTTCAGTAAAGACCTCAAGACCTGGCTTTTCGACCTACCCAGAGCTGCTTTACCCCCCCCGTGCCTTGAAACCCTCGTGGGTGAGTAGCGCACTCTATGCACCACTGATTGATTGATTGAGGGTACCGCCCTCTCCAGTGTGGAATCTAAAGATCGTCCTCACTAGATTAATGGGTCCTCCATTCGAACCTCTAAATAAATGTGAGCTACAATTTCTCACATGGAAAGTCGCTTTCCGTGTGGCCATCACATCTCTCAGAAGAGTCAGTGAGTTACAGGCACTAATATATATATATATTCAAGAACCATTTTTACAACTCCATCAAAACAAAGTGGTTCTTAGGACAAATCCCAAATTCCTTCCTAAAGTTATTTCTCCCTTCCACCTTAACCAATCTGTTGAGTTGCAAGTGTTCTTCTTGCAACCACAGACAGTAGCAGAAAGAGCTCTTCATACACTGGACGTAAAAAGAGCACTTCTTTACTGTATTGACAGAACAAAACCTTTTCACAAAACAAAACAACTTTGTGTATCCTTCTCACCACCACATAAAGGCAATCCCATATCAAAAGTCTGGAATTGCAAGGTGGATTGTCAAATGTATACAAATTTGCTATCACAAAGCAAAACGTACACTATCTATTCCCCCTAAAGCCCACTCTATCCGCAAAATAGGGGCTTCCATGGCATTTTTAGGGAACATTCCCTTAAATGACATCTGCAAAGCAGCTACATGGTCTACACTGCACACATTCACAAAACACTATTGTGTGGATGTGCAGGCAAAACAACAAGCTAGTGTGGGCCAGGCTGTACTCAAAACACTATTTCAAACTACTGCAACTGATACTGGTGGTTGCCAATAAGGGAGAGTACTGCTATGCAATTTATGCACAGTGTGTGATCTGCAGCTCATATGCCTCAAACATAAAATGCTACTTACCAGTATGCATCTGTTCTTGGCATGTAGAGCTGCAGATTCACACATGCCTCCCTGGCTACCTTTATCTGTAGCAGTATTATCTTACTTAGATACATCACATAGGCATCTTTTTCTGTTTCTTACAAAACTCCATCATTTCCCTTCTTGGGGAAAAAACAATCTGAAGATGGAGTCGATGCCCATGCGCACTATTGTCCACAGGAGGAGTCCTCTATCTCATGACTTCCAAAAACTTCTACCAAGACATTAACAAAGTGCAAACATCCGGGCCCAACACCTGATGGCGATCTATGCACAGTGTGTGAATCTGCAGCCCTACATGCCAAGAACAGATGCATACTGGTAATTAGCATTTTTCTTCTTCATCATCATTACACTTGAGGGAGAGGATATTCTTCAACCAAGATGCTTGGCTGTACAAGTTGGATGCAATCCGCCAACCTAAGCTCAGGCACCACAATAACACATGGGGAGGCCTCTTAAAGTATGAGGCCTAGGTCCTGGAGTGTTTTTAAGTACTGCTAGGAGCAGGGACCCACCACCTACCAAACGGAGGGAGCAAGCCTTCATCATGAAACAATGGCGTTTTTGTAGAGAAAACCTCCCTGCTCCTCAGGAAAATTAATTGTTTCCTTTCAGACGATGGACTCCTGCTTTATGGGTCTATCTTCAGGAATAACGTAAGTATGAACAAGTCAACAATGCCATTCCAGCATGGTAGATCTGTCATCATGCATTAGTTTTTCAAACAGATTGGCTCCCGTGGTACACATGGTAACCTTTTAGCTTGAAAAAAGGTACATTGGAAGGCAGTCCAGCCGAGGCACAGGGCAGTGACACTCCTTCCCCCACAATGAACTTTGGAGACTGGCCCACCAATGTCCACATGAGTCCCTTTGTCTCAATGAATGACAAATGTTTTGCAAACCTATGTATGAGGCAGAGGCCTAGGCTGAGGAGCTCATGCAAAAAGCTTGTACTGTACCCGTAACTATTCTAAGGAGAAGGATGGGGACGGATGTGTTACTCTGATGGTGTTTGAATGGTGTATAGAGCATACCTTTGAACTCAGTGCTTTTGAACTCTTTGATTGAACTATTTGCTACCTTCACTTCTTTCTTAAATGCTATTATTTGACTTTTCAATTGACCTGAAACTCTAGGAAATGCTTCCAAGAACAGAAAATAAAAAGGTTACTGCGAATTTTGGAAAGGATTTTTTTCTCCAAGACCTTTGCTTGTCGAGGTCCTCAAAGGCACCTATCCCTCTACAGTCTTGTATCATGATAACCATCTCTACAGTTACCCTTTCTCTGCTAAAGGGAACCTTGTGCACTATTTTTATTCTATTTTTGGTTTTGAATTGTTCCTTCATGTTTTCCTTCTACTCATGTCCATTTGCCTATATTATTCTAAGAGTACTTTTCATATACATACCTCTTTGGTCTATTGTCTTCGGACCAGCTGCAGTCTCTTGAACTGCGCACAACACTTGGTACTCTAGAACAGGACTCAAGGGTCCAGATGTAGCATCCAGAACTAGCCAAAAAATACCAATGTTGCAACCAAAAGAGGCTCTAATCTAGACTGAGTTTTTTTTATTTCTTCTTCTTATGCATAGATCATTTACTGTAATCTTTTCCACAGGTGGGATTCGGCAGATTCCTTTAGATGAGGCATTTTTTGCTGCCAAATCGCCCTTGAAGCATGAAGAGATTTTAGTTTCTGTTCTTATTCCTTTTTCAAAGAAGGTAAGCACACATCATTAGTGCTATGGGTGGTAATAATGTAAAGGAAGATATACATGCTGATTTAATGTTTGGTAGAGAGGGTACTCTATCGCAACAGCCACGGAGTACCTTTTCCGCCAAACTGTTAATCTGCCCGCCTCCTTTACCATCAGGGGAAAAAAAAGTATGTCTACGATGGCCCCGTTGGTGACCTTCACCTCTCATGGCCCAAATAAGTATGGGTCTTTGGATAATAGCGATCTGACCGCCCCCCTTATAGTGGTCGGCCGAATGGCTTTTGTTACTGTCCATCACCACCAGGTAAACACTTGTAATGAGGGACGATAAAAAAGTATGACCGCCACATCATAGAAGCAATCTGAAAGGGTGTGTGGGTCATTATGTTTCGTTTTACAAAACAAACTCCCACTTTGGTAGTTTTCTTTGAAAAATGAAAAGGTGTGCAAAAGTTTGACATGCAGCATTCATGTTTGGCTGAGCAGTCTGTCAAATTTTTACAACATAGACAGGAACCTATCAAAAGAGGTATCTGGCAGGCTGGCGGAAAACTCTAGATATGGCCGGCATAAGTCCCTCAAGATGGTGAGGGTAATTTCCTCAGCCATCCCGAAGGGAGTACCCTCTGGCCATAATCAAAATCCACCCCCAAGGAAAAGTGGCATACAGGAAAAGCAAGATATTACTCCACAGGCTTTTGCCCGTGAGTAGCCAGTATTGCTGATGCAAGGTAGGTCATGTGTCACATGCACCCCTCACCACCATATGAAGCATGGGACTTCTCCCTGCAGTTTACTCCTGTTTTTTTCTTTCCATATTAAAGGTTTGTGGTCGCTGTCATCCTGGTCTACACTCATTCCGTGGCCTTGAGGTTGAGACCCTTTACCCTACAATTAATTTGTTAAATCCTCTTACTTATGAAAACACACACAACGCTACCAGCTAGACAGCACAGGTATTCCTAAAGAATTACAGCTATTGATGCTCCTGTGCCTTTGTACCTTCTCCACCTGCAGTGGGAACACGTGATGGCATTCAGGCAATCTATGCGACATGATAATGCTTCTGCCTTTGTTAATGCCGGAATGCGGGTCCTTTTCGGAGCAGGCACCGACACCATTGAAGACTTCAATATTTTCTATGGCGGAATGGGCCCGACCATAGTGAGTGCAAGGAAATCCTGCCAGAAGTTAATAGGGAGGTGAGAAAATTATTTATATCACACTCGCACACATCCCACACCTTCTTGACTGATGATAACTTGTTATTTTCTATGCTGCTAGCTTCTCTAGTCTTGTAGTTTGTCTTTGGGCAAGTGAGTATACAACTCACTTCAACTCATACTAGTATAAACCACAGGATGAATGTCTAAATATGCTCCTCTAAGATTCAAATGTGCAAAATGCAGTTAAAAACCTTCCCAAGTGCCACTCATAAGATCAACCCTACAGACCATGGCTTTCAAACCCATGCAGGGTACGACTCCATTACCAAAACAACTACAGAATTCCTTCACAAATGTGGAGACATGCCTTCAACAGTTTATTTTCCTCCCTCCATCAAACGAATTTAAAATTACTTCATCAACTTCAGTACCTACAAGTGTCCTTATGCTTTATCCCACTTCTCTTTAGATAAAAGCACCAGCAGCCTCTACTCTTAGAAAAGCCACTGAATCTCATCTACTACTCCCAATACACAAACAGTTGGATCTTGTACTTCTAGGATACAACATTTCATGTGTTCCCTTATTAATGCTGATGTCAGTGAGGCATTGTTAAAACCCTTATGTAGAAGGTTCCTGAGGTTGTCACCTGTGTAAATGGTTGAAGAAAAGACAAGAAATGTGCAAACGCCCAACAACAGGCCGGTGCCTCCCTGTCAAGTGCAAAATACTGCTCGCTTTTTTGCAACACGTAGTTCGCTTTTTTGCAACATGTAAAGCCTTCAGAGACATATATAATTAAATACATATTAAATTGCTTCTGACGCATATATCATTTATTCAGCTAATTATGTTCTTGAGTAAACACTGCATCCACCCCATCATTACTTGCATCACCCAACAGTCCTTTGCTGACCTTGCATTCGATGTGTGTGGGTAAGTGCTAAACTGACATCTCACAATCCTTCAAAAAGTATTCGACCCTCATTTGTCCATTCAGAATTAAACCCTTTCATGGGACAAACAAAAATGGGAACTTGGTAAAAAAAACATGGCAGATACGTTCCTCAAACCTCTATCAAAACAGAAAACCAACCCTTACTTGTGTTTGAGCCGAGAAGCTGAAACCATTACCTGAGTCAGATCTATCACTTGATGTATACCATCTATTGATTTACTATGTGTAAGCGGTGTCAGACTTAATGTCTTTTACTGCCACTTAGTGCACATAGCTTAGAATATGGATTTAACACTGGTTGGTGTCATGCTTTGGAAATGTTTATATTTGCCGATGTAGCTTATTTAGGGTTGAATAAAAGTCCTATCTGCTGGTGTGCAAGGGATATCTCGCAACTCAGATGCAACTTTTTACTCTTCTCAAGTTGACGAATACTCGATTTTTCCTTGTGATGGTTTTGCTATCAGTATCAATGGCAATCATTTTGAGATCTCAGTAGTGTAGGTTATCGAACATTAGCTATTTTCTAGCTGTTTTTATTGTTCAGGAACTGTACACCAGCTCCTGAACTCTTATTTAAACAGGCACTAATAATAATTAAACAAATGGATGGCAATGCTATACTTCTAACTACTGATACTGTTTCCTGAAGCTCAGAGGGTCTATAGATATACGTAAACTTTCCCGAATTTCCTTATTGGATATTCTGTAGTAGTAGAAAAGCTTTATTCGAGTTATAGACTCATAAAAGCACAACATGCATATTATAAAAACATCACACTTAATCAGGACATTTCATTCAGTACATTAAAACAGTTGCGCAAGCTTAATCATTGTAAAACAAAACATTATACAAGTAAAACATAATCAAGAAACATTAGGAGAAACAGAAAGGGCTCTCCGCCTAATGGACCAAGCCCACCCCAGGTACTTTGCTATTCCCATAACAATAGGCTCCTCAGAAGTAGTGCAAATAATTCTCTGCGCCTCAGCCGCACTGGATGTCCCAAGGTTCTTGCAGATAGGGGTTAACCAGACCCTTCTTGGGGAGGCATAAGCCTTACAAGCAAATAGGAAGTGTCCCACACTTTCCTTAGTTGCGCCGCATGCTGGGCAGCACTGGGTGTTCAAACTCTTCCACCTGCCTGTTAGATCTCTCAACGGGAGGGAACCAGATCTTAATTGGAAAAACAATTTTCTGTCCATAGGAACAGTTATACTGTCCCAGTAATTTTCTAGAGCAGGACACATTTTACTTTCCAAGAAGCGACCTCCCATTGAGTCAGATTTAACCCTTCTCCAAAGCCTCTCGTCTATCCATTCCCAATATAGTGCTTTAAGTGTATTTTTGCTTGGGAACACTTCCCCCGACGGATTGTCCCAAAGGTTGGAAAGACCTAGTTCGCCAAGCAATACCCTTAGATTTTTCAGCCATGATATTTTATGGAATGTATCACTCTTGATTATTGCCAGGAAGCCTTCCCCATAATGCCTAGTTTCAGGGGTGGACCAAAGTCGCCTCCAGTATAAGATGGGACGCAGCCTGGCTCGGTCGGTTACCGATCTTCTTCCCAGGTCAAGACTAAGAGGGATTAATGGTGTACTCTGGGGCAATCCCGTAATACCCCGAAGAAACCTGTTCTCAGCTATCTGTAATGAGGTTAAGTTGTCAAAACCAAACAGCTCCGCCCCATATAAGGCCGATCCTATTGCCTTAGCATCGTATACAGCGAGGACAGGTTTTATGGGTTTTGTTTTGGATCTATTGTGCTCCACCCGTAAGGCCCCCGATATTTGCTGATGTTTCAGGACCGCCTTTTCTATGTGGTGAGACCAACCATAATTACTTGCGATTTGTACCCCTAGGTAGGTGAACTCCCTTACGACCTCAAGCCCAATATTATTCAAGTGTATCCTAGGGCGAGGCTTCTGTCCTTGGGAGAAAGCCATCAGCTTGGTCTTGCCTATGTTTACTTCCAGGCCATGCTCCTGGCAAAAGTCATCAAAAACATTCAGGGCCCGTTGCAATCCAGCTGGGGTTTTGGATATTATCAAAGTGTCGTCAGCGAACATCAGGATCGGAACCCTGATGCCCGCCAACGAAGGCGCATCCACACTAGCATCCTGCATCCTGCTGACTATCCCATTGATATATAATGTGAAGAGCAAGGGCGCCATTGCACAACCTTGGCGCACCCCACGCTCCACAGGGAAGTCAGTTGAGGATTGGCCATTTGTCCCCCACTGTACTTTGGCAAAATTGCATTCGTGCAACCTCATAACCAAAGTAAGCAATTCTGCGGGAATGCCTATCTTACTTAACACTGCCCAGAGCTTACCCCTTGGGACTAGGTCGAAGGCAGCCCGCAGGTCGACAAAAGCGACATACAGGCTGCCCCCACCAAGAAGAACCGTCCCCCACCGTAACATAGTGAAGCGAAACACCTGGTCGATGGTACTGGTAGCCCTTCGAAAGCCTGCCTGAAAAGGGGAAAGAGAATCATTTTCATCCACCCAGTCCATAAGTTTGTTTACCACCATCTTCCCAATTACTTTTTGGACGGTGGCAATCAAACTTATGGGCCTGTAGTTAGCTGGAAGGGATCGATCTCCTTTTTTGTGGACGGGTATAATGATGGCTCCCCTCCACTGTTCCGGGACTTGCGCACCCTTTGCAATTGCGTTCCCCAATAGGAGCACATATCTGCCCCACCTATCTTTATCATTTTTAAAAACGTCCGAGGGTATCCCGTCTAATCCCGGGGCCCTACCCCCTTGAACGGAGCTAATTACAGATTCAACTTCCTTGGCGGAAAACAAATCATCCTTAGGAAATACAGCCAAGATTACATCCCCACCACCCCACTCCTTTGTTTCAGCATATTGGGGCCTAAAGTAATTCACCCAATCGGATTCAGCAACATTATTATCCGGTTTGTTTGGGGTACCGCCTCTGCCCCACTTTACTATCTTCCAGAAAAGCCTGGAATCCTTTGCTCCAGAGGCCTCCTTCAGTTCCTCCCAATGCTTCTCATCCCAGTCTTTTTTGGCCAAGAAAATGCTAGTGTTGTATTGCTTCCTGGCAGTTTTGATTGCTACACTGTCCCTGCTTCTGATAGCATTACCCAGTGTTAATCTGGCTGCCCTGCACTGTTTGTTAAACCACCCTGCTGGTTTAGAGGAAGCTGTGCGATTACCCTTACATGTTCTCATAAAGTATGGCTTTAGGGTGGCGAAAAGATTGTTATGGATTTCGGTGATCGCCCTAGATCCTGGCAGTGTTGCACTAGCTAATTCCATGGAAAGAATTGCTTTGTCCACTTCAGACCCAATAAAATCCATGGAGGCTGCATTCGCCAACACCGAGGGCCATTTCAATCTACGCATATTATTCGCCATGTCTGGGAGCAACCCATTACTAGCATGTAGATAAGGCTGAGTGTGCTTCCACCAGGTATGGGTCACACAGAGGGGGTTGTGATCACTTTCTATCCTGCCCTTGACTTCCATGTCACAAACCCCCTGCCAAAGATTAAGACTACAAATAACGTAGTCTATCCTGCTTCTATTATGACCATTATCATATGTGCACATACCTTCCTTATCTCCCTTTGTTCTACCATTGAGGGCACGCATCCCATATTCTAAACACATAGCATTTAAGGAAAGAATATCTTAAGACCAACGTTTGACAGGGGCAAGATTCAGGGAGGGAACACCCCATAGATTGTCCTCTTCCTGTCCTAATGGGTTTTCGGTACTGTCTAGAGGCTCAAAAGTCCTATTTAAATCCCCAGCTATTACTATTCTGTTCCCAAGGGACTTTGATTGCAGAAAATTAAATAGAGCCTCTAAAGTGGGGGAACTCCCATTATTGCAACCTCTGGCATAGACATTATATAAATCTATCACACCCCACTCTACTGAGGAAATTCGTAGCATTTGAATATCTCTGCAGCCCAAGTCCCACATTTTCACAGTAAGTCCGGAACTCTGTCTAATCCAGACTGTGAGGCCTCCTTTGGGTCTACCCCCAGGGCCTCGACATGCCGGGATTGAAAAATTTAGGTAGCCTTGGAGGTAAATAGGATCACAGGCCCAAGTCTCCTGGAAGAAACACAGTTCAAACCCGTTAATGAAGTCGGCCCACGATTGTAACATCAACTTACTCCCCAATCCTGCAATGTTCCAAGATACAAAGCTTTCCATAGCAGGGCTATCACTACCCATTATATCAGAAATGGGCAATCCCATGGGACTCAATTGTCCACCATCCTCATCTCCCAAATTGTGATCATTGTCCACAATATTCTGTTCCATTAACACCTCACCACTCATATTTTGCATTAAATCCCCGGTATTTTCCTCTACAGATGCAACATTTTCATCGCCTTCTGTTACCTTCAACACAACATCAATACTCATTTCCGGGGTTTCGGGGACCCAACTTGGCTTCTGGTGTGGAAGGCATCCCCTTATATTAAGCTTTGGTCAATATCCCCAGTTCAAACATTGAGTGTCTTCCAGATTATTATGATTTGAACCAATATTTTGGGGTTGCCATTGCAGTAGGGTAGAGGGTGGGGGTGCAATCATTACCAACGGAGGATTGGTGGAACTATTTAGATTCATGGGCCCGCCTTTTAATAAGCATGTTTGTCTTGGGTAGAAAAAAGAAAGATCCACGATACCAATTCCACCACTACTTGTACCCCAACCCTGCCTTGTAATCCAACCAGCCACCCTGGGGTCTTGAAAATTGATGATAATACAGTCACCCCCCAAGTTTTTACTGGTGTACCCAATCCAGTCGATCCTCCTTGCCCCTATTATCAACCCGTCCAGCCCCCCCGGGAGTGGTCTATTTTCCTTCAACCAGTGCATTACTTTATTTTTGAGCATCTGGAAGTTTTCTCTTTGACCGACTAAAAGAGGTGGAACATTAGTGAGAACCGCCACGAAAGGGTGGGAATCCGGGGTAAGATTCACAGGAGGAATCTTTCGGGGTTGTTTCTCCAAATAAGTCGGTGGTGGTCTATTAACCGGGGCACTAGGACAAGGGTTAGGGATATTTGATTTTTGCTGAGGGTTTGTGGATAAAGCTTTAGTTGTCCTGGGGCCATTAAGGCCCTCTGCTCCAATATTTGTGTCGGGATTGGAAATACTTGGCATTGGCTGATGGTTACTTGCAACGGTGTTGCTGTTTTGTGGGCCCGTCTTATTCTTGTCCTTTACCATAGGGTGTTGGACCTTAGATGCTTTTTCCCTTGCACTAGTGCTCGGACAGACCTGCTCTGGTGGAATAAGCGGTTGGCTTGGTCCCTTTGCCTGGGTCTTACTTATAGTGCAGCCTGCTTGGGGGAGTGTTACAACAACAGGCAGATTTTGTGCTTTTTCTGAAATTTCCTCAGCCCTACTAGACTCAGTTATCTTGGGCTGTAATTTAATTAGTGACTTAGTATGGAAAAAATTGTCCAGGGTAGCCTGCTCAAAGTGGTCTAGTCGATCCATTAACTTATTTACTTTGGCCTCAATGGGTGTCAAAAACAACCTTAGTAATTTCTCCAACTCAGGTATCAATGAGTCTATTGGAGGAATGTTTGCAGCCAACCCGTTCCCCTGGGGGTCACTAAATGGTGGATTAGAACTCTCTATAACTACATTGTCCCCCTCATTTGGTAAGTCGCCACTTCCACTTACCCCGTTGTGTGCCTTTTGTGTAAATAAAGGATTTTTTACCACTTTTCTTACCTTGTTAGGGGGTTTGGAAGGATTGGATTTCCTTGGGGCAGTAATCCTTTTCCTTTTTACACATGGTTTTGGGCCTGACATACTAGTTTTAATTATGGTTTTCACTGTAGATGAATGAACAATGGGGTCTAAAGGTAAAGATGTGGACAGAGTGGCATTGTCCAATCTTTGCAGTGGGCCGTCCTCAATCTCCAAAGTAGAGGGAGAAGTGTTTTGTATTTCAATCACCCCAGGCAAAGTTATAGAGGACAGAGGAGTTACCAACGCCGGATAAGCTTGCGGCAACCGTTTTTCCATGGAGCTTTTAAGAAGCTCAATGGACAGCCTACGGTCTGCACGTTTCTCTGCTAGTGAGATCTCTTTGTCTATATCTTGGTTGGGACGATTGAAAAAGAATTTGTCCAAAGGGCCTAGAATGGTCGTACCACCCTCAGAATGGGGAGGTGGTAAGCTGGTGGTATTTAACATGTGAGACATTATTGGTAAGATTTACGAGTTCATTAACACAGTGGGGCACACAATATAATGAATCAATGTAGTCCCGAGAATAACAGATTACAGGAAACAGATCTCAAGTCCTACTCGTCAGTGGGGTGGCCCAGCCCGGCCTCCTTCGGCCCCTGACGGCCACAGACGGTCCCGCCCTTGTCCCGGGCTTCTCCCGGCGCCCTCCCGCGCGCTCCCGCGCAGCGGAAGAGCAGGGCCCGTAATATATGCACGAATAGGTGAGAAGGGGGGAGGGGTCGGGGAGAGCGGCCCAGGTGTAGCAAGTCAGGCAGGCAGGCGGGCGCTCCTGGGATATGTAGTCCCAGTGCAGCCGCGCGCTCGCTCGCAGCCCCTACCAATATCCTTCCCTCAGCGTCCCTCTGTAAACAATGGCAGGCAGCACTCCAAGCGCAGCGGGACCCGCGGAGCGGGTTCCGCAAGAAGTGGGTTGATGGCTGATGGCAAACTCCAAGCTCCCAACTCCAACCAGGTCACAGCAAAAATGCAGAAAGGCGGTGGATATTCATATAATGCGTATAAAGATCTACACCTGTGAAATCCACGGTCTCAATAGAAAACCTATATCATTGAACACAATGTACGTTTTCACTTAAAATATGTGCTTAGCATCTCTGGACTTGGCTTACAAATCTTATTTTCTCATCCAATCTTCTTCATCTTACTCCCGGTGCTGGAATTAGGCACCTCTCTGAAAACGTCCCATCCCCTGACAATATCATTCAAATTAAACCAATCTCCCAATGCTCTCAATCCATGAACATTCGCATGGCATCCACCCTTGTGCTCTTCAGAAATTCAAATTAAAAGCCCATCTTCCTTATAATGCCAACTACAGAAACAAACTCACAACTACACCAACAAAATGTAGAATGAGCATATCATTTTACCAATATTAAAGTGGCAGCATATCAAAGCACTAAACTAACTAGAAGTGACTCGTGTAACATCTATCATCAGTCTGTGAGTCTCTGCCGCCATGCAGTAGCCATGTGGGATCAATACAACCATGATCCCAGAACCAAAGGTAACCCGTTGCAATGCTGCAGCCCTTACACGGTGTGTGCCAGGATCATTGAAAGAATGTGGAGGTTGGGGATTTCTTGGTACACGTGCACCTGTAATAAGAATGAGGAACCCAGTCTCTGGTATTGATTTTTATTGCTTGAATGGGCTAGATCTACTGATTCCTGAAGACTGCCCAAGCATAGATGCCAGGAGGCTCCATGCCATCTGTGACACCATCAGCGTGTCCTGCCTTTTTAATCAACTGCGGGTTGCGTTCAGGGATATGCAGTTTTATTTCAACATTGAAAATCCCAACATGCAAAGTTTTGTTTGAACATTGAAAATCACAACATGCAAAGTTCTGTGGGCTAACAAGACAGAACCATCAGAGTATGTCACATATAACACTGGGCCACAGGTTAGCTAAGTAATGTTCTTTGATGAGAGAGCAAGAGGTCCACATGTTTTATGGGACACAGTACTCTATTAGTTAAATTATGAAGGATAGTGCAAGTCATCAGTAAAGACACCCAGCCAGCGATTTGGTCATGGAACTCCTCGGTGACCTATTTCCTTATATTCTTCAGAAAGGTGTATTTTGCCCCACATTTAAA
Organism: Lissotriton vulgaris; assembly: GCF_964263255.1. Lineage (NCBI taxonomy): Eukaryota > Metazoa > Chordata > Amphibia > Caudata > Salamandridae > Lissotriton > Lissotriton vulgaris. The sequence goes on from NC_141687.1 coordinate 388,386,785, forward strand.
AACTAGCGCACATCTGATAAGAAAGTTCTTTAGAGCAGTAGTTCTTAATTTGTGGCTGGGGGACTCCACAGGGTCCGCAAAGACTACTCATGGGGTTCGCAACAACTTAGAAAATTACATAATGTTAACAGATTAATAAAGTTATATAAATAAAGAAGCAACATGTAAAAGTGAACATTTTAAAACATTCTGTAAATGTGAAGAAAATCGAAATTAGGGGCAACAAATTAGGTTAGTGAACTCAGATTTGTTCGTGGGAGCAGTCAGTAAATGTGCATCAAACAGAATATGATGTGGATGATGAGGGGCCACAGTTGAATTAAAAAAGCTCCAACCTCCCCTTTAAAATTAGAATTTCGATGTCTTTATATTTGTGAAATATGATATTTTATCATTCTTGTATTTCTTTTATCAATGCTTGTAACTGTATTATTGTGTATTGTTTTGCGGTTCAAATCATCGAAATTGCCTAGGCTGTGATTTCAATAGTGATTCAGGGGGGTTTCCGGATTCCAGTCATGATTATTTGGGGTCCACAGAAATAAAAAGTTAAAAACCATTGTTTTAGATTGTTATGTTAGGAGGTGGAACTGAAAAAGAGCAACACCACGAAGACTAAAGTTGGATCTGGATTAAAAAATTAGATGTACACAGTCGGCGCGTATATGAGCACAGCATTAGAGATGCACATTTAGTTGCTTTTTTAACCCATACCGCGGCTCTCCGACACAGAAATTAACCCTTCTTACACTGTGGCTTTTTTAACACCAGGCAATGGAATGAGGAGACGCTGAACCAAGCCTACAAGAACATCCTGGAAGAAGTCACCCTTCCCGGCTCCGCTTCTGGAGGAATGGTGGATTACAGGAGGTCTCTCACCCTCAGCTTCCTCTTCAAGTTCTACCTGCAGATATTGCTAGAGTTAAGGAAAACGGTACATCCTTTGGTATTGTCCAAGCTGCTCCAGCATTTTAATTCCACTGTATCAGACTATAACTTCAGCAACAGCGTTTAGTTGACACTTCACCTCAACCGGAAGTCTGCAAAGAGAAATGTGCATTCTGTTCAGAGCGACACCAAAATAACTGAGATCTTTTCTTTGTCCTCAGTTGAAAGTCGTCATGCATATTCTCCATTCCATTCATAGGATGGGGATTTGTTGCATTGAGTGGTCAACTTCAGTATAAATCTTGTTGTGACTATGTCTACACTATCACGAGGCATAGGCACCTGACTTTGAGTTTGGCGGACAAGGTGTTCCAACACTAATGTGCAAGAGTACCCGAACTCTGAGCCCACCCGCTCAATTATGAGTCAGTATTTCGACAGCAGTGACCCCGCTGACTCTATTCGAAACTTATTCCGATGGCCCAGTGGAGTAGGAGCTGTCAGAGTAAGGACCTCAGACCACCGTTCCTATTTAGAGTGGACAGTCTGATGTTAAATAAGTATCCCCACACCCTGGTTGAAAACTCCAAGAGTTTAAAGGCTATTAATGTTTTTTTGTTTTTCACAAATAAACTGGTTTTGCGTTTGGTGTAAAGTTGCCTAAAACACAGTGGCTGTGCACCAAATTTTCAGTGCCTTCACAGGAGGTTCAGCGACAGCAGCTCATGTGAACACACAGGGATGCATGCTGAGCCAGCAGCGATCTCGAAATACGATGAGCCTCGCTCCAACGGGGTGGTGGATGTAATGCCCTTCGTAACCCCGATGAACAGAAGTCAAAACGCCATGCTATAACTCAGGCCCGCTATGCAAGGAAAGGTTGTGTCCAAAACACTTTAATGCTTTAAAACCCACGACATTTAGTATTACAGAAAAATCTGAAGATCCTTGAGAACAAGACCTTTATGCCCACAGTTTGTTTCCTTAGTCCCAAGGCATTTGAAGCTGCCCTGTGGACAAGTGAAATCACCCTATTACACAGATCACGATCACTATTCTATCTATTTTTAAGTTTAAAAGCGGAAATGCATCTAAAACCTTCTGTTACATCGTTTTCTAAGCAAAATGTGGGATTAAAGATAGGAGTAGTTCACCGGCCTACAAATAGAACTTCTGCTTATTGCTTTCATCATATGTCTGTCTGCCTTTTCTATATTCGACCCTGCGTGTGATTTTCACATGCCACTAGATGGTCATATTCTTAACACTAGTGCCTCAATACCTCAGACAAAGTCAAGAATCTATTCCTGTGTTTGGAGTAGATTTCTTACTTTCTGAAGGTTCACACAGAATCCTAGGACTGCCTGTAGAACTATACTAAAGTAGTAGATTTCCAGGAGTCCTTCTACTGAGAAAAATGTAGTTGCGTGGAAATACCCCCAGGTGGAGACTCCACAATACTCAATCATACAAACAGGAGCATAGCCGCATTTAACTGTTCCCTGTTCAGAAACAGAAACCCTTTCCTTTACAGTCAAATGATATACTGGTGTGTTCCCTTCCACAACCTGAAAAGGCACTTACTCAAGGAGTAGTTTTATGTGTGTTCCATTAGTGCTAAGCAACCAGCAACATATTTGTAAACATTCACAAACCTAGGTACTAGTGGGTGATAACTGCACTATCCCTCCCATCAAATTTTCCCCTTTCCTGCACCTAGCCCAAACACCATGATGGTAAAAAAAACTATTATACTTGCGGATCTTCCAAGGCACTAAGTCCACTTTGAGCTTTAAATACCCATCACATCTGATTGGAAGACTCATGATGTGAAATTTTGAATGCCTGATTTCTTTTTTGGCGTGCCTACTTGTCAATGAAGTGTGCCAAAAATAATTGTGAATCAGGTCCTAAGAAAGAAGACAATATTACAGGGCAAACCATGTGAGGGACTGAAAATAAACGATGGGGAGAGGGGAGATTGTGCTATCATGTTAGATCATTAACTCTTTCTTAATTTTTGTTGTTCTCGTTTTTTTGCATTTATTCCAGAATGTATCTTCCTCCCAGGATGTTCCCCTGACGTTCCTCAGTGCCATGGAACCCTTCCAGGAAGGCATGCCCCAGAGCATGGAAATTTATCAGGTCAGTGATTGGCTGTATAACAATAAGGCAAATTACAGATAGCAGTGTAACCTACAGACAGGCACTGGGAAAGCAAGTCTAATTCCTAGTAACCATTCCAGAGTCGCTGGAATGCCGCCATAGCAAATTTGTAAACCCTCTTGCTGTCTTTGTAAGGCCGTCCATTAATCATTAGAAGAGAACCACTGTGATCCTATGGACTGTCCTGTTATCTTAGTCCTTCTTTAAGACCATTCACTACTCACTGGAATACAGCAGCAGTGACTCTCTAGACCTACTTGCCATTTCCCCTCAAGGCCTGAATGGCCTATTAACATATATCCGCAGGAACTCAGCAGGCTTTATCATCTCATTCCATAGGCTCATCTTTGAATCATTAGAAGACAGGTACTGTGACAATAGTCTTTCTCATAGTCCCATGCCTTATGACCATTATTGACACGCCAAAAGACAGCCACTGTGACTCCATAGACTTTCCTGTCATCTCACTCTTTTAAATTGTTCCTGAGTCATTGGAAGCCACTGTGACTGTGGATATTTCTTTCATCTCCAAAAAGCCTTCCTTGATTCATTAGACGACAGCCGCTGTGACTGTTGCCCATTTTTTCACCTTAATCCTTAGGTCTAGCCACTACTCACTGGAAAACAGACACAGTGAATCAGTTTCACGCTTTAGCATTGTTCCTGATGCATTGCAGTGGTCATTATTGTCATCTTGTTCTTGTGGCTGTCTTTCTCCCCATGAGGGGCCATTAGGAGACGGCCACGGAGAGACTAAACAGACTTTCTTACAGTCTCAATTATGAGGGACATTCACAACTTTTGAATGCAGCGTCAATGACTCATTGGAAGCCAATTAGCTAGAGTGACACTGTAAAATGTGTTGTAGTCTAACTCCTTCAGGCTGATCATGCGCTATCTTAAGACAGCCACGGAGAATCAGCAGATTTTTTGATTCCCATTCCTTATAACCTTCCATTTCTGTGGAACACAGCCTCAGTAACTCTACACTTTACTCTAAGAACTAGTGATCACATAAGAAAAACTTTAACTCATTGAAAGTTGAGAAAGCATTTTACTTGCTTAATGAGGACTGAAAAAGGAAATTAAAGATGCATGGACAACATCTACCACAAGGCCAAAGGACGCACGGACGGCACACACCTGTGCTTCTTTGTTTGAGTGCAACTACAATCCATTTTTATAAGATATTTTTTGCCTTACTATGATGACATTTGTTTCACAATTAGTCAATGCATCTAAGGCATTCATAGGTGTAATGATCGGTGCAATAGATTATTCTGGGTCAGGGAATCCAGTGCCAAACTGAAGAGACATCTGCCAAGCTTTGATGTGGGCTTCTGTGTACACATTCAAGGAGCATTACTGACTTGACAACCAGGTCCAGTGGGAAGGGTATTTAGCCCGCTTGGTCCTGCAAGACATTTTGGTCTCACTCCACTTCACAGACCATGTGAGGAATAGGCGGATTCAAGTATCCATCAGAAGAACAAGTTATTTACCTTCAGTGATGTTCTTTCTGGTAGATACTCTATCTAATCGGAGATTTCTCGCTGCCCTACTGCCTCCTCATTCTGTGGAGCAGCCTTTTCTTACCATCTAAAAAGGCCACAAGTTAGAAGTCAGCACACTGGTGCTGACAAATGTTTTACATTCCATATCTGAAGGCTTGAAAAGAGTTAAGCAAGAAACAGGCATCAGCACACAAGGATGGGGCTTATATCCAGCTCCTCTCCATCACTTCCAAGGCAATACAAAGCCAGCACGGAGACACATGGTGCCATCCAGCAGTGCATGGGAATAGTGCTCGGAAAAGCTTACACATATAGGGGCCGATTATGATAGCGGTTTTCCCGCATCCTCCGGGCCGGCGGAAGCCACCGCCGGCCCGGAGGATGCAGGAAAACCGCTGCGGAGCCTCGAAATATCCACCGCCATATTAGGATGGCGGTGGGTCTTGAAAGCTGTCCGCAGCCTTTCCACCATTGTCGCCTTCCGACCGCGGCGGAAAAGCTTTAACATGGCTGGCGGTGTCTATCAGACACCGCCAGCCATATTAGGATGGTGTAAAATGTATGCATTTCCGCGGCGGCTTTTCTGCTGTGGAAAAGCATATGGACCTTCACTTCGGGGGCCCGTTGCGGGCCCCCTGGGTGAAGGAGGGGTGGGAGTGCACATGGGGGTACCTACGGTACCCCCCTGCATTTGCGTGAACAAAGCAGCAGGCACCGCGCGGTGCCTGCTGCTTTGTGCACGTAAATGCGGTGCATGCATTTTTAACATTGCGGCGGGTGCAGCTTGAAGCTGCACCCGCCACAATGTTAAAGATAGAGGATGCGACCGCCACCCTGGCGGTCACAACCTAATCTGCACGGAGGGAACGCTGCAGCCCATGCGGACGTTCCCTCCTACTCTGGGGTCGCGGACGGACTCAAGTCCGTCCGCGATCCTAATGACCCCCATAGTCTGGTGCATGGGGTATAAAGTATCCACCAGAAAGATCATTGCCAAATGCAAGTGACTTGTTCTTCTTATCCTGGTGGGAGAAGAACCAAAAAGGAAAATAGAAGAGCCTACTCAGGAACTAAGCTAGGTTACACTATACTAGGCAACAAACACTTTGAAAACCGAAAGAAAGATTTGAGGTATTAGTTTTAAATAACGTTATTATGAATAGCACAGAGACTACATCCCCTCAATATTTTGTGTCCACTGGAAAAAGTTGTGCCTTTTATTAAATTAAAATAAAAAAATGAAATTACAAAACATCGTCTCTGTTCTCCAAAAGTGCTAACATTTCTGAGTATCAGATCGACAAATTGATAAACACGTCATAGAAACGCACCATCATATTTATTGAATACTTTTTTGCCTTGAAATGTGAGCCCCTTGTTTGCAATCTTGTAATGGGTGCTTGTCAGATATTGCACCACGCTGCATGATATGATAACATTTCTTTTGTCTCCAGGAGGTACCTTCCAATCAGCCTGCAGAAGATACTGTTGGACGTCCCATCCCACACTTGTCCGCTATCAAACAAGCCACTGGGGAGGCAGTGTATGTTGATGATATTCCTGCAGTGGACAGAGAGCTCTTCATGACCTTTGTGACCAGCACCAGGGCTTATGCTAAGATCCTGTAAGTATAACAAAGGTTTGTAAAGTATGGGCACCATTTACAGTGCCAGATGTTATAGGACCTTGAGGAGCACTGCCTTGGATATTAAAACGTAGCGCTTCAACAACATTAAAGGCACAATCGAAACCAATGTTTCAAAAGTGCTTACTAAATTCAGTCCTCTTTTGCACTTATTTTGAAGGCATCTTTTCAGTTTGACATTTAAATGCTTTTCCATTTCTAAAATGGATTTGAGTGGTAGGAAGGAAGCTTTGACACAGGACTTTTTGTATTTTCAGCACTTCACCTGGCCTAGTGGCACTCCACCTCAAACAGTTACTTAGTTATTTTACAAATGAAGATTCTGCAGGCCCCATTTTCTTTACAAGTGGCTGTGGATACTTGCTGGGTGTCCTTGGCTAGGTATCCTTTGAGCATTCTCGGTTGGATGCACAGCAGGGGCTGAAGGTCCCTCAGGTAGCCCTGCACCACTTGAACATTAGGCCATGCAAAAATGCCTGAAGGTAGCCAACATTTATTTTCAAAGTAAATATGAGTATGGAGCTGCACAACAGAGTCATTTTAAGCACAATTTTAGAAACCTTTACCTTTAGAGCTAGTAACAGGGGAATAGCTGTCAGTGATGCAGCAGATGCAGTGCTTTTAATGGAGTAATTTCTAATGGGAACATATGGGTAATCTCCCATTAGAGTCTGGTGCCACGGGGGCACTGCCTCCAATTATTGTTCTTTTATTATTACCCAATCAGGAGCCAAGGGGGCATTTTATTGCTTGTGTTAGGGCATGGACTATCAAGACAAAAAAGAAAAGCTCTAGGGGGGCACATCTATCACAATCTTTCTATCCACAATTACACCTCAGTTGTTATTGTATATATATATTTAATAAAAACATATATTTCTTGAGTACTTGTAAATAGATACCTCCTACTGAACAACTCATGAGATCAAAATATCTGAAAGACAAATTTATTTTCCCTCATTTTATATGACAAAAAATCCAAACAACGTTTAAAAACAGTTTTGTTGTCCATCCTTGCCTATACAATGTAGCTGTATCAAATGGCAGTCTATATATTACCAACTGACAATCGCCAGTAGGTAGTTATAGTTAGTAACAAGTTTCCATAGGAAATGCATTTTTTTTTACTTGCCTATACCTCTGAGTCGTTTGATGAATCTTCCCAAAAGTTTCCAAAATAAGTGCCCCGGTGATTCATGTGGCATGTGGAAAGTTTCGTGGTGTTCTGAGAAAAAGGAGGTGGTCAAAAATATGTGTTTCCCATGTTAATTCCCCTAGGACCTTTAGACATGGCTACAGCCCGAACTGCTGAATGGAATTACTACAAATTTGGTAGGAAGGTAGATGTTGGTCCAGGGAAGTGCCTTTTTGTGATTTGGTGTGAATCCGTTCAGTAGTTTTGAAATATTAAGGAAAATCCAAATTTGTTTATATAGGGACGCAGAGGATCAATCAGTCAATCAAGATTCTTATGAAATGCAACTATTCACCCTTAAGGGTCTCCAAGGCGAGGTGGGGGAGATGGATCTGCAGTTATGTCGAAGAGCCAGGTCGTGAGGTCCTTCCTGAATTGCAGCAGTTATGGTGATTGCCTGAGGCACAGCAGCAGGAAGTTCCAGGTCTTGGTAGTAAAGTAGGAGAAGTATCTCCCTCCAGGCTTGCACTTGAGGATCCGTGGGATGGTGGCCAGGGCCTGTTGGGCAGAGTGGAGATGTCTTGTGGGAGTGTAAAAGGAGAAAGGGTGGTTGAGGTATTCAGGTCCTGTGTTGTGGAGAACTATGTAGGCATGCGTTCGGAGCTTGAAGGTAATTCTTTTGTTGATAGCTAGTCTGTGAAGGTCTCTCAGGTGGTCGGTGATGTGCTGCCACGTGGAATGTTTAGGATGAGTCTTGCGGAGGCATTCTGAATGTTCTACAGTTTCTTCTGGAGCTTCTGGGATGTGGTGGCTTAGAGTGCATTGCCGTAGTCGCCGTAGTCGAGTCTGTTGCTTGCCGTAGTCGAGTCTGTTGCGCATGAGTGACCGTTTTCCTGGACTCAGTGAGGATTCACTTGAAGATCTTATGAAACAGACGGAGCATGCTGAAGAAGGAGGACGAAACTGGAGCCCTGGATGAGGACTTCGGTATTGTCTGAGTTGAGCTTGAGGCAGCTGTCCTTCATCCAGGTAGTGACTGCCTTCATCCCATCGTGGAAGTTGCTCTTGGCGGCTGTGGGTTCATCTGTGAGGGAGAGGATCAGCTGGGTGTCATTGGTATAGGAGACTATGTTTAGTCCGTGGCTTCTGACGATGGCTGCCAGCCATGTATATGTCGAAGAAGATGGGGCTCAAGGAGGATCCCTGAGGCACTCTGCAGCTGATTTTTGTGGGTTCTGAGTTGAACGATTAAGTCTGACTCTCTGTGTTCAGCCAGTGAGGAAGGAGCGAAGCCATTCTAGGGCTTTGTCGTGGATGCCTGCGTTGTGGAGTCTGGTACACAGGGTGTGTTGGGAGACAGTGTCGAAGGCGGCTGAGAGGTCCAATAAGATGTGGGCAGCAGTTCCATCTGGGTTAAGGAGAGTGTGGATGTCATCTGTAGTGGCGAGGAGAGCGATCTCGGTGCTGTGGTTGCTTCTGAAGCCTGATTGAGGTAGGTCCTGGATTTGGTTCGGTTAGATGAACTTGAAGAGTTGGGCGTTGATGGCTTTCTCAATGACTTTGGCTGGGAAGGGGAGCAGAGAGATGGGTCTGTATTTCTTGAGGTCATTTGGGTCGGCAGAGGGTTTCTTCAGCAGCGGGTTGATCTTCCAGTCTTCCAGGAAGGTGGTGGACTCGATGGAGCAGTTGATGGTGCAGCAGACTTCAGGTATGATGGAGGTGCCATCTCTGTTGAAGATGTGGTAAGGGTAGGGGTCAAAGGGAGCTCCGGAGTGGATGCTCTTCATAATTATTAGTGTGTGTCGTCAGAGGTGTTTGTGGTCCAGTGGGCAAGGTCTGCAGGGGTCTGGAGCCAATGGGTGTGGAGGTAGCGGGTGGGGTGGGTCGGTGTTGGGTTACAAAGTGGTCATAGGCTTCCTTGATCTTGCAGTGGAAGAAGGTGCGAGGTTGTTGCAGGGGTCTTGAGAGGATGGAATGTCTCTGTGGTGGGTTTGTCAAATTCTTTGACCACGACAAAGAGTTATTTGACGTTGTGTGCGTTAGTGTTGATGCATTCCTGGATGGCTGCTTTCTTTATTGTTCTGATGAGGTGGTGGCGTGCGGTGACAACAGTTTTAAAGGTTGCGTGGTCTGCTTGGTCCGGGACCCCTCCGGATCATGTGATGAGATCTGCCTGGCTGCCAACACTCCAAACCACTTTTGACAGCCATCTTGGGACTCAGCTTGAGCCGAGTCCCAGAAAAAAAGTAAAGGGGGCAGGGTAGAAATAGGCCTCTAGGTGGATCCCACAAGGACACAGCAGGGCCAAAAAAGAAAATGAAATAAAAAAGAATTGCCGGCTCCTGCGCTTCTTTAATAATTGCCCCCCGGGTGTGCCAGGTCCTAGTGGAATTTTCATAATAAAGGATAGGGGCAATACGGGCCCACCCTCCTGGGGCTTATTAATTCCCGGGGACCACCACCTCCCCTGGACTTGTTTAATAAAAGATGAGGGGCTTTTCAGACCATCCTGCAACCCCAGTGGCCTCCACCTTGGGGGGGCTTTAATTTTGTTGAATTGGGCGGGCGTGCGGAACCCCCCCAGTATCGGGTACTGCCACCTCCCTGGGGCTTTATCCTAAAACAATATAGGGGACGCAGATCCTCCTCCCTTTGCAGCCCTGGGGGCCGCCACCTCCCCAGGACTTTAATTTGAATAAATGCGGTAGGTGCGCGGTCCTCCCCGCAGCCACAGGGGCCACCACCTCCCCGGGTCTTTTCTCAAATGAAACGTGTGGGTGCCGCGCGGATCCCCAGGAACCATCACCTCCCCAGGGCAAAATCGAAGAAAGGTGGGGAGCCCCGGGCCCCCCTTTTGGACCCACAGATGGCTCCTGCTAAGTCTTGGGGTACCCACCCCAGGGACATAGCTGTTTGCTGTGGATTGGCTGAGCTTTGCCTCTTCCACCAACCCACAGCAAATGTTCAGATTTTAGCAAGCAAGAGCATTTTTGCTCTCACTTGCTGAAAGCAGAGCAGAAGTGCTTTCATAGAGAGGGAGCACCATATTCAACTGCTCCCTCTCTGTGAAAGCAATGGCACCTCCTGCAGGAGGCAGGAAGCGGCAGGAACCGCTGGGGCCTTCAGGCTCCCCAACAGATGGGATTGGGTGCCCTGGGTGGGACCAGGGTACCCACAATAGAGGCCGGGTCTCGGGGGATGTGGACCCTGGGATGAAATCGGCCCGGAAGGCCCTCCTCCCCTTATTTTCAAAAAATTAAATTGAAAGGCCGGGTCCTGGGGGATGGGGTGCCCAGGCCCAAAATCAGCACAGTAGGGGGAACCATGCAGCCTCCTCCACTAATAACTTAAAAGCAATTTTTAAAAAATCCTGGCATGTCGCTGGAGGCCCGCCCCTTTCTCCACCATTCTGCAAACACGCCTCCTGGTGCACTATAGGTTGGAGGATGAAGTCCTCTTGGATGCTGAGGGTCCTGGGGGGCGAACACGCCCTCCTGTTACCTCCAGTAAGGCCCAAACAGTGGAATTGCTGACAGGTTATCAGAGGCCACTCCCCCTCTCTTCACCACTCTGCAAACGCAGCTCCTAGTGCACTACTGGTTGGGGGATGAAGTTCCCTTGGCTGCTGAGGCTCCTTGAGGGTCAACAAGCCTTCCTGTTAACTCCAGTAAGTCCTACACAGCAGGTTTGCTGAGAGGTCTTAGGAGGCCACACTCCTTTCTCCACCTCTCTGCAAAAGCTCTTTCTGGCACCAACTGGTTGGGGAATTAAGTCACCTTGGCAGCTGAGGGTCCTTGGGCGCCAACTACCCCTCCTGTTACCTCCAGTAAGTCTCACACAGCCGGATTGCTGAGAGGTTGTCAGGTGCCACTCCCCCTTTCTCCACCACTCTGCAAATGTTCCTCCTGGTGTACTGTTAGTTGGGCATAAAGTCCCCTTGGCTCTTGAGGGTCCTTGGGGGCCAATTACTCCTCTTGATACCTCCAGTAGGTGCCACACAACGGGATTGCTGGGAGGTCTTCAGAGGCTATGCCCCCTTTCTCCACCACTCTGCAAACGTGCCTCCTGGTACACTACTGGTTGGGGGATGAAGTCCTCTTGGATGCTGAGGGGCCTTGGGGGCCAATAAGCCCTCCTGTTGCCTCCAGCAAGCCCCATAGAGCGAGACTTCTGAGAGCTGGTCAAGGGCCCCTCCCCCTTTCTCCACCACTCTGCAAATGAGATTACTAGTTAAAAAAAATATAGAAATTCACTTAAAACACCAATGGTAACAGGGACATTATAGTTTAGAAATTGAATTTGAAAAACCTTAGAAATTCACTTAAAAAAACCAAAGGTTACAGGGACTTTATAGTTAGAAAATAGAATTTTAAAAAACTTTAGAAAGTTACTGAAAAAAACAAAGGTTACCAGGATATTATAGTTAGGCTCAGATTTCACTCACACTAAACCAGTGAAATTCAGCAGTTATAGTTACCTGAGCTTACTATAACTTATGCTCCCGCAATGCACTGCTTATGACGTCATGTATTACATCACGCATGACATGGTCAGTGGCAACCCTGATGACATCACTGATGACCCAGAGGTCTTCAAAATTTTGATGCCAAGACTCCCTTGTCAAATTATTTAGGCAGTAGGACCCCTCCTGACAAAAATTGATAGAACTTGGTAATCCCCATCATTGACAACCATCCAAAACCATAAACCACCCCAATTCCCACCACAAATCATTTTTACAGTGGGGCAATAATATCAAACAGTGTTTAGCAAACAAAAGGTCAGTGAGCGTGGGGGCGTGGTCAAAGATGTGGCTAAAAACAAAGGGCCTCATTTATGAGGAATTGGCGTAGGGCAGCGCCGTAAGTCTTCTTGCAGAGCTGACCTACTCTAATGTGAAAGGGCAGGAATGCACCTTATTTAAAATATGGTGAATTACTGTCCTTTCCCCCTGCGTTGGCGCACCAATTGCTGCCTAGTGCCAACGTAGGCAGTATTGTTTTTTTGCAGGCAGCTGCACCCTCCTGCACAAAAACAACCCTGAGAGGTTTCTTCCTCTTTCTGTGTGTGCTGCAGAATGTAGCACACATGGAAAGACGAAAAAATGAGGAGAAATTAAAAAATGTATCCTCGTTACGACTGCTTTGGGGAGGCGCAAGGTTTTGGCACTGCCCCATGTTTACATGATTTTGTAAATCTATGGCAGTGTCAAAATCCATGGATGTTGCATGGGAACACCCACTTCGATGCCCAGAGAATGCCTACTTGACATGGAGTAAGGCATCGCAATGACTTAGGCTGGTTTGTCTTACTCCATTTCTATGATGCCATGCAAAGACATGCAGGGTGACTTTGCATCACCCAACAGATATGATTAAAATGCTTGTGCTGTCAGAGCTTGAAAAAGAGTGATGCTCTGGTGGCACAAGCCTCTCATAATCAGCACCAAAATATTTTGTTTGTTCTTTCAGTCTTTCACCATCAGGTAGCTACATATGAAATAATGGGTAGCTTAAAACAAAAATACATTTTAAAAAGTTGTTACTCAGTGAGAAATGCACTGTAGTACATTATGAAACTTCTATCATTTAATGCACTGCAGAGGTCTCTGTGTAACCAGAGAGCAAACACAAGGAGATGATGGACAGAGCGCTGAAACTTTTCAGACACTCACCCTCAGTCACAGATCTGGGTTGAATCCATCATCATTCTTTAGCTCACTTTGCCACCTCAGTTCACGCCCAGCTATATGCAAATCATTATTGAACCTGTGCCTCATGGGAACCGTCCAGCCCGAACTGCCAAGCCAGGTCTTCCTTGAACCGGAAACAAGCATCTTGGCACCGGTTTCTGGGTAACACCCTTCATCAGCCAGGCTAGCTTGATTCCAGTGGCAAAGTGAGCAAGGGACCCACATCTGGACATACCCTGCCAACTTAGGGCGTGCACAGCAAACACAAGATGATGGACGGAGCACTGAAACTTTTCAGACACTCGCCCCCAGTCACAGATCTGGGTGGAATCCATCATCATTCTTTAGCTCACTTTGCCCAATCAGTTCAGACACATCTATATGCAAATCAGTCTTGACCCTGTGCCTCATGGGAACAGTCCAGCCCGAACTGCCAAGCCAGGTCTTCCCTAAACTGGAAACAAGCATTCTGGGACTGGTTTCTGTGTAACACCCTTCATCAGCCAGGCTAGCTTGAATCCAGTGGCAATGTGAGCAAGTGAGCAAGGGACCCACGTCTGGGCATACTCTGCCAACTTAGGGCGAACAAAACAAACACAAGGAGATGATGGACGGATCCCTGAAACTTTTCAGACATTCACCCCCAGTAACAGATCTGGGTTGAATCCATCATCATTCTTTAGCTCTTTTTGCCCATTCAGTTCATACCCAGTTATATGCAAATCAGTCTTGACTCTGTGCCTCATGGGAACAGTCCAGCCCGAACTGCGAAGTCAGGTCTTCCCTGAACCGGAAACAAGCATCCTGGGACCAGTTTCTGGGTAACACCCTTCATCAGCCAGGCTAGCTTGAAACCAGTGGCAAAGTGAGCAAAGGGCCCACGTCTGGGCATACCCTGCCAACTTAGGGCAAACAAAGCAAACACAAGGAGATGATGGGCGGAGTGCTAAAACCAGAGAGCCACAAAAAAACATTTGGTTGGTGCAGTGGAGAATAGTGACTTGTGTATTTGTAGTGGTACGAGGTCACAGCCTGTGACAGAAAGCACAGTGAATGTGTAAGTAATTATTTTATACTTGCGTTACACACATTACAAGATAGACTGCTACAAACTGTACAAATAGCCATATTGTATAATGTTCCATATTAACATATTAACATTCTGACACCTCGAACTGCTGTATTGCCCTCACTACTTCCCAGGATATTGCTGGCATCGCTCTCTGGGGGCACACTGGCTGGCCTGCTTGAGCCTTAATCCCCTTTGCAAGAGGAAAGCCCACTTTGTGTTGAGTGTGCCAACGTGTGTCCTACCCTGTGGACTAGAGACTGCAAACAGTTCTTGCACCTATTGCCCCTTCCGTTACCCTTAGCTTTGTTTTACCTGACAAAGATGGGGAAGACCAAGACTACCAAATCGTTAGTCAATGGCGCTGTAGAAGCGACGTTTATCTCCGCTCCTGCGTACAGGACTCTTGATAGCCACCTACACCTTGAAGCAACTCTTCAGAATCTTTCCACTCAGTTTCATTAGGTCCGACAGGCCATCATGGAAACTAAAATGTGTCTGGAAGCCCACATCTACACTGTTTCACTCTACGTGAATCTGCTACGCTCTGACCATCGCAAGTTAACAATGCATGACCTGCAGGGCCGACTGGAACATATGGAATAATTTGCTTCTTGGTCTTTCCCGAATGATCTGATGATCCCCATGTGGAATTGTTCATAGAGGACTGGATGGCGCCCATCCGCCCTGAAAATAAGGTGGTAAAATTCTCCATTGAAGGGGGGCATCGAACGCTAGGACAGTCACCCCTTCCAGGGGCCCCACAGTGTCTTATTATAGCACACCTTCTTAATAACCATGACCTGCTAGTGCAGCGTTTTCACACAAAGGGCCCTTGGCTGTATGAAAATCCGACAATTACAGCATTTCCTGACTTCACGATTGATGTACAGCGGAGCCATGGCTTTTACTCCGAGGTCAATCAGTGTTTTCGTGAGCTGAATTTTATAAATTGTTCCCTGCGAAGCTTAGGGTGATCGATGGTGATAGAGTACCCAAATTTAATTCAACAGAAGATGCATGGACCTGACTCCATGCTAAAGACTTCATGCATACTCCATCTGAAGACTTAGGCGCTGAAGACTGGTTGGTGCCCCAACGAAGATGGAGCAAACATGGATACCTTAAAACAAAGCCGACCAAAGATCTAGTGACAGCGGAGCAGGCTCGTGCGGTATCAGAGGCTTCACTTCATAGCACAAACCCCTTCACTTGTCTACACCAGGAGCTCCCATTGGAGTCAGGATCATACTCATGTGGCTCACTGACATCGACAGCTGGGGTCTACCAGGGCCTGAAACTCACCCTGCGGTCGGCGGCCAACATCTGACATTGTACTTTTTGCCAGGGAGGTGAGCAACCCGGTGAAGGTACATTGCTGTTGGATTTGATAACTTCCTGCAGGTAATCTACACTGACTACGAGGACTAGATGTCACATTACTCGCCATGGGCCTCCTCAGTGGAAGGTTCGAACTTTGACATTTTCAGGCTGCACACAGCTTCACTTGGCCCGCTCCCCATTGGAGCATTCCATATGGACTTGAATATGTCAAAGACATTAGTTGTGTTCCAGTTGCATTGTTTGAGGGGATTTGGCATGAAGCCAGAAGGTGATCAGGCGTAGGACAGGGGAGTTGTTCTATTGATTTGTTCAATTGTTTTTTTGATTTCCTGGCTGGTTGGAGGAGGGACTGGGGTGTTTGGGGACCCAGCTGGGGCGGAGGGACGGTATGGAACCTATGATCCACAGGGTATATTGTCTGCACACGTGGCCCACACCTTTCACGCTTTTTCGTGGAATGTCCATGGTATAGCAACTCTTGCCAGGAAACACAGGATATATGCTTTTCTCCAGCCCAGACACATTAATTTTGCTTGTCTTCAGGAGACCCACCTGGCCACAGCAAGGTGGGTAGGTGCTGGAGTGGGCAGGTCTTTAGGGCTGGATACTCAGCCCTAGCCTGAGGGGTCCTTATCTGCATTGCTCTGGAGGTACCTTTTGTGAAGTCAAGAGTCCTTGTTAATGAGGAGGGCCATTATGAAATCCTGGTGCGCACCTTAGATGGGCGCCCCTTTTTCATGGTGTCCCTTTATGCACCCAATAGGTTTCCAGGGTGTGTTTCCCTAAACAAATTATCCCCTACTTTTTTGCAGGATCCCCAAGCCCCGGGGTTTTGGGGGGAGATTTGAGCTGCATACAACACTGACTTGGATCGCTTGGTCCCCCACTCCCAGCCACTCCTGGCAAACAAGCGACAAAACACGTCCAACAATGGTCCAGGATGTCTACCTTGCATGATATCTGGCGGCTGGGACATCCAGGAGAGGCAGAGTATTCTTATTATGAACCAGGTCATCAGGTCCATACCGGGTTAGATTATTTCTTCTGCACTGTGGATTGCTGGTCCCTCATACGCAACTCTGAATAGGAGGGTAGGACCCTATCTGATCATAACCCACTCTTGGTTCCATTCCAGTGGAGGGGGTGAGGATTCATGTTCTGACCTGGCTCCATTGGCAGAGGCTCTGCAGGGCACAGCATACAAAGACACCATTGCTGTGCAGCTCTCCCGCTATTTGAAGGAGAACACTTGGTTGGTGGATTCCCTGGGTTTGGGATGGAATGCCATTCATTTGGTTATGAGGGGGCAGTGTTTGGCCACTGCGTGGGGTGTGAAATCATCTCACTCATAGAGTTCTGACTTTAGAGGGCTGCTTGCGGACCACAGAGATCGAGGCGGTGTCAGCATCTAATGCACACCCCGACTGGCGGCTTGCGCCATGAATGTAAGGAGGAAGTGCAGAGACTTTGTGACCTGGACTATAAATTGGCCCTGACTTGCCAACACGCTGACGGCAATAAACCAAAGCATATGTTTTATTGTATTTATTTATTGAGTTTTATATAGTGCTGGCTAGACCCGGAGGTATCATAGAGCTTTACATAAGGAACCAACATAGCGTGTTACAACGTACAGTATTTTAAACATTTTTCACAGCAAATTACAAAGAAAAGACAAGTAATAAGAGGCAGAAGATGGAAAAGGGGGATAAGAATTGGAGCCAGGGAATAGCTGGGAGGGGAAAAAGGCAGCTGAAGGGGGATGGGGTAAGGGCGTTCAGCAAAAGAGAAAAACGTTTGCGGGTCATCAGAAGGAGTCAGGAGGGAGGAAAGAAGGGAGGGACAGGGGTCATACAAGATGGCGGGTCCGGGTCACGGGAATCAACGGAGACCAGCTTCACAAAGAAATGGAGGGATGTAAATAAGTCACTAGAGACAGGGTTATAGGTATGAGTTATAGGTACGATAAATTAAACAATTAGTTGCTCAATCATAACAGAGTGAGTGGGAAAGTGGTGGGTAAGGTAGGGAGGATGAGAGTATTGTTGTGAGATTGGGTGAGGAGACCAGGAAGAAGGAGAAAAACAATAGAGGATTGTCAAGGGAAGACCAGATGGAAGTGGGAAAAAATTGGGGTCCTGCAAGATGGCGGATCCTCCTCAGGGACCTGAACTTCCACCTTGAGTCCAATAGCAAAAATGGCGGGATGTCCAAAACTCAAAATTCCATAAGGAAGAACCAGAGCGCAGTATTTAAGTGCTTGGCTTGGTTACTGAGGTTGGAGGTCCCCAAGACCTCGGTGGGCACCATAATTGATGACACAGGTGGTTTGAGAACTACTCAGGCGGACATTAATGAGGTGTTTGTTCGCCCAGTATTATGAGAGGCTGTACTCCTCCCCCCAGGAGCCCACATTAGCACAAGTGCGGGATTACTTATGCGAAGCAGCCCTTCCCCAGCTGACCCCGCTGCAACTGCTAGACCTGGAGAAACCTCTTCAGACTGAGGAGCATTTTATTTATTTTATTTAGGAAGTTTTATATAGTGCTAGCCTGACCGGAACGTTTCGGAGCGCTTCACACAATTACAGAGCAGTGCAAAAGAAAGCAAAACATAATACAGTGTACGAATCGTAGCATAATCTAGCAGTTCACCAGATGGCCTGTAGTAAGACTCCAGGTACATATTGGTTTCCTGTGGAGTACTACGTGGCTTTTAGCACCATCCTTGCTCCTCGTCTACTGGAAATATACCAGGAAGCAAACCAACGGGGCATCCTGCCTAGGTCTCTTCGTGAGGCTCTCATAGTGGTGCTTCCGAAACTGGGTAGAATTCCTCTTAAGGTTGGTTCCTACCGTCCAATATCAATATTGAACATTGATTATAAAGTTCTGACTAAGGTCCTGCCCAATAGACTGCTCCTGATGCTTATCTCTCAGGTGAATCTGGACCAATGTGGGTTTGTGCCACTGAGGTCAATGCACTACAGCATTCGACAGTTGTGCCATATCATGGATGAGATGACTGGGAGGCTGACCTGTCAGTGACGGTCTCCCTAGATTTCGGAAAAAAGCATTTGATATGATTGGTATGTCCTACCTGCTTTAAGTGTTGGAGGTGTTTGGGATTGGTCCTAACTTCCTGTTTTGGGTCAAGCTTCTGTATACAGCTCCACTAGCCCGGGTCCGCACTGGCCGTCAGATATTGCATTCTTTCTCTATAGACACAGGGACCCGTCAAGGGTGTTCCTTTTCTCTGTACTTGTTTTCTTGCCCAGACTTGTTTTTATTCCTCTGTGCCTGTACTTGCTTTCTTGCCCAGACTTGATTTCCTTACTCTGTGCCTGTACTTGCTTTCTTGCCCAGACTTGTTTTTATTCCCCAGTGCCTGTACTTGTTTTCGTGCCTAAACTTGTTTTTCCTTCCTGTGCCCAGTTCTCCCCCGGCTGCTCCTCCCTCCCACATGCCCTCATATGGAGGCTGCGCAGCGGGTGTGTGGCTGGGCTGCCAAAGGCACGCCTAAGGCAAGCCTGTCTGCGCCTGTCCGCGACTGGACTGTGCCCAGCGCCAGGACCTCTGGACCCCACGAACGCCAAAACGCCTGACCCCGCTACAATGCCAGAACCCTCCATGCACTCAACACCGGACGTTCACACATCTGCTTTCTGGCAGCCCCGAAGCGCACCCACAGAGCTTTCATCTGCCGGAACTGCAGCTTCACAAGCATCCGCCCCACCATGCTGCCGACCATGAAAGAACCCAACCACCTCAGATGCATCCTTCTTAACACCCGCTTCGCCTGCAAACACGCCGTTGAACTCTGGGACCTACTCCACTCAACCTCCCCAGACGTCGCCTTCCTGATGGAGACCTGGCTGCCGCCTCAGCACCCGACATAGCCATAGCCGTCCCGGAAGGCTACAAGATCACCCAGAAGGACCGCACCAAAGGAGCAGGAGGAGGAATCGCCATTGTCCACAGGAACACTCAGAGTCTCGACCAACACCGACGACACCCTCAGCACCGCTAAACACCTGCACCTCCAGATCCACACTGACCCCAACACCACCCTCAGAGGAATCCTCATCTACAGACCCCCCCGGACCCCGACCACAGTTCAGTGACTCCATCGCCGACTTCGTCAGCACAAATGCCCTTGCCTCCACAGACTACATCCTCCTCGGGGACCTGAACTTCCACCTTGAGTACAACAAAGACACCAACTCCACTACCCTGATCGACAACCTAGCCAACCTCGGACTCAGACAACTCATCACAACACCCACCCACTCCGCCGGTCACGCGCTTGACCCGATCTTCTCGGCAAGCCCCCACGTCTCCATCAACCACACCACCAAACTCCACTGGACCGACCATCGCTGCATCAACTTCAAGAAACCCACCACGCACGACCACACCCAACAGATGCCTTGCCGCTGCTGGAGCAAAGTCACCGAAGACCAGCTAACCACCACCTTTGCCGAGAGCCCACCGGCCGACCCCACTGACCCCGACACCGCCGCCCGCAACCTCAGACAGTGGATCAACGACTGCTCCAACACCCTCGCCCGATCAAGAAACCATCCAACAGTCACACCAACAAGAAAGCGAGCTGGTTCTTTGAAGACCTCTGGGCCTCCAAGCAAACCTGCCGAAAGCTGGAGAAGATCTGGCTCTGTAAACGAACACTGGACAGCCACGCAGCCCAAAAGAACGCCACCCGCAGACACCATACCTCATCTGATCTGCCAAAAGAGCCTCCTTCAAAGACCGCCTAGACAACAACGCGCACAACAGCTAAGAGCTCTTCAACATCGTGAAGGAACTCTCCAACCCCAGCAACGTCCCACCCACCCTTGCCCCCGCCACAGTCCCCCGCTTCCGAAGAGCGACCTTCAGCGGCAGATCGTTCTCCCACCTCGCCGCCAAGACCTGGAACACCCTCCCCATCCACCTACGGCAGACCCAAGACCTGCTGACCTTCAGAAAACTCCTCAAGACCTGGCTTTTCGAGCAGTAGCAGCATTCCCCACCCCAGCGCCTTGAGACCCTCACGGGTGAGTAGTGCGCTTTACAAATGATATGATTGATTGGTGCTTTTTGCGCTCGCCATGGAAACACTTGCTGCATTGCTAGATGCCAAGGACACTCTCTGGGGCATCAAAATAGGACCGAACTGGCACACTGTGTTCTTATATCTGGACGATGTGTTGATATATCTGAGAGATCATTCCCACTCAATGCTGTTCCTCTATGACCTGTTTGATCTCTTTGTAGAGATGACAGGCCTCAAGGTTAACTGGGGTAAGGTGTGTATCTTCCCTTAACACAGAATTCAGCCAGAGCGTAAGGAGGAGCTGTGTGCAGGGCGCCTTTCTTGAAGGTTTGACACGTTTCATTACTTTGGTGTAAATATCTAATATAATGGCCTTGATTATCACTTTTGGGATAGATTTAGCAATCATGGTAAGGCCCTGGCCTCGATTAGCACTTTGGGCCAGATTGCTCCCCTTCCCCATGGGCTGGGCATCGCTAGTGAAGATGCTGGTAATTCCAAGGCTTTTATATTTCTTTGCAGCTCTGCCAGTAATTCCGGCTAGGTCCTTTTTCAGATCTCTGAGAAGAATGGTATGAGCTTGTGAGGGGGCCTGTTCGGAAGCAGGTCTCGCTCCCCATGCTTCAGCGTCCCATGCTTGAGGGGGGACTTGAGGTCCCATACCTGGAGTTATATTTCACAGTGGCCCAATTGCAATGGCCTATGGGATGACTGGCCAGAGATAGGACGTATCATGGTCCAGGCAGTGCTGAGGGGAATGAACGTGCTAGACTTGCGGTTCTCCTCAAGTAGACCTGCCTGGGAACTGGGTGTGCTCACTCGAGTGGTCAAGCTCATTTGGAAATGATATATGCAACCTAGGCAAACTCTGGCACCTTATGCACCACAGCTTCCCCTCTGGAGTGTGCCTGCTCTGCAAACTGTAAAGGAAGTCCAGGATCCCTCTCTATGGTGAGAGACCGGAATCACCCAATTGGGTGATCTATACAACCATGGTGCTCTGTTATCCTTCCAGGGCCTGCAGGAACATTATGGGCTGCTTGGTACCTGTCTCTTCCTAACACATAATGCACTTATGGCAGCCACTGGGGATATGTGGGCTCTCGGGGCAGGCTGAGCCACAATTGCACCTGGGATTGCAATGCATCTTGACACATAAGCTTGGTCGCCGGGCGATCTCGGTATTATATGCAGTATTATATGCAGCTCTACAGGGAAGATGTCTGGACTTCTTAACCCAAGACCAACTCGAATGGGAGGGTTTCCTTGGAATTAACCTCCAAGCAGTGAGCCATGGCTCTGGAGCTGGTGAAGCAAGTTTCAAGTAATGCCGTCTAAAATGTACGCAATTTAATTATTTGCACCAAACATACCTCACACTGCACCGCCTCCACAAAACATACCCTGCAGTATCTCCTGCATGCTCGAGATGTGGCTACGGAGACACCACATATGGTATATTTATAGATATATGTTTGTTGATCTGGCCTTAGTCCTATTTAAGCACTTGATCGCAATGAACTGGAAGGCCTCCCACCCACCCACGAATAAGAACTGGTTACAAATGACTCGTAAATGGGCCCGAGCAGAGGCAGATGCCATGACACGTTATCGCCCACCCCAAGGGAGAGATGGAGCAGCCATGATGTGTCCTCCGAAGGGGAGATGGAGCAGCCATGATGTGTCCTCCAAAGGGGAGATGGAGCAGCCATGATGTGGAACACTTATGTTCTTATGTTGTTTGCCAGCCAGAATCCGCCTCCCACTATCTCGGGCTGCGGAGCCTGCCACAGGGAGCCAGTTGGATACCTGGGGGATCCATTCACCCCCACATGCATGGTTTATTGACATTGAAGGCGGTCCCCGTGGGAGGGAATACATCGAGGTTCCTCCCGCTCCCTTGCCTCCCCTAGAGCACCTGTCAGTCATCGCCCCTCATGTTGTGACATAATCCTACCACTCATGTCCCCACGTTTCCCGTTAGTTGCTATGGGAAGAGCCAGCCAGGCAGTACATGATGTTATTGACTTTTGTTTTCTAAGTTATGATGCATACATTGGCTACTCTACGAGACACGGTGTTAATGGTCCTATCCTTATCATATTTCCTTTTAATTGTTAACTTGCTGTGACCCCCCCTAGCATTTTATGATTTTTTTTTTTAAATCTCTTTATTATTTCATAATTTACTATCAAACTTTAACTCATGCCAATATACTGGGATGTAGTGTTCGCCTATTATATGACTTTCGTACTGTATCCTATACAATATGCATAGATTCTCGATTAAAAATGGCAATAAAGAAATGTTTAAAAAAACAGGCCCACTGGAATCATGCATCAGGGAGGGCGAAACTATGGAGCAGGGTGGATTAAATTAACCGGCAAGAAATTATGCGGCATTATGCAGCACATTTTGTGATATTATTACCTCATTGTTGTGTCATTTTTACAGGTGAAAACTGTGTGGGCAAAGGTGTCACTTTAAGTAGTACCAGATTGACACCAAAATACTAAAAACAGTAACAGAAAGATGACAACCATGGCAACACATGTTGCTATTTATTTAGTAACTTTATCTGTTTCAACCAGAAACTATTTTTAGGTAAAATCTGTCGAATATGTAGCAAATGATGGATTATGTGGCAAATCCATAATTATGCAGAAAATGCCTCAGCCTCAAAATTGCATAATTTCAGGGGCACTGGGTATTACTCACAAATCAGACCAGGATTGCTGTGTAGTACTCGAGCAGAAACATGAAGTTCAGTTTAATGGAGGCACCTCCTCATCAAAGGCATTTTCCAGATTCGATATTTGAGGAGGTGTCGATGGCTGTGCTCTACCCCTATTTTGAGCATGTTAGTACAAGGAAGAGGGACACAAGAGTGTTTTGCAACTTTGCTATTTTCTTAGTGCCTTTTCCCTAAAGTAAAATTGTGGCTTACTTTTTGATTCCTTCAAGGAAAATTGATGCTGCGGAGGCCCTCAAACTACCAGGAGTGGTTGATGTTATCACAGCAAAAGATGTCCCTGGTGCAAACCTTCTTCAAGAAGGAGATGAAGTGTTTGCATCTGAAAAGGTATATTCTGTGTTTGATTAACTGTCACCTTTTTTTTGAGGCATCTCACATTTACTAAAGAAGGTGTTTGGTCATGTGTGGAAATTGATATTTGAACTTTGTGGTCCTGACACTACAGATGAATATATGACGTTACAATGCATGCTTTTACAATGCATGCCATTACAAAACATTTTTTTAAACTACCATTACAACGCATTCCATTACAACACATACCATTACAACGCATACCTTTACTATGCATAATACTCTTAGTGCAACAGTAGGGTAAGTTCTCCATTACTTACCTTATAATGCGTTGTAAAGGCATGCGTTGTAATGGAATGCGTTGTAATGGCATGCGATGTAAAGGCACTCGATGTAAAGGCGCTCGCGTTGTAACAGTTGCGTTATAAAAGCAGTGCGATGTAATGACTGTGTTGAAATGGGTTTCCCTCTACAGATGGTTGAAATTCCAGAGATAAAATCTGAATTTTAACTGATACCTTATGAGTCTTTTCCACATATTGCCAGGCACCGATTTATTTTCTGGAAGTGGTGTGCTTGGCATGTAGCAGTGCTTTACACAAGATGTGACATGCAAAAAATGTGAGTTATCTACATAGGTTCAGTTTGGAAACCAGTATGACTTTATATGAAGGGAACAGAGTCATTTTTTGAAAAAAAGGCAGGTCTTTACTTGTTTTCAGAATATTCTAGATGAATAATAATTATGCTGTTCTCTTCAGGAGCAAGGTTCAGATCCTGCATATTTATACAGAGAAATAACTCCCACCAATCCAGGTTTTGCGAATGAACAGTAGTGGAACCATTCTGGATCTCAGTTTTCTGTTTTGACCATACATTTTGAGGTCAGATTATAAAATTGGTCCTGTTCATGGATTGGATCAACAGGTAACCAATGCAGAGGAATTTGAAAGACTTTATTCTTGCGACTGGTAACTGGTGTAGTGTTTTGAGGTCAAGTAAGTGAAGTAGTCCATTTTGAGTCAGTTTAAGACCTGGGGAATGCCACATTCAAAATGTACGTTAACTTGTTGATTTAGTATCTAGAAAATCCAGCGTAGCGCTCATCACCAAAATGAAGATGTCTTAGCACCAACAAATATTGATGTGTGTATACTGTTCAGAAAAGGGGGTGGTGATGAACAGAGTGTCTGAATTAAGCAGACCACTCTTACCCAGTCCAAAGATCAGGGCTTGATCCATCACCGTTATTTAGCTCACTGCACCATCCCAGCTCAGAACCTGGCTATATGCAAATTAGTCTGTCCCTGGCCCAGTGCATCATGGGAACAGGGCAGACCAAACTACCAAGCCAATTCTTCACCAGAAAGGAGACAAGCTTCCGGGGACCGGTTTCTGGCATTTAGTATCTAGAAAATCCAGCGTAGCGCTCATCACCAAAATGAAGATGTAACAGCACCAACAAATATTGATGTGTGTATACTGTGGTAAAATCCTAAGTAAGGGAAGATGCGTCACAGTGTTTGCATTGTATAGAAAGGATCTCTTGTTACTTTCTTGACTTTTATTTTTTTTTAAATATATCTTTATTGGCATTCATATAATTTTTTAACATGTCCAGTCATATATATGGCATCCACCCGCCAGTGGTCATGTATGACTCAACCAAGATTTTGAACAATATGTCCCACTTTATGCCCTTGGGTGTGAATCCAAACTTTAATCATTGAATGTCTCATAAATGTTCTCTGTACTTTTATCCATGTGTACTTGAGGAGGTTACCAATATCCAATAAACAAAGATATACCTTAAACAGTCAATGCTCTAACATCATACTTTAAACTTTAGAGAACACTTTAGTGATGCGTCTCCTGGCGGCTCCTCTGCCCTGAGTCATGGCTTATACCCATTTGCCTGGGGAAAGAGCATTGTTCAGCTCAAAGTACTGGATCTATGTTGGTCATCAGATGTGTGGGGGAGCGAAGAGTAAGGGAACTAGGCATGGATTCTCACTTGGGAGTTTCTCATCTAATTCCTGTAATGGCTGTGAGCGGTCTAGTTGACACACGCACATGCACCCCTACATCCGCAGGCCAGGCGTGGCTGCGGCGTGCAATAAAAGAAGGGCGCGCGCTCGGGCACGTCACTTCCGACTAAGACACTGTGTCGGCGTATGTCTTTGCCGCGGCGCTGCCAGCCCCCGCGCAAGAGCGTGAGCCCAACCAGGCCTCCAGTGGTTCACCCAAAGTCAGGACAGATCACTGGCGATGAGCGGAGGGGGCCCAACCCTCACTCGCACACCCGTGCTGTTTCGGAGCATCCTGCTCCTCCCCGCGGTGCCTACCGCGCATCTGCTGCTGGGTGCACCCGGCCACGCTGGGGCCTGCGTGCCTGTCTAGGCCCTTGCCTTCGGGCCAGAACACCCCCTGGAGCACTGTGGAGGGACCGCCTGAGTCGGAGAACCACCCCCGCGTCAGGGTGCAGCAAGCGGCGCTGACGGGCGCGAAGGCGGCCCGCCTTCTGCGACTACCTGCCGTTCCCCACGCATTGCGCGTGAGTCGTGGATCGGCGCGGCACCCTGTTTTTGCTCATGCATTGCGCGTGAGACGCTGCAAACGCCCAGAGAGACTCTCACAGTGCATGGGTGCAGGGAACTTCAGTGGAGGACGTGTCCACTACGCCCCAGAGTGCCTCCCACAAGGACCGGCAGCAGAGTAGCCTCTGGACCAGCGCGCCACACCCGCGTGCCGCCTGGGTCTGTCATCACCCGGGAAGGAACACGTCCTGCAGCGTGCCCACCACGAAGCATCCCCGAGGCCTACGGACATCGCGACGACACTGAGGTGAGCTGCGCAGCTGCCATGTGACGTCGCAGAGCCAGCGCAGAAAGGGAAAATAGTCAGGAGGGACCCACTGACACCACCCAGGCATATCACCACCATGACAGACGAAGACGCGCCACCGCCAGTTATCAACATCCCATTCCAGCATGCCGCCACAGCGGTGCTACCACCGTTTCGCGAAGCGTTAGACCCGCCTACGGCCTCGCCCAGATGGAAAATATGGCTTGAAAGGTTGGAGAACTATTTTGTCGTGACGAGGGAGACTGACAAAGCTGTGAAACAATCGCTTCTGCTACACTATGCGGGCGGTGAAATATTTAGACTGTTTAAACACCTGCCCAATACAGGGCCAGCGGACGACTATGACGCAGCGGTCGCCGCTTTGAACGGCCATTTTGACCCCCAACTGAATGTAGACTTTGAGGTCTTCAAATTGGGACAAGCACGTCAGAGGGAAGGGGAGACGATGGACCAGTTCCATGCCCGTGTCAGGGAGCTGGCTAGCTCCACCGACGAAGACCAACCTAAAGCCATAAGGCGGCAGATCATCCAAGGTTGCCGAGACAAAACGCTTAGAGGGGCGATCCTACGCAAACCGGGTATATCTCTGGAAGACATCTTAATCCTCGCGAGATCTCATGAACTCTCGAGCGTCAGAGCTTCTGCCATGGAACAGGCACTACACCAGCCACATGTCAAGACAGAGACCATTAAAGTGGAGCGGGCGGATGCAGTACGATCCCAACCACGGGGACCACCACAAATAGAATATGGGAGGGATCCACCTCGAACGCGATGTGGATATTGTGGGCATGAACCCCACGCGGCCAAGGACTGCCCGGCCCAAGGGAAGACATGCGCAAACTGTGGAATACCTAACCATTTTGCTTCAGTATGCCGCAAAAGAAACACGTCCAAAACCTTCAGAAAATCACGGGCGCCCACAAAAGCCGTCCGCCAACTATCGTTGAACGACGCAGCGCCTGCAAGAGCAGAGAAACACCTGCCCACAGTGTACGACGACTCAGAGTCGGAGGATGAGGAGGCATACATCGTCTCATTCGCACGAGAGCTTAAGCAACGACGACGGCCACAGCCCACGTGCACCGTGCTGATGGCGGGAAATGAGGTCAAGGCCATAATTGATACCGGCGCCACGGTCAATGTAATGGGCCTGCAGCAATTCAACAAACTACGCCCACGGCCCGAGATAATACCATCCAAGACGAGAATATTTGCGTACGCAGCGGGCACCCCATTACCCCTCAAAGGAAAAATAACTATACCAATCCAGGCTGATGAGTCACAAGTACTGGCAACGATCCACATCATTAACCAGGAGGCCGATACATTAATCAGCAGTCACACAGCTGAAGACTTGAAACTCATAGCTTTTGCTAATCGGATAAGAGCGCATCAAGTGGATGAACTGTTGGCACGTTTTCCTGAACTGTTCAAGGGCCTGGGCTGCATCAAATGTGAGCCTGTCAAGCTGCATATTGATAAATCAGTCACTCTCACCGCATTACGCCACCGTCAGATGCCTTTCCACCTACGCCCACTAGTGGAGAAAGAACTGGAAAAGCTCGAAACCCTGGGCGTCATCGAGAAGGTCACGGGGCCCACCCCATGGGTGTCACCCATGGTCATTGTAGAAAAGCCCAAGCAACCAGGCGCTATCGGCTTGTGCATCGACATGCGGCTACCGAACACCGCGATCCGAAGAGAGACATCTAACTCCAACCATGGATGACATCGTCGCTGATGTAAATGGGTCGAAGTGGTTCTCGAAGATAGATCTAAACGCCGGATACCATCAGTTGCCCCTAGCGGAGGAAAATCGCTTCATTACAACTTTTAGCACCCACCTAGGGCTCCGGCGTTACAAACGGCTGAACTTCGGCATTTCATCAGCGGCGGAGGTGTTTCAGAACACCATCCGAGAACTCCTCTCAGGACTACCGGGGGTCATCAACGTCAGCGATGACATCCTGATACATTCTGCCACTGCATCGGAGCACCACAAGCACCTGAGGGATGTCCTAAAGAGATTAAGTACCCACGGAGCAACACTTCACAAAGAAAAATGTCAGTTCTTTCAGTCCTCGATAGAATTCTTTGGGTACATCTTCAACCAGGAGGGCATCCAGATTGATCCGAGGAAATCCAAGGCCATCAAAGACGCTCTCGCGCCGAAGTCCCCGACCGAAGTGAGAAGCTTCCTCGGTATGGCCACTTACTGTGGCCGATTCATACCGGGCCTGGCCACTCGGAGTGAGCCACTGCGAGCGCTAACAGATGTCCCGTGGCAGTGGGGCTCGAGAGAAGACGAAGCATTTCAGGGGATCAAGGACGCACTCCTGGAGAAGGCCACACTCTCCTACTTCGACCCCAGGAAGCGTACGGAGGTGATCGTGGATGCCAGCCCGGTGGGCCTCGGCGCTGTCCTGACCCAAGAACATGAACCCGGCCAGTGGACGGCATTGGCTTTTGCCAGCAAGGCCTTAACCCCGACGGAGACCAGGTATGCCCAGATCGAGAGGGAGGCCCTCGCTATTAAATGGGCCTGCGGCCACTTCCACCTATACCTACAAGGCCACCCATTTGTAATGGTCACGGACCATCAACCATTAGTGTCACTCTTCAAAGGAACTGCACCACATCCGCCACCTCGCATTGAACGTTGGGTGATACAACTGCAATCGTATGAGATGGAAGTCACCTACCGCCCAGGGGCCAAAAATCCCGCGGACTACTTATCACGCCATCCCTCACAACAGGAACCTGAGTCAGCAGAGGACGACGGTGAGGAGTATGCCCAGTGGGTAGCCCTCACATCATGCCCGAACAGTATGGCCATAGAAGACATAAAGGAAGCCGCGACCACCGACAACGTATACCGGAGAACGGTTCAGGCAGTCCAAGATGGATCATGGGCTGAATATTTGCGCTCGCCCACCTCCTGGGTCGTGGAAGACAAAGAATCACTCACAAAATTCTGGCGGATACGGCATGAGCTGAGTGCCACGGACGACGGAATATTGCTGAGAGGGTCACGACTGGTCATACCCCACAGCCTGAGGCATCGGGCGGTACAACTGGCCCATGGAGGGCATCAAGGCGCGACGAAAATGAAGGCGTGCATGAGGGAGAAGGTATGGTTTCCAGATCTGGATATCAGGGTGGAGGACTATGTAAAGAGCTGCATGGCCTGTCAGCTGACTAGCGACCTGGAGAGACCCGTGCCAATAATCACGGAAGATGCCTGTACATCCCCCTGGACCAAGGTCAGCATAGATTTTGGAAGCTTCCCGGGAGAAGGACACACCCTGGTAGCCATTGACTCCTACTCCAAGTACCCAATAGTGGAGAGAGTTATCTCCACTGCGTTTGCCCATGTAGGACCGGCGTTGGAAAAGATTTTCTCCATGTTCGGCTACCCTTCGGAGATCCGGAGCGACAACGGGCCGCCTTTTCAAGGGGCGGAGTTCGCCACGTTCCTTACGACCAGAGGGATTCAACATCGCCGCATTACACCTCAGTGGCCACAGGCGAACGGAGACGTGGAGAGGTTTATGCGGACCCTTAATAAAGTGTTCCGAATCGCCTTAGTGGAACAAGCCGATCCTGAGCAAAGGCTACATGAATTCCTGCGGGAGTACAGGGGCACTCCTCACTGTGCAACACAAAGGAGCCCATGGACCCTCATGTTCCAAGGACCACGGAGAGACCTCCTTCCCACTGCCCTGGGCTGGACACCACCCCCGGCCGACACTGAAGAAGTTCAGTCACGGAGACGACAAGGGAATCAACGTGTCAGCATGCACAGGAGGGCCCATCCAAGGAGCCTAAGCCCGGGAACCCAAGTGATTATCCGGAATAGACGTCCAGGAGGGAAGTTCCAAACCCGTTATGAACCGGGCACATGGACAGTCACGTCTACCAAAGGCACCATGGTCACAGCCAAAAGAGGAGAAGAGGAAGTATCGCGAAACACTTCGTGGTTCAAGGCCCTCCCGCAGGAGTCCAGGCAGCGCTCGGAGGCATCAGGAGAGGATATCCAACCCAACGGGACGGCGACACCCAGCGAAGAAAATACCACACCCCCAGAGTGTCAAGCGGAAGAACATGGCTCCTCAGCAGCGTCCCAAACACCGGTGGCTGCAACCAGAGACACTCATCAGATTGGTGAAGGTGGCAGGGGCAACGCCCGAAGATACAACCTGAGGCCCAACCCACCACCGAGCCAGAAACGGAAAGACTATGCCTGCCTGCTGAGACCCTGAGTCTGTCAACAAGGGACACGCAAGTACCAAGGCATTTTGTTTAACATGTGATAAGACTGATCTTGTGTTTCTTTATCTGTTTGAAAAAAAACCAAAAAAACAATTGCATAGTTGGATAGGGATGTAATGGCTGTGAGCGGTCTAGTTGACACACGCACATGCACCCCTACATCCGCAGGCCAGGCGTGGCCTGCGGCGTGCAATAAAAGAAGGGCGCGCGCTCCGGCACGTCACTTCCGACTAAGACACTGTGTCGGCGTATGTCTTTGCCGCGGCGCTGCCAGCCCCCGCGCAAGAGCGTGAGCCCAACCAGGCCTCCAGTGGCTCACCCAAAGTCAGGACAGAACAATCCTCACTCCTGAATTCCCTGACCCGGAGCTATCGTCAACCTGCTCCTCTGCAGTCTCATCATTACTTGAGTCTGTTTCATGTCTAGTCTACCAGGCTCTCAAAACTTCCTTCCATAGGTCTGCTAGGGGTTGCCGGAGAATCCCCTGTGCATCTTCTTTCTGAAGTGCTCTCTGCTCTGCCCTGGCCCGGATATCTATGTTGCTTTCCCATGCTGTTACCACAGGACCTGCAGGTGCCTTCCAATGTTAGGCTTATCTGTCTCCTCTCGATAGACCAATGCTAAATCCACAAATCTGTTACCTACTTTCTTGGCTTTTGGTCTGGAAAACAGACCCAGCAGGCAAACCTCTATTGTGTTTGGAAGTGTGCGGGTCAGTGTCTTCTTGATCATGTTCAGAACTGTCTCCCAGAACTCCTTCAAATATGCGTATTCCCAGGTCATGTGGGCAGAGCCTACATCTCTCAGTCCACACCTAAGACAAACCTGGACCACTCCTCCAGTATACCACATGAATATAGTTGAACTGAATCACTTTAAAATTTGAGTTTCTTGACACCCATTTCGGACCATCCCCTGGATCCCAGATTCATTCCTTGTCTACTAGCTCTCTTCCTATAGTTTCCATCCATTTCTCTTGATTTCCAAATGGCGTTTTTTTCACCATGTCCAGTAACGCTCTGTACAACCATTTAACTAAATGTCTGGTCACCCCTAAAGTTATCCAAGCCTGAAGGACTTCATGAGTTTGTGGTTCCTGCTGGCCGTTTCTCCAAAGGTCTTGAAGCGTCCTTGTTATTAAGTGGTATGTCAGAAATTACCCATGTGATAGATCGTATTGGGATAGAAAGTCCTCTAGAGACTCGCCATGTGGTATCCTAATCAGGGGCAGATCTGGTGTATAGGGATGGGCTCCGTTTATTTGTTGGAGGCACCTCTTCCAGTAGTATAGTACAGCTTGTAATAATACGCTTTGGTATGATCACCGCTGGATGTAAGAGTCTAGTTCGCACCCATCACTGACTGTTCCACCATTCTTCATTTCCCAACAGTTCGACATTCCTGCTGTCTAGCCACTGGGCTATCCATTAAGGTTGAGCTCAAATTCGGGGGCGCCCAATCCCCCCTCCTCCGGTGCCCTTTGTATCAAAAGATACTCTATTCAACCCTGTCCTATATTAGTTCCCTGAGTAGTTGGTTTAAGCCCGCAAACCATGGGGGCGTGACTACCACCGGTAAACTTATCAAAATTATAGGAGTCTGGGAAGCATTATCATTTTTGACAGCGTTATGCGTGCCATTAATGGGAGTCTTAGTGAGCGCCAGAACTGGACACATGATTTTAATGACCTTATAACCGGATTCAGGTTGCCATCTCTCAGGTCCTTTAGCCTATGAAATATTTGTACTCTGGGATATTTAAAGGAGCGTGGGGACCATGTCAATCCCTCAGGAAGATCTTCAGGGTGAAGACATTCACTCACCAATGGGAAGACATGTGTCTTGGCCTTATTGAGTCTAAGCCCAGGCAGTATGGCATAATTGTTTAACAGGTTAAACGCCTGTTCCGCCCCTTGGCCTCCGTCTCTCAAATATAACAGCAGATCATTGGCATAGAGGGAAATTACATGCATCTTCCCTCCCAGATGTACACCGTGGAGGTGCCCTCGCTGTCTGAAGGCTGCCGCTAGTGGCTCAATTGCCGAAGCAAATAGCAGTGGGTATAGTGGGCAGCCCTGTCTGGTGCCTCTATGTATATTATACAACTGTGAAATCACTCCATTTGTTTTAACGGGTACAGTTGGGTGCATGTATAGTAATTCTACCCACTTAATCCATCCCTCCCCTAGTCCCATGTGGTGTACAGGAAGTCCCATCCCACTGAGTCAAACGTCTTTTCAATGTCTATTGACAGGATGGGAAGGTTCCCAGGGGTGGACCTAGTCGGTATAAATCTTTTCTGATCTTTGTGTATCAGACCTTGCTCAAGACTACGTTGAGCATAGGGAAGGGACGGAAGTTTGACGTTCACGCCTCCAATATTTTTGCCTCAGGGAGGGGTACAACAAGGGCATCTCTAGTGAAGGGCGGTAACTCACCTTTATTCCAAGCCTTCGCGTACATTGCCTCCAGTGTCGGAGCCAACGTCTGTGTATATATGAAGTAAAACTCCTACAGCAGACCATCCGGTACTGGTGTATTCCCTTGGCCATCTCTTTGAGCGCCGCACAAATTTCCATTGTTGTCACCGGTTCTCCGGGGCTCTCCTACAGGGTAGGTTCCAATGTCTCTAAGGGTATAGGTGTTAGAAAGTCAACAAGGCTCTCCGACATCTGCAGACTCAGTTTACTGTGTAGTCCTTCATAATAACCCCTAAATGTCTCATTCACCACCCTGGGGCTGTATAGTATTGTACCCCCTGTTAATCTAATTCAAGAAATGGGGTAACCACTATTTTCATGGCACACAAGCCATGCGAGCAATCTAACCGCTCTGCTCCCCCCCCCTCAGTATTCCTTTTTCATGTCGCTTAGTCATTCCTGTGTATCTACCTCAGCCGTCAGTTGAGCCCCCCGTATAGCTCAGCCTCTAGTCCGGCAAATTCCTCTAGTATTTCCTT
Organism: Lissotriton vulgaris; assembly: GCF_964263255.1. Classification (NCBI taxonomy): domain Eukaryota; kingdom Metazoa; phylum Chordata; class Amphibia; order Caudata; family Salamandridae; genus Lissotriton; species Lissotriton vulgaris. Next base: position 388,420,441 of record NC_141687.1, read on the forward strand.
CCTCATTCCCACTTTTCGGCTCATGCAGTGTCCTCTCACTATTACCTTGAAATCCTACAATTCCGCAGTCCTAGAGCCGACAGTACCCTGATTTAACTAGAAATATTTAGTAACCTCTGCCTGTAACGAGGTATGGAAGTGTACATCTTCTAGGAAAGTAGGGTGAAGTCGCCAAGTGGGAGTTTTGGTGGGCTCCGGTAGGAGTAATAATGGATTGTGAAATGAAATGAAATGAAATGAAATGAATGAAATGAAAAAGAAACTTGATTAGGCGCACTGCGGCCAAGCGGCTTCCTGGCGCTGAAGACTCATCCAGGCTCACAGAGGGAACCCAAGGGGACTAGCTGGGGAATGCCTGAGAGAACAGAAAAGTTTTGAGGGCCTTGCGAAAGTGGGTGTAGATAGGGATGGAGCGTATGGAAAGAGGGAGACTGTTCCAGAACCGGGGGGCCAGAACCGAGAATCGGGGGCCCCCTGTGCGTGATTTACGGAAACGGGGGACGTGGAGAAGAGAAAGTGATGAGGAGCGGAGAGTGCGGCTGGGGGCGTGGGAGGTGATGAGAGAATTGATGAAGAGAGGGGCGGAACGAGCGTGCGCCCGAAAGGCCAAGCAGGCTAGTTTGAAGTAGGATCTGAGATGAACAGGGAGCCAGTGTAGGGACTTGAGTGCAGGGGTGATGTGAGAAGATTTGGGTAGGCGGAGGATAAGGCGGGCCGCTTGGTTTTGAATGGCCTGGAGGCGGCGGATTTCATAGGCGGGGATGCCTACGTACAGGCCATTCCCGTAGTCCAGGCGGGAGATGATAAGAGCCATGACGATGGTTTTGAGGGCATCTACAGAAAAAAAACGGGAAATCTTACGAATTAAACAAAGACACAAGAAACAGGAAGACAAGACGGAACTGATTTGGGCATGCATGGACAGGTCGTGGCTGACCTTGATGCCCAGGGTCCGAACAGAAGAAACCGGTGAGGGAGGGGGACCAAAGGAAAGGGGCCAGTGTACCGGGGACCAGGGATTAGAAGGACCACCCGTGAGGACAAGCTCTGTCTTGTCCGGATTGAGCTTCAAGTGATTGAAGCTCATCCACTGAGAAATAAAGACTAAAGTGGAACAGAACTTGGGAAGGGAGTCAGAAGGGGACGAAAGATCAAAGACGAGCTGGAGGTCATCTGCGTAATTATACACAGAGACCCCCAGCTCGAGAAGAGAAGAGATAAGAGGGCGGATGTAAAGATTAAAGAGAAGTGGGGAGAGGGAGGAACCTTGAGGGACCCCACAGGTAACCGGACGAGGGGGAGCGGAAAAACCGAAGAGGTGAACCACTTGCGACCTGCCTTGAAGGAAGGACGCGATCCAAGAAAAGGCAGCGCCCTGGATGCCCGCTGCGCTGACACGATCGAGAAGGATGGCATGATCGACCGTGTCAAACGCAGCGGACAAATCGAGGAGGACCAGAGCTTGGGGGAGGTTGCTGTCAGCTTTCCCCTTAAGTTCGTCCAGGACCGCAAGGACCACTCCCTCAGTGGAGTGGCCTGGGCGAAAACCCGCCAGGTGGGAGGCCAGAAGATGATTCTCCTCGATATAGGTGGACAAGCAAGATGTAACATGGCTTTCAAGGATCTTCTCCAGATAAGGGAGCAGAGAAATAGGCCTGAAATTAGATGAAAGAGAGGGATCTAGACCAGGTTTTTTAAGAATTGGGAGAACTATAGCGGATTTGAATGAAGAAGGGACAGAACCCAAAGCCAGAGAAGCATTAAGGAAAGTGAGAGGAGGGACGGGGCAACTAGTGAAGAGTGTTCTGAGAATCCGTGTGGGAGCACAGTCCGCCGGAGAACCAGACTTAACCTTAACAAGCAAGTCAAGGAAAAGTTCAGAAGAAATGGGTTGAAAATGGTCCAAAGAAGAGGAAGGCAGAGGAAGGGAACCAGAGAGTTCAGGATGAGGCACCATGGGGATGTTGGCCTTGATGTTAATGATCTTGTCAATGAAATATTCATTCAGTAAAGAGCAGAAAATTTGAGATGGAACAAGAGACGTGCAGGTGCGATCGGAAGTGGCGAGATTATGGACTAATGAGAAGATTTCTCGGGATTTATTGGCAGAGAGGGCCACTCTCTCAGTGAAGTATTTGGTTCTAGCCGCTAGAATGGCTCTTTTGTAGTCGTTGAGGAGAGCTTTATATTTGAGGCGGGGAGTGGGGCAGTAGTTCCGTCTCCAATGGCGTTCCGAGCGCCTGAGATCTAGTTTGAGAGCTTTAAGATCGCTGGTAAACCATTTGTGCGCGTCGTAGGGACGGACAGATTTGACCTTCTTGAGCGGGGCAACCTGGTCGCAGGAGGAAGAGAGCCAGGTGCTGATGGCATCTGCCTGACTTTCCAGGGACAGGTCAGTCAGGTCAGGGGCATAAGAGGCCAAGGAAGACAAAAGAGAGTTGAGGTCGGTCTGGTTCCAACTACGAGCCAGAATGTTTTTAGGTAGAGGGACTTTCTCGGCTGGACCCAAGTGGATGGAGAATGAGATCATAGAGTGGTCCGACCAAACGCAGGGGAGGATAGAGGTAGATGAGACGTTACAGCGTGAAGACCAGATTTGGTCCAGGATATGACCCTGGATGTGAGTGGGGACCGAAACGTGAGATGAGAAATTAAGACACTGAAGTGTAGCAGAAAAGTCTTTAGACGATGAGTCCTCCCTGGGGTCACCCAGGCAGAAGTTGAAATCACCAAGCAGTAGCAACGAAGAGTTGTTAACCACCAGTGTGGCCAAGAGATCCTGCAAGGTGGACACGAACAGCGGCATAGCTTGAGGGGGGCGGTACATAAGGACAACAGTGAGAGGAGAGGGGAGATTAAGGGAACGGGCCACCAGGTAGTCTACATTGGGTATGGGGGGGTGAGCAAGAAGTTGGAATTTCAAGGAGGAGCGGATTATCATAGCCACACCCCCTCCAACCTTGCCGTCCGGGGGTTCTGCTCGGAGGGCGTAATAGGTGTCGGGGAGGATGGCCAAGAGATCTGGAAGAGAATCAGTGGAGAACCAGGTTTCTGTGAGAAATAGGAAATCAGGGGACTCAGTATTGAGAAGATTAAAGAGTGCCGTTTGATTTTTGGCCGCAGAACGGGTGTTGAGCAAAAAGGCAGAGGCTGCCAAGGGACCAGGGGAGGGACAAGTGGCAGGGAGAGTACAAGACGTAGGGGAGGCAGGGCTGGGTGCGACTGAGAGAGAGCAGGGGGAGTGGGGGGCGTAGATACCAAGAGTGTCTAAACGGTGCAATAAAGAAGGGGAGAGAGGGATAGTAGCGAGATGTGCAGACAGTTGAGCCGAAGTGTAGACCAGAGGAAGGGCAGAGTCTGTGGCCCCTGGTACCGCCCGTCGCGGACGGGCGCAGACGGGCTTAACTTAGGCGCAACTTCGGCGCGCCTTCGTCGCGCTCGCTGCGCTCGTCCGCTGCGCTGCCGAGACTGACTAACCAAGATGTAGGGACACATGAGGGGGGAGGGTCAGGGGGAGTGGCAGGGGGTGGAGGGGCCGGAAGACTGCAGCGCTGACCCCAGAGCCGCCCAAGATGGTGGACTCGCCCGTCCCTACCAGCCCGGCAGGAGGAGACGATCAGCGGCAGGCGCTCTGGGGCGCGTGCAGGAGGGTGAGGCAGCTAAAAGGTTGCAATGCGGGAAAGTCCAGAGCGCAGCTAGGAGACACAAAGTTCGTGGACCAGAGGTCATTGTTTAGCTAAAAAGAAACGTTGCTCCCGGCGAAGCCTCGGGAGATCTGTGGGAGGAGTGAGAATAGGCGCGAAGTCCGCTGGGCGCCTGAAATGCTTGTCGGGGGGGGGAGGGGCCGGAAGACTGCAGCGCTGACCCCAGAGCCGCCCAAGATGGTGGACTCGCCCGTCCCTACCAGCCCGGCAGGAGGAGACGATCAGCGGCAGGCGCTCTGGGGCGCGTGCAGGAAGGTGAGGCGGCTAAAAGGTTGCAATGCGCGAAAGTCCAGAGCGCAGCTAGGAGACACAAAGTTCGTGGACCAGAGGTCAGTGTTTAGCTAAAAAGAAACGTTGCTCCCGGCGAAGCCTCGGGAGATCTGTGGGAGGAGTGAGAATAGGCGCGAAGTCCGCTGGGCGCCTGAAATGCTTGTCGGGGGGAGGGGCCAGAAGACTGCAGCGCTGACCCCAGAGCCGCCCAAGATGGTGGACTCGCCCGTCCCTACCAGCCCGGCAGGAGGAGGCGATCAGCGGCAGGCGCTCTGGGGCGCGTGCAGGAGGGTGAGGCAGCTAAAAGGTTGCAATGCGCAAAAGTCCAGAGCGCAGCTAGGAGACACAAAGTTCGTGGACCAGAGGTCAGTGTTTAGCTAAAAAGAAACGTTGCTCCCGGCGAAGCCTCGGGAGATCTGTGGGAGGAGTGAGAATAGGCGCGAAGTCCGCTGGGCGCCTGAAATGCTTGTCGGGGGGGGAGGGGCCGGAAGACTGCAGCGCTGACCCCAGAGCCGCCCAAGATGGTGGACTCACCCGTCCCTACCAGCCCGGCAGGAGGAGATGATCAGCGGCAGGCGCTCTGGGGCGCGTGCAGGAGGGTGAGGCAGCTAAAAGGTTGCAATGCGCGAAAGTCCAGAGCGCAGCTAGGAGACACAAAGTTCGTGGACCAGAGGTCAGTGTTTAGCTAAAAAGAAACGTTGCTCCCGGCGAAGCCTCAGGAGATCTGTGGGAGGAGTGAGAATAGGCGCGAAGTCCGCTGGGCGCCTGAAATGCTTGTCGGGGGGGGAGGGGCCGGAAGACTGCAGCGCTGACCCCAGAGCCGCCCAAGATGGTGGACTCGCCCGTCCCTACCAGCCCGGCAGGAGGAGACGATCAGCGGCAGGTGCTCTGGGGCGCGTGCGGGAGGGTGAGGCAGCTAAAAGGTTGCAATGTGCGAAAGTCCAGAGCGCAGCTAGGAGACACAAAGTTCGTGGATCAGAGGTCAGTGTTTAGCTAAAAAGAAGCGTTGCTCCCGGCGAAGCCTCGGGAGATCTGTGGGAGGAGTGAGAATCTGATATTGTGCGCCCTAGGTATTCCGAGCGGGTGATAGCGGGTTCCAGGTTGGCCGAACAGGTGTAGTCTAGTATGTAGGCTATAAAGGAGTCAGTAATATGGGTAATCCCTTGTGTTCCCATGTTGTACTCTTCAGATGTCCACCATGTCCCACCGATCTAGCCATTCCCTAAGCCCTTTTGTTACCTTAGACACTACTGTACCGTTTAACCGGGGGTCAATCTATCTAGGTCAATGTCTCCCACATAACTTAAAGTCTTCCCGTAGTAAGATCTCTGATGTGTCAGGCAGAGCGAGGGGTGCTGACAGTCTTCTAAGGTAGTGCACTTGATCCTGATTCAGAGCATAAATGCTTCAGAGTGTAACCATTTTGCCCATTAGTCTGCCCAGTGTCAAGCCATATTGGCCCTCTGGGTCTATAGTGGAACAATCTACCTCAATGGGGGTACCAGCTCTGATCCACACCAATGTCCCCCTCAAGAATGGCAAATAAGCGATGGCACATAACTGACCACGCCATCTATGTCATAGTCGTGTCCCCTCTTCGAGTGTGAGGTGCTTCTCCTGTAGCATCGCTATATGTGCTCCTCTGTGTATAAGGTAAGCTAAAATGTTCACCTCTTGGTACAGTGGTACCAAGGTCGACATCATTATTCTCTAAATCCTCCCCATTCTCCCCTTCCTCCCCCTGGTCTCTCAGCCAACCCAGTGCGAACAACAAGGAGACCGCCAAACATCCCAAACAAGTAACTCCTCCTCCTCAGGGAAGCTTTGCAAAGGCTGCCTGCCCAAACCTGTAAGAACAAAAAAAATCAGAAGAAGATGGCCTCCTCTAGTTGTCTGGTAGGGGCTATCTGGTTGGGGGGGGGGGTGCAAGGAGCTAACCACAGAAACAGTCTCTTTCTCCAGCCCCATAAGCCAGTGCCAGGGACAATAGTCCCTCCTGTGGTGAGTAGTACCTAGTAGGTGGCCCGGTAGTAGGTAGGCTAATTTAATTCTACATGACTTAGACCCATCACATCTCCTCTAGTATCGGGCTCTCCATACCTGGATGTGTTCCCGTCCTAGCCGGGAGGGGTTAATCCATACCTCCTTTCTTAACACCTTGTGAACAGCCCCTTTGGTTCGCTGCTAGATCAAGTCATCTGCTGTCTGCGGGGTCACATCTGGTAACACCATTTCACTCTGGGTAGAGTCGCCAGTGTCCGAGTCCTCTGTTATGTGGTCTGAAGATTTCCCGGAGCCCACTCCCTACACCTGTGGTGCCACAACCTCCTGTAATGCCGCCAGTCTTTCCTGTGCCGTCTGGTATGAGGAAGGTTTCCACAGCTGGATCCTCCTGGATTAATGTCGAATCTGTTTCTGTTTCACCCTATTTGCTATTGGGGCGTTGTTTCCTGGCCGTGGCACTGTTGCATCCGTCCAATAAGTCTCAATCCAGGTCCACAGTTCATCTGGGGAATCGTAGAAGTGTGTCGCCCCATCCAGGATTACCTGTAGTTTGGCAAGGAGCAACAAGGAGCATGAAATGCCCTCTTCTCGAAGCGCTTTCTTGGCCTCCAGAAAGGAAGCTCTGTGGGCTTTCACTTTCATCATAAACTCTGGGAAGATGGGAAGATGGACACTTGGCTGTTCCGAATTACTTATGGTCCATTATTACGAGCATCGTATATTAAGATGTCCCGATCTTTGTAGTGCAAAAGGCTTGCCACTACAGGGCGAGGGGGCCGACCCGGCACCAGCGGGCGCAAGGGCACTATGTGTGCTCTTTCCATTGCAAAAAACGGTGTAAGCAATCCTGGAGCCACCGAATTCCATAGCCACTCACGGAACAACACCATATTGTTACATCGATTTCGCCCTTCAGCTACAATGGCTCAACTTTCAAGGATCGACACTCTTGCAGTTAGATCATCCAGTTTGCGGGATGATGCAGCTTGTTCCGGCCGCAGGACCTGAATTGTTTGTTCAACATATTTTTATTATGTCCACCAACTTATGGTGTTCCGCCTGCAACAGGCTCAGGCTGTCAGACACTCCTCCAATGTCCTGCTGAAGTGTGACGTTCATGTCCGCTATTGGGGCCAATACTTTGTCCAGGTGCATGCATAATGACTGATCTGCAGCCCCTGGTTCGTCCACCCCAGTTTTGCTGGATGTGTGAAGCGTCTCCTCCCTTCCGGAGGCCCATTCCCCAGTTTTAGCCTCAGCTTGCCCATGATGGGTCCCCACTCCTGTCTGTGTCACATAGCAGAGGGGTGCACCAGTTGGTGACAGATTCTCAGGTTCCGACGTGGTTAGTCTTTCAATGCTGCTCCCGCCTTCCAAAGGGAAGCAGGCCACTGGTAGAGGTCCGCTCTACTCCCTAGCCCATTATGCCTCCAGTGTCCCCTATGTCTCTGCCTGTTCGGCCTTGGCTATGATAATTAGGTATCAGTGTGTACTTGATAGTCCACGGTCTCCACCCCTGCCGTGTAGTGCTGACTCTCTGTATAGTGGCATAGTCCCCTGTTATTACTCACTGGGCCCCGGTCAGGGCCTCACATCCCTACCACACTGTAGACCTCGTCTCTTTGCACCCAGTTGTGGTCCCCTCCTGCTCTGGCAAAGGACCTCAGTGTCAATCTGTTTCACCTACAGGTCAAGTCCTTGGAAACACACACTTGTTGATTATAGGTCAAGTAGGAGTAGCATGGTGACTCTTAGAATCAATGGTATTCTTTATGTGCTCCCAGGTGAAGGTCAATGCTGATGTAGTGCTTCTTGTAGGTCTGAATCCAGTTTGTACAAGGTAGTTGAAAATCTGGTTTGTCAATGAGCTTGTCTAGAAAGAGACCATTGGATATTGGTGGAATTTGCTGGATTAAAATGGTTAGACCCAGGTTTCCTGAAGATGGGCTTACTGTGGGATAGTTTCAGGGAAACTGAGGAATTCTCTAGTTCATAGGGAGGAACTAATCATCACTCTTGTCAGTGTGGGATGAGACTTTCTTGCCACATCATCCCTGTGAGTGGAAATTCTACCACCTGCACCATAACAACTACAAGCCCACAACAGCAGTGGCATGCGGCAGAATGTTAGAATCAGCAACATGGTATGAAGTGGAGGGACAAGGGGCATCCCCACTATAAAAAGCGGGAAGCATAAGGGGGCTCCCCTGTGAAGGAAAAAAACAGCAGGAGCACAGTTGGAATGGAGGAGGGTCACCCACATTTAACAGGAGAGATGGGCAGACTGCTGGAGCTTGTTTTCATATCTTAGGTCTCAGTCCGGCCCAAACATGAAAGAAAAAAGGCTGGCCTACTGAAAGTAATCCAGAAGAGCAGCAACAACTTAAACAAGCATTTACAATGCAACGGTCTCGCCTTTGTAAAAGTTAGAGCTATTGGCATTGTAAATGACAACATTTTTATTTATGTTTTGGTTTTGAAAACCGATAATTAAATGGCATTTTCATTTACAATGCCAATAGCTTAATGTCTCGCAAATGCGAGAGCAATTGCATTTGCAACCACACACACACACACACAGAGCCACACACACACACAGAGCCACACACACACACACACACTCACACACACACAGAGCCACACACACACAGAGACAGAGACACACACACACACACAGAGCCACACTCACACACACACACACAGCAACACACACACACACACAGAGCCCCACACACACACACAGAGCCCCACACACACACAAACACAGAGCCACACACAGAACCGACACACACACACACACACACACACACAGGGGCTCCCCATTACGCGGCACAGCTGAGGCTCTGACGCAAGCAGCACATCTGCTTGTAGGATTTATACCATGGTGTAAAGTAGTGGCAAACACGGGTGATATTTTGTAAGTTGCAAGAGGATGGGCATGAGAATGATGTGATCTGGGTCAACAGCAGATACTGAAAACTAGATATTTTATTTTTTGGGTGTATACATGTAATGAAGCAGTTGTGGTTCTAAAGCCATAGCATACTTTTTCACTTCACCCTCCAAGCCCCAAAACGATGGTGATGGCCCTCTGATTGTTAATAATGCAATCAGCACCACCACGCCTCCACTTCCACCCATAACACAACACAAGCAGATGGTACTGAAGGAGGACCAATACATCAGAGTTACCCCGTCCCCCCACCACGCAGGTACCACAAACACTCACCTATGGTGGAGATGAAGGTGGTGTTGAAGGCATCGTCGGAGAAGCGGAAGAGCAGGCAGGTCTTGCCCACCCTGAGTCACCGATGAGTAGCAGCGTGAACAGCAGGTCATACGTCTTCTTCGCCATGGGGAGGTGGCTAGGGGCTAAGGCCTGCCACCAGATGGGGGAGGGGGATAGGGGGATAGAGGGGGAGGGGAAGAGGGGCGGGAGACCTGTCACCGACAGGGGGGGTGAAGCAAGTCTCTAACCGGGTTGGGGCGGGCGGGTATCTTGGCTCTACACAGGGTCAGCTCTGGGGGAGGAGGGGAGCAGGGTCTGTCACCTGGAGCGCGCCTGTCACTGGGCGGGCGGAGGCTGTCACAGGCAGGCAGTGGGAAGTCGGGCCTCTCGGGAGGGAGGGCGGGGACGCAGACTTTCACCCACAGGGGGCGCAGCAGTCTTCCTTCAAAAAAGTGCGCACCCATTCCTTGTGATGGTCACCAGCTGGTCGCTGGCTCCTTCCTGGCAAGGGGAGGGTGGCAGAGACTGACCAAATGCCCACTCATGGCCGAGTGTCACTTTCGGGACAACCCGTCCACATCACTCTACTTCAAGGTGCCGAAGTGTCATGTCCTGTAGTAGGATGCCTCGGAAACACCACGGAGTTGAAGCTCATCCACAACTCCCCTACACCGGTTCACTCTACACCAAGAAATATATATATACACTGGTGAACAGAGATGATGCCAATGCAGGGAAAGCAGGGAAACAAAACAAGGAAAGGCGGGGGAGACACAGGAATCAGGAATCCAGGATGCGTAGAGAACTGGACAACCCACTCTATGGTCTTCAGGTTCTTCTCCTGTAATTAAGAGGACTTATTAATAGGGACGTTGAAGTGGCTCTCTTTATATGTATCTCATTAAACATCAATATGGGCTACCTGAACACTGTGAGCAATGCAGCTACCTAGACGTGACTGGATTCTGTTATCTTCACAGAAGAAGTCGGTAGTAAAATGCAGTGGAAAGAACACTCCTGTAAATAAGGAATAAATATTAGGTCTAAGTGCATACCCTAAATGTGACTGTATAGAATGAATAAGGCATACAAATGTACCAGCTACGTGGTGTGCCTTAAGAAGAATGTCTCCCTGTTTCTCCACAAGAAGTCCGCTGGTCCTCTACTAATGATTCCCTAAAACACAATGGAGACGTTTTAGTTTCTCTCTAAAACATCACGTGAAACTAGAAGCCCCTTAAGGAATCAGGAGTACCTGTTTAGTGTCTAAGACCAACGTTCAAAAAGATGTCTTGGAGCGCTGAAACAACATATGAGTCACTCCTGACAATAACATAAATCACCCCCGTCGGTATAACTAACACGGATACCAACTCCGTAAATCAATGATCAAATAAAACAGACTTTCCAGCGCAACCTGCCCTGGACGTAATCCACATCCACAGATACTGCAGATCAAAGAACCACTAGCACTTATCTTTAAACCCGAAGGGTGCAATCGGGAAGACGCCTTGAATACAGCAAACGATCCCCGACGCGGTCCAGACGCCACCAAACCCGGAAGCAATGCACAAATCCCGCAACGAACGCAAAGCGTCGTAACAACAACAAGGAAGGACTAAATAGTCTGCTCACGCATGTGCTAGTCCTTGCGCATGTGCTCATCGGTTAGTAGCGGAACTCTGCCAACCATGTCTTTGCCAACCACGTCAGTACGGGTTCGGCAGGCATGACACGAAGTGAGAAGAGAACTGGGCACACACGCAGGACCCCCTGGAGAATTTGGTGAACTAGGCTTTCTCCTGGACCTGGAGGCGCCTTGAAGCCAAGGAAGTAGTCGCTGTTTTTGTATCGCCAGTGCAGCTGAGCTGATCACAGCCTCCGTTTCTCAATCTCTCTGGTTTCGAGTTGATGTCAAGCCTGACCCAGGACGGAAGCGCCTTGATCTGCTGAGAAGACTAGCCGAGCCCTGGGATCGGAGTGCCCATGCGGCTCAGTGATCTCCAGGGCACTCGCCGCAGCTCTGCTCCAGTCCTATCCGGGCAGAGAGCAGTTGGATGTAAGGCAGATAGATCGAGGAAGGGTCTGAAGCAGCCTCTTTCCAAGGTGTAAAGTGACCCCCGCTATTTGCTGATCTCACGTGAAGCTGATCAGGCACTCCCTGGTGCCTCAGCATGAAGGTGTCTGTCAGCCCAGCTTCGGAAATCTCAGGCCACTTTTGAAGAGAAGGGAAAAAGGCAGGAGACGGGTGCATTCCACTCGGAGGAGAAGGAGACTGGCTCAGGGGTACCTCAGGGCTCAAGTTTGAGCCCTACTCTATTCAATCTTTATATGGCGCCCCTGATCAATCTCATTGCTTCCTATGATGTGAGCACTATTGCATACGCAGACGACACTCAACTGGTCCTGGTTCTGGATGATGATACAGATAAGGCCGAACAGGTTCTGAAAGAGTGTCTGACTGCGACTTTCAATTGGATGCATGATAACCACCTCAAATGCAACTCTGCTAAAACAGAGATCCTACCATTTGGGAAAAACAATCTCTTCTCTCCACACACTTGCTGGCCATCTGATGCGGAAGCCCCCCCAAACACCATCAGTGCAACTCGAAACTTGGGCATAAAATTCGATGACATGCTTTCTTTTAAGCAACAATCTAAAAGAGTAGCTGCCGTCTGTTTCAATATCATAAAAGGCCTACGCAAATTCTTTGATTACCTGCCTTTGTCTGCCCGCCGCACAGTAGCCATTGCTTTAGTCACATCAAGAATTGATTACTGTAATAGTCTGTATGCAGGGGTGGCAAAATCTACCCTGCATAAACTACAGATGGTTCAGAACTCGGCGGCTTGGCTGGTCCTGAGGTGGCCCAGAAAATCATCAGCATCAGCCGCTTTAGACATGTTGCACTGGCTTCCCATTCAGAAACGCATACTATTCAAAATCCTCGGTTTTTTTTTTAGTTTTTTTTTATTTGCCAACGTAAAAAAAATACATAAAACATTTCAATAAAGGACCCACCCCCCCCCCCACCCCTCAATGAAAGAGAAAACTACGTATAGTTTAGACAGAAGATAAAGACACAGTGGACCAAAAAAGCACAGAGAGCACAGATGTTTAAGAAAAGAAGAAAAGAAGAAGCAAAATATGAAAATACGTGAACAAAAACAACAAGACCTAGGAGTCGGTTAAAAAGAAAGAAAAAAGAAAAAAAAGAAATAATAATATTTAGTTTACAAAGAGACTAGGGAGGAGAAGCGGGACGGAATGAAGGTTCTCCTGACTGTACCAGCCAAGATGTCAGTTTTTCCCACACCTCCAGGCCCTTTTTCCGTCCTTTCCTTCCTTTCTTTGTGTACACAGCAATTTCTAGGTGATACATAGCAATAAATCTGGCTAGCCAATGTGAGAACGATGGGGGCTCCGGGTCAAGCCAGGCAGAGGCCACACAGAGCCGCCAAACTGTCATCGCAATAAAAATTAAACCATCTCTTTTCAATTTATAAGTATCTGTCTGTGTTCCTAGCAGAATAATAGTTGGATTCAGTGTGATAGGCTGAGTTGTGACTTCCCTTAAAAATTCCTGTATTCGGTTTAAGGTGATGGAGAGTTTCAAGCATGTAGAAAAAATATGGATAGAGTTGACCGCAAATTCCGAGCCTCTAGGACATAGGGTGCCTTGGCCGGTCCCCCACTTTGCAATTTTACTAGGAGTGAGATATAAAAAGAAGATGGTTTTAAAGTGCTGCGCCTGTAGTTTGGCTGAAATTAAAATGTTCTGTGAGAGGGCAAGTGAGTTAAAAAAAGTGGTGCTAGGAGTGTTAGTTTTGTTGTGCCATTTATCAGCTATGTTCTGTAAGTCGTCTGGGGTCTGCCTATTTATGATATTATATAGCAGGCCAATTCGGGGGGTTAATGGCTTGCGTAAAGTTTTAAGCAGGTCACTTTCCCTGAATCCTGAGGCCCCCCCTGCTTTCCTAGACAAAAAGTCAGATACAGAGAGATATTTAAATGCGTCTTCTTTTTTGAGTTTGAATCTAAGCAATAGCTCAGAAAAAGGGACCACCCCTTCACAAGTGATAAGGTCTCCCAGTTTCAGTATGCCGGCCTTATGCCAGTCTGAGAAGTAAGCCCTGCCGAAGATAGCAGGCAAGCTGCCATTGTTCAGCGTGGGAGTATAGAAGTTGAATCTGCCCAGCCCTAAGAATTTTCGGATACTGCAGAAGGTTTTAAAAGAGTTTAGTAATGTCTTGAATCTCACCCTTTTATAGTATCCGTAGGTGGTTTCCTGAAGAAGACAGCCCCAGGACTGTTCTCCCAGTAGTAGCTGGAAGGGCGTGGGAAGCCCTAAAGTGTGCGAGGATGGAGCCTCTTTTAACAATTCTGCGCTGAATTGTAAAACCGAAGCCCAATAGTAAAGAGTGATGTTTGGAAAGGACCAACCCCCTCGCTCTTTTGGTAGACAGAGCTGCCTTAAAGCCCTCCTGGGTTGGGAATAAGACCAAATAAACTGTGTGAATATTTGTTGAAATTTTTGTAGGTTAGATTTACTGAATTCCAGAGGTATTGTGGGGAAAAAATATAGAAGTTTAGGAAAATATGTCATTTTTATGACATTACATCTGCCAACAAGGGTTAGATGTAGATTGTTGATTTGTTTTAGAGCCCTTTTAGTATGTAATGCCAAGGGGGCTAGGTTGTCTGTGACAATTTCATCCAGATTTGATGAGATAGAGACCCCCAGATATTTGGCTTTGGGAACTACTCTATAATCGGTCCAGGGTACTTGGCTATTGGTTATTATTTGGGTTTTGTTTTGGTTCAGGGCATAGACAGAAATCCTCCCAAATTTTAGTGCCTCATTTTCAAGGGCCACTATGGTGTTTAAGGGATCAGGTGAAGTGATGGCCAGATCATCTGCGTAAGCCATGATCTTAGTACAGCTGCCTTGTAGGTTGACTGGGAGGATCTCATTATTTCTCTCTATTTGCTTGATAAAGGGGTCCAAATAGAGGGCAAACAGCAGAGGGGAGCATGGGCAGCCCTGTCTGGTGCCCCGGGAGATCTCAAACTGCCCGGTAAGTTGTCCATTAACGGAAACACAAGCTGTTGGTTTTACATAAAGGGCTTGTACTGCCTGCGTGATCCTTGGCCCGAATCCCATTCTCTTTATGACTGCCCACAGAAATTGCCAGGAGACCCGATCAAAGGCTTTCTCAGCGTCCAAGAGTGTGAGTGACATTGGGTCGCCAGCAGCCTGTGCAGCATCAAATAGAGTAATGGCCCTCCTAACATGCTCTGTGGTTCCTTTTATCGGGATAAACCCATGCTGCCACTCTGAGACCAACGATTCGACCACTAAAGAAATTCTGTTGGCTAGCACTTTGGAAAAAATCTTTGAATTACAGTTAATGAGCGTTATCGGTCGATACGAACTCATCTCTGTTGGAGATTTATCCTTCTTTGGGAAAATAGCTATTCTGGCTATGGACCAGGATGCTGGTGGTAAAGTCCCATTGCAGATAGAGGTTATTACTTCTATAAGAATTGTCTTAATTTGTGGAGCGAAAATCTTATAGAACTCTACTGGGATTCCATCCAGCCCAGTAGCTTTCCCATCAGGCAGGCTATTAAGGGATTCCAGTATCTCGTCCCATGTAGGAGTTATGTCTAGTATTTCCCTATCCTCTAAGGAAAGAGAACTGAGGTTGATCTCGCTAAGGTAGTTGGTGGTCTCATTAGCGATTAAGTCACTGGGACCATGGTTCTCCTCCGTATAGAGCTTGGAGTAGAAGTCCTGAAAACCCTTTCTTATGTGATCTATGTTGTTAGTCTCTTCCCCTGATGGGAGTTTAATTGCACGTATCTCATTGCAGGAAACCTTTTGTCTGGTCCTAACAGCCAGATGATGCCCGATATTGTCACTGCACTCATAATTTTTTTCTCAGGTGCTTGCCCATTTTGCTGCAGTTTTTTCAGCAAAAATTGCCCCAATTTCGGCTCTAACCAGCACTACCTCTTTCTGCACTGTCTCAATGTCTTGTCTTGTTTGAATGCAGTGAGTCAATTTGGTTTCGGCCACCCTTAGCTTCCCTTGTAGGCTACTTATCACCGTTTTCTCTTTTCTATTTTTACGCACTGAGAATCCGAGAGTCTCACCCCTGATCCCAGCTTTTAGAGCGTCCCAGACTGTCATAAGAGGGGCAGATCCAACATTAATCTCCAGGAATTCCTCTAGCCACCCTTGCATATGTGTTTTGTACAGCTGGTCCTGTAGTAAAGCTTTTTCAAAACTCCAGGAGGAGGCCTCTCTAGATTTCCCCAGACCTTTAATGTTAATGATAAGGGGATTATGGTCGGACATAAAGCGTGGGGCCATTTCAATAGTGCAATTGTTAATAATTGAGGATGAAAGGAAAAAGTAATCCAGCCTAACAAGGGTGTGATGCGGAGCAGAAAAAAAAGTGTACCCTGGCTGGGAGGGGTTCAGTTTTGCCCAACAATCTCTCAGACCATGCATCTGCGCAAGATCTATCAAGGCCTGATATACCAGGGGTTTCCTCCCCTTGTATTTCCAGTGGCTAACGCTATCCCAGTTGGAGGGTAAATGCAAATTCAAATCACCACAGAGAACAATAGGGGTGGGCCAGTGAGCTAGTTCCCCTGAAACCAAGTTGATGACTCCTGGGTCATCTACATTACTCCCGTAGATTGAGCAAAGTGTAAAAGGGAGGTTATTAGAAATATGACACTCAGTAATCACCCATCTGCCTAAAGAATCAGCCTTGACCCGGGGTGAAGAGATAAAAAGTCTTTTCTCGGCCAATATCCCCACCCCCCTAGTTTTGGAACCCTGTGTAGTGGCCCCC
This sequence comes from Lissotriton vulgaris, assembly GCF_964263255.1. Classification (NCBI taxonomy): domain Eukaryota; kingdom Metazoa; phylum Chordata; class Amphibia; order Caudata; family Salamandridae; genus Lissotriton; species Lissotriton vulgaris. Next base: position 388,436,520 of record NC_141687.1, read on the forward strand.
AGGACTTGGAAACCCAAAGAATCTAATAAGTGTTTCTGGGAGCCCTCGATATGAGTTTCCTGTATGCAGTTGATATCCCCCCCCAGAGAGCGAAGCCCAAGTGCCACGTTCTGCCTTTTAGAGTGATCGTTTAACCCGCAGATGTTCACAGAGACAATTCTTAAAGAGTTTAGCTTAGCCATTTAATAAACAAAAAAAACAACAACAAAAAAAGAACCAAAGGATAATAATTCTTCAGACTCCTAATAACTTGTTTTGTACCAAGACAAGTGTATCTTATATGTATATGTGTATGTGCAGGAAAGATCAACATACTCGTGCTCAATTTTTCTGTGCAGATATCTTCTCTTGAGGTGCCTTTCCCGTCCCTCCCCCCTCCCCCCCCCCTTTTTCCAAGCAATCAGGCAGAGCCTGAGTGATGATAATCAACTTGAGTCCCGACTGCCAGCCACGCCGGATTGATAGAAACTTAAGCTCTAGTTCATCAGTTCGGCCGCATGCCCTCTTTTTTTTGGCTGTGCTAAAGTGATAAAGTGGAAAAGTAAAATAGTGTGATAATAACATAGAGAAATTAAAAAAGCTGCATAGCAGAAAATAGAGCGAATATCAAATACTGTCAAAAAGGTGCCACAGTCAGGGTCAAAGAGGGTTCGGCTTAGGTCTAGTTTAACTCATTGGACAGAGTGTACAAATGTTACTTCTTCCTGAGTTTCAGTTCCTCCAAATATTCCCCCGCTTTAATCTCAGAGAGAAAAACCTTGGTGCTCCCGTTTAGGATTACTTTGAGCCTTGAGGGGACCATAAGATACACTTCCGCCCCCAGCTGTTGGAAAGGGGAGATTAGCTGTCTCATTCGCCATCTCCTCTCGACAGTCTGATGGCAAAAATCTGGTTTCACGAAGAAAGTTACGCCATTTGCACCTTTTTTGGAGTTAAAGCGGGCCTGGTCATAAATCATCTGTCTAAGGAGGAAATTCCCAAAGTACACGAGAAATACCCTAGGTTGCCCTCCTGACGAGTTGCCACCGCTGTGTTGTCGCTTTTGATGAAAAGGGAACCGGTGCGCCCTCTGAACTTCATGGTCCCAATCCCATCCCGGATGGTCTGGAAAGGAATCCTTTAGTAATTTAACTATGAAGAGCCTGGGGTCGTCCCCCTCCTTCCCCTCCGGAATACCAAGTAGGCGGAGGTTGTTCCGGCGCTGGCGGTTTTCCTGCTCCTCAATCTTTGTCATCAGATCCATCATGCAGGCGGTATTAGACTCCCCCTGCTGTTTGGTAGCTAGGGCTTCAGTTTCCAAGTGTTCTGTTCGTGCCTCTACCATTGTGACCGGGTCACTAATGTCTGCACAGGTTTTGTTCAACCGCCTCAGCCCACCCTGCAGCTTTTTGGCAGCATTTTTAGCAATGCGGTTATCCGCCCGGACTTCTTCGTGGAACTCCTTGATGGAAGTCAGAATGGCAGCTAGAGAAGGTTCAGAGGTGTCGGCTTGAAGGTTGCTGGTACTTCCCCATTGAGTAGAGTTTAAATCGTCTTCTTCAAAGGGGTATGATACCTGAGAGTCGGAATAATCCCACTTTAGCTGACTGCGGCGTTTATTTTTGGTTGTGGGCTTTTTAGATCGCTGCACCGTGCCTGTGTCTTGGAGTGAAACCTCGCTGTCCCTCTCGCTGGATTCCTCAGAGCCATCTTCGATGGAAGAATTTGGAGTGCTGTCTGACACGGAGTAAAAGTCTTCCCCTCCTGCTTCAGGTGTCCAGGGCATCTGGGAACCGGGGGGGGCACCGTCAGATTTTGGATCACTTTATTAGCCCCTGCTTCGCCAGGGTCAGAGTCAGGGATGAGCAGTGGGGCCTCCATACTATTCTCGCCAAGTATGTTATCTAGTGCCTGTGCCTGTGCCTGTTGGATAGGCTGTGGCAGAAGGGTTGTGGTATCTACAAGAGGGAGCGCTGACACCGGGACTAGGTATGACCCAGCCTGCACCCCTGTAGGTTCTATTGATTCAGCTCGTGATTACATTTAGATCTTTCCACAAGCGCGGTCCAAAATATTTGTCCAACAAATTTTCACAGATACCACCCCACTAGAGAACTCAGGTCAGCCACGGCTAATTTGATGACTGTCCCCAAGTTCAGACTTGCCACCAAGGGTGGAAAATCACTGGCAGTTCTAGGAGCCAAAGCCTGGAACACACTCCCTGCTTACCTTCGCTTAATTACATCAGAACAGATCTTTAAAAAATCTTTAAAAACATGGATTTAAGGATTAGCCGAATCAACTTGCAAATCTCTTGTCTAAACTACATATAACATCTATAATTCAGCTAAAAACCCTGCTAATCTACTAGCAATGAAGTCGCAGCGCCAGGACGCTCCCTGGAGTGACAGTGCGCTATATAAAAACCCCCAACATCAACATCAACATCAACATTCTGGAGAGAGGCAGTGCGTGGGGGCGAGGACAGAGACGACGTGTTGCCCCTACGGGAGCCTGTGGTGTCCATACAAAACCGCAGCAGCAGCTGTCAGAACTCCCCTCCGTGGCCCCTCAGATCACACTGTTGAACACGGGGAGCCGAGCCCCTCCCATTACTTTTTTGTGTGTTTGATTTTCCTGCACAATGCAGCCTCGTTAATTACAGAGGCATGAAAACCAGCATCCCATTGACATGCAATGGGCAACCACTGGAATCGTGGTGATTATGTCTTCCAATCACCACCATCGGAAGCCATGCAGCGTTTTGTGTCACTACCACTGGGAACCTAAATGCACTTGGTAAATTAATTTGACACAAGCATTTGCAATGCAATAGGTCTCGGATTTATGCAAGTTAAAGCTATTGGCATTGTAAATAACAATGCCTTTTATTTAGGTTTTAAAAACAAAAACAAACAAAAAACACATTTCACAGAGGCAGTGGTTTGCGGAAAGGCAATATACATATGTGGGCCACTTCGTTTAGCGTCCCCGGGCCGATTTTTAATCCCAATCCGACCCTTGCGCCAACCTTGCAATTTATTTTGATTCTTTTGTACTGTACACAACACCTAAATAAACGAATACATATGTTGCATGGAAAAAAAATAGTCTAGGTCTACGAGAACTTTGCCTGTTTCTTTTGGATTCTTAGACATTTTGCCTTTGCACCCCCAAACTCTGAATCATAATAATTCCATAGGAGTCACGAGGAAAGACGATATTGTGCGTTCCAAGCCTCTCGTTAGAAGGTCTGAGAGACTAGAGCGAGTAGAGATCTCCTCTGGAGAGAATGACACCGCACGTTACAAGCCTCTTTGTGGACCAACATAATCACATGGGCTGTACGACGTCAGCGCGTTGCAAGCCTCATTCTGGCTTATTCTCCAGCCAGTGGATGTTTGTTTAAAGGCAGGAGTGAACTGATGGAGGTCTGTGCTTTTTAACGCAAGACGTCGCTGATTGTGACATCGGCGGCCTGGGCGGTTGCTAGGACGAGGCTGAGGGTCTCCGGAGGAGTCGGTAAGGAGTGTGCGGGGGTCTGCTAGTTTGCGTTGAGGTGGCGCGGTGCTCTCCTTTATTTTGCCACCCCGTGTTTTCGGTGCAGTACCCTAGTGTTGTGTGCCAAACTGTTGACCATTTGTGCAGTGTGTCCCCACAGCTTCTTGTGTTCTGCTCAGGAATGCTTCAAAAGTAACAAGTAACGCTGCCAGTAGCCGATGGGGCGAAAGTGAAGCTGCATGTGGGAAGCAGGACAGGAGATGTGCACGTGGCTGTACGTGCGCGTCCACAGACCCTAATCACCACTCGTGCCCCGCCCTGTACCTCTTGGGAGGCAAGACACTCACAATAGGTCTCGCTGGCGACAGCGCTTTCGCGCTGCAACGCCAGTCGAGACCTAAAAAGGTTTGCAGATAAGGGGGAGGGAAGCATTGTGGGCAGTCTCCAACCTTTTCTGTAATGAGAGCTACTCATATTCAATTAAATGCATTGAGATCTACTAATATTATTAGTGTTGTATAATCTAAATGTTGCTATTTGCATATTAATTCAACCAAGCAAAAGCTTTCTTATTTAGTAAGCTGTGCTGCGCACAGGGGAGCTGCTCAGAGGTAGCTTGAGAGCTAAAGTAGCTCACGAGCTACTGGTTGGAGACCTAGGTGAATCGTTGTGAACAAAATTCGGGCTGTAAGATGCATCATTGTAAGTCCCTTGGGGAAATTCTACAAATCTGCCGGTATGGTATGGTGAAGGAATCTAATATGTTGTTTTGAGTATTTTTGGACGGATAGATCGGTAAGCGACTCTGAAAATTTTATAGTTTATATATTTTTTGTTTCATTTTTAGCAGGTTAAAAAAGAATATTCTTGTTTAACGGGTAAAAGTACCAATTTGGATAGATCAGCAAGGGAATGCTTCAATTACTTAACAGTAATCTTCATTTCCCCAAGTCGTATTCCTCCTCTTCACAGTCCATTTTAGTCCATACTTTTTGCTGACTTGGCAGCTCTAGAGACAGACCTTCCATATTCAAAACAATCTTGTTAATTCCCCAATAGGAACAATCCGGCCCACTCCAGACAGGATCACACACAGCCCAATCCAGAATCGGTAAATCTAGGCCCCATCAATAATAAGCAGTCCTGAGGCATAATGGGCACTGGACCCACGTCTGGGCATACTGGTCACACTGAGGGCATCTACTGTAACAAACAACAAAGTGATGGATGGGATTCTTGAAGTCATCTCAGACCATGATGATCACTTGATCCACATTCCAGTCCTTCTTCTTTGACCAACTATGCCACTCTTGAAAGTGACATGCCATTGGGAAATCAATCTTGGTCCTGCTTCACTCACAACAGTCTGGCCTGAACTACCAGGTAGGGCCCTCTCCTCTAGTTGATTCAAAATGATAAAACTGAATATTCCTGGTTTCTATTTCTAGTGACACAGTGGGTGAAAAACGATGGACTGGGATGCTGCGCCATGTGATTGCCAGAGACTGAGATTAATTCAAGCATTCATTATTTCACTTTGTTTAGGGTGGTTGCAGCATTTCTTCTTATGTTGCATTCAGTTTGGCTCCACTCCACAAAACCAGTCCCAGTGGAGAGGACCAACACATGGACACATGCAACGGCACACACAAATTCAGTGTATGTGCTGTGGAGGAGCTTTATCCCACTCATGTGCCTGGCTTCAAATGACCAAGTTCATGGACAATCACAAGTCTCTTTGTCAGGAGTATTGTTGGGCTGGCACCAAGTGTGAGAGGTCAAAGTGACAGGACAGCTAGAATCTCTCTCCTTATCTGGGCAGAGAAGCCCACCAGAGGAACAAAAACACCCCATGTCAAGTCATGCATACCCAAAAGACAAAAATATTTGAAAGGTTGTCTTTCTTTATACTTATACGTCCTCGGATGCTTGATTCCGGTCTGGGAAAGATATGGCTGTTGTAGTTCGGACTGGACTGGTCCCATGGGGCACAGGGTCAGAGCTGATTTGCATAAAGCCATTATCTGACCCAGGGTGGTGTGGAGTGCAAAAAACGATGGATTTAGGCCCAGATCCTTGTACTGGGGTGAATGTAAGACATTGATCTACATTCTGTCCATCAAATTGTTTTTTGTAATTTTCTCCCTGAGTGTACTGGGGTAGCTCAGACGTGGGTCCCAGAGCCTCCACACCACTGGAGTCAAGCTAGCCGGGCTGATGAGAGGTGTTACCTCGAAACCGGTCCGGTCCTCGGATGCTTGATTCCGGTCTGGGAAAGATATGGCTGTTGTAGTTCGGACTGGACTGTTCCCATGGGGCACAGGGTCAGAGCTGATTTGCATAAAGCCATTATCTGACCCAGGGTGGTGTGGAGTGCAAAAAACGATGGATTTAGGCCCAGATCCTTGTACTGGGGTGAATGTAAGACATTGATCTACATTCTGTCCATCAAATTGTTTTTTGTCTTTCTTTATACAGCACATTTGTCATGTTTCAAAGCACTCTAAATAAAAGGTGTCTCTATTATCCTTTGTATGGGCTAAAACTAACACGATTACACCAGGTAATAGTAACACCTACTTCACCTCACATGGATGGAGCAGCTTCACATCTGTGACCTGCAGATCAATGAAGTGACTGCAGCAAGCGCTCAACTGGCTGACTCCTGCCAATTTGAAAACAGAACTGTGTTATAATGCAATTACCAATACGCTCTAAGACCACCAAACAGGATGCATTTTACTAACCTCAGAATTATGAAACCTCTAGTGTCTTATGATTTGATTAATCTCTTTGACGCTGTTAATTCATTTTAAAACCTTAATAAAATTGCTGAACAAAAATATCATTATGATACCTTAAGATCGTTTGCAGGTTATATGCAGTTGTCTGAGCTGCCTTACTACGGTATATCCTATCCCATACTGGTTACACAAGGTGTCTGCAACAACCACATTAACCCACTGCCCCTTCATACCTAGAATAAATCGGAGACCTACAAGTTACGTGCAATGTTCAGCAGTAGGCACATCAGTCCTCCAAACTATTACATGAAGTTTCAAACCTTCCATCATAGATTTCACCCTTATTGATAACTCCAGTAACTGTATGAACACTGATAAATACCACTAATATCCATTATTTACAATACTCCAGATTGGAAGCAGGAAGTGCTGCCATATAAGATAATATTTATAGCGTGTTGGCTTCTGGCTTAAAAGTATGTCTTTCTCTATGTGGGATCTGGATCATCCCTAGTCTGTACAGCGCTAACCCCCACACAGCACCAGGCACAAGTGGATGAGAGGAAATGCTGTTTCTCTGCCCAGCATGGGGCTTGCTGTGCCAAATCCATGCACAATTCATGCTGGTGAATGAGGAACCCAGTTGTGGTCTTGCCTCTGACAGCATTTGTAGAAAGCCATCCCAGCTGACACATGGTTAATTTGGGGGAAATCAGTCAGGCAAATAACTGTTAGTGTTTCGCTTTTGTCCCCTGTTTTAGGTGGTCTGTGTGGGTCAAGCAGTTGCAGCTGTGGTGGCAGATACACAGGATCATGCGAAACTGGCAGCTGCGAAAGTGGTCATCACCTATGAAGATCTTCATCCTGCCATCTTTACAATTGAGGTAATACCTTCACATGTTACCAGTATATCCTCACTATATTACTAGCATCATATTGCATGACAATAATAACACAACAATGACCTAATCCTTATATCTCATAGTACATTTAGGTAAGTAGATGTGGAGTTAATAATAGTACATTTCTACTTATAATATGTGGGAACCTACAATCTTTTTGTAAAAGTGGTCTTTATTTCCCTTTTTACAGGTGACTTGTGATGTCTCTGGTCACATGTAATAAAAAAAATTATGTAAGCGATCAATGTAATAACTAACACAATGCCTGCTGCCAGAGCCAGCCACAGGGGGAGCTGATAGTTCATAATTAAAGCTATGCTTTAAAAAAACGAAACTCAAAACATGATTTTTCCTCCTTCTGCTCTGTTTTTCTAGATAAACAGAAAGCAGATATTTATTGCAACATGTTTATTTTCCCCGTTTTAGGTAATTATATGAAAATAGAATCTCTTCGCGTGTTTCTACTACTGCAGTGTTTTTTTTAAAATCTGACTTATTCTAAACTAATTCTAATATCCTGCTGCAACAAATATCTGACTACGATTTGGTTATAATTTTGCTCTGGATCTTCAATTTTTATTCTTAATGTTTACAAATGATCCGACTCATGGCTAATACCTGATCAGGGATCAATACTCAATAATATCACAGAACAATGGCCCATACACATTCACCCACTTCCCTGATGTGCTGGGCGCAATTTATATACGTTTTTCTTATACCTCTAGAATTCATGTGTGACGTTGTAAAATACTTATCTAACTTATACTTCAACTTTCCTTCTACCTGGTTGATGAACCAATTGGTTGAATAGTTGGTGGTAATGATATTACTCTCTAACTATTCAATCAGCTAAATAATCACAGACTCTCTGTAAAGTTAATAAAGCTTTATCTCAAAATTATTGCAAATGCTCAATGCATACAGTCACAAAATGGAAATAATGAAGCTCACACAGGGAGAGAAAAACATCAGCAACTTAAAATGAATACAAACTCATCAGACAGGCAATGACATTATGCATGAAGGAGTGGATAGATTAAGAGACAAAAGTTTCAGCAAAAACAAATGCGAAACAAAACATACCTAACGGAGGGGATAGATGAAGAGACAATAGTTCCATCTAAAATATTACATATCACTGAACCTATGACGGAGTGGATAGGTGAAGAGACAAAAGTTTCAGAGAGAAAATACATGTGCAAGTAATTTGCAAGAATGAGTCAGAATGATACAAACCTAACGGTCTATAGAAATCCACCCCATCGGCCTAGGTGATGGTGGGGGTTCACCGAAATAGAATCAGGGGAGACCTCTTCAAGTCAGTATGCCACGCCCGGGAGCCGCTCGCGAAACCGTAATGCCAGACCCTGTCAAACTCATATTGGGTGAGAAAGGAGCAGTGGGTTACGAGGAGATGTGTCTCCTGAAGGAGGAGGACGTCAGGCGTTGGGCACTCCTAAAGACTGCTGCACGTTTAATACGGTCTAGCAAATGATTTACGTTCCACGACAAGACGTGAAGGGATCTACTGTGAGTGGGCATCTGAGGAGCAGTTGGCATGGGGATAAGTAGGTCTTGGGGGCCTGGGTCCCAGGCGAGGCAGCTCCCTAGAGCTAAGATAGGAAGATGTGGCTTGCGCATGGTGAAATGTCCTCTGTTGACGTTGATGGTGTGTGCGTGTGATGAGTTGTCATGAACAACAAAACCCAATGGCTCAAACGAAGCTGAAAGAAAAAGTAGCATAAGCTTCAAGCAAAAAGCAGTATTGTTTATTATTCCAAAGCATGATGCAACCTGCAAACTGCGAAATGCACATGCGGCCTAGTCATGCATTATTTTCCATTTCCTTCAAAGCACACTGCAAATACGTTTTAGTTCTTTCATATATTATGTCACATTAGTGCATACATGCGCAAAGCTATTTCCCTCGTGTTTGTGTAAGGTGCACATTAGTTTCGATTACTACTTACTGATAGTATGTATTATCTGGGTGTTAATTTGAGCAGGTTTCTTGTTGCGAACCCCTGCTCCATCAATCGACCTCTGATGGCTTTCTGGAACCATCATCAAATACCTACCATACCGAGTGCCATCTTCATTTATTTAAAACTCAGTACTCTTCTCTCTTTTTGTGGAACTTTTGTCTAAATTTTTAATCATATCATAGTATTCTCCTTTCATATCTTCTAATTCTATCTCTTCTCTTTTTCTCTTCATTGATTCTTTGATTTTATCGCTTTCTTTGGACCACTCTTACGCTTGCAACATTTATATGCCATTATTATTATTAAGGCTACTGTGGCTACTGAAACGAATGGCACTATTTTTTTACCTAATAGGCTACTTACAAAGTTAGAAAACCATTGACCTAGAGAGGAGAACCTCTTACCAAGTTTCTCCCAAACACCGTCAACCTCCAGTTGGGTCAAGTCTTCATGTAATTTGGTGCGTGGCCAGTAGCATGCAGGACTAGACGTGTCTCCCGGGAGCTCCCGGCCGACGTCTACATATCCGACAAACTACATATCACCACTAGCTAAAAATCACCCACGGGCTGTTGGGGGACGCCTGGAGAGGGACGAGCGTGCCAAAGTCCGAAACCGGAGCCTCCAGAGTGAGTTCTGCCGAACTAGACACGGCGCCCGTGGTGAGGGAGTAACGGCCGGACAAGATGGCGGCTCGGTGAAAGGTCCGGGACAGAGCAACACATCCCACTGGGCACAATAGATTACCTGTGAGTAGAGAGGCGCAAACGGGCGCTGACACCAGACGAGCCCGGAGTGCCATACAAGCCCTGGTGCCCTCAAGACCGCCCGCCGGGCGAAGACTCGAACCGTAGCGAAGGCACTCCGGTGAAGCGACGGCGGCATGGGAGCGCACTGCAGAGGGACGGGAGTCGGAGGCGCCCTGTTGGACAGCTTCTTCATCTGAGCCAGAGAGGGACGCCGGGCCACGAGCTGAGTGGACCGGGAGCAGCGGGGGCCACCGAGACTCGAGGCGCACCTACACACCATGGCGGCCGCTACACCCGACTGACGACCGGAGGAGAGCCCTGCGGTGCCCACGGCGAGAGACAGGGTTTCCCTGCCCACACCTGCTACAGCGACGGCCCAGAAGAGGTACGCAGGGTGCGGCCGGAGCGGGGGAGACGCGGACGCCGAGAGCTCGGAGGCAGCCCACCTTCACCAACATGGCGGCCGCGACCTCAGACGCACTCGGTGAGTGAGCTGTACGAGGCCAGGCGGCCCTACGCAACCGAGGACACAAAAACAGGCAGTGGGGTGAGATAGCCTTGCAACGTGGGGGTACTGTGGCAGATACCCCCCCGCCCCCCAACCTCACTCCTCACGCTCCCACCGCCAACCCACGGAGGTGAGCTCACAGGCGGCACTGGCGACCGCCACGCATCGGCAGCCACGCGAACCCGAGAGAGGTGCCTTCTGACCACGCCGGGGCCACACTGTTGATCAGACCGCTGGCACTGAGAGGGGAAGCCCTGTGAAGGCGCAGGAGTAGCACAGCACAAGGTTGGAGCGCCGGGGAGGAGATACCGTGAACACAGCAAGGGCAAAGGGCCTGGTGGTGGGCTGAGACTGCAACCAGCGGCAGAGCAGGCGGGGGCACCCATAGAAATCTCGCCAGACGTGCCACTACATAGAGTGGGGCCACCACAGCTACATTTGAGGGGCGACGCCGCACACCGCACAGAGCAGCACTGAGGCGTGGTGGGACACCCCCACGCCGCACGGCCACCAGCTACTGCGTGTGCCCCATTGCCTTGCCTAACTGCCTCGCTGCCCGCCTCGCTGCCGCTGACCACGCCCCCTCCTCCGAGCGGCGTGGTCCGTGCTCGCCTGCCGGTTGCCTTAACTGTTGTTAGTTTTTTGGTCTTGTTTTTCTCTTCATTTGTGCCTTTTTTCTTGTAAATTTGTGCCCGTGTTAGCGTTTTCCTTCCTGTTTGCCCGCCTACCTCGTCGCCCTCGGCTCTCCCTCCCCGCTTCCCGCCACCGCCGCTTACCCCGCCCCTTTTTCTCTTCTGTACCCTCCCCGCTCCCGCCTCCCAGCTGCTCCGCCCACCCGCGCACTTCGCCTTATATGGCGACCGTGCGAACGCGCAGCGGTCACGCGCAGTAGGCACGCCGATTGTGCGCCGAAGGCGCGCCAAAGGTAAGCCCGTCTGCGCCCGTCCGCGCCTGGACCGCGCCCAGGGCCAGGACCCCTGGCCCTCGAGGACCCCGACCGACCCGCCTGACGTACACCGCCGCCACCCTCATCGCACTCAACACCGGCCGAGTCCCAGGATGCTGCAGAGCCACCCCACGACGCGTCCACGGACCCTTCAGCTGCAACACCTGCAAGTTCTCCTGCATCCGGACCTGCCCGACACCAGCACCTGCCATGTCGAACACCAGCAGCAACCACCTCAAGTGCATCCTGCTCAACACCCGCTCCGTCCACAGACACACCATCGAACTCTGGAACCTCCTCGACACCACAGCCCCTGACGTTGCCTTCATCACGGAGACCTGGATGAACGCCTCCTCAGCGCCCGACATCGCCATCGCCATCCCAGAAGGATACAAGATCACCCGGAAGGACCGCAACGCCAACCAGGTGGGAGGAGGCATCGCCATCATCCACAAGAACACCATCCGCATCACGACCAGCACCGACAACACCCCACCCTCCGCCGAACACCTGCACTTCCAGATCCACACCGACCCGAAGACCACCCTCAGAGGCACCCTGATCTACCGACCTCCGGGACCACGCACTCAATTCAGCGAGGACATCGCCGACTTCGTCAGCCCGCACGCCCTCCCCTCCGCTGACTACATCCTCCTGGGGGACTTCAACTTCCACCTGGAGAACAACAACGACTGCAACACCAGCACCCTGCTCGACAACCTCGCCAACCTTGGACTCAAGCAGCTGGTGTCCACCCCCACCCACCTCGCCGGACACACACTCGACGCCATCTTCTCATCCAGCAAAGACATCGCCTTCAGCCACGCCACAGAACTCCACTGGACAGATCACAGTTGCATCCACTTCACCTTCAGAAGAACGACGACCTACCACCACCAGCAACAGGTTGCCCGAAGAAGCTGGAACAAGATCACTGCCGACCAGCTCGCCGCCTCCCTGAGCCAGCACCCTCCGGCCAGCTCAGCGAACCCCAGCCAGGCCGCCGACAACGTCACGAAGTGGATCAGCAACTGCGCGGACAAACTCGCCCCACTGAGGACCCCGCCCAGCAGACCCGGCAGCAAGAGAGCCCCATGGTTCACCGACGAACTCAAGAGCTCCAAGAAGAACTGCCGAGCCCTCGAGAAAGCCTGGAGAAGGGAACCCACGTCGGACAACAGGACCACCCTCAAGCTCGCCACCCGGAAACACCACCAACGGATCCGCATCGCCAAGAAAACGGCTTTCAAAAACCGACTGGACAACAACGCACACAACTGCAAGGAACTCTTCAACATCGTGAAAGAGCTCTCCAACCCCAACGCCGGAAACAACGACATCACCCCTTCGCAAGACCTCTGCAACTCCCTCGCCTCCTACTTCCACAACAAGATCGCGGACATACACTACAGCTTCAGCACTCAACCGACGCATGCCACGACCGCAGCATCGCCACCCACCACCACCCTCCGCGCCTGGACCCCGGTCAACACCGAAGACACCGTCCACACGATGAACTCCATCCACTCCGGATCTCCGACCGACCCCTGCCCTCACCACGTCTTCAACAAAGCCGACGCGGTCATCGCACCCCACCTGCGGGACATCATCAACACCTCATTCGACACCGCCACCTTCCCCGAGAGCTGGAAGCACGCCGAACTCAGCGCTCTACTGAAGAAACCTACTGCAGACCCCACCGAACTCAAGAATTACCGCCCCATCTCTCTACTCCCGTTTCCAGCCAAAGTCATCGAGAAGACCGTCAACAAACAGCTGGCCACCTTCCTCGAGACAAATGGATCCCTCGACCCATCGCAGTCCGGATTCCGTGCCAACCACAGCACCGAGACCGCCCTCATCGCCGCCACTGACGACATCCGAGCCCTGATGGACAACGGGGAAACAGCGGCCCTCATCCTCCTAGACCTCTCCGCGGCTTTCGACACGGTCTGGCACCGCACCCTAGTGCAGCGCCTCAGCAACGTCGGAATCCAGGAGAAGGCACTGGAATGGATCGTCTCCTTTCTCGACGGAAGAACACAAAGAGTCCGCCTACCACCGTACAAGTCAGAGGCCACCAAAGTCATCTGCGGCGTCCCTCAAGGATCCTCACTGAGCCCGACTCTCTTCAACGTCTACATGAGCCCCCTCGCGGCCATCGCACGCCAACACAACCTCAACATAATCTCCTACGCCGACGACACCCAGCTGATCCTCTCCCTGACCAACGACCCCGCCGCCGCCAGAGCCAACCTGCACGAAGGGATGAGAGAGGTAGCCGAGCGGATGACGACGAGCCGCCTGAAGCTGAACACAGAGAAGACGGAGGTCCTCATCCTGGGCTCCTCGCCCTCCGCCTGGGACGACTCCTGGTGGCCCCCCGCCCTGGGCACCGCACCCAAACCGACGGACCACACACGCAACCTGGGTTTCATCTTGGACTCCTCCCTCTCCATGACCATGCAAGTCAACGCCGTCTCCTCGTCGTGCTTCAACATCCTGCGCATGCTTCGGAAGATCTTCTGGTGGATCCCCACAGAGACCAGGAAGACCGTCACCCAGGCCCTCGTCACCAGCCGACTGGACTACGGCAACGCACTCTACGCCGGAACCACCGCCAAGATCCAGAAGAGACTCCAGCGCATCCAGAACGCCTCAGCCAGACTCATCCTCGACATCCCACGACACAGCCACATCTCCGGACACCTAAGAGACCTGCACTGGCTCCCGGTCAACAAGAGAATCACCTTCCGCCTCCTTACCCACGCACACAAAGCTCTCCACGACCAAGGCCCGAGCTACCTCAACAACCGAATCAACTTCTACGCCCCCAAACGCCACCTCCGATCCGCCAGCCACGCCCTCGACGCCGTCCCACGCATCCGCAGAGCCACTACAGGAGGAAGGTCCTTCTCCTACCTGGCCGCCAAGACCTGGAACTCCCTCCCGGCCGACCTGCGCCTGACCCAAGACCACCTCTCCTTCAGGAAGAAGCTCAAGACCTGGCTGTTCGAGCAGTAGCGGCACTCCCCCCCCCCCCAAGCGCCTCGAGACCCTACGGGTAGGTAGTGCGCTCTATAAATGTCTTTGATTGATTGATTGATTGATTGATTGATTGATTGACAGGCAGCGCAGATGGTCACGAGCAGACGCACAGCGGGACTATCCACTACCAGATAGACGAGGGGGAAAAGGAGCGCCAACCCAGTTCACCATCCTGGACGGTCATATAGAGATACTAACGGTGGGGCTGCTCCGTAACGGATTGCTACTGGAGATCTGACATAAGGCAGGCAGTGCCTGGATACACTAGATCCCTGTTGGGCACACTACGAGGAGGCAGCCAAAACCAATCTGCCCGCATCCTCCATCGCTGGGCACACCACTGGATCAGTGAGGATGGGGAAGAGGGACCCCCCACCCAAGCATCCCAAACAAGGCACTCTGGATCTCTTCGCGGCGCCAAGGCCATCCAAAGACAGCACAGGCCCGGAAGCGGAGGGGGCCACTGACACGGACAGGTTACTTGCAGCAATCCAGGCGTCGAGATCGGACATACAGGAATCCCGATCAGTGTTGGAGGGCAAAATTGGGGAAGTGGGCGCGGAGGTCACACTCCTGCGCCAAGATTTCAAGAACCTCTCCGCCAGTGTGACTGAGACTGAAACACGCATTGGAGAGGCTGAGGACTCGATCACGACACTTCGAAGAGAAA
Organism: Lissotriton vulgaris; assembly: GCF_964263255.1. Lineage (NCBI taxonomy): Eukaryota > Metazoa > Chordata > Amphibia > Caudata > Salamandridae > Lissotriton > Lissotriton vulgaris. Next base: position 388,451,555 of record NC_141687.1, read on the forward strand.
TGGCGGAGCTTCAGGCGTCACACAGACAGCTGCTCTGGAAGGTGGATGACGCCGAAAACAGCGCAAGACGAAATAACCTCCGATTCGTTGGATTTAGAGAGGGAATCGAGGGGAATAATATGACGTTATTCTTGCACAAGTGGCTCACGGACACCTTCCCAGGAGCCCGTTTTTCCTCCTGCTTTGTGATCGAAAGAGCACACAGGGCACTCCTCGCGAAACCTCCGGAGGGGGCAAGACCCAGGCCAGTAATCGCGCGCTTCCTAAACTTCGCTGACAGAGACTTAATATTGCAGGAAGCGAGGAAGATGGGCGAAATCCGAATGGAGAACACCAACATAATGATTTTTCCGGACTATAGTCAGGAGGTCCAGAAGCAGCTGCGCTCCTTTGACTCGGTGAAAGTCAAATTGAGATCATTGAACATTACATATATGTTGCTCTTCCCGGCAAAACTCAAAGTCATCTACAAGGATAAGGCGCACTTCTTCAGCCATCCGGAGGATGCATGGCAATGGCTGGAGGAGAGACCGATCTTCAATGGCCGGGAAACAGCAGGGAGAGAGGAGCTGGTGAGGGCAGCACGGGAAAAGGCACGGTGGGGCTCGCCAAAACAGCAGAGGAGGAGATCCAGGAGACTGTACTCGAGATACACAGGGACCCCGTACCGTTCACGCACATCGGCAGGTTCCAGGAGGGGTAGATCCGAATCACCGGGGACGTCGAGAACGGCACACATGCCACAGGAGGGGTCACGGGACCAGGCTTGTTCGGAAGGAGAAGGGGAACGCCTCAGGGACTCGGATGTGGAGGACGAGGTGTCAGACAGTGACCAGCGCTCCTTACACCCACTGGAAACAGAGATCCGGCAGTTGGAACAGGACGTATCCGACAAAAACTGCAGCACAGTACCGACTACACAAGACTCACACTTGTGAACCTGGAAGAAGTGGATGATTTGATTGTCGGCCGGGACACGGACGTGACACGCAAGTGGCCAACACCCTTTTAGTTGTTGTTTCTTTTTCTTTCGTTAAACCTTTTTGTGTTTTCAGGTATAGTTTACTTGTTAGCTATAACAGTTCTTTCACAGTCTTGACACGAGCCCAGGAGTGGTACATACCCTTGTCGGGGGTACAAGCCCGACGGGGGGGATACACCACAGGACTATATAGGCGGCTCTTGCGGGTCATAATTCTATAGTGGGAGGGAGTGGGGGGATGACAGACCGACTTCTACTGACAGCTTGAACCTTGATAGGGACGAGTCTGGAGGGGGAGAGAGGTGGGGTGGGGGGCTGGAGAGGGCACAGGGGAGTTTCAACAAGTTGGGGGAGTTTGGGGGGGGGTTGGACATGGGATCGCACGGTGAGACACAGTCAGAAGAATGAGAATCAACGTTGTCACTCACAGCCGCTATGGTCTCCTACTGACCTCCAGAAGACCTACACAGTATGGCAGGTACACTAACAACCACAGAAAGAATACACAAGGGGATCTCCATTTTGACTTGGAATGTTAATGGTCTGGGGTCCGAAATAAAGAGGGGATTGGTGAATTTGTACATAAAGAGGACCGCCCCGGACCTCATCCTCCTGCAAGAAACTCACCTTAGGGCGGGAAAATGTACATTCATAGCGAGGGGGAGGTATAAAGTCTTGAATCACGCGGGCTACACGTCGGGCGCCAGGGGAGCCGCAATACTGATTAACAAAACGCACCCCTTTACCGTAACACGCACATGGAGTGATCCGCAGGGTACATATGTGGGAGTACAGGGATCGTGGAGCAGAACACGCATCACAGTTATCTCTGTATATGCCCCGCCAAAACTCCAACCACGCACGCTCAGAGAGGTAGCATCCATCCTACTGGAAACGGCGGACACGATGCAAATAGTGGGGGGGGGACTTCAATGACGTCATGTCGGAAGAATTAGATCGTTCGGAGCAACACGCAGAGGGGGGACGCAAACAGCCCTTGCCAAATACGTGGCAGACATGGGACTCACTGACGCGTGGCGATGGCGACACCCAACGCAAGAGACGTTCTCCTTTTACTCAGGGGCCCATAAAACCTTCTCCAGGCTAGACTACATTTTTGTTGCAAGGCAGTACCTGTCAGAGGGAGATGAGCTCACGTACAAGGCAAGGGGAATATCAGATCACTCGCCCCTATATGCGATATTAGGGAAGAACACGGAAAGACGTGAGACGGAATGGCACTTGGCAGCCTGGGATATTCAAACCCCTGAGATAGTGCGGGGTTTGAGGGCAGACATAAAAGTATACGTAGCGGAGAACAAGGGTTCAGTGGACTCTAACATTATCTTCTGGGAGGCCATGAAGCCTGTGTTGAGAGATAGACTTAGAGGGAGACTGAGAGACGAGCGAAGCAAACAGCACAGGGAGGCAACAGCGTTAGAACTTGAAATCCTGACTCTAGAAAGGCACTACCTTGTAAACCAAGGGGAAGGTATACTACGGCAGTTGCATGACAAACAAAGGGAGTATAGGGAAATGGTCTCTAATGAGGCAAAGACGCAAGCCCTAGCAACGTTACACCGCCTATATGATGTAGGCGACAAGTCAGGCAAGCTCCTGGCATGGCTTAGCAGGAAAGAACGAGCCGCAAGGTGGGTGGAAAGAATCAGGAAAGATGGGGGAGGCATGGAAACTACAGACAGGGGCATAGCAGAAGCCTTCGCACTTCACTATGAGAACTTCTATAGAGGCAGAGACCTCGGGTCAGTAGACGAGGCCCTACAATATATGGAATATCTGGATATCCCAGTATTAGATGAAGGACTCAGCACCCCACTAGAGGCGGGAATCACACTGGAGGAGATCTCCACAGCCATAAATAAATTAAAAACGGGGAAAACACCTGGGCACAACGGGTTCCCGGCAGAATTCTTTAAAAAGACGGCCGACCTATTGACGCCTCACCTGTTGGCTCTATATGTTGAAGCCTACGAGATAGGGAGACTCCCACGCGATCTAGCATTGGCAACCATAGTGCCGATATACAAACAGGGCAAGCCGGAGGAGGATTGTGCCTCGTACCGCCCCATCTCACTCCTGAATATGGAGGTGAAAGTACTGGCCACAATTCTAGCGGCGCGCCTACGGACAGTTGTTCCAGACCTTATACACACAGACCAATCCGGATTTTTGCCGGATAGAGCGACAAAGCTCAACCTCCGACGGACACACAACTGGCTTCAAGAAATACAAGATAGGACGGAGCCGCACTGGTTCCTGTCCTTGGACGCTGAAAAAGCGTTCGACGCGGTACATTGGCCTTTTCTCATGGCAGTGTTGCGGCGGTTTGGCTTTGGTCCACACTTTCAGAAATGGATAGGGCTGCTATACGCGGCACCGAAGGCGCGGGTACGTGTGAATGGGTGCCTATCACGCGAATTCCGTGTGGAGCGGGGCACCAGACAAGGATGCCCGCTGTCCCCTCTGCTCTTCACTCTCACCATAAAAATACTGGCGGCCAAAATTCGACAGAACCCAGAGATCCATGGCTTCACGTGTAATGAGTCAGGGGATACTCAGGAAAAAGTTTCATTATATGCCGACGATGTACTGTTGTATGTTACGAACCCCGAGGTCTCCGTAGGGAAGTTGTTCAGGGAGTTAGAGGGCTTCGGGGCGATGGCAGGCCACACCATCAACTGGCATAAATCAGTCTTGTATACGCCGCGGGGAGCAGTACAGGGAGTAGCGTTGGCGGACCGTCTACTCACCACCTCGGAGGGGTTCCAGTACCTTGGGATCTATGTCACTCTGGACAAAAAACTCTCGTTCCAATGAAATGTGGAACGAATAATGAAAGAGGCAGTAGAAGACATGACGAGATGGAGACAGTTGCCGCTCACCCTACTGGGAAGGGCGGCGATGTATAAGATGATTACCCTACCCAAATTCCTCTACGCACTTCAAAATGAGTACTATCCGCTCCCGACTAACACTATCGCCAGAATCCACGCAGACCTGCGATCATACCTATGGCTAGGCAAACAACCACGCATTGCGCTCCAGGCACTCCAACGACATCAATATAGTGGAGGGATTTAATTACCGAACTTGGAGGCATACTATTGGGCGGAACACCTGACCCCCATTAATGACTGGTTACACGTACCTGCGGACCACCCGACATATGCATTAGAAAGGCATAAATTGTCCGCGCATAATGTACTTCACTATCTGTATGGGGGAAAGGCAGGGAGAACGCTCTTGCCCGCTACTATGATTACGATTCGAGCATGGACCCGAGCCACGAGATCCACGGGGTGGGAAGGGAGGCCAACACGTCAGACACCACTATGGCACTGCAAATGGTTCACGGAACTCCAAAAACTGAAAGGCTTCCAAAGATGGGATGACATAGGGATCTCTACTATTGGGGATGTGATTAGTAAAGGTGAGCTGAAGACATTCGCGATGCTGCAGACAGAGTTTGGATTACACCACACACAACGATATAAACACATACAGCTAGTACATGCCTGGAATGCGCAGCAGATATCACTACAGGACATACCGGAATATTCACCTCTAGAAGGGAGACTCCTACAGGAGCAGATGGTACACCAGGCAGTGTCTCTCACGTATAAAACCCTCACAAACAATATCTTGGGAAATTTGGCGAAACTCAGAGGTATATGGGAGGCGGAAGTAGGGCAACTAGAGGACTTAGACTGGGAGCTGATACTGATGCACCCCCGAGAAGTGGCCATTAAGTCACGGCTGAGGCTGATCCAATTAAATGTGCTGCACAGGACATACTTCGATCGGAGGCGTCTCCACAAGATGGGTAGGATAGCAGACGCCACGTGTCTTCGGTGCAATTCTGAGCAGGGAGATTTTTACCACACTATATGGTCCTGTGAAAAGATTCAAACGTATTGGACTCACATCTTCACGGAATTGGGGGAGGTGCTGGGAATAGAGCTAACACTAGACCCGAAACTGGCGCTACTAGGAATGGTGACCGAAGTAGACCTGCCACGCCCACATATCATTTTCCTGGTGTTGGCACTGGTGGTAGCGAAAAGGGACATTGCGAAATATTGGGGGGTGGTGGAGCGGCCAGAGATAGAGGAATGGAGGAGAGATCTGGACCTCTATATGGCAGCAGAACGAGTGACATACAAAGCTAGAGGCTGTCCCAAAAAATTCCGAAGGATATGGAGTAAATTGAGACAATACCATGGCCTAGAGGTGGGGCAAATAGGAGGCGACACATAGAGGGGTAGACGGAGGAGGTAGGAGAAGGAGACCACCTGATAACGACGAGTGCCCGTACAAGGCGGAGACAGTGAATCATTCAGAGACTCCGTACATGTGAGGTACTATATTGTGGCATGGGGGGGGGGATAAGCATCAGTATATTACGCACGAATGAAACAGATGGACTAGTGTCACATAGATTGATGGACATGGGTGCAGACTGTCACCCCTTGAGGGGGACGTGCTACTAGGTTTGTAGGGAGTTGTGGGGGGAGGGGGGAGAGTTGTGGGAGAAAACGACAAAAGCAGGATTGTGGGGTTCCATGTGGAGCTCGCAAAATTGGAAATAATTGCACACTACTGGAAGAGAAATGTGTTGCCGCCCGGCCCCAGGGTTGTGGGCACAACGGCTTTGGAATAATAACACTATGTAAGTTTGATGTGCTGGTGTGGGCTTGACACACCTGTATTCTTTTCATGCCTGCACAAAAATAAAGTTTATAAAAAAAAGTCTTCATGTAATTTCGTAATATTCTTTATATGTCCCTCAATTCCTATACTCTTATCAGGGATATATGTACAGCAGTGTTAAATTTTCAACATGGCACAGACTCCAACCTCTTTTGCTAATAAGATATCAAGGGCAAGTCGGTTTTGCAAAACCATTGATCTGATTGCAACCATTTCTGTGTCAATCATTAAGAAACCACCAGCAGTATCTGTTGACAAACGATCAACCACTGTGGACAATTTTTGAATTTTGTGTGAATTCAGAACGACTCCAACTGAGGGTATCTTGCTCTCTTGTTATGTGTTAGTCCTTGTTTTATTTCATTTAGTTTGTTGTTGTTTCGGTCCATGTGATAGACCTTTGGAAAGACAATAGCAAAACAACAACTACAATACCAATGTTCAGGCAACCTCTAGTAGACTTTCTTACCACACACATAATAGACTCCTGGAAAGACAGAATCAGTTCCACCCTTTAATCCCCAACCTCCAGTAATTTGGAAAGTATGCTCACATTCACTAGAACCAATGAAATAATTGTTATAGTTAGTTTTCATTCTAAGAAAACATATTTTTCCCTTTAGAGACAATTCCAGGACCTTTTTCATGATTTCCTTCTCTAAAAGCCCATGGTGGTACCTGTGACTTCTGTTCAGCAGCTTTTCTTTGGAAAAGTTCTCTTCTATGTTCTACCATTGCTATAAAAATCTTTTCTTCCACCACAACCTACAAGTCAGGGTATTTCTATGGGCATATTCTATTTCTAAGGTTTTAGTGATATGGAAGAACTCCCCCGTGCATTTTTACTACTATTCAGTTCCTTAATAACAGGTATTTCTGAAAATACTAAATCTATATTGGAAAAGTGGTATTCGAGCTTCCCTGTCAGGTAGAACAGGCTAGTTAGTACACTGCAAGACATACCATATGTTAAAGGTAGGTGGTGATAGGTCAACCCCTCTGAGACAGACAAAGGTATTTGCATGCACACATAACATTCACTCACATTCATTGTGTTGATGTACTCATACAGCAACTGTAAAGGCATTTAACGAGAAATCACGAATTGATTTATCATGATGGAGAATGCTTCCATCCAATTGTTCAATATTAGTATTAGGGGTTTCAGTAGGAACATCACTCATTCTTTCACTTGTTACATAATTAATATTGTTTCCATCTATAACAAGTTACTATTACAATAGGTTCAAGGATAAGTTAATAATAACCACATGAATGTTAATAGAAAGACACTACATAAGCAAACTTTATTACATCTTGTTTTAGACTAGATTTTGGATGTTCAGTCACTTTTGCTTTAGCCATTTTGTATTCTAATTTTTTTTTTAGATCTATCAATGAATTCTTAACTTACTGAAATAATTCTAAAAAGGGTAGTATAATCCGACACTTCAAGGCTTTCGTCTTTACCCCCTTCTTTTATTTCTTTCTTTGGGTTTTCTGAATCTTTTATTCTTCCTCTTTTCGGTCTGCGAGGTTTCACCTCAACTTATCACAGTTCTCTTAAGGCTGTCTCAATTTGCTTTCATCAACTTGCTCAGTGTCAGAACTGTCTTTTTCTTCACTTGGATCTAAGCTTTCAATTTGTTCCAAAATGACGTACGTCCATTCAGGTGCTGTGTATTTCCTGCTTGGAATTCTTACTCTTCTTGTCTTTCGTACTAATTCTTCTCCTGATTCTTCTTGTTCTGTTAACTTGAGACCTCATTACTTTGCTCTGGTCTTTTTCTTAACTTTCTCTTCACAAGAGTGTACTTCAACCGTTTCACTCCACTTGGCCAATTATCACCTTTTCTTGGTTTCTTAGCTTTGACTACTTTTTCATCTTCTACATCTGGTTCACAGGTTCTTTTAGTTGGCCTTTCTTCTGACTGTTCTTCCTGATTTGCAGCCTCTTCTGTTGCTGATTCAACAATAATTTATCCTTCTACTGTGAACTCACTTCCTTCTGGTTCAACAACAGTCTCTCTTTTTTCTGGTTTGGCTGTGAATTCACTTTCTTGTCGATCAACAGTAAACTCACTTTCATCTGGCTCAAAAGCAGTCTCTTGAGTGCCAGTAGTGCCCACTCTACTTGACTTGTGCTCTGCTGTTCACCATCTAGTTATTCTTCAGAATCTGTCACTCTATATTCTTCAGCTTCGCACACTTCAACCTCTGGTCCTTGACTTTGATTTACCAGTTGCTGCGCTTTTGGTCTTTCAAGTGGATCTAGGACTCGTCTGGTATGGCTCGCATGAATCCAATTTGGCAAACCACCACACTTTACTGCCGTTGTCGTCACCAGTATGACTTGATAAGGTCCGTTCCACCTGGGTTGTAAACACGATTTTCTCATGTGCTTCTTGATGAGAACCCATTCACTAGGACTCAGATCATGAGCTTGATTTCGCTGTGTTTTAGTGGCATCTTCTCCAACCCGGTGAGACACAGAACACACTAGGTCAGCTAATCCTCCCCAATACTCAAGCACTAGATCATCAGATATAGTCATCAGTTTGTTTGCTGATATGTATGCTTATATTTACAACAAGGGGTGGTGAGGGACAGAGTCTCTGAATTAAGCAGAAAGCTCTCAGCCAGTCAAGAGATCAGGGCTAGATCCAACACCGTTTTTTAGCTCACTGCACCATCCCAGTTTCAGAACCTGGCTGTATGCAAAATAGTCTGTTCCTGTCCCAGTGCATGATGGGAACAGAGCAAACCAAACTACAAAAGCCAATTCTTACACTGGGAAGGAAACAAGCTCCCGGGGACCGGTTTCTGGCATTACAGCCGTCTTCGGCCCGGTTTGCTTGAATCCTGATGGTGCAATGAGCAAGGGTCTCACATCTGAGAATGCCCTTCCACGCTTAGGGTGGACAAAAATATTTACAACAAGGGGTGGTGAGGGACAGAGTCTCTGAATTAAGCAGAAAGTTTCTCACCCAGTCAAGAGATCAGGGCTAGATCCAACACCGTTTTTTAGCTCACTGCACCATCCCAGTTTCAGAACCTGGCTGTATGCAAATTAGTCTGTTCCTGTCCCAGTGCATGATGGGAACAGGGCAAACCAAACTACAAAAGCCAATTCTTACACTGGGAAGGAAACAAGCTCCCGGGGGGGGCTCCATCAGGATTCAAGCAAGCCGGGCCGAAGACGGCTGAAATGCCAGAAACCGGTCCCCGGTAGCTTGTCTCCTTTCTGGTGAAGAATTGGCTTGGTAGTTTAGTCTGCCCTGTTCCCATGATGCACTGGGCCAGGGACAGACTGATTTACATATAGCCAGGTTCTGAGCTGGGATGGGGCAGTGAGATAAATAACGGTGATGGATCAAGCCCTGATCTTTGGACTGGGTAAGAGTGGTCTGCTCAATTCAGACACTCTGTTCATCACCACCCCCTTTTCTGAATCGATTTTGGCCACTATAGGTGTGGCAGGGTATACTCAGACATGAGTCCCTTTCTCACTGCTCCATCAGGATTCAAGCAAGCCGGGCCGAAGACGGCTGAAATGCCAGAAACCGGTCCCCGGTAGCTTGTCTCCTTTCTGGTGAAGAATTGGCTTGGTAGTTTAGTCTGCCCTGTTCCCATGATGCACTGGGCCAGGGACAGACTGATTTACATATAGCCAGGTTCTGAGCTGGGATGGGGCAGTGAGATAAATAACGGTGATGGATCAAGCCCTGATCTTTGGACTGGGTAAGAGTGGTCTGCTCAATTCAGACACTCTGTTCATCACCACCCCCTTTTCTGAATCGATTTTGGCCACTATAGGTGTGGCAGGGTATACTCAGACATGAGTCCCTTTCTCACTGCTCCATCAGGATTCAAGCAAGCCGGGCCGAAGACGGCTGAAATGCCAGAAACCGGTCCCGGTAGCTTGTCTCCTTTCTGGTGAAGAATTGGCTTGGTAGTTTAGTCTGCCCTGTTCCCATGATGCACTGAGCCAGTTACAGACTGATTTACATATAGCCAGGTTCTGAGCTGGGATGGGGCAGTGAGATAAATAACGGTGATGGATCAAGCCCTGATCTTTGGACTGGGTAAGAGTGGTCTGCTCAATTCAGACACTCTGTTCATCTCCACCCCCTTTTCTGAATCGATTTTGGCCACTATAGGTGTGGCAGGGTATACTCAGACATGAGTCCCTTTCTCACTGCTCCATCAGGATTCAAGCAAGCCGGGCCGAAGACGGCTGAAATGCCAGAAACCGGTCCCCGGTAGCTTGTCTCCTTTCTGGTGAAGAATTGGCTTGGTAGTTTAGTCTGCCCTGTTCCCATGATGCACTGGGCCAGGGACAGACTGATTTACATATAGCCAGGTTCTGAGCTGGGATGGGGCAGTGAGATAAATAACGGTGATGGATCAAGCCCTGATCTTTGGACTGGGTAGGAGTGGTCTGCTCAATTCAGACACTCTGTTCATCACCACCCCCTTTTCTGAATCGATATGTATGCTTGTCTCATTGCTCTTGCCATTAGGATTTCATGAGGACTCAATCCCGTATCTTTGTCAGGAATACTTCTTAGACCCATCAGTACAAAGGGTAAAGCGTCAAGTCATTTCAGTGATGTGGATGCACACACTTTCCCAAACCTGGATTTTATAGTGCCACTGATTTGCTCACCCACTCCAGATGCTTCAGGTCGATAGGCACAATGCAGCTTCTGCTCAATTTTAAAAGCTGCACACATCAGCCAAATTATCTCATTGTTAAAATGGGTACCTGTATCTGTCTCTAAAGTGAATGGAATTCCAAACCTAGGAATCAGTTCTCTCAAAAGCAGTTTAGCCACAGTTAGGCTATCATTTCTTCTCGTGGGATAAACTTCCACCCAGCGAGAGAACAAACAGACAATAACCAGCACATATTTCAACCCGTTACATGGGGGAAGCTCTATAAAATCCAATTGGAGTCGGGTAAATAGAACTCCTCCTCTTCCAATTCGCCTCCAGCTAACAACTGTCTTTCTGCCTGGATTGTGCTGCTGACAGGTGACGCACCTCTGGCAAAGGCTCTTTACAATGACCCTTAACTTTGGGTTATACCATGACTGCTTGAAGAGTCTGATCATTGCATCTCTTCCAATATGTCCAATTCCATGGTAAACTCTGGCCATGTGGGAAAGGAAAGAATCTGGTAAAACTGATCTTTCGTCAAAATAGACCCACAATTCGTCCTCTGCTTTCTTTCTACAGCCTGAATTACTATAATTTTCCTTTTCCTCATCACTTGCCTCTTCTTGCATCTGCCTAATTTCATCCCAAGTATCAAATGTGGTTATAAACATAAGATGGCATTCAGTATTTCCCCTCTCAGTTGATCTGTCCAAAGCCATTACATTTTGTGCACAGAAATACTGTATTTGGGCAGCGTATCTGTTGCCCTTTATCACATAATCATCTCCTGATTTCTGTGTGGCACATTTGACCACATTTGGGCAATTGCAAAGCATCAAATAATTATTTTACAGTTTTACTGTTTCTGGTAGGAGAACTTGAAGAAGTCAGATATCCCCCTTGCATCCATTGCTGGGCAAAATCATGGACGACCATGAATCCGGATTGGCTGTCTGTAAATATGGTCACTTTCAGGCTTTTAGTAACTTTGCACGCTCTAATCAGAGTTATCAACTCAGCGATTTGAGCTGAGTTTACCCCTTTTAGACAGGATGCTCCAATAACTCCCTCTATGGTGCAGACAGCATAGGCAGTGCAAAATTCACCTTTCTCATTTCTTAGACATGACCTATCCAGAAATATTTCACAGTCTGAATCTTCCAATGGAACATCTTCTATATCAGGCCTGGGTTTGGTGCACAGTTTTGTCACATCAAAACAATTGTGATCCGCTTCCTGAACCAAAAAGCAAATAAATACTGGCTTTCCGGATGAAAAGGAATTGAGAAAAGTGCTTGGCACAAATCAATCAATGTGTACCATTCAGCATCACAGGGAATTTGGTAAAATATTCTTCTGGATTTGGCACTACTGGACAACAGGGTACTACAATTGTATGGATTTTTCGTAAATCCTGCACTATTCTGTATTTTCCACTGGGCTTTTTAATTCCTATGATGGGCGAATTACAAGGACTGCTCAGAATTTCTTTCAGAATTCCCTGTTCAATCATTTGGTTGCTCACAGGAGCAACTCCTGCAATTACTTCTGGACTCCTTTTGTACTGAGGTGTGTTTGGATATATAGCAACCTCTTTCACTGTTATCTGAATCGGATCTGCATTAGTCATTAGTCGAATTTCTTTTCCTGAAAAATCCTACACATCCGATCTTACTGCACTTTTCAAATCTTCAGGCAAATTCTCTTCTGTGAGAAGTGAAAACAACGCATCCACTCCTGTCCCTTGCTTCGCTAGCATCATCTTAAATTCAACATCCTCATCAGGTGTCTGAAAAGTAATACCATCCGGTGTACAATAGATGGCGCAGTTAATCTTGCATAATAAATCACTACCTAAGAGATATACTGGACTCGAGTCACATACCACAAACCGATGCATGTCTTTAAAATTTCCAATATGAACTTCTATTGGATTTGTGACTGGCGTTCTAATATGCTTATTCGAGAACTTGGATAGTTTCTCCCGAGAGGAGAAGGTTCTGAATTTCTGTTACTCTCACAGTAGAACGGGTAGCACCAGTATCCACTGGGAATGTAATGTCATTGCCTTCCACTTTTCCGTCAACAAATGGACCTGACTGATCTACTGCCAAGGATGCGCCAAGTACGCACTCTCCCCCCCCCCCCCTTAGGCACCCTCATTGAGATGAGTCTGACTCATTCTCATTGTATGCAAACAAAACAGGTGATGGACCGAATGTGGATCAATGTCACACATTCACCCCAGTCCAAAGATCTGGGCCCAAATCCATCGTTTTTTTGCACTCCACACCACCCTGGGTTAGACAATGGCGATATCCAAATCAGCTCTGACCCTGTGTCCCATGGGAACAGTCCAGTCCGAACTACAAAAGCCATGTCCTTCCCAGAACGGAATCAAGCATCCGAGGACCGGACCGGTTTCGAGGTAACACCTCTCATCAGCCCAGCACTCCACACCACTGGAGTCAAGCTAGCCGGGCTGATGAGAGGTGTTACCTCGAAACCGATCCGGTCCTCGGATGCTTGATTCCCATGGGGCATATGGAGAACAAAAAATTTTGGATTAAAAAGGAGAATTAGAAGAAATTGATTATTTAAGTAAAGTCACACACAGGAATGATTTCCTCAATGGCAGTGCGACAGACGGGCGCAGGAGTGAAGTGTCCCATTAAACTTGTTTCTAACTCAACCGTGAAGAGGCTTGACACGGTTCCTGTTCGCACGCAGCTCACCGTTTAAACTGGTACACAATCGTAAATGATCAAGGGAAGGAGTGCAACCGCTCAAACCTTAAAGAATTGCTTTGCAACCTTTAAGAAGGCACATCACCTGGAGCCCTCAAGAAATGTAAGGTTGTTAACTTTACACTGATGGATTGTATCTAGAAAGTTACATAAAGTAGCTAAAGTAACTCCTTTCCAGAACAGACCATGCCTGAATCACAATGTTTATCTTTTTCTGGATTCCAGTGAAATAACACTCTTGTGTTGCAGATAGCTTGGATACTGTCTTCAGTCCTTCTTACCAGTTTGCAGTTCGTCTGGTTCTGGGTGATCCGGAGAAGGGACCCATGCCATTGCAGCCTCCTTTATTAAGCAGTTTGGGTTCTTACAAGGGGAGATTTGATTGGCCTTGACACACATCCTATATGTGCTTGGATCATGGATGCCATAGACAGCTGTCACTGTTTTGCTGGACCTCAGCAATACAGAGACCAGACATCCTGAGCACTCCACTGCTCATCCATTGTCCTCCTCTCTTTCTCCAACTCTGTCTACCCTTCTCAAAGCCTATCATAGCCTATCCTGTGGTGCTCCCGATCCATGTTGAATGCAGGTCATTAGCCAGCTTTCGCTTCACTATTAGCTTGTATCTGGGTTGAGAGGGAGTTAACAACAAACTGTGGTCGGAAATTAGGGTGAGGGCAGGCCAAAACAATGAAACCCCACTCATCACTTCTGTCCTGCTCTAAGCCTCTAGTGTACACACCATATAGAAGTTTGCTCACAACTGATAGCAAACGTTGCAGGCCAGGTGTGGAAATTAGTATACACAGCATACATTTTGAATTACAATAGGTGGTGAATGCTAACCTCAGCTATCAGCTACATGCAGATGTTGGGGAACAGCTGAGAAAGCAATAATCCTGGAAGAGCGCCAAAGTTTGTGTGTTTAACAAGTGAAGCCCTTGTTCCAACTCCGATTTATTGCCTTCATTTTGAAAGGATGAAGCTCCCAGCCAGCATATGGTGCTAGGCATCATTTACCAGACCTTTGTCCCATGATTCCGAAGGAAAGAACAGGATATAAACCAAGTTCTGCCTCCTCACCGGCACTGGACTCTATTTTCCAGTCAGGTGCATTCGGGGTATAAGATCTCTCCCTTCTTAATGAGTAATACCAAGGCCCTGCTGTGATTCCCAAATGACATTCTTCAGCTACACATAATTTTACCTGCAGTGATTAGTTTAAGCACATGGAGAATATTGGTCTTCTGGTTAGTGTGGCTCAGCTAAAGTGCTCCCATACATAAACTGTCCGATGGTCATATGTGACTCATAAATTGCAGATGTCTTCAAGCTTCTCTGGTATTCCCATGACTTTTGGCTTTCGTGCTTATTTTGCTCATGTCTGGCTCCTGGTATGCCTCATTGAACTTTATCACACAACACAAAATTCACATCATTTATTCAAAGGAAATTATGTAAAATTACACGAAACGCTGATCCAGCATTTTGTGCATTTCTTAGCATGAAATGTGTCCTCAGTTCAATTTCAGATACGACGACACAATTTTGCACAAAGAAATACATAATTACGAGTGACGCACCTGTAATGCTCTCAACTCCTGCAATAATCTTTTTACTCCAATGGAATGTCAATTAAATAATATGGCCCAATGGCATAATTTCAGGTATTTTGTGTAACAAGTGTAACATGAAATGCAAGAAATTGCATGAGATTTTGGTGTCCTACACAACATTTTCCCCAGGCCTAAAAATTACACTTGTTGAAACAAGTGTGCAAATTAAGAGTAAAACAACTCTCTAAAACTATTGTAGAAGACATACAAGACTCTGGATGGCACAAACTAGAACTACTGTGAATAGTACTCCTCGGCTTCTTGTGGCTGCATGCAGAAAACTATTACTATGCACAAAGTCAAAAAAGTAGGTCTGCTCTTATCCAGCAATATCCTTCGCACAACAAATCACACCAGTCAATCAAAGATTCAACTAGCAATTCCTAAAGTTAGAAAGGAGTTTACTGTACAATTAGCCCATGATATTGAGCTCACCAGGGCTTTGGTCCTGTTGTGTATATGCCTCTTGTGGTGCCGGTCCTACTTTGCCACTTTTTGAGCCCACTCAACACTCCAATCTACGTCTTGCGCAGCCAGGCAGTGCTACCACCTCACACCTTGTGCCTCAGTCTAATCTCTAGTAAGCTCAGGCGGCATTGCAAGTGACTACCTGGGAGCAGGAGACATGCTCCCATAGTGAACAGATTAGGGATGCCTCGCTAAATGCAGTGAGGAGTTTTGAGCCTCTATCCTGCTGTGGTTGTCCTTTGGTCTCTGGCCCATGGGGGAGTTCACAAATTCCATACATTTCAAGTCCTGGCTCTAGGGACGAACTTGAAAAGAAACAAATTCTGTGAAATTAATAGGAGCGTACCTCCATTATTGTTCTACTTCATCTTCCAGAAGGTTGTGGTTATGTCCAGAAACCTTATATTTACCAACTGAATATGATGGTCATTCAGTTTAGGAGATACAGTTGTGATCAATCCAAACTGGCGGCTGAAAATGTACTCTTACATCACTTCCTGCCTTCTCCATATAGAGGAAAACCACTGTTGGTGTAGTGTGCATTGCAACACACTTAAAGCCTATTTTTTCATTGTGTTTAGCGTTCCTTTGCTACAATTTCTGTCCTTGATTTATGCTCACTTTTTTCTTCAGCTAATCTTCTGTTGTACTCCTGATTCCAGATTATTTGCTAGCTCTTTTCTCTGCCCATTATTGGGAAAGGTCTGGTACTTTGTGCCTTCCTCTTTAACTATGATCACCTTCTATCAAGATTGCTTTGGAGGTTTATTCTGCCTTGTGACTTTTTCTTCATTTGAGACCATTTCTAGAATTGACAGGTCACCTTCACATATCTAACTGTGAAGGCTAGCCAGTAGCTAGAAAGGGTATTGCCTTCCTTAGGCAATTCAATAGAAAGATGTGAGTACTTCTCACAGTCCTTAACAATGTCTTTCACTGCTAGAATATTGTAATATAATCTATGTCTTCCCTGAAGAAAGAAATTCAAAGATAGATGGGCTTGGCAGAGTGGTCCACATGGCAGACTCAGTGACTGAACGTAGACTGCCAGAAAACCAATTTGGTGGCTTTGCCCTAAAGAGGGTATCATCTGATCCTTTGGATGACACTGATAGATGGAGTAGATGCCAAAGTACAATATCTGTGCTATTTTTGGAACAATGACCATATGGATGATTGAGTAGCAGAGGTGACAAAGACTACACCATTACCCATAGCTAGTGAAATATGTTAAAGAAAATAAGGCAGACCTGCATCTGGGCAACTCTAAGGGGTGATCAGGTAGTCAATGTCAATGTCAATGTCAAATGCTTTTATATAGCGCACTTATCACTAAAAGAGGTCTCAAGGCGCTTTGCAGAAGAGAGGCATCAACCTACCATGAGCGGAGAAACGTCGCGGGGGAGTCTTTATTTGGGAAAGAGCCACGTTTTCAAGCTCTTACGGAACTCCAGATGATTGGAGAGGGACAGGAGGTGTGTAGGCAACTTATTCCAAAGTAGAGGGGCCACATATGAAAAGGACCGACATCCATTCCTGGACGTCCGGACTCTAGGCTGGGACAGCAAGAACTTCGAGCTAGAGCGAAGAGCTCTAGACGGGGTATACCAGACTAGTTTTTTAGCTAAATAGGAGGGGCCAGTGCCATGAAGGAGCTTATGGGTTAAACTCAAGATTTTAAAATGGCATCTTTGGCGCACAGGACTCCTGTCTGTGAACTCGGGCCCCAGGGGAAGATAACTGCTGAATTACAGAGTTGGTTTAGATAAGGAAAATGCAGAGTGATGGCAAAACAAGAACATCAAAAGGCACTGTGATACCCACTGAGTGTGGTAATAAAAGATGGATACTGGAAGAACCTCAAGGAGGGGAATGGCAACTATGGGCAGAAGCAGAATGGTGCCAACGAGTGAAGGAAAGCACATGTTCATGTTTTGGGGTAACTTTTATGCAAAATCGGGAGGGTACATTCCCTACTGATGACAAAATTCAATACCTATATATTGAGAGGGAACCAATGGAGGGATAAAATTATTTGGTGAGGAAAGCGGACCAGCTGTCCTGGGAGATGGTGATAGAGAGTAAGTTGCATGATTAGAGGTGACCGTACTGTAAGACACTTTAAGAGAAGGTACTGGAGGAGTACTGTTTCATTCCATTTGGCATAGGAGACACCATGGTGCTGAAGTGTGCTGAATACTGATGTTCTTTTTACTGGTTCTAAGGACCCTAAGAGGAGGAAACCACATGTGCTGCAGATCAAGATAATCCTTTTGGATGCAATAAGTTGAATAGAGTTGTCCATCAGTCTGTTGTGGATGAGACTACTCAAGGCGCCTGTCTAGCTTTGGGGTAGTTGAGGGGTAAGAGTTTGAGGCAATGTGTCCTGGTTGCCTAGTTCACCCCAGGTGTTTATTTCTTTCTGTTTACTGGTGATACTGCATATGGCCATGAAAAAGAGTTTTATGTTCTAAGACTCCGGAGGATAAAATATGAGAGTCCGCTGGCTCCCTGGCCACACAGTGCCGCCTTTCATCCAACATTTTTCTTGCTGCCCATCAGGTGCATGCCCCAAGGCCATTCCTGCTTTCTATAGGCTCACTCTTTCCTTTCTTACTTAGTTGCTGTCAAATTCTACATTTCCTGCCCTGCTTAGTTATCCAGCATTGGGGTATCTCTCATAGATTCACATGCCTGAATCATTCCCCGCTGTCGAGATGGGAGTCCCACAGTAAAATAATCAAGCAGTGCTTTAATAGTTTCAAAGGCTATAATGGCCTTAAGCCAAGTAAATAGTAGCCTATCTACGTACTTTTTAAAAAAGGACCAAATGTTGGAACCTAGCTAATCAGCTGCCAGCACCCTCTAGAACACTCTCAGCAGAGACAAGTTTCTCAGCTTTTCACCGCAGCTGAGTGCTTTTCTTTAACTTTCTCAAATCTTGACATCATGTCGGACAAAAAAGGCTTTTTCCGCCCATGTAAAACCTGTGGCAAGAAAAGAGCCCATGTGTATGATCCACATAAGGAGTGTATTTACTGCCTTTATCCAAGGCATGAGGTGAGAGAATGTAAGATCTAGCACACCTTCTCAAATAAAACTCTCAAGGACAGAAAGGGAAGGTTGTTATTGTGGCTTCAGCCCAATAAACACCAGTCCCCTTCTTCTGATGAGGAAGATGAGAACGCCTCTACATCCCATAAGAGGGCCAGATCAAAGGACAGTTCCACAGGTGAAGGTAGAAAACATCACAAGCCTTCCCAGGACTCAAAGGCTTCAAAAAAAGGAAAAGGTAGCTAAACACTCTGCTAGGAAGGAAGGAGATTGTCCCAGAGCCTCCTCTTCAGATCCTGTGGGGAAGAAAATTCTCAAAAAATCATAGTCTATGGCGTGCCCTCACTCGCCGATGACATTCAGTGTTACATCGACAACGATGGCAATCCAGGCTCCAAGACTGTCTACTAGCGTCTCCGCTCTTTCGCTGACGACGACACCGTCAACAATGGAATTTTCTTTTCCTGTGGTTTCTGCACCATCGACGCCGCTGTCGACGAGGATTACTCAAGTCACCAGAATAACTCAGACTTTCCTACAGCCAACCATGCAAGAGTTTAGTAAGGTTTCGCCCTTACTTCCATCACATCTGCTAGATGGCTATGTAGAAGATGAGGATGATGATGACGATGATGGTCTTTATGGGGTGGCTCACAGCCCATCTGAGCTCCACGTAAAGAGTCAGGACTATCATGACGAGACCCAATACTACCAGCATGTGTATATGGCTCTGCGTCATAGCTACCATTCATATGGTTTTCAGCCAGAGCCGAGCCCCAGGGATATGGCCCATCTGCCACCATCACTGATACAGGATTTACAGGTTATGTTGGCGGATTACCGGCAGAGGTTCCCACTGCAACAGAATGAGCCAGACAGTCTGGTCCCTCAAATAGATTCTCCAGGTATGTCAGACCCTCACCCCCAAGCACACCAGTGAATATTCGGAACCCCCAGCCAGCTGACACTGGAGCACCAGGTGCCTCCTCTTTGGACGAGGATAGAGAGGAAGGTGAGCTGCCGGATCCAATCTCTGCTCCTAATCCTTGGGGCGATTATGTTATACCAACTCCCCTCCTCTTCCGCATCTCACATCAGATTCTCCCCCAGATCATATTGGAGGATTTCATAACATAATGCAGAGGGCAGCTAACAGGTTTCATATGCCTATTACGGTCAAACAGACCAAATGCTTTTTATATGACTTCAAAGAAGACACAAGGACGTTGGTACGCTCCATACCAATTATAGATTATTTATGGCAGGAATGCATCAAAATAATTAGGACACCAGTGTCCATACCACCAATGCTGCCTTCTAAAGTATAGGGCGCCAGAGGACTCTCCTGCTTGCCTCATTGGTCATCACAAACCAGAAAAGCATGTCAAAATTCAACTTTCCTCCTTCGCCACTTCTTGTAACCTGCTTCATTCGTCTCAGTCTGGCTTTAGGGCAGGCCATACTACGGAATCTGCCCTGCTCAGAGTCACTGAATTCCTTAGGCAAAGAACTTGTTTCCGGTGGGACAGCCGCCCTTATCCTTTTGGATTTAAGTGTAGCTTTCAACACGGTTCTACATTATATCCTGATGG
Source organism: Lissotriton vulgaris (assembly GCF_964263255.1). NCBI lineage: Eukaryota > Metazoa > Chordata > Amphibia > Caudata > Salamandridae > Lissotriton > Lissotriton vulgaris. The sequence goes on from NC_141687.1 coordinate 388,471,410, forward strand.
ACAGACTGGAGGTGCTAGGCATTGTTGACCTGGCCTGAGGTGGATGTCCTTTTTTTTGAGAGACCGTACTTTCCAGGACTCATCAGCTAATAACACTTGAAAGACCCGCTCATTGGCCTCCAGGGTTCCGCAGGGCTCAATTTCGAGCCTCCTGCATTTTAACATTTACCTTCACCCTCAGATGGATGTGATTGAGGAGTCTGGTCTCACATTGTTCTCTTATGCTGATGACTCCCAGATTATTTTCTCATTATCGAATGCTCAGAACTTAGGGGCTGATGTATCAAGATATCCATTTGCGATTCTCAAATAGCGATTTTTTGAGAATCGCTATTTGAGAATTGCAAAATGGTATGTATCTAGAAATTCGCTATTTTTTAGCGATTTCTTAAAATTCCTTAATTGCGATTAGCAAATTGCTAATCGCAATTAAGGAATAATTTCCCATTCATTTCTATGGGCCAGGAGGCCCATAGGAAGGAATGGGAAGTCATTCTCAATTTGCGATTCGCAATTTGCTAATCGCAAATTGAGAATAATTTCAAGGGTGCAAGAATGTCTTAAGGACACCCTGCTGCACCCCTGAAATTTACATGTGTGCACAAGGGCATGTATGAGCGCCACATGGCACCTTTAAAATTGCCAAAAAGTGCATTTGTAAAAGAATTCGCAAATTACCACCAACTAAAAGTTGGTGGTAATTTGCGATTTCTTAGTGTAAATTCGCAAAACATTATTGTTTCTTACATAGCATTTAAGGAATCGCTTTATGCAATTCCTTAAAGGCTTGCGCAAAATTAAGGAATCGCAAATTTAGCAATTCCTTAAATTTGCGATGCGATTTTTTTATACTTCACATTTACTGATTTTTTTTTGTCGCAAACGCTGCTTTTTTGCGAATCGCAGCGTTTGCGACAAAAAAACAGATGATACATCTGCCCCTAAGATCCTTCGCCACTCAGGCAATGTTTGACTAATGTCGACCTCTGGATGAACAGGAATGCCTTAAAGCTTGATGAAATAAAACAGAAGTCATGATTCTGGGCAATAATCCCAAACTTTGGGTAGTTAACCACTGGCCTGATTCTTTCATACTCACAGCCTTTGTTTTTCCCTTCTCAAATGGCTTAAGAAAATCCTCTGGCTGATTCCCTTGAATACCCAAAGAATGGTTTGGCAGGCCCTGGTAACGTCCAGATTGGTCTATGGTAATTATTTGTATCTGTGCGCCGATAAATCCATGATCCACCGCTTGCAGATTATTCAGAACGCGGCCACCTGCCTTCTCTATCGGCTGCCTAGATATTCTTCTGTCTCTCCTTTGCTCCACAAACTACATTTGCTTAAGGTCTACAAACTCATTAAATTCAAGGCCTTATGCTATATGTTTCGAGCTAGACATAGCCTTGCGCCTTTATATATTCAAGGTCTGGTGTCACCCTGCGTGCTCACCCGACCATTGAGATCAGCCAACCTCGCCCTGTGTACCATGCCCAGGTTTCGCCTGGCCCGCATGAAGGGCCGCTCCTTGTCATACTTAGGCCAAAAACTCTGGAGCTCCCTTCCTATAGCTCTTAGGAACTGCCACTCTCTGCTTACGTTCTGCAACAACCTAAAGACTTTACTCTTCGACTGCCCTGACTGAGCTTCATGGCTTCTGCTTTCGGACTTATGCTCCTCTGCTCGATGTTTGATCTAGAACTGGGAGACCATTTCGGGTCGCTGCACGCTCTATGAGTTTCTTTTAATAATAATAATTTTAATAATTTCTCAAGTGGCACAAACACACTCTAAAAACCCTGCTACCCTGATTACCACTACTCGCGTTTCTCTTCTATGGCAGCAGTGACAATTAGGGCAGAAAATGCTTTAGCATTTATCAGCTGCTATGATCGCCAAATGTGGTCAGACATGGCAGGTTTAATAGACTTATCCCTGAAGAGGCACAAGAGATACTAGTGGAAGGTGAGCGAGCAGCTTCAGAAACCATTGACTGTGCCCTTGATGTAGCCAATACTGGTTTTAGACAACTGGCGGGAGCTGCTGTGCTCAGACGGCAAGGATGGCTGAAAGTAACCACCTTCAGGCCTGAGGTGCAGACTAAGGTTTTGGATATGGCTATCATTGAAAGCACATCAATGAGGCACTGTTGGCAATTAAAAATGACATGGACACCACAAAGTGTTGGGCGCATTACAAAACAGAAAGGTTCCCTTCAGAGGTGCTACGAGGCGAGGATTTGCCCCTTATAAAGGAGGTTACAAGAGGGCTCAGCAATATCAGCCATTCCAGTCTCACTACCGACATTCCTACAATCCTCCATCTTACCATCAGTCATCTACAGCTGGTTTCTCTCACCAGGGTGGCCGCAAACGAATGCTTCAACAAGGTTGTGAGACAGGCAGGAAACAACTAGCCTCCCTCTCCTCCCAACCTGTGGGTGCAAAGATTTCCAGCTATGTCCGCCAGCGGCACGAAATGACAACTCATCTCTGGGTGCTTTACCTTGTCAGCAAAGGTCACACTCTAGAATTCATTCAGCGCTTTCCGACTACTCCACCCAAGGGTGCCCCCCCACTCATCTTCACTTATTACACAAAGAGGCTTTGGTTATGCTCGTCAAAGGAGCAATAAATACGTATGTCGCAAAAGAGAAAAGGTTTTTATTCTCGTTTTTTACTAATAAAAAAGAAATCAGGAGAATGTAGACTGATGCTGAACTTGAGGAATCTCAACAAGTTCCTCAAGAAACAAACGTTCAGAATGGAAATGATTTTCCGATATCCTAGGCCGCTTGAACGACGGGGACTTCATGACCTCGCTCAACATTGAAGACGCATATGTTCATATCCCAATCCTTCCGAAGCATCTGAAATTCCTAAGATTCACGGTGGCTGGTACCCACTACCAGTACATAGTACTTCCGTTTGGTCTCAAATCGGTGCCATGGATCTTTACCAAGTGCCTGGTGCCTGTAGCAGCAGCCCAGCGATCTCCAGGACTTCAAGTATTCCCGTATCTCGGCGACTGGCTGCACAAAGCACCAACAGCACAGAAGGCTAGTCACGCTACAAGCACCTGCCTTCACATGTTTAGAACTTTGGGACTCACTGTAAACAAAGAGAAATCTTCGTTCCATCTATGTCAAGTCATATCCTTCCTGGAAGCGTCCATAGATACCATCCATTGCAAAGCTTTCCTATCTCACTAAAGACAGATAATTTTGCAAAGACTTGCGAAGAGCATATCAAGAAAAAGGTCAGTTTCTGTGTGAATGTACAAGTTGCTCCTGGTGATGTGTTCTTCAGCAATAGTTCTGGTGCCACTAGCCAGACTGAGAATGATGCCTCTTCAAGAGGAGCTACAAAAGCAATGACAACAGGCTTCGGATGTCGTTCAGATCACAACATGAATGGTAGAGGTACTGCAGTGGTGGTTTCATGCTCTAATTCTGGTAAAAAGCCTTACCTTTCTCCAGACTATCCCACACTTCATACTGACAACGGACAACTCGATGAAGGGATGGGGAGGTCACCTGCAAGAGTTACAAATTTAGGGTAAATGGTCCTCTGCGCAGAAACTTCACACATCAACAGGCCGGAGCTCATAGCCATCCTCCTATCTCTTCAGACGTTCTTGCCGAGGATAGTGGGCTCCTCCGTTCTGGTTCGTAGGGACAATACGACCAGCATTTATTATGTCAACAAACAAGGGGGAACCAAATCCATTAAGCGATTTCAGGAAGCGCAAGCTCTATGGGATTGGATGACGCAACATGGAATCTCATTAAGGGCTGAGCATGTCTGCAGGTCTGCAAGGAACGCAGGCCACATGACACAAATTGCAGTTGGAGCAGTCCCAACTCAACGAGGTCTTTCGAAGGTGGGGAAACCAGTGTTAGACCTCTTCGCAACAATGGAGAACACTAAATGCCAGTATTATGCCAGCAGATTCCCTCCACCAGGGTCGAGGAGGAATGCTCTTTTAATGCTATGGTCCGGAATATATACTTTTGCTCCCCCCCCCCCACATCCTGTTAAATCCCAGGGTATTAGCCAAAATGAAGATGGAAAGTTGTTGTCTGATCCTGATAGTGCCATGATGGCCCAGATGCTCCGTCCATCACCACCCCCTTTTGTACCGCTATTGGCCGCCATAAGTGTGGCAGGGTATGCTCAGACGTGATTACCTTGCTCACTTTGCCACTGGATTCAAGCAAGCCGGGCTGAAGACGGCTGGAATGCCAGAAACCGGTCCTCGGAAGCTTGTTTCCGGTCCAGGGAAGACATGGCTTGGCAGTTCGGGCTGGACTGTCCCCATGAGGCACAGGGTCAGACTGATTTGCATATAGCCATGTCTGAACTGGGGTGGCAGAGTGGGCTAAAGAACAGTGATGGATTAAACCCAGATCTTTTTACTGGGTGTGAGTGTTTGATTGATTTAGATGCTCCGTCCATCACCCCCCCCTTTTGTACCGCTTTTGGCCGCCGTAAGTGTGGCAGGGTATGCTCAGACGTGAGTCCCTTGCTCACTTTGCCACTGGATTCAAGTAAGCCGGGCTGAAAACGGCTGGAATGCCAGAAACCGGTCCTCTAAAGCTTGTTTCCGGTCCAGGGAAGACATGGCTTGGCATTTCGGGCTGGACTGTTCCCATGAGGCACAGGGTCAGACTGATTTGCATATAGCCATGTCTGAACTGGGGTAGAAGAGTGGGCTAAAGAACGGTGATGGATTAAACCCAGATCTTTTGACTGGGTGTGAGTGTTTGATTGATTCAGATGCTCCGTCCATCACCACCCCCTTTTGTACCGCTTTTGGCCGCCATAAGTGTGGCAGGGTATGCTCAGACGGGAGTCCCTTGCTCACTTTGCCACTGGTTTCATGCAAGCCGGGCTGAAGACGGCTGAAATGCCAGAAACCGGTCCTCAGAAGCTTGTTTCTGGTCTAGGGAAGACATGGCTTGGCAGTTCGGGCTGGACTGTTCCCATGAGGCACAGGGTCAGACTGATTTGCATATAGTCATGTCTGAACTGGGGTGGCAGAGTGGGCTAAAGAACGGTGATGGATCAAACCCAGATCTTTTGACTGGGTGTGAGTGTTTGATTGATTCAGATGCCCCGTCCATCACCACCCCCTTTTGTACCGATGATGGCCCAGGCAGGACTGGTTCCTGGAGTACTCCTGCTGTCAGAGTCGAGGCCCGGATGACTGCCGCCATCTCCATCTTTGCTGACAAGGGGATAGGGCCAAGTGAATCATCCAGACCTGCAATCTCTTCATTTGCATGTATGGCTCCTGAGTTCCTAGAAATCACGGACTTGGATATTACGCAGGAATACAGAAAACGTATTGCCAAATCTAGAGCGGATTGCACTAACAATACATACTGCCTAAAATGGAAGCAATTCTGTTCCTGGTGCCAGCAAAAACACCTTCACCCGCTTCCAGGGCCTCCTGAGAAGATTTTACCATATCTCCTCTCTTTAGCCAAAGCAGGTCTCACTTTCTCTTCAGTGACGGTTCACCTGGCTGTGGTTGCCCAATATAGGAAGTCTCCTCAAGTTCCTTCTCTTTGTGCCTCTAGTCTCATAAAACAATTCATGATGGGCCTTTTCTGTGCATTTCCCCTGGTGCGTGCACCTCCTCCAGAATGGAAGCTTAACTTAGTCCTTGCATAGTTAAAAAGGCAGCTGTTTAAATCAATTCACAAAGCAGAGCTCAAGTTTCTCACCTGGAACATGGCCCTCCCACTGGCTCTCACTTTTGCAAGGCGGGTTGGCGAGATACAAGCTTTTACAACCAAGGAACCTTTCAGTGATAAATATGTGGCTCTGCGGACGAACCCGACTTTTATCCCTAAAGTCCCAATATAGTTTGACCTAACTAAACCAGTGATACTTCAATCTTTCTTTCCAAACCCATCTAGTCAAGCAGAACGGGCTGTGCACACTTTGGATGTTAAGAGGTGTTTAAATTCTACCTGCATAAAACAAAGGACATAAGACTCTCTGAAAGACAACCTTTAACACCCAGTGCAGCAATGGGTCATGTTAAAATACTCTGCACTGTCTGCAAGGCTGTGGGGGGAAAGGCCAGAATACCTAAAAGAACTGATCGCCAGTACACACTTGTCTGCACCGTGAGATCAAGTTCAGTGAGGTTCATTACTGAGTCTAATTTCACCCGTAAGACACATGAGGCAGAGGCACCAGAGTTCTTGGTCCTTGCCTCTGGAATACCATGAGCCAAGAATTGAGGAATCATATCAACCAGCTTCATTTGAAAGGGTTGAAAAAAAAATTCTTTGAAGGAAACATTTTCCTCATACTAAGATCGCCCCAGCCCATCCCGTCTCCATGGGATGATCTGGCCTGACAAATTGCCTGAAGAACCACAAACCTCCACCACCTGAAGGTCGAATCCAACAGACAACCTGAGAATAGACTATAATGTCACCATCTCATCTGCCTGGAGGAATCACAGCAGGTCCTCGATCAGGTGTCTCTGAGTGCATAAAGGTTAACAAGCCAAATCTATTACATATATAATCTCATCCCTAGGTCTGTGCTAAAACAAAACCAGTTGAAAGCCTCCAACAAAAGAATAATAAGCTAGCTTCTTGTTTATGTTCATTTCAACAAATTGCCGACAAGTGATCTTTAGTGCGCAGACTTATTTCCTAATGCCAAACAAAATGGCAAAGGTGTCTCATCTCTATTGTTTTTAATCACTATCACATACCATTACACAATAACATTTACTGAGATCAGTGTACTGTTTCATACTCGCTCTTGAGCAAGCCAGCTGTGAAATTTTGAAATGCAGTCCTGTTCTCCAGCATTGGATCTTTCATAGATTCACATACCTGAATCCTTCTCCAGCATCAGACTGGAAACCCTCGGTAATATTATCTATCCACATAATTATTTATGATACATTATCCAGGCAATCAGAACCAACCTCACCCAGCTGTTCCCTTCACTGATGCCTCCAACTGTCAGATTTTCTACTGCACGTTCAGTGTGAGGAACCCTCTTTGCAGCTCTTTGGAGAGAACAGGAAGCAGAAGAATTGCAAATGAACATGTTGTAGCTAACACAGGTCCTAAATAGTCTTTGATTAAGGCCTGTAAATCATGTGGAAAGAAGATTTACGTGGATCATCCACATATGAAGTGCTTATACTGCTTGCATCCTGAGCACAAGCCAGCAGATTGCAGTATTTGAAGAAATCTTTGTATAACGATATTTTTCAAAGATAGGGAGAGGTGCCTGACTTTGCTGTTAACAGCAGACTTCTGGACTGAAGAACTTTGGTGAAGTAAACAAAAAGCACAAGGCAAAAAGGGGAGATCCTACAAAAGAAGAGGTACCATTAAAAAAAATGATGACATCATTGAGTTTGAAGACGACATTACTGATGTAGGGGACAAGGTTAGGTTCACAATCCTAGAAGGGGTCGTCGACGAAAGTGTTACGCGAAAAAATGTTGGCGAGAGAGACATCATCGACAGCTGAAGTACATTCAACACGAGAACTGCCGTCGACGAGGGAATTGTAGACGACAAGGGAATTATCGTCGACAAAGGAAGTGCCGTCAACGAGGAATTTGCCATTGATGAGTGGTAAGTTGGTAACAGAAAGGAGGCAAATATTAGTAACACTGTAATGGCCGGATTTTCCGCTTAGATGGGATCAGCCCCTAGGGGCCCCTATAACCCAGCCAAAACGTACTCACCTCCCTCCTTAGAACGTATTCACAATGGATATAGATATATATATATATATATGTATGTACAAGTCGTACCTAAGGATGGGGAAATAGCAATAAACATGCATAAGTTTTCTACTATATCTTATTCACATCAGTTAGTCTCACGGCCACTCCGACCCAGACTGATCTACCCCAGGGCAGATATGACACACAATCTGGTGCGTCTACACATGGGCCTGCAGAACCCAATGCTCTCTTTTCCAAACGGTTTACAATCCGGCAAACCTACACGCCAGTAATCCCCCCTGGCGCTCTCACTTACACAAGCCACAATCCTGTGGGTATACGCGCTGGTAATCCACCCCAGCGCTCTCACTAACGCCGCATATCAACGACGACCACATTCCTATGAGCACCTATCGGAACAATTTCTCCTTTGTCTACTTGGGATAAAACTATAATAATAGAATTTAGTACGGTTTCCGAATAGTTTAATGTGCCTGCTATCCTTGGCATCGAAGGTCCACTTTACTCCCTATTTATTTGATCACCACTTACCTGATTGGGGTTACTCATCCATTCATCTAAACAACAATCACCTAGAAGCACCGTTTACCAAGATTGAACAAGAATACACGGCACATATTAGTTCACTAGAAACTAGGGTATTTATTGTCAATAACATATAACACAATACTATGCAACACGAATTATGCAAAGAAAAGGAAAAGGTAAGGGTTAGAATGCGCGCTTATCGTAAAGAGGGCGGATATCACCTTGTTAACGTGAAGTCGGGACTCGGCAGTCATCTAGGTTCCCTTCTCGTCTCTGTGTCCTGGCTCGTCTCGCAGTCACACCCCAGCAGTCACAAGTACACGTCTGCACCGCTAGGCTCAACCTTGTCTGCTTCCCTCCAGGCCACTGGAACCTTGCTGGTTATTAACTACCGTCTCTCTCTCTCTCTCTGTTTCAGTGCGCTCCGCGCTAATTCTCCTTCTGTCTTTCTCAGAGAGCTTCGGTCTTAAATCTTTCTCGGACTTCAAAGATGGCGACTGTCCGCCATGAAATAATTAACGGCAGAGATGCTAACGGCTAGATGCCGCCTACGAACTGACTGTCGACTAACTAACACCTTCGCTAATATCAAAGCCTGTTCCATCATGGAAAGCTACGGCCAGCAACCTGCCGCCCACCAAATTCTTGTACCTCCCCGTACCAAGGACACGTTCCCAGCCGGCCGGCCTGAAGTTGTGTCTTCGGAGTGGAGAAAAATACATTCCTTCGATAAGGGCCAGCCTGAGCCGGTTCTCTCCAAGCGAACAACAGCTTGAAACTAAAACATTACACTTGACCTAGAGGGCCTCTCGAGCTACCAGGCAGAGGGCAAGATGGAGTCTGTCTCGTTTAAGGCCTACAGGGCCCGCAATATGCGTAACTCCATGGAAAATATCCTAACACGTTAGCAAATGGGCAAATCATGATTAATACTTATGTATCTATCCCCTAATTTGAATTCATAAGCCCTACTCTAAAGAAAGGGACACGAAAATACTCTACCATATAAAAGGCAGGGATCCTATCTATAGTCCTAATCCCTATGCTATAGGGGTGATAGGCTGGAGTCACTCTCCATCATTTTCCCTCTTAAAGGAGCCAGAAAAGGTCAGCCATTACAAACACCCACAACATTGTAGGGGGTTATTGAAGGGCATGAAAGACAGGAAAGTGGTACCCATTTTGGAATCGCTGTTGGAGTCGCCAATAGCCTTGCAACCACCACAGTGTTGGTTGCAGAAATTTCTCCGGAGGAGCAACATCATTTGTTAAATTATCAAAAAGACACTACTCAAGACCTGGATCATATGGGAGCTTTCTTTAGTGAAGGAGATAGTTCTGAGGAAGAAGTAAGGGAAATTCATCCTGGAGAGTTGAACTTCCAATGCACTGATAATGAGGATGATGAGGTGGAGTATATGAAGAGTTTATGATCCCCAAGTTTGACACAGGCTAAAAGAAAGGAAGAGTGGATACATCTTTCAGAAAGATTGGTTCAGGCACCAATGCAAATGCTTACATTATTACATGATAGGATTGCAGATATTGCAGAGGAAGATATTGCAGAGGAAGGGGTGTGGCGCCGCGGCTAGGGCGACTGACTCCGGAATCTGGGGACCACAGTTCGATCCCTGGCACCAGAGGCAGGTTAGCCCAGCACCATGTGACTCTGGGCAATAGCTTGCTTAATCTTCCCGACGGCCCCCAGTGCCTAGAGACCCTTACGGTTGATTGTGCGCTTTACAAATGTGGATTATTATTATTATTTATAAGAGACTTTCTCCTCAAGCAGCACAGAAGGGGCAGGACTCTGAATTAACAAAGAATCCTCGGCCACCAATTCTGCAGTCCGTTCAAACACAAACCCTTTAAAGTCAGGGGAACAGAACATTACAAGAGGATGTGGATCCAGAGCATGTTTCTTTGTATGAAGAAGAGCAGGATAATGGACTACGGTCTCCTTTTAGTGGCAATGATGATGACAATAATGATTATGATGATGATGATAGTACACACAGTCAATCAGGGTATCCAACATAAGATTCTACATGGAATCAATTTACAGTGCAGAAGGATGCTAGTCCAGCACCAGTACATAAGTTCACCTCCAGTTAATATTGGGAGGTTTCATTCTCGAATCAAGAAAGCTTAAGAACGCTTCAGTATGCCAATCTCTGTTTCAGAAAAATCTTGTTTTCTGTTTGATTTTAGGGAAAACACATAAGGAGCACAAGTTCGATTCCTATCTTAGAACATCTGTGGGAGGAAGGTCTTGTGATGATGCAAAATCCAGCAGCTGCATCAGTAAATTTATCAAGATGATATGGCAGGATGTATTTTGAACCAGGTGCGTACTGACTCATTAATATCACCAGCAGCATGACGAAGATCAAGGAATGCTTCATCCCCTCATACAGAAACCAACTAACAAAGAAGGCAGAAAATTGGACTCTATAGGGAAGAGAGTAAATGTATTGGCAGCTGTTGCAATTAAGATTGCTAATTCTTATTACATTTTCGCAAGATATGGCAGACAATTGTGGAGCGACATGGTGACGTTTCTTGAAAAATTGCCAGAGGAGAATAAAGCAAAGGCAGTATTGCGAGATGGAGAACAAGCACCTTCTACATTGATAGATGCAGCAATTGATGCCTCAACGTGCGCATTAAAGCAGGTTGGAAACAGCGGCGGTTGGCAACTTGGAAGAGGGGGGTAGGAAAATGGGTGGCGGGTGGGTGCATGCATGCAAGGCTATTGGTGACTATAAATAAAAAGAAATAGCTACTTACCTTGCTTGCTGCACGACGTCAGGCGTACTCGCCCCGGTCCGTCTTCTACTTCTGTCTCCTTTAGGGTCTGCGGGCTCCAGCCAATTCCCCTAACCAATCCTGGTGCTACTCTCATGCTGGTAACCAGCATGAGAGAAGCGACAGGACGGAGAGAGTGGCCTCTCTCAGCGCTCTCAAAATCACCAGAGGCCTGTGCTTTCTCTAGCAATGCTGCCTAAGACAGCTGGGTTAGAGAGGCTTAAAATGTGTATGTTCTACTACAGTCGGCCAAAGAGACATTCACACTTTAAACCTAAGTGCACCGCCAGCCCACCACTCCTCCCTGCTGCAGCAAAAGCCCACCCCGTCCTGACACTAAGTTCGAGACGTGTTGATGAAAAATAAAATAGTAATAAATAAACTGTATTATTTTAATTTTCATCTCTGGGGGGCATTTTTGTTAGTGATGTGCTGCTCCTCTGTTCTAATGGAGGAGCCGCTCCTGGTTGAAAATGCGACTGTCATGCAGAGGTATGGCTGGTTGAAGAGCACATCGTTTAGGCCAGAAGTCCAGGCATGAATGATGGACTTGCCATTTGATGGCAATAATGTTTTCGTAAAGAAGGTGGATGAGGGTCTTCAGGCAATAAATGCAGAATCAGAGACAGAACATTCGCTCGGTATGCTGCAGAATAGGCAGCCATACAGAAGATTTAAGAGACAATTTTTTTGCCAAGGTCTGGGGCTACAGTTCATACAGACAGCAGGCGAGGCAGCAAAGACAACAGAGAGGACCAGGTTGCAAGCAGGCACAAGTAAGAATCTGAAAAATGAGTTAACCTTCAAAATGTGATGGCCAAGGAGGACGAATATGGGAAGGAGTGCCAACATTCAGCTGCTCAGTTACATTTGAGAAGTTGGCAACAGATAACATCAACCACACGAGTACATGGTCATATTCTGGAATTATTAGAGGAACCACCATCAGCCGCGCCACTAAAGGAGAGACACAAACATTTGAGAGAATTAAAGAGATAGCCAAATTACTTAAGAAAAGAGCTATCAAAATGATGCTGTTGGAGGTAGTAAAGAAGGACATCTACTCGATTCTTTTTCATTTTGAAAAAATCTGGAGAATGGCATCCAATATTGAATTTAAGGCCATTGAACACATTTACAAAGAAGCAGAGTTTCCGCATGATCACATTACAGGAAGTTCTTCTGTTGATAAGAAAGGAAGATCTACTGAGTTCAAAAGACTTAGAGGATGCATATCTCAATATACCCTCATAAGAAACACTGAAAATATTTCTGTTTTATGGTGGTAAGTCAGTAATATCAGTTCAAAACCCTACCTTTCAGTCTGAGGTCAGCTCGTCAAGTCTTCATCAAATGCATGGCTACCATAACAGTGTTTATAAGACACAGTTGAGTGGCCATACATGTTCGCAGTCCTAGAGCGCATGGGACTAGGTGGAAAATGTCTTACGTGGCTTCAATTACTGTATACTGCACCACAGACCGAGTAGTAGTTAATGGGCGCACATCACATACATTTCATTTAAACCGGGGAACAAGGCAGGGCTGTCCGCTATCTTCGCTCCTGTTTGCTTTTTTACTAGAGCCGTTAGCGAGCTGTATACAGGAAGGTCCAAGTGGGTGGTGTTCCCCCTGATATGATATGATATGATAAATGGGACTTGTATAGCGTGCGTACACCTACGGTTTCTTGGTGCTGGGGTGGGAGGGCTGTACAGTACAGATCAATCGAACTAGTTGTGAGCCAACGAGAAGAGCCAAGTTTTCAGAGATTTTCTAAAGTGGGCGTAGGAAGGGAGGAGGCGGAGTGCGGGGGGAAGGGAGTTCCAAAAGAGGGGGGCCTGGGTGGAGAATCGCAGGCCTCCATGTTTTTTACGCCTGAAGGAGCAGGGGGTGAGAAGATTGTGGTTGGAGGAGTGGAGAGCACGCGGGGGAGCATATCGATGCAAGAGTGAGGAAATGAAAGAAGGTCCCTGGGAGGAAAGAGCTTTGTGAATCAGGCAGCCGAGTTTGAAGAGGCTGCGCTGGGCAACTGGGAGCCAATGAAGGTTCTTTAAAAAAGGCTTGGTGTGGGTGGATCTTGGCAAACCATAGACCAACCTGGCTGCCTGATTCTGGATAAGTTGGAGACGTTGTGATTGATATGCTGGTATGCCCACATATAGGGAATTCGCATAGTCAATGCGGGAAATAACGAGCCCCAGGGTGACCTGTACAAGAGCTTCGTGAGAGAGAAGTCTACTAATTTTACGGATACAGCGCAGGTGGTAGAAACAGGTGGATACAACTGAGTTAATTTGCACCCTCATAGAGAGGTCCTTGCAAATGGCGATGCCTAGGCTCCTAACAGTGTCAACAGGGGAAGGAGAGGGGCCAAGTGAGAGTGGCCAGAAAGAAGAATTCCAAGGGTTGCCATGGGGACCGGTGAGAACTAACTCAGTTTTATCGGGATTGAGTGTGAGCTGATTGAGGTTCATCCAGAAGCTAATGAAGTTCATGACAGAGTGGACATTTTGTATGGAGGATGGGGAGGGGTCGATGCTAAAGATGAGCTGAACGTCGTCAGCGTAATTGAAGATGGTGACAGATTTTTGTTGAAGCTCCGAGATGAGGGAACGAATATAAAGATAAAAGAGAAGTGGTTAAAGCGAGGAGCCCTGCGGGACTCCACAGGCGAGATGCTTTCCCACTGAGGAGAAAGGTGGGAGGGAAACTGCCTGAGCACAATCCGGAAGAAAGGAGGTAATCCACTTACGTGGTAGCCCCCGGATGCCGGCGTGCTCGACACGTTCAAGTAGGATGGTGTGGTCTACAGTGTCGAATGCCGCCGACAGATCCAGGAGCACCAAAGCCTGGGAGATGTTCTGGTCCGCCCCCTTTCTTAACTCCTCATGGACGGCCAGGGCGATAGATTCAGTGGAGTGCTGAGGCCTAAAGCCATCCTGATGAGGGTCAAGGGAGTGGGTAGATTCAATGAAGGTGCTCAGACAGTTAACTACATAGGCTTCCAGGACTTTGCCCAAATAGGGGAGGAGGGAAATTGGGCCGAAATTGGAAAGGGTGCCGGGATTTGCTCTGGGGTTTTTAAAGATGGGTGAGACCACAGCTGTTTTGAAAGGGAGGGGGACCACCCCTGAGGAAAGGGAGTTATTTAAAAGAGAGAGAGGGGGCGTGGGAATATTGCGGTAGATCTCACGACTGATGTGGGGAGGACAACTATCCTGGGGGGAGCCCGACTTAATTTTCCCAAGAAGAGAAAAGAAGGTGTTTTCCGTAAGTGTGGGGAACGTGAGATAATGAACGGGGTTGGGGGGAGCTGCTTTGGAATGCAATATGGTAACAGCAGTGGGGATACTAGTTTTGATTGTTATGATTTTTTCAATAAAGTAGCTATTGAGGGAGTCGCAGAGGAATTGCGATGGGGGGGATTTTGCAGTGACATGGTCAGGTTTCACCAGCTCATCCACGATGGAAAAAACTGTTTTCGATTTGCAGCTGGAGCTAAATATTTTTGCAGAGAAGTGTGTGGATTTAGCCGTCACGATGGCCACTTTGTACTCCTGTAGGGCCTTTAAGAGCAAAGTTTTTTTGAGGGGGCAGTAGTGAAGCCTCCACTTGCGCTCCAATTGGCGCAGAGCGAGCTTCCTGTCCCTAAGGTCTTTAGTAAACCAGAGTTGGGCGTTGTAGGGTCTCTTTGTTTTCAGAGCCTTGAGAGGGGCAAAAATGTCTCTCGCCTGGGTCATCCAGGAGGCGCGAGCTTCAGCCTGCGCGTGAGGTGAGCATTGAGGGTGCAAGAGGTCAGGAAAAGTGGGAAGGGTGGAGGTGAGGTTCGTACAGATGGAAGGAATGTCTACATGCTTCCAATTTCTGACCATGGTGGGGTCAGACCAGGCGCAGGGGATACTCGGAGGTCGAGAATGTCCAGATTTAGACTCCAGGCCTGATCCAAAGTATGCCCTTTAATGTGGGTGGCCACTTTGATGTGTTCTGAAAAGTTTAGCCCAGTGAGTAAGTCTGTAAATTGTTTGGAGCAGGGTTTCTCGGGTGGGTCGTGTGGCCAGTAATTGAAATCACCTATGATAATGAGCTTGGTGTGGTTGACCACCAGCTCTTCAACCAGGTTGCTGAAGAATTGGACAAAGTTTGAGGAGGGTTTAGGGGGCCGGTAGCAGAGAACACATGCCAGCGGGAAATATTTAGAGTGCAATGTGACTGCAAGGATGTCAGCCAAAGGAATGAGGGGAATTGTTAGGGAGTTGAAGATGTGCGGGTGGGCAATGATGGCAGCAACTCCCCCCCCAGTCTTCCCATCTGGCAGGTTAGCCTGGAGAATCTAGTAATTGTCAGGGAGAGCAGCCAGAATGTCTGGCGTTGACTGAGACGAGAGCCATGTTTCGGAGAGAGACAGGATATCAGGGCTGAAGGTGTCGAGCAGATGGAAAATCTCAACCTGATGTCTGGCTAATGAGCGGGTGTTTAGATACCAGATGGAAAGTTTGGTGGGAGTAGGTTTAGAGTGGGTGGTGGTAGAAGGGGTCTGAGGGGCACTAGAGAGTGCGAGGGAGGTGGAGGGGGAAGGTTCGACGAGGATTACGGAAGGGGCCTCGGGGGGCAGGGAGAGGATCCTAGTGTTGCCTAGCCTGTTACGGAGTTTGCTACTAATGGGCCAGGTGCCCTGGTGGGTACTTAGTTCTGCTGAGGTGTAGGCAAGGGCAAGTTGGACAGGGGGTAGGGCCCTAGACCCCGGCCGGACGCGGACGGGCACAGACGGGCTTGCCTTTGGCGTGCCTTCGGCACGCCAAAGGCAAGCCCGTTGCGCGTGTCCACTGCGTGACTTGTATAGCATCGGTTTAATAGTGGTTGAGCGACCAGTGGGTGTGTCTGATGGGAGTATCTGGTTGGCGGATGGGCCCGGAAGTAGTAAATCACTTCCGGGGCCCGAAATCTTCTCCCTTGTCCCTCCACACAATCCAAATGCTTGGCGGTGGACCGGGGACTGTGGAGTCGGTAGTAGCGGTGCAAATGAACAAATTGTTCAGAGCAAGGTAAAAGTTACAGTAATAACGTGGTTTCCAAGTTAAAAGAAAAGAGTTGCAGTTTTTAAAAATGCGAGGGAGCCCTAATTCGGCATTCCTCTTAGCCCGGTGCAATACCTTTTGTCAAGCGCGTCCACTTTGGAGCTTGCAAGGCTCCTATTTTGTAGCCAGTGGGGTTGGGGCTGACCCAGTGGGAGTATCTGGTTGGCGGATGGTCCGGAAGTAGTAAATCACTTCCGGGGCCCGAAATCTCCCCTTGTCCCTCCACACAATCCAAATGCTTGGCGGTGGACCGGGGACTGTGGAGTCGGTAGTAGCGGTGCAAATGAACAAATTGTTCAGAGCAAGGTAAAAAGTTACAGTAATAGCGGTTCATGGCTCCCTTTCGCGCCTAGACTATGTCTTCGTCCCACGGGCCTACCTTGCCAGAGTGAAAGGGGCAGCGATTCGGCCTCGCGGCCTCTCCGACCATTCCCCGGTGGCGGTCCACATAGACCTACATAGACCGCGCCAGCCCTTCTGATGGCGGATGTCCACGTTGCATCTGCAGCGACCCGACTACTCCCAGCATATTCGTGGCGCTATTGCCCAGTACTGGCAGGATAATCTAGATGTGGGGGTGGACGCGGTGACGGTTTGGGAAGCCATGAAACCCACGCTGCGGGGTGTTGATCTAGCATGGTGCTCGTCGGCTCGCCGGGCGCGGTTAGAGGGCATAGCCGCGGCGGCGGAACGGGTGGAGGAACTAGAGGCTTGTTGAATGAGGCTCGGCAAGCGTGGCTGGCCACCCGTAGCCGGGTATATCAGTGGGGCGACAAATCGTGCAAGATGCTTCATCGACTATGTCAACAAACCTTGCAGCCTCTTACGCTCCCAGGCCTTGTAGACGCTGCGGGTGTGGCTATCACAGACCCGGCTACTCTGGCCGCAAGCTTTGCACTTTACTATAGGGGTCAGTACGCCTCCCAGGAGGCTCTTGCTCCCGCCGCCATCGCCGACTATCTTGCCTCGGTCCCCCCGGCTGCGGTGTCAGATGAGGTGCGGGACGCTCTTGACCTCCCTCTGACGGCGGAGGAACTTGGAGACGCGCTAGGTCAATTGAATGTGGGCAAAGCGCCTGGACCAAGTGGCTTCTCCAGTGAGTTCTATCGAAAATTCCATCTGCAGCTGGGGCCGCATTACTTGCGTGCATTGGAGGCAGCGCGTAGGCAGGGCCGCCTCCCGCCGGACTGGAGGCATGCTGAGATCGTTGTGTTCCAGAAGCCGGGCCTACCTTGCCAGAGTGAAAGGGGCGGCGATTCGGCCTCGCGGCCTCTCCGACCATTCCCCGGTGGCGGTCCAGATAGACCTACATAGACCGCGCCAGCCCTTCCGATGGCGGATGTCCACGTTGCATCTGCAGCGACCCGACTACTCCCAGCATATTCGTGGCGCTATTGCCCAGTACTGGCAGGATAATCTAGATGTGGGGGTGGACGCGGTGACGGTTTGGGAAGCCATGAAACCCACGCTGCGGGGTGTTGATCTAGCATGGTGCTCGTCGGCTCGCCGGGCGCGGTTAGAGGGCATAGCCGCGGCGGCGGAACGGGTGGAGGAACTAGAGGCGCGCCACAGAACTGTGGTGGATGACATCTCCCTGCCACAACTCCTGCAGGCGCAGCAGACGCACTCTGCAATCTTGTTGAATGAGGCTCGACAAGCGTGGCTGGCCACCCGTAGCCGGGTATATCAGTGGGGCGACAAATCGTGCAAGATGCTTCATCGACTATGTCAACAAACCTTGCAGCCTCTTACGCTCCCAGGCCTTGTAGACGCTGCGGGTGTGGCTATCACAGACCCGGCTACTCTGGCCGCAAGCTTTGCACTTTACTATAGGGGTCAGTACGCCTCCCAGGAGGCTCTTGCTCCCGCCGCCATCGCCGACTATCTTGCCTCGGTCCCCCCGGCTGCGGTGTCAGATGAGGTGCGGGACGCTCTTGACCTCCCTCTGACGGCGGAGGAACTTGGAGACGCGCTAGGTCAATTAAATGTGGGCAAAGCGCCTGGACCAAGTGGCTTCTCCAGTGAGTTCTATCGAAAATTCCATCTGCAGCTGGGGCCGCATTACTTGCGTGCATTGGAGGCAGCGCGTAGGCAGGGCCGCCTCCCGCCGGACTGGAGGCATGCTGAGATCGTTGTGTTCCAGAAGCCGGGGTGACCCCCGGACCGCCACGACTCCTACCGGCCTATCTCCCTTATTAATTTTGAGGCCAAGCTCTTGGCCAAAGCACTCGCGAACCGCCTGCTTCCACACATCACTGCCCTCGTGCATCCTGATCAAGCTGGCTTTATGCCGCGCCGGGCGACGCGGCACAACATTCGGCGGGCGCAGGCGGCGATTGACGCTATCGGTGCCACGGAGGACCAGGCGGCGTTGTTGCTGGCCGACATAGACAGCGCCTTTGACTCCGTCAGCTGGACCTTCCTATTCACTCTTCTACCGCTGTTGAACCTTGGCCCGACTTTCATCTCCTACGTCCGCTTGCTCTACACGGAGGTTACTGCCTCGGTGCGGATATCGGGGGCGGCCTCGGCACGTTTCCCGGTTACCCGAGGCACACGTCAGGGGTGTCCACTCTCTCCCTACCTATTTGCGCTGGCCATGGAGCCGCTAGCTGCTAGGGTCCGCGCTGACGCGCTGTTTCGGGGCTTCGTCTGGGGCTCGGACCACACGGACCGCATTGCTTTATATGCAGACGACGTGCTCTTCTTTATGACCGACCTCCGAGTTACTGGCCCCCGGGTTCTGGAGTTGATGCAGGGCTTCGGCCAGGCGTCGGGTCTCTATCTTAACCCGCGCAAATCGACTCTCTGGGTGCTGGGTGATGGCGCGATGGACTTTCCATGGGCAGCCTCCCTTCGGATGGCAGTGGAGGGGGTGAAGTACTTTGGAGTCTTTCTCTCTGCCTCGCCTACGGTGGCATGGGGCCGGAACGTTCAGCCGGTCTGGGACCGGGTCCAGCTGGACATCAAAACGTGGACACGTATGCCCCTTAACATATATGGCCGGTCGGCCATCTTCAAAATGGTGGCCTTGCCTCGTCTTCTTTACCAGCTGCAGAACCATCCATACCCGATTGACCCGCAGTGGTTTCGCAGTGTTGACTCAGTGTTGGGCAGGTTCTTGTGGGCGGGAGGTGCCTCTAGAGTGGCGCTCCGTACGTGCTTCCTCTCTACCTACTGCGGTGGCTTGGCTACCGCGGATATGCTGTCCTACTATCAGGCCTCCCATCTCCTGGTGCTCAATGAGTGGTGGTATGGGGACCGTGGTGACCCGGCCTTTGCCCTAGAGCACGTTCTGATGGACGGCGCCTCTCTCCACACTCTGCTGTACTCGGCCAGGAAGAGATGGCTGCTCCCCCGCGTGACCCAGTTAGTGTTTGCCGTTTGGCGGAGGGCTCTACACCGCATGGGGTGGTGGGGCAAACTTACGGCGGAGACTCCGCTGTGGCGTAACGGCCTGCTGCCGGCGCTTTGACGGATGGGACGCAATCGGGATTTCGTCCCTGGGGCATGTCCTCTCCGGCACCACTCTTAAATCCTTTCAGGAGCTCAGCACTGAGTTCGACATGCCCAGGTCCCAGTTCTTTCGCTACCTCCAATTCCGCCACGCCCTTACTCCTAGCCTGGCAGGGCTGGAGCAGCTCCCAGACTTCAGTCCCATAGAAGCAAAGCTGTTCATGGGTGACTTGGGTGATAAAAAAGTCTCCCAGATCTACCGATCCCTGGTCACGCACTGCTCCCCCTCACTCCTGACACTGAAGGCCTCATGGGAAGCCGATGTCGGCCCCTTGGACGAAGACGATTGGCGCGAAGCCCTGGAATCCCCCCGGGGGACGGCCATTGCAGTCCGCCTCCGCTTTATACAATTTAAATATCTGCACCAAGCTTATTTTACGAGGGAGCGACTGTGGCGGGCGGGTCTGATTGCCAACCCGGAGTGTCTGCGGTGTGGTTCAGAGAGGGGCACCCTCCTTCATACTGTATGGTCTTGTGAGCGGTTGACTCGGTTTTGGGCTGGGGTTTGGGGTTGCCTGTCTGAGGTGCTGGGATGGGACCTGCCCCGTACACCCCGGTTGGGCCTTTTGCATGTGTTGGAAAACATTGGGGGCAACGTCTACAAGCGCCACCTACTGCTGTTGGGACTGGTGGTGACAAAGAGGGACCTGGCGCAGGCCTGGAAGAGCGAACGAGCCCCTCCCCTTAGTGCATGGAAGGCAGGCCTGGACTTCATCATGGGACTGGAGCAGCCTGTATTTGAGGCTCGGGGGTGCCCCCGCAAGCATTTCAAAATATGGAAGCGGTGGGCGGACTATAGGGGCCTCCCCCTCGACCCTCCTATGGACATGGACGATGCATTGCCTCAAGACGTGGACCCTGCACCATAGGCCGCTGGCCGGCCCCACATATGTCCCTCTTCTGTTCTGGTTGCTTAATGATCACGTGCACAGGGTTAGGGTGGGAAGTAGTTAGGGATTGGGGGGCGTTCTGGGGGGTTGGTGGGTGGCTGTGTGTTCTGAATATTCCGAAAATTGCTGTATACGAGGGGTTCGATGCTATGCCATAAATGTGCCTTTTTATACTTGCTGTTGACAGTCTCCTCCTGATTGTGGAGGGCTGTGCCTGCACTTGCTTGAACCTCTAATAAAAATGGTTTTGAAAAAAAAAAAAGTTACAGTAATAACGTGGTTTCCAAGTTAAAAGAAAAGAGTTACAGTTTCAAAAAATGCGAGGGAGCCCTAATTCGGCGTTCCTCTAAGCCCGGTGCAATACCTTTTGTCAAGCGCGTCCACTGTGCAGCCTGATTCTTGTCTTCTCCTGTCAGATACCTTCTGACAGTGGTGAGTTTTTGGATACCGAGGCAATAGCCTCATTACTCCATATTCGTTTGGAATTTTGTAGTCGCTGTTTAGGTTGTCTTATTGGTATGTGACGCTTTGTCACAGTTGAGGGGGCATCACATGGTCAGCTCAGTGATGGGCCGCGGGTAGCGGTCAGTAGTGTTTGTAGAATTGTCAGCATGTTTCCTTCGAGAGTCTCGTCTTTGTCTGTGTAGATCCTTCTGTTAGTGTTGAGGTTTAGGTGCCTGCCGCGGCTATAATGCCATCGGGCAGTGAGCGGGTTTTAGGTGCTTGCCGAGGCTATTATGCCATCAGGGCAGCGGTGAGTTTTGCGTATCTGCCGGCGTTTGCCTTCAGGCAGTAATGAGTTTTTGGATGCTGCGTTGCTGTTTCAGGTTCGCAGGGTTAGCGCTTCAATGGGACGCGGGTAGCGGTCAAATGGGTTTGTAGAGATATCTGCAAGTTTTCTGATCAGTGGGTTGCTTCTGATTTGCTAGAGTTTGGATGATGAATAGTCATGTGGATAGGTTAAGTAAAGTTTCAATGAGTATCAATGTTAATATAATATATGTACATATGTGTACTGCTGTTTGTAATGTTGCCAGGGGTTCCCAGTCTAACAAAGATGTATTCAAGCATGAAAGATACCAATGCTGGAGAAACAGAGTTTCAGTTAAGTAACTTATTTCCTTTTTGAATCATTAACTATAATGCATTCTTATTATTCCTGCCTCACTCTTATAAAATATGGAAGTGGGCTTGTGTATTATATTTTAGCTTATTGTAGAATTTATATAGCTCTTGATAGCCCTGATGAGGCCCTCAAAACTCTTTGGTAGTCTCTGGGTTTCTGGGAGGGGGGTGAAGGGGGATTAAATGCACGGTTCATAGAGTGTTTGGTGGTTGTCTGGCCTATTTGGGATGTGTAGGTCTTGTTGCTTTGATAGTAGGTGATGTGATCCACTGATGGTGTGGAGATCTTGTAGTTCTGAGTAAGCATAAGGGGGTGGCAGAAAGGTGGGTGCATAGGTGTTGTCACTCTCCTTAGCAGTGATCGCTATCAAGGAATTGTGTGATGGCAGTTCGTTTTTAACGGTCTTTGAAACTCCAGGTGGTTGTTAGTTATTCTTGCAGTATTAGAGTTCCAGCGAGAGAGAGAGAGATCATCCGTCTGTACAATTATATTTAAAAGGATATTTGGTGGCAAATGGGGCCAACCGAAAATGCAGCGGTCTGACTTGGCAGTCGGTCCAGCATTTGTGCTGAAGAAAGAATGGTCCAGTGCTATGGATGTGGATGCTCATTTCTTTAAGGCGAGTGATGCACCTTTACAACCAGTGTAAAGACTAGAGGGTTGGTGAGACAGTTACAACTGGAGGAGAGACACCTCTGTGCCCCTTCCTGTTTAGAGCTCTAATGGATGCAGTGTGTGCTCTCTTTCAGGACGCCATCAAGAACAATTCCTACTTTGAACCAGAAAGAAAAGTACATTATGGAAATGTGGACGAAGCTTTTAAGGCCTGCGATCAAATTCTGGAAGGTACTGCCAACATGTGCCTATTTTGGGTAACACATGATGTAGAATGGTTGAGCACAATTTGCAGTGCTCTGCATGTAGCCTGCATATGCCTTTTCACAAAAGTGATGTATTGGTACAAATAACAAGACAAACCTCTTCTCGCCGTTTGTATACTGCATATGTGATGGGAAACTGAGCGATGGGTTGTTGCATTAAGGCAGACATGATATGCACTGATTTTACACCATTTTTTCTGTTTTTACATAATAATAAGCTTAATACAAAGTGGAGAAAAGTGTTTTATCCCCATGTGAGATGTAGCTACATTTGAATACAAAAATGTGCTAGTTCCACTTTATAATTTCAGTAGCCAAAATAATGCCCAATCGATTTGTTCTATTTTTAAATCGCCATTCGTGGACTAGGAAATCTATTTAAAACCAATATCTGACATCCATATGGTTTTACAATTACTTGCCTCCATGTTTGCCCTTGTGTAAAAATCTTTCCATAATATGAACTGCAGTAAAACATGCTTGCCCTTTTACATATTAGACAAGCAGTACAAGCACTGGCAATGCAACTATGTCTGACTTATAACTGAAAATGCCTCTTCAGTCACTGAGGAGTTTGGGCATGCAGAAAGTCATGCATGCACTCTGTGACTCATCCTTGCACTCAAACATTGTTTCATCCACCAACTGACTCATTCTTGCTTTCACCCAATTCCCCATCCTCATACAACTTACAAACTTAACAAGCATATGGAAGATAAAAGAATGAAAATAGAAAAAAAGATAGCATACCACCACCTAAACGTGCGAGGCATAAACTTGCATTGTAAAAATAAAATTGAACATAACAGCAGAAGGCCATGCCATTTTCAATGGTGTTGTACATAGTGTATTGTTGTTTTAAAGTTCCAACAGAGCTGCTAAGTTTAGAAGCCAAATGTTGGCCATCTTGGAGCGGTAAAAATAATGATACACTAAGAGCAATTCCATTTCAAGATGGTTGATCAGTCAACTCTGCACTGTGGCCATCTTTCAATGCTGAGTGCATAGTATATCAGTGTTGCACTTATCCAAAGTGGCCAACATAATGTTTCAATACATGGTGTCCATCTTTTAATAGTAAAACAATGATATAGGATGTACAATACTATACCAGTATGCACTTCCCATTTTAGAACTAGTGAGGTAAATTGAGCAGCAAACGTACAGCCTAGTAGTACTTCTTAGGGAGCCGCAGGATGCTCTTAAAAAAAAGAGAGAAGATGGAAAGAAGTGAAAGGAGATCTACAAAAAGAAAAAAATAGTCTCATGGAAAACCAGCCCAGATACTGAGTCACACTAATTTTCAGGTACATGTGCAAACAGGATCAGGCAAAATGCGATTACTCACAGGACAAGAGATTCAGTGGCAGAAATGGGCTGACCCAATATTCCGAGCAGTATACTGTCGTGGGGAGAAGCAAAATGTGAATGATGTTATACAGACAGAAGATGGCTGATGAAAGGCCCTCTATATCTGATTATGCAGGTAGACTTTTTAATGTTAATTTTTATTACAAGGACCCAGCAATTACACTGTTTCAGGCAATCTTCAAAAGGTCTAGGAAGGGTTATCAGTGCCAATCAACCCGCAGGGTTTCCCAACCAACACCAAAATTCCTGCATGTTGCAGTAATGTGGGAGATTCCATGTAATAAAGTGCCTGTCTTTAGGCGTTAACACACTATCGCACTGTTGCACCGGTATAGGATTTTTGGTCAGAACTTATGATTATTATAATAAACAAATATGGTCTACTGCCTTTGTTATAATCTTTCATAATAAACAGATCGGACCTATGTCATCTGACATAACCTTTCCTGGTGAACCAATTAAGCCTACTCTCTTTATAAAGAAGGCACCATACCAACCCGGCTCAGACCAGTCTTTTCGGTTCTAGGAAATGCCTTAAGGAAATCTCCAGGTCCTCCGACTCAATAAACTGTAGGCTTCCGGGTAACCCTGCTTCTGGACCCGAGGTGGCAGCTAAATGGGGATGGCTGTCGGGCGCTTTGAACTCAACCAGACTTCTACGATGACAATGCACTCACGCAATTGACTCCACAAATCAGGTGCTAAATGGATGCTCCTGGAACGGAACATCAAAGGCCTGGCTAACAAATTGGAAGACCCTGAAATCCTTCAGTATCTCTGCTCATTCCATGTGGTGTTTTTACAAGACAGCTGTTCACAGAAGTTGCTCCACTTGGAGGGCTACACAAATCACTTCATCCCCGCAACTAAAGAACACAAGTATGGGCGCAGCAAGGGCGGTATTGCCCTTTTCATGTCTGCCACCAATGCAATCGAATGTTGGGAACAGGACAGTTATGATGCAGGACTGCAGGTAGTAGGAATGACACTCAAAACATCCAAAGTCGGATAAATGTGTACATCCATCCAAATGGAAGAACAAGGACTGAGCTCTCTGACAAGCGGATTGATATCACATTAGGCCTAATCTGAGAGGCCCAGTAATGACCTTGTCAGATCAGGCGATTTCAATATGTGGTTAATGAGTACACTTCCTGCTTATGACATCACAGAGGTGCAAGATAGCCACTGGTCTATACCCTGTCAAGATACTCCTGGGAGGCACAAAGATGACAAGAGAGGACGGACCTTACAAGGCAGTATGGAACACTTCGGCCTCAAAGGTTTAAACGGATGCATACCCCCAGACAAACCGGCAGGCCTTTCATATCAAACGTCCTTTGGGGCATCTCTAATCAAATACACCTTTGTGAGCCTCCCCCTACTGAACTCTATTTTGTCCTTTGGTTATAGGAAGAAATTGGAAAGCGATCAACGACCACAAGAGATAGCCCTTAACATAAGCCTAGTCGACTATGCATGCACAGCAGAACAAGGGATCAAAGGGCATACAACCCTTTCCAGCACTGGCACTCGAAGCTCAACAATTAATAGCTTCTACACTTATTTTGGGGGAAGATCCTCTGACTGGCTGTAAAAGGTCCACCACAAATTGTTCGAGCCAGCATGCCAAGCCTGTCCAGGTCAAAAAAAGATTCAAGCACACCACACAGACCTCCTTCGTGGGCGGAGAAATAACTATTCTATAAGAAGGGCCAAAAGGGACCTTACAATACTGCACAACCTATGGGAGGCAAGGAAAATGTTAAAAAGAGAGAAAAAGAATAATCTGATAGAGACTTCTACCTGCAGATTCCTTACCTTTGAATTTCCCAGACGTCAGGCTGGATCCCGAAAGGTAAGAAATTTGCAGCTAGTCTCTCCCAGATAATGCGTTACCATAGGTAAGTAATTTGTTTGTGAAAGGGAGGTATGGAACTCGGTAAAACTGCTGCATGATATTAAGACTAACAATGCCGCAAGCATTTTGGCGGACTGTAAACTGAGTTGGCAGACATCTTCAGAATGTGGCTTCTTCACACATCTCAGAGTCAACCTGGTATCAATTCCTGCTTGAACATTTCTACTTGGCGGCATAGTCAGACCAATCTAGTGCTTAAGCAGAGGATCCAGAGACGTCAATAATCCAGCCATAGCACCCCATGGGAAACACCAGAAAATCAACTTGGTACACCCTCACCACAAACACTGTCCAAAAACAAATTGCAAAGGTCCATAGAGATATGGTGCTAAGCCTAAGTGGAATTCCATCTGCCATCTTCAATGATGAAGCAAACACAAGGAGATGATGGATGAAGCACTGAAACTTTTCAGACACTCACCCCCAGTCACAGATCTGGGATTAATCCATCATCATTTGTTAGCTCACTTCACCACCCCAGTTCAGACCCAGCCACATGCAAATCAGTCTTGACCTTGTGTCTCATGGGAACAGTCTAGACTTTACGGCTAAGCCAGGTCTTCCCTAGACCAGAAACAAGGATCCGGTAACACCCCTCACCAACCAGGCTAGCTTTCATCCAGTGGCAAAGTGAGCAAGGGGCCCACGTCTGGGCATACCCTGCCAACTTAGGGAGAGCAAAGCAAACACAAGGGAAAAGAAACCACTGGGCCTGTACATTTTCTGGCAACAGTGTCAGGATTATCAGACCATCCCATGTGAAACGGGTTTTTGTGAACACAATTGTCCACCGGTCTAGGGTCAAGTGAAAGACTGTGAATGGACTGAGCAAAGGCGCAGCACTTACCAACACCAAGATGGCCGTCAGGGATCCACATTCCGAGCCACTGGTTAGCGCTCTAGAGTCAGACCGCAATCATTCAGACCTAGGTGCTGTGCCGGTGTTGTGGCGCACTTCACCGGAATTCGAAGGGCAGTAGGATGCCCTGAAGCGAGCGTCGCGAAGTTTAGTTTAGGGAAAACTTCGTTGTGCTCAGAATATTTGTATCTTGAAACCGGAGGTCGGAGGAGGAGTACAGGAGTACTGCTAGTCAAGTAAGACTGTTCCGAGAATATTTATAAGCATGCGCGTTTCTGAGGAGAAAAAGAGTTTGCTGCCAGGCATGCGCATTTGATTAAAACGGCATTGTAGTGCGAGCTCAAGTGAAAGGACACTATAAATTTGGTGCGAATTAGAGTCAGCACAAGTCAGTTATCCAGAGGTTACTAATTGAAATTAAAAACGAAGTAGAGAAGAATTGCCCATAGCAAGTGTCTGTGAGGAAGATGAATATTGCTAGTTGAAGTGAAGTAACCCCAGCAGCCAAATTAGTTGAGTTCGGACAGTTAAAAACAATCTTAGAGAGGGAGTGTACAAACTTGCAAAGAGAATTAGGTGAAGCAAGAGAGTTAATCAGAGTTTCTTCTTACCTTTTGGAATTTGTTTAACACTACAGCTGTGCATAATAGATGGCGAGAAACCTGCAAACATATAAAGAAAAGAGAGTTAATAAGAGATGTTAAGAGCAGATAATAATTATTTCACATTCAGTCCACAGCATACAGAAAAGAAACAAAAACGCACCATCAATAGAAGAGAAGCATAGGCCACATTAATACAGGGTAAGAGTATGGGAGGAAAAAATACACTGTTTAGAAAAGACAAGGTACCATTTAATTAATGTGTGATTTTCTTTTATAGATAACATACTTACCTGTAGAGCTAGAAAATAGTGAAGCTAAAAGAAGACATCGGAAGCTGCAAGAAAGAAGCATACGCAGTGTGGCTGTCTCTTCTCTGTCCAATCCCCTCTCCCCAATAGGGTTTCTTTTGCTGTCGCGCTGCCATTGCGTGAGGCTGAGAAATCTTGGTGGGGCTTTGGGAACTTGCGACTTTCTGCTCCTGTGCCTTTTGAAGAAGGACACTGAACCTTGAAGAGTGAAGTGCCCACTATAAATTCGGCGCCTGAGCAGAATGGTGGAAGGCCTGGACTTAAAAATGTTAGGAGATATTTTAGAAGGAATATAAAGGCAATTAATCTCGGTTAGAGAAGAGAATAGGGAATTGAGAAAAGAGACCACAGATTTAACCATGAAGGTGAGTGGTTTGGTGTCCAATCCCAGTTTAAAATATTCGGAATTCCCAGAAAGAAATCCTAATGAAGAATCAGTATCCCAAGCTAAGATCACCACACAGGTTATCCATGCTTTAGCTCCTGTGATCCCTTTGGCACCCCCAGAACGTTTTCATGGAGACCCACAAAAGGCTCAAGTGTTTACAATGCACCCTACATTTTATGTGTCGTCCAGCAGTTTTGCCCCATGGCGTAGTCTCGAGTGGCATTTATCCTGTCTTATTTAAGCGGGGATGCTGCATCTTGGTCAATGCCCATGGTGACCAGAAATGATCCAATTCTATACAATCTGGATAAATTAAAAAAGGAATTTCTTCGGATTTTTGACAGAAGAAGGGTCTCAGAAGCAACTGACAACGAGTTATTGGAAATAAAACAGGGCAGTCGTGATTTGGTGGCATATTTGGCCGAGTTTAACAAGTTGGTAGTAGAAACTAAATGGCCAGAAAACAAACGAGCAGCAGTGTTCTTTTGTGGTTTAAAAGATGAATTAAAAGATGCCTTGGCACAAGTGCCCAATAGACCTACGGAGATCTCCCAGTTAATTGATCTGGTATTAGAGATTGACTTTCGCCAAAGTGAAAGAAGAGAAGAGAAGAAGCGAGATTTTCGTCCAAGTGTGGCCAGGTTCGATCGAACAAGAACAGAAGGCAACAAGGACAATGACTCAGTCTGTGGGGGAGAACCCATGCAGATAAGGACCATTCGGGGACCTCTCTCAAAAGAAGAAAAAGAACGTCGAAGAGTAAACAAACAATGTCTCTACTGCAGCGGTACAGGACATTTTGTTCGCAACTGTCCAAAGAAGCCCAAGCAAACTATGTCGGAAAACGCCTCGCACCACCAGTAAGTGGAGTTGGACTGGTGGTTGCAGAATCTAAGACAGCTCCAAACACCCATACCTTGGCAAATACCTTACAATTGGCATTTCCGTATTTGGTGATGATGATGACATTGCGGTTCCGAAAGAAGACACTGGAAAAGATAACTGTGATGGTAGATTCCGGGGCAATGGGCAATGTTTATGATCTGAAGTTTGCCGAGAAGATTGGTCTACAGGCAATCAAGAAGAAAAGAAGTGAAGTTGTTTGAGCAGTCGACGGAACAAATCTTTCGTCGGGACCCATAGTGAGTCACACGGAGCCCGTAGAGTTAGAATCTGAAGATGGACATCTTGAAACATTACAATTCAACCTGATAGATGCTCCACAATTTCAACTAATTCTGGGTCTGCTGTGGCTCACAGAGCGTAATCCAACCATCGATTGGGGGGCCCAATCAATCACTATGAACTCAGAGTATTGCAAGGAGAATTGTCATAAAGGATGTCAAAGAGTTTCAGAGAAAACCCCAGCGTTTCATTTAAGTGAAAGAGACGCTACCATTTGTGTAATAAATACAACAACCTTACCCGATAAATACACTGAGTACAAAGATGTTTTAGTGAAGTAGAGGCTGAAAAGCTTCCTCCGCACAGAGAATTTGATTGTAAGATCGAATTGGAACCGGGATCCAATCTTCTGTGCAGTCGGATATATGCATTGACTGAGCGAGAAGATGAACACTTGAAGGAGTATATACGAAGTATCTAGCAAATGGATTCATCAGACCGTCTCAATCCCCAGTCTCTTCTTCACTTTTTTTATCTCAAAGAAGAACGGAGAGTTAAGAACTTGCATAGACTACAGGGCGATCAATCGTATAAAGGTCAAGAACAGGTACCCTTTGCCCTTGATATCAGTCTTGGTAGATCCGGTGAAAGGAGCAAAAGTCTATACAAAATTGGACCTGAGAGGGGCTTACCATCTAGTCAGAATTCGTGAAGGTGATAAATGGAAGACAGCATTCAGAACTAAGCACGGACTCTTTGAATATCAAGTAATGCCCTATGGATTATGCAATGCTCCAGCCGCATTTCAGCATTTTATCAATGATGTGTTAAAAGAATCCATTGATCAATATGCAATAGTGTACATAGATGATATTCTCATCTATTCGAACACAGTAGAAGAACACGAAGAACATGTAAAGTAGGTACTACAGAAATTGAGGGAGAATTGTCTATTTGTAAAATTGGAAAAATGTGCATTTAGTGTAGCTTCAGTGGAGTTTCTGGGTTTCGTGCTTTCACCAAACGGAATAACCATGGATGAAAATAAGATCAAGGCAGTTATAGAATGGAAATCTCCAAGGTCAGTGAAAGAAATTCAGACATTCATTGGATTCGCTAATTTCTACAGGAGATTTATCCAAAACGTCTCTCAGAAGTTGCTTCCCTTGACCAGATTACTGAAGAAAGGAGTCAAATTCGAGTGGACAGAAGAAGCAGAGGAATCTTTTACCCAACTAAAGAAAGATTTCACTTCTTCACCCACATTACTTCATCCAGATCCCACAGAGCCTTTTTTGTGTAAACAGACGCCACCAATCTGGCTTTGGGAGGAGTGTTTTCCCAAAGACATAAGACTACAGGACAACTGCACCCAGTGGCCTTTTATTCAAGGAAATTGATTGCAGCAGAAGCCAATTACACAATCACGGAAATGGAATTATTGGCCATCAAAGATGCCTTCAAAGAGTGGAGACACTACTTAATGGGAGCTAGTAATGTCGTTACAGTATATACAGACCATCGAAATCTGAAACTTTTAAAGTCGGCCAGAACATTGACACCTAGACAGTTGCGGTGGTCTTTATATTTCACAGATCACGATTTTGTCATCACATATTGACCCGGATCACATAACGGCAAGGCGGACGCCTTGTCCCGATTGGGTACGGAAGGAGTGGTTGAAGAGGTCAGAAATTAGACAATCATACCGGCAGAAAGAGTGAATGAAGCAGTTGTGCAAGAGTTTCAGGAATATGGAAATCAGAATTTAATGAATCTTGAAGAAATGGAAAGATGGGTGAAGGAGGTTCCAAAAAGAGAAATCCCAGAAGGGTTACCTTACCACAATGGAGCACTATATTTACCCACACCAGAAATGCAGCAAAAGGCATTGGAAGAAAGTCATGATAGCATTTTGGCAAGTCATAAAGGAATAGTAAAGACTGAAGATTTGGTGAGATGACATTTCTGGTGGCCAGACATGCTCAAAGATGTGCGGCAATATGTGACCACGTGTGAGATCTGCGCAAGGGGAAAACCAGAGCGGCAAGCTCCCAAAGGGTTGCTGTAACCCTTACCAATAAGCATGGGTGGAAAATCCGTTCCGCTAGCGGATTTTTGCGGATTTTCGGTAAAATCTGCGAGATTCGCGAATTTCCCGTAAAATCCGAGAGCGGAACGGATTGGGTCAAAAGTTCAAGCTGACTTTTGTAACTCTTTTAGAATGGCGCCGGCAAGCTGCCAGAGCCATTCTAAAATAGTTACAAAAGTCAGCTTCAACAGGAAGCTCTAATAGATAAAGTAAAGCAGGTGCTCGAGTTGAAGCTCAAATTCAGTTACACAATCATTAATGATTGTGTAACTTAATTTGACCTTCAACTCGAGCACCTGCTTTACTTTATCTATCAGTGCTTCCTGTTGAAGCTATTTGTAGCTATTTTAGAATGGCACTGGCAGCTTGCCGGCGCCATTCTAAGTGGGGCTGAGGGCAGAAGGGCACAAAAGTGGGACAGCGGGCAGAAGGGGACCAAAAAATGAGTGGAGCAGAGGGCAGAAGGGCACAGAAACGAGTGGTACAGAGGGCAGATGGGCATAAAAATCGAGAGGGTGGCAGTGATTAACCAGGCAAAAAAAAAACCCCGCGAACACGCAAAGCGCCCGCGAACACCTGCGAACACGCAAAGCGCCCCGCGAACACGCAAAAATAAATAAATCCGAATTTGCGAATTTTGCGGATTGCGAATTCGCAAGTCCGCAAATTCACAGATCGCGAATTCGCAAAATTCGCCCATGCTTACTTACCAACCCTGCCTTATCCCTGGCATACCATCACATTAGATCTAATGGTTGATCTTCCATCCAGTAGAGGATTTGACACTATATTGGTATGTGTAGACTCCTTGACTAAAATGGCCCATTTTGTACCTCTGAAAGGGGTTCCCACGGCCCAGACTCTAGCACACATCTTTTTTTTTTTTTTTTTTTAAACCTTTATTGAGAAACTACGACGATACATGCGCAGACCCACAACCATCCTGGCCGGCCGCAAATACAGTCATAGGAAACAGGAGAATCGTAAACAATAGGCCAATCTTCAAACAGGATATTTCAAAGTACATTATACAGGATTGCGGGGTGCGCGACATAGGATATGAGGTTTTCGTTTTTTTGGAATTTTAGAAGAAGAGAGGGGGCTGC
Organism: Lissotriton vulgaris; assembly: GCF_964263255.1. Classification (NCBI taxonomy): domain Eukaryota; kingdom Metazoa; phylum Chordata; class Amphibia; order Caudata; family Salamandridae; genus Lissotriton; species Lissotriton vulgaris. The sequence goes on from NC_141687.1 coordinate 388,503,752, forward strand.
AACAACAAGGACTGTACACCTTACATAATGAACACTAAAGAAACAGGGGGGTCGTGCCCCAGTTACAATCGGAGATGGGCATTGTCTATAGAAACTATACAATCGAAGCAGCCGCAGCGACAAGACTGGATGATAAGCAACGATACAGAAAGCAACTGTTAAAAGTCCGATCCCCGAGAGCCCACCCCCAAGGACAGGAAACAAAGGCGTATTGAAATGCCTGAAAAAAGAAAGGTGCAAGACCCAGAGACAGCCAGTCCCACTAAAGAGGAAAATGAAACACTAGAGAGGATAAGAGTTCACACAATCCTACCAAAACAGAAGTGGGCAATATCCATCAAAAGACCCTCCAGCAGTAAAATATAATCATGATGGAGGCACAACAATATCGTAAAAGGATTGGCAATCGCATAACATGTTGTGAGCCGGTCCCCCCCCGCCCACTTCGATCCATTCCAGTGGCCCAAAGAAAAAGAAAAAGGAAAGGAATTGGAGAAGAAAGAAGAAAAAAAAAGGCTCATAGAAACTGAAACGGAGAAAATTAAAATCCGCCCCCCCCACCCCCCACCCTACACGCATGCAGAGGCTACGGCCTACCCCCCCCCCCTAGCAGTGTGTCTGTCGCCCAAAAAAGAGAGCACCCGAAATAAAGGAAGAAGAGAAAACAAGAAAAAGATACACTTGTAAAACCGGAGGAGGGCCAAACTTATGTGTCCAAAACAACCAATCTATATATTCTCGGCCACCCCACCCCGACCCCGATTTCAAACATAACAAATGTCCAGCTCCCCCGTCTACCCATCACAATCCCAGCAAAGCTACCAACAAGAAGCGAAAAAGAAAGACATCTTCAACCCTGTCCCTTTCGGTCCGATGTGCCGATGAGGTGTAATAGTGAAACAGCCGTCCAGAATGGGGTAAACAGTCGCAAGGACCACAACAGGGCTAGGCATTGTCCACCAATATCCGACCAACTCAAAGCCATGTGGTCCGTAGATGTACAAAGAAGGGCAGTGCACCTCAGCAGTACTCCAAAGTTAAACATCAGAAGCGTCAGCAGTATGCCCAGGACACAGTAGCAAGAGCCGCCAGCAGATCCCGAAAAGGTTGCAAAACATGGCGCCCAGAGGCGATTCCCCAGCCGCTGTAAAAGTCCAGGAACCTCAAGCGCCTCCATGTAACTCTGGAGAGGCAGCTCACCATAATCGAGCCCAGGGTGTGGCGAAGAGCTCTGCAAATGAGCACCAGCTCGACCGGTAGAGGACAGCGTGGGCACAATGGCATCCAGTCGGCACCCCAGGTCTAGGGCGTAGTAGCACAAATCAGCTCGTAAGGTAGCCAGGGCGCCCATAATATCTCCGATCTGTAAGGGCATCTCAGGAGAGGAGAATGTTGAAACCCCTTGCACACGGGGCTCGAAGACGAGTGGTAGTCCTCGAGCCCGTCCACCATCATCCCCCTCCAGCAGCCCAACATGCCACCGGCGCCCCGACAAGCACAGCCGGGTCTCGGGGACAGGGGCGGCACACTCCATACCGACGCTGCACACGGTTGTAGTGCAGCGTCGGCCGTTGTAAGCACCCTCCGCAGCAAGTCGGGCCAACAGTTGCAATTGTAGAGCGCTCAGCTCAAAATGGCCCCCTTCCCAACACCGGATAATGGAAGGCTTGCAGAGTCATCCAGGGGGAAGTATACAAATGTATCTCTGGTAGTAGCAAAGTTAAGCAAGCGCAGAGATGGAAGGATGAAATAGCGCGCTGCTATGGAAAACTCAGTGCAACAGCCGCTCTTCTCTCTCCGCCGGCCGGTTCTGCCCCGCCTTCAGTGGCCGCCGATGTCGTAGCCGGGGCCGGCCGCCCCTGAGAACAAAGACCCGATAGCCGCCATTAATCAGAACGGAGATAGGGACGATTTATCACTTCCACAGCAAGAAGCACGTCGGGAAGCACACCGTTGGATGCGGCGTCGCTTCCCAGATCCGCCACCACGAGGAGAACACAGGATAGTCTGCAGGATAAGTAGCGGTGCAGGAGGAAAACAGAGGGTCGGCGGAGCCGAGGGATCAGGCGGCCATCAGGGTTGCAGGCTAGGCTCCTCCTCCCTAGCACACATCTTTAGCCAAACAATTGTCAGAGAACACGGAATAGCCAAGATTTTAATATCAGATAGGGGTTCCCAATTTTTATCCCATTTTTGGAAGGCTTTCACCAAGAAATTGAACATAGAAACTAGGTATACGACTAGTTATCACCCAGAGCCAGACGGCCAGACAGAGTGAACTAATCAGGAGTTAAAGCAGTATCTTAGATTATGTCTTTTGGATCAGGAGGGTGACTTGCCAGATTATCTGTGGGTAGCAGAGTTTGCACACAATAATGCAAGGAATGCTTCTACTGGTTTCTCTCCTTTTTACTTAAACAATGGAAGACACCCTCATCAATCCTTACATTTTCAGGATCTGGATGTTCCAGCAGTAACAGACTTAGTTGAACACATGACACAAGTGCATAGTTTAGATACACAGGGCCCGATTCACAGAACTAACTTAAGACAAAATCCTAAATTTACTACTATTTTCGTATTCACAGAAGGTACTTACTCATTTTGGTATTCACAGAAGACACTTACTCATTTCGGTATTCACAGAAGTTAGGACTCCTAACTTTAGGACTCCTAAATGCCTTCTGTGAATGCCGAAAGTCTTAAAATTAGGATTTTTCTCAATTTAGTAGTAGTAAAGTTAGGACTCCTAACTTTAGGAGTCCTAAATACCTTCTGTGAATACCGAAAGTCTTAAAATTAGGATTTTTCTCAATTTAGTAGTAGTAAAGTTTGGACTCCTAACTTTAGGATGCCTAAATGCCTTCTATGAATACCGAAAGTCTTAAAATTAGGAGTGTTCTCAATTTATTAGTAGTAAAGTTAGGAATCCTAACTTTAGGAGTCCTAAATGCCTTCTGTGAATGCCGAAAGTCTTAAAATTGGGATTTTTCTCAATTTAGTAGTAGTAAAGTTAGGACTCCTAACTTTAGGACTCGTAAACTGAGAAAAATCCTAATTTTAAGCATTTCGGTATTCACAGAAGGCATTTAGGAGTCCTAAAGTTAGGAGTCCTAACTTTACTACTACTAAATTGAGAAAAATCCTAATTTTAAGACTTTCGGGATTCACAGAAGGCATTTAGGAGTCCTAAAGTTAGGAGTCCTAACTTTTGTGAATACCGAAATGAGTTAGTGCCTTCTGTAAATACGAAAATAGTAGTAAATTTAGGATTTTGTCTTAAGTTAGTTCTGTGAATCGGGCCCACAGAATTTAACTAAGGCAAAAGAAAGTTACAAATTTCATGCAGATAAAAGGAGGAGAAAGGAACCAGATTTGAAAATAGGATATAAGGTTTGGTTAAACACAAAGAACCTCAGACTTAAGGGGGTTAGAAAACTGCAACCTAGATTTGTAGGCCCCTACCAGATTGAGAAAAAGATGAGTTCAGTAAATTATCAGTTGAAATTACCTAAAGGGTTACGAGTTTATCCGGTATTTCACGTCTCTTTCCTAAAGGAGGTGACAAAGGATTTGCGGATGAACAAACCCCCTAAGCCGATCCAAACTGAGAAAGGAGAAGAGTTTGAGGTGCAGCAAGTTTTAGATTCCATGATTCCGAAAGAACGACTGTACTATTTGTTGGATTGGAAGGGTTATGGACCTGAGGGAAGATCTTGGGTGTTATCTTCAGATGTTCATGCCCCTCGATTGATTAGAGAATTCCACAGAAGATTTCCGGATAAGCCCCAGCAGAGAGGAAGCACTTTGAGGTGGGGTACTGTCAGGATTGTCAAACCATCCCATGTGAAACAGGTCTTTGTGAACACAATTGTTCACCGGTCTATGGTCAAGTGAAGGACTGTGAATGGGCTGAGCAAAGGCACAGCACTTACCAACACCAAGATGGCTGCCAGGAATCCACATTCTGAGCTACTGGTTAGCGCTCTAGAGTCAGACTGCAATCATTCAGACCCAAGTGCCGTGCCGCTGTTGTGGCACACTTCGCTGGAATTCGAAGGGCAGAAGGATGTGCTGAAGCCAGCGTCGTGAAGTTTAGTTTAGGGAAAACCTTGTCACGCTCAGAATATTTGTATCTTGAAACCGGAGGTCGGAGGAGGAGTACAGGAGTACTGCTAGTCAAGTAAGACTGTTCCGAGAATATTTGTGAGCATGCGCGCATCTGAGGACAAAAAGGGTTTGCTTCCAGGCATGCACATTTGATTAAAATAGCATTGTAGTGCGAGCTCAAGTGAAAGGACACTATAAATTTAGCACAAATTGGAGTCAGCACAACTCAGTTATCCAGAGGTTACTAGTTGAAATAAAATACGAAGAAGAGAAGAATTGCCCATAGCAATTGACTGTGAAGAAGATGAATATTGCTAGTTGAAGTGAAGTAACTCGAGCAGCCAAATAAGTTGAGATCAGACAATTAAAAACAATCTTAGAGTGACAGTGTACATACATACTTGCAAAGAGAATTAGGTGAAGCAAGAGAGTTAATCCGAGTTTCTTCTTACATTTTGGAATTTGGTTTAACACTAGAGCTGTGCATAATAAATGGTGAGAAACCTGCAAACATATAAAGAAAAGAGAGTTAATAAGATACGTTAAGAGCAGATATTAATTATTTCACATATAGTCGACAGCATACAGAAAAATAAAAACCACACCATCAATAGAAGAGAAGCATAGGCCACAATAATACAGGGTAAGAGTATGGGAGGAAAAAATACACTGTTTAGAAAAGACAAGGTACCATTTAATTAATGTGTGATTTTCCTTTATTGATTACATACTTACCTGTAGAGCTAGAAAATAGTGAAGCAAAAGAAGACATTGGAAGCTGCAAGAAAGAAGCATACTCAGTGGGGCTGTCTCTTCTCTGTCAAATCCCCTTTCCCCCGTAGGGTTTCGTTGGCTGTCGCGCTGTTATTGCGTGAGGCTGAGAAATTTTGGGGGGCTTTAGGAACTTGTGACGTTCTGCTCCTGTGCCTTCTGAAGAAGGACACTGAACCTGACAACCAGCATGACTACTCAATTCTACCTGTGCTTTCTCACAAGGCAGCCATCTGGCATACAGTCAGAAAAATATAAATATATATACCATTAATTTTGGGAAAACACTATTCAACCCCTCCTCAAAGGGAAAACAAGGATGACCAAAGTGTAAACCTCAACCCATTGGATTTGTCTGAGGGGACAACCAGAGTGGGAAATCAGCACAAAAACTCTTGTCTACTACACTAATCTGTGAGAATTCATGTTACACATTATTTGTCGCAAAAATCAAGTAGAGGGGAGTGTGGACCACTTGTCCTGTGTCACCAGGGTCTCAAATAACGTGGGAAACCATCATAGTAAAACACCGTCATATACGGACACAGGCGTCGGGCAGTATATGTTGATTCTCCACCTTTGTGTACCGTAACAGCATTATCATTGGGTCTTTTCCTTTGTACGTTATGCTGACCTCCTCATGGAGGAAGACCAACTGGATTTGCAGTGGTGGCCAGAAATAAAAAAATAAACAAGTGTGCTCTTATTAAAAGAGTGATGTTAAAATTCCTAAATTCAAGTCTCTTGTTTTTTATTCTCGAAGTATGTGAAATTGGAAGTTAAAAACAGTGGCGTGCATGTTTAGACTTAATTATTGGTCTGCCGCACTGGTAATTGTGATCATCAAGGTCAACATGTTTTAGTCTCTTGGGATCTCCAGAGGCTTTCGTCAGGACCAGTAATTTGAGAGCCTTATTGTAGCTCTTAACATGGATTAAGGGGTTGGTTGTTACTGACCGCCTTGGTTAATTGGGGTCAGATCTATGGTATCTGAACCTAGAAGGAAAAGAATACAGAAAACAATATAGTAACATTTTGTGTTATAAATTGTATTCATGCTTTCAAAGAGCTGTGACGGTTTGTCTATATATCTTGTCCCTGTACGCTTAATTTAGAGCAGGGTACATATAGAAAGTGTGGGTGTTCGCTACACAGCCTTGTGCGTTGCAGGACTGAAGGTAAGTAAGCAGGGATGTTATGTAGGTTTCATTTACATGTAGCTAGCTGTATCGGTCTCTATTCTGATTGCTAGGGAAGGGTAGTTAGTGTCCATTTACTCACGATTACCGGTCCGTCGAGGGATATGCTTCTTGTCAGCTTACTGGCAATCCGTCGGAATGACTTGTTCTGACTACGTTAGGAGGAAGCAAGTTCTTATGCCGACGGGGAGGATATTATCTTTACGTGTGCTTGTGGGGTTATAGATGCCCCATTCACACTTCGTTGATCATCTGGATATCAACAGTCTACACCCCCAGCTTGATACTTCACAACAGTGGTTCTGGCTGAGCACTTTACTCTTCTGAAACAGGGCAACTGCAGCGTTACTAGACACCTTACGGAGCTAGAGACCTGACTTTCTTCTTACCAATCTGCTAATTGTTGACCCTTTACTCACGCTATCCATGCCCATCAGGAATGTGAATATTTCTGCCGCCGCTACATGTGAAGAAACTACCTTTATCTCCGTTATCAGCTATTGGTTTCTTTGGAGACTCCCTGCTTGTGGAATCTTTTTGGCTGCTTTAAGGGACTCCACCTATAAACCATTTTGCCCTGACGAAGTTCCCAACGGGAACGAAACGCGTTGGCTGAGGCCTTTTAAAGAATTGGATCAATAAAGGAACGTTTTTCAAAACCTATAATTTTCTTGGACTCCTACTTTTGGTGCAACATCCTTATCCATAAGAATATGCATCTGTCTCGACAGTGGAGCTTCTCTGTGGCTAGCTCTGGATGTTCTTGTGCACAACTCCTTACGAATTTGTTGACACTTGAAACTTAAGTGCGAAACCTTAGTCAGCCGCAGTTGTGTGTTTAAAATTTATACAGTTTAATAATGATCTACCATTAAAGATAGATTAGACTTATGACCTCTGATATAACTCTTTCCAGTGAACCAATCAGGTGTATTGGCTTTATCTCTGACTTGTCATCATAACCAACTTAGACCTACTGTATTCAGCATAAGCCTTTCCACTAGGCAATAATTGGTAGACAGTCATATTATTACAAATATGTACACAATTAGAATTGGCAAAATAATATACAACCCTTCCTAAAATGGAACAACAAGCATTTTGAATTGCAAGAGGGTTTGTCCCGTGAATAACCATCACCAAAACCCTTAAATACCTGTCTACAAGCTTTTATACAGTGTAATCACAATCCACCCTTAGAAGCCATCCTTAAAGGCCTATTGGCTACAACATATGCTTTTCTCAATACATATGTAGGACTCACTGTCTTTGCTTTACCTTGATCAGTGGCATGTTACCATGACCAATTCCGTCCTGCTATATTGACCATAAGCTTTCATTCAAGCCACAAAGTGCAGTACAAGAATTTCTTTTTCAGCAAAGTCATACAACATTTGCCCAATTAAAACCTGTGCTCATAGGTATCAAGACCTAAAAATGGTGCAAAATAATTATGATTTTTTTTGCCCCAATGCAAAGTTCAGGTAATACTGGCCCAGGTCTGCGGTTAGAAAGCTATCTGGTGCGACTTTTGTTGTGAGAGCCAAAAAATGAGTACCATTGAATCGAGCAGAAAGAGCAGCTAATACGTAAGTGCTCAGGGGACAGTTCATTTTGTGATGTGTTCAATATGACTATACATGGGTAAGCTATATTTTGCATGTGTGTGACCACATGGGGGCAACGTCCTTTCAATGGTTACTGATGGTTATTTCTTGTGTTTTTTCCTGGTACAGGACAGCTCTACGTTGGAGGGCAGGAGCATTTCTACATGGAAACTATTACTGCCCTGGTTGTCCCAAAAGAGGATAAAGAAATGGATATTTATCTCTCCACACAAAGTGTCGCACTTGCCCAGGTGAACTGGCTACCATCCTACTATTGTGGGACAGAATTCATAGACCCACACAGGTTAAACCCTAATCCAATGCCGCACCTAGGGCCATATTACCAACAACTAGCGATAATGTTTGTCTCTAACTTGTTTAGAGACAAAAATTATCGCCGCACATCGGCGATTTTTATCGCAGATAAACCTTGCTATTAGCAAGGTTTATCGCAAATGCGATAAAAAACGGCCGCAATGCATGAATATCGCTGAAAAGTCAGCGATATTCATGCATTATCGAGCAAATGCTCTTAGCCATGTTATCCACCTCCCATTGGATAACATGGCTAAGAACTGCTCAGGGCAGGTGTTAGCTTTTGGAGATATTCTCGCTTAGCGCGAATATCTCCAAAAGTTGGTAATAGGAGATAGCGATGTTAGGGACTGTTTCCAGTCGCTAACATCTTGGCACGCCCACTTTGCATGTCATTAGTGATAAATATCACTGACATGCAAAGCGGGGCCCAAGTAGGTCGCTATCTCCTATTAGCTGTCACTAACTGGTGTTAGCGACAGCTTGGTAATAGGGAGATAATTTTATCTCCGCTTTCTTGGCTTTTAAAGCCAAAAAAGCGGAGATAAACACCCTTGATAATATGCCCCCTAGTTTGTTTTTATACTGGAGATGTGTCAAATAATTAATTGGAAAACCTCTTGGCCAAGACAGGCTTGGGGTTATGTTGGGATGTGCATTTGTGAATTATAATTCATTGTGAAAGTTTTAAAACAAATTAATTTACCCTTTTACTAATGGGGATTTTGGGCCAGTTGTATTAAGTTATTGTGCCTTATCAAGTGGCAACCTTCAGCCTTTTGAAATGAAAATGATTAGTTGGAGAGATGCAAAGCACGTTATAGCTCGCATTAGATCCCTAAAAAAAGCATATGCCCCCTTAGTGAACACAGATTTGAGTCCTTGCTAATGATGTGCAGTGAAATTAAGCCTGTAGCATATGTGACGGTACATCACATGCCATCACAGCGCATGCCATTACAACGCGGTTGCAACAACTCAAGTGTTGTTATAATGCATTACCATTATGACGCATACTCTTACCATGCATAAGCCTTTACCACGCATGCCATTACAATGCAAAGGCATGCGTGGTTAAAGCATAAACTAGGTAAAAGTCGTTAAGGTAAGTAATGGTACACACACACATATATATATATACCCAAACGTTATCCTTAGTACCCCAATAACCATACCCCTAAATTCCTAAAATTACCTTACCACCCCAATACCCAAACCTACAATAACCTAAAATTACCTATTCCACCCCAAAACCCATAACCACCCTGAACCCTAAAATTACCTTTAGCACCCCAAAACCCACTCCCACATGAACCCTAAAACTACTCCTACACCCCAAAACCCAACCCCACCCTATACTTGTCTTATACTTACATATAAAACACACATGCCTTTATTATTCATGCCTTTGCAACAAAATTTGTTGTAAAGGCATGCATGGTAAAGGCATATGCGTTGTAATGCCATGCGTTGTAATGGCATTGCGTTGTGACGGTGATCCAGCGAAAGGCCAGGATGAACATTTCACAATCAACAAATCTTTCAAATGGGCCCTTATACACATTCCATTTTCCTGGCTGTTTCTCTGGGGGTCAATTTTTTTGTTCACTTTGATCTTGATTAGTCAATGTCTAACTAATCTTCACAGATCAACACTCTTTCTTTTGTCAATGGACCATTAGTTGAGTAGTTGATGGTGATATTAACAATTAACTAACTAACTTACAGATCTTAATTAAATAAACAGACTCTGGGCAAGATCAATGAATTTTATCTAAATCTGAGTCCTAAATGAACTCTCATTAGTACAAATTCACAATGCAAATTCTATCAACTTTCATGGGAGTGAAATATTCATTTAACAAATACATTCAATTCACAGGCCCATCCAACAATTCAATGCATTAGGAGTGAATAGATGAAGAGACAAAAGGCATAATAAATCATACGCAAAAGACATGTAAATTTATGACAGAATAATAATTTCCCAATTTGTTTCGTGACTTTCTCCCAGTATTGCTTGATTTGTGGGCATTCCCACAGTATGTGAAAGAAGGTGCCAGTCTGATTGCAATGATGCATACAGAGGGGGTCAGGACGTCTACCCAGTCTGAATAGGAGATTAGCTACAAAATAGACTCGGTGGAGGATTTTCAGCTGGATGAGACGTAGTCTCATGGGGATGGCTACTTCTTTGGGGGATGCCAGCGCGTCACACCAGTCTTCTACGTCGATGCTTCCCAGGTCTGAATCCCAGCCCTCACGTAATCGTTGCATTGGGTCGGTTCGATTATTTACCAACTTTTTATAAGTGAGGCATATTGATTTTTGGTTCATAGGGTCAAGTATCAACCTGTCCTCTAGGGGCGAAGACTCAGGCAGGAGGAGCTCCCTAGGCAGGGCCACAGAGATGACATGACTAATCTGGAGGTATCTGAAGGTTTCAGTGTGTGCCAACTGATACTTAGTCTGAAGTTCGGCAAACGTGGCTAGTTTCCCCTTCAAAAGATTAGGTGATTTGAGCACTGCTATTTATATTGAAGTTGATGATGGACTGACTGTGCTCCCAGGACACCCCCCACTCTGGGGTGTGAAACAGTGACAACAGGTATGAACAAGTTCCTAATCAACTTGTAACCCTGGGCACAAGTGTGTGCTGAGTAGCCAGCAAAAAATATTTTTTAAGACAGTTATTCAGATATCCATACGGATGATTCAATTTATTGATAATCCAAACTGCTTGACGAAATCCATAATGTTACTTCACATCAAACGTCATAATCAAGTAATTTTTCAATCTGATAATCACGATGTATTAAACATTTCACTGGCCGCCCTTGGCCTCCCAATGCATTTCGGCGCGAATCGGCGCCTTTATCAAGGGATCTGTAAGTTTAAAACAATGGTGATTAGTACTACTACTGGAACGCCCACCACACGTATAAATTTAAACGGTGATTACCAACATCTTAAACATAAAACCTTAGACAACATAAATGACATTCTAATACATTTAACTCATAATGTATATGAGAACAAACTCAAATATTCGGCTGTTCTATATCAAGCTAACAGCTGAAGAGTATAAGTTACGCCAAGGGTGGGGGGGGGGGGGAAAGGTTCCGATACTGGCGTGAGTTGTGAACTACGCGAAGGGTGCTTGCATGAGTCATGGACCCTACCAGGCTTATATAGGGAACATAGCGGTATTAGAAGTAAGGTACAGAAACCGCTAGTGATGTTACAAGTTAACAGTTAAGAAATGGCGCGCTGATCGCTATACTCGCTTACCAGTGAAAAGATAGAGTGAGCCGCTCTCTGCGAACTCCGCTGTACTCCGTGTGAGTTACCACAGAGTGGCGGAAGGGGAATTAAGGAAATGGGTAGGCGGAGTCTACAACTACGCTCTGCTGTGCGCTGGTGATTGTGGGAGTTGTATGCTGACGTGCAGCGAGACTACAATGAAAGCACAAATAACCAACAATAATCATGCACGGATATGGAAAGTATACAACTGTAACATTACAGGTAACAAAGAAATTCCACTCTTTCATTGAGACCCCCCCGGTTTCAAAGTCTTTAAGCGATAAATCCAATGATTTTCTCGCTTAAGAAGTTGTGTTTTGTTGTTGACACCTTCGTGTTTTTCTACAACTTCAACTATGCGTGCTTTCAATTCCGAAATATCGTGTCTGGCTTCAAGGAAATGTGTGGCCACGGTAGACTTCAGCATTTTGGTCCTAATATTGCTCTTGTGTTCATTGAGCCGAATTTTTAGTTTGCGCTCCGTATGGCCCACATAATGCAAATGACACAGACAACTTAATACATATATAACGTTCATAGTGTCGCATGTACCGTTTACTTTTAAATTGATGATGACTTTAAACTCAGGAGGAGATAACTTAAAGCCTTTGCTGATATTACCACAGTTATTGCAGTTCATGCATGGCAAGGTTCCTTTATAAATGGTAAACGGACTGATCTTAGATCTGGATTTCAATAATTGTCCTACATTTTTGGATCTAGTGTGTGCGAACAATGGTTCATGTTCAAATGCTCCCTTGAAGTCTGGTTCTACCCGTAGTATAGACCAATGTTTTTTGATGATGTTTTTAAAGGATTGGCTTGACGTAGAATATTTACTCACACATGTAATATGTTGCTCTTTGTTCACTGGTTTATGAGTAAATAGGGTCTCTCTTGTCACATTTTTAATCCTTTGATTTGCTTCACTCAAGATGGATGAGGGGTAACCTCTCTTTTGAAATCGTGTGGACATTTCCTTCATTTGTATTTCAGCTTTTTCTGGTTCCGAGACTACTCGTTTCACCCTCATAAGTTGAGAGTATGGTAGATGTCTCTTCAATGCTGGCGGGTGAAAGCTGTCATAACTCAATAAGTTGTTGCGGTCTGTGTTTTTTCTGTATAGAGACGTGTTGAAGGTTTTGTCTCCTCTAGTGATCTTTACATCAAGAAAATTGATATTATTCTCTTGGATATCCCAGGTGAACTGTATGCGTTCGTAAATCAAATTAAGTTTGGATATTTCAAATGCTAACACTTCTTTGGCACCTTCCCAAACAATAAAGATGTTGTCGATAAATCGGACGTAAAGTTTGATATGTTGTTTCCAGATTTCTTGACTCAGGATGTTAATTTCCTCATAGTCCCTCATAAAGATATTCGCATACGTGGGGGCTGCCGAATTTCCCATGGATGTTCCGCTCTTCTGGATATACCATTCTTCTCCATAATTAAAATAGCTGTGCATCAGAGTGAACTGTAAAAGTTCCATCAAAAAAACTTTCATGGTATCTTCATACTCACTGGAGAGTAGAACTTTTTCAACTGCCTCAATGCCTGCTTGGTGGGGTATAGATGTATATAAGGCTTTGACATCAATGGTGGCCATGACTATAGGTTGTTCTTTGGTGATCTTAACTGATGCCAATTTTTTCAAGAAGTCTGTGGTATCTTTGATATATGATTGGGTGCCCACAGCAAAGGGTTGGAGGTATTTATCCAGAAACTTTCCAATTGGTTCGTGGATGCTTTTTGTGGTAGACACGATAGGTCTACATGGAGGCTTTTGTAAATTTTTATGAACCTTGGGTGTCATATAGAATGACGGGCTCCGTGGATCCATCTGTATCAAGTATTGTTTGGTCTTGTCTTTGATCGTGCCATTGTCAATTGCTTTCTTCAGGATTTGTGAGAGGATATCTTGAATTTCTCTAGTAGGATTGCATGACAGTTTCATATATAGGTTAGTATCTTCCAAATGTTCAACAACTTGTGACTCATAGTATGACCGATCCATTATAACTAATGCTCCACCCTTGTCCGCTTTCTGACAAATCACTGATTCATCATGGCTGATGTTTCTGATGGTGTTTAATTCGCTGGATGATATGTTGGTGTGTTTCCTATTATGAGGTTTAATAGTGTGAATATCTTGTTTACAGAGCGTTTCAACTCCCACAATCACCAGCGCACAGCAGAGCGTAGTTGTAGACTCCGCCTACCCATTTCCTTAATTCCCCTTCCGCCACTCCGTGGTAACTCACACGGAGTACAGCGGAGTTCGCAGAGAGCGGCTCACTCTATCTTTTCACTGGTGAGCGAGTATAGCGATCAGCGCGCCATTTCTTAACTGTTAACTTGTAACATCACTAGCGGTTTCTGTACCTTACTTCTAATACCGCTATGTTCCCTATATAAGCCTGGTAGGGTCCATGACTCATGCAAGCACCCTTCGCGTAGTTCACAACTCACGCCAGTATCGGAACCTTTTTCCCCCCCCCCCCACCCTTGGCGTAACTTATACTCTTCAGCTGTTAGCTTGATATAGAACAGCCGAATATTTGAGTTTGTTCTCATATACATTATGAGTTAAATGTATTAGAATGTCATTTATGTTGTCTAAGGTTTTATGTTTAAGATGTTGGTAATCACCGTTTAAATTTATACGTGTGGTGGGCGTTCCAGTAGTAGTACTAATCACCATTGTTTTAAACTTACAGATCCCTTGATAAAGGCACCGATTCGCGCCGAAATGCATTGGGAGGCCAAGGGCGGCCAGTGAAATGTTTAATACATCGTGATTATCAGATTGAAAAATTACTTGATTATGACGTTTGATGTGAAGTAACATTATGGATTTCGTCAAGCAGTTTGGATTATCAATAAATTGAATCATCCGTATGGATATCTGAATAACTGTCTTAAAAAATATTTTTTGCTGGCTACTCAGCACACACTTGTGCCCAGGGTTACAAGTTGATTAGTTTCCCCTTCACCCACATGTCCCCAACTGAGGATATACCAATTGTGTCCTATTTATCAAAACCAGGGCATTTACTGAGCTGTCCCAACATGTTGGGCTCCCAAAGTGGCGTGCTTTAGTCAAGCGGTTGTGCCAACCCAACTTCCTCGTGACTCCATGCCAGACCTCCACCCTGCGGGCTGTAGTGCCCGTCAAGTTAAGCTTAAGGGGATTGGTGTACAGTGCCTTATTGTAGCCGTCCTGCCCCAGGAGCCAGTGATCTGAATGGAAATTTGGATTGTTATGTGCACCAAACACCCTTCTATTTATTGCGGTCAATTGTGAAGCTTGGTAGTATAGCTGCATGTCTGGTAGTGCTATGCCACCGTCATACCATCCCATAGTGAGTTTATTCATCGCTATATGCGGTGGACGGTCCTCCCATAGTAATAATCCCCGCACAACGCTATCTATTCTGGAGAAATAGGAGTCTGACATAGTAATAGGGGTGTTCTGTAGCGCATATAGGAAGCGCTCAAGAACACCCCAAAAGTGCTGCTCGGCGCAAGAGGGTAAGTGGGAGGGACCACCAGTGTAAGACATCCGATTTGAGACGTTGGAGGGACCCCAGGAGATTATGTTCATAGAATAGGCTAGTATCCGGGGTCACAAAGATACCCAGGTATCAAAATCCCTGAGATACCACCGGTATATTGTAGCCCAGAGGGCTGGAGGGGGGTCACCCTATAGCACATACATCTGGGATTTAGACCAATTTATCTTCTATCCGGAATGGGCACCAAATATGTGGAATATGTGAAGTACCCACCGCAAGGATCGTGAAGGTGAGGCCAGATAGAGAAGAATGTCATCCGCGTAAAATGAGATGCGGTCTTCGTGATCTACCGTCCATTTCAGTCCCCGTAATTCTGGATCACCCCTAACCCAGACCGCCAATGGCTCCAACACAAGGGCGAAGAGCAGAGGAGACAGCGGACATCTTTGCCTTGTGCCCCACCCGAGGGAAAAGGTAGATGAGCGGTGATTATTGACGGTGACATGCGCAGTAGATTGTGTGTAAAGCAGCCTGATCCATTTTATTACTCTAGGTCCAAAGCTCATATGAGCCAATACAGCAAAGAGGAAATTCCATTCAATAGTGTCAAATGCCATGGTGGCATCTAATAACAGTAAGATCGCCTCCTCCCTGATAGTTCTGAGTCTACCAAGGGCCCCATTTAACCGTCTCAGCTTCCGGGCTGTGTTCCTCCCTGGCATAAATCCGGACTTGTCCGGATGAATTAGTCCGGTGATGTAAGGAAGGAGTCTGTTGGCCACTTTGCCTCGACGGTGAGAAGGGAAATAGGACGGTAGGATTTACAGCCGTCCGCCGGGTCATTTGGTTTGTGTATGACTGCGATGGAGGTGGTCCTGATGTCGGCCGGAATGAGACCGGATTCGAAGCATTCAGTATACATGTTTAACAGGTGAGGCGCTAACTAAGAAGCCATGGGTTTAAAAAGCTTGATAGGGAGCCTGTTGGGACCCATCGTTTTGCCAGAGCGGACACCCTGTATGGCCTTCAGAACTCCGTCTCGGTGATGTCCATTTCCAGGGCGTCTCTATCCTGTGAGGAGAGGCTCACAGGAGAGGCAGGAGGTCAGCCGACAACGGGGCCTGAGATGTTTTCGATGTATTGTAGACCGCTTCGAAGTGGGCGGCAAAAGTATCAGCAATTTCTTGGGGGTCAGTGAGGAGTGTACGGTCGGGGATAGATATGGCATGGACCCATCTCGAGGCTTGCTCCCTACATTCCAAACACGTCAGGAGTTTACTCGTGCATTCACCTTGCTCGTAGATTCCATGACGGGTAGCCAGGGAGCTCGCTGTGGCATCTTCTTAGAGAAGTTGCCTGTAGTCCTGCAGTATCATGTTTAAGGTATGTTGTGTTTCAGGATCCTGGGCACGAGCAATGGCCTCCTCCCTGACAAAAATATCTCTTTCCATCTTGACCACCCTCTTGGAACGCTCAGCCCTGTGTCCCACCATTAATGACAGCGCAAGGCCCATGATAACAGCGCCAAACAATCCCCAAAGTGTCTCTGCAGAAGCGACAGACCCCACATTTTCCACAAAGTAGTAATCAGTATCCTTAAGTAGCGCCTCCCTAAAATGGGGTATTTTTAGCGCCCAGAGGTTTACAGAAAGGGTACCGCGGCGCATGAATGTCCTGTGCATGTGTGAACATGTAATCTATTCGAGACTGGCTGTTGTGAGCCTCTGACTGAAACGTAAAGTGAGTATTGAGCGGGTAAAGCCATCTCCAGATGTCCACACTCCTAGGGCGTTGGCAAACTCATTGAGCTGGGAGCCCCGTGGCAAATCATCCTGGGGTGGGAGACGGTCCTTAGATCCATCCATAATTAAATTAAAGTCGCCCCCCAGTATCAGTTCTCCTAAGGGTAATTCCAGTAGTAGAGTGCCTACATCTCGTAATGTCAAGTGTTATAACCCAGGGGGGGGCATATGTGGAGACTACGTTAAGGACTTGTCCCTCCCTGGTGCCGTTAACAGCTGAGTATCTACCCTGCGCTTCAGTCCAGGTGTTGTGTATCATATAGGGGTAGCCTCTGCGAAGGAGGATTGCCACCCCCCTTGAGCCTGAGGAAAATCCTGAGTGAGTGATCATGCGATAGCCCCATCTATTCAGGGCCCCACAGGAGTTTCCAACCAAGTGTGTCTCCTGGAGCATCACAATGTCTATAGCATGCCGTTTCATATACTGCAACACTATACTCTTAACTTCGTCCCCAGGCCATTGACATTCCAGGTCAAGAGGTTAAGAGCTGCACCCGATGCCATCTAACTATTTTGTTGGGAAAATAAATCATCTTCAGGAACTTGGCAGCCAATGGACCTCCAGAACACCCCTCCACCCCATGGCCAGAACTTGTCGGCGGACAAGCACCTCTTGAACAGAGTTCTGCATTCACAAGGGACAGTGGGACCAATTGCTTCACAGAAGAACCAAGAGTGACAATGTACCAATACAAGAAACAAGACTCATTTTGGTATTCACAGAAGGCACATACTCATCAATGAGTAAGTGCCTTCTGTGAATATCAAAATGAGTAAGTGCCTTCTGTGAATATCAAAATGAGTAAGTGTCTTCTGTGACTACCAAAATGAGTAAGTGCCCTCTATAAATTCCAAAATGGTAGTAAGTTATGACTTTGTCTTAACTTAGTTCTATGAATCAGAACCTAAGTTTCTACGAATAGGGATTACTGAAAAGACTAAATACATATTTGAGTAAAAATACTGCAACTTGCCTTTTACATAAAAGAGACTGGACACCACACTACATGACACACCATATGTTAATGGAAGATGGTGATAGGTTACACCTTCTGAGACAGAAGTAGGTAATTTCATGCAGACATAACAATCACTCACATTCATTGTAACTACATATTGATAAAGGAGTTTAGTAAATACAGTTAATGACGAATCACTGTTTGATTTGTCATGATAATATATGCTCATATCCATTTGTTCTAAATTTGTAGTAGTAGTAGTTTTCTTAGTGACCACTTTCATTCTTTCGCTAATATTTGTGTTCCTTTGATTATTAGTCACCATTATACAGGTATCACAACTGTTAGGAATGACCACATCAACATTAGTATTATAATACTACATACACAACATTTAACACATTTCCGTTTTAAGCTAGATTTCGGATGTTCAGTCACATTTACTTCCGCCATTTTAGTAAAATTTATTTCTAAAATGTATTTTCTCTCTAAAAAAAAGGTAAAATCTTTGTGTGATCCCACACTTCAAAGGCTTTCAGCTTTTGGTCACTTTTTCCTCCTTTTCGATCTTTTTCTTCTTTTTGTTTGATAATTTCTCAATGAATCCACCCTCTGTACAAAAGTCTTTTCTTTAAGGTGGTCTCAATTCCCGTTCATCAGAGTCTTCAACAGTGTTCCTTTCTGGTTCTCCATTTAGATCAAGATTTTCAAAATCTTCATGGATAATGTAAGTCCACTATGGAGCTTTACATTTTCTACTTGGTACCCTCCCTATTTTTGACAACCTCAGTGATCTTCCTCTTGATTGTTCTTGTTCTACCTGACTTGACACCTAATTTACTTGTTCTAATTCTTTCCTTGTTTTTCTTCTCAGAATTTATCTCAGTCTTTTCAGTCCACTCGCCAGTGATCACCCTTTTTAACCTTCTTTGATTGTACTGCCTTTTCACCTTCTTCACCTATTTCAAGTGTTCTTTTATTTTCTAATTTTTTGGGTTGGACTTGTTCTGAATTCACTACTTCTTCTGTGGTTTGTTCTTGTTCTGGATCCTCTGGTATTTTTTTTCCTTCTTCCAACTGGGTTTGACCTACATTTTCTTCAATGGATTCTTTCTCTTCTGACTGATCTGGACCTTTATTTTCTATGATGGATTCTTCTTCCTTTTCTTTTTCAAACAAAATTGTATCTAGGTTTTCTGCAATGAGTTCTTTTTCTTTTTCTGACTGAGCTGAATCTGGGTTTTCTGCAACGGATTCTTCTATATTTTGCTTACTTCATTCTGGTCTTTCAAGTTCAAGCTCTCCTTTGGTCTTTACAGCAGCCTCTTCAGTCCCATTAACTGGTGTCCACTCTATTTGACTTATACTTGGTTGTTCATCGTCAATACGCTCTTCAGAGTCTGTTTCTCTGATTTCTCCGACATCACAACTTTCAGCTTCTGGCTCTTTTCTTTTTTCTACCAGTTGCTGCTTTTGTCGTTCAGGTGGACTTGGGACTCTTTGGGTGTGACTAGCATGGATCCAGTTTGACAAGCCAGCACACTGTACTGATGTTGTCATGACCATTATGATCTGTTGAGATCCTTTCCACCAGGGTTCCGAACACGATTTCCTTGTGTGTTTCTTTACCATAACCCAGTCTCCTGGACACAAATCATGAGCTTGATTCGGCTGTGCTGTAGTTGCATCTTCTCCAACCTTCGGTCAGTAATACTTCTAAGGCTCATTAAAACAAGGGGCAAAACATTAGGCCATTTCAGTGAAGTGGATGCACACACTATCCCTAACCTGGATTGAATTGTGCCATTTAGCTGCTCAACCACTCCAGATGCTTCTGGTCGATAGGCACAATGTAATTTCTGCTCAACTTTGAAAGCTGTACAAATCAGTTTGATTGTCTAAATATTAAAATGAGGTCTCTATCTGATTCCAAAGTGATTGGAAACCCAAATCGTGGAATGAGCTCTCTCAACAGTAGTTTTGCAACGGTGAGACTGTAATTTCTCCTCGTAGGATAGGCTTCTACCCATTGAGAAAACAGACACACAATGACAAGGACATACTTCAAACCGGTGCACGATGGCAACTCAATGAAGTCTAGTTGCAATCTTGAGAATGCTCCTTCTTCTTTTCCAATTTTTCCCCCACTGACCACTGTCTTTCTTCCTGGGTTTTGCAGTTGGCAGGTTAAACATCTTTGACAGAGACTCTCTGCCACTACCCTAAACTTTGGATTATACCATCTATGTCTGAAATGTCAAATCATGGCATCCCTCCCAATGTGTTTGGTTCCATGATATACACTAGCCATTTGCGACAACAAACTATCTGGCATTATTGGTCTACCCTTTGAACACACCCACACTTCATCATCTGCTCTTCTCGTGCAACCCGTTTTGATCCAGTGTTCCTTCTCTTTTGTGTCTGCCTCATCTGTAACTGTCTAACTTTGTCCCATGTTTCAAAAGGTGAGAAAAACATTTGTTGGTAATTGGTAGCTACTTTTTCCATCCCACTGTTCAGAGACATTGTATTTCGAGCACAAAATTGTGCCACTTGGTCAGCATACCGGTTGCCTAGTGTCACATAATCATTTCCTGACTTATGTGCGGCACATTTGATCACTGCAATTTCTTTTGGCAATTGCAATACTTCCAAAAGTTCTTTAACATCTTTGCCATTTTGGATGGGTGATCATGAAGAAGTCAGAAATCCCCTCTGTAGCCACAATTGGCCGAAGACATGCACAACCCCAAAACCATATTGACTGTCCGTAAATATGGCTACTCTCAATTTCCTCCCAATTTTGCAGGCTTTACTTAAAGCGAACGATTCAGCTAATTGGGCAGACTTTACTCCTCTTAGACAGGAAGCTTCTACGAAACCTGACACAGTACATACAGCATAACCAGACATCACTTCTCCATTCTCTCTTCTCAAACATGACCCATCAACAAACAGTACAAAGTCTGACTCTTCCAGAGGAATGTCAAGGAGGTCGGGCCTGGGCTTTGTAAACATTTCTGTCACATCCAAACAATCATGATCAACTTCCTCTTTCACTTCTCCACAATAGGAGTCGGGCAACAAGGTTGCTGGATTCGTCATGGTTCATCTTCTCACACTTAAATTTTCAGCACCCATAATAAATCTTTCATACTTAGTCAGCCAACTAGGGGTCAAATGTTGAGTACGAGTCCTTGTTAAAAAGATCTCAACTGAATGTGGTAGATACCCCCTTATAGGAAGTCCCATCACAATCGATTCACTCTGTTCCAGACTTACACAAGTAGCAGCTACTGCTTTTAAGCAGCCAGGTAACGCCGCAGCCTCTGGATCCAGAGTAGCAGAAAAATATGCTACTGGACGTAGGGACAATCCATGTCTCTGTGTTAACACTGAAAGTGTAAAACCTTCTCTTTCACAACAGAACAAAGCAAACTCTTTTGTATAATCTGGCATTCCCAATGCTGGTGCTTGGCATAAACAAGTTCTCAATTTTATAAATGCTTCCTCACTTTCATCATCCCACTCAATCGGATCCTTCACATCTTTTTGTGTCAACCTTATTAAAGGTTTTGCAAGCAGTGAAAAACAACGGATCCATTGACAACAGTATCCAACCACTCCCAAAAACATGTGCACTTCTTTCTTTGTTTTAGGCAAACTCATTTGTCAAATCACTTTTATTCTTTCCGGTGTCACCCTTCTGACTCCACTCTCTATCTTATGTCCTAGATATTGAACTTCTTGTTTGTAAAACTGTAATTTTTCTGGGGACATCTTGTGTCCTTCTTCTACCTACGGTTCAGTAAAGCTATTGTACCAGTGACATAAGCTTCTTTTGTCTTTGATGCCACCAACAGATCATCAATGTACTGAACCAAGACCGAATTTCCTGGCATGACCAACGTTTCTAAACATTTTTTCAGAATCTTATTGAAAATCGAAGGACTCTCTGTGTACCCTTGACAAAACCAGGTTTCCGAACCAGAATGCAAAAAGATATTGACTATCCTGGTGCAATGGAATGGAAAAGCTTGGCTTAAAACAATTACTGTGTACCAATCAATCAATCAATCTATTTGTAGAGCGCGCTATTTACCCGTGAGGGTCTCATGGCGCTGAGGGGGGGGGGGGGGGGGATGGAAGCTTCGCTACTGTTCATAGAGCCAGGTGTTGAGGAGTCTTCTGAAGGCCAGTAGGTCTTCGATCTGCCGTGGTGGGTAGGAAGGGTGTTCCAGGCCTTGGTGGCGAGGTAGGAGAAGGATCTGCCACCTGAGGTTGTTCGTTGGATGCGGGGCACGGCGGCGAGGGTGAGGCTGGCGGAGCGGAGCTGGCGGAGAGGGGTGTGGAAGCTGAGTCTGCTGTTCAGGTAGGCTGGTCTGGCGTTGTGGAGTGCTTTGTGTGCGTGAGTGAGGAGTTTGAAGGTGATCCTCTTGTCGACGGGGAGACAGTGCAGGTTTCTCAGGTGGGGGGTGATGTGGCTGCGGTGGGGGACGTTGATGATCAGTCGTGCGGAGGCATTTTGGATGCGCTGTAGTCGTCGTAGGTGTTTGGCTGGGATTCCGGCGTAGAGTGCGTTGCCATAGTCCAGCCTGCTGCTGACGAGGGCCTGTGTCACCGTTCTTCTTGCTTCGGTCGGGATCCACTTGTAGATCCTGCTGAGCATGCGGAGGGTGTTGTAGCAGGAGGAGGAGACGTCGTTGACCTGTTTGGACATGGAGAAGGAAGAGTCGAGAATGATTCCAAGATTGCGTGCGTGGTCAGTGGGTGTCGGTGCTGTCCCCAGAGTGGTTGGCCAGCAGGAATCGTCCCAGGCTGAGGGGTCGGCTCCGAGGATGAGGACCTCCGTCTTGTCCGAGTTCAGTTTCAGATGGCTGCTCCTCATCCAGTCGGCGATGGCCTTCATTCCGTCGTGAATGTTGGTTTTGGCGGTGCATGGGTCCTTGGTGAGGGAGAGGATGAGCTGAGTGTCGTCAGCATAGGAGATGATGTTGAGGTTGTGGTGGTGGTCCACTTGTGCGAGGGGGGCCATGTAGATGTTGAACAGTGTCGGGCTGAGGGAGGAGCCCTAGGGGACGCCGCAGATGATGTTGGTGGCTTTGGATCGGAAAGGTGGGAGGCGGACGCTCTGGGATCTGTCAGAGAGGAAGGATGTGGTCCAGTCGAGGGTCTTCTCTTGGATACCGGCTTCTTGGAGGCTTGTTTTTAGAGTGCGATGGCAGACCGTGTCGAAGGCGGCTGAGAGGTCCAGGAGGATAAGGGCAGATGTTTCGCCGTTGTCTAATTGGCACCTGATATCGTTTGTGGTGGCGATGAGGGCTGTCTCGGTGCTGTGGTTTCGTCTGAAACCGGATTGGGACGGGTCCAGGATGTTGTTGTCTTCGAGGTGGCGGGTCAGTTGCATGTTGATGATTTTCTCGATGATCTTCGCCGGGAACGGGAGCAGGGAGATGGGACGGAAATTCTTGAGGTCCTTGGGGTCCGCCTTGGGCTTTTTGAGGAGAGCGTTGATTTCGGCGTGCTTCCAGCTTTCCGGGAATGACGCTGTTTCAAAGGAGATGTTGATGATCTTCCGTAGTTGGGGTGCGATGGCTGCGTCTGCCTTGTTAAATATGTGATGTGGGCACGGGTCTGTCTGTGATCCTGAGTGGATGGAGTTCATGACCTTGCGTGTCTCGACGTCGCTGACGTTGGACCAGGAGGTCAGGCGGCTGGTGCTGTTCGTGTTCGGGAGAGGGATGGAGACTGGCGTGGTTGGGTCGGTCGTGGTGTTGAAGCTTTCGTGGATGTCGGCGATCTTGCGGTGGAAGAATATGGCCAGTGAGTCGCACAGTTCCTGTGAGGGGGGGATGTCGTGGTGTCGGCGCTGGGGTTGGAGAGTTCTTTTACAATGTGGAAGAGCTCTTTGCTGTCGTGTGCGTTGTTATCCAGGCGGTCTTTGAAGGAGGATCTCTTGATTGATCTGATGAGGTGGTGGTGTCTGCGGGTGGCGTCCTTGAGGGCTGCGTGGTTGTCCGGTGTGTATTCATGGAGCCATTTCTTCTCCAGTTTCCGGCGGCGTGCGCGCTTGGAGGCCAGGAGCTCGTTGGTGAACCAGGTGGCTCTCTTGCTGGCGTGGTTGTTGGAGGATTTCTTCAGTGGGGCGTGGGTGTTGGCACAGTCGTTGTTCCACTGTCTGAGGTTGCAGGCTGCGGCATCTGGGTTGGTGGGGTCGGTGGGTGGGTTCTTGGAGAGGGTGGTGATCAGCTCATCTTCGGTGACCTTGCTCCAGCAGCGGCGAGACAGCTGTTGGGTGCGATGGTGCATGGTTGGTTTTTTGAAGGTGAAGTGAATGCAGCGGTGGTCGGTCCAGTGGGGTTCGGTTGTGTGGTCGAAGGTGACGTGGGTGCTTGTGGAGAAGATGATGTCCAGTGTGTGGGCGGCGGCGTGGGTGGGCGCGGGGACTTGTTGTCTGAGGCCGAGGTTGGCGAGGTTGCCGATCAGCGTGGAGGAGTTGGCATCGTTGTTGTTCTCAAGGTGGAAGTTCAGGTCCCCGAGGAGGATGCAGTCCGTGGAGGCGAGTGCGTGGGTGCTGGCGAGGTCGGCGATGGAGTCGCTGAAGCGGGCCCGGATCCGGGGGGTTTGTAGATGAGAGTTCCTCTGAGAGTGGTGTTGGGGTCGGTGTGGATCCGGAAGTGCAGGTGTTCAGCAGTGTTGAGGGAGTCGTCTGCTCAGGTGGTGACCTTGAGGGTGGACTTGTGGACGATGGCTATTCCTCCTCCGATGCCGTTGGCCGGACCCTGCTGCTGATCTTGTATTCGTCTGGGATGGCTACGGCGATGTCTGGAGTAGAGGAGTCATTCCACCACGTCTCGGACAGGAAGGCTGTGGTGTTGAGCAGGTCCCAGAGCTCGATGGCGTGTTTGCGTGCGGAGCGGGTGTTGAGGAGTATGCAGCGGAGGTGGTTGGGTCTGGTTCTTGGTGGTTTGATGGTTCTGTCGCAGGTGAATCTGCAGCTCCGGCAGGAGAAGGGTCCGTGGGTGTGTTTCGGGGCGGCCTGGTTGCAGCGTTGGTCTCGGCCGGTGTTGAGAGCGTGGTGGGAGTCGGCATCGTAGCTGAGTCTGGATCGGTGTGGTGGGGGCGCGGGGGCCAGGGGTTCTGGTGCTGGGCGGGTCCAGGCGCGGACGGGCGCAGACGGGCTTGCCTTGAGTGCGCCAGGCGCACCCTGCCTTGGGTGCATCCCACGGTATCTGATTGAGAATCACTGCTGGATTTGGTACTACTGGACAACAGGGTACTACTATTTTATTAATTTTCCTCAAATCTTGCACTATTTTATATTTTCCACTAGGTTTTTTAAGATCCCTTGGTTGGCGAATTACAAGGACTGCTCAATATTTCTTTTAGAATACCTTGTTCAATCATTTGATCAATTACTGGGGCAACTCGTGCCTTTACTTCAGGGCTCATTCTATATTGTGGTGTGTTTGGATATATTGCACCTTCTTTTACCACAATTTTAACAGGATCTACCTTTGCCATTAGGCCAATTTCTTTTCCTGTAAAATCCCACACATCTGACCTCACTGTGGTTCTCAATTCATCAGGCAAATCGCTCTCAGTGAGAAGTAAAAACATCTCATTCACTTCTGTTCCCTGCTTCGTTAGCATCATCTTGTAAGCAACATCTTCATCAGGTGTTTTGAATGCCACACCATCAGGCATACGAAAGATGGTGCAGTTCATCTTGCACAATAAGTCCCTACGTAATAGATTTACTGGACTCGAGTCGCATACCACAAAACGATGTATGTCTCTTAAATTCCCAATATTCACTTCTATTGGTTTTGTGACTGGGGTCCTAATTTGGTTATTTGAGAGTCCGACAACTTCCATAGTTTTTCCCGAGAGGGGTAAGTTTGGAATTTCCGCTGTTCTCACAGTAGAACGGGTAGCGCCAGTATCCACTAAAAAAGTTATGTCATTTCCTTCAACCTTTCCATCAACAAAAGGACCTGACTGATCTACCGCCAAGAATTCCCCAAGCACGCATTCCTCCTCCCCCCTAAGGCACTGTCATTGAGACATCTCCGAATCACTTGCATTACTTTGCAACCAATATTGTTGAACGGTCTGTGTATTCTTACTCCCTTCTCCACAGAATCCGGTGTTAATACTGTATCTCTGCACCTGAGAGTTCCCATTGTTGGGCAAAGGGGCTTGTGGCACCTGCAACTGGGGAGTAACTACCTGTTGCTGTTGTTGCTGGTTCACAACCACCTCATTCTGCATATGTGGATTTAAAATTTGATTTAGCCCATTATTATGTTGAATATTTCTACACTCATTCTTCCAATGTCCAAGCTTTCGGCATCCATGACAAGGATATTTCTTTTTCACTTCATCTCTACTCATTTGCCCTCTTCCCTTATTTCTATTTGATACCTGACTATACTGATTTTGCCCATTCATATGGTTATCATTCTGAGAACCAGAAACTGCCTTTTGGTGTTCTGCCAACTTCCCTTGTGCCCACATAATTTTCTCTTTTAACTTTTAATATTTTGCATCAATGTCATCACTGAAGTACTATGCATACTTTAGAATGTTATCGATTGGTTGCTTTGCCAGCAAAGCATATGCTGTTGAATCATCTGACTAATTTCTGATCTTAGCCCATACACAAACCTATATACAAAATGTACCACATCCTTATCACCAATGTTTTCAAATCCACTGTCCTACTTTAAACCTATAGTAACCTTTCATAGTATGCAAGCACTGACTCCTTAGGTTCTTGAGTTGTTCTGTCTATTTTAAACCAATCTGTTTGGGGAATTTTACCTTTCAGAAAGGTATTTTTGACTTTTCTATATCTATTCCAAATTCTAAAGCTGCTACCGCTATCCTCTCATGAAGGTTCTTTGTTCTCCAAGTTATACTTTTGCATAAAAACAACAATTCTTCATCTCCACATAAACCTAATCTGTCTGGGCTTATTGTACCAATAATAATTTTTTCCAAATCTACTCTCAACTTACTTACATCTATACTTTTAGTTTGAGATTTCTTCTTTACTAATCCTTTTGCCCATTATTCTAGATCTTCTGGTGGAAATCCAGTAGAATTTCCTGCCCCTGGGGTAACAGTTGTTACTTTCCTCCCTGCATCTATGGGTGAAATTCTTTTTGGGGTTTCAGTTATAGTCTCAAGATTTGGGAGATCTATTAATGAGACATTTAAATCACTCTCACTAGTCTGATCTTCTAACATTACTATCTCTTTTTTAACACCATTCTGTGAGACTGTCACTTTTTGCGGTTTTGGTGTACTTTGTTTGTCACCATACCATGGAATGACACGACCAATAGTTACTGGCAATGTCAATGCTTCGGCATTTAAACCTAACTGATTTATTTTCTGAATTCTCTCTTCTTTTGTTTTAATTCAATGCATCCCTTTCCTTTTCTTGTGATGCTCGGATGACTGTTGGATCATATAGAACTTGAGGAACCAATGGTGTTCCCATCATAGGGGCACTTAGAGTTGCATCCCTAGCACTTTCTTGATAAGGCGGAGGTTTATTAATTAGAATATCTTCTAACAATTCATCATCAGATTCATCACACCCTCTTCCTGGCACACCCATGTGTTTCTTTTCTTTCCTTTCGTTTACTCCCTTCTTGATCTTCCGCCATTAACACTGGATATAAACCCTCTGTTACTCCAGCTCGTCTCCATCTTTTCATCTGATCTACTCGAGTGTCAAATGGTTATCTATGTAAAAATCCTCTATTAATTCTTCTACCTAATCTGTATTTTTTTTCGCTCATATGCCTCAACTCTCCATTCTTTCAAAAAATCATACTGAGTTAGTCTAGGTTTTGGTTCTAACAAATTCATCCTATCTCTCCATTTCTGAAGAATCCTCTTATTAAATGTACCATGTTCTGGAAAAGCTAGAACAGTCACCTTTCATATATTCCATCCAATTTTCCAACCATACACATGTATGATATCCACTTTCCATCATCATAAAGGAAGCAGGTGTGATAGGGGGTGGCATAAGAACTCCTTGCCTAGTTATTATATGTTTGTCTTTCTTAAAGAAATTCTTGTTCTTATTAATCAGCTTCTTTCTTCCGATTCTTGTAACTTAACTAATTTAGTCAGTAAAATCCCGAAACTCCTCCGTATTTTCACAGACCCTGTTTGTTAACACTCGTCTTATACCACCACGACTCACACTAACAATCCAATCAGGGCTCACTACGTATTCCTCTCTTCATCCAATACCAGCACAATATTTTCCTACTGACCAATCAGAGCTTATAACACACCCACTCGACTGACCAATGCCAGTGCGGCTCTCTGTGATGTCAGTATGGCTCCTACTACTGACCCTCCCATCACAAAGTACTACACTAATGTCTTTGCTAACTTTTCTTTATAATCTCTTGTCAGTAATAACGTAAAAACAGTGCTACTCTGTCTGCTCCGCTAAACCAAAGATAGTTTCTTCACTCGTTTCAAAGAGAAAGTACTTCCTATCACTAGGAGTAACAAGCATTTGCAATGCAATAGGTCTCGCATTAGGAAATTTTGAGCTATTGGTCTTGTAAATGCCAATTTTTTTATTTATGTGTTGTTTTTGAAAATAGCTAAATTAATAGCTTTGTCATTTACAATGCCAATAGTTAAAACTTTCGCAAATGTGACACCTATAGCATTTGTAATACAACATGTTTTCTATTTACGTGACTTAGATGTATTGATATTACAAATAACAATGGCTTTTAATTTTTTTTAAATAATTAATACTTAAACAAAAGTGATTGTAATTTATAATGGCAATAGCTTAAACTTTTATAAATAACTTTTGTGAAGATTATGTTAATTGTATTTTATTGTGACGAAAATCCAAGAACAGAAGTGAAATATTAACATCTTTTTGTGACATTTGTAATAAAGCTTGAAACATTGAGAGAACATATTTGAACCAGTGATGCTGTGGTTGTGCTGAGTGATGCTGTGGTTGCGCTGAGTGATGCTGTGGTTGCGCTGAGTGATGCTGTGGTTGTGCTGAGTGATGCTGTGGTTACGCTGAGTGGTGCTGTGGTTGCGCTGAGTGGTGCTGTGGTGGTGAAAAGTGATGCTGTGGTGGTGCTGAGTGATGCTGTGGTGGTGCTGAGTGGTGCTGTGGTGGTGCTGGGAGGTGCTGTGGTGGTGCTGTGGTGGTGCTTAGTGAAAATGTGGTGGTGCTGAGTGATAATGTGGTGGTGCTGTGGTTGTGCTGATTGATGCTGTGGTGGTGCTGAGGGATGCTGTGGTTGTGCTGAGGGATGCTGTGGTTGTGCTGAGGGATGCTGTGGGTGCGCTGAGTGATGCTGTGGTTGCGCTGAGTGGGGCTGTGGTGGTACTGAGTGGTGCTGTGGTGGTGCTGAGAGGTGCTGTGGTGGTGCTGTGGTGGTGCTGAGTGATGCTGTGGTAGTGCTGAGTGATGCTGTGGTAGTGCTGAGTGATGCTGTGGTGCTGAGTGGTGATGTTGTGGTGCTGAGTGATGCTGTGGTGGTGCTCAGTGGTGCTGTGGTGGTGCTGAGTGGTGCTGCTGAGTGATGCTGTGGTGGTGCTGAGTGGTGCTGCTGAGTGATGTTGTGGTGGTGCTGAGTGGTGCTGTGGTGGTGCTGGGTGGTGCTGTGGTGGTGCTGAGTGGTGTTGTGATGGTGCTGAATGACAATGTGATGGTGCTGAGTAATAATGTGGTGGTGCTGTGGTGGTGCTGAGTGATAATGTGGTGGTGCGGAGTGATAATGTGGTGGTGCTGAGTGATAATGTGGTGGTGCTGAGTGATACTGTGGTGGTGCTGAGTGATACTGTGGTGGTGCTGAGTGATACTGTGGTGGTGCTGAGTGATACTGTGGTAGCGCTGAGTGATGATGTGGTGATGCAGAGGGCAGAAAGGCACAACAAGACCCAAGGCATTGCAAATGCTTGTTTAATTTATGGTTGGGGTAACACAAAGAATGCCTGAGTGAGAGGTGGGGTGAAGAATTAACACAGACAATGAGAAGGTGAGCAGAGAGAAGGATAAACGAAAGAAGCAGCACAGGCAGGAAAAAAGAAAGAAGCAACAGCAACATTGACACTGAGATAGAAGGAGTAAACGGGAATCAGCAGCATTTTTAAAGTGGACTTGACAAACACTGCGATTAGGTGGGAAACAATATTAGAAGAACACTTGCTGGAATAGCTACCCCTCAATATGTAGGCAAAAAAAGATGTTAAACCCAAAAGGATGCAAAAATTGCCGACAAAAAGTGACATAAAATCTGCACAGACCAGTTGATAATACTGCACCTGAAGCAGTTAAGTCAAAGTTGGCCCATGATGTGCATGTCTTACGCTGGCCCCTCGTTCCTGGTGGTGGGGCACAACTTCCTGTTTACTAAAGCAGAGCCATCATTGTCTCATCAGGTACAAGTATAAGCTCCGTTTTCAAAGCACACACACTTCAAATGAGTTTTAACCCCATACATAGAGGAATAACAAAGTAAAGAAGAAAACGCTACGTGAGTATATTGCAGAACTGTTTAAAAACTGTGTTCTGGGAGGAGGTATCATTCTCGGTAGACGTGTGAGCTGAGCTCCTTCTTTCGCAAAGAAAGTAGAGGTGAGCTTGTTTCTTGTTATTTCTCTTTGTTCACCATTTTGGGATAGGGTTGTTTTTTAAACATGAAGCGCGGACAGAACGGCTAAGAACTCTGTTTTAATCTAATAATTGTGACACATGCTAAGAGGGAAAAAAACAGTTATGATTAGAAAAATCCTATTTCGTAACACAACACTGCACAAGTTTGCACTTTTCACCATGAAGTGTGATTTGCCCCCTGTCGGTTTCTGTCACTGTCGAAGACCGAAAGCAATTCATAATTATGATGGTCAATTAGGGAGGTTTCACAGCTGTAATTGGGCAAGATAAAACCTAGGCCAGCTAAAAAGTGCACTCTTGCGTAGGGCCCGTGGGTCAAGGCACTGAGGTCAGCAAAGGAGCAGACTTGTGGGAGGGAGCATTCTGTTGTTGTCTATTATTGTATAACGTGTTAGGAGACACTTCGGAAGTAAATTGAGAACAACAAAAAATGGCAGAAAGAATAAGGAGGCACAAGTCATCTGCAGTTCACAGCGTTAACAAGTTTTCACGACCTGTTATCAAAGCAAAGGGCAGCGCTTGAGGTGCTGACAACGCATGACACATGGCTACCCAGTGCACGCTTTGGGCTTTAGACTCTTGACATGCTCCCATGAAATAATCCCACCAGGCATTGAAATCACGCTGTGAAAAGGTGCCCCAAGGCTGTTACTCGCATTTCAGTTTGTTAGATTTCTTTAAAATGAAGGTGTTTGAGCCGTGCAGATCAAAAGTTCAAAATAAAGTGCGGCTAAAGTATTGTCTGTTTCTGATGTCTGCCTGCAGTGGGAGCCCCTGCTCGGTGAGGTTTTACGTAAAACATGGCTCATGTTTTCCTAACTTGAAAGCGGTCCTGCGTTGAGACAAAGCACAGCTCCCGTGTACTTAAAATTGATGTGTTGGCTGCCAGTGAAGCTGTGTGTAAGTAAGTTTACGTATAGAATGAATGCATCTGAATATGGCCCGCAATGGGAACGTTTTTTATATGTGTTTAACAAACATGCAATGATAAAAGACATTGTAATTTACAATACCAATAGGTCAAATTTTTGAAAATGCGAGACCTATTGCATTGACTTATTCCTGGTGTAATCTGGTGCCAGTTGCGGAGCTGGGCAGGTAGCATGCAATGTGCCGGACCGGGCAGACTGCTCAGCTTATGATTTTTATCGCGTTTTTATAGGGTTGAGAAAGCTGAAGTCTTTTTAAAATAATACAGCCTGGCTGTGACCTATGTGTGCCCCATACTTACTCTCCTGAGGGCTTATATGTTTTCCTGTCTTCATTGCTTGGTTTTGCTCACGAGAAAGTGTCACTAAATCATTGGATTGTCACTCAAAAGTGCGCTGAAATTATGAAAATGTCACCAGAAGCTATCTGAAACCTTGGAAGCTATGGTGGCTCTAGTTTTATACACGTAGCGCGCCTGCTTGTTGCCCATGTAACACTGTGCCCGGCAGCAACTCTACAGCACGCACCCTGCTAAAGGGATCAAAAGAAAGAGAGAAAAAGTGTGACAAAGGGAGAAAGTAGGGGTGGAAAAGAACGTGCAGGAGTGTGTTTAAGGGGCATGGAGTGTCTGGTGATGGATTCAATATGCATGAGGGTAAATCATGACTATGCAGTTTTGATTTTCGGCACAACTGTGCATCGCTGGTAGCAGCATACGAGCAAAAAGGTCTGGGGCCGGCACTTATTATTTCACAAATTACGCACCAAATTACTCCCCTAACAGCTTGCATGCACAGATAACGCTTTCTACCCATTCAACTGGGAAAAGCGGAGTCTCTGCAGCCTCGCCATGGCCCCATGGCACTCTGTGCAACGCCGAGCCTCTGTAGCCTCCTCCTGTACCTACCGGCCGGGTCCGAAGTTCTCTGCCCATGACGTCATGTTAAGCTTCCACAACCTGCACCTGTTTCACGTTATCAGGGACAGTTCTAAAGCATATGGCCATGTACACCACCAGCATCCCTAAAGCGCTTTACCCTTTAAGCCCCAGATCAGACAGAGCCAGTGAATGCCCACACTGCTCCTGTGGGCACGGTGTCAGCGAATGTTCTGTATCAGCATGCCTCTTGCAAAACTGCCTGCCCTAACATCCCGGTGGAAATGTGAGACTATGAGGGCAGCTAAAGCCGTGGTTGCCGTGCAGTGCACAACTTATGCAGCAAGAGACGGCTGTGTGCCTGAACCTTGGCGCACACAACTAATATCACACAGTAGTAAAAGAAAAAGAACACTAGAGGCCACAATTTATTTTATAGCAGCACATTTGTTAAAAATAGCAGCCATCACGTGCTTCAGCGGATTTCAAAGGAATATCGTGATTAGCAAAATCTCAAAAAGCGTTTTCCTAGACAGCGAGCGCCACAAGCCTCTGAGTCAGAGAGCCCTAGAGCCCTGCTTTCATCCAGTGCCTATGCAGCTCCGGCTAAACTGCTCTCGGCGAGGCCAAATCAAACCGGAACTGCCGTGGTAAGCAGACATATCAGGCACACTAGGAATGTCTGTCCGGTCCTGTGGAGCAGAATGCTGTTCCACTGCTGTGTTTTGCTGGTGTGGGTTTAACAAAAAAAAATTTAACATGATGTTTTGAAGCAGGCGAAAGAGGGAAGAGGCATCCGACGCTGCGTGTCCACAGGCAGAGCCCGTAGCACAAAGTGGTGAAGCGAGGGAGCCTAAATGTAGGACGGAAGCGTGCAGCCTTAAGGTTGCAGACTCCAGGAGCTCACTCCACATCTGCAGGCTGGCTCCAAAAAAGAAGGGGGTGTGTGGAGGGCGGATAGGGCCATGCAGGGCTCGTGGCAGATCGACAGTCCAGCTGGGACGCATCCGTCCCGCCTTGCCGGCTGCTGGCTTTCTCGGGTCAGTCTGGGCTGCAAATAGAGCACCTGCTGGAATTTAACATTGGAAAAATGTACGGTATGTACCGTACCATGGGGATTTTGATGCAGTAACCACCAGACTTTGCATGTTGCTCCCAAGAAACTGACAAAAGGTGCCACTTATCGCACCCGATAAATAACAGAGCCCACGGTATTGGCATTTATCTGATGCAGCAACAGACAGCTGGAGCCCCACACCGTCGGAATCAGAGCCTCTGTGGGGAATATGGGGATTCCCTTTGTCTAGAAAGGTTTAACTCTGCCTTTTTAATATGTTACTCCATTAGTTTCTTTGCTTATATGCGAGTTCGCTTCTGTTTCTAGTCTCTACTTTCAGTTGCTGGTGCCTTAAAACTGTACTTGTGCAACAGTTTGCACTTTGGTTTAAGAATCCCAGCCAGAGGAACATTACACGGTATGGAATGTTAACCCTTCGCCATCGCCACGGAGCAGAGCGCCTGGAGACGTTTCATAGGCACTTTGGGCGGTTGTTCGAACTGCATGTGCGGGTTACAAATGAACAATAAAAAGAATAGAATTATTGTATTTCAACTCCTGGCTTTCTGACTTCATAGACTTGTGATAGCTCAGAAATACGCTATTTATGAACGGGGAGCAATGCGACCTGTTATATTCTGGGTTTAAATGCTGTACGTGTTCATCAGATGGATGAAGGAAACGCGGGACACGCCCAAGAGAGTTTATTTTCTGCATTGTTTGTAAAGCACAATCTGAACCCTGTCAACTACTCCCCATTTGGCTAAATCTTTAAAATGCACTTGGGTTACACATCACTAAAGTAACAAGTACCTGGAAATCGCTGGAGTTCCTGGCAAGCCACCGGCCCGACTGGCGCGAAATCCGGA
This sequence comes from Lissotriton vulgaris, assembly GCF_964263255.1. Classification (NCBI taxonomy): domain Eukaryota; kingdom Metazoa; phylum Chordata; class Amphibia; order Caudata; family Salamandridae; genus Lissotriton; species Lissotriton vulgaris. Next base: position 388,537,766 of record NC_141687.1, read on the forward strand.
AGTCCGGCAGCGTCATGCTTGCTGTGGGGCGGGACTTCCGCCATAAGCTCGTGCACGAAGTGACTCGCCGAGATGGACGTGGTGACGCCGGGCTCCCATGCCGGAGGGGGAGCCCGGCGGTGGCAGCAGAAAAGTGGTTGAGGCTGTGAATACAAGTGTGGGAAGCCCCGTGTGTGCCACGTCAATGGAGGCGGAGTAGATGACACCCGGTGAGTGAGACTTGGTGCCTTGGGGGCTCGTGCACAGGCTCGGGCGGCTGGTGCGTGTGTGCGCGGCCATGGCGGCTGGTGCGTGTGTGGGCAGCTGGTGCGTGTGTGCGTGGCTGGGGGCGGCTGGTGCGTGTGTGAGCTGGTGTGTGTGTGAGCTGGTGCGTGTGCGCGCGGCTGGTGCCGGCTGGTGCGTCTGTGCATGTGGTGGCGGCTGGTGCGCGTGCACGGACCAGAATCTGCTCGATCACGGACCTGAATCGCCGCTCGTGACCCTCTCTGCGTCCGTTGACAAGCACCTTGGCAGCAATAGGTCTCGAACGAGACCTAAAAATCACTGTTTACCCTTCACTGTTACTCTTCTAGGGATACTCCTCCTTTGGGTAAGGCCGAAGTTTCACAGACTGGTCCTCTGCTATCACTCACATCTACTCTTATATAATATAGTCCCTAATATAACACCTACAGCCCTGCATAGCTTTTAAGTATTATGACAACAGACGAGGAACCTTCTGCCGTGTGATTTCCTTACCACACTCTTCTTAAATTCCGTTCCTGGGATTCCCAGGTATCTCGGTACCTGTGCTTCCAGACAACATAAAACACAACACTAAATCTTATTGTTAAACATTTAGTCAATAATCAAAAATTAATAATCAATAATCAATTATCGCCAAATTAATTAATAATGACCATCGCTCTGCTACCAGAAAAACTGATCCAGCGAAAGGCCAGGATGAACATTTCACAATCAACAAATCTTTTACATGCACCCATATACACGTTCCATTTTCCTGGCTGTTTCGCTGGGGGTCAAGTTTTATATTCACTTTCATCTTGATTATTCAATGTCTAACTACTCTTCACAGATCAACACTCTTCCTTTGGTCAATGGACCATTAGTTGAGTAGTTAATGGTGATATTAACAATTAACTAACTAACTTACAGATCTTAATGAAATAAACACAGACTCTGGGCAAGATTCAATGAATTTTATCTAAATCTCAGGCATAAATGAACGCTCATTAGTACAAATTCACAGTGCAAACTCCATCAACTTTCATGGGAGAGAAAAATGTATTTAACAAATAGATTTAATTCACAGACTTATCCAACAATTCAATGCATTAGGAGTGGATAGATGAAGAGACAAACGGCGTATTTGCAAAAGATATGCAAATTTAAGACAGAATAATAATTACCCAATGGTGAAACAGAAAACCCAACCCTCTGGCCAAAGGACTGGTGGAGGTCTCCCGATTAAGAATCAGTAGACAAAGACTATACGACAGGATCAGGACAGGGTAATACTTACTAAACTTCTCTATAGACCCGACGCACCAGAGTGCATCCCTCTCTTGCACTCTCTCCCTCCTTAATATTCTTCCGGCCGGAATCTTCAATCTAATCAGGTTGTCATTCAGGAATTAATCTTCCCAGTCTGTTCTCTTCTTTCCAGCAGCAGCTCTCGCCTACACCTCACCAGCATCGATGTCTCATCAACTCTCTAACTTATTTTAAGTCACTCCAGATATACTCTTTATTTCTGCATGTCCCATCTTCAAAAGTTGTAAATCTCAGTGGATCACGGACTCTGATTGGGCAGGGGCAGGTGAGTTGTCATCACCTCATGCTGACATATTCACTTCTTTAATAAACCTTATTATCTGACAAACCCTTCTCCTTTAGCTCATTCATTATTTTCTTTTATTTCCTTTTCAAATCCATTAGATGTTTCAATTCAATATGCATTTGAATACAGTTCTACAGTCAAGATGATGGTTTACACAGTGACTTGTCCTTGGCTCTTGGCAGCCTGTCAGCAACACGGTCAGCGGGTCACATCCTTATCACACTGCGCATGTTCTAACTCGCGTCCATCTTCACCGCCATCTTTTTCATTTGTCTACCAAATTAGGCCCAAACGTACACTATTAATAAAGGAATCATAAACAAATGTTACTTTATCAAATATGTGATTGGCACTGTTCACCACCCACTTCTACTCTATCCCATGTTAAATTCTCCTTCTTTAAACCAAAGCATTAGCAGCAACACACTTTCTTTGTTTGAAGTTCCGGCAAGCATGTGCTAGGCATGCCGTGCCTCAAAACTTAAGGTTAGTAACTCTTGCGCATGGGTGAGAGTTTTCCCTCTCAAACAGGTTAATCACGTGGTTATCTACGTAGTTCTAATTTGCATATGCGTGAAAGCGTTTTCGCTTTCAAGCGGGATTTAGTCGCGCTACAAACTATTCTTTGTTATTTTAATCGTGCATTAAGCTCTTTTCCCCATTTGTGAATGTTGTGATCATGTTATTTTTCTCTTCTTTACTATTTCTAGTGATTAGAACTTGTTAATGAGAGATTGATCCGAGAAAGTTTTGTTTTCTTGAATCCTTGCTCCATCAACGGTATGCGTTTTATTGGCATGCATTGTAATATTTTCAATGTAATGGCTGTTTTCCAAGCTGATAGGATAGCATGGTGGGCTTATTGTAGATCACGTTTAAATCCCTGCATTGCCAACTCATGGTCTCATTATAAGACTGCCAAAACTCATTCTATTGACATGTGTTAAAAATTAGAGGCTGGTAATTAAGCAGCAAGGATCAATAACATTTATGGTATGTGCTACCTGAAGGGTGTTGTAAGGCGAAAAATCTCCCAGTCCACTATGGCAAATGCTTTCTTTAGTTTTGATGAGCTATTCAAGGCCTAAAACAGTTGCACATAATCTACAACATCTTTTTCTGATATCATTCTTTTAAAGCATTCAGATTTAAATAAGGTAACAGACTCAGGACTATTGTAATCTCCTTTAAGATACAGAGGACAGCACCAGAGCATTTAATCAGGACTACCTCCTGCTCCTCTCTCCAGCAACATTCTGCCAGATGGAATCAGAAGCCTTCTGAGGATCAGTTCTCACTACAGAGCCAAACAAGGGTTCCGCAGTAACTTTCCTCCATTAAGGCAAGGACTCTACAGGTGCCAAAAGGAAAGTTTTCCTCCAATAGGGTAATTCTGTGAAGTGGCTATAAGGTGACATGGCAGGGCTATATATGTATTTTAATTTATACACCAATAACAGTAAATGAATTAAAGCTCTTTCAGGCCTCACTCAGCTTATTTGCATTACATAGAACTGCAGAAATACATATTGTGTACAATCCCATGTGTCCTTCTGTTCACTGAATAACTTTGTTAGGGTGGGACAGATCTGATTGGACAGAATAGTTATGCAAGTTTCAGGTAGCATGTTAGAAATGATGTTAAGGGTACACTCTTGAACTAGCGTTCCACATGAATGCTGGATGGCCATCAATGAAAGGCTTATAATACATACAAAGCATCTAGGAGTCAGACAAAGAAAGAGAAGCTCAATTCATCGAAGACTCTTGACATGACAAAAGAAAGTATTGTGAATTTAATCTTTAAATCACCACGTGATATAATATGAAAAAATGCACGTGATCAATCACTGGGAATGCCAAACCCAAGAGTAGGTGAAAATGTTCCCATCAGTTGTCGATCTGTACCGCCACTTTTGCATCATGTGGGTTCTCCTTACCCAGGAGTTAGTGCAATCACAGTCACAAGGAAATGAACAGACTGTGAGAGCCGAAGACTTTTGTTTGAACCCAATTGGCGGTGCAAGTGTAAAGGGACAACTGAAAAAAGCAGTGCAATTATGTGAATAGTGATGGGATAAAATTGGATCAGGCTGAGTAGAAGTGTAAGTTTTAATGATTTCTCTCAGCTATCCAAGAGTAAAAACAATTGTGATAAACAGATTTAACAAAATATCTGTTCAGCAAATAGTGGTCAACATGTTTCTGCATAGATGGAAAGTACCAATGCATTCATCAGGACCTAGATGTTGCTACTGCTGATAAATCAATTAAGAATATAAATATAAAATGGAACTATATCACCTGCATTTCAGGTTTAGAACTCCACCACAATCTAAGACATCATCATGTCAAAGGGAAAAAATGAAAGGAGACACAAAGTATTGGAAACTATCAAAATACACTCATCAGTAGTTTGTATTTCATTACAAAAATTGGTTAAATCAATTCATGTATATATCAACACATGTATATATCAACACTTTCCTACTCACCCAATATATGTGGGAATAGCGCCTCACCTCACCTGGCTGCAGCTCAGGTAATGCGGAGCACCGCTCTGTTTTAAAAAAAGAAATATATCCGTAAATATTCCGCTGTTCGTCCTATGTGGGACTAGACACCATCCCGTCAGAAAAATACTCAAACGGGAGTTTGTAGATTGAGTTAGCCACCCCCACGGGTTGATATTCTTTACATGGGGTTTCATTCTATGTATTAATCAAACCAACTTAACTATATTGTTAGCAAAAACGTGGTCTATTATTCTTTATCGACAAGTCTCGCTACCGTTTGGGCAGATACACAGATTGAACACTGTGTGTATCGCCTATCAGATCTCCCATATAGGCTAAGGCTGGGCAGAAAGATGCCAAATTATCTGCTTTAAACAAAAGTATAAAATGTGGCCATCAGATCGCAAAGGTCGCGGTTGTGGTTTTGCGGCGATCACTTGTAACAAGTAGCTCTTATACGTTGCTCGATGTCTGGCCGGGCTCCGCAAAGCAGAGAAACCCCGTCGCCCCAAATTATCTACTTTAGACGAAAGTATAAAATGTGCTCATCAGATCACAAAGGTCGCGGTTGTAGTTTCGCAGCGATCACTTTTAAGGAGCAGCTCTTATACTTTGCTCGATGTCTGACCGGGCTCCGCAAAGCAGAGAAACTCGGTCGCCCCTCCTTACCTCTCCGTCGGTGTCTCCTGGCATTCCTCTGCGCTAACTGGGGAGGCACCGAACTGCTAACGAGAGGACTATTTGTTTGCAGGAACGCCTTTCCGCACACGTGATCGCGGATAGGATTATGGACACTTCAGTCAATGTGATATTAAATAGAAACGCTCTTAAAATGTACCCTCGCCCCGGCAAGGAGAACAAGGAGTATTCCATATTGATTTCTATTCGCACAATTAATAAGCATTATTAGGCACCGAACTGCTGATGAAAGGACTATTTGATTGCGGAAACGATTTTCCACTTGATCACGTTGTGATTCTGGACATTGCAGTCAATACGATGTCAGATAGAAGCGCTCTAAAAAAATATGCCAATGCCTAGAAAAGGAGAACCGGGAGTATTTCATATTGATCTCTATACGCCCAATTAGTGAACATTATTAGGAGTAAAAGGACGATCAATCTAACAACAGTAGTTTGAATTTTAGGTATATTTTAGTCTGTACATCCGGGGTCAGAAATTCAAAAATTCAAAACAAGACTTCATGTTTTTTGTAGGCGAACAATTAAAGCATGATGTTGTATAACTGTTAGTAAATTCTTAACGGACAGTATTGGTTCCTAGCGTATACACCAAATACAAGGCCAGTAGTGTGTTTAAACAGTTCTTCTTACACATTATTGTCCGCCGCAGACCTGTTTGTTAATCCTAGGGCATTCAACAATAATCGTGAAGCCCTTCTTGATATAGCAGTCCCTAAAGAGAAGACTGACAGGATAACCTTTGTCAACACCTTCCACACTAAGTCAAACCAGGTCCAAAAGATTGTTAACAAGCATTGGTCCATTCTAAACACCGGTGGTGACAATTTGCCTTTGCCACATTTTGCCTTCAAAAGGGGCCAGAATATAAAAGACCAGCTGGTACATACCAGACCAAAAAATTAAATCAGCAGACAAGTGGCGACGCTGTGGGATCTCCCCCCTGTAGAAGGACATCATCCCTGTGGTAATTGTTCTGTTTGTCCGTAAACAACCAAGTCCACCACGGTCAATATAGGGACAAGCAGACCATGGCAGCAGCGGAAATTTACAAACTGTAATAGCAAGAACACCATCTATCTCATTACTTGCCCATGCCTAAAAAGGTATGTAGGCATGACGACAAGAAAAGTAAGAACCCGTATCTGTGAACATAAAAGTACAGTGCGGTGTCGTAAGCAAGCAACTCGCTTAACATCGCATTTTCTAGAGGCAGGCCACTGTCCAAATGATTTTACTTGGACTGTGCTGGAACAACCCACCATTCCGGAGCATTGCCCTGATGTGAGTACATTTTTATTCAAAAAGGAACAAAAGTGAGTTTACAAACTTAATAGCGACAAAGAGGGTTTGAATGAACCAATACCCTGGATGTCACTATAGATGAGTTGATTGACCATTGTAGATGGAGTGGCTCAAACTAATTACCAGCCTTGTAAATAAGCGAACACTAGTACATACACCACGAACCAGCACTGCCCTGTAAATATTTACAAACAGCTCTGCAGTGAACACCAATGTTTATATGGTATTGTTACACATAATGAACCTATGCTCCCCTGCTAGAATTAACAAACAGGTCTGCAGCGGACAATAATGTGTAAGAAGAACCGTTTAAACACACTACTGGCCTTGTATTTGGTGTATACACTAGGAACCAATACTGTCCTTTAAGAATTTACTAACAGTTATACAACATCATGCTTTAATTGTTCGCCTACAAAATACATGAAGTCTTGTTTTGAATTTTTGATTCTCTGACCCCGGATGTACAGACTAAAATTTACCTAAAATTCAAACTACTGTTGTCAGATTGAACGTCCTTTTACTCCTAATAATGTTCGCTAATTGGGCGTATAGAGATCAATATGGAATACTCCTGGTTCTCCTTTTCTAGGCGTTGGCATATTTTTTTAGAGCGCTTCTATCTGACATTGTATTGACTACAATGTCCAGAATCCCAACGCGATAAAGTGGAAAATCGTTTCGCAATCAAATAGTCCTTTCATCAGCAGTTCGGTGTCTAATAATGCTTATTAATTGTGCGAATAGAAATCAATATGGAATACTCCTGGTTCTCCTTGCCGGGGCGAGGGTACATTTTAAGAGCGTTTCTATTTGATATTGCATTGACTACAACGTCCAGAATCCTATCCGCGATCACGTGTGAGGAAAGGCGTTCCTGCAAACAAATAGTCCTCTCGTTAGCAGTTTGGTGCCTCCCCAGTTAGCGCAGAGGAACGCCAGGAGACACCGACGGAGAGGTAAGGAGGGGCGTCGGGGTTTCTCTGCTTTGCGGAGCCCGGTCAGACATCGAGCAAAGTATAAGAGCTGCTCATTACAAGGGATCGCCGCGAAACCACAACCTCAACCTTTGTGATCTGATGGGCACATTTTATACTTTCGTCTAAAGTAGATAATTTGGGGCGACGGGGTTTCTCTGCTTTGCGTAGCCCGGTCAGACATCGAGCAAAGTATAAGAGCTGCTCCTTACAAGTGATCAAAACGAAACCACAACCGCGACCTTTGTGATCTGATGGGCACATTTTATACTTTCGTCTAAAGTAGATAATTTGGGGCGACGGGGTTTCTCTGCTTGGCGGAGCCCGGCCAGACATCGAGCAAAGTATAAGAGCTGCTCGTTACAAGTGATCGCCGCAAAACCACAACCGCGACCTTTGCGATCTGATGGGCACATTTTATACTTTTGTCTAAAGAAGATAATTTGGCATCTTTCTGCCCAGCCTTAGCCTATATGGGAGATCTGATAGGCGATACACACAGTGTTCAATCTGTGTATCTGCCCAAACGGTAGCGAGACTTGTCGATAAAGAATAATAAACCACGTTTTTGCTAACAATATAGTTAAGTCGGTTTGATTAATACATAGAATGAAACCCCATGTAAAGAATATCAACCCGTGGGGGTGGCTAACTCAATCTACAAACTCCCGATTGAGTATTTTTCTGACGGGATGGTCTCTAGTCCCACATAGGACGAACAGTGGAATATTTACAGATATATTTCTTTTTTTAAAACAGAGCAGTGCTCCGCATTACCTGAGCTGCAGCCAGGTGAGGTGAGGCGCTATTCCCACATATATTGGGTGAGTAGCAAAGTGTTGACATGTGTTGATATATACATGAATTGATTTAACCAATTTTTGTAATGAAATACAAACTACTGATGAGTGTATTTTGATAGTTTCCAATACTTTGTGTCTCCTTTCATTTTTTCCCTTTGACATGATGATGTCTTAGATTGTAGTGGAGTTCTAAACCTGAAATGCAGGTGATATAGCTCCATTTTATATTTATATTCTTTATCGATTTATCAGCAGTAGCAACATCTAGGTCCTGATGAATGCATTGGTACTTTCCATCTATGCAGAAACATGTTGACCACTATTTACTGAACAGATATTGTGTTAAATCTGTTTATCACAATTGTTTTTACTCTTGGATAGCTGAGAGAAATCATTAAAACTTACACTTCTACTCAGCCTGATCCAATTTTATCCTATCACTATTCACAGAATTGCACTGTTTTTTTCAGTTGTCCCTTTACACTTGCACCGCCAATTGGGTTCAAACAAAAGTCTTCGGCTCTCACAGTCTGTTCATTTCCTTGTGACTGTGATTGCACTAACTCCTGGGTAAGGAGAACCCACATGATGCAAAAGTGGCGGTACAGATCGACAACTGATGGGAACATTTTCACCTACTCTTGGGTTTGGCATTCCCAGTGATTGATCACGTGCATTTTTTCATATTATATCACGTGGTGATTTAAAGATTAAATTCACAATACTTTCTTTTGTCATGTCAAGAGTCTTCGATGAATTGAGCTTCTCTTTCTTTGTCTGACTCCTAGATGCTTTGTATGTATTATTGTCATTAATAGGGGCTTGTATCTAGTGTTGAGTCTTTAAACTAGCCCTAGGACCCTCTTCTATGTAGTGTGTATCATCATCACTGAAAGGCTTCCCAAACCAAATAATATATCATAGCAGCGATCATCTCTTAAAGGTATGCAAATGGAACAGACCTGACGGGCCTAACTATTTTAACTATTACTCAAGATTCTTCTGACTGACTCTACAGTGCCTGCCACTCGTCCATAGACTCCAACCTGACAGAGCATCTCCATATGGTCCAACAGGCCAATGCGCTTCTGAACAGCAGCAAAAAGCTTAAGGGCTAGATGTACGACCATTCCATTTTGCAAGTCGCAAATTGCGATGTTTTGCGACTCTCAATTTGCGACATGAAAAATGGAATGTACAACAGTGTCTGAGACACTGTTTGTGAATCTCAAATAGGTGGCAAGGGACCTGCCTCATTAATATTCATGAGGCAGGTCACAATTTGCGACCCATTGATGGATGGTGGCCTGCTCGGGACAGCAGACCCCCTTGTCTGTGTTTGATTTTTCAATAAAACAACTTTTTCAACTTAAAGGAAAGTGAGAAGTGCTTAAAAGCAAAAAAAGAAACTATTTCTCACCATTTTTTAAGGACGGGCAGTGGTCTTTGAGACCACTGCCTGCTCTTAAAAAATATTTTTGCACCAATTCACAAAGGGGAAAGGGAGCCCTAGGGACCCCTTCCAGATTGCGAGTAGCTTACCACCTACTTGAAGTAGGCGCTAAACTGCAAGTGTTTTGAGACTGCAAATGCGATCACAAAACAATGTTACATACCATTCTGACTCGCTATTAGGAAAGTACACCATTGGCACACCCCTTCCTATTAGCAGCTCGCAAACACTATTTTGCGAGTCACCGACTAGCAAAATAGTTTTGTACAAATCACCACTCTTTTTTGCGGTCGCAAACGGGACGATTTCCCATTTGTGACTGCAAAAAAGGGTCTTACATCTGGCCATAAGTGTCTAAAGTCATATAAACTATAAACTGCAAACTTCTAAACCATGCCTTTTTATAAACAGTCTTTATCTTTTGCAGCAAATGGTGTGCAAAACTTTGGGTGTCCCTTCTAACCGAGTGTCCATCCATACTAAAAGGATTGGCGGGGGATTCGGAGGGAAGCTAACAAAGGCAACTCCACTTGCCTGCGCTGCCGCCGTTGCAGCTAACAAGTAAGTGTTTATTTTGCACACAACCAAATTTAAGAATCACAGTCATATTTTGCACTCCAGAGATGCTTGTGGCATTCAGCTTGAAATACCTACTAAGCTACTACAATAATGCACAGGAATTATTTATTATAGCTCTCCAAAAATGAAGCAACATAATTTTACCTCCAATAAAATCCCTTAACCAGTGTAAATATCCAAACACTAAATACAGAAAACCGACTTCCTTATGTGGAATTTATCATTATGATTATATCTTAATGTACCTGTGCATTGTACACGAGACACAACTATATACTTAAGTACTCACCCTGATAACTTGAGAATCCAGAAAAAGGCACTTATCAAAGATCTGTTCTTTAAGTATGTTATGTTGCAACGGTGAGAGAACATATTTTAGTCAGATCAATCCAGGGCATAGACCCATACTTATCTCTCATAACTAGTGCACATGACAGATTTTTAATTACCCGTTTTAAATTAAATTAATTTCATCCCCGTTTGGCTGTACCTGGTTTTACATTGAATATAGAACATAGAGGACCCTGTGGCTGCGACAATAGGTCCCCACAGGATACCCTACATTTTGTCCTACTCTGTCCACACTATGCATATCGCAGAAACATTTTCCCGAAGGGACTTTTATGAAGGTTAATATTTAGACAGGCACATGTTGCCTTGTTGTTTTTAAAACATCGTCAGATGTTTTTACATTCTTCTGCGTTTCCAACTTTCTAACATCTGCTTTAAAGTTAGGAACTACGAGGGGTGCTTGAAGCCCAGAAGAATTTTTGCTATTTTGCATTACGTTTTGCTGCTTTAAAAGTACTAGCTGAATATTTTATTGTTTTTTATATATTCTAAACCTGCACTTAAAATCATTGAATGCATTTTGATATTAAGCGACAAGTGGGGGATAATGACAGTATATATACCTGGTCTTTCTTGTGTATGTGGCAGTCTCTATGAAGACTTCCTTTGCCTGATGTTTTTTATTTTGTAAGATGTTTCTTTTATGGTCATATTTTATATGCCGAATAAAGATTATTATTATTTTATTATTATTATTATTATTATTATTATTATTATTATATACTTAAGTGTTTGTATTGTTCTCAAGGCACAACTGTATCTTCAGATACCTGTGTATTATCCACAGGACACTACCGCAGCCGCAAATACCTGAGCATTGTTCACAAGCACCAGCTGTATCCGCAAATGCTTGTGTATTGCCTCATACCTCACCGGAACAACCCAGATAATCCATCTCCCACAGTTCCTCTCGGATCCCAAGAAGATCGTCAGCTGCATCCCCCGAGGATCGTCCCTCAGCCCCACCCTCTTCAACACATGCATGACACCCCAGGCCGACACCATCAGATTGCATGAACTCAACATCATCTCCTAGCTGATGACACCCAGCTCATCCTCTCACTGTTGGAAGACCCCCTCTACCACCAGAGCCAACTTCCACAAATGTATGATGAACGCCGCCAACTGGCTGAAGGACAACTGTCTCAAGCTCAAGACGGACAAGACAGTAGTCCTTATCTTTGGGAACAACACCTTGCCATGGAATGACACATCGTGGCCTGGGCCCATCCCTACAGACCACGCCCATAACCTCGCATCATCTTGGATAGCAAGCTGTCTATGAAGAAACTGGTAAAAGCTGTCTGCCTTCTTGCACACCCTACTCAAGCTCTGCAAGATCTTTAGGTAGCTCCCAGTTAACACAAGAAGGACCGTCACACAGGCCCAGGCTGGACTAGGGGAACACACTCTATGTAGGAATAACTGCACGCCTCCTGAAGACAATACAAAACTCAGTGGCAAAAATCTCCCTGACCTCCCCAGATGGACTCTCATCACACCACACCGACTCACATCACGCCACACCTCAAGAAGCTACACTGGCTCCCAATCCAGAAGAGATGTTTGTACAAGATGTTGACCTCTGCACACATAGCCCATCACATTGAAGGACCAGCATACATCAACAAACGTATTACCTTCCACCAACCAACCAGACACCTCCGATACACCTCCCTCTTCCTCGTAGACACCCCCCAGATCTGTCAAGGCAACTGGTGGCTAAAACTTGGAACAACCTTGCCCGACACCCCAGGACCGCCTCATCGCTCAGGCAATTCAAGAAATGACTCAAGACCTGGCGGTTCAAATGAACAGAACACCATTGAGCAGTTAACAATTCCAGCACCTCGAAACCCTCTTGGGTGATTTGCTGTGATTTACAAATTCTTGATTGATTGTATTCCACTAGGCACTACTGTATCATCAGATACCTTTGTAATGTCCACAATGCACTACAATATAGCACTTACCTGTGGATTGTGTCTATTAGAAGTGGCTATTCCTTTAAATAGCTATGTCTTGCTCACAAGGTGCTAATGTACGTCAAATAATGGTATTATGATTACATAGTACTACTGTGTCCTCACGTACAAGTGTATTGTACAGAGGGCTCTACTGTATCACCATATACCTTTGTTCTGTCCACAGGACAGTACTCAAATAACCTGTATTGTCTATGAGACACGGCTATACCTACACAAAACTACTGTTCTGTCAAATATTGATCAATTGCACACAAAAAATGATTAACACTTTAAATACCTGTCAATGACTGACCCGTTCTTCAAATGCCTACCTTTTTATCAAGAAGACATAGTATTCTCCTTCATATTTATATTTAAATATATGTTAATTGATCACAAAGCACTACTGCAATCTCATATACATCTCTAAAAGCACAACTATGCATTCAAACATGTTGACTACAAAACACTACTATTTCTTCAAGCTTGTTTGCCCACAAACCATAAATGTACCCATAAATCCATGTTTATCACCAGAAAAGACTATTGTAACCTCCACAATACACCTTTGGCTACAAGGTGCTACAGTACTCTCCAATATATGCTTTGACCACAAAGTACAACAGTACCCTCAAATACAGGTATTGGCCACAAAGTACTATTGTTCCCTCTAATACAGTTCCTGACCACAAAGTGCCACAGTACCCTCTAATACAAGTCTTGACCACAAAGTACTACAGTGCGTTCTAGTATATGCCTTGACCATAATGCAGTGTGGTACCCTCTAATGTAAGTTTTGACCACAAACTGCAACAGTAACCTCTGATACAACTATTTTCGACTAAGTACTACACATACGCCTTGACCACAAAGTACTACCGTACCCTCTAAAGCATGTTTTGACCACAAAGTACTACTGTGCCCTCTTATCTAAGTCTTGACCACAAACTACTGCAGTATCCCCTAATAGTAGTCTTGTTCACTATGTACTGCAGTACCCTAAAAATTTTCTTGACCACAATTTCTTGACCTCTAATGCAAGTCTTGTCCACTGGATACTATAATACCTTCTTATCTTCTAACACAAGTCTTGACTACAAAGTACTACTGTACCCTCTATTACAAGTATCTACCACAAAATACTACTGCTTTTTCCAATACAAAGTATTACAGAACCCTCTAATATAAATATAGATCACAAGGTTCTACCATACCTTCTGATACAAATCTTGGCCACAAAGTACTGTAGTACCCATTAAACACAAGCCATGATCACAAGGTACTACTGTATCCTCTGATACAATTCTTGAAAACAAAAGTTGTACTGTGCCCTCTAATGTTTTTCTTCTTTAAATGCAGTTTATTGCCCAGAAGGTACTGTCTTGCATGTTGTCCTACCCTCTGGTCCTACAGCATTCCTAGAATCCGTAGATAATGAATTATGTATGAGTAATATGCTTGCTATCTCTCTAGATTGATACCATTCAAACAGTGTGTATGCAAATTACTTTGAGTGATCGACAGTACTGTGTATAAATTAAGAGTGAAATAACAGATTTACAAGTATACTGTTCTTGAAAACACAATTGAATACATATATATTATGTTTCCTTCAGGATCAGTCTCCCTGTGCGCTGTGTTTTAGAACGTGATGTTGATATGCTAATGACGGCTGGCCGACACCCTTTTCTTGGAAAGTATAAGGTAGGTAAAATAATGAACAGTACAAAATAGAGGAATGAACAAGAACTTGAACAAGTAGAATTAAAAGACAGGAAATGTTATAAGCATAGAGTGGAATCAAGACTAGTAACCCCTTGGTATTCAGCAACCCTGACATTCAGCAGTGCCAGCAGCAGACTCCTATTAAAACATTTGAACTCCTACTTCTCTGTATACTAAAGTGTACAAAAAAGTAATGGATGGAATTCTTGAACTATCTCAGCACCTGGTAATTATTTGGGCCACATCCCAGTCCATCATTATTTTGCCACCTCAATTTGGACACAGTCATATGCAAATGAGTCTTGACCCTGTTCCAATGAGAACAGTCCAGTCCTAAGTGCCTGGCAAGGTCCTCCCTTACTGGAACAGATGTAATTCAGCACCGATTTCTCCCTAGTTCGGGCTCGTTAGCCAGGTATAGCATGGTTTCAGTGACAGTGTGCATGTGACTCATGTCTGAGCATATTTCCGTCTCACTTAGGGCAACATACAAAAGTATACAATAAATTGATTAATGGAATGCTTAAATGTATCTGAACCAATTGTAATAACTCTGGTTCCATCCCAGGCCATCTCATTTTGCACACCATCCCACCTTAATTGGGACCCCACCATATGCAAAATAGTCTTGGCCCTGCCCTAATGGGAACAATCCAGCCCAAACTGCCATGCAAGGTCCTCCCAGAACCGAACTAGAAGCAATCCAGGACCGGTTTTGCCCTAGTTAAGGTACTTCAGACAGGTATAGCTTGGTTCCAGTGACACAGTGTACACAGGTCTCATTTCTGGGCATACCTGTCCCTTTCAGGGTGACATGTTGAAGTATACAAAAAGTGATGAATGGAATGCTTGAATTAATCTCAGCCACTGGTAGTTTCTCAGAGTCGAATCCCAGTCGATCATTATTTTGCACACCATGCCACCTTAGTGGACCCAACCGTATGCCAATCAGTCCACCCTGACTGCCAATGGGAGCAGTCCACCCTGACTGCCAACCAAGCTATACCTGTCTGAGGAGCCCTAACTAGGGCGAAACCAGTCCTAGGTTTCTTGTGTTCCAGGTCAGGAAGGACCTTGCCTAGCATTTCGGATTGACTGTTTCCACTGATTGACTGTTTCCACTGAAGCAGGGTCAAGAGTGATTTATATATATCTGTGTCCAAACTGAGGTTGCACGATGTACAAAATTGCAAAAAGAAAAATGGACTGGTATGGTTTGGGGCCGAGTAATTACCAGTGACTGAGATTAATTCAAGCCTTCCATCCATCACTTTTTTGTATACTCTAGTACCTCCTACTCTGTATAGCATGGCGATAGACTAATACTCTCAAAAATATATCCGTTTCATCTGATGTTATTTGTAACGTAATGCATTTGTTTGCCAAAACAAAGTAAAAGCTGTACATTTCTTATAAATACCAAAACACCAGTTTTTCTAATTTTGTACTGAGACCAAGCCAACATCTAATATTACTGTTGCTTCTTTTTTTAACCGTAATAGATATTTTTCTTTTCTGAAAAGTCACCCCAGGTGGAGAACTCTGCTCCGCCAGCGGAGTTTCTGGAGTTTTATCTACTCCAACTCTGTTGAGAACGCGACATTCAGGCAAAACTCCTACTCCGTGGCGGAGTGGAGTTAACCGGCCCCTCCACCCTCCCTAATTTGATTATTAAAAATGTACCTGCTGTGGCGTCCACCGAGTTTTTTTCCAATTCCGTGTAACTCCGCATAGTGGCACTCCGCCAACTCCGCCCGACTCAGCTTTTCAGACTATGCATACGCATAAGAAATTTCACATTATTGCAAGTACATTTACAGTTCTAGAATTTACACCAACCCTAAACATAGCAAAGTCTGGTTAGATAAAAAATTGGGTAAACGCCACATCAGAACAGGTTCAGAACCAAAGAAGCGCACATTCCACTTCCCAGCAAAAATACAATGCATGCATTTCCAATATGAAATAAAATCATATTTTGAGGATTAAAGCATTGAATGTGGCTCAATTAAATGGATCTGTAGTAACCATAAGAGATATGTGTGCAACCACTATACATCCCTTGGATACATCCGGCATACTCTAACTTTAATAAAAAGATAATAACGTTGTACAAGTGGTATTGAGAAGTTCCTACTATGCAGAAACAGATACTGACTGGTATATAAAATATTATCTTTCCAGATAATAAAACTAAAAAAGGTCAAGTGGACTCAGGAAAACCGTCATTGGTCAAGAAAAACAATATTTTGCCAGAAATTGGTTATGCTTATCTGCAATGTTCTTTATTCAGCTGTGCTTTATAGTAAACATTTATTATTAATCAACACATCCCTGTCACCTTTTTCTCCAGGTGGGATTCATGAACGATGGGCGCATCATGGCTGTGGACATCTTACATTACAGCAATGCAGGGTGCACACCTGACGAGTCTATTCTGGTAAGGTTCACTCAAGTAGTGTATTTCTGCTGTATACACATTGTTCAGCTGAAAACTTTGCGTAGATCTGCCCACTTAGTTTTGCAAATTCTTAGAAGACAGATTCTCAGACGATATCCATTTTTGTTCTGTTGTGCTCCTTTTATTCTCAGAACGTCACTTAAAGTTTGGAGTGCTAAACCCATTGCAGAAGAAATGTAATGACACATTTTAAACAGGATTGGTAATCATAGATTACTCCAAATTTAGAGTCAGGATGATGTGTGCCTAAAGTTGAAGATGCCATACTGGAGTGTTGTGCCTTTGCCACAACACTCCAATTTGCCACAATATTCTCAACAAAATGAGAGGTGCTGACAGCACTATCTGCAGACGTGTCCTCAACCTCAAATAGTGGCAGGAAGGCAAGGAAAAACTAGTCAAAGATTTGGCCATGTAAGTAAAGGGCTGATATGTTACTGGATGGTGTGAGGTCAACTTTCTACCAGACCGGCGGACCATCTTAGCCCTTTCAGTAATCTGTCTATAAAGAATGTTGTTAGGTTAAATATAGATCAACTAAAGAAAGAGCAGCCCTACAATCCAAAGGGACAGAGCTCTGTAAAAGACTTTCCAGTCATAAATAACTCCCTTTGGAAACCACTGACATTCAATAAAACAGATATACAAGCATCCATTCACCACACATTCTCCACCCCAGGCTTGAACGAGTTGAATATTGAACAATGACTCGAATCTTTATGTCTCCAAATTTATTAAAAGCTTTTTTCCTTCAATATATCAGAATTTGTTACAACCATTTCATAAATTAAAAATTGCATCAATAAAAACAAGACATAAAACGTGTATCTACATAAATATCAACATAAATACAATCATGTAGAGGAGAGAAAACATACAAGACAATCAGATCTGACAGTAATTTGGGTTAATTTGTAAGAATCAATAAAGCTACCACATTACAGAAACCAATTAATTTTCTAATGTGATCATCCGGGCGTTTCGGTGGGTTAAAAAATACAAAACCACCTTCTTCAGGACAACAAGATATTCTCCGCTTAAGAATATAACGATCTAAAAAATCTGGTGTGGAACACTCAGATATTTGATATTACAAAAGGACGCCACCCCATAAACCGATCCCATAGTGTGGAAAAAGGAGTGTCAGAGCCTTTCCTTTAATGGCTGTAACCAAAAGTGTGAGTTTTTAAAATCTCTAATATGGTGAAGCGCTATCAAATCACCTAGTTCATCTCAGGAAACAACCAATTTATATCTCCACCATATATCTCCAATATAGATCAGATAAATCTCCCATAGGTATCATAAATCAATGTAGAAGCTGAAAAGCTTTCTCGTTATGCATTTTTAGGACGAGGGTACACTTTCCTTATGCCAAGAGGCGTTAATAGCTCTCTGTTTTAGCCAACGGGTCGCACGGGTGCTCGGCGTCTAGTTTGAATCTATTTCTAACTAGATGCCAAGCATCTGTGCGCAAATGGTACCCTATGGGAGATTGATCCCATCTCTATTGGGAGAAATAAGTTCGTCTTTCCACAGGCAACTATCAGGTATAATACAATCAAATTGAAAATATGTATAAAAAGCATTAGTCAAAACACTATAAAATCCCAACTAATAGCGCCTAGCAAGGATTGCCATCGTGCAAATTGCTTATCCCCATGGTTTGAGTGGTTCAAAACACCAAACCCTTGCCTATTACAGTAATCTAGGAGATTCCATATAACAAAATATCTGCCTACAGGCATTTGCACATTGTAATCACAAATTACCCGTAAAACTTTATTGCCTTTAACACATGCTTTTCACAATAAATAAGTAAGGCTTACTTGCTTTTTCATTATAAACAGATCACACATAAGGAGTCTGACGTAACTTTTTCCAGAGGACCAATAAGTCCGCTAACCTTCCCCAGTGGTTTGACACTATATACAACCCAGGTCTATTGAACTGCACATAATCATGCATATATTTATAAAATCACAAATATGTACCACCAAGTGTGGATTGAGCCTGTCTGTATCAAAGGATATTCTGTTCTTCAGGTGCAGCTCATTGCAACCTTGCCAGCCTCCTGTGCATGAGGTCACATGCTCCTTATATAAGTTTGCCATTGGACGTTACATCTGTGTTCTGATTGGCTGCTATATCTGGAGTTTCTGTTGGACTTAGGGTTAGGTTTCTGATTGGCTGATAGGTGTGGGGTTCAGATTGGTTCCAGGGCTAAGGTTTCTATTGAGCCTAGGGCTCAGGGTTTTGTCTCTGATTGGTTGCTAGGACTAGGGCTATGATTGGCTGTAAGAGCCTGGTCTCCTATTGGCCCTAGGGCTTGGGGCTAGAGATGCGATTAGTTAAGGTTAGTGTTAGGGTTCCCATTGGCCGAAGGGGTGACCTGACTACTAGGGCTATATAAGCTTAGGGCGCAGGGCGTCTCAGCCCAGGCGTTGAGGCTAAAGGCAGAGAGGAAAAGGGAAGTTGCCTGTTTCAGCCTGGTTGGGCCTAGGGACAGAAATGCTGCCCTTTTTTTTCATTCACCATCGCCCACCTTAACACATCCACAAACATATTAAAACACACACACAGCGAATGTACTCTACTAATTTACTACAAACAAACCTTACCCATTTCAGTGTCTCAACATCCACTACAAAACCCTACAAGCCACACCTATACACCCTTCTACCCCAACTACCACACAATGGCACCTTCACTCTCACACAAAACAAAAGCCTATCCCATACTGATGGAGCAGTAATTTCTTCTGGTAATTTCTCAATGCAAAACCCTCATGCTACCTCTAATTTACCAGTCAAAAGGTGTTGGGCCTTTCACACCATGTATTACCTTCAGGAGACTTTAAATAATCATGAACAGTCATAAATGCAATCATTATTTAAGCCAATAAAGAGAGTTGTTGAGTATTTAAAGGGTTTTATTTTCTAGTATAAAGTTAATTTTCTCTGACCCTTTATTCATTAGTAAAATATCAATCAGGTTACAGAATTTGGAAAACAGGAAAAATAGCATTAATACAGAACATATTACAGTCTGCATATAAGCATTACATATAGGAATGTGGCGCAAAATGTCATTCAAAACTCTTAAAGAATTTCTAAGAAAAATAGTCTTGCAAGGCTAATCAAAAATCAAATCGTTTTAAAAATCTCACATTAAGAGAAATAAATGCATAAGTCAAAAAAAATCTTTTCAGACCTAATTAATTAGTCAAAGCATAACTTAAAGTTTAGCATCTAAATTTAAAAAGCCTTTCTATCTGTTTGGTGCCCTGTGCATCTCTGTCTGTGTCTAAAGAGCAAGCAGGGAGTGAGATAGCCCCTCCTTCACCAGACCTCAAAGGAATGCACCTGCAGTGCCAAAATATGACGTGAAAGCAAGAACCCTCCCCCTGACTCTCCTCGGACGCTTCACAGTCTCCCGGGACGTTCTCGTACCTAACCCATAGAATGAAGCAAAGCCTAAGCCAAAATGAGCAAGAAGTCAGCTGAGCTGAAAAAGCCAGCCCCTCCTCCGGAGAGGTAGTATTTATACACAAGATTTTGGCAGACTACACTAAATGTTGCATTTCAGGAAAACCTGTATGTTGATTGGTCAGTCATGATGGCATGAGTTCTCATTTTCCTGACGCATTCAAAAACCTTGACCTTATTAGTTTTAACAAAAGACGCATACATGAATAATACATTTATAAACATTTGCAACATTTACTAGGGAAAATGTGTCTATAGTGTCCTTCCTTCCTGTCAAAGCGCAGCAGGACGGATACTGTATCAAACTGGTACATTGGCACAATCAAAAGAATGTATAGTTCAAGCTGTCCTTCACTCCCTCGTGGTTTGAGGAAAGCTGCCACAGTCTGCGCATGCTCTCTTCTCTTTCAAAGCAATCCATAACTTTGATGGTTTCACAGGCAGCCATTTAATGGTAGGCCCCAAAAATAAAATAAACACAAAGATAATGTTAATTTCATGTACATCAGCACATTATGTTTCCAAACATCATACTAATACTCATTATAAATGTTTACCTAGCCAAGCTACTAGTGTAAAGCAGCTTTTCTATTATTTATGACAAAATGCAAAATAAATGTGCAATGTACAACAAAGAAAAAGAGGTGTTATTAACTGAAAATATTTATCAAAATATGCAACAAGTCAAAGTCTTTTAAGACAGAAATAGCGAATGTAGATTATAAGGGATGAGCTGGGAAGAGAGAAACATATTCTATTAATCTTCAAAGCTAAAAAGGCCACTTTTCTCTACATTGCAAAAACACATGTTAATTCAGCAAAAGCAACTCAGACTGAATAGGCCTCATTTTCATATTTTTCATGCGCCATGTTTTTAACTTGCACCAAATGGTGCGTGGCAATTTAAATGCAGTCTGTCTGAAGCACAAAAAATAAAACAATGCCTGACTGCAGATGAAATCTGCTCCATCAATCCACCCTTCTGATGATTCAAATCATAATAAAATGATTTATATTTCATCACATATTTGATTTTCAAAAGTGACATTTTTTTTTTATTGCAAAAGCTGCGCATATAAAAATGTTACTTCTATTTCTAAGGCAAACACAAGTCTATCTGTAATCAGATCATATATAGCCAAGCTCAAATGTTTTAGTACAGAGTTCTGGAAGTAGCTTCTTGGAACAGTTAGTCTTCTTTAAAATAAGTAACTAAAATAATAAAAAAGGAATTCAACAGGACAGTTTCAGCATTTCTTTGCTCTTTGTCATCAGCTTGCCATCAGAATGGCTCATACAGTGTGGCATTCTCTACCTTTTCAATGCAAATTAGACTACTTAGGTGCTGAGAAACTCTGACAGAGCACCATCAATCTCTTGCAATTTTTCAACCAATGCCTTTCACTCTTATTTTCACTTTGATCAGATTCAGATGTTTCACCACAGCATCTCTCAGATCAAAGCGGTTGCACCATCCATTATGCAGATCTTGTGTAGCAGCTGCAATCTGGTGAGAAACTGCACACTGTACATCAACCAGACCTACACAGCCATAGCTAGTGTTCACATCATTGTTTTCCACAAGTGCATTTGCATATGCATTTTCAAACCACTTTGGTGATGCTGAAACACAGTCTTTTGCAAAAGGTAACTCAGTGCTGCCATTGTGTTGCTTTATTATGCTTGACACTTCAGGCAGAGAACTACAATCCATTCCTTGTCCAATCTGTTGTTCTGCACTCATTATCTTTGAGACCACATTATGATCTGATTTCAGAGAAACTGGTAAATCTATACCTGGGCATCAGTCTTTGCAATAACACTTTTGCCACTATGCAGTTGTCACTTTTCCCAAAAACATTTCTGATACAACCCTGTAGTACTGCTTCAAAAACATTTTCTTGAGTCTCTTTTAATTCAACTGTGAAGATTCCATAGAATGTACATGCTAACAGAACACACATTTGTGCAACTGAATTAGCATTTCTCTCTCCCATGACAACAGTGACTCTCATTTGAGCAGATATACTGCATGTTATGGTAAGGGCAATCAATTTCGAATTTTGGACTGGGGCAACTACTGAGAGCCATGATGCTTTGACACCATAATGCATAAGGAGCACAGCATGTGCTGCTTTTAATGTGTCACCTTTCAAACATGGGCCATCTACAAAATGGACATTGTTGGGCTGACTCAGACATTCATCATTAAAGTCTGATTTTGGCTTTATGCATATTTTCATGATATTTAGACACTCATATTCATTATCATCACAAACCAATTCATTTGCTGACATTTCTGTGAAGTTAGGGTCAAAGGTCATTGGGCAATACATCACAGAGCTTTGAACACAGTCATCTTTTTGAATAGGCAATGAGAGAGTGCAGCCCTCCCTCTCACTGCAAATTGGTATATTTCCTTTAAATAAACTTTCATTCCTAGTGCTGGGGCGCAACATTCTTTCTCTTTCAACTCTAGGAATGCTTTTTTGCAACTGCTGTCCGATGGAAGCGGATCAGACACATCCTCATGTGTCAGCCTCAGTAAAGGCTTAGCCACTAGGGAAAGGTTTAGTAGCCACTCTCTACAGCAGCTAACCATTCCCAAAAATGTCCTGACTTCTTTCTGAATTTGTGGTGGATTCATCTGGTGAATAATTTCCACCTTCTCTGGTGACACCTTTCTACCTCCCTTTCCAATTTTGTTTCCCAGGTATTCATCTTCTTTTTGACAGTACTCCTGACTATTCTCATGCATTGGCACTGTTACATGGACTTTTCAAAAATCAATAAAAGTAAGCCATTCTTCAGCACATGGAATGTGAAAAAATATATTGGCTGGATTCGGTACCACAGGACAACATGGAAAAATTATGCTTTTAATCTCCTGCACTATTCTGTTCTTTTCATTTATTTTCTGTGAACCTGTGATCAGAAAGTTACATAAACTTCTAATCAATTCCAACAAAAATCCTTTAATTGGTAAAATTCCTGCAACTGATGGTGTTCCTGAATACATGTCATTTAGTTCTAATTTTAATAAGACATGTTCTGCACATTTTATTAATCTGGCATCCTTCTCTGTAAACTCTCTTATTTCTGTGTTTATTATTTTTTCAAAATCAGAAGGTAATTTTTCAACTGTCTTTTCTGAAAATAAAGCTACAGCTGTTTCTTGTTGGGCCATTTTAAAATGTACATCCTCATCAGGAAAATGAACATTATCTGATGTACAGAAATCTGTGCTACTTAATTTGCAAAACAATTGTTTTTCTGCTAGGCCTGAATCACAGACAACAGTTTTGCAGTTTTCCTCAAATGGGCCTAATTTTGGCACATATTTTTCTAAAACTGGGTTTGTAATTTCTTTGTTTAAAACTCCTGCATTTAAATCTGGACTTTCCACTGCCTTCACAATGGACTTGGTAAATTCAGAATTGTGAGGGTTAAAACTCTCATTTTCAAACACAGCAACCTGTTGGACTGGGTTCTGATTTTGTCTCTGGAAATAATTCACATTTGCTCTGGACATCTTATTTAAATTAATTTTAGCATTTTCTATATTTTGTGGGATCTTTGCTTGAAAAATTCCTGCCATATGTACCTGTTTCTGAACTGACATTTGCATTTGCTTAGCTTGCATGTTTTGCATCTGCATTTCTCCATGTTTTTGTGCATCATGTTTAAATTTATTTTTCTTCTTCCAATGCTCAAATCTGCTATAAAGATGGCAAAAGGACACATTTTCCAGCAGTACAACATCCATGCCTGAATTTTCACAAACCAAAACACCTTTACTTCCATCCTGTGTTATTTTAATCTGTACCCAATCAACATCCTTTGCTGGCACTCCACCCTTCATGAAAATAATCACTGCTATGTTTTTCTCAATTACAACAGCAAATGATGGTGCATTAATGCAAACCCTTTTCATTGTCTCTTCACCTGGCCCTTGAACAACATTAGATTCAAACCACAATTTAGTCAGCATGGCAATGTAAAAGAACATTTCCAAATTAATGCACAGCTCTTTTATAATCTCAACAAATCCATCAATTTGTGGGTACCACAGCATAATTCTGTCTCTCAATTGTGGGAATGTGTTCAGAAATGCTGCAAGTTCACTTTTATTCTGTGGCATAGGAACATGCACTTCTCCCACCTTTTCTCTCAATGAGTAAGCAAAAGCTTCTCCCTCATTCTTCTTCTTATTTTTCTCAACTAAATCTGGTGACTTCTTTTCCTTATCCAGTTTCCTTGCTAATTCTTGTGGTTTCTTTTTCTTCTCATGTTTTCTTGCCCATTTGTCTCCTAATTTCTCAAACCCAATGCATTTAAAAATATACTTTATTTCTGCAATGTGCAATTGCATTCCTGAAGAACACATTTTCTCATTTGCTTCATCATCCATATGTACCCTAAAACTTTTCTGAGATGGAAAACTTCCTGAAACATCAGTTTCATAATTTTGAGCCAAATCTGTCAGGCCATTATGTGTAGTTAATGCACATGCAACTGTTTCATTACTCAGGGAAATTAATTCTTTTTCCTGACACTGGTTCACATTTTCATTATTTAAACAGCATGGACTGTTATTTTCTCCATATTCAAGTGCTGAATTTAAAACACTAAACTGTCTCTCTTTTTCAGGGCCTGTGTTAATATGTTCTCCCATGTTTTCTATCTTTTTAATCACTGCTGCTTCCTCTAAGCAGGTTTGAAAAATCACATTTTCAAATATTTTTATTTTATCCTGAGCTGTAGATGTTGTAAAGGCCATTTTCCCCTCACCTTTCAGTGCTTGGGGTAATTTCTGTTCAATAATCTGTGAATTCTGAGTTTCTGAAATAAACTCTGCCATAATCACTCCTTCTGCAGCTCTTTGAACCTTTTCAGTAGGGACCATATTAATTGGGACAGTCATAATTTTTCTATGCATTATCTGTGCATCTGCAGTTAGCAATTCTTGGACTGAATCAGGCACATTTGAAGCAGTAACACCTGGAGGTATTACTGTCAGTGCTGAATCAACAGGTAATGGGTCAATCTGAAATATTTGCACAGTTTTCTCAATCTGTGTTTTTCTCTGTTCAACAGAAGCAGTAGCCACTGTAGTGCTTACTAGTACACTATTGTCAGTATTTTTAATGGGAACCACATACAGTGGTGGACACTCAGTTAACAATGCATCCATTATTTCATCACCTGAATCATTATTTTTTTGAAGCTCTTTATCATCACTTATTCCCTTCTCCTGTATCTGGTGCTTTACCTTTTTATCCTCACTTGCTTTCTCTCTTGCTACCTTTTCCCATATGCTTAAGGCCTCAAATTGTGCAGCTTTAGATGATGTCTTTATTTCACATAAGACTTCCCTTAATTTGTCAATAATTTTCAATTCAAAAGTACCATCTTTTGGAAACCTCAAAACACCCTCTTTTTCAGTAATCCTGCACCATTGGTGAACCCACATACATTTATTTTGTCCCAAATTGGTAGACATAAAATGCACAGGTGTTCCTTCAGGAGCATCACCAATAAAAAACGAATTTTTCACTTTACCTCCTAACAGCTTCTTTAAGCCTTCAAACATTTTCATTTTTGCAATAGTTCAATGTAATTTCTTTTTTCCAAAGCTGTCAGTCTCAATTTTAGTCAGTTTTACTCCTACTACTGACCCTCCACAAAATCTTACTGCAATATTTTCTTAATCAATAACTCTGTTAGTAACAACATAAATACATTCGCTACTCTGTCTGTTGTGCTAAATAAAGGATAGATTTATATTCACTGCGAGTAACACATTCCGCTTACCCTTCACAAAGTAAGACCTTCCGTTTACTCTTCAAACACTACAGGTAAATCCCTTCCGCTTACCTTTCACTCAAGCTCAGAAGAACCTGCTACTCCTTTGGCCTTATCCTTCAGGATATATCTTAGGCCAAAGTTTCACCAGCGAACCCTTTTGCTGTCAATCAAGCTCAGAAGAACCTGCTACTCCTTCGGTGTGACCCTTTCTAGGTGATATCAGACCAAAGTTTCACCAGCGAACTCTTTGCTACAATCACTCACACAGAAAATAGTCCCTAATTCAACACTGCCAGCCCTACCTAGCTTCTCAGTGTTATTCCAACAGACGAGTAACCTCAGTGCAGTGTGGCTTCCATTTACCACCCGCTATTCCTTCCCGGGATTCCACAGGTGTGCATACCTGCGTGTTCAGACTACATAGAACAAGACACTAACTTAACATAAAGAGTTAAAACATGTAATCAATAACCGAAAATTATGTCATATGAAATTACCAATATAATCAATAACACCATCAATTCTAAAAATGAGCAAACTGTCACCAACAGTAAAAATCCTTACTATTTTCAACACTTTGAAAAAACCAACCTAGCATATTAACAACATTTCACAACCCTATTGATACTCACACCACTTCTTGCATCACCTTCCAGTACTGCTTTGCCAGTCTTCAGGTTCTAAGCATTGGAGTCAGGAATCAGGACTTGGACATTTATCTAACTTGGCCAATTATTACATTTCCCTTCTAAGGTCAATGGTCCATTAGTTGAATAGTTGATGGTGAAATCAATAATCATTAATCACCAAAATAATCAATAATGACCATCCTCTGCTTACCAAAAACTGATGGAGCGGTAATTTCTTCTGGTAATTTCTCAATGCAAAACCCTCATGCTACCTCTAATTTACCGCTCAAAAGGTGTTGGGCCCTTCACACCATGTATTACCTTCAGGAGACTTTAAATAATCATGAACAGTCATAAATGCAATTATTATTTAAGCCAATAAAGAGAGTTGTTGAGTATTTAAAGGGTTTTATTTTCTAGTAAAAAGTTAATTTTCTCTGACCCTTTATTCATTAGTAAAATATCAATCAGATTACAGAATTTGTAAAAAAAAGGAAATATAGCATTAATACAGAACATATTACAGTCTGCATATAAGCATTACATATAGGAATGTGGCGCAAAATGTCATTCAAAACTCTTAAAGAATTACTAAGAAAAATAGTCTTGCAAGGCTAATCAAAAATCTAATAGTTTGCAAAAATCTCACATTAAGAGAAATAAATGCATAAGTCAAAAAAAATCTTTTCAGACCTAATTAATTAGTCAAAGCATAACTTAAAGTTTAGCATCTAAATCTAAAAAGCCTTTCTATCTGTTTGGTGCCCTGTGCATCTCTGTCTGTGTCTAAAGAGCAAGCAGGGAGTGAGATAGCCCCTCCTTCACCAGACCTCAAAGGAATGCGCCTGCAGTGCCAAAATATGACGTGAAAGCAAGAACCCTCCCCCTGACTCTCCTCGGACGCTTCACAGTCTCCCGGGACGTTCTCGTACCTAACCCATAGAATGAAGCAAAGCCTAAGCCAAAATGAGCAAGAAGTCAGCTGAGCTGAAAAAGCCAGCCCCTCCTCCGGAGAGGTAGTATTTATACACAAAATTTTGGCAGACTACACAAAATGTTGCATTTCAGGAAAACCTGTATGTTGATTGGTCAGTCATGATGGCATGAGTTCTCATTTTCCTGACGCATTCAAAAACCCTGACCTTATTAGTTTTAACAAAAGACGCATACATGAATAATACATTTATAAACATTTGCAACATTTACTAGGGAAAATGTGTCTATAGTGTCCTTCCTTCCTGTCAAAGCGCAGCAGGACGGATACTTTATCAAACTGGAACATTGGCACAATCACAAGAATGTATAGTTCAAGCTGTCCTTCACTCCCTCGTGGTTTGAGGAAAGCTGCCACAGTCTGCGCATGCTCTCTCCTCTTTCAAAGCAAGCCATAACTTTGATGGTTTCACAGGCAGCCATTCAATGGTAGGCCCCAAAAATAAAATAAACACAAAGATCATGTTAATTTCATGTAAATCAGCACATTATGTTTCCAAACATCATACTAATACTCATTATAAATGTTTACCTAGCCAAGCTACTAGTGTAAAGCAGCTTTTCTATTATTTATGACAAAATGCAAAATAAATGTGCAATGTACAACAAAGAAAAAGAGGTGTTATTAACTGAAAATATTTATCAAAATATGCAACAAGTCAAAGTCTTTTAAGACAGAAATAGGGAATGTAGATTATAAGGGATGAGCTGGGAAGAGAGAAACATATTCTTTTAATCTTCAAAGCTAAAAAGGCCACTTTTCTCTACATTGCAAAAACACATGTTAATTCAGCAAAAGCAACTCAGACTGAATAGGCCTCATTTTCATATTTTTCATGTGCCATGTTTTTAACTTGCACCAAATGGTGCGTGGCAATTTAAATGCAGTCTGTCTGAAGCACAAAAAATAAAACAATGCCTGACTGCAGATGAAATCTGCTCCATCAATACCACTAACCAATCCACTGATCACCAACACAACACAAATCCACACCATACGTAACTTTCCCGTCCAGATACGCACTCCCTGCACATACAAAGCACCAGCTCTACCTTCTATTTACTCCTAACAGACCCCTTTCTGTCACCACCGAACCTATACTCATCCTTCCATCTTTTAATCCACCATCACAACCACACAACCCTTATTCTCCACTCCACCAAACATATTACCTCTTCCAGCAATCATATCTAACACAAATACTCTTAACTCTTGTTTATCCCCTCTGACACACACATCACCAACCCTTTACCTAGCAACTTCCATCTCGCCAACAATACTATAAATACAGGTACTTCTCAGAAATCAGATACAGCATCATCTTATCTTCCAAGTGGTCCTCATCAATAGTCATTAGCACTGAATATTCCCATCCATGTGCGGGGACACCGGAAACCGTAAAAAAATTATGTGTGAAAACATATATACAGCTATATATATATATTTTTGTACTTCACCAAAAGAGCCTTTCAGCAAGCAGATGAACACGCGGACCCAAAAGTTCTTTGAGCCAGTTTTATTTTTCAAACACCCTGCATCAAAGCCGCTATGACGCGTTTCGGTCCCACCTGGACCTTGATCACATGACGCGTTACGTTAGATGAAACGCCCTTTTAAAGTGCTAATGCTATTACAGACAGCTGTGTCAGGTCAAGCAAAGTCATGAAATACAGACTATACACATCGAATCTCAGCGAGAAAGTGCACAGTAAATAATACATTCAATTTTTTCAATTCGACATGATATAGCAGCATAAATAGATATTTGCATTAGTCAACCATTTCATATTTACAATAAATAACCACGGTAAATGGATATAAATTCATAAATAAATATCAGTGTTTAAAAACATAAATATTCCAATAAAAATATTTATAAAATTAGTTAATAAACACACATCGGTCCCACCAATAAACGGCGGGAAGAATAGGCGAAATGTGGCATATAAAGAAAAAACCCTGAATCTTTGTCTCAGTATATTAAATGGGTTTCGATGCCATAGACGTCCATCAGTAATGGTGTCCTTCAACAGATCCCCATTTACTCACTTGATACCATGGTTATAGTATTGACAGGTATAAGGGTAAGAGGCTGCTATATCAAATTATGTGTATAGACACCCCTGTCCTCAGGGGTTCTCAATAGAGCCCAAGTGGGCAAGCACAGCTGGCCAAAGGTGACTAAGCAAAAAAGGGCAATGGCCGAACTATTAGCAAAAAAAGCCCCCCAACTTTAAGGCAATCAGATTTTTGCTACATAAATCAGTGTATAATAAACAATTTATATGTGCTACCCAAGTGAATTATAGAATTTAAAATCATCAAGATGAAGTAAACTAGTGCACGGATTTTTTGAAGTTTCTGAATGGAGAACAATGTTTGCGCGGTCAAAGTTCATAAGAGCTGAAATTATAAAATACACATTAATTGTAAATAATTTATAAACATGTATATAAATCCTCTGTCGCATTTAAACTGAAAGGGGATTTGGTGTTTAGCTCTAAAATGTACTTGGTCTCCAATGTGCGAAGTGCACTTCCCCGATTGCCACCTCTGCGAGACAGTGGTATGCAATCAATTGCAAAGTAATTCAGCAGTGTCGGGTTGCTATCATGGACTGCCTCGAAATGCCTCGCAACTGGATATGCTTGATCCTTATTTACAATTGCGCGAATATGTTGAAGAACTCTTCTGTGCACGGGCAATTTTGCGCTGCCCACATAATGTAGTGCACATGGACATTCTAAAACATATACAACATATTCCATTTTGCAGGTGATTCTTTTTGTATTTTTGACCGGTCTAGGTAAAAACGGGGTGTTATACTTATATATATATATATATATATATATATATATATATATATATATATATATATATATATATACTTTTGTTGCAAAATTCAATGTCGCAAATTCCATGCCTCATGAAATTAATGAGGCTGTCGCAATTTGCGACCCCATTGGGAATGGCTAGCACTCCCATGGATGGTGGTCTGGGACAGCTTTTTTACTAAAGCAGTTTTTTTTAAATGCAGCCATTTTCCTAAAAGGAAAACTGGATGCATTTAAAAGAGAAAAATGTAACTTTTTAGTTTCATTTTTAAGGGCAGGCAGTGGTCCCTGGGACCACTGCCTGCTCTTAAAAAATATTTGCTCACCCATTCACAAAGGGTAAGGAGTCGCCTGTTTGCAAATGGTTTACCATCTACTTGAAGTAGGTGGTAAACTGTGAGATTTTTGCAACCTCAAATGCGGTCGCAAACGATCATACATGGCATTTGCACTCGCTATTAGGAAGGGCCGCCCTTGGTACACCCCTTCCTAATAGCGAGTCGCTAACCATATTTTGTGAGTTGCTAATGCATTAGCAACTTGCAAAATATGGTTACTATAATGGTCAGACCTTTTTTGCAGTCGCAAACAAGCAGAATTCCCCTGTGCAACCGCAAACAATGGTTGTACATCTGACCCAAAAACTGGCACTGTACCTTTAAGGCAGCCATTACCCCCAGCTTCCCATCATGCCTCAGGGGTGACAGTTAGGTCAGTTGTTCTTTCCAGCTCCTTCAGTCAGGAGCCAGGATTTTACAGCTCTGTCTATTTTTGACTTTTGGTCAATCATTTTCAACTTTTATTAGTGGTTTTTACCTTTCACTCGTCGTCTTTCATCTTGTAGAGTGAGGTACTTCAATTTTTCTGACAGAAACTTGTTATTTTTCTGTCACAACATGCCATCTCTTTTTGATCCTTGTCCCTCCCGTGGCAAAAAGAAGGCCAAAACTGACACGCAATCTGTGTGTATACTCTGCTTTCCTGAGTCCCACTCCTCTGAGGCCTGCTAACAATGCAAACAACTGTCTAGATGTACTCTCAGGAGAGAGAGAGAGAATTCCTCTCTATGGCCTCTCAGAGAAGCAAAAATCTTTGAGAGGAAGATCTCCGGTGAGGCAGATAAAGGAGACGTCCAGATCGACATCAAAAAGTAAGGTTCCGATCTGTTCCCCGTCGGGATAGGTGTCGAATATGCCTCCAGCGGCTAAGAAACTGGTGTCTCCATTGTCGAGACCTCCACCGTCGATGGTATCAGTGCACCACATGAAGCCGAAGACCACATCGAATAAGACAAAATTCAATGTCAGCCTCCTCCTTTGACGTCAACTCGGCAGCGTTCAACATCGAGGAATCGGTCTCCGTTGGCATTGGATCAACGCTCGACGTTGAGACACAGGACTCCATTGACGTCGTAACATAGACGTTCAACGTCAAGGCAATCCCCTCCGTCAACATCAACCCGGCAACTGTCGACGTCGAGGCCCAGATCCACACTGATACATTCTCGATGTCGGACAACTTCCAAAAGACGTTCGATGTCGGCGATGCATCTCGAGACATCGAGATATTGGTCTCTGTTGGTGACTACACAATCTTTGTTTAGACATTCGCCGTTGAGATCGACGTTGAGGGATAAAACTCAGCTGGTGCACCACTCTCCGTTGGTGACATCTCTCCCGACGTCAAGAGTTTAATCGCCATTGGTGATTCAAGAGGCAGTGACTCCAAGACGCATGGCTTCGTCAGCCTCAAGGTCACAGGAGGTTTTCCTATCAACGTCTAGCAGCTCAGCGGCATCTTCTGAGCATTCCTGTCTGCAGGTGAAAGAGCCCCCTACACAACAAGAGTCAAGGAGACAAACACCACCCTCTGTGCATTTTCTCTAGGTGGGTGTTGCTACTACATCATTAGCAGAAATCTTCAACGGGGCAGGTGCAAGAACCACAGGACAACTCCAGTCCTCTACACAGGTCACCACTGGCTCGGATGGTGCAGGCAGTAGATCTCTCGCCAAACATTTCCTCGAGGGGTTGAGATCAATCACGCTCGTGCAGCGACCGCTTCCTCAAGAGGGAAGTCTACATCTCGTGGGCATCGGAGAAGACGCATTTCACCTACACGTTCATCTTCTTCGACGCAATTTTCAAAAAGGGACTATTCGCTGACCCTAACAGACAGTCCACCTTCAAGGGTCTCTCCGGTGGATGATGTCAGTTCTTTCCAAGATGTAATGGCCAGGTGGGCCACAACATTAAACATTCATATGCACCAAAGATCAGACCTTTATTGCCTCTAGTACCTTCTGCAGCCTGTTATGGACGTGTTCCTCACACCAGCAACTATCAAGACTGCCCCAGAAATGATCTTGAAGAAATTCAGACCTTCTGAAGAGGATCCACTTTTCCTTTGGGCCAATCCACCTCCCGACCAGGGCCGGACTGGGAACCAAAACCGGCCCTTGCAAAGTGCTCGGCAGCCCTCCCCCCTCCCCCCCCCCCCCCAGGTTTGGGGTGCCGCCGAGCTCCTTGCCGGGGCCGGTTTTCTGCTGATATTGTTACAGGGCTCAGTAACAAAAACGGCACCCAGGGGTCCAAAACCAGACCCACCCTTGCGGCGCAAGGTGGGTTGCCCGATGCCCGCAACGGCCAGTCTGGGCCTGCTCCAGACTCTGTTATCATTGCGGCGACTAAAAAGACACACACAGTGGCCTCCTCCTCAACAGTACCTCCCGATAAGGGAAGCAGAGCTCAGGACAAATGGGGAATGTTTCTAGCTCCTCAGCTCTCTTGGGGTGCTATGATAGAGCCCTGTGGGACTCTCTAGAAAAATGTAAGGACAAAGTTCCTGTCACGAGTCTCCTATGCCCCTGAAGGCTACCAACTGTGATACAGAGTGGTGGAGTGTGCCTGATGGAAAAGAACCTCTAATTTCTCCACAGACAGACGAGCCTTCACCCTGGACTGAATACCCGAGCTCCTTTCCACCAATCCACTTTTCAAGGACAATACTCCTTTAACTGGGAGCCGAGCCCCAACGACCACGCCCCCAGACACCACGTCATAGAGCTGGAGCCAGTCGCCGAAGGTGATGAACCAGATGCCGATCCTAAAACAGCGGACCCTGGAATACACGAGGTGAACGTCCGAGCAGCGTGCATTCTGGAGGCGCCGACTTCCGTGGAAGAAGCACCGCTACTGAAGAGGACCGGATTGGAGACCAGGACACCAGCAGAGCCAGGAGGCCAACGTTCCTGTGCTGCGCCAACCCACACTCCTGGAGGAGCAAGGCTCAGCCAGGCACATGAGCGCTTCAGCGGGTGGGCTGAGAGATGGGAGAATGCCGGGGAGTAGTAGGCCAACTCTTGTGTCTCCTACCTTACAAACTTCCCCTCCCTCACATTTTCCTCTCACGTCGGAAGCCATTTGAACTCATCTGGGTGTTTCCTCACTCCCTTTCCATACGTGACCAAGAGCACTGCATTTCCCTTCTATCTCTCTTTATGAGAATACGCCAAGAGGACCTCTGGTGGAGACAGGAAGAGACTCAAACTGTGGGTCCCAAGGCTAACAGCAGCAAGATAAGAAGAATTATCGACATGTTACAGACTGGCTTTTGTGAAACATCACATATGTAAAAAGAATGAAGAGTCCCGAAGATACCCCCGTGTACTCCTCGATCCTTGCTCTAAACCGACCACAAGCTCACACTTCCCGAAGGAGGATCACAGAGGTTTTGAGGAGGTATTGCAAGAAGGTGATTTGGTGGCTAAATCAAATTATTAGCACTGCAGCTGATGGAGCAACCCTGTCTGCTCATTCTTATGCAGGGGATCTGTGCCAGATGTTCATCCTGGCTTCGGCTTACTGCGCTAAAATCTGAAGCTCTGCAACGTATCCGAAATTTCCCTTTCTCAGGATCTTCCTTTTTTGGCTCACACTCGGATAACAAAATGTCAAGAATGTAGTCGGAGCTAGACAACTTGAAGGTGGTAGGGCTTGAAAAGAAAAAAGAGTTCTGGCACAGATATAGGCCATATGACCACTGGCCATTTCATCAGAGGGTTCATACCCCTCAGTGGCACAGGCACCAACAGCAGCAGCACCAAGCCAGAACCCACTATCAGGGGCGTCACAACCCCAGAGGGAGAGGGGCCCCTCGTCAATCTGCTACCTCAACAAAAGCTCTATCAAAACAATGAGCACTCACCCACCCCCATCGGTGTTTCCCACTCCAGTGGGGGGAAGTATAGGCAACCACCAAGCCAACCACCTGGAAGAGTGGTGCAGCATCACAAAAGCTCAATGGGTGTTAAGAACGTTGCAGAATGGGTACTCTATGCTTTCATTATCAGCCTTCGGCGATCGCTCTAGTGAAATCCGTGTGCCACCAGCTGCAAGTCCTGCAGCGGGAAGTATCCACTCTCCTATGAAAACCAGCCATTGAGGAAGTTCCTGTATCTCAATGGGATCAATGAGTATACTCAAGGTGCTTTTTTGTGAGGAAGAAAGGTCAAAAATCAGAATTCAGACCTATTCTGGATCTGCGCACTCACAACAAATCCATCTGGAAGGAAAAGTTTTGCATGTTGGCTCTCCGTCAAATATATCCTCATCTCCAGCAAGGGGACTGGATGTGTTTGATAGATCTGCAAGAAGCATACTTTCTCTTCCAGCGGATCCTCATCAGTCATAAGCACTTGAATATTCCCGCCCATGCACGGGGACCCCGAAAAATATATAAAATGTATGTATGAAAACATATATATTTATATATATATATATATATAGCTCTATATATACTTGGGCAGTACCGTTCATTCCTTGTCTGTTTACAACTGCAAGTTTGCACAAGGACTTAACCCAGACAATGCACTTTATGCCCACTTGGGCTGAATTCCTGCCAGCTTTTATAATACTTATTACACAGTTTTTTAAATATTCTGGCACTAGTATGTGATCTTAGATTTTACTGTTGCAGATATTTAAGCATACGGTAGAATTGGGCATACTTTTTAGCAACCGGGGCAATTACTGTGAATATTTATTGTTTTAAAACAGATTACTAGCGTAGTTGTTTTTAACATTATTTGAAATTGCCCCCAATGACTCTCCTATTTGCACAACATTTTACAAATCTGAGGGTCAGCTATCTTGAATTCAACATTCACATATAAACATTTTGTGCTGATGTTTGTTTTAGATCACTTGAATTGGGACTAGTCTGTATGTTGTGCAATACGCAACTAAAAAAATGTGAAAGTACTTCTTCAATTTCCATTATGTAAATTAGCACTGTGCACTTTAAAATGGGTCATCAGCCCCCATGTCAGTGTCATGTGATCAAGGCTTGGTGAA
Source organism: Lissotriton vulgaris (assembly GCF_964263255.1). Classification (NCBI taxonomy): domain Eukaryota; kingdom Metazoa; phylum Chordata; class Amphibia; order Caudata; family Salamandridae; genus Lissotriton; species Lissotriton vulgaris. The sequence continues at coordinate 388,573,551 of NC_141687.1, forward strand.
GCCGAAACGCGTCATGGCGGACTGGTGTTGGGTCTCTAAGTAAAGAAATTCTGCACTATCTATGGGTCTTGCTTCGTCTATCCAGCTGCTGGTTTTTGGACGTTTTTCATACCGAATATATATATATATATACAGCTGTATATAAATACATAAGTATATAATTTTAAAAACAATCAATGCAGCCTTCCAGACACAACAGGCTAAGCAATGCTGTAAAATCTTATCTTTGCACATATACCAACAAACCAGAAAGACCAAAAGATACTTGAACTGTTTTTACTGAACAGCAGAAAAATAGTCCTGCAAAGAGAAAAGCAGGCATTGTTAGCCCATAGGCTGTATTGTAACTTCAATAGCACAGAATCTGAAAGCAAATATAGAGAATCATAAAAACTGGCACCTTGCCTTTAAGGCAGCTATGACCCCTAGCTTCCCATCACGCCTCAGGGTTGACAGTTAAGTCAGTTGTTCTTTCCGGCTCCTTCAGTCAGGACCCTGGTGAACAGCTCCACAGATTTTTGACTTTTCAATTGAATATTATTTTTCTTTTTCATCTAAAACCCTTTTACTTCGACATTTTACACATGTTGGAGTATTGCTTTAATCTTTTTAGAGGAGTTTGGCATTTTATTTCTCTCAGAAATGCGTTCCCTTTTTTGATCCGTGCCCTTCCTGTGGCAAAAAGAAGGCCAGAACCGACTCCCACTCTGTCTGTATCCTTTGCCTTCTGGATTCTCACTTTCCTGAAACTTACCAACACTGCCAGTCTTTATCAAGACGGACTCATAAAGAAAGGAAAAGGATTTGCCTTTATGGAAAAGGGTAAAGCTACTATCTCTAGAGCCAGGTCTCCTGTGAGACAAAAGAAGAAGAGACCCAGATAACCTTCTACAAGCAAGATCCAAGTCTGTCCTTCATCAGCGTCAGGCTCGGCGTCGAGAATGCCTCCACTGGCGAAGAAAATGACGACGACAATTCCATCGACGGCGGGCTCGCCCTCAAGAGAACATCGGTCGTCGTCAAGGTCTTCCAAGCGTAGAGGTACATCTTCAGAAACTAATCTACCATGAACGTCAACTGGGCGACTGTCGGCATCGAGAAGTCGCTCTCTGTTGCTGCAGGATCGAGTAACGTTGAGACACTGCTCTCTGTCGTCGCCTTCGGTACGACATTCGACGTTGAGGCACAGCCCTCCGTTGCTATCAACCAGCTGGCGGTCAACGTCGAGGCCTAGAGCATCAGCGACGTCGGAACATTCGATGTCGGAGCAAATCCCTCAATCGCAGCCATCAAGACGCTCAATGTCGAGGTCAAGATCATCAGCGACGGTGAAAAAGGATTCAACGTTGAGGAGGACTCCTCTGTTGCATCCCAGACGGCGTTCAACGTCAAGGCCTAGATCGACTTCATTGAGAAGGTTGACGTCGAGTAGATTTTCTCTGACACCTTCCCCACATTTGAAGTCGAGACATGGTACTCCGCTGGGTACTCCTCTCCCAACATAAAAACACAAGTCTCCAACGACAGAACATTGGTTGGTGTTGAAACACACACGACCGACGTCAAGGCAGAGATCTTCATTGGACTCGCAGGTCTTGGTGGCGCATAGTTGCTCGACGTCAAGACATTATCAACATTGTCACACCATTCGATCTCAAGGAGATGCCATTTCACTTCAAAAGATCTCTCAGAACCTTCAGTGCCGGCTGCAGGACCCCCACAAGTCCTCTCAACATCGAGAAGCTCATCTTTACCATCTCCACAGCTGCGGGTACAGAAAGCTACCCCGCAGATCACAGCTCCATCTACGCAATGGGAGGAAGAACACAGATCTCCCTGAGTTCATCTCTCTCCTAGGTGGCTTCTCCTGGTTCATCATTGGCAGAAAGAATCGTTGCAGGTTCAACAGCCTTTGGACTATTCAAGCCCTGTGCATAGATCCCCTCTGGTTCAGCCGGTGCAGGCAGTTGACCCACGACACCATCCAGGGGCCGCCAGAGAGACAAATCTCCTCCAAGTAAATCCGCTTCTCATGGACGTCATAGGAGAAGAAGATCACCCTCTCGGTCGTCTTCCTCGACCCATTCCTCCAAGAGGGATTATTCCCCAGCTCTTACGACAGTCCACCCTCCAGAGTGTCACTTGTTGATGACATCAACACCTTTCATGATGTCTAAAGGAGCACCAAAGCTAAATATAGAGATGTCTAAACTCCAGACATCTTCATCTAATATTTTTTGAGACTCTGCATCAGAGGTCCGCGTCAAGACCTTTGCTGCTGTTAGTTCCTGGTCTTCTACAACCAGTTATGGACGTTTTCCTTACTCCTGCAACAGACAAAACTGCCCCAGCGAGGATCTTAAAGAAATATAGACCAGTAGAGCAAGATCCCCTGTTCCTCAGGTCAGATCCTCCACCAGATTCATTGATTATTGTGGCTGCTAAGAAGTCCCATGCAGTGGCTTCTTCTTCCTCTGTCCCTCCGGACAAGGAGAGCAAAGCCTAGGATTCTTGAGGGAGAAAAGTTTGCGGATCAGCAGCAGCATCTTTATAGATGCATTGTGGTACCCTCAGGAATGCTTCAAGAAAAGCTACCCAAAGAAGACAAGTCAAGACTTTGGGGAGATTCTCCAGGAAGGAGCCCTCGTAGCCAACCAAACGATCAGTGCGGTCGCGGTTGGGGCATCCTTGGCTGCTCACTCATATTTGCATGAGGTATGCGCAAGAAGATCCTCCAGGCTGCAGCTTACAGCCTTAAAACCAGAAGCCCAACAACGCATCCTGAATCTTCTTTTTACCGGAAATTCAATGTACGGCTCCCACACTGATGAGGAGATGGCCCGGATGAAGTCTGAACAGGACACTCTCAAAGCTGTCGGTTTAGAGAAAAAGAAAGAGTTCAGACGTTGGTACAGGCCTTACGATCAAAGGGCGTTCTGTCAGAGTGTTAAAGCCCCTCAATGGTCCCAAAGGCAGGACCATCAGGCCAAAGATCACTATCAGGGACGTCGCCCTTCCAGAGGTAGAGGAACGCCCTCCCAGTCCTCTTCAACTGCCAAGAACACGGCAAGCAATTAGTGTTCACTTCCTCCGTCACCGTTACCCACTCCAGTGGGAGGAAGTATCTACGTACATGTAAAAAAGTGGCACAAAATAACAAACGGTCAGGCGTGCCAAATGTACTACTAATTGGTTATGCACTACGTTTTCGTGCCCCTCCAAAGTACATCCTCCCAGTGAAGTCAAGAGTTCACCAGCTGCCGCTGTTGCATCGAGAGGTATCCACTGTCCTACACAAGTTAGCCATAGAAAAGGTTCCTTCATCTCAGCAGGGAAAAGGGGTATACTCCATGTAATTCCTAGTACAGAAGAAAGGTCTAAAAGAGAGTTTCAGGCCTATTTTGGATCTATGTCTCCTAAACAAAAACATCAAATAAGAGAAGGTTTGTATTCTGGCACTCCATCAAATATATACACATCTTCAAAAAGGGGATTGATGTGCTCGATAGACCTCCAGGACACTTACTTCCATGTCCTGATTGCACCACGACACAGAAAGTTTCTATACTTCATGGTAGGTGCATAACATCAGTAGAGAGTCCTACCATTCGGCCTGAAATCCGCACCTCAAGTATTCACAAAATGCATGGCAGTGGTAGCTGAGGCTGTACATTGCCACGGCCTGTTCATCTACCCATATCTGGACGACTGGCTTCTGAAGGGCTCATCCCCTCAAATGGTAAAAGACCAATATTGAATATGCCTAAACTTACTGCAACGCTTGGGCCTTCATGTAAATATGGAGAAATCAATCGATCAACCCACTCAAAGAATACACTTTCTAGGGGCTACTCTGGAGTCCAGCGAAGGAAAAGTGTTTCGTTTGGAGGAGAGACTGTTATCAATCCAGAAGAAGTGCAATCTCCTTCTTAAAGTTCATCAGCCCTCAGTTCAGGGGCGTGGCCGGACCAGCCAAGATGGTGGACGTCTCTCAGTGAGGCTCCCGCTGCCGGCCGGTGACCGCGGCCTCTAGTGCCCTTTCTAGGTGTCCTACCATGACACAGTGCCTATCACTGGCTCCCGGAGCCGGCGGGGAACATGCCGGTGTGCCCTGATTACAGCTGAGTAGAGGAGCAGGGACGAAATCACCGTGTCCGCTGCCTTGGCGAGCAACATCCCTAAGATGACGGATGGGCGCCGAGACATCGCGGGCCTCTGAAGACCGGCTACCCCCGGAGTCGTTCCAGCGGATTGAGCGGGACTAAGGGGAGTGCAGCTACGGGACATGCCTGGCCGGTCCTAGCAACAACGGACCCTCCTAAGTACCGAGCCGCAACCCTGAATCAACGCGGTGGGAGCCCACACCCCCCTCCTCCCGACCCGGCCTGGGGACACAGATCCCGCATCGGCACCCTTGGGACGGCGTGGGGAGGCGGCTCTTGATGAGCGGAGTGAGGGGAGTCTGGACCGGCACCACCTGGGACGCGTGCCCTGCAAATATAAGGTGAGGCGTCGGCGGCCCAAGCCCAGCGGCCCAGAGCCTGCTCACAACTCACCCGGCGCTTAAGGGCCGTCTTCCATGCTCCCACGGAACCCCGCTAGGGACCGGCAAGAGACAACAGCCCGAGAGGGCAGCACGGCCCTGACATCGCGCCCTCAGGGCCTCTGAAGCACACAAGCGTGCCCTCCCTGACAGGAAGGAAGGCCTAGACAACCCGAGCGGAGCTGAAAAGGTGGGCCTGCTGCCTGTGCGCTCCACACGCGACTGGGGGACACAGAGACCGGGGCGGTAGAGACACCATTGGCGGTGCTGCTGGAGGGACGTGAAAGAGAGAACTCCGTCCCTCCTCCCCCCCCCATTCCGCGACCAGTGAGAGAGTCGACCCTCAACAGAACCGAATACAGCGATCAGCACCTGAAGATAAACACCATACCTGTGGCGCATCAGAGGACAGTGAGCGCGCTGAGGCTCGCCTTCACCTCCCAACAGCTAGGCCGCAACAGTGCAGAACGGGCCGGGGGCACACATTGAAGCCAGGAGCGAGCGCGCGCCGACAGGGGCATCTGTGCAGCAGCTGGAGGGGAGGTGAACGGGGATTTCCCCCCCCCCGCTAATGGCCCGTGAGGGACCGCAAGACTTTGGTGTATGAACACAGTGACCAGCACCGGACGCGGGATGGTCACCCTGACACTCCCTGCGAGTTAAGAACTATCTGCAGCCCCGCTTGCACCCTCCCGCTTGTAACCGGTGGGGTGACGCATAGAGACAGCGCGAGTGCACAGCGACCTGCACCCGCCGTAAGGTGACCGCTCTGACACTTCCTGCGACACAAGAACCGTCTGTCGCCTCCATCACACCCCTGGTACCGCGAGGGAGTGACACCCTGAGGCTTCCTCAACCTGGCTTGCCACAGGAGAGCACGCTGACACCTCGCCATAACTACAGCCCTCTGCACGGGAGCCGGGGCCGACCAGCCGCCACTGACCCCTCATACGACAAGACCAGAGTAGCCCGCCGACAACCGCCACACTCGGAGCGACGCACCGGGCAGTTGACCCCCCTCAACATGGGCCACCCACAGAAGACACCCGCCCAGACACCAGCCATCACCAGGTCCCGGGACGAACCTACCGGACAAGGCGCTATGTTGTCCAGGAAACTCGACCAAGTCTTAGCGGCCATAGAACACTCCAGAGTAGCGATGGAACACAAATTCGACACCCTGGCCACGGACCTTAACATCCTACGAGACGATCACAGGAAGCTCGCCGACAGGGTAAACCAGGGTGCAGCGACAATGCAAAAAATAGAACCACAAGTGCAACAACACCACCAAACATTGAAAGAGCTTCAGACCCGGATTCAGGCTCTTGAGCATAAGACGGATGACTTGGAAGGGCGCTCCCGCAGGAGCAACATCCGCGTTATGAATCTGCCGGAGGGGGCGAAGGGAGCCCACCCAGTCAAATACAACACTGACTGAAACACAACATTCACGCCCGCTGAGGAACTGACCCCCCACTTCTCCATTGAACGAGCGCACCGTGTACCAGCGCGGAAGCCAAAGCCGGGCCTCCCCCCAGACCCTTCCTGATGAAACTGCTGCATTTCCGGGACCGAGACACCATTCTCCGTGCGGCCAGAGCACGGGGTCGACTGCAGGTGGAGGACAAACAAGTGATGTTATTTCCTGATTACTCCCAAGCAGTACAGCGTCAAAGAGCCACCTTTCAAGCAATTAAGCGCACCCTGCGCCTACAGAATGTCCAGTACGCTCTCCTGTTTCCGGCCCGCCTCAGGATTGTCCACGACGGGGGCACACACTTCTTCTCCGACCCAAGGGAAGCGAACTCTTGGATAGAATACACCTCCAACGCCGAGCTGACACCTCACCCGCACGAAACAACTCTGGTCCGCGAAAGGGGGGGCGACCTGAAAACTCACCCTAACACAACTGGAGGCACGGTCCAGTCCCTGGGGAACAGGCTCCCCGGACCGGACACAAATCATCGCTGAGCGCCAGAAAGCACTGAGGGCAGTGGCCGCCCTAGGCCCTGAGAGGAGAAAGTCGGACACGGAGGAGGGCCTCCACCTATTCAGCTCGGAGGATGAAGGCAGTGATGCACCTGAATCCAGGGAGGGTTCTGTGACACCTCCCGCAGTGATCCCCCAAACAGCGGACACTTTGCTCTAACAAGATTGCGGCAAACACAGGACACTCAGATAGATCGACGACGCCTGGGGCTGGATCATAGCTAGAGGCAGCCCTGCGACACTGGTCGAGCTAAGAGACCTACTGACTGTTGGCCTATAGAGGGGGGAGCACCGGGGCCTGGGCCCTCCCACCCCAGCCGACCCCGGAGACGGATCGCACCGCCTTTAGTGGACACTCCACCACAGCCTTCAACGACCGCGGAGCCGAGCCGGCAGTGGCCGGAGAGATGTCCTTCCACGACCCCACGACAACGAACTAAGGCTTTATGCTAACTAGTTTGGACGCGTTGCTTCGTGCAACGGGTCCCCGAAGTTGGGACTGTTCCCCAAAGTTACAGTTTTTATCCCCTTATACATTCTAATCCTCTTAGTCATTCCCGAGCGAGTGAGAGGCACACAGAGCGGACAACTTAGACTCCTGGAGGACGGGGCGGTGGGTGACGGGCGGGGGAGGACCAGATGGGGGACACGCCCGAGGCAGATGCTCTGATCGCACAGACACCACATGATGCACAAAATGTCAAACACGGACTTCAAGATCCTCACGCTCAATGTCAGGGGCATGCACACAGCCAGCAAACGGTATTCAATATACCCATATGTGAAGCACCAGCAACCCAGGTGGCCCTCCTACAGGAGACACACTTGACGGCGCAAGAGGTAGGCCGATTACATAAAAAATAGCGTGGTATACTATGCGCCACTGAGTACTCCGCCTTCGCTAGAGGCACACTCATATGGATCCGACCGGGGGTCCCCTTTAAAGAACACGCCAGGATCATTGACAGGGAGGGTCGATAAGCAAAACTGATAGGTCTGCTAGAAGGCCAGTCAATCCTTATAGGGTGTGTGTATGCCCCAAACACAGATCAGGAACAATATTGGAACACCCTAACTGGTTTCCTAGCTCGCCATGCAGACATACCCTGGCTCCTGGGAGGGGACTACAATTGTGCTCTAGACTTACAGCTTGACAGATCTCACCCCCCACCACTCCACTCACCAGCACACAAACAAACAGAGCGCTTCCGCCGGTGGTTGGATTACTGGTCCCTAGTGGAGGCATGGAGAGCATTACACCCGGCCGAGCGACTTTACTCTTTCCATTCTATCCCTCACGACCTGAGGGTAAGACTAGATAGATTCCTATGCACCACAAACCTGCTACCCAAGATAAGACATGCAGAGTACATGGTGAGAATACTATCAGACCACGACGCGCATGTACTGATCCTTCGCTGGCGGCCTCCTCATCCCCCGGTCCCAACGTGGAAACTCCCCCAGGAATGTCTCACTGATCAAGCCTTTCGTCACGCGCACAGCAAATTCATTAGGGACCACTTTCTGCACAACGCGGGCACAGCCTCTTCCAGGGCCATAGAGTGGAACGCTTACAAAGTTAGTGATAGGGGTCACTGCATTCAACAAGTGGTGGGAGTACGGCGCACACTAGAGCAAGCACTGGGTGAGGCGGAGAAATCGCTGGCGGATCTTTCCCGGGACGAAGATCAAGGGGAAGCCACACTTGTACAACCCACAGCAGCAAAACATACGCACGCGGAGGCCATAAGAGACTTACGTAAATATAACTTCCGCGCATATGCGACCCGAGCACACAGAGAGGGCAATAGAACGGGCTCGCTTTTAGCCTGGCTGACCAAACAAGACACAATGGCGCAACCCATCACGGAACTTATGGACTCACATGGCCACTTAAAGCATTCCCAACTCGACATCCTGCACATATTCCACGACTATTACGCCACGGTATACAGCGACCCGGCACCGACGACGCTGCGCAAATTACCCCAATTCTTAGGCCCGTCGAGCATGCCGGTCGTATCTCATACAGATAGGAAAGACCTAGATAGCACAATTACACCGCACGACATAAAGCGTGCTATAAACTCGCTAGCAAAAAAGAAAGCACCTGGCCTGGACAGCTTTCCCCTGGAATACCTCAAAACCTTTGCGACTGACCTAACACCCCACCTGGCGTCCATATACGGGGAAGCCCTAACTAATGGTGTCCTACCACCCTCATTCCGAGAGTCGCTAGTCGTAACATTTCCGAAACCACACAGGGACCTCACACTTCCGGCCTCTTATAGGCCTATCACATTACTGAACGCAGACTGTAAACTCCTGGGGAAGTTGTTAGCCGACCGCTATAGTCAAATCTTCCCAGCGTTAGTACATCCCGACCAATGCGGCTTTGTCCCCCGCCGTAACACCTCCCACAACTTGCGCCGACTATTCCACATACAACATGAAAGTGCAGACCGTTTTCCACGTGCGGCCTGCCTGATCTTCGACCTGGAAAAGGCATTCGACACCCTGACCTGGCCCCACCTGTTTGCTGTCCTACGGGCCAACCAGATGGGTCCCACTCTGATGGCATACACCCAGCTTCTGTATAGAGGCCTGACCTCTAGGATAAGAGTCGGAATACTAATCTTGTCCCCTTTCCCAGTGGAGAGGGGAACCAGACAGGGGTGTCCTCTCTCCCCTCTTCTGTTCGCACTGGCTGTGGAGCCCCTGGCCATTTGTTTGAGGCGGGAGGGAAAGAGCTGGGGCATCCCGATCGCGGGCACGTTTCACTGCATCTCACTCTATGCAGACGACCTGCTGGTCTATGTCCGAGACATAACGAGCGATCTCACCCCCATTTGGCGCACCCTGCAGGAGTTTGGAGACATGTCAGGTCTCAAAGTCAACTGGGATAAGTCAGCAATATACCCGCTTAGCCCGGACCTAGCACCTCACGATCTACAGGTAGGCGAGCAGACCCTAAAATGGAGTTCGGCGGGCCCCAGATATCTGGGCGTGCGGTTATACCTTTCCCCAGAAGACCTTTACGAGGATAACCACCGTGGCGCACTAGTGGGCCTTCGGTCCACAGTCGGCTTCTGGAAGACTTTCCCCCTGGTGCCTATAGGGAAAATAGCCATCGCCAAAATGATAATGGTACTGTAGTGATCGCCCTTGGCAGAGCGGCAAGTTGCCGCAAACACTACGTTGTCAGGTGTGGGCAGAAAGACTACCAGTCCCAGAAGGCCAAGCGGCGCCAGGAGGCTGCACAATGGGAGGATATTACTTAAGCTCCTCCCCTTGAACATAACGGGGCTTGTCAATCCTGTTCCTGGTTTGTTTCCATGTTGTTTCCTGCTTCGGAGTTCCTGTCCTGGAGTATTTTGACTAGCCTGTGTTTTGATCGCCGCGACGACGAAGTGCCTGCGTGGCCAGTTGAGCAGACACCCGCCGCGACGACGAAGTGCCTGCGAGGCCAGCTGATCACACACCCGCCGCGACGACGAAGTGCCTGCGTGGCCAGCACATCACCTTCCAGCGCGTCTCTGTGAGTAGTACAAAGCCGCGCTTGTGGGGAAAAGATCGCGGAGAGCGGGCTCGCTCTCTTCCGCATCTCTTGTTTGCAGTCCCTGAGTTTATCGCCTGGTTTAAGGTAGAGTGCGGTTCGCACACACTCCTAATTTGTTTTTGCTTTTGGTTTCCTGCATTCCGGGGGATTATCGAATCCTGGTCCACGTCAATCCCAAAAGAAGTATTTTGGGATCCTGGTACTCAGTACATGTTCAAAAAGATTACCGGAGAGAGTTTCATCTTCGGATCTTGTTACAGGAGCTTGAGAGCTTGAGAGGAAAGTGCATTAACTTTCACCAGCTGTTGTATAGACTTCCTGTATTTCCAGTACCCCCTGATTATCTACACGGAAAGAACACTTACACCAGTGGTAAGTTCCGGAGACCTGGGGAGGTGGGGAAATTCACGTCAAGGCAAAAGTACAATATCTTTTTTACATCTTTTCGCCCACCTTCAGGGAGGTCTTCCCAGCAAAGCTGCTGAATCCGAATCTCGTCTTGAGAAGCTTAGAAGACCCCTTCATTCATCCCCAGATTCCCCCTTGCGACCTCCGACTGTGTTCACACCAATTGCGGTGGTTGTCCCGTGTTTGGGTGAAGTGCGGTGTGAGGTTGTGAGGACAGTCATCCAGTCGTTCCTGCTGGGCATAGGAGTCAGGTTAGTGGCGCATGCGATTCTTGCGCTGCTTACAATCTTTACAGATTGACAAGCCCAAGAACGCTAACCAGCCCGGACGATGGATACAAACACTATACTCACCTCTTTGTTGGAAAGCTTCTCGGAATTGCAAAGCGAGGTTCAAACATCACGGGCTGAAAACCAAGCTTTGTACAAGGAAATGTCAGACTTACGTAAAGAAATGTCTGATCTTGCCCAAAAAGAGCCTAGTGGCAGACCGCTAATACGGCCTGCTACCTTGCCCCCTCCTCCATCGTTCCAACCTGGGGGAACTTTTGCAGCCCCTTCTACGTCCACAGACGCCACCCCGACCGTACATATTCTGCAGACCCATGGCATACCTCTGGCACCTCCCGAAAGGTTTTACGGAGATCCCAGAAAATTTGAGACCTTTCTAAACCAGTGTCGCCTTCATTTCCTTTGCAAACCTCAAATCTTTCAGGAGGATTCTTCAAAGACCGCCTTCGTTATGTCATATATGGGGGGAAACGCATCCGGATGGACCATTCCTTTAGTGGAACGGAATGATCCCGTATTACATAATTTCGACAATTTCTGTCTCGAAATGCGTAAACTATTCGACAGAAAGTCGCACATGATATCATTGGACCGGGAGTTAATGACCTTACGCCAAGGATCGCAGGACCTACTGTCCTATATTACGACTTTCAACCGCCTCATAGTTGAGACAGACTGGCCGGCTCAGAAAAGAATCTCCCTATTCTATCAGGGTCTCCGGGGAGAATTGAAGGACGTCTTAGCACAGGTGGTGCAATTGCCCTCCACATGTGAAGAACTTATTGACTTAACAGTCCAACTGGACCATCGATTGATGGAGCGGAGAGGTGATCGGAGCAGAGGGGACTCTCGGTTCTCCTATCCCATGGTTAGAGCTCGACAAGCGAATGATGAAAAAGCCAAGCCCCAGGAGGGGCCAGAGCCTATGCAAATAGGTGGAATACGAGGCCCCCTTACCAGAGAAGAAAGGGATCGGAGAAGAAGGCTCAAACTATGTATGTACTGCGGAAAAAGTGGGCATTTCGTTAACGAATGCAGAGCTCGGGCTTCTACTTCCGGAAGAAACGTATTTCCCAGAACACAGGCCTCCCTGAAGACGGAAGAGCCGTCGGAAAACTAATGGTCTTGGATCAGACAGAGACCACTGATTCAGGACTCCAGTCTCCCCCGGTCTCCTCGTACGTCGCGAACACCCTTCACCCTGCGGTTGCACACATGAATATAAACGTAACCCTGCAGGTACCAAAACAGAAACCTTTTTTGGTGGACGCTCTGTTGGATTCAGGAGCCACAGGGAACTATATCGATCAAACTTATGCAAAAAGAATGGGTATTCCCTGTGACCGGAAAACAACGCCCGAGATGGTCAAAGCTGTGGACGGCACTGACTTGTCATCGGGACCCGTGACTCAACATACCCTGGCCTTGCTGATGGAATATGGAACCCATCACTACGAATATATACAATTCGACCTCATAGACGCCCCACAATTCCGGCTTATCTTAGGCATGCCCTGGCTAACTTTACATGACCCTTCTGTTTGCTGGTCAACCCGTACAGTTAGAATGACATACCAATATTGCCAAGAACATTGCCAGAACAGAGACCTTCTCCGCAGTGTTCCAGAACCCTCACCTGCCTCTTGCTTGGCGGGAGCCTGCTCAGTGGACAGGTTCTGCTGTGCCACGGTTTTACCGGCGGAATACCACGAATACGCCTCCTTGTTCGATAAGAAAAAAGCCACTCATCTGCCTCCACATAGGACCTACGATTGTCGTGTGGACCTTGTTCCAGGTGCGGATCTACCCTGCAGCAGAGTGTATGCCCTAACCGAAAAGGAGACACAGTATCTACGGACCTACATTGATGACAATTTGGCCACCGGGTTCATTAGACACTCCACGTCCCCTGTCTCGTCACCTATGTTTTTCATCCCCAAGAAGGACTGTGAGGAATTGCGTCCATGCATTGACTACCGAGCCATCAACCGGGTGACGGTAAAAAACCGGTACCCATTGCCCTTGATACCTGTGCTTATGGATCAACTTAAAGGGGCGAGGTATTTCACCAAACTGGATCTTCGAGGGGCATACCATCTCGTGCGAGTTAAGACTGGGGACGAGTGGAAGACGGCCTTCCGAACAAAATTCGGACTCTTTGAGTATCGGGTGATGCCGTTTGGACTGTGCAATGCCCCCGCCGCCTTCCAGTTTTTTATGGATGAGGTGTTGCGGGGGTGTTTGGAGTCTTTCTGTATCGTCTATATTGACGACATTCTGGTGTACTCTGCCTCCCTCTCAGAACACATTACGCACGTCAAGGAGGTGTTGGAGAGACTACAGCGTAACTCGTTGTATGCCAAGCTCGAAAAATGTCTTTTTCACGTCAAACAAGTGGCTTTTCTGGGTTACGTGATCGATGCCCAAGGATTTAGGATGGACATGAGAAAAGTCGAGGCCATACTCACCTGGAAAACGCCGCAGACTATCAAATCTGTTCAAAGTTTTCTTGGGTTCGCCAATTATTATAGGCGCTTTGTCCAGGACTTCTCCAAAATAATTCACCCCATCACGTCTCTCTTGCGGAAGAACGTTTCCTTCAAATGGGGAGAAGAAGCAGAAAAGGCCTTTCAAACCCTCAAGTTGAAGTTTACACAAGCCCCCATCCTTCGGCACCCAAACCCTCAGTTGCCTTTCATCCTCGAAACGGACGCCTCCCAATATGCTCTTGGCGGGATATTGTCACAACGACACCCTACTACAGGACAGCTTCATCCGGTGGCGTTCTATTCAAAGAAGCTCACTCCATGTGAAGTCAACTATTCCACCACGGACAAGGAGCTATTGGCTATTAAAAGAGCATGCGAGGAGTGGAGGCATTACCTTCTTGGAGCTGTGCATACTGTGGAGATCATTACTGACCACCGTAATCTCCTGTTTCTGAAAACCGCGAAAGCATTGACCCCCCGTCAACTGAGATGGACCCTTTTCTTTTCCGATTTTGACTTTGTCATCAGATATAGACCAGGAACTAGGAATGGTAAGGCGGATGCTCTCTCCCGGCTGGGGGAAGATGACACAGGGAGAACTGTCGAATCACCCTCAATCCTACAGGGCGTCGAGAACAGCGAGGCCTCCATTGCCTTAATCACCTCGGATGACTTTCTTGAGGACGTTAGGATCGCCCTCACTGACCTAGATGTACCCGCATGGATCCTGGAAGAGCCGGATCATCGCTGTGAAAAAGATCATTTAGCGTATCATCACCATGCACTATATATTCCCCTCCTTGAGTTGCAAACCAAGGTGATGAAGTGGGCCCATGACTCAGTACTAGGAGGACACCTGGGGGTATACAAGACACTCTCTACAGTGGAACGGTCCTTCTGGTGGCCCAGCGTCCGGACTGATGTGAAGAACTACCTAAAAGACTGTGCGATTTGTGCGCAGAGTAAATCATCTCATGCTAAACCGACAGGATTGTTACGCCCTCTACCCATTCCGCCCAAACCCTGGCATACTGTATCCATGGATTTTATTGTAGAAATGCCTCCGTGTGAGAAGCAAACAGTCATTTTGGTAGTGGTAGATCATCTCACCAAGATGGGCCACTTCATCTCCCTACCTAGTCTACCTACCTCCGGCGAATTAGCGAAGGTGTTTCTGCAAAACGTTGTGCGTCTGCATGGGCTTCCGAATGTGGTGATAACAGACAGGGGTACGCAATTCACCTCCCATTTCTGGAAGGCGCTCTGTACCATCCTCCAGATAGACGCTCGCCTATCATCCAGCTACCATCCGCAAACGGATGGTAAAACAGAACGGTTAAACCAAACCCTGGAACAATACCTACGCTGTTTCACCTTACAGAACACAACCAGCTGGACCACCTTATTATGGCTTGCAGAGTTTGCGTACAACAATGCGGTGCATTCCACTCTTGGATGTTCTCCTTTTTTCTGTTTGAACGGTTTCCACCCGAATATGCTCCCTTTCGAATGGCCTGGTGTTTCCTTGGTTCCCTCCATCCAGGAACACCATGCGCATCTCCGAGCCGTACTGTTAGAGGCTCGGAACAATTTGCAGAAGGCTCAGAACTCCCAGAAGATGTATGCAGATACGAAGAGATCCCCGGAGCCAGTGTACAAGGTGGGAGATAAAGTCTGGCTTTCCACCCGTAACCTGCATCTGCGTGGCGCCAACAAACTGAAACCTAAATACATTGGGCCATATAGTATCTGTGAAGTGATCAACACCGTGGCCATGAAACTCTCTCTGCCTGTATCCTGGTCCATACATCCGGTTTTTCACGTTTCACTTCTACGGCCTTGCCTCCCGAGTGTTAGGTTGCCTGAACGCCCTGGACCTGTGGAAGTGGATGGGCAGGAGGAGTACGAAGTGGAGTCCATACTGGATTCCCGTATGGTGCGGGGTAGGGTCCAGTATCTGGTCGAGTGGAGGGGTTACGGTCCCGAAGACCGCTCTTGGGAACCGGCGGACCACTTACATTGTCCTGATTTGGTTACGCTTTTCCACGACAGTTTTCCTGGAAAGCCGGGACGACCGCCGGGACGGCAGTCCTTGAGAGGGGGTTCTGTAGTGATCGCCCTTGGCAGAGCGGCAAGTTGCCGCAAACACTACGTTGTCAGGTGTGGGCAGAAAGACTACCAGTCCCAGAAGGCCAAGCGGCGCCAGGAGGCTGCACAATGGGAGGATATTACTTAAGCTCCTCCCCTTGAACATAACGGGGCTTGTCAATCCTGTTCCTGGTTTGTTTCCATGTTGTTTCCTGCTTCGGAGTTCCTGTCCTGGAGTATTTTGACTAGCCTGTGTTTTGATCGCCGCGACGACGAAGTGCCTGCGTGGCCAGTTGAGCAGACACCCGCCGCGACGACGAAGTGCCTGCGAGGCCAGCTGATCACACACCCGCCGCGACGACGAAGTGCCTGCGTGGCCAGCACATCACCTTCCAGCGCGTCTCTGTGAGTAGTACAAAGCCGCGCTTGTGGGGAAAAGATCGCGGAGAGCGGGCTCGCTCTCTTCCGCATCTCTTGTTTGCAGTCCCTGAGTTTATCGCCTGGTTTAAGGTAGAGTGCGGTTCGCACACACTCCTAATTTGTTTTTGCTTTTGGTTTCCTGCATTCCGGGGGATTATCGAATCCTGGTCCACGTCAATCCCAAAAGAAGTATTTTGGGATCCTGGTACTCAGTACATGTTCAAAAAGATTACCGGAGAGAGTTTCATCTTCGGATCTTGTTACAGGAGCTTGAGAGCTTGAGAGGAAAGTGCATTAACTTTCACCAGCTGTTGTATAGACTTCCTGTATTTCCAGTACCCCCTGATTATCTACACGGAAAGAACACTTACACCAGTGGTAAGTTCCGGAGACCTGGGGAGGTGGGGAAATTCACGTCAAGGCAAAAGTACAATATCTTTTTTACATCTTTTCGCCCACCTTCAGGGAGGTCTTCCCAGCAAAGCTGCTGAATCCGAATCTCGTCTTGAGAAGCTTAGAAGACCCCTTCATTCATCCCCAGATTCCCCCTTGCGACCTCCGACTGTGTTCACACCAATTGCGGTGGTTGTCCCGTGTTTGGGTGAAGTGCGGTGTGAGGTTGTGAGGACAGTCATCCAGTCGTTCCTGCTGGGCATAGGAGTCAGGTTAGTGGCGCATGCGATTCTTGCGCTGCTTACAATCTTTACAGGTACCCAGACTACTGTACCATTTCATCAACCTCCCTGTGATTCCGCCTCGGTCCTTCTTCCGAGAGTTGGACACGTCCTTACAACATTGATCTGGGGGGACGGGCGACACAGAGTAGCTCTGCGCACTCTGCAGCTACCCACTACGAGCGGAGGCCTGGGCGCCCCATCATTCGAATCATACTTCTTGGCTGCGCAGCTCCAGTGGCTGTCCTATTGGACAGCAGAGAGGCAGATGGGAGAAACAGTCACCGACAACGGGGAGCTACCTGTACCCCTCCATAGGCGGATCTTGATGCCAGGCTCCAAGCCGGACCGCACGCAACCGGTGCATGTCGCCGTGGCCCGTAAGTGCATGATGTGCGTTCACAGACTATCCAAAGAACGCCCGCTATACTCCCCGCTGCTCCCCCTAGTAGGCTTCCCCCGGAAAGAGGGATATTACACCGACAGGAACCTGCAGGCGTTGACGGATAGTGGGGTGTCAGAAATGGAAGCCCTGTTCCAGGAGGGACAATTGAAGACATTCGAGCAACTGATCGAATGGCACAACCTTCCACCCGGGCAATTCCTAATGCATAGACAATTGATAGACAGCAGCCGAGCATACTGGGACCCGCGGGCGGGAGAACCCCCAACGCACCCAGTGTTACACACAATACTGAGCATGGGAACGGGCAGACACCTGGTGACATGGCACTTTAAGGCCAATCGGGAACTCATTGAAACTCCTCTAGATAGGCTACCACAGTCCTGGGAAGACGGCATAGGACGAGTTCTTCATGACACGGAGTGGACACGGGCGCTAGAGTACCCAAAAAACGTTTCCCGGAACGCCCGCTTCAAAAATATACAGTTCAACATTCTACACCGAGCTTATCTAACGCCCGACAAGCTGCATAAATACTAACCCGACACGGAATTCCGCTGCCCCCGATGTCAGATGCTGAATGCAACCTTTCAACATATGTTCTGGGACTGCCCGTCCCTGCAAACATACTCGAGCAAGGTATACCAAACGCTGCCCGCGCTGGTGCACCTGCAACACATCACCACCTGGGAGGCTTGCGCCCTAGGTATCTATAAAAGGAAGAAATCCGAGAAGCTGCAGTGGCGATTCACATCCTTGGCCATCCTCCTGGCCAAACGGAATATAGCCATGCACTGGAGGTGCCCAACAGGACCGCCGGAAGAGGCCTGGGTGGGAGCCGTAAATAAGTGGGGTGCGGCAGAGGAGGAGATCTGGAGAGATGAAGAGATAAAAGGGACGCGCAAACATCCTATCTCTATGGAATGGGCACACCGACCACGAGATCAGATACACTAAGACATGGCATTCTACTATACCATAGCCTACTGACGATCTCAGGGACTCCATACATGACTGTCACACCCAGGAGACGAAAGCCAACCTGTTGTCATCGTACCACAATTGTATTTGTCATGTAATCTATGTTGATTGTACTGTGACCTATCCTGGAAATGTAGAAAACCCTAATAAAAAAATGTAAACAAAAAAAATCAGCCCTCAGTTCAGCAAGTTGCTTCACTTCTGGGCTCGATGGCATCTTGCATTTTTCTGGTTCCCAACTACAAGCTAAGAATGAGTCCTCTTCAACAGGACTTGGAAGACAAATGGGACCAGACATCGGCACAATGGGAAGACAGGATTCTTCTCTCGCAGTCTGCAAAAGCTTCCATCCCTTGGTGGACTCATAGAAGGAATCTCTTGGTGGGAGTACCCTTCCATCAACCTACCCCGACACAATCCCTGATCACAGATGCCTCACTTCAGGGCTGGGGAATACACATGGGCCTTCTTCAGACTCAGGGCAGGTGGTCAAACAGAGAACAGTTGTATCATATAAACATGCTGGAGCTACGGGCAGTAAATATAGCCCTCAAGTCATTCTATCCATCGATATTGGTTCAAATGGACAACACGGCCACCATGTACTATCTAAACAAGCAAGGGGGGACTCATTCTCGTCCTCTGTCCCTGGAGGCTCAGGCTATCTGGCATTGGCTTCTGGCCAAACAGCTCTCTATCATGGTGGTCCATCTCCCAGGTGAACAAAATTCACAGGCGGATTCTCTGAGTCGCCACTTCGAAGATCAGCAAGACTGATTATTAAACGATGAAGTGTTGGAGGACATTTTTCTACAATTTCTCCAACCGTCGACCTCTTTGCAGACGAGCCAAAAAAAAATGCAACGCCTTTACGTCAAGGTTTTACCAACCAAGATCGATCGGGAATGCCCTTTTGATCAACTGGTCAGGAACCCTGGTTTCCACTTTTCCACCTCTTCCTCTCATCCCAAAGGTAATAGCCAGACTCACTCACTCAAAGATGAGAATGATTGTGATAGCACCAGACTGGCCATGACAGTGCTGATACCCAGACCTACTACACCTTGGAGTGTCCACACAGGAGACTTCCGTGTCGACCGGAACTCTGTCCAAGACGAACGCGAGCATTCATCTCCCCAACCTTCCCTTGCTGAACTTGGCAGCATGGCTCCTGAGGTCCTCCAGTATGGGCACTTACACTTCCTCAGGACCGCATGAGCATTTTGAAAGAAAGTGAGAAGGCCTTCTACAAGACACTAAATTGTAAAAAATTGTAAATTGATACTTGTATAGCGCACTACTCACCCGCAAGAGTCTCAAGGCGCTTGTACGAATACCGCTGTGGAACCCATCCCGGATTTCCCTGCGAGGCGTCCACTCCTGGACACTCTTATGCTTTAAAATGGAAATATTTCTATTTGTGGTGTGTACAAAATGGTTTCCATCCTACCAAAGGGCAAGAGGAATTAATTCTACCTTATCCCCTCCACTTAGCCAGGTGAGGTCTAAAAATCTCTTCCATAAAGGTACGCCTGGCGGCCATTACGTATTCAGGCGGTCACCTTTTCAATCTTCTTTCTTTCAATTGCAAGTGGTGAAAGATTTCTTGCGAGGGATCTAAATCTGGTTCTGTCCAAACTCCTTACATGGAAGACCGCCTTTTTGGTAGCAATCACTTCCGCTTGCAGGGTGAGCCAGATACAAGCGTTCTGTCGTAATGAACCGAACACAGCTTTTCACCACAACAGAGGTGGTGTCAGCCTTCCATGTTAACCAATCCATCTTGTTACCTACCTTTTTTCCTAATCCCTCTACACCAGCTGAGAGGTCTCTATGTTCTTTAGACCTGAAGAGGGTCTCGAAATTCTACTTGGATAAGTCTAAAGCTATTACGAAATCTGATCAACTGTTTGTAAACTATGGCTCAATCAGAACAGGTTTTCCAGCCTCTAAGCGTTCCATCTCCAGATGGATAGCATCATGTATCAAGCTGTCTTATCAATGAGTACAGAAGCCACTTTGTTCTACTCCCAAGGCTCATTCCAATGGAGGGAAGGCAGCTACAGTGCCTTTTCTACTGATTGCTGAGAACTGCAAGGCAGCCACTTAGAAATCAATACATACGTTTACGAGGCACTATTGTCTTCATTCGGATACCAGAGCAGAAACTCAAGTAGGCCAAGCCTCCGTTTAGAAATTTGTTTCAATGCTAAATCAGCCATGATAGTTTATTCGGTCACCTCTCATTTGTCTAAAGGCGGAAGATGAACTTGCTATTAGATTCAGTGCTTATGACTATTGATGAGAATCCCCTGGAAGTGAAGAATATGTTACTCACCTGTAATCCTAGTTCTTTTCCAGGGGTATCCTCATCAAGTCATAAGCAACCCACCCACCTCCCCAGGCAAATGAGACTTCTTTATGCCATATATTTGTGCCCTGACTATCAGGTCTCAGCAAATAACAACTGACCAAACTGTTACTCCTGAGGCATGATGGGAAGCTGGGGGTCATGGCTGCCTTACAGACAAGGTGCCAGTTTTTGTGTTTACAATTGCTTTCATTTTCTATGCTGTTGGTTTTCAATGCCTGCTGTTTTACACATTGATTTTTGCATTTCTACTCATTAAAGAGAGTTCAAGTGATACTTGTCCTCCTGTTGTCTATATTCTATGGTATATGCTTGCAAAAGAAGCTTTTGTCAGTGCATTGATTAGCCTTTTTGTCTTAAAGGAGGATACGTTGATGTGTAAAAAAAAAAAATATATATATATATATATATATATAGAGCTGCATATATATATATGTTTTCATATATAATTAGGTCGAGCCTTAGCCAGCGCGCAAGCGCTGCTCTCACAAAGATCTATTGTAGTTCAGTACAGGTGAGAAGTCCCGCCTACTCCCCCGTCCTTATTTTTCATTGGCTTGTGTCTTTGCCCTTCATAAATGCTGGTGTCTGATTCCTTAATAGGCTTATTAGTCGCTCCGTAATACGGCCATGTCGTCATTTGTAGCCTCCCATGGCTGCTGGCCCCTTTAGTTGGCTGTTACACAGTACATGTGTTATTTTGCTAATGCTAATGAGTCGCAGCTCAGCCGAGCTGGGGTGATTTACCGTCTGCTTCTCCTGTCTGCTGGCACAATGAGAGCTCCGGCCGGCACTCTAGAGGGCGGCAGAGGATCCCAGCATCCCAGAGAGACCCCTGGAGGCGGCGGTAAGATGAGTGCAGAGGAAGTGCCTCATGTCACCGAGGACGGCGTCCAGGAGCAAGGCCGCCCACTGCCCCCCCACTGCCCGGACTCAGATCCCCCTGCCGGGCACCTGCTACTAGAGGAGCAGCATTTCAGGGTGGACAGGAAGATGCTCGAAACGTTGCTGCAAAGTAAGTTAATGTACATGCTTCACAGGAGGTGTTGCACTGTGTAGAAAGTGCCTAGACTGCTTCGCTCAGTGCTCATCCAAAGCGCCTGCGCTGATTCTCTGATCATTGACTATTTTGTGTGGTCCAGAAGCACCGAGGCTACACAGCTCCCTCGCCAAATTAGTGCCTAAACGGTAAACACGTGCTGCAGCCAGGCTCACCATTTGTAAACTAAACTAACCAAAACAACACGACCCCTGGATTCCAGCATTTCCCCTAACACCAGTGCTATCCTTGGCGCATTCCTGGTTCCATCACCAGCTGCTGTGCTTGTTCTACCCATCAGCTTCAGCACTGCTTAAACTGTTACACTGCACGTCTCCACGGGTTTCACATCACACATGGTTCCTATGCTGCACATCATGGGGGCTTACACGAACACGGTCGTACTGCTCCCTGGATTCCGCAATACCAGAAAGCTCCTGCACCATTAAGTGTTCGCAGGAGTGCCCAACACGGGTCACTCCAAAATCTTCTCATAAACCCACCAGTTGCGTAAAGCTAAATATCCCCCTCCCCCCTCGAAATCTGATGATGGACCCATGAGTCACCCATACATCAAAGATATTTATTTACCTTATCCTGATTGCGGGCACCAGGATAAGGGAAAAAGGGGTTTCCCCCTTGCTCCACTGGGACTGCAGGCGCTTTTATTACGACCCTGAAACCGAGTTACATTGCAGTTTTGACTCAGCAGTACCCAACTTGCCTCTTTACGGCAGTCACTCAGAAGCCCCTGCCAGCCTCCTTCTAGTGCATTCAATAGCTCCATTCCACCCTCCTTCAGGCAAATAACTCTGCAGCTCCCTAACTCCCTCACAGACCTAATCCCCGTGCCACCCCCAGTTTCCTTCCAGTACGGAGGCAGGACCTACCCTGCAGCCTCCTTACAGCTTCAACCCAGCAGCATCTTTAAATCACAACGATCTTCCAAAATTCACCTGGCAGTTACTCGACAGGCTCCTCAAGAACTCAGTAGCTATCCTGCAGTCACCATCCAGCTCTCACTCGGGAGCAGCGCTCCACAGTCACTTCCAGCACTCCTCTAGCAGCAACCCTGCTGCCCCCTTCCTACCCTGCGACCTCCTTCGAACACTCACTTACCGCCAGCCTCCCACATAACACACCACGCAGTCTCCCCCGCCACCCTCCTTCCATCACTCATTCAGCAACTACCCCATACACAATCTGCAGTCACTCAGAATCTCTCACATGCCTCCTCAAAACAGTCACTCAGATGCTCCCCTCTTAGATCCGTCCAGCCCCCTCTCAGCTCATCTCTTCTACCTCCATCCAGCACTTACTCATAAGATCCCTCAACTTACCTTCCATTAAAACTACATGGATTGGCAACCCAATGTTTCACTTGGAACCTTAGCATACATGACGATAGAGACCGTGTTCCACGTGGAGAGCCTTCACTAACTTTTTTAGGAAACAATTTAAGAGCACTGTGTGGGAACTAGCGTGATATACGCAATGAAAGCTGAGACAAGCTGGTGTGATAATGAAGTCCTACTCTGGGATCTAGATCTTGTTAGGACTGGAATGTTCAGTAGTGCTTGAAGATGTGATGTTTGCATTGCAATTTGTTTTTAAATAGCAGACCGCTTTCATTCGAATGTAACCTGAAAATTACATAATTTATTAGCAACTATGCTTGGACTGTATTTAGTATATCATTGTTCCGTCCGGCTTTGTAAAAGAAGCCTCATACCACTTTGGAAAACAGATGGTGGTGTTAAAGGAGCTACTGTAATCAAGCAAGACTATTCAAAACTTTGGTCCAAGGCTTGATCTGTCGTGCCAGACTATTAACTCCCTTTTCTGGTGCAGTGTACCTTTAGGACAGTGATAATTTCCTTACTTGCATTGCATAATCTGGGAGTATGTATCATACCTGGCGATAACTATGTCAGTTGCCACGCCTCCTAGCTGATGTAGCTACAACATGCAGTTAGGGGTTCAGATAGCACAGCATCAGAACTAATCCACAAATCCTTACCTGCAATCTGGCATGACAGCATCACCCAGCCAGATCAGACAAGAGGTTGCTGCAGACTGGCTTTCCTTTTCATAATGTAATATACTAAAGCTCTTGACAATTTATTCTTGCATCAACCACATACCGGCATACTCCATTTTAAACCAGATCTGTTTGTCATAGTCTTACTTCTTAAAAATAATTGAACATATGCTTTATGAAGCATTTATCACAACAGCATCATATGCAAGATCCAAGGGATGCTATGGAGACACGTGGAGCAGGTGGAACCCAGTCTTACCTCATGGACACTGTCATGAGAATAGCAGAACCTATTACTCTTCCATGTAATATTAAATCTCAGATTTAGGCACTAGCAGAACTTTATGAGCAATCACACCCCAAGCCAGCGACAGGTCAATCTGCAGCAAGCAGCAACAACCCTGCTGCTTCTTCGCTATCCCTATGGACAATCTATTTTACCTAACAAAAGGCAGATATATTTGAGTTTCTTGTCCAAACCTGACTGAAGGTCCGCTAACAAGTCCCAATCTTCCACAAGACATTTCCGCTATCCAGTCACTATCCACTCTCTTTACGTGGTGCAGACATTTGGAAAGTCTGTGACTTCAGGCTTGAACTTTATGCCAGGACTCAAGACTAGATTGATTGGAAGCATACTTCTACCCTTGGAAATTTACGGCTGAAATCTTAGGCTGCAAATTTCTGCTTTACATAATGCACGTTGAATAAATTTGGGTAAGTATTCTTTACTAAAAACCATCATACTGGATTATGGCATTTCATTGGCATTTGTGCCCTGAAGAAGTCCCAATGTTTCAGGACGAAATGCATTGGTTGTGTCTTTGTTCATATTTTAAAGTTGAAGCAAGAAATAAAGCATGAACATCCTTACTACATTTGTTTTGTGATATTATCCTTCTCAATCCAAATAACTGCCTAATATACACCACTCAAATGACTTTCATATTTCACTATACTAATTCACCACTAATCCTTTAATGGGTTCTGGAGTAGCTTGCTACTTGCCAAAAAAGTGCTTCAACACCCCATCAGGGGTAACAAGGGCTATGTAAATGTAAATCTTTTCCCCTCTCCTATCCCTCCGCTATCCTTCTCAATCCAAATGACTGACTAATGTCCACCACTAAAATTACTTTCATATTTCACTATACTAATTCACCACTAATCATTTATGGCTACCGGAGTAGAGTGCTACTCGCCGAGAAAAGAGCTACAACACCCCATCAGGGGTAACAAGTGCTATATAAATGCAAACCTTTTTCCCTCTGATATCCCCCTTCTATCCCCCTGAATCCAATTAACTGACTAATCTATCCACCACTCAAATTACTTTCATATTTCACTATAATAAATCAACCTTCCGTTAAAACGACATGCATGGGCAACCCAAATGTTTCACTTGGAACCTGGGCATACATGACGATAGAGACCGTGTTACACGTGGAGAGCATTCACTAACTTTTTTGGGAAACAATTTAAGAGCACTGTGTGGGAACTAGCGTGATATACGCAATGAAAGCTGAGACAAGCTGGTGTGATAATGAAGTCCTACTCTGGGATCTAGATCTTGAGTAGGACTGGAATGTTCAGTAGTGCTTGAAATGTGATGTTTGGATGGCAATTTGTTTTTAAATAACAGACCACTTTCATTCGAATGTAGCCTGAAAATTACATAATTTATTAGCAACTATGCTTGGACTGTATTTAGTATATCATTGTTCCGTCCGGCTTTGTAAAAGAAGCCTCATACCACTTTGGAAAACAGATGGTGGTGTTAAAGGAGCTACTGTAATCAAGCAAGACTATTCAAAACTTTGGTCCACGGCTTGATCTGTCGTGCCAGACTATTAAGTCCATTTTCTGGTGCAGGGTACCTTTATGACAGTGAGAATTTCCTTACTTACATTGCATAATCTGGGAGTATGTATCATACCTGGCGATAACTATGTCAGTTGCCACGCCTCCTAGCTGATGTAGCTACAACCTGCAGTTAGGGGTTCAGATAGCACAGCATCAGGACTAATCCACAAATCCTTGCCTGCAATCTGGCATGACAGCATTACCCAGCCAGATCAGACAAGAGGCTGCTGCAGACTGGCTTTCCTTTTCATAATGTAATATACTAAAGCTCTTGACAATTTATTCTTGCATCAACCACATACCCGCATACTCCATTTTAAACCAGATCTGTTTATCATAGTCTTACTTCCTAAAAATAATTGAACATATGCTTTATGAAGCATTTATCACAACAGCATCATATGCAAGATCCAAGGGATGCTATGGAGACACGTGGAGCAGGTGGAACCCAGTCTTACCTCATGGACACTGTCATGAGAATAGCAGAACCTATTACTCTTCCATGTAATATTAAATCTCAGATTTAGGCACTAGCAGAACTTTATGAGCAATCACACCCCAAGCCAGCGACAGGTCAATCTGCAGCAAGCAGCAACAACCCTGCTGCTTCTTCGCTATCCCTATGGACAATCTATTTTACCTAACAAAAGGCAGATATATTTGAGTTTCTTGTCCAAACCTGACTGAAGGTCCGCTAGCAAGTCCCAATCTTCCACAAGACATTTCCGCTATCCAGTCACTATCCACTCTCTTTACGTGGTGCAGACATTTGGAAAGGCTGTGACTTCAGGCTTGAACTTTATGCCAGGACTCAAGACTAGATTGATTGGAAGCATACTTCTACCCATGGAAATTTACGGCTGAAATCTTAGGCTGCAAATTTCTGCTTTACATAATGCACGTTGAATAAATACGGGTAAGTATTCCTTACTAAAAACCATCATACTGGATTATGGCATTCCATTGACATTTGTGCCCAGAAGAAGTCCCAATATTTCAGGACGAAATGCATTGGCTGTGTCTCTGTCCATATTTTAAAGTTGAAGCAAGAAATAAAACATGAACATTCTTACTACATGTGTTTTGTGATATTATCCTTCTCAATACAAATAACTGCCTAATATCAACCACTCAAATTACTTTCATATTTCACTATACTAATTCACCACTAATCCTTTAATGTGTTCTGGAGTAGCTTGCTACTTGCCAAAAAAGTGCTTCAACACCCCATCAGGGGTAAGAAGCGCTATGTAAATGTAAATCTTTTCCCCTCTTCTATCCCTTCGCTATCCTTCTCAATCCAAATGACTGACTAATGTCCACCACTAAAATTACTTTCATATTTCACTTTACTAATTCACCACTAATCATTTATGGGTTCCAGAGTAGCGTGCTACTCACCGAAAAAAGAGATACAACACCCCATCAGGGGTAACAAGTGCTATACAAATGCAAACCTTTTTCCCTCTGATATCCCCCTTCTATCCTTCTGAATCCAATTAACTGACTAATCTATCCACCACTCAAATTACTTTCATATTTCACTATAATAATTCCACACTAATCCTTTATAGGTTCTGGAGTAGCGCTCTACTCGCCGAAAAAGCGCTTCGACACCTCGTCAGGGGTAGTAAGCCCTATATAAATGCAATTGTAATACAATACAATTTTCTTTATTGAGTTTCTCCTATCTCAAGCACAACAATGGCCTGTCGAGGCCCAGGAGGCGGAGCGGGCCAGACCCGGGAGGCGGCAGCTCTCCTCCTCGGCTCTCGAGCTACCTGTCGCCAGAGCAGCACTGGTGTCTTGAGGAAGCTGCCCGCCCCCATTGCAAAAGATGCCAGACTTCATAGTGGTACTCTCAGGCCTCTGTGTCACCTTCACGGGCCTGTGAGTGTATCCCCAGCTCCACCTCACCCGCGAGGCCCCGGCGCTCCCTCGATTTCCACCTCTTGTGTTGACGTGTTCAGGCCCGCGCCGCACCCTCAGCAGAGGGCTAGTGTGGCGCCTGCAGCCGGAGGATGGGAGGGGGGTTCCCGCCCAGTAACAAGCCATTCACCGGTGATGATGCTTAAGTGCATACTACAGACCCTGAGGGTGACCTAAATTTGCAATCAATTTAGTTTCTGGATTCCTTTCAAAGTTTTCACCACAAAAGCACAATTGGATGGAAAAGTGCTCTGCTTATCTATTCATTATTTAAAGTGGAAACACACTTCCCCCTAGTTACTGCTCACATCTGCCATCATTAGCAATCAATGTCCTAATTAAGTGTGCTCACGAAAAAACAAGGCAGCATTGCAAAATAAACAAGACACTTTTAAGTGGAAAAAACATATGCTATTCGTTCTTATATACTGCAAGTGAAATGACACCATAGAAGTAGGTTTTAGTTCAAAAGTTGTGACACAGCTAACAGACGAATGTAGTAATGAATTTGATTAGCTGCTTCAGACTAATTTAACGAAAACAAGATAAATAGACAAAAAATTTTACCAATGGTAATAGTGTTTATCGTTGTTTATTAATAGGAGATGGGGGGGGGGTATACAAGAAAGTGTGTTAATGCTATTATCTACAACTGCATGCACTTTTTTCTAAATTAGCTTGATCTATAGCCCTTGACCTAGAAACAGCCTCAATTTGGGACAGTTTCCAAACCTCGTTGTAGATAGCGTATATCCATCTGGCATTCCATTCCGACCTTGAAAGCAGAGTTGCAATCTTCCCGAATTTACACCTTAGGTAATATTGTTTCTTCTGTCGTTGATATTGTGCAAGATGATGTTTGTACCATGGTCAAAATCAATTGTGTTCTGTAATGCAGTTTGCATGGACTTTTACGAGTATTGAAGGCTGGGGAAGTACCTTAGGACTATATAAACACTTCTTCTCTGTTTTTACCATTTAATCTGACAGTTAAAAAACAATTTATGTCAATGAAAGATCCTACGTTTTCACTATTGCATATTGAAAAGTTAGAACCTTTACCGTTTTCTGTGGCTGAAAATAATTCTGCAGTTTGGCTTATTCATGGATTAATAACTATACCTTTACCACTGTTTAAATTTGAAGCCTGCATGAGGCATTATGCAATAGGCAGATATGAAACGTTAGGTAGTGCATATCTCCATGACGTTTGGTCTCTGCTGTTCACCGATAAGTGCCTTAGGGAGGGTAAAGAGGTTTACTTAAAAGGTGAAGAGTGCTCTTCCACACCCGATCACTCATTGGTCTGTAGGAATATACAATGGCACGGCTCGTGTAATTCAGAAGCCCACATTGTGGCCTGTGTTTTAAAAAGGTGCACCCTCTACGGCTATTACACCTACTTTCACGTTGTTAGGGAACAGTAGTTATTTATTATTAAATAATGAAGATTGCTGTGGTATTCTGGCAGGGGATACTGTACATAATGACTGTCTCCCAACGTGTTGTCTGTTGTAAGAATGCGCTGTTTCCTCCTCCGCATGGGAATCTCGATATATCCATCTGGCCTTCCATTCTGACCTTGAATGCAGTGTTCAACAAGAAGAGTCGAATAAGGGCTCTTTTGTCTCAAAAAGAAGTTGCTCTTACATCTGCATGTGAAACATTCCTCCTTCACGTGGCTAATACTCGTACCGAGGTACATGCCTTACTAAATACTGATCTCCCCCTGCATTTTGGAACTTTTATTCACACTATATGCAATGCCTTGTCGACCTCAGGCTTGGCGCACTTTTTGAAGTAGTAAGTTCTTGCCTTGTGACTGCATTCCAAACTATATATATGGTTTATCTTTCCGGTTTTCGTACTTTACATGCGTGCAGCCAGTTTTCCACTGCCTGGATTGCAGTTTTGAATGGGCTCTGGATTTGTGTCTCTGCAATACAGTGTCTCCTAACCCGGATTATGATCTACTAATGAGTCCCTTAGTTGCTCATGAACTAGCCTGTTCTGGTGTCAGGATTATGGCCTGCACAGCAGCTCATGGAGTCCTAGGCAATTGGAATATATGGACTGCAGCCCATGACTTTCTGCCACGAGGTTATCTCGAAGAACATCTGAGTTGTCCTCTGATGGTGCTAGAGGTTCTGGCTGTTGAGGAACATGTGTGTTATTTTCCATTACTGAATTGGATGGCTGAAATGTTCACTGGCGATAACAACGACATCCTATTGGAGGCAGTTGCAACGTACTGTGCCTATACGCTGTTGGATTGAAGTGACTATTTATTTTCTGTTCCATAGACACGTACTGGACTAATGATTTTTTTCTTCCATTTTTTCATTTCTACGCATTATATGTGTTATACAATATACACTCCTGTTCGGTTTTGAATTTTTTGTGGGTATTAATTCGGAATTTACTCCCAATTATCCAGTTTGGCAACATTTTTAACTTGGTTCTGTCTCATTCGAACTTGAACTCTGCGTTCTAAAAATTGCCCCCCCTTATTGTGCGTTCTCCGATCAAGGGAGGGTATAGTGAGGGCTGAGCCTCGTTTGCACACATTACTATGTTAGTATAGGCTTATTAGAAGTGTAAACCCCATTTTACCTTTTGCTGCTTTTGCACATGACACTGCATATAGCTGGTGTTGTAAGTTAGGCTGCGTGAATTACTTCACATGAGAAAGGCTTGTTTTCGGCATCCCTAGTCTTACATTGTGACCCTCTTCTGCACAGTGAGTGCTAAAGCCTTCAAGGTTATTATAACAAGGTAGCTGTTGTTCGGGCTGATCAGTTCATATTTTAGACATAACATACATGCAGCTGCAAGCCATCGGTGATTCCGGTGCCTTTAATATTGCACTGTAGGCATGATTTCAGGCATTTGGAAGAATTCAGATTCCAGAGAGACAGAGAGCTTTTGCAGATCATGATGTGATTCACTCTGGCTGATCTTAGAGGTATGGGGTCCCCCACACAAGACTAAGAGACCTTCTATCTATACTACTATAATAAAGGAAGAACTTTCAGCCTTTGAGGCGGGTAAACTCGGGAACCACAGCGCCAATCCACAAACCCGATACACCGTTGGAATCGTCAGGGTGTGTAGATGGTTATAGGCTATATAAATTAAAAAAAAACGTTATTTAAAAAATGTACAGTAAAAAAAAAAGTAGTCCCTCCGAAGTAGCGCCGGCCGCGACGTGCGTGCTCACGTCAGGAGCGCGGGGAGGAGCGGCATCCAGGAGCGCGTCGAGGAGCAGTGGACATGGCGCGGGGGAGGAGCGGTGACATGAGGAGCAGCGGACAGGCCAGCGGCGGTGCGAGCAGCGGACAGGCTGGAGGAGCAGCGGCTGAGGTAAGAGAGCGGCAGACATGGCGCGGGGGAGGAGCGGTGACGTGAGGAGCAGCGGACAGGCCAGCGGCAGTGCGAGCAGCGGAGAGGCGGGAGGAGCGGTGGCTGAGGGAAGGGGACCCATGTCACGGCATGCGGGGGACGGGCTGGGCGGGGGACGGGGCAGGCGGGGCACGGGCCGGGCGGGGGCCCGGGCTGCTGGACAATGTCGGGGCGGGTGGGGGGCGGGGAAGCCTGTTGCTCCCGGACAAGGTCGGGACGGGCTGCTAGTATTTTATAAAACATAGTTCCTAGATAGGGAGGGTGATACACTAGGCACTATAAGACCTGTTTTTACCATCATTGTAATATGATTTCTCCTTTTGTGTTTTATGGAATTGTAACAATGCTGATCATATTATTTCTAATCATATGTCTGCTTATGTTAGCAAAGATACTGCATCTTAAAGCACGTCATTAAAATAAATATTTTAACCTTTCCTGTGTCTCTTTTTACTCCTGTTGTGGACTGGTATGAGAATAACAAATGAAAGAGTGTTCTTGCTTCCCACCATTCCTGAGTATAACCTAAGTCGCATGTTCTGGGTTGTCTAATCATTGGTTCCTTTGCTGTAGGACGAAGAGCTAATGTGACACTGATGCTAGTTGGTTAGTGTTTCTAGGTACTGAGGTTAGTTTTTTGGTTCACCACAATTCACTGAGGTCCTGGGTCTCTGTGCACAGTTTCTGTGGAGGAGCAGAATCCCTGCAACATGACCACAGGAAAGGAGAAGGCTAGGAGACAGCAGCACAGCGGGGATGCTGCAGAGGAAGGGAGAACAGCACAAGCACCCCCTCTTGCTTACTACTACCGCCAAATTACCAGGCAAACTTTACAGCAATGAAATTACCGCATAGCAGGTGTTTCCTTTATAAAGACAAATACTGCCGCTCACACAGGCAGCACTAACTAATGATTCAGGCACCGCAGCCCAGTGGACAGGGGTCAAGTTGCATGGTCAGTGTGGGATCCAATCATCGTTACAACCACTGGAAGCGGCAACGACGATGAGAAGTTGGCTCTCAACACCTTTCCCTGCCCCCGCCTTGTTTGATTCTCACCCGCCACTGACCTTAGCCTAATTAACTCTAAAGTGTGACTGGCCGGGCACTGACTTTGACGCCCGTTATGCTTGTGTATTGGGGCCGGGGGTGTCTAGCTTGGATACATTGTTGTAGTGACAGAGTAGTACTCGCAGAGCTGCGAGTTGCCAGACCCTTAACATGCCGGGAGCACTGCGCTACTGCTGCTCACACAGTCATGGCATAGTGCATTATTGCAGCACTCTACATTGGCGGCTGAGCAGCGCTATAATGCGTGGCTAATGCATTTCAGTACGGTGATGCGGATCACCACACTGAAATGCGTTAGACTAACGCCTGATGCATGATACTTGGCAGGACTGGCTATAATGGGGAAAACTGTGAATGGATGGCACTCGTATATCTTTAACGTTCATCACCTTCATGGGCTTTGAAGGCTGGGATTGCTTTTGGCTTCTTTCTTTATAGTACATGCCATGGTTTCTGCTTGTTTCAGAGAGGGTGGGTGTTATTTCCGATTTCAGTCCTGGGAAAGTCAACAGGACACGGATGTGAGGCGGCTGTTTAGTAGAGTCTGGCAAAGCGTCTTAGGCCCTCGGCGGAAGCAGCTCCTGTTGCAAGAGATAGTGGGTTTGCAGAGGGGTCAGGAGCGTGCCCCCTTGTGGTGTTCCCTTTTCACTGCTTTCCGACCACAGGCATCCCGGGCCCTCCCTTGCCACCGAGTGCCCGGGCTTACTTGGCCCCTTTTATCACCCTCTCCTCAGGACCACACCAGTAACACTCACTCCAGCCTGCCGTTAGGTAAGGGTTCATGGCCCCTCTAAGTGCCAGATTCCATGAGGGAATGCCAGACATATATGACTTTGAATAAAACCTGCCTTCAGTCTCTGTCCCACCCAAAAACGTAAGTCACAAATTTGCATTTGTGGATTGCCCTGCAATTTATGTCTGGCATTTCCCATGAGGGAATGCCAGACATAAATGACTTCGAATAAAACCTGCCTTCATTCTTTGTCCAACCCAAAAACGTAAATCACAAATTTGCATTTGTGGGTTGCCCTGCAATTTATTTTGTGGTTACTATTGAACTGCTTTTATGCCAAGCTGTTTGCAGCGTAATGTAATACTTTAATTGTGCTCATCTGCTGTACTGCTCTAGGCATAGATACCTGGTACATTTGGCAACTGGCAGTGCAAACATATAAAATATGTTTAAAGTGACGTTTCATACTCTCTTCATAACCTTAAAGTTATTTTCCTGCTCGAAGGTCTCACTTTCATTGGGTGTCCAACACAAAGGTAGTTGCATAACTAAATATGTTTGTAAGCGTCAAGGCAACATTATAAAATAAACAAACATCAATAAATAAACAAACAAAATATAAGCACCACTTTACACAAAGCAAATTTGCTACAATATTTTATTGCTGTATGAGTGAACCTCAAAGCATTATTTAAATTGAAGTCTTTATGAAATATGTTTTATAGTCTTCAGCCTAAATGAGAGGGATTTACTCTGCTTTTATGCTTTAGAATTACAAATGTGAACACAGCCACAAGGCTAGTATTAGAACTATATATGTCTGTTGGTTAACCTTCAGCACCTAAATTATCCCTGGGAATGTTTTAGAGTGTAACACGCTGTGTGTAATTCCACAATTATTACTGAAAACCTATTAGTGCCACCTGGGTTTGCATAACTGAAGCTCTGTCTTAAAGAAAACAAATGAGCTCTATCGCCTGTTTCTGTCACCACGCTGCTGCCAGCCACTTTCCTGAAGTGTTCACGTTCTGTGCATGCCTCTTTTTTTTTATATGTATTTTTTATTAAATAATAGGTAACCCCTGTTTCCTGCTATAAATTCCATCGTGCATTTTAAAATAATTTGTTTGTATTTTAATCCATCTATTCACACCCCTTTACGTTAACATAACCATAGCTTTACCATACAGTTGCAATAAAGCTTATAGGGCCAGATGTATCAAGATTACATTCTGCTAGTCTACAATAGCGAATGTTACCGATTCGCAAAATGCAATGTAGGTAGGTTTTTGCAAAACTTTAGTGATTCCTATATATTCCTTAATAGCGAGTCACAAATTGTGACTCCATATTGAGGAATGCCCTCACATTCATTCCCATGGGCCTTGAGGCCCCTAGGAATAAATGGGAATATATTTGCCATTTGCGAGTACCAAATAGGTACTCACAAATTGCGCATGCAATTTCATGGGTTCAAGGGGGGGCTAAAAGGCCAACCTGATGCACCCCAGAAATATGATTGTGTACACATATGGCGTACATACATGCTCTAACGCCATGTATGTACGCCACATGGCACTTAGAAAAATGCAAAAAAGTGAATTTTTCTAGGAATTTGCAAATTACCACCAACTAGAAGTTGGTAATTTGCCTTTCCTTAATGCCAATTCGCAATTTGCGATAGCTACAAGAATTGCATTTAGGGAATCGCAAATTACGATCCCCTAACTGCATTCGCAATTGCAATTACCCATATTGCAAATTAAAAATGTTTGATACATTGCAAAACCCATTTTTGCGATCGCAAACGGACCGATTCTGCAAATCGGCCTGTATGCGATCACAAAAAGCGTTGATACATCTGGCCCATAATATGGTATAGTGTGCACTGTTTTTCTTTATATAACCTCTCCACTGCAAACACAAAAACATAAATAAAAAAATTGCCATTTACACTGCCATACCTCCAACTCCAACCTAACTCCAACTCCAACTCGAGACCTATTGCATTGCAAATGCTTGTTTTTTATAGTTCCCCGGGTCTCTGCGCATTGGCGGGAATATTCAGTGCTTATGACTTTGATGAGGATACCCCTGGAAGAAAACTAGGATTGCAGATAAGTAACTTATCCTTCGCTCACTACTCCCCAAATACAAAACATAACACACATACCAGCACAACAAAATCACACACATACTACCTCATAATACTTTCCATCACTAACTAGACATATACACCCATTCCCACACTCCTGTCTACGCAAGGAATACACACTTTAAACCAACTCTACTACCAAGCTTCTTTCTACCCACACCTAACACATATACAGCAACACACCAACTCTCCAAACAGCCTCTTATCCACTGGACAATTTAGACCCACATGCGGCACCACCACCCTTAACTCATACACCTTCCACCCTAAACAGGCACAAACAAAATAAACAACATGCCACTCTTCACAAGTTTGCATCTCAATATCTACTGCACAACAAGGCTACTCTACAAAAACAATACAGCTCACCAACTCACTCTCAACCACCATCTCTACCACCCACACATGAAGACCCATAAAAATGCTTTCTTAGCCTGCTAGATGAGGAATACTATACGGACTAGCTACACTGCTATCCTCATACAGCTAATACCAGCACTGAGGACATGGCTGCTACAAGTCCACAAAACACTGCTCACTCTTCTACAAAACAAAGTCACTCTATCACCATAACACATTCTCTAAATTGCCCACTAATAAATGCTGGGTCAATCTAAAAAAACAAGCATCATATCTACGACCTTCTCACTGACTGACCTACTCTTCATATCTGAATCATGGTTGGGGGGTGACATGGCTCCAGTGTTGCATGAAGTTGTTCCTCTGAGCTATCAAACTATCACACAAAATCATATAGGCGAAAGAGGAGGTGGCCAAACTGTTGTATTCATGCAAACATTAAATATCATTAAAGCTGACAACGTCTCCATACAGGGTTATGAGGCCCTCTTCACCAGATGCAACCCTACACCATCTTCCTCCTGTGACTTCCTACTCCATTACAGACCTCCACCTAGCGATGCAACATTCACAGACACACTTCTAGACACAGTTTCAAACCTGATAACAATTCACACCAACCTGTGCATTCTTGGTGACCTAAACATTTGGTTTGACAAAACCAACATGCACCATCAGAAAACAATCATCACTGGCCTTATTGAACTGAACTTACATCAGATTTTCCACAAACCCACACACATCCCTGGAAACCTCCTAGGTGTCATTTTTGTAAATCTAGAATTAGTTACTTCACAAACGATTACTCCAGTCACATGGTCAGACCACCATTTGTTTGTTTTCCAACATAAACAACACAAAGCAACACACCTACAACAACCTTACTCCAATCAAAACAGACTTCACCTACAGTAACGTAACAGATTACACAAGTCAGCAAACTAAAAAGCTAAGAAAAGGTACTATTCAGACAGATTCCAAAATGCTAAATGTGCAAATAAAGAATTCTATAAAATTCTCAATGAATTTCGTTAACCAAATTGCCTAGAAGGAGCTCATCCCAGTGCTCAAGATTTCACAGACAAACTGGCAAATCATTACACGACCAAAGCAGACTGGTTGGACTCCTATTTAAAACAAAGAAAAGACAGCACCACTGACCCTTTTCCAAAGAATAGTGCATTACAAGCAGTCTTTTTAGAAGAGGCACACAAATTTGGACGAATCAGATCCTATACTCTGGGGAACTAGCCTAAGTCCCTCTCTCAGTCGGACTCTGAAAGCTGTTTTTGTTGCACACATAAGGTTAGGCGGCAGTTGCACTGTCAAGTCAGATTTAATATCCATGTACATTAGTGTAGCCCTGGGCGTCATATACTGCTCTCAAACACAAAACTGACTCAGGTCTAAAATTAATGATAGATGAGGGTGCTAGGAAAGCCTTATATTTCTCACAACCACCCTCCTTCTTCCTTCTTCCATTTGCACTGCTGCCAGAAAAAAACAGACATCATACATTATCTAGTTATCTAAGACACTTTAACAGCATTACAATGTCATATGTGTAGCCCTGAAAGTTCAAGCTAAGACAGCCATACTGCTGCTGGCTCAGACAGCTGAATAATTAAATTAAATAATCACAGATGAGTGGAAGGGGAACACTTTTGTCAGTACAAGCACACAACTTCTGCCCAATCAATATATATACGTCTTGCAACCAACATGTGAGCGGAGCCAAAGCCCTCTCTGTGGTACCCCTTAAAGCTCTTTTTTAGTTTGATCACATTACTTTGGGCGACAGCTGCGCTGTCAAGGCAGACCTAAAGAAGGAGTTGAGTGCATTGGAATGGAATTACCCTACAAACAGCAATGGCGTGTGGGGGAGAGAGAGCAGAAAAACACCTTTCTTTCAGAGCAAAAAATCTCTACACCGACCCTGTATGCGCAGTTAAGTGTTTCATTCGTACAAACTGCCATGAGAAGTGCTACTTCAGGCAGAACATTCTTGAAATATCAACAGAAACAGTCAAGAAGCTCAGGAAGAGGGAAGTACGTACTCATAACAAATGCACTGATTGTCCTTGTGACATACGTAAAAAGTATTGTTTCTTATTTCCTTGACATGCTACCACCACTTGTAAGGACAAGTAACCACTACTCATATTATTGCATATATTGTATTTTGTTCCCTTATTTAGGTCATCGTCATATCCTTGTTGAAAATGGATAATGGATATAGGTTTCCAAACGTCAGAGTCAGCGGTCGAGCATGCAAGACAAACTTACCTTCAAATACTGGTTTCCGAGGATTTGGGTTTCCGCAGACAGGAGTGGTTACAGAGACATTAGTGGATGCTGTGGCCCTCAAATGTTGCCTTCCACCAGAGAAGGTGAGTCTCCTAGTGGTCGATATGCTTACTTGTGAATTACTTAGTGTCTGAGTAACTGTCTGCAATTGTGTTTGTATTTGTATGTATTGGAACAAAGAGCATTTCAAACAGAACCCTGTATGACACAATTGGCTTGTGCATAGATGCATTGCTGATAGTGTTGTTGCATGCAGAAATACTGATGAGACCTGTGGTACATTGGTGATGGCATTCCAGTGAAAGCAACTGGGAGGATTGCAAGACCTAAAGATAAATGACGCTCAGGGTGCTTTCGGTAATACAGGAGACTATTGCGAGCAGAGAGTAGCAAGCGGAAATGAGCACAGAGTGAAGGATTTTGTGAGTGCTGGCTAAGGCATGTGCCCGGTACTACTTAGAAAGGCTTCATCGGACATTTTGGTTAAAAAAGTAGAGAGTGAATTTGGTGGCAGATCTACGCTTGGTATGGACATCCAAGAAGAACATTTATAGTGCGAATGTAAGTAACTCCAGGACATCCAATAGAAAAGGAATAGTGGTATGGGTCAATTATAGGCACCCAAGGCTGTTATAACGTAGTTGCGGTGATCAGAAGCGTGACCACAGGGACAATAAGGTACATATGAAAGCCGGCACACATAAACAGAGCGATGTTATAATAAGGAGGCAGCTTGTTGTTAGTGAAACAGGGGTGGTTGTTAATTTATGGTAATTTATGATAAGATCAATTGTAGGACGTATGGTTTACTTTACCACATTTTCACATTATGACCAGCAGTAGATCAAAATAACAGGATCCAAAATGTTTATAACCCACTCACCTGAAATAAAATTCACAGTTGAGATTGAACTTGTCACACTTCATGAGTATAAAGACATAACCTGATCCCTAAACAGCCATCTAGGATATTCATGTACGCCCGTCCATGTATTCCTGACTAAGACTGACAGTAAGAGGTGAGAGTCATACAATATACTGCCAATTCTTACCTTTTTAACTTCTCTCTGAAGGTGTTCAGGTTTATAATGTTTAAAACAAGGACAAGCCGTTAGCTTCCCTGTATACTGAACAAAGTGGATTTTGAATGACTTAACAAAGAATCTTACACGAAAAGGCTTGGTTCTGTACCTTCAACCTACAAAAGCATTTCCTAGAGGACTAGCGTGCATTTCTTTTTCTTTACTCTTTATGTCTGTCATAATAAGGGCGGTCTAGAAATGGCATTAGATCCGCACAGACCTAATACATTTCAATAACATTACAAGGACTCTTGTGCCTAATGCCCAGTGCAGGTTATCAGATATTTCACCGGAACATTGCATCATAACTTTTTAACTGCTGGTATTGATTGTTGTTCAATGTGTGCATACACCACCCATAAGAAGTTTATGTCCAGTGTTCTAGCCACAAGAACTGACCGCAGTGTAATTGGTATTTTATAGGCTCAGATAATGTCCTCGCTCCATCATGTACAATGCACTGGGCACACAAAGGTATACAAAACAGTGATGGATAGAATGCTTGAACTAATCTCAGCCAGTGCTAATTACTTGAGGCCGCATCCCAATCCATTATTATTTTGCATACCATGTCACCTCAGTTTGGACCCAGCTGTATGCAAATCAGTCTTGACCCTGCTCCAATATGAAAAGTCCAGCCGAACTGCCTGGGCAGGCAGTGATCTCTGGAGTGCTTGGGTGCAAGCAGAAATCTGGAGAGAAGCGCTGTTTCACAACTAGCAGTGTATCAGAATATTTCATCTGTGACCATCATCTATGTACGAATTCTGTAGGTGTTAGCATATTGTGAATCTTTGAAATTGATATATCGAGCCAATGCTTATGAATTTCACACAAAAAAGCATGGACACTGTTTTATATGCATGGATACATGTTTACCACATTATCTCTTAAAATGCTTATAATTTAAAATGATGAAGGGATGTAAAAGAATCAAATTTTCCTAATAAAGTTGCAGAAGTGCACTTGACACTGAAGTTGTCAACTAAGTGTTGAACCTGGCTGTAATAGCAACTGTAAATCAGGGAAGGAGAGTGTTTCGCACCCTGCCTAAGTTTTTTAAGCAATTTATATTACTGCAGTATGTGCTCCAGTGCAAATGTTTTGCGTTGGCAGAACTACAATAGAAGACAGCATCATGGGGCATATATACTCAGTATAGTATCTGTGCACCCAGTTTGCTTATTAGTGTTTTTGTACAACGTGTACAGGTGTCGAGCATGGACAAGTTGGAGTTTTTTTTTAAGCTCTGTAAATTGCCATTGCAGAGGATCCTATTTAATGATTTTCATGTTTCAAATTGAGGATTGGGACATTTATCTACATGGGATACAATGCTAGTGTAAAAATTGCAAAAATTGCTATGTAAAATTTGAGCATGGAGGCGAACAAAGTAAAAACCCAATATACATGGGAACGTGTAGAATAATTGTTTTTATACTGTCTGTATCACAGGTTAGGGAGAGAAACATGCACAAGGGCACAAGCAGTGAGACGTTCTACAAACAGACGTTTGATGCCACAAACCTCACACGGTGTTGGGATGAATGCATGGAGAAGTCATTGTATCTTAGTCGGAGGTCAGCCATCCAAGAGTACAACAAGCAGAATTTCTGGAAGAAGAAGGGCATCGCCATCCTACCTCTGAAGTTCTCCGTGGGATTCATTGACGGGTCGTACCACCAGGTCAGAGTTAAAGCCATGCCTTAAAGAGCAACATTCATGCTGGAACAGCAACCCCTTTGTCTTGTGTCAGGATAACTCAAAGAGGGGTAAAGCAGATTGGGTGTTTCCAAGTGGGAGGTGGGATCGAGAGGGCCTGTTGACCTATGGTGGTAAATATAGGAGCTGCTTATAAGTCAGGTGTTTACTTCACAAATATTATAAAGCAGGGGTCTCCACCATTTTCTATTATAAGAGCTGCTTAAGTTCAGTGAAAATCATTGTGGGCTACTAATATTAATAGTTTTGTAATTGTGATCACATCAGGAGAGATTACCTTAGTGACTTCCCTATGCATGATTACCAACAGTCATCACCTCAGCGCATCAGGCACCGTTGTTAACAGAAATGTAAAAATGCTTTATCAATTTGAAATGCCCCTGGCCCCAACGTGATAATATTAGTAATATGTCTTCTCAGTCAGGCAATTCTTTTTAAATATTAAATCACAGGTCATTCAAGGAGGGATCCTCTAATAAGTTTTGTTTTTGTTGAGTTGGAATAACTATCTAAGAATAGAATAATGGCACACAACCATAGTCGTAAAGATCTGTATATTTTGCAATATTGTGTTTTATTAGTTATGCATTGAATGAAGTACACAGTTTGTAGAAAGGCAGAGGTTCCCCCACATAAAATGTTGTAATGTTGGTTTTCATTAGCCACATGAGATGAACTAAATTGGACCCAGTATGGCTGATATGACTATTAGTCTATACTACTCTTGGGAAAGGTTTATGTATACTAATTTACTGCTTCAGTCAGCTTTTCCAGAGAAATCAATATTAGCTCAGCCAATCATTGAGATTTCATCAAGGCAGGGTAGCTGGACTTCATTGAGGAATAATCAAAATAACATGTAAATTGGTGTTTTATCTGTTCCTAGGCGGGAGCTTTAGTCAATATCTTCCTGGATGGATCGGTGTTGGTGACTCATGGGGGAGTAGAGATGGGCCAGGGGGTCCATACCAAAGTCTCACAGGTAAGGCCAAATAAGTGCATCACTTAGGTGCAGATAGAAGAACTGTCATTAGTATCACTGTACAGCACACTTTATGTAAGAACAGTATATAAATAGGGTTTAGGCCTTGTCCTGATTAACATTAACCTTTAAGTCACAGAAGCAGGGATTATCCAGGACCAACGTCTTTCATCTCAAGGAAAATGGCTATTGATAAAGTCCACATTTACGGTGAAGTGGCGTGTAAAAAAAAAGTAATTAGGATACGAGCCACCACACACACATCAAACAAGCATTTGCAATGCAATAGGTCTCGCATGTACACGAGTATGAGCTATTGGCATTGTAAATGACATTGCCTTTTATTTATGTGTAGAAACATAAATAAAAGACATTGTCATTTACAATGCTAATAGCTTGAAGGCGTGGGACTACCTTTTTTAAAGATAAAGGGCAGAAAAATCGAAGCTCTCGCTAAGGTGACCCATGTGGGCATATCAAATCATGTGTATAAAATAAAAGTGAAAGCTCACATTGAGCTCTAAATGTTGCAGTAAAGCACATTGCAGGAAAGTAAGACGTGCCTACAGTACCAGAAACTCATTAAAGAAAATAGGGGCATATTTACAATTACTGGCGCATCCCAGCAAATTAGCAGGGATGCGCCAGTAATTGTGCGCCATGCCTCCGCCACCCATGATGCGCCGCATTTACAATGCGGCGCACCATGGGGCAAAAACGCACAGATGCATCACGCATCTGTGCTGTAAAGGTATCGCATTGTTGGAGTTGCGTCGCTTGCGCGACGCAGCTCCAGCAATGCACCTGGGGGCCCATTCTACTAATGCTGCGTCAAGCCTTACGCCTGCTTCAAGCAGGCGCAGGGTTTTGCCGTAGCATTGGCCTAAAAGTGACTGAGTGAAATCTTGTAGATTTCACTCAGCCACTTTTAGGTGGCGTTCCTGCGCCGTAACGCCTCCCCTGCACCAGAACGCCTTCTTAAGGCGCAGGGCTTTACAACGTGACCCATCTCCCAGATGCGTCACGTTGTAAATCGGCCGCACCATGGCGCATTTATTGCGCTGCCGCTGCGTCGCAAAAGTGACGCAACGGCAGCACAAAAGGGGCACAAGGGGATTGTAAATCTTCCCCATAGTACTTACAGACGAAATAAGACGTACTGCGTAACAACCGAAGTAAAAGTATGCGCTGCCCAGGCTCCACCTAAAAAGTCAGCCTCTTCATCCACCTGAACAGATGTCCCGAGAGATGTAGCAACTTTTCATGCCCACTGCAAATTGTTTTTACAATGCCTTAATTAAAGAACGTGTTATCATTTATTTAGAACACTCACACCATGCTCCATTTAAGACCTCCAATTACTAATCTCAATTTCGTACACAAAACGCGGACATTCGGTACAGTGCGGTACGTACAGCAGTTGATCAAAATTAGATTGTAAAAGCCATTTACAAGATTTAAGTTTTAGGACATTGTAATGTGTCATTGTATTGAAGTGGTAGGGAGGCTGTCCCCTGCCGCAGAAAGCATTTGAAGGGTCTAAATAAAACTCAATTTTCATGGGTGCTTCTTGGCAACGGTGGAGAACAGCCGATTTTAGTGTATTCTTAATAGGACACCAAGCTTGATCGTACTGCCTCACAGCAAGCCCTAAACTACCTCACCAACGGTCGCAATAGTGGTGGTTTGTTGTTCCGACCCTGGCGGCTTCCCTACCATCACTTTCCCGTGTCCCTCGGTAAAGAAGAAATCCTTCAGCGTAGGACAGAATGTATTCCCTCACCCTTCCCGTTCACTACCCTGGCCTTGTTCACGCACCCCATTTGGTGTGCAGCAATTTCATGACGTAGGAAAGTTCACTGACTGACAGTCAAAACGAAAGAATCCTGTTGATGCAAGGCTGCTGCAGAAACTGACACGGAAGGAGGCTGGGCCCTTTGATTCCTCGTCATGGCCAGTTCGAGTCCCAGGGGTTCATGAAGTGGGGGAGAGGTCTCGTCTTCAGCACCATGGCCAGAAGACTGGAATGTTTAAAGAGCAGGCTGTCAATGAGATGACCCGATATGCATGATCAATTTCGGGCCTTGAGGTTAATGCAATCAATTAATAAAATTGTTCTAGTCCAGCCATGACGAGTGACGCTTGCAGGAGGGCTCACAGATCAGTGCAGTCGCTCGTTTTCTCCTAGATGCCTCAAGCACACAGAAATGCAATAAATGTAGGAATGCTCTGAAGTGCCTGAAACCCAACAGATTACTCCCATACTAACATTAAACAACAAACAAACAAGTAATCAAACAGGAGCACCACGCGCGGCGGAGGGGAGAGGAAGGGGAGCACGAGTCACTCGCGGGAGCAATAATTGCGACCAGATGGGCCGCTCGCTCCCTCGAATGAATCTCCTGACGTGCATGCCTTGCCATTCAAGGCAATGGAACTTGTGCACGTGCTTGGCTAAAAAGCCAGAGCGACGGCAAAAGGTCATTTGCCTTGCAACGCATGCGCGCTGCGAAGGCGAGACCTAAAAATTGGCAGACTGTGTTTGATTTGTTTTCCCTCACTGCAGTGGCGGGGAAATGTTTTGGAATTCTCAAGATGCTAATATTCTCTGCCTCCTGCCAGAGCCAGTTAGAAAAACAGTGGCTCTGATTATGTCAAGGCTTGATTACTGTAACGTGTTGTACCTGGGGTTCACACAGGGTCGGATCAATAGATTTGAAAGCGTTCAGAACGCCGCTGCTCGCCTTCTTTTGAATCTTCCTAGGGATGCGTCTATGGGAGACGCACTTAAGAAGCTGCACTGGATGCCGGTTAGGCATTGGTAATCTTTTAAAGCCGGGTGCTATTGTCACAAGGCACTTGCAAAAAAGGACCACAGTACCTTCAATCTCTGGTCAGACCATATATACCAACGAAAAATTTAAGATTGGCTGGGGAAGAAGGCTGGTGTCTGTTCCTAACATTAAAAGATCACTCTTAAGTGGGAGCTCCTTTGGCTACAAGGTACCAAAACTATGGAATTCTTTGCCTCTGACAATTCGCCAAATTCAGTCACAGTGGTCTTTAAGGGTGGGAGCTAGGGGAGATTCATTGTTGTATTTGTGGCAGCGATTCCTGTACCTAGCACCGGGACACCTCATTGAGGTAGCTACGTGCTTCATAAAATGCACTATAATTATTATTCCAAAGTGCTGTTTCTGTAGATTTTGTGAATAGAAGGAAAGCTCTAGGAAAATGACTGCACTCCATTAAAAAAGGCCATTGAATTAGCCATACGGCTTAAGCTGATTAAAAATAACAACAAAAAGTAGGACTAAAGTTGTGTTTGCCCTGTGTTGTAGTTCTTTTCACTTTGAACATGTACACAATGCACACTACAAACTACATTGTATGATGGTGCATGAAAATAAGTGTTATCATTTGTCTATTTGATTGTACTGATTTTATAAACCGTAAAAGGATTAAATGCAGGGTTCCGATCATCATGCCTTGATTCTTAGACATGGAGTACCCACACAGAACCCAGAAACGTAGCCAGTCTATATCTTCAATAATTTTGAGTAACTTG
Organism: Lissotriton vulgaris; assembly: GCF_964263255.1. Lineage (NCBI taxonomy): Eukaryota > Metazoa > Chordata > Amphibia > Caudata > Salamandridae > Lissotriton > Lissotriton vulgaris. Next base: position 388,618,023 of record NC_141687.1, read on the forward strand.
GCATTTTTACGTTAGATATGATTGTTCTCTAAAATGAAAAATAAATTTTTAATTGAAAACAATCTATCATTCCAGTAGAGTCTCAAACATCCTCAGCAATAAGCCAAGTGAAACAAAATGCAAAACTGAAGTTGAAAATATACTTCCGTTATTTACCTCTTTCTGTTGCAGATTTTGGTACTTTCCTCTCTCTTGTCCCTTTTCAAGGACTTGAGCAAGTTGTGGGGGAACGGTCATGAATCTAGTAAAGATCAGAACAGTCTTTCTGGGACACTACTAGAGTTCAGGGCAAGGAGACAAGGTAACAGGGGGTCCTTTTTTATGCAGATTTTCCAGGAAAGAGACTAAATATGATCAAGAAAGTAAGGGAAACATCCTTAACAGCACAGGCATTACCACGCAATGACTTTACCACTCATCATTTACCATTAATTGCCTTTAGAACGTAATACTTTTACCATGTATACCTTTATAATGCATGCCTTTACAGCGCAAGGAACGTGTAGTTAAGATAAGTATATGGGTAAGTATGTAAGTGTGTGTGTGTGTGTGTATATATATATATGTTTATATATCAAAAAACACAAAAAACACATTTGAGGCTCATTACTGGAAATTACGATTTATTTAGAATCCAGGCAAACACAGCATGCTTCCCCTTCTAACGTTTCGGTCTGGGATGGCCTTGCTCACAGGTGGGAATCATTTTGCAAAGTGCGCTCATGCGTGTTTAAAAGAGTAAAACATCACATGACTGTATGATATACTTGCTGATATATATATATATATATATATATATATATATATCAGCAAGTACTGGATCCCACCAATTAGGAGGACACAGAGACGGCACACCAGGAGATCTTGCACAAATCCTTTATTGCGCACTCTTTAACCAAGGACGACGCGTTTCGGCGTAAGCCTTTTTCAAGTAACCACCATATAACATTTTACCAAACTTATAGTCCAACATTTGTGTCGATACTCATAAACATAAAGAAAACACTTTTCTGAGTAAACAATACTCGATGGTAACATTCAATATTAAATGCATATATGCTTAAATACTTTGTATTCTTGAATTCATGATTACAGTGTAGAGTGGACATAAAACAATTGGTGTGTCGGAACGTACATCGTATTGTCTGGTATTAAACCACATGGACTAGGAAGACACATGGTCTGTAGGGGAGCATGGGCCGCTGAAAGAATAATGAGAGCCAATTGGAAATTATTAACATCCGATCCAATTGTGGGAGGACTAGTGGGCAATAGACCACAAATAACCTATCGCCGGGCACGATCTCTCAGAGATAGATTAGTGCATAGCTATCCCAAGGAATCATTAAAGATGAAATGGCCTCCGATTCCGAATGGCTTCACTACCTGCGGCAACTGTAAATGTGACCGCAATGGCAAATCTTGCAAGAACTACAGAACAGGGTCAGGTCAGATGAGAACTATCAATCAACAAATTAACTGCAACACTGAATTCACTATCTACTTACTGGAATGCCCATGTGGGCTCCAGTACGTGGGCAGTACGAAACATCCCCTAAAAGTTAGGATTCTACAGCACCTCCGTGCCATCTCGAACAAGGACCACAACTATCCAATGGCTCGCCACTATGAAGAAAATCATGGTGGCAATAATGGAAGCCTGAAGTTTTATGGCATAGACAAGATACCCAAAACCACCAGGGGTGGGGACCGCGAAACACAGCTGAGAATTAGAGAGTCCAGGAATATTATAGATATGGAGAGCAAGGCCCCGAATGGACTGAATTATGGGGAAGAACTATCATCCCACATAGGTTCCTGAGCTTACTAGTACAGGGCAGAAGCAAACCCGCAGAATGATGAATCTTGTTTACGTAACACTATCATGATTTTATTATAAGATTCCCCTTATATGTGCATATAATATCATCAAGGAGTAGAAAAGGTATAACCGGCACAAATGTGGAGGGTTGCATCCTTTGGTTTCTACTGTTATGTTATGGCGAATAACAATAAGGGGAATAGCACTGCACTCACGTAGGAAGATTGTATGTTGGGTATTCTTTGTATTTTAAACTGTATTGTTCAATTGTTATTTTTCACATGATTTGACACATTCACATATATAAACATCTCACCTTACACTTATCCCCTATGTAAAAGCACTCATGCTCTGACCCTACCACCCTTCTTCATTGTTATAAACTCAACCACATGATGGACAGGTTACGAGGGGAGCTCTCCTCGATTTACACATCCAGTAATGATCCATCGAATGTAGGATCTGATTGGTGTTCAGTGCCTACTCTTCCAATCATTATTTTGGCAGGGAGCTCCTACCGATTACTAGAACCTCGGGACCACAGTCTCGAACCCCGCAATGGCACCGACTGAACTACACTTCCCAGTAGGCATGGCGCCCGTTTGGTAGTTCTCGGAAACATAAATGTCTGGGATTCCAGTATAATTGTTAAGCGGACAATAGTTTAAGACACTACGGGTGTCCAATCACAATTTGCAAGTTCATACAAGGGAATATATTTGTGTAATCGAACTATGGGATGATGGCCGTATAATCTATGCCGGGCACATACTGAACTACATTACCCCGCAGGCATATCGCCTGGGGTAGTTCTCAGTCATATAATGCTCTGACCGAACTCGGAACTTCAATTCCCGACAGACCATGTGTCTTCCTAGTCCATGTGGTTTAATACCAGACAATACGATATACGTTCCGACACACCAATTGTTTTATGTCCACTCTACACTATAATCATGAATTCAAGAATACAAAGTATTTAAGCATATATGCATTTAATATTGAATGTTACCATCGAGTATTGTTTACTCAGAAAAGTGTTTTCTTTATGTTTATGAGTATCGACACAAATGTTGGACTATAAGTTTGGTAAAATGTTATATGGTGGTTACTTGAAAAAGGCTTACGCCGAAACGCGTCGTCCTTGGTTAAATAAAGGATTTGTGCAAGATCTCCTGGTGTGCCGTCTCTGTGTCCTCCTAATTGGTGGGATCCAGTACTTGCTGATAATTGAGGTAGCGGCTGCTACTACCGATGGCATCAACGTTGTCCTGGTCGAGGATCGCTCGAGCAGCATTTTGGACGCTATATATATATATATATATATATATATATATATATATATATATATATATATATATATATATATATATATTACGCTCGACTCTCCCAAATCCAAAAGAAAGAGGCAGCACTCGCAGACCAAGGTCATACCAAGGTTTAATTAAAGGGAAAAAGAAAAGCACAGACGCGTTTCGGCGTGAGCCTTCGTCAGTGTGTCATTCGTCCACATCTAACAGTCCATGTTATAAACAAGCAAACAGACCATAGACATTGTCATAGACATAGGACTACACCCCTTGTGCCACCGTGGGCGCCATCTTGGAATGGTGTTCTTCCCAAGGGTCTTTACTGAATTAAACATGAAGTGATCATGGTTAAAATATACACACACACACACACACACACACATACACATATATATAGGTTTCACTTACCTTGCAATGTAAAGGCATGCGTGGTAAAGGAATATGCATGGCAAAGGCATTGCTTTGTAAATGAAGTGCGGTAAAGGCATGCGTGGTAGAGGCATTGTGTTGTAAATGAAGTCAGTTAAAGGCATGCATGGTAAAGGCATTGCGTTGTAAATGAAGCATGGTATAGGCATGCGTGGTAAAGGCATTGCATTATAAATGAAGGGTGGTAAAGCAAATATTGTATTGTCATACATCCAAAAGTACCTGAAGTCTTAGAATAAAGCAAGACTGAAGCTCAGGAATGAAGCAGGTTGTGTGCAGGAAACTGAGAAAAACCAAAGGGGATGATGGACGGAGCGTTGACAATACAAACACTCACCCCCAGTCAACTGATCTGGGTTTAATCCATCACAGGAAACTGAGAAGCCTGCAGTGGAAACACTGAAAATAACATGACTCTTAATCACAGGTAGGTGAAAGTACAGAAATGATAGACAAACTATTGTAAATGATAGTTTACCTGCTCTTCAGAAGTGATTTCTCTGTGAGGTGGAAAAGATCTTAGGAGAAGGCAAGTAGCAGATTAATCTCACAGAGTTCAAGGAGACACCGAGCAGTTCCTTTTGAAAAGGAGTGCTGGGTGGTTCTCTATTTCACAGACACAAACCTTTGAGTCTAACTGGCACCCTTGGAATCAAAGAAACTCAGGATAATAATATAACACACAAGAATACAAGGAGAACAGTGGAAGGTACACAGAATCAGTAACTAGATTCAGGGGAAAAAATGGACTGGAATATGGTTCAAGGGCAGGGCTGGAATCTACAGAACCATGAATACTGGGAATCTGCACACTAACTATGGCAGGACAGGAATAGGCAGTGAGAACCGGAACTTGGAATACAAGACTATGGATCTGCATATCCAAGACAGGTCTGGATGTGTGCAGTCAGAACTAGGAACAAGGCAAACTTTTGAAACGAGGCAGGATAAACAAATAATAGGCAACGCACACAAATAACTGATCGGAAATCAACATGTAGTCAAACAAGTATGAAAACAGAAATTCAAAGACAAGCATAGAATTTAAAAGCAGGATCAAACAGAGCATAAAAAGACTCAGCAGGGTCAGTTGCAAGCTCCTATAGCAGGGGCTTGCCAGGCAGAAATAGCAGGAGGCTTAGGGGAGGAGCACACATGCAGAGAGAGAGCCTGGGGCACGGAATCAACCAGGTGTAAGGAATCCGGAAACAACCAATGAAGGGAAGGCAGAACTGGACTTTGAAAAGAGAAGATCAGGGCATTCGGCTGACACAAGACAGGCACAGGAAAGCCAGGAACGGGATACAGGTCAGAACTGAGATAGTGAAAAGTCCAGAATGCAGATTTAAAAGGGTAGGAAAGGCCGTGGGATCCAGTAATCAATAGAGCACCACCATCAGGGCATGACCAGAGTAGGGTTTGGAGACAGAAGGGACTGTGAGGGCCATGATGCATCAGGAAGGAGGTGCAGAAGCCTGGACTGGGACATAAGGTGAAGCTGGAAATGCCAGGAGTTGAAAAACGTTTTGGTGTAGCATCTGAACTCCACAGGGCCCTTGTGAGCACCACCTGATCGCAATATGGCAGATTCCTGACAAGAACATCCTGACTTGTAATTAGGGAATATGCAGTTTCTGAAGTAAATGGATGTACATGTGATTTATATTATAGAAAATGGTGGGCATCCTATTTACCCAATTCACAGAGATTGCCTGTTGAGCAAATCAGGAGATGCCCAACTCATGTTTTTCTACAATGGACTCTTTCATAGATTCACTTGTTTCAAATATTTCTCATAGTCAGGCAGGGGATACTTGGTACATGAATACATAACCGTTTTAGAAACAACTATAAAATGATAGAAAATATGAGAGCAAATCCACTTTTTTGTGCTATTTCTGTCTCACCGATGAGATGGGCTTCATGCTAAGCCCCAGAGGCCATGTCCATTAGTTTACCTTACTTAGTGAGGACCTCCTTGATGTAAACTCTACCCACATTTATATATTGACTGCTAAACATTTTTTACTGTTTGTACTACAGGGTTTCTTTCCCAGTAGCCTTTCTACAACTTGTCACCCTTTTCTTCTTATCTCCCGAAAGCTGTTGACCACATGTCAGAGAATCCGGTCTGTCTCAAGTATTTTAGCTTTGTTTTGAATAACATAACTGAGAAAATAAACAAAAGCTCTTTATATAACACGCTCAAAAAAATTTCAGAAGATTCTGATGTGCAGTTCATCTGCTGCCTTCATCCAAACAGTGATATGGAGGATTGTGACATTTGCCAAAGTTTTGCTCCAGGATCCCTTAAGTCAGCAAATGAGTGGTATTAATTGGAGGATGTGCTCGTCAGAATCTAGAGTCATCTGTGGAAAGTCCCTGGGGCACCAGGCTGATTGAGGATGAAGGCCCAGAGTAAGATGCGGCTGTATTAATAATAGACAGATGACTGTTGCTCAGATCATAAGGGAACCACATGAAGATACTGAGCAGCCAAGAATGCATGGCCTTAAGGTAAAACAAAATCCTCTCTAGAAAACCCAATTTATCCAGTATTGGGGTATCTTTCATAGATTCACATACCTGAATCATTCCTCATCGCCGAGATGGGAGTCCCTCTGTAAAATACAAAAGTAGTGCCATAAGTAATAAATATGCCAGAAGAGGCCAAAGGCTAAATCTTAGTAATTAAACACTTGGTAGCCCGAGCAAATAGCATAGTAACAAATAAAGTCCAAATATCAGTCCTGGATGTATTCTTCTGGCTTTATTGCAAGCTTGCTAGGTAGTTTTCAATGATATTCATCTTCTTAACAAAGTGACTTCAAGCTACAGACCTTGCCAACACAGATTTCATCCACGCAGCTATTCGATATGGACTTCATCAGGGCTAAAATAAGAAAGAATGGCCTAATTACATTACATAACTCAATGAAAACATATGGGATTAATGACATCCTTCTCCCATAGTGAAAGTTCCATAAGTGCAAGTTCCATAAGTGCAATAAGAAAAGCATTCAATGGTGCAGAAATGGATACAACATGATCTACAAAAAAGGGGCAACTTGCTATTTTGCTGCGTATCCCTAAACAGAACCAAAGAACCTATTACCATGTGTCAAGGAGTTGAAAGGACGTCACCACAGCAGTGCAGGTGTATTCCCATAGTGAAGAATTTGAAATCAAGCATGCTAGTGCACCTTGCAAACGACCCAGAAAGTTTAATGTGATAATTAATAATAAATAACATCTGTGCGCCTCAATTCATAAATTGTAAGTGTAACTAACACTTACCAAAAGAACAAATATTCATGAGTATCGAAAATAGAAGCTAGTGTCAAGATGATTCCTCTGAATTCCTAGAAAGTCAAAAATACACAAGTCCTTAACCTCAGATATAGGGATATAAAATATATACTTAAATAGCTAAAGGGCATAAAATCCTATCCAATTATCCTTGCTATTAATAAAACAGTCACAAGGTCTAGACATCCCAGAGTCACTCCTTGATCATAAAGAATCAATTCATGATAAACTTGAGCTCGCAAAGTAGACAGAAGAAATAGTAATCCATAAATACAATCTTAAACGTATATCCTTTCTTGTAAGCGTAGCTATATATCCTAATCTAGATATAAAAGAAAATCGTGCATGAGTACATCCTAGTTAAATGCACAAAAAGTAAGCAGAAGGATACTCCTCCATACCTAAAGTCTAAAAAGTATCCACAATTAAATAAATACACGCAAAGTAGACAAATAGTAATAATCCATACCTAAAATGTAATATTCGAAGCTTATCCATTCTTCCGGTAATAGCCTTATCTTCCAAACTTTAATATTAGTGGTGTTAAGAGTCATCGCTGTCAACCACATATCCTATATATAGATAAGAGAAAAGGGATTCAAAGAATATAGAGAGCACTCTCACAAACCTATTTTGAACTGTTAATGGAACATACTCCTCAGTATAATCTCTAATAGAGCAGGAAGTAATTCTTGGTATGCTATAGTCTCATCTAGGTCAGGCTATTAGTGCATCGGAAAGGAAACCCGAGATCAAGTGAGGTGTCATAGTTACAGAGGCACTTACCAGCCCCCAGTCAAAGGTTGCTCCATGACACATAATTACCTAAATACCAAAGGTGACCCAAAACGTGCAAAGTCAATTGGCAGCCCCAATTTTATCAGAGGGTGAACGAGCTGCCTCCGAAACAATTGATTGTGCGCTTGACATCGCTAACCTGAACTTTTGCAATTAGCTGGAGCAGCAGTTCTTCGACGCCAGGGGTGGCTTAAAGCTACTACCTTCAGACCTGAGGTTTAGACTAAGATCCTGGGCATGGCGTACGATGGGGGATCACTATTTGGGAAACATATTGATGACTCTCTTCCAGCAATAAAAAATGACACAGCACTGCAAAGTCTCGGGGTGCTCTACAATACAGGCGTGAACCTTTCAGTGGAGCCAGAGGGCGAGGATTCACAACATACCAGGGCGGCTATCAATCGAATCACCAGTATCGTCAATACCAACCTCAATATCGCCAGTCTTGCAGCCAATCGTCGTACAGTCAGTCATCGACAGCTGGTTTCTCTCACTAGGGCGGCCATAAGCCAACACAACAACAAGACCGTGACTCTGCCAGAAAGCAGTCAAAATTCCCTCCCTACCCGTGGGTGCGAAAATTTCTGCTTATGCACAGCAGTGGCACAAGATCACTTCAGACCGCTGGGTGTTGGAACAAGGCACCAAGTGTCACACACTGAAATTTGTCCAGAAACCACCTACAACCCCGCCCAGGGGTGCCCCTCCCCCTCGTCTTCACTTATTGCGCAAATAAGTCTTGATCATTCTCCTCAATGAAGCGATAGAAGAAGTACCATCCACACAGAAAGGAACAGTTTTCTATGCTCGGTTCTTCCTAATCAGAAAGAAGTCAGGTGAATGGCGATCGATTCTGGAACTCACCAAACTCAACAAGTTTCTCAAGAAACAAACATTCCAGATGGTAAAACTTTCTGATATTCTGGGATGCTTAAACAAAGGGGATTTCATGACTTCTCTGGACATGGAAGACGCATACTTTCATATCCCTATCCATCCATGACATCTAACATATCCACAATTTACAGTGGCTGGCACCCACTATCAATTTAAGGTGCTCCCGTTCGGTCTAAAATCAACGCCACGGATTTACACCAAGTGCTTAGCACCAGTAGAAGCGACCTTATAATCCCAGGGAATCCAAGTTTTCCCATACCTCAAAGATTGGCTGCTCAAAGCTCTGTCGGAGCAGGAAGCCAATCTTGTCGCAACAACTTGTCTCCATCTGTTCAATACACTGGGACTCACTTTGAACAAAGACAAATCGAATTTGCTTCCAACTTAGGTCATTTTGTTCCAGGAGCGTCCCTGGACACCGTCTAGTGCAAAGCATTCTTGCATCAAGACCATCAAGTGCGCCTTCACAATTTGGCGACAACCACTTAAAAAAGAAAGTCAGTTTCTGTTTGAACATTCAAATTGCTCCTACGGATGTGCTCTTCAGCAATCAACTTAGTGCCTTTGGCGCGACTCAGGATGAGACCTCTTCAAGAGGAATTACTGAAACAATGGTAACAAGCATTGGGTTCTTTCGAATATGTTATCCAAATAACTGCACAAATGGTGGATACACTCTGTTGGTGGTCCCAAACTGCAAATCTTGCCCAAGGTCTTACCTTTCTGCAAAACATCCCAGACTTCGTCTTGACAACAGACGCCTGCATGGAAGTATGGGGAGGTCATCTGCACGATTTGCAAATCCAGGGAAAGTGGTCTCAGAGACAGAAACAACACCACATCAACAGTTTAGATTTCCGAGCCTTATTTTTGTCTCGTCAGGTTTTCCTTCCAAGGATAGCAGGTTCCTCAGTGCTGGTCCATACCGGTAATACGACCAGCATGTACTACATAAACAAACAAGGAGGAACAAGGTCTGTAATGCTTTCCCAAGAAGTGCAGGAATTGTGGGAATGGACAACATTTCACTGCATATCCTTGAATGCCAAGCATGTCAGGGGTCTGCACAATACCCTGGCAGATGTACCGAGCAGGTCTCAATCCAGCTGCCACAAGTCAGAGTTAAAACAAACTCAGGTGAACAAAATCTTTCAGGCATGGGGCAAACCAGCTCTGGATTTGTTTGCATCGTAGGAGATCAAGAAATGCCAAAATTATGCCAGCAGGTTCCCTCAACAAGGGTCAAGGGGGAATCCCCTTTCAAGGAGATGATCCGGGATCAATGCCTAGGCTTTTCCCCCCATTCCATTAATCCCCAGGGTGCTCAGCAAGATGAAACTGGAGGGCTGCCGCCTAATTCTGATTGCACCCCGTTGGCCCAGACAGCACTGGTTCCAAGAGCTTCTTCTGTTGTCACAAGACAGACCCATTCGCCTCCATCCAACAACGACGATGTTATCACGGAACAAGGGTCAGGTAGTCCTTCCGGATCCACAGTCCCTGCACTTGGACGCATGATTCCTGAATTCCTAGAGTCAAAGACCTCAATATTTCACAGGACTGTCTAAATCCTGTGCTGAAAGCACTGTCAAAACATATTGTTTAAAATGGAAAAGATTCTGTTGTTGGTGTGAAACCAATAAAGTTCATCCAGTTCAAGCCCCTGCTGAACAGATTCTACCTTACTTGCTCTCACTGGCCAAGTCTGGCCTCACTTTTTCGTCAGTAAAGGTTCACCTGGCTGCTCTTTCCAGGTGCAGGAAATCTCTGCAGCTTCCTTCTTTATGTTCGTCTTCTCTTATAAAACAATTCACGAAAGGACTTTTTCGCACTTTTCCTCCTGTGCATGCACTTCCTCCAGAGTGGGAACTCAATGTGGTTTTAGCACAACTGATGGGATGACCATTTGAACCGGTCCATAAAGCAGAACTCAAATTCCTCACATGGAAAGTAGCCCTCTTGCTGACTCTTACTTCCACAAGAAGGGTTGGTGAGATTCAGGCTTTTACGATCAAAGAACCCTTCTTACACTTTACACAGGACTACGTAATCCTTCAGACAAACCCTAAATTCATTCCAAAGGTACCCACGCAATTTCACTTGAATGAACCAGTAATGCTGCAAACTTTCTTTCCGGATTGCATCCAGTCCAGCTGAAAGGGCTTTATATTCATTGGAAGTAAAAAGGTGTTTAAAATGTTATCTTCAAAAGACAAAAGATATCAGAACGACGGATCAACTGTTAGTGGCCTATGGTCAAGAAAAACAGGGAACCGCAGTAACAAAAGCCACAATAGTCAGATGAGTCACATCTGCCATTCAATTCTGCCACGAAAAAGCCAATAAACCTCTTGCGGTGAAGGCTAAAGCACACTCCACCAGAACTATTGCTGCATCTACAGCTTTGTTTACTGGGGTTACACTGGGCAACATATGCTGTGCTGCGACATGTTCACAAGACACTACTGCCTCCAATCTGCACAAAGGGAGGATGCAACGATTGGACAAGCCGGGTTATGCCATCTCTTTCACTAAGGTAGATTCTTTACATTTCTTTAAGGCTTGTCTATTATTAGTTTTCTTAACTGTTATACTGCTTACAATGTTCATGCTCCAATGTTTCTCAATTTGTATGTTTCTCATGCTGATATCCGCTACCTCTTTTGATATGACTATTGCTTTTTATGCTTTGTCATTACAATATTTCAAGATTATGGATGTCCATTGGGAGTTTTAGAATACATGTCTCCCACCATCCGCCAACAACAGTACAATTGGGATACTACTTGCTATTTTGATTCAGGCATGTGAATCTGTGAAAGATACCCTTAGACTGGATAAGAAAATAAGTTACTTACCTTAAACTACAGTTATCCAGTATTAGTATCTTTCATAGATTCACATGCACCCACCCGCCTCCCCGTGAAATCAGTTCTCAGTGATTTAGGGGATATTTACTTCCCACTTGTGCTTGGAAAATCTGAGAACTGCTTCTGTTGGGAGTGTTCTAGAGGGTGCTGATAGCTGTTTGATTGGAGCTGACTTTTGGTTCTTTTCCTATAAGGACGTAGATAGGCTACTAAAGTAAGTAAGTAAGTAAGTAAAACTTTATTTGTATATGATTAATTAAAATCTTTACAAAATTGAAAAGTATCCGTAGTAATTTTTGCTTTAACGTACAAACAAAAACAAAAAATAAGGTGCATAAAATTACAGTGATGTTAACAGTTATATGGTTAGCATCATAGGATTAAAAGTTCATATGGCATGGTTAAGTCTCTTTCTTATTATGTCAAAGAACTTCACAACTTGACAGTTCAATTTAGTGTCGCTAGTAGAAAAGCACAATATGGCTGCCTGTCTGCAAGTCCGGACGGCATAAAAGTTAAAAAAAAGGACGTAAGAGATTGAACCTCAGGTCCTTTATGCTAGGGCAGATGCAAATCACATGAATTATGTCTTCCTTGCCGGTTTTGCACATGCGACACTGTTGTGACGGGTTATTTCTCTCCCAAGGTGGAAGATGTGGAAGTATGGGAATTACACCAAGTCGTAATTTTAGGAATTTTTCTTTAACATTTATTTTCATGCCAATACTGAAGTACGCTTGTGGCCGCAGTTTTTCATAAGCTCCCACCGTTAGCCATCCATGTGCTCGGTTTGCTAGGTCTTTCTTGTCTTCTATCGCTGAGATGAAGCTAGCTGATTTTTTAGCTAATTTTTTAAAGGACAAGAGATCCATTGATGTTTCCCAGGTTTCAGTCAGGCCTAGAACTTTGAGAGAATCATATAAGTAGGCTCTCGGCGCGAGATTGCGGTGCCGAAGTAATTCTTCCCATAGGTTTGCACATAGAGATCCAGCATCTGCGTTGCGAATTTTATGCCAGTTTGTTGCATACACGCTCCGCCTCTCTAGAGTTTGTTTCAAGATACCGAATTCTAGTCGTATCTGAGCCGGGGAAACGTACTTGGGAAGATTGAAAATAGCCCTGTATGAATTGGCAATAAGAGTGTCCAGTAACGCCGCGTCCTTACCATGGTGTGATTCACTCCCATATGTGAGAGTCGGTTTTAATTTGGCACTCAATAGATCGAGAAGAGGTTTCAGTGTCAGATCAGGTAATTTACCCTTCAATGTTTTTAGAGACATATAAGTCATTATAGCCTTCCCTCGCAAGGATTTAAACTGCGCCCTCGAGGTGTTATTTGAGTCCAGGATTACTCCCAGGTACTTATATGTGGTAACCTGCTCAAGCATTTCGCCATTCAAGTACCAGCGGGGGTTCTTTTTTTTCTTATAGTTCACAGTCATCACCTTTGATTTGTTGAAGTTTATTTGTAGGGCATTTTTTTCTGAAAAGGCATTGGTTATGTTCAAAAGATGTTGGAGGCCCATTGGAGTCCGACTTATCAGCAACAGGTCATCCGCATATAACAGGTTTGAGAGGATGATTTTCCCTAGTTTTGGTGCGTGATTGGAGCATTTGTCTAGTTGCCCAGGTAAGTCGGCTAAAAAAAGATTGAATAGGATCGGTGCAAGTAGGCATCCCTGTTTCAGTCCTTTTGTTGTCGTTATGGGTTTTGAAAGATGCGTTCCAGCCCCAAGTTTAATTTTAATCCAGGTGTTTGTGTGGAGCAGTATTAGGACGTCTAATAGGTGTTTAGGTATTCCCAGTTTGTCCAATTTCATCCAAAGTTTGTTTCGGTCCACGTGGTCAAATGCAGCTGTATAATCAATAAATGAAAAGAATAGAGATGACTTAGTTTCTTTTGCTGCTTCCATCAGCAGTGATAGTGCCATTAGATTGGTTGTGGTAGGCTACTAAGATATAGCCTATGGCCTCTTCTGGCCTCTTTATTACTTATAGCACTACTTTTTTATTTTACCAAGGGACTCCCATCTCGGCGACGGGGAATGATTCAGGCATGTGAATCTATGACAGATACCAATACTGAATAACTGTAGTTATGTTATGTTATGTTATGTTACCTGTTTTGTAGAGCGCAAACAGCTGCCCCAGCGACGGGGCGTCCCGGCGCTAGAAGCGTAGCACAATCTGCTGGCAACGAAAGAGGGACCTACGGGGAGGGAAAGAGATGGGTTTTGATCGATCTGCGGAAAGCTAGCAGATTATCCATGCAGCGGATGTGGAGAGGGAGGGAGTTCCACAACTTGGCCCCCAGTAGTTTGAAAGAGCGCCCTCCGATGCGACAGAACTTCGTATGGGGTATCAAGGCTAGGTGTTGCCCCATAGACCGGAGATTCCGTTTGGGATTATAGGGGGTCAGCAATGAACGGAGGAGCTCTGGACCTTCGTTCTTCAAGATTTTAAAGGCAAATATAAGGGCCTTGAACTGGATGCGGGCTTCCGTGGGCAGCCAATGTAGTCTGTAAATAGTCGCTCTCACTGAGCACCTTCTTGGAAGACCTACTATAGCTCTTGCCGCCGAATTCTGGATTCGTTGGAATCTTTTTATCTCAGCTTTGTTTGCTCCTAGCAACAGGACACTCGCATAGTCCAGTCTTGACAAGATGGTAGACTGTACTATGAGTTGTCGTGTCTTGGAGTCGAAGTAGCCTAAGATGGGGTATAGACTTCTCAGTAGGCCAATGCAAGTTGCGGCAACTTTTTTGGTGTGCGACTGGAAGCTAAGGGTCGAGTCCAGCCATACCCCTAGATTTTTTACTAAGTTTTTTGGAGGGTGTGCTGGGCCCAGCGATTGGGGCCACCAGAGATCGTTCCAGTTGTTGCTGTTTTTCCCCATTATCAGCACCTCGGTTTTGCCACCATTAAGTTGGAGGCAGTTTGCTGTCATCCATTTGGCGACAGCAGTCAGTCCATCCCTGAAGTTGGTGGCCTCAGGAGAGGGGGCCTCACTAAGGCTGATGACCAACTGAGTGTCGTCAGCGTACGACACCATTGTGAGGCCCCATGTCTTAGCAACCCCCGCCAAAGGTTGCATATATAGGTTAAACAGGGAGGGACTGAGAGCCGAGCCCTGTTGGACTCCTTGTCCTATATCTTGGGGTTGAGAGATAAACGGAGGGGCAGATACCCTGAATGATCTGTTGGTTAAAAATGAACGAAACCATTGAAGCGCCGAGTCTATGATTCCTATATTTTTCAGGCGTTTTAGTAGAATGGCATGGGAGACCGTATCAAAGGCCGCGCTGAGATCGAGCAGTATCAGCGCGGCACTTTTACCGGTGTCCATAATTTCCCGTAAGCTTTCAGTGGAGGTGAGGAGCGCGGATTCCGTACTATGGCCCGGCCTGAAGCCGTGTTGGGAGGGGTCCAGGATGTTATTTTTCGCCATATACTCACTGAGTATTTTATTCGCGTGGGCTTCCGCTAATTTAGCGACCCAAGGTAACAGTGAGACAGGCCGGTAATTCTCTGGTTTAGAGGGGTCTAGGGAGGGTTTTTTATAATCGGAGTTACCCAGGCCTGTTTCCAGCAGGTGGGTACCGTGGCCGTAGCAAATGAGAGATTAAGGATTACGGTTAAGGATGGGAGGAAGAATTCCAAGGCTCCTAGAAAGTGAATTGGTCTCATCGGGTCTGTGGGTGCACCCGATTTCACCTTCCTACAGAGTTTGGTGAGTTCTTCACCGGAGATAGCGGGTAGGCATGTGAGCCTGGCGTCTCCGAAGGTGGCATTGGGAGGGCTGATGTCCTCTGGACTGTCCTGGGTGAAGGTGTTGTATATTTTCTTCACTTTATCCGTGAAGAAGGTAGCTAGGTCTTCACATTGTTGGGTGGAGGTGATGTGAGCAGCCGGTTTGGCTCCGTTTTGTAATTTTTGCACGATTTGGAAAATAGTTTTCGTGGAGTTTGAGCTGGTTTTTATTTCAGAAGCGTAGAAGGCAGCACGGGCTGTCCGAATTGCCTTGTGGTATGATTTCAGAGTAGCCAAGTATACGATTTTGTCCTCCTGCTTATATTCCTTCCTCCATTGCCGTTCCGTTTTCTTGCAGGCTTTCCTCATTGTTTTGAGGTTCTCGTCAAACCAGGGGTTGGAAGGAGTATTACGTCCTTTAGTCCACTTGGCTGGTATGATAGCGTCCAGTCCCTTGGTGATCCAGTCCTGGAAAGACGCATACAATTTTTCTATGTCGTTTGTGTTCTCCAGGGTAGGTCGCCCTAGGCTGGCCGCAAGGTCACATTTTTGGAGTTTGTGCCAGGGTCGCTTTAGACAGGAGGTGGGTGATTTTTTTATAGGAGGGGAGTTATTCGGAATAGAGAGGGTTACTAGCGAGTGATCAGTCCAGGCCATGGGTTTAGGATCGTCAGTTTTGGCCTCTGGAATGTTAGTGAATACCGGATCAAGTAAGTGTCCCGCTACATGTGTGGGAGATTTGACAAGCTGGGTTAGTTGCAAGGCAGCTAGGTCCGCTACAAAGTTGCTAATTTTAGCATCCGACACAGTGTCTAAGTGGAGATTAAGATCTCCTAGAATCGTGAAATTAGCCGAGCCAGTGATCAAGGCATGCGTTACTTCAATGAGCTCTTCCGTGAAATTAACCCTTTCGCTGCTGATGACGAGCTCAGCTCGTCATCACCCACGGGTGTCGTGTGCTGATGACGAGCTGAGCTCGTCATAACTGCAGCAAAAGTGCAATCTGCAGCACAGGGGAAAAATCCCCGCAGCAGCCATGTGGTTAATAGAGGGCCCCGGAGGTCTATAGATAAAAAGGCCCGAGAAAGTGCAATGAGGTACAGGTAAGTAACTTGTTTTCTTTTGCATTAATTATAACTATAGCACCCTTGATATGTATTTGTATGGTGAACTCTGGATGCAGTTCAAAATTTTACCCAGATGCATCGAGCCTTTTTGTGCTTGAATGGAAAAAGGCCTTTGCTTATGTATGAAAGGCTTAGGCATTCGCAATTTATGTAATCGCAATCTTTTGCGATTACCTAAATTGCGAATGCAAATAGGGAATTGCAATTTGCGAATCCCTATTGCACACGTAAGAAGCCTTTCCTAAATTCAAGTTGTTGGTAACCATGTGTGAATGTTGAAAAATGCAAAATAAATGCATTTTCCAAAGCACAATGTTGTGCACACTTGCTCGTAGGGCCTGTGTGCCCTTTACATGTGCACTATTTACATTTTGGGGGTGCTTCAGCGGGGCGTTAGGTCCCCGGGCACCCTTGGCATTTCATTCGCTAATTTGCAATTACCAATTTGATAATCTCAAATTAGCAAATGCAATACCATTCATTCCTATGGCCTGTATTCGAACGAATGGAGTCATATTACCTAATAGAAATTCACTATTTACTGAATCGCTATTAGGTAATAATAAGGAACCGCAAAATATTATGTGATTCCTACATACAAAGCATTTTGCAATTTCAAAATAGCAATTTGGTAAAAATTGCTATTTTAGAATCGTAAAATGCTAGGTACATACATCTGGCCCTTCATTCCCACAAATCTAGCGCAGATTTATCAAGAAGGGGCAAAGCTACCTGTGTTTCCCAAATGAAGTGCCTTTCCAATTTAACATGGAAATTCCCAGTTGTCTGTCTGTACATGCTGTCCTGGTCGAACAGTGTACAGTTCTCCTTACTATAAATGAGGCCATAAGTATTTATGCCATCTGTCCAAATCTATCACTTTCTTCGTTTTGTCTTTCTTGTCTCCCTTGTTCATCTATGTTTCTGTCTTTGTTCTGTTTCCCGCAGTCATTCACTATTGGTTTAGTTCTTGGTCACTCACAACACTATGCTCTTAACAGGGTAGGGAGGCGATTTGCAGCTCAAATAAAAAAAAATTGGAAGCCACTGGTATCTTTTCCTTGTTTTATTTGCAATACGAAAAATTCTAGCAGGGAGGAGAGTGCATAAATTGGATATCGAAAACGTTCTGAAATATAATGTAGACAGATCTAAAGACTTCACACAATCAAACCAGTTGTTTGTCCTTCCAACAAAAATAAAGGTTTTTTAAGACATGGAATAGCCCGATGGATTTTCTCTTGTATCAGCCTGAGCTATCAGAAGACACACACATCTCTTCTGAGATGAGGCACAGCAAATTAGACCAGAGGCACCACTGCCTCTTCAGCATACCATGCAGATACATTTCTCCAGCGTATTTTCAGACTCTACTTGGAAAAAAACACACAAGCTTGCAAAACACCTGGACCTTTATATAGATGTGAGAGTTAGGTACGACAAACTGTTGTGGAGGCAATCTGTTTTTTGAAGCCTCGCCTTTCCAGTTTACAAGATAACCTCTGCTCTGTATCCTGTTTAAGCACATACATTTGTGAAATATCTAATGTTGGAGAAAAATGTTACTTATCTGTAACAGTAGATTTTCAGTGTTCTGATACCATGAACAGATTCATTTGTGTGCTGCCTACTTTCCTAGTGATGAAAAGCCAAACTACAGTGATATTCTACATGATTCTAGAATTTGAGATATCCTTTGGGACAGAGCTTGAAGTCAGTCCTTTCAGTGGATGAGATTGAAGTAGGGAAACACAATAAAGTGAAGAGAAGGATATGACACCGTACGTCCCTTCAAATAACATCTAACACAACGTAAATGTACGGCGACAGTGATATATAGAACTGTGTACTCAGAGCCCTAAAGTTATTGGTTCTGGTGCATATGCAAACTTTGCAGGACTAAACATTAGATTCTTGTCATTCATAGAAGTCATCCTTAGTGGAAGAGGAAACCTCACACACTTATTAGTGTCATGCTTCATCATAGGAGTCCTCTCCCACCCTGGTAGGACAATGCCACCTGGGCGGACTCAACTTCCTCGAAGACTGACTAAATAGGAGGGAGTTCTTGCATAAATCTTACTGGACAACACATGTAACAGGGAATCCAGATGAATATTCTAAAAATACCTTAGTTTCCCTGGGGAAATCTACCTTTATTAGTAGAACACTGGGTAAGGTTAAAAATGAAATGGGGTGAGTACTAGAGTTTAATGACTCACACCCAAGAACTTGCCAACATGTTTCTGCCCACTGTTACTAGCCTATAAGGTCTGGGGCATTCATCAGGGCATGTGGATCCCTATGGGTGAAAAATTCCTAAACAAAATTCTATTAGAATTGATAAGGTTGGTTCACAGTGGATTTCTTACTTAGGTCCTACCATATTTTCCTACCTGTTTGTAAGTGATTTGTCTTTGCAATCCTAAGCTATAGGGGATAACAGCGTCATGGTCACAGAGAAGGCGGGGTCCTTTTTAGTCACACATTCGTAAAAAGGTACGCCCGTCAATTGTACCACGTCACAGAGCGGGACACGGCTTAGGTAAAATAGATGGGCATACGTTTTGAAAGGCGCTGTCTATGTTTTTACTTGTTTCAAACTTTAAAAAAAACACTTTTGTTTAAAAAAGGTTTGCCAGCCTGATAACAGGAATTATTCAAAGCACGTAAATCTATGCCTGTAGGTTAACTCAGTGTGACAGGTTGGGTTAAACCCTGGTGAATGCACAGCACATTTTATTCTTCCAAATTTGCTAAAAAAGTTTCCTTTGATTTAGGTAATAGTAATTCTTCTTATTGAAGTGCTGTGAGAAGCTGAAGCCCTCTTTATTAATATTATTAATATTATTATGAACTATACCAACACTAAAAAGCTACAGTTGCAGGTAAGTAGTATTTTTACACCAGACTTTTATATCATTTTAAAAAGATACACACCGGTGATGTAAGTCTGAGATTCAAATCTTTGTGAATCCTGTTTACCCCAGAGCATATCAAATAGATTCAGGCATCTCCAAATTTGCTCTAGTGCTGAACATTACAAATACCATAAAAGATGGTTGGTGTAAATTTAAGGCACGCCATGCAGCTCTATAACAAAGATTTGTCAATTTGGTCTCTGAATAAGATTGTTCTTGTTTGTACAGCATTTTTGAAGTATGCTTTCGCTATTCATTCCCACAACAGGTTGCCAGCCGGGTGCTAAAGATACCCCTATCAAAAGTCTACATTTGTGAAACTTGTACCACCACTGTTCCGAACTCTTGCCCGTCCGGAGGATCAATTGGAACTGATGTCTATGGAATGGCAGTAAAGGTGATTAATTTGCTCTATATGATACCGTTCTGTTTTTAAATGTCACTTCATTTACAACATTTATGTTTTTTCTCTAAATCAGAATACAAGTCCCTTTATATGGTAGCTTACTCTCATCACATTGTAACTGCAAATTTAAAAACAACAAAGCAACATGGTCTTTCCAATATTCCCCCCAAGGCTATCATCATTGAAAGTGTTGGAAAAGGAAAGAAGGATACTGATTTAAAGAGAGTGAGTCCCTTAGATGTATTAATTTGTTCAGGTGTGCCACTTCTCAAACCTGTTTTAAAATGTATTATAGGAAACTTTTAATTAGTAGGCACAAGTGGTGAAAGGTATGGCTAGGTTTTCAGGGGCTTGAAGACCCTAGTGAACACAAACTCTGCAGAATCGTTGTTCAGTTTTACGCCTTCAAAAAGATCCAAACATTAAAGGCAGGTTGGCTGCTCGGAAACTTTGTAATGAACCTTATGAATTCTTTAAACTTAGGACCCACATGTTTACGAAACATTGGTGTATCTAGGGCAATCCTTTCTGAGTCTGATCACGGCCCAGTACAATCCTGGATTACAATCACAGATGAGAAATTGTAATGAAGTGCACTACTTTACACATCTTTTATTGTATTGGTGAGAAAATGGGTCCCATACCCCCATAGACCACAATATACAAACAGAGTCATTAATTGAAGTCCAGAAAAAGTGTAGATGGGGTGGCCACTGGGAAACTTTACGTATCACCAACCTGTTTCCCTTTATGTATGAAAGGTAAAGGTAAGCTAGTAGTAGCACTAACATACTCTAGATTGACATAGAAAAATTAATTTGAAATTCGTTCTCTGACTTAAGGTATAAACTTTCTTGGAGAACCATAGTGGAAGAAAGATAATGAGACCAAAGACTTACTTTAGCGCTAAGACTTCAGCAAAGCAGCCACTGAGTGTTTCACTAATATGGCTGCAGTCTTCACATCAAACATGACTCTGCTTATTTTGAGGATTTAAACATTTAAGCAGAACAGTCAGAAAAAATATGCAGTTTGTGCAGCAAAGAAAGTTTAGTTCTTCTAAAGTATTGAAGAAGCTAGTAATTTCCAGAAAGAATTCTGGAAGATTTTGGATTGATCCAGTTACCCCATATGCAGCAGGAGCAAACTTAACTAGTCACAGCAGATTCCTATCTTGACTCTAAACTCCAAAGGCTACAGGGAGAACTATATCTTAATAGTCCAGAGGAATGTATGACGTTACAATGCATACATTTACAACGCATGCCTTTACAACGCAGTTTTTACATCGCAACATCCTTTACAACGCACTCCATTACATCGCATGACACTACATCACATTTCTAGAAACTACCTTTACAATGCATTCCATTACATCACATTATACCTTTACAACACATACCATTACAATGCATAGGGGCATAGAGTTAAAAATTACTATTCTAAATCCATGGGGTGCAACAGTAGGGTAAGTGTTGGATAGTGTAGGGGTAAAAATTACTATTCTAACTCCAGGGGGTGCAACAGTAGGTTAAGTGTTGGATAGTGTAGGGGTAAAAATGACTATTCTAACTACAGGAGGTGCAACAGTAGGGTAAGTTTTGGATAGTGTAGGGGTACTATGCGTTGTAATGGTATGCGTTGTAATGGTATGCATTTTAATGCCTGCATTGTAGTGACATGCATTGTAAAGGATGTTGCGATGTAATGACTGCGTTGTAAGTGTAGTGCGATGTAATGGTTTACGTTGTAAAGGATGTTTCCCAGTCCGAAGCCAAGACATGTCCAGGCTAGGACCAAATCTATCATGGATCTGGAGACCAAAATGTTTTTAGATTTTTAACACCCGGAACATTTGAGTTGGTAACTCTGCTTCTTTAAATTATAGATGTCTACCAAGAATGTTTGAAAGGGCCACCTGGTGAATGATGCCACGGTGGACCTCAAAACCCCTGCTGATATCATCAAACAAACAAAAGACAATTATAGAAACCCTGTCATTTGTGATTTACTGGGCAAATAGAATTTTTTTTCTATATATTGGTTGGCCCCTTTAACATTCTGGTTGCAACAAAGCATTTTGAAGAATTCTTAAGGACATTAAGAAAAAGTCCTTTAGGCTAGGAGTGCTCTTAATAAAGTGAAAGTCTCAGTTGTAGCACTGATAAAAACAAAGGTGTGCAACCCTCTCAGTTCAAACTATTGTCCATGCTACCCTATGGAGCCCAGATGCTAGAACGGGCAGTGATAAAACAGCTTCAACCATTTGAAGAAAGAACTGATATTCGAATTAGGCCTCAATCAAATGTCAGACCATCCCACTGTACTGAGGCAACCACGGTGCCTTTATCTTTAATGATCTTAGAATATACTAAAATTAGATCAGTTGATGGCTGACAAAAGATTAAAAGGGGTTTAAAATGAACCTTTCTAAAACAGAGATTCTATGGCACCTTCTGACATGCTACAAGAGATTTTCCTGCAGAGCTAGGAATCTATCCTTTGCAAATATTCTGGGTTGTGTTTTGAACCAAGGACAGTTCCTGGAGGAAGGAGAAGGTGACTGAAAGCTTGGTCTGAGGCACTACTGTCTAGTCTGGAAGTAGCAGTGCAGCACAGCTCTGCACAAACTCTATGCATGTGAGGTGGACGACTTCAATATCGTTCAAATCCTTCATGCACAGTGCGTGTCTGTGAGGCAGAGGTGAGGGCAAGCAGGCGGTGCCAAAAACAGCCTAAAGTAGTTTTTCCAGGGCTACGGTCAAGTACTCAGCTTGCCTGGATCTGTTACATAGTTGAGAACATCCTTCTAGGATCCCAAATCCTCCTCTGACTGACTGACCTTTGATAATGTTAGCCCATGAGAATAAGAGGCAAGATTTTCACATGTCCCCCCCTCACCGTTGCTGAAAACTTTTGCCTCTAGTTCTTCCTTCTCATCTCTAACTTCTGCAGCCGGCCATCAGGCTTCTCTCTCAGAGTAGCCATCCAGTTTCGACTCATCTACTACCAGAGCTCGGATTATTCGATGAGGGCAAGTACTGCTTCCTTTGGCATGTGCTGGGCTTGTATTTCCTGCCTTCCTTCACCAGCTGCAGCTAAGAGACGCCTCTGGGAGAAACACCATTAAAGCCATGAGCCAAAAGCAGTGAGTACAAGTGTGCATTTCCCCATCAGTCAAGGTGCCTTAGATGCCTCAGTTTCTGCCTGGCTTCTTTTTTGTATTCACTCCTTATTTCCCTATAGTCTCCCCTCTAGTCCCTAATAGTTCCCTTCAGAAACCTTCTCAGCTCCCCTCAGAACGCCCCCTTTGTCATCCTGCTATCCGATCTTAGAACGCCCACCCCACTCCCTGTCAAGGCAGTTCTTATTGGCATTGCTAAGTAGGTGAGGCATAGCACAGCATGGCCCCTAGCAATCTTGGCCAGCGCTAGGCCCGCAGCTGGAAACACCTCGGGGCAACATTGAGCCATAAACTGCGAGTTATAAATCACAACTTGCACATCTGGGGAGGAAAGTAGTTTGGGTGGGGAATGGGTCAAGTGAATGTTTGTTTAAATATGAGTGAATAATAGCAGTCATGAACAGGCCAGCGGATGCTCATCCAATATGGCGGAGTTGCATCTCCCCCTCTGCTGTGAGCCAGCTGAGGGAAACAGGTTTTTTTTTATAATAAATTGGTTTTTATTATCATTTCATTTTTCCTGTTTTCATCTAAAGCCAGCCAAGTCTTGGCTGTCATCACAGGCTCAGCCAGCAGGGCAGGAGTAGTGCACAACCTAAGTGCGCATGACCATTTGGTCGGCCATTTTGGGTGGCCAAACCGTCATGCACACTTATGTTTTTCCTACCCAGCTGTGTTGCACTGCTGGGTTGGAGAAAACAGCACAGATTCCCAGGCACTGTTTGAGCAGCAAAGCTAGCCGCTCAGACCAATCCTGGTGCTGCTCTCATGCTATTGAGAGCAGCGCCAGGATGGGTTGAGAAGTCTGTGCTGGTGTCCCAGGGACTGCTGGCACACCGTCAGGAAGAAGAGGAGCACTGAGGCTGCCGACAGCGGCAGAACTGTTATATTTTTCACATAATTATAATTATTTCCCTTGTCCCGTTCCCACCACCGTTCCCCCCACTTAAATTTTTCGGCTGCTGCCACTGGACCAGGCCTTTTGAACTGTTAAGTGAAGTAAGCTTATGGGAAGAGGAGAGCGCAAAATGCTTTTCCTTTTAACATTTTCAATAATGTATGTTAAAGGAAAACATTATCTGCTTTTTACTAATGATGACGTTTCCTCTGTGTAGTGTTATGGTGAGGAGTTTTTGACAGACCTGCTACCTGCTTGCCAATGAAGTGACGGGTATGCTTTTATTATTTATAGCTATGGTCGGACACTTCAAAAAAAGCAAGTAAATAATTACTTTATGAATATGGGTTGCTCTACAATATTCAGCCCAGATACAAAACTATGGGAGATAAACAACGGGGTGCTTGCTGAGAGTCTGAACAGTTACCAAGAACTGCTAATGACTATCCGGCATTGATGACAGAAATGGGATTTTCTAAAAAATCTAAATAAATATTTGTATACGTCACACAACGAAGTCCATCGCAATATTGAAATTATACAGTGCTTTAAACACTTGGCCACCAGGCCAAATTTGTAACAGGTTCCTGCATGTCCTTTTCATGGAATCCTTAAGGTCTGCACCATTGATGAATTAGGCACCATTAACAAAACAGTTTGTCCCTTGCTGAGAAATATTTTTCCCTCTGCAAAGGCATCTATTGCATGGATTAGCACAATGATGAGTCTTCCTTGTCAGAATAAAAACATCATGTACAGGTCACAAACACATTTGAAGGAGGAGCTCAACCCACTGAGTTACCTGATCAGCATAATAATGTTAATCAAACTGTGCCACAGTACGCTCTTTCATGCTTTTTGGCCTCTCTATTAAGTGTTGGTTGGCACCAGATGTGTTGGCATTGTCCATCCTTGTACTCCCCAGTATCCAGATGGTTGGCTGATTTGTCTCTATTCCTTGTGTATGCTTTCTCGTCAATAGAAGAACTTGTGGCGAGAGTGGCGACTAGTACATTTTCATGGGTATAGATTAATGGTAAGTCCCATGTGCTACTTTTTGCCAAAGCAGGCTTAGGAGCCGCTGCAGAGTTTCTCACTCTCTACCCTTTCTGCTGCTGAAACAGCGCTCCCTCCGCCCCTCATCAGCCAATGTTATAATTATACTGTGGAAATTAGCCTTTTTAGGGGCTCACTGGTGCAGGGGTTCACCCTTATCTGTCCTCTGGTCCTTAAACCAACAAAATAGAAATTGACACTGAAGCTTGAATATCAAATACAAAGTTTATTAATCACTCATGAGTGGGACTACATCAATACAACGCCCTCTGGCACTGTAGGAGGTAGTACAAGGAATACAGAAACCAGGGGCCTTTTATACACACTTTGTTGCACAGTAAGCATTGAGACTCAAATAGAAGGTACAGGCCTACACAGGAATAGATACTGACTAACATGGACAGGTAGAACCCACTTTGTCAGCAGAGTGGGATGGGGGATAGAACTTGCTTGCATCAGTTGAAATATCCTAACAGTTACATTCTAAAACAGGTACGTTCTAGCAACTACAGGCCTTTCTGAGCCTACACGGTGCTCTGGCTCAGTACTGAAGGAGTTAACTACAGTTGATGACTCAAGCAGAATAGAAAGGCAGACAAGAGTGAAGACTGCAGAATCACATGGCTTAACAAAATGGATGCCACAACTAAAATGGCTTCATCTTATGCTAATGGCAATGTCTGCGATTTCCACAATACAACTGAGTGCTCATGTTATCTTCCTCGAGGTTGAAAGGCTGAGACATCCAGATGGGATTCAAAATTGTGACCTGCAGGAAGCACTCTAGTCTCCTGCATTGACCTGCTAATCTCTTGAGCAGATTCATCTACGCAAAATCTGAGTCATGAGAGGTGGCTTACTTGTTCACTGTGGAACCTGGCTAGGGGGATGTTATCACAGTGTATCCACTAGACCAAAAAAAACACATATTCCTTCACGTAACATGGGATCAGATTTTAATCTCGTATCAGAGGGCCCTGCCATGGGTATTTCATAATATCCGTAGAGGCAATTTATCATATATATGGATAAAGGTTTAATGATATTACCACAACTGCTGTCTGATCTCTGACCAGGTGTAATCTCTCCCGGCCTGTGATCATTTGAGTAATAGCATTGCTCCCTGAGACTACACAATTTTGTTTGTCTTGGTGTGTATGGCTTAATATGATTTGTATATCCTTTGATGGGTGATTTCACCTTGCATAAACATAGCTTCTTAGCAGCCTTTAATACATAGAACTCATTTTCACACCATATCATTATTTTTTTTTAAACAATTAGCGGGTAGAAACCGGAGGAAGTCAGGCCAGGATAGTTATTTACGCCCTTCCACATTCAAAGTTCACCAGCCGCCACTGGAAAATGTGTATCCTATCTAAAATCAGGGAAAAAGGATAAAAATATGGAAAAGGAGGATTAGTCATCATGTTCCATACTTCAATCCGTTGCACAGAAATACAAAACTACCAAAGCATCTGGGCAGACAACCTCACCAACATTTATACAAAATGAATTATCTGGGACCTGGGTTAATTAGAGAGTAATCGATTGATTGAGTAGTGAATCCATTCCAAATGCCACAACCTCAACCTCCTGGTCACATTGGCCCTATAACATCAAGTTACTAATTATCTGGCCCTCTTTTGGTCAGATCATATCCTGGTCAACTTCCACATATAGGGTATCCCGGCACTGAGCCTGAGAAGGTGCATGATGAAGTAAATACTTTCCCAACTGAAAATGGAATACCGTCAACTCGGATATGCTATCAAATGGCCATGAAGTTATAGAAGTACCACATTTGGCATCCCCTACAGACATCTTCATACATCAAGTAATGTGGCCTTTGTGCTTGATAAATGGCCTCTTCTCAAGGATCTCATCATAGTTGCTAACAATAAAAATGTGAATCATTGGTAAACCACTGAGCTGCACATTATGAAGTGTGAGGGCAGTACTCTGCAAAGAAATCTCAGTCATCAGCCTAGCATACATCCACTGGAAACACTGAAGATGACATACAGTATTCTGCAAAAGGACTGAAAGAGATCATACAAATTATAATGTAAATTTATTTATTTATTTATTCAAAGTTTTATATAGCGCGAACAAGATCTTTGCAGATATCAGAGCGCTTAACAGAAACAGGGGGTAGGGGCAACAGGAGGGTGACTAAACAGACTATTAGGTACAATATAATAGTCAGTAGCATAATAGGATAGCAGTCATGTACAGATAAAATACCAATAAACAATCAAGTAACCAGTAATATAAGACGGCGCAAAGTCTTTGGTCCAACTATGGTAGAGTTCAGGTGAGCTTTGGCTATAGGGATGGCTTATACCACTTTCTTAGAATTACAGAGAACAAGGGGTAGGGGCATCAGGAGGGTGATTCAACAAACTAATGGGTGCAATATAGTAGTCGGTAGTACGCGGTAGCATAATAGGATCGCAATCATGTAAAAATATAATACCAATAGACAATCAGGCATCCAATGATATAAAGGCGGTGCAAAGTCTCTGCTCCAACAACAATAAAGGTCAGGTGAACTTGGCCATAAAGATGGCTTTCACCTCTTTCTTGAAGAATGCAGTGGAGGAGATAAGCCTGGTTTCCGGAGGGAGTGCATTCCAAATCCTGGGTGCCATTCCTGAGAAGGAGCGTTTGTATGTTTTTTCCTTCCGGAATCTACGAGGTTTCAGGAGTAGACTTTTTGTGCTTCTATTGGATCTCGCGCCTCCTGATATAGTCAACTTTTGAGTGAGGTAGTTGGGTGCCTTGTGGTGTAAGGCCGAGTGTGTCATAACGGCAATTTTCAGCTGTATTCTGGCTTCAAAAGGCAGCCATTTCAGGGATTTTAAGTTAGGGGATATATGCGAGTGTTTTCTTGAGCCAGTAATGAGTCTCGCGGCAGCGTTCAAGGAGGCTCTTAGGGGTGCGGTTGTTGATAGAGGGAGTCCGCTGAGGGCCACAATTCCATAGTCTATGCGGGGGGTGACTAGGGCTTGTACAGCAGTTTGGAAGTCCTTGGCTGGGAAGAAGGGTTTAAGTTTCCTCAATGTGTTGATTTGGAAATTAGCTCCTTTCGTTGCTTTGCCAATGTGCTGTTGCATGTTGAGCTTGGCGTCAAGTGTGATGCCTAAGGATTTCGCAGAATCCACGATGGTGGGTTGGACATTGAGTGCTGTTAGGTGATTGAGCCAGGTTTGGGTGGTGGTAATTTTCGCAGGATGTGAGATCAGAAGGAACTCAGTTTTCAGAGCATTTAGTTTGAGGTGATTATCGGCCAACCACAACTGGGTGTTTCTAAGTGTGGAGTTCAGAAGTTTGATATCTTCCGGGGATTGTAGCTTTAGGTACAGTTGAGTGTCATCGGCGTACATATGGAAGTATACATTGGATGCTTGGAGCAAGGTGGCGAGTGGTTCCATGACGAGGTTGAACAATGTGGGGGAGAGGGACGATCCTTGTGGGATGCCTAGATCTACTGGCACAGGTGAGGACAGCACATTGTTGATCTTGAACTTCTGAGACCGGTTATGTAGGAAGGAAGTGAACCATTTGAGGACAGTCCCAGATAAACCCATTCTAGTGTTTACCAGCTCCAGTAGGTTCTCATGTTTGACCGTGTCAAATGCTGAGGAGAGATCAAGAAGGATGAGGAGGCAGGAATCATTGCGATCGAATATTTGGAGGGTGTCATCAATTATGTGCGTCATAGCCGTTTCCGTGCTATGTTTCGCTCGGAAGCCTGATTGATGAGGGTTGAGGAGGTCAAACTGGTCAATGTGTTTTGTTAGTTGGAGTTGTACACATTTTTCCAGCAGTTTCGCCAAGGTGGGGATATTGGTGATAGGGCGGTAATTGTTTAGGTCAGACGGGTCAGCTGTAGGTTTCTTGAGTATAGGCGTGACTTGCCCCACCTTGAGGGAGTCTGGGATGAGACCTTGTTGAAGGGAGCTGTTAATGATTTTAGTCCAGAGTGGGAGGAGCAGGGGGATGAAGTCTTTTACAGCATTAGCAGGTAGGGGGTCTGTGAGGTGATTAGAGGGCTTCAAGGTGCCGAGCAGTTTGTGTATTGCTTCTTCAGAGTAGGTGTCGAAGGACGTCCATGATGCATTATTTTTGGGTTGAGTGTTAGACATTCTGATGTGGCTGGGGTATCATTGAGGAGGTCGCTTCTTATGCTGTCGGTCTTTAGCTTAAAGAAATTGCAAAAACAGGTGATGGACCGAATGAGGATCAATGTCAGATGCTCCGTCCATCACCACCCCCTTTTGTACCGCTTTTAGCTTAAAGAAGGCAGAAAAGTCTTCACAGTGTGGGATATTGCTTGTTGTGCTGCTTGATTGTAGGGGTTGCGTCTTGGTTTGAGTTTTGACTAGTTCGAACAGTTTTCTTGGTCGGTTTTTTGCTTGGTCCAGCTGGAGGCTAAAGAAGTCAGATTTTGCGCGCTTGATTTTCCTAAAGTAGGCATTTCTCTTGTTCTTAAGCGTCATGAGATGCAGTGATGAGGGGTCCGATCTCCAGGTGCGCTCTTATCAAAGAACTATTACACATGTGTAATGAGCTTGTCTCTTCTAAAGTTGTTTTCCCCATTTGTGTACCCTATGTAGGCCTACGTAATAACTTTATGCTGTTTTTCTGTGACAACATCACTTGCATTACAGAAAACATTGTATTGTCTCACTCTTTCCCTGCCAACCCCCCTTCTTCGATTTCAGCGTTGTTCAAGTATTGAATGCCATCATGATAATTTCATCCTTCGGGGGAACCCTTTACCAAAGCAAGAGTCATTTTATATTCTCCTTTCTCCTCTCATTAAGTCCTTGCTGTCTTTAGGTGACATTCATCTAAAGCTTAGGCACACTATCATTACATCACTCATGAAAAAACTAATTCTGGAGCTAAAAGTCTGTTTAACTGCTGCTTTTTAATCAGAACTCCCTTGCAACTCTGATGTGCTAGGAAAGGTGATGACCACACTGCTCTCCGTGCATCTAGCCAAACTCCTTCCCATGTTTGTGGTCAAAAATATCTTTGCTAAGCATCAGAGAGGAACTCCTAATCACCCAGGACCAGGGTGAGGCATGTGCTCTGATCTCACTGAACCTATAGATTGTGATACCCCTGACCACAAAGTAGCACGTAACCACCTTTTTATGCATGTACAAATCTGAGCAGCCACATCCAGCAAGTCATGTAAGACTCTTTCTATTCAGACACCATATTCACTGTGGGGGGCGTGGTGGTGGGGACTGCCACATCGGTTGACTTTCTTACATGGACCTGTTTACCCCCATCCCTGATGCTCATCCAGTCAGTCATCCTTTTAATCAGAAAGTGGCAAGATGTACCTTAACCTAGAAGAAGGACCAGGGGACTATCATCGTCAATTACTCTCTCGGAAGAAGAGGGGGAAGAAGAGGGGGCAATCTGAGATAATGTGGCACATTTATCAAAGATGTTGAGAAATGGATAATGACCAACTGGATCGGTCTCGGTGGAGAGAACAATAAGCTCTTTTTCGAGTCCAGTAAATTTCCATCTTAGCATTTCACATGTCCTGACAATATGGGCTCAAACCCAGTACCATTTTGACCACATTTGACCTGCCCTCAAAACATTACACTGTCCCCTGATCAAAAATTGCCATAGTTTTAAACTGTGCCATGGTCTAAAGGGCACCCAATGTCCATGCACGAGGATATGTCTCTAAAATATCCCAGCTTCTCTCCTCCTCTAGCCTGAGCTAAGCCGACCATAACTGTGCGGCTACCAAATCTTACACATGCTAATCGATTTATGGCATATTGCTGCACTTCTCTTTTCAGAAGTAAGACAAGTTGTCCTATGAGGTCTCATTCGCTCATATACTACACAGTGGTTGTTCCCTTTCATTGGCCCAATTTTATGACAACAGGAATTCTATGAAAAAAAGAATTACTGTGCATTGTCGTTTTTTAATTGTTTTAAAACTCATACCTTCCAGAGCATTGGACGGGAAACACAATAACATCAGATGTGTTATTATGAGCCACAGGAAAATCTTCTATCTAACCATCCCTCTTTTTATAGCCTGGCTGACAATAGAGGAATGAGTCAGACCAATAAAAGAACAGAGTATGGCAATGCTTGGTTCAGCAGATAGTGGTGTAGCTCCCAGCCCAATCATAAAATGGATGCTCCATGCAGTGCAGGGTAGGGGAAACTTAAAATGTGCCTTTAAGATGTTTGCAGGTCTAAGGACAAACAAGCAGACTGTGAGACACTTACAGATATGTGATGGCTGAAATACCATCGGAGGTGAGTAATCACTGATCAGAGCTGACAATCATCATTACATATTGATGTGCATGGACAAACGTAAACATTCAGAAGCAGAATGTCCAGGCAACATAAGATATTGAAGTACATTTATAGACATATATAAATACGAAAAGGAGAATGGGTGGAGACATCATAGACCTGATGTAGCATACATATAAACAAATACTTACAAGCTTGATCAATAGGCAGCCAGAAAACGGATATATATTTTGGAATGCAATTGGGCTCTTCACATTATATAGTTGCAAGTAGGATAGACTGTGGCATTGGCATAAGACCCGAAGACATTACATACGACTGCAAACGATCAACAATCCTGAGTGGGGCTATACACTCTATGAGGCCCTTGTGATTAAGTAAATCAAGTCAGACAATGCTTTGTGGCAGAACAAACACAGGGCAGGGATAAAAAACAGGTTGCTGGATGAAGGCATCACTGAGAGAATGGAGAGCTGAAGAGGATCATATATTTTATATATTCGGGGTATTTATACGGAGGACATAAAACAGAAGTCTCAGAGAGCCAAACAAGGTAGAGGAAGCAAAGAGATGCAAAATGTATTATGTCAACGTTCCCTCTCACAGGTTTACAGCTCCTTTCTGAATGACAGTAAGTCACTGATGTCTCTATCCATTGGGGGAGTCAGCTTCCAGAGAAGAAATCCTGCTATTTCACATTCCTTACTGTTAATAGAGGATTATTACTTTGGAAATGGGGTGGTTCAATCTATTTTGGAACATCAGAGGGATCTGTTAGTGGTAAGGAGGATTATATGTTCTGATATAAACATGAGGGAGCTGCGCTGGAGGGCTTTGGGAGCCAAAGCCAGAACCTTCAATTGATATCTCGCTTTTGGCTGGCAATCAATAGTTTGGTCACCCAAGTACAGTATTAATCTCGTTGCAGAGCATACCTTACTTTGCAGCTATTGCTGTGAAGAGGTAGAACAATGAATCCACACTTTATAAAAATGGGCTGTTGTCATTTAACCCAGTTTGTAGATGCATTTGGTGCAAATGAAAGTGTCTCCTAATATATTTCAACCATTCTCTTCCATCAGTCAGCCTGTGAAACTCTCCTTGAGCGTCTTCAACCTATCATTAGCAGCAACCCCACGGGCAAGTGGGAAGAGTGGGTAAGTAGTAAACGAAGAGGAGTGTAATAACTGAGTAAGTGTCATTGTATCTAATGAAAAGAGCTTGACCTCATGAAGATGAGCTAGGGCAAGTTTAACGTGAAAGTTCGAGAAATGAAGATCAAGTCTCAAGTTATGGACAGATGCGAAACCAGATCAAAATTATATTCTCTACATCTGTGAATAAAGCAAAGGCTATGAATGAAAAGTGTGGGTCCTTCCCAAAATGAAATAGAACTACATTGCTTATTGTGTCTCCGGAGGCTTCATGGTTAGTAGCTTCATGGTTAGTAATTGCCATGTATAATGTTATTTGGCTTAGTTATGATGATGGGCTCTGAAGCTCCATAGTGGGTTTTCGATGTCCAGAGATTGACTACAAATGGCCTCAAGTATTGGACTTTTAATGTCAGCCATATATTTTCTCCAAATTCTTCAGAATGCACCAGTCTTAGGTTTGCTATATTTTAGCTCTCCTATTTGTGACTGATCACTTGAACTTATATTGTAATGTTAAGAAAATACTCCTCTCTACACTTCTCTAAAGTCACTGGCGAGTTATAATCCGTTTGTGAAATACTTTTCTTAGGAAGCTGACACAGCTATCCCCTGACCCAGCTGTTCCACTTATACACCGACAGTTGAGAAGAAATCTGCAGATGCTTCAAGCAGTCACCTGGCATTCGTTCATAATGCTAGGATGTTGTTGCATCTAATGCATCGCATCTCCCAGAGAAAATAGATCACTGGAATGACAGTATAATTCAGCAGATGCATATTGCACACTGAGTGTTTGGAAAATGAACAGTGAATGTAAAGTGAAAACACACTCAAAAGGCAGGGAGCAGCATGGTTTAATCATTTTACAGACCCATCCCATCTGGACGAAAAAACAAGAAACCCAGAGAGTAAGCCTAAAGATAAATTGGGATCACACTTCCTGATGATGATCAGTCAAAACTAGCATTTGGCAGAAAAGCATTGACTCATAAAGAGAGACAATATGACAACAGAAAATAAAAATAACACCTCTATTAAAGGTTTTCACACATTTTCTTTCAAGAACAATTATCTATTATTCAGGGCTGATCTACACTTTGCCTGTGTAGATAAACTGATATGACAATGGAGTTACTTCATGATAGTGGAAAGGGTAAAGAAAGGCATACGCAGTCTTTCTGGAGGCAGAAGTCGGACATTGTTGATTTTAGAATGGTCTCCCAAACTACAAACTGACACCCCTTAAGGGCATCCCAAACGCCACAATATGTCCCTTCCACGCCTCAGGAAATATGATCATATCACACCCTTCACGATGAAACTCCATTGGCACCATCATCAAAACCAGCTCATCGTATGGTATGCAAAACCATCACCACCAGGATTCCTGCTTATCTTGCAGACAAGCTCACAATCTCTGATGGTTCTGGGCACACCCCCAGCCATGAAACCATCAGATTGCCTACTAAGGGGGGCGTGGCCAGGTGGAGCACCAAGATGGCCACTGGACCGTGAAGGTCTGGAGCCGCTGCATCATAGACGCAGGCCCTCTCCGCTTCACTGGTGTCCTTACAGCTGCTTCTGGATGAGGATATGTCCCCTGGCTGGCAGAGAGACTTCGACCGGTGCATAGTCGGCTGAGCACTGCCAGAGAGACGAAGGTCCTGAAGTGGCCCTCAGAGGCCCTGAGATGACAGGGGTCACGGGTGAGCCTGAGGCCTGAAGCTCGGCATGGGCCCCGGGATCCTCACAACAACTGGGGACATATGCCCTGCACTGCAGTGCATTTGACAACGAGCTGTGTCGATGAGTGTTTGCATTCCCTAATTATGCTGCCTTCCTTTTTGACTTGGTTGGGACTCGTGCTCGGCGTGCACTGAGAGGTGCGGTGGCCATGCGGGCTGCCCGACGAATACATCTCCCTGTGCCATTTGCAGAGGATTACTTGCTCCGCCCGCTAAATGTTCCGAACGCATCGTGACTCTCACCTGAGTGATGATCTTCATATGCCCAATATACTAGTTTGAGGGTCCCCTGAGACTGCAAACTGGGCCAATACTCAACATCTAACTAGTGCTATACTCCTGCAGCAAAGGCCTCTAACGTACAGTACCTTCTCAGGTGGCTATTCCTAGTGCTGAACTGCCGCCGATCCATGGGGAGCACACAGCTTTCTAAGGAGGTCTAGAGTCTGGTTACTGGCCTCCACTAATGGCGCTGCATTGATACGCTAACCCCCCTTTCTTGGTATTTGCCTTCCTTTCCGCAGCTGCGCTTCCCCACCACAAGATCATACACAGTAACCCTAAGCAGTGCCAGCTCTCCTTTGATGCAACCAAAACACCTCGACACGAGGAGAGCTATGGTTCCCCCGCAGCGACCCCCCACGTCATTTGGGAATGAAAGCCCCCCTATGGATGGAGCTGCGGCCATCATGGCGGATTTGCGGGTGGGTTTCAAATCAATCGATGCACAGTTTGATACATTGGCGGCTCGACTGGAGGGCATGCGTGGCCGTATTGAGCTACATGAGACCTGCATTGAAACGGCTGAACAGCAATTGTCTGAGCTGGAGGATGCGCAACCTGCTACTGCCAAGAGGCTTGAAAGAGGCGATCAGCTTTGCAAGATGATTGCCGCTAAGGTTTGGAGGCACGGTCGAGCCGCAATAATATCAGTATAGCTGGCGTGGGCAAATCCATCCACACGGGCCCCACAAGTACCTATGTAGAGCAACTTCTTGGGGATCTATTCCGCAGGGAGGCTTCTTAATAGACATTTGCAGTGGAGCCTGCCCATAGATGGCTTGCCCCGAGGCCGGCACCTCGCTCACTTCCATGATTGATCAATGCCAGGCTCCTCAATTACCATTACCAGGACCTTTGCCTGGCCCGTGACAGAGGAACTATCAAACATCTGGGCATAACACTTGCATTCTTTCTGAACTGTACTCCTCTATTACAGGAGGCACGCTGTAAAGTCATGGGCATTAAACGCACACTCCAGAAGGTTAACGTCCATTATGATATGTTATACCCAGCACGGCTCCGTAATCACCTAAATGGAAAAACCCATGTCTTAGATTCACCTGAGGAGGCAGCAGATTTTTGGAGGGAGCATTGAGTCAGATCTGACTCTCCTACTGGTAGGGGAGTGGCTACCTCATCTCATTCAAACTCTGCAGAACCGTGAAAACTGGTTGGCGCTGTATCCCCTTTTTGGCACTTGGTCATGTACCACCCCTCCCGCTAACTGTCTCCTGTTTAACCTTGTGCTCTCCGAATGTATTATGCTGGAAATTCCACTACATCTTCATAGCACTGCGATATAACTGGCTGCACATGATCTCATCAAAGTTATGGACTTTTGATGGTCTCAATTGAGTGTTGCCTCCCCCAAGGAGTTCTCCTAATGTTTGGTTGGTAAATGTTGAAATTCACTGGATACTGGTTGGTTTATTATCCGTTGTAGGTGGGGGAATGTGTTTTTGGGTTATTTTGTATTATATATTCAGTGATTGTTTTAAACAGGGCATTGATTATGCTGTTAGCTATGCATATGTCTATTCTACACATTACTACATGTTTACACATCTATCCGTGGTCTAGATGACACTGCCAGTTAAGCGAGCTGGGCGCTAGAGTTGAAATGTCTGACATGAAATGTGAGGGGGCACTCCAACCCACAAAAGGGGTGGCAGGTGTTGTCCTACCGAGCCAGACATGATATCCAAGTGTTGTTTCTACAAGAGACCCACTACACCCTAACTCCACCAATCGGTTTGCATTCAACTGGGGAGACAATTGATTCTTCTCAAAATTATAGTACATTCTCCAGAAGGATGTGTATCCTGATCCACAAAGAAGTCCCATTTCAAGTACGGGAGGTAGGTGCAGACCCCAAAGGTCGCTATCTGTTGGTGGCCGGCAGTCTGGGGACTGAATGTCTGCTCCTGGTCAACATTTATGCCCCAAATGTAGACTCACCAGTGTTCTTTCCTAACATATCCGCACATATCTCCCAACTTTCAGCAGACACTATTCTATGGGGTGGCAATTTATATTTTACACTTGACCCATCATTAAACACGACGGGCACTGCACAGATCACTAAACCCCATTCAGTGAGAGCGCTCACTACTATTTTGCAGTCCTTTCTCCTAGCGTACGCTTGCCGTGCGCAGCTGTCCCTAGATAAGGGATATTCTTTTAACTCAGCCCCGCACAGTGTGAGATGTTGGCCTGATATATGATGCTCACTAGTTCTAGTGATCACCTTGTATCAGTCCAAACAACCCTTATGGTGATTGGTTGTAAGTCAACCTTATAGACCAGCTATCCTAATGGTAGCATGGACAAAGCAGTCTTAGGCTAAACTCTATTGGCATGTGAAGCCAGCTGTTTTACCACATATAACCCCTTGAATACCACATGAAAGGACACCACACAGGTAGTTATGAAAATAAACAAGTATTTATTAACTAACACAACCTCTGAACTCTTTATGAGGTCAGAGGACTAAGCACATGACAAACTCTTCGGAAAAATACACTTTAGTCGCACGATTTACAATGGTGCCCTAGGGGCACGACAAACCATATACTAAGAACAATGGAATGCGAGGAAAGAAAGTACTGTAAGGAGATCCAGAGGCTAGAGGATCGCTGGGACTACGCTACTGTCTAGGTAAGTACAGAGCAGGAGGCCCACGGGACTCACGTGCAGAGTGGAAACTCTCACGCGGGATGCGTACCAACGTCTATGGATGCTACAGTTTACAAAGTTACGGATTCCGGACGAACCCGGCTGGATGGAGTGAAAACAACAGTGGACCTGAACACTAGGATAGTGAACACGGACTTCAGCACCTAGAAGCTTTAGTTAGCTAACCCACAGGCTGCGGGTGCATAGGGCTGAAGTGGTGTTGGGTTTGCTGCGTTGATCCCGGTGATGCCTGAAACAAGGAGTTGCTGGCAGGCAGCCAGATGGAGGAGTCCGGTGGTCCCAAGGATGGAACGAGGAAGAAGAAGTCCTGAAAGGGAAGGGGACAGAGTCTCGGTCACTAGCCAGTGACGGTGCTGCAACCAGGAGGGAACCAGATGCTGTTGCCGCAGTCAGGTGAAGGACGGGACACTTCTCTCTGTAGCTGCGCGGACCAGGAGCTGTTCTGTATGACCAGGCTGGAGGCACGAGCTGTCCCACGTAGTCTGCTGCTGTTGGCGGTGTTGGATCATCGATCTGGTCAACAGGCCTTGGCAAGTGCAAGCCACGCGGTGGAACAAAGATGGCATCTGGTGCGGACCAGGAGGGTCCGGGGTGCCTCTCTTTCACAAGGAAGCAAGGGCCAGTCTGGGGGACCAGACCAGCAGTGTTGGATTCTTCGGGTCGTCGTCTCAGAGGTCACTAGCCAGCCGGCAAGTGACCAGACAACAGGACAAGCAGCAACCAGGCAAAAGGGCCCCACGCAGATCTCGTGGATGCTGGGGGGCTGGTCTTTGGGGCAGGAGCTGCGTCGGTGTGGGGCTTCTCAGACCCCAGTGCACTCACTCGAGGATCCCTCGGTGGCCGTGCTGGAAGCGCTGTGCAGGTTTCTTCAAGATGGCCGTCTCCAAGTTGCTCGTCGCACCCACGGGTCTCAGCTGTGCTGTGGATGTGGTTAGAGGTCAGAGGAGTCTGGAGGTCCAGGTCTCGTCGAGCTGGGTCGTCGGTTCCTGGAAGGAAGGACTTGCAGCAAACCACACAAGAGCTTGATGGTGCCTGCAAAGCAGGATGGTCATTCCCTGACCATAGGGGAGATTCTTCAGTCTTCTGATGTTCAGGAGGTCGAGAGTTCTTTGTGGAAGTTGTCAAGATTAATCTGATTTGGAATGGGACCAGCTCCTACCTTTATTCAGCTAAAGGGGGCTGCACTACGACTAGGTCCCTCCCCTGGGTGGGACCAGGAAGGGGGGTGGTTACACCCCCTATCCTTTGTCCGGTCTTGCGCCAGCTCTGGGGCTGGAGTGCCCCAGGAACTGGTTTAGACCGGACTATGCACGGGGATACCTTGTGTGCCCCAGGCATGTCTCATTCCTTTCAGCCCTGTCCTACCTAATACACAAAATCCTGTCTGGGGTGGTGCTAGCACCTCCCAAGGCAGGAAACCCTTTGTCCAAGCCTCCCTCGCTGGAAGGACTCCCAGCAGCAGGAGGTCAGACTTGTGTCTGTGGTGGCAGCATCCATTTTGTGATGCTGAGGCTCGAGTTAACTACAACCGGGGTTCACAGTTACATACATGTCGTGTCCCTCTAGAAGGGTGGAATGCTACCCCCATCGCCAGAATTGGCGAGGGGGTAGTATTCCAATTCGTATGACACCTTACTCGACATGTTTTGATAATGCTATGCCAAAGTTAGCATTTGACCGCGAGGTTCATAATGCACTTAAGAGTATATGGTATAGCGTTATCATGGAACAGCTATTAGGACTTGGTTCCGCAAGCTGCAAACGGGCTCAGCTCATTCCAGAGCACCATCTCACATAATTCCAAGCACTCTGCCTTCAGGATTGATAAGGCCTGCCATAGGAGTGACTGATAGGAATATATGTGTCCATTTTAGGTTTAGATATAGGGAACTATATCTAAAGCAAAGGGTGATTACACCACCTTGCCCCAGCTGTCGTGCAGCCAGTTGTTTCTGTTTAGATGGCCAGCCAAGGGTGGCATAATACATGCTTCAGCCCCTGGTAGGCCCTGGGTACACCTATGCACTGGGTACCTATAGTACACTGTACAGGGACTGATAAGGTGGCCCAGTACAAATTGGTAAATGCACATAAGGTACATGCTTGGTAATTTAGAGAGAGAACAGCTAGGCTGTGGGTCTGATTAGCAGGCCCACAGCCAGGGAAAGTCGTAAACCAGTGAAGCAAAAAGCAAAAATCGGGGGTGACCA
Organism: Lissotriton vulgaris; assembly: GCF_964263255.1. NCBI lineage: Eukaryota > Metazoa > Chordata > Amphibia > Caudata > Salamandridae > Lissotriton > Lissotriton vulgaris. The sequence continues at coordinate 388,657,209 of NC_141687.1, forward strand.
TAGGATTGAAGACCCTACTCTCCTACACACAGGTCCTGGATAAGCATAGACCATTACCCCAAGTTTACTAGCTGTTCGTTCTATTGAGAACTGCGTACTCCATCGGACAATTCGTCGGTACTGTTGACCCTTCTGTCCCCAGCGTTGTGCGATTGCGCGCACCTTGCCGCTTTCCATTAGACACCCTGTTGGATGATGTGTTTAGAAGTGAGGTCAGAGACGCCATAGTAGAGTACTTTCAGCTTAATACCAGTACAGTGTTATGTCATGCTTCAGTTTGGGAGGCTTTTGAAGCTTATATCAGTGGGATATGTATTGCCAAACAGGCTAGAGTGCTTCACTCTATATGCCGGGAGCTCAAGACTACTAAAATGTGCTAAAGCAGCTCGATGCACAAGCTCTGACCGATGACGCCCCCTCCTCCGATGCACCATAGGGTGATGCTCCTCGTGACTTTCAAGATCTTGCTTGACCTGTGAGGGCAATTATCTCAGTAAGTACTCACGGGTATATGGCGAGGGCGAAAGACTGAGTCAGACATTAGCTAGGCTATTTCACCCCCAATACCAATCCTACTTTATTACACAACTTCTATTAGAGGATGGCCCGTCGATGACATGCAGTGGGGACATCACTGCTACTTTTCTACCTACTATACTCGCTTGTATACCACTCGATCCCACCCACCGATGGCGTATCTCGCGATTATCTTTCCGCCTGTGCCTATGGCCAGTGCCACATGCACTGACGGGCTATTCAGTATATTTTACAAGACTTATAAGCCTTTATTGGTTCCACAACTGTTGGAAGTATATGTAGAATCTTGAAAGAGCAGATATCTCCCTCCTGCGATGTGTGAAGCAATGATTTCCTTTCTACTTAAGCCGGGCAAGCCTACTTGCCAGTGTGCCTCTTACAGACCCTTGTCCTTGCTGAATCAGGACTATAAAATTCTGGCTAAGGTTCTCACAGCTCGCCTCTCCCTACTGATAATTTCCCAGTTCCAGACTAGGTTTGTCCCGAATCGATCTACATCTGTTAACCTTCGCACTCTGTTTGCGATTATTAACCAAATTACTCCTGAATTTTCCCCCGCAGCTATATTGTTAGACGCTGAAAAAGCGTTTGCTTTACTAGAATGGTCTTTTTTATATGCCACATTACGGAAATTGGGAATTCCAAAACTTTTTCTGATCTTATTCTCCATCTGTATACAAACCCATTGACCTGGCTTTGATTGAATGGCGACCTCACTGATCAATTTACACTTCCACAGGGTACCAGACAAGGCTGTTCTCTGTCGCCACTACTGTTCATTATCATCATGGACCCCCTTGTGCGTCATCTCCAGGAGCGCCATTTACAATGCAGAGTCAGATTTCACCGTGGGTCTCTGTTGTCTTTGTTATATGCAGATGACGTATTGATGTTCGTTAGGGACCCGAAACTAATCTCCATCCACTTCTTCGCAAAATTGTACACTTCGGGGTGCTCTCTGGACTTGTTATACACTAGACCAAATCAGAAATATTTCCATTGACAGACACCACGACTCCCTTCACTTCAGACTTTCCTCTGAGCTGGTGCGAGGACCACCTTGGTACCTAGGCATTTTTTACACCGTAACACTGCGGAGGTTATCCATCTTAATTGCGGACCCGTAATTGACAGACTATCAACACAAATTGATTGTTGGATTAAACTCCCTCAGTCGAAAGTGCCTTACCATATTTGCGCCTACTGGGTTTTTCTTTGTTCTACTTAGGAGCACAGGCACATTTTGCATACTATTGGTACCACCCAGACGCAAGGCTGAAATACTTGAAACCGGAATGGTCGCAGACACTCATTTTCGGTCTCCACTATCATACCCCACTGCCTACCTAGGACACCAGCAGAGAAACTAACACTTCAAACTACATACTGTGTCTGGTTTAAGTTACGACAATATTTGAATGTCGACTTTCTATATTGTCCACACATACCGCTTTTGGATATCACTTGGCTGTCCCCGACCACTGAAGCCCTAACTAAAAGAACTTTAGCACTGTGTGGACAATGCACTCTGGGCGACCTCTTTTGCGATACCCAATTGCGCTCTGTAGCAGCCCTAGCAGATGGACCTGATGTGTCTTATATGGAAAGGTTCATTCTGCACAAACTACAGAATTCCATACCCGCCACACTTCTGTCTTCCCCTGCAGAATTGGCGGATTTTTCCCCACTCTCAATATTCATCACATCATATCATTTATCTCTGAAAATTTGCCGGCGGTCGGGGTGGAAGCTTGGGCGGCATGGGAGCGGGATCTGGGTCACCCCCTATTAGATAAGACTTAGGCTTATTCCTGTGAGCAAACTCTGTTCATATCCAACAATCATCGACAAACTACTACGTTTTAAATATTTGCATAGAGCATTCACCACACCACATCTACTGGCGAGGATGGACCCCACCAAATGGCATTGCTGCTCTAGATGGGCAACTTAGCATGCTGATTGTTCTCACTTGGAATGGAACTGCACACCAATACTGGCATATTGGGGGGAGGTTTTTTCGTCATCTCTCCCGGGCGACTGAATCTGAAATATACCGACCCCGCTGCTGGCACTGTTGGGCTATCTTAAGCCACCAGCTGCCGGAGTTCAGCAGGTCGCTACCATTGCTCTGCTTCTCTCTAAGAGACAGGTCTCTCTACACTGGAGGGGGGGGGACCCACAGCCCCAACGGTGAAAGCTTGGATTCGGGACTTAATGTATTTTGACACTACTAGCAACAGGTATGCTACACTGTAGTCACCTACCTCCATACCCAAACATATTTGGCAGCCACTGTGGTCTTATTTATTACTTCACCCTGAGGAGACGGAGTGGTTGTGTGGTGCTTAAACCTGGCTCTGTTGCAGAACATATGCATACATAAGCCTATACGTTGTATTTTTTTCTCCCCCTACTGGTATTTTATATGTAACTGGAACTGTCAGACTTATCTTTTTTTGTCTGTATGTGTAGACTTGCCCTTTACTGAACATAATGTACCTTGGGTTAGTGATGACACGAATGCTTACGCTCTATTGTGACATTTTTGACACCCTCGTATGTTCCCTTGCTCCCCTCTCCCTTTCTATTGAACCTCGTTTTTGTTGGAAAAATTATATAAATCAAAATGTAAAAATAAAGGTCTGCATCCTAAGAAGTTTAAAAAGAAAAAGCAAGACAGCAGGCCTTTTCAATCCAAATACCTAGGATTTGGAACAACATCCCAATACCCATTAGGACCGCCCCCAAACCTGCTCCAATTTAGGAAAGAGGCACCTCTTTTAAAATACTACATCTAACTTCCTTACCAGTCCACACACCAGCCACCTCCTATCACTCATTGACGTTTAGCTTGTCTTTGGCCCTGTACAACACGTCGCTGTCTTTTGGCTAGGGTCGTACTCACATACATATATACATACAAAGAATTGTTTTCATTATTTGTATGTTTGAAGCATTACTGCCTTGTGTTAGATTTTTTTCTCCTGAACACTAAAATGTTTCCATCAAAAAAGAAACTTATTGAACAAAATGCTTTATATTTCAGATTGGTGCTGCTTTTGCTTCTAAAATAAGTCTTTCAGCAACTGGATTTTTCAAGTAAGGAATACCACCAGTTTCCCCTCTTTTTGGGTTTAGCGTTAGCCAAGACTTTTAATTTTACTAAAATATATATCTGTATATATTTGCACATTGTGTGATTTTAGCCAGACCTCTTTCTCCATTTGACTGTTTTGTGTGACAAGGTATACTCAGACATGAGTCCCTTGCTCACTGCACCACCAGGATTCAAGCAAGCCGGGCCGACGACAGCTGAAATGCCAGAAACCGGTCCCCGGAAGCTTGTCTCCTTTCCGGTGAAGAATTGGCTTGGTAGTTTGGTCTGCCCTGTTCCCATGAGGCACCGGGTCAGACTAATTTGCATATAGCCAGGTTCTGAACTGCGGTGATGCAGTGAGCTAAATAACGGTGATGGATCAAGCCCTGATCTCTTGACTGGGTAAGAGTGGTCAGCTTAATTCAGACACTCTGTTCATCACCACCCCCTTTTTTGAATTGTTTTTGTGTCATTCACATATTTCTTCTTCATGCTACAGCAAAGAACAGCGGTCCAGCCATTGACTAACTTCACTGTGATTTACAGCATTTTGTTCTTCCAGACAAAAGTAGTTCCCTCCATTACCTGGAAGTACTATGACAATGTATAGCTTTTGAGACCAAAAATATTTTCCCTTTTAGCCAATGTGTTTTTGTTATAGTTGACAATAACGTTAACAAAACAAGCCCTTACAAAGTCAAAAGGCTGGCAACAAACTCCAGACCTGTTGACTTTGCCAGTGCATTTTTAATCATGCAACCTAGAGTAGGAATCAGAAAGTATGGGAGTGAGGAGGCAGGTATCATCCCTTTTAATTAAGGAGGATCATGACGTAAGTAGTGCTTTGAGGCCTTAACTTTCAATGGCTGTGCTTTATAGGTTCCTCATTCGTGTAGCTTTGGTTTCTCCAGTGTCTGCACTTATTGACAGTGAAGTTAGCGATCTCCCTCCCACTGACTCAAAGGAATGCACAGAACAGGAAATCTGATCTAATATTAACTATTTAAGCAACGTGTTCTACAAACAAATAATTGTTTTCATTATACAGTGCAATGGTTCCAATTCGATCCACCTTGGAAGGATGAAAGGGTTACTTCTTCCTTTACCACAATATCAACCTGTGGCCTTCAAGCTATACAGATTTCAATATCGCATAGTCAACCTTTAAAGGTCTCTTACCGGCAAAAGACTTTAATCAGTTTGTTTTCATTAAATACTACTACAGGTTCAGCAGATTTTCTACTGTTCTTAAAAGTTGCTTTTTAAAGTATCTCTAGCAGTGTTGTATAAAACTTGGGGTATCAATCTGTGTCCCATGTTTACTCAGCTGCTGTTTTGTGGTGACTTCTGACAAAATATTTACTTTTGAGACCTGGCAAGGACGAAAAGTAGAAAAATGTACCTCCCTGCATTTGTTGGTGCTGTAATTAAATACCAGCATGTAGTAGTAGCGAAGAAAAGAGGAGAGACATTACGAGTGCGGAACTGAAAAGAATTGAATAAATATGAATGACATGAGAAAGCTTAGATTAAAACACATTATACAAGTAGTGCAGAATAATAAGGAACATTTAGGGGCTGATTATGATATCGTTCGGAAAGCCTCCAACCACAGGTCAGAGGCTTTCCGACCGACATCTCTGGTTTCAATTCCAACCGCCTAATAACGTAGAGGGTTGGAATTGAAACGTGCCGGTCATTTCGGTTCCATTCTGACAGGCCGAGCCCAAGCTCAAGGAGCCTGTTAGCCAGTTGGAGGCGCCAGCGTAATACCTTCGGACTGCGTTTGCTCTGTCGGGATTACAATGTCAGTTCCGACAGGCTTTCCATGTCGGGCTTTCCAACATGAAAGCCTATCGGAAACTGACTTTGGGAGTCCCTAGCAGGGCCCCCATTCCTCCACGGCCACTGGTTGGGGGCCAAGGGGGCACTTATTGTGGCCCCCTGTTAATCCCTGCATGCCTGCCACGCAGTGCAAGGATTAACAGAATCTCCCATTTCTACATGGGTGCTTGTTCAACAGTGGTTTAAGGACACAAGCTCCTATGGAAAAATGGGAGTATGCGACCGACCGCACTTGGTAATGGCGGTGGCGGCTCTGCCGACTGGAGGTCGGTCGGTCCCGAGACCGCAGTGATGTCAATCAGGCCCAGAGTGTAGAGTTGAAGTTAATATAAAATATCAGAATAAGGTAGCACAGGAAAATCTAGCATCAAGAACAAAATAAAATACAATTTTAATAAAGAGAGCACTTTGCAGTGGGAAAAAAAAGAATACTGCAGGGTAGAATCAAAGTAAACAGAATATACTAATATGTGTGAAGCAAAAAAGAGAAAAGGAGAAAGCATTAGAATAGAACACACTGGAATACAGTAACAAAGATTAGAACATAGTAGACATGGGTACAATAGGGTACAATAAGAAAGCGGTGAGTAAAAATAATAATTAAAAAATAATAGATGTGTTAACTAAGCAGACAAGAAGAGAGGAGAATCTTAACATACAGTAGAAAAGAAGAGGCTACTCCACTTTAGAAAATGTTAAGCAGATGAGTATAGAGTAAAAAGGTTTATTTTATTTATTTATATAATTTATAAAGCGCAACTAATAAAGAGGTCTTGGCGCTGTAGGAACACTATAAAAAGTTGCTGCAGTAGTTGTTCGAGCGGGAACAGCCAGGTCTTTAATGCTTTTCTGAAAGTAAGTAGGGAGGGGGCAGCTTTTAGCGTCAATGGGAGGCTGTTCCAGAGCACTTCTGTGGCCCTAAAAAAGCTCTTTCCACCCCAGTTGGGTCTCCTGAAAGGTGGAACAATCAGGTTCATGGCGGAGCCTGAATGAAGCGTCCTTCCCAGGACATACCAATTTAGGGGCCGATTATTATTATTATTATTATTATTATTATTATGTGTGTTCTTATATAGCGCTCAACTTACCCTTGGGCATCTTGGCGCTTGCATTGGGAACCCGTCCTGGCTTTTCCCTGTGAGATAACCCATACTGGGCATCCCCAAGGTGAAATCCAGGCATCCCGCCGCGGGGGGGGCCGTAGTGGAGATTAAGCAAGCTATTGCCCAGAGTTGCAGAGTGTGAGCCCGTGATTCGAGTAGGCACCGAAGTGAGAATTATCGAGTCCGTGGACACTTGGGTTCAGACCCTGCCGCGTCGGGAATTGAACCCTGGTCCCGGGTCTGACCTCTGCTTCAGGGTATGCCTCCTCTAACCAGTGAGCCACACTTCTCTTATAATTGCGGTTTTTCCGCATCCTCGGGGCCGGCGGAAGCCACCGCCGGCCCAGAGGATGCGGAAAAACTGCAGCGGACTGACCAAGGACCCACCGCCACATTAGGATGGCTGGTGGGTCCTGGTTTCCGTCCGCAGCTTTTCCGCCGCGGTCGGCTTACAACCGCAGCGGAAAAGCTCTGATATGGTGACGGTGTCTCTCAGACACCGTCCGCCATATCAGGATGGGCTTTAAAAAGTGCTTTTCCGCGGCGGGTTTTCCGCCGTGGAAAAGCATACAGATCTTCACTGCGGGGGCCCGTTGCGGGCCCCCTAGGTGAAGGGGGGGGTGGGGGGTGCACATGGGGGGTACCTATGGTACCCCCCTACATTTGCATGCAGAAAGCGGCAGGCACGCGCGGTGCCTGCCTCTTTCTGCATGCAAATGCAATGCGTGCATTTTTAACATTGCCGTGGGTGCAGCTTGAAGCTGCACCCGCTGCAATTTTAAAAATAGAGGATGTGACCGCTAGGGTGGCGGTCACATCCTAATTGCACAGGAGGGAACTCCGCATGCCATGCGGAGGTTCCCTCCTGCTCTGGGGTCGCAGACGGATGCAAGTCCGTCCGCAATCCTAATCGACCCCTTAGTTTCTCTCTGAAATGGGTAACTTTCACATGCACTGGCATACATAGCCACTTGCAAAGGTCTACCGGAATCTCAGTCGCAGGATCAGATGCAAATTTGTCATTGACATTGGCAATTTCTCCATCCATTCACAATTAAACGACTGTCTACTGTTCTTCTTAATGTGCCTAATTCATCAGGATGCCCCGGGTAAATTAGTAAATATATATAAAGCCCTACATCCTATTGATCCCATTAAAAACTTCAAACATGCAAAAGGATGAACAAGTCTGTGTTCTTTTGTGGGGTCGGGGGTGATTGGAAATGCCGAGATTTTACATTGTAAAAAAAAATGTGTATTTTGAGAAAAAGCATAACTGGGATTAGCATTTGAGGGTTACTGGTAGACAAGGAACCAATGGTCTATTCAACAACTCTAGTGGAGGCATTTGCACAAATATCTTTTCTTCCATCATAATCCGTTTTGGGTCCCTGCTTTGGAAAGTATGGTGTGTAGCATATGTCTTCTTAATGAATGTTGTGGTGGATCAAGTATGGATTCCACCTACATTGTTACAACTTCTTTGTTTCCTCCAGCGGCTATGACTCTGGCATGAATTGGGAGACTGGAGAAGGCCATGTGACGCCCTATTATATTTTCGGAGCTGGATGTTCAGAGGTTGAAATTGACTGCCTAACTGGCGATCACAAGGTAAATTGTAACAGATATATATATATATATATATATAGTTTGATTTTTAACTATTTTTTATTGGGATATTTCTGAGCGGTACAGGTTTCATTGTACGTTAGCTGCTGCACAATAGTAGTAGTATCCACGTGGGGCTATAACAAATTAGACATTCCATTTTCCTTTTTCTTTTCAACTCTATTGCTGAAGGTAACCCATCCTCACACCAACCCCAACTCATAAACACCCACCTAACGGACTCCTACTGTGGATCATAATGAGTTAGTGACCCCATCACCTGAGTTAAAATGGCAGCTCGGATTTAAAATGTTATGTCACAATCGTAAGTCACAAGTACCTTCCTGGCCATCTAGCACCTACGTAGCAAAGAATCTCGAAATAATAATACAACCATGGAACGTTCAAATGGAGAAATGTTTCATCTTTGATGGTTTGTGTGTACGTCTCCACCAGGGAGTCCCAGTCTTGAGCAACAGGGTGCTTGCATAGACCAGCCCTTTCCTCTCTATACAGATGAATACTCTCAGCTGTCAACCAAGAGGTGGCTGTATGTGCCTACAAATGTATCATCAGAGGTGTAAGGTTTTTCCATCTCTTTTTAACATGGTGCTTCACCAACAGAAGAGTCAAGTCCAAATATTTCGTTAAAGCTCTGCTGGAATGTGGGCGAGGATAAAGTCCTAGGGTCAGGTGTTCCAAGGAGATATTTAGAAGGTGCCCTTTAATGTGATGGAGGGGGTCGAAGACCCCGGTCCAATAAACCTATAGCAACCCACAAGAGCATAACATGTGAGGTAGGTCTGCGTTAGGGGACCTACACCAAGGACAAAGTGAGGAGACTTCCTGATAGATTTTGGAGATACAAGGTGTGAGCTATGCTCTGTTTCATATGTTGAATTGTATGTACCTAAAGCATCAACTGTGGGACATCTTATACAGATATGACAGAATACGGTGCTATTCTGTGTCGAGTAGTGAGCGGCCTATGTCCCCTTCCCATTTACTTTGGAGGGAGCCCCTGAATTGCTCCCAATTCTGTAGATTCGTTTGGTAAAGCCATTGGACCAGGTGTGTACTGTCTCTAAAGGTGGACAGCACTTGTTTGACCACATTGGGGGCAGGTTCGGAGTTATGGACCTGGAAGGTAATGTTCAACAAATGTTTACTTTGGACATATGAGAGAAAATGGCCAGGGGGAATCAAAAAATCGGTCATAAGTGTGTTAAAAGACAATAATTTGACAGCATTTAAACAAAATATCGGAAAAAAATATCTTCATACAAAAATATTGTGCCAAGACTATCAGGACATAAAAAATATCATGGACAGGAATATTGTCGGTAAAAGTATTGCTTTTAGGGGGTATGGCTTGACCGCGGACCAAGATGGCTACAGAGTAGCGGAGCTCCGGTACAAGCCCAAAAATCCCTAATTTTCCTGGCCCCTGACGACCACGTTTTGCTGGGGAACCACATCGGGCGGAGGGGCATTCACCTGGTGCCACAATCGGTGACTTGACTGTCCCCCAAATAAGGGGCTACAAGGGAAAGGAGCTGCCCTGGCCCTTGGCGATGGCAGTGGGGAACGCGATCTAACTCCGCACGAGCTTCCTGTGCAGACACTGGTACCCCCACAGACGGCTGTCGGCTGGCGCGTGGTAGAGGAGAGTATCGGAAAGACAACCGAATATGCAAGGTTATGGGCTACACATAAATAGGCCTTTCTGTATGCATGGGGCGCGAGTGAGCCATTCCCAGGAGGGGGCGATGGACCTTGACAGTGCTGAAATGGAGGGGATGGAGCACTAATACGGACATCTCCAAAGCATAGCTTGCAGTGTTAGTTGAGAGGTTCAGGGACATCACTGATACAGTTCTCAGTCCTGTAGAGCGGCAGATCTGATAGGGGATTTTTGGTTGCTGGGCAACACTGCTGTCCAGAGGAGGAGAGGACATGTCCTTGCTTGAGCCGAAAATCCACAGGGAGGTCCTCACGTTGGACCCTGGAGGGGCAACGGGGCTTTGAGGTTGATGGGATGCACCTGCCCAAAGTAGGAATATACCTATTTCTGCTAGAATAAGGCCAAGCATTGGCAGCAGCAGGTTGGAAGGGAAGGGTCAGTGGCTGGGAACTCCCGACATGCACTGGAATAGCCTGAAGCGGAAAATTCTTCAGTGACTGGACGGGGGATGGAGGGGGGCTCACCACACGATTTATTGGTAATACACCTAGGAGGTGAGGAGTTGGTTCACCTGGAGCGCAGGGGCCTGCTGCACATGATGAGGAGTACGTTGGGCGAATTGAGCAACTTGCTGGGGACCTGTGAGATATGGTGGTCCGAAATTACCCCGAGGCTATCTTGGCGGGGCGCAAGGTCAGGGGAGGTATGGAGGCCTCGCGCCGGCGGGTGAACAGCGCAATGCGCAAATTCACAGAGCAAAGAGGATTTGGTTTTGTCAGGCATGGGTTGCTACATGCAAAATTCACAGGGTGCTATGAAGAAGATGGCATACACCTATCCAAAGTGGGGATGGACCTCTTCCTGCTAGATTTAGCAGAGGCATTGGTAGCGGCAGGTTGTAAGTAAAAGAAAAATATAAGGTGGGGTGCTCTGGGGCGGCAGGGCCACACTCAGAGCCATGGCGGAGTTACAGGGCGATCCAACGTGGGAAGGTACAGAAGGGTACCCTCTACAGGAGCACAGTAAGGGTGCGAGAGCCAATTATCCCCAGGGAGGTCCTCGGTGGGATCCTGGAGGAGTGACGGCACCCCGTTAGTTCTACGGGCGGTTGTGGACCTGAGCAACCCTGGGGTTGCCTGCAACGCTCTGCCCCCCGTAGTGGGGAGGGGCGTGAGTAAGGGGTGGACTGGAGGCCCGCTGGGGGAGGCGCTAGCCCTTCCCCCAAATTGACAACACCCCCGCAGTTAACACCACAGGGCTTTATGGCTCATTAGGTGGGCAGGTGACGAGGGGCTGCCTGACCCTGGATCGCCCATAAGATTACCCAACATGTTGGCAAAATGTTTATGCAAATAAGGCAGCAACAACTTTCTCCAACAAAACATTGTGTGGTGTCTGTTATTATGAGAAATTGTTGTGAGCGGGCTGGGGTATGGACCGATGTTGGCACTAAGCACACAGTTCAGGTGTGGACCGTATTTGAAGAGTGATGGAGGCGGTGATGTGTAGCAGTGGTGACAATCGGCATGAAGGCAGAGAGAGAGGGGCCCAACAGAGACGATGAGGAGCAGCGCCAGGGGGCCCACCAAGGCGTGTCCTGAAGTTGAGCCCGTGGACGAGGGGCTGCTTGCCCTCTACACGGCCCTACTGCAGTAGCCATAACAACGATAGCGCACCTCATCGTGTGTGAAGGTCGAGAGAGAGGGGCCAATAGAGACGGTGAGGATCAACGCCGGGCGATCACTAACAAGTATCCTGAAACTGGGCCTGGGGACAAAGGAGTTGCTTGAGACATACACGGCCCCACAGCAGAAGGCGGAACAAGGACGCCCGATCCTTGCCTGTAATCCTTTCCCTCCATGTAGCTGAGACTGGTGACCTACCCCAGGGTTTAAAGCGGCGTAAGCCGCATGCATACCAGACTAGCAAGGAAGCTCCTGTGTAGACAGCTGGTCCCCAGATTAACAAAAAAATCCAGGCAGGGAGCGGACTACACAGCTAGGCCTACAGCCCAATGACCTTTGCTGGGAAAAGCCGACAGAGTCCAGAGAAAGGCTGCTGCTGTGGGTGGCTAAAACAGTATACAATAAGACTGATGAGAAGCGGAAAGCCAACGAAGGAGGTGGACAGAGACACTTGAGGCCACTTAGTACTCATCCCTAATTGAGCCTAAGGAAAGGAGAGGCCGTCAGTTAATCAAGGCAACCAGGAATGGTGATAAAGACCCAGCACTGAGGACAATATCGAAGTCTCCCGCCCCACAGAGCAACAGTGTGCTGCCCCAACAAGGATTAGGAACTCATAAGTCACTTACATATGTAGGTCCCTCAAGAAAGACCCCAGGCATATATATCCAGGTGCTCTTTAATTTCTTGGACAAATCCATAGGATCAGCAAAGTACAGCACATTAGTACCAGCGACTAGGATCCAGGTATAGATCCTCAGTGCTTACAAGCAAAAGTAGCTCTAGGGGGAAGGAAGGAGGAAGCCGCCCCCCACTCAATCAATATTCAACAATCAAGGCCTCCCCCACCTAACACCAATTTGTTGTATGACCAATGGCAGAGTTAAACAGTCAATTGTACTCCTGCCCCAGATGCGTTGCTTAATACTCGTCTGTCGGGTCGTGGTGTGTTTACTTAAAAAATATTAACCCAAGTCTAATCTCACTCTCAATAGTAAAAAAAAGTGAAAAAAGGTGTGAGCTAAGAGAGAGTGCCTCACGGTAGCAACACCCAAGGGGATTCCTGGCAAACAATTGCCTGTTTAACCACTTCTCATCATTGGTCACTCTCTATTAGTTGTGAATAAAGAAAAGAGAAAAACACAGAAATAGTAACTGCCCAACTAATATAGGTGCCGTGCAAAAAATGAACAACCTATCTGTCCACTCATCTAAGTTGAAAATGAAAAGTGAGTGTGTGCACCTAGAACCCCTGTGATTAGCCAACAAGCAAATGGCCACCACTGCTAAAATGTGGAGCAACTTGCTAGCTTTAATAACTTTATACTGCTGCTGCAAGTAGTCCCAATTAAAAATGGTTCTTATTGTACCATATATATTTACATGATGCCGACATGTTTCATTGCTATGACTTCAGTAAATTCGTCAGGGCAAACTTGGGGTTCTGATTTCAATATTTGCTTTTCTCAGTTCACTCGACCTGATTGCTGCCAGCTGCTGCATACCGAGTGCATTTTTGACCGAGGGCACTCGGTAGCGGGGGCCATATGTTAAATTGCGCAATCAGCAAACACGTGATCTTGCGACACGTTGTTCAATGCCTGTGATGGTTGCAGGTATGCAGTAGCTGGCAGCCATCAGGTCGAGTGAACTGAGAAAAGCAAAAATTGAAATCAGAACCCCAAGTTTGCCCTGACGAATTTGCTGAAGTCATAGCAATGAAACATGTCGGCATCATGTAAATATTTATGGTACAATAAGAACCATTTTTAATTGGGACTACTTGCAGCAGCAGAATAAAGTTATTAAAGCTAGCAAGTTGCTCCACATTTTAGCAGTGGTGGCCATTTGCTTGTTGGCTATCACATGGGTTCTAGGTGCACACACTCACTTTTTCAATTTCAACTTAGATGAGTGGACAGATAGGTTGTTCATTTTTTGCACGGCACCTATATTAGTTGGGCATTTACTATTTCTGTGTTTTTCTCTGTTCTTTATTCACAACTAAGAGAGAGTGACCAATGATGAGAAGTGGGTAAACTGGCAATTGTTTGCCAGGAACCCCCTCGGGTGTTGCTACCGTGAGGCACTCTCTCTTTGCTCACACCTTTTTTTCACTTTTTATCACTATTGAGAGTGAGATTAGACCTGGGTTAATATTTTTTAAGTAAACACACCACGACCCGACAGAAGAGTGTTAAGCAACGCATCTGGGGCAGGAGTACAATTGACTGTTCAACTCTGCCATTGGTCGTATAACGAATTGGTGTTAGGTGGGGGAGGCCTTGATTGTTGAATATAGATCCTCAGTGACCAAAATAACCAACAGTACGGCGAGGAAGTGCCCTGAAGGGGCGCGGGCATAAAAGAAAGAATTCCACCAGGGAGCAAATAAACAAAGAGGGCCCGAACAAACGATGAACGCAAGAGGCGGGAAGGGGAGGACCCTTTACTGTGAAATCCTGGCAGCAGACTTAGGGAAGATGGGGAAGCCCAGAGGTGCAAGGCCAGTCCAATCCAGCAAAATGGATAACTACGCCATTACAAAACCCGCAACGAATGCAAAAAATAGACTTAGTGTCCACAGAGGTCACCCTGATCAGGGCACCCTTTCTAAATTGAATAAGAAGGTATCTACGGCCGAGACAAACATTGCCCAACTCCAGTCACAGACGAAGCACCTTGAAGAACAAGTGCACACCCCGACACAGCATGCATCGCATATGGCAGTGTGGCTGGAAGATCAAGAAGGGAGAGCAAGAGAGCGAGAAGGGAGAGCGAGAAGGAACAATATGTGAGTAGTGGGGGTGCCCTAGGAGCAGAGTGATCCAGTGTCTACCTGTTCCTAGAAGATCTTATCGTCAACACTTGTCGAAGTTCTTTTCCATTGAGAAAATGCATATGGCACTGATGCATCCTCCTAGACCCGGAACCCCGCCACCCACAAATATTGCCAGAATCTTCAGTCATCAAGACAGATAGGCAATTGTACAGGCTGCCAGAGTGAAAGGTGATTTGCAGTACGAAAACACTGTGATTAGGTTCTTTCCGGACTTTACTCTTCAAGTACAGTGACAAAGAAGGAGCTTTGAACCAGTGGAAAAGGAACTAAGATCTAGGGCCCCATGTTGGTCGGTCGGTAACGGCCGAAAATCTGTATTTTCGGCCGTTACCGATCGGTAAATAGGTGATTGGCATGTAGGGGGCATTATTTTACCGAATCTGTAAAATTACCGATTCAGTAATTTTACCGATTCGGTAAATTAAAAATCGGTAAATTTACCGAATCTGAGCCACCCATATGTAGGTGGGACTCTTCAGAGTCCCAGGAGCCTTACCGAATCGATATTTTACCATCAAATCCAATTTGATGGTAAAATACCGATTCCGGTGTGCATGCACATGTGTGCATGCACACCTATGCCAAGTGACAGGAAGACCTGCCCTTAGGGCATGTATGCCTGCCACATGGCACCCGAGCCTGTTTTGGGGGTGCCAGAGGGTGTCAAAATGACACCCCCTGCACCCTTGTGAAAATCGGTATTTCATTCCTATGGGCTTCAAAGCCCATAGGAATGAATGGGCATTACCGATTCGGTATTTACCGAATCGGTAAATACCGAATTCATCTGATTCGGTATTCCAGCACATCTGGAAAACCTACATGTCGACCCCATAGATTTAACGATTTTTAATTACCGAATCGGTAAAATTCGGTAATTTAAAATCGGTAAATCTATTTCACCTACATCTGGCCCCTAGAGACCTAAAATATATGATGCACTTCGTAGCTTGACTGCAGGTGATAGCCGAAGGGAAGACCTGGCACTTTGCAGCTTCTGCGGAAACCTGAGAATGGTTGGAGGGTTGGCGCACAATTGGCAGGGGACAAGGCAAAGACCAAAGCCGGAGAAGTGGACTTTCTAAAGAAATCGGACAAGAGTGGGGCGAGGCCAGCGGGCTACAACCTTAAGACCCGCTAGCTCACTTAGGGCAGAAGCGGCACAAAAATAGTGAATGGTGAGACCGGGGCAGAGGTAAGACTGAAACAATTTGACTTTGCTCCTGATGGCAAACCAGAGCGATTCACAGAAGCAATGGGACTTTGGGACAGACCTGCCCAGAAAACTCAGTGGCTACTACTCCAATGGTACTTACAGAGGCTACCAGCCGGGAATTGGCTTGGACGGGAGAGGGTGGAACAGAGTTTATTGACTTTGGGCCCGTGGTGTCCAGCACCCTCCAATCTGTTAGAACTGTTATGCAAGCTCAGAGGCAACAGGCGCTCTGCGGGTTGGAGAGTTGGGATTCCCGCAACCTAAAAAGCAGGGTAGCAGGGTGAAGGGACGGGGGGATTTAAGGGGGCAAATTTGTAGTTTGGTATGATATCACAGACATATAAAAGGAGTGCGAGTAAGTCTGCTACTGAGAAAAAGCCCTTTGCGGGGGAAGGGGCACTGACAGGGAAGATATCAAAAGAAGGCAGCCCATAGATGGACCCTGTCCTCAATGAAGATTTGGTCCTGAAACGTTTATGGTCTCAGTGGCAAATTAAAAAGGTTGACAGTGTTGCAATTTATTAAACAACATCCACCTGATGTGGTTCTCTTGCAGGAGACACATCTTAAAGGTAATTATTGCAAGGCACTAGATAGATACTGCTACACTCTGATAGCACACGCAGGGTATACCTCCGGTTACAGAGGAGTGGGAATTCTGACCAGACGTGCGTTCCCCTTCCTCCAGATGCTCTGGGGAGATAAACACCTGTGAGCGGCACATGGGAGGGGAAAAGACTCAACCTGTGTTCAGTGTACTCCCCCACCAGGCCTGCAGACAGCCACACTGGAGGTTCTGGGTCCCTTATTGCTGCAACTGCTGTAGGGCAGGCTGGTCCAGAGAGGCGATATGAATGACACTGTGTCAACTGAACTAGATGTAGCCAGCAAACATCCCACGATGGGGAAGCACCACATGAAATAGAGGTCAGTTGATGGCGTTCCTCGAGGCGATGGGTCTGGGCGACATTTGGAGAAACCAACACCCAAACATGAAACACTATACACACTTGTCGACAGCGACCGGAAGCCTTTCAAGGCTTGACTACCTCATTACACAAGGTTCTGGGATGGTGAAATTTAGGGATGCCACACAAGTGGCACAAGGGATATCCGACCACTCCCCACTAGAAGTGAAGTTAGCGGGCCCAGAGAGTAGACCCATGGTTCTTCAAGGATGAAGACTTCAGGGAGGACATGCGGGAGGGGGCTGAGCAATATTTTGAGGACAACGTAGTCAGGTTGAATCCAAAGTGACCCTCTGGGAAGCATTGAAGTAGGTCCTTACAGGTCGAGCACAGGCGAAAATAGGCACCATTAAGAAAGAAAAATGCCTGGCATGTCTTGCCCTTGAAAAATAAATATTATGGCTGGAGGCCCACGCGTCAGGGACCAAGCAATTAAAGATAGACAGAAATTACAAGTGAGACAATAAAAACTCAGGGATATATCAGAAGACAGTGCCTGGGCGCAAGCACTGGTTACTCAACATAGACTCTACGATGTAAATGTGGTCACCTACTAGATCCAGTATATTCCAACTTCGAGCTTAATGTATCAGCTCCCAGGCCTGTCACTTTGTCAAGTTCAAGTTCAAGCATTTGTATAGCGCACTGCTCACCCAGAGGGTCTCAAGGCGCTTGGGGAAGGGGTTCATTATTTGTCGAACAGCCAGGTTTTAAGATCGTTTCTGAAGGACCTGTGGTTTTGGGTAAGGCGGAGGTGAGTGGGGAGTGAGTTCCAGGTCTTGGCGGCAAGGAAGGAGAAGGATCTGCCGCCCATGGTGGATTTACGGATGCGCGGGACAGCGGCAAGGGCTTGATTGGACGATCTTAGTTGGCGGGTGGGTTTGTAGAAGGACAGGCGAGTGTTGAGGCATTCGGGTCCTAGATTGTAGAGGGCCTTGTGTGCGTGGGTGAGAAGGCGGAATGTAATTCTTTTGTTGACGGGAAGCCAGTGGAGGTCTCTTAGGTGTTCGGTGATGTGATCCTGGCGAGGGAGGTCTAATATGAGTCTCGCTGATGCGTTCTGGATGCGTTGGAGTTTTTTCTGTAATTTTGCTGTGGTTCCGGCGTATAGTGTGTTACCATAGTCCAGTCGACTCGTGACCAGTGCGTGTGTGACAGTCTTTCTTGTCTCGAGGGGGATCCAACGGAAGATCTTTTTGAGAATGCGAAGTACGTTGAATCATGAGGATGAGACTGCGTTGACTTGTCTGGACATTGAGAGAGAGGAGTCTAGGATGAAGCCGAGGTTACGAGCATGGTCTATGGGTGTGGGTGCTGTGCCCAAAGTGGAGGGCCACCAAGAGTCGTCCCAAGCAGAGGGGGAAGATCCTAGGATGAGCACTTCCGTTTTGTCTGAGTTGAGTTTTAGGCGGCTATGTTTCGTCCATTCGGCTACTTCTTTCATGCCTTTGTGAAGATTGGTTTTGGCGGTGTTAGGGACTTTGGTGAGGGAGAGGGTTAACTGGGTGTCGTCGGCGTAAGAGATGATGTTAAGGTTGTGTTGACGCGCGATGGAGGCAAGTGGACTCATGTAAACGTTGAAGAGGGTGGGACTGAATGAAGATCCTTGTGGTACGCCGCAGATGACTTCAGTGGCCTCAGAGTTGAATGGGGGAAGTCGGACTCTTTGAGTTCTCTCAGCGAGGAATGAGGTGATCCAGTCCAAGGCTTTTCCTTGTATTCCGATGTTGCTGAGGTGTTGTATAAGGGTACTGTGGCAGACTGTGTGGAAAGCGGCGGAGAGGTCGAGTAGAATGAGGGCTACTGTTTCACCGTTGTCTAGTAGTGTTCGGATGTCGTCAGTGGCTGCAATGAGGGCAGTTTCGGTGCTGTATTTGGCTCGAAACCCGGATTGAGATGGATCAAGGGAGTTGTTGGATTCAAGGAAGGCGGCGAGCTGGCTGTTGACGGCTTTCTCGATGACTTTGGCCGGAAATGGGAGGAGGGATATGGGTCGGTAGTTTTTCAGTTCGGAGGGGTCTGCAGTGGGTTTCTTCAAAAGGGCGTTGAGTTCGGCGTGTTTCCAGCTTTCTGGAAAGATGGCAGAGTTGAACGAGCAGTTGATGATATCACGGAGATGGGGTGCGATGATGGAGTCCGCTTTGTTGAAGATGTGGTGGGGGCAGGGGTCGGTTGGCGAGCCAGAGTGGATTGAGTTCATTAGGCGGATGGTGTCTTCAGTGGTGATTGGCTTCCAGGCGTTAAGGATGTTAGTTGGCGGGGTAGGATCTGAGGGGGGTGGGGAGGGTTGAGCGCTGGGAGTGTTAACGAAGCTGTTGTGGATGTCGGCAATTTTGTTGTAGAAGAAGGAGGATAACGCATCGCAGAGGTCTTGGGAGGGAGTGATGTCGTTGGATACTGCGGTGGGGTTGGTGAATTCTTTGACGATGTTGAAAAGTTCCTTGCTGTTGTGAGTGTTATTGTCGAGACGATCCTTGAATGCTGATTTCTTGGCGGATCGAATCAGTTGGTGGTGTTTGCGGGTGGCTGCCTTGAGGGTGGACATGTTGTCTGTGGTCGGGTTTTTTCTCCATGTTTTCTCCAGGGTGCGGCATAACTTTTTGGATTTTTTAAGGTCATCATTGAACCAGGGAGCCTTTTTGCTGGCTGATTTGATCTGGTGTTTTTTCAGGGGTGCTAATTCGTCAGCACTGTGGGTGATCCAATGCTTGAGATTGGTGGCCGCTTGGTTTGGGTCCAATGAGAGGGAGGGAGGGTTTTGGTTGAGTGATGTGATGAGTTGATCGGAAGTGATTTTGTTCCAGTTTCTCCGAGGGAGAGGTAGTGGGCGGTTGTGGGTCAAGGTGGTTTTGTAGCTGAAGTGAACACAGCTGTGGTCCATCCAGTGGAGGGCTGTGGTGCGATCGAAGAAGATGTGCTTGCTGGAGGTGAAGATAGGGTCGAGCGTGTGTCCGGCTACATGGGTGGGGGTGTTAACAAGTTGTTTGAGTCCGAGATTGGCCAGGTTGTCCAGAAGGGTGGTGGTGTTGCTGTCGTGTTTGTTTTCAAGGTGGTAGTTGAAGTCTCCTAGAAGAATGTAGTTCTCGGAGGCGAGGGCATGTAGGCTGACGAAGTCAGTGATGTCATCGCTGAATTGAGTGCGGGTGCCTGGAGGCCTGTAGATGAGGGTGCCTCTAAGTGTGGTCCTAGGGTCGGTGTGGATTTGAAAGTGGAGATGTTCGATGGTTGCAAGATTATCATCGGAGCTGGTTGTGACTTTGATGGTGTTTTTATGGATGATGGCGATGCCTCCTCCTGTTTGGTTGGTGCGGTCTTTGCGGGTAATCTTGTAGGCGTCCGGAATGGCTATGGCGATGTCGGGTGCTGATGATGTGTTCATCCATGTTTCTGTGAGGAAGGCGATGTCCGGTGACGCAGTATCGAGAAGGTCCCAGAGTTCCGTTGCGTGTCTGTGTACCGAGCGGGTGTTGAGCAGGATGCACTTCAGGCGGTTAGAGTCGGGGCTGTGTATGGAGGAGGTGGGTTTGGTGAGGGTCCTGGAACAGTTGAACTTGCAGGAGAGGCAGGCGAATGGGCCGTGGGTATGTCCAGGGGTGACTTCGCAGCATTGTGGAGTACGTCCGGGGTTGAGGGTGAGGAGAGTTGCGGCATCATATGTGTATCTGGTGGGCTGGGTAGGGCGGGGGGCAGGGGGACTGGCGCTGGGCGCGGTCCAGGCGCGGACGGGCGCAGACGGGGGCAGACGGGCTTACCTTTGGCGCACCTTCGGCGCGCATGGGGCGCGAAAGCTGCCCGTGGACGCTGCGCGAAAATGCATCTGTCATATATGGATGGAGGAGGGGGAGGGGCAAGGGAGGGTCAGCTGGGAGGCGGGCGGGCTGTGGGGCCGGGCTCTGAGGCACCAACAACAACAAAATTAAAATGGCGGCAGCGTAGGGAAAACGAAACTGGAGGTAGGCTGGGGCTCAGGCAATTGACGACGCTTGCTGCTGAATCGCGCGATTGAAATCAGAGTGCGAGGTAAAGCGCCGTTATCACAATACCCCCGAAGCGTTGCAAAGGCAGAGATCTTAGAGTGCTGTGTCAACAATCCCCCAGAAGCGTTTTAAATGGCCCAATAATGTAGCAATGGCACTCGCGCTGCAGCGCTACGCTGAGTAGGGAGAAGCAGTTAGGCAGCAGTTAGGCAGATCAAGAAACAACAATGCTGGTAACGATACCACACAGGAGCAGGAGCAGGATCACTTTTTGACCTGTTTTTCATGGAACATTGGTAGCTCCCATCTGCAGACTGGTAAGGTCTCTGGACAGTATCCTAAGAAGATTAACATCCCGGCCCTGTCCAGAGCACTGCTCCTTACGCCCCCGGACGAGGTTGCGAATCTGGATGGAGCGGTGGAGGGGTTTTCGAACTGGATCAGCCAGGCCGTCAGCCTCTCCCCCAGTCCTCCACGAAATGCCGCACAGGGAGCTCTCCCTTCCAGCCATGGTTCACTGACTCCCTTAAATCACTGAAACTGGGATGTAAAAAATTAGAGCGGGGATGGCGTTGGGAGTACTGCCCCATTGCTAAGGTGGCTTTTCGCGCCGCCCAGAGGGAGTACTATGTTGCCATTAAAGAAGGCAAAGGCAACTATTTTGCAGATAGGATCTCTAAAGCTAAGAATAGCAGCAGAGAAATCTTCGCCATTGTCATCAGTTTCCTGTCACCCACTGCTGAACTCTCCTCTCCCCCTGTCTCCTCCCAATGGTGTGATGACCTGTCCACTTATTTTATCGCCAAGATCCAAAAGATACAAGACAACCTTAGGACCACCCCCATAGCACAATATCCGCCATTTACACTGCTCGCCCCTTGCACCACTGTACCCAAGCAATTCTTCGCGCATTTCATTTCAGCAGAGGAGAAAGACGTCTTAGCCATCCTTAAATCATTAAAATCTGGTTCGCCCGCAGACCCCTGCCCTGTTAGGGTCCTGAGTGGGGTGGCGGAGATAGTCTTCCCGGTGGTCGTTAGGCTGGTCAATAATTCACTGCACTCGGGAAGAGTGCCCCTGCAATGGAAACACGCTAAACTCCTCCCTCTCCTTAAGAAACCTTCAGCTGATCCCATACTCCTCTCCAACTATCGCCCTATTTCCCTTCTTCCAGCCTTAGCCAAGGTGTGTGAAAAAAAAGTGGCTTTTAAACAACTGGAGAGATTTGTGGAATCCTCTGGTGCTCTTCACCCGGCGCAATCCGGGTTTAGGACATCTTTTAGCACCGAGACAGCGCTGGTGAAGATTACGGAGGCCATTAGGGAGTGCCTGGATGTGGGCGGCAGGGCTGCTCTGATTTTGCTCGACCTCTCTGCCGCCTTCAATACGGTACCCCACCTCTAGCTCCTCTCGCGCATGTCCGATATTGGCATTTCTGGCACGGTTTGGGAATGGGTTAAATCCTTCTTGAACAACTGTACCCAACAGGTGTGGATGCCCCCCTTCTCTTCATCAGATAGCAGAGTGGCCACCGGTGTTCCTCAGGGGTCCACATTGAGCCCTCTTCTGTTCAAGGTCTACATTACTCCCCTGATCCATTTGGCGGAGAAGCTGGGTGCTAAAATTATGGCCTATGCCGATGACCCCCAGCTTCTCTTCACGTGGAAGGGTGATGACTTTCAGATTGAGACTGCCCATCGGTGTCTCTCATCGGTGTTTTCGTGGCTAGCTCAGGCTAGCCTGAAGTGCAATGAAGAGAAATCGGAGGTGCTTCTCTATGGTCACTTCCCTCCTGCTTTTAGAGGGTCCCTCTGGCCTCCGGGGTTTCCTTGTCCCACGGGAGACTGTGGAGTGGCTAAGAATCTGGGAGTTTGATTTGGAGACGATCTAGGCTTCCATGAGCAGATCAAGAAACTGTCAGAGGTTTGCTTTGGCACACTCAAGGCCCTGAGGAGATTCTTTCCCCTGCTTCCCCGCTCTGCTAGGGAGACGGTGGCCAGGGCGCTTATATTATCTCGCCTAGACTATGCCAATGCCCTGTACCTAGGTATCCCAGGGTTTCTCCTGGGAAAGCTGCAGGTCATCCAGAATGCTGCAGTTAGGCTTTTATTCAACATCCCGAGACGCCTAAGCATTCGTAAGCAGATGAGCAACCTGCACTGGTTGCCAGTTGCTCAGCGTGTGCAGTTTAAAGCTCTGACCATGACACACAAGGCACTACATGGCTCGGGCCCTGCCTATATCATTTCTAGGTTTGCCTTTTACACTCCCAGCCGACCCCTGCGCTCAGCTCTGCAAAGACGGCTGGTGATCCCCAGATTCCGGCGAACACGTCTTGGCGGGCTGTCTTTACGGTCAAGGCTGCCACTCTATGGAATGCTCTCCCAGATGATCTTCGGCACATTAAGGAACTGTCCACCTTCAAAAAACAGCAAAAAACTCACCTGTTTAAACAATCCATCTAGACTTTGCTGCCTCCCATGTTATTGTTTCCCCACGCGCCAGGACACTCTTGAGTAGCAGTGCGTGCTACAAATACCTTTTTAACATAACATAACGTAACATGTAGGTGATAAGGCCAATAAGTTGCTGGCCTGGTTGGACAAGCAACAGACGAAAGGAAGATGGGTCCCAGGACTGCTAGAAGTAAAGGGGAGCAAGTTCGAAACCAGGGCAAAAATAGCTGAGGAGTTCGCCAAATACTATAAAGGGGTTAATGCATCTCATTCGAAACAGACAGAGGAGGACTGTGGAGACTTTCTGCGTGACATTTCCCTTCCACGACTCACTGAGGAGGACAGGGAGCTGTTGGAGGGAGACCTGACGGCCGCTGAAATTAAATCAGCATCTCGAGACCTACAATCAGGGAAAGCAGCAGGACCAAACAGCCTGTCAGTAGAGATGTATAAGGCCATGCTCTATGTAGCAGTTGAAAACCTGCTAAATATGCTAAACGAAGCACAGCAGGACGGCATATTAGTCGAAACAAAGGGCGGCAGTGATAACGGTAATTGTAGCGGGCTATTGAGTTTCTAGGGGATAGGGGTGGGTAATTTTTATAAAAAATTATGTTTTGAATTAACATTTTAAGGTAATAATTTTAAAGATATTCAAATTAATAAATTAGAAATTTTACATTTATTATATTAATATTGCCTAAATATTTTAATTTGATGTTAATTAATGGTACTAAATTACTTTTTTAATAAGAAAAATAAATATAAAACATATAATATTATTTTAATAGAGTAAAATATTTAGAAACATTTGTTCTTAAAATTTTACATTTGAGAAAACATTTTTAAAAGTGGGTGGGTCAGATCTTTAACAATTTCTCAGGGTCTCAGTTACTCTTCACTGTTTGTAATGTAGAGGGTGGCAGATGATGGGCAAGGGAGAAAGCTGTACCCATTTAAAAAGACGGAGGATGGCAGTGTGACCTATTGGCAGAAAGGGCAGGAGTACAAGTATCGGCACGTGGGCAGGCACAGTGCAGGAGAGAGCACACCCTGGTGGCAAGCCGTGCCTGAATCTGGTTGGGCAGCATCTGCAACCAGGGACTCTCTCAAATGCTGTGGGGCCTAAGTCCGCTGCGCCCATAGCTGCAGCCTCGGCAAACCGCAACCGGACACCCTGCCTTACTGGAACTACTGTCCGTAAGTGTGAGGGCGATGACAGAATATGCCTGATATGGCGGGCTCTATTGTCGCCTAGACGCCTGCCGTCTCACAACTCAATGGAGCCTGGGAGGGGTGAGGGGTGAACAGCGATGGATGGGCAGCAAGGCACGGGGGAAAGGCGGCGTGAGGTTGGCGTTTTCAGTAGCTTCAGCAGCTCCTGCAGTTCGCGTGCATGTAGCTTCTCCATATATGCCGTGTGTCTTTCCATCCAACTGGTAAATCTTCGGTTTGCAAATCACATAAGTTACTCATTCCATTCCAATTATAATCAACAGGAGCTAGTTCATCCTTCTGTAGCACAAAGAGATAATCCTTGATGCATACTCTTAATTCGATGTATGTTTCTCTTTCTTTACAGTGTGCAATATTTTAGGTGAAGTTCCCTATACATAACATATTTAGCATGTTCACAATTAAATAAAGCGTGTATTTTTGCCTATAGAAGGACATTCTATATATATGACTATGAACTTGTTCAAAAGAGCAGTGAGAGAAAGGCTTAATAACCAGAACACTTACAAAGGGTTTTACTTTTTTAACACAAACATTTAACATACACTAAAGGTTTTCCATTTTTTGTTTTTATAAAAAAAATCACATTGCTGCCCTGTACATCTCAGGAAATGACATCACATCAGGGCCTATTTCAAAGTGAAATACTCTACTAAAATAGTTTCCATTGTTTTAAAGCTGAAAATGAATGATTATGAGTAAAATAAAGTGCTGCAAAAATGCCGCTAAATTTCCATATTTGTGCCACTAATTTTCCACATTTGTGCTGCTAAATTTGCTAATCCATGCCGCTGTATCCTGGGGGGTCTAATTTATGCACCGTGGGACTCCCACTATGACGACGGCGAATGATTCAGGCATGTGAATCTATGAAAGATACAAATACTGGATAACTGTAGTTACAGGTAAGTAACTTGTTTCTTCTATGAATATTTGGAGGTTATGGTTTTTTTGTGGTTGTTTTAAGGGAATTTTATTTGGTTTATGATAACCAATGGTTTTTACTTTAATTTTCTTTTTTCTGGTTTGCTGGAGCATTTCTTTTTTAAAACCCTTTTTTGGGTTTGTTATGGAACCTAGATACTTTGGATTGCTTTGAGGAATTTCTTTGGATTCATTATATTTTTGCATTGTAGAGGGGATTTTGGGATGTTATTTACCTCATTTTTGGTGGAATGCTCTTTTTATTATTCTTGAGACAGAGAAAGATCTGCAGCTACAGAACAGTAAGCTTTATTTCATTTATTTATGTTGGGTGGGAAATGTAATATTATATTAATTATGTTAAATTTATGTGATTGTTTTGTTTATGTGTTGTAATTATTTTATGTGATGTATTGAGGTTGGACTTAACTATCTTGGTTGGTGATGGTTACATTTAACCCCTTCGCCGCGGTGCAAATTCCACCGCGAATTTGACGCGTGCGCAGATCGGACAGCCCGTCCGACGCACACGGCCACCGTAACGCATGGAAGAGGTTATAAAAAAAAAAAGTATATATAATTTTTATTATTTCAGTCTTTAACATGCGATTTTAAATAATTATTTGACTGACCTAATAAAATATATTTATTATTTAAAAAAATATTCGGTGTGTTGGTTAAGAGTTTGTCATAGTTTTTGAGGACTTTAGTCGGTTAACATTTATCTTATAATATACTTTCGGATATGATAATTTTAAGTAATCTACTCCTTTGTAATTTATAAAGAATATGAATAAAAATTGTAGCATGTAGAACATTCTTTTGGTTTGTTTGCTATGTATACAGGCATTTTGGTTAACAGATTGCTCCATTCGTAGTTCCTGGTAGCTTTGCTCTTTTTGTAATGCTTCTGTAATTTTGTATTGTGTAATTGAGTTCTGCCTAGTGTGGATTGGAAGGTGTTGTGTCATCTTTCCACTGCATAGTTTGTTTATGCTTACTGTGCCAATGTGCTGTCATAGACATTCCACCATAGTATTTGGACTTCGTTTGGAGTCTGTGTCCGGAGCGACGGGATCTCCCAACCCACGTGTCTTTGAAATAGGGGACTTTGGGACTGATTTAGATCTTGGCAGTTTTACAGTCGCCCTGCTTCTGCGGCGGTTCCAAGTACTCCGTGTTGCAGCAATAGACAGTTTCCCGCTGCGTCAGCGGTCTTCTCTGCTGGCTAACAGTATTGCATTGCCATCAGGCCAGTGAACTTGTGCCGAGCAGATTTAGATGTTCCCATTTTGCTGGCGGTAGAATCATGAAGGAGTGAGGCCATGGTGATGTGGAGACAGGTAAGTACTACTTATTATCATCATTATGTCTCAAGACACATATTTTATGATTCGGTCAATACGTATATGTAAGTAATGCAAAATGCCCATATTTTTACATATAGCATTGCACACCAACGGCATACACAGACTATTGAATGTACACCCACACCCACCACAAAAGCCTACCTCAGATCCCTGCGACAACGGGATGGCTGAGCATCATGGTCAAGTAGCAGCAGCACAGAATGGACCTAGACAATGGCTTCCAGGTGGTAGGACCCCCCAGAAAAGTGAGCTGTCACTCTTTTTCTTCCGTTCCGCCGTCTCGAGCTTGGAGGTTTCCCTGCCACAGTTGTCTTGAGGGAAAGGTACATCGTAATCTGGAAAGCTGATATCTTGGTGGGACTCCCTCCAACAGCAGCTTCTGCCTTGGACACCGTCAACAAGGGAGAAAGATTCCGGTGAAGGCTGTGGGACTGCGGTGGTCTTCCCTCCAGTGACCCGCCATCATCTAAAACAAGCGGGCGGACTGCCAAAGCGGCAGACTGGAAGACCACCGAAACATCAACAGTGGTACCAGTCCTGCCAAGATCTTAGGGCCTGTTTATGACTTTGGTGCAGTTGCACCGGCTCTCCGCTGGCACGCCTGCGCCTAAGTTGCCAAACATATTACGAGATTCGTCAACGCCACACTTTTCATGGCAATGCGACTGCCAGGGAAAGTGTGGCGGTGAGGAAAGAAAGGGGGCCCTACAAGGCCACCTTGTGTCTCACGCCATGTGGATGCACACACGGCGACACAACATTGACCCCCCTGGGTGCATGTACACCAGTAAGTGCACAGCTTGGGCTGCCGCAGTCCTTGCTGCGTATGGTATTGCCTCTGAGTTCAACTCATGCAGTTCGACGTTCTTTTGGCCTTTCCCACAGCGATGCCCTGAAAAAGGGCACCACATTGGAAATTCACAAACATTTTCCAGCAGGACTGTAAAGTCCATGCCGTGCTGGAATCGGAGGTGCAAGCAGATAGGGGGGCATGCCATGCATTCCCATGGCCCTGTAGTGCCCCCTAGGTTCCCCCACCACCAGCCTTTTTGTGGCGGGCTCACCGCCATGAAAAGGCTGGCGGTGAGAGGAACTCATAATATGCTCGGCTGTACTTCGCCAGTCTTTCTCAGCATATTGCAATGTCCCTCTGTTGCGCCACCACGAGGGAACAGCTGTTCCCTGCCGCAGTAAGCAGTCTACCAACGGAACAACTAAGAGAGTCATAATCCAGTGAATGGAACCCCGCCACCGCGAGTCTGGCGGTCCATGAACCCCCAGACTCATAATCAGACCCTAAATCAGGCCCCACACATGACTTAATTTTGTTTGCAGAAAGCGCTTTCTATTAGTAGTGGTTGGCCACCTCAGTTCAAGGGGCAGAGGCTAGTGATATCAATTCTTTTTGTTTCAAAGGAATATTTATGGAAGATTCTATACTTTGTGCAGAATTTTGGTGGTGGCTCCATATATTTTGATTGAAATTAAAGTAATAGCCTTGTATGGCTGTGCAGGGGGTATATTTTTAGAATTATCTGAATTATTGCTTTCTCAAAGTCAATGACTATTTTTGGGGAATAGTAGTTTTTTATGTTTATATGGTTTAGGAGGTCTTAGTTTGGTAGTAGGGAAAATATAAAAGGGATAATTGTGTTTTGATATTCACAATGTATGGTATATATCCAAGCAAAGGGTTTGCGACTCGTTTTGAAGGTTCCAGCCATCATCCAGGTTTGACATTGGCTACGTTTTATTAAGTTGTCTGCTGTAGAGAATATTAGGATTTGTTTCTCATTATTTAGATTGTCATGTATAAGGAAAGGTTCCTCATGGGTAATTATTAATGGTTCAGGTATGTATATGCCATGTTATCTTCTAATGGCAGGTGGATTATCGCTGGTGGCTTTTTTAGTTTGTGCAATTAAATGTTTTAAAGTGGGTATAAGTAGTATATCTTTAAGGTTTGTGCTTGTGGGTTCCTGGGAGCTAGTGCTTGCCTCTCTTATATCCTGAAATATTTCTCTTACTTCGAAATAATGTCATATTTGGGGAGTGGTTGTGTTCTCTTACATAAAATACAACATCATCGGTTATAGTTGTCCTCCCATAACATGCATGAGAATAATTATTAGTACAGTTCCAGTTTATGTTTTCTAATAATGTTCTTTCTTGGCTGTAGGTGTAGACCATGTTATTTAGTAACAGCTTTCTTTTCTGTGAAGTGTTACATTTGCAAGCCGCTGTTATTGTATCTGAAAGTAGTGTAATAGTATAAATATATATTATATTTTAACTTTTGCACATTTATTATTACATTGTAATGGCATATTTGACGGTCTATCGTACCTGTGACCTTAATATGGGCTGATGTTTCTCCGTAGTTTGCCTGCTTGGGACGTGAAGGAAATGTATATTTTGGAAATATATACATGCCATATTTTACATATGATTATCAACAACAGTGTGCCTCCCAGACCATAAATGAAAGTCTTTTCATAAGTATGGGAATCTATCTGAGTATTCCTATTTAGGTTTACTTGATGAACTTGTTACCTTATAATAACTTCTGAACAGGTAAGTAGTGCCCGTACTTCTACCTTTAAACAACTTCTACAATACAAAACTCTCTGATCTGGAGTTTGCCAAATGGATTTTTATCATCAATCCTTTTAGGTATATATACACATATGTCAGAAATATTTACAACATACACCATGACAATACAAAACAAATGATCTGTGACAACGCTTGAGGCAATGTATGATGCTTCAATTTACATATTTAGTGCATTTACACAAGTAGACACATATTTACAAGTATTCCTCAACCCACATTTTCTTGAGAGTAAGTCCTATTTGTGATTACATATCTAGAGTTTTCCCTGGTGTCATATTTCTTAATGCCCTGGGGACCTTCTTCCCTAAGGTTCCCCCTCTCATTCACATAATGACACTCTTCTAAGGCCCTATGAAGCTCAGAGCTTATTATTATTGAACTGGTTTAGCGTCATGTGTTACATTATTCCTTGTAGTGCCCCCTATGCACTAAAACTATCAGGAAATGATTGCTCTTGGCCTCCAGTTTGCATACGGCAACATGTTTCGACCTTCATGGGTGGTCCTGGATTGTAGTATAGAAGGTCTTCTTCAAGGAAAATGCTCTTG
The DNA here is from genome assembly GCF_964263255.1 of Lissotriton vulgaris. Lineage (NCBI taxonomy): Eukaryota > Metazoa > Chordata > Amphibia > Caudata > Salamandridae > Lissotriton > Lissotriton vulgaris. Next base: position 388,686,924 of record NC_141687.1, read on the forward strand.
TGGGACACGTATCCTTGTTTAACCATTGTTTTAGTCCTTAAGGTGTGGTCTGTTCTTTCCATGGAATGCTGTCTTCAATGGGAAGTGGTGTAAGCTGTGTGCCTTTTCTTAGCTGGTTATGTGACTATTTTGTGTAGCTACCAGATGCTTCCTCTATTCATGGCTATTCTTGCAGATCATGCTCCTCCAGGCAGAGCAGGACTCACCCGTCAGTTTTTCCTTGGCAAACCGTAGTGCATATGAAGCATCTTGAGAGGAATTTGAACAATCCAATGAGTTACCATTGTAAAAGCCCTGATGAAGGTAAAGTGTAAATTGAACAAAACGCGTTGGCTGGATGTTGTGCGTTGATGCAACGAATGTGAATTGAATAAGAAAGAATTAAAAGGATTATCGGAGCTTACGCATATTCTTATTGATTGTGGACAATAAGTTTGATGGTGCACCATTCCAAAATTCAAGACTTCTATTCAGCGTTGCAGTTGCACCGAACGACGGTAGGTGCAGGAATTGTTGTGCACATCTGCCTTTAAAATATAAAATATACAAAAGAAAAAATAGAACATTGAAATGCGGCTTTGATAGTCCGCCGTCAAGTGTGCTGTATTGAACAATTGCGTTTTAGTTTAAAAATCAGTATTGCTTACTTGGTAAGGTAGTTGTTGAGATGTATATATTTCTTCCTTAATGGTTTGTAGAGAGAATCGGGCAGAGTTTCCTTGTTAATGACGTATTTAGATGTTTGAATTGGTGTGCCTTTCATATTGTTGATTTAATTATTTGTTTGATTTTATTGGTTAAAGTTAATAGGTTGATTTTGATGGTAGGTTTCGTTTGATTTTTTTTATCAGTTGAGTCCTATGGTAAATGCTAATTTAGATATTATTTCTGATGTATGATAAACAGTTTAATATTTTTGGATATAAATAAATAAATATATATATATACATACACACCCACACACACACAGATATATATATCTATATTTATATATAGATTTGTGTTGGATGTTTGTAGTTAATGTTATTGTTGGGGAGTGGTTTATTGTTCATATTTTAGACTGATAATTTTTTTGGGGTGGGGTGAACGGTAAATATTTTGTTGATGTACTATACTTTTATGTAATTTTAATATGTGTATAACAAGATTTGGGTTTATTTGAAGTATGTGAAACGTGTTTTTTTAATCTACTTATTAATGATTATTGAATTCTGGTGATAATATTGTAGTCAATTTTGTGTGAATCGATATTTTTGACTTATTAGCCCTCATTAGGATGTCGGTCGGAAAGCCTCCGACCAAGGGTCGGAGGCTGTCTGACTCACCACTTTGGTTTGAATTCTGACCGCCATATTAGGATTACAGCGGTCGCAATTCACACCGACCAGTAATTTCAGATGGCTTTCTAAGGCCTCATGGAGCCCTTAGGCCAGTCGCAAACCAAACATAATTCCGTGCGGACAGCATTTCTGCCGTTGGGATTGTGATATTGATTTCCAATAGGCTTTCCATTTCGGGCTTTCCGACATGGAAAGCTTGTCAACAAGCGACTTTGGGGGACCCTAGCAGTGCCCCTTCTCACTACGGCCTCGGTTGGGTGCCAAGGAGGGACCTATGGTGGGCCCCTGTAAATCCCTGCACTGTATGGCAGGCACCTCACGGTGCCTGCCATGCAGTGCAGGGATTTACACAAACTCCTGTTGCTCTATGGGAGCTTTTGCTGGAGGGGGTTCTGAATTCGTCAGCTGAAATTGAATCAGAAATAGTTATAATGCCCTGTTCAGTCCAAGCTTCAAGATGGGGCCATGGAATGTTGGTTGTTGAGGGCTACCAGTCCTATGAGGGGGGGTTGCAGGTGCATAGAGGAATCTGTATTTCTGGAGCACTGTGAACATCGCAGACAATGTAAAGCTGCGGAAAGTAGTTGTGGGATTCTAAGAAGAGAAGTTGTCAAAGCTAATATTACTGAATGTAGTCAACCAATGGGTCTCTCTAATGGGGGGAACCCTATCTCAGAGAGGGAGTGTCCTGCCAGCCATCGAACCCGCCACTGAAGTCGTGGTGCTACATATTATTGAACACACAAAAGGTGATTTTATGTAGCCACTGGCAGTCGTTAGGAGTAGCATCCCAACCCATGAAGAGCAGGGTCAAGACTGATTTGCATATGGCTGGGTCCAAATTGAGGTAGCATGGTGAGCAAAACAATAGTGGGTTGGATTGCTACCTCAAGCTATTACCGGTGGTTAGACTTATTGCAGGCAACCGCACATCACCTTTTGTATGTTTCTTATACGACCCTAATTACCATGGGTGTGCCCAGATATGGATCCCATGCTCACTGTGTCACTGGAACCAAGCTGTACCCAAAGATGAGCCCATAACTAGGGCAAGACCAATCCTGGGTTGCATGTGTATCGGTTCAGGGAGGATCTGGCTTGGTAGTTCGGGCTGGAGTGTTCCCACGAGGAGGAGGGTCAAGACTGATTTACATATGACTGGGTCCAAACTGAAATGGCATGGTGAGCAAAAGAGGTGACGGTTTTCATCGTGAGTTATGTTGCGGTCTTCTATATGCCTTTCTGCCTATACCACTTCTGCCCAGAGTGCTGAAGAATATCAAGCGCGACCTGGCCCAATTCATTCTTGTGACTCCGGATTGGGCACGAAGAATCTGGTATCCCGAGCTGCTACACATGGCCATCGATCCCCCGATCAGACTGCCTCTTCGGGAGGATCTTCTGTTGCAGCAGCAGGGTACGGTCCTCCACCCAAACCTGTCAAGCCTCAACCTCCTTGCGTGGAGATTGAGCGAAGGGAGTTGACGTCGTTTGACCTGCCTCCTGAACTCTGTGAGAGGCATGACGGATGCCTCTTTAGTTTTAGGGCATGGGCCCCTCTGTCATTCAATCAATCAATCAATCATTTGTAAAGCGCACTAGGTATCAAGGGGCTGGGGGTGGGGGGTGCTGCTACTGCTCAAAGAGCCAGGTCTTAAGGAAACTTCTGAAGGTGAGTAGGTCTTGGGTCTGCCGTAGGTGGGTGGTTCCAGGTCTTGGCGGCGAGGTGGGAGAAGGATCTGCCACTGGAGGTCGCTCTTTGGATGCGGGGGACTGCGGCGAGGGCGTGGCCGGTGGAGCGGAGCTGGCGGGTGGCGGTGTAGAAGCAGAGTCATCTGTTGAGGTATGCTGGTTGTGGAGTGCTTTGTGTGCGTGGGTGAGGAGCTTGAAGGTTATCCTCTTGTTGACGGGGAGCCAGTGCAGGTCTCTCAGGTGGGGTGTGATGTGGCTGCCGCGGGGGATGTTGAGGATCAGACATGCGGAGGCGTTCTGGATGTATTGCAGCCGCCTCAGGAGTTTGGCCGAAGCTCCTGCATAGAGTGCGTTTCCGTAGTCCAACCTGCTGCTGACGATGGCCTGGGTGACCGTTCTTCTCGTTTCGGTGGGTATCCACTTGTAGAACCTACAGAGTATGCGGAGGGTGTTGAAGCAGGAGGAGGAGGAGTAGACCCCTAGGTTGCGTGCGTGGTTGGTGGGTGTTGGAGCTGTTCCCAGTGTGGTCGGCCACCAGGAGTCGTCCCAGGCCGAGCGGGTGGATCCGAGGATGAGCACCTCCATCTTGCCTGAGTTCAGCTTCAGTCCGCTGTTCCTCATCCATTCGTTGATGGCCTTCATTACTTTGTGGAGGTTGGTTTTGGCGGTGTGGGGGTCTTCGGTGAAGGAGAGGATCAGCTGGGTGTCATCGGTGTAGGAGATGTTGAGGTCGTGCCGTCGGGTGACTTGGACAAGAGGTGCCATGAAGATGTTGAACAGCGTTGGGCTGAGGGATGAGCCCTGGGGTATGCCGCAGATTGGAAGGGGGTGAGGCGGACGCTCTGTGTTCTGCCAGAGAGGAAGGAGGTGGTCCAGTCCAGGGCCTTCTCTTGGATCCCGGCTTCGTGGAGGCGTGTTGGTAGTGTGCTGTGGCAGACCGTGTCAAAGGCGGCTGACAGGTCCAGGAGGATGAGGACCGCTGTTTCTCCGTTGTCCAGCAGGTTCCTGATGTCATCAGTTGCGGCGATGAGGGTGGTTTCGGTGCTGTGGTTGCTGCGGAACCCGGACTGAGACGGATCCAGGATGCTGTTCTCCTCGAGTTAGCGGGTCAGTTGTTTGTTGACGGTTTTCTCGATGACCTTCGCCGGGAACAGGAGCAGCGAGATGGGCCGGAAGTTCTTGAGGTCCTTGGGGTCCGCCTTGGATTTCTTGAGTAATGTTTTGACTCTGCGTGATTCCCGCTTTCCGGGAAGGTTGCTGTCTCAAAGGAGGTGTTGATTACTTTCCGGAGATGGGGTGCGATGGCTGTGCTGGCTTTGTTGAAGATGTGGTGTGGCCATTGAGGGTGATCCGGAGTGGATGGTGTTCATGATCTTGCAGATATTGTCTTCGTTGATGTTGGTCCAGGAGGGCAGACGGTTGGTGCGGGTGGTGGTCGAGGGGTGGAGGTCTCAGTGGTTGTTGGGGAGTTCGTGACATTGAAGCTGTCATGGATGTCGGCGATCTTGCGGTGGAAGATGCAGGCCAGCGAGTCGCACAGGTCTTATGATGGTGGGATGTTGTTGGTGTTGGAGAGTTCTTTCATGATGTTGAAGAGTGCCTTGCTGTTATGTGCGTTGTTGTCTAGGCGGTCTTTGAATGAGGCCCTTATGGCGGATCTGATGAGGTGATGGTGTCTGCGGGTGGCGTTCTTGTGGGCTGTATAGCTGTCCGGTGTTCGTTCGCGGAGCCAGTTCTTCTCCAGTTTTCGGCATGTTCGTTTGGAGGTCTTTGGTGAACCATCTGGCTTTCTTGCTGGTGTGATTGTTAGAGGGTTGCTTGAGCGGAGCGAGTGTGTTGGCGCAGTCGTAGATCCACTGTCTGAGGTTGCAGGCGGCGGTGTAGGGGTCGCTGGGGTTGGCGGGTGGGCTCTGGGTGAGGGTGGTGGTTAGCTGGTCATCAGTGACTTTGCTCCAGCAGCGGCGAGGCATCTGTTGGGTGCGGTGTGCGTGGGGGGCTTACTGAAGGTGAAGTGGATGCAGCGATGGTCAGTCCAGTGGGGTTTGGTGGTGTGGTTGAAGGAGACGTGGGGGCTTGTGGAGAAGATGGTCTGAGGTTGGCGATCAGGTTGGTGGAGTTTGTGTCATTGTTGTTCTCGAGGTGGAAGTTCAGGTCCCCGAGGAGGATGTAGTCCATGGAGGCGAGGACGTGTGTGCTGACGAAGTCGGCGATGGAGTCGCTGAACTGTGGTCAGGGTCCGGGGGTCTGTAGATGAGGGTTCCTCTGAGGGTGGTGTTGGGGTCGGTGTGGATCTGGAAGTGCAGGTGTTCGGTGGTGCTGAAAGTGTCGTGGGTGTTGGTCGAGACTCTGAGAGTGTTCCTGTGGATGATGGCGATTCCTCCTCCTACTCCGTTGGTGCGATCCCTACTGGTGATCTTGTAGCCTTCCGGGATGGCTGTGGCGATGTCGGGTGTTGAGGAGGGGTTCAGCCAGGTCTCTGTCAGGAAGGCGACGTCTGGGGAGGTTGAGCTGAGTAGGTCCCAGAGATCAACGGCGTGTTTGCAGGCGGAGCGGGTGTTGAGGAGGATGAATCTGAGGTAGTTTGGTTCTTTCCTGGGCGTTGGTTTGGCGGTGCAGATGCTGTTGAATCTACAATTCCGGCAGGAGAAGGGTCCTTGGGTGTGTTTTGGGGTTGCCCGGTAGGAGGTGTGATCTCATCCGAGTTTGAGTGCGTGGAGGGTGCTGGCATAGTAGCAGATTCGGGGGTTGTGGCGTTCGCGGGGGCCAGGGGTTCTGGAGCTGGGCTTGCCTTAGACCTGCCTTTGGGGTGCCAGCGGCGCGACGGATGCGCGAGGCTGCCATATAAGGGGAGGTGGGAGGGAGGAGCAGCTGGGAGGCGGTAGCGGGGAGGCATATGGGCGGCGAGGTAGGGAGGGCCACAGGTAACGCAGTGGCGGGAAAGCGGGAGGGAAAAAATGGCAGAGGGAAACCGAAGGTAGGAGGGGTACAGTGGGTAAAAAACACTGAAAAGCCTCTAAGCAACACAAACCAGGCACAGTACAATTACAATAAAGTACACACAGTACAATTACAATTACACAAGAAAAAACCAGCAGAGCCTACGGCGGGCCTTGAACACAGTCACAGCAGCAGCAGCTGGGCTGGGGACACGGGCGCAGTCAGGTGGAGCTGCGCGGCATGGGGAGCGTCCTGCCTGGAAGCAGGGTCAAGGGTTGCTCTCACACCGCGCAGTGGCTGCCATATAAGGGGAGGTGGGAAGGAGGAGCAGGGCTGGAGCTGGGAGGCGAATGGGCGGCGGAGAGGCGGGCCGTATGGGCCCTGTCTGTCATCCCATATGCCTATGAGAATGGGCACCCTATCTCTGGTTCACTACCTCCTAAGGTCAATGGCACGGATCTAGTCTTTGGTTCACTGCTAGACACTCAACAAACCCCAAGGATATTCTGGATTTTTTTCTCCTCTACAAGTCCCGTTAATGTGTCTTGCCTTTAATTTGCCATCAATTGCCAAATAGGTTCTGTACTCTTAAATCCTGTCTGCTCTTCACCTACCAACAATATTCCCAGAATATTCCGTAAATGCAAACCCTTATCAAGACAGTGCAATAAAGACCATGATTCAGTATCAAAGCAACCTTCCATTAGGATGCCGCCTAGTGGTTGCACTAAATTACTACCCCAAACATTGACTTTCTACAGTTTATAGCGTGCGCACAAGCAGGCAAAATTCTAATTTGCCTGGTGCTCTGAAAATGCTTTCATTGTTCCTGTTCAATGTGCATCGCCATTTGGTGGTCGATTGTGTGGACCAGTAGCATGCAACCATTATGAATAAAAGTTGAGAAAGGAGGTGATGAATACCTGGAGCAAGACTGTTAGCAATCTTCGTTAACTGCGCCATTTTGCAGAATTAAAGATAAATGCATCTTAATCTGAGCCTCTGCTCATAGCGTGCATCTGAGCATCATTGCTCTGAGTGTGGCAAAAGATGTCCAGGTTGTATGTCGCACTTAGTAGCAAGCTTACTTACACAACACACACATAGCAATTTGAAAAAAGAAATTCTGTCTGTAATTATTTGCCAGCTTATGTTTTCTTTATAAGAATATATTGTAAGGGGACACGTTAATGACATGGGCTCATTAGCCACATACTCCCTTCAACCACAGATCACCTCCCATAAAACTGTGTCATTTGTTTACTTTTTTTTAACAGATCATCAGGTCGGACATTGTGATGGATATCGGTGCCAGCATAAACCCAGGTGTGGATGTGGGGCAGGTATGTTGTGCGTGCTGATTTGACAATTATTATTCTAAATAAATGTCCTGTTTGTACTGATTTTCATATGGGGCTTCTAACTTAGGTCCAGGAGAGTTGTGTCCATGCCAGAGTACAATAGACTACATAAATGAGTTCCCTAAACATTCACTGTAAATGTTTCTCATGAAAATCCAGTATGGATATGACACTCTTCATCTAAATTAGAATGCACAATCATACATAAGAACAGTGTCATCTTAAGGATTTTTGGGGCCGGGCTAGAAATATTTTGTGGTGCCCTATTCGAACAACTTTCATTTGAATTACATATTTTCTGCTAATGCAAGCCCCATCAGGCCAAACAATTGTGTATTATATATTAAAGGTTGAGATGGAGAAAAAACAGAAGTAAGATTTACAGCATGTTATCTTTCTCATGGGTCCATTGGGCGGTGGGAGCCTTGGAGAATTGCCCACTTTGCCAAAGTCCTAAAATGTCTTTGCATAAGACAGTGAGTACATTATATTGTGACAAGCCCTAGTTACATTTAGGGGAAGGAAATCACCAGTCTGTATCTGGGTGCTTCTGTTGGGCAGATTACATCTATACAAGATATTTTCAGGCATGATTATGATTATACATACTTCCCATTATCACTGTGAGAACCTCCATCTGCCCTTGATTACCCTGAGTGAAGACAGGCTGGAGAACACAGGACTTGATGACTTTGTAGGAATCAACGCAGGGTTGACAGAATGTTAACACTTATTGCTGATTTTCCTCCCCCTGAAGATTGAGGGTGCCTTCATGCAAGGAGTGGGACTGTACACCTTAGAAGAGCTGAAATACTCCCCAGAGGGATCCCTGTATACTCGGGGACCGGATCAATACAAGATTCCTGCTGTTGCTGATATTCCAGAGAAGTTCTTTGTTTATCTGCTTGCTTCATCTAAAAACCCGTACACCATCTACTCATCAAAGGTAAGCAATGCTGGGCCTCATGCACAAATCATTGTGCGTAGGGGCAGTGATTTTACGCACTTACAATTTCAGCGGGCTTGAAGCGATTTTCAGTTTCTTTTGAGCTATGTTTCTACCATTGCATGTGATAATATAAGTGATACAGAACCCTGTGCCATACATTATAAAGATACTGAAATTCACTGAGGAGTTCCATAACCATATTGAGGAATGTGGCCAAAGGCCGAGTTCCTTTTTAATGTTATGGAACTCAGAGGTGACTTGCAATATCCTTATTATGTACGCCAGTGGTTACTTTATCCCACATCATACAGGGTCACACCATCACCTTTCCCACACAGCACTTAAAGCCTTGGTGCGAAGCTCTTTCATATAAAAGAGCAAGCATTTTTGCAAACTTCGAGAATAAAAATAAAAACTCTAATGCAAAATTTAAAACATCAAAAACGTGTTAGTTATTTGTTGCAAACAGTTTTAGAAACAGTTGAATAGAAGAAAGTTTTTTATAAAAATCAAAAAGCTGCACTAGCTCAGAATGTGTAAAAACATGCAGAAAGATTCTAGCTTTTCTCTAACTGTCGAAGGAGTGCAAAAAATATTACATGTTTTCTTTGCTTGTCATTGTAAGCTAAAATATAGAGCAGAAGAAAGAAAAAGCTAAAATATAGAGCAGAAGAATGAAGCGCTATGTTCCATTTTCTTTCTTTAAACAGCTGCATTACGTATGGCCTTGACCTGACCTGCCTTATTTTGTAGTGGGCTCTGAAGGACTGCGTCCTTTCAGACATATAGTGAACCAACGGATTGAGTGGCCGTGGTGACCTTTCCCTGTAATTTGGGGATTGGAGAGTGCTTCCCTCACTGCTATAGCAGTGACCCTATACCCTTGTCCTGATGAAGCCTATAGAAATGATTGGCTGAAACTTGGCCGCGACTGCATCGATACCTTTGATGAGGAGTCCCTTAAATATGGAGTTGGTCTAAAATAAGATCTAAGCGCCCTTTAAAAATGATTAGTTAGGGGCGTTTTTACTTCTGGCGCTGTGAGGACTTCCTCTGAGTGTATTACTTTGAGTTAGGAGTATACACTGTGGGAATTTGTTGCTTATTTAGGGTATACATATATATATATATATATTTGTTGTATAAAACCTTTTTTGGTTTATGTATGTATTGTAGATGTTGTATATGTGGTGTATATAATGTATTATGTATTGTATATAGACATGAATGGGATTTGGAGTGTTTTGCCTTTGTTTATCCTTCATCAAGTGTATGGATACATTTATGTCGATTGGTGCCCTACCCCATCTTTTGACACATATATTTTTTATTTACTTATGGATATATAGGATATGTAAATATTATATTGAACATCAGGGTAATTAGTTGTACCTTGTATGCAAATAAATGTTGAATTGATCCCTCTGTACTTCTTTTTGTTTATATACATATTGGATGTCCCTTGCTCATGTATAGGAGGGTGATTTGGGCATAACCCCTTTTTTGAGTTTCTTGTTACCCCTCGGGTCTGGCAGCCGGCATTGTGACATTATAACTCGACTGTACTGTAATAACTTATAATAGTCGAACTCTGACGTCTTTTCTTTATAATCGCCGCCTGGGTGTGTCACAAGTCGCCAATTATAAAGAAATGAGATACTGGCATTTATACAGGGGTTACAGAATCCCATGTAATACATGCCCATAGTCAAATAGGGGCTCTTCTATTATTCATTGTCTCCCCCCCAAGGATGACTCCTTTAATATTTTCTTGTTTTCTGATATTGGGACGTTTTTGGGGATTCTCTGGCAGTATCTGTTATACTGCCAAAGTGGTAGAGGGGTATCAGGGTGTTTTGTGTTATACTATCTTTTTATTCACATAATTCTATTTAGTTTACTCTATTGGACTCACTACATATGCACTGTGCATGCCAAATCTTGTACGAATAACTTGCCTTACTCTGACAGGCAACAATACACATGCTTATCCACCACTTTGACTAACTACCACTGTCCATGACTACACCAAACCTGACCTCTAGGCATTCCTCCTTAAGATGCATATCCTGGAATGTGCAGGGGCTATCCAATCCCCGATAGAGCCGGCAGGTACTGTCCTATTTGCCCAGACATGGCATAAAGGTCTCCTTTCTCCAGGAAAGCACCTCGGTACACCTCCACTTGGGGCACGAACCAGTTCTTCGCGAACTATAGCACATATTCCAGAGGGGTTTGCATCCTAATACATAAAGCTATACCATTCGCCACCTGTGAAGTAGTTGCTGATTCTGATGGCCCGATGATCGATACAATGGGTCCAGGCCACTCCACAACAACACATTCTCAACCTGCTTGATATGAACTCACACAATCCCACCTGTTAACAGATGCATGGCGATTCAAATATCCAAACTCAAGGGGAATCATGTTCTAATCTGCGCCACACGATACTTGTTCCCATATAGATCATTGGGTACCCCGGACGTCCGTCTAGGCTGTCTATGTCCGGGGTACCGACGGACAGAGCGGTGCTCCGTTTTACCTGCGCTGTAGCCAGGTGAGGTGGGGCATGCATTCCCTAAAGCTTAGGCGAATCTCAGGTGATATAATATATCTCCATATATTATTATTTTTCAACACTTTCCCTATTTTATTTACACTAAGCAGTAGCATAAGTGTAGGTCCTGAGGAAGCAGTAGGAGACCACCTGGCTCCGCCTTTACTGCAGAAACATGTCGACCAAACATCTATTCCAGTAGTTATTTGTTTACACTACTATGCACTGGTTTTATCTTGGGAGTGGATAGGATCTCATTAAAATTGTTCTTTTTCTCCACTTCTACTACCCAATTTTAAGATTTTTTCACATTAAGCACATATTAATTTATCACAGTTAGCACTGCTAGTCAGATTATCTCCTGATACTACAGTAAACCACACTCACATTTGAGGCATATCCATTAGATGAGGCTACGACCTGCCAAATCTACTGTGGGTAAAACCACTCTCCTTCATGGTGAAGGATCCCAAATGATGTAGGGCGGTACAGGTCAGTAATCTGATGGGAATAACTTTACAATATGACCATATTGTGTAACGCATTGTATACTTGAACTGTGTAGCGAGTTACAGTAATACATATTAGTCAAAAGATATGTGATTTAACTGTGTTGCTCTGTTCTTTGTTACTGTGAGACTGTTTCTATCTGATTGACTCATATGTAACATTTCATATTCTATGAAACCAATAAAAGACATTTGAAAAAATAAAATGAAAATAAACACAGATGTGAAGATACTTGCTAAGATCCTGGCCACTCCCCTGCAACCCCTATTGCCCTCACTGGTACTGCCGGACCAATCTGGTTTTGTGCCCTCCCGGTCCACAGCCCATAATCTGCGCACACTTTTTTCGGTCCTCTACCAGTTGGATCCCTCTATTCGCGCTGCAGAGGTGCTACTTTCCGCCACCCACCTTTAATTCTATACAATGGTCACATATGTTTGTGGTGATGTCCCGCGTGGTGATGCCTCAGGCGTCCTTCAATGGATCCATCTGTTGTATACTAATCCCATGGTGATGGTCAGGGTTAATGGGATCACCTCAGAGTCGATAGGCATACACAGGGGAATGCAACAGGGCTGCCTGCTGTCCCCATTTTTATCTGTGCAAGCATTGGAGCCCTTAGCATGTATAATAAGGCAGAAACATGCAGCAGCGGCCCTGTGCTTTCGACAGCGGGCCATAGCCATATCCCTGTATGCGGACAACAAGGTGCTATACGTCAGAGACCCCAAAGTTAACCTGGTGACAGTCATTAGAGAATACATAAAATATGAATGTGCACCGGACTGAGTATTAATTGGTCCAAATTGACCATATTACAGCTCACCACTTGTACCGACCTCCCAGCTTTGGATTATCCCTTGGAGTAGTGCGCTGAGCCTGTTAAATACTTGGGGGTGTGGGTATATAGGGACCCTTTAACTGTCATTATCAGAACGATGGCACCGCCATCACGAGGCTTGACTAACAGGTATCCTGTTGGATACACCATCCCCTAACCCTGTCTGATAACTGGTTATAATGAAGATGGTAGTGCTTCCCAATTTTTTATACACCTTTGTGAACATTCCCATACCACTGACCCAAGGTTTTTTTCAAAACTCTGCAATACTCAATGATAACCCTTGCCTGGGCGGGCAAGATGCCCCGGCTTCGCTGGCAGACGCCCACGCTCCCCTATAGATGAGGAGGGTTTGGGGCCCCTGATTTTTACCTTTAGTACTTGTGTGCGCAAGCGCGCTTTATGCATTACTGCCACTACCCCATGATTGAGAGTGACGCGGCCCACCCTGCCCCCCCTAAAAGCTATATTGACACACATAAATATGGGCACCGGGAACACAGATATTAACAGTACAGTACACATTGCACTAAGCAAGCTTGGCGTGCATTAGCTGCTCCTGCTTATATGCTCCCTTTATATGCGTCAGTTCTACCATTAATACATCACCCTGCGATCTCGGTCACTCAGGAGCCCGGGGCGCTTACCCAGCTGGACAGGTTGAGCATATGGTTGATGGGAGACCGATGGCAGGAGGGAACGTTTCTGGAATTTGAGGACTTTGTGGGTGGGCATGGCACAAACCCACTTTTGCAGTTCACATACCACAGGCTGCGACCGGCGCTGAAAACACTATTTACCTCCTTCCCTCAAGAACCAGGAACACTGAGGTCCCTACAGATACTTCTCACTTGTGCCGACCGTAAGAAATTGATAAGTAGGCTCCATAACGCTTCACAGAGTGAATTTCCTGAGCACCCCACCACTGCTGTGGGCCACTGGAATGTCGCTTTAGAGCAGCCAATCACGCTGGACGATTGGGAGTTCTGCTGCAACTCAATAGGTATATTTGCATCAAACTGCAATTTCAGAATAATCCATTTTAAATACTTGCAGCAGCTGTACTACTCCCCCCTCCAACTACACAAATTTGGCTTGCTGGAAGATGCAAGTTTTCAACACTGCCGGTACCCCTCAGCTGCGTTTTTGCACTTAGCCTGGGAATGCCCCTGAGTACATGGATATTGGAGGGAGGTGGCAAGGTCCTCTCAGATATGGTAATGGAGGAGGTGGGATGCACGCCCTTAATCTATCTCCTGGGCCTTGGAAGCCTATTCAGGCAGTGAATCATAAATTTGTAGCTGTGGCACTATTGCTTGCAAAACGAACGGTGTCAATCGCCTTGGGCGGTAGGAGGGTTCTGAAATTCGATGACTGGAATTCAGATATGGCGTATTGTAAGGCACAGCTGGAATACTATGCAGAGGAACTGCCTTATTCATCACAACCTTAAGACTTTTGGGCTCCATTTCTACCATATCTTCTAAAATTCGATGTTGTAGATCAGAACGCATACACTCATACTGCAGGACTGCCTGACATGGAGGCCATGAAGGTAGTGGATGTGGTGATCAGGTTCTTTACTTGCTGATGTAAAATATTGCTGGTGAACCTGTTCTGTTTTACTGCCTTTCATTTCTGTAATTATTCCTACAAGATATATGGAACATCACAAGTGTGAAGCAGCTGAACTTAAATTGACTCCCCTTTTACAGTGCCAAACAAGATGCAAAGTAATCCAGAGTAATTTGGCTATCTTGGATTGGATTTTGCCGAAAAAGCTGATTAATTCCTCAAGCCTTTCAAGAACATTAGAGTTTTAGCATGTTCCCTGAGACTATTGAACCCTGGCAAGAAGTTCCTGCATCAGGTTCAGAAATGTAGGGGCTACTTAACGTGGTTAGTGCTAGTCACCCTAATAACTACAGCAGTTACCTCAATTCTTTCTTGGTTAGGGACAGGGCTCTAGTAGACACTGCACAGGTCACAGGGGCATTAGTTCCCTCCAGTGCCCTTCACCTGCAACAATTTTCTGTAAGCCACTTTATTTTGCCCTCAGCAGCACACATCCATCCTATGAGGGGACAGAATTCAATACTTCCTTCAAGGGTGGTAATCAATCACATCCGACCGATGGGTCAGACGGATCGTTCAGCACAGTTTCTGTTTGCTCCGTCAAATCTTCTCCTCACATCCCATTAACTTTCAGAGGAATACCTCTCCATTCTGCTGCAGGTGGTAAAAGTGTTGCTTTCCAATGGTGCTATCAAAAGGGCTCCAGACTAGGAAAGAGGAGAGGGCTGTTGGTCTCACTACTGCCTTGTGCTGAAAAAGGACAGAGGCATCTGACCTATATTGACCTCTAAATGCCTTCTTGCAGAAGGACAAACAAATTTAAAATCCTCACTGTGGGTTTAGGAAACTACATGGTGTCCCTGGACCTTCAGGACGTGTATTTCACATACCAGTCCCCCACTCTCACAGGTGTTACCTGTGGTTAAAGGTCAGCCAAAAGCATTTCCAGTTCTGAGTGCTCCCCTTGGGCCTCACAAGTACCCCTTAGGTTTTGACCAAAGCGAAGGCAGTGACTACAGCACACCTTCGGAGGTTAGGGGTACCAGTCTTCCCCTACCTCAATGACTGGCTGTTGAAGGTGGGCTTGCCATGATCAATGATAGACCACCTCAAGAAGATGCAAATCTCTTGACATTGTTGGGTTTCATTATTAACGAGATTAAGTTTCACCTGATTCGGTCACAAAGATTGGCATTCAGTAGGGCTAGACTGGTCATAGTGCAAATAAATGTATTCCCTCCATTGTAGAGCGTTCAGGCAATGGTCCTGATGTTTCAACTTCAGTCCTGGATCTCATGGCGTGCAAAAAAACGATGGATTTAACCCAGATCTGTGACTGGGGGTGAATGTTTGATTAATTCAGCATTCCGATCATCATCTGTTCTTTTTGCATTTGTCGCCCTAATTGGGAAGGGTATACCCAGACGTGGGTCCCGTCCTCGCTTCGCCGCCAGATTCAAGCTAGCATGGCAGATGAGGTGCGTTACCCCGAAACCAGTCCCAAAATGCTTGGTTCTGGTCACAGAATTCACAGTGTCAACAAATGTAACTCATGGGTTTGGACGGTCATCTGGGGAGGGGGAGATCAGAGAAATTTGGACTCCAACTGAAGCCTGGTTCCATGTCAGTCTACTAGAGCTGCAGACTATTCATCTGGCAATGAAGGCCTTCTTGCTCTCCACCAAGTTAGAGGCTGGTGGAGATTCTCACTGACAACTACTGCCATGTGGTATTGCAACAAGCTGGGCAGCGTCGGGTTCTGAATCCTGTGCCATGCTGGAACATCAGGTTATCTCACTAATCATGAACCAACTGGAGGTTCCTTGAATGCCAGAATGAACAAGTTCAGTAAACGGCATCTGTTGGTTCAGAAATGGCATCTACACCCTAAGGTGGCACTGGGTTATCTTCTTACAGCAGGGAGATCCTTGACCTGATATTTTCACCACTGACGGGAATGCGCAGTGTTAATGGTATTGCGCATTGGTGTTTCTGAAACGAGACTAGCTAGGAAATGCATTCCAGCTGGAATTAAACATTAGACTCCTGTACGCCTTTCCACCCTTACCTCTCCTGCCCAAGTTCTGAAAAAGATCAGGAAGGACTGGGCCAAAGTCATCCTAGTGGCTCTGGATATGACCAAGCAAGTGTGGTTCCCGGAACTTCTGGGCATGAGCATCTGCCCTCTGATCTGACATCCACTTAAAGAGGATCTCTTTTGCAGCAGCAGGTCAGGGTGCTTCACCCAAGCCTGCATATTCGACACCTATGTGCATAGAGACTAAGCTGCAGCAGTTAACTGCATGTGGTCTGCCACCTGAAGTCAATTTAGGACAAATTTGTGGCCTGATGTGGAGTCTGCCAGATAGATCCTTTACAAGCCAAATTGTCAGATGTTCCATTGTTCTATTTTCTTTGGCCCAGCAAGGCCATGTAGTGTGCACTTTTCATGGTTATTTGTCTGCCCTTTCAGCTTTTTTATGATTGCTGGACCGACCGTTCTTATTTAATTCACCTGAAGTAATGCGGGTTATAAAAGGTTTTAATTCACTATTTGTGATGCCATAGTGGGACCTTAACTTGGTCTTGATATTTCTCTGTGTACTCCCTTAGAGCCAGACCACCATTCACTCCAGACAAACAGATGCTGAGGAGTCAGGCGCCTTCTAACTAAATGTTGTGACTCCCTTTCACATTGGGCAGTCCGCCAATCTGCCAGTGTTCTTTGCCTCTGAAAAGACGAGGAGAGGCTTCATCAGATGGAGCTCAAATGTGCCTTATGTTTCTACGCTGATCGTTCGAAGGACCATCGTGTAGATGATCAGCTTTTTCTGGGGTTCTCCAGGACATAGATAGGAAAGGTGTGGTGCAGAAGACCATGTTGAACGGGATAGTTCTCTCTATGAAGATCTGATATGCACGGGCCATGAAGCAGCCTCCAGAAGGACGGAGGGCTCATTCCATCAGGCTTAAGATTGTATTGGCTTGTGGAGTCCCTGTTGTTAATATATGTCAGGCTGTAGCCTGAGTGTCAGTGCACATCTTCACAAAACACTGTTTCCTTGACAACTAGGTTGTCAGGGAAGGACATTTCAAACTCGCCGTTCTGCATGTCTTTTTGTTTTTGGTATGAACCCACACCAGAGATCCACCTTGGGGAGGTACTGCTTTGGGAGAGGAATCTGTGGTTAGAAGTGTCCATCAGAAGAATAAGTTACCTGCCTTCTGTAACAATGTTCCTAGCGGATATTCTATCCAGCTGCAGATTCCTAATCACCCTCCCACCTCTCTGTTCTGTGGAGTGGCATCTGTTTAGCACATAAAATGGTCTCAAGTTAGGAACATGCGTACTGATATCGACAACTGATTCACGCTCCATGCCTGTGGGTGAGGAAAATGTCATGCAAGAAGCTTATTTCAGCACAAAGGGGTGGCACTGATATGGAGTCAACACAGAGCCACATAGTGCCACCTTGTGACGTGCAGGAGCATCTCTGAGAAGGTTTCCGGGTCTAGTGTGGCGCCTGAAGAATATTCTCAATTATTAGTAACAAAGAGTGGTTATAAATTGTATTCACCAGAAGGAGCTCTACCGAAGGTAAGTGACTTGTTCAACTTGTATATCACAATAGAAACATGTTTAGAATGACATTGTTAGTAAATGGGTAGAGATTGCATTGTGTGGTCATGATGAATTAGGTCTGCTATGATTCAGTTTTTTCAAAAGATTTATTGCTTCCTGTAGGGTGTGGGGGAGCCATCTTTGTTCCTGGGATGCTCCGTCTATTTTGCCATCAAGGATGCTATAGATGCTGCACGCAAAGAACGGAAACTGGAAGGCTCTGCAGTGACCAGGACCCCACTGACACCTGAGCGAATCTGGATGGCGTGTTCAGATAATGTTACTAACATGGTAGGTATGCGCAGAAGCTTCAGATTACTTCAGAGTAAATGCGGGTAGTGAACTATAGACGCAAAGTGATAATTTATCTCTCTTCAAGTCTTGCTTTCTAGCATAGATTCTACCAAGATATTTACAGTGCACTTTGACTTTTGACATATATTGGTTTTGAATTCTAGAATGAGGAATATAGCATGTGGCACTGTTCAGGGAGCCTTTCTCAGGAGTGCTTCACTAAGTCCCGAAACACTGGAAAAGGTAGAACTTCACTATTTTTAAAACTGAGCGCCCTAGACACTACCAGCAGGTCGGAACTGTATTTTTGTTAAAACTGAGGGGTTCTCTGAAGCGGAACCAAGCTTATTGACCACACTACAACCAATCAGATTGGCACCAGAGCTCACCTTAATGTTCTTCGTCTGAGAGCAAATTATCAGATTGACTGAATCCTCTTTGGGGGGAGTAGGTATAGATGTCAATTTCAGAGGGTGGTTCTAATATGCTTTCATGGCTGCTTTGAGTGGGACTTAGAGAAATTGCAGATTACTCAGCTGCAGAATGTCAGAATTCCACATTGGGTGGAAAAGAAGCATTGGTCACTAACATTTATACTAAGGTAAGGTACACAAATGTATTGTTTCAACAATTGATATTAAAATATGCAGTTGAGCAGTAAAATTATGCAAGCCCACAATTTCTGTTTCTGCTTTCGATGGGGTCGAAACCCCTCAATAGATTTACTCTGGATTGTGTGCAGAAGACCAAGTGGAAGTCTTCTTACTTGAGTGCTTTTTCTCATTTGTACTACCGTTCAAAACAACCGAATCAACTGCAAGTAAATGTTAAGGGTTTAGCGAACCTGGCTGGTGCATGTGCGAGTGACATTACCTGTTAATGTTACCAGTTCACCAGTTCTCCATCAAGGCACATATTAAAACTGGTGCATTGGAGAAATGCCATGTCATCCAACATTTGTCCCTCACCTACACGCAACAGGAGCACTCTGGTAAGACATTGTCCATTTGAGAGGAAACTCTTCATGCGTGAAGTGGTCATTCTCTCAAATGGTTGAAGTGCTACCTTCAACCACTTCCGCCTTTCCTGCATTCACCATTTTGCTTCCAGCCTTTGCGTTGCTGGTTTTATTTTGACGGAGTTGTAGTAACTGTGAGTATAATCTGCTCAGTTAGTACTGCTCACCTTATAATGTGTGAACAGGGCAATCAAGTAATAAAAGCTGCAGAGGCGATGGGGTGGTGGTACACAACTGCCAACAAGAAAACATCAATGTACCTTTTCTTACTGTCTCCTCATCCTCTAGCTGTGGGAACTGGATGCAGCACTCTATTGAAGACCATTTACTTTCTCACATAGTATGAAAACCCTGGCAAGTGGGAAACCACACTAGAGACACGTAAAACCTTACTAAAGTGGGCTTTAATAAACTGATCAAGCCTGCTGATTTACGAAAATTCACGTGGTTGTGCAATTACGCGTTGAGTTAAGTTACTATAGTGAACTATCGCACAAAGAGCACACATTGACCCAATCAAAGATGTAAACAGCTTCACAGGGCCCAATGTTGTCCCTCCTGACACGTTGCCATAGAGATTACAGAAGAAAGGTACAAACTACTATATTAAATCACAAGCTGAATATGTAAGTTGATAGCATTAGAAATACAAAAAAGCCATATGACTGATAAAAGTAAAAGGAGCCCGAGTAAAACAAAGAGACAGGGAGAAGATGTAAACGCCAGCAAAGCAAACAGAAAGTTAAATCTTGGTGAATGGGAAAAAAAGAATTGGATAATAACCTCTAAAGGATTTTCCCATGCTAATGCAAAATGCATACAAACTGCACCTATTCAGGGTGGCAATTGAGAAACTGACGGTTGAAGAAATTCCACAATTCCTCAGCATGTGTGTATGGGGAAGGCTTAAGAGTTCTGGAATCAAAATGTAAAGAAAGAAAACGTAGTGATTAAAATTTGCGTGGAGCAGAACTTAACTCATTTCCACATCCATCTTACCTTCAATCAGACATTTGAAATGCACAACTACTCACCTGTGAGGGTCTCGAGGCGCTAGGGGTGGGGGAGTGCAGTTTCCGGTCCATCAAGGTCCTCTGTTGAAGAGCCAGTTCTTAAGGTCTCTTACAAAGATAGGAAGCAATGTTGTCTGTCTGAGGTGAAGCGGAAGGGCGTTACATGCCTTGGCCGCGAAGAAGGAGAAAGAGCGGCCTTAGGTACCTTAGGTTTAGCAAAATATTGCACAGCTACGGGGTGTTCAGAAAGGTAGTCAGAAAGAAGGGAAGAGGAAAGAAGGAACGTCAGTCAAGAGACAGCTTAAGCAAAAAGACCTGGCTAGATTCAAGTGACAAAGAATTGGAAAGAATGTTGAATTGCAGCGTTCTTGAGGTGGCCTTGTTTGGGGGGGCAATGCAGACTTTTATACTTGCATGAAGTATTGTCTTCCACAGGCAATGGGGTGGGGAGAACTTCTCCGCAGAAGCTCAGAAAAACTGGGATGATAAGGATTTGGAAAAAAGTGGTACTAACCATGAGATAAACGTATACATTTTGTGAAGTATTACAAAGAACGCGGATGAAGGCAAACAGGGGAGGACAATTGAAGACTGATAACCCGGATAAGCAACAACAATTTTTTGATTCCGAGTCTCTTTGAGCAAGAGAATGATAACATTTTAGGAGCAGAGTTAAACAAGGAGTGAGAATCCAAAAGTTCACTCTTTTTGATTAATGTCAAGAGGAGGGAGAACCTATTCCCATTGTTACGATGAAAAAACAAAAATGTTGTGACTTATTGCATGGTACAAAACATTGTCCAAATCTGGGATAGTATATGTGAGAAGTTGGCCCGATATGCAGCGTTCGCTATTCTAGCGACCACTATGCATCGGTCCAAACGACCCTTGTGGTGATTGGTTGTAAGTCAACCTTAGACCAGCTATCCTAGTAGCGTGGATACGAGCAGTCTTCGGGCTAAACTCTAGAGGGCGTGTTAAGCCAGCTGTTATACCATCACATACCCCTTGAACACCAAGTGAAAGGACACCACACAAGTGTTATGAAAATAAACAGTATATTTATTAGAATCACAACAGCCCTGTACTCTTTATGAGGACAGGGTACTAAGCACAGAACAAAACTCTTAGGAAAATACTTCAAGTGCACAATCAATACCAGTGCCCGAGGGCACGGAAAGTTTAGTGGTCTCGGGCGGACCCGATAATGCAAGTCGGAAGCGAGGGGCTCAGGACCCTTAAGTAAGGAGGCTATGCAGGCACCGAAATGCCGAAGTTACCTAGCCACGAGGGCTGCGGCTGCACAAGTCTTACAGGCGTCGGGGGTCTTCGCTGACGAGCCAGGAGCCGGAAGAAAGGAGTTGCTGGCCGGCGACCAGTGGTGAATAGTTCGTAGAGATCCAAGCCTGGATCAGTGATCGATGATACCTGAAAGCAGAGGGGACCAAGTTCGTACTACTAGCCAGTAGTCAGAGGGTACCAGGAGGGCACCGGATGGCCGTCACCTCGACTAGGTGAGTGGGCGACGCTAGGCTCTGCAGTCTCACAGACCAGGAGGCGTTATTGGCGACCAGGATGGAGGTGCGAGCTGTCCCACGAAGGTTGATGCTGTCGGCGTCGCTGGGCCCAGGATTGGGGCGACAAGCCTTGGCAGATTTCAGGGCCACGTGGTGGGCCTAAAATGGCATCTTGAGTGGACCAGGAGGGTCCGGGGTGCTCCTTTCGCAGAAGGGAGCAAGGGCCAGTCTGGAGCAACCAGACCAGCAGCGTTGGTTGTCGGTTGTCGTCAAAGAGTCACAAGCCAGCGGCTAGTGATAGGACAACGTGCTGAACAGCGAGCAGAAGGGCCCCACGCAGATCGTGGAGACTGCACTTCGGTGCTGGAGCTGCTCAGGGTTGGGGCTTCTCGGACCCCAGAGCACTCACCAGAGGATTCCTTCGGTGGCTGTGCTGGTTAAGAAAGCGTGCAGGTTTTGATGATGGCCGGTCCCTCGAGGTCTCGTCGCACCCACGGATCTCAGCTGAGCTGACGATGTGGGTAGAGGTCAGAGGTGCCAGGGAAGCCGATTCTCGTCGAGCTGGGCAGTCGGATTCCTGTGGAAGGACTTGCAGCAAACCGCAGAGTTCTTAGATGGTGCCTGCGGACGCAGGGTGACTACTCCTTAGTCACAAGGGAGAAATCTTAAGAAGAGTCTCGAAGTCCTTTCGTAGAAAGTATTCTTGATTCAAAGATGATCTAATTTGGAAGGGTCCCCGCTCCGACCTTTATTCTAAAGAAAGGGGTGGGTACATGACTAGGTCCGGCCCTAGGGGCGGGACCAGGAAGGAGGGTAGTTACATCCCTCTCCCCTGCCGGACTTTCCCCAGGTCAGGGGCTGCGCGACCCTGGAACTGGTTCTAACCGGCAGATGCGTAGTGAGCACCGGGGTGCCACTCCGCATTCACCTTCTTGTAAAGCCCTACCTACCTAGAATACACAAAACCCTGTCTGGGACGGTGCGAACACCGCCCTGGACAGGAAACCCTTTGTCCAAGCTCTCCCTACTGGAAGGACTCCCAGCAGCAGGAGGTCAGACTCGTGTCTGTGGTGGCAGCATCCATTTTGTGGAGCTGAGGCTTCAGCTAACTTTAACCGGGGTTCACAGTTACGTACATGTCGTGTCCCTCTAGAAGGGCGGAATGCTAACCTCGTCGCCAGCATTGGTACGGGGTCAGCATCCCGATTCGTATGACACCTTACTCGACATGTCTTGATAATGCGATACCGAAGTTACCAATATGGTACGCGTTATCATGGAACAGCCATTGGGTCTTGGTTCCGCAAGCTGCAACCGGGCTCGGCTCGTGCCAGAGCCCAATTCACACGATTCCATGCACTCTGCCTTCAGGATTGTCAAGGCCTGCCATAGGAGTGGCTGATAGGAATGCGGGTGTCCATTTTAGGGTTAGATATAGGTATACTACATCTATAGCAACGGGCGAGTACGCCACGTTGCCCCAGCTGTCGCGCAGCCAGTTGTGTCAGATTTAGATGGCCATCCAGGGGTGGCATAATACATGCTTCAGCCCCTGGTAGGCCCTGGGTACACCGATGCCCTGAGTTACAGGGTCTGACAAGGTGGCCCAGTTCCAATTGGGTAATGCACCTAAGGTACACACATCAATTTAGCGAGAGAACAGCTAGGCTGGGGGTCTGATTGGCAGGCCCACAGCCCGAGAAAGTCGTAAACCAGTGAAACAAAAGCAAAAAATCTGGGTGATCATAGGATTGCAGACCCTACTCTCCTACAGTATATGCTTCCATAAGAGTGCATTTAACAGCAGTGGGTGCATACTTGCAAAACAAGGAATATTCTTCGTTTTTTCGTCCCAGTCACAAGGGTTTTAAACGAGGGGTTGATTACAATTGCATCACCAAGATTCGTACTAGCCCCTTCTATGTTCTTATACATCGTACTAACTTATATCATGGGGACATTAGCTATGTCCACAACCGTATCTTCCCTGGAACATGGTATTTGTGTTAGCTGTTACATCCTGAAATAGAGTTTGCAAGTTAGAAGTGCTTCCTATTGAGGAAGCATTATTGCAAGTCCCTTATGGCATGGTAGTTCTACTCACTAGCCTACGCTTTCTACCACAGGTAGTACCAGCACTTCATATGACTGAATTAGTTGAATTACCATAATTGTTTTACACTCAACAGACAATTGCACAGTATTGACTACACACCCTGCTTGTTATAAGGGCTATTATGTTTTACATAAGTTCGAATAACCATTTCGAAAAACCAAGCCACTGTTTATTGCTTTCCCCACTTTGTTAATCCCTTCTCAAAGGCAGGTATTGTAAATTGGATTATGAAATGTATTCAGATTTGTTGCACAAGAGCAAAGTATAAAATTGCTGCTCTCCTCAGCGCACATTTTACTCAAATGTAGTGAGTAACAATGGCATTTTTAGACAACATTCCAATTAATGGGTGTATGAAGCAGCAATATGGTCCTTCGTCCTCTTATTCACAAAACATTACTGAGTTTAAATACACCGTCAAAGAGAAGCTCGAGTTGTACAAACTGTTTCTAAGACACTATTCACTACCATTTTCACTTCCTGTAGCAAGTCACTAATCTAGAGGGTATGCATGTTTCTTTAAATTCATTGCACTGCATGTGATCTACAGCAACATGTTCTACAAGTGGAAAACATTACTTACCTGAAACACTCAGGTAGTAGCTTGTAGTGTTGTTGATTCACATGTTCCTACCCTCCTCCCTGTTTAGTATAGTAGCAGAATGTTTCTGAAGGGAAATCACTTTCTTCCTAGCTTTTAGATATTTAGACACAGACTAAAACCCCAATGGGGAAATACAAGCATACAATCTAAAGTGCCCTAATGGATGATGGGGTTCAAGCATGTTGTCACGCTGTCACAGGTCTGACTTGTAATATTCCAAACCCAATATTAAATGACAGGAGACTGCACAGCATGTGTGCTACAACACAACAAGCTACAAACTGAGAGGTATTCATAAGTAATGTTTTCCACAAAGAGGCAATGTATCTGTAGTGGCAAGAATTGGTAAGGCAGAGAATGTGTTAGCAAACTGCATTTGCAAAGAAATAGACCATTTCAGTCTGCATATGCTCTACTAAATTCATCCTCCTTACGAACTGGTTAAGTAGAGACACTGTCAATGAGTCTTATCTATTGTTTACTCGTTTTATCTCTTTGCCGTTTATTCTACCCATAATTACTTCCCATCTCTCAGTAGAATATAAGACAACTCTTCAATCATTGGAATATGGGCACAATGAGAACTTAATAGTTTATCTTTCTTTCTCTGTTTCAGATTCCAAAAGATGCCCAAGGAACCTTCACGCCCTGGGCTATCAATGTGTGAAGAAGGGATTCTACATAGTGGCGGATGATTGCATTGGAATGTGTGTAACCGCATCAGACACAAAACAGGCACATTTTGTTCCTATAAGATGTCTTTTAGTGGGAGATGTCTGGGTGGACATATGGGTGAAGGAAATTTGGAGGCCTAGCACTGCTTGCCAGCGTAACAATTTTTGGCAGTAGACTACCCATGTTCAATCAATTCCACCAACAGTTTGCCTTCCTGATGTAGCCTATAGCTATTATTACTAGACCAATGAGTAAAACATTATTTGTAAGATGTACATTTTAATATTAGCTTCTTTGCTTTCCTGTCTTTATGTTGGGGACACAATCATAGCTCCTCACATGAAATAAACTGAATATACTATTACTGCAAACATCCCACCCGGCTCATACATAGTAAAGAGCCAGCCTTGTACTATGCACCTGCAACATCTCAGCTCTAGAGAGTTCTAACTCCCCTGTGTTAGGTAGAATGCAAATAAATGCTGATAATTGGATAGGTAGTGAAGTGGGGGACTCATTTAATGCATTTAACATTCCAGTGGAACTATAGCACATATAACACACACACGCATATTTTAAGACACTGATTTTTTTTCAAAACTCCGCATTTATTCCCCAGGTGCAAAGTAGCAAAAGGGAGAGTCGGAAAATGCATCTCAAAAGGTTGTAGATCTAAAGTACCTCTTTAAATCAGTCATGTAGCTATGAAGACCTGCACTACATAGAGAGCATCCCATTGAAACCAAGTAACATTTACAATTAAAAAATGCCATTATAAGTGGCTGACACTAATGGTGCTGAGGTGAGGTATTTCCTGTTCCGGCTGGTTAAGTTTATTTGAGGGCGGCCATCTATTGTATCTGCGCCTTCCCTTTCTATAGTGATCTGTAGAGGCAGAAAAAGTCAATCCTCTTTGTTTTACTTATGTAAGAAAGTGATCATTAGGTAAATCAGGTGACTCTACATTGACTCTGAAATGTAATAGGTTAAACATCTGTCTCCTGACTCTCCAGTTTCACTTGCTTGGTCCCTTAGTGATTTGGTTAAAAATGGGGGTATTATAATTTTCTGATTATTCCCTTGCTTAAGAAGGCTCATACTATATCTTGGTCATAAGTAACCATGATTGTTTGTGCACCAACGTACCGGCGTATTCCTGTTTATAATGCAATCCGGATGCTTTTTTCCCATTGCTAGGCCTGTCTACATTGCTTGTTTCTATTTCACAATTGAAATAACGTGCTGCTCTCCCTGTTTGCAGTACCATGCATTTATTGCTGTGAATGGACAGTCTTTCTTCACGATGAGTGTAATGATCTTCAATAAAGTGATATGTTTCTGGGGCTTCAATGTGTTTGATTGCTTTCTCGCTTTTTTTCCTAGACTTCTGAGGATTGTAGACTGCAGAGGGTGGGGAAGGCTTTCACCATCACAGTCTACCTCATGTTTTTCAATTTAAAAACTAGTTCTATTTAAGGCTCGATTAGAATGCATTAAACACTTTAAAGCAAGTATTATGTTGAATTGAACCTTCTGTTGGTTTGAATTTGTTTAAGAATGCATGAGGAACATATGTTCATCGGAACCTGCTCATTGGCCAGTTGGCAATGGTCCATTATGGCAGAAGGCACAGATACACAAAGGTTCTTCGAGGCACAGAAGCACAGGACACAGTGACTAAATACCACAAATCTCAGTAAGACCTGCAGTATATGGGTGTTTACTGTGAATAGTTGACTTCTAGGTGCTTTATTTGTGTACCATGTAGACACAAGCTCACCCTTCCCTACCCTGGTACCTTACAAGGTAAAAAGCAAAAGTTCTTCCGCTATTCTTTTTGATTAAAAAAGGACAACTAATATACAGTATACTGTTACCCCTAAATATATAAACTCAGAAGCTTGTCGAAAACTATGTAGTAATCCCAAAAGGCCCAAGTACCATGTATGTAGGATTTATGCAAAGGTAAACTGAAAAGAAAAAGGGGAAACACTGGGATAGGTATACTATTCAACAGTATCAAGGAGGCTCAGGAAGGTGACACTGAGAAAGATAAATTAACCAAACACGCATGGCATAACTCTAGGAAAGAAACCTGTCAGGCAATGCCTTCATGCCACAACGCCTTACCTAATATGCACACCCTGAGTGTGCAAGTTATGCTGCAGTAGGTCTTGTGGAGAAGATAAAGAAGTGCAGATTAGTTCTTTTAAGTATGAAACAAAATAATGGTACCTTAGGAATTATTTGAAATGTTAATTTTATATAGTCAAATGTACTACTGTCAGCATCTAAAGACCTGATGTAATTAATCTTTCCATTCGCAAACCAGAGATGTGCAAATTGCACACTGACTGGTTTGCAAATGGGAGTGCAATTTGGAATGCGATCTATATACTAATAGCATAGGATAGCAAATTATAAAGAATTATACATTCACCAGGTGTTACTAAACAACCTGTCTAAATGAATAATAATTAGGCAGGTCACATTTTGCAATCCCCTGTTCTTACTTGCTAATGTAGGAAAGACGGCCTGCAAGGGACAGAAGACCTACATCCCTATATTTGCTTTCCCAAATGTGAAACCGTTTTTATTTCTAATCAGTAAATGTTCATTAAAGGACATGTAAAAAGATGTTTCCCATCTGGAAGGCTGCCAACACAATTACCGAAAGTGAGTCTGCCCACAGACATCTTCCTATTTACGAATCGGTTAGCACACCAACTCAGGGGTAGCTAACTGATCAAAAGTACGCGGTCGCAGTTGCCGTCACAAACTGTTGAACCATACCATTGTAAACCAAAATAGGATGGGTATTACTTTTTTAAACAAAATAGACAACAGCACACCCTGCCAAAATCGATATCAATGGTCCCACTAGGGACACAAAATTATATATGGGGTGACATTAACACAACACCTGAGCCATAGACTTTACTGTTTTTTTAGAGACATAGTTTTTTTATTAACATGTTTTATAAAAGTTTTTTTTTACCAAATTAATGGTTTTTCTAAAAGACATTTCATTGATATACATTTTTCAGT
Source organism: Lissotriton vulgaris (assembly GCF_964263255.1). NCBI lineage: Eukaryota > Metazoa > Chordata > Amphibia > Caudata > Salamandridae > Lissotriton > Lissotriton vulgaris. Next base: position 388,714,596 of record NC_141687.1, read on the forward strand.
TAGTGATAGAACAGGATAAGACAAGTTCAATGTATAAACAATTCAAATAAAATGAATACATAAGTTTCACGCACTCCCTTACGCACAAAAACCACTCACACACTACCCAGGGTTGACTAATTCATTCGCTTCCTCATTCATTCATATAATGACGTACAAGGGGGGTGGGGGGGGGGGGAAGGAGCACCAGCAGCTACAATGGAATGGAATGATGGTTATTAGGGCAAGGGTGCGAATTATGGATGCAGAACAGATGACGGAATATAGTCCACAGGGACTATGCTGCTGCAGTCCATAAAGTTCATGCCAACGCGCGTTTCGGTGTTAGGTGCCAGAGTGGGCCACACCTTCTTCAGGGCGGTGGTATATTCAAACAGGGAGGGGAAGCAAACAAGCAAGTGTATATGGACAATGTGGCATTTACATTTATCGCTGGGTCATTCACAAAATAATCCCAAGTATCGGCTCGGTGGGTAAGTGAAGAGGGTTCCGGGTACTGTCAGGTGGGGAGGGAAATCCTCCTATATAAACATCAGGCTGTATCTGTCCTGCGTATCCGTTTCATGGAGTCAGAGACATAAGGTTCAAACAGCAAGGATCAATATGAAATATCTGGTCCCGGGGGAACGCTATTCCTTTCCTGTTGGATCCAACGGCAATTAACAATTCCGCTGGTTGTTGGTTCGTGGTCAGTTAAGGACATGGGGCGGGGATGGCACTAAGATCACTCCGACGTGTCGGACATTTAAATGTTTCCGGCCAGCAGAACAAGTCATGGATAATGTTTGTCAGTAGATGGAATTGGCCGCCAAGCTCCGTCCTCGTCCCAGTGTCGAACAGGATATGGTACCATATCCTGTTCGACAGGAATGACCCAGCGATAAATGTAAATGCCACATTGTCCATATACACTTGCTTATTTGCTTCCCCTTCCTGTTTGAATATACCCCCGCCCTGAAGAAGGTGTGGCCCACTCTGGCACCTAACACCGAAACGTGCGTTGGTGTGAACTTTATGGACTGCAGCAGCATAGTCCCTGTGGACTATATTCCGTCATCTGTTTTGCGTCCATAATTCGCACCCTTGCCCTAATAACCATCATTCCATTCCATTGTAGCTGTGGGTGCTCCTTCCCTCCCCCCCCCCTTGTACGTCATTATATGAATGAATGAGGAAGCGAATGAATTAGTCAACCCTGGGTAGTGTGTGAGTTGTTTTTATGCGTAAGGGAGTGCGTGAAACTTATGTATGCATTTTATTTGAATTGTTTATACATTGAACTTGTCTTATCCTGTTCTATCACTAACTGAAAAATGTATATCAATGAAATGTCTTTTACAAAAACCATTAATTTGGTCCAAAAAAACTTTTATAAAACATGTTAATAAAAAAACTATGTCTCTAAAAAACCAGTAAAGTCTATGGCTCAGATGTTGTGTTAATGTCACCCCATATATAATTTTGTGGATCCCTAGTGGGACCATTGATATCGATTTTGGCAGGGCGTGCTGTTGTCTATTTTGTTGTAAATATTCCCCTTTTTTCCTGCCAATAACCAAAAAATCCCTTTGGGGAACCCCCTTCTATTACATATTACTTTTTTTTAACCCTTTTCTATTTGCAGTTCTTAAAGGATTGCATAACTCTTGGAGGTATATTGACAAGAACGTGTGATAACTACCGAAAGAGCAGCATAAAGCAACTTTGAACATCGCAGCCTATCAGGGGAAAATATCCCTGTGTCAACATGGAATTCACAACGTGGCAATAGCATGCGATAGACAACAGATAATGCGGCAAATGTCCACGCGAAAATCAACACCTTGCAGCAAAAATGCGATATGCGAAGGCAAAAAAACATGCAATGAGGCCAACCGAGGTACAAAAAGTAGCAACAAGCATGTACAATGCAATGGCCTCGTCCTTGTTAAAGTTAGAGCTATTGGCATTGCTCGTGAAATTTTTGTTTTTAAAACATAAATAAATGGCATTGTCATTTAAAATGCCAAACGCTTAATCTCTCGCAAATGCGAGACCTATTGCATTTGCACCCACACACACACACAGAGCCACACGCACCCACACACACAGAGCCAGACACACAGAGACAGAGCCACACGCACCCACAGAGCCAGACACACAGAGACACATACACACACAGAGCCACACACACACACACAGAGCCACACACACACAGAGCCACACACACACACAGAGCCACACATGCACACACAGAGCCACACACACACACACAGCCACACACACGCACAGCCTCACACACACACACACAGCCACACACACACACACACAGCCACACACACACACACACACACACAGAGCCCAACACACACACAGAGCCCAACACACACACACACAGAGCCCAACACACACACACACACACAGAGCCCAACACACACACACACAGAGCCCAACACACACACACACACAGAGCCCAACACACACACAGAGCCACACACACAGAGCCACACACACACACAGTGCCACACGCACACAGCCTCACACACACACAGAGCCAAACACACACACAGAGCCACACACACACACACAGCCACACACACGCACAGCCACACACATAGAGAGCCCAACACACACACACACAGAGCCCAACACACACACAGAGCCCAACACACACACACACACAGAGCCCAACACACACACACACACACACACACACACACACACACACACAGAGAGCCCAACACACACACACACACACAGAGCCCAACACACACACACAAACACAGCCCAACACATACACACACAGAGCCACACACACAGAGCCACACACTCAGAGCCACACACACAGAGCCACACACAGAGCCACACACAGAGCCACACACAGAGCCACACACAAAGCCACAAACTATTTTAACCAGTTTTTTGTTATAAAAAGTTTTCTAAAATCGCTTTTAATAAATATAATCTAACGTCTTTTTTATGTAATGGTATTTGTTGACCTGAGTTGGGGGTCTGAATCAAATAAAATTAATATTGATTGATTGATTGATGCCCCTATGTCCATCGAGGGATCAAGGAGAAAATGGAGGGGTTGGGTGTGGGGCGGGGGAGGGGGTTGAAACACCAATGTGCCTTGCCATGTGCCGCTATGCCAAGCCTAGTGTCTACATGTATAGTGTAGAATATGGCACAATTGGCTTGTGATACCTTGGCCACTTGGTGTTGACTTGCATCAGATGTCAGCCCCTGTTGTGGTATGTAAAATTCCTCCCAAAATGTGAGATGATGTATTAAAGAATGTATGACGAGTGTGGTAGAATCTACAGGGGACAGTTAGAGAGACAGTGATGGGATTTGAAGAAGGCCGAACCCATTTGTACCTATTCATCGTAACAATGCCCATCGGAGTCCAGGGTGTTAGATGACCCTACGCAGGACATTCAAACACCTGCCCCAAATTTCAAATGGCTTTACCCGCATTGTCTGTCATGCGTGACACCCTCAACCATTCGTGTTTTTTTTTTAACAGCACTTTGCAAACTGATACTAGCAGGTCCGTTCGGACAATGATATACAGAAAACAAAGGCCACAAATAGTTGCGGCTAAAAAACTAGCAGCATTTAACAGGCTCGTTAAACCTGATGTCGTTAAGTCATTTGACGTGACAGTTACTTAGGTCCACTGGGTCACACCGAGCTCGCAAGTGTCCCACTCTTATGTATAAGGAGTTCGTTCATTCAGTCCATTCTGCGATCCGTGCTCCTGTTCACGACTAAAAAAAATAACTAGTCTCAAAAAGGCAAAGAAAAAAACAGATTTGGCTATGCTAATCACATAGAAATTTAAGAACATTAAGAGGTCTGGCCACACACAAGCCTTCCATCTCAAAACAGACCCTCAACCTTACCCCCTCCCGACATCAACTATTACAAAGCCCCACCCGCTGAAAGAAACCACCAGATCAACCAAGTCCCTAGATCTGTGGACTACTTTGGTCAACCCGATCGCACCTAACATCGACCCAGCACCCGTCATAACTGCTTCACTCACCAAGTCACCCCCGCCCATGCCTCCGGTATATTCTGCAGACACGAGTTTAAATGAACCTATGCTGCATATTTACTATAAACCTTTGCATATTCAAGAAAAGTGAACCTGGTTTTAGTGGTTAGAAATAAATAGTTTCAATTATTATCTCTGAAGAGAAATGAGTTCCACCTGTTTTTCATTTCATTCGCGTTTACGCAAATATTGTGTAGATTTTAAGTGATATGGACTAGCATGTCTTTTAATGGAAAAAAGCACTGCATTGCCAATGTATAGTATACCAGTTTAAATGTAGTGATTAGCTGCTGGAGGTAAACACGGTAAGAGTTGCGGTTGCCCCAGAAGATCGGGCCACGAGTTCAGTAAACGGACATGAGATACATGATCATACAGGTTGTCTAATGTGTTTCAGTGACATAGTCCGTTGTCATCCTTAAAATCTGCCACCGTGGAGTACATGGGGTACAAAGAACGCCCCTAGTCAAGAGGCAAAATCGAGAAATCCACATAGATATGGTATTGTGGGGGCCTCATGGCGAGGATGTGCACCAATACAGATGTTGGAATAAAGAAAGATTTCTGCATTTCCCTCAAGTACAACCATGCAAGGTTTGAGTGTCCTGTGAGTGATCAGGTAACCCACCCGATCCTTCGGTATAATTCGGATCAGATTTGTGAGGATGGATTGTACAGCAGGGTGACCATGCGGGGTTTGAGTGTCCTGTGAGTGATCAGCTAACCCACCAGATCCTTCGGTATAATTCGGATCAGATTTGTGAGGATGGATTGTACAGCGGGGTGACCATGCAGGGTTACAGCGAGAAGAGAAAGATACAAAGAAAAGGAGGCAGAGGGCAAGAGCCTGCGTGGACACGAGCGGAGTGAGGGCACAAGGAGAGAGCTCCTTGAAATTAAAGCCCAGGGGAGAGAAGGGCACAAGGGCCCGCAGGCCAAGGTTTGTTTAAGTGACACAGTGCCTTGCTCTTAACTTTGAAAAAGTCACGCTTGCAAACGGCGGGGAAGTAACGTTTTATGGATCGGGACTTGAGAGTGTGGAGAGAGGTGCGTAATGAATGAACAGGGTGCTTCAGGAAGGAAAGGTGGTGAGTGTGACATAGTGCGCGAGAATCAAGAAATGCTGTGAGAAGAGCGAGACAGTGAGAGACAGAGGGAGAAGAAATTTAAGAAAGAGGCGGTATACCAGAATAAAATGCAAACAGGATGAAGGAAGCGAGATGACGCAGATATGTTAAGTAGTGGAATGAAAAGAAAGAAGAACCACAATGATTCGAGGCGGTGGTTGGAGGGAGAGGGGAAGACATGGGAAGAAGACACAAAGGCGGAGAGTGAAAGGAAGGAGGGATAGGGGAGTCGAGCGAATGAGAGAGGGGAGCAGATGGAGAAGCCCATCGTTAGATACCCGGGGAAGAGAACGGGAGCGAGCGCTCACGGGCTCCTTGGGAGACTAGCATGGAGATACAGGGAGGGGCTGTCACGCGTCATTGGGCAAATTATGTGCCGAAAACAAAAAGTGTTTGTCGCTGTGCCAGTCAGTCACTGCATCGAGTCCATCTGGACAGTTCTCTCCCTGTACCCGCGTCCCCTCCCAACACTTTAGCACGCTCTGGCTGCTTTGCCTTTGAGTCCCTCGTTCTGGGTGCATTTCTTTTTTTTTTGTTTTGTTTTTTAAAACCTTTATTTTAGCATTCAATAAAAATACAAGCATGGGCCTACAACCACGGGGGCGGGCCGCTAGATAAATTAAGACCGCTGATATCACAGTACGACACAGCTCATCAGCCGACAACCCAGAGGTCCGGCAGCGATTCAGGATAAAACTTGTATTAGAATGCACAACTGGGTTCCAGGTAAGAGAGGATCAGGTGCCATACAATCAAACAGAAGAATGCGGGGGACAGGGTAAGAGACAGGATATGCATGTAATAACCGCTATAATTGAGCATTGGCGCCAAAGCATATAAATCAGTACAAACGACAACACAATATACATTCAATGTTGCGCCAGTTCTCAGGGCCTGCCCACCCGGGAATCAGGATATCATAAAAGCATAAGCACTAAATACAAGCACACGATAAGAATCCGAATGATTCGTAGCTATACTGATCCTTTAAGGAAAGAAAGAGAAGGAAAAGAAAGGCCATAGAAATAAAAAAAAAGGCAAAATAAAAAACCCTTTCCAGCCCCCCACCCTGCACCCCTGCAAATGGCTACAGCCTGACCCCACTAGCAGCGTGCCTGTCGCCCCTAATAACTAAAACGCTAAAGGTAGGAAAAAGAGTGGAGGAGGGCTTATCCATTTGGGCTCCCAGCCCCTTTAGTCCCCCCGCCAGAAACAGCCACCCCCTATCACTAAAAGACAAACGTATGACAACACTATAGAAGAAATTAGAGGGTACCGTGATACACCGCCCAGCCTCTTAGATCAAACAGTTGCTGGTCAAACACTTGTAAAAGCCACTTCAACCCTTCCCGTCCAGGTTGATCTTAACCTTGGCCCTTCCGAACAAACACACAAACTCCCCCCGGCGAGACCCAAAGGCACACAAAGAAGTAATAAAGGAGAATAGAGTCATCAAGAGTCAATCCATGGCGACTCCCAGGCAGTGAGTCCACAAGAACTTCAGACGCAGAAGAACTCTCCCTCCTAGATGAACAGTCCCAATGTATCCTGCACAGGAGTCGTAGAGTTACCAAGAAAGGAGAAGATGACCGCAAAATGAATGGAAAGTCACAAACAAAAGTCTCCGGGAGGGGAACGCCTTTTGATATCTCCAAAGTCGATAGTGGTGGAAGGTTCGGCAATACAATGACATCCTCGGGAACACCGTCTCCCAGGGCACCATCCGATAGTTCCAATACTTGTTTCCTCATGGTGTTCTCGCACGGAGTCAAAATGGCCGCGGTTTGAATGGCTGCAGATTCCTGTTCCAACAGTAAGGCTCGGTCCGGTTCCACCAGGAGCAACTCAGATAGGCGCGTGTCCAATTTGCTCAATAAGACATCCACATGTGAGCGAAACGCCCACATTTCTGCCAGTATTGACCTCAGCGATGGCTCATGCACCATTTGATCCATAGTCTCATGCACAACACTAATCACAATCACCTCCGCGGGTGAATCTGGCATCCTCGGGGGGAACAAACAGGATCACGAACGTGCAGATGCGGAGGGGGACCGGTCTTTATTCGCAGCCACGGTCTACCCGGTTAAGGCCACAGGCCAGAGACCCTGAACCCCGGCGGGCCCAATACCGGGTCCGCGGGACGGGGACCCCCACCCGCAGCCATCAGCAAGCAGAATCACTCCTCCATCAATGCTGAGCAATAGAAACGATCGCCGCCAAATTTGGGCTTAAACAAAGCCTCAACTCCGATTGACCGGACCCAGCCTGGGTCTCCCGGCCGATGTTGTTGCACTGCAGCCCGGCTGTGAAAGTACTCGAGGCCCCGGCTTCACCGCTAGAGTAGGCGCAAATTTCAACTCGATGGAACTTCGTCAAACAAGCTGATAAAAGTTTCCGGATTCCCCCATTGGAGTGTGGAACAGTTCATGCACACAGAGACTAGGCGTAAAATCAGGATAATGTACAGGATATTGTGGCGGGTTACGGAGGTCGGCGGAGCCGGGAGCCTAAGCAGCCATCTTGTTTGCTGACGTAGCTCCTCTCTGGGTGCATTTCTGTCTCAATTTGGTTCTCTCTGTGCGGAGTTTGCGGCACACGCACATTGTTGGACAGCTGAGCCCTGCCAGTGCCATGGAGATCCACTGGCGCAGATAGGGCCGGCCGAGCCCGCAGGTAGCACCGGCAGCGGCCTCACCTCGGCCCCTTCTTGGCTTCTGCGTGTTTTGGACCTAATCGGAGGTAAGTTCACGTTCATTGGTGTCCTTGAAGTGGTGTTGTGTGGAGGGTAGGCAGGGCTGCACTGAATCATACCTGCCAACAGACGTCCTCCCGACTCGACCTATTCCGGCTGCGGTCGTCTAGAAATGGCATTTTTGCGATTCGGGGTCGTGTATTTAGCAGTTGAGTGACGGATGACGTTTAGGAAGCCAGCCAATGGAGAAGAGGGGCGGGTTCAAGCCCCCATACTCCCAAAACAAAAAAATCTCAGACTCCGCTCACTGCTTACGCAGTGCGACGCTAGTCACAAACCTAAAAACCAGCCACAGGCCTGCAAATCCCACGCGTCTTGCGGGACAATACCCCATAAAAACCACAGAAAAAATACACCAGAAACAAGCCAAGCACATAGCAACATGGATGCACCCTGACCCAGCGCAGAGGCCAACTCGAACCCCACAAGCCCCACAGACTACCAGCAAGGAATAACAGGGTTGGGGAAGGCCAAGGAGAAGAAGAAGAGGAAGACGGAGTGCAGACCGCAGGAAAACAAGACCACTACCAGCAACTGACCCACTAGCAGACCACCTGGATTGCAGTCGGAGTGCCAAGGAGGCCAATCCAGGCGGCCAATAGGCCCCAGCATGACTTGATTATCCAAACCAGGCACAAACCTGATGCCAACAGGAAGGCAGCAACGGCGATAGGCGGTTGCTAGTCCAACGCCACCGGAGGAGCTGGAGGAAACCCAGTGCACAGTCATCAGTGCAATGACGGTGCAAGGAGTAGGGAGTACGGACACAGCTCAAGAGGACCTGACACAACATCAACAGGGAGTGCAACAAACAGGGACAGGGTGATGGGGGAGATGGGCACAATGGCATACATGCACAACGAGGTGTAGCACACTGCACACCCACACACACCCAGGATCATGTCCCAGATCCCCTTGACACACTGCAGCACACACACTTAGCATGAACAGCACACCCACATTGACGACATCATGGAACAACGTGCATAGCCGACCCTGCAGAGCAGAGGACACAAGTGGCTATGCACATGCACAGAAACATGCCTACTACATCTGACAGAGCCGGAAACTGGGAAATGGAAATGTACGTGTACGACCCCTCATCCGTCATGTAGTCCAAATGCACATTGTCCTGCAGAAGAATCTAGCCCCCCCAAACAGTCACAATGTACAATGCCACACAGACTACATGCAAACCAGCACAATGTGCCAACATATATGTCAACACAAAATCAACACGCACCTCCCCTTCACATCGCAGAGGGGCACACAACACCTTCAGCAGAGCACAGAATACAGCACAACAGGGATGCAGGAGAGGCCCACAACACCGTTGACACTGACGCCCTACAACAGCCCATGGATATCTCACACAACCCCCCACCAGGACCCGGCCAGCCAGGCTACTCAGAGGAGAACACCAAGCCTGAAACAGACCACACAGCAGGAAGCACCTGCAATGTAATGTCGTAGGGCCCAGGGTCCTCATGCATACAACAAGACCACAGGGACACACGCAGATATCATGTTGAACTGACTACTGGCACATGTGCCCAGCCCCTTTATTGGCAGGGCCACATGTACAGTGACACCTGTGCTGGATGTGTGTGGGGTGAGTGTAAGCCATTCCGTACGGAATGTCTGGTGCTGGCAACCACTTGAACATTGGACACCAGTGCAATGGAAACGGAAAACACATGCATAACAGAGTCAACTGCTGAGCAACATGGACATAGTTGTGCAACCGCTACACAGCACAAAACTCAATCAGCAACTTACAATGGCCTGCGGTGCACTGAGTCACATGCACCTGGAGTGCTCAGCAGGGTATCAGGCCAATGATGGCATCCACGACAGGTCTGAGCAACTCTGTATGTCTGTCAGGACAACCGTTTCGACTCTGGCAGATGGCTGTTGCCGGTGGTCCTTGCGGTGGTGGCGTGTGCCTCCTGGGGTGATGCGACGTCCGGCCGGTGTGGACTCGCTTTGGTGTGTGAGCCCTGGTGGGATGCATTTGGGCCCGGAGGCTGCGTGCAGCGCAAGGCCACAGATAAATATCGTTGATGACCCCAAGGCCTACGCTTCAGGGGCTATCCAATGTCTCCCGAGAAGGGGTCCCGGAGCGGACAAGCACAGAGTTAGTGGCCCCGGATGCACTGCGGCACAGGAACCCAGCCACGGGGCGGTGACTTGCGGTGCAGTCAGATGGACCAGGCGACCTGAGCGGGTCACCATCACTGTCCGAAGTGTATGTTGCAGAGGGTTGCAGGGGACAGTGGAAGGTGTCCTCCGGGGCATGACGCCGAAGGTTTTGATTTTATCCGGAAGCAGCAAATGGAGGAGTGGAATGCGACAGCCTCATTGCCACCACCAATTCGGTATCAGCTACATGAGGATGAAAACTTCCCCCTAGTCCATAGACTTAGGCACCACCAAAGTTCGAACAGAGAGTATCCATGAATGTCGGGGAACAGACTTAGTGGCACCGGGATGAGAGGGGAAGCAGTCTGCGATGATGCTGGTACACTGATATGAACTCCGCCATTGCGAAATCATGACTCTGTGACCTACTGGCCCGTAGTTTAGGCCGGAGGCAGCGGTCAGCAGTAGCCCACAGCCACGTGTCATTGGCTCACGATGCACAGCTCTAGTGACACCAGGGCAGTTGTTGGTAGTGTACAAATTCTTCCATAACGATGAACATTTTCTCTCCGCCAAGATGCAAGGAATTAATGCATACTCAATGTTCAGTTCCAAATCTGTGACCTACTCAAGCACAACCTAGGCCAAGAGCAGTGTAAGCCGGAGGCAGCAGTCAGCACGGGCCATTCACCGAGTGTCGCCGGCATAGGTTGGTGGCCGCACCGGCCTGCGTAGTTCAGGTTCAGTGGCACTACGTGTTCGGTCACCTCCGTGACTGTGACCCGGCTTTCGTCCTGACTAAGCTGCATCTTCCTCTTACTCCTCTCCGTGCGACCACTGGTGTGGACATTGCTATTCGTGATTCAAAACTAGGTGCTGGATGTGAGACCTACTGGTCAGCAGGGTAGTCCTGGTCCCTCATCCACGTGTCGCCGGCAGGCGTTGAACAGGGTTTGTGGCAGCACGTGTCGCCGGCTAGCATTGGACAGGGTTAGTGGCACCCCGTGTTGCAAGATGCCCATATGGAACTATGCCATACGGAGCGGGGGAGGGGTCTGGTGCTGTGGCCACTGGCCCGGATTTGGGGTCACTGCCATTCAGGAGCCAGGACACAGTTTCACATATGGGACCGACTGGGCCGTATAGGACGCCGGTGGAATATGTAATGAGGAAGGAGTAATGTGGGTCAGTGTCGGGGGGCCAGCGATGGTCTGAGAGGCTGGCAGGGTCGCGGCACTCGGGCTTAGAGCTTGCACAGGCACATGGTGGGCCCTCCTTGACACACGCCGGTGTCAGCTTGTGATCAGTGTGGCCTGGCTGCGCAAGGTCAGGCCTGATGGGTTCATGGTCCAGCGGGCCTGGGTTCGGCAGGCGCACAGGATCGAAGGCAACTCTGCTAACAAGGACTGTGTCAGCTTCGTGGCTGGCGCCGCCCTGGCAGAGACATTGGGCTTTCCAGAAGAGGACCACGTACAGGCCTACATGCTTTTTTTTCACACCCCTGCGCAGGCCTGGCGTACGCTGGGCCATCCCATTCTGCTCACGCTTACAGGGGAGCGTAACAGGCAACATTTCTGAGAGGACCTCAACTAGCTGGGGTGAAATGGTTATGTCCACTGTCCACTACACTCCATACACTAGAGGTGTATGTTGCCGTGGATATGGGTGTGTTCTGCATACTGCGGTCTGTCCAGCACATCGCCGCCACTCTTTGCAATGTGTACTTTCCCAATCATGGTTCTACTGCATCCTTCACAAATGCCTGGTTGCCACCTCTCCCCACATTCGGCTATTGTGTGGCTGAGGTGCCATGCCATTGATTGGTCATGTTCACGGCCTGCCCAGGTTACCATTGTAAGTTGTTCAATCGTGTCTGATGGGTGGGCATGTTGTTGTGCATGTTGATTAAGATTTTGTGACGTGTGCATAGCCAGAGTTATGAATTGCGTGGTTGTGGAGTTGAGGTGAGTGGGGCGTTAATTTGGCACTTGGCATTTGCCTTAGGGACATCCTGGGAATGCTGGTTGCTGATGGACTGTCGGAGGGTGAAGGGATCGTGCACACGTGCTGTGTATTTGGAGGCGACACTGGTGGAATTCCCACGATGTTCAGATGTTGCCTGCACATTGATGTGTGACATGTGCTTCCTGTTGCGCTGATTACGTGCTGTGTCACCATGGGGCAGAGGTGGGACATGTGTGCAGTGGATTGCCCCCAACACGTGCATGCATCTGGCCATGGCGTATGGTCCTTGCTTGGTCTCCAGCGGTTCCTGCGCATTGGGTTGGGGTGCCAGGGTGATGGTGATGTCCAGGACAGATGTGGTGGACTTGGATGTGGCTTGCTGTGAGACTCCGCCGACTCTGGTGGGTGTTGTATGGGGGGGTGCCCAGGGACCAACCTGTGCAGCACAGCCAGCAGCTTGGTGTGCGGTGGGATGTTGGTTGTCCGCTGTGTTGGTGCCGTAGGCGTGTTAGGCGATGATGGCCAGTATGCGTAGGATGGTTGGCCCTTTCAGCCTGTAGTGGACAGTGACATTGTCAGGTGTTGGACCTGTGAGACTGGTGGGTTTCCTTCGAGGCTGCTGTCTTTGTCTGCGCTGCCTCTGTGGTGGTCGGGGGAGGGGGGTTGTGCTGGGTGGGTTGTGGTTGTGCTGGGTGGGTATTGTGGCCCTCTTGGGTGTCCGGGCTGCATGATGAGTGAATCTGTGTCTGTGGCATCTGTTGCCCTTCCGATAATTACCTGGGCTGGGCTCCCTTTTGTGGTGCAGGCTTCCGTCCGACTTTACACCAGGTCAGAGCAGGTGTTACATTTGTGCTGCTAACGCACCTTATCACTTGTTTTGTGTTCTTATCAAAGATCTGCATGGTTGTTGTGAATGTTGAGGTGTCGTGTTTTCACTGCTTTTTGCATGCGAACGCCTACTCTGCATCTCATTAGCGATAGTTGCGGGTGTTCTCTGTGGTGACGTTTTTTGCAGCTGCTATCGCAGTTAAAATGGTGCTGTGTGCTGTTAGCACCAGCTTGTGAATGGGGGGGTAAATTTATCACGCCTTTGGCTACAATAAGGTGCTGTTATTCAGCGATAGCACCTTTTGAATATGCCTCTTAGAGTCTCAGAGTTTTCTGACTCATAAAAGGTGTTTGATGTACTTTAAAACGTTGTTTTGCCCTTGCAGTTTCTGGGTTTTTGCGAATCAGTGGCTTTGTGATCACATACTTTTTTATACATGAGGTCCATGGGGAAAATAGCCAATAGTGGGTGCAAATTATACACCAAATGTTTGCAACCTGTCTTACATTTTGACATGTGATCTATGTTCATATTTCTTGTATATCACAAAATATCCAGTTTCAGAGGGCCGACAAACAACCTGCCTAACATGCATTAATCAGGCAGGTCCATATTTGTGACCCCCTTTGGCTACAAACATAGATGTTGACCTGCAAGAAACAGCAGGCCCCCATCCCTATATTTGATTTCCCAAATGGGACCTCTTTTTTAAAGCGGTCTGTGGGATAAGGTGTGGTCCAGCTGCAGAACAAAGTGGCAACTTGAATGCATTCCTCCGATCCCGCATCATCTAATCCGCTCACATCCGATCACCTACAAGCAGTGCTTCTGACTCGACCGAAGCGATCCATTCCTCTAAGCAACTTCTTGAAAGATCGGTGACAGGCAACAATGGAGCTGACCTACGCCTGAGAGTCCAGCCTGTATCATAGCGGGGCGCAGTATGGCCTGTGGTGTAGAAGTGTGCCCCTACCAAAAGGAGCGAAGGTCGCTGCTGGAACCAGGGGCTTGTCTGTGTGGGGATGGTGCCTGGGTCACCCACGTACATCATCTACTGCTGACACCTCCTTCCCAGGTGCAATTGCAATGGCCCTGGAGACATCCCACTGTTGAGGGTCCTGTGCAGAAGTCTGGCCACCTCTGTCATGGGTTGCCCTGGACCTGGTGGATAGCCGAATCAGCAGGGGATATCATGGGTAGGTTAGCGTGCCTCTTTAGAAACAATGGCCACAGGAGATAACAGCTTATAAGTATGTCCTAATGGCTGAAAAGACAAAAAGAATATAGTCCATCCCTCCCTCTGCATACCTGCCTGTTCTCCCTGGGCGGCTGGTCCACACTGTTTGCTGAGTGTTTGGGTCCTAAGCAGGGATACCTCCATTCTGCTGATTCTGAGAGGAAAGATGCAAACACAGCCCTGACACTGGTGGTATCTCACTGTCCTGATGGATGCTCCTCAGATCTATACACCTGCCAACAACCTGTGAGATTCTTTCTCCCTGAGCTATCCCCTAAATATAGGATGTATGTAATGGAGATGACTGGCGGGCCCCAACGGATATGGCACACAGAATACACCGTTCTTTCTCTACTTTCTACTGTTTGCCTGGCGCAATTTAGATGTGGATTTTCTGCTTGGCCTTGAATAATACCCTCTGTGTGAGGCAAGGAGCGGTACCACCAATCATTTGATATTCTAGTAACAGGCTCTAGGAGACATTGGGAAAACTATGAAAACACAAAGAGTTATCCTTTGAAAACAGAAGGCACACTGTAATGGCTGAGGGGTTGTGGGGGCGAGAGCTAGGGTCCTAATGCTCCACTGAAAGATAAAATGGGGAATATATTGACCTGAAAATTCTCCTTCTGGAAATGAAAAGTAGTAACCAGGCCATAGACATTAAAATTGGTACCCTTGCAATACATCTAGAATATGTCTAGATCACATGAAGGAACATATTGAAAAACACAAGGCCATACTGGACACAGCCAAACAGAGAACTTCGGACCTTGAAGGTAGCTGCAACATGTCCAATGAAACTCTCCTTAAAATGAAAAAAAGTCATAGTCATAGTAAGGGCTTAGATTGAAGACTCGCAGGCAAGTTCCCTCTGGAATAAAATCCACATATCCGGGGTATCATAATCCTCGGCTATGAGATAGACTGAAATGTTTTTCAAAGCCTTACTGATTGATCTGTTTGGCAGGAACGCTTTTCAGACAGGCTCATTGTGAAATGAGGGCGCGTAGATCGCTGTCGCAAAACCCTCACCCAGTGCTCCGGTCACCCCATCATTGCAGGTTGTTAAACCATAGGCAGGGATACTACCATATCCCTGCCTGGAAAGATCTCATGAAGTACCAACCCATCAAGGAATAAGACTGGCCATATTTCCAGACTTCACTACTGGTGTACAGGATGTGCGGTGTGCTTTGTAGGAGGTGAAAAAGAAACTTTTTTTTTTATAACCATTTTTATTTGCATTTTATTATAGCTGAACAATACAATCATGTCAGTAGCATAGCACACATTTTTACCCCCTCCTTCGCCTCCCCCCGTTTCACTGCCCATTTTGACTCAGGTAGCTTCCAAATTAAAATGACCTCGAGACCATCACTTCCCCATGTCGTCGACATTCTATCTATCGTGCAATCCCTCTGTAGCCCACTATATGTCCCCTGACTGTGCCCCATTACATCCCCACATCCAGGCCGTGGTAATGTTGCCATTTCCCCCACACCTTGCGAAACTTCCTAGGGCATCCCCTTGCTTTATATGTGACTCTCTCAGCCGCCATATATAAGTCCAGTCCTCTTCTCCACTCTTCTAACGTCGGTATCTTTGGTGCACCCCAGTGTTTTGCTATGTCCCTTTTGGCCACCACCAGGGCCAGCACCAGAAAGGACAATAAAGGAGGTGCCAGATCTACATCATTCATCATGCCCAATAGGGCCAGCTTAGGGTCAATTTGAATTTGGCTCTCCACAACTGCAGTTAGTTCCGTAAAAATGTCTGTCCAGTATCCCTGTATTTTACTGCATGTCCACAAGACATGGAAGAAGTCCCCCCTAGGGTCCTGGCATCTTAAGCACCTTGCATCGTCTACCTTCCCCATCTTCTGGAGCCGCACCCTATAAAGTAAGTTCTGTGCAAAATATTAAATTGGATTCGGCAAAGTCGGGATTTAACGGCCACCTCCCTAGGATGTGTTAACACCAATTCCCAGTCAATGTCCTCCTTGCCACCCACGTCCATCTCCCACTGCTGTCTAAGCTTGGCCAGATCACCCAACATGTTATTTGTGAGGGTTCTATACGTTAAGGAGACTGCCTTTTGCTGAATTTGTTCCTGTAGGAGCCTACCTTCGAGTGGGGCGAAGTCCACCAGTTCTGCAGTCCTGATATTTTGGGCCCCCCAGGCGTGTTTGAGTCTTATGTACTTGTAATGCTGTGTGGGATGTAGTCCGAATTCTGAGGTCAGTGCCGCAAATGATTTCAGTTCTCCCTTGGCAACAATGTCCCCTAGGGTAGAAATTCCTATGTCATCCCACCGTTGGTATCCCATTAGCTTGTGCAATTCTGCCAGCCACGTGCAATGCCAGATTGGCGTCTGTCTCGTTGGTTTCCTATCCCAACCCGTGCGTTTCACTGCAGTATTCCATACATGTAGGGTGATTTCTGTTGCCGGTAGGAGTCGTGTCCGGCCGGTTAACCCATATAGATAAGATAGTATGTGTCGGGCTGCTAACCTGTGGCGCTCTAACGCTTATGTGGGATGGTCGGCTGGCGCATGCAACCAGTCACTGATCGGGGCTAGGTGTTCCGCCCAGTAATAAGCCTCCAGATTCGGGAGTGAGATCCCCCGCTATATTGATGTCTTTGCAGCGTGGTCAACGCAACTCTAGGTTGTTTGCCCAACCAGAGGAAGGCCCGTAGATCCGCATGTATTCTGGCAAAAACTTTTGGGGGCAACGGATAGTACTCATTTTGTAGGGCGTACAGGTACTTGGGGAGGATGATCATCTTGTACATAGCCGCGCGGCCCAAAAGAGTGAGCAGGAGCAGCCTCCAGCGATCCGTATCTACAATGGAGTTCACCATGATGCGTTCTATGTTTCGTTGATACGCTATGTGTCTATCGAGGGTGAGGTACACCCGAGGTATTGAAAGCCCTCTGTTGTCGTCAATAACCTTCTTGGGAGGTCTGCCCAGTCGTCCCGCCCCTTGGGGTCGTATAGAACCGACTTGTGCCAATTTATTTAGTAGCCAGCATAACTACCATACTGCTCCAGTTCAAGGAACAACTCCGGGATCGACGTCTCTGGCGATGTGACATACAGAAGAACGTCATCCGCGAATAGCGAAATTTTTTCTTCGATCATGTCTCCCTCATTCATTCTGAATCCCCTAATGCCTGTGTTTTGGCGAATCCTAGTCACCAAGATCTCGATAGTTAGGGCAAACAAAAGTGGGGACAGTGGGCAACCTTGTCTGGTCCCTCTTTGCACCCGGAATTCACGCGACAAGACACCATTCACCCGTACTCTGGCGCTCGGCTCGGTGTACAACAGCCGCACCCATTGTCGGAACTTTGGCCCGAAACCGAATTTCTGTAACACCCCTTCAAGGAACGGCCAATGAACTGCATCAAAGGCTTTTTCTGCGTCTAGGGACAGGAACCAGTGTGGGTCCTCTCTGTCCGGACCTCCTGCAGCCAGTTGTGGGTGCGCCGGAGGTTCATTCTGGTGGCCCTGTCCGGAAGGAATCCCGTCTGGTCCAAATGGACCAGATGCGATATCACCGAGCGGAGCCGCAACGCCAGGATAGTTGCCAGAAGTTTTGTTTCCGTGTTCAGTAGCGAGATGGGGCGGTAGGACGCGCAGTCCTCCTGTGGTTTACCCTCCTTGTATATTGGGATTATGGTCGCCATGACCAGGTCTGGTGGAAGCCTCCCCTCCTGCAGGGCTCCCGCATATAATCCCTTCAGGTGTCTCGCTAATAGTACCGCGGTACATTTAAAGAATTCCTCCAGGAAGCTGTTGGGTCCCGGCGTTTTTCCCAGTCGCAATCTGGCCAGGGCCTCAGAGATGTCATCTAGGGTGATATCAGAGTCCAGGTTTTTAATGTCATCTGCGGACAGGGTCGGCAGTTCGGTTTGGTCCATATAGTGTATGGCCTCGTCACAGGTCCCTAAATTCCTAGCTCCATAGAAGTTTTCATAGTGGTCCGCGAACTCCTCTGGGATGTGTGCATCCAATCTGAGAAGCACTCCCTGGGGGTCCCTGATCTGCTTCACCCATCTTTCTGCACGTTCCTTTTTACTGAGCCATGCCAATAGCTTACCTGATTTGTCCCCTACGTCATATAGGCGATGTATGGTGGCTTGGGTTTTCACCTCCTCAGTCACTGCGTCTGCCTATCCGTCAGTCTCCTAAGGGATTCTGGATCCCTCAAAGTCTGGTACCCCCTTTCCAAGGCTAGCATGTTCTGTTCTATCAGTTCAGCTTCAGAGTGGAGCTTTCTCCGTTCCTCCGCAAGTCTGCTTTTAGCCCTGTCCCTCATAACCGCCTTCAGTGCTTCCCAAAATATAACTTTCGAGGCGACTGTGCCCTCATTTTCGGCGATATAGACTTTTACGTCAGTTCTCAGTCCCCTCAGGACGTTTGGATTCTGCAGGTCCCAAGCCGTCAGTCGCAACAGTCGTGTTCCGCCTTGACGTCTCACGCCCACTCTGACCAGCAATGTTGAGTGATCCGACACGCCTCTTGCTTTATATTCTGCTAAATCTTGCACTGTCAGGTGTTGTCTAGACATAAAAATGTAGTCCAGCCTCAAGAATACCTTATGGGCGCCTGAGAAGTATGAATATGCCGCCTGTTCTGGATGTAGCCACCTCCAGACGTCGGTAAGACCCAGGTTGACCGACCATTGGGACAGGGGAGTCTGGGTCCCCTCTCTGTGTGACGGGCCTGTTCTGTCTTGTGTAACATTCAATAAGTCATTGAAGTCCCCCCCGACAATCTGTATTGTGTCAGCCGTATCTAGTATTATATCTGCTACCTTTTCTAGTGTGAGTGCTTGGAGTTTCGTAGGCCAACCAATTCTCCCTGTAGGGTTGCAACACTGTTTTCCCCGAGCAAACACCGTTATCAACAACCTGTAAAGTCTTGTGAAGTGGCTAAGTACAGAACCAGGGTGGACAAAAAGTGAAAATAGAAAGGGGCGTGTCAACTTGCGTGTTCCCCGGCGACGAGCTGCAGATAACAGTACCAGTTCCACCATTGTTTACGAGCGAGAGTCTTGAGTGTCAGGATCAGGGACACTGCTTTGCCCTGGACCATCTTGTTTCATGTCTCAGATCGCCTCTACCAACGGGTGAATCGAGCGCGACCCCCCCTTCGTCTTCTTCCCCACCAGAAGTCCGATTCCCAGTCTTGTCATCATCATCTCCCTTCGATCGAGCTTTGCTCCGCAGACAGTCGTATCTGGATCCCACCGGGGCGTTTCCTCTCGGTGATGCCGATCGCCCATGGCGTGCGCCTCCAGAACCATGTCCTTCGTACGGTGTAGCCGGGGTTTGTCCCCTTGCCCGCCGGGACTTCAATCTCTGTGCTTTCGGTACTTCCCATTGAGGTCCGTGCGGTGGCGACCTGTCCATCCTCTCGCGGCCAGTGGGCTCTCTGTGGTGGAGTATAGGGCGTTTCTCCAACTATTGCCAGGCGTCCTCCGGGTGGGTGAAGAAAAGTGACTTCTCTTTGTAGATGACCTTTAACTTCGCTGGGAATAGGAGCATGTAAGAGATATGAAGTTCCCGCAATTTCGCCTTCACTGCGTCAAAGGAGCGGCGCTGCTTCTGGACCTCTTGGCTATAGTCTGGGAAAATCATAATGGTCGTGTTTTCCAGTCGGATCCCCCCATTTTTCTAGCTTCTCGCAGGATCAGGTCCTGATCTGCAAAGTTAAGGAACCTAGCGATTACCGGTCTGGGTCTGGCCCCCTTTGGTGGCCTTACCAGGAGAGCCCTGTGCGCCCTTTCGATGATGAAGCAGGATGAGAACCACACCGTAGGGAATGTTTTGGTTAGCCAGGCGTGGAGGAATGCTGCCATATTTGTTCCTTCAATTCCCTCTCTAAATCCTACGAAGCGCAGGTTATTGCGTCTCGCCCTGTTTTCGGCGTCGTCAACCTTCCACATCAGTTGGCAATGGGATGCTTTGAGTTCTGCCATGTCTTTCCTCAGGGTTGTGATCGAATCTTCGGCCTCTCCTAAGCGTGTCTCCACTGTGGTCACCCTCTCCGATAAGTTCCGGAAGTCTTGCCTCAGCAGTGTTACTTCGGAGCCCACCTCGCTGATCTTAACTTCTAGAGCCGCTCGGGATTCCTGGATGTCGGCTCGTGACGCCTGAATGGCTTCCATCAGGAAATCGGTGTCCGTCCGCGTTCCAGAGGTAGTGTGGAGGGTATCCGTTGATTGTTTAGGGGTGGCAAAATTGTCCATTGGCCTTTGCTTAGCGGGCTTGGGGAGGGTGTCCTTCTTCCCCATGCCTTACAATGTCTTGACGTTAAGCCCGCTGGCCACTTGTGTTACCCTCAGCCTCTTACTATCTGGCCGGAGTCAGATGTCAATGTCTTCCGGGGTCCGGTGCAACATATGGCAGTTCCACTTCCTTACGGCGTGGACGTCGTGTACCTTTTCGTTGTTCCGCTTCTCGAGGGCTCCGGGTCGAATGGCCAGCCGAGTGCAGGGCCCAGGTCGCGTTTCCATGTCCGCCACTCTATAGGGCTGCAGGGCGTGTTAGCCGTCACTCCTAGTGCCCGTGTCCGCCTTCCAGCTGATGTCTGGGGTGCACCCCCACCGTGCCCCTGGCCCCAACAGTGCCAGAGGATTCTCCCAAGGGGGGGAAGGGCTCCCTAGTAAGATAGGTGATTGTGGGGGCCCCACGGGGGCGATTTCCTTATGTGTAAGCGGAGGGCCGGGTCAGTGGGTACAGGCTCCACCTCAGTCTGAGATTTGAAGGAGTCTTGCTGCTGCAAGGCCTATGCACAGCAGTGGGGACCAGCGTAATATCAGGAGCACAGACGAGATCTATTTTTCAATGACGGTCAGTGTCCGTCCTGTCGGGGAAGTCCAGGCGGTCTCCCAGGGCTCTGTCTCCGTCCTCTCTGCCGCCCGCTGATCTTGGTCGTTGCGCCTCGCGCTCTCACCTCTCGGCCAGCCCATCGTGCTCAGGACAGCCTCCATCTCAGCCCTGCCGCCTCTCCACCACTGCAGGTGCCATGTTGGTGCAGTATGCCGGTCCCTCCGGAGCACGCCGATGCCTCACCGGGGCCTCCGGAAACTGCGCCGCCCCACCCGGGGGCCCCCTCGCCAGGACCCTCCTCGCTGCGGTCCGCTTCTGGGCCCGGAAACCCGGTGACTGCGCCGTTCTCAGGGTTCTTCTTTGGCGGCCGCCATCTTGCCGCCGTCGGGTCTCCCGAGTCGGAGCAATCAAGTCAGTAATTAGGCGGCCACGGTCCTGCAAGAGAAACGTAGGTGACCTGTGGGGGGTCTGACTGCTTCTAGACGACCCTCTCGCTATTTTGGTGGCTCTGGGGTGATTAGAATGGCGGATTCAGGTGCAGCTCGCCGGGAGCTCCGGAGGGTCACGTCTTATCGAGCCATGCTGCTGGCCACGCCCGGTGAAAAAGAAACTTATGGTGACTGAGGTGGAATGTGTCATGCCTTACCCAGCCAAGCTTAAAGTGGAACATGAGGAGAGAACGCACTTCTTCACTTCGCCTACTGATGGTGCAGATATTAGCAAGAAGTAGTAGAGAAGTGTGGCTCAATGGTTAGAGCGGCAGACCCTGATGCAGGAGTCTGGCCGGGACCAGGGTTCAATTCCCGCCTCGGCGGGTCTCGGGCTCAATTTCCTCGGACCTGATAATTCTCGCCTCGATGCCTATTCTGATCTTGAGCCCCACTCTGCACCTCTGGGCAATAGCTTGCTTAATCTCTACAATGGCCCCAACAACGCTGAGGACGCCTGACTTCACCTTGGGGGTGCCCAGGAGTGGGCTCCTCACGGGGAAAGGCCAGGAAGGGTTTCTCG
Source organism: Lissotriton vulgaris (assembly GCF_964263255.1). Lineage (NCBI taxonomy): Eukaryota > Metazoa > Chordata > Amphibia > Caudata > Salamandridae > Lissotriton > Lissotriton vulgaris. The sequence continues at coordinate 388,736,547 of NC_141687.1, forward strand.
GCGGTATTCATACAAGCGCCGAGCTGCCTACGGGTATCCTTAAGTACATTGGCAAGAGGTGAATATTGCTGGAGGACCTACAGAAGGTCCAAGCAATGAGTGACTTTGACTCGTACTATATAATGTACCTCTACATTTTCTTGAAATAGACGCAAACTTTTGGGCAAATGTGCGTTAATACAAAAATGTTGCATAATCACCACTTTCCTCTAGTTTTCAAGTTATTGTCATGTTGATGCTTGCTATATCATATTTCGGGCTCTAATATCATCTTGATATACTAGATTAAACACAGAGCACTGCCATTAGGTTCACGATGCAGGGAGTTGACCGCTTGCCACTAGCATGTGTGTGCCCCACGTATCTGCCACACCTGTTTAACTCATGTTTGAGGACTATTTGGGCAAATACACGTATTGTTAATGAGAGGGTTCGGTGTGGGAGGGCATAAGGGAATTGGTTGGGAGTTCTGTTAGTTGCTAAGTGATATCACAGATTGGGTGACTAGATTACATATTCTATATCTGCAATGTAAAGTTACCACACTCTGATATCCATTACCATGATTGTATTAGAATCACAAAGGGAGTTTAATAACAGCTAAAGCTCCTTTTTGCGATTACAAAACCTGTGATGTTGTGAGTCTCGGAATCTGCAACCACAACAGGACCTTGTACAGAAGGCCTTTGGTCCCTTTTTACCTGGAGAGGTTTTACACAGTCATAATTTCATATGTCAAACGAACAAACATGTAGTACTCAAATGAAATGACACATGTATGTGTGTGAACCTGCCAAGGAGTATTTATCTATGAAACAATACAGGCCTTTAAAAATAAATCCGAGGGTTGGGACTGTATTGTGCAAGTGTGCTTAGTCCAGATGTCACAATGGTAAGAGAAAAGCATACAGCAAAACTTGATTAGTGGAAAGAAGAAAAAAGTGCATTCCAGGCTGAATTCTTTTTAAACAAGGGCCAAAGAATGAACATATTTTAACTACGAGAATGTGTCCAAAAGATCAATCTTAAAGGAGAATTGGTTGACATTTCTAACCTCTCGTATTGGTCAGCTGGTCTTCATCAGGACACAAAAGCACCGCAGTCATTATGTGAACAGTGGGGAATTATTCTACTGATGCAGTCAATTCAAGTCAAGGTGTCCGGATAGCATTTCAAGTGTGTGTGGTAGGCTTTAGTGAGCAATAGTGATTAATACGGTAGCTAAAAAGGGCCATCTGTATGAGCTGCATGGTGCAGGACAACCGTCTCTCTCATGCACTGGAGGTAGCAATACCTAAGTATATACAAATATATAATTAGGAACTATCTATAACTTGAGAGGGACTTTGAAAAGTGTCAACACTGGTTTCCCAGGCATCAGAATATAAGGCATAAAGTGAAGCAGTGCAAAACAGGTTTTACTTTGCAGCTCAAAGCAGTTTTGGCCAGGTTTTCAGGAACTGTGTATAGTGTTTATCAGTGGTATAAGCTCCAATCCTATTTCCATCTTTGTTTATCCAGAACAGCCATTTGGTTGGTCTCTTGAAATGGTCTTTCGTACCAGAGAACACCATTATAAACCTAGCGACAGAACCGTTTTTATTCTACATTGTCACACTCCATGTCCCAGTACTACCTTCAAGCTAGATGGTCATCATCTAGATATTGAGCTCTCCATAAGCATTGCACTCGACTATTCAAATAAGTCTATACAAATTCTCACTTCTCCCTTATGCTCTGCCTTTACATTAGGTCATTGTACTCAGCATCCAGCCACCTTTTAACTGTCTGTAAACTGGCATATGACACATCATAGTTCTGCACCTTCCGCATGTTGATTCCTATTCACTGAAATGTCCTTTTTACCCAAATGTGTGCCACCTCCTCACTTCCAGCATTCAAAGTCGACATCAAAGCGCACCTCCTCCAGCTTGATACCAAACATAATACTTAAACCTTCCACTCCAAAACCTATTTTCCCCTGCAAATAAGTAAAATATATAGAATATAAGGGCCTCATTATGTAAGCCACAGAATTTTCCATGAGGCTAATAGCGCTCTAAGAGCTACCTTCAGAAATTACAAGGCCAGCAGAAACACGGCAGACCTATTTTTGTTATGTATTTATTTAATCTTCGCCAAAAAGACTAGAGCGTAGAATTATGAATGTCAGAAGATAATTCAACCATCTGAGAAAAGACATTTCCTGCAGCCAAACAGAGAAACATCTATTGAAGAGAAGTTTTAGCTCATTCTTGCAGGTTGTCAATGGAGAAGGATAAGTAATGCCTAGACTTGGAGGGAGAGAAGTACAGATTCTTGACGTGCGGCCAGAAAAGGACTGTGTCACCTTTTAGAAGGCTTGAGAGTCTAAGAGAAGTGTTTCCTTACTAGCATAATGAGCATGACAGTACTTTTCTCCCATTTTTGGGATCCAGCGACAAAGGATGTCGTAGCATGAAATGCTGCCTTTTAATAAGTAAAATGTAGAGTAGTAAGTCCAGAAAGAAGCGAGTTACCATAATCATTCATTGACAGCAACATGGATTGAACTGGAGTTTTGATGTAAACTGTTGATTCACCCAAAAGAGTCCTAGTTGTAGTTCTACTTTAAAATAGATACTCGTCAACATTGCTTTCATTTTTGTTTAAAGTTTAAGGGGCCGATTCACAGAACTAACTTACGACAAAATCCTAAACTTACTACTCTTGATACTCACAGAAGGCATTTAATAGTCTTAAGATAGCCAGTCAGCTCCTGAGGCACAGCCGGGAGCAGCAGTGTATTGTTTGTTTTTATTGTGTAAATCCTAAAATTTTGACTCTGCTTTTAAAACTTACCCTCCTGTCTGCTGCACGATTACTGTGCACAGGCACCCATTGCAACCCAAAAACGAGCGCTGGGTAGGGCGAAATCGACGGTCCCACCAGCTGGATCCCTCACGCTAGGACGGGGACACGCCCACTCGAGGCCACGCCCCTTTTTCGTCAATTTCAGTTAAATAGCGCGCTCTAACACAGGCGCCTTGATAGCCAGTCAGCTCCTGAGGCACAGCCGGGAGCAGCAGTGTATTGTTTGTTTTTATTGTGTAAATCCTAAAATTTTGACTCTGCTTTTAAAACTTACCCTCCTGTCTGCTGCACGATTACTGTGCACAGGCACCCATTGCAACCCAAAAACGAGCGCTGGGTAGGGCGAAATCGACGGTCCCACCAGCTGGATCCCTCACGCTAGGATGGGGACACGCCCACTCGAGGCCACGCCCTCTTCAGTGCCCCCTTGCTATAAACATGTGCATGTGCCGGAAGCGCAGCGGACGAGCGCAGCGGGCGCGACGAATGCGCGCCAAAGGCGCGCATAAGGCAAGCTCGTCTGCGCTCGTCCGCGCCGAGTCCGGGCCTAGGGCCACCCCCCTAACACCCCTTACTACGAAACCCAGGCAGTACAGCTCCGAAAAACTCTTAGAGCTAAGACTCCTACAAATGAACTGTATCCAGCATCCTTACCACGTTGAATGTCTTCCGTATATATGCAACCTCTGCAAATGCACCCTCAAGCCCCCCCCACCCTCGGACCAGTGCCACGAGTACCGCATGTTCTTGCTTAACTGTAGGTCTCTGCCCAAGCATAAGAACGAATTTGCACTCTTGATGGAGGTGCACAAGCCCGACATTGTTTTCCTAACGGAAACCTGGCTCACCTTAGACTCGGACCCAGCCTTGGTTACAGCCATTCCCCCTGGCTTTAAAATCTCCCACCAAGACCGCCCAAAAGGCAGAGGAGGAGGATTAGCAATTGTTCACAAAGAGCAGTTCCTCTGCCGAATCATCGCAGAAAGCATCCCAGACTGCGAAAGCCTAGCGTTTAGTCTGGAGCTCTCGCCGAACAACTGCTTCTCAGGCACCCTCATATACAGACCTCCCGGCCCCCCAAAACAATTCCACATCCAACTAGCACGGATTGTGGCAGATCGTGTCAGCAGTTCCGCCAATTTCACATTGTTGGGTGACCTTAACTTTCACTTCGATACCAGATCACACAGCAGCTCTTCTTACCGACGACCTTGCCGCGTTACAATTACACCAACTGGTCAGCTCCCCTACCCACGATCAAGGACACCTGCTTGACCCAGTTTTCAGTAATTGTACTAATTTGACAACTAGTCCACCCCTCCCTCTCCCCTGGACTGACCATCTACTGGTCCCTTTTCTATGGCACACCACCAGACCCCCAGCCACCAAACCCACTATAAGAATAGCTAGACCGTGGTCCCGCCTCCCTATCGAGACATGGACCAAAAAACTGTCCAGTAACACACCCCCGCTTAATGAGGACCCATGCCTCGCAAACCTTTCTTATGAGGAATGGATTACCAAGTCACTCGACCTTTCCCTACCTAAACGGAAAACCACCACAAAACGCTGCCACAAATCAGCTCCATGGTACTCTGAATCCCTCAGAACTACAAAATGTCAGTGTAGACAAGCAGAAAGGAAATGGCGCCTGGACTCTCTGCCAGAAAACAAAATCCAATACCAAAAACTACTCAAAATATATAAAGAACAAATCAAGGCCAGCAAAACAGCCTATTTCGCCAACGAAATTATCCTGGCGAAATCTAAACCCAGGGAAATTTTCCGCATCGTGAAAAGCCTCACCAAATTACCACCCAGTCTAGATGAGACTAAGACCGCAGAACACTGCAACAACATGGCAGATTTTTTCCTGCAAAAAATTACTACCATTTATGCATCATTCCCTGCTCCTCCCAGCACCCCCTCTATCGCAAGCCATTCTGACCTGAACTCCACCCCCACTTTGGACCACTTTGCTCTTCTTAACCTCTCGACTCTTGAGTCCTTGGCAAAAAAAGTCAAATCCAGGTCTCCGGGGGACCCAGCCCCGCCAGACATCATTATGTCAGCCTCGGCTATCACCCTGCCCGTCATCATGGACCTCCTTAACTCCTCCATTATTACTGGCGTAGTCCCGCCACAATGGAAACAAGCCATGGTCCGAGCACTATTAAAGAAGCCCACTTTGGATCCCTCGAACCTCAGTAACTACCGGCCAATCTCTCTCCTTCCCTGGCTTGGTAAAATCCTAGAGAGACACATCAACAGCCAGTTGATCAAATATCTCGAAAACCACCAGCTTCTTGATCCTACTCAAACGGGCTTCAGATCAAGACATGGCACCGAAACCGCGCTCCTCATGGTCACTGAGGAATCCAGAAACATCCTGGACCAGGGAGGATCAGTGGCAGTGATCCTCCTTGACTTAAGCGCGGCTTTCGACACGGTCAGCCATGACACTCTGCTGGACCGCATGGCAAACATCGGCATAAAGGACAAAGCCTTGTCTTGGTTTGAATCCTTCTTACAGGACAGATCCTTTCGGGTATTTGATGGAACTTCCTCCTCTACCAGCAGACCATCAAAATGTGGAGTCCCGCAGGGCTCCTCACTGAGCCCGGCGCTCTTCAACATATATATGAGGCCACTGGCTGAAGTTGTTCGTCAGTATGGAATTAAGATCATTTCATATGCTGACGACACTCAGCTAGTGGTCTCACTGGCACAGGAAGTTAACCAGACCTCAAAAGGAGGGCTGAGGAAATGCCTAGAGGAAGTCAAGGACTGGATGTCCTCCTCCTCATTAAAAATGAATGGAGACAAGACAGAGCTTATGCTCCTGGGCCCTGCCAACCCTAACTCCCTCAGCACTCTATTGCCACCCTGCCTGGGCACCCCTCCGGCCCCAAAGGACAGCATCAAGAGCCTTGGGGTGTGGCTAGACAGATCTCTGTCCTTCGGCACCCAATCCACCAAACTGGCAGCCACCTGCTTCGGCCTCCTCAGAGTGCTAAGGAAGGTACTCCATCTTCTACCGATGGAGGCAAAACAAGTAGCCATTCAGGGTGGATTATAACAACGCCCTCTACCTCGCCGCCCCTGAGTACACGATACGGAGATTACAGACGGTGCAGAACTGTGCCGCGCGCACTTTGCTTCAGATCCCTCGACGTCAATCAGTCAAAAATGGACTGAAAAAACTGCATTGGCTACCCATTCCCCAAAGAATACAATTCAAAGCCTTATGCATTGCGCACCAGGCGTTCTGGAAAACGGGTCCTCTCATCACTCGCAACCTAGTGTCACACTACCTCCCCACTAGGAATTTGCGATCCAGCCAGACCTTCACGGCCACAATTCCCAAAATAAAAAAGTCCAGAACTGGCGGTAGGACTTTCACCTACAACGCTTCCAAGCTATGGAACACCCTACCCCTCCACCTAAGGAAAAATTCCAATCTCACCTCATTCAGGAAACAGCTAAAAACATTCCTCTTCACTGCTGCCCAATAACACCGGGCTACCTCCTCTTGTTCTGTTGGTTTCTTAGCGCTTGGACGCCCCCGGGCAGCAATCGCGCTCTACAAATCGACATACAAATACAAATACAAATTAGGATTTTGTCTTAAATTAGGATTTTGTCTTAAATTAGGATTTTGTCCTAAATTAGGATTTCGTCTTAAATTAGGATTTTTTCCTAAATTAGGATTTTGACCTAAATTATTATTTTGTCCTAAGTTTGAATTTTGTCCTAAGTTAGGATTTTGTCATGATCCTGGACTTCTTCAGGTAAGTCCCACAAAAAGTCCAAGAAGTCAAAGCGCTCTTCGACTTCTGTTTCTGTTCCATTCATCGGACGATGTGAGGGAATAATGACACAAATCCAGGCAACATCACCAGGTTGTACCAGTGGAGCTAGCACTGCACACTGTGTCTGTTCTATGGTTCCATGAGTTTCCCTGAATCTGAGCCATCCCCCCTGCCCAACTGTGTGAGTTTTATGAGGCCTTGAGCCTCATTTTTGAGCGGTTGAATCTATCTGGATTGCCTTCAACCCCACGTGTTACAATGTGACTCTGACTGAGGTTCTGTTGGTGGGTTTGCCCTCAGCGCCAGTATCCGTTGATGGTTCTGGATGCAACTTTGTGCTACAGGGACTGTTCTAGTGGTGCCGTTCCCGGAACCTCAAACACCAATCAGCGGCACTGATTCCCTCATGATTCCTGACTCTTATACAGCGCCGGACAGGCATCGCCCAAGTCTGGCTCCGGCAACAAGCAGGCCCACATGGCTTGAATTGGAACCCTATTTTTCAGTAGTACCCTCAGAGGAACACGAATGGAGGGGATCTGAGGATCCCTATGACTACTCTGCCCCCCAGCAGAATCCATGGCCGATGACACCTGGTATGAGGACCTCGCTGATGCCAGTGGTTTGGACACCACCCCAGGTGCTAGCCTCCTTTCTTCTCCTGCATTTCTGTGTTGGAAGGGGCTTCTTTCACAATAGTGGGCCAGAGAACAGCTGAGGTCCTCGATGTTCAGCTGCCAATGGTTGAGTCAAGACCAATATCTTGACAGAGGTACTTTAATTAATGAAGTCCTCACGGATGTCCTGCTTGGGGCCTGGGAAAAGCCCTTCACAGGCACTTCTGCACACAGGACTATCTCTCAATGCCAGCGCCCCACGCCTGGCAATCCAGCCTTCCTTACTGAGCACCCACCCCATAGAGCATAGTGGTCCAGGTCTCACCTTCCAGGATAAATCTCGGCATGTTACCTAAAACATCTCCAGATATGGAATCTAAGAGGCTGGATAGCTTTGGAAAGAGGACTTCCTCTTCAAGCAACTTGGCATTTCAATCCCTGAACACTGCATGCTTATTGGGCCATTATTCCCATAACTATACGGGATATGGTTACGCAAGTTCTGCCTATGGTCTCGGAGGAGGCCATAGCCATTCTCTCCCAAGCTATTGCTGAAGGGAGAGATGCAGAAAAGTTCACCATTAGATGTGGACAGAATACAACCGACTTGCTGGGCAAAGCCATTGCTTCCATGGTGGCGCTCCAAATTCATGCCTGGCTGAGAGCCACTGGATTTTCGGGCATGTCCAGGCCTTTTTGGCAAAAGGCGGATTCAAGGACCTAGCAGGAGGGCTACTGCTAGGTCATTGGGGCTCACCTTTGCCCCACAACAGCCATATTCCACCTTCCACCACTTCTGTGGCTATGGTAAGGGCGATCAGCTGTGTCCCTTTTTCCCAAGCCAACCCCTGCAGCAGGCATTGCAGTCTTTTCATGGCCATGGATGCGGTTCCCACAAACCTTGTGGGAACCAAAGCCAAAAGTCACCCCAATTCATCCCTCTTGGCAGCTGCAACAGCAAAGCCTCTTTAGTTTGCACTCCTTCCATAATGGGCACCCAGTTGGTGGCACCATCTGCCCCAATAGTGGGAAATCACTTCCAACAAATGGGTGCCCAGATTGTCCAGCCAGGCTATGCCCTACCATCCCAACAGAACCTGCTTCTGTTGCCACTGTCCAACAATCGGCTGACGCAGGTCCAGCTCTCGCTGTTGCGGCAGGAAGTACTGGCCAAATCATCCATTGAGAGGGTGCCGGCATCAGAAGTAGGTTGTGGTTGCTATTCCTGCTACTTTATGGTGCAGAAAAAGAATGGACATCTCTCTCCTATTCTGGACTTACGCCCTATCATCTACTTCCTGAATAAAAAAAATATTCAAGCTGCTTACGTTGGCTCATGTACTGTCTGCCCTCGACCCTGGAGAATGGAAGACAGCGCTAGTCTTGCAGGACACCTACTTCCAGATCCCGGTGCTGCCTGACAACAGGCGTTAACTGTTATTCATGGTAGGCCCAGGTAGCAGTTTGATGTGCTCCCTTTTTTCCTTACCAGAGACCCTTGGGTGTTCGCCATGGTGATGGCTGTGGTTGCAGCATATCTACTGACGTCAGTGGTTCCAGACTTCCTATACCTAAAAAACTGGCTTTTGAAAATAGGATTGCATAGTCAGCTGTCTCCCACCTCCAAACTACAGCAAACCTCCTGCTTTTGCTGGGGTTCACTATCAACGTGCCGAAGTCATACCTTCCACCCCAGAGCTGATTTCTGATTCACTTAATTCCTGTGGGAATGGTAGAGTGCTCCCTGTGGCTGAGAGCTGTTGGCGGCGGATGTTTTCAAACTTGCGTGCAAAGGTATAGATCCTTCCATGCAGATAGTCATTCCTGTCGTGTTGGAATTTTTCAGCTTTTCTTTCCTTAATGGTATTTTCATGCTTTTGTACTCTTGCTTTGATATCAGTCAAGCCTTTGTTCACCTCATCTTGGTTTGATAGTTTTCCAAGTTCTGTCATGATACATTCGATTTTCAGAAGTAGTTTTTCTCTTTCAGTGGTCGCATATTTGATTAATATGCGCAGCATGTTGCGTGATGATTCTGCATTGTTATTCGCCCAGTCTTGGAGCACGTCAGGGTCCGGGTTTTCGTAGGTTGGTGCTACGAGGATTCTCAACCCCCTCTGAATTTTCCCCACTTCCAGGTATCTCTTCAAGGAGGTGCATTCCCACCATTTGGCTACTTCTTGTTTTCGCAATTTTTCCAGTTCCACCAACAGCCTTTTGACATCACTGCCTCCGGTTGCCTGTTGTGTATTTTTACTGGTGGATGGTGTTGTTAGTTCTTCATCCTTGTCCCTGAAAATGTCTAGCGCCGCCACTTTGCGCTCTTTTTCCCATTCATCTGCCATCATAGTTGGAAGGGTAGTTGACTTTGACACACAATGCCTGTGACTGCGCGGGCACCACGCTCAGGACTACCTCTCCCGCTAGCTTATCTGATGCGAGTCGGCTCTACAAAACCCCTTAGCGCTTTGGTGAGTCTCACTAAATCTCTGTTTGCCCTCCGGCCCCCACAGAATCAGGATACTCACGGTTACGCTGTTGAAGAGATGTCTGCTTTTCTAGATTTCCAGCTGCGGGGGGCTCTGTTTTCCTCTACTCGAAGAGTTGTTCAAAAAGTTTTTCTGGTTACTGAGATCACCAGATCTAGGAGGGTCGGCTCCAGAATGCCTCAAATATAGTTCCAATCCTGGTTCTGTTATGTTGTGTTATGTTATGTTAAGTGTTGCTTATAGAGCGCACTGACACCGAAGCTTCCTGGCGCTGGTAGACAGAACAAAGTGAGGGGAAGGCAGAGGAACTGAGTCTACGTGGGGGTGGGAAAGAGGTAAGTTTTTAGCATTTTCCTACATTTGAGAAAAGAGGAGCAGGATTTAATAGAGGAAGGGAGGAGGTTCCAGAGCCCAGGGGCTAGGTGAGAGAACCGGCGTCTGCCGAATCTCTTAGTTTTGCTCCTGGGGGTGATCAGCAAGTCGCGGTGGGCGGATCGAAGATTACGTGTGGGGCAGTAAGGGTGGATGGTAGATTTTAGGAAAGCAGGGGAAGGGCAATGGAGTGCCTTAAAGGTGAGACAAGCCACCTTAAAGGCAGCCCTTTGCTCAACCGGGAGCCAATGCAGGTTCGTAAGCAAAGGATTAGCTGATTGCCATCTAGGTGTTCCATGGATCAGGCGGGCAGCCTGGTTCTGAACGATTTGAAGGCGTTGAGTCAGGTATTGTGGCAAACCGTGGTAGATGGCATTGGAAAAATTCAAACGGGAGAGTACCAGCGAAATGACAGTTTGGGTGAGTGCTGCCGGGGGGAGAAGGTGGAGGATTTTGCAGATCCTCCGAAGTTGGAACATACAGGAGGAAACCACCGCTCCCACCTGAGCACTAAGAGAAAGCTCGGTGTCAATAATGACACCCAGACTTTTTACTGATTTTGCTGGGACGGGGGGGAGCCAAACTCTGGAGGCCAGAACTGTGGACCCCAGTAGGTAGAACTGAGTCCGGGAAGTAGGAGCTCAGTTTTACCGGGGTTCAACTTCAATTGGTTCTGGTTCATCCAGAGTTGGATATGGGTCATGGCTCCATGAAAAGTTGTGATGGCATTAGGTGAATTAAGGGGGAAGATGATTTGGAGATCGTCAGCATAGTTATAGGTGACGATGTCCCATTTCAGAAGCGATTGAATGAGTGGCCGGAGGTAAAGATTGAAGAGGAGCGGGGAGAGGGAAGAGCCTTGCAATATTCAAATATGCAATATTCAAAACAGGCACCGACTCCGTGGGTTGAAGATCAAAGATTAATTTATTCCAAAACGACCAGACGCGTTTCGGCAGAAAAGGCCGCCTTGTAAACTACATCTGTGTTCACCAAAGAAATGAGCATTTTTATAGTAGTACCGAGAAGCCACTAGAGGGTTGCCAGGGCAACTTGTGAGGTAGTGATAGACATGGAAAAGTTAGTGTCATTTAAAATGCAAGTCATAGTTATACCATTAAAGACATGTAAACGAAAATTTACATTGAAATGTTTCAACAATTCTTGCTGGTGCTTCATTCGATCATTCACATTGCTCTGTGTTTTTTAAAACAATTTTGTATCCTTGAATTTTTAAGCTATGCTTCCTCATGTGGTGCTTTTTCAAGTGTCAGTACGTGCAGCAATTGACATAGACAAAGTAATTGAAGGGTATATACACTGGGCAGCCAGTGCCATGAAGACTACCCCGCTGCTCGCCGCAGACACGTGTATTTCAGATTGGGACATGTTACAAGGAACAACGAACCTGTTTGATGGAGCGCAAGAGAAGCAACGGATTCAGAGGGGGATAGTCAGCGACCCAACGGGCAATAACCAGGAGGTAATTAACGCAAGCGGCACCCACTATGGACTGTGTAAAACTGCTCTGGACTACATAGACCAGTGTCCTTTGCGACAACACGCCCAATGGGGCAGGACTTTGACTCACTATTTTACCCGTGAAAAACATTGTGGACGCTTCCGTCTCCCTCACCAATGCCATGCCATGAAGAAGGGATAATTCTCGAAACGCGTAGGCAAGTGGTGTTACACTACGCTGTGAGTTCCTCTTTGTGTCTGCTGCTGCTCCCCAAATAAAGAAGGTTTAATCCAGCGTTGTGTGGGTGTCTTCAATTGCGGTGCAGATTCTTATGCAATATACAGTGGCCAGCCAGGGCCACGAAGACCTCGCCGCAGATCTGTGTGTCTCAGGTTGGGACACGTTACACGGAACAACGCACCTGTTCAACGGAGCGCAAGAGAAGCAACGGATTCAGAGGGGGATCGTCAGCGACCCAACGGGCAATAACCAGGAGGGATTAACGCAAGCTGCACCCACTATGGACTGTGCAAAACGTCTCTGGACTACATAGACCAGTGTGCTTTTTGAAAACACGCCCAATGGGGCACGACTTTGACTCACTATTTTACCTGTGAAAAACATTGTGCACGCTTCCGTCTCCCTCACCAACGCCATGCCATGAAGAAGGGATCATTCTCGAAAAGCGTAGGTAAGTGGTGTTACACTACGTTGTGGGTTCCTTTTTGTGTCCACTGCTGCTCCCCGAATAAAGAGGGTTTAATCCAGCATTGTTTGTGTGTCTTCAATTGCAGTGCAGATTCATATGGAATATACAGTGGCCGGCCAGGGCCACAAAGACACCCCTCTGCTCGCCGCAGATCCGTGTGCCTCAGGTTGGTACACATTCCACGGAACAACGTACCTGTTCGACGGAGCACAAGAGAAGCAACGGATTCAGAGGGGGATCGTCAGTGGCCCAATGGGCAAGAACCAGGAGGGATTAACGCAAGCGCCACTATGGACTGGGTAAAACTGCTCTGGACTACATAGACCAGTGTGCTTTGCGACAACACGCCCAATGGGGCTGGTCTTCCACTCACTATTTTACACGTGAAAAACATTGTGCACGCTACCGTCTCCCTCAACAACGCCATGCCATGAAGAAGGGATAATTCTCTAAATGCTTAGGCAAGTGGTGTTACACTACGCTCTGGGTTTCTCTTTGTGTCCACTGCTGCTCCCTCAATAAAGAGCGTTTAATCCAGCATTGTGTGGGTGTCTTCACTCTTCGCTCGAAAGAAAGCAGAGGCCACAGAGGGGAACACCAACAAAGCTGTTTATTTACAGGATATGGCGAATGCATTTCGGCATGTTTGTGCCTTCCTCAGCGCCCAAGCAGTTCGAATCCTGTCCTTAGCGCAAATGCGTGTCCTGCCACTTATTTGGAGATCCAAACAATCTCCACCCCCAGCGGCTATGTCAGCACACCTGATGCTAGTCCTGTGATCTTCCATGGACTGCAAGACCCAGAATGCCTTTTGAACCTCGCAGGTAAGTTTGTGAGTGGGGGAAATTTTGCCAAGTGGTAGCGCTTGATGCAGGACCCTGCGCAAAGTTCAAAACAATCTTCCTGCTTGAAATACAAGTAAATGCAGCCTCCTTGGGTCCCCAACTGCTCCAACCTTGAATGCTTGGGAATCCATTACAGTGGGTGAAGAACCGGGTTTTAGAACCCAGCAGCGCCAGGGAAATCGCTCGACGTCTTCGGATTCCCCTGCCTCAGCAAACAGAGACACGGGACACTTCTCGATGACGTCAAAGACCAAAGTTTATTGGCTGCAACCAGGAACAGAGGTCTACGAAGCACAACATAGGTGGTTCGCTAGAGACTGCACAATTTCAATGAGCGGAGCATGGTCTTTTATGCCAAAAATCACATTCCAAAGTAGCATCGATTACATACAAACTAACCAATCACAGTTTGACATTTCAAAAGTAGCGCATGACGACAATCCCATTTTCCGTTGTCCAGCCCACCAGAAATGACCAAGCACATTCCAATATCTTGTCGGATCAGACCGGACAAACCCATCATAAAACTTCAACCCAAATCAGTGATTATGTCGTAAAGGAAGGAGCAGAAACAGATGAGAAGCAAGATAGAAAGTTGGGTGCAGTGTACTGTAAACTCAGCAATGTCCTGCTCTTTGATCTTTATCTGACCAGCTGCTTAACAAGGAACTGGCTCAGCGAGGTCAGCCTCGGGCAAGGGAGTCAGTTCGGCCAGGTCATTCAAAAGTCAGCTAAGGTGTACGTGTCCCAAGGACTCGCTCGGCCGCAGTCATCGGCCTATGTGAGGGCAACCACACAAAATGGCTGCCGTACACAAAATGGAGCCCGAGGGTTCAAACAAAATCCCTGAATACGTAGTGTTCTCATTGATCGATTAAGACGAAAACACTCGTACACACCGCACTCGTGATTTGCGGTCCGCTGACACCAAAATCATCTATTTCCGACGACCTTTCTTGAACGGGTTCGGAACCACCGAACCACAGACCCTCGAACTACGGAACTACATGGGGGCAGATAGACCATGCTCTCTGCCCAGCATGAGGTGGGATACCTCAATACCACCTGCTTTTTCCTCCCAGCACCCAGGCGAGCCCAGGCTATCCGATCCCTCGGTGAACAAAGAGCTGCCGTAGGCAGAAAGCCAGTAAAGTCCAGGCCACTTAACGGAGCAGGAGCCTCTGTAACACGTCTCTGGCCGACGTGATAATTGTGCAACAAAACCCTTCTTCGCTCGAAAGAAAGCAGAAGCCACAGAGGGGAACACCAACAAAGCTGTTTATTTACAGGATATGGCGAATGCATTTCGGCATGTTTGTGCCTTCCTCAGCGCCCAAGCAGTTCGAATCCTGTCCTTAGCGCAAATGTGTGTCCTGCCACTTATTTGGAGATCCAAACAGGCTCCACCCCCAACGACGATGTCAGCACACCTGATGTTAGTCCCGTGATCTTTCATGGACTGCAAGACCCAGAATGCCTTTTGAACCTCCCAGGTATATATATATATATAGTTATGTATATATGTATGTGTGTATATATATATATATATATATATGTATATATATATATATATAAATATATAATCGAATTCATCAAGTACAAAGTTTCCTGTTAAGAAATCATAAATTGCGACTTTTAATGATTTGCAATGTGCGATTTCTTTTCGGTCATGCACAAAAGATGAATTTGATAAAAGCACATTGACTTTCACTGAATGCATTTGTATTTTGCAAACCGGCCTACGTACAGATAAAGCCTGATTCTTACCTAATCTGTTATCTAATCATTCCAAATTTATAGGAATCCTAGGCCGACTGGACCTATTTATCTGCTAAGAAGTGTAAAGGGGAAATAGCCTTGCATTTGTAAATTTCCAAATGACCAATGAGATTCAGCTCAAAGGACCACTGACTACAAAATAAATGTTGGGAATTAATCACAAAGTCAAAAATAACTGCCCATACAAGCACCTCAGCACGAGATGAAGGAAATAAATGGGCCCTAATACAAACATAATCCTACGCAGAAGTCTCATCCGACTCAGAATGAGAAGGATAGTTATTTCCAAAAGCATCAAGCACGAAGTGACAGCTCCAATCTGTATCCTTGTACTCATTAACCTAGAAAGGAATGATTAATCTCTTCCTACACTATCGCTAAAGTGACATCCCTACTTAACATTATCCCCAGGCAAGAGAGAAAAAAAGGTGTCAGTAGTGAGGACTTCCTTAGAAGTTCACTCACTTGCATAGGTAAGTAGCCAAAGCTACAGAGCTTGTTCTAAGATGCTCCTACCCCCTGCTCTGCCTCTACTTCCCTTGGGGCTCTATCCCTAATACAAAATCACAAAACAGTAGAACACGCCTTGTTCACGCCCCTTCGGAGGGGTCTCTTTCTCATACTTTTCCATCAGGACTCTGTCTTTGTCCCACAACCGTTTGAATGTCCTTGGGTCCCTAGCACCTTTTCCGCCGAAAGTATCATATCTGCATTCCTGTACACTCCCATGGAGGCTTCTCCAACCATCCTATCTCCTAAACAAAGGGTTATTCTGCTTACGAGATGTATGTCCTTGCACCTGCAACAAGAAGCATGTGACCGGAGCAACCTTGCACGCACACAAAATCTGCTGACTACCTTCAAATTGAGATCCTCTTCCCAAGGAAAATACATTTCTGGCGTACAATATTCATCTAACGTAAGATACTACAGACAGGCCTTCCCATTGCAAAGCATAGATATCAACTAGGCCTTTACACATTTACACATTCATTTCTAACATCACGTTATAAGCATTGATCCATTACTCTGAATACATATTCTAATGCCTCACTTTATACGTGAACTAATTCATTATGCATCATCTAAACACATTTTCGATTAAACGTGACACTGATC
The DNA here is from genome assembly GCF_964263255.1 of Lissotriton vulgaris. NCBI lineage: Eukaryota > Metazoa > Chordata > Amphibia > Caudata > Salamandridae > Lissotriton > Lissotriton vulgaris. Next base: position 388,752,604 of record NC_141687.1, read on the forward strand.
TTCATGAATGACACAATTACATTTCTATTCACTCTAATATATGCTGTTTTTAATACTACATTCCTAATGACTACGCATTAATACCTTCTTCTAGATATGCGGGTGCTGACTATCGGTGATTATGATGCACCTCTACAATTTTCAGAATAACATGGTGTTCTATCATTACTAATAGGTCGGTTCACAAAATACAGAATTATAGTGGGTTGCAATTCTACCTATCTCAGTAATATGCATGAGATAGGTTGCATATTGCAACCCACTACAATTGGCTGCACTCACAGACATGCTGGCTTGCTGAGGTCAGTAGATCACTATGTCTGTGATTGTTTTTTTTTTTTAAACGCAGCCCATTTTTTATTTTTTGTAAAGGAAAAAGGGATGTGTTTAAAAAAAAAGCGAAAACTTAAACAAAACTTTTTTAGGAATAGCAGTAGTCTATGGACTACTAACTGCTCCTAAAGAACGTTTTTGTGAACATGGCTGGCCAATGCAGGAGCAGTCACCTCCATGGAAAATGGAAACACAGGATTAGCAAGGACAAAGATATGACAGAAGAACTGAGAGATGGGACAACGGGAGGTGGGACAGGTTGGGGAGACAGTGAAAGTCCTACTATCACCCAGGTCATGAGGACAAATAAAGTTCTGAGCTGTTCAATAACCGTCTCTCGGAGTACACAGACCTCTCCAACACCATCCCGGATACTCTGCGAGAGCGCTCCCTGAATCTCTCTAATTGGCCTCAGGGCCTTCTTGGGAGCAGCTATGGACACATATTCTACGGGAAGGGAGTGGGCTTTACAAGAGGCGTGTCTGGCTATAAGTGTTCCTCGACTGTTGTTATTTTCTGGGCGTGAAATGGGATGAGGAGATGATACCTGTGCAGGGGGTGCAGTTGAGGCCCCAGTGGAATCTATAGGCACCTCAGGGGGCAATTAGAGATGAGTGTAGGCCTAAATAGTGGTGGGGGCCTGCTCTTCAGATGCCACAGGTTGTTGTTCCTCAAGGCCAGGAGGAGCCTCAAGATCTGCCTCATGTTGGCTAGTGGTGTCTTCAGTTGCGTCTTCAGACTCAACCAGGAGTCTCTTGGTGACAGATAAGGTCTGTCTCCCTGCAGGTGCACTACCCTGCTGGTAGTTGCTGCTGCCTCCTCACTTGTGATGGAAAATCTTCTTACCCCCTTTTCAATCGTAGATCTTTCTTGCCCCAGGTCCTGCTGGAAGGATCCCTGGCCAGCCCAGTCCACTGAGACGGAATGTGAAAAAGAGACACATTTTGAGTTCTTATGATCATTAGTTCATATCAACAGGATTTTGGATAAAAGGAATAATCTATTCTGTAATACCAGTGCTGACATTGTGGAGACTTTAACAAGCTTATCACTATCCGATGTTGTGATACTAAATGTTGTGCCCTTTTAAATAGGTGGAAATTATATTTGATAAAATAACTTTTCAATGAGACATTCACAGGGAAGAAAGGGTTGTGATAAGAGCTTATGAAGTTGACTAATTCCTGCTGAAAGTTGAAAAAGATGGTTTTCAGCATATTCCACACATTGGTTACCTGAGAGGAGAGTGAGTATGGTATGTATAAGGCAACAAAGCCTTGTAAAGGGTTATTTCTTCTTGAATTTATTTTTATTATTCAGTAAATGAATAAGTAATATAATGGGTATAAAATGTACGATAGTGTGGAAGTAAGGAAAGGGCACGAAATGTCAGCATTACAGAAACTAAGTTGGTCAAAATCGAAATGTAGCAGATCACTAATGTGTAAGTTGGGTTTTGACGATTTTGTTGCCTCAAAATAGAGGATGTTAAAATCATTTCCATAAGGCCAAGATCAGATATTTAGTCAGTCCAAACAAAAATAATACTACTAAACATGTATGTTAGCAAAGTAAAACTTCCAAACCTTTTCCTAGCACACAAAGAACAAATGTTAAATAAATCAAGAAAGGTTAGGGAAGAGCTTAAAGCGAACACATGACAGGATACAATTCTCAAAACATATGCACACTTATGTGAGTATTCAAAAAATACACTTACCGTCTCTCTACTGCTCAAACTCTCCAGCTGATCATGAAGAGTCAGCCAAGCAGCTTTCAGGACTCTCTGATACAGTGGTGTCATGTGGGGGAGCCAAGAATGTGGCTGAGAGGATAAGCCCATTATCTCCTGGGGCTTTATTTGCACCTAGCGACGAAGGTCCTCTTATCCTATGTCAGATGCTAAAGCGATGACCTTCACGAATAGTGCGCTATTCTGTGTAGGGTTGTTGATCAGAAGAATGATGTCTTTAATTTGAACTTAAGTCGTGCATGATGACCACCGAAGATCAGTTATCGTGTCATAAGACACAGCACGTAGCAGAGTGTTGGATGATGAAGTGTAAAACAGATGTACAGTTTTATAGTTTTCAGTATGCTGGTAGCTTTGAAAAGCTCTGCAGGTACCTTTATGGGATTTCATATGATATAGCCAGTCTGGGTGGTTACTGTACCGGGTTGGCCAATTTGAGATTTTGTGTATAGTTGTGGTCCTGTGTTAGCATGGTTGGAGGGAGAGAGAAGTGGAGACGTTGTTATTATTATTTTTTTTTTATTATTATGTTTCTTATATAGCGCCTGAATCGACCCCCGAAGGGGTATCTCCGCGCTTGCCTTGGGAACCCGTCCTGGCTTTTCCCTGTGAGATAGCCCCTACAGGGCATCCCCAAGGTGAAAGCCAGGCATCCCGCAGCGGGGGGGCCGTTGCGGAGATTAAGCAAGCTTAATGCCCAGAGTTGCAGAGTGTGAACCCATAAATTAGGTCAGGCACCGAAGCGAGAATTATCGAGTCCATGGACATTTGAGCTCAAGACCCTGCCGCGTCGGGAATTGAACCCTGGTCCCATGTCTGACCTCTGCTTCAGGGTCTGCCTGCTCTAACCAGTGAGCCACACTTCTCCACACTAGACATATTTCATCCCATCTGTGTGTCTTTGTGCTATGTAAAGACGTGGTCAGAATATATAGATATTTAGGGCCTGCAGTGAATAGACTCTATTAAAGTCCTCCAACTGGATGTATGACGTTACAACGCATACTTTTACAACGCCTACCTTTACAACGCATTTTTTACACCGCAACATCCTTTACAACGCATACCATTACAACGAATTCTTTGAAACTACCTTTACAACGCATTCCACTACAACGCATACTACATTTACAACGCATACCATTACAACGCATAACATTACATTGCATGTAAGGTAAGTATTGGATAGTGTAGGGGTAAAAATTACTATTCTAACTCCAGGGGGTGCAACAGTAGGGTAAGTGTTGGATAGTGTAGGGGTTAAAATTACTATTCGAACTCCAGGGGGTGCAATAGTAGGGTAAGTGTTGGATAGTGTAGGGGTAAAAATTACTATTCTAACTCCAGGGGGTGCAACAGTAGGGTAAGTGTTGGATAGTGTAGGGGTTAAAATTACTATTCGAACTCCAGGGGGTGCAATAGTAGGGTAAATGTTGGATAGTGTAAGGGTACTATGTGTTGTAATGCTATGCGTTGTAATGACTGCGTTGTAATGGCATGCGTTGAGGTGGTGTGTGTTGTAGTGTCATGCGTTGTGATGGTTGCGTTGTAAATGCATGCGTTGTAATGGATGTTGCGTTGTAAAAGTTTCGTTGTAATGGTAGTGCGTTGTAAAAGTTGCATTGTAAAGGTTGTTTCCCCCTCTAACTTGCCCAGTAATGTGTAACAGATCTCTTCAGTTATTCCACGCTTGTTTATTTGGTGATATTTTTTTCTTGGCTGACCATGTTGTTGATGGACAACCCTCATAGCACATATGTCTTATGTGAATTTAAGAGTTATAAGTTAAAGGTTCTTGCTCAGCTCTGCGTTTTATGATTTTAGTATTATTGTGGACCATAATTGTGGAAGTACACAACTATATAATGCCGGGGCAAACCATAGGTCAGCCCTTTGTTGTTTGCCTGAATGACAAAAGCGATTTGCCGGTCAAGTTGTTTGAAATTCCTGGGTTTTAAGCTGAAGATTGTGCTTGCGGTGCGACTGATTTCTGGGCTCTATCGCCAGGATGTGGGTGGAGCAGTTATCTACGAAATAGGCAAGTTTTCAGATGTCTTTGGAAGTTTACAAACTCCAGAGTGCTTCTCAAGCAATCTGGTGGTGAGTTCCAGCGTGTGGCTGATCGCTCTTAAAAATCAGCACCTCCTACGGATTTCTTATGGTAAGGTGGTATGATGATAAGTGGTGCGAGCTTGGAGCCCAGCATTCTGTTTGGTTTTTATTGCATGAATTTAACTTGAAGGTATAGCACTCCATTTCTTTGGGAGGGCTTGTGGCCATACAGAGTGCCTTGAACATTATGCTTTCTCTTGGGTAAAGGCAGAGAAGAAGCCTTGCAGCAGCATTTTGGATGAATTGTATTTTTCGTATAATGAATGTAGGTGCACCAAGGAACAAACTGTTGGCATAGTCAAACTTGGAGGTTACGAGCATGAGGGTGGTTTTCAGTTTACAATGGTATGCAAGGTATAGAAAGATGTGATGTGTTCATTGTGTAGAATGCAATCTTTGTGAAATTGTTAACATGCGGAATCAAGGAGAGGTCTAAATCCATGGTTACTCCTAGGTTTCCAACTACTTTTGATGTTTTCAGAAGGGCTTCACATTTCTTGGGCAGTAGACTGATAGTTTTGCCATTATCTACATGTCATATCTTTGCGGTATTGAACTTTAGATGGTTAATCATCATCAGTGTGTTTATAGCACAAAGGCAGTTATTACGTTTTTAATTCTAGAGGTCTATGGTATATCCATTTAAAAAAAAATTTGGTGTCTGACCTGGGTAACTACTTTACACCCCTGTATACTGGAATTCTGCTTCTGGGTGTGCACTAGTAATTTGTGTGGGTGAAACAGATGCTTACTGGGTTTTGGTACTTATCATTATTTTCCACCATTACTATGATATTTTGCTCCTAGGAGCTTTGCTATCAGTAGTGAACCTCTAGCACATGTGTATGCAAGTTGTGTTTGCTTTTTAATAATCCTGAGGTTAGATATGTAATTTAACGGCTTTAAACTACTTCCATTGTTCACCACTAGGAGGGATTTCCTCTGATGTTAGTAATTTAAGTTTTTTTTGTTGTTATTGTTACCTAGAAATTCAACAACTGAACCTGCTTGCCCAGACAGGGCTCTCACCTAACCAGTTTTCCTGCGGTAAAAGGAGGTTTAGGTTCATATTCATTGAGTCAGTCATTCAGATAGGTAACTCCTTTCTAGGTTTCGCCTGGCATCCGCTGCGCAGCAGCGTTCGCGCAGGCGAAATCTTATGTTTTAACAGTATGTGGCTTTGTCCCGCCTCTCTCTTCCACTGGCTAGCTCCATAAATGGAGGCTAGCCATTGGAAGAGAGATCTGTCCGTCATTGCCGGAGCAGATGTGTGGGCGTTCCGGTGATTTTTTTTGCTCTCTGCCCCTTTGTTAACGTCATTGCGGCGGTGGGCGGATGTTGGGTTTTTTTTTCACCAAGGTTTGTTTTTGGCATTCCTCCGAAGATGGCGCCCGAAAAACAAGCTGGCCAAGGGCTCCCGGCTCTCGCAGGCCCTGGCCTTCCTGGAGGATGAGGAGAAGTCGGTGAAGCACCGCATCTCCACAGCGGAGCTGCCCCCCTGGGTAAGTCGGTGCCTCCTCCGCCCAGCCCGCCCGACCTGTTGCTGTTTCGGACTCCTACTTCCATTTCCCAACAGTGACTTCATCTATCTATGTACGTACGGAGGTAAGACGGGTGGCATAGGGACAACGCCAGTGCCTAAGTATCCGACAAGGGGGCGTCGGAAGTGTGTGTGTGGAAGTCCGAGGCCAGGAAGCTCCCTTAGAGTGTTACGTTCGAAGAGACCAGCAGAACCCCCCAGGCTACCTATGCCACAAACTCAGTGTAATGGCAGGCCTTAAAAACGGGAGACAGCACCGGTGTGTTGCTGCTAGCTTTGTAGTCATGTGGTCCTGTTTGGGGTTTCCGTGGCATGTGTTTGACATTGCTTGTGTGTGTGATCTCCCCACCCTCGACCCCCCTCGTTGCTTGTGTGTGTGATCTCCCCACCCCGACACCCCTGGTTGCTTGTGCGTGTGATCTCCCCACTGACCCCCCCTCGTTGCTTGTGTGTGTGATCTCCCCGACCCCCCCCGTTGCTCGTGCATGTGATCTCCCCACCTCGACCCCCCCTCGTTGCTTCTGCGTGTGATCTCCCCACCCCGACACCCCCTCGTTGCTTGTGCGTGTGTTTTCCCCACCCCGACCCCCCCTGGTTGCTTGTGTGTTTGATCTCCCCACCCCGACCCCCTTATTGCTTGTGCTTGTGATCTCCCCACCCCGACCCCCCTCGTTGCTTGTCCGTGTGATCTCCCCACCCCAACCCCCCCCGTTGCTTGTGCGTGTGATCTCCCAAACCCCCTCGTTGCTTGTGGCTGTGATCTCCCCACCCCGACCCCCTCACTGCTTGTGCGTGTGATCTCCTCCCCCTCGTTGCTTGTGCATGTGATCTCCCCACCCCGACCCCCCGTTGCTTGTGCGTGTGATCTCCCCACCCCGACCCCCCTCATTGCTTCTGCATGTGATCTTCCCACCCGACCCCCCTTGTTGCTTGTGCGTGTGATCTCCCCACCCCCGGCCCACCCTCGTTGCTCGTGCGTGTGATCTCCCCACCCCAACCCCCCTCGTTGCTTGTGCGTGTGATCTCCCCACCCCGACCCCCCCCTCATTGCTTGTGCGTGTGATCTCCCCACCCCCACCCACCCCTCGTTGCTTGTGCGTGTGATCTCCCCACCCCCGACCCCCCTGGTTGCTTGTGCGTGTGATCTCCCCACCCCGACCCCCCTCATCGCTTGTGCGTGTGATCTCCCCACCCTCGTTGCTTGTGCGTGTGATCTCCCCACCCCGACCCCCCTCGTTGCTTGTGCGTGTGATCTCCCCACCCGACTCACCCTTGTTGCTTATGCGTGGGATCTCCCCACCCGACCCTCCTCATTGCTTGTGCGTGTGGTCTCCCCACCGCCGAACCCCCTCATTGCTTGTGCGTGTGATCTCCCCACCCAACCCCCCCTCATTGCTTGTGCGTGTGATCTCCCCACCCCGACCACCCCTCATTGCTTGTGGCTATGATCTCCCCACCCTCGACCCCCCTCGTTGCTTGTGTGTGTGATCTCCCCACCCCGACACCCCTGGTTGCTTGTGCGTGTGATCTCCCCACTGACCCCCCCTCGTTGCTTGTGTGTGTGATCTCCCCGACCCCCCCGTTGCTCGTGCATGTGATCTCCCCACCTCGACCCCCCCCTCGTTGCTTCTGCGTGTGATCTCCCCACCCCGACACCCCCTCGTTGCTTCTGCGTGTGTTTTCCCCACCCCCGACACCCCCTGGCTGCTTGTGTGTGTGATCTCCCCACCCCGACCCCCTCATTGCTTGTGCGTGTGATCTCCCCACCCCCGACACCCCTCGTTGCTTGTGCGTGTGATCTCCCCACCCCAACCCCCCGTTGCTTGTGCGTGTGATCTCCCAAACCCCCTCATTGCTTGTGGCTGTGATCTCCCCACCCCAACCCCCTCACTGCTTGTGCGTGTGATCTCCTCACCCCCAACCCCCCTCGTTGCTTGTGCATGTGATCTCCCCACCCGACCCCCCTCATTGCTTGTGCGTGTGATCTCCCCACCCCGACCCCCCCCGTTGCTTGTGCGTGTGATCTCCCCACCGACCCCCCTTGTTGCTTGTGCGTGTGATCTCCCCACCCCCGGCCCACCCTCGTTGCTTGTGCGTGTGATCTCCCCACCCCAACCCCCCTCGTTGCTCGTGCGTGTGATCTCCCCACCCCGACCCCCCCTCATTGCTTGTGCGTGTGATCTCCCCACCCCCACCCACCCCTCGTTGCTTGTGCGTGTGATCTCCCCACCCCGACCCCCCTGGTTGCTTGTGCGTGTGATCTCCCCACCCCGACCCCCCTCATCGCTTGTGCGTGTGATCTCCCCACCCTCGTTGCTTGTGCGTGTGATCTCCCCACCCGACCCCCCTCGTTGCTTGTGCGTGTGATCTCCCCACCCCGACTCACCCTCGTTGCTTGTGCGTGTGATCTCCCCACCCCGACCCTCCTCATTGCCTGTGCGTGTGGTCTCCCCACCGCCGAACCCCCTCATTGCTTGTGCGTGTGATCTCCCCACCCAACCCCCCCTCATTGCTTGTGCGTGTGATCTCCCCACCCCGACCCCCCCTCATTGCTTGCGGCTGTGATCTCCCCACCCCGACCCTCCCTCAGTGCTTGTACGTGTGATCTCCCCACCCCCGATCCACCCTCGTTGCTTGTGCGTGTGATCTCCCCACCCCAACCCACCCTCGTTGCTTGTGCATGTGATCTCCCCACCCGACCCCCCTTGTTGCTTGTGCGTGTGATCTCCCCACCCCGACCCCCTCATTGCTTGTGCGTGTGATCTCCCCACCCCGACCACCCCTCATTGATTGTGCGTGTGATCTCCCCACCCCGACCCACCCTTGTTGCTTGTGATCTCCCCACCCCCGACCCCCCTAGTTGCTTGTGCGTGTGATCTCCCCACCCGACCCCCCCCTCGTTGCTTGTGATCTCCCCACCCCGACCTCCCTGGTTGCTTGTGCGTGTGATCTCCCCACCCCGACCCCCCTCATTGCTTGTGCGTGTGATCTCCCCACCCTCGTTGCTTGTGCGTGTGATCTCCCCACCCCCGACCCCCCTCGTTGCTTGTGCGTGTGATCTCCCCACCCCGACTCACCCTCGTTGCTTGTGCGTGTGATCTCCCCACCCCGACCCTCCTCATTGCTTGTGCGTGTGGACTCCCCACCGCCGAACCCCCTCATTGCTTGTGCGTGTGATCTCCCCACCCGACCCCCCCTCATTGCTTGTGCGTGTGATCTCCCCACCGACCCCCCCTCGTTGCTTGTGGCTGTGATCTCCCCACCCCGACCCTCCCTCGTTGCTTGTGATCTCCCCACCCCCGATCCACCCTTGTTGCTTGTGCGTGTGATCTCCCCATCCCAACCCACCCTCGTTGCTTGTGCGTGTGATCTCCCCACCGACCCCCCTTGTTTCTTGTGCGTGTGATCTCCCCACCCCGACCCCCTCATTGCTTGTGATCTCCCCACACCCACCCCCCTCGTTGCTTGTGCGTGTGATCTCCCCACCCCGACCCCACTCGTTGCTTGTTCGTGTGATCTCCCCACCCCGGCCCCCCTTGTTGCTTGTGCATGTGATCTCCCCACCCGACCCCCCCTCATTGCTTGTGCATGTGATCTCCCCACCCGACCCCCCCTAGTTGCTTGTGCGTGTGATCTCCCCACCCCTACCCCCCCTCGTTGCTTGTGCGTGTGATCTCCCCACCCCGACCCCCCTCGTTTCTTGTGCGTGTGATCTCCCCACCCCGACCCCCCCCCTTGTTGCTTGTGCGTGTGATATCCCCACCCCGGCCCACCCTTGTTGCTCGTGCGTGTGATCTCCCCACCCCGACCCCCCTCGTTGCTTCTGCGTGTGATCTCCCCACCCGACCCCCCCTCATTGCTTGTGCATGTGATCTCCCCACCCCGACCCCCCTCGTTGCTTGTGCGTGTGATCTCCCCACCCCGACCACCCTCGTTGCTTGTGTGTGTGATCTCCCCACCGCGGACCCCCCTCGCTGCTTGTGTGTGTGATCTCCCCACCCCCAACCCCCCCTCATTGCTTGTGCGTGTGATATCCCCTCCCCCGACCCCCCCTCGTTGCTTGTGCGTGTGATCTCCCCACCCCCGATCCACCCTCGTTGCTTGTGCGTGTGATCTCCCCACCCGACCCCCCTCATTGCTTGTGCGTGTGATCTCCCCACCCTGACCCACCCTCGTTGCTTGTGATCTCCCCACCCCCGAACCCCCTGGTTGCTTGTGCGTGTGATCTCCCCACCCCGACCCCCCTCATCGCTTGTGCGTATGATCTCCCCACCCTCGTTGCTTGTGCGTGTGATCTCCCCACCCCCAACCCCCCTCGTTGCTTGTGCGTGTGATCTCCCCACCCCGACTCACCCTCGTTGCTTGTGCGTGTGATCTCCCCACCCGACCCTCCTCATTGCTTGTGCGTGTGGTCTCCCCACCGCCGAACCCCCTCATTGCTTGTGCGTGTGATCTCCCCACCTGACCCCCCTCATTGCTTGTGCGTGTGATCTCCCCACCCCGACCCCCCCTCATTGCTTGTGGCTGTGATCTCCCCACCCTGACCCTCCCTCGTTGCTTGTGCGTGTGATCTCCCCACCCCCGATCTACCCTCGTTGCTTGTGCGTGTGATCTCCCCACCCCAACCCACCCTCGTTGCTTGTGCGTGTGATCTCCCCACCGACCCCCCTTGTTGCTTGTGCATGTGATCTCCCCACCCAACCCCCTCATTGCTTGTGTGTGTGATCTCCCCACCTGACCCCCCTCATTGCTTGTGCCTGTGATCTCCCCACCCTGACCCACCCTCGTTGCTTGTGATCTCCCCACCCCCGACCCCCCTGGTTGCTTGTGCGTGTGATCTCCCCACCCGACCCCCCTCATCGCTTGTGCGTATGATCTCCCCACCCTCGTTGCTTGTGCGTGTGATCTCCCCACCCCCGACCCCCCTCGTTGCTTGTGCGTGTGATCTCCCCACCCCGACTCACCCTCGTTGCTTGTGCGTGTGATCTCCCCACCCCGACCCTCCTCATTGCTTGTGCGTGTGGTCTCCCCACCGCCGAACCCCCTCATTGCTTGTGCGTGTGATCTCCCCACCTGACCCCCCTCATTGCTTGTGCGTGTGATCTCCCCACCCCGACCCCCCCTCATTGCTTGTGGCTGTGATCTCCCCACCCTGACCCTCCCTCGTTGCTTGTGCGTGTGATCTCCCCACCCCCGATCTACCCTCGTTGCTTGTGCATGTGATCTCCCCACCCCAACCCACCCTCGTTGCTTGTGCGTGTGATCTCCCCACCGACCCCCCTTGTTGCTTGTGCATGTGATCTCCCCACCCAACCCCCTCATTGCTTGTGTGTGTGATCTCCCCACACCCACCCCCCTCGTTGCTTGTGCGTGTGATCTCCCCACCCCCGACCCCACTCGTTGCTTGTTCGTGTGATCTCCCCACCCCGGCCCCCCTTGTTGCTTGTGCATGTGATCTCCCCACCCCGACCCCCCCTCATTGCTTGTGCATGTGATCTCCCCACCAGACCCCCCCTCATTGCTTGTGCGTGTGATCTCCCCACCCGGACCCCCCTCGTTGCTTGTGCGTGTGATCTCCCCACCCCCGACCACCCTCGTTGCTTGTGTGTGTGATCTCCCCACCCCGCCCCCCCTCGTTGCTTCTGCGTGTGATCTCCCCACCCCGACCCCCCCTCATTGCTTGTGAATGTGATCTCCCCACCCCGACCCCCCTCGTTGCTTGTGCGTGTGATCTCCCCACCCCCGACCACCCTCGTTGCTTGTGTGTGTGATCACCCCACCGCGGACCCCCATCGCTGCTTGTGTGTGTGATCTCCCCACCCCCAACCCCCCCTTGTTGCTTGTGCGTGTGATCTCCCCTCCCCCGACCCCCACTCGTTGCTTGTGTGTGTGATCTCCCCACCCCGACCCCCCTCATTGCTTTTGCGTGTGATCTCCCCATCCCAACCCACCCTCGTTGCTCGTGCGTGTGATCTCCACACCCCGACCCACCCTTGTTGCTTGTGCGTGTGATCTCCCCACCCGACCCCCCTCGTTGCTTGTGCGTGTGATCTCTCCACCCCAACCCCCCCTTGTTGCTTCTGCGTGTGATCTCTCCACCCGACCCACCCTCGTTGCTTGTGCGTGTGAACTCCCCACCCCCGACCCCCCTCGTTGCTTGTGCGTGTGATCCTCCCACCCCCGACCCCCATCGTTGCTTCTGCGTGTGATTTTACCAATTTTTATAATGTAATTAAATTTTACCATCTGATGGTAACTTGGGTTTATTTACTAAAAGACTCTGGTATTCAAATAATGTTTATTTAACTACAACACCCTTGAATCTTGATCCACACTTTTTATCAAACCAAGGATGTTGCCTGTCATTTTTTGTGTATATCTAAATTCGTTGTTTCCAGTTTTTTTCGGTATTTTCCTTTTGGAGAGTAGGAAGTCTTCACTGATCTATAAACTGACTACTTTGCACCTTATATTTGTATATTAACAGTTTTTTAAGCATAGTATAATACTTGATCAATGTTAAGGAATCTACTCATGAGACAGTTTGGCAAGAAGGCAGGTGTGTGTGTGTGTGTTTGTGGCTCTGTGTGTGTGTCTGTGTGTGTGTGTGTATGTGTGGATGCAAATGCAATAGGTGTCGCATTTGCGAGAGATTAGGCAATTGGCATTGTAAATGTCAATGCCATTTATTTATCTGTTTTCAAAGCCAACACATAAATAAAAATGTTGTCATTTCAATGCCAATAGCTCTAACTTTTGCAAATGCGAGACCGTTGCATTGTAAATGCTTGTTAGGTCGAGCCTGTGACAGTGCATGTGCTCTCATTTGAGAGACGTAATGTTTACAATAAAGGGCTTAGAGCCCACCCATTGCTTGCCATTTGTTGGCTTTGGTATAACACTTGTTATCTGCCTTCTAATTGGGCAGCTCAGGAGGGCACACTTGTGTTCCTTTCAGTGGAGCACGGACAAAGCATTGATTCAGCTTAATTACTGCCCGTCCGCTGCTCACACAGGGATTGAGGTAGTATTTCTCATTTCCCCTCTCACCCATCCCTTCTCCGTGTTGGTAACTTGCCCAAGTCTGCTTTTCCCTCCAGCTCCCCTCCCTCGTGTTGCTCACCCCATTGTTGCTGCTCCATCCTTCTCCCCCGACCCGTGCCTCCTTCGTGTTGCCAGCCCACTCTCTACCCTCCACTTTTTTTTACATATTGCACAGTGTGGGCTGCTGTGCCACATGGCTTGATAAAAAAAAAAGCACTATGACGTGGTCGACACCAGGCTGCATAGTATTTTTTTTCTTGCCCTGGAGCCACGTTGCACACCAGCTCAGGCTGCTGTGACAAGGCCAATAGATCGTGCATACCTAAGACCTATTAGCGTTGCCAATGCTTGTTTAGTTGGCAATCCCCAGTCTCACCCATGTATGTGAATGCTGAGACTGACTAAGAGCGCACTCTCCCTCTTCGCAGTCCTTAGTTTTTTGTGCTGTCCAGTCATTTGTCAGTCAACTCTGGACTCTAATGCAACCCTGGAGTTAACGGAGCCCTGTCTTCCCACAGTCTTCAGTGTCACCCATTTCCAAGAGCACACAGGCCAGCGCCCACCTCAGCATAGACCCAGCGCCTGCGAGGGCTTTTCCTGCGAGTAAGCAGAGGGCCCCATTGCAAAGTGCCTCTGTGCCGGGGATTCGTTTCCCACAGACTTGTGGCTAGTAAGTGGGTTTTCCCCGAGGGGGCATAAAAAAAGGGAGTCAGTCAGATAAAGAGAATTAAAGCTCTGCTCTCTAAAATAATTGCAGATACACGTCCAATGCTCATCTCAAATGAGTTAAGGTAAGCACACGAGCCACGTGCGTGTGTGTCTGTGCAGAGGCCGCGCCCTCCTTACAGTAATACCACAGTTTAGTGGTGAAATGGCTTCTATGAATAGAGCCCACGGGCTCCACGCCCTGTGTGTAATTATACCTGGAAAGAAATAGGAATGCTTTGGGGAAGTTGGCTGTGTGCATGGTGCAGGCGAGAGTGCCAGAGGAGAGCAGAGACACTGAAGCACAGATTCTGTGAGCAAGCAAAGTCTCTTTAATAGCGAGTAAATGTCAGACTCGCTGCACCCACCTCAGGTATACAGCTGCCAGCTGCGCCCATGGCATGTGCGGCCTCTTCTGCCAGGCCTGGAGATTTTTAACCAAAGTCACTTTGCACTCTATGAATTTTATGCCCCTGCTCTTTATGCTAAAAGACGAAACTAATATTCCTGATTGCAAAGTGTTGATGATTCGCACCTGGAACGAATCAACTTGGTCACCGTGCGTACACGTATTAGAGAGTTTGGGCCTCATTTATGAGGCTGTGCGTCACTTTTACGCCACCGGTGCGTCACTTTTTGTGACGCACCAGTGGCGTAAAAAATGCACCTTGTTGCGTCATATTTACAAAGTGACGCATCTAGGTAGATGCGTCACTTTGTAAACCCCTGCACCACATTATACCTGCGCCAGGTACAATGTATGCAAGGAGGGGCGTATTGACGCAAGAAAGGGTCGTAGAAGTGACGCAGTGAAATCTATGAGATTTCACTGCGTCACTTTTAGGACGCTGTTGCGTCAAAATCTTGCGCCTGCCTCACAGCAGGCGTAAGACTGACGCAGGCCCTTTCACATGGGGCTTGCCCCATGTGAAAGGACGCATTGCTGGAGTTGCGTCACTTTTGTGACACACTCCAGCAATGCATCACTTTTGCGCTTACAGATACGTCAGAAATACTGACGTCTATGTAACTCCTTGCGACATTATGCGTCATACATTAAATATGACGCATCAGGAATGTCGCAAGGAGTGGGCACTGAGAAGTGACGCATCGCTGCTTTCATGCAGGGATGCGTAATTTCTCATAAATGAGGCCCTATATTTTCTTGTATCCTAAGTTTCGCTGTACATTGAGAATATCCAATATGACCCCTTCTGGAACATACAAAATGATTTAACAGGAGCTTAATTTGTACTGCTCGTAAGTTGTCTTCAATAATGCGTCATGTTGTGGGTGCCGGGTGTATTATTGACTATCTTCTTCTGTGTCTTGGTTAAGGTCCTTCCACTGCTGAAGATAAAGGCTCATAGTGACTAGAAGGCCTTCATTACAAGTTAAGAAATAAATCAGTAGTTTCCATTTTTTTTTAAAACTGACAGTCCTAAAGATTATTGTTCAATTCATCCATGAGAGGGGGGCTTTTTATAATCTAAAACAAGGCTTCAGAGCGCATACAACCTTCTAAAGCCTGCACGAAGAAAGATGTGATGTATTGCTCGGATTACTTACAGGTAATCTTCATTACTCCGATTCTTCCTTACTCAACCCATTCCTTACTTGGTGGAGTGAGTGTATCCATTCACGTCCCTGTATCCACTGCTGTAAAGCTGCTTCTTCCCTTTCTGTGAAACAGTCAAAGGAAAGGATCTTTATAACCCCTCCCATTCCCTTGCTCTGCCTGTTTAATAGAAAATCCAAAACACAAGCTGATGAAAGAACATGGCAGGGAGGGAGGTAAGGAATGGGATGAGTAAGGAAGCATCAGAGTAATGAAGATTGCCATTAGGTTAACTGAGGAATCCCTCCTCTTCTTCCTCGTCCCATTCTTTACTTGCTAGAGCAATGCCAAATCACCAGCTCCAGGAAAACCACAAGGGGCACACAAAATCAGCAAAAAGAAATTCTTTATCAATCTTTCAGAACTGAGCAGAAGCACACAACAATCCAGAACAGGTCCCAACAACCAATAAGACAATTTAAGGTGATAAAAATGACTCAAAAAGAGGAACGGGGAGTCCACAAAGAATATGACAATGAAAAAGTTCATGTAGCCTTCAAGATCCCGTAACCAAAACATAATTCTGACCCCTGGACAATAGGCAACCTATTATGGGAAATTAAAGTGTAAGAGGAGGACCATGTAGCAGCTTTGCAGATGTCTCTAAGGGAAACACCAGACCCATCTGTCCAAGAGGCTGCCATACCTCTAGTAGAGTGGGTTGTGATCCCTTCATGTATTTCTCTACCGTGAGCCAGATAAGCGAAGAAAACTCCTGTCTATCGGACCAAGGTAGAGGAAGACGAATGATTGAGAAAAGAGGCAGAGAAGGGTCAGGGTCAGAGGCTTCCTGCTGTTACCAGGTAGAACAATCTCTTGGTCACAGTGAAATACAGAACTGACCTTTGGCAATAATTAAGGATCCAGAGAAAGAACCATCCTGTCATAAAAAATCCACAAATATGGATGGCGAAAGATCAGGCTGTTTAGTTCCCCCAAACCTATTGGCCGTGTAATGGTCACCAAAAGAAAACCTTCAAGGTAAGGAGTTTAAGAGAAACTGACTCAGAGGGTTCCGATGGTGACTTCTGTTATTGAGAAAGGGATAAGGTAACACCTACAGAGGAAAAGAAGTACGGATCTTAGGTCTCAGGAGCTGAAAACCCTTAAAGATCTTAGAAGCCATCAGTTCAATGGAGGACAGATTGCCCCATGGAGCACCAAAGGTTTTAATGGAGAACCACTGAAGCTTATTAGTTGCAACCACTGAAGCTTAAAAGTTGCAAGTGAGAGGCCCTTATCAAACCCTTTCTGAAGAAACTGAAACATTTCAGTAGTAGGAGCAGAAACAGAAGACAACGTCCTCTGCCTGCACCATCTATCAAAGGAACCCCACCGATGCTCATAAGCCTTTTTTTGTGCAAGCTGGTCTTGAAGGCTGTAGAGATCAGGATATAGACAAAGAAATACCTTTATTCAAGAAACCCTCCCTCTCAATCTACAGACCGAGAGTCTTAATTTGGCTTGTGTACGCATCACTAGAACAGGGATGGACAGGGGAGACAGATCAAGAGGAAGGCGCGATTGCCATTCCGCAGCGAAACGCCTGAGAGCAGGGAACCAAGGCCTCCTCACCCACAAACAAAGCACCAGTACCACTTCTGTTTATTCCCTGAGAAGGAAATTTAGAAACTGCGGAATCAATCATATTGGAGGGAATGCATAGAGGAGACTCAAAGGCCAAGGCCTCATAAGAACTTTAATGCCTAAAGCCCTCTAAGAGCACAACCTGGAGTAAAACAGAGGACATTTGGGGTACAGAGGAGTGGCAAAGAGATCCGACATTGGACCCTCCCATCGCATGCAAATCTGGGAGAACACCTGAGGAGTTAGAACAAACTCTTGAGAGGGTGGAAACTCTCAAGTTAATCAAATCTATATGTGGGTGACCCTCAACCCCTGAAGGTTGCCCTCCCTCAAAGAGCCAATGAGGCAAAGAAGACTGTTGAGGGAAGGAGATCTTGTGGCGAACTGGGGATTGATATAAGACATCGCTATTCGGTTGTTAACCCGAGAAAGCAAGAAGAGAACTCCAAACCCCCCTCAGCTCCATCCAGTCCTTACGCTCTCTGCCACAGTCATGGGCTGTGTTACCCCCCAATACTGACCCCCAGCCCGAATTGCTGGCATCTCTGGTTAGAATCAAGGGGTCAGGATAGCATAGCGGGGAACCCCTCTCAGAGAAGGAAGGAGCAACCACCAGGAAAGTTCCAGTTTGATCGTTGCTGACACAGAGATCAGCACATTGCAATCTTCTAGGGCTGGTGTCCAATGGAGCAAGATATGCTGGGCCACCAAACCCATATTGTTAGACCTGGCACCATTGTGTGGGTCTCCCTTGCATTCTTTGCCTCCTGTGTTTTTGCTGTGTGTTGGACTTCATTTTGCTGGTCTAGATGCTTTGGGCACTTTGCCACTGCTATTCAGTGCCAAAGTGCAAGTGCTCCCTTATTAAATTGTTGTTATGGATTGGTAATTCCATGATTGGCATATTTGATTTACTTGTCAGGCCCTAGTATAGTTTGTGTGCCCAGGACCTGTAAATCAAATGCTGCTAGTGGGCTGCAGCACTGATTGTGCCACCCACAGAAGCAGCCTGTAAAATGTAACTCTGGCCACCATTGCAGAGCCTGTGTGCAGTCTGGGACTGCCATGTCAACTTGGCAAGTGCACACACTTTCCCTTTTCTACATTTTAGTGACCCCCTAGGGTAGGCCCAAGGTACCCCTGTGGGCAGGGTGCATTGTGTGTGAAAGGTAGGAGATGCCCTGAGGTGTGTTGCATGTCCTGATAGTGAAATACTGGTAAGTTCGTTTCTCACAATTGCAAGGTGACCTGTTCCCATAGGACAGAAGAGGGAGGTTGGTTATAACATCTTATAATCATGACTGGCCCTGGGAACGAGGTAGAAAAATAAAGTTAGTATGCCTGAACTCAGAATTTTAAAATGCATCTTTTAGTGAGGGTGATTTTTGCCTTCAGTGTTTGGAAATACCACTTTTAGAAAGTAGGTATTTTTTTGACGAACCATCCAGTGTGCCTCTGCTAGGTTTGTGTATTGCATGTCTGGCTTTTGGATGACAGGGGTTGGAGAGGGGCAGCGACTCCACAAGTCTGATGACTCAGGGCTGGGCTGAATAGATCTGAGCTGCATTTAGAGTGGGGGGAGGAAATTTCCTCTCACCTGAATGGGCCTGATCTGCCTTCCACACTGCTGTCTCCACCTGCCAGGAAGCTTCACAAGTGAGGACAGAACTGGTTTTGGCTGGGTTCAGACACTCTCTGCCTTCAGAGAACAAAGTATTTTTGTGTATAAAACGATGGGTGGAAACTCTCAAGTTATTCAAATCTATATGTAGGTGACAACTTGGACAGTTTCTGCATATCTGTAGGAACTGCTCAACTAAAGACAGTTTCCAAAAACATGCCAAGATTCTGTCGTCCAATTTGATTGACAGAAACTACCCGAAAAGGGTTGTCAAGCAAGCAGCTAAACGAGCTAGCAACAACAATCGAGAAAGCTTGCTTGAAGTGAACAGTAAACAAACTACTAACCCTAGGTTGATATTTGTTAACACATATAGTACAGTGTCTAACGATGTCAAAAAATCGGTCTTGAAGAATTGGAAAATTCTTAATATTGAAGATGACAATCTACCTGCCCCCCTTTTTGCTTTCAGGAGAAATAGCAATTTATGCGACAAATTGGTACATACAAGACCACGTGCCATTGAAGCAGCAACACAGGATAACATCTGGGGGACCCCAAGTTTGCAGGGACATTTTTCTTGTGGCACCTGCAACGTGTGCCCGTTAACAAAAAAATCCAAAACCGTCGACATTGGCACAGATCGCCCTTGGGTACAGAAGAAAATGACCAATTGCAACAGTGAGCGAGTGATATATCTTATTTCTTGCCCCTGTAAGCTGAACTATGTGGGGATGACAGTACGAAAGGTTAAGTTGTGCATCATGGAGCATATGAGCACCGCGAGGTGCAAAAAACAAGCTACTAGACTAACGGCGCATTTCCTAGAGTTAAATCATAAACCCGAGGACTTGACATGGACCATCTTAGAACAACCCTACATTCCACAGCATATTACAGATATTTCCAAATTCCTCTTCCTCAGAGAACAACAATGGGTTTTCAGACTCAAAAGTGATGCACAAGGACTGAACGATTCTATTCCTTGGTCGAGTCTGTAAGTCTGTGTGATATCAGAATAGTATTATTTGTTTCTTGAATTATACTGAACTAGTCCATATTAAAATCTGTACATTCCACACTGGGAGAGTCACAAAACTTGTAGTTATTCTGGGATGTGTATTCACATATCCTGGGTTTCCTAGTAGCTCTCTATACTTTTGAGATAAAACTGGATATTTCCGTTTTTTATCGACATATAATTATTTAATAGGCACTGGCAATTCCCGTTTATTATCCTTTCAATTTCAATCACTGTAGTTCGTACCAGCGGGCATTGCTGGAACTACATATCCCATCTATATTGTAGTCCAGCAGAGTCCGGTGTCACCCTCAGGAAGCACTCCTTAGTCTTCTCATTTAAGACACTGATCAGCGGGCCGCGCCTGAACTACAAGTCCCTTCTATTTTGTGGTTCACCGCGATCTCGCGATATCGATTGACTTCTGGGTTTCCATTCCGAACCCGGAAGCCTCTTGCAGTAGACCGAGGACACTTAATGGCGCTTCACCATCCGATAGGTACCTCCCCGACGGCTCTGAAGACCGTCAGAGGTACCGATGGAAAGGTAAGTGAATTATGCTACACCATTGGCACATTCCGCACGTGATGCTCTTAATCATGAGGCAAGTGTACTTGTGCAATTGTTACTAAGACCGATTATGACGGGAGCCATAATGTTAAGGAATACACGTGGGTCCTGGTACTGTGATTCATGGGCATTACACTATTGACAACAAGACCGCTTCTATGACATCAAGTACCTCACGAGGGTCAATCATTATAGATAAGTGGCACTATCATCTATTCAATAACAAAAGGGAATTTTTACCTCTGCCTATTATTTATAAACATCGGGACTAGTGAAACATGACAAAGTATTTTTTAATGGGAACTAGCAACATGGGTTATGACTCAACCATCTCAGTTATGAATAGGGTACAAGTGCTCTTTTTTGGCCCTTTCAAGACCTAGCTGATACTTGGGATTCAATAGCAATCTTGATGGGGGTCCTTTGAATGTTTGAATATTAGAGTGTGAAAAACTAGTGGGTACACTACTTATAAAAAACAACTTATGAAAAGCAACAGATGGGTATTCTTGGTTAACCTACTAGTGTTACTAGAACGATGAGTATGTATTTGACGCCGTGTTGGGTCTTGTTAGACCATGTGCTGTGGACACTTGATTCTGTTTTTAACGTAAAAATGTGGTACATCGCAAGAATTTTAGTTTGCTGTATTATTCTATTTTTTACAGCGATGCCTCCTTTATCCTGAGCTGTTGCCAGGTGGGGTGAGGCTTTGTCCTCCATACTATTGAGGTAAGATGGAGCTCTGCCCGACTCAATGGGCTTATATGATGGTATAAAGCAGTTTGCCCACATGTATTGATGGAACTATCGATTTATTATTTTTCAGGAATCATTTGTGTTTTGTGCTTTTTCTTATCTATTTCAGAAACTTGCTGATACCAGGAGGAATATTGGATTGTGAGAATTCTAACTCACATCATATCCTTTATGATTAATTATTAGTAGCAGTAGTTTGTTTGTTTTGTCTTTAGAGGTCCTGACGAAGGCACATGGCTTAATCTTTTGCCTGACGTGCTGAAACATGTTGACCACTTCTGTTCAGGACAGCTATTTGTTAAAACTGGTCCTAGTATTCACATTTTTAACCCTTGATCGTGACAGACACTAATAAAATTCAAAGTCTGTTTACGCACCAATTTTATACCTTGCACTTCACTACTTGCACTGCACTTAAATTTGTTCCCATACACTCTATCTTGCTCATCTTGGTTACTATACCTTTGTGACACCTTTAAGCTCTGATTTCTATAGAGCTGATTTGTCACTCCGATAGACAAAGGATACCCAAATGATGAAGCAGATCACCAGGTTTGGTGAATGATGGGAATCCGCACACATAAGATTTTATGTACTTTTTTCACTTCACACTTTGATTCTTGTTAAGGTTGTTGATTCCTCTTGTTCCATCAGATTCTAGACGCTAGAATATATTTTGTATTTACATATAAAACGATGGGCCCAGACCCCAGATTTATTATCACTTCTGGGAATCAAGAGGAACCTTTGCCAAGGAGAAGAACCAGAGAAGCAGGGGAGGAATACTGCCCTGTGCTGTTTGTTGTCTGGGGTTGTCCTGCAGTGGCTGCTTGCAGCCAAGCAAAGGAGAAATTTACTTTGTTGTTTGCTTTGTCGCCTGCTTGAAAGAAGATCCCTAAGGGCTTGAAAATGAGCTTGCCTCCTGTTCTGAAGTCTTGGGGACACAAAGACTTCACCACCAGCTCCCCTGAATTTCCTTGCTGGGAATTCTTATCTGCAAAGAGGTGCCTGCTGCTGTTCTGAACCTCTAGAGACTGTTTTCCGCTGGGAGCTGGAAACTCGGCACAACTTCGAAGAAGCAAGACGTATCTGCACCTGTTTCCAAAGCATCTCCGAAGAAACAGTCGCAGTGCCTGCGATGTCTCAAGAAATTGCTGCACGCCGCATCGACTGTACCGGATCGTTGCATTACATCAAGGTGCCAAGTCTTTTGTATCGTTGGGGGACGTAGTAAGAAACCGACCTATACACTCCCTCGCAGTAAAAAACTGACGATCCCCTCCTCTCTGGTAAGGAACCCACGCCTCACCTCCCCTGCACTGCAGTAAGGAATCAACCTATCACCTCACCCGGAGCAAGGAACCAACGCATCACCTTCCCTGCAGCTCGTTTTGTTTGTTTGCGTGACGTATCACCAGATACTTTGTGAGAAAAGTGTTGCATCTGCAATTTGCTTTAACAGAACAATTTCTACCATCTGAAAGTCATATTTTTATTATTGTATTGTGGATTTTTGTTGTTTGGTCTTGTTTTGGTTTAGATAGCGATTACTTATTTTTCTAAACTGTTGTGGTGTCCATTTGTAGTGTTTTCACTGTATTACTATATGTGTTCACAAATGCTTTGCACACAGCCTCTGAGATAAGCCTGTCTGTTCGTGCCAAGCTACCAAGGGTAAGGGGGAATATTTGTATTCCCCCTTACCCTGACTAGAAGCAAGAGTCCCTATTTGGACAAAGGTACCTACCTCTGTCAACTAGAGACCCCCAGTTTTAACATTGCTGATCAGCTGTGAAGATCTGGACTTGCATTTGGGACTTACATACATTGATTGGTGTACACCAGTAGTATAGTGCAGACCATTATGCAACCGTATACATTTGGTGGAGTTTTTTCCTTGGAACATTTTGCATTTTGTGAACTGCCAATCATGAGTAAACCGTTTCGATAAAAAGGTGGTTTGCCCTAATACGCCACATGCACCTGGGCAATATAAACAGCGAAAAACAAAAATTGATGCGGCGGAATAGATAAAACCACAAAGGTAGTTTGTAAAGCTCAAGGAAACCTTAATTATTCCCTCAGTGACTAAATATTCTCTTAAGAACCATTTATCTTGTTAGAAAAGCACTTACACTGGTCTGATATCCCGATGTTTATCTCTATGCATATATTTGTTAGAAAGCATATCAAATATACAAAAAAGTGATACAAGAAAATAATACAGAAAGATTAATACAAACAATTATGTACATATATACTTGACATACATAAATGTTCATATAATGTCTTCTGTCTCACAGAGTCCTGCTTGCCCGATTTTTTTTAAGGGGTTGCAATAAACAATGTTTTTAAACAACTATGGTTCACAACCCGTATCATCAAGATAGCCCATCTGACAACACCAATCAGGGTAATAATGAGTCTCAACCCCTTTCTATATTAGATGGTGTTGTGAATTTCCTTTTTATAAGAGTCAAAATTGTAAGGGCTTCTTTCATCTATCAAGTCGACGCGTTTCAGCCCGTTTCGTCGGGGCCTCATCAGGACTAGGGGCATAAAGGAAACGTGGCTTGCCAATAGTGCTACATCTATCAGGACACAGTAACTGGCACCGGGAATGCAGGATTACTCTGTAGGAAGTAAATTTGCAGATATGCAGTGATCAAAAGGCACTCTTTTGCCGGCCGGGGAACAAAGTACTTGGTGTAGATCACCAGGTTTCTTATTATTGCCTCTGGGAAATCGGGAAAATGAATTCTAAACTTGCGAGTTCTCTCTGTCCCTATGCTTTTGGTGCCAAACAGCTTCCATTGCATCTGTGGATGTTGAATTTGAAGAGGATATTGTTGATGTCTACATTGTGCTACAACTTAAGGCTATCTGCAAAACGATTTACAATCTCCGTGTGAGGGCTCACCAGAAAGGCGGAATACCAAAAGGCGCTGAGGGCCTGGTTGGAATCAAGGAATGCCATTGAACATACCGAAGAGCCTATGGTGGAGGGCTTCTTTCATCTATCAAGTCGACGCGTTTCAGCCCGTTTCATCGGGCCTCATCAGGACTAGGGGCATAAAGGAAATGTGGCTCGCTAATAGTACTACATCTATCAGGACACAGTAACCGGCACCAGGAATGCAGGATTACTCTGTAGGAAGTTAATTTGCAGATATGCAGTGATCAAAAGGCACTCGTTTGCCAGTCGGGGAACAAAGTACTTGGTATAAATCACCCGGTTTCTTATTATTGTCTCTGGGAAATCGGAGAAATGAATTCTAAACTTGCGAGTCCTCTTTGTGCCGATGCTTTCAGAGCAAATTGCTTCCATTGCATCTGTGGATATTGAATTTGAAGAGGAAAGGGTTCATGTCTACACTGTGCTACAACTTAAGGCTGTCTGCAAATCGATTTACAATCTCTGTGTGAGGGCTCACCAGAAAGGATGAATACCTAAAGGTGCTGAGGGCCTGGTTGGAATCAAGGAATGCCATCGAACATACCATAGAGCCTATGGTGGAGGGAGAAAATTTAGATGGGCAGCAGGAATGACTGTTGGACCTGACTAGGGGTAGTCGCATACCAGGGTGGGCAGCAGTTTTTCTTCCAAGGGTCTGTTTCCAGAAGAGTTGGAGGACAGGGAGAGAAGCAGAGTGCATGAATTGGAGCTTGCTAAGCTCAAGCTAGGGAGAAAGAGTGACTTAAAAAATAAGAGATTGGAGTTGGAGAGCAAGAGATTGGCCACAGAGGAAAAGAAGATGCTTTAAAGGCAGAAATGTAGGAACTGCAAGAAGCTGGCGTCAAGTACGTGTGGAGTATGTGTCCTCCTTTTGCAGAGCACTGGATGGTTGGGTGAAGGGTAGCAAGGTGACTGATTTGCAGGGGCTGTATGATTTGGTTGCTTGGGAGCACTTATCAGATAATTGTTTTCCAGAGCTACAGAAGCACCCGATTGACAGTAAGCTGACAGATCCCAGAAAGCTTTCTGTGGAGGCGGACCGCTGGGTCAGCACCAGGGTTCAAAAGGGTTGTGTGGGAGACTCCGCCAAAGGTGGGCAGGGTCCCCAGCAGAAGAGTGGGGGGACAAGGATAAACAGAAGGAGTTACAAAAAGGCCCCAAAGTAATCCCCAAGGGAACCAAGGTACGGGTTTCCAGCCTCCCACTGAAACAAAGCCATAGATCTCGACAGGTAAGCCTGTTCAGAGGGGTTTCAAGGCGTGTCATGGTTGTGGTCAGGGGTGCCACTTCCAAGGGGATCCTAGGTTTCCCAACATTTTTACCACTGCAACCACTGGTTCACCACCCTGGCAGATGGCTAGTGCAGCCTTGGGGAAGGAGTCGGTGCCCAAGTAGGATGGGATGCCGCAGAAATATCCGTGTTTTTTTTAGGAGACAGTGAGATGGTCCCAAGAGCTCATCTGCCTGATAACACTAAAAGTATAGGCAGTGGGTGACCATCAATGGCCATAGTGCGGAAGCTCTGAGAGACTCCGGAGCTAGTGTGACAGCTGTTGGTTATCGGCTGGTGTCTGAAGGGCAGGTGGTCCCCAATGCATTCTACCCAGTAGTTGCCACTGACAATTCAGAGTGCCTCTTCAAAGTGGCACAGATTCCCTTTTAGTGGGGGGGTCAGGTACCTTGAAAGTAGTAGTGAGGCCAGCCATGCCTGTGTGCTATCTGGCCTGAAAGAGTAGCCCAGGTCTCTGCCAGAAAGAGAAGAGGCTTCCGCACCTGTTTCCGACCCATCACCGAAGAAACCGGTGCAGCGCCTGCCGCGTCTCGAGAAATCGCTGCACGCCACATCGAGTGTACCGATCTCCGAAGTCCTAGATCATCGCACCGAGTGCGCCGCAAGGTCTGCTGTGCAGCTGCACAAGTTCACGCATCGTTCCTGGATTGTCGCATCGCATCGAGGCGCCAAGTCTGTCATATAGTTGGGGGACATTGTAAGAAACCGACGCATCACCTCCCCACGCAGTAAGAAACCGACGCATCACCTCTTATCCGGTAAGAAACTGACACATCACCTCCCCTGTGCTGCAGTAAGGAACCAACGTATCACTCCAATCCTTTGGAGCAAGGAACCGACGCATCACCTTCCCTGAGTGTAAGGAACCGACACATCACCTTCCCTGCAGCCCGTTTTTTTTGTTTGCGTGACGCATCCCTGGTACTTTGTGAGAATAGTATTGCATCTGTAATTTACTAGAACTGAACTATTTCTACCATCTGAAAGTTATATTTTTATACTGGATTGTGAATTTTTGTTATTTGGTCTTGTTTTGGTTTAGATAAAGATTACTTATTTTTCTAAACTGGTGTGGTGTCCATTTGTAGTGTTTTCACTGTATTACTATATGTGTTCACAAATGCTTTGCACACAGCCTCTGAGATAAGCCTGTCTGTTCGTGCCAAGCTACCAAGGGTAAGGGGGAATATTTGTATTCCCCCTTACCCTGACTAGAAGCAAGAGTCCCTATTTGGACAAAGGTACCTACCTCTGCCAACTAGAGACCCCCAGTTTTAACATTGCTGATCAGCTGTGAAGCATTTGGGACTTACATACATTGATTGGTGTACACCAGTAGTATAGTGCAGACCATTATGCAACCGTATACATTTGGTGGGGTTTTTTCCTTGGAACATTTTGCATTTTGTGAACTGCCAATCATGAGTAAACCGTTTCGATAAAAAGGTGGTTTGCCCTAATACGCCACATGCACCTGGGCAATATAAACAGCGAAAAACAAAAATTGATGCGGCGGAATAGATAAAACCGCAAAGGTAGTTTGTAAAGCTCAAGGAAACCTTAATTATTCCCTCAGTGACTAAATATTCTCTTTAGAACCATTTATCTTGTTAGAAAAGCACTTACACTGGTCTGATATCCCGATGTTTATCTCTATGCATATATTTGTTAGAAAGCATATCAAACATACAAAAAAGTGATACAAGAAAATAATACAGAAAGATTAATACAAACAATTATGTACATATATATTTGACATACATAAATGTTCATATAATGTCTTCTGTCTCACAGAGTCCTGCTTGCCCGATTTTTTTTAAGGGGTTGCAATAAACAATGTTTTTAAACAACTATGGTTCACAACCCGTATCATCAAGATAGCCCATCTGACAACACCAATCAGGGTAATAATGAGTCTCAACCCCTTTCTATATTAGATGGTGTTGTGAATTTCCTTTTTATAAGAGTCAAAATTGTAAGGGCTTCTTTCATCTATCAAGTCGACGCGTTTCAGCCCGTTTCATCGGGGCCTCATCAGGACTAGGGGCATAAAGGAAACGTGGCTTGCCAATAGTGCTACATCTATCAGGACACAGTAACTGGCACCGGGAATGCAGGATTACTCTGTAGGAAGTACATTTGCAGATATGCAGTGATCAAAAGGCACTCTTTTGCCGGCCGGGGAACAAAGTACTTGGTGTAGATCACCAGGTTTCTTATTATTGCCTCTGGGAAATCGGGAAAATGAATTCTAAACTTGCGAGTCCTCTCTGTCCCTACGCTTTTGGCGCCAAACAGCTTCCACTGCATCTGTGGATGTTGAATTTGAAGAGTAAAGGGGTGATGTCTACATTGTGCTACAACTTAAGGCTATCTGCAAAACGATTTACAATGTGTGAGGGCTCACCAGAAAGGCGGAATACCAAAAGGCGCTGAGGGCCTGGTTGGAATCAAGGAATGCCATTGAACATACCGAAGAGCCTATGGTGGAGGGCTTCTTTCATCTATCAAGTCGACGCGTTTCAGCCCGTTTCATCGGGCCTCATCAGGACTAGGGGCATAAAGGAAATGTGGCTCGCTAATAGTACTACATCTATCAGGACACAGTAACCGGCACCAGGAATGCAGGATTACTCTGTAGGAAGTTAATTTGCAGATATGCAGTGATCAAAAGGCACTCGTTTGCCAGTCGGGGAACAAAGTACTTGGTATAAATCACCCGGTTTCTTATTATTGTCTCTGGGAAATCGGAGAAATGAATTCTAAACTTGCGAGTCCTCTCTGTCCCGATGCTTTCAGCGCAAATTGCTTCCATTGCATCTGTAGATATTGAATTTGAAGAGGAAAGGGTTCATGTCTACACTGTGCTACAACTTAAGGCTGTCTGCAAATCGATTTACAATCTCTGTGTGAGGGCTCACCAGAAAGGATGAATACCTAAAGGCGCTGAGGGCCTGGTTGGAATCAAGGAATGCCATCGAACATACCATAGAGCCTATGGTGGAGGGAGAAAATTTAGATGGGCAGCAGGAATGACTGTTGGACCTGACTAGGGGTAGTCGCATACCAGGGTGGGTAGCAGTGTGTCTTCCAAGGGTCTGTTTCCAGAAGAGTTGGAGGACAGGGAGAGAAGCAGAGTGCATGAATTGGAGCTTGCTAAGCTCAAGCTAGGGAGAAAGAGTGACTTAAAAAATAAGAGATTGGAGTTGGAGAGTAAGAGATTGGCGACAGAGGAAAAGAAGATGCTTTAAAGGCAGAAATGTAGGAACTGCAAGAAGCTGGAGTCAAGTACGTGTGGAGTATGTGTCCTCCTTTTGCAGAGCACTGGATGGTTGGGTGAAGGGTAGCAAGGTGACTGATTTGCAGGGGCTGTATGATTTGGTTGCTTGGGAGCACTTATCAGATAATTGTTTTCCAGAGCTACAGAAGCACCCGATTGACAGTAAGCTGGCAGATCCCAGAAAGCTTTCTGTGGAGGCGGACCGCTGGGTCAGCACCAGGGTTCAAAAGGGTTGTGTGGGAGACTCCGCCAAAGGTGGGCAGGGTCCCCAGCAGAAGAGTGGGGGGACAAGGATAAACAGAAGGAGTTACAAAAAGGCCCCAAAGTAATCCCCAAGGGAACCAAGGTACGGGTTTCCAGCCTCCCACTGAAACGAAGCCATAGATCCCGACAGGTAAGCCTGTTCAGAGGGGTTTCAAGGCGTGTCATGGTTGTGGTCAGGGGTGCCACTTCCAAGGGGATCCTAGGTTTCCCAACATTTTTACCACTGCAACCACTGGTTCACCACCCTGGCAGATGGCTAGTGCAGCCTTGGGGAAGGAGTCGGTGCCCAAGTAGGATGGGATCCCGCAGAAATGTCCGTGTTTTTTTTAGGAGACAGTGAGATGGTCCCAAGAGCTCATCTGCCTGATAACACTAAAAGTATAGGCAGTGGGTGACCATCCATGGCCATAGTGCGGAAGCTCTGAGAGACTCCGGAGCTAGTGTGACAGCTGTTGGTTATCGGCTGGTGTCTGAAGGGCAGGTGGTCCCCAATGCATTCTACCCAGTAGTTGCCACTGACAATTCAAAGTGGCACAGATTCCCTTTTAGTGGGGGGTGGGGGTCAGGTACCTTGAAAGTAGTAGTGAGGCCAGCCATGCCTGTGTGCTATCTGGCCTGAAAGAGTAGCCCAGGTCTCTGCCAGAAAGAGAAGAGGCTTCTGCACCTGTTTCCGACCCATCACCGAAGAAAACCGGTGCAGCGCCTGCCGCGTCTCGAGAAATCGCTGCACGCCACATCAATAAAAACAAAGGTCAGCGGGAAGACCCAGCTTTCTACAGACCTATATCCCTTTTGGACTCAACTGTAAAAATTCTGGGGAGAGTTCTTTTACTAAGGCTGAGGGAGAACGTTGAGGGATGTGGCGGGCTGTGTGAACTACAATATGGCTTTAGAGAGAGTAAAGGCACGATTGAGCAATGCATTCATTTGTATCTTCTCATCTCTAAGTACACAATGGCTAAGGAGGGTTCAGTTTTTTTGGCCTTTATGGACCTTTCGTCGGCCTTCAACCTCGTTAATAGGTCCAAATTATGGCCGATTCTGTTGGACTTGGGAATCGATGAAGCCCTGGTCATGTATATGGCCTCGTTGCACCAGGAGCTCTTCGCAGCTGTCCGAGTGTCCAACAACGGTAGGTGTACCTCTTTATTTAAATCTCTTAAAGGGGTACGCCAAGGATGCATTCTGGCCCCTACGCTTTTTACCATCTACATTAACGGCTTGGGGGCGCACCTGAGGGGCATGGGCACGGACGTTCCGCGCGCAGGAGACACCCATATTCCGGCACTCCTGTACGCGGACGACGCCGTGTTGATTGCCCGCACGGGTGTTGGCCTTCAGGTTCTTCTTGATGCCTTTGGTTCCTTCATGGAAAATCTGGATCTAAAGGTTAACGCATCTAAATCCCATACCATGGTTATGGGCCTAGAGGGTGCAAAGAGAAGACATAAATCATTCTTCTGCAGCGGGACTCCTGTGTCTGAGGTAACCACATTTCCCTATTTGGGAGTGTTGTTCGACCAAAAATGTACCTGGGGCCCACAGATAAATGCAAAGAGGTTGGCAGTAACTAGATCTGCCTCCGCACTCCTGGGCTTTGCCGGCAAGTTGGGTGCCAGGCCTATGGAAGCGTTGTTGAAGATATACAAAAGTAAGCCTGTCGTCATCGCATCATATGGATCTCCTCTGTGGGGTTATGTAAACCTTGACCCCATTCAGAGAGCAGAAAATAGATTCATAAGATCCCTTCTCTCTGTCCCCCAATCAACCCCAACCTATTCCATCCATAAGGAGGTTGGGTTGCCATATCTGTCGGACCTATTAAGCGTTGCACCCTTGATCTTGTGGCTGAAAATGTGGCTAAATGCTGATTTACCTTTGAACCATAAAATTTTGAGGGACGCCCTATCATTGGATAATCAGAGTAAAATTCCTTGGCTGGCCTACTTAAGTAAATCATTTTTAGATTTAGGTCGCCCAGAACTTTTCCGCTGCCCAGAGAAAATCACGGCTCGTGACATAGCTCAAATAAAAAAGGCCTTCATAGAAAGGAAGGAAGCAAGCCGCGAGGCAGTCGAGCTGCAGAAACCTGCAGTAAGGGCTCACTTTCTATTGGTTAGCGATCCTCATTTGGCTCCTTACCTTCGTTTTGTAACAATCCCTTACCACAGGTTTTTATTAACTAAACTAAGGTTTAATCTTATTCATTTTCACCTAGGTTCTTTTAAGGGCTGGCAGAAGCCAGAATTAGCCGCCCCTTGCAGCTGCGACCACTTTTCTGTGCAGGACACAATGCACTTCGTCATGTTTTGTAGTTTATTTCAAGAGCAGAGGAAAAAATACTTGCTCCCCTTACTCAAAAACGCAGGGTTCACACAGGTGCGCCCTGCACTGCTCTATCTACAGCTTATGACGAATCCATGCACAGTATTTAGTCTTGCAAATTTTTTAGTCGCGGCAGCTAGGGCGAAAGCTGCTGGCCAATCTCTGCCCTAAAAGACTACTAAATGTAATGAAATTACATTATAGGTACTGTACTATATATAAATATATCTTTTAAACTGTGTAAATAGTATTTAAAATGTGTATCGAGTTAGATGTTTTTTTTTAATCGTTATGACTGCAATGTATACTTTTAATGTGATGTTTTATTGTCTTTTTTTCTTTGTATGACTTTGATTAAGTCGAATAAAGATATTCTGACTGACTGACTGACATCAAGTGTACCGATCTCCGAAGTTCTAGATCATCGCACCGAGTGCGACGCAAGGTCTGCTGTGCAGCTGAACAAGTTCACGCATCGTTCCTGGATCGTCGTATCGCTTCGAGGCGCCAAGTCTGTCATATAGTTGGGGGACATTATAAGAAACCGACGCATCACCTCCCCACGCAGTAAGAAACCGACGCATCACCTCTTATCCGGTAAGAAACCGACACATCACCTCCCTGTGCTGCAGTAAGGAACCAACGTATCACTCCAATCCTTTGGAGCAAGGAACCGACGCATCACCTTCCCTGAGTGTAAGGAACCGACACATCACCTTCCCTGCAGCCCGTTTTGTTTGTTTGCGTGACGCATCCCTGGTACTTTGTGAGAATAGTATCGCATCTGTAATGTACTAGAACTGAACTATTTCTACCATCTGAAAGTTATATTTTTATACTGGATTGTGAATTTTTGTCATTTGGTCTTGTTTTGGTTTAGATAAAGATTACTTATTTTTCTAAACTGGTGTGGTGTCAATTTGTAGTGTTTTCACTATATTACTGTATGTGTTCACTAATGCTTTACACACTGCTTCTGATATAAGCCTGTCTGCTCGTGCCAAGCGACCAAGGGGGTGAGCAGAGTTTATTTTAGAACGATATCCTCCTTGCCCTCACTAGGAGCAAGGGTCCCTATTTGGACAAATGTACCTACCTCTGCCAACTAGTGACACTGTGACAGAGATCTCAAGTGTTAAAGAGGTCTCTGTCCCAGCTTGCATCTCACCCCTGAAGTTGTGACCAAACCCTTGCCAAAGCCTTCAAGTGCAGGATTAACTTGGTGTGTCTGGCTGTAGGAAGAATGATAGTTCCCTGACCCGTGTCCAAAACAGCTCCAATATATTCTCCTCTCTGAGAAGGGACCAGAAGAGACTTTAATAGGTTGACCAGGAAACCAAACTCCTTCATCATTGACCCCGTACCATCGATTCCACCAGAGCCTTCTACTGAGAGGGGCCTGAATGAGCAGATCAACCAGACAGGGATGGGCAATGATCCCCCGAGAATGCAAGACACCTATCACTGCAGAAATAACCATTATAATATCTGAGGGGAGGACTTTAGACCTAACAGGACTATCCCGAACATGCCAGTTCTGGGATCCCACTTCAAATCTGAGAAACTGCTGGGAGCAGGCGCCACAGGTACATGGAGATACGTATCCTGGAGATGGATTGTTTTCCAGAATATCTCCAGGAGAAACCAGAGTAATTACATGCTGCAAGGTATTCTTTTTGAAGTGTATTGTATGAATTAACCTGTTCAGGAACCGCAGGTCAATAATCATCTGATAACCTCCCGAATCCCTTTTGACCAGCAATACATGAGAATAACACCTGCCCAATCTCTCCTGAGTTGGGACTGTGATTATGGCCTGTTTGAGTTCCAGAGATGCTATGCTTTCTTATAAGGCTAGACTCATTACAGTCTCTCACGGCCATCGGGTCTGAATGAAATGGTATCCTGAAACTCTGAGGAGTATTCTAGAATATAAACTTGAGAAAGAATTTGAATGAACCAGCTGTCAGAAACCTAAGTTGGCCATACCTCCTGGAATTGTAACAGACGACCCCACCCTCCAGGAGAAGGATAGGGCCTGGCCTAGTCAGGAAATCTGTTTTGAACCTCCCTTACGACCAGATTGGCAGGCGTAACCTCCTGGTTGAGTAGATTTACGTTGAAATCTGGAATCATTCTGCTTGAGGCAGAATGATTAAACATGCTTCTGGCTCTTGTTGGAAATTTTAAGTACATCCTCTAATTTATCACCAAAAAGATTGCTTCCACTAAAAGGCATACTCAAAAACAATTATTTTGTATCACCTCTAACTTCCTAACTCATAAGTGTAGATGGCGTCTTGAAGCTACAAAACTGGCAGAGGCCATTGCAGAGGCCATTGCAGAAGCTCGAAGAGTATCGAAGGCTATATGAGAAATTAATTTAACCCGCACTTCTATACAACCCAATAATTATTTTAAAAAACGTCGCCCTCTTGAATAGCAGAAAACTGAGCCTGGAAATCCTTGACAAAGGACTGAAAAGCATAAAGACCAGACACCCCAAACCAAAAGGAAAGCCTGAGACTAAGTTCTTATCACAGCAGCTTCAACTTTCCTATCCACCAGGTCACTCAAGGTCACATCTTCCGACAGCACAGACAGTTTGCCAGTGAGATTGGCTATCGATGGATCTGAGGGAAGGGCCTGAGGCAATTCAGTCTCACACTCAGACAAAGAATATAGCTTTTCCATAAACCAAAGCGCTGGGACTCTCTCAGGATCTCTCCATTCACATTGCAAAACAGACTGAATTGCAGGAATGACTGGTAGTTTAGCATAAGACAGCTGCTGGAACTGGTGAAACCAATCATTACTAGCACTGGGCAGGAAGCGGAAGGTTGGAAGACAGGTATGAATCCACTGGTTCTAGGTCCTGCTTCAAACTATATTTCCTTCTAGAAGTGGTCTCAAAGAGAAATTCTAGTTCCTCTTCCTCCTAATCCGGGGAGGCCCAGGAGGAAACTGATGAAGGAGGAGAAACAGACTAAGCAGAAACCTTTGAAGATGCAGGAGACTATGGATAGAACTATTTCCCTGATGCTTATTATATGCCTCCAACAGCTTCTTAACCATCTGCTGGAGGTGCGCTTCTGAAACCAGAGGGGAACGGCATCTAACCACTCCATCATGGACCAATTGAAGGAGTCTGGCGGGGAAGTATGACGTGTAATATGAGTCTGCTTTCCCATTCCTGAAAGGCAGTGCACAATGCTATAGAGAAACTGAAGAGCATAAGGCATAAAGGGCCTAATAGGAAACTGCCTCTACTGCCTGCACCAAAAACAAAGAGAGACCAGAGTGTCTGGCCGCAAGTGGCTGCGATGGTTGCTAAGAGGAACATTGCGGGGGGCATGGGGGCAACTGACATGGATTGGTGCTGTGCGTCAGAAAAGACTATCTATGAAAGTCGGGGATGCCCCAAGAAATGGAAGAAATTTGGCACCAATGGGAGGACCACCGGGGATTCAGGGGGCTTGAATGTTTGGGGGGTGGGCCGGAATAACTGAGTTCTACAGATAGGCGCCATGGGTACCATTATTACTGCACTGTGTCTCTAAATCGTAGTATGTGTATGCCGTTGTAAACGCTTGTACCCTATTATAGGACTATGTGACTACTGATGGATGCTGACAACTGTTTAATAAAAAAGATTTAGAAAAAAAAAGAGAGAGAAGGACCAGCGGGCAGAAACACACCCACCATAGACAAGAACAAAATGGAAGGAAGGTGGAGGCTCTGTAACACCCACTGATAGAGATAAATACAGAGAAAACTACAGAAGATCACACCTGAGAGATGGTGTACAACCCCTGAGAGGAAACCTCCGAACACGAGGACTACTGACTGCAGGAGCTACAGCACCACAAGAGGACTCAGTAATACTCCAATCCTCCTCAAGAGAGGGAATCTATCATCACCACCTAAAAAGGAAATACTGAAGGGGACCCAGCAGCCTAACAAAAATATGCAGTGCCCAAGAAACTGTCTGTGTAAGGAGGCAACCCTCACATTGTGAAGAGCCATGCCAGAACACACGTGATGCCCAAGCATCCACCTGTGCAAGGAGGCATTTACCGCATCGCAAAGAGCTATGCCAGAACGCCCAAGCAGCTGCGTTCATACAAAGAAGCCCTCCCCTACAGAAAGAAGGGTGCCAGAGAACCCCCACACAGATCAGAAAACTGTAGTGCCCCCCGCTGCTGTACTACAGAAAACGCAGCACCCAAGCAGCCACTAGCCCCGCCGCATTAATAATAAAGAGTCACGGCATGAAAGAATCTGCTCTGAAGAACTATGGCACCCTCCCAGCCGCAAGGCACTCTGAGCAAATTGTAGAATGACATAGAGTGGAGCAGGGTGCAGTAGAGTGGAGTTGAGCGTCAGTGGAGCAGAGTATAATAGAGTAGAGCATCATAGAGAAGTGTATCGTGGAGTGGAGTGTTGTAGAATAGAGTAGAGTAAAGTAGACTGGAGTTCTGTAGCCTAGAGTGTAGTGGCATAAAATACAGTGGTGCCGTGTAGTTTGGCTTAGAGTGCAGTGGGGTAGAGTGCATTGGTTTTGTGTAAAGTGGTGCAGTGTGCAATGGCTCAGAGTGCAGTGGTGTAGAGTGGTACAGAGTAGATTGCACTTGCGTAAAGTGCAATTGTGTGGAGTGGAGTGGCATGTACTGGAGTAGAGCGGCGTAGAATGAAGTGGAATAGGGTGAAGTGGCAGGGTAGAGTGGAGCAGTGCAAAGATGAATTGTAGAGTGGGTGAGAGTGCAGTGACACAGAGTGGATTGGTGCAGAGTGTAGGGGCGTAGAGTGCAGTGGTGTACAATGCAGAAGTGTTGAGTGGTGCAGAGTAGACTGCAATGGCATAGAATGAAGTGGCATAGAGTGTACCCATGCAGAGTAGAGTGTCAGAGTGCAGTGTCATAAAGTGCAGTGGCATAGGTTGCTGTGGCGTACACTATTATACAGATTAGTGACAAAGAGAACAGTGGTGCACAGTAGAATCGAGAGGTTAAGAGTGCAATGGTGTAGAGTGAAGTAGCATGCAGTGGCTTAGAGTGCAGTGGCACATAGTAGAATGTTGTATAGTATAGCAGCATAAAGTGCAGTGGTACAAAGTAGTTGGAGTAGGTTCAGTGGCGTAGGGTGCATTGGTTTTGAGTAAAGTGGTCTAGAGTGCACTGGCGTAAAGTGTAGCGGTTTAGAGTACAGTGGCATATCGCAGAGTGCAGTGGTGTAGAGTGGTGCAGCGCAGAGTAGATTACAGTGCCATAGAGCGAGTGGCATGAAGTGCAGTGGTGTAGAGTAGATTGTTTCACAGTGGAATAGAGTGGAGTGGTGCGGGGTAGAGTATATTGGTGCAGGGTAGAATGCAGTGGCATACGCTAGTGGCGTAGAGTAGAGTGGCGTAGAGTAGAGTAGAGTGGTGCAGCGCTGACTGCAGTGGCACAGAGTGGAGTTGTGCAGATTGGAATGGCATAGAGTTCAGTGGCGTAGAGTAGATTGTTTTAGAGTAGAGTGGAAAGGGGCGACCACTCGGTCCCCCCGAACGTATGGCGGAGTGCCTCGATCCCCCCGGGAAGCCATTTTTGGGCGGGAGGCGCGTCTCGGCTGGTATGCCCGAAGCGGCGTAGCCGGGGCGCGCCTTTTCCCGCCCTGGAGTGGGCTGGCCTAGACACCGACGTAGCCAGCCCCGCCCTAGGGGCAGGCAGGGGCGGGTTCTCGCCCGCCCTGAAGACGGATAAAAAGAGACGCAAGACCAGAAGACGTCCTCTTGTTCTTGTGCTCCGAAGCTGCACCTCCTCGCTACCCGTGAGCTCGGGACAGAACGAAGAGCCAATTTTGAGCGTTTTGATCTTTTTCTTTGTCTTCTAGATACTTCGTCGGAGAAATGCCAAAGAAAGTCGCAAAGAGGATGACGACCGACCAGATGGTGCGGGCCCTTTGCAAAGAGGTGTCCGACATAAAGAAACGGTTGGCGAATCGGGACGGGGAGGAAGGTTCGGGCCCTGCGCCGGCTGGAGGGAGACCTAAGAGGCCGAGAAGGGTTCCAGCCGGTGGAGACGTCCCGGTCCCCTCTGTACCGCTCGAGGCGCCGACCCCAGTACCAATGGAGGGGAATCCCTCCAGTGGCATACGCTAGTGGCGTAGAGTAGAGTGGCGTAGAGTAGAGTAGAGTGGTGCAGCGCTGACTGCAGTGGCACAGAGTGGAGTTGTGCAGATTGGAATGGCATAGAGTTCAGTGGCGTAGAGTAGATTGTTTTAGAGTAGAGTGAAGTTGCATACAGTGG
The DNA here is from genome assembly GCF_964263255.1 of Lissotriton vulgaris. Lineage (NCBI taxonomy): Eukaryota > Metazoa > Chordata > Amphibia > Caudata > Salamandridae > Lissotriton > Lissotriton vulgaris. The sequence goes on from NC_141687.1 coordinate 388,789,670, forward strand.
AGTGATGCAGGGTAGAGTGCAGTGGTATAGAGTAGCAGCGTGAAGTGCATTGGTGTAGAGTGCAGTGTTGCAGAGTGGAGTGGCGCAGAGTGCATTAGAGTGGCGTAAAGTTCAGTGGCATGGAGTGCAGTGGCTTAGAGTGTATTGTTTTAGAGTAGAGTGAAGTGGCATGTAGAGTGGAGTGGTGCAGGGTAGACAGGAGTGGTATAGATTAATGGTGTAGAGTGCACTGGCGTGGATTGCAGTGTTGCAGAGTAAAGTGGCATAGAGTGGAGTGATGCAGAGTGGAGTGGCCTCGACTGGAGTGGTGTAGTGTGCAGTGGAAAAGAGTGCAGTGGTGCATAGTAGAGTGGTATAGAGTGCACTGGCATAGAGTAGTGTGGTGCAGAGTAGAGTAGAGATGCAACTAACAATGTTCCGGGAGGAATTTATTTTAACATTTCTTCTAAGTTGGTCATATGATCTAACAGGGTTAGCAAAAAACACATACAAAACTCACATAAGAGAAAGCATACTGTTGCAGACAGATTGGATTACTTAGAACCATATATTTAAATAATTTCATACAAAATAAATCAATGCCATCAATACCAACACCCCTCTAGAATAAGTTTCCACATATACAAAGTTCATAAGGAGTTGATACCAGGATCTTGGAGTGGTGTCGTAGACTACTTTAAATTTGTGAAAGTTCATAATCCAACTGAAAGCATACAATGTTTTGCAATATTATGGACTCAAGCTGCACATAATACCATAACTAAGGTTGAAAAGGATGAACCATCGACGTTTCGGTCTCTGGGTGCCAAAGGACAGAAAGACCATCATAAGGACTCAGAGTTGAAAATATACATAAACCTAAATCAACACAAAAGGAATTAAGTCTATATAACTATGCCTAGAGAAAAGTAAACTTACAATGTGCATAGCTTGCAAACAACAAAAGACAACTTGGGGTCGATTCCAATTCGGAAAAAAAGCGTCTGTCCGAATCGTACTCGGAGCGCTCGCCGTACAAATCGTACACATCCGTCTGAATTGCGTAGTACGATACGTTTCCCGTCAATCAGTCCGAATCATCGCGAACCGTACAAATTGCAAGGCTGAAACCGTACGACACGGATTCGCACAGTGAACAGTACGATCCGTAAACATGCCAAACGACCCAATGAGTACGATCCGAACAGTGGGATGAGGACGCGATTCGTACGGTCCACATCAGGTAAGGACGATTTGTACGGAAAAGCACGCAATCACATACACACCGTACGGTGCGTACAAGCCATGATTGCAGGGGCACGGTGCGTACCCCCGCGAGCATGGGGTGTACGCCTGTACCCCTGCGATCACAGGGTGTACGCGCCGTACACCCAGCGAACATGGGGTACGGTGCGTACACCTCATGATCGCGGGGGTACGTACCCCTGCGATCATGGGGTGTACGCACCGTACCCGGGAGGGCCGTTCCGTACCTGTTGTAAGGCAAACTCTGCTTTTACGGCAGTTTTCAGCTCCCGTAGAAAAAGGGTCGTACGGTGCGTACCTGACATGGATCGTACTTGCTGGATCGGGAAAACCTGCGTCGAAACGTACAAACGTCGCTTGCTGCGTGTTCCGGCGGCGATTTGTACGGGAATACGAGTTGTATGGTTCCTGGTACGATTCGTACTGGGGGCTGCATTGGGAGGGAATCGTACTATATCGTTGCAGGGTACGATTCGTATCGGAAAAACGCTCCGAACGGCTATTCGGAGCGGTTTTTCCCGAATCGGAATCGACCCCCCCAGTGTAGTGCTACCCATGAAAAATCAACCAAATATGGACTCTTAGTATGAAAATCTTAGCCCAACATCCAGTGTGAATAACCAAAAGTGTATACCGAGCCAAATGTAAACTACGACAAACTACCGTAGTAACATACAGTGGAGTTTAGTGTCAGAGGAGCAGAGTTTAATGAAGTAGAGGATCATAGGGAGTATTGTGAAGTGGAGTGTTGTAGAATAGAGTAAAGCAGAGTGAGGTAGTGTGGCGTAAAGGACAGTGATGCAGAGTAGATTGGCATAAAATCTACTTAGGCTTAGAGTGCTCTGGTTTAGAGTAAAGTGGCATAGTGTCCAACAGCACAGAGTGCAGTGGCATAGAGTAGAGTAGTGCACAGTAGATTGCAGTGGTGTAGAGTGCAATTGCGTGGAGTGGACTGGCATGTAGTGGAGTGGCGTAGAAGGTAGTGGAGTAGAGTAGATTGTTTCAGAGTAGAGTGAAGTGGCTTAGAGAGAAGTGTTGCAGGCCAGAGTGAAGCAGTGCAGGGTAGAGTGCAGAAGTAAAGTGTAGAGTGGTGTAGTATAGAGTGTGTAAGAGTGTAGTGCAATATAGTTAAGTGGCGTAGAGTTCAGTGGTGTGGAGTGCAGAAGAGTTGAGCTGTGCAGAGTAGAGTGCAGTGGCATAGAGTGCAGTCATGCAGAGTAGAGTGTCAGAGTGCAGTGTTATTAAGTGCAGTGGTGTAGAGTGCAGTGGCCGGCGTAGATTGGAGTGGCATAGAGTGGTAAAGAGATCACTGACAAAGGGAACAGTGTTGCAGAGTAGAATCGAGAGGCGTAGAATACAGTGACGTAGAGTGATGTAGCATGCAGTGGTGTAGAGTGTAGTGGCATAGAGTAGAATGTTGTAGAGTATAGAGGTATAAAGTGTAATGGTGCAATGTAGCTGGTGTAGAAGATTACAGTGGTGTAGAGTGACGTAGCATGCAGTGGTGTAGAGTGCAGTAGCATAGAGTAGACTGTTGAAGAGTATAGAGGTATAAAGTGCTGTGATGCAAAATACTTAGTGTAGGTGCAGTAACGTAGAGTTGATTGGTTTTGAGTAAAGTGGTGTAGAGAGGTATAAAGTGCTGTGATGCAAAATACTTAGTGTAGGTGCAGTAACGTAGAGTTGATTGGTTTTGAGTAAAGTGGTGTAGAGTGCATTGGCGTAAAGTGCAGTGGTTTAGAGTACAGTGGCATAGTGTAGAGTGCAATGGTGTAGAGTGGCCCAGCATAGAGTGGAGTACAGTGCTGTAGAGTGCAGTGGCATGGAGTGCAGTGCTGTAGAGTAGATTGTTTCACAGTAGAATGGAGTGGAGTGGTGCAGGGAGAGTATAGTCGTGCAGGGTACAATGCAGTGGCAAAGGGTAGTGGCGTAGAGTAGAGTGGTGCAGCGTTGATTGCAGTGGCACAGAGTGGAGTTGTGCAGAGTGGATAGACGTAGAGTAGATTATTTTAGAGTAGAGTGAAGTAGCATAGAGTGGAGTGGTGCAGGGTAGAGTGGAGTGGTGCAGGGTAGAGTGGAGTTCTATAGATTAGCAGCGTAGAGTGCATTGGTGTAGAGTGCATTATTGCAGAGTGGAGTAGAGTAGCGGAAAGTGCAGTGGCATGGAGTGCAGTGTCTTAGAGTATAGTGTTTCAGAGCAGAGTGAAGTGGCGTGGAGTGGGGCAGGGCAGAGTGGAGTGTTTCAGGGTAGACAGGAGTGGTATGAAGTAGCGGTGTAGAGTGCACTGGTGTAGAGTGCAGTGTTGCATACTAGAGTGCATAGAGTGGAGTGATGCAAAGTGGAGTGTCCTAGACTGGAGTGGTGTAGTGTGCAGTGGAAAAGAGTGCAGTGGTGCATAGTAGAGTGGTGTAGAGTGAACTGGCATAGAGTAGTGTGGTGCAGAGTAGAGTAGAGATGCAACTAACAATGTTCCTAGAGGATTTTTTAAAACATTTCTTTTAAGTTGGTCATAGGATCTAACGGTGTTATCAAAAACACATAAGAAACTCAAATCAGAGAAAGCGTAGTGTTGTATACAGATTGTATTACTTAAGAGAAGGCGCACTGTTGTATACAGAGTGTATTACTTAAAACTACATATTTAAATAATTTCATACAAAATAAGTCAATGCCATCAACACCAACACCGCTCTACAGTAAGATCCCATTAACGTATACAAAGGTCATAAGGAGTTAATCCCAGGATCTTGGAGTGGTGTGGACGACTCTTAACTTCCGAACATTCATAATCCAAATGAAAACAGCCAATATTTTGCATTATTCTGAACTCAAGCCGCACACAATACCATGAGCAAGGTTAAGAAGGAAGAACCATCGACTTTTCCATCTCTGTGTGCCAAAGGTCAGCAAGACCATCATGAGGACTCAGTGTTGAAAAAAGCATAAACCTAAATCAACACAAAAGGAATTAAGTCTGTATAACTACGCCTAGAGAATATGTAAACTTAAAACATACATCGCTTGCAAACAACAAAAGACACCTTGTGCCAATACATTTACAAGAGTGGAGTGACATAGAGTGGAGTTGAGTGTCAGAGGAGCAGAGTTTAATGGAGTAGAGGATGATAGGAAGTATTGTGAGGTGGAGTGTTGTAGAATAGAGAAAAAGAGAGTGGGTAGTGTTGCCTAAAGTGGAGTGACGTAAAGTACAGTGGTGCAGAGTAGACTGGCATTGAGTGCTGTGGCTTAAGAGTGCATTGGTTTTGAGTAATGTGGCATAGTGTGCAATGGCGCAAAGTGCAGTGACACAGAGTGCAGTGGCATAGAGTAGAGTGGTGCAGAGTCGATTGCAGTGGCGTAGAATGCAATTGCGTGGAGTGGACTGGCACATAGTGGAGTAGAATGAAGTGGAATAGCGTAGATTGTTTCAGAGTAGAGTGAAGCAGCAAAGAGTGGAATGGTGCAGGGTAGAGTGGAGCAGTGCTGGGTAGAGTGCCGAGGTGATGTGTAGAGTGGTGCAGTGTAGAGTGGGCGAGAGTGCCATGACGTGGAGTGATGCAGAGTGTAGTGGCGTAGAGTGCAGAAGAGTTGAGTGGTGCAGAGTAGAGTGCAATGACATAGAGTACAGTGGCATAGAGAGTAGTCGTGCAGAGTAGTGTCAGAGTGCAGTGTCATAAAGTGCAGTGTCATAGAGTGCAGTGGCGTAAAGTGGTCTAGAGAGCAATGACGAAGAGTACAGTGGTGCAGAGTAGAATTGAGTGGCGCAGAGTGCCTTGAGGACTCAGTCTTGAAAACAAACACAATCCTAAATCAACACAAAAGGAATTAAGTCTATATAACTACGTCCAGACATGTAAACTTACAATGTGCATCGCTTGCGAACAGCATAAGACACCTTATGTAGTGTTACACATGAAAAATCAACCAAATATAGACTCTTAAGTGCCGAAGAGAACAGTGGTGCACAGTAGAATCGAGAGGTGTAGAGTACAGTAACAGAGTGCAATGCTGTAGAGCAGGGTCTTCAATCTATGGGGCGCGCCCCCAGGGGGTCCGCGGAGTCACAGAAAGAGGGTTGCCCATTCCCGGTCCCTCTCTGCCTGGAACTGGAATTTAAAACCCTCTTTTATTTTCACACCTGCCCTTAACTAACTGCTGTATTTTGGATTCCTCTGCTTTGCCCTCACTGTAAGCTGTTGCCATTCTCTGACCTCCCTTTGTTCGGCTGGCTTGAGGAAAGCCTGCATAGGGTATCCCGGGCTCTAGTGAGTAGGGGCGAAGGGGAGGCAGGCAGTCACACTCCCATCTGGGCCAATGGAAGGAACAATCTTTTCAAAGTAAAAAGTTTTTTTGAAGACAAATTTTTCCATTCTTAACAAAAGCCAAAGACCAGATCCCAGAGGTAAAAGCACTATGTGCAAATGGAAATCCCTGTGTAGCTCTCACTTCTCAGTGTACTTGCTTCCCAGTGAGTGTGCATGCAGGGGACTTACTGTTATCAATTATCCCAATCAGCTCAGTTCTCCCCGACTACTGGCTACACACCTTAAAACCCCACTGCCCTAGTGGCATCTACCAAGCCAGTTACATATGGTAACTCAATGTGTCAACACATGAAATAAGGAGAATCCAACCAGAGTCGTCACATGTTGTGTGCATGTGGACCCAAGCTCTCAGGGGGCTAGGGGTGTGCCTTTTACTTTCTTCTCAAGGCAGGGTTGGGGCAGTGCGGTTGTTGTGCCGGATGCAGGTGCTCTTTCCCCGTTAGAAATGTCCCTGCCATCATGCAGCTGACAGAAGGGCAGTGTGCTTGGTGGGGGTCGGGCGGGGGGATTGGAGAAGGCATAACACTGAAGGGGTGAAGGGGAAGAGCCTGGATCTGGACAGACAAGGCACTGTCTGATGGGGATTATTCGGTTTTGAGAGACAGGACCAGACATAATATAACTGGCAGAGATGTGGGATGGGAGATGGGGGTGTGCGAGGCCGACTGGAAGGCAAGAAGAGAGTGTGGAGACAGAGGTGTGAGATGGGATGCAGGTGTGAGATGGGACTGGAGAGAAGGGGTAGATGATGTGAGGAAGTGAGGAGAGGCAAGGTGAAGAGTCGCAGAAGTGTGGAAGGGGTGAGAGGGGAGTGTGTGAGAGGTGAGGAGAAATGAGGATGAGAGAGGACAGCTGAGAGATGTGAGGAAGGCAGCAAGGGAGTAAGGGAATTCGATGAGGAGAAATCTGAAGTGTAGAAACACAAGAGGAGAGGTGAGTATGGTAGAAAGGTGAAGGCAGGGAGGTGGGCTACCGTTAAAGATTGAGGGAAGATAACTTAGAGGTGATCTGTGAGGCAAAAAGAGAAATTAATGCAACTTGGATGAGGGAGAGCAGCAATAGGGGAAGAGAGGGAGTACTGGGGTGGGTGCTTAGGTGACTGGGGAGAGGGATGTTGGTTCCAGATGATGCGGAAGAACAAAGTGGATATGTGATAGATGAATGGGGGACTGTAGATGTGTAAGATACAAATAGATAAGACAGAAATTTGAATGGAGAGACTTGAGGTGAATGAAAAGTGCTGAGGGGAGAGTGAGGTAACGGGGCCAGAGAGGCCATGAGAGAAATGCGAGAGGCTGTTAGAGATGAGGGGATTAAAAAGACAGAATGGTGAGGTGGAATAGGTAGAGTTCAGAAGTTCAGAAGTTATAAAAAGGGGTGAAAGAAAATGGACTGCAAAGGGAGAGAGGGATCCGGGTTGGTACTGGTGAAAGGGATGGAAACGAGTGGGTGGGAGGAAAGAGGCAAGGGTGAACTGCTCAACTCTGCACAAGACCGCCTGGGTTTTAAGGGACCCCTACTGCTCTCAGCCAGGGCCAGGTGGGCTTCTAATGTGGCAACACTGTGGAGTGGAAGGCCCTTCATAAAAGATTACTAGACATCTTTCTGTTGTTTATTGGTGTATTTTGGTTATAAACTAGTGCTGATAATGTGAAATCTTTCCCCAGTGTTACCGTGAATAAAAAATGTCAAGGCCGCATCACATAGCATTATTTACATTTTCTTACCGCACAACTTAATCGACCATGCTGCATAATTTGGTCCTCCCTTGCCTTATATTTGGTTCACTGACAGAATATAGATGTAAAAAATATAGAAGTAAAAAATAGCGATGAAAAAATATAGAATGCATAAATATCGACTCACTATACTTAAACAGGTAAGTAAAAAAATATTAATGTAAAAATATAGTCGTACAAAATATTGATTTTTATATATATATATATATATATATATATATATATATATATATATGATTATTAGTAAATATATGCAACAATAATATTATGTTTACGCTGTATTCTAATGATCAATGCATACAAAAACTGACAGAAAGAAAGACCACATTGTAGTGTTTCTTCACTATATTAGCAGCACGTGGTGTAGCATCAAAAAAGAAAGTATAAAATAGTATGGCGTACTGCTGTTTCACTATGTGATCAAGGGCACTTGATGCCCGAAACATGTCATACGAGGAGTGAGACATATATATATATATATATATAATCCCAAAGTCCGCTCGAAACGCTGACAGCGGCCCCGCGGGAAGTGGCACCAACGCCGGCCGAGCCTGCCGGTAAAGTAAACGTTCCAAAGAGTTCCAAAGTAACGGTGCTCTCAGCCCACGAATCCACGCAACACCTCTCAAAGCTCCAAGGGTGTTTATTTAAACCAACTGGTGTTGGAACATATATATATACACATATATAACGCACGAACGTCCCAGCAAGGCGACCAACAGCGGCGCTGAACCAGGAAACAGACTCCACAGGCAAGACTTAGTGCTCAAGGGTGTTTCTTCAAAGCATCAGTTTTCCAAATCACACGTTTCGGCCGCCAGACATGTGGCCTTGATCACATAGCGCTTGCAATGGTGAGAAGGTGAATTTATATACATTGTGAACGAGAGGCAGTATTTTTACTATGATCATCATAATGATCATGCAGTTTTACAACGCGTTGGAAAGCAACATATATGACATCACGATTTTACTACAGTAAACATGTGGTAAGGCAATGTAGACATAGTGAAAGGACTGTAAATCCTAAACATGGTGCTTTAGACCAGTGATTGCCATGCACAGACAGAGATAAAAACACACTCCTTAGCACACGTATATCAGAATATAGTTATGTGTAGGTGTTGTCACCCGTTTGACACAATCACAGTACGTAGTTCTTGGTAATACAGATATTATATTTATTCTTGAATGCTGGAAGTTCTCCACACAGCCGACACGTGTTTCGTCGTGACCGGGAGTGTAACCCAACGACTTTTTCAAGGCTGTAGAAGTTCAAAATAAAAAAAACAAAATATATGTTGCCATTTTCATGTAAACTTTTTGGCCATACATTATAATATTAGCCCAACATTGCATAGTTCTTGTGGCCCCTTTCATGCAAGATTCCACTCAAGTGTCCAATTTGATAAATTACAAGCCACATTATCCAACTTTTCTCCTCATTGAGAAAATGAAATCCACATCTTGATAAGATATCATATTAAAATATCCATTTACCCACATATTTTTGGTTTAGAACCACAGTTTATTTGAATACCATTACGGTATTATTTAACACATAATGTACCTCAGTATCCTTATAGAGGTCTATGATCCTGTATGGGATGGAGAGATCGGGTACTTAGATAACCTTATTAAGGCTTCGGTTGTTGTCAAAAAATCTTGTGACCATCATGCATCTTAATGTGTATTAAGAAACACCCTGAACCTACACCATGTGTAAGGCATTTTTCTATGGTATGGTGACGTATTTCGTGCTCATAATTGTTTTTAATATAAACACTATGTGGTGATATGTGATTGATATTTCAACCATAAACACCTATTTCCAGATCTGTTCTCTTTTAACTGTAAGAATAAATTCATATTTTTAATTTATATACATCAATTTTATTTGGTATCGGTGAGTGATAGGGTAACATTGAATTTACACTTATTTCTGGTTGTTAACTTACTTAGTATGCGGTGATAATTCCAACCCGCATAGGGGTTCTACGGGGGTCTTCTGTTACAGTGTCCACTTTAACATGTCCAAATGACTCCACTTCACACTTTGTTTAGGTTGGCTGAAAGGAAGTTTGGTGTTCTTATTAGTATATATTTAGTTTCCAGTAGTATTGAGTTTATTATTTATCTCCTTAATATTATATACGCCTTTCTGTTTGTATAAAATGGATTACAACTATTCCCGGAAGAGTCCCCTTCTTAACTTTACATCAAGTAGTCTTGGCTCAAGGTATTTATGTTTAACCAATTATCAATGCATTTCCTTATTGCTCCCCTTACATGATTGTTGGTAATATTAGCCAATTTTCCCAGTGTTTTCCACGAATACTCCGACCTTAAAAAATTATCCACTGGTTCGGAGTTCATCTTCAAAATTATCCCTTGTATGCTTTTTGGGGGCTCTCCCCTTGTGCCGGGTGCCTATTTCTCCCTGATATCAACTTTGTTCCAAACGATATATCCTCGGTGCTTAAACGGGCTCTCCCCTTAAAACGTGTGCCCATTCCTCTTACCTTTCGCCCAAATCGTTTTGTTTGTCGGTGCCCCCGTTCACAATCAGCGTGTATGCTCGATTGTTGCTCCTTCAAAAACGCCGCATATTTATTAGAAACACTTCCGTGTTTCATACGGACGTTCCTGATAGGTTGTTCAGGGTCATGTGACCCTTGTTTCACTGATCTCCATCGATTGGTTCAGAGAGGTCATGTGGATCTATCCATGTCCTGAATTTCTGTGGCGAATTAGTCGCCATCTTGAAACGTTCTCATTAGACTGAAATTCAGTCTATTAGCATGTATTTAAAAGAATCATTAGTTCTATTCCGGATTTTAGTAGCGTCAATAATAATTTTTGTTTGGTCTCGTCATTTATTATGACCATCGGGTTTGTTTACGTAGCTTAATTTTATAAACGCGATTTCATTATTTGCATAATAATTTTATTAGGAATCCTAATCTTTATGCATCACCACTAATTTTATTAAAAACCAGAACGGTCTTGGCCACTAGTTTAAACAACCAAAACCGGTCTTCAAACTGTCATTTAGGGGTTAATCACAAAATTGATCCATTATTTTGATTTATACGAACATAAATGAAACTACTGCTTGTTTATTCAATGGACCATTACATGTATTTATTCGTGATAGTGAGGTATCCCGGTTTAAGCTCTATAGGTTTAATAGAAGCTCTCCGATATTGTCACGTGTGGTCATGTTTAGGCTCCTCAGGTTTCATAGAAGCTCTACGATATTGTCACGTGTGGTCATACTTATTTTTAGCGACGGTAATCTCTTTTAGTTAGTAAGATAACTTATAGCACGCATTTAGTTGTGTCATGCATATTAACCACATCACATCCGAAATGATGCAAAATATTTAGAGCTAGTGTACGTGTTTCCATGAAGCTGATGCTAAATAAATTCATTCCTTACCAGTATTCTAAGACACATCTTATTGGTAAGCATTTCAAATTCTATCTATACAAGTGCACGTGTGTATTCATAAAGTTTTCTCAGTGAACTAATGATCTCTCCATCATGTAGGGTCAGTACATAGTCATGGCACTAACATTAATGGATGATTATTTTATCATACCTCATTTTCATGATTCATCAAGGATACATTATTCATACGTTCAAAATATGAGTCATATTGCAGAATTTTCTTATATTTCACAATGTCCCCATGTGAGTTATTGTATCAGTTATCTCCCTAGAAAGTAATGTAGCTCATGGTCAATGTTTAGACCACGTTCTACACTCCGCATTTTCATGATCCAGAGAGCTTCTCTCTGTCTTAGTGTTAGCTCTCTATTGCCGCCTCTAGGGTGTCTGGGTGTATGTTCTATTCCAAAGAATTCAAACATTCGGTGTGTTGTTTGTGCGTGGCAGATTGACATATGGGCAGCAACCGGGTATCGCATATCCCCCTGTTTAACCGCCCTGATGTGTTCATTGATTCTTTCCCTAAGCGTTCGTATAGTACTGCCAATGTATTTTTTACCACATTTGCAGACAAGAGCATAGGTCACGAATTTTGCCATACAGTTGATGTTAGTGTGAATGAGGTATTTTCTCCCAAATGGACCCTCAAATTCTGTCACTTTTTTGCAGGCCCATTTACACGCACTGCAGTTGTTGCAACCATAATAGCCTTTTGTATGTTTATCCAACCAAGTTTCTTGGGTTTTTACATTTGGATAACTCGGGCTCAATACGTTTCGGATTGTTTTACCTTTTCTATATGTCAGTGTTGGTTTCTCAGATATGTGTCCCCTTAGGGCGGTATCCGTCTTAAGCAGATGCCAATGTTTAGTTAAGCTTTTCATTAGTATCCCAGACCAGTTATTGTAGCCGGTAACTAATCTTATCTTGTCATCTTTCTTTTTGTTCTTTGACTGTTCCTTCAGAGTGTCTGCTCTTTTAACCTTATTTATCCTTAGTTCAGCTTTATTTAGGATATTCACATTATAGCCACGATTCTTAAATCTGTTCAGAACTCCTTTCTTGTTCTGTTCAAATTCTTCATCTCTACTGCAGTCGCGTCTTGTCCGTATGAGTTCACCATAAGGAATTGCTCGTATTTGGTGTGCAGGATGAGCACTAGACGCATGCAAAAGTGAGTTGCACGCTGTTGGTTTTCGATATAGTTTGCTGTGGATTTTATCATTTTCAGCAAAAAGTTCTATATCTAAGAATGGTATTTGCGTTTTACTAAATTCCATGGTGAATTTAATGTTAAACTCATTGTTGTTCAAGTATGAGTGAAATTCAAGTAGTTTTTCTGAAGTTCCCGTCCAGATCATGATACAATCGTCTATGTACCTGCCCCAGAAAAGGATTGAATCATTCCATTCTGTGCCCAATGGGCCCCAGATCCTCAACTCCTCGAACCAACCCATTACCAGGTTCGCGTACGAGGGTGAAAATCTGGAGCCCATGGCCACACCTTGTTTTTGTCTATACCACTTGTCATTGTATAGGAACACATTGTTGTCCAGTATAAGTTCTATCATTTCCACAAGCATTTCGGTGTGTAACCAAGAGCTGGCGGTTCTTTTACTTAGCATTTTATTGATTGCAGTTAAGCCTATTTCTCTTTTAATGCATGTGTATAGTGATACCACATCTAAGGTGACTAATGACATGGTATCATCCCAGGCTAAATCGGCCATTATACCCAGAATATGTTTTGTATCCCTGATGTGGGATGGGAGATTCCCAACCAGTGGTTTTAAAAAAAATTCCACATATTCAGATATCCTTTCGGTAGGTCCACCAATACCCGATATGATCGGTCTGCCTGGGGGAAATGTGTCTGTTTTATGTACTTTCGGGAGAGTATATATGCATGGATATCTTGGACGATCAACTCTGAGGTACATGTGTTCATTGTCATCCAGGAGACCTGAGCCATGCCATTTTTTTTTTTTTTAATTTTTGGAAGACCTTCATTGATAGTAAATCGTACACATAGCCAAAACAAAACGCCCGGAGGCTCACAAATGCAGTACATGGCAATACGGCAATGCGCAAAGGATCTATTACAAAGGTACTGAGGTCTAGTTTTTAAAGTTAAGTTCTGAAGGATAAACGGTGTCAGGATGTCGTAGGACAGCACAATGGTTCCGGCATTATAGGATCAGGAGAGACAAGCATACAATGCACTAAAAGTACCAGAACCACCACTTTCCACAATGAAGAAAAACGTTTAAACCCAGAAGAAAAAGAAAAAGGGATAGAAGGCCCATAGAACAAAAAAAGAAATAAACAAAAACCCCACCTCCCACCCCCCACCCTGCACCTCTGCAGCTGGCTACGGCCTACCCCCCCTAGCAGTGTGCCTGTCGCCCCACTAAAAGGAGTCCCGAAATATAGAAAGTAAGAAAAGGGTCCTAACCTACAACTACAATGAATTAGTGAGAAGCGGAGAGGAGCCCACCACCAGTCCCCCGGCATCATCCTCCCATAGTTGCGATATTAGCACAAGATATACAGTCCGGTGACAAATAGCATTACTATCAAACAATTTACGAAGCACGAAATCGGTACATTGCGTTATCCAAGAAATCAGCACGCCACACATCTGTTTCGGTCAGCAACGAAAAAACTACCAGTCTGCGATAAGAAGCGTTCATCCCTGTCCCGTTTTCTCTTTCCCGCCACTGCTAACAAAGGTAACCCAGGAAGGCGTGAACCGTAGTCCAAAAGGGTCAATTTGATTCAAGCACTCAACCATATCATGTACACGCAGGTCCAGTGATCCCATGCTGGGCCAAAAGTACACCATCCTCATAGTAAAGAGCGAAATCGAGCCAGGGAGGAAAGTCTCAGTGTCCAGCCTCTTCTGGAGCGATCCCCGGGTAGCGGGGAGCATGGTTTGGGGAGAAAACTCCCGTCGCGATTGCAGTCCGTGGTTTTCACGTCGGCCCGGGCAAACACCATCCGCAGCAAGAGTCGCCTCGGGGCCTGAGGTCTCAAAGCCGTCACTGTTGCATGAGGCAGCCATCTTGTCGTAGACAGACGTAGAGCAAGGAATACCGCTGTGGTCCTGCGAGTCAGCCATTTTCAAGCATCCCAGTGCACACATTATATCGTCCACCTTGCTGGTCAGGGTTCGCACAGAGTACACCATTTCGTGATGAAGGGAGACAACAGCCGCCAATAGATCGCCATTGCCCTGATCACTTCCACGCTCCCCTCTGATCATGTCCTCTTGCACCACACGTCCGCGACCACTCCGTGGCCCAGCCTCCTCAAGGCTGCACTCCATTATGCGCTCCGTGGTCTCCGGTAGAAACACTCCGAGTAGGGCCAGGCTGCTCACAATGGGGCATCAGGTCTACACTTTAGGAAAAGAGCGGCAAACAGAACCGAGATGTGGCCGTAGGCATTGTCTCTTAAACAAGCCGCCCTGGTCGATGTCGAAGGGGTGGAGAATTCGGGAACCTCCCGCTATTAGCGGGGCAGTGCTCAGGCAGTCTCTTGGCAGCCCACTGTACGGGATCCTGCAATCGTGCAATCCCTCCAGACAAATCGCCAGGCACATTAAACTCTGTACCTGCAGTCCAGTGGGGCGCGTGTTCCAAATTCGGCCGCGTCTCGTAAAAACGGTCCAACCGGTTCCCCACAGTCGCTGATGCCCGATGTTGTTCGCCCGGTAGCCGGCCCCGATATCCACTCGAGGCCCCGGTCCCAGGGCTGCTGCGGGCCGCAAACTTCAATCGGACGTTTCACCGGCTTGCACGGAAGCGCAAGCCTCAGGATTGCACCGCGGGCCGTCGGAGCATATCGGCTTCCAAATGTGCCTTCTTAATGCAGGATCGCCGGCAGGATAGTTACAAAGAAGGAGATGGTCCTCGGAGCCGAGGGACTATACGTCCGACCCGGTCGCGATCTTGGCTCCTCCGCCATGCCATTTTTTAAGGTGTAAATTAATATAGTCCGTGAGTTTCCACATAGGGTTGTGTAGTAACTCTTCATAGCATTCAGGGTTAGCGAGTTGTGATAATATTTCTGTTTCGTAGTCACTAGTTCTCATGACCACCATGTTGCCCCCTTTGTCAGCTTCCCTGATTGTTAGTTTTTCATTATCACTCAGTTCTTTAAGTGCTATTCTTTCCCTATGTGTTAGATTGTCTTTCTGTATGTGTGATGCTGTCTCATTAAAATCATGTTTATCTAAGTCTGCAGATACGAGCTTATGAAATACATCAATGCTATTTCCCGCAGTTAAAGTCGGTGTCCACTTAGACTTATCTTTAAGATTGCTTGATATGTTGTAATCCATGTGTATCTCTAGATCTCGCATTACCATGTCCATTGTAACAGCCTCATCTTCACAGTCAGTAATGGATAACAATAATCTAGTGTTTTGGATGTCCTCAGTTGACTGTTCATTACATATCAACACACCGAGATTCGGTTGCAGATCTTTATTTATAGTCCTATTCAAATCAAAATGTTTTTTTAGTTTAAGACGTCGGATAAATTTAAACAGATCTATTTTTGTGGTACACAAATTCCCAATATCATTAGGACAAAAACTCATACCTTTCTGCAATACAGAGATCATATCCTCAGACAAAACAGCATCACTTAGGTTCATCACAGTAACATTGTCTACTTTTTCTGATTCGCATTCCATGACCTGGTTCTCATTCCTGGTCGACCTGTATTTCCTCCCCCCTCTCCTGCCCCTCCTTGTTTTCCTGGTGTAGCTTGTCTGCGGTTCTCTCAGTTCCCTGTTTTTATTCTTCTTATCTCCAATAAAAAATTATTGGTCTCATTGTTGGTGTTGCTAGCACCACCTGCGTCTTCCTGCTCACTTCCACTAGTGTGTGTGGTATTTAGAGATGATGTGCTGGAGCTGGAATATCTATTTGCTCCTACGTTCTGAGGGGCAGTTTTACTAACTAAATGGTCGTACTTCTTTGCGAAGGTAAATATTCGGCCACTGGTGTAATCTTTCTCATCCCTTCTTAGTTTCCTGCTCTTACGTTCCTTAATGTCAGCAACATGGTGTTGTAGGATATCTTTTAAGATTGCATAGTTTTTCTCAGTTGCATCTGGTAAGTTTAAGTCTTTAATTTCTGACTCCAATTTTCTCTATATCCTTCTGTAAAAGGGTGACTTTTCTCTCACAGTTGATTATTAATATATTCATCAGTCTGTTGGAATTATCTGTGAGCTCCTTCTCCCAATCTAGAAGAAGGTCAGGCTCCAAATCCTCATATGTAGGGATGATCTGTGATCTAAGGCCTCTGGGGATGCGTTTTACTTTAAAGTATTGTTTCAAGGTAGCAGCATCCCACCACCTTGATAGCTTGTTCATTCTAAGTCTCTCTAGTCTAATAAATTTTTGTTTTAGGCCTTCAATTCTCGTAGATTGTCCTCCCTGTGCTGATGTACTAGGGCCACGGTTGTCTATGTTGTTGAAAAGGTCCTCAGCTTCTTTATCTCTCTGATTTTTATCATTACTAAAGGTATCCATCGTGATTCTAGGGCTGCCACCTATCGATACAGAGTCTAGCACAAACAGTGGTTTGGTAAAGGCTAAACGGCGCCACTTAGACAGTCTCACAATTTATTTTGGTGCAGAGGTTATTTCTTATGGTGCTATAAGGTAGAAGGAACCACTTAATCCTTCCAAACATGAGCATACGCTTCTGACAAAAAAACACTCCTTAGCACACGTATATCAGAATATAGTTATGTGTAGGTGTTGCCACCCGTTTGACACAATCACAGTCCGTAGTTCTTGGTAATACAGATATTATATTTATTCTTGAATGCTGGAAGTTCTCCACACAGCCGACACGTGTTTCGTCGTGACCGGGAGTGTAACCCAAAGACTTTTTCAAGGCTGTAGAAGTTCAAAATAAACAAAACAAAATATATGTTGCCATTTTCATGTAAACTTTTTGGCCATACATTATAATATTAGCCCAACATTGCATAGTTCTTGTGGCCCCTTTCATGCAAGATTCCACTCAAGTGTCCAATTTGATAAATTACAAGCCACATTATCTAACTTTTCTCCTCATTGAAGAAATTAAAGACTTAAACTTACCAGATGCAACTGAGAAAAACTATGCAATCTTAAAAGATATCCTACAACGCCATGTTGCTAACATTAAGGAACGTAAGAGCAGGAAACTAAGAAGTACGACCATTTAGTTAGTAAAACTGCCCCTCAGAACGTAGGAGCAAATAGATCTGCCAGCTCCAGCACATCATCTCTAAATACCACACACACTAGTGGAAGTGAGCAGGAAGATGCAGGTGGTGTTAGCAACACCAACAATGAGACCAATAATTTTTTATTGGAGATAAGAAGAATAAAAACAGGGAACAGAGAGAACCGCAGACAAGCTACACCAGGAAAACAAGGAGAGGCAGGAGAGGGGGGAGGAAATACAGGTCGACCAGGAATGAGAACCAGGTCATGGAATGCGAATCAGAAAAAGTAGACAATGTTACTGTGATGAACCTAAGTGATGCTGTTTTGTCTGAGGATATGATCTCTGTATTGCAGAAAGGTATGAGTTTTTGTCCTAATGATATTGGGAATTTGTGTACCACAAAAATAGATCTGTTTAAATTTATCCGACGTCTTGAACTAAAAAAACATTTTGATTTGAATAGGACTATAAATAAAGATCTGCAACCGAATCTTGGTGTGTTGATATGTAATGAACAGTCAATTGAGGACATCCAAAACACTAGAGTATTGTTATCCATTACTGACTGTGAAGATGAGGCTGTTACAATGGACATGGTAAAGCGAGATCTAGAGATACACATGGATTACAACATATCAAGCAATCTTAAAGATAAGTCTAAGTGGACACCGACTTTAACTGCGGGAAATAGCATTGATGTATTTCATAAGCTCGTATCTGCAGACTTAGATAAACATGATTTTAATGAGACAGCATCACACATACAGAAAGACAATCTAACACATAGGGAAAGAATAGCACTTAAAGAACTGAGTGATAATGAAAAACTAACAATCAGGGAAGCTGACAAAGGGGGCAACATGGTGGTCATGAGAACTAGTGACTACGAAACAGAAATATTATCACAACTCGCTAACCCTGAATGCTATGAAGAATTACTACACAACCCTATGTGGAAACTCACGGACTATATTAATTTACACCTTAAAAAATGGCATGGCTCAGGTCTCCTGGACGACAACTAACACAGGTACCTCAGAGTTGATCGTCCAAGATATCCATGCATATATACTCTCCCGAAAGTACATAAAACAGACAAATTTCCCCCAGGCAGACCGATCATATCCGGTATTGGTGGACCTACCGAAAGGATATCTGAATATGTGGACATTTTTTTAAAACCACTGGTTGGGAATCTCCCATCCCACATCAGGGATACAAAACATATTCTGGGTATAATGGCTGATTTAGCCTGGGATGATACCATGTCATTAGTCACCTTAGATGTGGTATCACTATACACATGCATTAAAAGAGAAATAGGCTTAACTGCAATCAAGAAAATGCTAAGTAAAAGAACCGCCAGCTCTTGGTTACACACCGAAATGCTTGTGGAAATGATAGAACTTATACTGGACAACAATGTGTTCCTATACAAGGACAAGTGCTATAGACAAAAACAAGGTGTGGCCATGGGCTCCAGATTTTCACCCTCGTACGCGAACCTGGTAATGGGTTGGTTCGAGGAGTTGAGGATCTGGGGCCCATTGGGCACTGAATGGAATGATTCAATCCTTTTCTGGGGCAGGTACATAGACGATTGTATCATGATCTGGACGGGAACTTCAGAAAAACTACTTGAATTTCACTCATACTTGAACAACAATGAGTTTAACATTAAATTCACCTTGGAATTTAGTAAAACGAAAATACCATTCTTAGATATAGAACTTTTTGATGAAAATGATAAAATCCACAGCAGACTATATCGAAAACCAACAGCGTGCAACTCACTTTTGCATGCGTCTAGTGCTCATCCTGCACACCAAATACGAGCAATTCCTTATGGTGAACTCATACGGACAAGACGCAACTGCAGTAGAGATGAAGAATTTGAACAGAACAAGAAAGGAGTTCTGAACAGATTTAAGAATCGTGGCTATAATGTGAATATCCTAAAAAAAGCTGAACTAAGGATAAATAAGGTTAAAAGAGCAGACACTCTGAAGGAACAGTCAAAGAACAAAAAGAAAGATGACAAGATAAGATTAGTTACCGGCTACAATAACTGGTCTGGGATACTAATGAAAAGCTTAACTAAACATTGGCATCTGCTTAAGACGGATACCGCCCTAAGGGGACACATATCTGAGAAACCAACACTGACATATAGAAAAGGTAAAACAATCAGAAACTTATTGAGCCTGAGTTATCCAAATGTAAAAACCCAAGAAACTTGGTTGGATAAACATACAAAAGGCTATTATGGTTGCAACAACTGCAGTGCGTGTAAATGGGCCTGCAAAAAAGTGACAGAATTTGAGGGTCCATTTGGGAGAAAATACCTCATTCACACTAACATCAACTGTCTGACAAAATTCGTGACCTATGCTCTTGTCTGCAAATGTGGTAAAAAATACATTGGCAGTACTATACGAACGCTTAGGGAAAGAATCAATGAACACATCAGGGCGGTTAAACAGGGGGATATGAATACACACGTGCACTTGTATAGATAGAATTTGAAATGCTTACCAATAAGATGTGTCTTAGAATACTGGTAAGGAATGAATTTATTTAGCATCACCTTCATGGAAACACGTACACTAGCTCTAAATATTTTGCATCATTTCGGATGTGATGTGGTTAATATGCATGACACAACTAAATGCGTGCTATAAGTTATCTTACTAACTAAAAGAGATTACCGTCGCTAAAAATAAGTATGACCACACGTGACAATATCGTAGAGCTTCTATGAAACCTGAGGAGCCTAAACATGACCACACGTGACAATATCGGAGAGCTTCTATTAAACCTATAGAGCTTAAACCGGGATACCTCACTATCACGAATAAATACATGTAATGGTCCATTGAATAAACAAGCAGTAGTTTCATTTATGTTCGTATAAATCAAAATAATGGATCAATTTTGTGATTAACCCCTAAATAACAGTTTGAAGACCGGTTTTGGTTGTTTAAACTAGTGGCCAAGACCGTTCTGGTTTTTAACAAAATTAGTGGTGATGCATAAAGATTAGGATTCATAATAAAATTATTATGCAAATAATGAAATCGCGTTTATAAAATTAAGCTACGTAAACAAACCCCATGGTCATAATAAATGACGAGACCAAACAAAAATTATTATTGACGCTACTAAAATCCGGAATAGAACTAATGATTCTTTTAAATACATGCTAATAGACTGAATTTCAGTCAAATGAGAACATTTCAAGATGGCGACTAATTCGCCACAGAAATTCAGGACATGGATAGATCCACATGACCTCTCTGAACCAATCGATGGAGATCAGTGAAACAAGGGTCACATGATCCTGAACAACCTATCAGGAACGTCCGTATGAAACACGGAAGTGTTTCTAATAAATACGTGGCGTTTTTGAAGGAGCAACAATCGAGCATACACGCTGATTGTGAACGGGGGCACCGACGGACAAAAACGATTTGGGCGAAAGGTAAGAGGAATGGGCACACGTTTTAAGGGGAGAGCCCGTTTAAGCACCGAGGATATATCGTTTGGAACAAAGTCGATATCAGAGAGAAATAGGCACCCGGCACAAGGGGAGAGCCCCCAAAAGCATACAAGGGATAATTTTGAAGACGAACTCCGAACCAGTGGATAATTTTTTAAGGTCGGAGTATTCGTGGAAAACACTGGGAAAATTGGCTAATATTACCAACAATCATGTAAGGGGAGCAATAAGGAAATGCATTGATAATTGGTTAAAGATAAATAACTTGAGCCAAGACTACTTGATGTAAAGTTAAGAAGGGGACTCTTCCGGGAATAGTTGTAATCCATTTTATACAAACAGAAAGGCGTATATAATATTAAGGAGATAAATAATAAACTCAATACTACTGGGAACTAAATATATACTAATAAGAACACCAAACTTCCTTTCAGCCAACCTAAACAAAGTGTGAAGTGGAGTCATTTGGACATGTTAAAGTGGACACTGTAACAGAAGACCCCCGTAGAACCCCTATGCGGGTTGGAATTATCACCGCATACTAAGTAAGTTAACAACCAGAAATGAGTGTAAATTCAATGTTACCATATCACTCACCGATACCAAATAAAATTGATGTATATAAATTAAAAATATGAATTTATTCTTACAGTTAAAAGAGAACAGATCTGGAAATAGGTATTTATGGTTGAAATATCAATCACATATCACCACATAGTGTTTATATTAAAAACAATTATGAGCACGAAATACGTCACCATACCATAGAAAAATGCCTTACACATGGTGTAGGTTCAGGGTGTTTCTTAATACACATTAAGATGCATGATGGTCACAAGATTTTTTGACAACAACCCACGCCTTAATAAGGTTATCTAAGTACCCGATCTCTCCATCCCATACAGGATCATAGACCTCTATAAGGATACTGAGGTACATTATTTGTTAAATAATACCGTAATGGTATTCAAATAAACTGTGATTCTAAACCAAAAATATGTGGGTAAATGGATATTTTAATATGATATCTTATCAAGATGTGGATTTCATTTTCTCAATGAGGAGAAAAGTTGGATAATGTGGCTTGTAATTTATCAAATTGGACACTTGAGTGGAATCTTGCATGAAAGGGGCCACAAGAACTATGCAATGTTGGGCGAATATTATAATGTATGGCCAAAAAGTTTACATGAAAATGGCAACATATATTTTGTTTTGTTTATTTTGAACTTCTACAGCCTTGAAAAAGTCGTTGGGTTACACTCCTGGTCACGACGAAGCACGTGTCGGCTGTGTGGAGAACGTCCAGCATTCAAGAATAAATATAATATCTGTATTACCAAGAACTACGTACTGTGATTGTGTCTAACGGGTGGCAACACCTACACATAACTATATTCTGATATACGTGTGCTAAGGAGTGTGTTTTTGTCAGAAGCGTATGCTCATGTTTGGAAGGATTAAGTGGTTCTTTCTACCTTATAGCACCGTAAGAAATAACCTCTGCACCAAAATAAATTGTGAGACTGTCTAAGTGGCGCCGTTTAGCCTATACCAAACCACTGTTTGTGCTAGACACAGACAGAGATAGATGGACAGGTGAGTTGTGTGCAGTTCATGTGAACTCATGTGTCTGTAGGATCGGCTATGTGGAGCGGACACGGGATCAGCAGTAAAATACTGGGGCCAAAAAAGCGTTGATATATGTGTGAGTTGTTTAAAATTAGACCGATGTAATCCGCGTAGTGCTTTAATGCGGGTCAATAAATCTAAGAAGTCAGCGCCTTTGAGTACGTGTGGTAAGAACTATCAGCCAGATTCATGAACGAAAAATCGGCTCGCAAAGGGCCAGATTCTCAGAATCTGGCCCTTTGCGAGCACAATTTTTGCATTTGGGATTCATCCTCCCAAATGCAAAAATCGCTATTTGCGAAATCGCATATTTGC
The DNA here is from genome assembly GCF_964263255.1 of Lissotriton vulgaris. Classification (NCBI taxonomy): domain Eukaryota; kingdom Metazoa; phylum Chordata; class Amphibia; order Caudata; family Salamandridae; genus Lissotriton; species Lissotriton vulgaris. The sequence goes on from NC_141687.1 coordinate 388,812,119, forward strand.
GAGGAATTAGATTTAAGGAATCTCTATTAGAGATTCCTTAAATGCAATTCATTAACCAATGTTAAATTGCGAATTCGCAATATTTGGCCGCTATTTACCACGAAGTCTGACTTCGTGGTAAATAGCGAAAAAATAGAAAAAAGCACTTTAGTGCATTTTTCTCTGTTGCATGTTACACACACACATGTCCTTTTGACATGTGTGTGCGCAACACCTGTGTAAATTTGCATTTCAGGGGTGCTACAGGGTTTTCTTTGGACACCCCTGGCACCCTTGAAATCGCTATCTTATTTACGATTAGCTAATTGCTAATCGCAAATAAGGAATAACTCCCCATTCATTCCTATGGGCCTTTAGGAATGTGTAGGAATCGCAATTTATTTAGCGATTCCTACATGAATCCCGTTTTGCAAGTCCTTAATAGCGATTCCTTAATAATCGCTATTAAGGACTCGCAAAACGGCTCTTTCATGAATCTAGCTGTATGAAGGCACAAAATGCAAACTGTTGGAAATTCCGTGCGTGTCAGCAGCCCCTATTCGCCGTCAATATACAAATGCATAAATGCAGAAAAACTCCTGTAAAGGTTAAATGTTGCATGGGATAATGAAAAGACACTAGTGTGGGCATGCAAATCGTGTTGCATCTAATAGTAACATTGCGCCGAAATAGCATATGTGTAAAACAAGTATGTCATCTGCCAGCCGTCGAAAAAAATAGTGAAGTAAAGTATTGAGGGGGAAGATCAAAGGAGGTGCAGTGCGAGTGTATTTACAAAGTGAGACTGGCGTGTGTGTGCTTCAATGCGAAACTGAACACATTAATTAGTGTGTAAGGGAAGCCTATCTCACAGGTAGTGGAGTGGGTCCAGCTTACCTAGAAGTGTGAATTATCGAATAAAGATGCTGCAAGAAGACACAGTGTTATAATTGGGAAAATACTAAGTGGTGTACGGCTTCCATGAATCAAAAAGATCCCACATCCAGCGTCAATAAAAGTAAAAAAGAAAAAACTCAGCCACTATTACATGACATAGCGACGATTATACCTGAGCTAGCGTGTCCAAGTAACAGTGAAAACATTAATCGATATACTCTCCTGGAAATGTTAAGAAAGGATGCTAGCTAGAGAAATGCCAGCCTAACATGTAATAGACTCAACCAAAGGGCGCTGTATAAATACCGAAATACAACCTAGACGATATTGCTAAATACGTGCGGGGTGCTGGAAAAGTGAAGATAATAAAAGGTGTATAAATACACCAGTGTGTGGAAGCCACAAATGCAAAGGAAACTAACTAAGGCACAGGGCCACAGATACGTAGACATGTTTATGTATAACGACAGGACAATGCATAGTACGATCATTGTTGAAACTGTATCTTCAATCCAAAATGCCAAACTACAAACATAGCAGGATATGTGGACATGTGCGAGTAATATATAGAGTAAAGGATAATTAAAGATAACTAAAGATAACAAGTCATGTGGGCTTTGGGAAAGAACATATCAACATTTCAAGATATCAAAAGAATCAAAATATCAAAACAGGCATAGTGTGCTGGCTTGGTGGAATACATCATAGGTAGAAAAATTGCTTCATTTATAGAAAATGATGTTGGTCCTCCGTGGTGTTGAGGCCAGCCGGAGCCTAGGTGTTGAATTGTATAATGTATCTGCTTTCCAACTGTCTAAGGAGTTTGTCCCTATTCCCTCCCCGTTTCAGTGGCGGCACGCAGTCAATTACAGAGTACTGGAGGTGCTCGAGATTGTTGTTGTGTACCTCTTTGAAATGTCTTCCCACGGGGTAGGCTGGGTCATTGTTGACTATGGCTCTGAGGTGCTGTAGTTTGCGGAGGTTGGCTTGGAGCTTTGTACTACCTATGTAACGGAGTCCACATTTACATTTGAGCATGTAAACTACGAATTCGGTCTTACAGGTGAGTTTGTGTTTGATTTTAAGAGCATTGTGTCTAAATGCCGACTCTACCTTGGTGATGTTCTTCCCGAATTTGCAAGCTCTGCAACTCTGACATTTGACAAACCCATTTACCTCAGATAACCAGTTGGATTTGGTAGAGACTTCTGGGCTGTTTCTCACTAAGGAATCTCTCATGGAGAATGCTCTCCTGTATGTGATGTCAGGTTTATGTGCTATCAGGTTGCCTAATATGTGGTCAGATTGTATGATCCCCCAGTGTTTGTGGACTGTGGCTCGTATGGCTCTTTCCTCTGTGTTGTGTGAATGATCAGTCTAGGAGTGACCATGTTTGTGGGTTCAGATAGGATAGCGGCTTCACTAGGAACCTCAGCTACCGTAGGGCCCTCAATGAGTTAATCTCTTGGCGTTGTGTTGGCTCTTTCTATGGCTTTGCATATGATGCTATTTGAATAACCACGTTACTTGAATCTATCTGCCGCTTCTTTTTGACAAATCTGTATATCACCTTTGTTACTGCAAATTCTGGCTATTCTTAACATCTCCCCATAAGGGATGCTGGAGATTAGGTGCCTGGGGTGAAAGCTGGAAGCATGTAATGTAGAGTTCCCTGCGGTGGTCTTGCGGTGTAGTTTGGTGTGCTCTCTGGGGTCCCTACTGTACTCAGCCATCCTGAAGCAGAGACCAAGTACATAGTCCAAAATGTCTTGTTTTGGAGGTTTGAGAGATAACTCTCATCCCTCCTTCACCAAACACAGGGGGCCCCTAACTGGATGCCCAAACAGAAGTTCAAAAGGGATGTAGCCAACCCCCTTCTGTGGGTCTTCTCTGTAGGTGTTACACAAACCTGAAAATAGAGAATACCACATAGTGGTGTATGCTGTCGGTAACACTTCCATAGCTTTGCACAATCGGCGTCTCCGCACAACCTCCTTTTGTTTGGATGCTGCCACGAGACATGGACCTCAATTTCCGGCAGCCTCTCTGACACGCAAGTGATGACACCGTGACTCGGAAGCTAAAGGAATCATTCCGGTGTCGGTCACTTGCTTCGTATCTGCGCCTATCCGGATCTGTTTGTTGTTAGAGCAACCTTCTTGAGAATAACCCTTGATTTTTAGGCGGTAAGGGTGACTACGTCTAAGATTGTTTCTGGAACATTAGCGCATATCAGCGAAAAGCCTTAGTGCTAAGTACTATTAAGGTGAGTTCATGGAGGGGCGTTGCTCAACTCTACTTCCTCATTATTACGGAACTATATCTACTCATTCGCCTTGAAGCAAAGGTTAACAAAGAAAAGCTTACCTTACGGTGCAATTGGTTTCCATGCTGCGATTCATACAAACCACTGTATTGCGAATGACATTATACTGATATTTGAGTGTATACAGTCTCATAGTATACGTTTTACTGATGTGAAGCATAACATCAGTTTCTTGGTTTCTACATGGAATAAGGGCATGAGAACAATAATGCCTTTGGCAGCAGGATGTTAATTGCTGTATTGATGTATGCCGAATAATTCTTTACTTTGTTTTAGAAGAGGTGTTTTGGTATATGACTTGAAGATACCTCCCCTATGATGCACAGTAGTCTACTATATGTGGTAGGTGAAGAAGCATGAATAAGTATGAATGGTAGGAACTTGAGTATACATTCCTGTTAATCATGTTTTTCATATATGTTTTAGCCCAAACACATATATAAAGAGAAGAGCTTCTGCATAATATAAGGAACTCTTTTATATGGTGATATTCAGAGCAGTCTTCTTTTACTTTACATGTGAATGGAGACCTATACAAACATATAGTAGTTTAGTTAAGAAGTTAGTTATAGCTCTGTTATGATGTTTTTGCCTTATAGATCTCCCTCCCCGCTGTCCCCATCCTTCCCTTCGCTTGCTTAATCCCCCCAACCCTCTGTGCTATGATAGCCTTCAGAGAGTGGGGCGATTGCGAGGTGGATCCATTTGAGCATCGGTCCGATCCTGGGTGTTTGGTATAAATCCTTGACAGTAGGCAAAGTAAGGGCAGGGCAACAGAACATCCCATTTTCACATAAGCTTTTCTGGGAGACCCATGATCATGCCATTGAGGGTTTTGTTGAACCTGTCAACTAACCCATTGCATTGTGGGTGACAGGGTGTGGTGAACTTATAGTTTACTCCACACTCCTTCCACATTGCAGTGATATAATTTGACATGAAGTTTGTGCCTCTGTCAGTTAAGACCTCCTTTGGGAAACCCACCCTGGAAAAGATTCCCAGGAGGGTCCTGGTCACCACAGGGGCTGTGGTGGTTCTAAGGGGTATTGCTTCTGGATACCTAGTGGCATGGTCCACCACCACTAGTATGTAACTGTGTCCAGATGCTGCAGGAGGGTTCATGGGACCAATGATATCAATCCCAACCCTCTCAAAGGGAACCCCAACCACTGGTAGTGGTATGGGGGGGCTTTTGTGGTACCAACAGACTTACCACTAGTTTGGCACAGGTACAGGAGCGACACAACTTACTGGTGTCCTCAGACATGTGAGGCCAGTGAAAGTGAGGGACACGCCTGTCCCAAGTCTTACTTTGGCCTAGGTGTCCTGCTAAGGGACTGTCATGTGCCATGGTGAGTAGGAAGTCCCTAAACTTCAAGAGGTATGACCAACCGCCTGGTGGCATACCTCTGAGTAAAGGAGTCCCTCATCCCAATAGATCCTGTGGGATCCACTGACACTCCCAGCAGCCTCAGCAACAGCTTGCTGTCTGAAGGGTTTATGAGAGAGGTAGGTTTGCTCTCCAAACTCAAGCCTGCCCTAGAAGGGACCCCTGTCCCCAAGAGCTCAACCTAGTCAGGTTCAAGTTCATATGAGACAGTTCCTTCACAGGGACTAAGATCATCTCCCACAAGAGACTGATCCTCACTCTGAGTCTGGGGGAAAGGTACTGCCTTACCCCTCCTGCTCCTTCTCTTGGAAGACACCTAGTCCATTGTTTCAGGATCCAGGGCCTATTCAGTGTTAGTCAGTTTGGGCTGTGACCTGGTCACAGCAAACACATCTGCAGAGATACCCTGCATTGCTGCATGAATCCTAGGTTCCACTTCAGCCGAGGATGAAGTCTCCAAATCAGTGCCCAACAAACATTCTACTGGTAGGTCTAAGCTAACCACCACTTTCTTAGTGCCAGTTACCCCTTCCCCAGCTGACATTAACAACTGCCAAGGAATGGTCACTTGGTATATTTCTCCAAGTATGATTTGGTTAGGGGCCACAACATTCTCTGTTACCAGAGTGTCACTTGCACCTGTGCCCCTGTATGCCATGTCCTCTTTACCATTGATTAAACGCTACTGTCTGTATTTGCCCAGCTTACTGGGACTGACAAATAGGGTGGCAATATCCATGCCACCATCACAGACAGGCACAGCCTGAACTGGAGTTCTGACTAGGCCAGAACTAGGCCTGGGTGGCAAATTCTGTTCCGTTCGCGGAATTTCCGGAAATTGGGTAATTTCGCATCCCGCGGAGAAAGCAAAATTGCCCCAAGTTCTGCGTTCCGTGACTTCGCGAAGTTGTTCGCTTGTTCGCATTCTAAAAATGCGTGTTCGCAAGATATTTCCCCCCGAGCACGCAAACAGCAATTGCGAACGTGAAAAAAGCATCGCGAGCAAGCAATTCCACGTGTTGGCTGAATTTCTGCATGTTCACGGAGATTTTTTACCGTTTCGCGGACATTTGCGTAAAGAAGACGTCTTCAAACTGTGGGGCGCGACCCCCAGAGGGGCCATGGAGCCCTGGGAAGGGGGTCACGCATTCCGCCACCTCACTTAACCTGATTTCAAAAACATTTGGTTTGTTTTTGGAAAAGGAGAGCGGTCCTGGGGCAGCTAAATTCGATCATTAGAAATGCTGAATCTCCTATTCCATGAAAGGCTTTTGCAAATATGCCCCACAGGGCCGGCTCTAGGTTGGTACGATCGGTGCCACCGCACCAGGCACTGACTTGGGATGGGGGCGTCAAGTTAATTGTTTAAAAAGCACCCGAGATCACCTTCCTTGTACCAGCAATTTTAAAGCATCAATAAAAATGTCAAAGTGATTAATGTTCTTCCTGGAGAGAGCTTTGTCTGGTAGTAGAAGTTTTGACTCATTGTAATATGCTTACTGCAATGAAAGTGTTGCATTCAGATCACAAAGTGCATGTACTATAAATAGGTCAATAGGTTATTGTTTTTGTCAGAGAGATTCTTTTGTTGCTTCCAGTGTATAAACTAAAATCCTAATACAGAGCAGTAAGCCATTTACTGTCATCAAAGTGCCACATGCAAACTGCAAGGAAAATATTAAAGCTACGTTTTGTTTTGCCTAGTCTTTCCTTATTCTGATATTGCAAAAACATTTGGGTAGAAATCAATTCTTAATATTAAACAATGGTGTTACGTTTTAAATTCTGAATGTATGCTTTTCCAGACCAAAGACCCTTAAGCTATACTACATACCTGTATGGATGACATGTGACTCCTACACCTTAATGTCCTCTGTCTTATGTAATATTTCCTGTACACTGATTTACACACGTATGGCTGCCTCCCGTCACTGCATGTGTGATGTAAAGTGTTCTGACACTTTAAACAGGTATGAGTGGCGCTATAAAACTAAACAAATCTAAGAGATAGTGGTTATGGAGACTTGGGGGTGATTGTCAAATGATGGTAGTGAGGGAATCCGTGGCAGAGGGGTCTTTGAGGGGGGCGCCAACTAACATTGTCGCACAGGGCGCCACCAGTGCTAAAGCCGGCCCGGAGGCCCCATTATTTAATCTGGAACTGTAAAGGGTGCTTGAGACCGATGAATCACTTCAACCTTTGTGATGACAAAGAGTTGTTTTTTGAGTGGTAGTGCAAAGAGTAAACAACTGGGCTGTGAAGTGTTTGCTTTTAATCATAACTGTACTTTCACAGCCCTTGGTACCCTTAAGGAGGTGTTGAACGGAAAGTTGTTTAAAAAAGAAATTGCATTACATAAGCCCTGGGATTCTTAAAATCTAAATTTTGGAATAACCATTTTATTTAAAACTGTTTATACATTTTGTATCAGTCTATATTTTACTGTGTGTAATGCAATGCAAGAATAAAATAACGACTTATATACTCACAGTGCTTTCTGTCACAGGCTGTGATCACGTGGCACTAAAAATACACTAGTCTCCTTTGCACCAACCAAGATTTAATTCTGTGTCTCTCTGGTTACACACAGATCTATGCAATGCATTAACTAATAGAGGTTTTATAATGTACTTTAGTGCTTTTCCCACTGAGCAACAACTTTTTACATTGATTTTTAATTTACACTGCCCATTATTGTATATGTAGGTACCTGATGGTGAAAGACCTAAAAAACATACAGAATATTTTGGGGCTTATTTATGAGAGGCTTGCGCCACCAGAGCACCAGTTTTTTTTATGCTCTGGGGGAGCGAGCATCTTAACCATACCTATGAGCTTCGCAAATTCACCCTGCATGGCTTTGCATGGCCTCATAGATATGGAATAAGACAAAGCAGGGCAAGTTACTGCCTTGCCTAACTCTGCGTCAAGGAGGTGTTCCATGTGCGTTGCATGGGTGTTCCCACACAACACCCATGTATTTTGATGCTGCCTCATATTATTAAAACCACTTAAACCTGGGGCAGCACCAAAAACGCACGTCTCCCCAATGAAAACATTTCTCCTCGTGTTTTCCTCTTTCCATGTGTGCTGCATTCTGCGGCTCACATAGAAAGGGGAGAACTTCTCTTGGGATTATTTTTGTGAAGGAAGGTGCCCTTCCTGCACAAAAACAATCCTGCCTATATTGGTGCTAGGCAGCAATTTGTGCGCCAACGCAAGGGGAAAGGACAGGAATGCACCGTATTTTATAAATAAGGTGTGTTCCTGCACTTCCACATTGGCATAGGGCAGCGCAGCAAAAGGACTTGCAGCGCTGCCAGACCCCAATTACTTAAAAATGAGGCCCTTTGTTTTTAGCTATACCTTTGACCATGCACCCATGCTCCCTGACCTTTGGTTTGCCAAACACTGTTTAGTATTATTTCCCCACTGTAAACATTATTTTGTGTAGGAATTGATGACGTTTACAGTTGTCGATGATGAGCAGTACCAGGTTCTATAACTTTTTATCAGGAAAGGGGTCCTTACTCCTAAAAAAGTTTGACAAGTGGGTCTCAGCATCAAAAAGTTTGAAGATCTCTGGCGTGTCGCCATTACCCGAATCCTGCCCACCTCTAGCCAGAACCCATCTCAGAGCCCAAGGTTAACCATACTAATCCCTTGTTCCCTGTGCCACCACTTGTACTTGTGCTAGGGGACGCAGTTGCCTTAGGGGCAGTGGTGGTAGGGGGAGCCTTTACCTTTGTTGGATTGTGACTTCCCCCCAGATGCAGGTTTTTGGGGTCCTGATGAAGACTGTTTGTGATCTTTACTCTTGTCCCCACCCTTATCTGGAGTTTTAAAATCTTGCTTCTTTTGATCACCGCCATTGTTCTGGTTATTCTGCTTCACTCTGGTTCTGACCCACTTATCTGCCTTCTTTCCCAGTTCTTGGGGAGAAGTCGGATCAGAGTAAACCAGGTATTGCTGCAATAACTGTTTTTGGCAATTGTTAGGGATCTGCTCCCTCAAAATCAAATTGTATAATCCCTTGAAATCATTCACTTTGCTGCCAAGCAAGCAACCAGCCTTCCAGAACCTTGATGGCCCTATCCATAAAGTCTACCCAGTCTTGATTCTGTGTCTTCTGGGTGTCTCTGAACTTAATCCTGTACTGTTCAGTGGTTATGCCAAACTCATCAATGAGCGCATTCTTTAAAACTGAATAGTTGTCTGCATCCTGTTCTCTAACAGTGAGGCACTTATCTCTACCTTTGTCAGCAAAGGAGAGACAAAAGATAGCTGCCCATTGCTCTTGAGGGACCTTTCTTTAATTTACAGGCTCTCTCTAAATCAGTTATCCATTTGTGGATGTCATCCCCACCATGGTAGGGAGGGACTTAAGAGGTTGGAGAGCCACCCCACCTGTGGATACCATAATACCTGAGTTACCTAACGCAAAGGAGCCAGGTGCATAGGACTGGAGTGGAGTCGGAAACATCCGTTGTTCTTTATGGAGAGCTGTGAAGAAGTACTGCAGCTGTGAAGGTGTAGAGAGTCCGGAGGAATCCAAGCCTGGATTCTGGAAGGAAGGAGCCTCAAAGCAGAGGGGACAACAGAGTCTGTGTCACTTCAGGGTGACCCGGGGCTCGGTAGACGAATGCCTACCGATGTCAGATGCTTCAGGTACGAAGAAGGGGTGCTTGACTCTGCAGCCGCGAGGACCAGGAGATGTCAAGGACGGCCAGAGGTGAGCTGTCCCACAAAGGATGTCGTGTGCTGAGGGCTCTGTGTCCCGCTGGAGCACTAACAAGCCTTGGCAAAAGCAACCAATGCAGGAAGGTCAAGCAGGTTACGGTGTGGACCAGCAGAGTCCAGGATACTCACCAAGCAATCGGGAGACAGGTCACATCTGAAAAGCCCAACAGAAATCAAGATGGCACTCCGGGGGACCCGCAGGCCAAAGGACCAGGAGTCGCAAGGAGACATCGAGCCAGATTGCAAAGTACCAGCCCACGAAGCACTCGGTGAGAGGAGGCCGCAGTACTTTGGTGCAAATACTGCTCTGGGTCAGGACTAAACAGAGTCCAATGCACAAGCTCAGGAATTGCCAACAAGCACATGCAACTGCAAATGGATGCGGTGCACAGGGATTCGGGTTATGCAGTCCCCACAATGGATACTGGCCTCAGACTTGCTAAGAGGGCAGATCGACCTCAGGGACCTTCAAAAATCCACCTCTTGTGTTGCTGAAATCTTCAGAGATGGCAGGAGCAGCAGATCTGTCAGTTGCGTTAACGTGCCTGCAGTTGCAGGGGAGTGACTCCTTCACTCCAAGGGAGATTCTTTAGTTGTCCTTAGTGCACCACAGGTCCTGCGCTGAGCTTGTATGGGGCAAGGGCACAGACAAAGCTTTGGACGTGGAGGGAGACAACGTTGGGCCCAGTCGAAATACAGCAAAGTTCAGAGTGTCCAGACAGTTGAAGGTCAGTGGTTTCTTCTTGTAGAATCTTGTCCACATAAAATCTAAAGTCCTACAGCCAGGTAAGCCATTTTTGTACCCACGGGAGAGGGTTGAACAGATCCGGGGGACCCTCCTAGTGGAGGGACAGGACAGAGGGGTAGTTAAACCTATTGCCTTTGTCCAGTTTTGCGCCAGAGCAGGAGCCAATGGCTCCCAGAACTGGTTTGAGCAAGACTATGCACAGAGATCCCAAATGTGCCACCAGTGCAAACTTTCAGGCACTCTCAGAGTGCAACCACCCAGCCCCAATACACAAAATCCTGTCCGGGAGGTGGGCACACCTCCCTGTGACAGGATGCCTATTTTCAGTATTTTACTGCCTTCCTCTGCTCGGGCTTGGCTCAGCAGCGGCAGGGCAGAAATGTGTCTCTGGTCGGCAGCATCCATTTTGTGCTGTCCGGGTCGAGAAGGCTGGCAGCGGATAGACCAGTGACCCCATGAAGCTCGCTTCTGAAGGGTAGAATCATACCTCCCACACTGGTTACCGCTGTGGAGGTATGATTTCAAGGAGTTTGATACCGAACACGATAGGTTTCTATGCAGGTGTTTTTGAGATAGCGTTTACAGCGAGGTTAAAATGCACCTCTGCCTATATGTCAGCCTGAGTCACCGACAACCCGAGAGAATGGTCTTCAAAGGCTTCAGAGGGGCTCTGCTCATGCAGGGGCACCCTCTGACTAAAACCCCTGCACCCTACCTTCAGGATTGATAAGCTTTCTGTAATTCTTGGCTAGCCTCAAGGTTTTTACTTGCCTTCTTCATATACTCAGCCATCCTGGAGAGGAGACCAAGTACATGGTCCACTATGTCTTGTTTAGGTGGTTTGAGAGGTAACTCGCATCCCACCTTCACTAAACACAAGGGACCCCTAACTGAATATCCAAGCAGAAGTACAACAGACTTGTAGCCAACCCCCCTTCTGAGGAACCTCTCTGTAGGCAAAGAGAAGGCAGGGCAACAGGACATCCCATTTTCGCCTAAGCTTTTCTGGAAGGCCTATGATCATGCCCCTTGGCGTTTTGTTGAACCTTTCAATTAACCCATTACATTGTGGGTGATAGAGTGTGGTAAATTTGTAATTTACTCCACACTCCTTCCACATAGCAGTAATATAACTAGACATGAAGTTTGCATCTCTGTCAGTAATGACCTCCTTAGGGAAACCCACTCTGGAAAAAATTCCCAGGAGGGCCCTGGCCACCACAGTAGCAGTGGTGGTCTAATGGCTATTGCCTCTGGGTACCTAGTGGCATTGTGCACTACCGCTAGAATATATCTGTGCTCAGATGCAGTTGGAGGATCCATGGGACCAATGATGTCAATCCCAACCCTCTCAAAGGGAACCCCCGCCACAGGTAGTGGTATCGGGGGGGGTTGTGGTGCCAGCAGACTTACCACTGCTTGACATGTGGTACAGGAGTGACAAAACTCCTTTGTGTCCTCTGACATATGAGGTCAGTGAAAGTGAGGGACAAGCCTATCCCAAGTCTTACTTTGGCCTAGGTGTCCTGCTAAAGGGATATCATGTGTCAGTGGGAAGCCCCTAAACTTCAGAGGTATGACCAACCTCATGGTAGCACCAGGCTTCTGTTCTCTACCCTCAAGAGCAAAGGAATCCTTCATCCCACTAGATCATGTGGGACCCACTGGCACTCCCGGCAGCCTCAACAGCAGCTTGCTGTCTGAGGGGTTCAAGAGAGGTGCAGCTGTGCTGTTCCTGACTCAGATCTGCCCTGGAAGGGACCCCTGTCCCCAAAAACTAACCCTGATAAGGTTCAAGTTCCTTTGAGACGGTTCCTTCACAGTGACTGGGATGGATCATCTTTGTCAGGAGACTGATCCTCACTCTGAGTCTGGGGGGAAGACATTGCCTTACCCCTACTGCTCCTTCTCTTAGAAGGCATCTGGTCCATTTTTCCAGGATCCATGGCTGGTTCAGTGGAAAATAGGTTGGCCTGTGACCTAGTCACAGCAACAGCAAACACATCTGCTGAGATGCTCAACATTGCTGCATGTGTCCTGAGTTCCACTTCAGCCCAGGCTGAAGTTTCCAAAACATTTCCTAACAAGCATTCTACAAGGAGGTCTAACCACAACCTTCTTAGAGCCAGTTACCCCTCCCCAGCTGAAATTCACAACTGCCAAGGAATGGTCTGTTCTGACATTGTTAGCATTGGTCACTTGATACATCTCACCAAGTATGATCTGGTTAGGTTCCACAAGATCTTTTGTCACTATTGTGACACTTGCTCCTGTGTCCCTATATGCCATGGCCTCCTTACCATTGATTAAAGGATGTTGTCTGTATTTTTCCAGATTACTGGAACTTCCAAATAGAGAGGCAATATCCATGCCTCCATCACAGACTAACACAGCCTGAGCTGGAGTTCTGACTAAGCCAGAACCCATCTCAGAACCCAAGGTTAGCCCTACTATACCCTTGTTCCCTGTACCACCACTTTGAGCTTAACTAGGGGAACAGTTGCCTTAGAGGCAGTGGTGGTGGTTCAAGGATCCGTGGCCCTTGAACAATTGCCATCTCTTGTCAAATGGGTTTTCTCCTTACTCAGGAAGCACCAAGGTTTATTTTTGCCTTTACCTTTGTTAGACTGTGACTCCCCCCCCCAGATGCAGGTTGTTGGGGCCCTGATGAAGACTGCTGGTCTTTATCCTTCTCCTCAACCTTATCTTCAGGTTTAACATTGTCATTACCTGTGGTCTGATTTTTCTGCTTCACCCTCGTTCTGACCAACCTATCTGTCTTCTTTCCCAATTCCAGGTATTGATGCAACAACTGTTGTTGGCAATTATTAACGATCTGCTCCCTCATAAACAAATTGTACAATCCCTTGAAATCATTCACTTTGCTGCCAGGTAACCAGCCTTCCAGAACCTTAGTAGCACAATCTACAAAGTCTACCCAGTCTTGAGTCTATGTCTTCTGGGTGTCTCTGAACTTAATCCTGTACTGATCAGTGGTTAAGCCAAACCCATCAATGAGAGCACCTTTCAGGACTGAATAGTTGTTAGTATCCTTTTCTCTAACAGTGAGGAGCTTATCTCTACCTTTGTCAGCAAAGGAGAGACAAAAGATAGCTGCCCATTGCTCTTGAGGGACCCTCTGTAATTTACAGGCCTTCTCTAAAGCAGTTATCCACTTGTGGATGTCATCCCCACCATGGTAGGTTGTAGGGTGACCAACCGTCCGTAGATTTCACGGACAGTCCGTAATTTTCACCCTCTGTCCGTTGTCCGTGACAACATCTTTAACAAACGCCATTTGTCCGTAATTCCGCAGGTTTTGGGTGACAGCCAATAATTTTGTGGCTTTCACTCTTCAATGATTGCCCAAGACGTTGTGTAGAGAGTCTAGGATTGGCTTGAAAGCCTTCAGCCAATGCTAGTGCTCAAGGCGCCACTGCAGGACTGTTTTCATGGCACCAATGCTTCAGGGCCAATGAGAACAGCTTTAGGGCACCACCTTTACAGTACTGTAGTACGTGCAGAAGCACGCTTTCGGTTTTGTGTTTTTAGGGTCTGACTGATGCATTTTGGAAGAGTGATGTCGTTTCCCAGGCCGGCAGACTCTCTCACTCCCAGTTTCTGGACCACAGAGTCAGCCATGGACTTTGTAACAAAGAACTTCTCAAATGGTCGGTAAATTTAATAAATGTGCTTTTTACCCTTCTTTTACGTGTGTGTGTGTGTGCACTTATTTCCAGTTCATCGAAGTTTGTCTGCTGTTTTCACAGTTTCCACTAGTGTACTCGTTCCTAGGCGCTCTCTAGCTTTCGCTCGCCCTTTTCGCCTTCAAACTACACCTCACTCTGTAGATAAGAGGAATGATTGTTAAATTGTTCAAATTAATTTGCATCAGTGAAATATTGGGGAAATGGTCTTTTACATGGTTTTTACTGCTTTTGGAATATCGAATGCAACAAAAAGATTTTGCTTCGATCCTTATTCAATCAGTGCAAAAACGGAGACAGCAGTTTGCAAAACAATTGCTCATAATGTATGAGGCATCTTTGTTGGCGAATTATTTAATGGTATTGTTAATGCAGAACTAACAAAAGAAATCCTCATCAATGAAGGATCTATTTTAATATTTTACGGTAAACAGTTTTTTTTTTATAAAAGCTAAGTAATTCTTCCGCTAAATTAGTTTAATCTTTGTATTTTAAAAGGAGATTTTTTTTTCTTCTAATAATTACTCTGCAAAAACAGAGCACTTTGAGTGTAGGCCCTTTTTTTGCCTTGGTGCAATATTGTTTGTTATATGCTATCTAGCAATATCGTTAGAGCAATAACAATATACTACTGGGTTCTTGAAAAATTCAACTGGGTAAGAGGCGGACTGGAGCAGGGATTTGGAGAAAAATAAGGCCAGTTCTCCACTGGCCACATTGTTGCAGAAGGGTAGACAACCAGAGTATGAAATGTTTTAGAAGAATTAGTCTTGAGCCTGTTTTAGCCATCGACTAACTTTAGGAAAGTGATCAATTGGTGAAGTTCTCCCATGAATTTGTTGATTGAGGGCTTGTGTATCAACATATGCACAGACACAACTATGGTTTTGCATTGAAGTGCTCCTTTCAGTGCAAGTGGTGTGTGAGCCATGTTACACCACTTGTTCAGTGCATATGAAATGTTCCAGTGGGCAGTAGTGAAAATTGTATTGTATTGAAAATGTATGCCTACCAACCCATATACACGTGTGTAAGGCAAAACATACAAGTAGATGCATTTATTTAAATTCTTTCCATTTGCTTTTTCAACTTCACCCATGGTACCTTATGGGGCAGCAGAATGTAAGGGCCAATGGTTAAGTTTACTAATACTATGCGTGACTGTACTTTCGCATGTCTACATTTTGCAGTGTAAAAAGTGTAGACTTACATTTTGCAGCAGCCTTTTAAATCGACTGGACATGAATTGCAAGGGGGCCTGGCTGATGAATGCTAGGATGTAGCCTTACGGTTAGAGCTGTCGACCTATAAGCTGGGGAACTGGGTTCGAGTCTCGGCAACAATGCTCAACATCTTGTGATTCTGGGCAAATCACTTAATCTCCCCGTGCCTAACAAAAATGAATGTGTCCAACTGTAACAAAACTGATGCTCATGTAAAGCGCTCTGATACCCGATGTCTCAGGTCTTGTTCGCGCTATCTAAAACTCTAAAAAAAATAATAATAATTGTTAACGAGGTGAGGGGATACTGGGCGGAAGTTAATGACTTCAGTCACTGTCTTCCCCAATTACAAGGAGTCACGAGTTATTGGGTCCAAAATCGGGGAAATCATGTTTGATATGGAATTACCAAGTTCAATTTGACATGTGTGTCCTGATTCGAGGCCTTGTGCCTGCACATTCAACAGAAACACATTTGTTTTTTCTGCCTGCATTTCTGCACCCAGTAAAGCTGGAATCTGGAGAACAATATCTCATCTAACATGAAATGGGCCCCTTAGTCTTCCTGAGAGCAGGATCAAAATATCTTATCAAGATCACAGCTATTGGGTACATGATGTTTACGGTTCAAGAAACCTCATCAATGGTTTTTTCGTCTCTAAAGGTGAAGATGTTCAGCCGAGCTGTGAATAGATTATGCTTGCTCACCCTGCCTCCATTTGTCCTTTATCAGCTATTGAGCAGATGATAGTTTGTCTGGCTTTAAAAACAATATATGAAAAAACCTGTTCCGGTGGGCACAACTCAGCTCTAGTAGAATTCCCTGTCACTTGGATGTGGTTGGGCGAAAATATTTGATGCCGTTTTACAGATCTGTAACTTAAGGAGTCTCAACTTGCTTTCTTACCTGTTGTATCACTTTTTCACCTATTTCACTTGTCCACCTCTCTTATAACCCCTTGTCTGTCTCTTTCGCAGTAGTCTTATATCAGGTCCATACCGCTCACCTTACTCCTTCCTGCCTCTCCCCCAGCTGTTTTTACTAACCGGTGTCTTCTTATCACCAGCTTCTCTTTTTCTTTCTCTCTCACTATAAACGACATAACCTGTCTGTTATTTTATCTCCACACTCTCAATTGTCTCCCTTATTTCATCTGTACTTTCTCACTTGTCTACCACCCCACCCTTCCAGCGGTCTTTATAACCTCTCTTTATCGCACCTCTCTCACATCTGTCTCTCCTCTCTCCCTGTCTCTCTTCAGCATCTGCCTCTATGTAGATCATAACTCTCATACTGTCGTCCCATATCACCACTTTTCCTCTCTCTCTGATTCTTGGCTCACTTTGTCACCTGTCTATGTGCATATCACCTACTGCTGTCACCTACCTCATTCTTTTTCACATGTCTATATTTCACTTACACCTGTCGTCCGTCTCTTATGTATTTAATCCCACTCTCTTTAGTGTCCTCTTCATGCTCTTCCTTCCGTATTTTTCCCCTCATAGTTTTTCTCTTTTACCCATTTCTCCCCCTCTGTTGTACTTATTTCTTGCTCCCTTCACGCGCTCTGGGGGTGGAGGAGTGACAGAGACTACCTTTTACTAGGGTTGGTCCCACTTTTAGAAATAAATAATTGGTTTGCAAGTCTGTAGCTTAGCTTACAACCTGCTGCTGGTTAGAACTTCCATGACTTTACTTTCAAATGACGTAGGTGAGAGGTACAGAAAGTAAAGAAGCCTCATTAGAGCTTTGTATCAATCCTGTTTCTGATACAGCCCTTACCCCCCTGAGACCAGGGGTCACCGTTGCACCCATAGATGATGCCCCATGACAAAATCTTGAAAGTTCAAGAACACGTCTGCAGTAAATTCTATGTCAAGGGATTTGCGCTCCAAGTTTCCAAGTACTGTGGGTGGGAGTGCTACTCTCATGGCTATTTCTTTCAACAACATCACAGTCTTATCATTTAGGCCGGATGCAAGTCAAATAAGGTTGTGTTTCTGATTGAGAACTGTTGGCAAAAACAGTTAGAACTCTCTGGGCGGTGGCTACCCACAGAAAAATGACAGTCCCACAGAACTTCTGATGAATACTTATTCTCGGTTCTCTATCTGATCTCATCAAGTGCAGAGATGTGGAGACCAGAGTACAGTAGAGCCAAACAACAGTTCTTAAAAATGGAGAGTTTTTCAAACTTGCACTAACTAGACACTTCAGGGCTGTGTGGTCGGGATTTAGCCCTTTTGGTGCCCTGCCTGTAATATACCTTTGCGCGACCTTCGGAGTGTCTGTAGAACATACCTTTGTCCCGAATTTTTGTCCTGAATTTTGACCTTCCGTCCTGAATTTTTGTCCTGAATTTTGACCCATTGTCCTGAGTTTTTACACTCATCGTCCTGAATTTACAACCATGCCAGTTGGTCACCTAGTAGGTAGGGACTATCTTGCTTAGGTTCCTATGGTCATAAGAAACCTCCTTAACTCTAGGAACACTGTTGCTGCCACCATGGGACTCTAGTCCCATTTTCTTTCTAGCCTTCTGGAGTTCTAAGGATTCCTTATCGAGGGCCAATTGTTCTTGCCTGAGTCTAAGCTTGACTTTCTCAAGCTCTGGAAATTGTGAGTGTCTTTCATAAGAGTTATCTCTCTAATGAGATATGGAGGTCCTTATAGAATGTCCTGAATGGTCAGATTCTGCAGAGGGAGATCTAGATCTCCTGGGTAAACTCTGCACTTTTCCAGGAGGAGTAAAGAGAGGGCCACTGGGGCCTTCTCCACCCTCTTCCTGAATGTCTAAATTGTCCAGGTTGGAATAATTTTGATCCGCCTGGCCAGAGTTTGAGTCTAGGTCATAAAAGGTGTCACCTCCTGACCTGCCTTCATTCCGTGCCCCACCCATCCTTTCTACCTCATCTGACCCTGGGGTATTTCTGAGGTCATCCAAGATTAACATCTCTTTGCGACGTTGGGTGTTGGCATTTCTCCCTGTCTTCACCTTCCTAGAACTACAATTGGCTTTCAATTCTTGAAATGAAGAACATTGTACCTTGAAGTTAGAGAGCCACTGGTTTCTCCTTTATTTATTTATTTATTTTTGATATTTGATAAAGCGCGAACAATTGCCCGCAGGCGTCTCGGCGCTATTGCTATTGCAGATTTCTCCTTTGCTGGGCTTCAAGCCTTAATGGTTAAACAACCAGGTTTTCAGTTGCTTTCTAAATGACATGAGATTTGGGCTTGTCCTGATAGATTGAGGGAGTGTGTTCCACAGTTTTGGAGCCACAACCAAAAAACGACGATCTCCCCAAGTGACCATTTTAGTGCGAGGCACCACCAAGTCGTTAAGATTGGCCGAGCGGAGAGGTCGAGAAGGATTGTATGGGATAAGCTGGTCTCTCAAAAATTGAGGTGCTTGTTGATGCAGTGATTTATAAACTATGCATAAGGTCTTAAATTTAACTCTATTCCTAATGGGGAGCCAGTGATAGCTTCTAATGGTGTTGGCTATAGGTTTGTATCTGGGAATTCCCGAAAGAAGTCTGGCAGCCGCATTCTGTACTGTCTGCACTTTCTTAATGACCCTGATTTGGGCATTGGCTAACAAGCCATTGCAGTAGTCTAACGCAGATAAAACTAGAGCGCTTACCAGGGTCTTGCCTGCGCTCTTTGGGAGAAAAGGGAGGATTTTTTTTACCAGTCGTAATTTATAAAAAGCAGTAGTGGCGTCTGGTTGGCGTGAGCCATGAAATTAAGGTCGTTATCAAAGATAACACCCAGGTTCCTCACCTTTGGAGTTGGTGTCGGCAAAGTTCCTAAAGATGTTGGCCACCAAACTGGGGACCAACTGGGAAGAAGATGTCCGAAAGTTACCACCTCTGTTTTTTCGGAATTAAGTTTTAAACAGTTTGCCGACATCCATTGTCCGATTGCCAGCATACCTGTTTTGAAACCCTCTGCCACTGTTTCTCCGTCATTTTTGATGGTTAGAATCAGCTGAGTGTCATCTGCGTGTGAGGTAAGGTTCATCCCATGGGCTTTGATGGTTTTAGCTAGGTCCGACACATAGATATTAAATAGTGTTTGACTTAGGGATGAACCTTGAGGTACCCCACACGGCAAAGACAAGTCAGCTGATTCAAATGGTCCTAGCGTCACTGCCTGTGATGTTTCATTCAGAAACGACGCCAGTAGATTCTTGGCTAAGCCCTGCACACCCATTTCCTCGCCATGGTCGACCAAAATCTGATGGTCGACCGTGTCGAAAGCTGCCGAGAGATCCAGTAGCACCAGCAGTGCTGAGCCTCATTGGTCTTGGATGACTCTGATGTCGTCTGCAGCCTTGATCAGAGCCGTTTCTGTTCCATGAAACTTGCGAAACCCAAATTGGGTCTCATCAAGAAGGTGGTGTTCCTCAATAAAAGCTGCTAGTTGGATATTCATAGCCTTTTCCACCACCTTAGCCAGAAAAGGAAGGTTGGCGATAGGTCTGTAATTTTTTAGCTCTGTTTTATCTAGGCCTGGTTTTTTCATAAGGGCTTCAGGAGGGTTTTTTTTTTAACGGACTAGGATAGATTCCAGTACTGAACATGAGGTTACAAATTTGTGTGATAGCTGGAATCAAACAATCCATGATTGGGATCAAGGTTTTCAAGGGACATGGATCCAATGCTGAACCCGATTTAATAGAGCTTATGATGTCTCTAGCTTGGGTCTCTGAAATATCCACAAACTGTGAGAGTGTGTTACTAAGGGGGGCCGTATGTATATCGTTGGTGCTGTAAGTAGCAGTTTAGGTGAATGCTGAATAAATATCATTCACTTTTGTGAAGAAAAATAATGCTAATGAGTCACAAAAGATTTGTGAGGTCGGGGGATTAAGGTCAGGGGCGTTTCCTGCCAACTGCTTAGTTATATCATATTGCAAAAACAACAAGTGATGGACCGAATGTGGATCAATGTCACACATTCCCCCAGTCAAAAGATCTGGGCCCAAATCCATCGTATGCCCAGACGTGGGTCCCAGGCACTCCACACCACTGGAGTCAAGCTAGCCGGGCTGATGAGAGGTGTTACCTCGAAACCGGTCCGGTCCTCGGATGCTTGATTCCGTTCTGGGAAGGACATGGCTTTTGTAGTTCGGACTGGACTGTTCCCATGGGGCACAGGGTCAGAGCTGATTTGCATATCGCCATTGTCTAACCCAGGGTGGTGTGGAGTGCAAAAAAACGATGGATTAGGACCCAGATCTTTTGACTGGGTTGAATGTGTGACATTGATCCTCATTCGGTCCATCACCTGTTGTTTTTGCAAACTCGCTATAAGTGTACTGGGGATGCCCAGACGTGGGTCCCAGGCACTCCACACCACTGGAGTCAAGCTAGCCGGGCTGATGAGAGGTGTTACCTCGAAACCGGTCCGGTCCTCGGATGCTTGATTCCGTTCTGGGAAGGACATGGCTTTTGTAGTTCGGACTGGACTGTTCCCATGGGGCACAGGGTCAGAGCTGATTTGCATATCGCCATTGTCTAACCCAGGGTGGTGTGGAGTGCAAAAAAACGATGGATTAGGACCCAGATCTTTTGACTGGGTTGAATGTGTGACATTGATCCTCATTCGGTCCATCACCTGTTGTTTTTGCAAACTAGTTATATCATATAGCCTTTTATTGGAGTTTTTTGCGCTCTCTATTTGCTCGCTGAAATACTTTTTTTTTGCTTCCGCAATCATATATTTATACTGAGCTAGCAACTCCTTGTAGATTTTTTTACTTTCCTCATCATAGTTTTTCCTCCAGTGCCTTTCTCTGTTTCTACAGAGTTGTTTCTGTTTTCTTAATTCCTCAGAATACCAAGGTGCTGAAGGGGAATTCCTGTTCCTGGTTATGAGTTTAATCGGTACTAGTTTAGTAATGGCTTTGCTTTGAAGACATAACTAGTGTGGTGTGGTGTATGCACCTACCTAACCTAGAGGGTACTAAACTCTCTTAGGTTGGAGAAAAGAAGTGCTAGACCCTTAACTACCCACCCCTAAGTTCAGTAGAACTTACTTATTCTAATCTTTAAGTATTTCATGTGCCTGAATACTTTAGTGGTTTTCGATATCTGGTAAAACATTACAGTCTTGAATCTCAACCGCTGCACACCAATGCGAGAAGTTAGCCTGGTATATGCTTTCACCAATTAAAGTGGGCACCTTGCACCAGTCCAAATGACCCTTATGATGTATGAGGTTGAAGATACCCTTTAGAAAGATATCCTAATGGGAGATGTGGAGAGCAGTCATTCGGGCGTAATCTTAAAGGAATGCAAAGCAGCTTGTTTTACCACAATACCACGTTCTATATTGATCAAATGAAAGGAGAACCACAGAGTAGTTATATAAAAATATGTATTCATTAATGTAATACTCTCTAGTATCCTCTACACGAGGGTAGAACACAAAGCACACAATACAAGATCAATAGAACACTTGTAAGTAGCACAATACACAATGGGCTTCATGGAGAGACCAAACCATATACTAAAATAGTGGTATAACAATCACGACTTGGGTCAAGACACAGTCTAGGGCACATAGAATAGCTGGGACCCCAAGGAACAACCCAACGTCAGTAGATAGGGACCCCCACAGAGGACGGATACAGCGGGCTTCGTACAATTCTATGGGAAAGTTGCAGTTACAGTTTTAAAGTTTAAGGACCCTTCTAGGCGGACTTCGAGTCAATCCTTTGAAACTCAAGAGGTTGGAGAGTCACCCCACCTGTGGATACTGTAGTACCCGAGTTACCTATCCCAGAGGAACCGGGTTCCTAGGTCTGGAGTGGTGTTGGAAACCGCTGTTGTTCTCAATGGAGGGCTGTGAAGAAGTACTGCTGCATTGAAGGTGAAAAGGGTCCGGAGGAATCCAAGCCTGTATTCAGGAAAGAAGGAGCCTGCAGGCAGAGGGAACAGAGTCTGGGTTACTTCAAGGTGACCAGGGGCTCAGTAGACGAATGCCCACCGATGTGGGGTGCTTCGGAGCGAAGAAAGGGTGCTTGACTCTGGAGCCACGAGGACCAGGAGACGTCCAGGACTACCAGGAGACGGAGGTGAGCTGTCCCACAAAGGATGTTGAGTGCTGATGGGTCAGTGTCAGGCTGGCGCATCAACAAGCCTTGGCAAAAGCACCCCACACAGGAAGGTCAAGCAGCTTACGGTGTCGACCAGCAAGGTCCAGGAGAATCACCAAGCAATGGTGAGACAGGGCACGTCTAGAGCAACCAGGACAGCCCAACAGAAATCAAGATGGCCCTCAGGTGGACCCACAGGCCAAAGGACCGGGAGTCGGAGGGGACTTCATGCAAGATTGCAAAGTACCAGCCCACGAAGCACTCCGTGCAAGGAGGCCGGAGTTCTTTGGTGCAAATACTGCTCTGGGTTTAGGACTGCATGGAGGCTAATGCACAAGCTCGGGAATCTCCAACAAGCACATGCAACTGCAAATGGACTCAGTGCACAGGGGCGCAGTTTATGCAGTCCCTGTGAAGGATACTGGCCTCAGACTTGCTGAGAGGGCAGATCGACCTCAGGGACCTTCAAAATCCCATCACCTGTATGGTTGAAGTCTTCGGAGTCCACAGGAGCTCAGGAGCAGCAGACCTGTCAGTTGCGTTAAGGTGCCTACAGTTGCAGGGGAGTGACTCCTTCACTCCAAGGGAGATTCTTCAGTTGTCCTTAGTGCACCACAGGTCCTGTATGGAACAAGGGCACAGAAAAAGCTTTGGACTGAGAGGGAGACGAAGTCGGGCCCAGTCGAAGTCCAGAGTGTCCAGATGGTGGAAGGTCAGTGATTTCTTCTTGTAGATTCTTGTCCATGTAAAATCTAAAGTCTTACAGCCAGGTAAGCCATTTTGTACCCACGGGAAAGGGTTGGACAGATTCGGGGGACCCTCCTAGAGGAGGGTCAGGACAGAGGGGTGGTTAAACCCATTGCCTTTGTCCAGTTTTGCCCCAGAGCAGGAGCCAATGGCTCCCAGAACTGGTTTGAGCAAGACTATGCACAGGGATACAAAATGTGCCACCAGTGCAGACTTTCAGGGACTCTCAGAGTGCAACCACCCAGCCCCAATACACAAAATCCTGTCTGGGAGGTGGGCTCACCTCCCTGTGACAGGATGCCTATTTTCAGTATTTTGCAGCCTTCCTCTGCTCGAGCTGGGCTCAGCAACAGGAGGGCAGAAATGTGTCTCTGGTCTGCAGCATCCATTGTGTGCTGTCCGGGTCGAGAAGGCTGGCACCGGATAGACCAGAGACACCATAAAGCTCGCTTCTGAAGAGTGGAATCATACCTCCCACACCAGTTACCGCTGTGGAGGTATGATTCCAAGGAGTTTGATACGAACACAATAGGTTTCTATGCAGCTGTTTTCGATATAGCATTTACAGCGAGGTTATAATGCAGCTCTACCTATATGTCCGGCTGAGTCACCGCAACCCGGGAGAATGGTCTTCAAAGGCTTCAGAGGGGCTCTGCTCATGCAGGGGCACCCTCTGACTAAAACCCCTGCACCCTGCCTTCAGGATTGATAAGGCCTGCTATAGGGGTGACTTATAAGTTTTAAGTGTAGTGACATATGGATATAGTGAACCTATATCTAACTTTTTTTTAAATTAAGTTTCTTTATTGCTTTTGGAGTAAGAATATCAAGATAAAATGACAGCACATTTCCATTGCCCCCCTCCCCCCCATCTGACATTGCTGACCTTCCCCTTTACTGGATGACATTGCCTTCATTCAATTAGTATATACACAGCCATTTAGCCAACAACCCACTGCAGAGCAGGCAGCGATTCACCATAATAGCAAAAGTATACTCCTGTGGAGAGGTACCCCGCACACTTCCCAGTGCCAATGCCACAATAGCCCCTTAGTTCTTCTCTCTAGCATTATGCGTCGTCTAAGCATACAGTACATTTTCATTCTGTTGCCCCTTCGGTTCCCTCTCTGTTAGTCAAGTAGTTTTGGTACAGGCCCCAGAAGTTCTTAGGTCTGCTAGTGGGGGGTTGTAGTTCACTATAATTTTCTGACTGAGTGCAGCAATATAGCATGTCATTCGCCCAGCGCTTAGGAGTGGGCAATGAGCCTCTCATCCAGCAACATGCTAGCACCCGGCGGGCCACGAGTAGGCCCATGTCTACTAGGCGTCTGATCGCTCTAGGCAGCTTTTTGGTGTATCGTGATAGCGACCTTCGTCAGTTCGCTAATATCAGCAAATATTCTCCTCCAGAAATCCCATACACCCGGGCATTGCCATGCGAGATGTAGGAAGTCAGCGTTCGGGGCACCACACCTCTCGCAGCGAGCCGAGTCTCTTAAGCCATATCTGCAGAGTCTAGCTGGGGTGTAATAAACCCTGTTTAAGAATTTGAAATGAACCAGTCTATGTCTGCCATTAAGTGATACTTTCTTAGTAATAGTGCAGCAATATCGCAACGTGTCATCGTCCATTACAGTGTCTAAGTCAGTCTGCCATGCTAAGCGTGCCTTAGTGTAAGTTTGTTGCTTATGTGCCTGGGTCAGTTTATATATATTAGACAACAGTTTACGGGGAGTAGCGGTTTTAAGTACACATGTGAGTTCAGGGACCTCAGGGGGCTCTGCCATGTCTCCGCCCAGCAGGTCCCCGAGTGCGCGGCGCACCCTGTGGTATTGAAAACGTGTCAGAAGCGAGGGCGTGTTGCTATTTCCCAGAGCCTGCTCCCATGACTTTGCCTCTCCGTCAATGAATAGGTCTCCTGCTGTCTCTATGTTCAGTGTCTGTAAAGCAGAGACTACTCCCTTATCCTTTGGCGGGGGCAGCCATCTGGCCCAGTCGACTGGCATCACAGGCGAGTATAATAACGCGCCATTTTGCATGTGTAAAAGACTGTGCCATGCATGATTCGTGGCTGTTATAGAATCTAATATACCTGTCCTGTGGTCAGTCTGTTGGAATAACGTGTGAGGGAGTGAGTTGGGGAAAGCAAAGAGTGTCTCTATGCGGTATGTTCCGGTCTCCATGTACCCAAGTGTGCAGGTGTGACGCCTGAGCTACACGGTAGTATGCCTCAAAGTCAGGTGCTCCGAGTCTCCCCATAGAATACGGCATGGTAAGTGTCGTCTATCGGACACATGGCTGTCCACCCGCCCAGGCAAGCTTGACCATCTGTTGCTGTAGCCGCGCAAAGAACATTTTGGGGGACCTATATCTAACACATCAAGCACCCTCTTACACAGGTTGCAGAGGCAGACCTGGAGTTACAGTTTGCATGGTCTCTCATGGGTGGCATTATATATGCTTCAGCCCATGGGATGCCTCTGGGGTATCTATGCCCTGGGTACATGAATACCATATACGAGGGACTTATAAGGGTACCCCAGATTCCAATCTGGAGTGTACCAAAATACATGTGTAACAATTTAAAGGAAAAAGCAGATAGACTGGGGTCCTGATTAGTAGGATCCCAGTCAGACTAGTCAAAAGCAGTGAAACATCAAGCAAAAAGTGGGGGTAACCATAGGAAGGAGATACTACTTTCCTACACATAACATAATAGTTATAGGAGAAAGCAGATAGAATGGGTCATGATTAGCAGGATCCCAGTCAGACTAGTCAAAAACAGTGTCACATTAACAAGAATCTAGCATAATCAAGTGGAAGTGCCACATACAGGACAGGGCCTGAGTAGGTCCCAAAAGCACAGCAGTATTGCATGAGCAGGTGGCACAGGGCCAAGTGGAGGATACAGAGGTGTTCCGCGATGTGCCTGAGATACAGGAGTTCACCGTGAAGTAGGGAGAGCCATTTGCAGAATTGTCTTCAGAAGACAAGAGACATGTGTGGTTTACTGATGGTGCAGCCAGGTAGTTGGGAGCTAAGAGGCATTGGAAAGCAGGGTCATATAATCCTGCGACCACGAAATTGTTGGCTACTACCGAGAGGGAAAGAGTAGCCAGTTTGCAGAACTATACACTTGTATCAGGCTTTGAAACAAGAATCTCCTAGGCAAGTGCCACATCTACACAGCTTCATGGTCTACTGCCAATGGGCTAGCCACTTGACTTCCCACATGGCATGCTCATATTTCCATGATACATTCAAAAGAGGTGTGGGATAAGGAGTTGTGGCAAGAGATCTGGGAAATGTTACCACAAAGCACGGTTACTGTGTATCATATACATAGCTACTATCCCACGGATTCACTAGATAATTGAATTCCCTAACAGGTGAAAAGGCTAAAATCTCGAAGGCTGAGGTGGTGGCGCAGGATTCTGATTTGGTGGGAATGGCTAAG
The DNA here is from genome assembly GCF_964263255.1 of Lissotriton vulgaris. Classification (NCBI taxonomy): domain Eukaryota; kingdom Metazoa; phylum Chordata; class Amphibia; order Caudata; family Salamandridae; genus Lissotriton; species Lissotriton vulgaris. Next base: position 388,838,442 of record NC_141687.1, read on the forward strand.
TAAGCACACCAAAAATGTGTCCACCTGAGAGAGAAAGCCACTAACAGGTGGGCAGAGAATAGAAGGATGCATATTCCCCTAGATTTTATTAAAACTGTGATCATACAATGCCCTATTTGTCAGCACACTCAACACCGACCAGCCCCACAGATAGTGAGAGGTCAGCTATGTAGAGGAAAATTTCCAGTGCAGATATGGCAGATTGATTACATTGGGCCCCATGCCAAATAGTTGAGGATGTCGATATGCCTTCCCAGCAGTGGACACTTACTCCATGTGACCATGCTACTCAGTTGAATACACTCAAAATGTTAGACTTGTTGATTCTGTACTATTGGATTTGTAACAGGGATTCTGCGCAAACAAAGAACTGTGCACAAAGACTAAGGACCTCAGTGAATTAGGGTGTGCCAAAACTCACCTTAGTACCCAAAATCCCCTACCAGACTAGCAATCAGTGTCACATTAGCTCTTCGTCCTATAGCAAAGAAACCAATGATTACACAACCTAGAACATGCGACTTAGGACCATCTCAGGAATGGTGGGAATGTAGAACACTCTTTTGTTATACATTCATACCAGTCCACAACAGGAGTAAAATAGAGACACGGTAAGGTTAAAATGTTTATTTTAACAACTTGATCGCAAGCGCAGTATTTTAATCAACATAAGCATACATATGGATAAGAATAATACGGACAGCATGGTTACAATTCCATAAAATACAAAAGGAGGAATCGTATTACAATGATAGTGCAAACAGGTGATAAAAGCTCCTATTTAAAACACCCTCCCTATCTAGGAACTATATATTATAAAACTATAGAAGGTCTCTGGAGTTTTCTTAGGCGGACTCCATTTACCTGTTCGCTCAGTATGTGTAAATTACATCAGGATCGGTTAGTCTCTCTGCATGCCTGGAATCTTCCAAGTGTGCTCAATTCTGGCAAGTGTGCTATGATAAAGGCGCCCGAATCCTACTCGGCTTGCAGCTGCCAAATTGTTGTGTCTAGAATGTGTTACACGGGCACGCCGATAAACAGGCTTGCACGTTATGATAACCTTGGCGGCTTAGCACTCACTGTACAGACTGGGGACACAATATATGTCTAGAGATGTCGAAAAAAACCCTTTTCTCATGTATAGACCTTCGTGAAAGGTAACTCAGCAAAAACAGCTAAGCAGTGTTGTGTGCACAAAGCAGCAAAAAGGAACAAGCATTGGCATAGCCAATAGGTCTCACCTTTGGGACTTTATGTGTTTAGCCAGAACTTTTGGCTATGTTGTAGAGCATAGTGGCTGCTGTGCATTATGTTGAAAAGTTATAATAAAAAGTGTTAAGCATTTTAATTACCCTTATACAAACAAAGACAACAATATATACAACTGAAAAACCTGATTAAAATAAAGATTTTAACATATAAAATGTCTTCTGTTTTTTTTGTACTTGCCCTGCTGGCAACTTCTTACTGCCAGTTCTCATGCTTGTGTATTATACATGTTTTTGTTATGGAGGTGTGAAACATAAATAATGGGGAGTGGAGGTTGGAAAACAGTAATTCAATTAGAACACGAGCAGCGGACGGACACTAGGGGAGAATCGGGTGGGTGGCGCTGCATTGATTGACAATGCGTGGAGAGGTGTGGTGCAGAGTGAAGTGCAGTTGTGCTGTGTGTTGTGTGGAGTGGCGTAGAGTGGCGCTGCATGGAGTGGCATAGAGTGAAGTTGTATATAACAGAGAGGCGTGGAGTAAAGCAGAGAGCGTGGAATAAAGCAGAGTGGTGCGGAGTAAAGAAGAGTGGCGCAGAGTAAAGAAGAGTGGTGCAGAGTAAAGGAGAGTGGCATGGAGTAAAGCAGAGTGGAGTAAAGCAGACTGACACTTATTGGAGTAAAGCAGAGTGGCGTGGAGTAAAGGAGAATGGTGTTGAGCTGAGGGGAGTGGAGTAAAGGAAAGTGGAGTGGAGAGGGATTGAGTAAAGCAGAGTGAATCAGAGTGGCTTGGAGTAAAGCAGAGTGGCATTGAGTGAAGTGAAGGAGAGTAGAGTGGCGTGAAGCAAAGCAGAGTGGCCTGGAGCAGAGTAAAACAGAGTGGAGTGAAGTAGAGGCCAGGCCTGGAGTAAAGTAGAGTAGAGTGGACGAGCTTTAGCACAGCGCCATCTCTGCAGGAAAAGGGCTAACAATTTATTAGTACTTACCTTGGAGGACATCCACAAATGTAGCACCCTGGATACTGCTTTAAGCACTGCAAAATCTCTTTGAAGGCAATGGGCTATAAACACTAATGAGGCCTGCACCAGTGAACGCCCACAAATGTAGCGCCTAACATACATCAGGATCTCTATCATCTGAGACTCTGAATATGTATCACTCACCACCCGTGGACGCCCACAAATGTTACTGTTTCACGACTGCATCCTCTCCCTGCAGGCAAAGGGCTATAAATCTCTATTAGTTCCTGCACCGGTGAACACCCACCAAGGTAGCACCTCAGAAAATGTTTTTCACATATTCACAGTTCCCTGTCCTGCGGGGGCTGGTTAGGCATGAGGGTCTAAACACCCAACTGTCCATGCACCAGTGGACACCCATAAATATAGCGCCTAAGATTCTATTTTCAGCAAAGAAGTATTTGCCTTCAGGAGCTTCTCTGTCTGCACTCGGCTAGGACACAGAATCAAGGCCCCTTGGAGACAGGATATCTGAAACGTCTGACAAAAGCATCCAGCAAATAGCGGAGGTGAGCAATCTCTGAAGGAAGGTGCCTATGTTGTTGTCTTTTCCTCTATACCCCTCTACCCTCGAGGTAGTGCTATGGTCTTTTTAGTCATCAGGAGGGATAGGCCAGCAGTGTGCATCATTTTGACAACTCAAGGAATTCGGCAGCTGGAAAGGCAACCAGATTGCTAAGCAAGCAAAACACTTGCTGTGGACATAGGAGATGATCTACGAGTCACAAACTGAAAGCTTAGGCTATGATTATGGGGTCAGCAAACTTGATATCCTTACAGTAGTGCCTCTTATTAACAGCGCTTAAAATGGAAGAATTGGGGTATGCAACAAAAAAAAGATGGCGGAAAGAGTGCTTCATTTAATCTCAGTGCCTGGTGATTGCTTGGGGCGTTAGGTGTCGTTGCAGCTGATGCCCTACATGAGGCGGGTATGCCCAAACCTGTGTCCCTGCTCACTGCTCCATGAGAGACAGGAGAACAAAAATTGTGCATGTGTATGAGAGGTGTTTAAATGCATCAGGCTATGATACATTTCAGTAGGTTAATGAAATGTATGATAAAGCGGAAAACCTCAGCAGTACAGTGGGATGCAGATGAAGAAGAGCGCTTATTCATACCTCGGGAATCTAATCAGACTGGGGTAAACGCATAAATCTATATTGTTAGCAGGTGACAAACTGGGCACTAACTGAAAGCTGCAGGGAGGCGGAAGGTAGTGGTGATAGAGATTGGGCATTAACGTAGATCTGCCGGGACGAGCCAAACCGTGACAGAAACGGGGCATTAATGGATCTCTACCAGGGACTCACAGCTAGCGCTAAAGAGACGGTGCTATATCAGAACTCTGCAGGGGTAGCAAGGTAGAGGTAACAGGCAATGTGCGTTACTGGAGATCTGCAGGGGCGCGGGCACATGCAGGCAGAGGCCGGGCACTGATGCAGCTCGACTGTGGATGCACACCAAATGGTGACAGAGCTCCACAGGGGACGATGACCGGGGAGGGGGGGACAACTTAGGCATCAACTGATGTCTGCAGGCGATAAAGACCATCAGGCAACAGTCTGTGCATTAACAGAAATCTCCAGCGGCACAGACCAGCAGCTACAAAGTTTGTGGTTACAAAGATATGCAGTGGGCGCAGACCATCTCGGCAGTCTGTGCATTAACGGAGATGTGCAGAGATCGCATTAACAACAAGCATTGGCCGTGCGGCAGTAAAGCCGAGCGGCAGTAAAAGTGGCAGCAGGGGGAGGGGGCATGGGCGATTTCCTTTCGGGAGAGTGCGACCATATGGCGCTGCGTGCTCCCAAAAGGAAATCGCCAAGATGTGCACCAACGCGTGCATTTCTTTGAAGAAAAAGCTCTGCCGATGAGATTAGGTCCCCTCCTATGTAACGCATGCGCTTTGCGTAGGATGAGACCTAAAGCTGGCGTTTAAACATCTAATAAGCCATGCTAACTTAACATGCACACAGAAAGAGGCCCATAAACCACACTACACCCCCCATGTTCGGAGAAGACACAGCACTCAGGGCAATCATTAAAAAACCCAGAGTTCAAGTTCGAGGGAGACAGAACCAAGTTCAGAAAGTTGCCAAACTTGAAATTCAGGATTGAAAATTCAAAAAAAAAATTAAAATCAGTAAATACAATCACACGTGGCTATGGTGTGTGAAAATACCTCAGAGATGTAATGAAAAAGCAAGACAAAAAGTTTAAATATTCACGAGTCCAGCACGTGTCTATGAAGCAAAAAAATAAAATGATACTTCAGTCCAACAACGTGTAAGCACCAAATCTTGCAACTGCTTCCAACAAGCAAGTTGTTTTCATCCATGAACATTTCAGCCATCCAATTAAGCAAAGGGAATGAACATACATGTTCCTCGATTGCCGGAGCCTCTAGCATCATCAGAAGACAACTCGGGCTTACTTCAAGTTAACTGCGATCCAGAAAGTCATTGGCCGCAGTCCAAATATTCCAATTGCCTAGAACCCCATGTGCCGCTGCGCAGACCATAATTCCGATACTAGAACAGTCTATTTCATGAGCAACTAAGCGACTCATTAGTAGATCAAAATCCAGATCAGGAGACACTGTGTTGCAGAGACACAAATCCAGGGCCCATTCGAATTGACAATCCAGGCAATGGAAAACAGGCTGCACACAAGTGAAGAAAGAGAACTGGAAGGATAAACCATACGCCACACTTAGAGTTGCCAAAGGCAGCGCTCCATAGTATTCTAGCATCCGGTCACGCAGGTGGAGCAGCCGTGACTGTACGTCGAGGGGCACATACTGTGCATCCATTTTGCAATAAACAAAATAAAAGCAGAATGCCGGCGCCCAAAGCCAGGAGCAAGGGGAAACCTCCAAAGACACTCGAAAAAATCAAAAGAAAAAATGCAGGGATCACACCGAATATAGTCTGAAAGGAGGTAACAAGGCCAGAGCATACTACTTTAAAAAATTTGTCAAGCCAGTAGTTGACAAGGCATTTAGGATTGTGTGGATCGAAGCACCGAAGTGCAAGGGCAGGTCCGTGTTTAATAAGGCATTTACTTCAGTACAAGTATTTGCAACGTGAAGGACGAACGTCTCACACGCAGATGTAAGGGGAACTTCCTTCTGGGATAAAAGAGCTCTTATTCGGCTCATCTAGTTGAACTCTGCTCTCAGGGTCGGAATCGAGGGCCAGATGGAAACATCAAGTCTGCCATGCGGAGGAGGGAACAACACATTCTTGCAACAAGTAACACGCTGGGAAACGGTAACAATGTAAGCAATACTGGCGTGCATCCCACAACACTCTTCATTATTTAATAAAAAATAACTACCATTAGCAAGCAGTGTGAATGTAGGTGTAATGGCCGGGACTGGGGTGCCTTTCAAAACACACGCTACATTTGGTGCAAGCACATTACACGAGCCTTGCAACTGAAGATTTCTGCATGGTAATGAATAATCTGGTGTAGAGACGCAATCTTCGCCATTCAAAAACACTTCTTTACCATCCCTCAAACATCTGTAAGTGAATGGGAGGTTCCAAACTTCATGAAGATATGATCCACCCAGGGGCTCAAATCTGCCTATAGCATAGTGTTTCATGCAATTCTCGAATTTGAAAAGAGAGAACGGTAAGGTTATTAACCCGCGTATAAGCCAAACAGCCGAATTTGCCTCTGCTACAGAAAAAGGTAATGGTTCTAATTTTTCAATATGCAACAGGGAAAACGTGGCATCTTTCTTTGACATAAATTGCTGTTTCAAAGTCAAATTAAAAGGCAGAAATAACAATCTTGTGTTCATGTAATCCCATGGAAAGCGACCATTTTTTAATGTTTGCAAAGTCCGGGCAAACTGCATAACAGAACGCAATTGATTTTGCCCATAATATAACACTGCAACATCTTCTTGTACAATATCAACCACAGGTGACACAATATTATCTAAAGTGTAAATTCGGGAACAAAGGGTGTTAATGCTATTATCTACAACAGCAAGCACTTTTTCTAAATTGGCTTGATCTATAGCCCTAAGCCTAGAAGAAGCTTCAATTTGAGACAGTTTTCAAACCTCAGTGTAAGCAGCATATATCCATCTTTTCAATCTACCACCCGCAGGGCCTTTCACAAAGTAATTTAAATCGACAGTTTCAGAGAGTTTGGACAAATGCGACGTAACAGACGCTAAGGATGAATGTCTGAGCCAACTCTGGCACAACTTGCCTACAGAATAGGTGGTGACTGAATGGTGAGTCTGAAAACGGGGATCAACTCTAACCACCGTATAACCAGGGGTCAGACCCAGAAAGCGGTGCTGGAAGGAATCTGCACTTTTTTGCCATAGTAACCAGCCTTCGGGATTAATGCTAGAAACATTTAAAGAGGAATTACTAAACAGTGCCTGTATTTCACTCAGGGGTGTACTGGTAACATTATTCCAATAGGGGAATTCACCCAAATCAGGAAATGAAGTAGCATTTCATTTTTTAGAAGTAGCCAATCCATAGCATGTGGTTTGTGAAATAGTATCATTCAGAAACAACATGTGGTTTGGGATGAGACATGCACGATGCAAAGGCTCAGTGCCTTGCACTTGCCAACTTTTAGAACCCCAAACAGATTTAAGATCATTAGTATCTCTCCACAGTTCATAGACCCAACAGCCAACTGGTCAATAAAGGACTTTGAATAAAGTAATTTGGTGTGGGTAAGTCCAACCTTGGAAAATGACTCATCAGTCAATTTAAAATAAAATGCATTAGGGTTGGATTGATCAAAATCAGTAAAATAGGAAAACGTTTTCAGAAATGTTTTGGAGCTGCCTTCCATTGGTGTGGGACAATGCTCCCACTGTGTGAAATTAACCATGCTTCTAAATGAGCTAGTCTGATGCAGAAAGTGATTGCCAAAATGTTGGTAACAGTACAAAGCACCATATTTGCAGACTCTAAATATAAATCTTCAGCATCGAAGGCAGCATAATATTTCAAATCAGTAAATAAAGCTTCAACCTCTTTTACATCCCAATAATCAGAGCGAATATTTTCTTTAACCACATCCCCCATAGAAGCACGGAGTACATTGGGAACATTAAGAACCTCTGTAGGACCATGAATGTGGAACTTTACAGCATCCCATACAATCCCATCTAAAATGGGCCTAGCAGTTATATTCACAAATGTCTGGTCCCTCTTCATGATGTGCGAAGAGGAATGGGGAGCCAAAATTCCATCAATCACTCGTATGGACGTTCTTTCTTCAACATAGTGTCCATTGATAAATCGGAAAAAATATACCACAAATCCTATGGACATGAACAAAAAATTGCAATCAGCACCAGCCAAATGTAAATCAAAGGTGGGATTAAAAAATGTTTTTTAAACCAAGTAACGAAAATTGAAACTTTTGAAGGGGTCTTTGATGTGGATGAGCCAGTGTCAAATGAAAAAAGGGATTGATTAGCCACACGGGTCTCCAAATCAGGCATAGACAAATCAGTTGGGTAACTACATTCGGTGTCATTAAGAGGATCACCAGCAGATAGATTCAATATAGGATTTATAAGTTCACTCATTTCAATAGCAACATCAGGCCCGTTGGCAAGATCCGGGACCAAAACAGAGTGTCGCACCATTGCTGGACACGAAACCGCAGGCGTCATACTATACAGTATCGGCCACCCTGTGTGGTTGCACATGGTCAATTGAAATGTACCTGTTCTCCTTTCGCCCAGGAAGAGGAGGTAAAATGACTGTTCGTGTACCCTGCACACCAAGCACGGCAACTGGAGCTTGATAGGAAGGACCGAAATTCTATTTTGTTGTCGTTCTTCTCTCGGACCAGTTCTCCAACCTGGGGTAGCCAGCCGACTACCAGAATCTGCAACGCAGCTTCAGACGTGGAGTGCAAGTGTTCCTTTGCAAGACTGTCTCTGGTCTTTTGTAGGTTCTGCAAAACATTAGAATATTTGTCTACGTCAAAGGATGCAGCTCCCGCCGCCATGTCTACACCGTCAACGTCCAGAACAAACATCTTGATGCCAAAGAGCATTTCGTATGGGGTCCACCCACCCAGAGACCTTCTAGGAAGATTATTAAGTGCACGTTGTACGCTATTCAAGTGGGTGAGCCATTCTCTGCCAGCACCTAACACCTTCGCTGTCAATGATTGCTTTAAATCATGGTTCATCCGCTCCACAACACTATTGCCCTCAGGCCTGTATGGAGACGAAAATTTGACTTGGACCCCCAATGAACACATGGCATCACTGTACGCCTTAGAGGCGAACACTGAACCCTGGTCCGAATGGAAGGTGCCACATGCAAAAATTCCCACAAAGACAAGCAAATGTCTTATGACAGTTCCGGAATCAGCGCTCCTTTGAGGCCACACCCACACAAAGCGCGTGCAAGAGTCAACTGCTACTAAGATGTGCTTATATGCAGTATCAGAGGAGAAAGGACCGCAGTGATCTAAATAAACACACGCAAGTGGCTTATTAGATAAGTACAACTGAGTTTGGGGCGGGCGTGCAGCAGAAGAAGGCTTAATTTGCTGACAAATGTCACATTGAAAGACAAAATCAAGTGTCTGTTTATACAAACTCCGCCACCAGTATCGTTGTTGAAGGAGAGGGACAGTAGCTGACACGCCGGCATGCGGCAAAGCCATCCCGGTGTGGTCCGCTGTAATCAAAACCTGTCTGCGGTCCGCGTTGGGAATCAGTCTGTCACCATTGTCGTTAATTCTCACATAAGGAACTTTAGCGGGACTTAAGTGATAAGTGTACTTCGATGGGAAACCCTTAGGATAATTACCTCCCTTCTCAGTCGCGGCAATAGCTGCCAAGATGTCATCATCAATCTTACTTTTGGAACGTGTAACCACTGCCACTGCAAATGTTGCTACTGCTGTCTTCGCAGCTTCGTTTGCGAGACAGTTGCCAACAGCTTGAACTCCCACGCGCTGATGGCCCAGAGTATGAATTACAAAAACGAGTGGGAGACGTTCTTTAAGCTCCGCCACTCGAACCCAGATCATTTTATGTTTTATGTTGCGACCTTTTATGTCACGATAATCATTTTGAGTCCAAACGGGTAGATTGTTATTGAAAGACTGTACACAGTAGCTAGAATCACGCACAATAAGAGTAGTCACACTGGGGTCCGCACCACTCCAATGTAAGCATCAGAGCACGTAGTTCTGCTAACTGGGCGGTAAAGTCACCTAATGTCTGTGCATGCATGACATCGGTCTTGAATTCACCATCGACCATCCTACCAACCACAATTGCACAGGCCGCGGAATACGCTTGCCTAGAACCCGTAGCCGCTTGCGCACTTCCATCAGTGTAAATGATACAACGAAAATCCTCAAGCGGGCGCATAGTTAGAGGAGCAGGATGAACAAACTCACACTGCAAAAACTCTTGAGTCTGCAAAGAGGAATCGAAAATGAATGTTACATCCGGGGATGTCAAGGATGTAGCCCATTGTATCCACCGAGGGTGCAAAGCCTTGGAATTTGGTACACTGGCCTTCGTCACTGCCTCCAAGGCAGGATACGGAGTAACAACCACAATGCGTTTTCCCTGTGATAGTGCACGTTCCTTAAGAATCGCCATTTGCACTGCTGGAAAACCGCAACTCGGCCGAAGTGTACAGGTGTGACTTGTAAGCAATAGCAACTGTGTCTCCCTCATTAAAAGTGAGGTTTGTGAAACCCACTGCACCTGGTACGATTCTTATCACCAGGTTTGTGTGGTTATCACGAGTCGACAAGAGCTTAGATTCAAGTTGGTCAGCCTGCAGAGATTGCAAGATGGCTGAATGTTCTGGCAGCCAGCACGATTTGGAATAAGTAGGTTGTATCAATGCATAAAGGGGGTTGATACAATGGGCATATTCCGGAATATATGTTCGTCTGAAATTCAAAAAAGCAAGTAAGGATTGTAGCTTTTTCAGCGTTGTGGGAGCGCGCAAAAGTGCGCATTTCTCCAACAAGTGAGGAGGAGCCAAGCCTCTACCTTCATTGTTGAACTCGTAGCCCAGGAACAACACTGTGTATTCTGCAATGTGTGATTTTGCAAAGTTGAATTTATAGCCAAAGTCCAAAAAACTGCAAATTATGCGGTCAACACGGCACAGATGCGGCCATAATTCATCGTCTGTGAAATAAATGTCATCCACATACGAACATGCATCGGCGTCGAGCCTCTCAAGCAGAGAGACTATTCGGGCAGCAAAACGCCTGGACTGTTCTTGTAGCCCATGGCCAAACAAAGAAATTGGCGTTGTTTGCCACCACAGGTAAAACTCGTCCACTTACTACTAAGTGGGGCAAGTTATGAGCAAAGAAGCCATTGGAAATGTCAAGCGTGGTTTTGAACCTTTTACGCACAAGACTATCCACTAGAACAGAGCTGTGAGTATTCAGCACAGAACACGTACGACAATGTGAGTTTAAGCGGCGGTAATCCAATATCAAACGGTACGAGCCATCTGGCTTGGTCACAGTACAAAGTGGGTTATTCATCGGGGACACAGACGTTTCAATTACACCTTGATATTCCAATTGTTCAAGGATTTCGGCCACAGAGGCTTTCGCCTCACGCCGTATGGGGTATTGGGGTTGTGGTTGTGGCATGGACCGCAAAGGGATCTCATGTTGAGGGGAAAATTTGTCCCATCCACAGTGAGTACGATACAACGCTGGCGCAAGCGCCTTAGCCCAATCTTCTGCAAATTGCAGCGCCTGCTTCCCCTTGTGCAGCGGCCAAGACAAACGGTGGTGGCCAGTCGACCTCCTCCAACAAAATATCATAAATATGTCATTATATTTTCCCCAAAAAAACCTTTTATGGTACGTTCTATGTCATCTTCAATTACAAGGACTATTTCATAAAGTCTTTCAGGGGTAGCCACTCTAGTGTCTGCTGTTTTAACTACAAAAAAGGTGTCAGTCGTTGTCACCTTCAGTAGTGGACGCAGCGCCTCTCGAATGATGGTAATCTCCACCCTGCTGTCCAGCAGGGTCAGAGCCCATGTCAGATTCCAAAGCTGCGTTCTCACTATCTGTGGCATATCTGGCTGTTACAGCAGCAACTTTTTTCTTCTGAAACTGCGGTCTTTGACGTGGCGGCTCGTCCTGCTTGCCTTTTCCGTTAGCCTTACGAGGCTGCTCACGGCTCTGTTGGGCACCTTGACCTCTGCCGCTGCCTCCTCCACCGGTGGCTGTTACCGATGTTTCCTGCAAAGAGCGAGGAGAACGTTGTTCAGGAACCTGAAACCTATTAGGTGACTTAATACTACTGCGATTGCGCAAATCATATTTACGCTCCACACGGGCAGGTGTAGGCGAAGCTGGACGGGAACCTTGTTTCTGCAGCTGCTGCTTCCCCAGTTTTTTGTTCTTACTCCAATTTTGTTTCTGAACTTTCGGGTGGTCATCTTTATTGGACGACCCTTGCTGAGTTTGCTGTTGTTTCTCTTTTTTCGCGAAAGGCTTAACACCTAAACTATTACGGCCTACGGTCTTATAAGCCTCCGTAATAATTTTTGGCAACTGACAGAGTTTATCGGCATCGGGGACCTCCCGAAGAGCATTAGCAACCAGGAAATTTACAGCATCCCCCTTGAAATTAGCACGGGCGAGATCGCGTACCATATCAAACGCTCCCACGAGGCGCATTCCCAACTCCACTGCTGCCTCTGGTCCGTGCTCATCCTGAATACCCTTGATCACAGTGGGCCAAACAGTCATTGACGGGGTTGCCAAAGCACCTAGTATAGAATGCTGCAAACATCACCCTCCAAGTTGTATACTCAGTTACGTCAGGCACTAAGACTTTCTGCAAACTCACAGTGAGAATCCTGTGACTCTCAACAGGATTAGTATTTGGGAAAACTGCTTCTAGTTGGTCAAATTTTTCGCCAAGCCAAAAAGGCATTTCTTTCTTATCTTGTGGACACTTGCCCATGACTGCATTAACCATGACGGGACTAAGTTTGAGTCCGCCACCGCCAACTGGATGCGCTGCACCACCCGGGGCCCCATCCGGGAAGTTGCGAGTAATTTTGTGAACCAGACCCTAATTACTGCTACCAAAGAGACATATAGGGGTCGCAGTTGTTGGGCTGTCATAGCACCCACCTGGGGATGCGGGCTGTAAGCAGCCAAGACAGGCCAAGTAGTGACTGGAATGGACAACTGTCCTTGTCTGACCGCTGTAAAAACATGTGGAGGGTGCCATTAAACCAAACGGCATGCTGCCAAACAGAAATCGAAATTTCTACTGTCCGATATGGAGCGTACACTGCAGGAGCATCAGCGGGGGTATACAAGTGAAAAACACCAGAAATAGCATCCACCACAAGGAACGCGACCCATGAGTAATACAACTCAAACGGGTACGCCATGTCATCAGAAACCACAAAAACCACTGCCTGTCCCTCCAGAGAAACGAGGTATTCCTGCAAATGATTATGCATAGCTACACAACTGTGTGCCGGGATATCAACCGCAGCCATATCGAAACAGTAATAGAGAAGTACAATACAATACTATAACGCAAACTGGGTAGTAATTCAAAGAAGAAACCTTTGAGAATTATCAAGCTTGAAACAACCTATGCAAATATAAGTAGGTTTTTGTATCCATCACTACCGTCAACCGGAAACGATAGTGAGGGGGTTGTAGACTGATATAAGCACTACTCAAGTGTCTCACAATAAGACCACACTAGTTGGCGGCGCCATGTAACAGCGATTGTGCACAAACACAGAACTGTGCACAGAGACTTAGGACCTCAGTGAATTAGGGTGTGTCAAAACTCACCTTAGTACCCAAAATCCCCTGCCAGACTAGCAATCAGTGTCACATTAGCTCTTCGTCCTATAGCAAAGAAACCAATGATTAGACAACCTAGTACATGCGACTTAGGACCATCTCAGGTATGGTGGGAAGTGAGAACACTCTTTTGTTATACGTTCATACCGGTCCACAACAGGAGTAAAATAGAGACACGGTAAGGTTAAAATATTTATTTTAACAACGTGATCTCAAGCGCAGTATTTTAATCAACATAAGCATACATTTGGATAAGAATAATACAGACAGCATGGTTACAATTCCATAAAATACAAAAGGAGGAATCATATTACAATGATAGTGCAAACAGGTGATAAAAGCGCCTATTTGAAGCACCCTCCCTACCTAGGAACTATGTATTATAAAACTATAGAAGGTCTCTGGAGTTTTCTTGGGGGGGGGGGGGGGGCATTTACCTGTCCGCTCAGTAAGTGTAAATTACATCAGGATCGGTTAGTCTCTCTGCATGCCTGGAATCTTCCTAGTGTGCTCAATTCTGGCAAGTGTGTGTGATAAAGGCGCCAGAATCCTACTCGGCTTGCAGCTGCCAAATTGTTGTGCCTAGAATGTGTTACAGTAGATCTTTCACATTCCCTACTACCCGCAGGCTTTTGGCCTTTATAGATCGGATGAACGGATTGTTGAAAGACCAATTGGGAAAGTTGTCACATGGGTCACTGAAAAATTGGAGAGACGATTTGAATGAAGCATTACAAATATTGAACAACTGCCCCTTTGCTGATGCAGAGATCCATTGATGCAGATGCTAACACCAGCTCTGCAGATTCAGAGTCATATGGCCACTAATACTCTCTGTACTTGGAGACTACCTGCCGGAACCGTGGCCCCATACCGGGTGACACCAGAAGTTGCAGGTCCTGATTTGCATGCTCAGAAACTGTACAGACTCAAACCAAGCGATATGGTACTCATTGAGACAGGGGTGGGAATACAGATTCCCCCTGGGCAATTCGGATTGATTGCTCCTCGATCTGGGTTGACTCTCAACGGAATTCAAGCGTTGGGAGGGTTGATTGATGCAGCCCCTCAAGGTGAAATCAAGGTCATATTAGTGAACAGTGGAGACTCTGATTTGGTAATACAGACTGGAGACAACATTTCTCAAATAGTGATTATTCCAGTGTACGGAGGGATAGTCAAGTAAGGGACTGCCCCAGCCCTTCTCACCTTTCAAGGGAAGAAGAGTTTGGCTCTGCCAACAAGAACCCAGGGGCCAAGCTGTGGGAAGAAACTCTGAATAGTCACCCCGAACAGGCAGAAATCATTGCAAAAGGGAAAGACAATGTTCTGTTAATCATGAAATCAGGGCAAGAGAAATGGGAACATGTGCCTGCTGATAAATGTTACTTGCAAGAATGAATAATACTTGTTTGTTCTGTGTTCTTCTAAATCATATTGTGGAGTGTTGGTCTATTCAGTGTAGCACTTTCAGTGCGTTTGGTCATGTTGAACTAGGGCAGGCGGGACCAGAAGCCCCTGACTCCAAAATGACCAGCCAAGAGCGCAGACTGACATCTTTGCTGAATCGACCTGACAATGTCTGGAACTAACTTCCACAGACTGTCCTCAACAGGTCATATTTTTGCAATACAAACCTGAAGAGCACCATTGATATTATTTCCACCTGCTTGGTAGCTATACCTACCCTAGTTAATGTTTTACTGCAGGCATTCAATGCCACAAGTGCAGACGAGGCAGTGGAAGAAAGTCATGTGAGAACTCAATGTCACTGTATGAATTTTGCCAATTTTGTCCAGAAGCTTCTGATGATACTTGGGATATTTTAACTCAAGTGACAACATATAATATCACTGGGGGTGATGTTTGCTACAATTTAACCAGTAATCCAGTTAACATTGGTAAATATGCGCAAACGTGACTTGAAGAAACCAATTTTAAAGAAGACTTGGGAACAGCAAATTTTATGTAAAAGTTGGAAATGAAAATATGTGTAAAAATGTGCATAACAGGATGTCATATGAGAATGAAGTATCTGCAGCTATTCATATCAAGCATGTTATATTGCCTATAGTGTGGTTATTCTCTTGTGGTAATGTTACATATTCCTATATTCCAGCAAATATATCAGGTGGACTGTGTGCTTTCACCCAGTCAGAACTTAGGAAGTTTTAGTTGAATCCAACATTGCATGTTCAGAATATGAGGGAAACTATTCAGCTAAATGCAGATTGTGACTCTGATGTTCATTTATTATCCAAGTCAAAATACATAAGTTTAGCAGCTTCAATAGTAGGTGTTCCAGTTTAACCATTTAGAATTATAGGATTATTAATGAATTAGCATTTTTGATAGTTAAAAATATTAATCACACATCTATTGCTTTGGCACAATTATTATTAGATATGCAAGGGGCAAGAAATACTATCTTACAAAATATAGCAGCAATCAATCATTTACTTCTGGGAACATGATCATAGATGTTCAGAATTTGAGGGTCTGTGTTGTTTTAACCTTTCAGATCACTCTAAATCAATCCATTCTCACATTGATGCTTTAAACAAACTGGTCAAAGGAGTTGACATGATGTAGATAAAGGATGGTGAGATTTGATTTCCGGGTGGTTGCCAGACTTTGGTAAATTTCGCTCTATCTTAGGTGGAATAATAATGGCAATCTGCATTTCGATATTATTATGGTGTTGTGTTCAGTGTGTGCCTAATCTTTTATCTATGTTTTGACCTAAAATTGTCGATTTCAGACCAATATGGTATGAGAGTCAATGGTCAAAACGAGAAGTGAGATGCAATTGGAAATGAGAAATTGACCATCAGCTCCATTTTGAATAACTGACACCATTTTCAATGCTCTCACGCATGTGGATGATGGGAAGGGGATTTTTTTGCTCTTTACTTATTTTTGCTCTCCATCATGCCGAATAAGCTGAAATATATCATGTGGGATGCGCACTTGGTACTGTTCACAGGATTGAGTTTGTTCTTGGCAAAGAAATGTAGAATGTACAGCTCTGCCTCGAAGCAAACATGGGGGCCTGGTCTGTGAGTGACCGATGCAGACCGGTATGGCAAGCCTTGTTTTTGCAACAGAAGGAAGGGGGAGAGGTTCCTGTGGTTGAGTTAAAGGTATTAAAGACAGGGAATCTTGGCTTTCAGACAGGAGCTGGCTTTGGAACAGACGTGTAGCTGCAGGGAGGGAACATTTGAGGATCCTAATCAACACTTCTGGCTGATTGTAAAAGGGCTCCCCAGTCATGCTGGCCAGAATGTTGAAAGAAACTCTTTCGGTGATTTATATCTCTTACCTACTTTGTGTATATATTTTTATAAGCTGCATTGCTCTGTGTACATATTTCACATGTGTCTATGCTGTGTAGACATGCCTTTTATATTTGACTCTTTCATTTAAGATCTGGGAAGAAGTTGCCTTATTACACATATATTTTGTCTTCCTTTTAAAAGTGTGGTACTAATAAATACACCTTTCATTTTAAATGCATCTGAATCAGTCTAGTTGCCTCATTTTGAGAGTGTTGGGTTCATTTTCTACTTGTGTCACTTAAAGGTGCAGTACCACATATTTTTGCCTCAGGTTGGGAGTGCTGAGTTTTGAGTGTGCCCCATTGTTCCAAGTCAGAAGCAACACAGTGACTTTCCTAAAGAAATACTCTAAGGATCCTAAAAAGGGACTAGATTGTGCCTGGCGCAGCAGCCAGGGAAAGTTACTGGATGTATCAGGCCACTAACTAAAATCCTGCAATAGGCTTATCAGGCCAAGAATTCACCGAAAAACATAGATCCAGACGTCTTAGTCAGTTGGGCCCAAACAGCAGTATGCCAACTAGGCAATGTGAATTGCGCTATATCCAGCAAACGTCAATAATCCATCCTCCTCAAAATCGACCCGAAGCTCACTGAGCTTGCGTCATCTAATTAAGTGTTGATAGGTCAAGGCCTTTTGTTTGGGACCCCTTTTCTGAAAGAACATTCTACGTTTGTGGCTACGTATAGCAATCTTGACATGGATCCATTAAAAAGGTATTCAGACCACTTTTTTGTAGCTGCGGATGCTTTGGAGGGTGTGCGTTTGGACATGACTACTACCAAGGCCCACAACAAGATTTCTACCAAAATGAGGTAGAGAAGGAAACAGGAGTCCCACAAATACTCCCCCTTTTACTCTTCTCATTCCTGTGGAAGCTGGAATCGCTTCAAGAAGGTGCAATACAGGGGTTTGCCAGGATCATTTAAAAAAATCTGGTTCCACAGGTAAGAATTATTCCTCTTTCAGAAGTATTACTGGGGGGAAGAACACTTCGCAACTGGCAGAGTCTAACGTGAAACCCTTGCAATCTATTCAGTTACAAGTTAGAGTTTTACAACACCCCTGTCCAACCCTGACTTCCACCCACAATGTATATTTCCCAACAAGAGCAAGATTTTATCTCGTCAGAAATCCAAACTCTATTAGAAAAGAAGGCTATAGAAGAATGGACTGCCAAAACAGATCAACTATCAAACGGACTGTCAAAATAGATCGATAAGATTAAGAAGGATATCTAAAATGCATTTGCAATAAGATAGTTTGCCTCAGACTTCATGTTGTTACACTTATATAATAAAGACATTTATAGAGCGCATGGATTACGCCATCTCGGCGTGTCCCCGCGCTAAGAGAGAGTACGAGAATAGTCCAACCTTTACTTTTCCTACCCACGCTGAACGCAAAATAGATCGATAAGACTAAGAAGGATATCCAGAATGCATTTGCAATAAGATAGTTCGCCTCAGACCCCATGTTGTTACACTTATATTGGTACAAGAATAGTCCAATCTTTACTTTTCCTACCCACGCTGAACGGACAGCAGTCCTACTTCCCTGTCTCCTACCAAATACGCCAGAGCTAGGTAATTCAGCTGCATCCAATTAAGCCCTGAACCGGTGGGAACTCTCTGATTTAAAACGGCGTCCTTCGCCACAGCTTTTTGGAAATGGTGCGGACACGCACGGAACCCCCTGCCACAGCCCACATCGTATACACTACGGTAAGGAGATTGCTAGAAAAACGGAGCTCCCCCTGTAAAATCTTTAGCCTGCTAGCACGATATTGAATGGCTTTTTCCTGTATAGGTAGCACACGCCTATAACAACACAAGCACCATCATTGCTCGTGTACATTCAAACTAAATAATGCATTGTTGTCACTCTTCTAAGACAGGTTTCAACATCGTAACAAAATACAGTATTGCACAATCCTTACGCAATAAGTATTGATACCGATAGTTACCCCCCGTAGTACATGCTGGTAATGTGCCTATGCGTTTCATAATAAAAAATATGGACATATGCCGTTTTTTCAGACGTTGTTTCCCAGGGGCCTGTTATTTGCTAATCATATATCATTTTGTATGCCTAAACAGCATGCTCTATTATTGATGGCTCTAGATAAATAATACAGCTCACCTATAGTGAATAGTCCATGCGTTTTTCCTAAAAATACCAGATAGTCCACTTCTACAACATTCGAATCTAGGTTAGCGTAGATAATTTTACTAGCACATGTTATATAGGTTCCCTATACAAACATGTTATTCTGTCCTTACAAACCATGAATAATAGAATTCATTTCAAATGACACCCTGAGCTTTAAAAAGTTGACTCCACGTTGAAGCCCTTGAATGTAAAATTGTAAAATGTGTTATGTGACTACACTTCTCAGGTGGAGTGAAGATACCCTATCAAATACTTGGTCTTTGAACAAGAATACAATTATGACCAGGTAAACTAATAATTTAATTCCCACTGTTTTAAATTGCTCAATATTAGCTAAATTAGGTTTGTAATATCAGCTATTAAAATTCTTTCATGCAGAATTATGAGAAGAAATCAATGTACAAAGCTCAATCGCTAAACAATACATTTCATACAGTTCCCCACCAACCCCTGGAATTACCGATAACATCAGCTATTCTCTACATTCAGGTAATTTCTCCTGAATCTTTGGCAATCTCTACCTGTCTGGCTTAATCTAAAAAAGAACCCTAATAAGTCTGACCACATTTTTCAGATACAACTTTACCTGTGGCATAAAGATTCCTTTTAAAGTCCATTTCGTGGAAGAAATAGGACCCAGACGCATAGTAATAGGTAACACCTCACATTTTCACTATAATCCTTATTCTATCCATGCTACTCTCATCATCTTTGGTATCTAAAACTCATCCCTGGTTGTCCTCAGCACCATAATCACTTTCAGTCTACCATCACTGAGACCTCACTGGGTGTCCCTTTGCTCAACCAAACGAGCCTGCTTGGCATTCAAGTTTCTCCTTCATTCTACATACTTTGTCTTTAGAAAGCTTCTACTAGATCTTATACTATAGCAGGTCTCTTCTTTGATATTTGTAAACAGATTGATCTAACAGACAATCGCACTAGCAGGATGCTACATTACAAAAATGTTTAACATAAACTGTTGCTTGTAAACTAATATATAGAGCATAAGTGTTCATAGATGTTTCCTCTTACTTTTCAGAAATTGAAGAAAAAAAAACCGCCCCCTTTTAACTTCTGTACGTATTTGTTACTGTATTTGTTAGTCCTTCTGCTTTTGGCCCTGATTAAGGTGATTCAATTATCTGTCATCACCGAAATGTACATAGGCTGTACACTCTAAAGACCTGGACAATGTTCTGCTGATTGGAGAACAATGTATAGATCGGCTAATGACTAACTGGTGGGACCCTTATCTCTTATATCCACAGCGGGCCACCAGAGATACTTTTGGGTTATTCCTATGTAAAGTTCTGTTTATATGTCTATATGTGTTTTTATAAAAAGTAGTGAATGAAGAGGTATATAAGGTATGCATGAGAGAATGTATGGTAGTAGGATATGATAAACTGTTAGGGGTTTTTTGCTTCAACTGCACTTTATGAAATTTACAAAATCTCTTTTGAAAGTCTGTTATTTATGATTATGTCTTTATGTGACAAAATAAATTGTATGTATGTATAAACAGTTAAAGTGAAAAAACAAAAAAGATAAAAAGAAAGATAATAAAATAATGTCTTTGAAATAACTAAAAGTCTTTTTCTCTGTCTATAGCATCCTCCTTTATGAAAATGTTTCTGGATAAATTCTTGTGATAAAGCAATATAGGTCTTATTAGAGGTACTTCCTATGCTTAGCTTATTTTTTTCTCCCCCCTCTGGACCTAAAATATATTGGGAGAACTCTTATTTTTGTATGTCTCAACAGTGTTTACTGTAGAGTAACCTCTCCTTGTTACTGTACTGCTAAAAGTATATCCCTTTCTTAAGACTGTCTGCAAAACTTCTTGGTGAGCACTATCATATACCCACTAACTCAAATTAAATATTCTCAACACTCATACCTTCAAATAAATATCCTCATTCCCTGCCTACCAACCATCATGGACAATCTAAAAACATTTGGTTTTTCAGATGAAGATTTTTTAAACATGATGGATCAAATCACAGGCAGTAACAAAACTAGTACCAACTCTACGCCGAGTACAAATAGTGACTGGCTCAAATTATTACATCTAAAAAAGAAAGCCAAACGTATGGAATCCCATGCCTTCTTCATGGGAGAATACCTAAAAGCAGGAGCAATCACCATAGGTCTAAGAGTCAGAAACATGCCGGCTCTATTTATAGACGTACGCAGTTTTCTTGAACGCTGGTCTCTCATTGCAAATCGCTGCTCGAGAGATTGGATGCTTCTTATAATCAACACAGTGCGAGAAATGGTCACTGCACTACACAAAGAAATCTTAGAACTAGAGGAAAAACTTAAAACGAGTCCAGCAGTAGAAGAAGCAAAAAAAAGCTTCAAGAGATAAATGATGAAATTGAAGAATTCGATACGTATCTTATAAAGAAGAAAATGGACAAATTGAAAAAAGATGTCCGATGGTTTTCACAAGAAAAAATATATCCATACTTAAAACCAGATTTTTATCAAACACAGCACAATGAAGACACAGCTGGAGGAGCTAGATCATATGATCAGACTCAGTACAACCAAAGATATAATAAAAGAGTCAGAATCCAAAATTTCTCTGAAACAAACTCCTCAGATTCTGATCAAGATGGACAAATGGGCAAAGAAGAATTTGACTATGGCTATCAAAATAGTAACCAAAGAGGTCACTTTTCTGGAAGATCTAACAGAGGCCCTAGACAGCCTTCTTTATCGAGAGGCAGAGGACGGGGGAGACCCCGATATCCGGCAATGAATCCGAACCAATACCAACAACCGAACCCTCCACATCCTCAACCATATGTGCAAACCAGGAGACAACAATACTGGAAACAGTGAAAGGGCAAAGTAACACCTCCATAACCATCTTCAATCTGTCTTCACATACTTTATCATCAGAAGAAATTCGAGTTCTGAGTAAAGGGCTATTTTTTGTCCCAAGCATAGGAGCCAATAAATTCAAAATAAACCAGGACATCTTTTCCTTCTTCAGAAAAATCAGACTGAAGAAGTACTTTGACAGGATCGAAAACAGGGAGGAAGAAGAAAATCAGTCAGGATGCAAACCATTATCCACATTTACACCATCTTTGGACATGCTAGGCCCTGAGGTAAGCATTTTTGAGAAGAGTGTTCTCAAAGAACTCGACAGAATTCTGAAATATATCCCGAAACCCCACACTAATTTGGAAACAAAAGAAAGGCAGGCGTTAAAACTACTACAAGAAAACACAGACATCACGATCAAGCCCTGCGACAAAGCAGGAGGGATAGTAGTTATGAACACCAACCACTACTCAGATAAGATTGATCAAATGTTAAAAATAGAAGAGCACTACAAAAGGACCAACAGGCGAGTCCTAACTGCTCTAAAAGAAGAAATAAAGGAAGTAGTCACCAATGCCTTCACTGAAGGATATATCTGTCAGAAAGAGATGGACTACCTTATAAATACTAACCCAGTGGTTCCTGCTCTTTATGGTGTCCCCAAGACACATAAAAATGCGACTGACCCTTCCTTAAGACCTATTGTAGCATCTATTAATTCTAGCACGGAACCCCTGTCCAAATACCTGGACACCTTTCTATGCCCACTTACCACAACCTATGAATCCTATATCAAAGACACAGGACATATGATTGGTGTTTTAGAACATATTCCATTTAACAATGTCACACAGTTGCTTGTCACATGTGACATTGAATCTTTATACACCAACATACCCCAGGACCAAGCTATAGAGTCGGTGGCAGCGCTCTTGGCAAGGACACCGGGATCCAGGCCTAATATGTTCATATTGGAATGTCTAAGAATAGTCCTCCAAAACAACTTTTTCGAATTCAAAGAAGATCTATACCATCATATCAAAGGGGTAAGCATGGGGGCCTCTTGTGCCCCCAGCATTGCTAACATTTACAAGGGAGAGTTTGAACTCAAGAACATCTTTAACGAAATTGCCCCATTTTATGAAAATATTACAAGATGGCACAGATTTATTGATGATGTCTTCTTCATCTGGACTGGATCAGAAGACATGCTAAAAGAATTCATTGAATGGCTCAATCTTGCTGACAAAAACCTAAAGTTTACCTGTAACTTTTCATCTGATAAGGTAGAATTCTTGGACATATGGATACAACACACTGAAGGTGAACTCACTGTCAATTTATACAGAAAACCGACAGCCAGAAATACCATCCTTGAACATGGGAGTTTCCACCCAGTTTGTCAAAAAGACTCTATCCCCTTCGGAGAGTTCCTGAGAATCAAAAGGAACTGCACCACCATGAAGGACTTCATGATACACGCCAGTATGTTAACAGACCGCTTACTGCTGCGAGGGTACCCAAAAAGATTGGTACGAAACTCCATGAAGAGGGCAAAATATTACAACAGAGATGCCCTTCTTCACCCTGCAGAAAAGCCCACGGTCCAGAAACTAGTGGGAGTCCTCAATCACTCAACCATAAATAACAAGATCAGAAAAGTGATAAACAAAAATTGGGAAATCCTTGACATCAACGAACAAGAAGAGGAATTAAGCAGACCAATAATAGCCTTCAGACGCAACCAGAATCTAAGAGACAAATTGGTCCATAGTAGGTGGAAAAATAAAGATTCAACACGACAGCTTACTATTGATGGGAAACCTTTACCCAAAGGAAATCACAAATGTGGCAATTGCCATGCTTGTGACCAAATAATCCCAGGAGACACATGGACATATGGACAGAAAACAGGAAGTCTGAAAGAAATGACCAATTGCAAAACATCAAATGTAATATACCTAATAATGTGCCCTTGCAACATCGGGTACATAGGAGAAACATCCAGAGAATTTCGGACGAGATTCTCAGAACATAAATCAGCAGTAAGAACAAATAAAACCAATGCCCCCATGGTATTGCATTTTTTACAATATGGTCACACTGAAAAAGACATGAGATGGCAGATTTTAGAGCGCATCCATGCCATACCAGGTAAAGAAACCACCAACATCAGAAGACAACGCGAAACATTTTGGATCTATCACCTAGACACTGTACGACATGGCCACAACAAAGAGATATTATGGATAGTGACCCAATGACTGTCTCAAACATCTGGCTCACACCCCTGATATCATAAGTGCAATATGAACAGAACAGCACTCGGATGATACACCGTCAGAGATATAAGGTATGGTTTATTCCACATGTAATATAAACAAAGTTTCCATCAGACACTCATAGCATTAGCTATTTTACCCCACCACAAATGTCAAGAAATGTGTACCATCTTGACAATAGAGACCATGAAAAATATGGACATGGACCCTCACAATAATTGAATGGACTGCCAAAACAGATCAACTATCAAACGGACTGTCAAAATAGATCGATAAGATTAAGAAGGATATCTAAAATGCATTTGCAATAAGATAGTTTGCCTCAGACTTCATGTTGTTACAGTTATATCGTTACGAGAATAGTCCAACCTTTACTTTTCCTACCCACGCTGAACGCAAAATAGATCAATAAGACTAAGAAGGATATCCAGAATGCATTTGCAATAAGATAGTTCGCCTCAGACCCCATGTTGTTACACTTATATCGGTACGAGAATAGTCCAACATTTACTTTTCCTACCCACAATGAACGCACAGCAGTCCTACTTCCCTGTCTCCTACCAAATACGCCAGAGCTAGGTAATTCAGCTGCATCCAATTAAGCCCTGAACCGGCGGGAACTCTCTGATTTAAAACGGCGTCCTTCGCCACAGCTTTTTGAAAATGGTGCGGAAACGCACGGAACCCCCTGCCACAGCCCACATCGTATACACTACGGTAAGGAGATTGCTAGAAAAACGGAGCTCCCCCTGTAAAATCTTTAGCCTGCTAGCGCGATATTGAATGGCTTTTTCCTGTATAGGTAGCACACGCCTATAACAACACAAGCACCATCGTTGCTCGTGTACATTTAAACTAAATAATGCATTGTTGTCGCTCTTCTAAGACAGGTTTCAACATCGTAACAAAATACAGTATTGCACAATCCTTACGCAATAAGTATTGATACCGATAGTTACCCCCCTTAGTACATGCTGGTAATGCGCCTATGCGTTTCATAATAAAAAACATGGACATATGCCGTTTTTTCAGACGTTGTTTCCCAGGGGCCTGTTATTTGCTAATCATATATCGTTTTGTATGCCTAAACAGCATGCTCTATTATTGAGGGTTCTAGATAAATAATACACCTCACCTATAGTGAATATTCCATGCGTTTTTCCTAAAAATACCAGATAGTCCACTTCTACAACATTCGAATCTAGGTTAGCGTAGATAATTTTAGTAGCACATGTTATATAGGTTCCCTATACAAACATGTTATTCTGTCCTTACAAATCATGAATAATAGAATTCATTTCAAATGACACCCTGAGCTTTAAAAAGTTGACTCCACGTTGAAGCCCTTGAATGTAAAATTGTAAAATGTGTTAAGTGACTACACTTCTCAGGTGGAGTGAAGATACCCTATCAAATACTTGGTCTTTGAACAAGAATACAATTATGACCAGGTAAACTAATAATTTAATTCACACTGTTTTAAATTGCTCAATATTAGCTAAATGAGGTTTGTAATATCAGCTATTAAAATTCTTTCATGCAGAATTATGAGAAGAAATCAATGTACAAAGCTCAATCGCTAAACAATACGTTTCATACAGTTCCCAACCAACCCCTGGAATTACCGATAACATCAGCTATTCTCTACATTCAGGTAATTTCTCCTGAATCTTTGGCAATCTCTACCTGTCTGGCTTAATCTAAAAAAGAACCCTAATAAGTCTGACCACATTTTTCAGATACAACTTTACCTGTGGCATAAAGATTCCTTTTAAAGTCCATTTCGTGGAAGAAATAGGACCCAGTCGCATAGTAATAGGTAACACCTCACATTTTCACTATAATCCTTATTCTTTCCATGCTACTCTCATCATCTTTGGTATCTAAACCTCATCCCTGGTTGTCCTCAGCACCATAATCACTTTCAGTGTACCATCACTGAGACCTCACTGGGTGTCCCTTTGCTCAACCATACAAGCCTGCTTGGCATTCAAGTTTCTCCTTCATTCTGCATACTTTGTCTTTAGAAAGCTTCTACTAGATCTTATACTATAGCAGCTCTCTTCTTTGATATTTGTAAACAGATTGATCTAACAGACAATCGCACTAGCAGGATGCTATATTACAAAAATGTTTAACATAAACTGTTGCTTGTAAACTAATATAAAGAGCATAAGTGTTCATAGATGTTTCCTCTTACTTTTCAGAAATTGAAGAAAAAAAACCCGCCCCCTTTTAACTTCTGTACATATTTGTTACTGTATTTGTTAGTCCTTTTGCTTTTGGCCCTGAAGAAGGTGATTCAACTATCTGTCATCACTGAAACGTACGTAGGCCGTACACTCTAAAGACCTGGACAATGTTCTGCTGATTGGAGAACAATGTATAGATCGGCTAATGACTAACTGGTGGGACCCTTATCTCTTACATCCACAGCGGGCCACCAGAGATAATTTTGGGTTATTCCTATGTAAAAGTTCTGTTTATGTGTCTATATGTGTTTTTATAAAAAGTAGTGAATGCAGAGGTATATAAGGTATGCATGAGAGAATGTATGGTAGTAGGATATGATAAACTGTTAGGGGTGTTTTGCTTCAACTGCACTTTATGAAATTTACAAAATCTCTTTTGAAAGTCTGTTATTTATGATTATGTCTTTATGTGACAAAATAAATTGTATGTATGTATAAACAGTTAAAGTGAAAAAACAAAAAAAGATAAAAAGAAAGATAATAAAATAATGTCTTTGAAATAACTAAAAGTCTTTTTCTCTGTCTATAGCATCCTCCTTTATGAAAATGTTTCTGGATAAATTCTTGTGATAAAGCAATATAGGTCTTATTAGAGGTACTTCCTATGCTTAGCTTATTCTTTTCTCCCCCTCTTGACCTAAAATATATTGGGAGAACTCTTCTTTTTGTATATAGAAGTGGTATTGAAATAGGTTTCTCAGTTGCATCTTTCTGGTGAGAAAGAAAGGGGCTGGGTCATGCTTGGTGTTAAACCTGACAGACTTCAATGGGTGGATAGTCTACAGTCATTTCATGATGGAGGATATCTAGCTTATGAGGGACATTGTCCACGGGGGAGATTGGATGGTTTGATTCAATTTTTAAAATGCTTACATAATAGTCCCCATTTTTCCTCTGCATCAACGCTTTCTTCCGTTTCTTTGGCACGGTCTTAGTTACAAATTCAGAGTTCTCCATTTTTACCTCTCATCCACCCCAAGGTGTTTTACAAAGATCAGGAGGCCTGACGTGGAGGCCATGGGGCTCGAGCAGTGCATCTGATCATCTTTTTGGAGAACATAATTATCATGGCCCATTGACCCCCAGTTGACTTTGGCTCATCTAGGGTAGACGATCCTTCTCCTTTAAGATCTGGGTTGCGTCATAAATGCTCATAAATCAATCCTAACACCTTCCTAGCATCTGGAATTCCTGGGTTTTGCAGTAAACTCTCTGCTGGCTACACATGTCTTACCAGACTAAAAAGTCTGGAACATCAAGAAAGAGTTGAGGCCAGCATTGAGCAAACACACTGTATCCTTGAGGTCGATAGCTCACCTTGTGGGACTGTTAACTTCATCGACCCAGGCCATTTTTCCAGGTTCCCTTCATTATCATAACCTTCAGCAGCTCAAAATTCAGCATCTCTGCAAGGGTCTCAGCTATTCGGAACAGATTCTTCTATCAGAGGAGACCACAACAGAAATGTCTTGGTGGCTAGACCACATGGAAGACTAGAATGGCAGGTCAATTTTTGTCTTGACTCCAGAGATGATAATAGAGTCAGATGCCAGCCGCTGGGGTATGGTGCTTGTTGCGGTCTGATCTCCACCGGGGATCGCTGTTCCAAGGCGGAACTGGATCTCCATATCAGTTGTCTGGAACTCTTAGTGAGTTCTCTTGCAATTCATAATCTCTTGTCGGAAAAGACGGATAGTTGCATCCTCCTACGTATGGACAATGTTCCATGGTCAGGTATGTGAGCAAATTGGGTGGGACCAACTCACGTCTCCTGGTGGACATAACCAAAGATTTTTGGCCTTTTTTGCCTACAACAGCAAATCTCGGTAGTGGCAGAATATCTCACAGCACAACGCAATATGATTGCGGACTGGCACTCTTAACATTTGTGTGATTTTAGTGACTGGAGGCTTCACCCAAAAGTCTGGTCCTCGGAAGCTTGTTTCCGGTCCAGGGAAGACATGGCTTGGCAGTTCGGGCTGGACTGTTCCCATGAGGTACAGGGTCAGACTGATTTGCATATAGCCATGTCTGAACTGGGGTGGCAGAGTGGGCTAAAGAACGGTGATGGATTAAACCCAGATCTTTTGATTGGGTGTGAGTATGTAATTGATTCAGATGCTCCGTCCATCACCACCCCCTTTTGTAACGCTTTTGGGCGCCATAAGTGTGGCAGGGTATGCTCAGACTTGAGTCCCTTGCTCACTTTGCCACTGGATTCAAGCAAGCCGGGCTGAAGACGGCTGGAATGCCAGAAACCGGTCCTCGGAAGCTTGTTTCCGGTCCAGGAAAGACATGGCTTGGCAGTTTGGGCTGGACTGTTCCCATGAGGCACAGGGTCAGACTGATGTGCATATAGCCATGTCTGAACTGGGGTGGCAGAGTGGGCTAAAGAACGGTGATGGATTAAACCCAGATTTTTTGATTGGGTGTGAGTATTTGATTGATTCAGATGCTCCGTCCATCACCAACCCCTTTTGTACCGCTTTTGGCCGCCATAGGTGTGGCAGGGTATGCTCAGACGTGAGTCCCTTGCTCACTTTGCAACTGGATTCAAGCAAGCCGGGCTGAAGACGGCTGGAATGCCAGAAACCGGTCCTCGGAAGCTTGTTTCCGGTCCAGGGAAGACATGGCTTGGCAGTTCGGGCTGGACTGTTCCCATGAGGCACAGGGTCAGACTGATTTGCATACAGCCATGTCTGAACTGGGGTGGCAGAGTGGGCTAAAGAACGGTGATGGATTAAACCCCGATCTTTTGATTGGGTGTGAGTATTTGATTGATTCAGATGCTCCATCCATCACCACCCCCCTTTTGTACCGCTTTTGGCCGCCATAAGTGTGGCAGGGTATGCTCAGACGTGAGTCCCTTGCTCACTTTGCCACTGGATTCAAGCAAGCCGGGCTGAAGACGGCTGGAATGCCTGAAACCGGTCCTCGGAAGCTTGTTTCCGGTCCAGGGAAGACATGGTTTGGCAGTTCGGACTGGACTGTTCCCATGAGGCACAGGGTCAGACTGATTTGCATATAGCCATGTCTGAACTGGGGTGGCAGAGTGGGCTAAAGAACGGTGATGGATTAAACCCTGATCTTTTGATTGGGTGTGAGTATTTGATTGATTCAGATGCTCCGTCCATCACCACCCCCTTTTGTACCGCTTTTGGCCGCCATAAGTGTGGCAGGGTATGCTCAGATGTGAGTCCCTTGCTTACTTTGCCACTGGATTCAAGCAAGCCGGGCTGACGACAGCTGGAATGCCAGAAACCGGTCCTCGGAAGCTTGTTTTCGGTCCAGGGAAGACATGGCTTGGCAGTTCGGGCTGGACTGTTCCCATGAGGCACAGGGTCAGACTGATTTGCATATAGCCATGTCTGAACTGGGGTGGCAGAGTGGGCTAAAGAACGGTGATGGATTAAACCCAGACCTTTTGATTGGGTGTGAGTATGTAATTGATTCAGATGCTCCGTCCATCACCACCCCCTTTTGTACCGCTTTTGGCCGCCATAGGTGTGGCAGGGTATGCTCAGACCTGAGTCCCTTGCTCACTTTGCCACTGGATTCAAGCAAGCCGGGCTGAAGACGGCTGGAATGCCAGAAACCGGTCCTCGGAAGCTTGTTTCCGGTCCAGGGAAGACATGGCTTGGCAGTTCGGGCTGGACTGTTCCCATGAGGCACAGGGTCAGACTGATTTGCATACAGCCATGTCTGAACTGGGGTGGCAGAGTGGGCTAAAGAACGGTGATGGATTAAACCCCGATCTTTTGATTGGGTGTGAGTATTTGATTGATTCAGATGCTCCGTCCATCACCACCCCCCTTTTGTACCGCTTTTGGCCGCCATAAGTGTGGCAGGGTATGCTCAGACGTGAGTCCCTTGCTCACTTTGCCACTGGATTCAAGCAAGCCGGGCTGAAGACGGCTGGAATGCCTGAAACCGGTCCTCGGAAGCTTGTTTCCGGTCCAGGGAAGACATGGTTTGGCAGTTCGGGCTGGACTGTTCCCATGAGGCACAGGGTCAGACTGATTTGCATACAGCCATGTCTGAACTGGGGTGGCAGAGTGGGCTAAAGAACGGTGATGGATTAAACCCCGATCTTTGATTGGGTGTGAGTATTTGATTGATTCAGATGCTCCGTCCATCACCACCCCCCTTTTGTACCGCTTTTGGCCGCCATAAGTGTGGCAGGGTATGCTCAGACGTGAGTCCCTTGCTCACTTTGCCACTGGATTCAAGCAAGCCGGGCTGAAGGCGGCTGGAATGCCTGAAACCGGTCCTCGGAAGCTTGTTTCCGGTCCAGGGAAGACATGGTTTGGCAGTTCGGACTGGACTGTTCCCATGAGGCACAGGGTCAGACTGATTTGCATATAGCCATGTCTGAACTGGGGTGGCAGAGTGGGCTAAAGAACGGTAATGGATTAAACCCTGATCTTTTGATTGGGTGTGAGTATTTGATTGATTCAGATGCTCCGTCCATCACCACCCCCTTTTGTACCGCTTTTGGCCGCCATAAGTGTGGCAGGGTATGCTCAGATGTGAGTCCCTTGCTTACTTTGCCACTGGATTCAAGCAAGCCGGGCTGACGACGGCTGGAATGCCTGAAACCGGTCCTCGGAAGCTTGTTTCCGGTCCAGGAAAGACATGGCTTGGCAGTTCGGGCTGGACTGTTCCCATGAGGCACAGGGTCAGACCGATTTGCCTATAGCCATGTCTGAACTGGGCTGGCAGAATGGGCTAAAGAACGGTGATGGATTAAACCCAGATCTTTTGATTGGGTGTGTGTATTTGATTGATTCAGATGCTACGTCCATCACCACCCCCTTTTGTACCGCTTTTGGTCGCCGGAAGTGTGCCAGGGTATGCTCAGACGTGAGTCCCTTGCTCACTTTGCCACTGGATTCAAGCAAGCCGGGCTGAAGACGGCTGGAATGCCAGAAACCTGTCCTCGGAAGCTTGTTTCCGGTCCAGGGAAGACATGGCTTGGCAGTTCGGGCTGGACTGTTCCCATGAGGCACAGGGTCAGACTGATTTGCATATAGCCATGTCTGAACTGGGGTGGCAGAGTGGGCTAAAGAACGGTGATGGATTAAACCCAGATCTTTTGATTGGGTGTGAGTATTTGATTGATTCAGATGGTCTGTCCATCACTACCCCCTTTTGTTTCACCCAAAAGTCTTCCATGACCTTCCCCACAGTTGGGGGCTGTGCTTGATAGACCTTATTGCATCTTGCCTCAGTCGTCAACCTCTGACTTTTTTCAGTTTGTGCCTGGATCCGGAACCCTAAGCCACGGATGCATTTCTCCAGGACTGGTCCCCCTTCCTGAGCTATGCCTTTCCCCCATTTATGATGACTTCCAGGGATCTTGCGCAGATGAGACGGACGCTAAAGGGCAGGCTTGATCTTAGTGACCCCACACTGGAGAGCAAAAGCTTGGATTTCGGTGATTCTGGAACTGACGTGTGCATGCCGAGCTTTGATCTCTTTCAGTTGGAATCTCCTTATGGATCCAGTGGGCCTTCCACATCAACTACTCCTGTTGGAACATCTTTCTCTGGTGACTTGGAGAGTTTCTGGGAAAGATGGAGCCTCCCAGGCCTTTCACAGGAAACTAATGCTTTCATCTGTCAAGCATGGTCCTCAATAACACACAGGAGATTTGCCTAAGCATGGAGGAATTGGTACTGTGAATGGAGTGCAGATCCCATTGGAGCAAATTGTAGTTAGTCATACGTTTTTTGTCATTGCTGGCCTCATCTGGCATTGGTTATCGATCAGTGAACAAATTCAGCTCTGCTAATTCGGCATGGCATCTGCCAGTTGCTGGTAAGCCGATTGGCAAAGGCCCTATGGTGTGTAAGTTATTACGAGGTATTCGAATAGTGAAACCACCTCTTCCAAAGTACTCTGTTTTATAGGACGTTAACATAGTCCTGTGGTTTTTAGAATCTTGGCCTGAAAATAAATATCTATTGAGGAAACAATAGCTAAATTAACTATGCTCTTGAATCTAATTTCATGTGAGCGAGTGTCTGGCATGTGTGCCCCAGACCTAGCTAGGTGAGTTTTTTTGCCTGAGGGTGTTACCTTTTCTATTTACAGATAGATGAAGTGCAATTCCAGGTCAGTATCCTACCTGACTTTTCGGATAACTCTAAGCTTTGCATGGTTCAGTGCCTGAAAACGTACGAGATGAGTACTGCTGAGTTTCTTACTGATATGAGAGGTCAATTGTTGATTGCTTTACAGAAACATTTAGACCTGTAGCAGCTCACCACTAGCTAGGTGGGTGCATTGGTTATTGTCCGAAGTGGGCATTGATACCTCTGTTTTTGGTGCTCACTCCACTGCTTTAGGTTCACGTTTAGAGGACATCTTAAGAGCAGCAGATTGGTTGTCAGAATATGCGTTTAAGTCATTCTATTATAAGCTGATTGTGGATGTATCTTGCTTCTGTGGTGGTGGCTCAGTCAGTGGCATAATCGGTCCTGACATAGAACCAAAATTGTTCTACCATTCGCAACACAAATTTTCAATTCTATTAAGGACACAGAAATGAGGATTATCCCACTTAGTCATTTTCACATATATGTATCTCCCTTCCTGATAGTATTGATTATTTCATTATGTTTTCAGCAGGGGTGTGGAATTTTATAAAAATATCTCCTTGTCCATGCGGCACCTTGTTTCAAAAAGCTATTTGTCCTGTGACAAAATCCACTTGATCATTTGGTGCCATGTAGTGCAGCGAGAAATTATGGCAGCAATGTCATTATTTATGAGCTCTGATATAGCCTCACCAATTTCAGACCTACTGGCTTTGCCAATAATTGTTTATTTTTGTTTCCAATAATCCTATTGAAACCGGTTACACTGATTTTTCATTATGAATATTTTTGGGAAATACTAGAATGCATCAACACATGTTACTAAATTATGTTGCAAAGAAATTGTACCTGAAATGACAGTAGTTTAGCTAAATGTTTTTTTCCTGCTTTAATTTTTTTATCAACATTTTATTTTGAAAGCAAAGAATCATCGATCTTGATTTCAAGCTTCTGCAAATATTTGCATCAAATCAGACACCATTCTGGGAACATTATACATAGCCTCATATTGCTAAACTTTGAAAACGTGTGTACACATTTTCATACTGGAAACACTGTCAGTAGTGCAGTTGGAGCTTACAACATTCACTTTCAGCGCTCACCCTAATAATAAAAGCTTTCATTTAATGAACCATAAATCCAAGTTTGAACAACGTTAACATACGGGCAAAAATATTACCTCAACGGCAGACAGTGCCCTTCCCTAATCAATAATGTGGTACTGGAAGCCAAAGGGTTTGTGCTTAAGAGCGTTGGACCTACTTGTCCCAAGGACAAAATACACATGAAAACTTGTTGCCCTTGACCCCAAACAATATATCCTGGGTGTCGGGCTATAGGAATTCCACATCCCTGTTTCTGATATATGAGCTAGTGTTTACGGCTTTAGTGTTTTCGTTTTTCCTAGGAAATCAGAACAGGTGATTCATGCCATGTGGAAGCTTGAAGTTTCTGGAAGTATTCTCCAGTGATATTTGGGTACTTCGTGGGATGATCTTCCTGTTGTTGCAAGCAGATGAATTCGGATTCCTTGGACCCAGGACATTCAATTCGGGCTCTCAGACTTTTTAATAGTTTTGCTGATATTTGATGCAAAGAAAGAAGAAGCTGAATATCAACGTGAAGATTATGTAGGGTTGTGGACTGTATGGTTGGGTCATGTGATTATGGTGATCATGGGAAATGGAGTGTTTTGAAAGTTTTACATTTGATCGGCTGCTGAAAATTAAAGAGTAAAGAAAGAGAAGCATAATCCTCGCTTCCGTGTCCTTAATATCATTGAAAATTATTATTGCAAATGCTAAAACTATTTTTTATTCAAGCATGCAAAGAAAACAACTGGCTTGGATGAAATACTGACGCATGGAACAGGTACAAGTAAAAACACCAATACTGAGGGCATACACTAGATTTCTTGCTGACAAAAGCGAAGTCAAAAAAGTTAGATTAGAGCTTTCCGACTTAAAATATCTATTGAACCTTGCACAACTCATTATTTTTTCCAACGAAAACAACTGTAGACTGCACGTCTCACTCAATAATGTGTGCAATCCAACATGGGTGCTGTGTTGATGTCACTTGCCCTGGCCCGTGATCAGCTGCGTCGTGACAGCTCAATATTTCTTCTCTGTCTATTACTACAGCAATGGTTCCTCCCATGTCGGATAAATCTGGTGCTCGCCAGGAAGAGGCCTGTGGCGTGATTACGCAATATTTTGGGCATAGTCCATAGCTAAAAAGGGGAGTTAAAGCGCCATTGTAATTTAAATCTTCTGAAGTGGCACTGGCAGCCGCAAATATCAAGTTTTACGTAACTATTTTCAAAAATTACTCCATTTAGTAACTGCTTACAGTGTCACGGACGTGAAGTCTATCGAAAGGCGAATAGGAAGTCTTAACACTTACACCACTGGAGGAATGGACTCACCCAGCTGCATGAACTCTCGCGATGACGCTTTTGCGTGACGTTAATAAGCCTTTTTTCTCCTCTTTCCCTCCTCTCCGGCGTCGCACAGCGTAAAGGGGGGAAGTCCGCACAGTCGTCGCCGCTCAGCCCATTCACGTCGCCCGTTTCTTCTCAGACTTTCATTCGGTGAGTTGTGACCGAGTCCTTGGGTACAGTGAAAGGCATGAGCAAGCTGTTTTGCTTGGATAGGGGCTGTCCGGTCTTTCCTGGTCATAGCGGCACCTTGTCTAGAAGGGTGAAGTATTCCCCCAAAGGCCGGTTATGGTTCTGGCCTATCTTTCCGGTGCTGTGAAGGCTTCAATGTCATTCTTTGGTAGTCGGGAAGGCTTCGGGATCTTTTGTCATGGGGTGGCGGGGCCACATGGATTAATCCTTTACTTTATACCGAAAGACATAGAGTTCTAGTGAGAACATATCCATTGGCCACTCTCATCCGGCTCACGTTTGTCTTTATCGGTCGTTGGAATAAAGATCTCAGTCGGAGAGGTTTTGTACGACCACGACGAGCCGTGTGTCAGAGTGGAGCCCGTGCTTACCCGGAAATGTCATGCGGACTGGACACCGACAAGGTGATTCCAAGACCCCCACTGTCTAAATGAATAGTTAGTACACACTTACGTTAAAAATAATTTTCGGTTTTTGTACAGCAACTGGCGAACTGTATGCATGGACCTTTAAATTTGCCATTCGGCACGTAAATTACTGAATTTTTATTAATCTAATGCCGTGGTTTTCCGACGTTCGTGGTATGTTCTGTCCGCCTGTTACAAAGGCAAGTATTAAGACTTGTGTTTTTACATTCTGCTAAGTGACACGTTCATAAACTCTTGATTTCTTGTACCCTTCTATTTTTGTCCCATGTATTTCGTGTCCTAAAATGAGTGCGTATTAAACGTCTTGTGAATTCACTCTCCAGCTGGCCAGGAAACAAAAGGATTTAATTTGCACGAAATCAGAATATTTGTTTAACTACTGCTCCAGTTTAGCTAATGCAATAGCATCTCAGAAAATATTTTCACTTGACAGCACACCACATTATCTTTCTACAAGAGACGTTTATTAACTTTAAAGATGTGCCAACAGGGATGCCCATTTATGACTTTGCATGTTTTTCAAGTAGAGCAAATGAAGATATGACAGAACATACTGTAGTGAATACCTTCTAATTTGTAAATTCAATAAAGCGTCTGGTTGCTTTGAGACTCAATCGATTTTGTTTTTAAGGCCTGCCTTTCTTCCTTATTTATTGGATAATTACTTCTGCTTCAATGTACCTAGTGCTTTTGATGTGTAGCATGGCTAAGGCTGGTTCTGTGGGGATAAACTGATGTCTTGTTCCAAAGGTGTGCATGATTTAGGAATTTTATTGCCGAGTTCTGTTTTGCTGTGGGGATATTTTACAAAGTTAAATACTAATGAAAAACAATTGCAATATGTCACAGCAGTAGGTACCTGCATGCTAAATTATCATAGAAGCAATGTTCCAGAGTTTCAAAACTAGGTTTGGAAATCTTCCCACACCATAAGTTCAACACAGGATTCTTTGGGGGTAGCTGCTGGTGAAGTGTCTAATTAGAAATGTAAATTGGTCTAATCTTTGTTGCTTTCGTTGTGAGATGAAACTACTAGGGTCCTTCCCTTTCCATTTGTTTGCTAAACATGAGTGATAATAAGTGTTTTGACTGACCCTGAAACATTGATACTATATTTGCTGCTGTTGGCATTCACTCCATAGTGACTGGGGGTTCTGTTTGAAACCTCATCAGGTTGTACTATGACCAGAACTAGTGGAATGACAATACAAATACAATCTTGTTGATGTATAAGCTTCATTTCTACAGCTCATGTCATAAAAGCTATAAACAGCATTTTATATTAAAAAATAAACAGTTCGTAGAGCTGATGTAGATAGATATCAACTCACTGTGGAGATCTAAGGAAAAAACAGCAACCACGGACTCAAATAGCTTTGTTAGCGGTGATTTACTCAGCAAAGAATCGGCACAGTTGCAGATTCTTTGCTGAATAAATCACCGCTAACTAAGCTATTTTGTAGTCCATTGTTGTTGTCGTTTTTTCCTTGGATCTTCACAGTGAATTATTGTTTGGGGGCTCGCCCCCTCACCACGGACCGCCGCCGCAAGAGGCAAGGTCATGGCGATCTCGGTGCACTGAGCATGTTTACTTTAATATCTATCTCAACCAGGGTACAAAATGCAATTTGACAGGTCAGTGAGAAATAAAAAGCATACATTGAACATCTTATAAGTAAGAGGAAGGAAGCATTACAATACTTCCTAGTGTGGTACTCCTGTTGAACTCAAATTGGAATCCCCTGCAAACCTCCTTAGGATATCCAACCCTCTTCTGTGCAACATCATTGAGACTAAGAACAATAAAGTGCACATGCATAACCTATATGTAAAACCTAAATAGCCAGCCTATGAGCCATACTACAGTTGTGTGTGATCGTGTTGCTGAGTGCTGTAGCATTACTTTCTGGGTCTTTCGTCTGATGAGCCACGCCTGACTTAAGAACTCTGCCAAGCAGCACGCAAAAAGTGGGCTAGGGTCTGATCTGAGAATGCGTAGGGCAACCAGATATTCCCATGTACCCAATTGCCGAAAAATCAGTTTTAACCATTTCACGGTCGGAGTTCTGTATGCCTGGCAAGCAAACATAACTTGGGCAACACTTTCTACTGGTGCCTTGCAACATGGTCAGTCCTTTGGTGTTTGATTGTTTGAGTGCCATTTTACTGTTGTCTCAGACAGGTAGTGTGCCAAGCCTAAAATGGATGTATAACATCCTGTCCCGAGGGACCTGAATTAGATCTAACAAAGGGCTCAAAATGTCTGGTCTGTTTGTGAATATAAAATGCTCTAGTTACTCTCCCCAAGTTAGGTTTGCTGAATTCTTGTTCTGCCCATTCCTAGTATAAACATTTGAACACTTATTTTCTAGGTGGGTCCTGCTTGCCTCAATGTGCTTGAAGACCCAGTGCTGACATCATTTTCCTAACGTTGGAGATCCAACCTATGTTGCTGCTGGTGCCTATCCGTATAACCTCTGATGGCTTCTGCATAGGGTAGTAGCTCTGGGGTCCACCTAATATGGGCCCAAAAGAGCAGCGGGTGAAGCCTTGCTATGTCGTCACCCATATCTAGCATAAGGGGAATGTTTTGAGGCAGCACTATTAAACCCTAAGACATTTATGCTTAGATCTGCAGAGATCTTGGGCCTTTTCAAATCCCCAAAGCTCTGCACCGTACAGTGCTGGGCGGACTGCTTTGGAGTCCTAGGGCTGGGGCTACCTGTCTGCTATGTGAAGAACAGTGTTCCCTCCCAAGTGATCCTGCTACTCTCTTATGGCCCATCATCTTTGCTAGGTAAGGTTCCATGACACTTTATCAGTCGGACACCAAGGTAATCAAAGGTGCCAATTCTTTCCAGGGGTGTCCCACCTAGCAAGGGGCTGCCTTTGTAGGACTTGTTGTGGTTAAAGGCCATACATTTGGTTTTTGAGCAATTAATAACCAACCCCCGGATTTCACAGAAGAGTTGAAACCTAATTAAGTAGTCACTGCAACTCTGCTGGGGTCTTTGATACCAGCAGGGTTTCTCCGAACATAGGTTATGTACCTTATCAGCCCCCAGGGTTGGTGCGTCTGCTGGATCTTCTTGCAGAAAGACAACCACTCTATTCATATAAAGGGAGACTAGAGTGGGAGCCAAAGCACACCTGTCAATCTCCTCTGACTGGAATACGCTGATTCAGCAGTCCTTGCATCCCCACCTAATCTGAACGTGGTTCTCTTCATGTAGCCGGACCACCAAGTTAAGAATAAGTGGGGGGTGCCCATGTCTTCATAATTTACTCCTAGGGGCTAAATCAAAGGCAGTCTTTAAAACCATTAATACTAGGTTAAGACTACCCTTGCCAATTACCACTTTCCAGTAGAGAAGTAGGAGCCGAAATGCCTGGTTGGTTGATCCTGTCCTCGCCCTACAGCCGGCCTGATACTGTGATAAGATGGCATTGTCGTCTGCCTACAGCTGAATCGTTTACAGCGGAAGTCTGCTGAAGACCTTCTGTAGGGAATCGATCAGGCCTATGGGCCTGTAGTTTGAGGGATCATCTCTAGCTCCATTTTTATAAATCTGGACCACCTCTGCTCCTTTCTACAACCAAGGAACTGGAGCGCCATTAGCTATTGCATTTGCCAGCTAAGAATGTCTGCAAGAAATAAATCTCCAGGAATGCTGTCTGGTCCTGCTGCTTTGGACGGCATTATTCTACCTAGTGCTTTCTCTATCTCACCCAGGGTAAAAAGCTGGTCATCCAAGTGATGCCTGTATAACTCGGCCGCTTCTGCTGAGGGCGCGACATCAGGAATGGAGTAGACCTTCCAGAAGTGGTCGTACCATTCCTGGCCAGTAATGTAGTTGGGGGTGAATGTGTTCCTGACTTGCTAACCCAGGTGACTAGGGTCCAAAATAACTTAGCATCCTTGGCTGCGCTTGCTTCCTTGAGTTGCTGCCTGCGGGATTCATCTCATGCTAACTTTTCCAAGTGCAAAGCAGCCATGTAGCACTTCTTGGCAGTTTTAATCAAGGGGCAATTCTTATCTTTAATTGCTGCTGCTAGGCGTAAATCGCTCATGCTTACAGTCTTGTGTACCACAAATGGGCCTCTTTTGATGGCATACTGGTCTTATGGTCTGGCCTGGGAGCTAAATTAAATATGCGATAAGTGTCAAAGGTGCGAGAATTAAAAATAGCTACCCAAAGCCTTGCGCTCAAGTATACCTACTGCCAGGTCATGCTGTATGTCTGATCTTAGATTCTTGCAGTGCTACCTTCCGCCTTTTTAAGGATTTGTTGATATTCGAGGGGATGATCTCCCTAGTATGGATCTGGTGTGAGCTGCTCAAGGAATAGTAGAGATTCCCACAAATGACTCCTGCTTGAACAGAGGATTGTAATCCCTTTCTGTAGTGGTGCCCACACATGTCAATCAAGTCTTCCCAGAGCCTCACATCAAGGAGGATGTAATCCATGTGGGACGGGCAGCCAACTCTATTGCACGTATTCACGCCCTGCGTATACGAGTGTTCTGCCGTTTACTGCCCTCAACCTGAACTTCATTAAGGGCTTTAAGTTGGAGCGCCATCTGTATCCATCTTTTGACTGGGGGTAGGTTTTAAGGAGGGGACAGCCCACTTGGGGCAGTCATCCTCGATGCCTAGCACATCTTCCAATAGAGTAATGGTAGGTGAGGGTCTACCCCTTTAGTCCCCCCTCACATAAACATTGAACAAGTGGATGGGGACCATGGTGGGGCATGTGGTGATTACGGGTAGGCTGCAAATGAGCTCCTAGCGCAGGGATGCCAAGCTGAGGAGGTGAGCCGGTCTACAGTAATGATTTAACTTGAGATGTTGAGGCACTCCGCCATGGATGTCATTGTCCCTATTTCAGCCCTGAGCGTATTAATACGTTGGTGGGTGTACTGGAGTTCTAAATTTGATGCTGATGCGATTTGAATCGGCAATCACAAAAGAAGACTGGGGAGTGTCTTCCATAGGCTCATCGGAAAGGTCCAAAAAAGGAGTGAACCTGTAACACAAGACTTAGCAGGTCCTAGCTGCAGAGTGATGTTGCTAGGGATGTCGTGGGAATTAATAGAGGTTCGGTGAACCCTCGCAGTCAGATAATGCTTCCTAGTTGTGTCTAAGGGTCCCTTTAGATAGTGTTGGGATGGTGGGTGAACGTTTTGGGCAAGAGATTCGGGGGGGGGGGCGTGGGGGGTTGGGTTGGTCAGAAGGGTTGCGTGTTGAGGGGGCTGATTCATCTTCAAGAATCAGAACAAGAAAGAGCTGTGCCGTTCCTCAGAAGGAGAAAGGTTTTAGTCACGCTATGTAGGTGCCACTGGTCTTGGTAAGATCAGTTAGGCATCCATTTTGTTGGATGTAATGCCCTCACACTCCCTTGCAGGTGTCCTGCTTCATCATCTGGGCTGCTCCTCGTTGGGTCGGCGGCGCAATACCCAACGGGCTCACCTCAAGGAGGGGCTCTTTACCGGAGTTCATTTTTCAAAAGCCGTTTGGTGAAGTGCGGGTGTGGGGCCAGGGGTGTGTAGACTTGGGAGTGAGTTAAAATAAGGCTGGGAGTACCTATAAATCTTTTTATTCTGGGGGTATCATGCCTTAATTAAAATGTGAAAATTAGCACTTGGCGGAATTTGATGTTCCTGTTTCAGTGCTGGTTAGTATTTGTAGTGGACAACATTTTTCTCGCATCTGTAAGATCGCTAGCGATTCTTCAGGACCTTAAACTATTAATTTGAATTTGTCTACACTAGAGGACCTAGGTAAGTGTCCAGTAGGTTGGTTTAGGTATCACAAGAAGAAAAGTACTAATTGTGTTCAACGGTCTGTGATGGGCTGGATCTTCCTATAGTGCTGAGAGGCATATAAAAACAGGTGTAGGTTTACAGCCCAGTCTATTGTGACTTGCATACATTTCTCCTGGACACACTTGATGAAGTGAGACTAGCGTGTGCAGTGCTTTAAAAGTGATTAAAAACAGATGTCCTCAGTGAGGTAGTCGTGTGCTGCATGCCCATGTGGAGAATGAAGCATAGCAATCAGTGGTAAAAAGGAGGTATTGGACTCGTCTATTCTGCAAAAGACCAAGGCATCAACAGTACTTGCGGTCTGCACAATGGTGGAGGCTTCCATCAAGTTTTGGCTGTATGTAAAGTGAATCATTTGTCAAGTGATCTTGGTTGATCTGGATTATCAGATCAATCTGGCTGTAAAGGTTCCTAGTTATTACTTCCATGACTACTTGTTTATCATTTTCCTTGTTTGTCTCTGATTCTTTGGGTGTTAATAGAGATTAGACAACTCTTTGCGATGGTCATAATGGCCATATTGCTAACGCTTTTCCTTCTGTAATCTCAATCAACCGCCCTCAAGGGATAATTCAGCAATGTGTGTAAAGTAAAACTCGACTGTGTATACACGTCTCACTTTGTTAGTAGCGGTGGCTATTGTAGGTTGTGTATATCTTTCTTCTACCTGTAACGGTTAGTTTGGTTGTATTGTTGCAGCTTAGTTTTCTAAAGTTAAAACCGACCATCTTCAAGGGATATTATCACAAGGTGTGCAAAGTAAACCTAGGCGGTGTTAGTACATTCCTCGATAGTGATCATAGTGGGTTGCCTGTGCATGTGTGTATGATCTTTCTCTTGCCCCTGGTTAAGTGTAAAGCGCTGAAATAATCCTTCGCTCTGTTCCCATGTTTAGTATGCTATCAATCTGGGTGAGAACTCTATGGCGGTATATAAAAAGGTTATATCGCTGGACTTAACCTTATGTAGTTGATTACGTATACCTATTAGCAACCCGTAGTGGTTAGTGTGGTAGTGTCGCTACAGGTTTTTCATATATAGCCACCTTCTCGGTCCTGGTTATGTGTAGTGATTACATAAGCTTCAGCCCTGTTCCCTTGTTCACAGCGCTGTCACTCAGTTGGTACTCAATGGCTGTAAATACTGGTCGTAACGCTACAACTAAAACAATCTAGGGACGCGAAGCCCGCCCTGCGGTGCGCTTGCTTAAAACGTAATGAGCCTTGAAGAGGCCAAATTGTGCTGACTCCCCCCCCCCCCCCCCCCCCCCCCCCCCCCCTACAAAAAATATTAACAATCACATTAGGAACAGTCAGGGCTTGTATATATTACTCACAATTTGCACCTCATGTGCTCACCGATGGGACCAACCCCACGCCGCCAGGTCCAGGAGGTGTCTTCCCAGTGCGGCCATCTTGCTTATGTGTACGCTCCCTTGTCATGTGACTAGGGTTGTTTCATTGTGGCAGTCATGTGGTTTATGATCCACAGTGGGCAGCCATGATGGAATGGTATCTAGCACTGTAGAATCATCTTCCTTTGATTACAACAAGGGTAATTTAGGGTTATAATGGTAGCATGTTACTTAGCCCTTATGTTTGCCGGTTAGTAAATGCAATATCCCTTTAGACAGTTTGTTGAATTAAATTGTGGACGGCTTCTCTACTGAAAGCTGTCATGTAGGCGCTCACTTAATGTCTTCTATTAAACCCTAATCAGTGGGCGGACATGCCTAAGTGGTGTCCGGTGCTGCTGTAATGCCTTCTTTCAACAGTGCTTGATTGGTGTGCAGTGGTATTCCCTCAGGCCACATGATTTTGGTACAAATGTCCGTTTTTTAACCTACTATTGTTGGCCATGTAGGCGGCAAGGGGTATGTTATTTGGCTGTAGTCATGGAAAATATCTTCATAATTATGTTGTAGTAAATGTGTGAAAAAATATTGACATCTTCAAAAATGCCTTCACACTTGCTAATCAGGTTATCAATGTAATCTAGAACGCAATTGCTGCCTGCGTGTTTTGTGTTTTTTTATTAAAAAAAAAATTGGGGCGGTGGTTGCCCACCCCCAATGCCCTCCATAGTTTTTTCTCCTCCCCAGTCCTTGAAAATGGACCAAGGCAGATGAATATCAGCCCAACACTTTTTATACCCATATTAACGCAGTGCAGTGGTAATAGAGCAAACACTTTGTTCAACAAGTAGCCTACACAATCACGGTCAGTGGGCTTTAGCCCTGTAACTGAGTAGGAAGGAGTTGGGGCTAGGCAAGGGGATTAATTCTCCAAACGGTACAAAGCGGTGGGTGCCCAAATAACTTCTCTCCAATACTTGGGACAAGAAAAGAGCTGCCACAAGAAGACTAATTGGGCCGAGGCAGGGCACAGAGGCGGAATAAGAGCAAACGACCAGTGTCAAAGGTCCATAACAGTTACATAAAAAGTGTGAACAGGCAGTCTGTTTGCTTGGAATCAAAGTACAGGTCCAGACCTTGCCCAAGCTACAGGCAGCAAAGCGTTGGAGAGATGGCCCTGCCCTGCCTCGCCTCTTTCTGGCAAAGACTGTCCCAGCCATGGAGCGTGGTCTACTGTGCTGCGAAATGGCCGCTCTGTGAGTGAGCTCCGCCTGCCAGGACTTAATCCTTTAATAATCCTTGAAATGGAGAGCTGCTGAGGCGCGTGTTA
Organism: Lissotriton vulgaris; assembly: GCF_964263255.1. Lineage (NCBI taxonomy): Eukaryota > Metazoa > Chordata > Amphibia > Caudata > Salamandridae > Lissotriton > Lissotriton vulgaris. Next base: position 388,882,083 of record NC_141687.1, read on the forward strand.
ACAATCCTCTGGTGGTGGAGCTTCTGAGGTCCCTGGTGCTCAAGCAGGCTCCAGGACTGAGTTGTGAGACCAGCTGCTGGAGGTCTGACAATCCTCACCTCCTGCTGTGGCTGGGCTGCCCTGGAAATCGAGCCCACGGCTGCTACTGGCCCTCCTCCTGAGGTGAAGCTGTGATAACCCTGTTTACATCGCACCAGCAGCTTTAAGGCTTAGCCGAAGCCTACTGGGATGCGGAGAGTTATGGTGCACCAAGGTGCTGTGTGCAGGGACCCGACCCGAGACGTGCTGTCCTGGAAGCCACTGCCGCCATCTTGGGTCCGCGATATCAGATGCTGGAGATTAGTTGCGGTTGGGACTACTGGGACATTTGAGATGTGCGGACTCCCGCTGCTGACTACACTGGCGCTGCAGACCTGCTGTGGGTGAGTGCAACAGTGCGGGCGCCTGGAGAGGCAGGAAGAGCTAAACGCGGGGAGTCAGTCGTTTTAGCAGCAGCCATGAGCACCCACTGTCCCTGCTATTGGGTTAATCCACGATTTTGGAGCCACGATACTTGTCGCCAGAGATCAGATACGGATGGGACGTTTGGCAAGCGCTTGCAACCACTGCTGACTACACGGGCGCTGTAGACTTGCTGTGTGTGTGTGCCAATACGGGGTGCATGTATAGGTGGGAAGAGCCCAACGTGTTGAGTCTGCCACTTTGTCAGCTGCCCGGGGTACCCACTGCCCATACAGAAGATCACCCCTGCTAACAGCCGGGCAGTTAGAGGTGCTTGCGACGCGAGTGCTGGCAAGGCTACTGGCTTGAAACCTTGCTTTTGCTGAGCTATGTAGTGGCCAAGGTGCGGCAACCTCAGCCAGGCAAGTTTGAATCTTTACTGGTCACAAGAAGATCATTAAAAGTTCTTTGCCATATCTCTACCAGTTTCTCCAATCCCAAAACGGGAAAATTTTGATCTGGGCTACTCAAAGGATGGGGTTTTTTTTTTTTTTTTTTTTTTTTTTTACCATTGCATTTGCCACACTAGCCATTAATTGCATATGCTGCAGGTTTTAAACGAATTAGCTCAAAGTTCCTGAACATTGCAACACAAGTTGCTGCACAGTTGAAGGCCCTTGACTAAGATGAGTGGTCACCTTTCTGCGGCATATTGCTATATATGGGCGTTAAATTGGTACTGAGGTGAAACCTATGCCCAGACTATAAAGTGTAAAAATTATGTAGTACTATCCAATTATGTACTGCATAATGTGCCTTTTTTCTTGCCCCATTATGTACTGCATAATGTGCCTTTACTTGCCCCATAATTTAGTCAGCTCTTCCACATGACTTGGTCTTCCTAATTCCAGTAGCCCAGCATTAGCTAAAGAGTGCCACTCCTGTCAATCACACCACTATTTAAAAACATGTAGACTGTGGAGCACCTTACCCAGTGCTCAGTTTGTAATGAAATAAGCACCAGGCCCACTTCTTTCTTTTTCTCTAGGTTTAGCCCAGTCACTTTTTAGGTAGTTATTTATAACTCTAAACCTATTGAGGCTAACTCGAAACCTATTGGGGGCTAAACTAAGAGCTAAACTAACTTCTCAAAAAATGCAGATTTCCAGAAGTGCATGTGTCCCGTGCATGCGCTTCTTTCCGCCTGCCTCGCATCACCACATCAAAGCCAGCCATCTGTTGCTTCCCCCAGCGTGGTGCCGCCAGCAGCTTCACTTCAAGGGGTTCCGCTCCGCCCCCTGCTGCATCAAAGGCTTATTTTATGTGTCACGAATTTGCAAACGAGGGCTGGTGTTCGTTGTTTTTTGTTAACTTGCACAGACCTCTGTACAACTGTTTTTGCAGGGTATGGCGGCCTGTTACAGACAACCAAAGAAACGGGCCTCACTGATTCATAAATTAAACCCTGGACTAGTAGACTTGTCAATGTATAACCACCACGGTGTTTAATCAAAATGAACTACGAATGTGCACTTTAGTTACTCTCTCAATGGGTAATTATAGCCGCATCGTATATGTCTGTTTTGCAATGTCTAATCTTGTCTACTGTTTGTGGTAATCTGTGACCCTATTCTGGATTTAAGGTCAAATCTAGCAGGTTAATTGAACAAGTACATTTTCGACAAACAGAGCAGTTGGTTATACTCCCAATTACCTGGTGAAACTTTAAAATAACCCTATCTGTGTCTTGTCAATTAAAGACTCGTAATATCCTCGGTAATATAAATCCTTTGCATGAAAATCGCTTAGTACCACAGCTTTTTCTAAAGTATACCAGAGTACGATTGGTCTAACGGCTAGAGTCTCGGCAAGGACTCTGAACATGCTGTGATTCTGGGCAAATCACAAAATTTTCCTGTGCCTAACAAAAATGAATGTACCCTCATGTAATGCAACTGGTGCTATGTAAAGCGCTCTGTTAATATAAAGGGTTAACAGTTACTTTTTTGAGTGACTCGTACTCCCCGTGCGTCTGAACTGCCACCCACCTTGAGGGGCCCCCTCCTTTCCCGAAGGAGAGTATGCTCTGCCCCTGCCTGTGCAAACCAGCTCCGGCTTCCCTTGCATCTCACTGTGTAAACCACTCCTACCGCCCCAGACAGTGTCACCCCCCCCCCCCCCATATCCCCCCCCCCCCCCTACAAGAAATGAGTCATTCCTGTAACTGGCCTTGGAACGATTAAAGGCGGAGTGCTAGGTAAACTTTCGCCGTCCCGCCCCTACAGACCAGATTTGAGGGACCGCCCAATGGCTCATAGCCAGCCCACCCCATTCTCCTTATCTGAAAATTCCTTCTCTTGGAGGGTCTCGTCCCCCGGCTCCCCCCTCCCTTTAGCCCTGTAACTAGACCTGTCACTGCCTCTTCCTGTCGCTCCTTCTCTTTAAACCTTCTGTGATACTTCTAATCCTTCAGATAGTTACATGTCCGTGGGCCGAGCCCGGCAAAACATCCATCCTCTGCCATTTCCCAGTATTTGCGCATAGCTGATTTGCATTGATAACGCCCCCACCCTACACACTTTAAAGCCACATCTTGTACATTTGCAACTTTTTCTGTTTGTATCTTTTATGTAACACATGTAATCCACAGTCCTTATGTTTTGCAACTGGTTCTTATGTAAAGTACTCTGACACCTTCAGGTAAAGTTTGCGCTATATAAAATCGCATTAAATAAAATACCCTGTGTAACCCCTTCCCCATCACCCATCCTCTCGAACGTTGCTCCACTCCTGCTGCCGATTAACGTGGGGGGGTGGTAATGGGGGGCCCTGTGGGAGGGGGGTGCTGTCAGTCCTCCATGCGCACTGCAGGTTCAGCGGAATTGTATGTACTCTATGCCCAACTGTAATAACACCCCTCCACAGGCGGCGCCTGACCCCCCCGCTTATGTCTCTTGGGCGCCCGTGGGCACCGCAGTGACAAGGAATTGTAACTTGTCTAACAGGCCTCAGAAGGATGAAGACCGGGCCTCGAACCGCTGCTTGAATTTCATTGTTAATTTTAATGCAGATTCATATAGCGCAAATTCGACCAGAGTGTACTGGAGCGCTGGTTACGTTACACAAGGACACATTCACTTATTTTTAGGTCTCGCCTATTAATCCTGCCAGGGATAATGGGACTAGAGTATAGAGGCCAAACCAAGGTCTGAAACCCTCGCGGATTAGGCAGAGTGCATGTGCACGCGCTTGCCGTTTGCTCCCCGAGCCGCCTCGCATCATCGCATTAATCAGCCCTCATCGCATTAATCAGCCCTCCTCCAAAGACTTGTTTTTCTCGTGGCACTCGTGCTTTCACTCGCTCCCTTTCTCCTTCCACCCAGCATGGCTGTCTTGCTGCCCCCACCCCACATCCCTCCCCACCATCACCGCTGGCTAAAATAAAGTAGGCTCCTTTCAGCATTTAAAAAAAGTTTTGAATCTGTGCTTCAGCAAACCTGCATCAGCCCCCTCAGCTCGTATTACCCACTCCCTCCCTATTCTCCCAGCTCTTAGCGTCATTCAGATTGCACTAACTCCTCCCTTCACCTCTGCTTTCTGAAGGCTCCTTTAATTGCACTTTCCCCTCCCTTCTCTCCCTGCGTCCCTCAGAATGCACTACCCCCTCCTAATACAACTTCACTGTGACCCACTTATAAGCAAACTCCATTGTCCCTTCCCCACACATTCTGAATTTCTAAAGCATTGCGTGGCCAGACACGCCTTGCAGCTGTGTTCCTGTATTTTTTCCAAGGAAGCTCTGTTATGTCAAGAAAATCTTCCTACGGTGAAAACAAAAAATACCATTGTCCTCGCAAATCAAGTCTGCTGTTCAGTGGCTCACTCTGGTACAGTTGTGTCTGCCACATTTCATATTTTTACAGCACCCTTCCTCGTGCTCCTTATGTTTTGCTCCTGGTTAATGTAAGTGCTGCATTTAATGGCAAGCGGGTTTCCTTTCCTTCCTCTGCTGTTCATCATGAGCACAGGCAGCGTGAGCTCTAAAACGTGATATTTAGCTCCCATGCATATTTATACATCCCCGGCACATTTTCACATAGCTTAGAAACCATTTAAGTGCAGTACCTGCAGCGATGTGCCACTTTTGTACTGCTTATTCTGTTTTGGGAAATTATTTTGCGGGCGGCAGTGTTGATGCTGCTTTGATTTCGCGAACACATGGCCAAATTAGCAGTTCAAACACCCTGGTGCAAGAGTTGCGAGTGCGCACCACTCACTCCGTAGGGAAACTTCCTATTTGTAAAACTCAAGGAGAGCCTCTGTCCCTGTAACAGCAGGTCATCAAGGCAACTCCTCTTGTGTTTCGGATGGAGGATCTGTATTGCACTATGGAATTAGGATTAAAATCTGGGTTAAGTTCTTCATATGCTGCATAATGTGCTGGTATGTCACGTAATTCTGCTCTACCAAGCTATGCGCGTTACGCCCACCCCTACTTTTGACACAAAGATTGAGGCAACAAACTATAGCACTAGTGCGGCCACCGAGATAGCCTGTAACCCCAAAACTTTTCATTTGAACCTCTTAAAGAGTGTGGCATGAGAATCCCTGAGCACGAGTTGGCATATACCACTTGAAACACTGCAAAGAGGTGTAAATTTGGTGCCATAAATTGCTTTATGGACTAAGAATGAGGACTTAAATTACTCGTTGACTTGTAACTAATGTAACGGCGCCACCCCAGCATCACTCGGCGCCACCCCAGCATCATAGGTGTCACATTTGCGAAATTTATTATTGGCATTGTAAATGACAAAGCTATGTAGCTATTTTCAAAACCAACACATAAATAAAAAAATTGTCATTTACAAGACCAATAGATCAAACTTTCCTAATGCGAGACCTATTGCAAATGCTTCTTTTGGTATCTGGAACAATATTGGATGGACATGCAAATCACCATTTTACAGCAGTTCGAAAGATCAACTAATGAAATAATTTCAGTAGCTTCATGTTGCATGCAATACTTGCCATCACCAGTGGTAATTAGGCCTTTGCATTTCGAAGACTGTTTAACAAAAATATTTGTCCGTAAACTGGTGAATTATCTTATATGAATTGCAAGGGTAAACGGAATTAGTGTGAGGGTTCAAAGATTTGAATTTCCTTTTAGGAGGCTTTTGTCATTTCTGTGCTTCCGTCCCTAATCCTAGAGGGATTAGTGGGAGTTCTGGAGTTGAGAATCTTTCATATGGAGATTTGTGGGCAGAGGGAGGTGCTGCACCATTCACATGTTTGAGAGGGATATTCGGCATTCACGTCGCCCTTAACACACATTGTAAGCATAACTTATTTTCAACAAGTGATGGGATAAGGAAGTTTTTAAAAAAAATGCAGCCCATTTTCATTAAAGAAAAACGGGATGTATTAAAAAAAACTTTGTTTTTTTTAAGGGCTGTTAGTGGTCCATAAGACCACTGTCCCCTAAAAAATATTTCCCCCTACATTCTCACAGGGAAAGGGGTCCCCTGGAGACCCCATCCCTTTTGCCAGTGTTTTACCACCCTTTTGCGAAGGGTGGTAAACTGCGACTTTTGCGGGTGCAATTGCGGTCGCAAAACAGTCGTAGTGCTCAGACTCTCGATTCGGAAGAGACTCCCTCGGAACACCCCTTCCTAATATCGATTCGCTAATCCAATTTGTAGTTGGCAGCTTAAGTCCTACTAGCCACTCTTTTATTATTTTTCTTTTTCTCACTTGGTCGATTTAAAAGCAGTAACTTGTTTTCATGGGACCATCATAACGCCCTGAACAAGCCAAAGCTACCTGCATGAACTGAGCATACTCTTAATATGATCTTGATAGTTGAAGTTTATCCCTGTTCATCTTCTTTGTAATTGAACCATTCACAATGTGGGGTACTATTAGAGCAAGTATTGGAATGTTGGCTAGTGGGAAATTTGTGTTTGTCAATGTCTGGTAATTTCTAACGCTTGAAGGTGAAAATGGCTTTGTATTAGGGGTGGGCAAAGAATTCCACTCTGCATCGATTCGCAGAGTTTATTAGAACTCAGTGCAGAGCAAGGGAAATCTTGCATGGCACCGCTTCCCAGCGATTTCTAAATGCGGTCAGCTGCGGCAGGTCACTGTCACTTGTGTTGAGAAAGTTGCTGCTCAAGTAGAAGATGTCAAAAGAGTTTTCCCAGGTCGCTTTATAAGCATGTAGTCCTAGTCTCCTAATTATCCACAATGGAATTTCTTAACATGCAGCCCATATATTAGACAAATCAGTAATACATGAAAAAACAATTACTTTTCATCAAAAATATTTACGGCCTATCGAGAAACTAACAAATGACACAATTAAATACTCAATTAAAAATTTTTGTTGCATACAAGGTGTCACAAGGGTGGAATGACTGTTTTTAATGAACACTACAAAACACAATACATCACAACCATAAAAAGGAGAGCAAAAACAGACCATATCCTTTGTCATTTACAAGTACATATTCATTTACACAATGTTGTAGCTGGGTCCTGAACCGGCCGAACTTTAGTATCTATGGATCCAGCCACTGATATGGATTGTGTGAGGAATGCGTTGACTCATTTGGATGAATTTACTGATATAGTTCCATCTTTATCAAGACCTTAAAATATAGTTCTCTCTTAGCCCCTTTGATTCTTCTGTCTGCCAACGGCTGTCGCGAGCACTACCTCCGTAGTGCTGCACACGTCTGTTGTCTGATGCGGCCCCGCCCACACGGCTAAACCGCGGCCGGCTTTCCACCACGGTTAAGTAATATCGGCTTCAATCCTTTGTACACCACTATTTGCCAACAGCTTGTTAGCTGCTGCCTCAATAGGGATTCAATTTACCAAGGATCTTGATTGTTAGAGTATCTTTACAGAAATCTGAGCGTTACTCCATTTAATGATTCATTGGTGGCTCTACATAAAAGGGTCAACCTGCTGTGCCCACTGTCAATAGATCGGCGCTAATACCCAGACCTTATGCTGAATGGGCCAGCTTCAGATTATGGAGCGCTTTAAAACCGCTTTGTGATTATTGGCTGTCCCGCTGTGAGCGATAGATTCATTTCACTGCCGGCGTGTGGTAGAAGATGTACTTGAGTGGGAAAAAGAAGCAGCCTCCCTCTGGCACTCCGTATGGTGCATTACATGCTGATTCTATAGTGCTGGAGAAACTCTCGTCGGTAAACATCCGTGCCCAGGTTTTTTTTTAAGACCGCGGAGCGTGACTCCTTGTATTTGAGAAACCCGTTGAGCGAGTATATAGTAGGCAAAACAAAATCTCTACCAACTGCGATTACGTTCAGTTCATGTGATGCAGTCGAGCGGCGGTGGCAGATGCATCGCACATCCAGTTTTTAGGTCTCGCCTATTAATCCCATAGGGATTAAATAGGCGAGTATATAGTAGGCAAAACAAAATCTCTACCAACTGCGATTACGTTCAGTTCATGTGATGCAGTCGTTAAGCCGCGCGCGTCAAAACCCATCAGCCTTGCACCAGACTTCAATGTCATGAGCTCCCAAGCAGCTCCCCCGCATCAGACTTCAAAGCAATGCGCTTCCATCCCCACAGCAATGCCAAGAGCTTGTTACTAATGCAGCATCTCCTTCATCACGGTTTCACGCAGCTATTTCCTTTAATACTGCACTGACTAAAATGTTATCTCTTTTAAACGCAGCGACTCGATACATGATCTTTAACAATGCCTGGACTTCGATAGTTTTTTTTTTTTATTAACGCAGCAATTACCCGAGTCACTTTCTTACAACACAGCACTGACTTCAGAGATGTCTTTTCGAAACGCAGCATCCGGCGTTGCTGACATGCAAATGCTCTTTGTTTCCTCTAAGAGCAGTTATTTTACACGTAACTCCTAACATACAAAAGGTTTTCTTTTTTAGAATCTTAAACAGTAATGTGTTTGTGGTCAAATTAGAACGGCACTATGATGGTTGCATCTAAGTATTCCCCCCTGTTAGCAAGTTAACACAGTACACTAGATTGTTTCTCTTCCTTTTCTTTTTTTCAATTTTTTTTTTCGGTCACATTAACCCAAAAGGTATATAACTTTCAAATATGTATCTTGAATGGAGATTAAAATTGCTCACATCTTTGATCTTTGTCTCGCTCGTTGTTTTTGTTTCACAATTTTTCTTTGGCACATTACCAGCTGTCGGTGCACACTTTTGCCAGGCATACATCACCAGCTGTCAGTACACGCTTCCACCAGGCAGACACCACCAGCCGTTAGTGCACACTTTCACCAGGCACACACCACCAGCCGTCGGTGCACTCTTTCACCAGGCAGACACACAACGGCAACTGTCGGTGCACGTTTTAACCAAAACACTCCAACCGTCAGTGTACACTTTCACCAAGCGTACACACCACCAGCCATCTGTGCACAATTCCAACAGACCCGCACACCACTAGCCATTAGTGCACGCTTCCTATAGCACACACACCACCAGCTATCATCCCCAGTCAGTGCATACTTCCATCATGCACACACATCACAATCCGTTAGTGCACGATTTCACCAGACAGACACACGCCAACTGTCATTGCACGTTTTAACAGGCACACTCGTCCAGCCGTCAGTGCACATATTCACCAAACATACACACCACCAGCTATAATTGCATGCTTCCACCTGGCATAGACACCACCATCCGTCAGTGCACGCTTCAACCAGGCATACACACCACCATCCGTCAGTGCCGGGCGTTATACTGGGGCGGTGACGCTGCATCGCATTTGGCAATGCAGCGTGGACAACGAAATTAGTAGGCCCCTTGCCCCTATGCGTCTTAGTGTCACTGCGCCTGCTGCACCACTAATACACACATGTAAATAGTCAGTGTGAACTATGCCCATGCTGTTAATAGAATCTCTGCTAATATTACAAGGAACAATTTATTAACCGCCCCAGCAACACTAGCCATACATATTGAGTCCAGTAAACTCGGCTGTCAAACATCAAGTATTAAATCGTAATCTAATAAATAAGTATGTTTTAGCCTTTAAAGCACTAGTCCGGGTCATTCCTACAGTTTGTGTTAAATATTAAGGGACACCACTCGGGGACATCATCACTCGGACACCACCACCTCATCATCACTCGGACACCACCACCTCATCATCACTCGGACACCACCACCTCATCATCACTCGGACACCACCTCCACAGCCCTGAGAGGCACCACCACGTCACTCAGCCCCACAACAGCACTGTCCTTGCTTGCTAACAAGCATTGCCATAGCCAATATGACTCATTAGGAAAGTGTAAAGCTATTGGGTTTTTGAATAACAATGCTATTAATTTATAGATTTTCAAAGCCAACACATATTTAAAAAAATTGTCCTTTACAATGCCAATAGCTCACTTTCCTAATGCTAGACCGATTGCATTGCAAATGCTTGTTTAGTATGATTGAGTAGCTGTTGTAGCCAGCACTGTAAGGGTTAAAGAGAAGTGATGCTTCTGCCCAACTCCACTCTGAGCTGCTCCCCCTAGAGTCCTGCTTCTGTTTCCCAGCTCATGGAAGATGAACACCCTGCATTTTTATAGAAATTCTCACATTGTTAAAATTCTAATTTACATTTGCTAACAATACTACTAGAGTGATAAGTAATGGCCCTCCAAACCAGGAGTCTAGAAGCTTGCTCATCTAGAAGACACATTCTCTAAAATGGGTTATTTGTCATTTCTTCCATTAGTGCATGTATACTCTTTCAATAGGTTGTCCAGTAGGCTGAATCTTCCTAATCTTGATTGGCGTGAGCTGGCCTGTCACTAACAAACGCTATACAACCATCTTTAATGTTTTCTTTCTTCTAAACATCTCTAGTTTCATTAGCTATGTTCAAAATGTGCCTGCAGGTCCGTCTTGTGGCAGAGTGCATGTTAAGACAGAAACTCCCGGTCCACCAGTGACCTCTTGCTCCAACCTGCACTTTTGGGGGAACAAACGTACAATCTGGTGTTCTCTGGGGCTGCACTAACAATATGGAACTCACGCCCACCATTAGAAGAATCCCTTCTATGGCTTGTTTAAAAAAAGATGCGAAAACCTGCCTAATGGGCAAATTCCTTGCTTAAATCTTGCCTTCTAACTTCCCAGAGACCTTGCTCGACCTCAGACTAGTGCATCCCCTGGAGTACCTAGTCACTATCCACCACCTCTGGGCATCCCACAGTGGAACTTGGGACCTTGCATTTCTCGCAAAATGTGATTGTAAATTGTACATAATTGCCTTTTATCCCTTATGTATCCAGCCCCCTTAGTCTTTTGTATAGTATTAACTGTGAAGCGCTCTGGTACCCTAACAGGTCAAGCAGGTAGCTGCTCAGCAGTTGCTTTGTCGTTAGAACCTCTAATTACTCTGACTGGAAGAGGCTGCAATCTGACACATCCTCACAGAATTAATTTGAACAAGCCAGGGCCTGTGTTGGATACCTCAAAGTCATAGTTGGAACTGTAGTGTATAGTGTGGTGCTTGGTGGGTAAGTTTTGCTTGTAATAAACTATACAACTGAGAATTTGTCTTCATACAAGTCTAATATGAATGTTTCTTCACAGGTGTCTTTTATGAGTAATCAAAAGCAGCAGAAGCCAACGCTATCCGGCCAGCGTTTTAAAACTAGAAAAAGAGGTAAAGGACCTTCTAATGCCAGACCTTGTGAACAGTAACCGCTTCTGTGGGGTTTATTTGCATTCCTACATGCATTTTCACAATTGTTTGCGTGGGCTACTTTTTTGACTTATCTGCAAGGGTTCATGTAAAGATGTAGCCAGCAAAAAGAGAATGGATTTTTTGTGTACCTTTCTGAAATGGATAAATGTTCAGGCAGGGTAAAAATTGCTTGGTTAACATACATGGCAAAAAAAATTATGTTCAGTTGCACGCAGAACACTGAAATCCTCAAACATTTTTTCTTTAGATGAAAAAGAGAGGTTTGATCCTACTCAGTTTCAAGACTGCATTATTCAAGGTTTGAATGAAACAGGAAGTGATTTGGAAGCTGTAGCCAAGTTTCTTGATGCTTCTGGAGCAAAACTTGATTACCGCCGCTATGCAGAGACTCTCTTCGACATCCTGGTGGCTGGCGGGATGCTGGGTAAGCAGGGCAGCAGTGTCCCTAGTTTTTCATCATGTGGCAGCAATTTACTTTGCATCTGGTTTACTTAATCGCCATTAAGGGTTTACATTTTGAAATTGATCTTAGCGTTAATTAAACTCTGGACCCCTTCACTGGCTTTTTCTTAAAATAAACTTCAGTTGAATTGCTTTGTTTTATCCTCCTTCCCCACCAGAACGGAGTTTTAACCAATACATATGTTTTCACTTCCTGTCTAGTGTAATACCCAAGGTATAAGGTGAGTGGCCGTATGCATTCTATTGTACTATCTGGCTGCAGCTGCTGAAGGAAATTTGCCATCAGTACCACATTGTTTTGATCAACTTGTGAGCACCCATTGGAAACCTGATAGTAATGCATAAACTTGCTCATCTAAAATGAAGTCCCTTCTCGTTCAAGTAAAGTCTAAACTTGAAAGAATTCCCAATTTTGTGAATAAACAATTGACGGAACTGCTTATGAAAGTTTTTATTTTTTATTGGGTTTGCATTCATTTATTTTCCAGCCCCAGGAGGTACCCTGGCAGATGACGTGATACACACCGATGTCTGCGTCTTCAAGGCGCAGGAGGACCTAGAGACCATGCAAGCATTTGCCTCGGTAAGTCATTGGCAGATTTTTGGCACTATAAGGTTTATCTGGAAGTTGAAGCTTAATAGGATAAGTTCTCTTCCCTTAGAAATATCACTTAAAGATTGTTAAACTCCACCCTGCCAATTATTGGATTTGCCTACTGAGTTGGGAGTAGGTATCATCTTGACCTTTCTCACTCCCTCCCTGGAAAGTGGCACTAGTTGAGAAATGTCGACTCTGGGCATGCTAAATTGTGCACATTTGTAAGTCAAGCCAATGGCAATTTAAACAATGGCTTTAGTGAGGTTGCTGTCGCTGGGGTTTTTCTGAATGTAAAATGACCTTAATCTTATAAGGTAACCCCATTGCGCTGTCTTGGTCTTGCATAAATATACTCCATAATTTTAATGTTTTTTGATATTGGGGGTACTTTTGAGGAAGACTTGGAGATTACTGGGGCATGTGGTTGATGGCTCAGTTAGTTAAATGCTTGATGCTGGCATCTACTCTGACCTGTAGGTCACGTGTTAATCAACTTTCTGCTGCTGGCCTGTGTGGGTGAAGTATAGGCTGGAGTGATTGTGCGCATTAGATCTGCTTTTTGAAAGCATTAATTTACCTCCTGTGGCAGCGATTCAAGACAAGCATGTCACTTTTGGTGAAAGATTAGGTACTTTGGTGCTGTGGATTGTGTCCTTTAATGGCCAACATCTACCTGCGAGTGGTACGGGCAGGGTGGAGGATTGAGCCGCCACTAATTGCTATTTTATGTATGGTGATTTTCCCACAGTCCATGCTGCGCTTCGTGAATATGACTACAAATGATCTATTTTAAATGGCCACGTGGACTAATTACCGTATTCCAATGTAGTTTAGGGGGTTTGTTGGATTTCTCGCTCTTAAGACCTGCCTCCCTCTTTCTTGCCTTGATTTATAAAATCCGATATCCCGCTCCTACACCTGTTTCTCTTGACAAAGACACAGGCCTCCATAATAGCTGTTAAAACCTCCAACCGCTTTGATATTCTGATAATTTTCCATAACTTATGAGGCTTGAACAATTCAGCAAAGCTGATAGCAATACTGTCCATGCTGAAGCAGTGAGGTTGTGATACTTATTTACTTAAAGAATGTTACTATTCTAGGATTTTTACTGTTCTAGGACTGGTATAGAATAAAATCGCAATGATTTCCCAAACATTCTCTATACTCTGGTCGAACCAAGAAGCAACTAGTTGCCATAGTTGTCTCTTAAATATCAATGGGAAGTGGCAGATAAGATGGGCAGAAATGGTGGAAGAATACTTGCTTACCTTGTAAAAGTTAAGGAGCAACATTTTACTTTAGCCGGTGTAGATTCCCCTAACCAGAATGAAGAGCAAATCATGGAACAAGCGATCAAACCTCTTGCAAACCCCAGACTCTGCTATCCTGTTGGGAATTAATTGTGGTGGTTAGCTACTTGGATAGGTCATGCCAACGTTTTGATCAAACTGGAGCCTTCACCAAGAAAGGAATGACCTGGTTAAGTCTGCCCTCAATGATTTCTTTAAAAACAGAACTATATTTAAAGAAAACTTACCCTACCCCGACAGACTAGTTGTTTCTCAGCTCTCAATAAAACCTGTGCTTCTATTCTCTGTAAATTGGCCTGAAATGCTGGTGTTTAGAGGGTGTGTATAGAGGCCCTTTCTGACCACACTCAAGTGTCCATTCTTCAGATTGTGTTGATACAATGCTATGTGGGTGGCAGCAATGCAGGCTAGCGCATAAATTGTGCTCAAATTTACACTGTATCATGGCCATGGAGCTGACAAGATGACCACATCACTGTGAAATTTGTGGCCTTTCATCAGACCCATTCCTCCTCACAAGTAGATGACACTGGTATAAGTTCACCATCTAGAAAGAACCCCATAAAAGCAAAGTAACCCCTGGATATGGTCTGACCAAGACAACCCTAGAATAGAAATAACTTCTGCTATCTCCAGGTTTAAGCTCTTTAAATATCTGGGTCCGTATGGATTTACACCTTAGTAGTTTAGAATATTCTGCTAGACCATACCTTCGATACTTGCAAAGCTATTTAACTCCTTTGAAAGCAGTTGGTGATAGACGTCTGCAGCAGTTATCATCCAAGAAGGGCAAAAATAAGCCGCGTTGTAGTTCATATAGACGTGTGTTGCTGACTTAACATCCATGCCAAAGTATCCTAGTTGCCAGGCTGAACCCCTGTATGCCCAACCTGGTGGAGCTGGACCAGGGGGATTTTTTATCCCGGAGTGAAAATGCGGGGGTCATACTAAACCTATTGTACATTATAAGTTGTGTAGGTCTCAAAAAGGAAGCACTGCTGTTTGCAGTCTGTGGCAAAAGGTGTTTTACAGGGTTCACTGGCTTTACCGCATCCAGACTTAAAAACATTTTGGTAGTGGATCGCTTTGCCGGTGTATACTGTGCGGTTATAGACGCAAGGCAATGGTGCAGGTGAACTTCACTTCAGTATGTTTCAGGGCTGCCTGAAGTCACTGCTTCTTTTTGTCCTCTAAATAGGAGCCACTGTCCCAAATTGTTTGAGAGAACCTGCATACCTCGGGCTAAGGTCTAGGAAGTTTCATTCGATCAGCCTATATGCTAGCAGCACTTTCCAATTGCATTCTCCTTGCTCGCCTTGGTGGACACTCTTAGAGTACATCGCATGGTTTAAAATGTACAAAAATCTCAGGTAAATCGCTACTCCCCTACGCATCAATAAATTCTTCATGCCCAATTTCCGATAGCTTGGGCTGAGACTGCCGTTTTAAATTTGCACCAAAAATCTCCAAGTCTGCTGTGGAAATGGGGCCTCAATTGCCAACCGCTTCAGATCAGTTAAACAAGGTCTCTGGCAGCAGTACTAGCTTTTTCGATTCGGATGGATTGCTGCTTTAAAGATGAGCACCCTACCCAATATCTTTATTTTATACCAGGTGCTCCATCTACAATCGCCCCTTTAACACTGCAATTGGATCAAAATCTGTAGGCGTGGGAGAAGCCACGAATGTACTATAGACTAGGGTGTTCTTGTACTTACTGATGATCAATATTGTCAGGCAGCCCTATTGAGGTACACTGTGGAATGTGGAAGTGAGGAATCTGAAAAGCATTGGTGCTTTGTACATCAAGTGGTTGTAAGCATACACATTTGGAATGTCTTCTGGCAGCCCAAATTCAGCAGGAGGCCTATATTAGCCCCATATTCACCCCTAAAACCAAAGCCTCTTTGGCAGATGCAATAGGCTAGCAGCAAGGAGGGGTTTGACCTCGCCGCTTATGCCGGTCCTTGTTAAACTAGACTTCACCCAGTTCTATTGGAGGATCGTGGCACACCAAAGCAAACTGGTTTGCAATTTATTTGACACAGATGGGATCGTGCCCATTGACTGCAAAGAAATAAATATGGGCAAACCAAGGTACACTGACCCCTCCCTACTTGGCATTCGAAAAGTATGATGACAACGATACTCTTAATCTCTGAAATGTATCCTTTGCTAGCCACAGTTTGGAAAGAGATACGCTGGTCGGAAGCGGTTGAGTAGCTGATTATGGGCACACATGCAAATAAAAATGTAAGATTTTTAGGTCTCGGCCTATTTCCATTCCGCTGGAATGGAATAGGACGAGTCTATAGCAGTGAAACCAAGAGTTTCACCATGAGCCCAAAAAAGAGGTTTTTCACCAGTGCATGTGCTCTCATGCACGAGCTTGCCCGAGCCTTTTGCCTGCCTCCTGCCTTGAAGGCAATCTGCTTCTCCGCCCTCTGCTGTTCCCTCCCACTTGCTCGCACATCAAAGGCTGCATCTCGTTATCTTCTCCACTCTCGCAACAAGCACGCGCTTTTCCCCCCCAAAGGCACCATCTGAGTCCACATCCAAAGCAATCAGCCTCCCTCCCACTGCCTTCTGAAGCTAACCCCAGCATGCGCTTGCTCGGCCTCAGGCAGTTCTCCTCCCCTAATTATTCACTGCCCAAGGCCGGCCAGTGGTACAAACATATCAGGTAAAACATGGCACGATGCTTCTCCCTTAGTGTTTCACGTGATTATGTTGGTTGTTACCTCTTAAACATAAGTGCCTTATTGACCGACCTATAGCGTGGCTCTTTTCCCTTCCTTCTCTTAATAGTGTGCCTTCGCCACAATTATACTTCTGTGCGACCGTCACTTATCTACGCATATATTTGAATGCACTCGAGTGACACATCAGGTAATCAGCCTCCCTCTCACAGGCAGCTCGTGCGTGCGCTCACTCTCCAGCTCCGCTTTAGATTTCCCATTTACTTTCGCTTTCCTTGTTTCAGGAGCATCTTCCCATTAACTCTTCAACTTGTTCTTGCTGCTTACATGTTTTGTGTGTTAATGACGCTCGCTCGCCAATGTCCCTTCCACCCTTCCTTTGATCTCGCTTTTCTTTGAACTTTCAGGCTCCTCTCCGCCCCCTTCCTTTAATGGCCCTCTCCCTCCCCCAGCAGAGAGCGCGCATCGCTTGTTAAACCCTGCCCCTGTAACTACGTTTGTGTTCTCGCACACTGCCCCTGCAATTCCAATTGAGGAACTATAAGCAAGCTAACGGTCCGATATCACTTCCTTGGATTCATAAAGCATCTAACATGCCTTTCTCTCGTGGAATGACCTCTATCACTGTCAGTCATCGGTTACCCTATCCCAACAGCACGTACTGCTTGTGTGCTTCTCGGCACTTTTGGCTCCCTGTCTCTGTGCCTTATGCTCCTCCTTGTTTGAGTATGACTCGTACTCCCCATGTGTCCGAACCGCCACCCGCCTCGAGGGGCCCCCTCCTCTCCCGAAGGTGACAGTCTGCTCTGCCCCCACCTGTGCAAACCAGCTCCGGCTTCCCTCGCATCTCTCACTGTATAAACTCCCTTCCTACCGCCCCAGACACACAAGAAATGACAGTCTTTCCTGTAACTGGCCTTGGAAAGATGCAAGGCGGAGTGCTAGGTAAACTTTCGCCGTCTCACCCCTACAGACCAGATTTGAGGGACCGCCCAATGGCTCATAGCCAGCCCACCCAATTCTCCTTATCTGAAAATTCCTTCTCTTGGAGGGTCTCGTCCCCCGGCTCCCCCCCCCCCCCCCCTCTCTCTCCAGCCCTGTAACTAGACCTGTCGCTGCCTCTTCCCGTGGCTGCCTCACTCATTAAACCTTCTATTCCTTCACAGATAGTTACATGTCAGTGGGCCGAGCACGGCAAAACATTCATCCTCTGCCATTTCCAAGTATTTGGGCATACCCGACTTGAATTGATAACGCCCCCACCCTACACACGTTAAAGCCAAATCTTGTACATTTGCAATTTTTTCTGTTTGTATCTTTATGTATCTTTTATGTAACGCAGTAATCCTCAGCGCCCTCCTGAAGAAACCCACAGCTGACCCCACCAAACTCAAAAACTACCGCCCTATCTCACTCCTTCCATTCCAGGCCAAATTCATCGAGAAAGCGGTCAACAACCAGCTCGCCGCATTCCTCGAAACCAACAAATCCCTCGACTCCTCACAATCCGGCTTCCGAGCCAAGCACAGCACTGAAACCGCCCTCATCGCAGCAACAGACGACATTCGAACTCTACTGGACAATGGAGACAGTCGCCCTCATCCTCCTCGACCTCTCCGCAGCCTTCGACACGGTCTGTCATAGCACCCTTCTACAACGCCTCAGAAACGTCGGAATACAAGGAAAAGCATTGGAATGGATCACCTCATTCCTCACCGGAAGAACCCAGAGAGTCCGCCTTCCACCATTCAAGTCAGAGGCCACTGAAGTCATCTGGTGTACCACAAGGATCTTCACTCAGCCCCACCCTCTTCAACGTTTACATGAGCCCCCTCGCGGCCATCGCACGCCAACATAACCTCAACATCATTTCCTACGCTGATGACACTCAACTGATCCTCTCACTCACCAAAGACCCTAACGCCGCAAAAACCAACCTGCATGAAGGAATGAAAGAAGTAGCCGAATGGATGAAGCACAGCCGTCTGAAACTGAACTCAGACAAAACAGAAGTCCTCATCCTAGGCACCTCCCCCTCCGCCTGGGATGACTCTTGGTGGCCAGAGGCCCTTGGAAAAGCACCCATCCCGACGGACCACGCACGGAACTTGGGCGTCATCCTGGATTCCTCACTCTCGATGAACAGACAAGTCAACGCCGTTTCTTCATCCTGCTTCAACATTCTTCGCATGCTCAAAAAGACATTTCGCTGGATCCCCACCGATACTAGAAAAACAGTCACCCACGCTCTGGTCACGAGCCGTCTGGACTACGGAAACACCCTCTACGCCGGCACCACCGCAAAACTCCAACGCATCCAGAACGCTTCAGCCAGGCTCATATTAGACATCCCGCGTAAAGAACACATCTCTGGTCACCTGAAAAACCTCCACTGGCTCCCCGTCAATAAGAGAATTACTTTCCGACTCCTAACCCACGCACACAAAGCGCTCTACGAAATCGGACCCGAATGCCTCAACACAAGAATGTCCTTCTACACCCCCTCCCGCCAGCTACGATCCGCCAACCAAGCCCTTGCCGCTGTACCTCGCATCAACAAAACCACCATGGGAGGTAGATCTTTCTCCTACCTGTCAACTAAAACCTGGAACTCACTTCTCACTCACCTTCGCCTTACTCAGAACCACCTAGCATTCAGAAAGCAACTTAAAACGTGGATATTTGACAAGTAATCCCCCACCCTTCTCCAAGCGCCTTGAGACCCTCTGGGTATGTAGCGCGCTATATAAATTTATTGACTTGACAGTCCTTATGTTTTGCAACTGGTTCTTATGTAAAGCGCTCCCACATTTGGGTAAAGTTCGCGCTATATAAAATTGCATTAAATACATTAAATAAAATACCCTGTGTAACCCTCCTCCCAATCACCCATCCTCTCGCACGGTGCTCCACTCCTGCCGCCGGGTGAACTTGGGGGGGGGGGGGGGTGGTGGTGGTGGGAGGCGGCGGTGGTGGTGGTGGGAGGCCCAGGGAGGGGGTGCAAGTCAGTCCTCCATGCGTGCTGCAGGTTCCACGGAATTGTATGTACTCGATGCCCAACTGTAAGAACACCCCTTCACCCCTCCCCAGACAGCGCCTGACCCCCGCTCATGTCTCTTGGGCGCCCGTAGGCACCGCAGTGACAAGGAACTGTAACTTGTCTAACTGGCCTCGGAAGGATGAAGGGCATGAAGACTGGACCTCGAACCGCTGCTTGAATTTCATTTTTTTAATGCAGATTCTGCTGCATCAAAGGCTTTTTTTAAAGTGTCACGAATTTGCAAACGAGGGCTGGTGTTTGTTGTTTTTTGTTAACTTGCACAGACCGCTGTGCAAGTGTTTTGCAGGGTATGGCGGCCTGTTTACAGGCAACTGAAGAAACGGGCCACCACGATTCATCAATTGAACCCTTGTCTAGTAGACTTGTCAATTTATAACCACCACGGTGTTTAACGTCAAAATGAACTAAGAATGTGTACTTTAGTTACTCTCTCTAGTCATGCTAATGAAGCTTTTGTTATTAGTGATTAGTACCTCTCTTTCTGCCTGTTCTAAACAGCTGATTTGGGTGTGTTCTCAGTAACTCCAAACACTTGCAAGGAAAGAATTCAGGTTTTCTCCTGCAATTTTTTTTTGCCGCTCCCAGATTTACCGGACTGTATACATGTATGCCCGCCATCTACAGGACTCTGGATGGGCACACCTATGCCCCACCCCCAGATTCCCTTGGCTGTTCCCACCTATGCCCTGCCTCACAGCTCCCTGTCATTACACATCTATGCACCACCCAGATCTCCCTGACACTACACACAAAACCTTACTGTTCCCACCCCTGTCAAAGACAGGATGTTCATTCTCACTACGGTCACTCTGCTAGATAACTATTATCAGGCATCGTCAGATGACGACAATCTAAAAAAATGTAAATTACTACTGAAGAAAAAAGAAATGTGCACATGGAGAAGAAGGAAACAGAAACTACAATTACCTATCTGATGACACCCATGGATGGGGCGTGTGAAAGAGGCCTCGCTTGGATTGAATGGACCAAACACAGTGGCAGATTGTTTTGTGGGTGTTCGTGAACTAGTCTACAATTTCAGAGTGGGCTTTTATCAAGTGATGTGAGGGTCTTGCCACGTTCAGCTCGGGTTCTGGGGCTTTAGTAACGTCCTGGGGATTTACAGTGGTTCAAACACTGAGGAACTGTCACTGTGAATAACGGTGCCGCATGTCACCCCCTACTGGCACTGCAGTCTACTCCAACAGTGCGTCCAAACTCACTCTATGCTCGCATTTTATCTCTGCTGCTTGGCGCGGAGGTCCAGCCTGGCTGGTGTCCCATAATGTAACAAGCACTGGCGTTGCCAATAGGTCTCGCAGTAGGAAAGCTGGAGCTATTGATTTTGTAAATGACAAAGCCCTTTATGTTTTTAAAAAAAACAAAAATAAAAGGCATTGTTATTTGCAATTGTAATAGCTCCAACTTTCCTACTGCGAGACCTATTGGCAATGCCAGTGCTTGTTTACTTTACCAGAAATACAGCAACGAATGTTTCTAGCCGAGGAAACCATGTTCAAGATATCAACACATTGGTATTTTACTCCAGCTGTGACTCCGAAATGGTGCCCATATGTGAAAAGGAATGCTGGTGGGGTTGTGTGGGTTCCATCCTTCGGTTTGTGGAACTGTCCCATGTTGACTATTTGGGGAGAGGGACTTGTATGATATAGACAAAACATTAAGTACACGCATCCTGCACTTTCTGCCTTGCATAATATTAGGACTATCTCCTAGGCAAATATTTCTGCGTAAAGTTAAGAATCTGACCAATTGCTCTTGTGTTTATGCTACACTCTATGCAATTTTTCCTTTTGAAACTTGGACATGATTCCAGATTACACTAACTGGCCTCATAGGCTGTGGGCCCTAATACCACACTCTAATGAACATGAAGGATACCTATTCAGTGAGAATCTCTCGCACTCCTCAACTGAATTCTGTAAATTTACACGTCCTAAGTCCCATAAGCTAATGCATGTGGAGTCAAATCCCAGTTAGTAGGCATAGTGATACGAAGTTACTTGCAGGAGAGTTGGAAAGAAGCTGTTTGTTAGGACCTAATGAGTGAGCGGGCTGGGTAAAGAATGGGACGGTTCAGTTGCTTTTCCTTTATCTTTTTTGTCGTATTCCCTTTGACTTCTGGTTCCCCCTCGGGTTGTAGCCTGTAGCTTTGTATAGGTTTATAAATGTTTAAGTGATCACAAATGAGATGACTAACTTTCTGTTTTTTAGGTTTTCAACAAGCTAATCCGGCGTTACAAGTACCTGGAGAAAGGCTTCGAAGAAGAGGTGAAAAAGGTAGGTCTTATTTCTTAACATAAATGTCTTACATGGTGACTGCAGGTGTATTTTTGCATGCTTCTGTTAGCTCATAACATTTCCTCTCATCAAGGATCCTACTGCACAAATGTTTTGAATTTGCCTGTTGGAGCCCTAGGATTGTGTTCTGATTTTTAGGTTTAGTAATTGGGCTTGTGTCAGTCATGGAAATTTGTGTACGGGCGCTTGTTCTGTATCTATTCTGGTGCTTTTTTTTTTTTATTGGTAACTCATCTTACCCCAGTATTGGAACTTTCATAGATTCCCATAGTTTGTATCATTTTCCGTCGTCGGAATAGGAGTCTCTAACAAATACCATAGCTGTAGGTACAAAAGACAAAGGAAAAAGGCCTAGGCCTTATTCCCTTTTGTAGCATATCACCCTCTTTGGCTAATGCCTAAGGTTGGTCTCTTTTACACAATCAGAAGTGCCTCACCCCTTAACCTTCCTGAAGGAATCTCAGAGCCTCTGATTTTCTACCGCACGTTGTGCTTTGAGAGTCTCCTGTGAGCTCTTTTCAACTTCTACTATTCTAAGGAATTTCTTTTGGATAATTTCTTCAGAATCTTTCAGATTCACTTCAGGATTGTTGTCTGCCTTCCAGGATGTTTGAAATGGAGGAGAAAAAGCCCTTTTCAAGCCATGTTCCACCTGTGGCAAGAAAAGGCTTTTTGTGGAGCATAGGCACAAAGACTGCATCTATTGCCTCTATCCTGACCACCAGGCTGCTGACTGCAAGATCCGTAGCACCTTTTCAACCAAGACCCTCCAGGACCGTGAGGGTAGACTTTTGACATGGCTCCAGAAGCTGAAATTCAGGAAGGAGACTGTCTCTAGTGACAGTGAGGATGCAGCGTCGATGTCTTCCTCAAGAAGGTCAGTGAAGAGGGGTAGGGGTTCCCCTTCTCCGGAAAGACCTTCTAAGGCCTCTAAAAAGACCCCCAGTGAGTCTGAGCTTAGGTCCCAGCAAATCTCCTCACTGAGGTGAAAAGGAGAGGGTAGGACCTGTTACGCCTTCAAAAGGTGAGAAGACTGCCTATGCCTTCAAAAAACCTTCTTCCAGTCTTCTGAGAGGAGCTCCAAGTCCTCCACGACTAATACTGCGATATCGTCGACTATGACGTCGACGGGAGTTTCGTCGACTGCAAGTACATCAGCGCCAACGACAATGATAGACTATGACGACTGTCTCGACGAGGGCATCGACGACTGACTATGGCGATGGCTTGTGTGTCCAGTTTCCTTGTCGACTACTTTAACTACCCCGATCTCGTCGACTCATGTTCAACCGTCGACGACGGAACCGTCTACTATATAATCCTCGGAAAAAAGGATTACTATTTCTGTGACAAGAATAACGCCGGAGATGACTTCTCCGAGGAGTGTGTCCCCCTACTGCCAACCATGCTTTTTCAAGAAGGGGAGTCGGAGGAGGAGGACCAGGACTCTTACAGCTATGCCAACAGTCCCTCCTAACTTCTAGTCAAGTGCCAGAAGACTGACTCTGAAGGTGAATGCGACCACAAGGAGATTGGTCATCATCAAACTGCCCAGTTACAACATCATTCTGGGCAGGATATGGTGACTGTGCCACCATCTTTTCTCCAAGATCTGCATAACCTGCTGCAGGACTACAAATCTAGGGCGAATAGACCAGTTCAAGTCCCGGCAGCATATGCTGCACCTACAGTAGTTTCGGCCTCGCCAGTGACGCCAACTTTACCGGCTCAGTTTTCTCCTCCGCCTCAAGCATCCTTCCAACAGTATTCCTCTGGGCTGCAAGAGGCCCATGATTCCTCGGATGGGGATCAGCAGTCTGATCATGACTCTATTCCTAATACTGAATATGATGAATATATCATTGCTGATCCCGCTTCACCAGTCCCAGATCCGGCGGATTCCCCGCCAGCGGACATTGGGGGCTTCCATCAGTTGATGGAGAGAGCAGCTGGCAGATTCAAATTGGCCATGCCTAAGGTTACTACTGATTGTTTCCTATACGATTTCAAAGAGCCTTTTAGGAAATCGGCACGGTCCATTCCTATCGTGGATCGTCTGTGGAAGGAGGGCCTTAAGGCCATGAAGCACCCGGTGATGGTGGTCCCTGTGCCTCCGCGTCTGGACAAGAAATACAGGGCAACCGAGGAGGGTCCGACTGCTTTAACGGGTCATCCAAGACCAGACTCCGTTATTTCGCAGGCAGCGCAGAGAAAATCCCATAACCCCTCTGCTCCCTTAACAGCTCCTCCAGACAAGGAAGGGTGGAGATAGGACAATGTTGGGAAGAGATTCTCATCAATGGCGAGTTTACTAGTACGAGCTGCTAATTCCCTGGCGATCTTGGGGAGATATGACCGCCAGCTTTAGTGTGATATCGCCCCGTACATTGACCAGCTGCCTCTAGAGTCAACATCTGAAGCAAAAAATCTTGCAAGAAGAAGCGACTTCAATGGAAATCATTGACTGTGCAATGGACATTGCAACCACAGCGTTTCGGTCCCTGGCTGGGGCGGCAGTCCTCCGTCGCCAAGGATGGCTAAGGCGACTTTGTTCCGGCCTGAGATCCAGAACAAGGTCCTCGATTTCCCGTTTGATGGGGAGGCATTATTTGGGAAACTCATTGACTATACACTTCAAGAGAAAAAAGGACACGGAGACTGCAGGGTCCTTGGGAACCCTTCAATACCGCAAGTCTCCTTTTAAGGGATCCAGAGGCAGAGGTAGTACCTATAGGGGATCCTTCCAACAACAGCGCTATTCCTCCACGGGATCAGGTTCCCAGCAATACCGTCAGCCTTATCAACAGCGCCAGGGCCAGTCTACAAACTACTCCGGCCTTACAATAAGGGGAAACGGGCTGCACGAGGACGGGACTCTTCCTACTGGACCCTCCAAGAGATCAGTTGGAGGCAGGGTCACCAAATACCTTTAAAACTGGTCCTGGATAACATCGGACCGTTGGGTGCTCAACATCATTCGGAAAGGGCATACTTTAGAATACCCACACACCCACACACCCACACACACACACACGGTGTGTACTAATTAATTTTTTTATTACTTTTTAGGAGGTTGCCCACCCACAACCAATCTGTCCTGAAGAAGACCCCTTTTGTAAGGACTACTATCCTACGCATCTTTCGGGTCGAAACGTAGACCATATAAACTTCAACTCCTACCCCCAAGCTAGACCGAAGCAGCTAAAGGCGAGTTAGGTGGTCTACAGCACTTGTTTTCTGGACTCTATATGAGCATAATATTGTGGCCCTTGGGTCAAGGCACCACATCAACATTGTCTTCGAAGCCATGATGAATACCTGTCACGAATGATTCGGACTATTCCCCTCAATCCTACTCTATCCCTGACACTTTCCCTCACTTCACCCCCCTTCCTTGTTGTGTATGTGGGCACATATGCATACAGTTTGTTGAAATATTATTGATAACCTAACCAATGAAAGGTAACAATGCAATTTTGAAATAAATCCTGTTGCATTTAATAATTTGTCCTTTTCAAATTATAATAAAATTGTAATCACTTGTTTTTGTCTGGGACCCTTTTCCCGTATACCGTTTAACTACCCAGGTCCCTTGACTTTACTGGGTTTAACCTTCCCTGTTTACCACCCAAGCCCCTGGCAGCCATTCCATCAAAACACCAGCGTCTCCTGCGACTCTAGGTCCAACAGATGCTCCGGAAGGGAGCGATAGAGCTGGTTCCCTCAAACCAAAGGGGACAAGGATTCTATTCCAGGATCTTCCTGGTGAGGAAGACGCTAGAAAAATGGCGCCCCATTTTAGACCTCAGGGAGCTAAACAGCTAAACACCGATCATCTTCCTGTCCTTCTGGATGGTCTCTCTCCAGGACATCTTGAGGCTCATCAATCCGGGGGATTTCATGGCCACGCTCTCTCTGATGCGTATTTCCACGTTCCGATTCACCCAGCACACAAAAAGTTTCTGCAATTCACAGTAGCCATAAGCCTTTTTCAGTTCAGGGTCCTACCCTTTGGACTCCGCTCAGCCCCGAGAATTTTTACAAAGGTGCTGGCGCCAGTAGCAGCTTTCTTGCGAAGGAACCATTTCCAAGTCTTCCCCTACCTGGACGACTGGTTGCTGAAAGGTCCGTCCAGGGAGGCAGCGCTGGAGGCTGTTCAAGCTTGTATGAATTTGTTTCAGAATCTAGGCCTCACTCTGAACAACTAGGTCCTCCCTGGTCCTGTCCAAAAAGGCTCGCTTCCTGGGGCCCTCTTGGATTCAAAGCTCTCAAGAGCCTTCCCTACTCTGGAAAGGAGGGAAAAATTACAGACCTTGGCTCGGGACTTACGGGCAAGGTGGTGTCTTTCCGTACGCCGCTTCAAATCTCTACTGGGGGTGATTTCATTGTGTACTCCCCTGATTACCCATTGCAGACTGAGAATGCGTCTTCTGCAGGAGGAACTGGACAACCAGTGGCAACAGGTCCACGGTTCATTCGAGGACATGGTGACTGTCACTCCAAGGATGAAAGAAGCAACCTTATGGTGGACAGATCAAGACCGCTTGTCCCAAGGTCTATCCTTCGTAAGCGACCCGTCCCCACATGTAGTGACAACGGACGCGTCATTGGATGGTTGGGGAGCAGTGATGCAAGACCTGCATGTCAGCGGTCATTGGTCGCCCCAGTAGAAATGTCTCCACATCAACCTTTTACAGCTAAGGGCGATAAGAGTGGCTCTGCAAGCTTTTTTTCCTCGCCTGGAAGGTTCGCAAGTGCTTATCAGGACGGACAACACCACGGCCATGCACTATGTGATCAAGGAAGGAGGAACCAGATCTCGTCCATTGTCGCAAGAAGCTCAACAGATCTGGGAATGGGCGATCCTTCAGAGGATATCGCTGAAGGCAGAACACTTACCAGGGGGTCCTAAACGAAAACGGCGACAGACTGAGCAGGTCATCCCCGGTCAGCTGCGAATGGGAATTGAATCAGCGTTTGAGGAGGTCTTCAGCCAGTTGGGCAGACCGGGGATCGATCTTTTTGCCACTCCGACCAACAAGAAATGCCGGTCTTATGCAAGCAGGCTTCACCATCGCGGTTCTCTGGGAGTGCGCTTTCGATAGCATGGTCGAGGAAATTTGTCTATGCTTTTCCTCTCATACCTCTGATCCCACAACTTATCAGGAAGTTCAAGGTGGAGCCGTGCAGGATGATCCTGATAGCCCCTGCTTGGCCGAGGCAGTTCTGGTACACCGAGCTCCATCTGTTGTCAATAGCTCCTCCTCTTCCTTTGAGAGTTCTGCCGGATCTTCTCACAATGTCCGACTGACAAGTTTGGCACCCAGATCCACAGTTGTTACACCTGACTGCATGGCTCCTGAGCTGCGAGAGTTTATGAATCTACCCTTATCAAGAGAGATTAAGGAGGTTCTGACCCAGGCAAGGGCTCCTTCAACGAACAGGACTTACCAACGAACAGGACTTGCCGCCTTAAGTGGAAAAGATTTTGTTGCTGGTGTAGGAAAGAAAGCATTGATCCTTTCACCTCCAAGCCTCATAAGATCCTACCTTATCTGCTGTCCTTGGCTAAGTCGGGACTGGCCCACTCATCGATTAAGGTCCATTTGGCTGCATTATCAAGGTTCAGAAGGACAGGGTCTGGTCCTTCCCTGTGGTCTTCCAGAATTATCAAGCCTTTCCTTAAGGGCTTGTTCAGGGTCTATCAACCAGTGAGACCGCCCCCTCCTGTAGCAGGGTTTCCGTTCTCCCACAGAACTGTGCATAGAGATCTAGAACCTCAGTGAGTTAGGCTGATCCAAAACTCATCTGTGTCAGAAATCCCCTTACCTAGCTAGCTACAGTGTCTCATGGATCATTATGGAATGATCCATGTCTTAGACAAACCAGAACATGATCTTTAGAATACCTCAGGAATCGTGGAACACATGAACACTCTTTCGTTATATAATCATTTCAAACCAAAACTGAGTCAAAGAACACACGTGCAAGTTTGAAATATTTATTATTCAATGCAAAGTTCTCAAACGCAGTATCTTGTATAATACCAAAATGCAGATTATAAAAATCAGAGTTAGCAGCATGGTCACTAATCCATAGTAAGCAAAAGGTGATAGCATGTTACAATGCAAAATCTATAGAAATCTATATCGCCTATATTTCGCGCACCCTATTTAGCATATTTTATATCTAAGAAGGTCTCATTCGGGCTTTAGCAGGGCGGACCCATACCTCTAAATGTCAGCAGGTGTAGATCGCATCAACCGCTACCAGCTCTCTTCATGCGCAGCACCAAGTGTCTGCATTCATTCCCTGTAACTCTATCTTAAACCCGCGTAGAGCCCAAAATGTTGGCATCAACATTATTTGTGTTATGTCTAATGTGGTGCTGGGATCAGGCCTCCCAGCAACCTTGTGTTAGGTTATTCTAGAGTGTGCAGCTCTCAGTGTGCAGACAGTTGTACCAAGTGTACCAGGCAAAGCTGATAGCATAGTAATAACATATTATTCTCAAATAAACACATCACCGCTTCTAGGTTGAAAGCGACAACAACAAGTAGGTGTCGTGTGCAAAACTAAAGCCGAAGGAAAAACGGCTGTTTTAAACATGTAATACACTCATGCTAACTTAACGCAATATATGTAACGAAGTATCCATATGACACTCCTACATGGCATTTAAATCTAGTCCTTTCTCAACTCATGAAGGGCCCATTAGAACCAATCCATCGTTCTGACATGAAATACCTTTCGTGGAAATTGGCTCACCTCCTGGCTTTCACGTCGGCTAGGCGTGTTGGAGAATTGCAGTCTTTGACCATCCAAGAACCTTTCCTTCAATTCAAGAGAAACACTGATCATGAGAACTAATCTTAGGTTTATGCCTAAGGTTCCCTCTGATTTCCACTTGAATGAGCCGGTCATTCTGAAGGCGTTCTTTCCTCAACCGGCTACGCCAGCAGAAAGCATTGCATTCGCTGGATGTGCAACAATGCTTGAAATTCTATTTAGAACGTACTAAAGGTTTTGCAGCGTGAATCTTTCTGGATTCACTATGCTGTGCATATTCCGCGGTCTTGTGGTTGGGTCCGGATTCGTAGTCTTTTTTTTTTTTTTTTTTTTTTTTTTTTTTTTTTTTTTTTTTTAGCCCTTGTCGGCGTCACACCACCTCGGGCGCATTTCCGGTGACGTCGGCATGCTTCCTGCGAAAGCTCCCACTCTTGGGCGCCATCTTCAGATTCTTTTTTCTGCGGTCGGGTCTGGATCGTTCCCGTTGGGCTACAGAGAAAGTACTGAAAAGAGTAAGTTGGAGGAGATATTGGAAGAAGAAGACTAAAGAAGACTTCGCAGAACATTGATGAAGAGGAAAGAAGGTGAAAACCTCGAACTTCGACTATCATCGACGTCCACGCGCTCAGGGAGGCCTGAACGCACTAGGATGGACAACACGCCGTTCAAGTTCTGCCCGAACTGCAGACACAAGTACGCACAAAGACCAGCACCCGGTTTGCAACCTCTGCCTACCGGTAGAACACAGAAGCGAGGACTGCAACGCCTGCGCCGTCTTAGCCCAGAAGATCCTCCGGGTGAGGAAGAGATGGAGGGTAGCACACGCCGCCCTCGGAGGAAAATCCCCGACGCCATCGCTGTACGAGCTGGGGATGTCCTCAGAGGAGGAGGACAACGCTGCCGCCGAAGACGACGGCGGCTACACGGTCGTAAAGACCGATCACAAGAAGACACCTGATAAGGTAGGAGACTCGACGTCCCATAAGAACACGAGACCCTGAGTCTTGAAAGCACGAGGCCAAGAGCCCGAAGGCGCCGACGCAGCGACATCTGCCGTCCGCGACCACAAGCAGGCCCAGCGGATCCTCGGAGAAGGAGTCCCTGGCGCCGAAGGCTGTTGACCAGCAGAAAGCGTCGAAGATCGTCGCCGAAAGGGACCGATCGATGTCTAGGGAGAAAGACCCTAAAGCCTCGGCAACGTCCAAGGACCCGAAGGCCAGTTCGACGTCCAAGCCGTCGACGCCGAGCCAGGCGCCGAAGAGGGGAGCCGAACGTTCCGAAGCCGAAAACGCGGCCGAGGTGGAAAAGACGTCGGCTGGAAGCCGAGATGGCAAGCCTCTTGCAGCGGAGAAAGGAGGTCGCCGCCGAGATAGTGCCTTCACGATTCCACACAAGACCAAGCACGCCGTGCTAGATCTGGTTGAGGAGGAAGAGGAGCATGTCGACGACCATGTGCCTAGCGACGAGACCGGGAAGCTGAAGAAAATCCCTACGAGGATTACAGCTACGAGGACGAAGAGGGCAGTAGAGTGGACGACGAGTCGGTCACCTCTGACCCACGCGAGGATGATAACCTAGACACCGAGAGCCTGGAGGAGGCAGTCGACTCGTACCCCTCGAGACCCTCGCCGCCGGACGACATCGGGGCATACAACTCGGCGATACAATCTGCCGCGACTGCATTCAAGTTAAAGCTCGACTAAGGAAAGCAGACTTCCTGCTAGAGACATTGCTACCAACACAAACAAGAAGCCAGTTCCTCCCAATGCTCGAGAGCCTCTTGGCGCAGGGAAAGGAAGCGTTCAAAGAGCCCGCAACATGCAAGGCAGTAACTCCCAGAACAGAGAAAAAATACAAACACTCCTCGAAGGACCCGGCCTGCATTCGAGGCGAGGTCTCCGCTGACTCCATTATCACGGCCACAGCTAGGAAGAGGGCGAGCGTATCTACTACCTCGGGCCCACCGCCGGATAAGGAGAGCAAGAGGATGGATCTGGTGGGAAGAAGGATCGAGCGAAATGCCGCGACCCACTGGCGCATGGCTAATTCCAACGCCCTGTTGAACAGGCACATGTACCAGATCATGGAGGGGCTGGGGCACTTGGTGAAGGACCTACCCCAGGATGCCAGGCAGAAGGCCGAAAAATTGATCGAAGAAGGGAAGAACGCGGCAAATTCTTGCCTTAAGACGGCCCTGGACGGAGCAGACACCGCCAGCAGGCTAATGATGATGGGTGTCACGGAGAGGAGACACGCCTGGCTCAGGATCTCAGGGTTCAAACCCGAGGTGCAACACAGTATCCTGAACACACCGTTCAACGGCGAAACACTTTTCGGAGCAACGGTTGACGACAAACTATGCCATCTCAAAAAAGATAACGAGACTGCAAGATCCATGGGGGCATTGCAGTTCAGAGGCAACAGAAGAGGCACCCCGGCACGGAGGCCCGGCGGGAGAGGTGGAAACCAGCCAGGTACATCGCACCAGGCCTTCCAGCAGACGCACCAGGCAGACTCGCAGGCCCAGCAAGGTCACCAGAAGCAGTCCTGGCAATACCAACCAAGGGGTCAGTCCTTTCGAGGGAGAAATGGACGTGGCCAGAATAGAAGAGGGGGGCAGCAGCCCACCTCGAAGTGACTTCACACTCCCCCGGGTGCCTGACCACAGAAAAGATCCCAGGGGGCACCGCGTACAAATGGGTCAGGACCATCTAATGACCTACGACCACATGACACCAGTGGGAGGAAGATTAAAGTTCTATCTCCAGGAATGGAGAGAAATAACATCAGACAAATGGATCCTAAACATCATTCAATTCGGATACTGCTTGGAGTTGGAGAGAGAACCAACAAACAGAAAACCAAGGGGGAAGCCACCAGCAAAAGAACAGCTGGCGAGACTTCAGGAAGAAGTGCAAGAACTTCTACAAAAGGCCATAGAAAGAGTTCCCTTCAGGGAAAGGAACAAGGGAATATACTCAACGTACTTCCTAGTACCAAAGGTCGACGACAAAGTGAGACCCATCCTAGACCTGAGGTTCCTCAACCAATTCATAAGAACACAAAAGTTCAAAATGACCTCCTTGCAGGAGGTGCTGCCGCAGTTGCAGGTCGGAGACTTCATGGTCACGATAGACCTCAAGGACGCCTACTTACACATACCGATGAACGACAAGCACAAGCATATGCTCAGGTTCGCTATCGGAGGAGGCCACTACCAGTTCACAACGCTGGCCTTCGGACTGAAATCAGCACCGAGGGTATTCACGAAGTGCCTCGCGGCAGTCGCAGCGCACTTACGAAGACAGGGGGTACACGTATACCCTTACCTCGACGACTGGCTGGTGAAAGCAAGTTCGTACCAGAAGTGCAAGCAGCATGCACATACAGTGACAAGCACACTCATAAACTTGGGGTTCTCCGTCCATTGGAAGAAATCATCAATGGAGCCGGAGCAAGTGAAGATCTTCCTGGGGGCAGAGATCAACACCGTACAGGGCAAAGTGTTCCCCAGCGAGAAGAGAGCAAGGGCACTGGTCAAGGAAACTCGCCTATACCGGAAGGGGCAAGCTCGGACAGTGAGGACTGCGAGCAAGATCATGGGGATAATGGCATCATGCATCCACCTAGTGCCGAATGTGCGGCTCCACATGAGACCCATGCAAGAATGGCTGCAGGAACAATGGTCACAGGCTTCGGGCAGTTGGGAGGATCTTGTGGTGGTGACGCACGCAGTGCAGAAGGAGATGGCATGGTGGACCCTGGGGAACCTAACAAGGGGGCAGCCTCTTACACTCCAACTCCGACAGTGACCATCACCACGGACGCATCCCTGAAGGGATGGGGCGCTCACATGGAGGAACTCAAAGTGAGGGGTCTTTGGACGCCAGCAGATGCAACAAAGCACATCAATTACCTAGAACTGAAGACAATCTTCCTTGCACTGAAAGCCTTCCAGACAAGACTGTACAGGCAGAGGGTGTTGCTACAGACAACACCACGGCGATGTTCTACATCAACAAACAGGGTGGAACACAGTCGACAACGCTTTCGACGCTGGCGCAGGAGATATGGAGGTGGGCCATCCCTCTCCAGATAAGACTTACTAGCCATACACCTACCAGGCAAGGAGAACATCCAGGCAGACTGGCTGAGCAGACAGACCTCGGCATCCCACGAGATGGAGCTCAATGCTCAGGAGACGAGGAGGCTGTTCAACAGGTGGGGGACACCAACAGTGGACCTGTTTGCAACACGCCAGAATGCGAAATGCCGAAACTTCGCATCCAGACAACACGAAGAAGGGTCCCTTGGGAATGCCCTATGGATAGATTGGTACGGGAAATTTGCATACGCTTTTCCCCCGATACCGCTGATACAGAGTACTGAGCAAGTGCAGGGCGAGCACCATGACCCTGATACTGGTCACGCCGCAGTGGGCGAGGCAGACTTGGTACTCGCAGATCATGGAGATGGTGCAGTGTGCGCCCCACAGATTCAGCAGGAGAAAGGACCTGCTCTCCATGCAGAACTGAGAGGTGCTGCACCCAGAACCAGAGAGCATGAGCCTAGTAGCATGGCTCCTGAGGACATCGAATTCGCACATTTAAAACTGCCAGAGAGCACACTCGGGGTCCTTCGGGAGGCTCGAAGGCCCAGCACAAGGAAGTGCTATGTCGCAAAGTGGAAAAGGTTCACGATGTGGTGCAGGAGGGAGAGACTTCACAATAAAATGGAAGAAAGACTCCACGGTACTGAAGTACCTGACACACTTACTGGACAAAAAGCTCAGCTTGTCCTCCTTGAGAGTTCACCTGGCGGCTATAGTGGCATACACAAGGGGTGAGATGGGCAGAAGCTTCTTCACATCACAAGTTGTAAAGAGGTTCCTCGAAGGAGCAAAAAGGATTGCACCACCCAAGCGGGTGCCACCACCGGCATGGAACTTAAACGTAGTCCTGACGGAACTCATGAAGGAGCCCTTCGAGCCGCTTCACAAGGCCTCTTTGAAGATGCTAACTATGAAAACTGCGTTCCTGGTTGCAATTGCGTCCTTACGCAGAGTGAGCGAACTGCAAGCGTTAACGCTACAGGAGCCCTACTTACAAA
The DNA here is from genome assembly GCF_964263255.1 of Lissotriton vulgaris. NCBI lineage: Eukaryota > Metazoa > Chordata > Amphibia > Caudata > Salamandridae > Lissotriton > Lissotriton vulgaris. The sequence goes on from NC_141687.1 coordinate 388,915,615, forward strand.
TACACAATGACAGGGTGGTGATGAGGACCGACCCACACTTCATGCCGAAGGTGGTGTCCAGGTTCCACATGAACCAGTCCATACAGATACCGAGTTTTTTCCAAAAACCAACCACTAGCGCAGAGCGAGCTCTGCATACCCTGGACGCCAGAAGGGTGGTCATGCATTACATCGAAAGGACAAAAGGACACAGGAAAACGAAACAGTTCTTTGTGTCGTGCGCCAACAGTTACATGGGCAGAGCAGTCACTAAGAACACTATTGCACGATGGATCGCGCAAACAATCCAACTCTGCCACAAAAGGGCAGGAGAAGAACTGGCAGAGGGGGCACGCGCCCACTCCACTAGGAAGAAGGGGGCTACAATAGCCTTCCTGGCCAATACACCCATACAAGACATATGCCTGGCGGCAACATGGGCTTCGGTACACACATTCACGAAGCACTATTGCGTGGATGTTCAGATGAACAAGGAAGCACAAGTCGGGCAAAGGGTGCTCCAGCATATATTCAGAAACCAGAGCTCATCTTCCACCCAGCCACCAAGGAAGTGAGAAACCGCTACGAAATCTATGCACAGCATAGTGAATCAAGAGAGATTCACGCTGCAAAACGAATAGTTTCTTACCTGTCGGTGTAGTTTTGCAGCTTGAAGATCTTTCTGGATTCACTAGCGAACCCACCCACCTCCGCCAGAAAGATGAGGCTGGAGAGAGAAGAGGTGGTCAAAAAAAAAAAGTGATAGGAGGAGAAGAAGTAACAGAATATAAGGACAAGTGGTAAACAAATTATCACCTTGAATAGAACATTGCCATTGGTTCGGAAAGGAAGGAAACACGAAAAAAAGAATCCGAAGATTGCGCCCAAGAGTGGGAGCTTCCGCAGGAAGCATGCCGACGTCACCGGAAATGCGCCCGAGGAGGGGTGACGCCGACGCCCACAAGGGCTACAAAGAAAAGACTACGAATCCAGACCCAACCACAAGACCGCGGAATATGCACCGCATAGTGAATCCAGAAAGTTCTTCAAGCGGCAAAACTACACCGACAGGTAAACTATTCGTTTTCGAAAATCCTCAAAGCTATTTGTTGCCTTTATAGGTCCAAGCAAGGGCCTTCTGCTATCCAAACAGGGTGTTTCAAGATGGATCACGAATGCCATTCTGCATTGTCACCCGGCTGCAGGAAAACCTCTAACTGGAAAGATTCGAGCACATTCCACAAGATCTGTGGCTTCTTCAACAGCCCTCTTTGCGGGGGTACAGATTAAGGACATTTGCGGAGCTGCTACATGGAGCAGCGTTCACACCTTTACCAAGCATTACTGCTTGGAATCCTTGCACCAACATGATGTGGCAGTAGGACAGGCTGTCCTGAGGAACCTTTTCCACCGATGGTTAGCTTACCTTTCTATCCCACCTTCCGTATTACACATTTTGTATCTTATGTCATGTTGCCTATTGCTATAATTTTATGATGCAAAACGTGATTTTCTTGCTAACTGCTTGCTACTCTGATACGAAGAAAACAAGTTACTTACCTGTAACTTTAGTTCCCCAGTATTGGTAACTTTCATAGATTTCCATGCGCCCACCCACCTCCCCGAGGAAAGCTCAGCCTACAACAAATATGGTGTCTAAGTACACAACGGCTACAAAAATCTGAGGCTCTGAGGTTCCTTCAGGAAGGTTCTAAGGGGTGAGGCACTTTTGATTGGCTGATGCCTAAGTTTGGTCTCTTACACAAAGAGGGTGATATGCTACAAAAGGTAATGAGGGCTAGGCCTTTTTCCTTTGTCTTTTGTACCTACAGCTATGGTATTTTTGTTACAGAGACTCTCATTCCGACGACTGGGAATGATACAAAGCATGGGAATCTATGAAAGTTACCAATACTGTGCAACTAAAGTTACAGGTAAGTAACTTGTTTTCATACATTCTATATAACTGTCACTACAGTATTTTCCATCCCATAGTTGCCCTCCTTTTCAATTGCATAAAGCAGCACCATTTAGTTATTCTGAAGTAGCATTTTTCTGGGTCCATCCATACACCTAGCTGACTTTCCTGCTGTATGATTTAAATGGCCTCTGGGCCAGGTATTTCGTATTAGTTTTGTCAGCACTCCAGCGTGGGTTATAACAATTGGCTTTGAACATGATTATTTTGTTTTTTGCTTCCACCCCACAAGTACTGAATGTTACTTATTGCTGCAAGTGGCAGGTAAAATGTTAAAATACGCCATCCGCTCCACGGATTAGCATGGGTAATATGCCCATTTGATGGGTGTAGCCAAAGTTTGTAGAGCACAACACTACAAAATGTTGGCTTAATACAGTGATCTTTTGTGTTATTGGTTAACTGATTGCCTGTTGCTTTAACCAAGGGAAGAGCAGTTGTAATGTCAACTAAACTGTTAGTTTTGTTGTTTCAATCAGTGGTCATCTGGGCGCGTTCTACTTTAATATAACCGTGCATATATATATCTTTTTTTTTTTTTTAGCTGCTGCTATTTCTAAAGGGTTTTACAGAGTCTGAGCGAAACAAGCTTGCCATGCTGACTGGCATTTTGTTGGCCAATGGTAACCTTTCTGCATCCATTCTCAACAGCCTTTATAATGAGAATTTGGTCAAGGAAGGTAAGCTTTATGATGCTGTTCTATTTGACAGATTAATAATAACTTGTCTTTAAGTGGTATTAAAAGCTGTATTCTTTGTAGCTGTGCAGAGTTTTCCTCGTCTTTCACTTCCCTGTCTGACTTTGAACCAGGCCCTCTTCAGTTTTATGTAGTTTATGTGTACATTTTTGGCTGAGGTTTGGCATGCACATGACTCCTTTCAAGCTGGAGTTGCGTAACTGAGTGCTGTCTGATTCCTGCTTATGTAACCTACTACAATGTCTTGTAGGGTTAGTTAAAGGTCCGTTTAAAGCAGCACAATTAATTGCTGGTAGCAGGAGGAAAAACCAGTAAGACCAAAAACAATTTAACAACATAGGATTGAGTTTAATATATATATATATTTGTCATTTAACTTCATACGTACGAACAGCACTGCGTTACATTAAATGGCATGTAACCTGTGGGATACTGTGCACAAGTGCTTGTGAAAATGATTACGACTAAGTGACACTTGAAGAAGTATGTACAGTGACATGAAGGGGCGCAACAAAAAACAAACCATTGGTGGTGAGATTTACATATTCGCAATACCCAAACAATGAATGCTAAGCTGGGTATCCTTGAGTAAATGGGCCCCAGAATTTTCGCTGTGAAAGTAGACCGTGTTTCGGCCTGTTGGATTATTTAGGCCATTATCAGGACCAGGTTACTCTAATTTCTATAGCTGAGGTGACGTATCGTGACTGAAATCCCAATCTTAGTAGAGGGGGGTCTCGTAATAAATCTGGCAAAAACCTGGGACAACTCTGCTGGGCAGGTGGCTCAGAGGAGGAGACTATGGAAGGTCCCTTGAGGGTGGTCCAGAGAAGGCCCAAAGTTTACTACATCGATCTGTGATAAGACCGATTCTGCTGGGCGTATGCACCAAGTAATTGAAACAGTCCGCTGTGAGGGGTCAATTCACTTCTAGAGTTGGCATGAGTCACTTTAGTGATTCCTGCTTATGGCACCACTGCCTTTGTACTTGAGCGATAGCCAGAGTTGTCCATATTTTTTGTGAGAATCTAGTTATGGCCTGCTGTAGAATCCTGTCTGTAATTGGTCACTAACAAATTCCAGCTACTGTGATCAAATAGTATGAACTGGATAAAATGCCAGAATTAATATGGGCTCATTTCTCCCTTGTCGACTTTTCCTGTATTGTTTGCCTTGGTGATGAAATGGATTGTAATTGAGGTATAACTTTGTCTTTTGACAGAGCAAGTATGTAAGCTGATGAGCCCTTTCAGCTTGCAGGAGCTCAACCCACAAACTTACAATCTTGCTCTGTGGGGTCCAAGCAAGTCAGTTGCTAAAATACATGAGCGAATTTAAACTAAAGACCTGATTTGTAGATAAAAAGCAGCACATTAAACAACTTGAGGTTTCAAATCGTACACAAGCAGACGCCCCCACCGGCTCGTCACTTTTCTCTTGCCGAAGTGTGGTGAGTAAATGCTTGATTTGGTTAGTGTTAGTGGTTTTTTTGTGTCTGTGAATACCTAGGAACCTTAATACATAGATGGGTCTGTAAAATCAGAAGTTCAACATTTGCACCTGTCCTGCATGGTATGTATAGAGCTCTCCATTCTGCCAAATGAAAGCACTGAATTGTGGAGCCACTTGGATGTTGTGGTGAGGAAGGCCCCAGAGACTGTTGTATATTTAGGCCCTGGAGTTGGGGCCGGTCCCTGGCAGACACTGGGGAGGCACGCTGTGAATGTTTGGGGCTGGAGTGCTGCGGGGGCCCCCCTCTCACTGACTGGTGATCCTTTCCTGCCCACGCTGCGGGAGGTGGGGCGCCGTGGAGAAATTGGGGGTGCTGATCCCCCAATATCCCCACCCCCTCCAACCCCCTCCCAACGGAGAACACTATAGCCACCTAGCTGTAGAATAGAGGTGGCAGTGCTGACCAGGCCTTGTTTCTGGCCTGGGGGTGCTTGGTGCCTTGCGGCGGGAATCCCTGGAATGTGCCTGAAATAGTAAAGGAGCAGACCTGAGGACGGTTAGTGGCAGACGCCCTGGGTACACAATAGTGTCTCGCGTATTGATTATTTTTTCGTCTTTGCAGATAGCCTGCCCTATTTAACCGAGGCAACGATCGGACCGAGAGGTATCTCAGATCATTCCCTGTCTCTATGGTATATTCCTCTTATGTGAAAGCCCAGAGGCGCAGTGTCCCGATTTCACCTAAATATTTACAAATTCCACAAATTAGAAAACTGGTCAAGGCTACGGAATGTTACTTCCAAGAAAATACAGATTCCGTCGACTCGCCTGGGGTCCTGTGGGAGGCATATAAAACGGTGCTACGGGGCCAGGCGATAGCTTCCATAACTGGTCATAAACTAACTGTATAAGACTACCTTGGGTACTCTAGTACGACTTTGATGTTCTACAATCCAGACATGATCTTGATCCTACTGAGGAGGCTGCGCTTCAGTTCAGCCTCAAACAGGCTGAATTTACTGAATTTACTGAATACCAGCGGGTACAGGTTAGACAGCGGCTTATGCGCACGCAACACACTATATACGAGGTTGGCGATAAGGCAGGGAGACTTTTGGCATGGCTGGAAAATAAAGACCAGGCCCAAAGGACAATAGCACAGCTCCGCGACGCTGACGTAGTAACCACCCCTACGGATATAGTAGACACTTTAGCCAATTATTATGAGGCGGTTTACACCCCCACCTCCCGCATGTCATCTGAAGAGGTGCAGAATTACATTAAAGGTATACGAATGCCCTTCCTCTCAGACTGACGCTGCGCTGTTGGAGTCTGACTTTACGACGGATGAGGTCTACCATTGACTCTCTTAGGAAACGCAGCGTTAATCAAAATGATGACCTTACCACGACTACTGTATACCCTTGAAAATACTCAGTTTCTCGTGTCCAATATTTTACGTCCATAAACGTTCTGGTCTCCTCTGGGGGGGACAAACCGGCACGCATTTCCCGGCAGAAGGTGGTTCGGAAATGGTTCGAAGGAGGTATAGCCCTTCCGGATATCCAATTGTACTATTGGGTGGCCCAACTAAGACCATAAACCACTGGCTCCACGCGCCGCAGACTGAGCCAGTGTACAAGGTGGATAGATATGACCTAGGGGGCGGAGGTGTGATGGCTGCGCTTTATGACCCCAAGGGTGCGGCGGCCCTGCTGGGCCCTACGGCGCATACAGTGAGGTTATGGTATCTGGCCTATGCTTGCCTTGCATGTAAAGACAAGATAACGCCGCTCTGGACGTCGTGACGCCTCGGCCGGCTCTGTAATAGTGGATTTGAGGCCTGGGATCAGATGGGCATATCGATGGTTGGAGACCTCTGCAGGCGGGGTGCCATCCTCACCTTTGACCAGCTGGCGGTCCAATTTGACTTGGTACAGACGGAACGTTTCTGTTACTTGCAGATTAGCCATGCCCTCAAGTCTGTGCTCCCACTTGATTGAGAGCTGCCTGAATCCACCCTTTTAGAAGATAGATTATTACGGATCTTATGCTAAAAAAAGCGACCTTTCTGGTCTACCGTAAGCTGGTCAACAATATGCCTGACCCCACGGCAAATCAGATCTTGCAAAAATTATAACTGCCTGGGTCTCAGGCTCACGGAAGGAGCAAAAACAGCTCATTTGAAACATTTAAAAAAAAAGGGCAGGAATCATCGGCAGTCTGAGGTCTCAATAGAAAATTACATAGGTTCCGTCGACAGAACCTATCTTGAAAGTCCTGAAAGCAAAAGTAGTGCCCTCAGTCAACTATGGCCATTTAATCTTCCCTGCTGCCCTTACCAACTTTTTATGAGTTTCCAAATTTCCGTATATAAGAGTGTTGGGCATCTCACGACAGGCCAGGAAAGCTAGAGTAAGACTGGAGCTGGGTCTTTGTCGCCCAGATATCTCATGTCTGGGAGACACAATAAATACTATATTAGCACATTTTTTTTTATTCCAGATGCACAAGGAGCCATTGTATAGTCTGTCGGAACCCCATTATGCATCACAGCTGTTGCTACCCTTCGCCCTGGAGAGACACAGCCATTTAGCTCACACCCGTAGGTCGGGCGGCGAGCATGGTCGATGTAGTATGTTTACCCACAATTACCCAGCTGCAATCAGTCATAGGCATTCCAAGTTTCTGCATTTTTATTTTTAAACGTCCCTCCCACCTCCCTCTCCCTTAGGTGAGCTGAAGAAGAAGTTAAGTTAAGATCCTGCAATGTATACATAGACGAAAGGAAATGCATCAGTTTCGCAACCTTACCCCCCCCCCCCCCCCCCCCCCCCCAACCCCATTATCGGTCAAGGACATCCACTCGTTCAAGGCCCATCGTAACAGGTGACTCATTGCGCCCTATGGTCAACATTATGTATTCATGACCCATCCTATGCCCCTGCTGTCCATGAGTTGTCGCATCCCCCCCCCCCCCTCCCCCTACCATTACCAACCCTGCTACAGCCCCCCATCAAACCTGTGGTAGTGTCTCCATTTGGACCAAACTGTCTGAAATTTTTTGGGACAACCCCTGGCCTTATATGTGACCCTTTCCGCTGCAATGTACAGGTCTAAGCCTCTTCTCCACTCCTCCAGGTCTGGTGGTGCTGGCGCTCCCCAGTGTTTTGCTATGTCTCGTTTGGCGACAACCAATGCCAGGACTAGGAAAGTGAGTAGTGGGCGGGTCAGGTCCACCTCGTTCGTCATTCCAAGCAGCGCTAACTTGGGGTCAAGAGGGATGGAAGCCCCGAGGACCTCCTCCAATTCCCCAAATATCTGAGCCCAATATCTCTATTACATCACACGTCCATACAGTATGAATGAAATATCCCTCCTCCTGTAGGCATCTTGAGTCCTCTATTTCCCCATTTTGCATAGACGCACCCTGTCAAAGTATGTTCTATGGAGAAAGTTAAATTGAATCAGCCGTAGTCTATATTTGATAGTCCTGATGCATCCTCGGGAAGTGGCTATCTCCCAATCCAGTTCCTCCATCTCCCCCCACCTCTGCCTCCCACGTGTGCCTAAGTTTTGTTAAGTCACCTAGCATGTGATTGGTCAGTGTTTTGTACGTAAGGGAGACCACCTTCCCTACCATTTGCTCTTGAAGCCTCCCCTCCAGTGGTGCGTACTCGGGAATATCAATAAGCGTGATAAATTGGGCTATCCAGGCATGGCTTAGCTGGACATATTTGAAATATTGCGTATTGTTTAACCCAAACTCTGCTTGGAGAACTCTGAACGGCTTCAACTCCCCCCCCCCCCCCCCCCTCCCACCCCCCACCCCCTTGCTATTACGTCACCTATGGTGGAGATGCCGATGTCGTCCCACCTCTGGAACCCTCAGTTTATGCAGCTCGTTCAACCATTGGCAGTGCCACAGCGGTGTCTGCCGCGTGGGTTTCTTTTCCCAGCCCATGTGTCGAGTAGCTTTCGTCCATGCCCTAAGCGTTATTGATGTGGCAGGGAGAAGGTGGGCCCCCCTAGCGCTCCCATAGAGATAGCGTAATATGTTTTTGGGTGCCAGTTTAGTTCTTTTAACGCGTATGTCGGGTGGTCCGCTGACACATGGAGCCAGTCATTAATTGGAGTCAGATGTTCCGCCCAATAGTAGGCCTCCAAATTGGGGAGTAAGATTCCTCCACTATATACTGATGCCTCTGTAATGTGGACAGGGCCACCCTAGCCTGCTTGCCCAGCCAAAGGAAGGATCTTAAATCTGCGTGGATCCTGTTGAATATTACCCACTACCAGTGGCTGTCTTCATTTTGTAAGGCGTATAGGAATTTCGGTAGAATGACCATTTTGTACATGGCCGCCTTGCCCAGAAGTGTTAAAGGGAGCTGTCTCCAGCGATCCATAGCCGCTATCGCGATTCGTTCCAGGGTTCTTCGGAATTTAAGTCGCATCCGTCGTTATATAAACCCCGAGGTATTGGAATCCTTCGGCTGTTGTCATCAGTTCCTCTGGTAGTCTTCCCCACTGATTGCGCCCCCTCGGATCGTAGAGTACTGATTTGTGCCAATTTATATTGTGGCCCGCCATCCCCCCCGTATCGCTCTAGTTCTTGGAAGAGCTCTGGCAAGGTGGTCTCCGGCTCGGTAATATAGAGCAAGACGTCTGTGTAAAGCAAAATCTTCTCAGGGTTCAGTGCAGTTTCACCAGCGGTAAAGCCATGAATGTTTTATTGTGCCGGATTCTGGCCGCGAGTACCTCAATAACAAGCGTGAAAAGAAGAGGGGAAAGGTGACAGCCCTGCCTAGTACCTCTTTGGATTTGGAACTCACGTGAAAGTATCCCATTGACCCTCACCCTGGTCCTCGGGCCGGTCTATATTAGCACTTTGAGAGCTCCAGCAATAGCCTTGAAAGCACAAATTAAAACTATCTTTGAAGAAAGCGGATCCCCATGGCAAGCGCAACTTACAGCAGCCATTCATCTGTTAGAAATAGAGGTGCAAAACGTGGTCAATGCTAATATTCCAATAGCTGCATGGAAAAGAGCAGTGAACAGGCAGGTCACGCATATATCATTCGCAGGAGATCTCGATAGCCTGCACATCCAAATTTTTCCACATTCGATGCCTCTTATAAAGTGGGGAAAGCACAGCCATATCTTGAGCAAGCACGAACCGTCCAAACCTGTGAAAAGATTACCTACATGAGGCTGCTCGTATTACCCATAGCGGAATTTAATCAAAGTTGGGCCCGTGTGGATAAATCAGCAGCATGCGGACATTGATTACCATCAAGAATCCTGGTACCATTTGTTGTGCTGCTGCCCAAAGCTAGCCAGTGAGAGGCACCGTTTGATCACCCCATCTGCAGAGCTCAGGGCCTCACTCGATGCAGCGAAATCTGACTTGTGTTTTTCTTCAACAGCAAGTCAAACAGTAGCATGGCAGGAAAATGTATAGAATTAATTCGCGCAGCATTGTCCGCAAATGCAGAGCCGTATAAAGAATTATAGGTCTGTAAACATGGGAGAGGCGGACATACATCCCACTTAAAAACCAATGCACTTTGTTCTTCAACTGTATAGGCAGATCATGATATACTAAATGTTTTACGATTTTATTAGGCTGTAGTAGTAATCAAGGAAATTAACTTATTTGGTTTTAGACAAGTATTTTATATTGTTGGCATATTGTAATTTTAAATAGAACAATAAAAGGCTTTTTCACGCCTGACCCCACTGAGACTCTGAGCGGCCTGGACTGCAGAGGTAGGCGAATTTGACGAGTCAGACTGGCAGGCCGCGCTCTCCTCTGGAGGTTGCTGTGCTGTCGCGACTCAGATTGATAAAATTGAAGTTTTACAGAGTCTACTATACTAGGGTCACACTACACAGGATAGGGAGAATTACATATCCGTATTGTTTGAGAAGCTGTGGAGAGGTAAGGGACCTTCTACCATACCATTTCGGATTGCCCCTTGATTGTCTGCGGACTATATCACAAGTTGTTCAGGTCTCACTGATCCCCCGAACCGCGTCGCTGTTTGCTGAACATTTGGTAGCCTAATGAGTTTAGTCCCCCCCCCCCCCCCCCCCCCCCCCCCCTTACAAGACTGGGCCACGCTCGGCATTATGTATGCTAAACAAAATGTGGCTAGAGCCTGGGGGTCTCCCTTGGTGCCGGCGCTCAGTGACTGGTGTACTGATCTGGACTCCGCGATGGTTGCTGAAAAGGCGGTATATTTGAATCTGAAATGTCTGAGAAAATGGGCCAAGATTTGGGGCGCTTGGAATGAATATAGAGGGTGCATTTGTGAACCGTCTCAGATGGATAGTGATACTGATTCAGAATAAAGGGGGGGGGGTATTCGTGAAGTGGGGTGGATATATTAAAATGCTGCCATAAATGTATTAATGTTACCTCTCTGAAATGCTCTGCTGTGTCTACTCTGATTCGCCTTTTTAACCTTGTCCTATTGATGTATGCACTGAAAGACTTGGAAATGCCCAATGTTTACTTTTATAACCATAAAATTGTTTAAAAAAGAAAGGTTAAGCTTGTTGGTTGACGACTTAAACCTAATAATAAGTACAACGTTTGCAATATGAGGGGTTCCGTGAACAGTGATAAAGATGCTGGTGATATAGTTGGGCAATTAGTACATAATTCAGAGTAATGCCAAATGCTCTGGTGCTAGGGATTTAGCGATCTAGGAAAGTATAGCTACATTTGTGCCGGGGAGTTTAAAAATTAGGATTAGGCTTGTTTGGTTCTTCAAATAAAGGGGTCGTAGCTTTGTATATGGAGCTAAAGTGTATTTAGAGGCTTTAAAACTGTTAAATAAGGACGATTTACATGAAACATAGGGAACCTGCCAAATGAATTTTCATTGGTGAACCGTTTTTTTTTTTTTAAACTTACGGTTGATAATGTGTGATGTGAACCAAAGGGTTATCTGGGTATGTTGAAATGTTATGAAAGAGCTGTCTCCGCTCCTGATGCTTCTCGTTGTGGGAGTGTACCTAATGAATCCTTAGACTTCTAACATTTCAGAGTAATTTGAAGATCTCTTCTTTCATTCACAATTGCTCTAAGACCGATTTATACCAATGTGATGCGGTTTGCAAAGATCTCTAAATTAAAATGTAATGGATTTTGGTTGTGCACATTGTGGTCTCTGCCGCACATGGAATGTTTTGAGTAGGGCTTCCGGGTTTATGCTTATTTTTTTGACCTGTCATCTCTATTTATCCATATTTATCATCTTTATATGTATTTATCCATATTTATTATGGGTTTTGTGAAAAAAGCGGAAACTGGTATATTTCCAAATTTATTTCTGCTTCAATGCCCGTCAGGTTTCAGTGATATGAACACCTGCAGAAGATAAATCAATGCACTTATATGAAAATATGCACGTCAAAATCAGCCTTGTGCATATTTACTGTTTTTAAGCCTGTTCACTTAAAACATTTCTTTAACCCCCTTTCCATCCATACAGTTATTGGCCTGGCAGTCATGGCAAAGTGTATTTAGAATCCCTCAAAACACTCAATTTCTGTTTTTATTCACATTTAAAAATCCAGACCAAAAAATGTTTTTCTGTCTGTAAAAAGCATGCCAGGAACAGACCAATCCTGAAGAGAATTTAATTGCAAAACACCTTATTGGGAGTAAGACGATGCATAGTTAACAAACATTGTTGTACCATTAAAATCCGTTATGCGTCTCACAAAGCCAGCCTCGCCCACTTACACATTGCTACCAATTTTCTTAAAAGATAGACGTATGTCTTTTACTGAGCGAGAAACCAGATCATTTTACTGTTGACAAGTGAGGTGCTCTGTATTGTTAAAAAAAAGTGGAAAGCAGTGCAGCAGCGACAGTTAAATATAAAACCGCACTACGTGATGTGCTGCTAGTTACCAAAATAAACAAGGCTCCTCCTACAAAATGAGGGTATAGTGGTTAAAGTGACCTTGGTTGTATTCAGTGTATTGCTCAAATTGTAAACCTGCTTATACATACTTACAACACTTGTTTGCTTCCAATAACCTTTTTCTGTTCATCTATGATTGGACTTTACCAAAAGTCATCTAGCAAGTAGCAACGTACAAATATGGGTTCTCACTGACAAATGTCTGCCCTTGGCCAGCTAATTGTGGAAAAATTGAGCAGTCAGTTTGTCATCTGCTAGAGATGTACTCGTGCTTTCCAACCTAGATGGGTTGGCCGCAAATGCACTCAGATCATCTTGGAACCACTGATTGGCTACTTAAAGTGACCATGGTGTGGAAGGTGCATGTTGCCTGCAGACCATATGTTGACCAAGCTGATCACCAGTCTGAAGTAACAGTTGCCTTTCTCAAAACAAGTTTTGCTTTGATGTTCCTTGTTTGAATTGATGCTAATGTGATACACATTTGTCAACAATTGCAGTTTGCCAATAGTTGTCTGTTTTATTCTGCGTAGGTGTTTCTGCAGCCTTTGCAGTCAAACTGTTCAAATCATGGATAAACGAAAAAGACATAAATGCAGTGGCTGGAAGTCTTCGTAAAGTTGGAATGGACAATAGACTTATGGTAAGCTTAAGCTGCTGCTTTGCAATTGCCTCAGGGTGAGTTTCTTGGTTGCATTCAACATCTACCCACAAATTTCTAAACCTTGAGTAATTGGAAAGTGAATTTTTCTAACTGTTTACATTTAGTTTCCGTAAACAAAGTTAACTTTCCTTCTAGGAGGTTGTTCCGTGGGCTACAATTAAGTTTTTAAGTATCAAGACTTTGTGGGCGTGGTGGTGGTTGGGGGGGGGGTGTTCATTTTGCCTGTGCCAGTAGTCTTCAGTGGACCATTTCTGTTTTTCATATCGACACTGTCATAACAATTCCTTCTTTGCACTTTGACCTTTTCTAAACCACTTCTGCCTGACTTGCAGTCTTATTGAAATTTCTTGCAGGAGCTATTTCCTGCTAATAAACAAAGCGTGGAACACTTCACAAAATATTTTACTGATGCTGGACTGAAAGAGCTTTCGGAGTATGTACGGAACCAGCAAACAATTGGAGCTCGCAAAGAGCTTCAGAAGGAACTTGCAGAGATGATGTCTCATGGAGAACCTCTTAAGGACGTAAGTGCATTTTGTTCTGTATGGGTTTTAATATTTAATGTATTATAGGTAGTGCCCTACGAGAACAAATCTGTGTAATTACCAATTGGATTTGGCGCGTTGGCTAATTTAGATAATGTGGGGTTTTTCAAAATGCTTTATAGACTTATAACACACTTTTATGACCATGTTTTACCTGGCTGACGGGCAAGTCTAAGTCTTCGTCCCAAGTTGAACATTTTTTCTTGGGAAACGCCCAAAAGATTATAGACTCTTTGGTGCTTGTTTGTAAAGGATTTCACTTGAGGCATGTGTTTTCCAGACTAAGTGGTTAACGTCATATGTATGTTTTCTCCCTTATTGGTGCAGAGTACTATGATTTTTAAATAAGAATTGGGGGTAGGTGGGGGATTCACCTTGCAGATTTGACAAAGCTGGTTTGGACAATGTGCCAGTATCTTTAACTGCAAGTCCTATGTGTAACTGATCTGTCACGGAGTACAGCTGCATTTCACTAAATAGTGGCCTTGGTCTGAATACAGTTGGAGGTTTACTTCTAAATAAAAGCAGACTTCATATAGTAGTAACGCTATGATCTTATTTACGTCTAGAAGAGGCTGGTCTTGCGCCCCATAAAGGTTCATGTAAGCTTTCTAGTCCATTAAATTTCAACCCCCTATAAATGGCTCACCAAGGCAGCATTCAGGGGGACAACCGAACCTAGAACTGTGAGCTTCATTAGGGAAAAAGTACTCTCTGGGATTTCATTGCAGGCTTTGATTGGATAAGCCATGGAGTAAAAACCATGGCTACCTCGGCCTGTAGTTTGTTCAGCGTTTATTACCAAGGCAGTACTTACTGTGCACGAGTACTTTGAAAGGCTAAGATACTGAAGCCTGGACTTTAACCCCTGCCGGGTTATCCTGCTCGCTCCATTCTATGCTGCAGCCGCAGAAAGTCCTTTGCCACCTTGCTGCTGTGTAGCATTACCTAGCTGCCTGCGATAAGGAGCTAGCCTACATTTTGCCAGCTTAATTTTAGTTAAAGTAACCTCCAACGTAGCATGCCTTAAACCTCAAAGTAGGAGTAACTAGAAATCCGATGGGGCTTGAATAGGCATAAAGTAAACAAAACGGAGAGCTGTAATTTTTGCTGCATGCTTGTATACCATGTGATAACCTATCTTTCCAAATGTTGGGCAGTAAAATTAAAGGCAACTCTTATATGATTCACTTTAAAAAATTTTTTTTTTTAATATAGATTAGCTTGTATGTCAAGGAAGAGATGAAGAAAAACAACATCTCTGAACAGACTGTAATAGGTATCATGTGGTCCAGTGTTATGAGCCTTGTTGAATGGAACAAAAAGGAGGAGCTGGTAACGGAGCAAGCCATCAAGCACTTGAAGGTATAATAATCTTATTATTGTGACTGATTACTGTTGCTACTCTTACAGAATTATTAAAAAAAATCCTACTACTGATCATGGAGTATGAAGTTGAGTGACAGCAGCAAGTTAAGCTGTGATGCAGTAACATTTGAACATAGCGTGGTTTAGGAAAGAATGAACATCCCAAACCAATTTCTTTTAACCCCTTACCCTATAAGCCCTCTTAAATGAACATGTCTGACCTGGATAGATAGTGGACTGAGATGGTTCTGTGTCCTTCGACCTAATCTACAACTCTCCTGCTATGAATAATTGAGGCTGCAGTGCACTTCAGCAATTCTGAGACTGCCCCCTATTTGCAGGCAGTCTGACTGGCTACAATACAGTGAATCGGAGTAGCTGGCATGTGATTAACTTGGGCTTCTAGTGCGGTGAGAATAGAATGTTTCTTTTTGTCCTCCCAAATTTGATTTGTTGCCTAAAAGGTCACGTGTGGCTTGTTGTACTTCTATATTTACACATTATTTTGATGTGGTTATTGACCCTTTGCAACTTTTCCAGCAATACAGCCCTCTCCTTGCTGCCTTTACTACCCAAGGTCAGTCCGAGCTGACTCTGCTGCTGAAGATTCAGGAGTACTGTTATGACAACATTCACTTCATGAAGTCCTTCCAGAAAATCGTGGTGCTTTTTTATAAAGGTATGTGGGGGTTTCCTCCCCTTTTGCTCCAGTTAGATACCAAAAATCACAAAATGTTTAGCAGTCAGTCTGTTTCAAATGTTTAGAAACATTGCCTCCTCCCGAATGCTCCTTTTTAAGGGGAAAAAAGATACAAATGCATTTCTTTGTCTTAGCTAACTGACCTCTCATAAGGCACTCAATTGTATTTTTTTTGTTGTTTTTTTTTTTTTGTTGGTGGGGTTGGTGTTCTTGAGGGGGAGGTGAATGGGCATATTTTGTAACCTAGTGATGCCAAACGTCTTACAATGACAATTCAGTTGCCAACAAAGACTAGTCAAAATATCCTCCTAGGACAGGTTACTTATCTTGGGTACCAAGAATGTACAAATACAGTATTGATCGCCATCCTCGGACAGCATGGGTTCAGCATAGTATCCTACGCCAACACCCAGCTCATCCTCTCGAAGACACCAGACTCAGCTTCCAGGAAGGAATGAAGACCTTGCAGAATGGATGTAATATAGGTGCCGGAAGCTCAACTCAGAAGACTGAGGTCATCTCCTTGGACCTTCCACCTCAGCCTGGGACAACACCTGGTGCCTGCCTCCCTCTAGACCCCACCCACCTCTTAAGACCATGCACAGAACCTCTGCATCATCCTAGACTCCTCCCTCACCATGACACGCTGGATCAACTCGGTGCCCCCCTGTTTCAACTGCCTTTGCATCCTCTGCAAGCCTCAAATGGATACCCCACGAATGGAGACTCACCCCAGCTCTCCATAACCAGCGGACTGTACTACGGCAACACACTATATGCTGGAATCAACCCAACTCTCCTACACAAGCTCCAAACCATCCAGAACGCCACAGCCAGACTCTTCCTCGGGTCCTGTGGCATGAACACATGACCTAACACCTGTGAGACCTCCACTATCCCCTCCCTGCAAGAAAAGTGACCTTCAAACTTGTCACCCACGCCACCAAACCCCTCCAACATCAAAACCAAATAACTCAACAAGAGTATCCTTCCACATACCTAAAAGGAACCTCGCCCTGGCAGAGACCCACCAAACCCTCCCCCCCTCCCCCCCCCCCCCCCCCCCAATTTTACATACAAAGCAAGTCAGAAAAACTACTTGAGTTAAGGGGGAAGAAGGTGTTTGATTTAAAATCAAACACCTTCCCTAGTTTCCACACAGACTAGAGTTGGAATAGCAAATTATACTATTCCAACATCCTGTGCCCCCTAAAGCAAGTTGTTCCGACTTGCGTTGGAACGGTATGCGAAATGACGTGTTTGTTGTAAGGACCATGTTATGGCGTGCATTTTAAACTCTAGCGAAAGTGTATGTTCGAGGCATGTGGGCTGCTGAATTCATATCTGTGCATAGATCGCCGCCTAGTGTTTGGTCCGGATGATTGCACATTAGTCTTCAAAGTATCACGATAGGTGGCTCCTCCCCTGGACTACAGTGCGCATGGGCATCCTCCATCTTCAGATTGTTTTTTTCCGCCATTGGGTTTGGATGTACTTTCTTGACTCCAGTTCGGAATCGGTATAAAACACTTTTCGCAAGGCCAAAAGGCTTTCGGGGTGTCTGTATTGTCTCGTTCAGTGCCTTTACTTCATCCAGTTCTTCGAACAGGACGTCGAAGGCCTTTTGCCTTTTTGACACCAAAGGCCGTTTGCCTTTTTGACACCAAAAGCCCCAACTACGACTACGATGGAACGAAGCCTGTTCAAGAGATGCCCTGTCTGCAACTCCAAATACCCTCATATTGATGTGCACCCAGTGTGCCATAAAAGTTTATCCCCTGACCACGACTAGGCCAGCTGTATGGACTGTTCCAAGTTTCGGTCGAAGAAGACACTTAGACGCGCCGCACAACAGTCGGCGTATAAGTGGCGCCTGATCTGGAGAACATCTTCGAGGCCGATGACTATGAAGGTGTCGACAAGGATCCTGACCAGCAGTCGGACCCTGCGTCGGAGCAAGACTCTAACTTCGGTGTGGACGACGATGAAGACTACGTCCACGATGAAGACGCAGAGGCCATCAGGGCAGTCTATGACAACTCGAGCGATGAGCAAGGCCCACCCGCAGTCGCGGGGCTTAATATTGACACTGTGCTCTCTAAGGCTCAGGTCGAGGCATCGCCGGAAGGCCTTAGCTGAGATCTTACTCCACATTCAATAGCCCCGCGTCAAAGGCCCGGCTAAGAATACTTCTAAGGAGCCATCGGTCGATCCACCAAAATCGAAACCAACAGAGGCGAAAACTAAACTGTTGAAGACAGTCCTCGGATCGACGCCCTCTGACTCCTCGGCTCCAGTAAAGTCTAAGTGTCATCGACCCTTTGGGTTCACAAGGGGGTGTCAGCCCGAAGAGCGGGGCGCCGAAGCCAGTCTACGGTCAAGCACGTCACTGACGCCGTCGATGTCCAAACATGGTGACACTGGCAAAGGACTCCAGGCTATGAAGCCTGTCGAAACGAAGCTTACAGCCTCCAAGCCAATGTTGAGCAAGGCCCTCGAGTCGAAGCCCAAGGCGCACCATGAGCTCGAGTCGACGCAAGGCCGCAAGCAAGCTGGTGATCCAACAAAGCCGATCGGATCGAAGACTACGTCCATCTCAAAGGTCGGTTTGTCTCCGGTGCTTTCTCCACCAATTAAATACGGACTGCCCCGACCGCTCGACAAAAGAGCACCGAAACGTCCAAGAAGGTGTCGGGACTTTCCAGGTCTCAGTCCATTCAGGAGGAGGTGTTCCAGGCACCTTCGTATGACAATCAGTCGAAGCTCTTCATCGACTCTGATTCTGGCAGGCTCACCATTCACACACTGAAAATCGCTCCAGAACATCCTTTGGAGTCATACAAAATCATTCTCAAAAGGAAAAGGGATTCTGCCACCTCACCTGTTCGCTTTGAACCTGTGGAGTCATATTCACAACACTATGCCTATTCTCCCACACGCACCGATGAGGATGTGGGGGAGGGTTACAATGAGGATGAATTTACTTATCCTGCTGACACAGATCAGGAGGAACCTCAACCCTGGACTAACCCTGTTGACCCTGAGCCACACTACGCCTGATACTCAGTCCTATAGTGTTGAAACCTCGCCTGCTGAAGACATGGTGGCGTTTAACGCTTTAATTGAAAGGGCGGCCATTAACCATGCCGTGGAAATGCACGCTGACCCAGTGGAGGAGGACTTTCTGTTCGATACTTTCTCCACCTCAGAAAGATCAGCAAAGACATTGCCTATACTAAAGGCTGTCCTTAAACATGCTACTGACATTTTCAAGGAGACCACAAGGGCAAGGGTTGTAAACCCAAGGATTGAAAGGAAATATCGTCCTGCGCCTGTGGACCCTACGTACATCAAGGGCCAGCTCCCCTTGGACTCCCTATTAGTGGCTAATGCTCGCAAGAGAGCAAACTCTCAAACAAGTGGTGATGCTCCTCCTCGGGACAAAGCTTCCAAAATCTTGGAAGCTTCTGGCAAACGTGTAACAGCTCAAGCGGCTAATATTTAGAGGATCTCAAATACACAGGCCCTATTAGCCAGATATGATGGGGCTCACTACGACACGTTAGAGCAGCTAATGCAACACCTGCCTGATGTTTATAAGGAGGGAGCAGAAATGCTGATACAGGAAGGAAAGTTGATTTCAAATGCATCCATCAAGTGTGCACTCGATGCAGCAGACACAGCAGCTAGGGCCATCAACACTAGTGTAATGCTGAGACGTCATGCCTGGCTCTGCATCTCTGGTTTCAAACCAGAGATCCAAACAACTTTGCTCAATCAGCCAGTTAACCCTGACTTTCTTTTTGGTCCTGATGTAGACACGACCCTTGAAAAGGTTAAAAAAGACACTGACCGCAAAATCCATGGGGGTCTGCAGTCACAGCAGTTCAGGGGCAGTTCCTTTCGTCGCTCCGGTAACAGGGGAGCCTCTTGAGGTCAGAGTTCAAGCATTGCAGCAAGCCCAATACAGCAAGGGGAGCACGCAGACCACCTATAACAAAAATAAAAGGGGTGGATTTCGTGGGAACAGCATTAAAGGCAGAGGACGTGGAAATAACAATGCCAGATCCTCCACCAATAAAGTGACTCCTTGTCACTGCCCCCAGACCATATAACACCGGTCTGGGAAGACTCCAGCAGTTCCTGCCAGTCTGGGAAGGCATTACCACAGACAGGTGGGTGAGACCTTATCCAATACAGCTATTGTCTGGAACTAACCTCCACTCGTCCAAACATACCCCCCAAGGCTCCGTCCTTTGTCCGCAGAGCACATACACTTATTGCAGCCAGAAGTAATCTGCATGCTGCAAAAAGGAGCCATAGAACTCGGGCCTTTAGAACAGCAAGGTACAGGGGTGTACTCGCTGTACTTCTTGATCCCCCAAAAAAGGACGGTTCCCTGCGGCACATTCTAGACCTCAGACCCCTGAACCAGTACATCTTGTCAGAACACTTTCACATGTTAACTTTACAGCAAGTTCTACCATTGCTCAGTCAGGGGGACTTGGCAATCCTAGACCAGAAGGATGCATATTTCCACATTCCCATTCACCCAGGTCACAGGAAGTATCTCTGGTTCACCGTCAACAACCAGCATTACCAGTTCAAGGTGCTGCCTTTCGGGGTCACTACAGCCCCCAGGGTATTCACCAAGTGCTTAGCGACAGTGGCTGCGCACCTTTGGAGACAACACATCCATGTCTATCCTTACCTGGACGACTGGCTTGTCCAAGCAAAGTCAGCCCAGCCATGTGCCAGCCACATGTCCCGCACAATCACCTCCTACAGTCTAGGATTTTCACTAAATTACCCGAAATCACACCTTCAGCCTGCACATGTACAACAGTACCTAGGTTCGTCAATAACTATGACAGCAACAGCGCAGCCAAACTCAGCCAGAGTCAACAGCATGCAATTGCCAATTCAGAAATTCAGACCCCAACACTCGCTCCCAGCGCAGGTGTTCATGCAGCTGATGGGTATGATGGCCTCCTGCATCTTCATAGTCCCACACGCAAGGCTGCACATATGTCCCGGCGTGTCTGGTCGTGCATACAACTCTCTGCATTGGTGGAACATTGCAGAGAGTTGGATGACCGTTCCAAGAGCCTGTCCCACAAATGGTGCTGACGACGGACGCATCTCTCCAGGGCTGGGACATGTCCTCCATTATACAGTGCAGGGACTATGGACGACGCAGCAGCAGAAGATGCACATCAACCTGCTGGAACTGATGGCAATCTTCATGGCGATGAAGGCATTCAAATTGCGTTTGTGCAACAGTCGTGCTTTTCAGGGTGCCTGCCATTAAAGCTTTTATGGAAGGACTCAAGAGTGATCTCTCCCAGGCACCCGTCTAGAATCTAAACCTAGTTTTCACCAGACTAATGGGACTACCCTTTGAACCTCTTCACTCTTGTGAAATAGTTTCTTACATGGAAAGTGACTTATCTGGTAGCCATCACATCGCTAAGAAGAGTTAGTGAGCTTCAAGCCCTAACTATTCATGAGCCTTTCACAGATTCATGCTAATAGGGTAGTGCTACGTACCAACCCTAAATTCATGCCTAAGGTGGTGTCGCAGTTTCACATTAATCAAACCATAGAACTGCCAGTTTTCTTCCCCAATCCAGATTCAGTGGCAGACCGAGCACTGCACACCTTAGATGTTAAAAAAGCTCTCCTGTATTACATAGACAGGACAAAAGATTTCAGAAAGACTAAACAACTGTTTGTTGCCTGCTCTCCACAACACATTTCCAAATCGGGTATAGCCAGATGGATTGTTAAGTGCATACAAATCTGTTATCAAAAAGCTAAACGTAATTTAACAGTTCCCCCAAGAGCGCATTCCACACAAGTTAGGGGCATCCATGGCTTTCCTAGGTAACATTCCCCTAGAGGATATATGTAGAGCAGCCACGTGGACCACCATACATACATGTTCGAGGCATGTGGGCTGCTAAATTCATATCTTAGCATTAGATCGCCGCCTAGTGTTGGGTCCGGATGATCGCACATTGTTGTCCTGGAAGAGTCTTCGAAGTATCCTGAGACAGGTAGCTCCTCCCCTGGACTACAGTGCGCATGGGCATCGGCTCCATCCCCAGATTGTTTTTTTCCGCCATTGGGTTCGGATGCGGTCTCGACGTCTCTCTGTCGGAACCGAGAAAACATAACTTTAGACGGCCAAAAGGCCTTGTATTCTTTACGTCGGTATTGTTTGCGTGCGGTCTCGAGTTCTTCCGTCTCTCGGAGCCGGAATCAGCGGAGTTTTTGCACTCTTCGGACATCGAGGCTTTCTCATCGCAACTCAACAGCGACTTTCCAACATGGAGCGGAGTCCGTTTAAACTCTGTCCGCTCTGTGGGTCCAAATACCCACATATAGACGTACACCCGGTCTGTAACAAATGCCTTTCACCAGACCATAACTAAACCAACTGCATGGCCTGTGCGAGTTTCAGGTCAAAGAAGACACTCAAGATTCGGCGCGCGGTGCGCCTTGAGGCCAAGCAAGCGGCCCCGGATCCAGAAAACATCTTCGACGACCAAGAAGACTAGGACCAAAGCCATCATCTTCAAATCTCCCCGCCCGAGACGGAGGTCGAGGCAGATCCGGAAGACGACGACGGAGTCGTGGGTCAAGGCCTTGAATACGTCGACGAGGTAGGGGACGTCGAAGAGGTTTATGGGGCCGCAGAAGATAGCTCAGGGGACGAGCTATGCCCCGAAGTTTACGGACATAAGGAGCGGGTCACGGGATCGCCTGTCGGCCTTACCCAAGACCCCGTAGCGCAAGCCACGGCCCCGCCTTCAGGCCCGGCCACGGACATACTTGCTGCGCAGAGGGTATCTAAACCGAAACTGAAACCTACGGTATCGACTACACCTAAAATGGCCGAACCGAAACCGAAACTTAAAGACTCGAACGCCCCTAAGATGGCGGCCGTACCAGCGAAAACGACTAAGCCCGCTGCTTCATCGACTCCGTCGACCTCCGGTCCACAGAAGTCGAAGAAATCTGTCGATTCCACAGTGTCGAAATCGGCGCCAGAGGAGGGATCCTCTAAGAAAGGTGGCACGCACAGGTCAAGCGCTGCGACGCCGGCTAAGCCCGCCAAAGCCAGCGACACGGCTCCAGCTCCGACTGGGACTTCAGTTGTCGGACGCGTGGAGGAAGCAGTGCCGTCAAAGTCACACGGATCGAAGGCTGGCACATCTGCGCATCGGTCCAAGGACTCTGGGTCGGCGGACGCGGCATCATCGTCCAAGACTCAAAAGGGCCAACACGGCGTCGGATCCGAAGGCAAGGCCTCCTCGTCGGTGCCAAAGGCCGCGGTCAGTGATGCGTCCCCCATCGCTTCTTCACTACAAAGAATTAGGGAGATGGCCTCTGCTTCGTCGGCGCCGGCGCCATCGCCGCAGAAGGCGATAGACATTCCGGTCAAGCCTGCAAGTAAACTCCTCTTCCTTCTGCCGCCAAAAGAAGCGCCGAAGGCCTTTTCAACAAAATCGACGCCAAAGAAGTCTGATTCTTCGACGGCAGGGGCATCTTCAGGTTGAGTACTCGACTCAGAAGAGGATTCTGAGTGTTTTATCGACGCAGACACGGGCAAATTGACCCTGTACAAGAGGAGGATCACTTCACAGCCGGTGGACTCCTATGTCATCCCCCTGAAGAAGAAAAAGTTTCCCCAGGACGCCTCGGGCCTCATGGAACCTATCCAGCCTCCTCCAAGAAGAAGCCCAACTCCGTCTCCAGACCACTCTGAAAGTGAGGGTTATGATGAAGATGCCCAATATACTTTCCCAGTCAATGAACCAGATTCACAGCCGGATTCATATGATGACATTGGGGACCAAGACACCCAAAATGTGGGACAGGACCCACAGCCTTTCAGTACACGTGCATCCCCAACAGAGGATTCTGCGGGCTTTCCATGCACTCATTGAGAGGGCAGCTGCTAATCATGATGTGGACATGCATGCTGACCCAGTTGAAGAAGACTTTCTATTTGACACTTTTTCAGTTTCAGAAAGAACTGTAAAGACACTGCCTATGCTCAAAGGGGTCCTCAAGCATGCTGCGGACATCTTTAAAGAGCCTACCAGGGCGAGGGTGGTCAACCCACGTATTGAAAAGAAGTACAGACCAGCACCTGCAGATCCTGCATACATTCGGGGACAGTTGCCGCTTGACTCCCTGGTGGTCGCAAATGCCAGAAAAAGGGCCAACTCCCAAACAACGGGTGAAGCTCCTCCCCCGGATAAGGAGTCCAAAGTGCTAGAGGCAGGAGGCAAACGAGTAGCTGCACAGGCTGCCAATTTCTGGCGTATTGCAAATACACAGGCACTATTGGCACGTTATGATAGGTCGCATTACGACACCCTAGAGCAAATTGTGCAACACCTGCCTCCGCAGTTTCAAGAGGGCACCAAGATGATTATACAGGAAGGGCAACTGATCTCCAACGCGGCCATAAAGTGTGCACTTGATGCCGCGGACACAGCCGCTAGGACCATTAACACTAGCGTCATGCTGAGACGACAGGCGTGGCTACGCATATCTGGGTTTAAACCGGACATTCAAACAGCCATACTTAATCAACCAGTCAATCCTGATAGACTGTTTGGTCCAGATGTTGACACCACCCTAGAAAAAATTAAAAAAGACACCGAAACTGCTAAGTCTATGGGGGCCCTACAATCACAACAGTTTCGTGGCAATAATTTTCGTCGCTCAGGTGCCCGTGGAGTCACCAGAGGACAGATGGGTCAGCAGTCACAATTCTCTAGAGGTGGAGCACAATCCTCGTACCCCAAACAGAACAAAAGGGGCTACAGGGGAAATGGCACCAGAGGACGCGGCAGAGGAAACAACAACTCGCGCTCCTCTACCCCAAGCAAACAGTGACTCTCGGTCACTGCCCCCTGACCACTTAACACCTGTCGGGGGGGAGACTACAGCAGTTCCTGCCCGTCTGGATCAACATCACCACAGACAGGTGGGTGCGACAACTTATCCAGTACGGTTATTGTCTAGAGTTAAAATCCACTCCACCCAACATTCCACCAAGGCAAAGACCTATGTCCGCAGAGCACTTGCACTTATTGCAGCAGGAAGTGGTGGTGATGCTGCAAAAAGGAGCAATCGAGCTCGTGCCAGTGGGGGAGGAAGGCACGGGGGTATATTCCCTGTACTTCCTCATTCCAAAGAAGGACGGATCTCTCAGACAGATTCTGGATCTCCGTCCCCTCAATCTGTATATGCTATCAGAACACTTCCATATGCTTACACTGCAACAGATTCTTCCCTTGTTAAACCAAGGAGACTTCTTAGCAACCTTAGACCTCAAGGATGCTTATTTCCACATTCCACTACACCCGTCCCACAGAAAATACCTCAGGTTCACTATCCAAGGCTAGCATTATCAGTTCAAGGTCCTACCCTTCGGAGTCACCACGGCCCCAAGGGTGTTTACCAAGTGCCTGGCGACAGTAGCAGCGCACCTCAGGAGGCAGAACATCCATGTCTACCCCTACCTGGACGACTGGCTCGTTCAAGCCAAGTCGGAACAACAGTGCGCCGCGGACATGTCAACTACCATTCACCTCCTTCACGACCTGGGTTTCTCGTTGAATTACCCAAAGTCTCATCTTTAGCCGGCACATGTCCGGCAGTTTCTGGGTGCGACAATCAACACCCTGACGGCCAAAGCTCAACCGAACCAAGTCAGGATAGACGGCATGCAGTCTCTAATCCAAAAGTTCAGACCAAAACACTCACTTCCAGCGAGAGTGTTCATGCAGTTGATAGGCATGATGGCCTCCTGCATCTTCATAGTCCCTCACGCACGGCTGCATATGCGCCCGCTCCAGGAGTGCTTAGCAAACCAGTGGACACCGGCTCAGGGACAATTAACAGACCTAGTGTTGGTTACCAGTCGGGCATAAGACTCTCTGCATTGGTGGACGCCACACAACCTTTGCAAGGGCCGACTGTTCCAGGAGCCAGTGCCACAGGTTATCCTGACAACGGACGCATCTCTCCAGGGATGGGGAGCTCATCTGCTCACTTACACGGTGCAGGGACTATGGACGACGCAGCAACAGAAGATGCACATCAACTATCTAGAACTGATGGCGATCTTCATGGCGCTTAAGTCCTTCATTGTACATCTGTGCAACAAAGTAGTGTTAGTCCGGACGGACAACATGACCGCGATGTACTACATCCAAAAGCAGGGGGGCACCCACTCACCGCAGCTGTCTCATCTGGCTCAGAGCATGTGGAAGTGGGCCATTCAGAGGAACATCTTCCTCATGGCAGAGCACCTCCCTCGGAAGGACAATCAGATGGCGGATCTGCTCAGCAGATACAGCCATCAAATGCACGAGTGGGAGATACACCCATCAGTACTCCAGCCGTACTTCCAAAAGTGGGGTCGTCCAGAGATAGACCTGTTCGCCACAAGGGAGAACGCAAAATGCCAAAGCTTCGCCGCCAGGTTCCCACACCCGCAATCACAGGGCAATGCGATATGGATGAACTGGTCAGGCAAATTTGCGTACGCTTTTCCGCCGACACCTCTGATACCACTGGTGGCGAGGAAACTAAGGCAACACTCGATGACACTCATCCTAGTTGCTCCAACGTGGGCGCGCCAGGCCTGGTACACCACGTTCCTCGAATTCTCTGTGGTACTGCATCAAAGACTGCGCCTCACGCCCAGGCTTTTGACGCAGAACCATGGAGAAATTCAGCATCCAGATCCGCAACAGCTCAACCTAGCGATCTGGCTCCTGAAGTCTTAGAGTTTAGATACCTCAACCTACCCCCTGAATGCATGAACATCATCAAGGAGGCGAGGAAACCAACAACCAGAGCATGCTATGCCGCAAAATGGAAGCGTTTTGTCATTTACTGTGCAGCCAATGACATAAACCCGCTAGATGCATCTATCCCTAACATCATTTGCTATCTGTTACATCTTTACAAGTGCAACCTGGCGTTTACTTCTATTCGGATACATCTATCCGCCATCGCAGCTTACCTTCAAAACAGGCAGCATCTCTCTGTCTTCAGGGTGCCTGCCATTAAAGCTTTCCTTGAAGGTCTGAAACGAGTCATTCCCCCAAGAACACCGCCAGCTCCGGTGTGGAACCTCAATGTGGTCCTCACCAGACTGATCGGACCACCATTTGAGCCACTGCACTCGTGTGAACTACAATTCCTAACGTGGAAAGTAGCTTTCCTAATTGCTATTACGTCACTGAGGCGTGTTGGTGAGCTACAGGCGCTCACAATCCAAGAGCCATTCATTCAGATTCATCCGAATAGGGTAGTGCTACGTACTAACCCCAAATTCCTTCCGAAGGTGGTGTCACAATTTCATCTCAACCAAACTATCGACTTGCCGGCATTCTTCCAAAACCCACAAACAGTGGCGGAAAGAATGCTCCATACGTTAGACGTACGGAGGGCGTTGATGTACTACATAGACAGGACACAACACTTTAGGAAAAGAAAACAACTTTTTGTTGCCTTCTCACCACAACACAAAGGCAACCCGATTTCCAAAGCAGGAATAGCCAGATGGATTGTTAAGTGCATTCAAATCTGTTATCAAAAGGCCAAGCGCACTTTAACAGTACCCCCAAGGGCACACTCCACACGCAAATTGGGGGCATCCATGGCTTTCCTAGGGAACATTCCTTTAGAGGACATTTGCAGAGCAGCCACGTGGGTTACACCACATACCTTTACAAAACACTACTGTGTTGATGTGCATTCCAAGCAGCAAGCAGCTGTAGGACAGGCTGTTCTCAAGACACTTTTTCAGGTTTCTGCAGCTGGCACGGGCAACCGCCGCTGATGGAGGGACTGCTATGTATTCTATGCTAAGATATGAATTTAGCAGCCCACATGCCTCGAACTGAATATGCTACTTACCAGTATGCATCTGTTCTTGGCATGTAGGGCTGCTAACATTCATATCGCCCACCCTCCTCCCCGGTGCCTGTCGCAGCTGCAGATATACTATTGTATTCAATAATTAGCATGGACATCCTTTACACTTGTCACTCCATCCTCTGCCACAATGGCGAAAAACAATCTGGGGATGGAGCCGATGCCCATGCGCACTGTAGTCCAGGGGAGGAGCCATCTATCTCAGGATACTTCGAAGACTCTTCCAGGACAACAATGTGCGATCATCCGGACCCAACACTAGGCGGCGATCTAATGCTAAGATATGAATGTTAGCAGCCCTACATGCCAAGAACAGATGCATACTGGTAAGTAGCATATTCATTACCAAACACTACTGCGTAGAAGTGCGTTCGAGGCATGTGGGCTGCTGAATTCATATCTGTGCATAGTCCGCCACCTAGTGTTGGGTCCGGATGATTGCACATTGTTGTCCTGGAAGAGTCTTCGAAGTATCACGAGATAGGTGGCTCCTCCCCTGGACTACAGTGCGCATGGGCATCGCCTCCATCCCCAGATTGTTTTTTTCCGCCATCGGGTTCGGATGTGTTTTCGGTTCCCTCTATCGGAACCGATAGTTGTTCGACTTTTACTCGAGACCAAAAGGTCTTTAGGCTGGGCGTCGGTATAGTTGCGTTCGGGTTTCTTACTGACTCTCAGCTCCGATCTCCTACTACCCTTCCACGTGCCTTCAACGCGGACGGGCCTACACTACAACCTTTGCTATGGAGCGGACTCCATTCAAGAAGTGTCCGCTGTGTCACTCTAAATACTCGCACCTCGACGTGCACCCCGTGTGCAATACATGCTTGTCACCGGATCACCGTGAGGACACCTGCATGGCGTGTTCCAAGTTTAGGAGTAAGAAAACTCTGAAGATTCGCCGGGCTAATCGGCTCCAGGCTCAATTGTCGGCCTCGGCGCCCCCGCCTGATGACATCTTTCAGGAGTCTGTCGAGGAAGCAGACGACGTACGAGAATCGGACTCTGGCCCCGCGTCTGAGGAAGAGGCCTATGACGCGGATGAGGAGGCCTACGACGAAGTCTCCGGTGAGGTAGGGGACGACGAACTGATTTGTGCCACGATGGGTGATAGCTCAGAGGAAGAGCATCCCCAACCAGACTCCGGGGTTACTCCCCGTCATACGGCCCAGGTCGAGGGATCGCCTTCGGGCCTTACCCAAGATCTAACTTTGAGTCCTACGTCCCCGGGCCCGGTCACGGACATTTCTACCAAGAAAACGAAAGTGAAGCCGACTGGTCTCGCACCTTCGGATGCGAAACCGAAACCGAAAGTGGCGCTGGTGAAGAAGGTTCTGGAGGCGTCAACTTCCACGAAACCCAAAATGGCCGACTCTAAGAGCCACGCCAAAATGGCCGACCACAAGAGCCGCGCCAAAATGGCCGACCACAAGAGCCGCGCCAAAATGGCCGACCCGAAGCCTTCGGGGTCGGCGCCGAAGATAAAGGCACCCGACGCGGCTACGTCGGCACCGAAAGGGGTCGCGGACCCGAAGACGGCTTCGAAGAAGCGTCACGCCGGCGGGGCGCCAGAACATGGGGCGTCGGCTCCGAAGAAACGGCCTATCGGCGACCGGGCTCTTGGAGACGAAGAGTCGCTTGAGACGGTTCAGCCCTCGGCATCCCTTGCAAAGAAGGTGGGAGAATCCTTAAAGCGGATCCAACAGTCCACTGTGGTTCCCAGCCAGGACACTGTAGTGCCTAGGCCCACGCCGAAGTCTACCAAGGAGCAAACGCCCATTCGTTTTACCCTTCCTCCGAAGTCGGCGCCGAAGGCTTTCGCGCCTAAGCAGAGCGGACACTCTCAAGAAGTGTTGACGCCGAAGGCTGCATTGGTGGTATCGAAGCTTCGGCTCCAACCGCTGGCGGTAGAGGAACGTCGTGAGGTGATCATCGACGCCAACACCGGAAAATTATCGCTCCTCAAGCGAAAGATTACATCGGAGCCGGCCTTGGAACCTTTTAGGATTCCACTCAAGAACAAGAGAGACTCTTCGGCTCTGATGGAACCTCTGTCTCCACAGGCCCCGGAACACTCGCCGGCACACTCCCCCGTGCCTGAGGTGGACGAGGAAGAGGACGAGTACAACTATCCTGCGTACTCGGATCCGGAAGCGGAGCATGTGCCCTGGACAGCAGGAGGCGACACAGACGACCCGCAGTCGGGCCAGGACACTCAACTTTTCGCCGCGAAGACGTCCCCGACGGAGGACTCAGCGGCATTCAATGCATTGATTGAGAGAGCTGCAGCGAACCATGACGTCGAACTGCACTCCGACCCCGTGGATGCCGATTTCTTGGTCGACACCTTCTCGGTGGCCGAAAAGCAAATCAAGACACTACCGATGCTTAGAGGGGTGCTGAAGCATGCACAGGAGGTGTTCAAGGAACCCACCCGGGCACGGGTGGTCAACCCTCGCATCGACAGGAAGTATAAGGCGGCGCCCACGGATCCCACGTACATTAAGGGACATTTGCCATTGGACTCTCTGGTGGTGTCCAACGCTCGAAAAAGGGCAAATTCGCAGACTACTGGTGATGCTCCTCCCCCAGATAAGGAATCCAAAATATTTGAGGCATCAGGCAAACGCATTGCTGCGCAGGCAGCAAACATATGGAGGATCTCTAACACTCAAGCCCTGCTTGCACGTTATGATAGGGCCCATTATGACACATTAGAGGCCATCCTGCAACACTTGCCTGACCAATACAAGGAGGCGGGGGAGATGCTCATTCAGGAGGGTAAACTTATAACAAACGCATCCATCAAATGTGCCCTAGACGTGGCAGACACTGCCTCCAGGGCTATCAATACTAGCGTTTTACTTAGACGCCATGCCTGGCTTCGAATTTCTGGGTTCAAACCCGACATACAGACCACTATCTTGGGTCAAACAGTGAATCCCGACCATCTGTTCGGCCCTGAGGTGGATGCCTCCCTAGAAAAGATGAAGAAAGATACCGAAACTGCCAAGTCTATGGGGGCTTTGCAAAGTCAGCAGTTTCGGGGGAGTTCTTTTCGCCGCTCAAATTCAAGAGGCACCTCAAGGGGCCAGGCATCCCAGTCAACGCAATACTACAAGGGTAACACCCAGCCCTCGTATAACAACAACAAGGGCAGGGGTGGCTACAGAGGCAATAATATCAAAGGCAGGGGACGTGGAAACAATGCCTCCAGGTCCACCACCTCCAACAAGCAGTGACGTCTTGTCACTTCCCCCCGATCACACGACACCTGTCGGGGGGAGACTCCAGCAGTTCCTGCCGGCGTGGAAGTCCATCACCACGGACAGGTGGGTGAGGTCTATTATCCAGTGCGGGTACTGTCTAGAACTTACGTCCATTCCACCGGACATACCGCCAAGAGGCCGTGCTATGTCCGACGAGCATTTCACCTTGTTGCAGCAAGAAGTACTGGTCATGCTGCAAAAAGGGGCAATAGAGCTCGTTCCATTGCAAGAACGGGGAACAGGAGTTTACTCCCTGTACTTTCTAATCCCCAAAAAGGACGGATCACTCAGGCCGATCCTGGACCTCAGGCCCCTGAACTGGTACATCAACTCGGAGCACTTCCATATGCTCACATTGCAGCAGGTGCTTCCCCTGCTTCAGCAGGGGGACTTCCTAGCAACGCTGGATCTGAAGGATGCCTATTTCCATATTCCCCTCCATCCTTCCCACAGAAAGTATCTCAGATTCAAGATCTTAGACCAGCATTACCAGTTCAGAGTCCTGCCGTTCGGGGTCACCACGGCACCGAGAGTATTTACAAAGTGCCTAGCGACTGTGGCGGCGCATCTCCGTCGCCAGCACATCCATGTCTTTCCATACCTAGACTGGCTTATTCAGGCAAAGACGGAGCAGCAGTGCGTGGACCACGTGTCACGCACCATTCATCTCCTGCACGATCTGGGATTCTCTCTGAACTACCCAAAGTCCCATCTCCAGCCCGCCCACGTGCGACAGTATCTGGGCGCGACGATCGACACTCTGGCAGCCACTGCGCAGCCGAATTCAGTGAGAATCGCCAGCATCCAGGCGCTGATCCAACGGTTCAGACCCCAGCACTCGCTTCCAGCGAAGGTGTTCATGCAGTTGATAGGCACGATGGCCTCCTGCATCTCCATTGTCCCGCACGCGAGACTACATATGCGTCCGCTTCAGGAGTGCTTAGCACGTCAGTGGACTCAGGCTCATGGGCAACTGACAGACCTAGTGTTGGTGAGCGGTCGGGCATACAACTCTCTGCATTGGTGGAATCCACAAAACCTTTGCAAGGGCCGACCATTCCAAGAGCCTGTCCCACAGATCATCCTGACAACGGACGCCTCTCTCCAGGGATGGGGAGCGCATCTACTCCACTACACTGTGCAGGGACTATGGACACTTCAGCAAAGGAAGATGCACATCAATGTGTTGGAACTGATGGCAATCTTCATGGCCTTAAAGGCGTTCAAAGTACATCTGTGCAACAAGGTCGTGTTGATCCGGACGGACAACATGACGGCCATGTACTACATCCAGAAGCAGGGAGGCACACACTCTCCACAGCTGTCTCATCTGGCTCAGAGCATGTGGAAGTGGGCCATTCAGAGGAACATCTTTCTCATGGCAGAACATCTCCCAGGCAAGGACAATCAAATGGCGGATCTGCTCAGCAGACACAGCCATCAGATGCACGAGTGGGAGTTACATCCATTAGTACTCCAACCGTACTTCCAAAGGTGGGGTCATCCAGAGATAGACCTGTTCGCCACAAAGGAGAACGCAAAATGCCAAAGCTTCGCCGCCAGATTCCCACACCCCCAATCACAGGGCAATGCGATGTGGATGAACTGGTCAGGCAGATTTGCGTACGCTTTTCCCCCAGCACCTCTGATACCGCTGGTGGCACGCAAGCTCAGGCAACACTCGATGACGCTCATCCTGGTTGCTCCAACGTGGGCTCGCCAACCGTGGTACACCACGTTTCTGGAACTCTCCGTGGTACCGCATCAAAGGCTTCATCTCACTCCCAGCCTTCTGACGCAGAGCCATGGCGACATTCAGCACCCAGATCCGCAACAGCTCAACCTGGCGATCTGGCTCCTGAAGTCCTAGAGTTTGGCTACCTTAATCTTCCTCCCGATTGCATGGACATCATTCGGGAGGCAAGAAAGCCCACTACTAGAGCTTGTTATGCGGCTAAATGGAAGAGGTTTGTCGTCTGCTGCGTGGAGCACAGCATTGACCCGCTAGACGCTTCCATTCAAAACATCATATGCTACCTCTCACCTGTATCGTTGTAATCTAGCTTACTCTTCCATCCGCATTCACCTGTCGGCTATGGCAGCATACCTCCAGAATAGGCAGCACCTGTCACTCTTCAAGGTCCCTGCTATCAAGGCTTTTCTGGAAGGACTCAAAAGAGTCATTCCACCAAGGACTCCACCAGCTCCGGAATGGAACCTCAATGTGGTTCTTACAAGGCTGATGGGTCCTCCCTTTGAGCCACTACACTCTTGTGAGCTGCAGTTTTTAACCTGGAAGGTTGCGTTCCTAGTAGCAATCACATCGCTACGGAGGGTTAGCGAACTGCAGGCGCTCACCATCCAAGAACCTTTCTTCCAGGTACATGCTAACAGGGTGGTGCTCCGCACTAACCCTAAGTTCTTACCAAAAGTGGTCTCACACTTTCACATAAACCAAACCATTGAATTGCCGGTGTTTTTCCAAAACCCAGAGACGCTGGCGGAGCGGATGCTCCACACCCTTGATGTAAAAAGGGCTTTGATGTATTATGTGGACAGGACAAAAGATTTCCGCAAAACCCAACAACTTTTTGTTGCTTTTGCCACACAACACAAGGGAAATGCGATCTCCAAAGCAGGAATAGCTAGATGGATAGTAAAGTGCATTCAGATCTGCTACGCTAAAGCTAAGCGCACTCTCACTATCCCACCGAGGGCCCACTCCACTAGGAAGTTGGGGGCCTCTATGGCTTTCTTAGGTAACATTCCCTTAGAAGACATCTGTAGAGCAGCCACATGGTCTACCACTCATACTTTCACTAAGCACTACTGTGTAGACGTGCATTCAAAACAACAGGCAGCTGTTGGTCAGGCTGTTCTAAAAACACTTTTTCAGACTGCTGCAGCTGGCACGGGCGGCCGCCGCTAATGGAGGGACTGCTATGTATTCTATGCACAGATATGAATTCAGCAGCCCACATGCCTCGAACTGCAAATGCTACTTACCAGTATGCATCTGTTCTTGGCATGTAGGGCTGCTGACATTCATATCGCCCACCCTCCTCCCCGGCGCCTGTAGCAGCTGCAGTATGTATTCATATACACCTATATGCTCATAGCATGGTCATCACTCACTTCTCACTCCATCTCTGCCAATGGCTAAAAACAATCTGGGGATGGAGGCGATGCCCATGCGCACTGTAGTCCAGGGGAGGAGCCACCTATCTCGTGATACTTCGAAGACTCTTCCAGGACAACAATTTGCAATCATCCGGACCCAACACTAGGTGGCGGACTATGCACAGATATGAATGTCAGCAGCCCTACATGCCAAGAACAGATGCATACTGGTAAGTAGCATTTGCAACTCCAAACAGCAAGCTGCTGTAGGACAGGCTGTTCTCAAAACTCTTTTTCAGACTGGTGCAGCTGGCACGGGCAACCACCGCTAAGGAGGTAACTGCTATTTATTCTATGCACAGATATGAATTCAGCAGCCCACATGCCTCGAACGGAATATGCTACTTACCAGTATCCATCTGTTCTTGGCATGTAGGGCTGCTGACATTCATATCGCCCGCCCTCCTCCCTGTCGCAGCTGTAGCACTCAGAATCATTCTCAGGCATGGTCATCACTTGCTGTATTACACTCCATCTCTGCCACAATGGCGAGAACCAATCTGAAGATGGAGAGGATGCCCATGCGCACTGTAGTCCAGGGGAGGAGCCACCTATCTTGTGATACGTCGAAGACTCTTCCAGGACAATGTGCCATCATCCGGACACAACACTAGGCGGCGATCTATGCACAGATATGAATGTCAGCAGCCCTATATGCCAAGAACAGATGCATACTGGTAAGTAGCATATTCCATTTGCCTGCGGATTGCTTTGTTTGCAGTATGAGGGAAGACCATGTTGCCAATATGCTGTTACTAAACCGCAAGTTGACTTTTCCCAGAAGGCTGTGCCATACCTGTCCTCTAATTCAGATTTCACATTGTCAGAATGTAAGCAAATACTTTAATTATCTGATTTGGATTTATTCAATTTTAGGTATCTGAATTGTAATTCTCAGCTGAAAACATTAACTTTTTAGACTGTTCTTGTGGAAAGCGAAGGGCTGTAACTCAGTGGCTGAACATAGTTAAAACTTACCTTTAATGTGTTCTGTACTTTAAAGCAAGCTTAATTCATGTCCAGCTTCTAGGATCACACTGATGTGATGTAGTTGCCAACTCACAAGTTGGCTTGGCTGATATTGAATCTGCACAACCACCTTCCCCAAGCTAATGCCTTTCCATTTGACCTAATTCTTAACTTTCAGCTGAAGTTCTGAGCGAGGAGCCCATCATGAAATGGTATAAAGACGCACATCTTGCTAAGGGGAAAAGTGTCTTTCTGGAACAAATGAGAAAATTTGTAGAATGGCTGAAGAATGCTGAAGAAGGTAAGCTTTTTGTCAATGACCAACCCAGACTAGTCTCAACTTGACGCAAGAAAATTATATTTTGATTGTCATTTATTTTGCATTTTGATCAGAAAAGGGGAAGCTGGCCATATTTCGGGCTGTAGGTTTTCTTTTACATTTAAACTATCCCCACTTTAGATTCTGACATTTTTGTTGAATAAAGGTGCGGTTGGGCATCCGTATGGTGTATTAATTGAGACTGCAGGTAATCCGGCCGTGGTCATTCCCTTGCAAAAGTTTTAAGTATGGTAGGAAAATAGTGCTTTGAGTTGAATAACAAAATGGTTCGGGCATTTAACAGTAAGTGTTTCTGGTTTTAGAAACCCCTTCCCCTAAACGGTTACTACAGAATGTCTTTAGTAGTGCAATTAAATGTGAGCCTTTAAACATTAAAATAGTTTACCCCCTTCAGTAGTGATTCATTCTTAGTCCGAGCTAAATTTCATTAGATTTGTTTGCCACAGATTAATATGGTCGTCTTTGAATTGGTCTGGCAGGCACTCCAGTGCACTGCATGGCTTCTTCTGTCACTCCCATCTTTTGCTTTGCCAATACTGCAAGATAAGACTAACTTAATTGCTAAACCTATTTCAAAAGATGGGCGGACTTATTTGCTAAACCTATTGCACTGATTTTTAATACTGCTAATTTATGTTTGTTTCTATCCAACAGAATCAGAGTCTGAAACCGAAGAGGGTGATTGAGTTGTCAAACCATGTCCCCAGTAAGCAAACACAGGAGCTGTAGATAAAACTGTTGCATCTCGTCTCATTATGTGTCCTGGTTTTTACATCCTACCTCCTGTATCAAGCATGATATAAGGGCTTTCATGGCAAATTTTTATTTTATTTGTTTCTGTGGTGAAGTAATGTCGGTTTAGTTTTAAAACCATGTTTTAAGTAGCTGCAGGATGACCAGATTTGAATCAGATGTTACATTATTCCCCTTCAGTTATATTCTACCTCCTGTATTTTCTACTGTAATAATGTAATTTAAGGCCTTTCAAAATGAGCAATTCATTTTACCCCCCAGGTTTTCTACGTAAATAAAGTTTACAAGTACTTATGATTTGGCAAATTTGTTATGGACAAACTATTTGCAAATTAAATGGCGATAATCCAAAATTAAAAAAGACTTTTTATATTCAGTGTGCAATGTCCAATTTACTTTGTGTTTAGATGCTTATTTTTATGCTTATTTTTATGCTTTCCTGATCTGAATTATTAATGCTCTGATTTACAAAAGTGTTCACTTGCTGTTGGACTCTATATCTTAGGAGAAAAGATCCTTTTGATAATTGTGAGTAACTTTGCCATGCAGCAGTAATCCAAGGACATGCCATTTGGTTACTTTAATCATGAACAGAGTAGCACGTCTACATAAATTCATGGGGAACTTTGGGAGCACAAACTCTTATTTTTCTGGACTGTTCCCTCATGTGGAGTGTTACTCCGCCATCACAGTCTCGCCACGGAGTATCCTCTTATTACATGTATTAAATTGTGATGACTTTGCAGCCCAACCCATTTAGTACTACAAATGCACAATTATTTTGAAAACTGGAATTGTTGCCTACAGCTGTAAAAAAGAAAATGACTGTTTTCTGGAAGACATAATTTATTTACAATCGTTTTTGGCCAGGTTTTTCTTCTTGCACTTGTATTAAACTTTTTGATTTAGGTATTTAAACTTTGATCCTGTACTTAATCGTATCCATGTACACCCTATGCCTTGTATCCTCCATTGGTGACTTAAACAGGTATGGACTTTGTAGTAGAACTGTGACCCGCAATTTAGGGATTTGGATGTGCACCCACGGAGAGAAAGTGACCAGCAAAGAAGGGCATTTTCAGTGATGGAAGACCAACCAAGCTCCATAATACAGGAGATGTAAAATCTGCATTTCTACTTTGGTCATGAAAGCCAGCCGGAGCTTAATGTCACTTAAGACCTAGAACTAAGCCACTTGTTAAGAGAGGGGAACTTAGCCACTGAAATAGTCAGCAGTGGCAACTGATAAATATCTTTAGGCTGGCCCTTAAGGCACCTAACACCTACCAAGGTTAAAATTGGAAATGCAAGGTGCATGTCACATTGCACTAATGTAATCAAACAGATTTTTCTACCTGCGCATCTGCCTGGAAATTTAGGCAAAACCAAATGTGAATAATTTTCAAACCTAGAACATGTGCTCACTGTGTGGGGAACAAATCTGTGCCAGATTTGTATTTTCCCT
The DNA here is from genome assembly GCF_964263255.1 of Lissotriton vulgaris. Taxonomy (NCBI): domain Eukaryota; kingdom Metazoa; phylum Chordata; class Amphibia; order Caudata; family Salamandridae; genus Lissotriton; species Lissotriton vulgaris. The sequence goes on from NC_141687.1 coordinate 388,952,888, forward strand.
TTGGGTTCAACTTGGTGATGACTGTGGAAGTATGAAGCTCGGAACAGGCCAGCTCAAACTGGTAAGTGCAAACATTTGTGTTGGTTACAGGTGTATAAAATAGCAATACAACAGAACGGTGCGGCGAAAGTTACCTACTAATGCACTTTAAGAGATCCAATACTAAGTACAATCAATTTGTAATTGTTATTTAGACACTCAACTTGGAATGGTCCACCGCAAAGGCCACTACAATTAGAAATTATAAACAAAACCAAGGAGTATCACATATTAGAAATAAAGTCTTTCAAAAGCCATGTGTAGACAAAGTTCATCCAAAAATCTCTTTAGAGCAGGCTTGCTTCTTTTCGTTTTTTATTTATTTTTCACTTCAAATGTTGTTTTTCAAAAAGTGCTTCAAAATAATTGATGATCAAATACAGCCAGTTCAATTGATATAAATAATTTTCCCTTCGTCCTAGACGACTCGCTTGGTAAAGAGTCGACTCTTTACCAAGTGAGTTGTTGAGGAAGTCATATGCGGGAGAAGCCAATCAATATTGACGGAGGAACGTCGAATTGAGAACTATCGTAACGAAGGGAAAATTATTTATAGCAAGCTGACTGAACAGGCAGAGTTGGCAGGATTTAAAGGATTAGTGTACCATAAGAGATTACGTGCTCTTAGAACTGAAGACTTCTCAACCGCTTTTGTGAAAACTACTTGATTCAAATGGAAGATTTTTCCTGTTTTTTTGATAAATCTAGCCCTGATGATGTCCCTGTGAGGACGGAACGCGTAGGCTGTATTGGGATGTATTTGATCATCAATTGAACTGGCTGTATTTGATCAATTATTTTGAAGTACTTTTTGAAAAATAACGTTCGAAGTGAAAATGAAAGAAATAAAAAAAAGAAAAGAAGCAAGCCTGCTCTAAAGTTTCTTTTGGATGAACTTTGTCTACACATGGCTTTTGAAAGACTTTATTTCTAATATGCGATACTCCTTGGTTTTGTTTATAATGTATAAAATAGCAATGCATTGTAAATGATCGCTGTTAAGTGGTGACATTTTAAAGCGTTTTAGTGTTAAACACCATGTGATAAACCTGTGCCTTGTATCCTAGGAGGAACGTTTTTCTGCTGATCACAGCCTCTATCCATACCAACCCTGTTTGGGTTTTCCTTTGTCGAGCCAAGATTTTCCTTTCTGTTGAGCTGCTTTCCCTGCTCACCCGCCAGGTTTTCTACATAAAGTTTACTTGAACCTGAAATTTCAGCTCCTTAGGGTGTACACGTCTCTGGTGGATGAGGAATGGATAGTGCTGCAGTGTTTACCAGCTATTACTTTGGGATGAAGTTTAGTGAGAAACTGGGAGACTGTTGCTGTAGAAAACTGGCTATCTATATAGTGTACCAAAATGAGGTACCCTGCAGAAAGTCCAGACAACTCTTATTGGTTTGCTGGGATTAAAGTTAATAGTCACATTTTTGGTAGTATGGGCGAGCAGTTTAGGCTTATAGGCTATCAGAGGGTAGTGGTAAACATTTGTTATACATTCAATGAATGACACTCAAGAAGAAACTTAAGACAATTTTGGGAACATACCACACATTTGGGCTGTAGATCACATGCTTTGCATAGCCTGCCATCTAGTGAGTCCAGATGCTTGCATTTTATTCTTCGAAGAAGTCTTTTCCGGTCACGAGGTCGGTGACTCCTCTTTTGTGTGTTTTTTTTTTTTCTTCTGCCATCAGGTTGAGATGTGAATTGCTGTGCACCCGTTCGTTGCGTGTTCCCGTTAGATTGAAGACGCTCTGACTGTCTGGCTCAACAACCACGAAATGCAACATCAGAGAGGCTCTGCACCGGATATCTTGGGCGAAGATTCCGACAAAAATTCCACACTCAAGGAGCTGAAGGAACAGAGCATATCTGTCTGAGGCAGACTCTGACATGGAAGAGGAGCAAGTTACACTGGGTCAGCGTACTGGGAGTACAGAAACCCCCTTGCCCCAGAAACACAAGAAGAAAGGCTCCAGTCCCTCCTCTGCCTTCGGACCTAGGTCTGCATTGAGGAAGTTCTGGTGCCCCGTGCTGAGCTGAAAGCTTTGGTAACAATGGAATGGTTATCAAGACATGCTTCGGTGAAGACACCAAAGAGTAGATCTTCAGAGCTGAAACTTTTACGCCATAACAGTGGTCCGACTCCACCAAAAGAGCCTCTGTCCAACGTTCCGCCTTCGGGTCCTAAACAAAAAGAACTAGTAATAAATCCAGACACTGGACATATTCATGCCAAATTACCACAAAAGAGGAAAATGGGCCTGTAGGAGGATTACCACATTCCTCTAAAGAGAATGTGTACTAACCCTTCTCCACCTTACATTCCACCGCCTTTGCACACTGATCCAATTTGCTCATCACACCCACTATCACCTGACCCAGAGGGTGATGGGGATACTGACCCAGAGGAAGGCTATGACACTGATCCTTACCCTAATAATGAGCCAGATATATATCCTTCTAAACCCTCAACAACATCGAGCTACTTAAAAGGGCTGCCCATTATCATGGGGTGAAGTTGCATGGAGTCCCTAGAAGAGGATTTCTTATTCGAAATCCTAAGTTCCTCTCAGAGAGCTACTTACTTTACCAATGCTCAAAAGGATTCTTAAGCATGTAGATGAGATCTTTAAAGATCCTGTGAGGCCAATAATTATTACACACAGGGTGGAGAAAAAGTATATGCCAGCTCCTACACTTTCCGCTTATATCAAAGGTCTGCTACCTTTTGTAGTTTCCAACGCTCGCAAGAGAGCTAACTCAGTCTACAGGTGAGGCCCTTACTCCTGATAAGGAGTCAAAATTAATTAATTCAGCTGGCAAAAGGGTAGTGTTACAAGCGGCCAATCCTTGGCGCATTGCTAATGCGCAAGCTTTGTTAACTTGCTATAACGGCTCATTAGATAAGCTAGAGAAACTAATGCATTTCCTGCCTGATGAACACAAATGAAAAGCTAATAGGCTTAATTCATGAGGGTAAATTAATTACCAATACCTCCGTCAGGTGCGCTGCAGACTCTGCAGACACAGCAGCCCGCGTAGTCAACACTAGCGGACTGCTACGTAGGCATACTTGGTTAAGAATTTTAGTATTCAAACTGGAGGTGCAAGCCTATATTTTCAACCATTACCTACACCAACACCTCTAAGGCCCAGCAGTGGAACCTTTGCTAGAAAAAATGAAGGACACGAGATCCATGAGGGCTTTACAAATTCCCTTCAAATGGGATCCTTTCATCGCTCCTTTTACAGGGATGGCTCCAAAAATATTTCAAAAAACAATTGATTGACAGAATGCAGGACAATGTCATACATTCACCCCAATATGGAGATCTGGACTTAAATCCATCATTTTCTTTGCTCACCATGCGAATCCAGTTTGAACCCAGCCATATGTAAATCAGTTTTTAAAAATTATTTTTATTAACAATACTCATGAGAAGATTGGGTGAGCTTCAGGCACTAACCATAAAAGAACGATTTTTACCAGTACACCAAAACAAATTGGTTCTTGGGACCAACCCTAAATTTCTACCGAAGATAACTTTCAGATCAACTAATCTGAGTTGCTTTTGTTATGCCTTCTACCAGATTCTGAGTGCAGACCGTGCTCTACACACCTTAGATGTGGAAAGAGCATTACTCTACTACATAGAAAACCTTTCTGTAATACCAAACTATTTGTGGTTTTTGCTCCACCACATAAAGGCAATCTCATATCAAACTCGAGTATTGCACAGAGGATAGTCAAGTGCATTCAGACATGCTATGCAAAACTAACATTGACAATTCCCCCCCATAGAGCGCACTTCAAATGCAAACTAGGGGCTTCAATGGCATTTTTAGGTCTTGTGTCGGCGCAAAGGGCTGCTCCGCCTCTTCGAGAGATATTGTATATGTAAGATTTCTAAAAGGGACTCTAAGCCCTGCCCCTCTTTTCCATTGGGTAGCGTCCGTGTTTATGGTAAACGCTGGCTTCCCAATGGAAAGGAGTGTTTTTGGGTGCCACCCAGTGTTTTTCAGACAGCCCCTTTGGACACCATGGCCTGGTTTGCCGAGAAGACTTTTCTGTCTGCTTGTTTATTTTAACAAGCATATAAGAAAATTCTTCAGTGCAGCCCTGAAGCAGGCACGGAGCGGAAAGGTGCATAGGGTCATGGGGAAAACAGGGCAATCCCAGCAGACTGTTTTGCATTGGCAGTCTCTCCTTGCTTGAGCCCCCCCACCCACCTCAAAGCACATGCCCTGCTGGCCCTTGTGTTACTACTTTTTCTTGCTTGCAGTAGGTCCATTAGCACTTATTGTTTTGGATGATAATGTGTGGCTGAGTGAAGCTTTAAAATATGTTCTTATTAAACCCGATAGAACTCGCACACTGATCTCTAAGGATGAAGGCCTGAACCAGCCCCACTTGGAGGCGAACTTGTCTCCTGCGGGCACTGTCTGATCCAGCCTCAAATACGTTATGTATTTTAGAAGTGCTTGTATTTCATTTACAGTGTCGAGTTTCTGATGCCAGGCACCTCTGCCCTCTAGCGCAAAACCCCATAGACCTACTGGTGTCTTAGAAATGTCAATCGCCAGGATGGTTTTGTAGCGTGGTGACTCCACCCATGTCGCATATGGTGCTCTCTGACGGCAGACACTTCAGGTAGCAGGTAAACTTACAAGGGCGGCATCTGTAAATGTTTGACAAGTTGGGTACTGGGGAAGGGGTCAGGACTGGCAAAACCCAAATGGGGCCTCTGCTCTTGAGGGTTACTGGAGCAAGGGAGCACCATCAGTTTGCTCAAGCTGTGGGGCTTGCAAACAAAGGTGGTTTTTCTGGTGAATCTCTTGCCTTGGAGGCTCACTGCTTTGGGTCGAACTGGTGGTTGGAAAAGAGGAAACTGGGCCATGTTGATGCACTTCGTCTGGTCTCAAAAGGGTGGGTGTTCAGACTCGACACTTAAAAATTGGCTGCTGCAAGGGTGCTGGTACCGAGGGTATTGGTGCTGGGGTGGGTCTAGTGCACCAAAACTCACTCGTGACACGGGGCTACCTTGTGGAGCCACTAAGTCCTGAGGTGCTGCATAGGTGACGCCAGAGGTCAGCAGAACGGTGTACCAGGCTGATGCAGCTGGTGACTGCAGGGAAGTGGTTCGTTCACTTCAAGAGATGCTGACTGGTTGAAATGCTGCCAGCCTGCCAAGGCTTTAGGAGGATGCTCAGCTGTTGGATGAGTCGGGTCTTTTCAGCAGCAGGCAGGGTTTTCTCCCCTCCCCCAGGATGAGCAGGGGGAAGCTTCAAAGGCATGCCCCCTTTGTGAGCTTTCCCAGACCACTTGCTGTACTAGGCAACTGGCCCCCACCAGTTCTGACCCCCACTCTGGTGGGAAACCCTACGCAGGAAAGGAGTGTGTGCCAACACCACCCCTCAGGTGGGAGAGGCGAGGTAAAGCACGACCCCCGGGCTCTGGCCATCTTGAGGATGGGGAGCCCTGCGCAATCACAGCTAGGCTCCTGCCTCCCTCCCACAGGAAAGGAGCAAACTAGGGGGTGTACCCACCCCAGGATAGGGACCTATTGGTCCCTGCCCTTGCCCTACCTGTAACGCTCCTAAATTTAGAACTTAGATGCTCCCTGAACCTTCCTTCCTCAGATCCCAATTGCAACAAGACCTGCCGTGCAGCTGCTAACAAAAGGACACCGCCCCCTGACCTGGCCCAATAACCTTACCGAGCTGTTGATCCTTGAACCTGCTGCTGCGAAACTCCGGCATCTCCTGCGGACAGCGACCTTAAACCCCGGAGGACCTGCCTGCCTTGAACCTTCCAAAAGACTGGGACTCTCACGAGCAGTGGTTCTGCTCAAACAGCAATACCCATAGTGCCAGCCAGGAACTGCCACTCTGCACCAGCCCGGCCTGTGCCTGAGTGATCCAAGACCACAAGGACGTCCCCTCAGTGATTGGGACCTGAACTCCATTGCCCAAAGACCCTCCTAGACGACTCCTGCAGCCTCAGAACCAGGGACCCCTCCAACCGCGACCAGCTGAGGGTAAGATTTCCTGACACCAAAAGGCACCCCTGCACTCCACGGTCCCCTGTGCCTTCCTTTGGGGTACCTACCTCTTCTCCAAGATCCCAACTTACCTCTCAAAGTGGTGGTCGCACCTGACGAATCTTTGTCCCAGAGCCTGCAGCCTTTGTTCACTTTCCCATTCGATAACATTGAGCGCTCGACGGCTCAAAAGCACCCTGCACCAAGCCGTCTTAGTGCCGTTGGAAGTGCAACTACTACCCTACCTTACTCACTCTAGTTCCCCCACTTGCCCTGAGTAAGTGACCAGGAGCTCAGCTCCCCCACTCGCTTGGCCTGCCTGCTTGCAGCCACCAACCAAAGGCCCCCTCGCCTCCATTGGATTGCATTGGGCCTACTCTCTCTGCATTGGGCCTACTCTCTCTGCCCCTGTACCGCTGAGGGTGTAACTACTGTGTTTTTCCGTCCCTGGAAGACCCCCGAGTCTATGCCCAGGACCTTACCTTCACCAGTCGAGTACTCACCTGAAAGCCGATAACTCACTTTCCTTCCATAGGATAACATTGACTGGTTTGACTAGGAAAATCTTCGAAGTGTGAAGTTTTTATTTTTTTAAGACCTTTATTATATAGTTCTGTAAAACACAGCTACATGCCTACAACCCAGGGGCCGGCAGCAATAATCAGATCATTTTTCATTCAACACAGCCCGTTGGCAGGCAATCCTGGGGTCTGGCGGCGCAGCAGAGTAAGACCTATTCAGAACCCCCAATACTTACAAGGATATCCTAGCGGCCTATTCGCTTTGTTTCATTCAATGTTCCAGTTAAAACAAAATGAGTCCAATCAGTCACACGCACTGCATAGTTCATAAAGTTATACACAAATCAAGCATAACAGATTCACCGTACAGGTCTTCCCACATGTCCGTCACGGGACAGGGCCAGTTCTGCTGTTGGAGAGTCACATATTTCCCCCCGATAAGCATTCCAATGCCCCCATTTCTTGTCCCATGTTTTTGGGCATCCTTGAACCTTGTAGACTGTCTTTTCAGCAATCATACATCTAGCCATTTCAGCCACTCAGCCCACCACCAATAGCCTGTCTGGTGATCCACACTTCATTGCTATTGCACGTTTAGCCAGCAGAAAACCTAACGCTGACCAATGTAGCTCCTGTTCATTCAGGTCATTGGCACCCCAGATGTTGAGGACACATTCCCTGAGCAATGGCAAGAGTGGCTTACCCAGGGAGTTACTCATTTTCCGAAGTACTCTGCTCCAAAACTGTGCACCACCGGGCAGTCCCACAATATGTGGTAGAAGGTACCAGGGAGACCACAACCTCGCAGACACAGTGCATCCGGGCGCCTTCCAATCCTGGCCAGGGTAAGGGCAGGCATATGCTTTATGTAGCACCTTCAATTGGATCAACCGAAACCTATGGCTGATTCCCTCTGACATTAAGGCCGAACGCCAGTCTTCCTCATCTAAGGGACCTAGGTCAGCCTCCCACTTGGATCTCAGTGACTGGAAGGGATTAGGGAGATTACATAGCTTGCGATATGTAAGGGAGATGGCCTTCTCGGGGAGGGGTTCTGATAGGAGCCTGTCCTCCAAAGGAGATGAGTCTGGTAAGGTGGCAAGATCCGGGACAGCCGCAAGAATAGCGTGTGTAATTTGCAAATAACGGAAGAATTCAGTTGGCCCCAGAGCATATTTAGTCTGGAGATCACAAAAGGTAAGCAGTTTACCCTTATGAACAAGGTCCCCTATCTCCAAGATCCCAATTGTGTCCCACCTATCGAAGCCTCGAAGGAAGCAGAGGGAACCCAAACTTTGCGCCGACCACAGAGGAGTTGCCCTAGTGATTCTGTTCGACCACCACAAACCTCTATTAGACCTGTGCCAAATAGCTACTGTTGGTGCCATTGGCCCCAAGTATCTAGCTTTAGCTGGTTTACTGTAAAGAGCTCCCAGGTATCCTTCTTGACCAGTCTGACAACTGTCTAAGAGGAGGCCGGATTAAAGGGCGAACCAATGGTTTATAGCCACCAACTGCGAAGCCCAATAATAGAGGCGAAGGTTAGGCAGGGCAATGCCCCGTCATACCATCCCTGGAAAAGTTTACAGAGGGCAATCCGAGCGGCACCCCCGTCCCATAACAAGTCGCAGCTCGCTCTCTACAGACAGGAAATATAAATCGGGAATCAAGAAAGGGCAATTCTGCAGGACATGTAAGAAGCATGGGAGCTCCAGCATCTTAAACAACGCCGCCCTGCCCGGGAGCGACAGTGGGCAACATCACTGCGGAGCCTACGCAGGGGGCCTGACAAGTTGCGATTGTAAAATGCTTTGGAATCTGGTGTAATAAAAATACCAAGATGCATAAAACCCTCCGTGGCTATTGTTATGGAAAACCCTTTGGGCAAACGTGGCGGGGGGCCATGTAACATAGCACCAATTTAGTCCAATTTGTAGAATGTCCTGAGTACCTACCGAAATTAGTAAGAACGTGAAATAGGCTATTAATAGAGGATCGGGGAGATGACACGTATATGAGGATGTCCGCATAGAGGGAGATTTTATCCGTAATGTCCTCGTTCCAGTGCAGGCCTCTAATAGAGACGTCCATGCGGACCCAATGAGCCAGGGGTTCCAGGGTGAGGGCAAACAATAGTGGGGATAGGGGGCAGCCCTGCCTGGTATCCCGATGAAGTTGAAACCTCCGAGATGTGTGGTTGTTGACTCTGACTTGACCCAAAGGTCTCTATAAAGGAGTCTCCCCCAACTAATGAACTGAGGCCCGAAGCGGAAGAGACTGAGAACCTCTAACATATAGCCATTCGATCGAGTCTAACTCGACAAAATGGCCGCGTCTTGTTGCAGAGTGGACCCGCTGCTCATTACATTATGTACCCTGCGAAGATTCAATGCTGTGTTGCGACCCGGATGAAAACCGGACTGGTCATCCTGTATCAGGGTGGGGAGCACTAAGAGAAGGCGATGTGCTAGAAGTTTAGCCAGGACCTTAGCCCCGTACTAATTAAGGAGGTAGGCCGGTAAGAGCTGCAGTCAGAGGGTGGTTTAGTGGGCTTAAGTAGGACCACTATGGAGGCAAGCCTTTGGGCAAGCGGAAGGACCCCGACCTCTCGCCTCTTTGTGAACATATTCTGAAGATGAGGGATAATGTCGGGGACCATGCCCTTCAGAAATTCAACAGGGACCCCGGTGGGGCCCATTGCCTTGCTGGAGTTAACGGCAAACAGTGCTGCAGTTAGCTCCTCTGCCGTGATGTCGGCGTCCAGGGCCACTCTATCTGCATCCGACACATTTGGGAGGCGCACCTCATCCAGAAGTTGTCTGGATTCATCAGATGTGTAGCAATCGCCAGCCGTATAGACCCGTTCCAAGTGGTCTGCAAAGGCATCCGCGATGTCTTTGCATGTCCACAATTGTGGAGCCGTCTGGCTCGATTATGGATGACACCCACCTGGACCCTTGGTCACGACGCTCCAGCCAGGCAAGCATCTTACCTGAGTTATCCCCAAACTCGTAGACCCGATGGCACGTGTGAAGCAGCCGCGCTTGCGCCTTCTCCTGTGACAAGGCCTTATAGACCAGCTGCTGGGCATGGATCCTAGCAGCACTAGCATCTGACGGTCGCGTTATGGGATGCCTCAAGGAGGATGAGGTCAGATTCAGCCTGATGGATCTGCTCGTCGTGTTTCCACAGATAGCCCATCTTAAGATCCAGCGCCTCTCCTTTTATCACCGCCAAATAAGCCTCCCAGAGTGTCTAGTCCACAGACCCAACGTTTTCAGCGAAATATAGTTCAGTGCGTTCTTGCAACGCTTCTCTGATATCTGGGATCTGCATTAGCCAGGGACTGATGATAATTGGGCCCCTTGCGAATTGGTGATTATAGGTGAGGTCCACACTAAGGGGTGAATGATCGGAGATGCCACGGGGAAGGCCCCTCGGGTGAACGAAGCAACCTACGTCCGCAGCAGGGCAAAATAAAAAATCTATTCGAGACCTACTGTTGTGTGCATTATAATAGTCGTGTGCATTCGAATAGTCGTGTGAAATACGGTGTTTGGGTAGTGACGGCGCCATATGTCTTCCAGCCCCATGGCGTGCGCGAAGTCTGCCAAGTCCGAGCTACGACAATGGTAACCTCGCTGGGGCCTTCGGTCAATGTCATCAGACATCGTTACATTAAAATCACCACCTATCACGAGCGTCCCTGGGGAAAGACTTAGTAATTGAGTGCCCAGCTCCTTAAGGGAGTCTCGGACCAAAGTCGGCGGAAGATAAGCTGAGAATGTTCAGTGGGCGCCCCTCCCACGTGGCCTCAGCCAATGCAAAACGGCCTAGGGCAGTGGTTCCCAAACTTTTTTGACCCGTGGCTCCCTTGCCCTAATTCGCAGTTGGCCGTGGCTCCCCCCCCATTTTTTTTACCGGTGGACGGGTGGGTGGGGGATGTAAGCCCGACCTCGGGAGTACTTCCTGTTGCACTCTGACTGCCCCCTCTGTCCATGCCTGTCCCCACGCCCTCAGACTGCCCCTTCCCTCCATGCCTCCTTTCTTCGTGCCCTGAGACTCCCCCTTCTATCCATTCCTGCTCCCTTCGTGCCCTGAGACTGCCCCTTCTATCCATGCCTGCTCACTTCGTGCCCTGAGACTGCCCCTTCCCTCCATGCCTCCTCCCTTCGTGCCCTGAGACTGCCCCTTCCCTCCATGCCTGCTCACTTTGTGCCCTGAGACTGCCCCTTCCCTCCATGCCTTCTCCCTTTGTGCCCTGAGACTCCCCCTTCTATCCATGCCTGCTCCCTTCGTGTCATGAGACTGCCCCTTCCCTCCATGCCTCCTCCCTTTGTGCCCTGAGACTGCCCCTTCCCTCCATGCCTTCTCCCTTTGTGCCCTGAGACTGCCCCTTTCCTCCATGCCTGCTCCCTTCGCGCCCTGAGACTGCTATATACATTTACTCCTGCGTATAGGTGAATATACCAACCTCTCCCCAAGTAACATCAGTCCATTTTTTTTAATGTCAATGGGTACCCCACACTGTACAATGGTTCTGTTCATCAATTCATGCCACGGGCATAGCTATCAGTAGTGCAGCAGATGAAGTGGCACCAGGGCTCATGTATGTTATACTTAGGTGTGGAACGAAAAGCTGGTAATGCACCAAGGATTTGGAACAATATCCCCATATGCCCATATCCATCTGACAGCCCGCACACTACATCGTCATGCAGTAACAGACCACCAACCATCTACCCCCTCCTTTCAAATGTTGACGGAGTCTTTGGCTTTGGCCCTGTACAGAGCTCTGAAAACATTTGGCTAAGTTTGTGCTGTATTAATACCACATACATACAGGCATAATACACTAATCAAACAAAATTGGGGAATTTTCTTAAATATAGAAGACTTGGAGAGACCTTGGCCAAACCCTTCTGCCCACTCTGTGTATAATGAAGTATTTCCTCTAAATAGAACTTCAAAATGTATGTACCTATTTTATCAAGGTTATGATTTAGACTTTTTATGTTTTTCTGCTATCTTCATCAATAAGGTTGCTTCTTGCAAAGGAGCTTCGGCAATCGTTAATCGCTGGCACCTCCTGTGATGTCATTGTCTGTGATGTCACAATGTAAGTAAATCAGAGGAGCTTCACTCATTTCCCTCCAGAAGCCTTGGGCCCTTCAGCCGTGACTGGATCCTGTGACTGGATCCTGGGGCCCCAGGCCAGAGAGGCTTCCTCCTTGATGCTTGAGGGGATATTATTAGAAATACAGCAGAAGGAGAAGCTGAATTACCAAGATTATATTAGACAGAACAGCATGAAGCAGACTCCAGGTGTCAGTGGGGGCGAACCATTTTTTCTTATTCAGATAATCAAGTAGACCTGTCCATGAAAGAAAAAAAGCCTCTGCTTGGATTTATGGTTGAATATAGGCACTGAGATATTCTATTCGAAGGACTATAGAAGATTAGCAGACCAATCACTTGAGAAAACCCGCTTCAATAATGTGCAGCTAACCGCTCTGGACAGCATGTTAAGCATCTAATTACACGAGCTGTGCACTCTACAGCAGTTGTACCTCACTACATATCCCAGCATACAGCTCTTCAAAGCAGCTGTGATTCAGACAGTCATCAGCATCTCCTTCTGAGGACCGACCTCGTTCCTTTCACAGCCGGTGTTGCAAGCACAGCCAGCCACCGATGTGGCGACCAGTAAGGGGACAAAGCTGACCCTCAGCAGCCCCTCAGCTCCTTACACGTCAAGAGGCCTGTGCTCGCGGAGCAGTGAGGGGACCTGGCGTGTGCTCCACCAGCACAATGGTTCCTGGTTGTCCCCTCCCTGCTTGCCTGCCCGCGGATTTAAAACTATCCACACCCCAACTAGGCAGAGTGCCTGTCGCCCTCCCAACCATTACAGGGGTACCTGCTGAGCCGTGGAAGCTTCTCGCCTGATTCAAGGAGATTTTTACCCGATACAGTGGAATCTGGAAAAAAAATGTCAGAGCACATCAACGCCTTACCGAAGGAATCTTTTGGTATACATTCTCAGTTTCTGTCCGGTCCATCGAAATGAGCCTGCCGGGAGAAGAGATACTAATGAAGCCGCAACTCACCTCACACCACCGCCTTGGCGTGAAGGGCGCCGATTAGACGAGCGAGCTCCGGGTCGTGACACATAGTAAACCACTTGTGGTGGAGAGTTTTCAAATCTCATCTTCGTTAGTTCCAGTGAACAGTTCCCAACTCTCCGGCCGATCTTCGTACCATTGGCGTTCCGGAGAGAGATTGCGCTTCTTCGGTGATATCCCAACTTTTCGCCAGCCCTCCAGCCAATCCCACACTTTGTCCGGCGACAGGAAAAACAAAGCTTTACCGTCCATTTCAACTCGCAGCCTCGCTGGAAAGAGCATAGAATACTTGACGCTTTTATCCCGGAGGGCTTTCTTAACTTCTAGAAAGCTGTCTCTGTGCCTGTACCTTCATTGTGAAGTCCGGAAACAGTGTGATGCGGGTATTCTCTACTAGTAGAGGTGGGCCTGAGCGAGCCGTCTGGGGGATGGTATCTCGATCTCTAAAGTTGAAGACCCTCGCAATGATGGGGCGAGGTGGAGCCCCTGGTTTCGGTTTCCCTCCTGGGACCCTGTGGGCCCGTTCAATTAAGAAGTAATTGGAGAGGTTCTTGGGCTGGAGGTGTTTCATAATTAGGTCTTCAACAAACAGGTCAGCAGCTGGCAGTTCCATTCTTTCCGGCACGCCTAGGATACGGATGTTGTTTCTTCGTGCCCGACCTTGATAGTCGTCCAGAAGGTCACCCATTTGCTTTTGTTGTTTTTGAAGCTGGGCCATTTGTTGCTGGAGGGTAGAGGTGTCTTCAATAAGAGCTGCGGTTTTGACCTCTACATCTTTGACTGAGTCCATTTTTCGCAAGTCTGCTCTCAGTAGGTTCACCTCTATGTTGACTGAATCAATTCGGGTTTCCAAGGAGGACCGGACCCCTGCTATTGCCTCCATGACGTCTTCTAGGGTTAGAGATTTCCCTCCTGGCGAGGGAGATGTGGGGGGTGGGTCCCTGGAAGAAGTCTCTGCCTTGTTGTCTGCTTTGGGGCCCCAGGAGAGCTAATTAAGTTGCCTCTGGTTCGACTCACAGTATTCACAAGCGCCAAAGGCGGATCGATCCGGTCGCGGGGTCTTCGGCATAGAAGCCGGGGTCTTGCATATTTGTCTCCCCGGGGCCGTGGGCGGCTGCACTCCGCCTTCCCAATAAGGCTCACCTGGACCGTCTGGTGGCTCGGCAGGCAGCTCTACATTCGCGGCGGGAGTCTGCTCTGCTCCGTTCAGCGATGGGGGCCGTGCCGAGCTGCTACCGGTTCAGGTTCTTCACTGTAAGCGGCGCTTCAAGGCCTGGGCTCCGTAGCTGGCGCCATCTTGTGTGCGACCGGAGGCGCACTTAACCCGCTCTGTTCTTCTTGATGGCACCGTCCGCCCAGCCTGCTCCGGGTCAGATGTGTGCACCACCGGTTGCTCTTGGTGGTCCTCCCATTGTAGAGGGGTCCCCCGATCAGGATAACTGATTATTGGGGTGGATTCTCAGGCGAGGGCCGGGAGCCGCTTCAGCAAGCGACCATTCCCTCTGGCTGCTAGCCACGCCCCTCCTAAGTGTGAAGTTTTGAAACTTTAAAATATCTAAAATCAGACGAATAACTAATTCCGGACTACTCACCTGTGATCAGGAGAGGAGCTAGTACTGTACCTTTTAGCCCAGTGCTGAACCTCAAAAGTAATTATAACTGTACTTACCAGTAACCTGAATTTTCTTCCATAGGAAGCATTGACTGTTTTTCTGTGAAATTTCTTCTTAGTGTCTATTTTTGCAAACTACAAATATTCCTTAATCGTACCAACTGCTAAAACGTAATTACTTGCATGTCTTGGGTAGAGATCACAGTGCAGAACCTAGGAGTCCAGTACTGGATTACCAGAATAACGAGAACCTACTTTACCTGTGACTTGAATTTCCTTCCATAGGATAACATTGCTAGTTTTTCACTGAAGTTTGTCAACTTTGAAAATAAATTTCTATTCTTTAAAAATGGCAACTGTAACAAACGCTTTTACTTAACTGTTTATAGCTTAGGTCCTGGGACTGAATCCAGGATACAGGACTGAATCTAGGATCCAGTCCTGTGGTTAGAAAAGTAATCCTTACAGTAATCAACTGCATTTATGTAGAAAAACTAATTGAGCTAAATGTTAAATTGTGTTTAGAATTGTGTTGCCTATTGCAACCACTGTAACTATTGTGCTTACAAAGTTTATAGCCTTTCTGCAAAGTAACTACCTGAAGTCACTCATATTGAGAAGTATATTTTGATACCAGTTGGTTCTGAAATAAAACAACTATCTTTTGATATAAAAACAATTGGTCTAGAGTTCAGTTCTTGAGTGTGTGAAACCTTTTGCTGACTGAGTGTGTACAACAAATGCTTTACACTGTCTTCTGATACTGCCTTAGTCTCTAAAGTGGTAGCTTGGTCGAGCAGTAAGGTCAGATATGACTTTAACCTCTGTTATACCTCTGGTGATTGGGAACTCTATACACACTGTACCTTACTTTGGTCCAGTGTGTATGTGTGTGTGTGTATATATATATATATATATATATATATTCAATTCAAAATGACCCGGCAGCCGCTGAGCTCCGGTATGCTCACAGCCACTTACGAAGGCGGTCCATGTGTGGGTTCCGAGCCCGTAAATCAACTCCAATTTCTGCAGCTTTCACTTTCCAGAAACACACGGACACTTCTTGATGGAAAACAGCCTTTATTTTACTTCAAAGGCAACCAAACTCAACGCGTTTCGGGAACTCTCCTCCTTTAGAGTTGATAGATGGAGATATATATCTCTCCATATCCCCTTCTTACACCTGGCACCTGCAAGAGGGTGAGACGAGGGTAGAGAGACTGGGTTCAGTGTCATGTACTGTCCTAACTTCCCAGGATACCAATGGGCGCCCCAGAGTGCACCTCCACCCATAGAGGGGACCCAATCTAGACGTGCCATTCAAAAACGTTCCCATGTGCAGGCAAAGCGTGAGAAATAGATGGCTCCATATCTGTGGCCATTGTGGGAGGACTGGGGAGCACCCAGGACTGGAGCAGTCGCGGCTCGCATACTCACAGGGGGAGGTGGGTGTCGGGGGGGTCGGGGGGGAGGAGGAGGAGGAGGGGGGGTGGTTAAAATAAAGGAAACTTCTTACCTGACTTGCCTGGGTCCGCACCGCCTCTACTCCTGGGCCGAAGTCCTGCCCTGACTCGTCCATTTCTAACATTGACCCAGCTCTCCAACAGCTGTGGAACCCTTCCCTAGATACATGGGGAGTGTGGTGCTTCCCCTCGCGGGCGGTGCTGCTCGTCTCTGTAGGGCATTCTTGACTCCATTGTCTCACGGGCAGGGCAGGGCAGTGAGTGAATGGTCTCACTCTCAGCCAATCCAGACGCTGCATTAGCAGTGCCAGGTTTGGCTAGAGCAGTTATACTCACCACCCATAGAAGACCGGGGGCTTCTGCACCTCGCACTCCTAAGGGTGGGGAACTTCAACTTGGGTCAAGGCAGGGGAAGGCTAGTTAGTGCACATTTTCGGGCTGGTCCTAAAAATGACAAGCCCAAAATCGAACATGCGCACTGTATTGCTGGTGCTGCCGCTGTGGTGCGCTTGACCTGGCTGTCACTCCAACACAGGAGTGTTGCCGCAGCCCCACGTCCGATTGTCTCTGGGTGTGGCCCAATTCATTGTGAGCCGTGGCCCAACCTGGCTTTAAATTTGAGTAATTACTCAAGCAACAACCGGAGTGAGCAGAGAACAATGAATGGGGCTGCATTAGTGGGGCAACACCCCAGTGCCCCAATGGACGCACCACCCCTGGGGCATTGAATTTGAAACCTAGGACAGGCCCTGGTGTGTGTGGCATGTCCTGATAGTGAATTTTAGTCTACTTCGTTTTTCACTAGTGCAAGGCTACCTGTTCCCCATAGGCCAGAGTGGGCAGTTTGATTATAACATCCTATAATAATCCTAACTGACTCAGGGAACATAGTTGAACTTCGAGTTTAGTATGCCTGAACTCAGAATGATAAAATACATCTCTTAGTGAAGTTGGTTTTAACATTGTGTTTGAAAATACCACTTATTTTTGGGGGGGAAGAGCTACGATGGCAAACAAGATGGCTGCTTAGGTTCCCGGCTCCGCCGACCTCCGTATTCCGCCACAAGATCCTGTACGATATCCTGATCTTACACCCAGCCTCTGCCTGGGTGAAGCGTTCCTAATTCCAGCGGTGAAATTCCCAAGCTTTTATCGGTTGATTTCACAGACTTACACGGAGTTAAAGATGGTGGCCTGTTCCAGCGGTGAGGCCGGGGCCTCGAGTGATTGCATGGCCAGGTTGTAGTGCAACATCGGCTGAGAGACCCTGGCAGGGTCCGGTCCATCGTAGTTGAGACTTTGTCTATGCCCGAATTTGGTGGTGACTGTTTTCTTGCCCAGCGTTGAGAGAGAGGTGACCTGCTGCTGCGGACTGTGTGTGGGAATCCCCGTTCCGCGGACCCGGTATAGATCCCTGCCGGGGTTCGGCGGTTCGGGACCCCGGACTGCAGTGCTGTACTGGGTTTTCCCGGCTGTGGATAACTACGGGTCGCCGTCCACGTTTGCCCTCTCATTATCCTGTTCGTCCCCCCCCGAAAAAGCCGGATTCGCCCAGGGAGTCGATTGTGCCTGCTATCGAACTTGACATCATGGATCTAACGGCGTCTGGGCTAACACTGAGATCAATTTTGGCAGAACTTTGGGCGTTTCATGCACAAGTGGATGTCTTCATGACTAAAATGGATGCAAGTCTGACTAGGATTCTGTTCGAGGTACCGGACCCTGCCCTACGGTTGAACCAGCAAACAGCCACTCACGCCGCGGCCCTTTTGACTTTGTGCAAGGACCCCGTATGGGACCGTGAACGGATGTTAATATCGAATCCAACGTATGGCGCCCTGGAAGATGGTGTCCCCGAGACCATGAGTGTATCACCGTACCTTTCATCATTGTTGACTTTGGAGGTATCGAATGGCGTTCCCCCCCGGAACCCTGTGTTGTAAACTCTTCCCTCATCTTGTGGTTTTATCCCCCGTTTCTGGACGTTCCATGGTTCCGGGGCAAGAAACATCGGGACGGTCCAGTTTGGAGAGGGGAATTTTCCACGCGTGAAGTCCTCGTGGAGTTACCAGCTACATGGGGTAACGGATTGACTTTCGATGCTTTCCCCCTCATCTATGACTCGTTTGTGTCTTCATGGGTTTCTCGAGGGAGCGTTTGTGTGCTGATTCGAAAGGGACAAGGTTGAGTCAATTAAATTGGGATGGTTTGGAACACTTGTTATGGAAGTTTAAATTGTAACCGTCTAAATATAGAGGCTGGGCGGTGTATCACGGTGACCCTTATTGTCTTTTGAAAGAGTTGCTATTCGTCCGTCTTTTTCTGCAAGGGGTGTCTGTGTTTTGGCGGGGGAGCCAAAGGGCCGGGAACATCGTATGACTATGCCCTCCTCCATTCTTCCTCTTCTTCCTCCTTCTTTTAGGGTTCTTTTAGGGTTTAGGTTAAGGGGCGACAGGCACGCTGCTAGTGGGGTTGGGCTATAGCCATCGGCAGGGGTGCAGGGTGGGGGGGTCGGAGGGGGGGGGTTTATTTTTCCTTTTTTATTTTGTATGGCCTTTTTCTCCCTTCCCATATATTCCTTTAGGATCAGAATGATTTGTGCTTTATTTTGATTTCACTGTGACCTGAAATTAGTGTTCATGCTGCTCATGTTGTTACTGTTGGTTATGTGCAAATGCTTTACACACTGCCTCTAAGATAAGTCAGACTCCTCGTGCCAAGCTACCAAGGGGGTATTTTAGGAGTGCAAGCCCTTGCCAACTAGAGACCCCCATTTCAGGGTATTTCTGACTCCTCGGCGGGATTCACCTACAGGGTGATCATTGAGCACGGTTGTCTGACCCCAGCGAGTTGCTGTTCGCCCTACTGCTCCACGGACATGATTTTACACATGGTCTTTCTTAGCGCTTTGAACCCAGTTGTGTATGATCTGTGCTATAGAAAACAATCATGGCTTTCAATCGTCAAGAATAGCTTGTTTCGGTCTACAAATGCCTGTATTTTGAGGAAACACAGTTCATTAAAGTATACCCTTTCCCATGTATCTATTTCTTCTAACTGGGAGATCAGCTCCATTTATGTATGCTTCTCATCCAAGACAAAAGCGCACTGAAGTGGCCAATGACACTCTAAAAAGGATCGGAAACAAACACCCCACACCAGTTCTTGCATTAAAATGCCCCATTCTCTTCTTTCCCCTAGCGAAGCACCACTCAGAGTGTCTCCCAGGACCCCGGTGCTGAAGGCACCTCCCTGCCTCGGAGAGAGTTCAACACCGCAAAGAGACACTCCTTATAGCAACACTGCACCCTGCTTTAATCCAGAGGCGAATTAAGCTTTAGATGAACGAGTAAAACACAGGAATCGGAAAGACCAGGGCTAATGTTCTGTTGAGTGCTCGTATGCATGCGTGTATGGATGTGCACACCGCATTGGGTAAACACGCTGCCTCGAGGCACACTGCGTCCATGGGGATGATTTGGGGAAAAAAGGAAATCTCGAATTACTGTCACTGCGAGGAACTAGAACAGATCCAGTCAATGCGTTGATATTTTCTACCACAGGTACAATGGTGTGCATTATACACATATTCACATACAGTGGTTTAGAGAAAGCGCTGCCAATGTTTGTCATCAGGCAGTGAGTGGCCAGAGCTGCCGACTTTGAATCTGAGGAACCAGGTTCAAGTCTCTGTGTCATTTCATCCTGTGATCCTGGGCAACTCACTTAATCCTCCCGAGCCTAAAAAACCGAATGCGAATAGACCATGGCCCATGAAGAGCTCCCTGTTTGCTAAGAGTTAAATAAACAAGCTGGTGGTCACACCTGCACAGGAGACCCTCCTGTCCTTCTGCAGTAAGAGAAACTCATTAAAAACAAGCATTGGCATAGCCTATAGTTCTCTCTTTTGGGACCTTGTAAGTATTTAGTTATGCAGTCAAGTCAAGTCAAGTCATGGAATTTGTATAGCGCACTACATACCCAGAGGGTTTCAAGGCGCTTAGGAAGGGGAGGAGGGTTACTTGTCAAATATCCATGTTTTAAGTTGCTTTCTGAATGCTAGGTGGTTCTGGGTAAGGCGAAGGTACGCGGGGAGTGAGTTCCATGTTTTGGCAGCCAGGTATGAAAAGGATCTGCCTCCCATGGTGGTCTTGTTGATGCGAGGTACAGTGGCGAGGGCTTGGCTGGAAGAGCGTAGTTGGCGGGAGGGGGTGTAGAAGGACAGTCGTGAGTTGAGGCAATCTGGTCCGATGTCGTAGAGTGATTTGTGTGCGTGGGTAAGCAGACGGAAAGTGATCCTCTTATTGACGGGTAGCCAGTGGAGGTCTTTAAGGTGACCGGAGATGTGTTCGTTGGGGGGGGGGGGGTCCTGTAGATGGACATAGGCTATAACAAGCACTGGAAATGCAATAGGTCTCGCATTAGGAAAGTTTGAGCTATTGGTATTGCAAATGACACTTTTTTTAAAATTTGTGTTGGTTTTGAAAGTAGCAAAATTAATAGCTTTGTCAGTTACAATGTCAATAGTTTTAACTTTTGCAAATGTGACACCTATAGCATTTGTAATGCAATGTGTTGTATTTACGTGACTTAGATGTCTTGATATTACAAATAACAATGGCTTTTAATTGTGTAAATAATTAATACTTAAATAAGTTATTGTCATTTATAATGGCAATAGCTTAAACGTTTGTAAATAACTTTTGTGAAGATTATGTTCAGTGTATTTTATTGTGACGAAAATACAAGAACATTGCATTTGCACCTACACACGCGCGCACACACACACAGATGTGGTAGTGGTGGATCTGGGGATATGGTGGTGGTGGATGTGGTGGTGATGGTGGATGTGGTGGTGGATGCGGTGGTAGTGGATGATGCGGTGGTGGTGGTGGTGGATGCGGTGGTGGTGGATGTGGTGGTGGTGGATGAGGTGGTGGTGGTGGATGAGGTGGTGGTGGTGGATGAGGTGGTGGTGGTGGATGAGGTGGTGGTGGTGGATGAGGTGGTGGTGGTGGATGAGGTGGTGGTGGTGGATGAGGTGGTGGTGGTGGATGAGGCGGTGGTGGATGCGGCGGTGGTGGATGCGGCGGTGGTGGTGGATGTGGTGGAGGATGAGGTGGTGGTGGTGGTGGTGGTGGTGGTGGTGGTGGTGGGTGTGGTGGTGGATGCGGTGGTGGATGTGTTGGCGGTGGATGTCATGGTGGATGTGGAGGTGATCGTGGATGTGATGGCGGTGGTGGATGCGGATGTGGTGGTGGTGGATGTGGTGGTGGTGGATGTGGTGGTGGGGGATGTGGTGGTGGGGGATGTGGTGGTGGTGGTGGATGTGATGGTGGTGGTGGATGTGATGGTGGTGGTGGATGTGATGGTGGTGGTGGATGTGATGGTGGTGGTGGTGGGGGATGTGATGGTGGATGTGGTGGTGATGTGGTGGTGGTGGATGTGGTTTATGTGGTGGTGGATGTCATGGTGGATGTGATGGTGGATGTGGCGGTGGTGGTGGTGGATGTAGTGGTGGTGGGTGTGGTGGATGCGGTGGTGGTGGATGCGGTGGTGGTGGATGTGGCGGATGTCATGGTGGATGTGAAGGTGATGGTGGATGGTGTGGTGGTGGATGATGGGGTGGTGGATGATGGGGTGGTGGATGATGGGGTGGTGGATGTAGTGGTGGATGTCATGGTGGATGTGGTGGTGGATGTGGTGGAGGTGGATGTGGTGGTGGTGGATGTGGTTGTGGTTGTGGATGTGGTGGCGGTGGATGGGGTGGTGGTGGATGTGGTGGTGGATGTGGTGGTGGTGGATGTGGTGGTGGTGGAAGTGTTTCTATGCGCTATGTAACTAGTTGTCATATAAAGCTCTCCAGTATCTTTAGGTCGAGTTCACGCTATATGAAGCTGCAAAAAAAAAAAAATCCCAGCTATATATATTCCACAGATACCAGTTAATAGCCTGACTGCTTCTGTTTGAAAGCTCATCTGTTTCCAAAACAAAATTTTCAGTAGGGTGATGCCAGTGGATCGATTACGGGGAGAAGAAATATATTACAAAAATTTCCACAATAACTCAAAATAAATGCAGAATTGCTAAAATATTGATTATAAACTACTCCTGTCAAAAACGAGTTAATGACAGATTTTTTTTAATGTAATTTTCTGGTGTCCTTTAGTATGAGGAAAAACACACTGCTGTATTTTTCTTCTTCCGAGATTTATATTATTGACGATCTTTCTAACTGTCACATCAGCTGCCTGTAATCATTTTTGGCTGCAACACTTGTAGTTTTGAATATAGGAAGATTGTTGCAATACGATGCACTGAAATAAGTTTAGTAAAACAAAAAGTTTTCCCGCTGGGAAGTATTATAACCTGTTACTAGATCAGGATTCGAACTCACAACCATAAATCACAACATTCATTTTTGTGGAACTAAAACACTTACCAAGAAGGAACATATACAAACAAGTTATAAAAAAGTTGCAATTTATTAAAAATAATTGGTTACAAAATTTATCGACAAGGTTATCAATTAAAAACATATATAGCAAAAAAATCCCAAACCTATACACAATATTAAAACACAATCAGAGCCACCTAACGTGGACGTGGAGAAATTTTGGAAAGACACTGCTATCTATCTTTTTCATTTCATTTCGGACATCTAGTTTGACAACAATGGAAGGAATGTTGTTCCTTTGGACCAGAATTGTTGTTGGCAACGCCGAATATGAGTTTAAGTTATGGCGTCGACGCGTTTCGGAAGCTTCAACTTGATAACGGCTTCCTTCCTCAGGACCAGTTTATATTTTTATTCTCCACAACGTGAACCAGTTAGTCCTAATGCACAAAAATATACAATACAATGCAACTATTATACTGACATGCGGTGTATTATGGATTACAAGTAAATCATATTGCTGTACTTTGCTACTGATTTAACTCCATTCATTTTTTATTCCCCTGTTGTTTTAACAAAATATTTCAAAAGATATATTAAAACTGAACCACTGGCTCTTAACGAGAGGTTACTGATAAAACCATAAAGACTTGCCCAACCATGGTTTGTACATTTTTCTCTATCTTTTTTTTTGTATAAAAACTGACAGTACCCATTTTTTCCACAATGCATAAAAATATTTAAAAAGCCCTATATGTTACACTATAGTCTATTGTTTTTACTATTGCAACAATCCTCAAATGTAGCCTTCTGGTTTGTGTTGTCCACATCTTTTAGTCCCATACATAACCATACATGCATCTTTCATACCAATAAGTTCATATTGAGCACTGACCAGAATGGTTCTGTTGCTCGTAGGGATCTACCCAGATTGTAGCTCCTTATAGTTTGTGAAGTCATCAAACTTTTTGTACTCCGATCTAGGATTTGGAGGAATATAATGTTTAGTGAGGCAAACCCAAATCTTACTGTTTTTTTAAGCAGTTTATCGGTTCGCGTTTTTTTAATATATATGTATTATTACCTTGAGTGCTTTTGTTTAGCAACTTCTCCGTTTGAAAAATAATAATAATAGTAATCCAAAGGCAGAACTGGCTCCAACCTGCATAAATTGCAGAGAGTGAATTAGTATATTACCCCTTTTAGAGTTACTAGGTTCGTAATAAATTGCAGGGAAAACCTCCTATGTATTCATATCCAGTTTAGTATCTACCTCTTTTCGACTGTGCCAACCGGCGTGCTTAATTAGATGGCTCCCCTCTTAGATATAGAGATTTGGTTAGAAGTACATTTTATCTCATTTTATAATATACAATAAAACATATGTTTTACAGTATAAAACGATTCGAAAAAACGATTCCAATCGGAGGGGAGCCATCTAATTAAGCACGCCGGTTGGCACAGTCGAAAAGAGGTAGATACTAAACTGGATATGAATACATAGGAGGTTTTCCCTGCAATTTATTACGAACCTAGTAACTCTAAAAGGGGTAATATACTAATTCACTCTCTGCAATTTATGCAGGTTGGAGCCAGTTCTGCCTTTGGATTACTATTATTATTATTTTTCAAACGGAGAAGTTGCTAAACAAAAGCACTCAAGGTAATAATACATATATATTAAAAAAACGCGAACCGATAAACTGCTTAAAAAAACAGTAAGATTTGGGTTTGCCTCACTAAACATTATATTCCTCCAAATCCTAGATCGGAGTACAAAAAGTTTGATGACTTCACAAACTATAAGGAGCTACAATCTGGGTAGATCCCTACGAGCAACAGAACCATTCTGGTCAGTGCTCAATATGAACTTATTGGTATGAAAGATGCGTGTATGGTTATGTATGGGACTAAAAGATGTGGACAACACAAACCAGAAGGCTACATTTGAGGATTGTTGCAATAGTAAAAACAATAGACCATAGTGTAACATATAGGGCTTTTTAAATATTTTTATGCATTGTGGAAAAAATGGGTACTGTCAGTTTTTATACAAAAAAAGATAGAGAAAAATGTACAAACCATGGTTGGGCAAGTCTTTATGGTTTTATCAGTAACCTCTCGTTAAGAGCCAGTAGTTCAGTTTTAATATATCTTTTGAAATATTTTGTTAAAACAACAGGGGAATAAAAAATGAATGGAGTTAAATCAGTAGCAAAGTACAGCAATATGATTTACTTGTAATCCATAATACACCGCATGTCAGTATAATAGTTGCATTGTATTGTATATTTTTGTGCATTAGGACTAACTGGTTCACGTTGTGGAGAATAAAAATATAAACTGGTCCTGAGGAAGGAAGCCGTTATCAAGTTGAAGCTTCCGAAACGCGTCGACGCCATAACTTAAACTCATATTCGGCGTTGCCAACAACAATTCTGGTCCAAAGGAACAACATTCCTTCCATTGTTGTCAAACTAGATGTCCGAAATGAAATGAAAAAGATAGATAGCAGTGTCTTTCCAAAATTTCTCCACGTCCACGTTAGGTGGCTCTGATTGTGTTTTAATATTGTGTATAGGTTTGGGATTTTTTTGCTATATATGTTTTTAATTGATAACCTTGTCGATAAATTTTGTAACCAATTATTTTTAATAAATTGCAACTTTTTTATAACTTGTTTGTATATGTTCCTTCTTGGTAAGTGTTTTAGTTCCACAAAAATGAATGTTGTGATATATGGTTGTGAGTTCGAATCCTGATCTAGTAACAGGTTATAATACTTCCCAGCGGGAAAACTTTTTGTTTTACTTAACAGTACATTGGCGCTCCATTTCCCTCTGGGTAACATAGAGCCCCTCTCTTCTTGTTTACACTGAAATAAGTTTAACCACAGGGGAGTCATACATGACCTGCTTAATATAAATCAGAACTTTTTTCCACGTTGTATTTTTGCTGTTGGGCCTTGTGCATTGTTTAACCGTGTGTCCCCACTTCCACAGTGCGAGGAGCTGGTGAGCCTCCTGCTGAATACAGTGATGCTGTCAGTGCCGCTCTCTGGAACGTCAGAGCGGAACCTGATCAGCTTCTCCCACAGAGAGTATTTCTACAGCTTGTTTTCAGAAACCATCAACACTGAGTTACTGAAGAACCTGGACACTGCAGTCCTCCAGCTAATGAAAGCTGCAATGGTCAACGCAAAGATGGTATGCATCATGGTGGGATTTCATAGCAGAGGTGGTGGGACATTGAATACAAAAAATGTCGACCTATGATATTACAAATCTTAGAAAACAACTTTTCAGCCAAATGTTATAGCCTACATATGTAAATTACATAGTTTTAGATTTATAGTTCTTCTGCAAGTCTTGCACAATTAATATTCTGCAATTTTCAGTCATTCGCATATTGTCTGAGCCTTGCTTTCTCCCTCTGCGAGTTCACTCGTTCTCGATAGTTGCGCATATTCAGCCATTTGTACAGCATCTACATCGGCCATTTAAAGAGTCATAAACTGCAAAACTGGGCTAGAACATGACGGGAATGGAAGCAAAGAGGGGTAGTAAAGACGATTAGCTCACGACAAGCGTTCACTCAAGGAAGCAAAGCAAACAGCTGGAGAAGAGAGAAAACGGCAGGAATCGAAGTAAAGAGGAGGATGCAAGGAGAGGTACAGAGGGAGTTAATGATAGTAACGTTGAAAGTTCACCCAGACCAGCGGGAGGAAAGGAGAGACGAGGTGGAGAATGAGGAGAGGGACAAGGCTCCGTGGGAGGGGGAGCAAAGGGAAACACGAGAAGAGAAATGCAAACCAAAGTAGATGCATAAAAGGAGACACGGCCGGCGGCCGTGAAACTGAAAGTCCGGCCGGCCGGCCGGCTGGTTGTGAATAATTAGGGGATGAGTGCATGCTGATAAGCTTGTGGGAGGGAGGCTGGGCTGCCTTTGATGTGGTAATGCCAGGCAGGCAGGCAGGCGGCTGGTGGCATTGTGCACGCGCTTTTTAGGGCTTGCGCAATGACCTAAAAAGCACCTGCACTGCGTGGAATCGCCAGTGGAATCGTGCTTGGTTAAACGCTGTTTAAGCCCCTATAGAGCTTCGCCAGCTTTGCGCATGCGCACAGCAGGCAAGCCCTAAAAATAAACGTTATTTAAAAAATAAACAATAAAAAAAGTAGTCCCTAAGAAGTAGCGCCGGCCGTGTGCGCTAACAACGTGGACGTGTGTGCTGACATCATCTAGCTTGGGGAGGAGCGGTGGACAGCAGCGGTGAAGTCCGGCTGAGATACATGAAGCGCGGGGAGGAGCGGAACATGTGCGGCTCAGAAGTGATGGGAGGAGGCGGAACAAGGAGCGGTGAAGTCTGGCTGAAGGGAGGAGGCGGAACGAGGAGCGGTGAAGTCGGGCTGATGTGAGGAGGCAGAACGAGGAGCGGTGAAGTCGGGCTGAGGTAGGTGAAGCGCTGGGAGGAGGCGGAACGTGTGCGGCTGAGGGAAGCGCGGGGAGAAGTGGAAATGTCGCGGCGGACGTGGGCCGGGGCGGGAGTGCACGCAAGGCGGAATGTGTGCGGCTGAGTGAAGCGCGTGGAGGAGTGGAAATGTTGTGGCGGGCGTGGGCCAGGGCGGGAGTGCACGCAAGCCTGATATGCTGCCCCCAGCCCCTTCTGCCCCATTTTACTGATTTTATAACAATACAATTCTCGTGTTCCACAGTGTTTATCTTGTACAGTGTGTGGCAAATCCAATGCCATAAGCAAGAATTGTAAAACCTTCCAACTATTCCCCCCCTGGACTCAACATAACATCATATATTTGTAAATTTGTCTCCAATACCATACAATGTCTAGTAGTTATTTACGCTAGCAGATGGACATTTCAATACATAAATATTGCTCAAATTTTACAGCATTCTGTATCCTCCCACACGTAGTGGGGGGACCATGATTGCCTCTCCCATCTATATGTTCCCCCCCTCTGTCTGTAAATCTATGCTCACAAGTTCCTCCAGTTAGGTGTTCCATTCTAGCGAGATGGGTATCATTCACAACCCCCTGTGCTCCTTGCGCTGAAACTCAGCTCCCTCCGCCTTACCCCATCTGTTCACCTCATTATACCAGTCTAAGGTAGGGGGCGATCGTGCTGCCTTCCATCGCATAGTGATATTCCTTTTAGCCAGTATCGGTGCTAGCTGTGCAAATCTACTGGCAGGGCTACTCCTTTTCTTGCCCTTCGGCCCTAAACCTATTAAGCTACATACCCTACATACCAGTGTCCCAACATTCCGTATTGGGGCTACGTCTTTCACTAGTTTGTGCACCACCGACCAGTAGTGGGTTAATCTCGGGCAGTCCCATATCATGTGTATTAAACCCGCATTTGAGGAGTGACAATTTAATGATGTCTTGTAAAGCGCATGAATCACCCCACATGGGGTATCTCCGTGCTGTAGACCGCTGGGGAACCTGGCTTTCCCTGTGAGATAGTCCCTACTGGGTATTTCCAAGGTGAAATCAGGCATCCCCGGCGTATGTGGGGGGCCATTGTGGAGATGAGGCAAGCTAATGACCATTGTGATCCCTGGTCAGAGTAGGCACCGAGGCAAAAATTATCGAGTCCGCTGACCCTGGTCCACGACAATGGTCTGGTACGAAACTTTTTCTTAAGTCTGTCGGGGCACCCTATTAATGTCTGGCGTACTAGTTGTCTCTATTTAATCTGTGTGCATCTCCTTCCGGGTGTTTTGTCTGGAAACACTCTTTTTATGATAATCATAAAAATAATAAAAAAATACAGACGAGACACAATAGACTATAAACTGTAAGAAGTATATAGCTGGGCAGAAGTTTACCATCAAAGAAAATGGCAACAACCTAATACTATAACAAACACGGACGGAGTAGGGCCCGAGAGGATATTTAAAGACCAAGTACACAGTTATAACCCCTTACAGCATACTATAACAACAAACAATAACTGTGGGTCTGCATGAAACTAAGGACTCTGCATATAGAGAAGTGTCAACCATGTTGTAAAGTACAAAAGGGACTAATCACACTGTGATATATGTACCCATCAGTTACGCACTCTGAAACGCCCTGTTGTCATCATTTGGGCGATTTCACAAAGTGGTATGTCCACATTGCACATACCACTAGTCAACACACAGTGGTAACCGGAAGCAGTGCTCAAAACAATATGTGTGAGTGAAAGTGTAAGATTAAAAATGGATAGTGGAAACACAAATAATTTTAATGAAAAAGTAACCACTTCCAAGATTAAAAACCAAATATGTGCAAAGTAACAGTAGTTTGTAACAAATATCTACTGCATGTTATTAAAGCTCGACATGTTTCTGCAGTGGATAGACCCAACCGGGGTCTTCTGCTTCTTCAGGACCAAAAATCTACTTTGCGACTGCTTCTAAAGTGAGTTAGTGCAAAAAGGAAAAGTAAATTGAATATCACCTTAGTAAGTCCTCTCACTGTTCTGTTAGAGTGATGCACAGGTGTTGGAGACACATATAAAAGAAAACAGAGATGAAAGGATAACATATTATTCTTAGAGTTATCTCTCCTTAGTTGCAAAATAAAGTCTAGTAACTTATAAGTTTGTACTATATACAAAGCATATTGCCCAACCATTTTTTAATTGGCTACTCCTCTCACTCACCAGAAGAATGAGGGACCAGCGCCACTCCTCACCTGGCTACAGCTCAGGAATTGGGGGCACCGCTCTAATTTGAAATCATAAAAACGAAAGTGAGAAAACCCCACTAGACAGCTGCTGTTCCAAATCTGAACAAGATCATCACTAAGTATGCAAAATTATGATGATATCAATGTCTATAACAGTCAAAGCCCTATGTTGTGCTACAATGTCATATCTCACTCGACATCCACACACGGCTTTTATATGATATTTCACAGTTGTAAGCCCTTGATCTCCTAAAGTTGGTAAAAAGGGTTTTTTTTGTGCTCTCTGTCTACCCCAGTAATTTGTGGGCACATGGGTAGGGAGGCTGTTGCTATAATGCCTCACTAGGATTTTTAAAATGTAAGCCCTTGATCCTCTGTATTTAGTAAGAGAAGATTAGTATTCTGTCTATCTGGCTTAAAGCGGCCGTACGAGTAAGGAGGATTTGTTAAGGGGCTCACCGCAGGAGTGCCATGCAACCGATTAGCGTCCCGCCCCTTGCTAAGCAAGTCCCCAGAATCCCAAGCAGCCGGTCTACATACCTGTCCGTCGGTGCACCGATCAGGCATCTGCGCTGTTCGGGGAGGCACCGAGGGACGTCCATTTCCGTGATTTATTTCGCCAGGACTGATGTGATTACACGTCATAGCGCGACGTGTTGCTCCATTGGGCCTGGCCCAAGGAGTAATCAAACTGCGCCTACAGACTCATGGGAGTTGTGGTTTGTAGCACGCTGTTGCTAGACGCGGTCCCTTGGATACAGATCCAGTGATCATATAAGTCTAGTAGCGTGATAATCAGCTCTACAACGATCTTGTAGTCACCCATATTGCGTTCTTATATGGGAATCTTGCGAACTTATTTTAAAGAGCCTGGCGATATTGTTTACGGTCTTTTATTAAGAAAAAGGTGAGTCATCAAACTGCGCCTAAAAACACATGAGAGTTTGTGGTTTCTGGCTCGCTGTTACTAAACGCGATCCCTTGTATACCCATCCAGTAATCATATATGTATGGTAGCTTGATAATCAGCTCTGTTACGGTCTGGGGTACAACCATATTGCGTTTCTTTGTGAGAATCTTATGAACTATTTAAAGAACCTTGCGATCTTTTTTAAGTTCCTTTTAAGAAAAAGGGGGCGGAACGTTATATTGTAACACCAGGACACAATCGGTCATTGAAACTGAGGTAGTTAGAGTGCCTAGCGCAATAGTTAAAATTATTATGCACAAATGTCCTTTCTCCAGCCCAACGGTATTGACTAGGTGAGACAAAGGTACAGAGAATGCCGATGATAAAGGAAATGACAAGGTGAGTCATAATCTCGACTCCTGTTATAAATGTCTGCAATGTATTGTTTGTTAGAAATGATGTAGGCCTACTACTAAATTGTAGTGTTCCTATATTACTATTGCGGTTACCTCACTGAGTCATAATAATTCATCATAGATTATTAGCGCTATCATGACAAGTTTATGAGATAGTCTATTTAAGCCTATATAGATGTGTCTATGTCCTTCCTCCTTCTGCTAGGTTCTAACAAATTTTGGATCATCATATGTGGCACATATGGTTGAGGCCTCCATGAGGCCTGACACTAAGGTCGCTGACACACAACCGCTAGAGAAAAACAAATCCTAGAAGTCAAAAGAGACCAAGTTCTTATATTGCTGTCCATGGAATGTCTTCGTTCAGGCCATTTTTGTCCGTGTTCAAACGGTATACCCATTTCTGCTCAAGTTTAAATAGAGGTTTGTTGATGTCGGTAATGTGAGGTGGGATACGTGGTTGCTCTAGAACAGTCCAAGTACAATCAGTTGGCTTGTGTCCTACCTCTAAGAAGTGGTTCGTGAGGCGGGTTGCCTGCTTCTTGCATCTGATTGTACTCTTGTGTTCGATAATCCTCACCTTGATTTTTCATGTTGTCATCCCGACATATTGTAGTATCATTTATCACGGAACTGGCTACCATCGCAATGAAAGAGAACTTCTTTCGTTTTGAAGATACATTGTTCCTGCAAACGTCAGGTACCAGCATGGGGAGCGTTTTTGCCCCCAGTCTGGCAAACCTGTACGTTCACAAATTCGAACAGGATTGTGTTTTGTCATCTATGAACCCTTACTTACAATCAATAAGGGTGTGGAAACGGTACATAGATGATATTCTGATTGTGCGGCGCGGATCCGAAAGTGAACTTAAGTCCTTCCACTCGTGGTTGAATGAACAAAACCTGTTTCTGTGCTTTACATGTGAACACTCGACTTCCACACTGGCCTTCTTAGATCTACGGATCGATGTAACCCCAGGGGGTTTGACATCTGAATTACATAAGAAGCCCATGGCACGCAATTCGCTGCTTCAATACGACAGCTGCCATCCCAAAGCGTTGCGGGATAATTTGCCCTTTGGGCAATTTCTACGCATTCAGCGAAATTGTACCACCAAGGAGGATTTCCAGAAACACGCAAAGGAATTAGAGGTTTGCCTTCGAGAGAAGAGATATCCAAAAAAGCTGAATAAAGACTCTATGAAACGAGCCTCAAATAACAATCGAGAATCTTTACTAGAACCTACCCTCCCTAAACCTAAAAATGAAAGGATAGCTTTTGTGAACACCTTCAATGTAAGGTCAAATGCCATCCAGAAGATCGTGCGCCAACATTGGAAGATCCTTAACACTGGCCCAGATACCCTTCCAGAACCACTCTTCGCTTACAAAAGGGGCACCAGTATAAGAGATCGGCTGGTGCATACACGACCAGTGCCCCATAATGCCCACCAAGTGGGGACTTTGTGGGATTTACCTCCAATTGTGGGACATCATCCCTGTGGACACTGCGCTGCTTGCCCTCAGACTAGTCGCTCGACGAGCCTAGACATTGGAACATCCAGACGGTGGGAACAAAAACAGTTTACCAACTGTAATAGTACCAATCTCATCTACCTGATCACATGTCCTTGCCCTCTACAATATGTCGGGATGACAACACGAAAAATCAAGGTGAGGATTTCCGAACACAAGAGTACAATCAGATGCAAGAAGCAGGCAACCCGCCTCACGAACCACTTCTTAGAGGTAGGACACAAGCCAACTGATTTTACTTGGACTGTTCTAGAGCAACCACGTATCCCACCTCCCATTACCGACATCAACAAACCTCTATTTAAACTTGAGCAGAAATGGGTATACCGTTTGAACACGGACAAAAATGGCCTGAACGAAGACATTCCATGGACAGCAATATAAGAACTTGGTCTCTTTTGACTTCTAGGATTTGTTTTTCTCTAGCGGTTGTGTGTCAGCGACCTTAGTGTCAGGCCTCATGGAGGCCTCAACCATATGTGCCACATATGATGATCCAAAATTTGTTAGAACCTAGCAGACGGAGGAAGGACATAGACACATCTAGATAGGCTTAAATAGACTATCTCATAAACTTGTCATGATAGCGCTAATAATCTATGATGAATTATTATGACTCGGTGAGGTAACCGCAATAGTAATATAGGAACACTACAATTTACAAGTAGTAGGCCTACATCATTTCTAACAAACAATACATTGCAGACATTTATAACAGGAGTCGAGATTATGGCTCCCCTTGTCGTTTCCTTTATCATAGGCATTCTCTGTGCCTTTGTCTCACCTAGTCAATACCGTTGGGCTGGAGAAAGGACATTTGTGCATAATAATATTAACTATTGCGCTAGGCACTCTAACTACCTCAGTTTCAATGACCGATTGTGTCCTGGTGTTACAATATAACGTTCCGCCCCCTTTTTCTTACAAGGAACTTAAAAAAGATCGCAAGGTTCTTTAAATAGTTCATAAGATTCTCACAAAGAAACGCAATATGGTTGTACGCCAGACCGTAATAGAGCTGATTATCAAGCTACCATACATATATGATTACTGGATGGGTATACAAGGGATCGCGTTTAGTAACAGCGAGCCAGAAACCACAAACTCTCATGTGTTTTTAGGCGCAGTTTGATGACTCTCCTTTTTCTTAAAAAAAGTCCGTAAACAATATCGCCAGGCTCTTTAAAATAAGTTCGCAAGATTCCCATATAAGAACGCAATATGGGTGACTACCAGATCGTTGTAGAGCTGATTATCACGCTACTAGACTTATATGATCACTGGATCTGTTTCCAAGGGATCGCGTCTAGCAACAGCGCGCTACAAACCACAACTCCCATGAGTCTGTAGGCACAGTTTGATTACTCCTTGGGCCTGGACCAATGGAGCAACACGTCGCGCTATGACGTGTAATCACATCAGTCCTGGCGAAATAAATCACGGAAATGGACGTCCTTCGGTGCCTCCCCGAACAGCGCAGATGCCTGATCGGTGCACCGACAGACAGGTATGTAGACCGGCTGCTTGGGATTCTGGGGACTTGCTTAGCAAGGGGCGGGACGCTAATCGGTTGCGTGGCACTCCCGCGGTGAGCGCCTTAACAAAGCCTCCTTACTCGTACGGCCGCTTTAAGCCAGATAGACAGAATACTTATCTTCTCTTACTAAATACAGAGGATCAAGGGCTTACATTTTAAAAATCTTAGTGAGGCATTATAGCAACAGCCTCCCTACCCATGTGCCCACAAATTACTGGGGTAGACAGAGCACACAAAAATCCCCCCCTTTTTACCAACTATAGGAGATCAAGGGCTTACAACTGTGAAATATCATATAAAAGCCGTGTTTGGATGTCGAGTGAGATATGACATTGTAGCACAACATAGGGCTTTGACTGTTATAGACATTGATATCATCATAATTTTGCATACTTAGTGATGATCTTGTTCAGATTTGGAACAGCAGCTGGCTAGTGGGGTTTTCTCACTTTCGTTTTTATGATTTCAAATTAGAGCGGTGCCCCCAATTCCTGAGCTGTAGCCAGGTGAGGAGTGGCGCTGGTCCCTCATTCTTCAGGTGAGTGAGAGGAGTATCCAATTAAAAAATGGTTGGGCAATATGCTTTGTATATAGTACAAACGTATAAGTTACTAGACTTTATTTTGCAACTAAGGAGAGATAACTCTAAGAATAATATGTTATCCTATCATCTCTGTTTTCTTTTATATGTGTCTCCAACACCTGTGCATCACTCTAACAGAACAGTGAGAGGACTTACTAAGGTGATATTCAATTTACTTTTCCTTTTTGCACTCACTCACTTTAGAAGCAGTCGCAAAGTAGATTTTTGGTCCTGAAGAAGCAGAAGACCCCGGTTGGGTCTATCCACTGCAGAAACATGTCGACCTTTAATAACATGCAGTAGATATTTGTTACAAACTACTGTTACTTTGCACATATTTGGTTTTTAATCTTGGAAGTGGTTACTTTTTCATTAGAATTATTTGTGTTCCCACTATCCATTTTTATCCTTACACTTTCACTCACACATATTGTTTTGAGCACTGCTTCCGGTTACCACTGTGTGTTGACTAGTGGTATGTGCAATGTGGACATACCACTTTGTGAAATCGCCCAAATGATGACAACAGGGCGTTTCAGAGTGCGTAACTGATGGGTACATATATCACAGTGTGATTAGTCCCTTTTGTACTTTACAACATGGTTGACACTTCTCTATATACAGAGTCCTTAGTTTCATGCAGACCCACAGTTATTGTTTGTTGTTATAACAACCTAATACGAACACCAACTCATCACAAGAAAGTATAGTCTCGGATTCAGATACGGCTCAAAACAGGAGACCAATAAACATAAGTTCCCAAGGAGGTCCGACCGATCAAACCAACAAATCAGGTTTTTTTTTTATTAACAAGCCCAGCGGCAAACAATGCCTCAATGGCAAATACTGGAGGACAAACATCAAAACCAGGAGGGGAAAAAGAAAAAAGAAAAAGAAACAGAGGAGGAGAGAGCAATGAGATCAAAGACAAAGAAGAGGAACAATTAGTAATGAATATATCAGATGTTCAACTAACACAAGCACAAACAGTTTTATTAAATAAAGGCTTACCATTTGTTCCAAAGTACAAATCCAATTCACAAGAAACAGAAATAGCGATATTCAAGTTTCTAAGAATCCTGCTACTTAAGAACTTCTTTAGCAATGTACAAATATTGGATAAACCTGAAGAAGAAACTAAAGAATTTAGAGTAAAGAGCACATTTTGTGCACCAATATCGCACAAAACCATAGATACATATGAAAGAGTTATCATGGCAGAAATCAAGAAAATCAACTTTCATGGCGGAACCAAAAGCAACTTTTTTAAAAAAGAATGGAGCACATTAAAAAGCTTGACGGACAAAAATGAAATTGCAATACAAAGAGCGGATAAAGGGGGAGCCCTAGTGGTGATGAATATTCAATACTATGAAGACAGTGTTTGGAACCATCTACAAGACACAAATATCTATAGAAAACGAAATCAAGAGCCGACAGACATATATGCAACATTAAAAAGTATATTAGATCATGCCCTAGAGATGAAATGGATTACAGAAAAAACCTATCAATTTTTGAACATCAAATACCCACGGAGACCTCAATTCTATATGCTGCCAAAAATGCATAAAAATGCAAGCAAACCTCCTTTCAGACCAATAGTCTCAGCATGCGGATCACTATCTGAACCTCTAGGTCAATACTTGGACTGGTTTCTACAACCAATAGTACAAAACTGGATAACCCACATAAAAGACACTACATCATATCTGAATATGTTACAAAATATAGACATCTCAACATATGAAGAAACATGGCTATGCGCAATAGTTGTAACAGCCTTATATACCTCCATCCCACGCAACGAAGGGATGGAAGCAATGGAATGGTGTCTACTCGAGAATGAAATTAAAGGATCAGAAAAGATATTTTTACTGGAACTGCTCCATTTTGCCTTATTTCATAATTATCTACAGTGGAAAGATGAATTTTTTGAGCAATGTAGCGGTACATCCAAGGGATTTGCGGGGGCTACATCCTATGCAAACACCTTCATGGCCAAATTTGAATCTGATCATATCATCAATAATCCTGATTGGCAACAAGGAATTATATAATTTAAAAGGTATATAGAAGATATCTTTATAATGTGGAAAGGACACAAAACGAATTTGGAAGATAACATCAAAACATTGAATACACGGCATGAACGTATAAAGTTTACTCATTAAATTGATAATCACGAATTAGCTTTTCTGGATGTACGGATCAGTACAGAGAACAAGGAAATAAGAACCAATGTATATTCAAAAAGCACAGATCGGAACAATTGTTTACATTATGAAAGCTTTCATCACTACTCCCTCAAAAAACATCTACCGTTGTCACAGTTTATTTGACAGAAAAGAATGACATCTTGCCCGGAAGACGTTCCCACCACTATCCACAACCAAATCCAAAAATATTTGAAACGCGGATATCCAAGATCACTATTAGAAGAATCCAAAACAAAAGTCATGAACATGAATAGAGAATCTCTACTTAGAAACAAAATTAAATTCGATTTAAAATCCACTGTATGTGTTCTGAAACATTCTGTACAAACACAACAAATAACCAGAATCATGAGAAAACATTGGCCACTGATCACTTAAGAACCAGACTTAAAACCTTTATTTGCAGAACAAATAACCTTTGTCAATAGGGATTCCATTCTCATACAGAACTGTGCATAGAGACTTGGAACCTCAGTGAATTAGGGTGTACCAAAACTCACCTCAGTACCCAAAATCCCCTACCTGACTAGCTACAGTGTCTCATTGGTTATCACAAACTCCCAATGCTTAGACAAACCAGAACATGGACTGATTACACCTCAGGTTACGTGGAACACATGAACACTCTTTTGTTATACAATCATTTCAATCCAGAACAAGGAGTAAATGAGGACGCATGCATATTTGAAATGTTTATTCACTGATGCAGTGTTCTCAAACGCAGTATCTTAGCAAATACAAGCAAACATATAAGAAACAAAGTAATCAGCATAGTCACTAGTACATGGAACACAAAAGGTGAAAGCATGGTAAAATGCTAAAATGAATAGGGTTCAGTAACACCTAATTCTCACCCTCCCTAGCTAGTATATTATATTATATCTAAGAAGGTCTCTTTGGGTTTTTAGCAGGGCGGCCCCATACCTCAAGATCCTAGTGGTAAAGGATCACATCATCTTCCACCAGCTCTCTGCATGCGAAGCACCATCAAGTGTGTTTCTATGCTCTTGTGCAAAGCAATAATTTGGAATCTGATCCATTGGGCCCTTTTACTGATATTGAGACAGGTTATGACTCCTTTTGCACATGGTTAACCCGGGCACTACATAGACTCATCCCAGCCACGTGGGTCAAAGGACGCAAGCAGGACGCCAATCCTTGGTACAACGATACCTTGGCGGGCCTGAAGAAGATCTGTAAAAGATATGAGCGCGAATGGAGGAAAGACCTGCTATCTAACAGAGCTTATGATATATCATAAAGCCATCTGCAGGACTCGGGCGGAGTACTATGCCTCCGAAAAAATCAGCTCTAATCCTGCTAAAGTTATCTTTAAGATTCTTAAAGAACTCAGCACAAAAAAATCTGCTAACAATATCCCCACTTCGGCGGCCCAGTGTGAAGAGCTGGCCTCCTTTTTTGTGGAGAAGATCCAGGCCATCTATCAAGCCTTCACCCCTGTGATAGAGCCTCGCTCTATCTCTGCCACGAGACCTAGTCCTGTCTCTAAACTATCGGCTATTCCCGAAATCTTTGAGGAGGAGTTTGACAAGTTAACTAGGCATATTAAATCTGGCTCCCCGGCAGATCCCCTCAAGCCTGCCCTATTCAGAGACTCTTCTTGTACTGTTTGGCCCTGCTTCAAAGTCTTATTAATGCTTCTTTTTCAGCTGCTACCTTGCCAGTTAAGTGGAAGCAGGCATGGGTCTCCCCCATACTTAAAAAACCCACCTTAGGCCTGAAGTTTTCGGGTTTCAAAGGGTCTATTTCCCTGCTACCCTGGGCTGCGAAGATTGCTGAGGCTCATGTAAACTCAATCCTTACCAACGTTTTAAATGCCAATGACATTCTGGATGAAACTCAACATGGGTTTCGCGCCGGTCATAGCACAGAGACGGCGCTCTTGGCTATGAATGAGCATCTTCGGTCCACTCTTGGCCATGGTCAAACGGCGGCACTGATCCTATTGGATCTTACTGCTGCCTTTGACACTGTCTCCCACCAGATCCTGCTTCACCGGCTTGAAGAGGCAGGGATCACGGATATGGCTCTTGCTTGGTTTAGGTCTTTCCTGACCGACAGATCATTTTGTGTTTCCACTCCTCCCTTCCTTTCCAGGGCGCATTCTATTGAGCAGGGTGTCCCTCAGGGCTCGGCTTTGAGCCCCACCCTATTCAATCTTTACGTTCAGCCTCTGGCTGCGGTCGCCAAAGCGCAGGACCTTAACATCGTGTCAAACGCTGACGATACGCAGCTAGTGGTCGCCCTCTCGGAAGGTACCGCCATGGATCACGTAAGGTTCAAAGCAGGTCTGGCTGCTGTAGCAGAGTGGATGGCAGCTAACTGTCTACAACTTAACGCGGCTAAGACAGAGGTGCTATTGGTCGGCAGAAATACCGAGTTATGGGGAGACCACTGGTGGCCATCTAGTTCCTACACCGAAGACAGAAGTGAAAAATCTGGGAGTCTGGTTAGACTCCGCTCTAAGCTTCTGTACCCAAACTAAAAAAGTTGCCGCCACTTGTTTCGGCATTCTACGCAGCTTGAAACCGGTCTTTAAATTCTTTGATCCTGCTACCAGGCAGCTGATTGTCCAATCTACGGTGCTGTCCAGATTGGACTATGCATGTTCACTGCTTTTAGGTGCTAATAAGTCGGAAATTGCCCGTCTGCAACGGATTCAAAATGCGGCTCCTAGGGCCTTAGTAGGTCTGCCACGTTTTAGCCCTACCTCTGCTACTATCCGGAAACTTCACTGGCTTCCAGCAGCCCAGCGGATACAGTTTAAGACCTTGTGTATCTCATTTAAAATCTTAAGACTGTCTACCCCCGAAATGCTGGGGCCACTGCTGAACATGTATGGGCCCATGCGGGCTCTACGTTCAGCTGGTCAGAACCTGGTTGAGGTACCCCGGTTCAATCGAAGCAGAGCGGGTGGACGTTCTTTCCGCTTCCTAGTAGCAAAATTATGGAACACTGTATCAGTCCATATTCGGGAAATGGAGGAGCTGTTCCAATTTAGGAAAGCCATCAAAACTCATTTATTTCCTTTGAAATAACCTTTTTCTGTTTCTCTCTCTCCCTGAATTCAGTTCTGTTTCTTCTTCAGTATTAGCGCCGGGACGCCCCTTCGCTGGGGCAGTTGTGCGCTTTACAAGACAATATAACATAACATAACATAACAATATAAAACTCTCCTAAAGCCAGAATTAGGCCGCAGCTGCATGTATGTTATGTCTAGGAACGTGCGAAGATCAGACCTCACAACAACCACTGTGTTGAGATTAGGCGTGGGCGGAAAATCCGTTCCGCTCGCGGATTTTGCGGATTTTCGGGAAATCCGCAATCCGCGAGATTTGCGAATTTCCTGCAAAATCCGCAAATCCACGAGCAGCGGATTTTGCTCGCACTGCTCGCACTGTTCGCGTGAGTTCGCGCCCCGCGAATAAGTGCGAAATTGCAGAAATACGATCTAAGCAAAACTGAAAGTAACTACTTACCAGGTTCAAAAGTTCAGGCACATCATTAGTAGCCATTTCCTGTAGTGCTTCCTGAGGGGCCCCTCCAGAGTTCAGTTGCCAGTTGAAACTATTATGTGACCCTGCTCTGAACCTCAGAATAGTTACACATATGCCACAAAGGTCATGAATTACAGCTAAGGGAGACAAGCAGGAGCCAGGCTGGAAGTTAAAATCCATTAATCAGCCCCTAATTCATTATTGTCAGTTGGGGCAGGGCAGGTGTTGTAACTAATTTTGCAACAATGAAAGCACTTAGCAAGTGCAAAAGATCACTAATCAGGGCGCACTAAGGAAGCAGGTGCCAGCTAAAAAAATATTCTGTGACACATTAATCAGCCCCAAATTAATTCAGGTCACTTGAGGCAGGGAAGGTGTGCTTTGCTTTGCCGAAAATAATGTACACTGGACAACCAGAGGGTGTGGTGATGAAACAGAGGGTGGCATGGGTGGGCCAGAGGGTGGCATGAGTAGTCAGAGAGTGGCAGTGGTGACAGAGAGTGGCAGTGATGAAGAAGAGTGTCCCAAAGAGGTTGGCCACGTAGAAACAACAAGTTCGCAAAACTTGCGACCCGACAGGTAAGTTCGCAAATTGCGAAATTGTAAAAACCCTCGCGAACTGGCAGAAACACGGGCGAACACAAAAAAAAAAAAAATCTGCAAATTCGCGGGAATTCGCGGATTTTGCAGATTGCGAATCCGCAAATCCGCAAAATTCGCGAACGCGAGATCCGCAAAATTCGCTCATGCTTAGTTGAGATATCCTTGAAGGTTTCTGCTCTCACTGTACAGACACAGCTCACCAAGCAAGGCTGATATCAGAGTAACAACATATTATTCTTGCATGAATCAAAACATTCTACTAGGCTCAAAGCTAAAGCAACAGCTATGTGTCGTGTGCAGAAGCAGCGGAAAGGTAAAATGGCGTTTAAACTCCTAATAAGCTCATGCTAACTTAACACAGCATATAGGCAAAGTATGTCTATATGACACCCTCCCATGATCCGAGCACGGATAAGATAACATAAGGGACTCAATTTTGAAATGCAGAGTTCAATGAAGTAGTCAGTTCAAATTTGAGCAGGTGAGAAAAAATATTTTTGTCACCCAAAAAAACAAAATCTCACCAGCATGACAATTTAGTGTTCACTGTAATTAAAATCAATAGGTCCGAGACTAAAAATGTCCATCATAATTTAAAAAAAAAAATGAAAAAATGTCATGCTATCAAAGGCCTCGATAGGACTCAGCCAAATACGGAGTATGCAAAATAAGCAGCAACAGCTTCCAAAAGGAAGTCACTGTTATCATCCGAAAATAACTCAGCCATCCAATTCAATAGTGAGAAAGAACATACATGCTCTTCAATTACCAGAGCCTCTAGTACCATCAGAGGACAACTCGGCGGGTTCTCAATGAAGCTGTGTGCCAAGAAATCTTGTACTGCTGCGAATATATTCCAACGACCCAGTATTCCATGCATCACTGCAAAGGCCATAATCCCTCCGTCAGAACAAAGCAATTCATGAGCAACTAAGGGGCTCATGAGATGATTAAAATCCACTTCAGGAGATACCATATTGCAGAGACTCAAATCCAGGGCCCAGTCGAAATCACAGCTCAGGCAATGAAAGACAGGCTGGACACATGTGAAATAGGAAAATCGAAACGATAATCCATATGGTGCACTTAAGGCAGCGTTCCATAATATTCAAGCATCCTGTTGCCAAACAGTGCTAACCGCGACTGCTCGTCTTGGAACACAGGACGGGCATCCATTTTTAATAAAACAAAATAGCACTAGAAAGCCTGCAGCCAGCGCCAGTAAAACGGGAAATCCACCAAATAGGCTGGAAAAGATTGAATGGAAGAAAGCAGAAATTACTCCAAATATCTTTTGGAAAGAAGTCACAAGACCACTGCTCACTACTTTAAAAAAGTGCGCCAGCCCCGATGTGGAGGATGCGTTAAAGATTGTATGAATCAGCTCACCGAAATGCAATGGTAGGTCAGTATTTAATAAAGCATGCACCTCTGTGCGGGTGTTAGCTACGTGAAGGACAAATGTTTCACGAGCAGATGTCTGGGCAACTTCTTTTTGTGCCCTCTTATTCAACTCATCTTATTGAACTATGGTTTCAAGGTCGGAATCCTCAGCCAGATGTAAACATCCAAGTTCCC
Source organism: Lissotriton vulgaris (assembly GCF_964263255.1). NCBI lineage: Eukaryota > Metazoa > Chordata > Amphibia > Caudata > Salamandridae > Lissotriton > Lissotriton vulgaris. Next base: position 388,994,687 of record NC_141687.1, read on the forward strand.
ATGCGTGGGTGGATACAGCACATTTTTACAGCAAACCACACATTCACTGACTGTAAGTACATAAGTTATGCCTTTTAATAACCCACAGCAATCTTCATTATTTAAAAGTAAATAACTACCGTTTGCCAGTAAAGTGAATGTGGGGATGATAGCGGGCACGGGCGTACCTTTTAAAACACATGCTAAATTAGGCCGTTCCTGATTACAAGAGCCATGCAATTGAATATGTCTACACATTAATGAGTGATCTGGTGTTTCCATGCACTCCTCACCTTTCAGATAAACCTCTTTTCCATCCCTAAGGCACCTGTAAGTGAAAGGGAGCGACCAGGCTTCATGTAAGTAGGAGCTACCAAGAGGCTCGTACCTACCAATAAAAAAATATTTCATGCAATTTGTAAACTGGAAAAGTGCAAATGGTAAAGTTATCAACCCTTGGATAAGCCACGTAGCAGTAGTGGCCTCTGCCACTGAGAAAGGTAAAGACTCCAATTGTTCAATGTGTAACACGAAAAAGACGCATCTCTCATTGAAAGCAAACATTGCTTATCAGTTAAATTAAATGCGATAAGACATTCTTGTAATTCCAAGGCACCTTCCCGGCCTTCAGCATCTTCAGGGTCCACGCAAACTGCATAATAGAACGCAATTGATTTTGACCATGGTACAAAACAGACACATCATCTTGTACAATATCAACAACAGATGACACAATATTATTCAATGTGTAAAGGCAGGAGGAAAGTGTGTTAATGCTGTTATCCACTACTGCAAGCACTTTCCCTAAATTAGCTAGATCAATAGCCCTAAGGCAGTAGCCGCCTCAATCTGTGACTTTTTCCAAAGTTCATTATAAACTGCATATATCCATCTTCTAGATCTACCTCTTGCTGGGCCTTTTATGAAATCATTCAAATCAACATCATCAGTCAGTTTAGACAAATGTAGTTTGACGGACGCCAATGTAAAATGTTTGAGCCAATTCTGACACAGCTTGCCTACTGAATAAGTAGTAAGAGAATGGTCACTATCAAAACGGGGATTTACCCTGACCTGTGTAAAGCCATCAGCCAGACCCAAAAACGATGCCGGCACGAATCTGCACTTCTGTGCCACATCAACCAACCCTTGGGATCCTAACTGGATATGTTAAAGGACGAATTTTGCAATAGAGTTTGCAACTCTCTAATCGAACATTTTGTTGAATTTTCCTAACCTGAATATTCTTCCAAATCAGGGAAGGAGTATTTAATTTTTTAGAAGTAGCCAATCCAAAGCATGTTGTCTGTGAGATGGTAGAATTCAAAAACATATGATTCGAGATGAGACATGCACGGTGCAAAGCATCAGTGCCTTGTACCTGCCAACTTTTAGAACCCCAAACTGATTTAAGGTCAATGGTTTCCTTCCACAACTCGTAGCCTCCAACAGCTAGCTGGTCTACAAAGGACTTCGAGTACAATAACTTAGTATCGGTAAGTCTAACTTTGGACATGGATTTTTCTGTCATTCTAAAATAAAATGAAGCGGGATTGGACTGATTAAAATCAGTAAAATAAGTGTACTTTTTCAAAAATGTACTTGAGCTGCCTCGCAAAGGAGCTGGGCAATGCTCCCACTGTGTATAATTTACAGTACTCCTCCTGGAATTATTTTTATGTAGGTAGTAATTGCCAAAATGTTGGAAGCAAAAAAAATCACCATAATTAGCAGATTCTAAATATAAATCTTCAGCATCAAAGGCAGCATAATATTTCAAAGCAGCAAACAAAGCCTCTACGGCCTGAACATCCCAATCATCAGAAGCTATGTTTTGTTTAACCACATCCCCCATGTAAACTCTAAGCACATTAGGGACATTTATAACTTCAGTGGGCCCATGGATTTGAAATTTAACAGCATCCCAGACTATCCCACCCAGGACAGGCCAAGCAGTGATGTTAACAAAACCCAACTCTCTCTTCAATCTGTGAGCAGAATGTGACGAGGAATGGGGTGCCAATGTTCCATTCAGATGTCGAATGCATGTTCTCTCCTCAACATAGTGTCCATTAATGAATCGGAAAAAATAAAACACAAAACTAATTGACATAAAAAGGTAAAGTGAAAAAAGCCCCAACCAAATGTAAGTCCAAGGGGGAATCAAAAATATTCTTTAAAACAATGTTGCATAGGCCCTAATCCTTGTGGGCTTTCCTGAAGTGCGTGAAACAGTATCAAATTAAAATCTGAATTCTGTGGCTAAACGAGTTTGCAAATCAGGCATCGATAAGTCAGTTGGGTATGTGTAGTCAGTTTCATCAAGTTGAGTACCAGGCAATGAACTCAATAAAGGAATATAAACTGCAGGCATCTCGAGGGCCACATCCAGCGCAAGATCCGAAGCAGTGGCCATTACAGAATTTCTCACCATCGAAGGACAGGAGACTGCCGGTGTCATGCTAAGAAGAATCGGCCACTCTGTGTATCTTGACATTGTCAATGGAGATATACCTGTTTTCTTTACGACCTGGAAGTGGTGGTAAAATGACTGTTCTTATGCCCTTCACACCAAGCACAGGAACTGGAGCACGTTATGAGGGACCAAATTCCTTCTTGTTCTTGATCTTCTCCCGAACCAGTTCTCCAACTTGGGGTAGCCAGCCAACTACCGGGATCTGCCGGGTCGCTATGGCTTGTCTCTCGAGAGCCAAGGCTCCGGGGAGTGACTGTTCCCCCCCGGAATTTTATCAAGGAGCGGGGGTCTACCGCCTACCATGAAGCAAGGCAAGATATGCATGATTTTGAAGCCAGGGGGCGACAAATGTGACCTGACGGCGTACAGGCGCATTACTATGATCAATATGGACGTTAAGATTCTGACAAAATTCTTGGCAGCCCGACTAGCACCGCACATGACACCTTTGATCCATTCGGATCAATGTGGTTTAATCCCGGGACGTAATACCGCCATGAACTTGCGACGGTTGAACCATATTCTGCATGAAGTGCGTGATCAGGAGGAGCCATTGGTTGTGGTGTCTATTGACATTGCCAAGGCGTTCGACACGGTTGATTGGGGATACCTCCTGGAGGTCCTCCGAGTGGTGGGCATGGGCCCCAATTTCCGCCGTTGGGTCCGCCTGTTGTATACAGCTCCCAGTGCCAGAGTACGGTTGGGCACGGGGCGTTCCGCGGAGTGGCGGCTGGGTCGGGGGACGTGGTAGGGGTGCCCCCTCTCGCCGCTCCTCTTTGCGCTGGCTATAGAGCCCTTTGCGGTCCGGATCCGCTCGGAGATGGCACAATGGGGTATTCTGTTAGGGGATACGTGTAACGTGGTCTCCCTGTATACGGACAACGCTCTTTTCTACCTGAGGGCGCCGGAGGAATCACTACCCGTATTGTTGCACCACCTTGACCGCTTAATCGCAACAAGTCCTTGATATTCCCTCTGGCGGGATACGAGGGGGGACAGGCGGCGGGTCTCCCAGACCTGGGACTGCCATGGGAACGGGAGGCTTTTCGGTATCTGGGGATTCAGGTGGCCCCGTCGGACACACAGGCACTGGCTCGAAATGTTTGTCGGATACTTACGTCTTTACAGTCTTCAGTAGTCTTCTGGAATACGTTGCCACTCTCCCTTAAGGGACGGCTCGCTGTTGCAAAAATGGTGATGCTTCCCAGGTTATTATATGTCCTCCAGAACTCGCTCTGCCCTATCCCACCGCAAATATTTCGTACCCTTAATACTTTGCTAACGTCACTGCTTTGGGTGGGTCGACGTAGCCGAGTTGCGCTACACACCCTGGTTCGGAGCTGGGAGGAAGGTGGTCTGGAGGCTCCGAGGTTTGATCTGTATTATTATGCAGCACAATTGCTGCCGGCGGCAAAGTGGTTCGCAGAGGCGGACGGGTGGGAGATGCAGCTTTTGGCTGGAAGTTCCAATGAACGGGCACTACAGGTGGCCTTAATGAAGGGGAGGGAAGCGGACGCGACCCTACCATATGTAGTGCACCACACTGCTGCAGTCTGGCAGAGGTGTGTGGAACGAGTCCTGAGACGGGCCCCGTTTCACAGGGAATTGTCAGTCTGGATCTTAGCGCCCATTGTGGCTATGGTGGCGCATATGTCCTTTAGGGACTGCAGAGATGGGGGCTGCGAAACCCTGGCTGACCTCTATCCGGGTGACTCGTTTGTCTCAGAGGAGGCTGCGGAATCCTTTGAGTTGGGGGGGGACAATTTATACATTATCGCGGCATTCAGGAGGTGGTCAAGGAGATGTGGCCTCAGTTCCCGGAGGCGCCTCTGACGTCCCATACATTAAACATCATTCTCTCATGTGGCAGGGGCGGTAGGTTGATTTCTCTGCTTTACTCTGCACTGCATTGGGACACGGAGCCGCTGGTCCAGCCTGCGTGGAGCGCGTGGGAAACTGATCTCGGGGAGAACCTCGGGGCCGGGCAGCGCAAGCGTATAGGGGTCTTACACGTAAAGTGTCATGTAATGCACGATTCAAGCTTACACATTTTAATTTTATACACCGCACTTATATGACACCGGTCTCCTTGCAGCACTTCTCGCCAGATAGGGAGGACACCTGCCCCAGATGCGGAGCTGAGAGGGCTGGGTTCCTACACTTGGCCTGGGAGTGCGCCCCGGTGCGTCGTTTTTGGTCAGTGGTGGTGGGACACATAGCCGCTGCTACCGGCCTTGCGATAGACTTAACACCGCTCCACTGCTTGCTGGCGCTGGTTCCCCGGCCTAGGAAAAAGAAAATCCCTTATAAACTACTGCAACTCATGTTGGTTCTGGCGCGGCGGAGAGTAGCCATTACCTGGATGGGGCGGAGGGTCCCAGAGATTTCTACATGGCTGAGGGATGTCCAAGAGTGGTCTCTGGCAGAGAAGACTCATATGCAATGTGCGCGCAGGGATGGGAGACTGCAGGAAGACCTGTTGGCATGGAGAGCAATGTTTGCCGCTGGTCTGTCCCTGAGTGAATCTGAGGGGACTAGTGCTGACCTGTTTATGCCTGAGGGGTCCAGAACTGATGGGGAGGAATGGGGTAACGGGGATGAGTAGATCTGGGTTGTCGTCTGCGCTCAGCCGCAGCCTCACGTTCATTGTCGCTATGTCCTGGTTGTAATGTATGGTTCTTTTTTTATAACCCTAATGTCCGATTTTTGTCTAGTGATATTGTTTCCCTACTGTCCCTTAATGAGGTCGTCGTTCTGTATGCAACAGTTCTTATATGATGCCGCAATTGGGGGTGAATGTTTGTGTTCTCTTTATTGCATAACGAAAAAATAAAGTTTAAAAAAAATAAACTACCGGGATCTGCAACGCATCATCCGAAGTGGAGGGCAAATGTTCCTTCGCAAGACTGTCTCTTGTCTTTTGTAGAGTCTGTAAAACATTGCAATGTTCATCTACGTCAAAGGAGGCAGCAACAGCCACTGAGTCTAGACCGTCAAGGTCCGCTACATACATCTTGATACCAAAGAACATTTCGTATGGGGTCCGCCCATCCAGAGACCTTCTAAGGAGATTATTAAGAGCACGCTGCACGCCATTGAGATGGGCCAGATAGTTCCTGCCAGTGCCTATAACTCGAGCTGTCAATGATTGCTTTAAGTCACGGTTCATTCGTTCCACAACACTATTACCCTCAGGTCAGTATGGAGACGAAAACTTGACTTGGACCCCCATCGAAGCCATGGCATCCTTATATGCCTTAGAGGCGAAAGCAGGACTCTGATCCGAATGGAAGGTGCCACAGGCAAAAATCCCTACAAAGACACGCAAATCCCTTATGACAGTCCGTGAATCAGCGCTGCGGTGAGGCCACACCCATACAAAGCGTGTGCATGGATCAACTGCTACTAAGATGTACTTATACGCAGTAGCAGAAGAAAAATGACCGCAGTGATCTAAATAAACACAACCTAATGGTTTATTAGAAATAAACAACTGTGTTTGGGGCGGACGCGTAGCAGTTGAAGGCTTAATCTGCTGGCAAATGTCACATTGAAGTACATAATCACGCGTCTGTTTGTACAGTCCCCGCCACCATAAACGCTGTTGTAATTGAGTCACAGTGGCTGAAACGCTCGCATGCGCAGACGCCACTCCTTCATGGGCCGCTGTGATCAATGTATGCCTGCGATCCGAGTTGGGAATCAATCTTTCCCCAACTTCAGTAATTTTCACATAAGGAACCTTATCGGGACTTAAATGGTATGTGTACTTCGAAGGGAAGGGAACCCCGTCGGATATTTACCTCCCTTCTCAGTGGCAGCAACAGCCGCCAAGATATCATCATCAATCTTACTTTTGGACCGTGTGACTGCTGCAACTAAATATGTTGATACTGCTGATTTCGCTGCTTCATCAGCAAGCGAGTTGCCAACAGCGTGGACTCCCAGGCGCTGATGACCAAGAGTATGAATTACAAACACGAGTGACAACTGCTCATTAAGCTCAGCCACTCAGACCCAGATCATTTTATGTTTTATTGTGCTACCCTTGGAATCACGAAAATCATTCTGAATCCAAAAGAACAAGTTTTCATTGTAAGACAGGACACATTAGTAAGAATCACTTACGATTAGTGTCGTCACACTAAGATCTGCGTACTCCAATGCAAGCATCAGAGCACGAAGCTCTGCTAATTGTGAGGTGCAGTCTCCTAAAGTCTGTGTGTGCAGGACTCTGGACTTGAACTCATCATTCACCATGGCACCTACCACAATGGCGCATGTGGAAACGTATGCATGTTTAGAACCATGCGCAACCTGCGCCGGACCATCAGTGTATATGATGCAATGGAAATCCTCCAAAGGCCGCATAGCCAAAGGTGCAGGATGAACAAATTCATATTGCAAAAAACTCCTGCGACCGTAAGGAGGCATCAAAAATAAACGTGACATCCGGAGACGTCAATGATGCTGCCCATTGTATCCACCGAGGGTACAAAGCTTTAGAATTGGGTACACTGGCTTTCGTAACTGCTTCCAAAGCAGGACACGGGGTAACAACCAACATGCGTTTTCCCTGTGACAGAGCGCGTTCCTTCAGAATCGCCATCTGTACAGCCGTCAAAACTTTCTCCACAGTGGAAAATCGCATTTCAGCCGAAGTGTACAAGTGCGACTTGTAGGCAATAGGTACTGTTCTCCTTCGTTAAAAGTAAGGTATGTGAAACCCACCGTCCTTGGGATGATTGTTATCACCAGGTTGGTGTGATTGTCACGAGTCAACAAGTATTTAGAAGCGAACAGATCAGCCTGCAAAGACTGCAGTATAGCGGAGTGCTCCGGCAGCCAGTTTGATTTGGTAAAAGTTGGTTGTATAAAAAAAAACACAAAGGCTTGATACGCTGGGCATATTCAGATATGTATGTCCTCCCGAAATTAAAAAATCCCAGCAAAGACTGTATTTTTTTCAGAGATGTCGGAGAGCGCAATTGTGCGCATTTCTCCAAGAAGTGAGGAGCTAATCTTCGAACTTCATTGTTGAGCTCGTAGCCCGGAAACAACACTGTGTACTCCGCAATGTGCGATTTTGCAAAGTTGAATTTGTAACCGAAGTCTGCAAAGCTACAAATCAAGTGGTCAACTCGACACAGATGCTCCCAAAATTCATCATCCGTGAGATAAATGTCATCCACATACGAACAAGCATCTGGGTCAACTCTCTCCAAGAGAGAGACTATGCGGGCAGCAAACACCCCAGGACTATTCTTATAGCCCATCGGTAAGCCTTTGAAATGTTTTTTGACACCGCCGCAAGTAAAGGAGGTCCAATGGGAACTCAGACCATCCAAATGGGGGGCATAAAAACCGTTGGAAATGTCAAGCGTGGTTTTAAACCGCTTACGCACAAGACTATCCACTAATGCAGAGCCATGAGTATTCTGTACTGCACAGGTATGGCAATGCGAGTTTAAATGCCGGTAATCCAATACCAAACAATATGAACCGTCAGGCTTGGTCCCAGTAAAAAGAGGGTTATTCATTGGTGACACAAAAGTTTCAATCACTCCTTGATATTCCAATTGTTCAAGGATTTCCACAACAGAAGCCATAGCTTAGTGTCTTATGGGATATTGAGGTTGAGGCTGTGGCATAGACCGCAAAGGAATCTCGTGGTGTGGGGAAAATTTATCCCAACCACAGTGTGTACGGTACAGAGCCGGCGCGAGGGCTTTAGCCTACTCTTCTGCAAAATTCAGAGCATGCTCCTTCGAGACAGTGTGCGCGAAACTCGGGAGGATTACCTCCTCCCCTCTTGGAGCCGCGAGCACAAAAGGTGGGGTCCAGTCAGCCTCACTAACAAAATGTCATAGGTAGTCGTAAGATTCTCCCAAAATACCCCTTTTATGGTACGTTGAATGTCACCTTCAATGAACAGGACTATTTCATAAAGTCTGTCAGGGGGAGCTACTCTAGTGTTAGCTGTCTTCCCAACAATATAACGGTCAGTGGCTGTCACCTTCAGTAGTGGACACAGGGCCTCTCGCACTATGGTAATCTCCGCCGCGCTAACCAGCAAGGTCAGCCCATGTCTGATTCCGAAGCTGCGTTCTCACTATCTGTGGCATATCTCGCTGTTAAGGCGGCGACTTTCTTTTTCTGAAACTGGGGTCTCTTCGGTGTAGAACCGTCCTGCTTGCCTTTACCGTCTTTCGGGCGGGGCTGGTCGCGTCCTATCTGGCCACCCCAACCCCTACCGACTCCTCCACCACCGGTCGAAAAGGCTGATGACTCCTGAAAAGAACGAGGAGAGCGTTGATCAGAAACCTGAAAACGATCTGGTGATTTTATCATCGCACGATCAAGCAAGTCATAAACACGTTCTGGGGCGCAGGCAATGGAGACGCAGGACGAGACTCTTGTTTCTGTTGTTATTGCTTTCCCTGTTTTAGTTTTTTCGGCCAATTTTGTTTTTTGGTCTTGGGCTGTTCATCAGTTTCTGACTTCTGCCCTTGGGGTTGTTTTTTCTCTATAGTAGAAAAAGGCTTGAGACCCCTACTATTTTGCGGCCCACGGTTTTATAAGCCGCCACAATAATCCTCGCCAACTATCGGGGTTTTTCGGCATCGGGAAATGCCTGCAAAGCATTGGCAACCTGAAAGTTTACCGCATCCCCCTTGACATTATCAAGTATGAGATCGGAAACCACATCAAAGGAGCCACAGAGGCGCATACCCAATTCAACTGCAGCCTCAGGTCCGTGCTCATCCTGAACACGTTTAAGGACCGTCGGCAGGACAGTCATAGACGGAGTGCCGTAACACCTTGTATAGACCACCGCACATGTTTTACCCCAGGTCTCACAGTCACCGATTTCAGGGGTCAAGACTTTTGGTAAGCTAATTGTCAGAATCCTGTGTTTTTCACCAGGAGTCGTATTAGGAAATACTGCTTCCAGCTGGTCAAACTTCTCGGCAAGACAGAAAGGAAAATCATCCTTTTCCTGGGGGCGCTTGCCCATCACAGCGTTGACCATAATGGGACTGAGTTTCATACCGACCTGTCCGGCAGGAAGCGCCGCAACACTCGGGCCCCGCCCGGGAGATTACGGGTAATGTATGGCACTAACAACCTAATCACGCTAATTGCGACTAGATGTAGTCGTCTTAACTCAACAACGTTACAGGCTCTGTGTGGAGGATGAGGTGTAAATCCAGCCAAAACAGGCCAATTTGCGCCTGGAATGGACAAAGGACCTAACCTCGGAGCTGCCAAAGAATGGGGTAGGGCGCCATCAAACCAAACACGATGCTGCTAAATATCTATAGGAATTTCCTGTGCCCTATATGGGGCATAATAATGTGGCACAGCCGTGGGAGTGTACGTGTCAAACACATGAGTATTCACGTTCATAGCTAGGAAGGTCACCCATGAGTAAAAAATCTCATACGGGTAAGCCACCTCTACACTCACCACCATTATCACGGCCATGCCATCCTCGGGGACATTATAAGTCTGCAAATGATTGCGCACCGCAATGCGACTATGTTGCGGAATGTCCACCGCGGCAATAGTGACACAAAAAAGAAAAGGTACAACTAAAACTTTGTAACACAACTGAGGAGTAATTCAAGGAAACCGTTTCGAAAGATTCAAGCTTGAAAAGACCTATGTAAATATAGGTAGGTTTGTCCGACACCACCGTTAACCGGAAACAATAGTGAAGGTGTTAAGGACTGAACATTGTACTACTCAAGTGCCATGTTATAAGGCCACCAACGTTGGGCGCCATGTCGCAGGGATTCCGTTCTCATACAGAACTGTGCATAGAGACATGGAACCTCAGTGAATTAGGGTGTACCAAAACTCACCTTAGTACCCCAAATCCCCTACCAGACAGGCTACAGTGTCTCATTGGTTATCATAAACTCCCAATGCTTAAACAAATCAGAACATGGACTTATTACACCTCAGGTTACGTGGAACACATGAACACTCTTTCGTTATACAATCATTTCAATCCAGAACAAGGAGTAAATGAGGATGCGTGCATATTTGAAATGTTTATTCATTAATGCAGTGTTCTCAAATGCAGTATCTTAGCTAATACAAGCAAACAGATTATAAGAAACAAAGTAATCAGCATAGTCACTAGTCCATAGAACACAAAAGGTGAAAGCATGGTAAAGTGCAAAACGAATAGGGTTCAGTAACACCTAATTCTCACCCTCCCCTGCTAGTATATTATATTATATCTAAGAAGGTCTCTTTGGGCTTTTAGCACGGCGGCCCCATACCTCAAGATCCTAATGGTAACGGATCACATCATCTTCCACCAGCTCTCTGCATGCGAAGCACCATCAAGTGTGTTTCTATGCTCTTGTGCAAAGCAATATAAAACGTGCCTAAAGCCAGAATTTGGCCGCAGCTGTATGTATGTTATGTCTAGGAACATGCGAAGATCAGACCTCACAACAACCACTGTGTTGAGATATCCTTGAAGGTTTCTGCACTCACTGTACAGACACAGCTCACCAAGCAAGGCTGATATCAGAGTACCAAACATATTATTATCGCATGAATCAAAACATTCTACTAGGCTCAAAGCTAAAGCAACAGCTATGTGTTGTGTGCAGAAGCAGCAGAAAGGTAAAATGGCGTTTAAACTCTTAATAAGCTCATGCTAACTTAACACAGCATATAGGCAAAGTATATCTATATGACACCTTCGCATACAGTAGATCAAAGAACATAAAGGAATTACTTAAAAAACAAAAAGGGGAGAATGTGATACATAAAGGCATGCAAAAATGTGAAAATTGCATTCACTGTAATAATGTGATATTGGGTCAAACATTCACTCATCCGATGACAGGGAAAAAGATCCCTTTGTTACACTCCAGCACGTGTGACACTAAGAATGTTATTTATGGCATAAAATGTCCTTGCGAAAAACTTTATGTAGGACAAACAGAAAGAAAAATAAAGATAAGGATTACTGAGCACAAAAGTAACATTTGCCAAAAAAAAAATCAGAAATCCACAGTGGCCACTCATTGGATGGAAGCTGGACACAATATAACACAACTCAGATTCACGATACTAGAAGTCATTAAACCACAAAAGGATATGGATCAACATAAAAAAGACTAAGAGTGGAATACTATTGGATCCGCAAAATGGGGAGTCTCCACCCACAAGGATTAAATGACAGAACAGAATTATCATGTTTTCTGTAATAATGTAATAAGAATGTTTTTATATTTCTGCATTCACTCAATGTTTATATTTCTGCATTCACTCCATATGGTATTTGCAATCAGAAACTAAAAAGAACCAACACGTCAGAGTAACATCTATACAAACTTGCTGCTATATATATATTTTCGTAGCTTTTATACTTACACACTAGTAGAATAGATGTGTATAGCTAGCCCTATCCAATATGGCCGACACATGATACCACACAGTTCCATATTTATGTTTATTTTAATGGGTTTACTTCAAAAAACCCGTATTTTCGTTTTTTTTTGCATCATATTCGTTTCACACTTTCATTTTACATATATGTAAATAATACTCATACTAGTTTCAAAGCACGACATTTAATTATCCATTATGTTTAGTTTCGGCAACTTTATGAATATTTTGGGTTATTTATAAATATATAACAGACCGCTGCCTACTATTGAGAAAATGTCTAGATTCTTCGTAATATTCCCAACATTCCATTAGAACCTTTTCACAACCTCCATAGTTGCGATCACATGCTTAATATCTCCAATGAAGAAAGAGAGTTCAAATAGACCATCACACAGGAACCTCTTCCTAACAGCGATTGGCTCCAGAGCGGTGAACAGATTTGAATACTTCGAAGCTGACTTCATGTCCACTAACGTAAGCAACAATCTCTTTACCGGCAACTTCACTATGCATGTAAATGAAAAATTTCCTAGCTAACGTAACGGAAAGTTTCAATTCTATTAAGGACTAGGAGGCGAGGATTATGCAGTCCTTTCTTCTCTTTATTATAATCAGCACTTAAAAGAAAACCAATCAAAACATTTTTTATCGAACCACAACTCCCATGAGCACATGGGATACAGTGTCCATAGTAACCAACAGCCAATCATGGATCCGTCTGCTGTATAATTAGCCATGACGTCCTATCCTCTTCCTCTTCTTCTCAGTGAGGCAGAACCCCAGGAAACTTCTTCAATCCTTCTGGTCTTGTCCTAAATCAAACAAGAAGACCGTTATCCCGCTCTTCTTACAAGAAGGAAGGCAAAAGGCAGTACACAGCATGCACCAGAATCAAGATAGTTTGACAATGAACGTACCGGTTTTCAAACATGCATGCAAATAAGGTACCATTCCAGCCAAAGTCATTGCATTAGCATAGCATTGAATCAAATCGTAAAATTATTACTTACGTAAGTACGAAGGTGTTCGGGCGGGGCGAGACCAGCCAGTCTCGGGTGGGATAATCCTCGCCTCATAGTCCTTAATAGAATTGAAACTTTCCGTTACGTTAGCTAGGAAATTTTTCATTCTATGTCAGGACGGAGGCGAGGATTATGCAGTTTCAAAGCTTCTGCACTACAAGCTCTGCCGCGCCATAGATGGGCTTGAAGTAAAACTTTTTGAATGTGGACTCCGAGGACCAGTCTGCAGCTGCCATGATGTCCTCTAACCTACCGCCCACTTGAATGGCCTTAGAGGCCATAGCGCCCCTCACGGAGTGAGCTCCAAATCTGGTCACATCTATTCCCACTTTGGTCATGATCCAACGGACCCACCTAGCGATAGACGGAGCCGACACCGCCTTAAAAGGCTTCTGTAATGCAATGAAGAGTTGTCGTCACCCAGGGGGGCGGCAATCCGCCGTCATATCCTCGTACGCCTTGAGGCAAGGCACCACACACAACTTCGGGTGATCCGGGGAACATAGGGTAGGATACTGACCTGATGCTAGTTTTTGTATGTCGAGCAACTGTGAAAGTCACTCCCTCCGGAGTGAATACGCGTGCCGTGACATCTAGAGCACGCACGTCAGAAACTCGCTTACATGGGACTAGACACAGCAAAATCGCCAGTTTAGATGACAGTTCTTTCCTGTTCAGATACTGGTTGTCACGCCAGGAGGTAAGGAACCTGAGGATGATCTTGACATCCCAGAGATTGTGATACCTAGGTTCAGGGGGCGTGGAAAATCTGACACCCTTCATGAGCTTGCAGACCCAAGGATGTTCCCCCGCCGGCCTGCCGTCTATGTGAGAATGACCTGCCGAAATAGCGGACCTGAAAGTGTTGATGGACCTATAGGCCAAACCCGAATGGGTTAGTTCAGCCAGAAAATTCAGAATGTGGGTAACGTCAGCCCCCACGGGATCGGCGTGTCTTCCCAGACACCAACGACGCCACCGCTGCCAAGCCGATCGGTACCTCTTGACGGTACCAGGGGCCCAGGCTCTGCTGATGAGTTCCTCAGCGCCCGCCGAAAGGCGTCCGTCCTGCCAACGTCCCCGGAAATCCTCCACGCCATGAGGATGAATGTTTCCTGAAGTATTAACGGGTGCCCCTCTCCCAAGGGCCCCAAAAGTAGCGACGGGAACAAGGGCAGAAGAATCAGACAATCCCACGACAGCTCTAGCAGTGGGGGAAACCAGGCCTAAGCCCGCCAGAAGGAGGTCACTAGGACCAGCGAGGCTTGCTGTCGGCGAACTTGTGCCGCTATCCGAGGAATCATGAGGAACGGGGGAAAGGCGTACGCCTGTTCCGTCGACCAATTCTGCAAGAATGCATCGACCGCCTCCGGGTCCGGTCTCCAGCTCACGAACCTCGGAAGTTGACGGTTGAGCCGGGAAGCAAACAGGTCCAATGAGAACGGTCCCCAAGTCTCCATCAAAGCTTGAAAGACCGTAGGGTGCAGCCTCCAATCGCTGAAATCCTGGAAATTCCTGGAATGCCAATCCGCGATTGAGTTCTGCGTCCCCGGGAGATATTCCGCCGAGACTAAAATCCTTTTTTACAGGCAATAGTGCCAGAAGTCCTTCGCCAGGTTCGCCAGCGCCTTGGACCGAGGCCCGCCCAGGCGATTGATATACTGTACCGCCGACACATTGTCCATGCGCAGGAGGATGCAGCACGACACCTGGTTCTGTGTCAAAGACTTCACCGCGAAGGAGCCCGCTAGGAGCTCCAGGCAGTTGATGTGGAGCTGTAGCTCGTCCTCCGACCACCGGCCCCCCATGGTTACATTGCTGCAACGGGCTCCCCAGCCCGCTCTGCTGGCATCCGATTCGATGATCAGGTCCGGGCTGGATCCGAAGATCGCGCTTCCATTCCACGCACTCATGTGCTCTATCCACCAGCGCAACTCCGTCCTCGTTTCCTCTGTCAGGGAGAGGAGTTCGGAGTAAGTAAGACCCTTCCGGAGATGTTGCGCCTTCAGGTGCTGAAGTGCCCTGTAATGCAACAGGCCCGGAAAAATCGCCTGAATCGAGGATGACAGAAGGCCCACGATGCGAGCCAAGTGTCGAAGGGAGTTCCTGTCCTTCCGCAGAGTTTGGGAGAGTTCCTTGCGAATCTTGTTCACCTTCTGCTGCGGGAGGCTGAGGGAGGCAGTCTCGGAGTCTATGAGGAAGTCTAGAAAGGTAATCTGTTTCCTCGGAAGAAGCTCGGACTTCTGAGCATGCACTACAAACCCCAAATCCTGGAGCAGGGCAATAGTCATGGTCAAGTGCGACTGAAGCAGCTCTGGCGACTGATCCATTATCAGGATGTCGTCGAGATATATTATCATCTGCACGCCCCTCTCGCGAAGCGTCTCCACCACCGGCCGAAGGAGCTTCGTAAAGCACCAAGGGGCCGACGAGAGGCCGAAGGGTAGGGCTTGGAATTCGAAGACCTCCCCGTTCCACAAGAACTGCAGGAAGCGCCTGTGAGGAGGAAAGATCGGTACCGTGAGGTACGCATCCTTCAAGTCCAAGCGAACCATCCAATCCCCCTGTAGGAGAATGTCTCGCAACAGATGGATTCCCTCCATCTTGAAATGGCGGTAAACCAGCCATTCGTTGAACTCCCGTAAGTTGATCACCGGGCGAAACCCTTTGTCCTTTTTCTGGACCAGAAAAATGTTGCTCAAGAACCCCGCAGGGTGAAGGTGTGTTTTGCGAATCGCACCTTTTCTGAGGAGTTCTGAAATCTCGTTGTCGATAAGAAGTCTGTCTGCTGTGGAAAAAACCAAGGGGCGAGGGCGAACCCTTTGATGGGGGGTACCATAGAATTCTATCCGGAAGCCCCTGACCGTCTGGAGAACCCAAGGGTCTGAGGAGATTTTGCACCAGTTGTGGAGGTGATCCCGTAGCCTCCCCCCCAGAACGGATGGGGAAAAAAGGGTAACACTCACCGGATGGGCCTCCCGGTGCAGTGGCACCGCCGTGGTAGCCTCTGCCGCGCCCTCTACCGGCGCCTCGACTCGGGTAGAAGTTCCCCTGGCGACCATCAATCCAGCCGTTGTTACGGCGCTGTTGGGTCTTGTTGTTAGGGCCTTGCTGGGATTGGCGGCCGGAGGAGCGACCCCGTCCTCGTCCGGCCCCTGCAAAAACCAGCCCGGGGAAAATTTTCTTGATGGAAGTTTGTGCTCTGTCCAAAGCAGAGAAAGTGGTGACGAATTTATTTAGTTCCTTTATAAATGGTTCCCCAAAAAGTTTGCCTTGTGCAATAGAGCAAGCCTCCGAAGTGGCTAGATCTCCAAGTTTCGGGTCGATCTTTATGAGGAGAGATCTCCTCCGCTCTGCTGCCAACGCACAGTTCGCGTTGCCCAGGAAGCATAGGGCTCTCTGCGCCCAACCTGCCACGACCTCCGTGGACATCGCCGTCCCCGACTCCTTGGCCCTCTCGGCTAACTGGATTATCTGGGTCACGGGGCCCACGGCATCCAGGAGCTTATCCTGGCAGTTGCGCCAGGATCGATCTATGCCCCTCCTAGGGTCCTTCATAAATTTAGCGAAGAACGCATAGAGCTTTTCGTCAATATCTGGAGTGGCCGCCACTCTGCCCTCCAGTTTAGGCCGAGGGCACTCACCTGCATGCGGGTCCTAACCTCCTTCTCTAGAGGTTGGCGTACCTTACCAGCTACGTACGCAGCTACCTTGGGGTCCGGGATCCACTCCGAAGATCTCGGGTGGTAGATTCTTGTGGGGTCGAACATATCTAGGGTCTTGTCATCCCCCTCCACGGATTCTGAGGAATGGGACGCAGGACGCCAGGGATCATCATCCGTTACACCCTCTCCCTCCAAGTGGAAACCATCGTCCTGGTCAGAGTCCGGGGGGACCTCGTCGCCATCTTCTCCGGGGAAAAACCCCTCCCGGCAGGGTAATGCTTTTAGCGTTCGCGCACTCTTGCGGAAGGAGTCTCTCAAACGATCGAACTCCTCCAAGTGCCCCGCGTGACGCTTCGCTGATTACTTCCTACCACCTTGTACACCTTTGGTTCCGCGGTCCGCAGGGCCTGCTCCGCCAAACACCCCGGGGAGACTCTGTGCGAGGGCATCCACTCTCTCCCTCAAGGGTGCCAGCGCCGAGTCCAGCGCGTGCGAAAGCGCGCGACCAACCGCCGGTGGTAAGGGTTGGGAGCAGCTCATTTGTTCCGCCTCCTGAATGGGGGGCTGTGACTGCTCGGCAGTCTGCATGTTCCTGAGGGTGTGAGCACAGTAACACCTTAAACCAATTCAAAAGGTAGCCCCCTCGCCGGTGCTCAAGTAATATCACCGTCCGATTTTACTTGCGGTGACAGAAAGCCGCCACCAGGTGGCGCTGTGCACACAGCGAGGACTAATACACCGAGCCGGTGTCAAAGGCGAGGGTTGGTGAGGTGGGAATTACCGCCTCAGCGCGCCGTCCCGCCAGGCAAGCACCGCGAGCGCAACCTTAATCCTAGCGGTGGCGCCCCACAGGGCCGAGGGAAAGCGAGGCCGCTCCCCACAGAGCCCGCGATCGCACGGCAGAGTCGGTGCAAGCAGCGCCTGACGCTCAACAAACTGCCGCGATGACTAAAGGAGAAAAGCGCACCAAAGAGAAAGCGCTACTGCACAGGCACAAAAAGAACCAACAAATTCATCCAAAATACGCAATATGTCAGAAAAGGAAAAGAGGGTGACTTATCTGACGAGCAGAGAAGAAAGAGGAAGAGGATAGGACGTCATGGCTAATTATACAGCGGACGGATCCATGATTGGCTGTTGGTTACTATGGACACTGTATCCCATGTGCTCATGGGAGTTGATGTTCGATAAAAAATGTTTTGATTGGTTTTCTTTTAAGTGCTGATTATAATAAAGAGAAGAAAGGACTGCATAATCCTCGCCTCCGTCCTGACATAGAATTGCTTACGAGTTAGATTCTTAACGTTCATAAATAGCAAAAGTATGCCGCATTTTGGTTTAAATTCAAGGTTTTATTCACCCGTTATAACTAGCAGCACACAGCCAACATAGTGCAACCAGAAACACTGACAATAGAGCAGTTGGACTTCTAATGTTTAGAAATAGTAAAACAAAATTATTTTTTGTTCGAATTCGATGCTTTATTCACCAGCTATAACTAGCAGCACACAGTTACCACAGCACAAAAAGGAACACCAGCAACAGTGGAGTTTAAATGACTGCATAAACGATTAGGAGAAAGTGATATAATTGAGATACATTTGTGAAGTCCTCACTAACAAGTATATATGTATTAATGTACTTGTACATACTATAATTTACACTATATAAGGCTAGCCTAAGTTTCCGTTTCTATCCGATTATAGACCCCCGAGGAAGGGTCCCATATGACCCGAAATGCATAGGGAATATGTGGAATTCATGAAGTTATTTTGAAATAAGAATGAAATATATAAATGATTCAAGAAGAAAAAGGAATTATGAAATAAATATTATTCTTAAAAGAAAATAAAGAGTGGAACAATTTATTTAAAGAGAAGAATTTGATAAGACTAACACAGTCATTGTGTAAGTGCACACACCCACCAAGGGTGGAATCCTCCACCCTTCCTTGTGATTATCATAACAAGAGTGTTTCCAGACAAAACACTGGGAAGGAGATGCACACAGATTAAATAGAGATAACTGGTACACCAGACGTTAATAGAGTGCACCGACAGACTTAAGAAAATGTTCAATTCCCCATTTTCCCATTCCCAGAGGGTCATAGTTATGTTATGTTATGTTATAATGGCTTTTGTAGAGCGCTCGGCTACTCAAAAAGAGTGTCCCGGCGCTTTTAAAAAGGAGGGCTGCAATATGCTAATATAACACATTAAAAGAGAAAATATCACAGATAAAAAGAACAGAACAAGCAAAAGGCCTACTGGGTGAACAACCAGGTTTTGAGGCCTTTTCTAAAAGCTAGTAAGCTGGTGGCTCCTCGAAGTATAAGAGGCAGGGAGTTCCACAGCTGTGGCGCCAGTAGTCCAAAAGAGCGACCTCCCAGGCGCGCTCTCTTCACTCGTGGGACAGTCGCTAAAAACAGGGATTCTGACCTCAGAGAACGAGCCGGCCGGTAGAAGGCAAGTCTCTTTTGGAGGTACTTAGCTCCCGTTGCATGGAGGGCCTTGTATGTCAAGGTCAAAGACTTAAAAGCAATCCGCTTGCGGATTGGGAGCCAATGTAGGGTCTGCAACAAGCCCGCTGCACTAGCACGTCTGTTCAGGCCAAAAATCGCTCTCGCCGCCGCATTCTGAACAACTTGGAGCCGCTGTAGCAGGTACTCTGGCAGGCCCAGGTACAGAACATTTGAATAATCTAGCCTAGAGCCTATCAGAGCCTGCACAGTCAGCTTCCTGTGCTCCTCTGATAAAAGGGGAAGAAACCTCCGCAGCATCCTAAGGAGGCCGAAGCAGGTGCCCGACAACCCCAGGATCTGGGACTTCATAGTCAACCCCTTGTCCATCTTGACCCCCAAGTTCTTAGCCATTTGGGATGAACAAGTGGGGGGGAACATATCAGTAGGCCACCACGCCTGCCAGTCTGGCTCCATGTCACACCCAAAGAAGAGTACCTCGGACTTATCGGAATTGCACTTGAGGCTGTTCAGTTGGAACCATTGGAACACAGCCCCAAGGCAATCCCGGATACTCTCCCCATCGAAGTCTCCTCCTCTCTTGCACGAGAAGAGGAGCTGGGTGTCGTCTGCATAGGATACGATCCGGGCCCCAAACGACTCCGCCAGCGCCGCCAAAGGGGTCATGAAGATATTAAAGAGGGTCGGGCTCAAGATAGAGCCCTGGGGGACCCCAACTCCCAAGGGCGGCATCACGGCAGAATCTGGCGAGGCCCAGACCGTTTGCCGGCGGCCGGCTAGAAAGGACGAAAACCAGCTGAGCACCGTCCCCCGTAGTCCAATCTCACTGAGTCTTGTGAGCAGGCCATCATGGGGGACGGTGTCGAAAGCCGCCGACAAATCCAGCATCACCAGCATGGCTTTACCCCCCGTATCCAGAACCCCTTTAATGGTTTCTGAGACCTCGAGGAGCGCAGTCTCCGTGCTGAGATTTGGGCGAAAGCCCGACTGGGTGGCATGCAGAATCTCATTCGTCTCTAGAAAATTGGACAGCACCGTCTGCACGTGCTTTTCTACAATTTTCGTGAGAGCTGGCAACAGGGAGATAGGCCGGTAGTTGACTGGGGCCTTTGGATCCAGACCAGGCTTCTTGAGCAGCGGGATGACCATTGCCTGCTTCCAAGCCTGCGGAACCACTCCCTGCAATTTCCCCCGGATTGCGGCCCACTATTCAATATGCCAACCATTGCAGCTGGCCCACATAACAGTAAGCTCTCATATCCTGGACTCCAAGTCCCCCCTGTTTAGAGGTCAGCTGTAGTTTAGGTAGACCAATACATCTACGTCCCGAGCCTCAAATCAGTTCAATGAGAAGAGTGTTGAGTACCTGAATCGTTTGAAACGGGAATATAATAGGCAGAGTTATGAAGTAAATTAGCAGCCTGGGAAACCTTACCATTTTGGCAATGGCTACACGACCCAGCACCGATATGGGCAACAAGGTCCACAACCGAACCTGCTTTCTAAGCGATGTTATAGCTCCAGTCAAGTTGCCATCCACTAAATCTTCTACGTCTCTATATATTTTGACCCCCAAATATTTGAAGGTTGCAGTCGCAGTCTGAAATGTGCAGTTACCGAACCGGATAGGTTCAGTCCTGGTTGTATCATTAAAATAGTAGATTTGTTTTCATTAATCGAGAGCCCAGAGAGCTTCTGATATTTAGCGAAGAGAGTCGGAGTAGGCTCATAGTCGTCATCCAGATTGCCAAAGTATAAGATGAGGTTGTCCGCATACGCCGACACCACATGTTTCACACCATTTATTCGTATTCCATTAGGGTTCGCCAGGGAGCGGAGCCGAAGGAGCAGAGGCTCCAGAGCTAAAATAAATAATAACGGCAATAGTGGACATCCTTGTCTAGTGCCCTGAGCTATCTGATATTGTAGGGCTATGTGAGCCCCCGTACGTGCCCATGCCATCTGGTTCGTGTAGAGCAGACGCACCCATTTTATGAATTTGCTCGGAATTCCAAATTTGGACAACACGGTTAACATGTATGTCCAGTGCAATGAATCGAATGCTTGACGGAGGTCCAAGGAAATGCATCCTCACGGCCGAGCTTCCACAGGAGTTTGGGACATTATCTGGTACAGTCTCCTAATATTGAGGGCTGTACTCCTTCCCGGTACAAATCCACATTGATCTATATGGATCAATCTAGGAATGTATATTCACCACTAATACTTTATGGGTTCTGAAGTAGCGTGCTACTCGCGGAAAGAGAGCTTCTGGAAAGGGGCGACCATTCCGTCCCCCCGAACGTATGGTGGAGTACCACGATCCCCCCGGGAAGCCATCTTGGGCGGGAGGCGAGTCTCGGCTGGTATGCCCGAAGCGGCGTAGCCGGGGCGCGCCTTTTCCCGCCCTGGAGTGGGTTGTCCTAGACACTGAGGCGACCGGCCACGCCCTCGGAGGCAGGCGGGGGCGGGTTTACGCCCGCCCTGAAGACGGATAAAAGGAGCAACAAGCCAAGAAAGCTTCCTCTTGTTCCTGTGCTCTGAAGCTGCACCTCCCCGCTGCACGTGAGCTCGAGTCGGAACGAAGAGCCAATTTTGAGCGTTGTAATCTTTCTTTTTGTCTTACAGATACTCCGTCTGAGAATGCCCAAGAAAGTCGGAAAGCGGGTCAGTACCGATCAGATGCTCCGCATGCTCATGAAAGAGGTAGCCGATTTGAAGAAGCAGATGGCGGCTAAGGACGGGGAAGGAGGACCGAAACGACCTTTGCCGGGAGTAGTCCCCGGAGGGAGAGGCAAGAGGTCCAGAAGGGGGGCACCTGGGGGGGAAACCCCGGTTCCCGATATCCCACTTGAAGAGCCAACCCCGGTGCCGAAGGAGGGGAATCCGATTCCCGTGGTGGTCACTCCCGTGTCCGGGGAAGATATGCCTCCCGAGTTAGCAGCACAATTGGCAGCGCGGTTGGGAAAAGATAGCGAGGGCGCCACGGCTGACGACGCCCGGGTGTTAATGAGACAACTGCGGGAAACTAGGGAGGCTGCGAAGGCACCATCGTCAGTTACCCCGCCGGCTCCGGCGGCGGAAAATGCAACAGGCCCAGGTTCGGCGGCAAATGCAGCTTCTGGTTCAGGTAAGCGGCCATTGCCGATCGCGGGGGAGGGGTCTGCACCTTCACGAAGGGAGAAGGTGGCTCAGCATGTTCCACTGGAAATTAAGGAAAAGATTTGGGCGGATAAGTATGTAAACATTTTTTCTTTGCTTACCGACCATTATGAGATGGAGCATGTTAAGAGCCAAAAGGAGCTCATGCATCCGAGTGTTTGGCGCGCCAAAATGGCCGCCTTTAAGGTTGACGAAAACATTGGTACTTGGGGCAGAGCATGGGGCATTTTTACCTCCATCATGGGCGAGCGTAGGCCCGAGTTGCTGACCGAGTTGCCTATTTATCAGTCACGTATCATGGAGTATTCCGTAGCGTATGGGGGCAATCAGTGGTTCTGCTATGATAATATTTTTAGAAAAGCGAAAGAACACGACCCAATCCTGACTTGGGATTGTTACGACTCCGTTTCATGGTCAAAAATGGAGAGTACAGGAATGTTGAAAGTACCATTGGTAGGAAGTAGCGGGGGCGAATCCTCCCGCCAATACGCTGGGACACCCTTTCGGACGGGTGCAGGTAACGAATATCACTCAAAGCCGAGTGGCAACGCAGGTAAAAGGGGGATTTGTTGGAATTTTAACAGAGGAAAATGTACGAGGCCCCAGGGGTCATGCAAGTTTAGACATGAATGTGGGGGGTGTGGGCAGCCATCCCATCCTGAGTCCATGTGCAGAGCCAAAACGGGTGATAACGGTGGTAGGGGAAGCGCCAAACAGGTCTGAAATAGTCCGAGGGGCGCCTTTACCTACTCCGATTGATACCATGGCAATGATTCCTTGGCTCAATGAATACCCGGATCATGCTTCCGCTGGGGTGTTGCGAAATGGGTTTTCATATGGTTTCCGCATCCCAGTGGGGGATTTTAAGGGTGTAGCAAAATGTAAGAACCAACTGTCGGTCTTGCAGCATACGACCGTGGTACAGGTAAAGATTGGGAAGGAGGTTACTCGAGGTCGAGTCGCCGGTCCATTTGATGTGCCACCGGTTGCTAACTTTGTTTGTTCCCCTTTAGGGGTGGTCCCCAAGAAGGACCCGGGTGAGTTTCGGCTGATACATAACTTGTCAGCCCCACGTGGTCTTTCCGTAAATGATGCGATAGACCCGGAAGTATGTTCGGTGCGGTACGCATCGTTCGATGAGGCCGTCGCCATGTTGAATCGCCTGGGGCCTGGTGCGCTGATGGCAAAATCAGATATTGAGTCAGCGTTCCGGTTGCTCCCGGTACACCCAGACGATCAGCGTCTACTAGGTTTCATGTTTCAGGGTCGCTATTACATGGATAGATGTATGCCAATGGGATGCTTTATATCTTGTGCCTATTTTGAAAAGTTCAGTTGTTTTTTGCAATGGGTCTTCACGAAGAAAACGGGTTTTCAACATGTTATGCATTATCTTGATGACTTTCTGTTTCTGGGGGCAGCCGGGGATCCAGAATGTGGACAGGCTTTGAATGAATTTTGTGTCTTAATGAATCATTTTGGTGTGCCATTGGCGCCAGGTAAGACTGTGGGTCCCTCGACTTGCCTCGAGTTTCTGGGGATCGAGCTCGACTCGGAGGAAGGTTGTTTTCGATTGCCAAGAGAAAAAGTGTTAAAATTCAGGGCATCCCTTGAAACGTGTATTAGTGAGAACAAGGTAAAACTGCATCAATTGCAACAAATGGTGGGCCAGTTGAATTTTGCCCTGAGAGTAATGCCGATGGCCCGCCCCTTTTCCCGCTCGATCGCTCAAGCCATGGTCGGCCTGAAGGAGGGTCATCATCGCACGAGGCTCTCGGCAGAGGTTCGCCAGGACATGCGCATTTGGTTGGCATTTCTGGCGGATTTCAATGGTCGAATCGTCTGGAACAAACCGGCGGTGTCTTCCGAGGAGCTGGGGCTGTGGACAGATTCGGCAGGGAGTATTGGTTTTGGTGCCATATTCGGCACACAATGGTCGGCTCAGAAATGGCCGTCATGGTGGCACGAGTGCGGGCTGACAAGCAACATTGCTTTTCTTGAACTTTTCCCCATTCTGGTGGCCCTGAAAACTTGGCCCGAGGGGTTCAGGGATCACTCTGTGGTGTTCTGGTCTGATAACATGACCGTGGTTGAGTGTATCAATAGTCAGGCAGCACGATGCAAATGGATTCTGAGACTGCTCAAAGAAATTGTGTTATTGTGTATGCAATTGAATGTGCTATTTAAGGCAAGACATGTGCCGGGGGTAATGAACCAAGCGGCTGATGCGCTTTCTCGTTTCCGTATGCAGGCCTTCTGGGGTTTTCTGCCCACAGCGGACCCGGTGGCGGCACCCTTTCCCGAAGCTCTCTGGTCTCTCGGTGCCCCGAACTACAAAACCTCGTGGGAGAGAGTTTAGCACCCAGGACGAGGAAGGCATATGAAGGGGCGTTCCGTTCCTATTGGGCCTTTTTGGGGACTGCTAGGGGGGAGTTTTGGGGCCAGGAAGAGTTTGTAGTAAAATTTCTGCTGTCTTTACATCAGGCAGGCAAATCAGTGGCTACGGCCCAGAGGCATCGGGCCGCCATTTCCTTTATGGCAAGGGCTCATGGGATCCAGGACCCGACAGCGTCTTTCATTGTGCAAAAAGCGCTACGTGGGTGGCAACGCCTTGAGGGTCGCAGAGTAGATGAGAGGCACCCGATAGGTCTGGATAGGTTGGCCCTGTTATTATCCGTACTCCCGGCAACGTGTTCATCCCGGTATGAAACAGTGTTATTCCGAGCCACTTTTGCGCTAGCATTCCATGGGGCTATGCGGGTAAGCGAGCTAGTGGCGAGGAACAAGCAGGATACGATGGGGGGACTGTGCCGAGAGCACATTCAGGTCAAGGGGGAGACGATGACTGTCTCGTTTGTCAGGTCCAAAACCGATCAGGGTGCGATTGGGGACTGCATAATCATACAAAGGATTCCCGGGTCTTCCATGTGCCCTGTGGTTTGCGTAGAGGAATATTTAGCGCAAAGGGTGGCGTCATGGGGGGGGACCTTGTTGAGACACGCTGACGCCACCCCACTGACGAGGTTTCAGTTCCAGCGGGTGCTTGCGATGTCGATTTCGGCCGCGGGCTTGAACCCCGGCGAGTTTGGGACCCATTCCTTTCGGATAGGGGCTGCTACGGAAGCTACAGCCAGGGGTCTAAGTGTAGAAGAAGTAAAACGTGTGGGGCGTTGGTCCTCGAACTGTTATAAAAGGTATGTGCGGTTGCACATGTTGTGAAGCTGTAATGATGTACTCACGCTTCTTGTTTTTGTTTGGTTTCAGTTGCGCAGGCCTACGAGGCGGGGCGGACTGTGCAGTCGGCCCGACACCTGGGGACCAGCGGTCAGACATCACCGGCTGTGAAAAAGGAGGTGTGGGTCGTGGGCCACTCATACGTGAGGCGTGCCGCGGACGTATTCAAAGCAGGTGACATGATTCACGTGGCTGGGGAATACGGGTACAGTGTGTCCTTCTACGGAAAGGGCGGGCTCTGTATTGACCAGTTTCAATCATTTTTCGAGGGTTTGTTAGGGCGGACAAGGTCACCGCCGTCTATAATCATAGTCCATCTTGGGGGCAACGATTTGGTGGCCACTGGTAGACGACTTCTTCTTGAGGCGATGCTTTCCACTGTAAGTTGGTTGGCGAGAAGAGTTCCAGGGTGCACAATTGCATGGTCCCATATGATCCCACGAAAAGTGTGGCGGGGGGCTAATTCGGTTTCTGCTCTGAATCATTCAGTAAGGAAAATTAATAACAAAGTGAGTAGATTGTTTCGTTCAAGTACACTGCATTCTGTTTCGCATGGTTGTATTAAAGGAAACAGTATGTATTTGGGGGATGGTGTTCATTTGTCCCAGGTGGGGAACGAGTTACTCATAGGAGACCTGATAGCTTGGTTAAAGAGTTTATAACATGACCTTTAGGCAGGAGTGTTGTGGGGGGTCCGGATAGCCGGTCAACTATCCGGCCTGTGGCGGTAAGGTCATGATCGGTGAGCAGTAATTGGAAGATCCCTATGGGGGGGCGTCACCCATTACGGATGGGAGCGCTCGGGGGAGGTGGCCATTGGCCCCTCAACGGGGAGGCGGTCCCGTCTAAGGATAGGCCGCCGGAAGGAAAGGAAAGGTGGTCAAGGCCCCTTCCTGGATAGGAGGGGCT
Source organism: Lissotriton vulgaris (assembly GCF_964263255.1). NCBI lineage: Eukaryota > Metazoa > Chordata > Amphibia > Caudata > Salamandridae > Lissotriton > Lissotriton vulgaris. Next base: position 389,021,033 of record NC_141687.1, read on the forward strand.
ACGGGCCCTCCTGGGGAATTTCCCGGGGCTAGGACATCTGCGACGGCAGATGTGTAAGTTGTGTGGGGTTCAGGAGGGGGTTTACGCTACCTTTTAGACACCTCACACGAGTCCTCGGACGACCGTTAAATGGCGTCAAGTTCATTGGGGCCCTCGTCAAGTCCAAGGGAAATTGGTAGATGCACTTGAGGTACGCCTCTGTGCGGTTGGTCCCCTCACAAGTGAGGGTGAGATTTCTGGTTTAGGGATCTGACACCGGTTACGACCTTGCCGTTGGCCCTTAACGTTAGGATGTACAATTTCAAGTCAAATGTTTTGTAGGATGTTAGTTCGGCTAGGAGAACCTTTGTATTAGAGATCTGTTAAGGTTAGCCAAACATCGTAATGTGGAAATAAAATTGTACATAATATGAAACTGTTATTTTAATGTTTTGATTTTGTTTCATATTTTAATAAATACGGCCGGGAGGGTCACTCCCTCCCGCCTTCCAAAAGTTCAGAACCGTTTCCGGTTTCCCATCCTTGGGGATTGTGTTGAGAGGGGGTGATGGGTATCTCAGCCATATGGAAAGGGGCGACCATTCGGTCCCCCCGAACGTATGGTGGAGTACCACGATCCCCCCGGGAAGCCATCTTGGGCGGGAGGCGAGTCTCCGCTGGTATGCCCGAAGCGGAGTAGCCGGGGCGCGCCTTTTCCCGCCCTGGAGTGGGTTGTCCTAGACACTGACGCGACCGGCCACGCCCTCGGAGGCAGGCGGGGGCGGGTTTACGCCCGCCCTGAAGACGGATAAAAGGAGCAACAAGCCAAGAAAGCTTCCTCTTGTTCCTGTGCTCTGAAGCTGCACCTCCCCGCTGCACGTGAGCTCGAGACGGAACGAAGAGCCAATTTTGACCCACCCACCAGCCCCTGAGGACAGCTAGTTGTTTTGAATAAAGTTTGATGTGGTAACTCTATTTCTTGCAGGTTGTGATGATTGTCGTGATACTTTGAATATGCAATAAAGATGGTCACTTTCAGGATGTTTTGCAATAAAGATTTTTGCACTAGTGTTGATCAGTAATCATGCTTATAAGTTATAATTGTTTTTTTGTAATTTAGTAATTTAGGTAGATTTGTCGTATTTATTGTCGGGCGGTAAGGTCATGATCGGTGAGCAGTAATTGGAAGATCCCTATGGGGGGGCGTCACCCATTACGGATGGGAGCGCTCGGGGGAGGTGGCCATTGGCCCCTCAACGGGGAGGCGGTCCCGTCGAAGGATAGGCCGCCGGAAGGAAAGGAAAGGTGGTCAAGGCCCCTTCCTGGATAGGAGGGGCTACGGGCCCTCCTGGGGAATTTCCCGGGGCCAGGACATCTGCGACGGCAGATGTGTAAGTTGTATGGGGTTCGGGAGGGGGTTTACGCTACCTTTTAGACACCTCACACGAGTCCTCGGACGACCGTTAAATGGCGTCGAGTTCATTGGGGCCCCCGTCAAGTCCAAGGGAAATTGGTAGATGCACTTGAGGTACGCCTCTGTGCGGTTGGTCCCCTCACAAGTGAGGGTGAGATTTCTGGTTTAGGGATCTGACACCGGTTACGACCTTGCCGTTGGCCCTTAACGTTAGGATGTACAATTTCAAGTCAAATGTTTTGTAGGATGTTAGTTCGGCTAGGAGAACCTTTGTATTAGAGATCTGTGAAGGTTAGCCAAACATCGTAATGTGGAAATGAAATTGTACATAATATGAAACTGTTATTTTAATGTTTTGATTTTGTTTCATATTTTAATAAATACGGCCGGGAGGGTCACTCCCTCCCGCCTTCCAAAAGTTCAGAACTGTTTCCGGTTTCCCATCCTTGGGGATTGTGTTGAGAGGGGGTGACGGGTATCTCAGCCATAAACATCCCATCATGGGTAGCAAGCGGCATATATATGCAAGCTTTTTTCCCTCTTCTATCCCTCCACTTTTCTTCTTAATCCAAATAACTGACTAACATACTCACCTCTCAAATTACTTCCATATTTTCACATGCTACTTCACCACCAATCCTTCATGGGTTCCGGAGTAGAGAGTCTATCGCCAAAAAAGCGCTTTGACTCCTCGTCAGGGGCAGTAAGTGCTCTATAAATGCAATTACAATGCAGTTGCCTACCGCCAGGTGGGTTTACACTTCTCCTACGGACATCTGGCTACATTGAAAAGGGTTCCCTTTCTTGTGAATTCTGAATGTATTGGAGCGCTCTTCATGAGCACTAGTTGCATTACAGAGGAACACATTTATTTTTGTTGGGCACAAGGCGATTAAGTGATTTGCCTAGAATTGCAGGATGTTGAGCGTCCCTATTGAGACTCGCACCTGGTTCCCCATCTTCAGGGTTGACCGCTCTAGCTGTGTGGCCACATCCTCTCTACCTTGAAAGGTTTTTAAGAAAATGGTACGATTGCTCCTAATTTGTAGTACAAAAAGCAAAGATGGACTCTCGTCAATTACCAAGTCTTTGGATCATTTAAGAAGTGTTTGTAGCCCACGCTAAGGCCCGAAATTCCAAAACAAGTAAATTTTCACATATAGTGTGTAGGCAAAAGGGCATTTCAAATGCGCAGGACACAGCACAAAGTATGGGCCAGGACGATTTGAAGTGAATGCAGGGTAGAAATATTGGAGTTGGTCTGAAAACTGTCTAGTGATTTCTCCCTCCACCCCCTTTCATCCTTCCTCTTGTGAAATCAAATTTCTCTTCACCGTTCATTTGTTTGGTTCTTCATTCTTGGTTATATATATTTTACTATTGTAGAAATGGTTATGCCCCTATTATTGGGTATTGGTCTCCGAACAAAGATGGTGCAGATCTGGAGGCAGTGCATAATTTGTACTGGTCATGCTCTCATATGGTTTTTTTGGGGGGTCCGGACTTGATTTTTCGGTTATCACTTTGATGCAAAGAAAGGATCAAACATTGAAATGGAAGATGTGAGTTTTGGGTGTATGAAGAAATAGGTATGAGGTGGAATGTAGCCTAGGCACACTTTTTTTTATTACTGAGCAGAAATGCACAATGAATACCAAGAGAAGCAGGCTAGTACATCAAGATATGTAAATAAACAGAATATAGCAAACCTAAAGTGGCATAGCAAATAAATCAGTCAGAACAGGTTAGTAGCATACTCAAGTAAGTCCAGGCAGAACACAAGCAAGTCCCTTTTTTCCAAAGTAAATGTTTAAGTGCAACTGTGCTAATAGTAAACATTTCCATTACAAAGGGAAAACAAAAGAATTGCTGATGCATAGTGCTATGACAGTAGTCGATAAATTGACTCCCAAAAATTGATTACTCATCAATCCTCAATAACCCTGTTGAATAGACTAAAAATCTTTTTTTTAAAACACGAATATACATATTTACAGTTAATAGCGAGGTAAAGTGACTATGCCGGATACTAAAATGAGATACAAATCGTGTGGATTCTGCATTCAAAAAGGGCAAAACCGCGCAGAAACTGATACTTTAAAAACTCAAAATTACTTTATTGGAGTAGTATATCTCTGGTTGGTTTCAGAAAGTTCCAAATAATGGCACAAGGCTGTAAAACTCTCAATCACCCACATGTTTTGCAAATGCCTCTTCAAACTACTTCGTCCTTGATGTTTCTCAACCTCCCCCCTCTAACCCAGTAAAGTTGGAACCAGTTGTGTTCTCTAATTTGGAAAATCAATGAGCGGGCTATCGTTAGTATAATAGGGTTGAAATAAATCCCCCACTTATTGATTACCACAAATAACACTAGAGTTGCTTCCAGAACTACCTTAATCTGTACATCCTGGCTAGGCTAACAACAAATAGTCCTTCCCAAACTGGCCACAGACACGTACAAACCGTGTGAAGCCTGCACCTTCTTGTTGACAACAAAACCATTGATCCAAAACTATTGGTGACTGCATACAGCACTGTTATATTCTATGTTCCATGTTTTATGCAGCATTCATCATTCTCTTAGATACAGCTGTCGTTGGGTCTGTCGAGTTTCTTAAAGACATATTTTTGAGGGAAGGGTTTCCACAATTTTTGGTTTCTGGCAATGGAACCTGGGGGCATATTAGCAAGAACCTCGTTAAAGTCCTCGACGTTTTAGTGTTATATGTGTTATAGAATTCCAATTGAAGCCCAGGTTAGATGTGCAGGACATCTAACCTGGGCTTCTATTGGAATTCTATAACGCATATTAGCAAGCCCATTATTGCCGTTTTAGCAGCCGTTTCCTGCCGTTAATTTTAACGAGGTTCTTGCTAATATGCCCCTCAATTTTTAAGTGAAAAGTTTCAGTCTTTTTTTAGTTCAAGTGGAATTAAACACCTAAGAAGCTCTCTATATCACCCACAGACCAATGGTCTCATGGTGAGAATGAACAAAGTTGTGGGGGAGTGTGTTAAGTGGGCTGTGACTGGTAAACATAATGTTTTTAATTCACTTGAAAGTATGCTGTGGTTTTACAGGACCACGCCTCATTCATCCACTAAAATTTCTCCTTTTGATGTGTTATGGAGAAGAAAGGCTAATACTAGTTTTTGACCGGGATGGATGGGGAAGTGGATAGATGCTCTGACAAATGTTGAATCTCTTATGGAAAAGGTTAAAGTCAATTGCAAAGGGAAAAGAAAAAAAATTGTATTACAGAAAGAAAGGTGTCAAGATTGTTCCTCTCTCTGTCGGTGATTTTGTTCCCATTAAGAATCCTGTACACACAAAGAAAGGAAAATGTACATTTGGTGAACCTGTCATGGTTATTAGAATTTGTAACAATGCTGTTCAGGTGGAGGGTGGTTGTTGGTGGAACTTGTCCAAGTTGGTCAAGACAAGATCTTGTCCAATTCCGAATGTTCCAAGTTCGAATGGTCAGGAGGGTTCTTTTACCCCTTCTCTTGGGCAACGTAGAAAGAGCTCTAGAGTTCCTATTACTCCTCATAAGTTTTGTGATTAAGCTGTTGCATTGTTGTACTTTTTCCTAAGTACTGTTTTTTACATTTTGTTTTTGCTGTTGTGTTTCGTTTTGGGTTGGAGAAGAGGAGGTATGTTATATTCTATGTTCAATGTTTTATGCAGCATTCATCATTCTGTCATTGGGTTTTTGATGTCACTACATCTTGTTACACTTGGAATGTTATGATTCAACTCTGAAAGCTAACTGACTGGTGAGATAGACGTGCCTAGCAGTTGTTCAGCTGTGTAGTCTTTTGATGAATAAACCACTCTTTAAACTGAATGTTGTTAAGTGGATTACTACAAGCACCCACCGATGCAGGTGTTTTAGATCCACTCGTAATAGCCCCCTTGTCTTCAACTCAAACAGATGGGTCATGCTCTCTTTGACCAATCCCATCTCCATTACCACCCATACCTAAAAATCAGGAGGTTTGGGTAGTGGACCCTTTCTACAGTGGAAAAAAAACATTCCTATTGTTGCAAACAACCTCCTCTCTTAAAACATTGCAGGCATCAATTCTAACCTGTTACCACTTGACGGTATAGAATATATAGATCATTTGATGTTTGTTTGTTTCAAGAGACCGGGGCCATGGACCCTTGTATAAACTGGGGTACACCACATACATCAATATTCTACTGTCTTCTCGTGGGAAGCCATCGGGGGGGGGCTTATGATTTGGGTAAGAATAGATATAAATCTGCATATTGTGACTCTAGACATTGACTCTCTTGATATTTTGGATCTAAAAATCTCCTCACAAGAAGGGACCAGTATCTACTTGTATAATATATATTATAGGCCTAGAAGCAGGAGTGCAGAATCATCTACTCCGATTGCCCTGCAAAACTGTCCACATAACTAATCCTAATGATCTGATCCTTATAGGGGGGACCTTAATATAAACTTTGAAGTGAAATATGATTATGATATGATCCTTGAAGAGGAGGACAAGTGCTGGAGCACACCCTCCCATAACTCCACCTTGTCCTGGGTTCAGTGGCTGCCATGCAGGTTGTTAGTTTAACATCATCTAATCTTGGGTAGAGAGCATGTAACAGCCGATCTTGGCCGATAGGCAGGAAGCAGAAAATGCTCTAGTAGATGCACTTAAAGGTAAAAAGTTGCAAAAGGTTCTTATACTGAGGGGGCGCATATAAAAGGACAATAAGAACAGCACGGCATGTGTGGGAGGATGCCTGCTCAGGGAGACTTGGTAATGGCTGTAAGGGAAGGGGTAGGAGCAGGCTATTTTGCAAAAATATTTGCATATTGAGTAGGTCCCAAAACCCATAGAATGTCACTTGAACCCATTGGTCTGGGTAGATTGCTTCACCCAGTTGTAAGGAGAGGCCCATATATTGCTAGAAATCTTGCCCCTTCAGATTAACACCACCCCCAGATCTTCACTAGAGGATACAAGGGTAGCAATTGCCTCTGTTAAACTGGACAAGGCCCGAGGCCAGATAACCGGGGATTTATTGTGTCACAGTGTGTCTGTTTGGGTCCCCTGCGTTAATTGCCTGACCTATGCAGTCTCATCACTAATCTTAATACAATGAGAAGGGTGAAAATTATTACCATCTTTAAAAGGGGGAAATTTGGGAATCCTGCTAATTACAGGCCAATTAGCCTTCTAGATACCCTCCAGAAAGTATATTCAAGGCAGTTGCTTAATAAAGTAAATTACAGGATAGAGGGCACAGAAATTGACCCCTTATCAAGCGGGTTTAGGCCCAAAGTCAGTAACAATGACCAAGTTCTAAGATTACTGCTCGTTATCTGGAGATACACCAGACTCGCAAGGTGACATTTACATTGACTTGGTTTACCGCAAAGCAGCCTTTAACCTGGTCTCTAGATGATTGCTTTGGGAATCCCTAAAGGACCCAGGGGTCCCCGAAGCTGTCCAACTCATAAACCTCCACTACAATAACTGCCCAAGTACGATGTGGTCCCCAGGGGCAATTACCAGACAAAATCTTAATATGTAGAGGTGTGAGGCATGAGGCATGGGTACGTTTGGCCCCTATCCTTTTCTCCTAATATGTCAATGACGTAGTGGAGACCCTTTCGCAAGGCAACATAGATGTACCAAAATTTAATGAGTCTATGGGGCCAGCACTACCTATTTCATTTGATACCCATCAAATTTCAGACTCCCATGGGACTGTAGTAGCTGTTCGTGATTTTTAGTACTTTCTGCTCTTTCGAGGACCTATAGATTAATATTTCAAAAACTGAATTCATGGCAGTTAGACTCAATAACTTATACTTATACTCAGTTCCTGGGTAATGAAAGCATTTCTCGATTCGAGTACTTGGGTATAATGCTTGATAAGAGGTTATTGTGGTCTCCCCATTTCAAATAGGGGTTTTGGCCCAGTATCAAGCTGCAACGATTTACAAGAATTACCAGGGAACATCCTACAGGACTCTACCCCCAATCCTAGAATTAATCGAACTAAAGGCTCAATTGGAAGCCTTGTACAGAGATGAGGTCTGGGGCCATGCTAGTATAGCCAAGATCACTGCAAGCGAAAATAAGTTTGTTTGCTTGTTTCTCCATCTCCTTAAGAGCACTATATTAACAACTTTGAGGGATATTCTCAAGAACGTGTGACAATTATTGCAAAATTAGCTTAACGCAACTCTGCACATCACAGTCTATCGCACACAGTGTTAATGTTGTATTACCAACCCGGCAGCACAAGCGATAGTCACACGATAACGCACCAAATGACCATGCAATAATTATCGCCTACACCGAAAAAATGTGAAACACGAACGTGAAAAAAGCTGCGACGCCCCAAATCGTGATACAAAAATCAGCGACAGACCTGCAATTCCCACGCGTCATGCAGGAAAATGCAATATAAAAGCAACAAAAAAACACATCTAAACCAAAATAAACTGCGTAGCACCATGGACGCACCATGACCGAGTGCAGAGGACGACTCGAAACCCACAAGCCCCACAGAGGGCCATCCAGGAACCCCATGTTCGGGGAAGGGCAAGGAGAAGAGGAAGAGAAACACTGGGTTCAGTCTGCAGGAAAACTGGATCCTCGTCACGGAGGTGATAGAACACTACCAACAACTGTTTGTCATCTCCACTGTGTCATTGGCAACACAAGCGGAAATATGGCAGTCCATCGTGAACAACGTGAATGCAGACGGAGTGTTGAGGAGGTCAATGAAGGAGGTCACGAAGCGCTGGCATGATGTGAAAAGCCAAGTAGAAACTCGCTGTCAACAGGAAGGCATAAACAGTGACTGGAGGTGGGAGTCCTGCTCCACAGGAGGAGCTGGATAAGCTGGAACAAATGGTGGCCTCAGTCATCAGTGTGGAGACGGTGCAAGGAGTTGGGAGTCCGGACACAGCTCGATATGACTGGACCCAACAGCAACAGGGCGAGTAACGACCAGGGACGGGGGGACGGAGGGGACGGGGGGGGACTGTGGGAGATGGGCACAATGGCATACATGCACAATTATGTGTAGCACACTGTACACCCACAATGATTTTGGAACATGTCCTTGATACCCTTCGCACACTGCAGCACACATAGAAACACCAAGTAGGCCCCCGTCCACTATGTGCACAAAGGGCCCTCCACATCACCAATCCCACAACAAACCCATGCATATGTGCTGAATCTAGCAAAGCAGCGGCTCTGTGAGCAACACTGACAAAGCAAGTGACACTGCATGACCAATAGCATGGCTGCAGTCAAAATACATGACATGGTGCACAACAACACTGAGGTGGCCCGAGGTGGTTCACATCCTCAAAGTAGCAGGTCACACTTCGACACATCCACATGCACATAAAACCCCTGACGCCAACAACACATCTGCAGACAAACGATGCACAAAAGCACAAAAACTATCCAAGAGCACAAATGACCCAAGTCGCCAACATCTCAGCACCGTAAAAGCACACAAGTCAAAGGCACACCACCTCAAAGGGATATGGGGCCCCTAAATCAGAGCTACAGGGGCAACTCTCACACAATGCAGCACACACACATAGCAATCATATCACATCAACATTGACGACAATGTGGTACAAAGTGCAACACTTTCACTACAAGACAGAGGTCACAACTGGTGTCGGTTGTGCGTAGAAACTGGCCAATCACATTTGGCATAGGAGGAAACTGCGAGGTGATAACGTACGAGTACAACCTCACATCCGTCAGGTAGTCGAAATGTCCACTGTCTCCCATCAAATAGCTAACTCCTCCAAAACAGTCACAATGTACATTGTCATGCTGTCTGTCTGGAAACATGTACAATGCGTCAACATACATGGAACACACTGTTAACCTGCATCACCCCTATTATATTGCAGAGGGACAATTAACACCTCCTGCAGAGCAGACCAGACATCTCTTCACTGATGATGAAGAGAACCCCCTGGTCACCTGCTCTGACACCCTCCAACATCCGTTGGAGGGTGTCGGAGCAGGTGGCCAGGGGGTCCTCTTCATCATCAGTGAAGAGACAGCCTCTGCCCCCACCTCCAGGAGCAGGGCAGCCCAACTGCATCGAGATGAGCCCACCCTCTGCACAGACCACACAGCAGGAAGCACCCACCACCATGGCTGGCTCCCACCACCTCACAAAAAGACACATGGCATTCCAACGCTGTGTGTTAGACTGCCAGAATGAGATGGCTGAACAGGTGCGTGTGGGTTTCAACCTCATGGCAGCCAAACTGGATGCCATACGTGGGTGTATAAGTCTCATCAGGGACCACTTACAGTCTCTAACGGACACCCATAGTCCGTTCCATGCTCTACAACAATTCTTGGCTGACCTCGCTGGAGTCATTAATCAGATACAAGATCTGTCTAGTCAGACAGGCTCCAGCGAGGACAGCACAGAGTTGGCACAGCTGCGGAGAATATGGAGCGAATGCAGGCTGGAAGGACGGCTGCCACGGCTGAACACCAGCGAGATGTAGCTGGGATCTTCCATGCCCTGCAGATCCCCATCTTGCCATTGCTGCCACAGAGCCTGTCCCAGATAACTGCTGCAGGAACATCGACACACACATATCCGCCCCTGATGTGTCATTGGCACACAGTGATGCAGCCATTACACCTCCGCACCCTGTTGTGTCAGTGGCACACAGTGATGCAGCCATAACACCACCACACACACCTGGCACATCAGACACAGAAGACATATTAAGATCATCTGAATTGTCAAGATGTACTAACTTGGTTACAGATTGAGGACTTGTTGTTACTGTGCACCAGTGTGAAGAATCCGCCAGTACTCTCCTCTCGCCATTAATCTGTGCTTCTCAAAGCCCTGGAATGATTACGGACATGCACAAAACAGGTAGAGAGTGCTCCGGTGCCCGTTGCAGCTCTTCCAATGAAGTGCCCATCATATAGAGATGTAAACCATCTTTATTCTCAATTACCAGACCTCCCTAGCAGGCAACAGCCACACACACTCTAGCTTTATGGCATAACAAGCTGTCTCTCGCTGCCAACGCCGCCCAGGTGGTCAGAGCCATCGATCAATCAATCAAGCATTTGTAGAGCGCACTACTCATCCACGAGGGTCTCAAGGCGCAAGGGTGGGTGGGGGAAGCTGCTACTGTTCGAACAGACGGGTCTTGAGAAGTCTCCTGAAGGTCAGCAGGTCCTGGGTCTGTCAGTAGCCTGATAACCCAGTACATTCACTTAGAAACGCCAATGGGGTGAGATAATAATCTCCACACACCTCTGGCAAGTTGAGGCTAAAGATCCCAATTCCCACTCACCTACACTCACGTTTGCTAAACAAAACGACCCGATGACATCTGCGCTCGAACTGCAACTGCGGGGCAGGGGGTGGGGTGTGGGTTGGAGGGGGAACAAGCATTGGCAAATCCAACAGGTCTCGCCTATACAAGAGCTAGCCTATCGGCTTTGCCAATGTCTTTTAGCCATGTTATACAGCAGCATGGCTGTGTAGAATGGCTAAAAGTAAAGATTTATGATGCTCTCAAATGTAATGTAATTTAAGCAAAAGGTGCAGACTGAAGGATTGTTGCCAGTTAGCTCTAAGATGACACGAGGTTGTACAGAGAAATATATGTTTTCTGTGTTAGAGGTGATAATCATGTAAAAAAAAAAAAACCCAACAACATTGTTTTGCCTTTGCTTTAAACATAGCTAAAAGCGGTGATCTTCTGAAGCAATGCTTAGTTGAGAGGTTGTGGCGTAATGGTCAGAACTGCTGACTTTTGAGCTGGGGAGCCAAGTTCAAGTCTCAGCGTGGGCTCCACCATCCTCATCCTGTGATTCTAGGCAAATCATCTACTCTCCCCTGCCTATAAATTGAATGTGTCCTTGTCTAATATAACTGGTGAGCTGGTAAAGTGCTTCAATACCTTTGGTTAAGTTCACAATGATCATACCAATTTTGAAATCCACACAAAAAACTCAGCGTACAATAATTCTACCTTAGGAGACCCTCAAACCCAAGTGGCTGGAAACAAACCCATTAAACACAATGCTGGAGTCATTTCTGATACTGGGAAACTTGCTTACTTGTAATTTTAGTTCTTCGGTTTAGGCATCTTCAAATTTGCCCAGTTCCACAAGGGATCCCAGAACACTTCCTTTACCATAAATAGTTATACAATATAGAAAGAAATGGTACACGTAACTGTATTCACAGTGCCAGAAATAGAATAGAATTGCGGCCTATCACTGCACCATTATTCCAAATTTCAAGCTTTCCACTTCCTTTTTAAAAAGTAAGACTTCAACAATAAAATCGTGAAGACCTCTTTGCAGCATATTTCAATTTGTTGCTTTGAAACGACATTGAAAAACATTTTTGAAATGAAGTGAAAAACGCAGGCAGCGTTTTTGTAGAGTTGAAAAAACAGACTACCCCTTTGAGAATCCAACAACCTTGCCAATCCTAATATGTGTTGTACTGGAAAGTAATGTTTGAAACCGCTCCAGGAAATGAAACGAACTTCCCGATCACACCCTCCAAATGCAACAAGTCAAATATATATAGCCACCAGTGCTGACATAGTAGTGTGTATCCTTTCTGAGATGAGCCCATACATAGTGAGCCTCAACGTCCCTTGTCTGGGAATATAAGGAAACCACCTCAACACCAAATGTCTTCCCCTAGTCTACCCCTGTTGCTAAAGTTCCCACTCCATTGAGGAATAAGGTCATTTGTTTTCATTCAGCACTCAATAACTACAAGGAATGAAAGAAGTCGCAGAATGGATGAAACAAAGCCGTCTGAAACTGAACTCAGACAAAACAGAAGTCCTCATCTTAGGTACATCCCCCTCTGCTTGGGACGACTCCTGGTGGCCGGAAGCCCTCGGAAAAGCACCCATCCCGACAGACCACGCACGGAACCTAGGCGTCATCCTGGATTCTTCACTCTCAATGAACAGACAAGTCAGCGCCGTATCCTCTTCCTGCTTTAACATCCTTCGCATGCTCAGAAAAACATTCCGCTGGATCCCCTCCGAAACAAGGAAAACAGTCACCCATGCTCTGGTCACGAGCCGACTAGACTACGGAAACACCCTCTACGCAGGCACCACCGCTAAACTCCAGAAGAAACTCCAACGAATCCAAAACGCCTCAGCCAGGCTCATATTAGACATCCCACGCAACGAACACATCTCTGGTCACCTTAGAGACCTCCACTGGCTACCCGTCAATAAGAGGATCACTTTCCGACTGCTTACCCACGCACACAAATCACTCTACGACATCGGACCAGATTGCCTCAACTCTCGACTGTCCTTCTACACCCCCTCCCGCCAACTTCGCTCTTCCAGCCAAGCCTTCGCCACTGTACCTCGCATCAACAAGACCACCATGGGAGGCAGATCCTTTTCATACCTGGCTGCCAAAACATGGAACTCACTCCCCGCTTACCTTCGCCTCACCCAGAATCACCTAGCGTTCAGAAAGCAGCTTAAAACGTGGATATTTGACAAATAATCCTCCTCCCCTTTCCTTAGCGCCTTGAAACCCTCTGGGTATGTAGCGCGCTATACAAATTTTATGACTTATGACTTATGACTTGTTTAAGATGATACCAGAGTCAGGTGAGTTGTCATACAGCCAAGTAAAGATTAAATAAAATAAAAAAGCTAAAATTTTCTGGAGAAAACAAAAATACAAAAAGTAATCTTATGGTTTGAAGCCCAGTTCCTCTTTCTTTAGATGGTAGAAATCAAATTAATTTATAACATTTGACCTTTTTAACAAACTCCAACAGAATAGTGCCACTTCTTTGAAGTATCAGAAAGTAAATCAGGCAGCAAGAGCCTCTTCTGCGTTAAACAATGTCGGACATAGCACGAATCGTTAGAGCCTGCGGTGTGAAGATTGCACTCATCTGCGGTTCTCCTATGTCCCGATTCTGACAAGGGGAGAGGTAAATTCGCAAACTGCATGATGGAAGTCGCCGTTTGGATGAGAAACAACTGTCTCGAATTAAACAGCGACAAGACAGAGATCATGCCATTTGACAACGCGACTGAGATATATGGTCAGTTGACTCGTGGTCCGTACAACTCGACTCAGTTCCTGCACCTAAGCAGGTAGTAAAAAATATTGTTGTGAGGCTGGATCAATCTCTCTTCATGAAAGATCGAATTAGCTCCACCTGCAACATATGTTTCGCTACCATGAGGCTTTTAAAAAAAAGCTGTTGTGGCTTCCAGACACCACTAGGAAGACTCTTGTCCGAGCTCACATCACCAGTCGTCTGCACTATGGGAATGCCCTGTTGACCTCAGTAAACAACACTCTGCAGTCTAAACTGCAGGTGGTACAGAACACTGCTGCGCGGCTAATCTGTAATCTTCCTTCTCGCTCACGTTCCTCCCAGATCCTTAGAAAGCTTTGTTGGCTGCCTATTAGGAAGAGTGACATCTTTAACACCTTGGCTGCTAGGTGTTTTCCCCCCCTGTGCTGGAAATTACTCTTCTCCTGTATTCATGACGAGCTCAGCTCGTCATCAGCACAGCTCAACTGTGCATCATGACGAGCTGAGCTCATCATCAGCATCGAAAGGGTTAAAGTTTGTTGTGTGCCACACAAAGCTCTCCTTAAGTCTCGGCCAGCTTATTGGTCTTCTCGACTAAATGTTTACCTTCCCTCAAGATGTCTGAGATCGTCGGACAAGTAGGGTGACCAGATTCTCAAAACAAAAAACGGGGACCGGTCATAGACATAGAAGTAGGACTACAGTTTGCAGTAACCATCGACATAAAAGTAGGATTATTCGACAGCTGTCATAGACATAGAAAAGTGACAACAACGACAGCTCCCTCCACAGACTGAGATGAGGCTTTACAGACAACAAATCCGAGGTCTTTTATTGGCACCCCTCTCCTTTACGCAGCAGCATTAGTACTTCTCATTACATTTACACTTTTAAGGACTACAGCATATATTTGCCAAAAATCAATAAAACATCACAGGCTAGCAAATGCCAGTGCAAAGAGAGCATGCACGTGCATGCTCAACTGGAACAATGAAAAACAGGGACATTTCTGTGTTTACCTGGGACACTGTTTGAAAATGGGGACATTTGAGTCACTTGGAGAAAAGTGTCGGGACACGGGGACATTTCTCCAAAAACGGGGACCGTTCTGGGAAAACGGGGACGTCTGGTCACCCTACGGACAAGGCACTTTTGGTGATCCCTCGTATCCGTACTTCAAGATATGGGGGCAGATCTTTCTCCTACACAGCCCCCATCATTGGAATAAACTCCCTCTTAGCCTTTGCTCTTGCACAGATTTAAGCTCCTTTAAGAAGGGGCTTAAGACTTGGCTGTTTTAGACTCCCTCCTTTTCTCGTGCAGTGCAGCGCCGAGATACTCCTTCGGGAGTGAATTGTGCGCGAAATCAAATGACCAAATAAAATAAATAAATTAGGCAGGGGTCAATAAACTACTTCATGAAGTGGACACAAGCCTCACTTGTAAGGTCATCACCCATGCATGCCACAGATAACGTCGGGTCCCATTGTCAAACTGTGATCTACTTGAGGCTATTGGCTCATGTGTCGCAAAATATATCTCACTTCTTTGGAGTTCCGAGCCGAGATATATGGATTAATTTACTTACCCGGAGAAAATAATGGTGCTCTTGGAATGCTTTATACATTTCGGACCTTCTCCTTTTTATGGTGTCAAAAGAAGGTTACGTTTTTGCAAGTTGCTCATCATTCTTTTACGGAAACAAACTCTGAAAAGGGAGTTTGGTGCAGACTTAACTATTAGTCCTTATCAGAGAGTATTTTAGTTAGCACATATAATACTTTGTGTAAAAATTACTTTTAATTTCCTAATTTACCTATTGTCTTTCCTATGTCAATTTAGTATTTCTGTGCCCGTAAAGTTGATGCATTTTTTTGTCCTACTTCTATGTTTGTTGACTGTACCAGTTTTTCGTTTTCAAAATCTGGTCACCCTACTTGTAACGCCTTTCTCTGTCTTTCAAAACAACGTAGCTGAATCGGTCGTGAGACCTCACAATGCCACTTTTTTGGATGGTGTCCTCACGCTCACCACTACAAACTGGCGGTCGATGTCCAAGTCACCGTTTGGAACCCTTCTAAACATGACCAGTACAGGGCCTGGGTATCTGGGGGAGCAGTAGGGGTAATACTGGTCAGAGCCTTGCCTTGCCTTTTCCTGATGGTTCAGCCTGATTATCTAGCACCGCTGCTGGTATGGGAGCTGCTGGACAAGTACCGGGCGCACCATACAACTCTGGATGCAGGTTCCAGATGGACTGGTAGCTGGCTTGGTAGATGACACTAAGGTCAGGTCCTACATTATTTGGATTTGAATCCTGAGGAGTGCTGAAGAAGTTATAGCAGTCTCTCAGCAGTCAAACTTGACAGAAACCGAATGGATGGAAGCAGTAAGGCTTACTAAACTCAAGGTTCAACTGGAGAGGAAGAGACTGCCATGGAGACCATCTTTCCAAAGAGACAGACAGCCGGAGGGTAACCCTGAAACAATGGAGTCCTGAGGAAGTAGACTGCTGATACAGTCTGTGGATGGCAGGAATTCCCCAAAGAGTCTTCTAAGTGGACCCAGTCTGCTGTGGTAAGGCAATCTCACATGCCCAAAAAGATACGGCAACCTCTCATGCCCAAAAAGATAAGGCAACCTCTCATGCCCAACAAGATAAGGCAACCTCTCATGCCCAACAAGGTAAGGCAACCTCTCGAGCCCAACAAGATAAGGCAACCTCTCATGTCCAACAAGATAAAGCAACCTCACATGCCCAACAAGATAAGGCAACCAACGAGATACGGCAACCAATGAGATAAGGCAACCTCCCATGCCCAACGAGATAAGGCAAACTCCCATGCCCAAAAAGATAAGGCAACTTCCAATGCTCAAAAAGATAAGGCAGCCTCACATGACATGCCCTACAAGATAAGGCAACCTCTTATGCCCAACCAGATAAGGTAACCTCTCATGCCCAACAAGATACAGCAACCTCACATGCCCTACAAGATAAGGCAACCAACGAGATAAGGCAACCTCCCATGCCCAAAAAGATAAGGTAACCTCTCCTGCCCAAAAAATAAGGCAACCTCTCATGCCCGACAAGATAAGGCAACCTCTCATGCCCGACAAGATAAGGCAACCTCTCATGCCCAACGAGATAAGGCAACCTCTCATGCCCAACGAGATAAGGCAACCTCTCATGCCCAACAAGATAATGCAACCTCACATGCCCTAAAAGATAAATCAATCAACAAGATAAGGCAACCTCCCATGCCCAACAAGATAAGGCAACCTCCCATGCCCAAAAAGATAAGGCAACCTCTCATGCCCAACGAGATGAGGCAACCTCTCATGCCCAACGAGATGAGGCAACCTCTCATGCCCAACGAGATAAGGCAACCTCCCATGCCCAAAAAGATAAGGCAACCTCTCATGCCCAAAAAAATAAGGCAACCTCTTATGCCCAACCAGATAAGGGAATCTACGATGAATAACAAGATAAGGCAACCTCACATGCCCAATGAGATAAGCCAACCTCTCATGCCCAACAAGATAAGGCAATCTCACATGTCCTACAAGATAAGGCAACCAACGAGATAAGGCAACCTCCCATGCCCAAAGAGATAAGGCAACCTCTCATGCCCAACGAGATAAGGCAACCTCTCATGCCCAACGAGATAAGGCAACCTCTCATGCCCAACGAGATAAGGCAACCATTCATACCCAACAAGATAAGGCAACCTCTCATACCCAACAAGATACAGTAACCTCTCATGCCAAACGAGATAAGGCAACCTCTCATGCCCAACAAGATAAGGCAACCTCTCATGCCCAAAGAGATAAGGCAACCTCTCACGCCCAACGAGATTAGGCAACCTCTCATGCCCAACAAGATAAGGACACCTCTCATGCCCGATGAGATAAGGCAACCTCTCATACCCAACAAGATAAGGCAACCTCTCATACCCAACAAGATAAGGCAACCTCACATGCCCTACAAGATAAATCAACCGAGATAAGGCAACCTCCCATGCCCAACAAGATAAGGCAACCTCCCATGCCCAACGAGATAAGACAACCTCCCATGCCCAACGAGATAAGGCAACCTCCCATGCACAAAAAATATAAGGCAACCTCTCGTGCCCAACGAGATAAGGCAAGCTCTCATGCCCAACGAGATAAGACAACCTCCCATGCCTAAAAAGATAAGGCAACCTCTAATGCCCAAAAAAATAAGGAAACCTCTCATGCCCAACCAGATAAGGCAACCTCTCGTGCCCAACGAGATAAGGCAACCTTTCATGCCCAACAAGATAAGGCAACCTCACATGCCCTACAAGATAAGGCAACCAATGAGATAAGACAACCTCCCATGCCCAACGAGATAAGGCAACCTCTCATGCCCAACTAGATAAGGCAACCTCTCATACCCAACAAGATAACGCAACCTCTCATACCCAACAAGATAAGGCAACCTCTCATACCCAACAAGATAAGGCAACCTCTCATACCCAACAAGATAAGGCAACCTCTCATGCCTAACAAGATAAGGGAACCTCTCATGACCAAAGAGATAAGGCAACCTCTCACGCCCAACGAGATAAGGCAACCTCTAATGCACAAAAAGATAAGGCAACACCACATGCCCTACAAGATAAATCAACCGAGATAAGGCAACCTCCCATGCCCAACGAGATAAGGCAACCTCTAATGCACAAAAAGATAAGGCAACCTCTCATGCCCAACGAGATGAGGCAAGCTCTCATGCCCAACGAGATTAGGCAACCTCCCATGCCCAAAAAGATAAGGCAACCTTTAATGCCCAAAAAAATAAGGAAACCTCTCATGCTCAACAAGATAAGGTAACTTCTCATGCCCAACGAGATAAGGCAACCTCTCATGCCCAACAAGATACTGCAACCTCTCATGCCCAGCAAGATAAGGCAACCTCACATGCCCTACAAGATAAGGCAACGAACGAGATAAGGCAACCTCTCATGCCCAACAA
The DNA here is from genome assembly GCF_964263255.1 of Lissotriton vulgaris. NCBI lineage: Eukaryota > Metazoa > Chordata > Amphibia > Caudata > Salamandridae > Lissotriton > Lissotriton vulgaris. Next base: position 389,039,539 of record NC_141687.1, read on the forward strand.
GATACTGCAACCTCTCATGCCCAACAAGATAAGGCAATCTCTCATGCCCAACGAGATAAGGCAACCTCTCATGCCAAACTACATAAGGCAACCTCTCATACCCAAAAAGATAAGGCAACCTCTCATACCCGACAAGATAAGGCAACCTCTCATGCCAAACGAGATAAGGCAACCTTTCATGCCAAACGAGATAAGGCAACCTCTCATGCCCAACAAGATAAGGCAACCTCTCATGCCCAACGAGATAACGCAACCTCTCATGCCCAACGAGATAAGGCAACCTCCCATGCCCAACGAGATAAGGCAACCTCCCATGCACAAAAATATAAGGCAACCTCTCGTGCCCAACGAGATAAGGCAAGCTCCCATGCCCAACGAGATAAGACAACCTCCCATGCCCAAAAAGATAAGGCAACCTCTAATGCACAAAAAAATAAGGAAACCTCTCATGCCCAACCAGATAAGGCAACCTCTTGTGCCCAACGAGATAAGGCAACCTTTCATGCCCAACAAGATAAGGCAACCTCACATGCCCTACAAGATAAGGCAACCAACGAGATAAGACAACCTCCCATGCCCAACGAGATAAGGCAACATCTCATGCCCAACTAGATAAGGCAACCTATCATACCCAACAAGATAAGGCAACCTCTCATACCCAACAAGATAAGGCAACCTCTCATACCCAACAAGATAAGGCAACCTCTCATGCCCAACAAGATAAGGGAACCTCTCATGACCAAAGAGATAAGGCAACCTTTCACGCCCAACAAGATAAGGCAACCTCTTATGCCCAACAAGATAAGGACACCTCTCATGCCCAACGAGATACGGCAACCTCTCATGCCTAACAAGATAAGGCAACCTCTCATACCCAACAAGATAAGGCAAACACTCATACCCAACAAGATAAGGCAACTTCTCAAGCCCAACGAGATAAGGCAACCTCACATGCCCTACAAGATAAATCAACCGAGATAAGGCAACCTCCCATGCCCAACGAGATAAGGCAACCTCTAATGCACAAAAAGATAAGGCAACCTCTCATGCCCAACGAGATAAGGCAACCTCTCATGCCCAACGAGATGAGGCAAGTTCTCATGCCCAACGAGATTAGGCAACCTCCCATGCCCAAAAAGATAAGGCAACCTCTAATGCCCAAAAAAATAAGGAAACCTCTCATGCCCAACCAGATAAGGTAACCTCTCATGCCCAACGAGATAAGGCAACCTCTCATGCCCAACAAGATACTGCAACCTCTCATGCCCAGCAAGATAAGGCAACCTCACATGCCCTACAAGATAAGGCAACGAACGAGATAAGGCAACCTCTCATGCCCAACAAGATACTGCAACCTCTCATGCCCAACAAGATAAGGCAACCTCTCATGCCCAACGAGATAAGGCAACCTCTCATGCCAAACTACATAAGGCAACCTCTCATACCCAACAAGATAAGGCAACCTCTCATACCCGACAAGATAAGGCAACCTCTCATGCCAAACGAGATAAGGCAACCTTTCATGCCAAACGAGATAAGGCAACCTCTCATGCCAAACGAGATAAGGCAACCTCTCATGCCCAACAAGATAAGGCAACCTCTCATGCCCAACGAGATAACGCAACCTCTCATGCCCAACGAGATAAGGCAACCTCTCATGCCCAACAAGATAAGGCAGCCTCTCATTCCCAAAAAGATAAGGCAACCTCTCATGCCCAACGAGATAAGGCAACCTCTTATGCCGAACGAGATAAGGCAACCTCTCATGCCCAACAAGATAATGCAACCTCACATGCCCTAAAAGATAAATCAATCAACAAGATAAGGCAACCTCCCATGCCCAAAAAGATAAGGCAACCTCTCATGCCCAACGAGATGAGGCAACCTCTCATGCCCAACGAGATAAGGCAACCTCCCATGCCCAAAAAGATAAGGCAACCTCTCATGCCCAAAAAAATAAGGAAACCTCTTATGTCCAACCAGATAAGGCAATCTCTCATGACTAACAAGATAAGGCAACCTCACATGCCCAATGAGATAAGCCAACCTCTCATGCCCAGCAAGATAAAGCAACCTCACATGCCCTACAAGATAAGGCAACGAACGAGATAAGGCAACCTCTCATGCCCAACAAGATACTGCAACCTCTCATGCCCAACAAGATAAAGCAACCTCTCATGCCCAACGAGATAAGGCAACCTCTCATGCCAAACTACATAAGGCAACCTCTCATACCCAACAAGATAAGGCAACCTCTCATGCCAAACGAGATAAGGCAACCTCTCATGCCCAAGGAGATAAGGCAACCTCTCATGCCCAACAAGATAAGACAACCTCACATGCCCAACAAGATGAGGCAACCCCTCATGCCCAACGAGATAAGGCAACCTCCCATGCCCAACAAGATAAGGTAGCCTCATGACCAAAAAGATAAGGCAATCTCTCATGCCTAACAAGATAAGGCAACCTCGCATGCCAAACAAGATAAGGCAACCTTACATGCCCAAAAAGATAAGGCAACCTCTCATTCCCAACGAGATAAGGCAACCTCTCACACCCAACAAGATATTTTTTTGCTGGTCAATCACAGCAGATGTATAACCAGGAGAAGGTAACCATCACTGCCTGAGCCTTCTGTGTCTCTAATACAACAAAAAAAAAAAGATTGTGTCCAAGCACTGGGGAAGGCAGGCCGCTCGCACTTGCTCTTGTACCGTCTTAGCAACCCTCTCTCTTAGCAATCTCTTTTAATGGGCCAGAGCTAAGGCTAGTCTCCACTCTGGAGTAAGGAGGGCAGCAGGTCTAGCAGGCTGCAGATGCCACACAGGACGTCAATGTCAAATTCCACCCATCACTTTGTTTGCTTCACTGCGAAAGGTGTGCCCAGACAGGAGTCCCATGTCTGCTGTGCCAGGGGAATGAAGCTAAAACTCACTGATGAGGGATAAATAGGCAGGAACTGGTCTGCTATTGTTTGTGCTTATCTGGTGAGGACCTGGTCCAGCCCCTCTTCCTGGAGCAAGACCTTAGCTGATCTTCCTATGGCTGCTCTCAGTCTACAGGGGCACAGTGGAGGCGACAGCAACGGAATGGAATCCAGCCAGGCTCATTATCAGCAACTGAGATTCATTCAAGCATTGCACCTGTTGCTCCCCTATCCCAAGGCACCGGGGCAGGCTGGGTTCCCTTACTCGGGCTCATTACCAGAAGCAGCCCTGCACCCAGAGAGAGCAGCAATGCCACCATGTGATCACAGTTCAGGATAGAAATACCTATATGTGGTCAGGGACAGTGCACAAAGTCTGAGAGCCTTGGTCCCTGGAGAGCCCAAAGCTCCCGGGATTGAGTGGACTTTCAGAACTGAAACGGGGATTAAGTTGTTACTCACTGCCAGAAAAATGAGTATGCACTTTCCTATTTCCAGGTTGGTACTCACATCATTTGCATTGGGTCAGTGAAAGTGGCCTTTATTCGTCAGTTTAGCAACAATCTCATATTCCTCTGCCCTCCTTTTCTAAGAAATAAGCCAACGTCTCTTGGACAGGGTGCTTAGGTTTCTAAAGGCAGGAAGGGTGCTCTCTCCTGCACTAGGTTTCAGAGCTCATCCTTTGGCTCCTCCTCTTCTTGGTGAGAACCCAAGGGTTTCTGAAGCCAGCCATCTCACTCCGCATCCGTCTCACTCTCAGACGTGTTTTGTTAATAGAGCATAAAGCATATGAATACACTGGAAACAAATACATGTAGGTCACCTGCTGCCAACAGCCGTGCATCGTTTAAAACCAGAAATTTGCAGCACAAAGGCTGAGACTATCAATACCCGTGGTGGAATTTATACCATAATAGAACGTAAGACGGGACGTGCAGGAGGTTTGGCTGTTCCAGGGGACTCTGTCCCACCCTGCTGTGCTGCCTGAGGAGGTCGCGTGCCTGTTTCTTTTGTGCGCCGCGTGCTCCTTAAGCGCCCTACAACCTCCCCCAGCCCGGACGCACGCGGGCACCGCCCGTGCCTATGGCAGGTCCGTGCAGTGGCGTAACAAACCTTGAGGGGCCCCCCCTGCAGGGTACATGAAGGGGCCCCCTCCGGCCTCAATCTAGAGCTCCCCAGCAGAAGTGCGGTGCTGACGGGGCCCCCTGGAGGGTGAGGGCCCCCCCCCGCACTGCGGGGGCTGCAGGGGCCTGTGTTACGCCCCTGGGTCTGTGCACGCCCGTCGGTGGCTGGGCTGGCCCCGTTTCTTGGTTTTTGCTTCCCGCGTTGACCAAGGAGTGCACGACAGAGCTGAAAAATTGAATCATAAATTCAAAGCTGTTCCGAACAGGCACCACCAAAATATGTTTGGCCCAGGGCCCCCAAAATCCTTAAAATGCTGCTGGGACTAACCGAGTCTGATAGCAGGATGGACAGGTCACTCTCTGACAGTGCACAGGCACAATTGTCCAAATACTAAATGCGTTTACATCTAATATTCCGGGATAGTGGCATGTGTTTTCAGTATTGTAACACTGCTGTAGCTCACTAATATCACTGCAAATCATCTCAGTGACATCTCCCATTTCCCATATGTGTGGTCCTGTTGTGATCTACGGGAAACTTTTTTTATGGATTTTGCATTAAACAAACTCATTTGTCTGCAAAATGTCTGTAATAGACTCTCACATATCACCCACATTTAAAATCAATTAAAGAAACATGGTATTTAAAATAGCCTGTTTAAGAATTACTCAAGTTAATCAAGGCAAGACTTTGCAGATCAGAGCTGGCTCTATCAGGGGGCCCCCTGAAAAGCTGGGGGCCCAGGGCCAGAGCCCACTTTATACGTGCCTTCAAACTTCTCTGGTAAGGCCCTGTAGAAGTTTTGTCAATCCCGCCGGAGTCTGTTGTGCGATCCAGTCTGCACCTGCTCACCAGTGGTAGGTGATCCGAATTACCCACTTTCCAACCGAAACCTTTACAGTGCACCAGCCAATAGGCGCTGGATCCACCCTCCCCCCCTCCTTCCAAGTCTCTCGAGCCATTTCTAGAGTGGTAAGACTTTATTAACTTGTTGACAGGAGTGGGGTGGGTTGGAAGGGTTAGCCATCCCTAACTAATTGTTGGGGTATTAAGTGGGCCCAAAGGATGGCTTGCCTGCCTAGTTTCAGTTCACAGGTCCGTAGTGCTCCCAATCCTGGCCTTTATACAAGGAGATTTGAATTATGGGAAAACTAAAGCCACAGGTGAGTGTAACCACGTCTTACTCCAACACCACTATGGGCGCATGCCTGCAACGTGCTGTAGGCGTTATCAGCAAAGTGATCGAGTTGGTTGAACACTGTTTATTCCTTTCCTCCTCCATCTCGCCATCATTGGAGAATTACCACCCAGGCTTGTGATCTTGGGGATGTGTCTTCCCCCTCGCTGGCTGTGGCTATGAAAGGTCTCTAATTACCTCACAGAACCCTGCAGTACTCAATCCCCCTTTATCACCTAGGCCCATATGGATCCTTTACTTCTAGAACCCAAAGTATTGGTGAGCGCGAATAGGGGACACGGAGACATAGGAAAGAGAGTGGAGATGGGCAGCAAATCTAAACACCGAAGGATTACCACCACTCAATCCCTAAGGACTAATGCCACTGTGACCAGGAAGAAGCACACGCTGTAAACCTGCATGGATTTGCTGTATGGATTGGTGCTTTGGACGATAAATTAGAACTGGTTTATAGGGATCTAGCAGCAAGCGAATTGGCACTGACAAATCATAAAGAGTCAGCACCTATTATGGGAGCGCAAGGTTAGACCCCCCCCCCCCCAGTCCCATCTCTACCCTCTAATGCTGCTATTTCACAGGCTGCCTATGACCAAGTAGGGGGAAGAGTTACAGAGCTATTAAGTGATCGGGATAGTGAGACATCTGTTCTACCCAGTGCTTTAAATATGCAAAAATAAGTGCAGGTACTTATCAAATTGATCTAGGGGTAGGGTAAGTGGCGGGCTGAGGGCGAGACAAGATTATATAAAGACACTACTGCCTCTGTCAAGTAATCATTTTTCCCTTGAATTACACTCAGTGTGATATTAGTTGTACCATGGCCAAGTACTGTTTGATTTTGGGTCCTCAGTGTTAGATCAAAGACCAGCAGTGTTTGTTTCTGTGCCTGCATTGTGTGTTGGTAAGCCAGAGATGTATGCTCAACGAGATAAGGCAACCTCCCATGCCCAAAAAGATAAGGCAACCTCTCATGCCCAAAAAAATAAGGCAACCTCTTATGCCCAACCAGATAAGGCAATCTCTGATGAATAACAAGATAAGGCAACTTCACATGCCCAATGAGATAAGCCAACCTCTCATGCCCAACAAGATAAGGCAATCTCACATGTCCTACAAGATAAGGCAACCAACGAGATAAGGCAACCTCCCATGCCCAAAGAGATAAGGCAACCTCTCATGCCCAACGAGATAAGGCAACCTCTTATGCCCAACGAGATAAGGCAACCTCTCATGCCCAACGAGATAAGGCAACCACTCATACCCAACAAGATAAGGCAACCTCTCATACCCAACAAGATACAGTAACCTCTCATGCCAAACGAGATAAAGCAACCTCTCATGCCCAACAAGATAAGGCAACCTCTCATACCCAAAGAGATATGGCAACCTCTCACGCCCAACAAGATTAGGCAACCTCTCATGCCCAACAAGATAAGGACACCTCTCATGCCCGATGAGATAAGGCAACCTCTCATACCCAACAAGATAAGGCAACCTCTCATACCCAACAAGATAAGGCAACCTCACATGCCCTACAAGATAAATCAACCGAGATAAGGCAACCTCCCATGCCCAACGAGATAAGGCAACCTCCCATGCCCAACGAGATAAGACAACCTCCCATGCCCAACGAGATAAGGCAACCTCCCATGCACAAAAAATATAAGGCAACCTCTCGTGCCCAACGAGATAAGGCAAGCTCTCATGCCCAACGAGATAAGACAACCTCCCATGCCTAAAAAGATAAGGCAACCTCTAATGCCCAAAAAAATAAGGAAACCTCTCATGCCCAACCAGATAAGGCAACCTCTCGTGCCCAACGAGATAAGGCAACCTTTCATGCCCAACAAGATAAGGCAACCTCACATGCCCTACAAGATAAGGCAACTAATGAGATAAGACAACCTCCCATGCCCAACGAGATAAGGCAACCTCTCATGCCCAACTAGATAAGGCAACCTCTCATACCCAACAAGATAAGGCAACCTCTCATACCCAACAAGATAAGGCAACCTCTCATGCCCAACAAGATAAGGGAACCTCTCATGACCAAAGAGATAAGGCAACCTCTCACGCCCAACGAGATAAGGCAACCTCTTATGCCCAACAAGATAAGGACACCTCTCATGCCCAACAAGATAAGGCAACCTCTCATGCCCAACAAGATAAGGCAACCTCTCATACCCAACAAGATAAGGCAACCACTCATACCCAACAAGATAAGGCAACTTCTCAAGCCCAACGAGACAAGGCAACCTCACATGCCCTACAAGATAAATCAACCGAGATAAGGCAACCTCCCATGCCCAACGAGATAAGGCAACCTCTAATGCACAAAAAGATAAGGCAACCTCTCATGCCCAACGAGATGAGGCAAGCTCTCATGCCCAACGAGATTAGGCAACCTCCCATGCCCAAAAAGATAAGGCAACCTCTAATGCCAAAAAAAATAAGGAAACCTCTCATGCTCAACCAGATAAGGTAACTTCTCATGCCCAACGAGACAAGGCAACCTCTCATGCCCAACAAGATACTGCAACCTCTCATGCCCAGCAAGATAAGGCAACCTCACATGCCCTACAAGATAAGGCAACGAACGAGATAAGGCAAACTCTCATGCCCAACAAGATACTGCAACCTCTCATGCCCAACACGATAAGGCAACCTCTCATGCCCAACGAGATAAGGCAACCTCTCATGCCAAACTACATAAGGCAACCTCTCATACCCAACAAGATAAGGCAACCTCTCATACCCGACAAGATAAGGCAACCTCTCATGCCAAACAAGATAAGGCAACCTTTCATGCCAAACGAGATATGGCAACCTCTCATGCCCAACAAGATAAAGCAACCTCTCATGCCCAATGAGATAACGCAACCTCTCATGCCCAACGAGATAAGGCAACCTCCCATGCCCAACGAGATAAGGCAACCTCCCATGCACAAAAATATAAGGCAACCTCTCGTGCCCAACGAGATAAGGCAAGCTCCCATGCCCAACGAGATAAGACAACCTCCCATGCCCAAAAAGATAAGGCAACCTCTAATGCCCAAAAAAATAAGGAAACCTCTCATGCCCAACCAGATAAGGCAACCTCTCGTGCCCAACGAGATAAGGCAACCTTTCATGCCCAACAAGATAAGGCAACCTCACATGCCCTACAAGATAAGGCAACCAACGAGATAAGACAACCCCCCATGCCCAACGAGATAAGGCAACATCTCATGCCCAACTAGATAAGGCAACCTCTCATACCCAACAAGATAAGGCAACCTCTCAAACCCAACAAGATAAGGCAACCTCTCATACCCAACAAGATAAGGCAACCTCTCATGCCCAACAAGATAAGGGAACCTCTCATGACCAAAGAGATAAGGCAACCTCTCACGCCCAACGAGATAAGGCAACCTCTTATGCCCAACAAGATAAGGACACCTCTCATGCCCAACGAGATAAGGCAACCTCTCATGCCCAACAAGATACTGCAACCTCTCATGCCCAACAAGATAAGGCAACCTCTCATGCCCAACGAGATAAGGCAACCTCTCATGCCAAACTACATAAGGCAACCTCTCATACCCAACAAGATAAGGCAACCTCTCATACCCGACAAGATAAGGCAACCTCTCATGCCAAACGAGATAAGGCAACCTTTCATGCAAAACGAGATAAGGCAACCTCTCATGCCCAACAAGATAAGGCAACCTCTCATGCCCAACGAGATAACGCAACCTCTCATGCCCAACGAGATAAGGCAACCTCTCATGCCCAACAAGATAAGGCAACCTCTCATTCCCAAAAAGATAAGGCAACCTCTCATGCCCAACGAGATAAGGCAACCTCTTATGCCGAACGAGATAAGGCAACCTCTCATGCCCAACAAGATAATGCAACCTCACATGCCCTAAAAGATAAATCAATCAACAAGATAAGGCAACCTCCCATGCCCAAAAAGATAAGGCAACCTCTCATGCCCAACGAGATGAGGCAACCTCTCATGCCCAACGAGATAAGGCAACCTCCCATGCCCAAAAAGGTAAGGCAACCTCTCATGCCCAAAAAAATAAGGCAACCTCTTATGCCCAACCAGATAAGGCAATCTCTCATGACTAACAAGATAAGGCAACCTCACATGCCCAATGAGATAAGCCAACCTCTCATGCCCAGCAAGATAAGGCAACCTCACATGCCCTACAAGATAAGGCAACGAACGAGATAAGGCAACCTCTCATGCCCAACAAGATACTGCAACCTCTCATGCCCAACAAGATAAGGCAACCTCTCATGCCCAACGAGATAAGGCAACCTCTCATGCCAAACTACATAAGGCAACCTCTCATACCCAACAAGATAAGGCAACCTCTCATGCCAAACGAGATCAGGCAACCTCTCATGCCCAAGGAGATAAGGCAACCTCTCATGCCCAACAAGATAAGACAACCTCACATGCCCAACAAGATGAGGCAACCCCTCATGCCCAACGAGATAAGGCAACCTCCCATGCCCAACAAGATAAGGTAGCCTCATGACCAAAAAGATAAGGCAATCTCTCATGCCTAACAAGATAAGGCAACCTCGCATGCCAAACAAGATAAGGCAACCTTACATGCCCAAAAAGATAAGGCAACCTCTCATTCCCAACGAGATAAGGCAACCTCTCACACCCAACAAGATATTTTTTTGCTGGTCAATCACAGCAGATGTATAGCCAGGAGAAGGTAACCATCACTGCCTGAGCCTTCTGTGTCTCTAATACAACAAAAAAAAAAAGATTGTGTCCAAGCACTGGGGAAGGCAGGCCGCTCGCACTTGCTCTTGTACCGTCTTAGCAACCCTCTCTCTTAGCAATCTCTTTTAATGGGCCAGAGCTAAGGCTAGTCTCCACTCTGGAGTAAGGAGGGCAGCAGGTCTAGCAGGCTGCAGCTGCCACACAGGACGTCAATGCCAAATTCCACCCATCACTTTGTTTGCTTCACTGCGAAAGGTGTGCCCAGACAGGAGTCCCATGTCTGCTGTGCCAGGGGAATGAAGCTAAAACTCACTGATGAGGGATTAATAGGCAGGAACTGGTCTGCTATTGTTTGTGCTTATCTGGTGAGGACCTGGTCCAGCCCCTCTTCCTGGAGCAAGACCTTAGCTGATCTTCCTATGGCTGCTCTCAGTCTACAGGGGCACAGTGGAGGCGACAGCAACGGAATGGAATCCAGCCAGGCTCATTATCAGCAACTGAGATTCATTCAAGCATTGCACCTGTTGCTCCCCTATCCCAAGGCAACGGGGCAGGCTGGGTTCCCTTACTCGGGCTCATTACCAGAAGCAGCCCTGCACCCAGAGAGAGCAGCAATGCCACCATGTGATCACAGTTCAGGATAGAAATACCTATATGTGGTCAGTGACAGTGCACAAAGTCTGAGAGCCTTGGTCCCTGGAGAGCCCAAAGCTCCCGGGATTGAGTGGACTTTCAGAACTGAAACGGGGATTAAGTTGTTACTCACTGCCAGAAAAATGATTATGCACTTTCCTATTTCCAGGTTGGTACTCACATCATTTGCATTGGGTCAGTGAAAGTGGCCTTTATTCGTCAGTTTAGCAACAATCTCATATTCCTCTGCCCTCCTTTTCTAAGAAATAAGCCAACGTCTCTTGGACAGGGTGCTTAGGTTTCTAAAGGCAGGAAGGGTGCTCTCTCCTGCACTAGGTTTCAGAGCTCATCCTTTGGCTCCTCCTCTTCTTGGTGAGAACCCAAGGGTTTCTGAAGCCAGCCATCTCACTCCGCATCCGTCTCACTCTCAGACGTGTTTTGTTAATAGAGCATAAAGCATATGAATACACTGGAAACAAATACATGTAGGTCACCTGCTGCCAACAGCCGTGCATCGTTTAAAACCAGAAATTTGCAGCACAACGGCTGAGACTATCAATACCCGTGGTGGAATTTATACCATAATAGAACGTAAGACGGGACGTGCAGGAGGTTTGGCTGTTCCAGGGGACTCTGTCCCACCCTGCTGTGCTGCCTGAGGAGGTCGCGTGCCTGTTTCTTTTGTGCGCCGCGTGCTCCTTAAGCGCCCTACAACCTCCCCCAGCCCGGACGCACGCGGGCACCGCCCGTGCCTATGGCAGGTCCGTGCAGTGGCGTAACAAACCTTGAGAGGCCCCCCCTGCAGGGTACATGAAGGGGCCCCCTCCGGCCTCAATCTAGAGCTCCCCAGCAGAAGTGCGGTGCTGACGGGGCCCCCTGGAGGGTGAGGGCCCCCCCCCCGCACTGCGGGGGCTGCAGGGGCCTGTGTTACGCCCCTGGGTCTGTGCACGCCCGTCGGTGGCTGGGCTGGCCCCGTTTCTTGGTTTTTGCTTCCCGCGTTGACCAAGGAGTGCACGACAGAGCTGAAAAATTGAATCATAAATTCAAAGCTGTTCCGAACAGGCACCACCAAAATATGTTTGGCCCAGGACCCCCCAAAATCCTTAAAATGCTGCTGGGACTAACCGAGTCTGATAGCAGGATGGACAGGTCACTCTCTGACAGTGCACAGGCACAATTGTCCAAATACTAAATGCGTTTACATCTAATATTCTGGGATAGTGGCATGTGTTTTCAGTATTGTAACACTGCTGTAGCTCACTAATATCACTGCAAATCATCTCAGTGACATCTCCCATTTCCCATATGTGTGGTCCTGTTGTGATCTACGGGAAACTTTTTTTATGGATTTTGCATTAAACAAACTCATTTGTCTGCAAAATGTCTGTAATAGACTCTCACATATCACCCACATTTAAAATCAATTAAAGAAACATGGTATTTAAAATAGCCTGTTTAAGAATTACTCAAGTTAATCAAGGCAAGACTTTGCAGATCAGAGCTGGCTCTATCAGGGGGCCCCCTGAAAAGCTGGGGGCCCAAGGCCAGAGCCCACTTTATACGTGCCTTCAAACTTCTCTGGTAAGGCCCTGTAGAAGTTTTGTCAATCCCGCCGGAGTCTGTTGTGCGATCCAGTCTGCACCTGCTCACCAGTGGTAGGTGGTCCGAATTACCCACTTTCCAACCGAAACCTTTACAGTGCACCAGCCAATAGGCGCTGGATCCACCTCCCCCCCTCCTTCCAAGTCTCTTGAGCCATTTATAGAGTGGTAAGACCTTATTAACTTGTTGACAGGAGTGGGGTGGGTTGGAAGGGTTAGCCATCCCTAACTAATTGTTGGGGTATTAAGTGGGCCCAAAGGATGGCTTGCCTGCCTAGTTTCAGTTCACAGGTCCGTAGTGCTCCCAATCCTGGCCTTTATACAAGGAGATTTGAATTATGGGAAAACTAAAGCCACAGGTGAGTGTAACCACGTCTTACTCCAACACCACTATGGGCGCATGCCTGCAACGTGCTGTAGGCGTTATCAGCAAAGTGATCGAGCTGGTTGAACACTGTTTATTCCTTTCCTCCTCCATCTCGCCATCCTTGGAGAATTACCACCCAGGCTTGTGATCTTGGGGATGTGTCTTCCCCCTAGCTGGCTGTGGCTATGAAAGGTCTCTAATTACCTCACAGAACCCTGCAGTACTCAATCCCCCTTTATCACCTAGGCCCATATGGATCCTTTACTTCTAGAACCCAAAGTATTGGTGAGCGCGAATAGGGGACACGGAGACATAGGAAAGAGAGTGGAGATAGGCAGCAAATCTAAACACTGAAGGATTACCACCACTCAATCCCTAAGGACTAATGCCACTGTCCCCAGGAAGAAGCACACGCTGTAAACCTGCATGGATTTGCTGTATGGATTGGTGCTTTGGACGATAAATTAGAACCGGTTTATAGGGATCTAGCAGCAAGCGAATTGGCACTGACAAATCATAAAGAGTCAGCACCTATTATGGGAGCGCAAGGTTAGACCCCCCCCCCCAGTCCCATCTCCACCCTCTAATGCTGCTATTCCACAGGCTGCCTATGACCAAGTAGGGGGAAAAGTTACAGAGCTATTAAGTGATCGGGATAGTGAGACATCTGTTCTACCCAGTGCTTTAAATATGAAAAAATAAGTGCAGGTACTTATCAAATTGATCTAGGGGTAGGGTAAGTGGCGGGCTGAGGGCGAGACAAGATTATATAAAGACACTACTGCCTCTGTCAAGTAATCATTTTGCCCTTGAATTACACTCAGTGTGATATTAGTTGTACCATGGCCAAGTACTGTTTGATTTTGGGTCCTCAGTGTTAGATCAAAGACCAGCAGTGTTTGTTTCTGTGCCTGCATTGTGTGTTGTTAAGCCAGAGATGTATGCTCAACGAGATAAGGCAACCTCCCATGCCCAAAAAGATAAGGCAACCTCTCATGCCCAAAAAAATAAGGCAACTTCTTATGCCCAACCAGATAAGGCAATCTCTGATGAATAACAAGATAAGGCAACCTCACATGCCCAATGAGATAAGCCAACCTCTCATGCCCAACAAGATAAGGCAATCTCACATGTCCTACAAGATAAGGCAACCAACGAGATAAGGCAACCTCCCATGCCCAAAGAGATAAGGCAACCTCTCATGCCCAACGAGATAAGGCAACCTCTCATGCCCAACGAGATAAGGCAACCTCTCATGCCCAACGAGATAAGGCAACCACTCATACCCAACAAGATAAGGCAACCTCTCATACCCAACAAGATACAGTAACCTCTCATGCCAAACGAGATAAGGCAACCTCTCATGCCCAACAAGATAAGGCAACCTCTCATGCCCAACGAGATAAGGCAACCTCTCACGCCCAACGAGATTAGGCAACCTCTCATGCCCAACAAGATAAGGACACCTCTCATGCCCGATGAGATAAGGCAACCTCTCATACCCAACAAGATAAGGCAACCTCTCATACCCAACAAGATAAGGCAACCTCCCATGCCCAACGAGATAAGACAACCTCCCATGCCCAACGAGATAAGGCAACCTCCCATGCACAAAAAATATAAGGCAACCTCTCGTGCCCAACGAGATAAGGCAAGCTCTCATGCCCAACGAGATAAGACAACCTCCCATGCCTAAAAAGATAAGGCAACCTCTAATGCCCAAAAAAATAAGGAAACCTCTCATGCCCAACCAGATAAGGCAACCTCTCGTGCCCAACGAGATAAGGCAACCTTTCATGCCCAACAAGATAAGGCAACCTCACATGCCCTACAAGATAAATCAACCGAGATAAGGCAACCTCCCATGCCCAACGAGATAAGGCAACCTCCCATGCCCAACGAGATAAGACAACCTCCCATGCCCAACGAGATAAGGCAACCTCCCATGCACAAAAAATATAAGGCAACCTCTCGTGCCCAACGAGATAAGGCAAGCTCTCATGCCCAACAAGATAAGACAACCTCCCATGCCTAAAAAGATAAGGCAACCTCTAATGCCCAAAAAAATAAGGAAACCTCTCATGCCCAACCAGATAAGGCAACCTCTCGTGCCCAACGAGATAAGGCAACCTTTCATGCCCAACAAGATAAGGCAACCTCACATGCCCTACAAGATAAGGCAACCAATGAGATAAGACAACCTCCCATGCCCAACGAGATAAGGCAACCTCTCATGCCCAACTAGATAAGGCAACCTCTCATACCCAACAAGATAAGGCAACCTCTCATACCCAACAAGATAAGGCAACCTCTCATACCCAACAAGATAAGGCAACCTCTCATGCCCAACAAGATAAGGGAACCTCTCATGACCAAAGAGATAAGGCAACCTCTCACGCCCAACGAGATAAGGCAACCTCTTATGCCCAACAAGATAAGGACACCTCTCATGCCCAACAAGATAAGGCAACCTCTCATGCCCAACAAGATAAGGCAACCTCTCATACCCAACAAGATAAGGCAACCACTCATACCCAACAAGATAAGGCAACTTCTCAAGCCCAACGAGATAAGGCAACCTCACATGCCCTACAAGATAAATCAACCGAGATAAGGCAACCTCCCATGCCCAACGAGATAAGTCAACTTCTAATGCACAAAAAGATAAGGCAACCTCCCATGCCCAACGAGATAAGGCAACCTCTCATGCCCAACTAGATAAGGCAACCTCTCATACCCAACAAGATAAGGCAACCTCTCATACCCAACAAGATAAGGCAACCTCTCATACCCAACAAGATAAGGCAACCTCTCATGCCCAACAAGATAAGGGAACCTCTCATGACCAAAGAGATAAGGCAACCTCTCACGCCCAACGAGATAAGGCAACCTCTTATGCCCAACAAGATAAGGACACCTCTCATGCCCAACAAGATAAGGCAACCTCTCATGCCCAACAAGATAAGGCAACCTCTCATACCCAACAAGATAAGGCAACCACTCATACCCAACAAGATAAGGCAACTTCTCAAGCCCAACGAGATAAGGCAACCTCACATGCCCTACAAGATAAATCAACCGAGATAAGGCAACCTCCCATGCCCAACGAGATAAGTCAACTTCTAATGCACAAAAAGATAAGGCAACCTCTCATGCCCAACGAGATGAGGCAAGCTCTCATGCCCAACGAGATTAGGCAACCTCCCATGCCCAAAAAGATAAGGCAACCTCTAATGCCCAAAAAAATAAGGAAACCTCTCATGCTCAACCAGATAAGGTAACTTCTCATGCCCAACGAGATAAGGCAACCTCTCATGCCCAACAAGATACTGCAACCTCTCATGCCCAGCAAGATAAGGCAACCTCACATGCCCTACAAGATAAGGCAACGAACGAGATAAGGCAACCTCTCATGCCCAACAAGATACTGCAACCTCTCATGCCCAACAAGATAAGGCAACCTCTCATGCCCAACGAGATAAGGCAACCTCTCATGCCAAACTACATAAGGCAACCTCTCATACCCAACAAGATAAGGCAACCTCTCATACCCGACAAGATAAGGCAACCTCTCATGCCAAACGAGATAAGGCAACCTTTCATGCCAAACGAGATAAGGCAACCTCTCATGCCCAACAAGATAAGGCAACCTCTCATGCCCAACGAGAAAACGCAACCTCTCATGCCCAATGAGATAAGGCAACCTCCCATGCCCAACGAGATAAGGCAACCTCTAATGCCCAAAAAAATAAGGAAACCTCTCATGCCCAACCAGATAAGGCAACCTCTCGTGCCCAACGAGATAAGGCAACCTTTCATGCCCAACAAGATAAGGCAACCTCACATGCCCTACAAGATAAGGCAACCAACGAGATAAGACAACCTCCCATGCCCAACGAGATAAGGCAACATCTCATGCCCAACTAGATAAGGAAACCTCTCATACCCAACAAGATAAGGCAACCTCTCATACCCAACAAGATAAGGCAACCTCTCATACCCAACAAGATAAGGCAACCTCTCATGCCCAACAAGATAAGGGAACCTCTCATGACCAAAGAGATAAGGCAACCTCTCACGCCCAACGAGATAAGGCAACCTCTTATGCCCAACAAGATAAGGACACCTCTCATGCCCAACGAGATACGGCAACCACTCATGCCCAACAAATAAGGCAACCTCTCATACCCAACAAGATAAGGCAACCACTCATACCCAACAAGATAAGGCAACTTCTCAAGCCCAACGAGATAAGGCAACCTCACATGCCCTACAAGATAAATCAACCGAGATAAGGCAACCTCCCATGCCTAACGAGATAAGGCAACCTCTAATGCACAAAAAGATAAGGCAACCTCTCATGCCCAACGAGATAAGGCAACCTCTCATGCCCAACGAGATGAGGCAAGCTCTCATGCCCAACGAGATTAGGCAACCTCCCATGCCCAAAAAGATAAGGCAACCTCTAATGCCCAAAACAATAAGGAAACCTCTCATGCCCAACCAGATAAGGTAACCTCTCATGCCCAACGAGATAAGGCAACCTCTCATGCCCAACAAGATACTGCAACCTCTCATGCCCAGCAAGATATAGCAACCTCACATGCCCTACAAGATAAGGCAACGAACGAGATAAGGCAACCTCTCATGCCCAACAAGATACTGCAACCTCTCATGCCCAACAAGATAAGGCAACCTCTCATGCCCAACGAGATAAGGCAACCTCTCATGCCAAACTACATAAGGCAACCTCTCATACCCAACAAGATAAGGCAACCTCTCATACCCGACAAGATAAGGCAACCTCTCATGCCAAACGAGATAAGGCAACCTTTCATGCCAAACGAGATAAGGCAACCTCTCATGCCCAACAAGATAAGGCAACCTCTCATGCCCAACGAGATAACGCAACCTCTCATGCCCAACGAGATAAGGCAACCTCTCATGCCCAACAAGATAAGGCAACCTCTCATTCCCAAAAAGATAAGGCAACCTCTCATGCCCAACGAGATAAGGCAACCTCTTATGCCGAACGAGATAAGGCAACCTCTCATGCCCAACAAGATAATGCAACCTCACATGCCCTAAAAGATAAATCAATCAACAAGATAAGGCAACCTCTCATGCCCAAAAAAATAAGGCAACCTCTTATGCCCAACGAGATAAGGCAACCTCTCATGCCAAACTACATAAGGCAACCTCTCATACCCAACAAGATAAGGCAACCTCTCATGCCGAACGAGATAAGGCAACCTCTCATGCCCAAGGAGATAAGGCAACCTCTCATGCCCAACAAGATAAGACAACCTCACATACCCAACAAGATGAGGCAACCCCTCATGCCCAACGAGATAAGGCAACCTCCCATGCCCAACAAGATAAGGTAGCCTCATGACCAAAAAGATAAGGCAATCTCTCATGCCTAACAAGATAAGGCAACCTCGCATGCCAAACAAGATAAGGAAACCTTACATGCCCAAAAAGATAAGGCAACCTCTCATTCCCAACGAGATAAGGCAACCTCTCACACCCAACAAGATATTTTTTTGCTGGTCAATCACAGCAGATGTATAGCCAGGAGAAGGTAACCATCACTGCCTGAGCCTTCTGTGTCTCTAATACAACAAAAAAAAAAAGATTGTATCCAAGCACTGGGGAAGGCAGGCCGCTCACACTTGCTCTTGTACCGTCTTAGCAACCCTCTCTCTTAGCAATCTCTTTTAATGGGCCAGAGCTAAGGCTAGTCTCCACTCTGGAGTAAGGAGGGCAGCAGGTCTAGCAGGCTGCAGCTGCCACACAGGACGTCAATGCCAAATTCCACCCATCACTTTGTTTGCTTCACTGCGAAAGGTGTGCCCAGACAGGAGTCCCATGTCTGCTGTGCCAGGGGAATGAAGCTAAAACTCACTGATGAGGGATAAATAGGCAGGAACTGGTCTGCTATTGTTTGTGCTTATCTGGTGAGGACCTGGTCCAGCCCCTCTTCCTGGAGCAAGACCTTAGCTGATCTTCCTATGGCTGCTCTCAGTCTACAGGGGCACAGTGGAGGCGACAGCAACGGAATGGAATCCAGCCAGGCTCATTATCAGCAACTGAGATTCATTCAAGCATTGCACCTGTTGCTCCCCTATCCCAAGGCAACGGGGCAGGCTGGGTTTCCTTACTCGGGCTCATTACCAGAATCAGCCCTGCACCCAGAGAGAGCAGCAATGCCACCATGTGATCACAGTTCAGGATAGAAATACCTATATGTGGTCAGTGACAGTGCACAAAGTCTGAGAGCCTTGGTCCCTGGAGAGCCCAAAGCTCCCGGGATTGAGTGGACTTTCAGAACTGAAACGGGGATTAAGTTGTTACTCACTGCCAGAAAAATGATTATGCACTTTCCTATTTCCAGGTTGGTACTCACATCATTTGCATTGGGTCAGTGAAAGTGGCCTTTATTCGTCAGTTTAGTAACAAGCTCATATTCCTCTGCCCTCCTTTTCTAAGAAATAAGCCAACGTCTCTTGGACAGGGTGCTTAGGTTTCTAAAGGCAGGAAGGGTGCTCTCTCCTGCACTAGGTTTCAGAGCTCATCCTCTTCTTGGTGAGAACCCAAGGGTTTCTGAAGCCAGCCATCTCACTCCGCATCCGTCTCACTCTCAGACGTGTTTTGTTAATAGAGCATAAAGCATATGAATACACTGGAAACAAATACATGTAGGTCACCTGCTGCCAACAGCCGTGCATCGTTTAAAACCAGAAATTTGCAGCACAAAGGCTGAGACTATCAATACCCGTGGTGGAATTTATACCATAATAGAACGTAAGACGGGACGTGCAGGAGGTTTGGCTGTTCCAGGGGACTCTGTCCCACCCTGCTGTGCTGCCTGAGGAGGTCGCGTGCCTGTTTTTTTTGTGCGCCGCGTGCTCCTTAAGCGCCCTACAACCTCCCCCAGCCCGGACGCACGCGGGCACCGCCCGTGCCTATGGCAGGTCCGTGCAGTGGCGTAACAAACCTTGAGGGGGCCCCCCTGCAGGGTACATGAAGGTGATGGAGCAAGGATTTGCCCGTAAAGCGCCTTGCTCGTATGCAAAACCCTTGTCTAAACTGCATAATAATATTAACCTCGTTATTCGTCATTTATAAAGCGTTTTCCCAACACGCGGGTGTCCCCAGGATGCTTGCTTGTTTGTCTTTCCGTACTAAAACGAAGCTTGCACTGAAAATGGCTGCTTTGCCGAAATTCAGTCTGCGCATGCGTCGGTCATACCCATGTGATGTGACGCACTCGCATTCTGGAGGGATTCTGTGCTCATGCGCATTGATGCTAAATATGGCTGCTTGTCTCTCACCACGCTCTCTGCTTACTGCAGCAGCTTTAGCCTATCTATCTTTTCGCACTAATCCTTAATGCTATAGTCATTATAAAGTAAGGGTTGGTTAAGTTTTAGCTTGGTATACAGTGCGATCATTTTTATGTATGATTTTAATTTGTTTTCGCTTACTTTTCATGTACCGCGTCTTTGTGGGCTGGGGCAATCATGAGCGGAGCCATACTTGAAGCTCTGCTGGGCACCGTCACATGACCGGAGAAAGTTCCAACCGCGCAGAAGCTAAATCTAGCCAGCTGGCTCCTGAAGCACAATGCGCCTGGGAACATCGCTGGGAATACGGAGTCTTACCTTGGAAGAAGCAATATTGTTGCTACCTATTGTGAACTGTCCTGTACTGCTGTATTCTATGCATGGGAACGTGAACCCGGGGGCGGGTGTGTAAAATTGAATATTAAACATGTGAAAACTGAATTCTAGGAGGTGGTAATGACCGCACCACCTCTCCTGACCAATCACAATGTGGGAAACTGTCACTTGCAACATTAGTGGGTGGTCTAAGGGTCCCCAAAACCGTATAACTGCCCTAGTTTAGCTTAGGAAAATTGTCCGACTTGTCCGAGTAGCAGACCTGTCACTGACCCTACGATCTCAATAGGTGCTCATTCTGAAAGTGCTGCGGAGCACTTTGTCCATACTTTCCACAATCCCCTAAGGGGTGGAAAATCCTAAGTGCTGGCGAAGCACTTTGCTGGGGAATTCGAAATCCAATCGGGGTTTCTGGCGGATTACTTGCAGGAGGGGGTAACGCAGGCGTTGCTGTCCGAAGCTGTGGGTGTTGGTCGTACCCTGGGAGGCCCAGTCCTTGACCTGAACCTGAGGGGTATCCTGTCCTCACTGTCCGTGAGCTGTACCTGCTCGCATTCTGGCATTCCTTTTCTGAGGGTCCCTGTCCCCGTCTTCCCACTGACCCGTGGCCAGGGTTGGTCTTCAATCTGATCTAGGTAAATATAGATTGTGGGTTTACGTCTCTCTTCTCTCTCTCTTTTTCTTATCTGATCTGGTAAAAGCATTCTTACCTGTGTTATTACTTTATTGCCATTGCAATTATATGTGTCTGAATTTTAGTTGGTTCCTTCTCTCCCCCCCTCCTTTAGAAACTCATTGATTTTATAAACCATAGCATGTTCCCGTTTTTTCCCCTTTCCTTTAGAGGTTTGCAGTGAACTTAGCAAGAATAGCTTAAATACTTAGGTTAAATACATGTTCTAGGTCTCATCCCCAATCCTATGTTCTAGTATAAAATTGCAGTGACTAGTTTTGTTCTAAAACTTCTACCTTTAGTCTCCCCATATATCCTAATGGTCATATTTTTGATACAAAGTTACCTGTTGGTGTTGATTTTAATGTCTGATATATTACTCTGTGTATCGCTTATTATCTTGGCATCTTCTCTTTGAATTCTTATATAAAGTTTCTTTGACTTCATCAGGTGTCTGTGGTCATTTTACAGAATTGTGGAAAGTATATTACTGATTTTAAGTGTATTGGATGTTAGGCCTGTCTACTATTTTCCCTAATAGCTCCAGGTCCGTCGTAAGAATTGTGCCTGTGGTAAGTCGGGTACATGGTAAGCAGAGGTAAATCCAAACTTTATTACTCTTAGCAGCGCGCAAGAGGAGAAATCCTCACCCGGTTCACCCAAACAAATTAGTGTGATGATAAAAAGTATTTCCACGCCAAGGGCCCAGTGCGTGTAAAAGAATTGGTAACTCGGGTGACCGGGGGAAAACTGCGCGCTCTAGCAGTAATTTCTGGCAAGCAGAGGATGGTTTGGACTAATTAGATTAGGTAGACAGGATAGGCATAAACAAACCTTGAATATAAAAACGTGCTGCTGATTGCTACTGTATTTTTACAAAAAAAAAAAA
The DNA here is from genome assembly GCF_964263255.1 of Lissotriton vulgaris. Classification (NCBI taxonomy): domain Eukaryota; kingdom Metazoa; phylum Chordata; class Amphibia; order Caudata; family Salamandridae; genus Lissotriton; species Lissotriton vulgaris. The sequence goes on from NC_141687.1 coordinate 389,061,368, forward strand.
AAAATTTTGAAATGTGTTTTTATATGTAAATGTGCATGATTTTGCATTGCTGTTATAAATATTGCATGTTGAATTAACCCAGAATTGTTTGTAAATGTTCAGTGTAGTCCGAATCCCCGGGGAGGTATTTTAGCTAACGGTGAGTAGAATCCGGTTAGCTGTTGAAGTCACTAAGTTTGAGGTATTAGTGCAGGGTTAAGGATAACTGGAAGCACTAATTAGGACCTTTGTTTCTGGAGTGAATGATAGCTACGAGTCCCTTATAAAACTTTCATTGCGATATCACCTAGTAAGGGTCGCATACGGAAGGAGTAGTAGGGTCTCCGAGGCTTGTCTGGTAAGTAAAATAGTTCGCTGGTGAAATCCTGGCTCAGTACATATCCCCGACTAAGGTGGATGAGTCAGAAGAATAACGGGTTCTAGGTTACTAGTGTGAAGGGACAGGCAAAGAAGTCTATCCAGAGTGAATGAAAAGTAGACAGAAGTGGTTTACTAGTAGCGAAAGAAAAGTCTTTTCTCTCTTTAGAACACTCAGACATAGTGGCAAACGTTGTGTGTTATTGACTAAAACTTGCACTCGCACTTTAGAGAGAGTAAAAAGTTTCCGTTACCTTGTGAAGGAGGGAGTCAGTCGGAGAGCTGCTCTGACGTCACTCCGTGCCGCGCTGGTATTGGTCAAGTCAGCGGGTGGATAGTGGAGCTGAATTTGTAAAGGAGGGGTGAGTGCCGAAGCGTGAGACTCTGTCTTGCGAAAAGGCCGCGCACCCATTGGTTAACCGTGTTTGTATTCTCTGAACTGATTGGGTGGTGCGAAATAAAATTCGCGCTAGCATTGGAAGCTCAAAGGTAAACAAAATTAATCAGGCCGAGCTAGAAGCGAGTCTGGAGAGTTGTATGTGGTATCCAGACTTCATACCGAATCCAAAGCACCTAGGATTTCATAAGGATCAGCTTATACGAGGTAGACCGCACATGATGTATGGAATAAAGAGAAAATTGTCATTTTCGGATAAAGTAAAGAATTTTTTCAAAACTGACAAACCCATTAGAACGAGGGAAGGCGTACTCATTCCCCCGCCAAACACCCCTGCCTCTTTCATGTTGTTTGATAAAGGGTATCACACTTGTGTCTGGCTAGAAAATTGGGCAAAGTATACTGTAGATGACGGAGTCCTAGCATTCCCTGTTGAAGGTACATTTAATGGTCGGATCCTGTTTAACTTAAGGACCCGCATGAACGAATTACACCCTAGACCTAGGTTGACCCAGTACGAAGCTTTGGAGGAATGGGAGATTGAGGCTGCAGAGCGAGATAAACCCCGAATGGATAAAGGAGTGAGTAAGTGGTATCCCAGACTTCCAACGCCGACCAAAGAGCAGAAAATGAAACAGTGGAGGCAGTCTATGTTAACTGAAGGGCTATTCCCCATGATGGGGGTATTAGAGGAGAAAAGAGGAAAAAGTAAAGAAAAGACCCATCACCTAGCACCTATGGGGGACATAGAAGATGAACACCTGGAAGAATTGTTAATGAAGGATCCACCTCCCTATGTAGCAGAATCAGATTCGATGCATTCTCAAAATTCTGTTACCAATTACCCCCGAAGTAGGAGGGAAAGTGATTCAGACGGGACAGCTACAGGCAGTAAATATAGTGGAAGGGATGGGTTTTGCAGACCTAAGTCCACAGTCCCGAATTATCAGCCATTCGGGGAAAGTCCCCCTCGATTGGTTGCCCCGACTGCCCCGAGTATTTATCTATCCTTAGTACCCCAGGTATTGCATGGCAATTCTGCTGAAAGGGGGTTGCAGGAAAAAGAGAGAGAAGCCCTGACTAAACAGCGAGAGGAATTAGTCAGAACCATTGCCCAGATGCATCCCCATCCTGATTCCTTGACCATTCCGGTAACTATTGGTCCTGCTATCCCAATGTATAAAAATGACCTGACTAGTCCCCTTCCTCCTGTTATCACCCCAATACTGCCTACTCCTAGCTTCCAGACCCCGAGGAAGGAAGTATTCATAGAGGAGGATCAGGAAAGTGAATGTGAATCTGGAAGTTTGATGGATCTGCCCATAAGGGAGTCAAGGGCCAGTGTAGTAGGGACAAGAAGTCAGCCCAGACAAAAGGAAGTGGTGATTGAAAGTGCAACTGGAATTAGGAACGCCTCTTTAGTTTCCCCTGAAGAATTAGACAGATGGACAAAGGAGGTAGAGAAGGAGACCACTCCCCAACCTAAAGCATTGGAAATATATAAATTAAGAATAGAAATAGAAGAAATGATGGCTGGGAATGTGGGAGTTGAGCGCCTGAGCTCGTATAATGAGGAAGAGTTACTATTCATCAGTAAAAATCTTACCCGGAGTGCTAGGGTGCTCCACGAAAAGATAATGGATGCCGCCACAGAAATGGGAGTTGATGTTAGTCGCTCCAAAATTCTTCAGAAACCCTACAGAGTAGACTTCTCAGACAAGGATTTAGAAAGCCTGAATGTGATGGGAAAACAGATCCAAGTAAGAGAGTTGTTGAAAATCCTGCAGAAGTGGGGCGAAGTGGGGAAATTGAGAACCCGGTGGGCAAAGAAAAAGGAAGGCAGCAGGGCTGGGTCCGTAACTTCAGAATTCGTATTGAAGGAAGTAACCCCAACAGAAAAATTGTGCCCCATGAGAGAGGTCCCGGGAGGGAAATATGTCCATGTCCCTTGGTCCAGACAAGACATTGTGTCGTTTACAAACGACTTCCCGAAATTACGTGAGAAACCAGTTGACTGGTACAGACAGGTAGAACGTTTCATAAAAGTTCAGAAATGTCTGCTGAAAGACCTGGATGGGTTTTTCGACATTGTGGTCCCTGTAGATCTATGGACCGAATGTAAGATAGAAATTGATTGGCCTAATGATGAATATCCCAGAGATGAGAAAACGGGGGCCCCTTCACCAGATGTAATGAGGAAATATGACCAGGTCATACAGTACCTTAAGAAAAAGGTGCCAGCAAAGGAAACAGATTGGACCAGAATAGATAGAACCACCCAAGAACGGGATGAAACAGTGCATTCATTTTATGAAAGGTTACTGCAGGTATTCAAAACTTACAGTGGTATCGATAATGTAGACATGAAAGACATGACGCATTTCAGTTATAGGTTTGTGCTAGGATTAAGGCCTGAAATATCACAATGGATTCGGGATAACAAAATCAGTTGGCAGGGAAAACCCATAGATGATGTCCTGAAATATGCAAAATACTGCGAAGATGAGATCGAAAATAAAAAGAAAGCCCTCAAGGAGAAAGTGATGTGGGCACAGGTGAAATTAGCTGAACAGCAAGAAAAACAGTTAAGTAAAATGACTTCTGATAATAATGTTCCGAATACCAATTCTGGGGGGGGAGGAAAGCCCAGACCTAAAATGAGTCGTGAAGAGGCCATGAAAAAGTTTCCGTGCCATGGGTGCGGCCAGATGGGGCATTGGAGAGACGAGTGTCCACACCTACAGGCTGGTAATGCCCCTGTAAATGGTTTAAATCCACAGGTGCCGAAAGAGGGGACAAGAAAAACCCAGCAACAGGTAAAATTACCTCCAGTACCTCGCGCTCCTAGACAAAATTTTAAGAGTCAGGGTCAGCAGAATGAGAGGGCGGAAGTATGGGAGGTTGAGAGTGAAAGAAATGCAGTCATTCCACAGTACTTGCTAAATGACACCTTCCTTTGTGAAGATCACGATTGACGGGGCCTGAGAGGGGAGGATGAGGAGTGCGTACTTGGCGCCTCCTTACCGGTAGACCAGACTGGACCATACATTGAAGGAAAGGTTGAAGGCAAAGACGTCACCTTTCTGTTGGACACTGGTGCTACCAGATCTACTGTAAGAACAGTGGATGTTCCTAACCTACCCCTCTCGGGAGAAGCAATCCAAGTAGTGGGTGTCTCAAATCAGATAATAAGTACCCCTGTAACTGAACCAATGGAGATTTCCATAGGAAATTTCAAGGAAATGCACAGATTTGTGGTCTGTGATTCCAGTCCTGTAAACCTACTGGGACGTGATTTGTTGTGCAAGATGCGTTGTACCATTTTCTGCACACCAAATGGCGTCGAAATTCAGACACCCGATGAAGATGGCCTGTACAAACTGATGTTAGTCAGACAAGATGCTGATATCAAGCCTTTGACAATTGAGGATTTACCTGAGGAACTCCAGCTAAGAGTAGTACCAGAAGTGTGGGATTTCACGGGAAAAGATGTAGGCCTGATGGCAAATGTGGACCCAGTTAAGATAGCAATAAAAACAAATGCTGTATACCCCAAAACCAGACAGTACAAAATGAGTGCAGAAGTGAAGGCAGGAGTAGCGACTGAAATCACGAGGCTGCTAGAAGCAGAAATAATAGAAGAAGTGTTGAGCAGCCCTTGTAATTCGCCTATCATTGGGATCAAAAAGCCTAGTGGGAAGTACCGAGTGGTGCAAGATTTGCGCAAGGTAAACCAAATTGTTGTGCCTTGCTGTCCTATTGTACCCAACCCTGCAGTAATACTCTACCAGATTCCCTGGAACGCAGAATGGTTCACTGTCATCGATCTGTGCCACGCATTCTTTTCCATCCCATTGCATCCAGAAAGCAAATTCCTTTTCAGTTTTGAATTTGACAGTCATATCTATGTCTGGAATCGTGTCCCCCAGGGGTACACCGAAAGTCCATCGATTTTCAACCAGATACTGAAAAAGTGCCTTGAATCCCTAGTGCTGCCGAGAGAGTCTGTTTTGGTGCAGTACATAGATGACCTGTTAGTGGCATCTAAAACCCAGTCTGACTGTGTCACTGACACAATTGCCTTGCTGAATCACCTAGGAAAAGGAGGACATAAAGTATCGCCTGACAAATTACAATTCTGTAAAAAGGAATCAGGAAGGTCACTACCGAAAGGATCAAAATAATTAAAGCAATGGAACTGCCCACAACCCAGAAAGAGGTGAGAATGTTCTTGGGAGTTGTGGGTTACTGCAGGCAATGGATTGTAGGATTTGCGGCTCTAGCCCGACCCCTGATAAATATGACAAAGAAAGGAGTGGAAGACCCCGTCCACTGGGACAGTGAGAGCATGAATGCTTGGGTAACTCTGAGAAACTGTCTATGTACCGCACCTGCATTGGGTATGCCTGAGTACACTAAACCCTTTGAACTGTTCTGTGACACCAGAGAAAATTGTGCTCTTTCAGTCCTGACCCAGGAGCACGGATCAGTCAGACGACCAGTAGCCTACTTTTCGGCCACCTTAGATCCAGTGGCCGCTGGATTGCCTGGATGCTTGAAAGCCGTTGCGGCTACTTGCGTCAGTCTAGAACAGAGTGAGAGCATTGTCATGGGACATCCCGTCACTGTCTATGTTCCTCATTCTGTTGTCATCCTACTGACTAGAACTAAGACCCAGTACCTCACACCTAGTCGGCTGACTAAGTATGAGAGAATTTTGATTGGTGCTGAAAATGTAACTATTTCCCGGTGCAATGTCCTAAATCCTGCGACACTGTTACCTGTTCCTCTGGATGCAGAATCTGATGAGGACGGGGAACATAATTGCATCGATCTGACTGAATATAGCACCAAGCTAGGCGTGGGCGGAAATTCCGTTCCGCTCGCGGATTTTGCGGATTTTCGGGAAATCCGCAATCCGCGAGATTTGCGAATTTCCCGCAAAATCCGCAAATCCGCGAGCAGCGGATTTTGCTCGCACTGCTCGCACTGTTCGCGTGAGTTCGCGCCCCGCGAATAAGTGCAAAATTGCAGAAATACGATCTTAGCAAAACTGAAAGTAACTACTTACCAGGTTCAAAAGTTCAGGCTCATCATTAGTAGCCATTTCCTGGAGTGCTTCCTGAGGGGCCCCTCCAGAGTTCAGTTGCCAGTTGAAACTAGTATGTGACCCTGCTCTGAACCTCAGAATAGTTACACATATGCCACAAAGGTCCTGAATTACAGCTAAGGGAGACAAGCAGGAGCCAGGCTGGAAGTTAAAATCCATTAATCAGCCCCTAATTCATTATTGTCAGTTGGGGCAGGGCAGGTGTTGTAACTAATTTTGCAACAATGAAAGCACTTAGCAAGTGCAAAAGATCACTAATCAGGGCGCACTAAGGAAGCAGGTGCCAGCTAAAAAAATATTCTGTGACACATGAATCAGCCCCAAATTAATTCAGGTCACTTGAGGCAGGGAAGGTGTGCTTTGCTTTGCCGAAAATAATGTACACTGGACAACCAGAGGGTGTGGTGATGAAACAGAGGGTGGCATGGGTGGGCCAGAGGGTGGCATGAGTAGTCAGAGAGTGGCAGTGGTGACAGAGAGTGGCAGTGATGAAGAAGAGTGTCCCAAACAGGCTGGACACGTAGAAACAACAAGTTCGCGAAACTTGCGACCCGACAGGTAAGTTCGCAATTTGCGAAAGTGTACAAAACCCTCGCGAACTGGCAGAAACACGGGCGAACACAAAAAAAAAAAAAATCCGCAAATTCGCGGGAATTCGCGGATTTTGCGGATTGCGAATCCGCAAATCCGCAAAATTCGCGAACGCGAGATCCGCAAAATTCGCTCATGCTTACACCAAGCCCCGTCCAGACATTCGTGAAATAGCACTACGGGACGGGGATAAAACCATGTTTGTGGATGGCTCGTGTTTGAGACATGAGAGTGGGAGTCTGAGTGCTGCCTATGCTGTGGTTACACTGACAGGAGTCGTCGAGGCATCTTACATGCGCGAGGTGAAATCTGCACAAGTGGCGGAGCTCATCGCGTTAACTCGAGCATGTAAGAGGGGAAAAAACAAAAGAATTACTGTTTACACAGACAGTCAGTACTGTTTCGGGGTTGTTCATGACTTCGGCCAATTGTGGTTACAAAGAGAATTCATGACTTCCTCTGGCACACCTATCCGGAATGGAAAAGTAGTGCATGACTTACTGGAAGCTATCCAATTACCCAAAGAATTGGCTGTGGTCAAGTGTGCGGCTCACAGATCTGGAAATGATGATGTGACTGCCGGTAATAGGTACGCTGACCAAATTGCACAGTTTTGTGCCCGACACCAGATGTCCCTACAAATTGCCCGGTGGGATGGAACCAGCTGCCAACTTATGTTGTTTGATAATGTGTCAACGTGGGAAGAATTAAAGGAGATACAACAAGCAACAGACAGGCAAGAAAAAGGCAGGTGGGCCGCAAAGGAATGCGAATTGCGAGAAGATGGTGTGGTGGTAAATCCGGCTGGGGTGCCTGTATTGCCTGATAGCTTGATCGACCCCATGGTCAGAATGATACATGAGCCAACACATATGGGAAGAGACGCGATGTGTCGGGTGTTTGAACAAGTGTTCTGTAATTCAAAGTTCAGGGACCAGGCGGAAAGGCTTTGCCAGAGGTGCCTAGTGTGTCAGCAATTCAATGCAGGAAAGAAGACAGTAGTGAAACAGAGTACTATTGGAAAGGCAGTAGGTCCCTTCGTTAGAATGCAGGCAGACTTCATAACCATGCCCAGATGCAAAGGATATAGATATGTCTTAGTCGTAGTATGTCTATTCTCCAGGTGGGTGGAAGCATATCCAGCTAAGAAAAATGACGCTATCACCACAGCCAAATTATTGCTCAGGGAGTTGATACCTAGGTATGGGATCCCAGAGACGATCGAAACGGACCAAGGTGGGCATTTTGCCAACGATGTCCTATTGGAACTCTGTAGAGCATTCAAAATGAAGCAAAGATTGCACTGTGCCTACCACCCAGAGGCTTCTGGGGTAGTGGAACAAATAAATGGCACTCTGAAGTCCAGACTGGGAAAAATGTGTGATTCCACAAAAATGAACTGGATAGAAGCTTTACCCCTGGTGCTGATGAGTTTGAGAAGTATCCCGAATCGAAAGACTGGCCTAAGTCCCCATGAAGTGTTGATGGGAAGAGTGATGCGCCAGGCATGGGTACCCGGAAACAAACTGCTAAGCATTTCTGATGATATGGTGCTAGAATACTGCAAGCAGCTGGGTGACCAAGTGCGTTCTCTCTCTCAGCAGATTGGAGAGACAGAAGACGAGTGGCCAAAGACTCCAGCACACAATCTGCAGCCAGGAGACTGGGTGGTGTTAAAGAAACACACCCGGAGCAGTTGCCTGAAGCCAAGGTGGGGAAAGCGACGACAAGTGATCCTCGTCACTACCACTGCTGTGAAGTGCGCTGGTGTACCGAAGTGGATCCACGCCAGCCACACAAAGCGGGTATCTGGAGAAAACGCGACTGGAGCTGAAGGCAGCACAGCTGAAGAGACTTCCGAGGAGGAAGGTCCGGAACTAGCTGACATCGAACTGCCGAGCACAAGTCGAGACGTTGAATGGTATCCCGCCGACGAACCAGTTCATGATCCAATACGAACCAGGAAATATTCCTACTTAGACAGTGAGTGGGATAGTCCAGGTGAGTCAGAAATAGAAGAAGCAGGTCTGGTCAACGAAAGCCACAACACACCTGATCAGGACATAGGCCAAGTAGGGTCAGATCAAGATCTCGAGACTCCTCCTGAAACTCAGGAGCCGAGAGAGGGACAGTTAGAAATTAGAGCTGACGTTCATGCAGAAGAAAACGAAGAGATCGAAGAGCATGAACAGGAACAGATAGAACTAGATCAAAGTGCTCAGACAACGGAAACAACAGTAACCAGAAATAAAAAGAAAGTGCGATTTGAATCTGAGCAGGGACAGATTAGCGACCAGGCAGAAGAAATAGACGAAAGACCTGGAACTAGTCAGACAGGCAGGAAAACAGAGGTGCCACAACAAAAAGTGAAAAGAGTGCACGAAGAAGGCGAAGTCTCCTCAACAACTGGGAGGCACGGAGGAAGAAGTGCACCCCGATACGTCAAGAGACTAAGGCTCAGACTAAAGACAGTCGAAGAAAACGATAAAGACCGAAAAAGGGCTCAAAGTGAAAGGAATGCAGCCCAAGGCAAATCGCTGAGAAAAAGCGACAGAATAAAGAGACAGAACCGACTGTATCGGAGCCCTGAGTGGACGTACTTTGTGTTGGAGGAGATTGACGAGCCACACCACAGTGGCAACAGTGACAACGAGTCTATTGCTGATCGGAGTTCGGACGAAGACCCTCCGTGAGAGAACCCCTGAAGTGAGCCTTTGGTACAAAGGAACGAAGAGGGGTAGCAAAAGCCACCTGTAAGCTAAAAATGTCTGATCCGAGTGTCTCTGGGAGATCCCGGTGTGGGTGTCTCAAAACCTGTTGTAAGATATGCTTGTGTAGTGTAGCTATGCTAATAGTAATGTGGATAGGACTAACAGTTTTTCTACCCTTTATGATAAGTAGAGATCCAAACTTGTCCCCTACTGAACCCGAAGCAGTAGATGTAGGGGTTGTACAGACTGCAGAAACACCACGAAGACTAGAAAGACGCGACAAAAGAGTAGGACTGACACACACGCGACCTAATTTAGAAGCACCAGATGAGGATGGACTACATTTTCATAAAATGAAGAACAGGACGCATCTAAATGTTTTTGCTAACTTGTTAGTGCATTATGTAGAAGCCATGGAAATAGAGGACTGTTATGTCTGCATGAAGCTACCAACCTCAGTGGCTGAAGGCGTGACATACCACCATCTACCTTTGACCTATGGAATCTCCTGTAGTATATTAGCTAGCTTGTTCTATAGAAGCACCTTGCAGTACTATTATTCAAACGATGACGTAGTATTTTCTGAACTTCCTGTTAGAGGACATTTGAACCGGGTACATACTACAAGTGACGTGACCCGCTATATGGGAGAATATTTCCTGACTATAGGTAACATAGACTTAGATCAAGCAAGAGAAGACAATCTGACCTGGTCACTGCAAGAGCAGGAAAAGATGTTTATAAAGATGGCAGACAGAAGGAGAGAAAAGTTTCAGAAGAAGGCAAATGACGAGAAGGATAGAATCCCTAGGTGGGCTGAGCACATGGATAACACCTCAGAAGGCGAAGCCAGTCCTGCCTTGTTGCTGGATTTTGAAAGAAAGGGGAAACTTTGTATCCATAGGGAAAAGACAGAGTACTATAACAATGTATTCATCGGTTCCAGCGAGTGTGAACATAATTATAAGGTAATTGGAGGTTGGGGTTTCAAAAATGGGTCAGAACCTGTGTTCCCCGGAATATATTATATATGTGGGAACAAGGCTTATTTCAAATTGCCGGATCACTGGTATGGAAGCTGCTATTTTGGCATCGTTTTCCCGAAAATATACCATGTGAATAATGCAGCTGGAAGCGATGATGAAACTAATGGCTTAGTGCGTAGTAGGCGCGAAAGTGTAGGTGAAATTATAGGTGATATTTTTAGTGCACTGATACCTGGAATGGGGGTAGTTCTGAACACCCATAGAATCTGCAAATTGTCTACAGTAGTGGACCGGTTATCAACGGACACTGCTGCTGGTTTCCTGCTGGTCAATACTGAAATGGTTGCGATCAGATCAATGGTTTTACAAAACCGTCTTGCCCTTGACACCCTATTAGCAAAAGAGGGCGGAGTCTGTAGAATGCTGAAAGCGCAACATTGTTGCACCTACATTCCTGATAAAAGTATCGAATTAAAACAATATGTGAAGAACATAACTAATTTGGAAAAGGAACTCAAACCATTGGAGGTTGACAGTGCCTGGACGAGACTGACTGGAGGTCTCTCCTCTATAGGTAGTTGGTTTACTAACTTAGGTAGGAATATTTTGTGGAAAATACTGATGCCAATAGTTATAATAGGTGTGATTGTATTAATCATTTTTATCTGCTGCAAATGTCAAAAGTGCAAAAAGAAATATACAGTCAATCCGAGGGGGGTGAAAAGAAATATTGATGATTTAGAATTAGAAGAGTTGAAGAGCGCAATTTACAAAAAGGCGAAAAATGACCACTCTCATAGAGAAGCTGCAAGAAAACTCAACGACAAATTTGTTGAAATTCGGATGAGTGATGTGGATGAATGAGAAAAGTTGGCATCTGTTTCCTTCATGTAGTGATGATAGTAAATATCATCAAAGAGGGGATTGATGGAGCAAGGATTTGCCCGTAAAGCGCCTTGCTCGTATGCAAAACCCTTGTCTAAACTGCATAATAATATTAACCTCGTTATTCGTCATTTATAAAGCGTTTTCCCAACACGCGGGTGTCCCCAGGATGCTTGCTTGTTTGTCTTTCCGTACTAAAACGAAGCTTGCACTGAAAATGGCTGCTTTGCCGAAATTCAGTCTGCGCATGCGTCGGTCATACCCATGTGATGTGACGCACTCGCATTCTGGAGGGATTCTGTGCTCATGCGCATTGATGCTAAATATGGCTGCTTGTCTCTCACCACGCTCTCTGCTTACTGCAGCAGCTTTAGCCTATCTATCTTTTCGCACTAATCCTTAATGCTATAGTCATTATAAAGTAAGGGTTGGTTAAGTTTTAGCTTGGTATACAGTGCGATCATTTTTATGTATGATTTTAATTTGTTTTCGCTTACTTTTCATGTACCGCGTCTTTGTGGGCTGGGGCAATCATGAGCAGAGCCATACTTGAAGCTCTGCTGGGCACCGTCACATGACCGGAGAAAGTTCCAACCGCGCAGAAGCTAAATCTAGCCAGCTGGCTCCTGAAGCACAATGCGCCTGGGAACATCGCTGGGAATACGGAGTCTTACCTTGGAAGAAGCAATATTGTTGCTACCTATTGTGAACTGTCCTGTACTGCTGTATTCTATGCATGGGAACGTGAACCCGGGGGGCGGGTGTGTAAAATTGAATATTAAACATGTGAAAACTGAATTCTAGGAGGTGGTAATGACCGCACCACCTCTCCTGACCAATCACAATGTGGGAAACTGTCACTTGCAACATTAGTGGGTGGTCTAAGGGTCCCCAAAACCGTATAACTGCCCTAGTTTAGCTTAGGAAAATTGTCCGACTTGTCCGAGTAGCAGACCTGTCACTGACCCTACGATCTCAATAGGTGCTCATTCTGAAAGTGCTGCGGAGCACTTTGTCCATACTTTCCACAATCCCCTAAGGGGTGGAAAATCCTAAGTGCTGGCGAAGCACTTTGCTGGGGAATTCGAAATCCAATCGGGGTTTCTGGCGGATTACTTGCAGGAGGGGGTAACGCAGGCGTTGCTGTCCGAAGCTGTGGGTGTTGGTCGTACCCTGGGAGGCCCAGTCCTTGACCTGAACCTGAGGGGTATCCTGTCCTCACTGTCCGTGAGCTGTACCTGCTCGCATTCTGGCATTCCTTTTCTGAGGGTCCCTGTCCCCGTCTTCCCACTGACCCGTGGCCAGGGTTGGTCTTCAATCTGATCTAGGTAAATATAGATTGTGGGTTTACGTCTCTCTTCTCTCTCTCTTTTTCTTATCTGATCTGGTAAAAGCATTCTTACCTGTGTTATTACTTTATTGCCATTGCAATTATATGTGTCTGAATTTTAGTTGGTTCCTTCTCTCCCCCCCTCCTTTAGAAACTCATTGATTTTATAAACCATAGCATGTTCCCTTTTTTTCCCCTTTCCTTTAGAGGTTTGCAGTGAACTTAGCAAGAATAGCTTAAATACTTAGGTTAAATACATGTTCTAGGTCTCATCCCCAATCCTATGTTCTAGTATAAAATTGCAGTGACTAGTTTTGTTCTAAAACTTCTACCTTTAGTCTCCCCATATATCCTAATGGTCATATTTTTGATACAAAGTTACCTGTTGGTGTTGATTTTAATGTCTGATATATTACTCTGTGTATCGCTTATTATCTTGGCATCTTCTCTTTGAATTCTTATATAAAGTTTCTTTGACTTCATCAGGTGTCTGTGGTCATTTTACAGAATTGTGGAAAGTATATTACTGATTTTAAGTGTATTGGATGTTAGGCCTGTCTACTATTTTCCCTAATAGCTCCAGGTCCGTCGTAAGAATTGTGCCTGTGGTAAGTCGGGTACATGGTAAGCAGAGGTAAATCCAAACTTTATTACTCTTAGCAGCGCGCAAGAGGAGAAATCCTCACCCGGTTCACCCAAACAAATTAGTGTGATGATAAAAAGTATTTCCACGCCAAGGGCCCAGTGCGTGTAAAAGAATTGGTAACTCGGGTGACCGGGGGAAAACTGCGCGCTCTAGCAAAGGGGCCCCCTCCGGCCTCAATCTAGAGCTCCCCAGCAGAAGTGCGGTGCTGACGGGGCCCCCTGGAGGGTGAGGGCCCCCCCCCGCACTGCGGGGGCTGCAGGGGCCTGTGTTACGCCCCTGGGTCTGTGCACGCCCGTCGGTGGCTGGGCTGGCCCCGTTTCTTGGTTTTTGCTTCCCGCGTTGACCAAGGAGTGCACGACAGAGCTGAAAAATTGAATCATAAATTCAAAGCTGTTCCGAACAGGCACCACCAAAATATGTTTGGCCCAGGGCCCCCAAAATCCTTAAAATGCTGCTGGGACTAACCGAGTCTGATAGCAGGATGGACAGGTCACTCTCTGACAGTGCACAGGCACAATTGTCCAAATACTAAATGCGTTTACATCTAATATTCCGGGATAGTGGCATGTGTTTTCAGTATTGTAACACTGCTGTAGCTCACTAATATCACTGCAAATCATCTCAGTGACATCTCCCATTTCCCATATGTGTGGTCCTGTTGTGATCTACGGGAAACTTTTTTTATGGATTTTGCATTAAACAAACTCATTTGTCTGCAAAATGACTGTAATAGACTCTCACATATCACCCACATTTAAAATCAATTAAAGAAACATGGTATTTAAAATAGCCTGTTTAAGAATTACTCGAGTTATCCAAGGCAAGACTTTGCAGATCAGAGCTGGCTCTATCAGGGGGCCCCCTGAAAAGCTGGGGGCCCAGGGCCAGAGCCCACTTTATACGTGCCTTCAAACTTCTCTGGTAAGGCCCTGTAGAAGTTTTGTCAATCCCGCCGGAGTCTGTTGTGCGATCCAGTCTGCACCTGCTCACCAGTGGTAGGTGGTCCGAATTACCCACTTTCCAACCGAAACCTTTACAGTGCACCAGCCAATAGGCGCTGGATCCACCCTCCCCCCCTCCTTCCAAGTCTCTCGAGCCATTTATAGAGTGGTAAGACTTTATTAACTTGTTGACGGGAGTGGGGTGGGTTGGAAGGGTTAGCCATCCCTAACTAATTGTTGGGGTATTAAGTGGGCCCAAAGGATGGCTTGCCTGCCTAGTTTCAGTTCACAGGTCCGTAGTGCTCCCAATCCTGGCCTTTATACAAGGAGATTTGAATTATGGGAAAACTAAAGCCACAGGTGAGTGTAACCACGTCTTACTCCAACACCACTATGGGCGCATGCCTGCAACGTGCTGTAGGCGTTATCAGCAAAGTGATCGAGCTGGTTGAACACTGTTTATTCCTTTCCTCCTCCATCTCGCCATCCTTGGAGAATTACCACCCAGGCTTGTGATCTTGGGGATGTGTCTTCCCCCTCGCTGGCTGTGGCTATGAAAGGTCTCTAATTACCTCACAGAACCCTGCAGTACTCAATCCCCCTTTATCACCTAGGCCCATATGGATCCTTTACTTCTAGAACCCAAAGTATTGGTGAGCGCGAATAGGGGACACGGAGACATAGGAAAGAGAGTGGAGATGGGCAGCAAATCTAAACGCCCAAGGATTACCACCACTCAATCCCTAAGGACTAATGCCACTGTGCCCAGGAAGAAGCACACGCTGTAAACCTGCATGGATTTGCTGTATGGATTGGTGCTTTGGACGATAAATTAGAACCGGTTTATAGGGATCTAGCAGCAAGCGAATTGGCACTGACAAATCATAAAGAGTCAGCACCTATTATGGGAGCGCAAGGGATAGTGAGACATCTGTTCTACCCAGTGCTTTAAATATGAAAAAATAAGTGCAGGTACTTATCAAATTGATCTAGGGGTAGGGTAAGTGGCGGGCTGAGGGCGAGACAAGATTATATAAAGACACTACTGCCTCTGTCAAGTAATCATTTTGCCCTTGAATTACACTCAGTGTGATATTAGTTGTACCATGGCCAAGTACTGTTTGATTTTGGGTCCTCAGTATTAGATCAAAGACCAGCAGTGTTTGTTTCTTTGCCTGCATTGTGTGTTGTTAAGCCAGAGATGTATGCTCTGGCGCTTGTGTTGAGTAAGAGTAGGTTAGCAATAGGAACGACTGAGCCAGCACTATGTTGGATTCACTCAGTGCTTCGAGACCTTGAATCAATCATGCATGTTTTTGATTGTTCTTTTTATCACCAGTATGTGATCTTGTCTAAGCCCTGTGTGATGTTGATCCAACAGTGCCTGTTCTAGGGCCATCAACTAGTCGATTTTGGCAAAGCAGTGTCTGATATTGGGTCAGTACTGTGTGACTTTGACTCACAGTGTATGATCTTTGGCCAGCGTGTTCCTGGTTCAGCACTGTGTGATCTTAAGCTATCCTGTCCTGATCTTGAGCCATTGGTGTGATGTTGGCCAATGCTGGATGAGATCTTGCTCCAGTCCTGTGGGGTGCTGGCTCAGCCCTGACTGATCATGGCTCAGTTATTGCAGATCTTTCCCAGGGCTGTGTTACTCATTGAGGCACAGCCTATGAAATGATAAAGGAGAGCACTACCCAGTTCCGAGTGAGAAACCTCATGATGTAGGTGAGAGATTTTTTGCTTAAAACTATTTTTTAACGTTCTCCTAATTTTCCTTTCATTCTGATGAAAGCTAACTGGAAAATAACATTTTATTGCAATGTAGGTAATCTAAAACTATTCCCAAGTAGTCCCAATATATTGCCATGCAAACATTGACCTCTGTATTGTGAAGTGTCATGGCCCTTCCACCTATCGTTACTACCATGGAGGGGGATTGCAGGGGCAGTTCCTACAGAACAGCTACAACACACTGACATCACTGCTTTGCCAAATTGTAAATTTTCATTTGGTAATACATGTACACTAGGTAATAAATGTACAGTTCTAGGCACCACCCCATCTGCACCATGGTATTCAAGTTCTCCTCATTTGAATTAATCCATCCTTACTATCTCTTAAACACACTGGACATATTTATGCAGTTTGCTGCTTATGGGGACAGACCACATCAGACCATGCCAAAGGAACTTCAGAATCAATTTGACAGATTAAGAACTGCGCACAAATCACTGTGGGTTATGTTGGACCTGCACGATGTTGTAGGCCAGCATATGTGACCCCAGGACTTTGGGCGTTGGTGAGATGGTTTGTGAAGTTTGGGCTAGTGATGTATACTGAACAAGTGTAGTTTCATAATGGAGTTGTGCTTTGTAATGCCATTTGGGCCTTGTGATACAGCAACAATGCTGTGTGACCTCTGCCTAATTGTGTATTTAGATGGACTGGGCGTGCACAGTGTATTGAGATTGGTGTTTTTATACACCAACATTACGTACAAGGAATTGTCCGTACATCCCATTAAATGTTTAAAAGTGACACTTTGATTATAAGCACAACCCTGCTCTATTTGAGGAGAGCCTTTATTCTTTCAAGGTTAACTCCAAATAGAGAGTTATTATAATTACACATTTCCTATCAAGTGACTTTCTATAGACATTCTATATGAACGTGGATTAATTCAAGCCATCATTTTATAACAAGCATATATAGTGTGATAAAATAAGCTATTTTTGCACCAGATGTAGACGCTTATGTATCCCCTTGACAGAAAAGTATTTCAGGTAGCCATGTGCTGATTGTATCAGTGATTGTTATGAACTTACAACATAACTGCCATTATAATGAGTTTGTTTATTAAAATGGAGTAAAAATGTATCCCTGGTTCTCTGATAGTTGAATTTGAAAGCACCCTGCAGGAGTTGACCAAATTGTTCCAAGAGGATGTAGCTACAGCGTGAATAAAGTGATAGAATGACTTTCAGTGTCCAATCCTTCTTTACACAGTGATATGGAGAATGGTTTAACTTTAGATATGCTAAAGAGGGGTGTGAAGACCTGCTGGTAGAGGCCCTGACCCTAACAAGAAGGAGCCTCTTAACCTTCAGTGCAGCCACCTCAGACTTCGGATTGGCAAAAATAATGAGTTACAGCAGTTTCAGCACACACCAAAACACATGATAAATGTATTAACATAACGTGGTTAACTCCTTACAAAAAAAATTCAATGAAGGCCAAACAATGTGTTATGCCTTAGCTTATGCGTTTAAAAAAATACATATTTGCAGCTTCAGTTCTTATTTGTTTGTTTTAGGTACAACATTCATACATTGTCCTTCCCATGTGCATGGGCTCACACACAGGCACAAGTCCAAGTAGATTTGTACACACAAAACATTCCTCACATTTTCTTTAAAATACCTTCAGCTAATGTCCTGGTTCTCTCTCTGTCGCTTCCGCATTCACACACAAAAGCAGACATTCACTGGCACTAAATTCTCACAACAGAATTAAAAACGTTGCCTGCAATTCTTACCTCCCACGTCTTTCTCCTTTCAGACTTACCCGTTGTCTGGACTTTCAGTGCCTGCACAACTTCACAGCTGTGATTTACAGTGCAGGGTCTGCTCGGACCCTGTCACCCATAGCGTGATACTGAGCTTGCCACACCTGCCACACTAATAAAATGTAAATGAGCCGCTGCTGAATGATTCAGCAGCGGCTCGGCACAGGGCTACAGTGGCCCTTTGGCTGAGAGTGGCGTTCAGACAGCCTCATACTCAGAAGCACAAGTACCACTGAGCCTACCAGTCATGAGTACCGGTAAGCTCCATGGAAATGAAAAAGTGCCGGTACTCAGGAGGTTAAAAATAAAAAGGTCGGTACTCAGTACCAGTGGGTACCGGCCCATTTAGAGCACGGGTTCTACCTCATATGCTTCAGGCCTATAACGTGAGAGTGTGTATGTCACTCATGTTTTTGGAGCCACAGAGGGCTGGAGAGATCTGCAGCGGTTATGACTGGCCACATGTCACCCTGAAAGGTTTGACTGAAGAGGTCTAAGGCAACACCCTCACAAGACGGGCAAAACGTTGTCATACCTAACCTGCCACCGGAAGCTACCCCTAATGTTGTGGTGTTGGAAGATATTCTTCCAATTAAGGCTGGCTCAACTTAAGGTTTTATCCAACTGAGGAAGGTTACACAGGCTAGATTTCAATCCCACAATTGGTGTCCACGCTGGGAGATGGATCAATATGGTTCAACAAATAAACTGGAGAGGCAAAGATGAGAAATCTGTGGAAGGACACCGTTATTATAAACTTTAAAAGCCCATGCATGGCAGAGAAACGTTTTGCCTACCTCAGACGCCTGATGGTAACAGTTGTTCATCTTCTATTAGGGCCCTCCCATTGGTTTTTTGCTGACCAAGGCCACACTCTTATGGTCCACTCAGAAACTCGGCCTCCTGTGTTCTCAACCAGGCTTTGATAAGTGGGACACAATTGGCATATCTATCATTGGCCATCTAGTGAAGATGGGCAAAATCCTCACATTTAACGAACAACAGAAATATAAATTGGCCCAAGGGGAATTATTCCGCTATTTGCAAATCCGCCGTGCACTCATGACAGCACTTCCAGACCTAAATACCCTCCAGGAATCGTCCCCTCTGGGCGACCGGCTACTCTCTGAACCAATGCCAAAGAAAGCCGTATCACTAACGTATCGGAAAATTTGTAATAATCTGCCAGATCCCTTTCAGGCTTTGCGAGGCAGGTGGCAGGGAGACATAGGACAAATTGAAGACGAGGACTGGCAGACAGCACTGATGTCTCCGAGGGAACGAGCTATCACTCTCCGCTTTAAGTTAATCCAATTGAAAGTCCTTCATAGAACATACCTCACGGGAGGGACCCTAATAAACATGGGAACCAGACAAAGTGCTCTCTGTCCACTTGGCTGTTATCAAGAGGCTACCTTTTTTCACACTATATGGGACTGTCCCATGGGATACACACTGGTCAAAAGAGGGTTAGCAATGAAATGGGGGGCAGCGGAACGACCATCTTTCAAGCACTGGGCAGCGGAAATGGACAAATGTATGGTTGCCGAAAAAGAAGTGTATAAATCAAGAGGGTGCCCTAAAAAATGGGATAAAAAATGAGGAGGGTGGAACACACACAGACGCGGTTTATGTATATCCCCAACGGTCGAAATGGAGGGAGGTGGATCTTTCTAACAGATACGCCCCTCCGACTCTCCTCGTCTATTGCGATTGACTGGACAGCCACGGTCACTTGGGAGGGGACGCGTGGGCTTTAAAAGATCAGTGAGAGGAGGATTCAATCGACCATACTGGAAATGAGCATAAGTCCAACCGCTGGCACACTGTTGGGCAAGCCGTAATCCATAGAAACATAGCTGATCCCGCTCTTGTGGATAGGCCAGATTAGCCAAATCCGTATAGTAAGGGTACTAAAGAAAAAATCTGGTCATGGAATATTGCAGGTATTAATAACAAGCAGGGTCAAAAGGATTGGGTTAACCTGATTAAGTCATCCTTACTGATCTGCCTACAGAAAACCTGGCAGATGGGGGATTTCACTTAGATGGATATAAGACCTTCAGCATGCCAGCTACTCCCTCCAGCTATGGACGAGCTAGGGGACTTTAGCTCTATTAACATCTACTACTTCCCAATTAAAGATAACAAGTTTTTTCCACTTCACGCAACTTCCAGATATTTAATCTCCAGACCACTGAGAAAGTAAACTCTATCCTGATTAACTTTTTAACAATATTGTCTTTGACAACACGAGGAATAGGTTCATTGCTGACCTAGGGAGAAAAATTGAAATTTTGAGACCCGTGTCACAGATAATTGTATTTATATACAGGCTGCAGACATTAACATCAACACTTACAATAAGCCTAATAGTAATATCTGTAGCTATTCAAACATTCATGGATGTAACTAAATCTACTTTTCACATAACCCATATAGCAAGGCCCTTAATGAACTCTTCTTTAGATACAACTTAGAGTTCATGGAACATACCATAGCAAAGGAACAATTATCCCCACCTTCCAAGGTAGCTGTTGCGGTTATACCATTGATCATGGATGACTTAAGAATGTAAGTCGAGGAGGGGCAATCAGCTGGGCGGATTCTATTGGACCTCTTGGCCGCTACCAATACGGTCTGTCATGCCACACTTTTGGCCCAGTTAGCGGCCATTGGGTTTGACGGAATAGTCTTGGACTGATTCTGTTCATACCTATCATCCCTCCATTCCACTCCCAGTTCAGGGTGATCAAAGAGGGTGTGCCACAGTGCTCCTCTAGTAGCCTGATTCGCTCAACATCTATATGGCCCCCTTGATGAGACGTAATAAATCTCATATGGTGACCATGGTCAACTATGCAGACGATACTCACCTTATCCTTTCGTTGGCAAGCAATCGGCAACTTTCCACCTTTCATGATTGCATGAGGGACAGTAGCTCGCCTAAATTCACTAAAGTTTAATAGGGATAAGACTGAGCTACTATGTTGCTCAGCCCAGACACTCACCAGTGCTCTTCCCTCCCAATTTCTGGCTTAGGCCTTTTGTTGGGCCTGTTGTTCCTGTTGAGTCGGTCCAGAATTTAGGAGTAATTTTCGATGGCAAACTTAGTATGGAGAGTCACATAAATAAAGTTGCATGCACTTGCTTTGAGCTACTGAGAACCTTGTGCAAGATCCTGCCGGTGCAACCACATTCCAACAGAGCCATGGTAGTTTGTAGTGTTATTCTTAGTCCCCGAGACTACTATAGTGCCCTTTTGTTAGGTGCACCAGATTATTTATTAAATTGCTTGTCGAGGGTTCAGGTTGCAGCAGCCAAACCTGCCCTGAATAGACCCAGGAGAGCCTCTGCCTCCATGGCATTAAAGGATTAGCATTGGCTAAGACTTAAGCAAATAATTTTGTTTAAATCACGCTGCATTGCGTTGCAGTGGCTGGACCCTGTTCCCCTGTGAAAGATGCTAAGAAGGTACATTTCTAGTAGATCTCTTCGGTCTGTGTCAGCCAATATGCTATGTGTAATCAAGGCAAGGTGGCCAGATCTTTAACGGTCAATGCAGCCAAGCTATGGAATTCACTTCCTCTCTCATTAAGGTCCTTAACTGATCC
Organism: Lissotriton vulgaris; assembly: GCF_964263255.1. NCBI lineage: Eukaryota > Metazoa > Chordata > Amphibia > Caudata > Salamandridae > Lissotriton > Lissotriton vulgaris. The sequence continues at coordinate 389,082,504 of NC_141687.1, forward strand.
ATTGCAGTTCAGGAAAGCTCTCAAGACCTGGATCCTTCCTAAGTAAATCATAATTTGATCTCTGAAACTGAATTGGAATTGGTAGAATCCTTTAAAGTTGACCCAAGTCATTTTAGCCATCATCACCCTCTGTTGATGATACTGAATATCAAGACTCAGCGGACTAATGGTCCACAACTTGCTGAACATATTGAAACCCAGGGCACAAATGGTATCAGTCTCATGTGGACAAACATTAATAGAACTGCTCTGTTAGAGAAGGTGATTCACTGAACTTTGATAACGCCAATGAATTTTCCATCTGTACTGATCTAAATTCCTCTCCCCACCAAATTCTAGCGGCCTTTATTAAAATATTAACAGCAATTGCAGGTAACTTAAGACCAACTAGGAGGAGGACTTATTATAAACCCTCTAGGTGGTTTGATAAAGACTTCTCACCAGCAAACCGGAACCTGAAAAAGGTTCTCCAGACTTATAGAAATAGAGAGATCTCAACACTGAGATTCTCCTATAAGCAGGCGCTAAGAAAAAGGGCAGAACTGCAGAAGTAAGTGTGGTCTAATTTACACCAGTCAGCTGATACAAGGGATGCCGCTCTCTTTTGGAGAACAATCAACCAGCCATTTCTAAAAGACTCATCAGCGCCCAGGCTAGAGGTGCTTGTGCAAGCAAGTCTGAGGAATATCCCTGGACTAACTTAAAGGCAACAAATTATATGGTAGTATCACACTGAGGAAAATATTTTTGCCTGCGCACACCCTTATCTACTGCAAGTAATCAATTATTCAAAAAACTATTTGTACTGTGTTTGTGTGATGTTTGGTTGAAAGGCAGCCAGCCCAAAATAACAATCAACCGCTGGTGGAAACTTCACTAGTTTACCAAACGCACTCCAATGTAGTTAAAGTATAACAAATGTTGAAAACTGTGATCAGTTTTGTTGTTAAATTAATCACACGAAAAGATACTTCTTAAGAAAAAGACCGTGTATTTTTATCATTATTGCATTAAACATTGCAATACCAACATTTACATCATAAACTGAATAATGCAAAATTAAGATACTTGAACCTCTTGTTACAAAAACATTATAAAACTGTTGTGATTACAATACAAAACATTTTTGAATGAAATTATAAACCGCAGTTGAGGAAAAGGCCCAATGCATTTCGGGGGGTTCCCTTCTTCAGGGGCACTGGAAAAAATGAAACAATGTATGAACAATATGTCACAAGTTGGTGATACAGAAATGCAATTTTAACTCTTATTTGCGTAGGCAGTTCATACCAAGTACACATGTAGTAAATAAACTTGTTCACAAACCTACATTTATGGGCTTCATATTAAGGTCAAAACTGAAGAAAAAATGTTAACACCAAGTGAATGAAAAAACAGACACAGAGTTAAAGAAAGCTAGGAAAATACCGCCACCACAGATGAATAATGTTACTTTAGAACCTAATATGGTAGAAAAAGGGTGAAAGATAGTATCTCCAAGACCGTTTATACAAGATTGTGAAAGCCTAGTTGTTGATGCCACAGATAAGAAACTATTCCACCACGCCGTGACTGCCAGAAAAAGATATAAGTAGTACCCATGTACTCACTTCTCAACTACTGAGTAATGTAACGAAACTGCAGGTCCAATAGAAAAAGGCTAACTGAAGCAAATACTTCCGCTGAAGGAACAAACAATGAAAACCATATCAATCATAAGTAAAAGGTGGGACCAATGCACTCGATTCCCAAGAAGACAATGTACCGCTGAGAAATACTTACTCACTTGTTGCGAATGAAACTGCAACAAATGGACAGCCAGAAGGAATTTCACTAGTATGTCACCGTCTGTCTAATGACTGTGTTCATCAGATAGAAACAACAATTCCATCTGTTTTTTCTCTACTTAATTGTAGGCCAACCAAAGTGGAAAAAACTCTTTTGTATCCACTGCCTGTGTATAAATGAAAGTGATGTCATAAGAAGATTTTCACTCAATTAGAAATACTGTCATCGCTGATACAAAATGTTCTTAAGATGCACACGGGTTTAAAATATTGCTGTCATGTTTATTCACTAGGTAACAGGCCATAGTACTAACTAAATTTATAACTGACAAAAATCCTCTGAATCTGTGAGAACTTTATTATCCATGCACTAGGAAAAACAGTTATTAAACAGAATGCCCTGCCATGAACGGTTGAGACTCATTTACTCACTAGCTCAGTTGACAAAATCGACACTATAATCGCCTCTGAAAACCACATTCCTAGACATTACACCTATATTTCTGATACTATGCTGTTTCTTCAAAAACTTATCACCAAAGCATTCTTGACTCACCGATACAGTGTAATCCAAGCAGATTCTGATCAAGACGCGTACTCTCAATCTAAAAGATAAATATATCTGTTTGAGAACCTGATACGCGAATCTAAGCAGTAGTACTAACTGAACGGGTTTCCTGCTCACCTCAAACTGCAAAAACCGCGACGACACTTCTTCCAAACACCGCCATGCGCAAACCTACACCTGACGTGCATCAGCTTTATACTCCCACGTAGGCCTACTAAACAGTGAAGTAGGACTAAACTGACGCAGCCATCTTTAAATGGTGAAATGTTGAATACCAACAAATTCAACAAGGAAAGTACTAAAATAATAATAATGTGAACTATCGGAAACAAAAAAGAGTCTCAATGGTAACTCAGTTTAATGAAAATATGAATCAAAGTAGAAAAATATTATTAACAGTTACTACGGACTAGGAAGACAGTCAAACACCTTCTTGTGATGCTATGAGTCGCAAGTACTGGCATGTGTAAAACGGAAATGATGATCTGATCTATGACCGGAGGGCTGATACAACTATTCACATGGAAACTGAATCAGAGATTAAAAGAGGTTGAAGAAGCGTGTGAAAAGAATAAGGTAATGTATGAACTGAAAAAAGATCAACAAATACAACAGACTGATTCATAAGGGATCGGCTAAGGTAGCATGAAATATGAAGACAACCATATAAACATATTAGTTGTTTGACCTGAATTAGTGCCCATTTACAAACAACGGTGTTTCAGAAATAAAAACAAGCATATGCTGAAAAAATAACACAAGTAATGGCATAAGAAATGGCATATATGCTATCAAACATTGTTTATGGACGAGCATTACAAAAAACACTGTAATTCAATTCTGTCATTGAGCCCACTCGGCACCAACCTTTGCAGAAATTTTGTCCACCAAGCTTCTCTCTGAGCTAAAAGAATTGAATGATTTTGATCAGGTTTCACTGCAATTATTTCAAGTATAGTGAACCTAAGCTGGGCAATGGTGTGTTGATGTTCTAACCAATGTGTGGCAAAAAAAGACTTAGTGGATTTGGTCCTGAATGTACTTTTGTGTTCAGATATGCGTACCTTAATCTTTCTGGAGGTTTTACCTACATAAAGTAACCCACACGGGCATCTGATAGTGTAAATTACATTAGAGCTATTGCAGTCCCCGTTGTATTTTAATGAAATGCTTTTCCCTGATTGAGGGTGATGGATAACGTTCCCTGTCATTACATTATTGCAATGTACGCAATTATAACATTTGCGCATTCCATTAAATTGTTGTTGATCTTCAAACACTTTAGTGGTTAAAATCTCCTTGAGGTTCTTACTTCTTGTGTATGCAAACAAAGGCTCTTCATCATAAAGGCCCTTAAAATCAGGCTCTTGTTTCAGTAGTTCCCATCTGGATTTGATGATATGTTTGATAGCTAAAGATCTTGATGAGTAATTAGAAACAAAGACATGTCTGCTTGACTTCTCTTTTGGTTTGTCAGTAAGTAACATCTCACGTTGTTTGCAGTCAGTCTTAGTCAAAGCTATAGCCAAGATTTCCGTGGGGTAACCTCTTTCTTTAAATTTCTCTTGCTGTTTTTTTAAAGCTTCTTGTAAATCCGCTGAGTTAGAGGTTATCCGTTTCACCCTTAGCAATTGTGAGTACGGAAGGTTATTTTTCAATGAAGGGGGATGAAAACTTGAATACAGAAGCAAATTGTTTCTATCAGTGGGTTTTGTATACACTGACGTTTCCAGCTTGTTGGTTGTTTGAGTAATCAAGACATCCAGATAATGGATTTGCTGTTGACTTATCTCATGGGTGAATTTGATTCTCTCATGTTTATTGTTGAGTTCACCAATCAACTGTTCCAGCAATTTTTGAGAGTTTTTCCATACTAGGAAAATATCATCGATGAATCTGATGTAAAATGCCAAATTCGTAGCCCAAATTTCTTGCTTAAAAATGTGTGTGTCCTCAAATTGAGCCATAAAGGTATTGGCGTACGCTGGTGCGCCAGAAAAACCCATGGAGGTTCCACTTACTTGGAGAAAGAATTTGTCTTGCCACGACAAGTAGCTATGTTGAAGACAAAATATCAATAATTCCAGAATAAAGATTTTATTGACTTCCAAATCAGGTAATTGTAGAAGAGCCCACTCACAAGCTTCTACGCCATCTTTTAAAGGGATGGACGTATACAGTGAAGTCACATCAATAGTGCACATCAACCAGTCTGCATTGTATTCATTCTGTACTTGTTGGAACAAGTTCAAAAAATGGGTAGTGTCCTTTACATAACTACGCCAGGATTGAACGAATTTTTGTAAAAAATGATCAATCAGCTGGCCCGAAGGTGCAAAAATAGAGTCGCAACCTGACACTATTGGTCGGAATGGTGGATTGTTTAAACATTTGTGTACTTTCGGGAGCATATACAACCTTGGTCTTCTTGGGTACTGCACTGTCAAGAACTTACGTAGTGTTGTCGTAATCCAATCCATTTCTTCTGCTCTATCTAGAATTTGACAAAGTGTTGTCGTAAAACTAGAGGTAGGATCTTCTTCTAATAAATTTAGTTAGTACTATGGCCTGTTACCTAGTGAATACATGACAGCAATATTTTAAACCCGTGTGCATCTTAAGAACATTTTGTATCAGCGATGACAGTATTTCTAATGGAGTGAAAATCTTCTTATGACATCACTTTCATTTATACACAGGCAGTGGATACAAAAGAGTTTTTTCCACTTTGGTTGGTCTACAATTAAGTAGAGAAAAAACAGATGGAATTATCGTTTCTATCTGATGAACACAGTCATTAGACAGACGGTGACATAATAGTGAAATTCCTTCTGGCTGTCCATTTGTTGCAGTTTCATTCGCAACAAGTGAGTAAGTATTTCTCAGCGGTACATTGTCTTCTTGGGAATCGAGTGCATTGGTCCCACCTTTTACTTATGATTGATATGGTTTTTATTGTTTGTTCCTTCAGCGGAAGTATTTGCTTCAGTTAGCCTTTTTCTGTTGGACCTGCAGTTTCGTTACATTACTCAGTAGTTGAGAAGTGAGTACATGGGTACTACTTGTTTTTCTGGCAGTCACAGCGTGGTGGAATAGTTTCTTATCTGTGGCATCAACAACTAGGCTTTCACAATCTTGTATAAACGGTCTTGGAGATACTATCTTTCACCCTTTTTCTACCATATTAGGTTCTAAAGTAACATTATTCATCTGTGGTGGCGGTATTTTCCTAGCTTTCTTTAACTCTGTGTCTGTTTTTTCATTCACTTGGTGTTAACATTTTTTTCTTCAGTTTTGACCTTAATATGAAGCCCATTAATTTAGGTTTGTGAACAAGTTTATATACTACATGTGTACTTGGTATAAACTGCCTACGCAAATAAGAGTTAAAATTGCATTTCTGTATCACCAACTTGTGACATATTGTTCATACATTGTTTCATTTTTTCCAGTGCCCCTGAAGAAGGAACCCCCCGAAATGCATTGGGCCTTTTCCTCAACTGCGGTTTATAATTTCATTCAAAAATGTTTTGTATTGTAATCACAACAGTTTTATAATGTTTTTGTAACAAGAGGTTCAAGTATCTTAATTTTGCATTATTCAGTTTATGATGTAAATGTTGGAATTGCAATGTTTAATGCAATAATGATAAAAATACATGGTCTTTTTCTTAAGAAGTATCTTTTCGTGTGATTAATTGAACAACAAAACTGATCACAGTTTTCAACATTTGTTATACTTTAACTACATTGGAGTGCGTTTGGTAAACTAGTATCACACTGAGCACAGATTATCCATACACGTGCTTTTAGGAAACAGGCAAAAACTGAAATATAATGTTTACACTCTTTTATTAAAATATATTCAAATTATTTCATTTAAAATTTCAGAAGAAACAAATATTCTGAAAACATACATTATACAGATCTTATACATTCAAATAAAATACATTAAAAAAATACATACAAAAGTTTCTTGTCAATACCTAAAAAATCATCTAGTGCATTACATACATTTTACATAGCATTAATTTTCAATTAAAGAAGTAGAATTTTATACAAAACAACCAGAACACCCCTTATAGTCAAATGGTTCGAAGGACATTTCTACCAATTCATAAGATCCAATAGCCTTAAGCAAATCATATATTTCTACCAGAATTTATAGATTGACATGTTACTGGTATCCTTTTGGCTTTACTTGGATTCTGGAGTTAATCAATGCGTCGACGCGTTTCGGTGAAGGTACCGTTGATAAGGTAACACCTTCCTCATGACAAATTATATACGGGGTCCTCAATTTCATATGTTGGGAATCCTTCTGTGTATTAGAAAGATAACCGTCAATGAAGGACACTATTGTGATTAGACAAACACTGCCTACCACTGCACAGGTAATATTCACATTTAGTTTCTAATGTATTAGCTGTGGTAGCATCTATACTTAATTTGTTGCTTACACCTGTATTTTATAATCACATAGTCTTCAGTCACAGTTGACATTTCGGGAGGTATGGAATGGGAAAGGTTCTTCGAGCGCCGCCAGTAAAACCGGGTAGATAAATGGTTGGTGGGAGTAGATCGCGACTCACAGAACAGCTTACCAGGGAGCACGATTTAACTAAGTGCAGACTAAGATGGGGTACCGTAGTCATATGGAGCATTGAGTGGAGAGTGGAATGTACAAATAGCCAAAGATCAGTTACTACACTCGTATCTACTGGTCGGAGTGTAAATTTAAGTGGAGGAAAGCATTAAAGGTGTTCCTCAACCAAAACGAATTTGGGTTAAGAGACAGGGAAGCCCGTAGTAAGAACCAGAAAGGGATACAATAATGGGCAGGTAAGAACCACAACATCAATACAAACCAAATAAAGCTCGTCCCCTATGGTGTTAAGATGGTAGATAGTGGAAGAAAAACGGGGGTCAGTCATATGAAACTAATATAAATTGAGTGTGATAAGAATAACATAAACTGAGTTTGATAAGAAGAGCAAATATGAAATATAGGCATGTTATATTCCCCTTAGAACATATCCAGTTCTAGAACTACGCTGAAGAACGTAATATACAACCTCCATGTCCAGATGAAACCTCTATAATCAGCAAAAGGCACAGATAATAGAAGGTAAGGATAATTCATTAGAATCCTAAAAGAGACAGTACTATTACGCAAGAGGCAAAATTGAGTAATGATAAATACGATACTGTACATCCTCTAGGAAATAGACTTCGGCACATCTAAACAGAAGAGGAAAATCTTTAAACACCAAGAAGGAGAGGGAATCTCTAACACAAATCTAATCTACACCAGAGAGGAAATCAAGTTTAAAGATCGTGCTACAAAAAAAAGCTAAGAAAAATAACAGAATAAAACCCAGACAACAATTAGGCAAATAAATACGGAATCATGATGTGATTCTAATGGTTCCCCTTTGAAATTTCCAGCATAGTTTAGATAATAAAGAAAATTATATTTGAATGAAGAGGCGCCAGATCCTAAGACTCAGGAGTTTGGGCATATGAGATGCCGTTACGAGTATCTCCAGTGAGAAGGTGGGTAGGTGATTGCAAAAAATATAATACAAAAAAACCAAACTCCTTTAAATGTCTCTATCAAGCGCAGGAACTAATAAGGTTGTTGCCATAATTTCCCCAGAACCAAGACATTGAATCAGAAACCATACCTAATATAATGGTGAGACATTAGATGACATCGGGTGAGAGATATAACAAGATCACGCCGGAGTTACAAAAATAATTAGGTTGGTAGTCATTCATATACTATTCGGTGGGTAACCTGGAGGGTGGTAGGGTCTATAAGGCCAACAACTGAAATATAATGGAGGACCCAGAGATGTGTATAGGGATTCAAACCTTATTTAAGTACAAGGAAATCACAATGTGAATGTTACCTGTTGAGTATCAGGCACTGTTTGGTAAATCGCAAGAGTGTCATTCACTGATGGTTATCTTACTGAAGTACAAAAGAAATTACAAAGTACCTGTAAATAAATATTTGTGGATTATATATAATGTACTGATGGTAATATGTTCCTGGTCGTATTGAAGATTATGTGATTATAAAATACAGGTGTAAGCAACAAATTAAGTATAGATGCTACCACAGCTAATACATTAGAAACTAAATGTGAATATTACCTGTGCAGTGGTAGGCAGTGTTTGTCTAATCACAATAGTGTCCTTCATTGACGGTTATCTTTCTAATACACAGAAGGATTCTCAACATATGAAATTGAGGACCCCGTATATAATTTGTCCTGAGGAAGGTGTTACTTTATCAACGGTACCTACACCGAAACGCGCAGACGCATTGATTAACTACAGAATCCAAGTAAAGCCAAAAGGATACCAGTAACATGTCAATCTATAAATTCTGGTAGAAATATATGATTTGCTTAAGGCTATTGGATCTTCTGAATTGGTAGAAATATCCTTCGAACCATTTGACTATAAGGGGTGTCTGGTTGTTTTGTATAAAATTCTACTTATTTAATTGAAAATGAATGCTATGTAAAATGTATGTAATGCACTAGATGATTTTTTAGGTATTGACAAGAAACTTTTGTATGTATTTTTTAATGTATTTTATTTGAATGTATAAGATAGCTGTATAATGTATGTTTTCAGAATATTTGTTTCTTCTGAAATTTTAAATGAAATTATTTTAATAAAAGAGTGTAAACGTTATATTTCAGTATTGGCCTGTTTCCTAAAAGCAGGTGTAAGGATAATCTGTGTTCAGTGTGATACTATCATATAATTTGTTGCCTTTAAGTTAGTCCAGGGATATTTCTCAGACTTGCTTGGTCATTTAGTACCCTGTTCCCAGAAACACGAGGGGTCATCTCTCATACCTTGACTAGAGGTGCTTGTGCAACAGGCTGATTGGGTAAGCCATATGGCAGAATCTTTAACCCAGATAATCAAGTCACGGAACCCCCCCTGGTGTGATATTCCATGTAGGAATATATTGCCACTGCACTAGAAAAGCCTGCTACTGAAAAGGCACCAGGCCCAAAGGGGTTCCAATAGACACACATTTAAATCATGTTTCAACCTGTAGGCTCCTATATTGGCACAGCTGTGTAATGCCGCAGCCAGAGGACATCTGGCATTTTCTTGGACAGAGTCATCATAGTCATGATCTTTAAAAAAGGGGGCAAGGGGACCCAAAGTGTTACCATCCAATATCCCTCTTCAGCTAAACTAATGGGCAAAATCCTACTAGAGAGGCTGGAATCATGGGTGATAGAAAATCTGATCCTAACAGCCTCCAAATAGGGGTTAGAGAGGATGTGGGCACTACGGAACAATGTGCCAAACTCCATCTACTCATTAGAAAATACACCCTGGCTAAAGAAAGCCCTATCCATTTATGCTTTGCCAATTTGAGCGGTGCATTTGATTTAGTAAACCACACTAGGATGTGGCGGTCATTGACCAAGATGGGTGCCCCCATTGAGATCGGGACTTTGTCACAGTTCTATGCACAGTTAAATGCACAGATACGTTATGGGCTAAGCGAATGGTAAAAGTTACACCACGTTTCAATGTAACACAAGGGATCTGTTAAGGCTGCGTCCTTGCTCCACTTTTATTCTGTTATACATTAACGGAGTGGACAAATCCCTGCAAAAGATTAAGGCAGATGCCCCCAATGTTGGCAAACACCCAACTCTGGTCCTCCTGTACACAGACAATGCCGTTTTGATCTCTAGAACTGTCAATGGCCTCCAGCTGGTGATCGATTGCTTCGTCTCGTATATGGGGAACAGGGACATAAAAACCAACCTATAGAAAACATTTACCATGACGTGGGAATAAGAAGCCTAAAATGAAAATTCACCATATTAAGAGAGAAGCACTTGCCGAAACAAAGTTTTACTTAATTAGGTATTCACTTCTTTAGTAATGGACAATGGAGGACACATCTGAAAGCAGAAAAACAAATTTACAAGATGCTCAGAAGCCATTTTAGATTAGCAGCCAAAATTGGGAATAAGCCCATTAGAGAGCTCTGACCCCATAAGAAAATAAATGTATCCCCAGTGTTAACTATAGGGCCTCTTTGTTGGGCTCGACAAGGTGCTCCCCTCTTACAGCCACAGGACACTTTTAATGTAGATTACTTGCAGTGCCCTCTTCAACCTCCTCTTACTTAGTCCACAATAAACTGGCAGACCCTTATTTTGAGGATGCATTGCAGATAAGTCCCATCACCCTCTGGCATAGTGTATGGAGCAAAGTGGCACTAAATTCATGAGACAAGTGAGAGCAGACTGCCTAATCCTCGAGTACAGAGCGAGAATTCCATGGCTGGCCTACGTGCATAGTCTTTTAAAGAAAGTGGATGGAAACATGAGTATTGAGGGCCCTGCTAGCATGTTACAATACTGTAAGAAAACTATCTAAGTATGGACTGAAAATTTGTTCCGCTCACAGAATTTGCACATTTTTGGCAATTTTGCGGTCCGCGAATCGCGTGAAATTGCCAAACAATCAGTAATTTGCGAGTTGGCGAATTTTTTTTGCTTGGTCGCGCTTCAAAAATACAATCTCACGCACGCGGCGTTGAATTACCGGGATTCCGAGTTTGCCGAGTTGTTTTCCTCCCTGTTTGCGTGCGCTGCGCCATTTTGGATCTGGCTGCGTGATCGCGCAAGACTTTTCGACCGCGAGTACGTCAAGGAGTCCCGCCATCTTGCACTGCGAGACTTTGAGAATGCGAATACGTCATAAGGGCCCGCGATCACGCATCGCGAGAGTAAACAATAGCGAATACGTAGATGCGACGCGCAGCTGACATCCGGTAGGGGATTTGAAAAGCTCGCTTTCCCGAAGTCACAAAAATTGCAATTCTGCACAAGAAATCAATCGCAGGCAGCATAAACCTTCTAAAAATGATGATTTGGATCAGAATAACTCTTCAGATTGACATTTGGCTGCACTTTTTTGAGCAAGGAGTCCATTTTTGGGGAGGTGGGAGGAAGGAAGTGCCCCAGAGTCTCCAACTTCCTGTTCCTGTCCAGCAGGCTCCTTCCAGTGCTTTGTCCATGTCCTGGTCACTTTTCATTTGGATCTGGAGCTTGAAGGATTACTCTTTGTTGCTGCTGCTGGATGTTTGTATTTGAGGACTTTTTGTTTGGATCACTTTTGGATTTGAGATTTTACAAGTAAGTTGGTGTTGTTTGTTTGGGGTATTGCAGTTGCTGCAACTACAATTTATAAACTTTTTCACAACTTAAAAAAATATATATCGTGGCTAGCCACAGTATCCAGTAGGCCCAGGGTTCGTCATGGGTGCATGATACAACTGTTTCTGTGAGTTTTGTTGAACTCAAATATAATTTACGGCATGGATGGCATAGAATTGAATAGCTCACTGTTATATGTGGATTTTTTTTTAATTTCGGGGTGCGTGTTAAAGCCACACTAGCCAGTAGGCCCAGTGGTGCATGGACCAAGTCCTTCTGTGGGGTCTCTTGAATTTAAACATCATTTAGGGCATGGATGGCATTGGATTGAGGTGATTTTTGTTTGTATTTAGATATTTTGGGTGTTGGGGCCTGGTCCAGGGCCTGGCAATTTTGAGGCCTGGCCATGTGGGTGGGGATCTAGGGGCCATTTTGAAGCCAGGGAGTGTGCTTTGTGCCATAGGCCTGCACCCAGTCTGCCTTGCTTTCATCCATTATGCCCAGGGGTAGTCAGTGGAGCATGGACCAACACTTTCTGTGGGGTCTCTTGAATTTAAACATCATTTAGGGCATGGATGGCATTGGATTGGAGTGATTTGTATGTGTATTTAGATTTTTTGGGTGTTGTTGGGGCCTGGTCCAGGGCCTGGCCATGTGGGTGGGGGCCATTTTGAGGCCTGGTCCAGGGCCTGGCCAAAGGGGGGGGGGTCTAGGGGCCGTTTTGAAGCCAGGCAGTGTGCTTTTTTGCCATAGGCTTGCACCCAGTCTGCCTTGCTCTCATCCATTATGCCCAGGGGTACTCAGTGTTGCATATACCAAGTCATTCTGTGGGGTCTCTTGAATTTAATCATCATTTAGGGCATGGATGGCATTGGATTGGGTGATTTTGTGTGTATTTCGATTTTGTGGGTGTTGTTGGGGCCTGGTCCAGGGGCTGCCCATGTGGGTTGGGGGTGGGGGGCATATTGAGGCCAGGCAGTTTTTGCCATAGGCCGGCAAGCTTGCGGGCCAGTAGGCCTAGGGTTACAAATGGGTGCATGAAACAACTCTCTCTGTGTGTTCTCTCTTCTATTAATTTAAACCTCCATTTTTGATTAGAATTGCAATTTTTATTTTAGGTATTTCCATTTTTGGGTGTGTTGTGTTAATAATAATAAATGCCTAGTTGCAATAGTATTAATGAAGCACGACATGTGCAACATTTATTTAACTGATGTTGCTCTGGCTTCTTTGGTATTCGGTGCACAAAGACTGAGAACCAGGAATCATCCTCATTAACTTCCTGGCACTACAACAAGTGATGAAGTTCTGCTGCGGTGTGTGCACAACTCTGCAACTCGTGCAACTGTGTCCTGCTGTTCTGACATCTGAAGAAGATGGGCCCAAAGAAAGGTGGCCGTAGCTCCTCTACCAAGAAAGTTGCCAGTGCCACTGCCAGTCAGAAGGAGCAGAAGAAGCAAATGGTGCCACTTACCAAGGAGGCTGGTGTGCCGACCAACACTTTTTTTTGGGAAAAAACGACGCCTGCAGCAGCGGTGTCCGCCGGGGACCAAGCTGGGAACAGCACCTCCGCTTCATTGGTCTCAGTGCCACCACGCCAAGTTAGGCCCAAGCCCATGAGTGCCGCAGAGGCAGCCACTTTAATTGCTCTTTCACCATCGACCAGTGATGTTGGCGTTGACTCATCGCAAAGTAGCATCCAATCAACGCAGGGTGTAACTCATCTGACCAGTGTTCAACCACAGCCGCAACGACAACCACAGGTGCAGCAAGGAGAGGTGCAAGGAGAGGCGCAAGAAGAGGCACAAGGAGAGGCACAACTGCCCACAATTCTTGTTCCTCCAGAAGTAGCGGCACATCAGGAAATCGAGTTTCATGTGGAGGTATCAGCTGAGCAAACCACTCCTGATGATCCATTGTCTTCCAGATCCCCAGCAAGGAAAAGCTCAAGGAGGGCTAGTACAACTTCTTCTTCAAGCCCCCTTCCTTCTGATGATCTAGCTCTTGATTGGCACCCACCAATTCAGTCTGAGAGTGAGGCACGCCATGAGCCGACAAAGCTAGGTAAAAGGAAGGTTCCCGCAAAGCTTTCAGTTATGGGTGATGACGAAGAAGTAGAAGTGGTGCATTCTGCTGCTGAGGAAGAGTCCAACGATGACGACCCAGTCATCACAGTAGTCACTCCAGCCCCAGTGGGTATGCAGCAGACAGACATTTTTACCCTATCCCGAAATGCTGCGCAGGATGTGGGCGGCGTGGCACTGGTACCACCACCAAAACAGGTAACTACTACACAAACACAATCTAAAGCTTCCATACTTTCTCTTCAGAAGGGCCGGCAGGGACCTCCATCCAGCTCGACCTCCATTACCTCAAGTAGTGGTGCTGTAAGTGCACATCGGAGTCAAATTCCGCCACGCCCATCCTCCACTTCATCTGGCATTGAAATTGGCACCTCCACCACCACCACCACCACCAGAAATCTCAACTCCCCAGTTTGGGACTTCTTCAGTATTAGCAAAAAGGTGGAAAACCAAGTTATTTGTTCGATTTGTAAACAAGTAGTTAGTCAGGGTAAGCTTGGTACCAACTATGGTACCGGAGGCCAGAAAGGTCATCTCCAAAAACACCACAGCATCTAGTGGGAGGCGCACCTAAGTAACATCTAGAAAGCCAACAGTAGAAATCCAAATGTAGCCATTGAGATTGCATCTGATGACGAGGAGCTGATCGTGCCGGGGGGAGGTGAAGAAGCGAGAGATATTTTTTCTGGTACACACAGTACCCCTGGCAGCAGCACTGCAGTAGTAGCGCCCACAACCTCTACCCAAGCAACATCCAGGTGGCACAGTAAGAATCTGGTAGAGACACCAATGCGAAAAAGTACATCAATGAGCCTAACTGGGTTGAAGAAGTCTGGATCATCATCACATATGAAAACGGTCCAGACCACCATTAAAAGCATGTTTTGGTCGGAGGCGCCATTGGAATGCAACCACCCGACGGCACGTCTGTATAATGCAATGCTGGCTAAAATGTTAGCGCTGGACCTTCTCCCTTTTTCTTTTGTGGAAGGGGTGGCTTTTCTAGAATTTGTGGCAACAGTCTGCCCTAAATGGAAGCTTCCTAGCCGGTCCTATTTTGCCAGAGTTGCGGTTCCAGCACTACATCAAGATGTGCTGGACGTGATTGGGGCAGCTTTGCAGAAGAGTGCTGTTCACACTATCCACCTGACAACAGACATGTGGACCAGTTGCAAAGCCGTTGATTACATGTGCATCACTGCAAACTGGGTCTCTTTTGCGGGGGTTAGAGAGAAGATAGCTGCAGGTGTTGACAGTGTCACAATTTTTCAAGCTACTCGGAAACATGCAACAGTAGCCATGTTTGCCACGGAGAAATCTCATACTGCAGTAAACATTTTGGAGGAGTTTAACAGTAAGGTCTTTGAATGGCTGCAGCCAAGAAAGCGCATGATTGGTTATGTTTCCACAGATAATGGCAGTAATATAGTTAAGGCCATGGCTGATGGTGGCTATTTCAGAGTGCTGTGTTTGGCGCACAGCATTAACATTATTGTTCAAGATTTCTTGAAAAGAGAAAACACAGTCAGCAAGTTACTGACCACCTGCCGAAGAATCTGCACACATTTCAGCCATTCTTTTAAGGACCGGAAGCAGATGAGGATCATTCAACGTGACCGTAGAGTGCCAGTCAGAGGACTCATCCAGGAGGGGGGAACACGTTGGAACTCAACCTTCTGCATGCTTAAGCGTCTGTTTGAGCAGTACTTGGTAATCAATGAGTATGCCTTTCACGCACGGGGTGCTTCTATGAAAGACATGAGGCGAGAGGTGGAGGAATGGGACGTAGTTAAAAGCCTGACAGACATGCTTCGTCCTTTTGAGGTGTTCACGCTTGAAGTCAGCAGGGAGGACTGTACTTTGGGCAAAGCTATCCCATTGTTACCCATGCTAGAGGACCAACTGAAGGCGGTGTCTTCAACGTTCTGAGTTGATGCTGAAAAACAAGACGCATATCAGTTGGCGGAGAGCTTATTAAGCCGCCTAGTTGACAATGCAAGGCTTAAAGCAATACATTCAGAACATTACATTTGTGCCACTATTCTGGATCCACGGTACAAAAAGGCACTGGCCAGCAATGTTAATGTTAATGTTATGGGTGTCCTATATAGCGCTCGGCTACTCCGAGGAGTGTCCCGGCGCTTTCTAACCCACAGCACAGTATAGAGGGCAGGCAAAAAGGAGAAAAAGGGCAAGCAAATTACTGTCCATAAAGCCACGTCTTCAGACCCTTTCTAAAGGCCAGCAGGCTCGAAGTACTGCGGAGTGACAGAGGAAGGGTATTCCATAGCTGGGGCGCCAAGCGTTTAAAGGAACGTCCCCCCACCCTTGCTTTCCTGACAGCAGGGACAAGGGAAAAGCTGAGAGATTCCGATCTTAAGGATCTAGATGGTTTGTAGAAAGAAAGACGTTTTTGAATATATTCAGCTCCCACAGCATGGAGTGCCTTATGTGCCAGCGTAAGTGCTTTAAAAACAATCCGCTTCCGAATAGGCAGCCAATGTAGGGAGTGTAGAAGATCCGAGGCTCTTGCTCGGCGCTGTAGGCCAAAAATGGCCCGTGTTGCCGAGTTTTGGACCACCTGGAGTCTTTGGAGTAGGTATTCGGGAAGACCCAAATATAGGATATTCGAATAATCCAGCCTTGAGCCAATAAGGGCCTGGACCGTAGTCTTCCTATGCGCCAGCGGGAGCAGGGGAAGGAACTTACGTAACATTTTAAGGAGGCTATAACACGTGCCAGTCAGTCCAAGGATCTGGGACTTAAGCGTCAAGCCGTTGTCAATCTTGACCCCCAGGGTCTTGGCAACCAGAGAAGATGACGCGGGAGGGAACATGTTCACCGGCCACCAACCCTGCCAGCTCGGGTCAGACTGACACCCGAAGAAGAGCACCTCCGATTTATCTGGGTTGCACTTGAAGCTGTTTCGCTGAGACCATTAGAAAACAGCCCCAAGACACCCACGGATGCTCTCTCCGTCAAACTCGGCCCCCTTCCCACAAGTGAAAAGGAGCTGGGTGTCATCGGCGTATGACACGATCTGAGCCCCGAAAGACTCAGCCAGCACCGCCAGAGGGGTAATAAAGATATTGAAGAGAGTCGGGCTCAGCACCGAGCCGTGCGGGACTCCGACCTCCAGAGGCGGTACTTCGGCTGAGTATGGGGGGTTCCAGACCACCTGCCGGCGACCGGCTAAATAAGATCGAAACCAGCTCAACACCGTCCCTCTCAGACCGATCTCATGGAGCATGCAGAGGAGACCCTCATGAGGGACGGTGTCGAAAGCCGCCAACAGGTCTAACATTACCAACATGGCCCTTCCTCCTGCACCAGCACTTCCTTGATAGCCTCATTGACCTCCAATAGCGCCGTCTCGGTGCTAAGATTGGACCGAAAGCCAGACTGGGTGGAGTGCAGCAAGCTATGGGTTTCAAGGAAAGTAGAAAGCACAGTGTGTACATGCTTTTCTACTATCTTTGCGAGAGCAGGCAGGAGGGAAATCGGCCTATAATTGGCATGTAGCTCGGGGTCTAGACATGACTTTTTAAGGAGTGGGACAACCATCGCCTGCTTCCAAACCGCAGGAACCACACCACTAGTCAGTGACCGGTTAAGAATGGGATTAATCAGCGGGTTCAGAACCTCCGCTACCCTAGCCAGAAATTTAGCAGGGCAAGGGTCAGAGGGTGAACCTGACCTGAGCTTGATCAGGAGATCCTGAGAAGCAGAGTCAGAGAGAGATGGAAACTCCGAGAGAAAGGGTCCAGATCCAGCTGACAAATTCAACTGGTCTCCCGGGATGGTGACGTCACTCGGGCCCAAGGAAGAAAAGGAGTCCTGAATCCGCCTGATCTTAGTGGTGAAAAAGCTAGCTAGCGAGATCACCCACGGCTCTGAGAACTCATGATGCGACGCATTTGCCTTAGGAGTTGTAAACTCCTTTACAATAGTGAAAATTTCCCTGCAGGAACTTGAAGCAGTCTCAATTCTCGCAGAGAAATAATTCTTCTTTTCGATCAGAATGTCCGCATGATAGACCTTGATGGCAGCCCTATAGGCAGCCTTGGCCCCAGGATCATACTGCTGGCGCCAGAGCCTTTCTGCCACCTTACAATTGCGCAATACATTAATTCCTTTTTCTGAAGCAGATATTTCCAAGTACAAACATTGGCTAGCTCCGTCAGCCACTAGGTTCGAAAAAGAGCGGCAGGAAATTGAAGGAACCACCACAAGTACTACTGAAGCAGCAGGCCATCCGGTGTCAAGGTCCACTTCTGTGGCCGAAGGCAGTCCCTTTCCCTCAGAGCCGTTACCGACACCAGCAACCGTATCATCATCACCTACACCAGGCCCAGCCATAATATTGTCGGAAGCGGATTGGATAACTCATCAAGGGTTTGCTCGTTCCAGTGTTGATGCAAAGGCAACAGATGGTACGCAAAGTGGAGCACCCCTGGAGGATCTTGAATGGATGGTGCAGACCAATCTGGATGACCCACCAGAGGTCTTTGATCAGAACCCATTGGTGTATTGGTATGGGAAAAGGCCTCAATGGCCACTGATCACCAAGCTGGCTATAAATTATTTGGCTTGCCCACGCGCAAGCGTGTCTTCTGAACGTGTTTTCAGTGCTGCTGGTGCCATTGTAACTTCAAAAAGGACCCGTCTCTTGCCCAAAAATGTGGAGAGGTTAACAATGATCAAGATGAATCAGCACTTCATGCCACCAGATTACAAAATACGTGAATCCACGCAGGAAGAAGAGGACACCGACTTAGGTGACGGAAGTTCTTCTCTGTTAGCTGACCTACTCCTGTTTCAATTCCCAGAGTTTGAGGATGAGCTCTACTTCCCGGACACCTAAGCTTGAAATACTTTTTTTTTTTTTCGTCCTTATTCACTTTTATTTCTGTATGGCTTTCTTTATTTTGCAATTTTTAGTACAACAAAACTCTAATCACAACAAATCCATCAGCAGCACGGTCTTCGTCTTATTTCCTTATTGAAGGTGCTGCTGTCTGCATTCCTGAAGTTCACAAGTTCACAACTCAGTCATGCTCCTCTATCCTCCTCCTCCTCCAGACTCCCCCTATCCATTTCCCTCCAGGCAGATGGCCGGATTACGCAGAATCAAGAAACTGTCGCTTCATAGACGAGTCCCCTCAAAAGAAGTGGGACTGGAATGACTGACTATGCTGAGTGTTACTTCTGAAATTGACACGAGAGGCTGCCCTGTGGCCCTTCACTTAAGAATAAGATGTTGACAAAAAGTAGAACAGGTAATGAATGATGAGATGGCATCCACTGGACAACACTGGCTGTCTGGCTCTGATGAAAGCAATTGCTGTTTGTTTGTTGTGCATGAAATTAATCCTATGTGTTCTGTTATTATTTAATCTTTTACACACTAAATGTAACTCAAGTCTACTCTGTTTACCTTGTTTGATGCAAATTGTACTTCTACTGCAGGGGCCACTACGTTGCATTTTTTAATATGGAAAATGTCCTTGGACTCACTGTGTGTAGACTGTGACTGCATGAACAACATTGAGTTTGCCAACACCATGATGATGATGAGTCATGATGACCAAAGTTACATAATATCTTTACAGTCATTCACTTGGATGGATGGATCATCATCGTCGATTTACGGAAGAACTATGGCCATTTCGTGAGTGGCAAACAGGTAAACAAGTCAACAACAACCACAGCAGAACTACATGTCTGTCTAATCGTGGTATGGAGTGGTTGAGCCAGTGTAGTTTTATGCCAGAGTCCAGGCAGCACTTCATGTAAAATTGCAGCTATGTGGCTTGCTGTATAAAATTTGATCTGATTTGTCTGTCTGTGTCAAAGAGGTAAGCTACATGGAGGTTGGTTCACTCAGTGGTGTCTGCCTGGACCGTATGCATGGACCTGGCCTGCTGTGTGCTAATTATTATCCTGGAAACAGAGACTCAGAGTAGGCACTTTAGAAAAGATGCATGTATGTAATACTGTCGCCTCTGAAAGTGAAAGTGTTATTTTTGCACCACACACCATACCTTATATTTTTCCTCTGGGGTATTTTAATATCCCTTTCTGTTTTTCCATCAACAATTACAGGCCGGCACCCTGTGCGATGGGAAAAACATTAACTCGGGCTTACCATAGCAATCCGCAATTCCGCATCCGCCAAGCAGGCAGTGGACAGTGTGGTCACCAAGATTGATCGACGGAGCGCCCGATGCAATGGAGGAGTACCGCAAATAAGAGAAATGGCTGGATGCATGCAACTTCCCAATTTGACCAGGACAACTATAACATACAGTTACAGTATCCACTTCACTTGTCCTTATATTTTAAATATTGTTATTGTTGTGAACTTCTATGAGTGAGACTTTGTGCAATTGCTCTCTGCTTCAAATTCATCCCTACAGCTATTTGATAAGTTTCTTTGCTATTTTTAAAACTAATGTAATGTACTACTAAGTGTTTTTTCTCTCTGAGGGCAGCTAGGCAAGTGAAATTGCGTAATTACTGCAGCCCTGTACTGTCTAATTGTTTAGTACTAGTTAGTGAGTACTACTTTTCAGTAACGTAACCATCCATTCAACAAACAACTTCATGCATGCACTTCCTTTATGTCCCTTAAAAGATTTATGGATATCTTCGTATCCAAAGCTTTGTTTTTCTTCATTTGTCCATTGTCCATACTGTTTTTTTGCTCTCTCCAAAAAACTTTCCCAAAAACCCCCATTCCCATCCATTTTTCAAACCCTAACCCTCTTCCCCCGGGATGTGTGGTTTTCATTGAGGTGTGACTAAATGACACCAATAATTCCACACACTTGCTGGGGAGTATAAGGTCAAAAGCAACAGAAAATCAATTTCAAGGCAGGTCAAGGAATCCGAGGATACATTCTGTTTCTGCTTGACACACTCTCATGAGTATTTGCAAATCAATTCAGAATTTCATGTCCGCCATCGAGTGGATTCATCATCAACAACATCTTCCTACACGTGACGAATGCTTGCTCTGCTGTGTCCTTCAGTACTAGTTCTTGTAGTAGCCATAATCCACGCAACTAGTAAACTTTTGATTGAATACTTTAGCATTGCTTAGGCTATAATTTATGGCACTGTTCTTCTGTACTGTACTATCGTACTGTTCTAATGCTCCTCTCAGGTCACTTAATGTCTCATTTCCTTTTTTTCATATGCTGCTACTGCCAGTGTGTACCACTTCTACTATCACCACAACGATGCCATTTCATCCGTCCAGGACTCCAGTAAACCCCCCCCCCCCGCCTCCCCCACAAAACAGTAAAAACGAGTATGCTATGTTTAAGTGGAAGATAAATAATTATTTTTCGACCCTAACAAAAATAAACTATCCCACAAGACCCGACGCACCCCCTCCCTGACCCCAACCAATGTCCATGAAATGTTCCCAAAAGTCCAAAAAACCCAATGCCCAATTCCCACCCCCCCAAAAGTCTTTAACATAGGGGCAAGGGACAGTCTCTCTCTACTTTGGCCGGCGGTGTCCTGTGGCCAGGTGGTCACGCAGCTCTCTCCGGAGGGACTTGAGCAGGACTTTCTGCCTCTCCACCTCCTGCTCAAGGTAGGCCACTCGCAGGGTTAGGCGGTGCACACGCGCCATGCAGGTACTGTGGGGAGCAGCTGTTGGTTTTGCTGCTCGGCGGCGGCGGGTGGCTGCCGAACCACGGCGCCGTACCGCTGGAGGATTGCGCTGGCTGTATGACCCAGTGGCAGTGGGGGAGGATACAGCTGTTGTTGTGGGCTGCGAGTCATCCTCCTCCTCCTGAGCCACCAGCTGCCGACATTCAGCGACAATTGCCTCCAGCTTCCGTCGCCTGGCCTGGATAGCCAACTCCTTACTTAAAAGTTTTTAGAAGGAGTATCTATATGAAGAAAGAAAAAAATACTGTAACCAATTCTCTTTAAGATTAACACAAAATAATTCAACATAAAGTTGTGTCACAGTAGTACTAGCAACTTGCAAGCACAGTACATAAGATTTGTGGCATGTATCTATCTAACCTCCCACTTCGTCGGCCTCTGCTCTAACATTAGTGGGAGTTTCAGAATTTCTACTAGCACAATGGACTCACTACATTAGACTCAGACAGTACACCAGTCTTATTCTTTTCTCTTGTTTAGCGAACTTAGTACGTAAACTTGTGGAAGCCGGCATAATGCCAGCGCAGTCAGCTTGCATCCAAGAAAAACAGACCCAAGCCATGATGACGCACACTCACGTTACTGTTACCAGTACATGCAGGTGGGGAAGGTCTTACTTTTCTATTACCGGTGATACTGGCCATACTCTGTTACAAGTTACAACAAGGGCTACTGCTCAATTAATTTAACTTTCACCCTGCCCCCGACTACTACAAAAGGAAAATGAAGAAGATAATATGATCATCTATCCCTTCACATGATATTTGCTTATATAAGGGATGAATTTAGGTGCTTTGTTTCTATTGATTGAGTGAACTCAGATAGGCCGCACATGAATGACAGAGTTGAAAAAAATGTATTAACATAGGTAGTGAGTGGTCCCCGTAATCGCCGGAGGAAGGCACTTGTGACTTGACTTGATAATGTGAACTATACAATATAGATACACAAATGCTGTGCTTGCAAACTACTGTTAGACAAGGGAGTATTCTGAAAAATTACAACTTCTACTTTCCTCAGCTTTCCTACTCTGGCACGGACGTGCAGAGTTACATGCTCTTCAAACTAACACTCTTCATCCAGTGACAGTCTACTCTACATACACCTATGCTATCTATGAGGAAGATACCATCCAGGCATCCATCCATTCAAAGTAAATGTCAATCATTCTTCTTAATGTCTCAACTGGACAAACATTACTTTTTCTCACCGAAAAACACCCTTTTTATTTTATTTTGTAAACCGCCACCCATGCATCCGTGCTTGACTTGCATTTGAATTTGACCCAAAGGATATATTGCGCACACATACAGTTTCTGTTTCACCCACCCAGGCAGTCCTCTTTTCTTTCTCCTTCCACCCATCCTTGCTTCAACCGGCCATGCATCAGATTCCTACCAGCCACCTTTGCCTGCATTCAAAAACACGTATCATTCTTTGCCTGTCATTAATTTAACTCCCTCGTCCTTCCTTACACCCTTCTTTCCCTTTTCGTTCATCCCATCCATCAAGTTCATCTCTGATCTGACTTGGCTTCTCAATAAAACTTTCACAGCTGAGTTGAAGTCAAATTTAGAGGAGGCCATTGGTTACTCCTCAACTCCTGCCGCTAATGCTATTGCTAATGCGAAGTCAAGGGTGACAGTCTTCTACCAGGTTGACAAAAACTTAGTTCTAAATTTGTAAGTCTTCTTAACAGTAAAGTTTACTTGTACTGTACAACATATACACCCCTTCAGCGAGCCTACTGTGCAATCTCAATAAGTAAGGAATATAATAGCTTACCACTGCCCGTCACTACCGAGGCATCCCCTACAGCAGCAGTTCCTGCTGGCACTGGTGGCACCGCAGCCGCCCCTGGAGTGACCACCTCCGCGCTGGCCCCGGCACTGGTGGTGGGCTGTGCCGATGTTGTTCCGCCTAGAAAGTACATTTCATATTTTTAGATGCCATACACGACTCCCTATTTTGTCTAGGAATGAAAAAAAATATTACTATAAACAAATTTAATTATTTGTGACTCTCTAGTCTAAACTAAAAATTCCCCTTTCGGAGGGGGAGGGAGTTTTTATTTATGCTTAGCCAGGACATGCTACACTTTTTGGCACACCTGATGAATGCTTGCTTTTTAACAGGCACCATTTTTCTCATAACAGACAGAAGCTTCCCTTCTAGGAACAAAAGCAATATGTTACTGATCATCACCACCAGTACTTTAAAATGTTCCAACCAGGTGAGGGGTCTCCCACAATTAATGTGTAAAATCAGCCACTGTTCAGTTTTCAAGAGTTCACCGTTTCTCTTCTATGCAGTTGATTTTAATAAATATTTTTATATAATGCACAATTGAAAATTAATATACAGAGTACACACAGAGCTAGTTGTTTTACTTTTAATAAAGCTTTAAAACTTACATAGACTCTGGGGTTTTTAGTCATGAGTGAGTGAGCGAAAGGGTTTGCAATTTGCAAGCATGATTCCCTGACTCTGAGAGGTTGGGACTCTGACTCCGTAGTCTTATGTTCTGGGTTGTATAATCATTGGGGATCATCGCTACATTCGGGAGCTAAATAATGATGACTCTGACACACTAGCTAGTCAGTAAGGAGATTGGGGGTTCAACTTCTGTTATGACTGAGGTATGTGGAAAGTCTACCTGCGCCTATCATCACCAATGCCCTATTTCTTGTCCATAGTTCTGTATGTGCAGAATAGTCCCTGTAACAGTAGTAGTATGTCCTCCTATCCAATCAAAAAGTAAACTAGTATCTTATTCTTGGTGGCCATTGACATTTTATTGTTGGGAATTGTCAAAGCATAAACATTAAGAAGACCTCAATACACATTATGGACAACCCAGAGGACTGCACTCAGTAGAGGCAGGATAAGAATTTAGAAACAGTCTACAAGAAGATCAAAGAAGATTTTGGAAAAAATAGAATTATGATGAACGTTTGGAATAAATAGGTGCTGTAAAAGTTAGGTAAGTATAATTATT
Source organism: Lissotriton vulgaris (assembly GCF_964263255.1). Taxonomy (NCBI): domain Eukaryota; kingdom Metazoa; phylum Chordata; class Amphibia; order Caudata; family Salamandridae; genus Lissotriton; species Lissotriton vulgaris. Next base: position 389,106,845 of record NC_141687.1, read on the forward strand.
AATATTAACAGGAAAACTTACTAGGGCCAGCAGAAGAGCCCTCGGCAGACCGATCCTGGCCTTCCTGCTCAAAAAAACAATAAAATATTTTGGGGAAATAAACAACAATTGCACTAAATTTATTGACCTATCTAATGTGGTCTACTAGGATATTAGTATTGCTGGATTCGCGGACCGTCTACTTGGAAAGTTATGTAACTCACTAAACCAACTACAAAAAGGTTCTACTAGGACTGGCAGCACTCAGCAGCACGCGAAGTGACAGACACCCTCCGTCATGATTGCAGACCACTAAAAAATATCCTACTAAATAACAAGTCATAATATACTCAACCTATCAATCCACCACCACTATCTCTTCTTAGTGGCAGGAGTACAAAGAAAGGACTGGACTAGAGTCTCTAGTCTCTCTAGCATTACGCAGTTCTGTAAAGTACACTCATACATAATCACTCAGGCCAAATGAGCACAAAATTGAAAACAAGTAAGAATAGTAGCACCGCCACTGACTGAGCAGGCGAGCACCTGCAACCACAGAAGCTTTTGAAACATAATTTACCTGCAATGTAATCAGCAGCTTTCTTGTTCTTCGGAAAAAACATATATTTGCAATATAACAGAGCAGAAGTAAACAAAGTAGTTATTAAATAGCTACTGGTACTCACCAAGCCCAGGGATCCCGACGACAAGCAGGTCGAGCAGGTCTTGTTCCCGGTCCAGTATGTCGGAACACCGGTGCGTCACCTGGTTGTAGGTGCGCCGGACCCTTGACTCCTGATACATGGCCCAGCACACCTTACCCCATAGCTTGCGACGCTCCCGGAGGCCGTACCCGGTATCGGGTCTGCCGCCTGCTGCGACGGTCTTCGGGAGGTGGTGCTGCACAAAGAAGACCAGTGCGGCCACCTCCACCGCGCTGAGGATCTCCCTGGGACTTAGACTCCCCCCTTAAACGCCCGCAAGGGAGCCGACTGCGGGGTGCGGGACTCTTCACCTTGGACTTGCCGGCTCCCTTTGCCATGGTCCTGGGTCAAAGAAAGGAAAAATAGGAAAGAATAGGGAAAAAAGTAAAGAAAAGAAAAGAGAGCTGAATAAAAAAAAGTAGTTATTAAAGTAACAAAAATTAGAAAAAAACACAAAATATAGATGTACAAAAATAGAGATAGGTAATGAGTAAAAAAGATTAAAAAAAAGTTCAAACAAACAAAGGATTACAAAGATTAAAGCAGGATAGAAAAGGTATGCCCAGAACCATTGCAATAAAAGAAAAACAGGATGGCCGCGCCCATTGCAACCACTTGGGTAAGTTTGTGCGATATTTTCCCCGCAAGCACGCAAAAAGGGACGCGAACACGGAATTGCGCCCTGCAACAGAAAATGCATAATGCGAGCATGCAACTAGCACCTGGAAACGGAAATACGCAACGCGAACAGTGAAAACAAGATGGCCGCGCCGATACACGACCACATAGGTAACTTCGCGGTAGCCGCAGTGAAAAAAATCCCGCAAACTCACAAAAATCCGCAATCTTGCGAAAGTTAGCGAATTTTGCGAACCGCTTTTGCGCGAATTCGCGTACCGCGAATTCGCAAAATTCGCCCATACTTGAAACTATCCTCTTGGGTAAAAGGATGGCCTTCCTAAAGGCCCATGTGATGGCAAGTCAAATCAGTCCACATTGCATTGTATTCTTTTCTGTAATTTTTCCAGGGACCCGAGGAAACAAATATTGCAACCAATTACTTTTACACTAAAGATGTATTTATTACAAAGACGTTTTTAACTTAATCTGTAATCTTGATATTGTGGCTTTATGTCATAGAGTATCTGTTCATTTAGAGAAGAAAACTGCTTTCAACCTTGGATGCTTTAACATATGAAGTAGAACAAAAAGGATATCAGATTTTAAAATAATCTGTTGCGTCTGACTATTATTACAGGTTTTTACTTTTGCCCATTTTTATTATTTTAAATTGAAGATCCAAAGCGTATTGAAGATGAGTAATGAGGACTGTAGAGCTGTATCGCCATAGCAGGGTCCTATTGACAGATGGGGAATATACATGCTAAATAACCTCCATCTATTTGTTATTATATGACCATGACTTTTCTTCTACTGGCGACCGAACATTACTTTTAGATTTGCCCTTTTTCATCTAAACTGTGAATGTTTTGTGACTAATTTTCGAGACCAGCTCCTTCCCCCACCACTGGAAACTCGCAGAAATCAGGCCCATGCTCAAAAAGCCCTCAGAAGACCCGACGGACCTCAAGAACTACCAGCCCATCTCGCTCCTCCCATTTGCAGCAAAAGTCGCTGAGGACAGTCAACGCAGAACTGACGAGGTTTATCGAAGACAACGCCATCCTCAACCCTTCTCAATCCAGATTCTGAAGCTACCATAGCACCGAGGCCACCCTACTGGCAGCCACCGAAGACATCCGCACCCTCCTTGACCAAGGCCACACCGCAGCCCTGATTCTACTTGATCTGTCAGCAGCTTTCGACACCGTCTCCCACCACACACTCGTAGCCAGACTACACAACGCCTGCATACAAGGCACTGCCCTCTACTGGATCAGAGCGTTCCTCACCAGCAGGAGCCAAAGGATCAGACTGCCACCCTTCCTCTCCGAACCCACGGATATCAACTGCGGAGTCCAACAGGGATCATCACTGAGCCCAACCCTGTATAACATCTACATGGCTCCCCTCGCCGCCAATGTCCAACAGCACAGCCTCAGCATAGTCTCCTACGTCGACAACACCCAGCTCATACTCTCCCTCACCAAGAACCACACCACCACCAGACTCAACTTCCAGGAAGGAATGCAGGACGTCTGAAGCCTGGATGAGCAATAGTTGTCTAAAAATCAACTTGGAGATGACAGAAGTCCTCGGAGCCACCCCTCGGCATAAAACACCACCTGGTTGCCCACTGCCCTCGGCAGCCCACCGACCCCCACAGACCACGGCAAGAACCACGGTATCGTACTAGACTCCTCCTTCTCTATGAATCGACAGGAAAACGCCGTCACCTCCAGTTGTTTCAACACCCTCCGCATCCTCCATAAGACCTTCAAATGGTTCCCCCCAAGGGAAGGAAGACAGTCCCCCATGTACTCATTACCAGCTGGCTCGACTACGGAAACGCCCTCTACGCCTGCATCAACAAGTCCCTACTCTGCAAGCTCCAGACAATACAGAACACCGCTGCGAGACTCGTCCTCGGGATCCCTCGACACAAAAACATCAGCCAACACCTACGCAAGCTTCACTGGCTCCCCATCAAGAAAACAGTCACCTTCAAGATGAAAACAAGTTACTTACCTGTAACTTCAGTTATCCAGTATTGGTATCTTTCATAGATTCATATGCCTGAATCATTCCCCGTCGCCGAGACGGGAGTCCCACGGCAGTGCCAAATGTAAATTACAGTAGTAGGCCTAAGAGAAAGGCCTGAGGCCCAAACTCTAGTAGCTCTCTACCTCATTATGCCAAAAGGACCAAAGATTTTATCCCAACCAATCAGCTTACAGCACCCTCTAGAACACTCTCTGCAGAGCCAGTTCTCCTCCGATTTGAGAATGAGAATCCCGAAAATAGAGAACTGACTCTCCGGGGAGGAGGGGAGGAGGGTGGCTGCATGTGAATCTATGAAAGATACCAATACTGGATAACTGAAGTTTCAGGTAAGTAACTTGTTTTCTTTTTTTTTTTTTTTAAAGTAATTTTTATTGTAGACACACTTTACACAGGCCAATAGTTGCACATATTCAGCATCATTCATAGTGCTACAGTCAGATTCAGCTGCTTCTCGTTTACACAGCCTGCAGGCCCACATCCCGGGGGCCGGGCGGCGGCAGTAATTTCGCACCCTCATGCCTGGTTTCTCTTCCTCAGGAGTATGGACTCGGATTCGTGTGTGTGCCTACTTTTCCGTCCCCGCCTAACAAAACCCCAAACACCCCCCCCAACTTACCCCCCAGTCCCAAATCCCCCTTGTCCCCCCCCCCCCTGTTCCCCCCTCCCCCCCCATCATCCGCACGGGAGCCTCCCGTTGTGTACCTCCAACCTCGGGCTGTAGGCTCTCGCCTCCACCGGTTCTCTTATCCCCCGATTATTGTACAGTGCTGATCCCTGTCACGTCTAGGTCTTCCCCGTCGTCCACTATTCCACTATCCCTGAGGCCTTGTACCATTACTTCCCAGGCCGTTGCTTGTTCTAGCGCTCTCTCATTAGCTGTTCTATGCGCCATCTGATACCTATGCGTGCTATCGCAGGCCGCCCACTTCAGAAATTCGTTGTACCACCTCCTATATGTCGGGCTCGCTCTTGCTTTCCAGTTTCTGGTTATCTCACGCTTGGCTACCATTAATCCCATATCTATGAACTTGCTCGAGAGCTTGTTTTTGGGGGTATGTGGAAACCAATGCAGGATGCACGCCGCTGCATCAAAGTCAACAGTCCGGTCCGTCACCTCGTTCATGGATTCACCCACGGCTCGCCAATAGTCTGATAGGGCCGGGCATGACCAGAGCATATGCACCAGCTCGGCTCCATCTGCCGCGCAGCGGGGGCACCTCGCATCAGTCGCGCCAAAGTACCTCAGGATTCTCCCAGGGGTCATGTATGCCCTGTGCAATATGTAATAGTGGATAACTTGAAAACGAGCGTTCCTTGTGCTGTTACGCGCCCTCCGTACCAGCTGGGCCCATGTCGTGTCCGGGATGGGCTTACCCAGGTCAGCTTCCCACTTGAGTTTTAGTGCATCGAGGGGCGGCAGGTGCCCGTGGAGCATTCTGTTGTATAAGCAAGATACCGCTTTCACCGTTCCCGCCGCCATCATGGTGTATTGGCACGGCATGGCCGTCTCCGGCTCCGCCAGTCCCAGTCCCCAGTGTTTCTGCATTGCTCTCGTCACAGCTGCATGAAGGAGATAGCCCCCGCGTGGGAGGTCAAAGCGTTCCTGGAGGGCCGAGTACGGGAGGAGCTCCCCGTTTTCGAAAAGGTCCCCTACCACCTGTATTCCTACCTCCTCCCACTGCATCAGATGGGACCAATCGCCTCCATGGGGCAACGCTGTTAACATGCCCAGTGGCATCTCCGGGGCGTAGGGGTGCTGAATCCCTGCCCGCCTCTGTGCCCTGTTCCAGCAACGCCGAAATGTATCCTGTTCAAGGGAGAGATCCCGGGCGGCGAGTTTCTGTCCTAGCGCGATGTAGGCTAGTATGTGTCGTGGCGTACCCCGCAGACGTCTATCTTCCGGGCCTCGGTAAACCCGAGCCACCTCTTGCGTGAAGATCTGCAACTGGGCAGCGAGATAATAGAGCTCGTAGTCTGGGAATGCCAAGCCGCCCTCATCTTTCGGGCGGGTGAGTGTCACCAGCGCCACTCTACATCTGCCCGTCCCCCATAGGAAGGAAGTGAGCTGGGAGCGAAGTCGGCGGAAAAAGGAGCTGGGGATCCAGATCGGAAGCGTTCGGAAGAAATATAGCAGCCTCGGGAGGGCCACCATTTTTAGCAGCGCTATCCTACCAGCTATGGACAGCGGAAGCGTGGCCCAGAATGCCATGCTACCCTTCAGCCCTCTGATGCATCTCTCCACATTGCCCTCGAACAAAGCCGTCGCTGTGTGATAGACGTACACTCCAAGGTAGTGGAGACAAGTCGGCTCCCAATGAAGCAGCGGCCTGTGTTCTGGGCGGGCCGCGTTTTCCTTTAGTGGAAAGAGGCACGTCTTCGCCCAGTTAACTCTTAGGCCCGAAAGGTCTCCAAATCGTCCCAGCAACTCCTCCGCCCCCTCGAGCTCAGTCGCGTCGTTGTCCAGGAACAGCAGGAGATCATCGGCGTACAGCGAGATAAACTGTCGCCCGTCACCAGTGTGCACGCCTGCGAAGTATCGCCCCCTGCGGGCTTCCACAGCCAGCGGCTCGATCGCTAACGCGAACAGTAGCGGGGACAGGGAGCAGCCCTGCCGGGTGCCCCTCTCCACTGGGTACTGATGGGACACCAGGGAACCAACTCGCACCCTCGCTACGGCCGCCGTGTAGAGCACTTGTGTCCATCGGATATATCCTGCGCCCAGCCCGAAACGCGCCATGGCTGCGTATAGATAATCCCACTCTAGGCTATCGAACGCTTTTTCTATATCGACCGAGAGGGCAAGTGGTGTTCCGTTCCCCTCCCGCAGTTCCTCCATGAGTCGGATAAGCCTCCTAATGTTTAATGTCGTGTTGCGGGTAGGGATAAAGCCGTTCTGGTCCTCGTGGACCAGGGTGGTCATGTGCGGTAGGAGTCTCGATGCTAGTATAGAGCTCAAGATTTTATAGTTGGCCGTGAGCATCGAGAGCGGCCTATAGGAGGCCGGACTACTACCTTCTCTGCCAGGTTTCAGTAGCGGGATGACTATCGCTTCCCGCATCGACGGGGGGAGGCGACCCAGGGTCTTTGCCTCTTTGTACACAGCCAGAAGCCGCGGCGCTAAGGCGTCGACGTATTTGCCATAAAATTCGATGGGCAGGCCATCTATACCCGGCGTCTTATTACGGGCCATGGACTTAATAGCTGTCCGGATTTCCCCTAAGTCGATGTCCCTTCCCAAATCCGTCGCCTGCTCGTCTTCTAGGCGCGGTAGGGTGAGGTCATCCAGGAATGCCTCCGCTTTCATTTCCCGGTCGCCCGGGGTGCTACTATAAAGTGTCTCGTAGTATCCCTGAAAGCCGTCCACTATGGCCGACTGGGTGTAGGACAGGTTACCCCCCTCACCGGCAAGTTGCAATATAGGGGAGCAGCGTTTCGTGGGGTTGGAGAGCCACGCCAACAAAGTGCTCGACCGGTCGCCTTCTACGTGAGATCTCAGCATGTATGCTCGGTAGTCGAAAGCCCGTAGTCTTTCCACTTCAGCCGCCACCGCCTCCCTGGCCGAGCTAACCGTGCCCTGCAGCTCCGGCCTGCCTGGTCGGTCCCTCTCCGCTGCCCTCAGTTTGGCGTCTGCCCTCTCTAGGTCGGTCAGCAGCACCCGCCTCGTGCCTACAAACTGTGTGATGCACTGCCCTCTCACTACCACTTTGAAGGCATCCCATTCCACTGCTCTAGAGCCCGTGGAGCCCTCGTTATTAGCGAAGTATTGTGTCAGCCCCTCCTCCAGGGCCGCCCCGAATATCGGGTCCTCTAAAGTCTCCGGCCGGAGCCTCCAGGTTGGCACCCTAGGCTTTTCCGTCATCCAGTCTAGGTGGATTAAGAGCGGATTGTGGTCCGACACCGTTCTCGTCAGGTACTCCGACCAGGCAACCTGCGTCAGCACGTCTCGTGTGCACAATATCGCATCCAGCCTAACGTGGAGTTCGTGTACCCCGGAGTAAAATGAGTAGTCCCGGTCTGCTGAGTGCTGCGCCCTCCATGCATCAGTTAACCCCCAGCTCTCTTGCCATTCTTGCCTACCCTTAGCTACGCGGTACACTGGGGAATCTCTCAGGGGCGGGTGGGACCTATCCAGTTGTACATCCGCCACGGAGTTAAAGTCCCCTCCCATGAGTATTGGACCCACTAGGAAGTGCGCCAGTGTCCCCGATAAGCTCGCATAAAAGGTCAATTGGTCTATATTCGGGGCATACACACTGCATAGGACTATAGCCTTACCCCGTAACCTGCCCTCCACTACTACAAATCTCCCCTCTGGATCTATCAGCTGTCTAGTCATTTGAAAAGGCGTCCCCGCCCTCACCCAGATCAGAGCACCCCTTGCGTAGGCCGAGTAAGAGGTGTGGAAAACCTGCCCCCGCCATCTCCTCTGCAGTGCCACCCCTTCCTGCTTCGTGATGTGTGTCTCCTGTAAGAGCGCTATATGTATCCCTCTCCTCTGTAGGTAGGCGTGCACTTTATGCCTGCGCTGCATTGTGTGTAGTCCCCTCACGTTCCAGGTCATGCATTTCAAAACAGTCGAGTTAGCCATTGTCCCATAAGTCTCGGTTCTTCTCCCCCTCCCTATTCACACTCCCGCGGATGATGGACCCCCCCCCGTCCCCAAACAGAACCTCCCAACTGGTCAACCCCTAAGAAAGCCAAAAGCAGCGTCTGCAGAGTCCCCCCATCACCAAACCCCAACTGTGGTGTTCTCCCTCCCCCCAGAACAGGCCCCAATATCAAGATACCAGACCCCATCCAAACTCCCTTAACTCAGAACCCCCAGGTGTTTAGGTCACAGCCGGAGCTGCAATCGCCTTAAGGGCGTGCGGAGCGGGGCTTCGCCCAAGAGGGGGCTGCATGACCCAGGCCCGCCGCTATCCCCCCACTACGGAGAACAGCGCATAGCCAGTCCCCCAGCGCCCATGCCTGGAGCTAACTCTCCCGCTAATCGGGTGGACCCCCCTCAAGGCCCATCCCCCTTACCCAACAGGTCCAAATCAAATGTTCAGGATTTCTTCTGCTGTCTGCGGCGTTACCACCGGATCCTTGGCATCATGGACCCCCGACAGGTCCGACTCCGAGCCCGAGGCCGATATGATCGTCTCTGTGTCCGTGCCTCGTGTGGATTGAGAGCCACCCCCTTTCCCAATGGTGATCACTGCTTGCAGCGCAGCTTTGCGCTCGGCTTCCGTTTGCGAAGCAGTCGGTTTCCCAGCTCCGCGACGTCGCTTGCGCAGCCTCTGCGATTGGCGCGGTCCCGCCGGCGCTCTTTCCCGTTCCCTTTCCATCTCCTCCCGGACCTTGGCGCCATCCGTGCCCGCTTTGTAGGATTCCCACCAGTCCCAAGCGTCTGCGGCCAGGTTGAAAAACATTGTTTTGTCGTCCACCACAATTCGGAGTCTGGCAGGGAACAGCAATGAGTATTGGATGCCCTCTGTGCGCAGCTCTTTCTTGATCGACAGGAAGGAGGCCCGCTGCTTCTGCGTTTCGAACGTGAAGTCCGGGAACAGCGTAACCCTGCTGTTCGCGATTTGGTACGGGCCATCGTCTCGGGCCCTTTGTAGCAGCAGGTCCCTGTCCCTGTAGTGCAGCAGTTTAGCCACGATAGGCCTCGGTGGCAGGCCTGGTTTGGGTGGGCCAGACGGGACCCGATGGGCTCTCTCCAGTGTGAAGAAGGGCGACAAGCCCTCAGGTGCCACCACAGTTCTTAGCCAGTTGTCGCAGTAGGCCAGTAGGTCCGTCCCCCCTTCGCTCTCCGGCACACCTACGATTCGCACGTTACTGCGACGGCTTCTGTTTTCCGCATCCTCTGCTCGACGCTCCAATACCTGAATCCGGTCTAGCGCCTCCGTGAGTCTTCCCTCAAGAGTTTTGTGGGCCGGAGCCAGGACTTTCAGGGCCCCCTCAGTCTCCGTCACCCTGTCTTTCAATTTGTCGTGGTCGGCTCGGAGCAGGCCGAGCCCCGACGCCACCTGCGCAATGTCGTTGTGCAGCGCTTCTCTCGTTGTCGTGATGGCCTCCAGGATTCGATCCTGCAGCCTCTTCAGGTCCGGGGACTCCCCCACATCCCCATCCGCCGCTCCCGAAGCCGTCGCCTCCTCTTGCTTGCCTTTTGGCTTCCCCATTGTGGCCTGCGCGTGGTCACGGGGCTCAGTGCAGCACCCTTTCGTCTTACTGCTCCGTCAGCGTGGCGCGAGCACTCACAAAGCTAGGCCACCCTCCTTGTTCAGGCATCCAGCGTTGGCAGTCAGTGTCGCCGGGTAGGGGGCAGACCCCAGAGGGGTACGTGCGTGGGGCCTCAGGCCGTGAGTGGTGGGGCTCCGATGTCGCAGCGCCGCCAGGGATAGGATTACTCCCCGCAGTCGTCCGCCTCTATCCGGGGTCAAGGCTTACCAGCTCTCGAGGCCCTCCAGCAGGCAGTCCCAATCGCCCCCTGGCGTGCTCGCTTCCCTCGCGGTCAGTGCAGGGTGCTCCTGTTCGTTGGGCTCTCTCCCCCTCCCGTGCCTCCCACAGCCCCCCCTGCGTGTCGTTCTGCTCTGTGGCTCACCGCATAGTTCAGGGGGGGGGGAGCGGTCAGGATTTCTCCGGTGCGCCGGGCCCCAGCCGCGTCCGTCGGGCCTCAGGGCGTCCTCAGTGCGCAGCGCTCTCCCCACAGCCCTCCCGGGTCGCTCGTTCACGGCCGCTCCGCCGCTCCCCGGATTCTCCTCAGGGCCCCCGAGGGGGGGGAAAGGGCGTCCCCTCACCGGTTTCGGTCCTGGGCGGGTCCCGGCCGTGTCCCCAAGCGTCGGCCCACAGGTTAGAGAGCCGGGCGTCTCGAGTCCGTCGCTGCGGCCGCCATTTTGGGCTTCCCTTCGGCTCGGCTCCGGCGGCTCAGCAGTGCGGCGCAGTCCGGTCCTCTCCGCGGCCCCTTGATCGCACCGCTATCACTCCAGCAGCGCCCACGCTCGGCCCGATAATTTCCAGGCACAGCGCCGGGCTCCTCGCAGCAGCAGGCAGGATTAGTACGGGGAATAGGCGCGGAGCTCTGGGCTCACGCCGCCATCACCCTCAGCGTGCAAGCCACGCCCCCGTAAGTAACTTGTTTTCTTATCCAGTATTGTGGTATCTTTCATAGATTCACATGCCTGAATCAGAGTAGCAAGCAGTATGCCAGGTAAGAGTCGGTTGCGGAAGGTGGGAAACTTATACTGATACACTTCCAGATACACCATATTTAACAACCAACAAGTGTGAAGTAAGTACATTGACTAGATTAAAAAAGAGTAGTCATAGAGTATCAACCAGGAAGAGTAACATCACACATAATAATTAGGCAAATTTAAATATATCTATATGCACATAATACACAGTCCATCTATAAAAACGTTACCACCTATATATATATATATATACACATATATATATATAGAAATATTAAAAAATATATTTTAACCACAAAATGAAGGAACACGGGTTACCTGAAGCTGTTCCTATGGAAATAGATGACGTAAGACCGCTTGACCAACTGCCGCATCTTCTTGACTTGTCGATTGCAGGCAGTAATGTCTTGTAAATGTTTGGATATTTTTCCATGTCGCAGCACGGCAAATATTTTCCAACGTTACTCCTGCAAATAACCCTGTAGACGCTGCTACAGCTCTTGTAGAATGAGACCTGACATTTCTCCGTAGTGGTCTGTTAAATTTGATGTGGCAGAAATGGATTGCGGAGGCTATCCACCTGGAAATTGTGGTTTTAGTGACCGCTTTCCCCAGCGTAGTTTGGCCATAAGCCACGAATAACTGATCTGATTTTCTGAAGGTTTTTGTCCTTTGTAGGTAAAACTTCAAACATCGCTTGACGTCCAAAGAATGCAGTGTTCTTTCCGCCGGTGTAGTAGGATTTGGAAAGAAAGCTCTTAACTTCACTGGTTCATTTAAATGGAACTGTGATGGTACTTTGGGTATAAATGTTGGATTTGTTCGGAGAGTGACATAATCGTGTGAGAAATGCAGGAAGGGTTCTTTTATGGTGAATGCTTGAATTTCACTTACTCTTCTGGCAGATGTTAGGGCTAGAAGTAAGGAGACCTTCCATGTGAGATACTTGAGGTCGGCTTTGTGAATAGGTTCGAATGGGTGCTTCATCAGTTGTGAGAGAACCCTATTGAGTTCCCATTCCGGTGGAGAAGGCCTAACCGGAGGATAAGCTCGGAAAAGACCTCTCATGAACTGTTTTATTAAAGATGAAGAACACAGTGAGGGAATATTACCCACCTTCCTGAACCTGAATAGAGCCGCTAGATGGACCTTTATTGATGAAAAGGAAAGACCAGAGCGAGCCAAATGTAATAGATAAGGAAGATTTTTTTCTGCAGGAGCTTTAATCGGATGTAAAGTGATTGAGATACCCAAAGAGCATAATCGTTTCCATTTAAGACGGTAAGTCTTCAATGTGCTTTGTGCTCGCACCTTTCCTAAAATGTCACTGCAATCCTGAGGAATATGAAGGTCTTGAAATTTTAAGAAGTCAGGAGCCATGTGTGCAATTTCAGAGATTGAGAATCTGGGTAAAGTATCTGTCCCTCGTTGCGCAATAGCAGTGTTGGAGTCGGAAGAAGATGGATTGGAGGCTCCTGGGATAGTAACATGAGCTCCTGGAACCAATACTTGCGCGGCCACCTGGGGGCAATCAGGATGAGACGGCAGCTCTCCAACTTCATCTTGCGCAACACCCTTGGAATCAACGGGATCGGAGTAAAAGCGTAAGCACAAATCCCTAACCATCGCATGGACAGGGCCATGCTCTCTTGATCCCTGTTGAGGGTATCTGCTGGCGTAATACCGGCATTTTTTGTTCTGCTGTGTTGCAAACAAGTCCAAAGTTAGTTTGCTCCAAGCCTGGAAAACTCTGTTTAATTGAATGTTGTCTAATTCCCACTTGTGGCAGTCTGATAGGGATCGGCTGAGCTTGTCCGCTAGAGTATTGTGGAGGCTCTTGACATGTTCTGCTTTGAGAGTTATGTTGGGAAGTGTAAGCCATTCCCATAACTCCTGAGCTTCCTTTGATAGCGTAGCTGATCTTGTTCCTCCTTGCTTGTTCACATAAAACATGCTGGTGGTATGGTCTGTGCAGACCAGAACTGAAGATCCTGCGATGCTGGGAAGGAACGCCTGCAAGGATAGAAAAATGGCTCTCAATTCCAGACTGTTGATGTGACATTGTCTGTATTTCTGAGACCATTTGCCTTGTACTTGTAAATCTTGGAGATGACCTCCCCATCCTTCCATGGACGCATCCGTTGTCAGAACGAAGTCCGGAGGAATCTGCATGAACGTGAGCCCTTGCTTCAGACTGTGCAGTTGCGACCACCATTAAAGAGCATCCACCATGCGTGGGGTGACTTTGATGATGTCGTCGAAGGAGCTTGTCGCTTGTTCCCATTGAAGATGTAGTTCTTCCTGTAAAGGCCGCATTTTCAGACGCGCCAGTGGGATGAGATTTATGGCTAAGGAACACATTCCCAGGAGTGAAGCGAACAGGCGAACAGAAAGTGTCTTTCTTTTTGACACTTGAATTGCTGATTTCTGCAGGCGGAGTTGTCTTTCTTGAGACAAGAATACTTTGCTTTGCGTCTAGACAAGCACCTAAGAAAGGCAGGATCCTTTTCTGAAGTAATTGGGATTTGCTTGTGTTCACAGTGAGACCCAGGGATGCAAAGAGATTGCGACACGTCATATCGTTCTATACACTGTTCTTTGAAGGACCTTTGATCAGCCAATCGTCCAAGTACGGGAATACCTGGATTCCCCAAGAACGTAAAGTCGCCGCTACCGGAGCAAGGCACTTCGTGAAAATCCTTGGAGCCGATTTGAGGCCAAATTGGGGCACTTTGAACTGATAGTGGGCGCCAGCCACAGTGAATTGGAGGCACTTTCGATGTTTTGGATGGATTGGGATGTGAAAGTATGCGTCTTCCATGTCCAAGGTAGCCATAAAATCTCCCTCGTTCAGGCAGCTTAGAATTTCTGAACGAGTGACCATGCGAAAACCCGGTTTCTTGAGATACCCGTTGAGGTTGCGCAGGTCAAGATTCGATCGCCATTCCCCTGATTTCTTCTTTATGAGAAAAAAACGGGAATAGAAGCCTGTCCGCCTCTGATGAATTGGAACATTTTCTATAGCGTTATTGAGGAACAATGAATAAACCTCCTTGAACAATAAGTGAAGACGAGGGGGAGGGGGTCCCTTGGGCGGAGTAGTTGGTGGTTTGGTGACAAACTCTAGGGTGTGTCCATGTTGAACGAGGTCTAGCACCCATTGGTCTGAGGTAATCTGTTGCCACTGGTGAAACAAGAAATGTTGGCGCCCACAGGGAGGGGAGGAAATATGGATGGTGCCCGGCTGATCTCACTGTTTTCTGTGAGTGTCTCGCCCTTGATTGTTGGAGCGTTTTCGGCCTACTTGGCGAGAGAAACCAGCCGTATTAGATTGGCAGTATGAACATTGATAATTTTGCCAGTATTGAGGCTGATATTGTCTGTTTTGCTGATGGTAACTTCCTCTAGAGGAGTAACCACGCCCTCTAGCACCTCTAAAAGACCCTCGCTTGTACTGCAGGGAACCCAAAGACCTTGCGGTATCAGTGTCCGTCTTGATTGCCTGGAGTGCTTTGTCTATATGTTTTCCAAACAAAGACTCGCCATCGTAGGCCATATCCAGAATCTTTAGTTGAACTTCAGGCCGGAAAGTGGTAGCCTTCAACCAGCCCTGGCACCTGAGAACTGCAGCCCCAGCTAACTGCCTAAAATTTGTGTTCACAATATCCAAGGCGCAGTCTATAGTTTCTGCAGCTGTGCGCTCTCCCTCCATCAAGATCTTCTGAGCCTCTTGACGTTTATCCTCTGGAATTATGTCAATAAGACCAGCCATGTCTGACCACATTTGGCGATCATAACGTCCTATAATCGCCAAAGAATTTGCTGCCCTGATGGAGGCGGCAGCCCTGGTAGAGAATTTCTTACCAATACGGTCCAGACTACATCCTTCTTTATCCGGTGGTGTAGTGATGGGAGTGACTGGGTTTTTTGTTCTTTGTTGTGCAGCCTGTGAAATTTCCGAATCTGGCCGCGGGTGACCAATAACACAGGAGGGGCTATTGATCGGATCACAATATTTTTTTATCAATCCGTGGAAGCACGGCAGGCACAGAAGCAGGATTTTTCATTATTTTGATGCCCTCCTCACATATGTAGCCAATTATTGGAATGATTCTGGAAACCTTTCTAGTGTCCTCTTTGAAATCGTGTAGAAAACACTCTGATTGTTCCACTGTTACTGGCAGTTGAAACCTATCCGCAGCTCGCTGCATAAGGTTATGAAACCCACCTATGTCTTCTGGTGGTGAGTCTGATGGTTGTGGAGTTGGTGGAGAAGGCATGGGGATAACATAAGAATCCCACGGATCCAAAGGAGGATTTTATGGTAATTCGACTTCTTCTACTTCTTCATCAGAAGATGTATCCGGAGTTTGAGTAGGCAAAACAGCCTGTTGAGGTTCCGGGACCGAAGACATAGGTGCTGGAATCTCAGGTTGAGGAATAGGGTCTGGAACTGCCGCAGGGGGGGGTGGTGAAATGACCTGCTGTGGTGGAAAACATTGCCTATAATCTGCCAATATGGCCTGTAAGTCCTGGATGAGGTTCGGGGGCAGATGGCTGGACTCTGAAGCTTGAGACTGCCTCTGGTATCCTGAACGATGAGGAACAACAATGTCCTCGTGATAGTAATGTTCAGTGTAATCTTCATCCTCCTCATCATCTTGACACCTAATGTTTAATTCCGAAGGATGGTGAGCTATTCCAAAAGCTCCTTCGTTTATCATCATCATCATAGTCATCCTCCTCTTCATGAGCATAAGTGTCGAGGAGGTGAGACGGCGTAAGTGGTGAGATGTAAGAACATTCTTGTCTTTGGAAAGATCTTAGTTGAAAAGCCTTCGAGGAGACAGGCGTAGAAAATGTTTTTATTGCCACTAAACGCTTTGTAGAAGCAGTATCTATTGTCGTAGATGGTATGGTAGACAACTGAGGCAGTGGAGACAGAGTTGCTGTCAAAGGGCTCTTGATTGTAGTCGTCGTTGCTGGCATAGTCCACGGAACCATCGTCGACGAACTCAACGTCGACAGAATCATTGTCGACGGACTCAACGTCGACTGGACCCTCGTCGACGGACTCGACGGGATCATCGTCGACAGACTCTACGTTGACGGGACTGTCGTCGACGAAACCATCGTCGACGGCACCGTAGATGTCTTCGTCGACAACGGAGGCTTCGTTGACGGTGGCTTCGTTGACGAGTGTTTTGACTTCGACGAGGAGGCTGTTGTTGGCGGATCGTCGACGCTGGTTTTCTTCGTCACAATGGAAATCCTAGTTGACAGGATAGGAGAGGTGATTAATGAGAAATTGGCGCCGTCGACGAAGGAGCTGAAGACGTGACAGAGATGGTCGTCATAGAAAAAGCTGAAGAGACAAAGTAGCTTTTACTCACTGTTTTATGCTTCTTAAGTCCTTGAGAGCTGACGCTTCTGAGGAATATGAAGGAGATCTCTGAGAAGGACCAGAAGTAGAGTGGGAGGTTTTGAGATGTTTTCTCCACTCACTTGACAAACTATCCTGAGATCTTGCTCTCTTGCTGGAGGTCGAAGCTCTGTCAACCTCTTCAGCAGAAGAAGATTTGAGCCATAAAAGGACTCTGGCCTCCCTATCCCTTAAGGTTTTAGAAGGGAAGGTGCGGCAGATCTTACAATGTTTTGCTTCATTCTTTGGGTAGAGGCAATAAATACAGTCCTTATGTTGATCCTCAACATGGACTCTCTTTTTGTCGCATGTTCTGCAAGGTCTAAACAAGGCCTTCTTGTCAGACATCCTGAAGGAAGCAAAACTGAGTAAGAACTCAGGGAGACTCCCTTCCACACGACGTGCGGTGAAAATCTGAGAACTGGCTCTGCAGAGAGTGTTCTAGAGGGTGCTGTAAGCTGATTGGTTGGGACGAAGTCTTTGGTCCTTTTGGCATAATGAGGTAGATAGGCTACTAGACTTTCTCTTAGGCCTACTACTTTAATTTACCTTTGGCACTGCTTTTTTATATACTGTGGGACTCCCGCCTCGGCGACGGGGAATAATTCAGGCATGTGGATCTATGAAAGATACCCCAATACTGGATAAACTCACCTACTCCTACAAATGCCTACAAAACACCGGACCCCAATACCTCAGAAACAGAATCACCCTCCACGTACCGAAATGAAACCTCTGCTCCACCAACCTCCTCCTCGCCTAAAACCAACACATCCGCAGAGCCAGAGCAGGGAAAAGATCCTTCTCCTATATTGCGGCCAAGCCCTGGAATGAGCTCCCCACCAATATCACACGTGCCCCCCTCTCTAAACTCCTTCAGGAAGGCTCTGAAGACCTGGCTCTTTAAATGAAACAGAACTGCTGATTCCCCTCCTACCTCCCAGCGCCATGAGATGCTCACGGGTGAGTAGTGCACTTATAATTCCCTTTATTGATTGATTGACTAATATGTATGAATTTTATCTTTCCATTTTAAATCTGTGTTCTATGACTTACCCGTATGAATTTTATCTCTGTCTATTTTATGGATTTTTTTTTACCAGAATAAAGGTTTGTTTGACTTCGAAAATAAGATAATATAAGCTACCCAATATTAAGTATGAATAAGAATGAAAAATAGGAAACATTCGAAGGGAGCCAGGGTCTCTCTAGGAAGTTACTGAGGACACACACACAGGGTCAATGCATACTGATGGAGGAGGCCCACAGGTGTGTTGATGGACGACCAGTCGGTCTATTCTGAGTGCATACCTGTTTGTGCACTAAAAATATACCAGATGGGAAATCCAACACTTTTTGGTAGATGCCCCGTCGCCCCAGACTTCAAATATTCCCCTTAGTTTTCAACCAGAAGACCATCAGATAATGAAACAACAAAACAGGATTTTTCAAATAAATTTTAATTGCCTACAAAAATACTTACACCAATTAATTGAATGTAAAAATGTGCAATTCACCACCCAGTTGTTAAATCAAAAAGTATAGGTCTCTCAGCTCGAAGTATGACCAGATGTCAGTTTGCTTAGTTAGCACACGGCCTTTATGATACGCTTTCAAGTAAGACTGTACACGAAAACAGCTCATCTAAATCCAACAATGGCCTTTAGTTATTGCCATGAGTCTTTTGTCAGATGATGTTCCACTGTGGTGGCTGCCTACTCTCCGCAAACATGTAGCAGCTTTCTTCCTTAATAATTTCTACTTATTCGGACAGCATTAGTTTCACATCTCGCTGTCCTCCTTTTCTAAGAAATCAGTCAATGTCCCCTGGTCCACAGGAATCGACAAGTACTCCACTCCATCTGCACCCTGTGGAATACAAAAATACATAAGCCCATGAACACATCTACTAAAAATAATTAGGGTAATATTAATATACAAGAGCAAATATAGCCAGACGATCTCCTTTGGCTCAAACCAGTACGGCAAGGCACACTTGAAAGTGATATTTGGAAAATAGAGGCTACAGATCACTTGTACTTTTGGCAAGTTGCTTTTCCCATCTTTTTTTTCTTCTTCAGTGGTTTGCTAATTTTTTTTTAGCTTACATGGGTTTATGGATTGTTACAAAGGAGGATCTAACATTCAATTCAATTGAACTACCCTGAAATGAGTACTTCACCATTATCAGCTAGGTTAAGTTCCCGCAGCATTAGAAGTCCATTCCAATGCACATACATTTATTGTAGATGTCTTCTTTAACAACTTTACAATTTACACTTTTATAAAAGGAATACATACACTTTGTTACAACACTATCAACAGTATCAAAAGACGTGTTTTTTTCAGTATAGCAACTTCTTCAAAACAAGAAATCCCTTTCACATTACATAAATCTAACACATATGCGGCTGTTCATTGACAAGGAGCTTGACACTGAAACCTTTGAACCGCTTGAGTTGTCAGTAATAATACTACTTGTTTCCTAGGCACCATTAATACCAAGGGCACCATTAGTATAATAGTTATCAGCAGTACCCAAGAAAACCAGCAGTTATCACAAGCTTCTGGGGATGAGGGTGAAACATGTTAATCTACTGCACTTCACAGTAGGACCAGACTCTTCCAGAGCTAGAAACATTTTCCGTTTTTAAGATGTGCGGTGACTGAAGATACACATGCTGTGCATCAACTTTAAAGAGTGCTCTCCCTGCCTCATTGGTATTAGGTAGATGATGTAGGTGTGTGGCAAACTGACCATAAAACTGTTTGGCTAACAACTGCCTGCTGGCGGGCTAAGAGAAACAAATGAGTCCTTGATAAGAATATGTTGTGTTAACCAAGAGGACGCTTGGTAGTTGTCAACTACCGTATGTTCCCTAAGAAAGCCATAGTTGTATCTTTCTTATGGTTGGAGGGTGCTTTAGGGTGAGACAGGTAAGATTCTCTTAGATTTATAGTAGCAGGTTTTGGTACAATTGTCTATCCATCTTGCTGTGCCTGCCTTAGAGATGGAATGATGGTAGTGAGTTATTGCAAAGAGTTGGCCAGTCTTGTTAAAGGGCTTGGCCCTGTTCATGTAGTACAAAAGAGTTCTTTTAACTTCTAACATGTGTAGAGCTCTTTCTGTTGCTGTATATAGTTTCAGAAAGAAGACTCAATAGGGTGACTGTGGTGTAAAAGTAATACCACATCGAGGAAAAATTTAGGATTAGTCCACAGAACAGCTCTATGTTTGTAAACCTGAATGAAGGGTTCTTGTAAGGGGAGTGTTTGCAGCTTGCTAATGCATCTGAGGGAAGAAATGGCCACTAAAAATGGTACCTGCCAGGAAAGGAACTGTAGATGGCATGTGTGTAAAGGTTCGAAGGGTGGCTCAGTGAACCTTGTGAGGACTACATTAAGGGTTCACACAAAGGTAAGCAGTATTTGAGATGAAATTAATTTGTACTTGTAACGCGCACTTATTGCCCAACTGGGGTTTCCTGGCGCTGTACGCATACCGCTGTGGAACCCTTCCTGGCTTTTCCCTGTGAAATGTCCACTCCTGGGCACCCTCAAGGTGAAACCACTCATCCCAGCGCTGTTGGGGCAGTTGTGGAGATTAAGCAAGCTATTGCCCAGAGTTGCAGAGTGAGACCCATGATTAGAATAGGCACTGAGGCAAGAATTATCAGGTCCGAGGAAATTGAGCCCAAGACCCGCCGAAGCGGTAATTGAACCCTGGTACCGGGCCAGACCTCTGCATCAAGGTCTGCCGCTCTAACCATTGAGCCACACTTCTCCACAGAAGAAGAGGTATGACGATCATAAGGCACTCCATAAAAGCCTTAACTACTTGGATCCTAAAGAGGGACAAATGTTCCCTGTTTTACAAGTAAACTGCTATGGCAGCTAGGTGAAGCGAGGCCGGACTGCTCACAATTTCAAAGATAGCAGATGATATCCTGGACATTGGCCTTTATGGGTTTGAATTTTTGGAAATGCAGTACTGGACACATCTTTTGCACTTTCCGCATAACAGGCTTATGTGGTGGCCCTTAGAGCTTTTTGCAGAGTAGTAATGCAGCTTTAGATTAGCAAACTGTAGGAAGGTGGATACCCGACTATGGTTACCCCAGATTTTTGCCTTGTGTTTAGCTGGTTTTCGACTTAGTTGGCCTGGGATCCTGCTAATCAGGGCCCCAGGCTATCTGCTCTCTCTTTAAAATGGACTCTATGCACCCTAGGTGCATAACTAAATTGGCTTGGGTCACCTTATCAGCCCCTGTACAGTGTACTATAGGTACCCAGGGCATAGGTGCATCCAAGGCCTACCAGGGGCTGCAGCATATGTTTTGCCACCCCTGGCTGGCTATCCAAACTGACACAACTGGCTGATCACTCAGCTGGGGCAAGGTTGTGTAATCACCCCTTGCTTAGATATAGTATACCTATATCTAAACCTATATCTGGACATATATATACCTATAAGTCACTCCTATGGCAGGCCTTAACAATCCGGGAGGCAGAGTGCTTGGTTTTATGTGAGATGGTGCTCTAGCATGAGCTGAGCCGGTCTGCAGCTGCCGGGACCAATTCCCTCAGCTGTTCCGGGATATTGCCATACCATATACTCTTAAGTGCATTATAATCCTCGCGGTTATTTGCTAACTTTGGTTTGG
Organism: Lissotriton vulgaris; assembly: GCF_964263255.1. Classification (NCBI taxonomy): domain Eukaryota; kingdom Metazoa; phylum Chordata; class Amphibia; order Caudata; family Salamandridae; genus Lissotriton; species Lissotriton vulgaris. The sequence continues at coordinate 389,127,480 of NC_141687.1, forward strand.
CTTTATCAAAACATGTCGTGTAAGGTGTCATACGCTTTGGAATACTACCCCCCCTCGCCAGTCCCGGCGACGGGGGTAGCATTCCACCCTTCTAGAGGACGAAGACATGTTACTTTGCTTAAACGCGGTTAAATCTAACCAAAGCCCCAGCATCACAAAATGGATGCTGCTGCCACAGACAGGAGTCTGGCCTCATGCTGCTGACCGAAACTCCGGCAGGGGAGGCCTGGACAATAGATATCCTGTCACAGGGAGGTGTCACACCACCCTAGACAGGAGATAGTTGGTTGTAGCAAGGAGGGTTGAATGAAACTAGACACTGCCTGGGGAGCACAAGGCTTCCCATGCATAGTCCAGTTCAAACCGGTGCTGGGGCACTCCAGCCCCAGCTCTGGCGCGAAACTGGACAAAGGGAAAGGGGTGTAACCACCCCCTTCCTGGGTCCCACCCATGGGAGGGACCTAGCAGGTAATCCAGCCCCTTGATTTGGAATAAAGGTAGGAGCTGTGCAGATGCACATCAGATTATCCTGACTGAAACTTATGAAACGAAACTCTGGACCCTTTGACATACCACTCGACGTGGAAGATTGAAGAATCTCCCTTGTGGTCAAGGAGTGACCACCCTGTGCAAATAGGCACCATCCAGCGCCTCACCGTTTGCTTTGTTGCATTTCCCGCCGGAACTCGAGCAACAGAGATCGACAAGACCCAGCGTTCCCGCCTTCCAACAGCCTGATCCACAGTCCCAGCGAGTCTGAGACCCGTGGAGGCGACCTGAAGCGTGGGGCCGGCCATCTTGGAAAAACTACGAAGTGCTGACCGTGCAGCTCCCAAGGCTCCCTCGACGCTGTGCATTGGGGTTTGAGAAGCCCCAGCCCCGAGCAGCCTTTGCACCAAAGCTCTCCCCTCTGCACTCACCGAGTGCTGCGTGGGGCCCTTTTGCATTTTTCTGCTCGACGCGTTGGTCCGGTCGCTTGCCCGTTGGCTAGCGGCCCCAGTACCGACGAACTTTTGAATTTGCTCTGCTAGTCTGGTTGCTCCAGACTGGCCCTCGCTATCCTGAAAAGGAGCACTCGCTCTGACCTTGCTGGTCCGAGTAAGAAGCGATCTTCGAATCCTGCGTGGGTTGCATTTGCCAAGGTCTGTTTGCTCCAACCCGGAAGCCGACACCGCCGACAGTGAGAGCCTTCGTGGGACAGCTCGTGAACCATTCCTGGACATCCTCGGTGCCCCAGAGTCCATGTGGCAGGGGAGACAAGCTTCTCGACAACCACCTGATTGCGCCCGACATTGCCTGGTTCCTTCCTGGTTCCACACTGGTCACTGCTGAGTGACCCAGACTCTGTCCCCTCTGCTTTCAGGTACTCTACATCTTCGATCCACCCTTGGATCACACCGGACACTTTTCTTCTGGCCGCCTGCAGCATCTTCATCTCCAGGCTCCATAGATCTACACGACGAAACCAGACTCGACTTTGCACCTGTGCACCCGCTTCCTGTGGGTGGGGTAGCTCTTGAACGCCGGTGCTCCTGTAGTGGTTTACACCTCTAGTGTCTAAGTCTAAAGTTTTGTATTTCTAGTCCAGTCGGAAGACTCCTAACACTGTAACTCGATAACTTTTACGTACCATAGACTTTGCATTGGTGTATGCGTGTGCTCTTAGCGCTGCACCCGAATCCCGCGGGCTTTTCCCGACTTCATCACTGCTAGTCCCAAGTAGTCCCAGCGATTCCCAAGGCCCTAGGCCTTACCACTGTTCGAATAGTGATACTTATACCACTTTTTTAATATATGGTTTGAGTGGCCCCTGGCCTCATCCATAATTGTGCAACTTTCATATGTTTAACTGTGCTTTTGTTTAAACGCTTGTGCTTCTATACTCATAAAGAGTACAGAGGATTATTCTAGTAATAAATACATATATTTTTATAATATATAACTTGTGTGGTGTCCTTTCATTTGATATTACAGGATTACATTTGGTAAAACAGCTGGCTTCACATGCCCTCTTGAGTTTAGCCTGAAGGCTGCTTAGTCCATGCTACCCCTAGGATAGCTTGTCTATAAGGTTGACTTACAACCACCACCATAAGGGATTGTTTGGACTGATACAAGGTGCCCCCAGAATTGGAGACATCATATATCAGGCCAACTTCTCACACAAACTCTAGGACTTGGGTTTCAGATCACTAGGTTGAGCTGTTTGTGGTCTAGGTGGCTAATTGGGCTTGACTGTGTGAGAAGGTATGGCCTGATCAGCCGCTCTCGCAGGGCTGATGAACATTTCCAGGAGCATAGAGTACATGGGCTGCCTGGCCCAAGGGACAGCCACCAGGATCAACATCAGTGACACCTGTCGCATTTTCTACACCACGTACAGGAGGAGTGGAAGAAGAGAAAAAGCATTGGTAAAGATCCCTGATCAGTTAATCTATAGTGCATTGCCCATGGACTGTTGGTGTGGGTACCTGGAGGTGAGTCTTGGGCATTGTGTGTTTTTGGGGTTGGAAGAAATATTGTTGGGAATCACTGTGTAGGACTTGCCGGTGGAGTTCCTACTTGTGAATGTGGTAATGTGCCCTGCTGAGCAGGTATGCAAAGCCAACCCCACAGAAGATGTTCCACTAGGAGTTGTAAGTTATAGTGAATCGCTCAATTCCAGATCCCCTTTGATGTGAGAATGGATATACGTGGTGGTAACACAGAACTACTGCTCAGACGTAATTAAGCATTATGGATTATGAAATTGAGGGCAGTAGAACTTGGTTTGAATATTGGGAGTGAGTTACAGTACTTTCTTGGACAATGACTTGATCATTCTTTGTATATGTCAAGTAACTCTGAATTTAGTGGTCTTTAAGATAAAGATAGAGAGGAATGAGAAGTAGTAACGGACAATATAATGGTTCTTTCTTCACTTATGTAGAGTATGAGACAATATATTCATAGAGTAGGTTGTTTGTCTGTTAACCTATCTTTGATGAATATACAATACTGTTCAAATGTTGATGAATTATATATTCAATGATATCCCTAGTACTGTTAATTTTGTAATAGGATACTCTTTTTGTAATGTTATTCCATTGACCATGAATCATACATTGTGTGGATCTTGTTATTAATTTTGTAATTCTAAAAGACCATGAATCTAATGTATGTATCTCGCTACTTTTGTAACTGTGACCAATATCGGAGTATTCAGTAATTACATTTTTTCTTACGTTATACTCTCTTTCTGTTACACTTTCTAATTCTGTTAAATCTTTTATTTTGTTTTATGTCTATACTCTGGGCTTATCTGTTTTTGACTTTAACCCTTGCTAACCATTCCCTTCATTTATCGTGTTATTATTTAGGTATTGCCTATTCAGTTTACCACCTAGATACTTTCATTACTAATATTTTGAATAGTATAACAATATTAAGAACTTAGTTTTATGACTGATATAGTCAATGATGTCTTCTGATTATGTTTGATATATGGCTTATTCGAACCATGTACTCGATTATACTGATCACTACAAGATGGCACCTATACGTTCAGCACGTCACTTAGATGACGATTGTGACGCTTGCTATAACGAGATTTAGATTTTCGAGATGCGGATATGGTTATTAGGTTTGAGATGGATATATAAGTATATTGCTTTTATCAATAGACTTGGGAGTAACTTATGTCCTTGAACAGATTTTGACTGAAATAGTCATATACACTTTCTGATTATGTTTGAAATATGGTCTACACGAACTACGTACTCTATTAAACTGATCACTACAAGATGGCATCGATTTAATATACGTACGGTACGCTATTAAGTAGAGGAGTGTGACGTTAGTAATCTTGAGATTTTTATTGCCGAGACGCGGAAATGGTCAAGATGTTTGTGATGGATACATATTGATATCGATTTTACCGTTAGACATTGTAGTAGCTTATGTACTTGGGCATCTATTGAATGCTCCACAGTTTAACCACAGTTTAATAGTTGCGTATTTGATTATATTTACAAATTTTTTAAGCTTATCTACTTACGGACCACTCCAAGATGGCTACGGTCTTTAAAAACGTATATATAGCAACGTTAAGATGGCGCTTATGGTGCATGTCATCGAGGGAATAGGACTTAAGTAGTGTGGCTCACTGGTTAGAGGCGGCAGACCCGAGAGCAGAGGACGGCCCGGGACCAGGGTTCGATTCCCGGCGCGGCAGGTTTCTGGACCAGGGTCAGCGGACTCGATAATTCTCTCGCCTCGGTGCCCACTCTGATCAGCGATCACACTCGGCAACTCTGGGCATTAGCTTGCCTCATCTTCACTAACGGCCCCACCAGACCGCCGGGGATGCCTGGTCTCACCCTGGAGATACCCATTAAGGGACCATCTCTCAGGGAAGCCAGGAAGGGTTTCGCAGCGGTCGAAGCGCCTTGGGACCCTACGGGTAAGTAGTGCGCTATATAAATGCCTATAAATACATACATATACATACCGGGATGCAGTAATCCATACAGGTACGGAGATGATAGTTAAAAGATTAGGATACGAGATTTAATGGGGAATGGAGGCGTATTGTGGTTATACTTTGTTATAGTCCGACTATACAGGACTCATTTTCAGTTTTTTCTGGAATGATTTAACACTTATTTTAGTTTACTACACCGAACGGTTGACTTGCGGTTCCATTTGTTTTTTTTTTGTTTTATTTCACGTAGGTCACAAACTTGTGACTTGCTGTTATTCTAATTTTGCATCTTACTTCGAATTTATTTGAAGCTTGCTGATGAGATACTTCTCTCAGCCCTGGAACGCAAAACCTAAGGTGAGATTATTTTATACCCTCACCATTGATACTTTTTTAATGTGTTTGGGGTGTCTCATTTGCTTATTTGCGGTCCTATCTCACTTCAGTTCATAAATACCTTAGCTCGACCTTACATTATCATTTTGGACACAGTATTCGGTTCTCGTTAAGAATAAGTGAGCAAGGCACAAGGTGAATAAAGTCAGACATTCAGGTATATCAGACCAATTGCTAGGTTTGTTCAGGTAATATTATTTATTTTACGTTGTATGTTTTTCGCACTTTAGGTTTTCGTCCTTTAAGAACGCACACATTTTTGAGATTCTTTCATTTATTACTTATCGAAAGAGACAATTATTAGATGATTGGTTTGCTTTTGCGTTTAATTGTCTATGCCCTCAGATATTCACGTAAGGGGTTATATGATATTACCTTTTCATTTTCTCACTGGACTTTGGCATTATTGTTTCTTGTATCTGACTCTTTTTGTATTTGACTTTTTTCTGCTCTCTAGTTATCACGATTTTGGTGCCTCCCCTTCTTTCTTACTGGACTGTGGTTATAACGCTTTCTTTTCATACTGGACTTTGGATATAACTCTGTGGTGGATTGCTCTCACTCTCTTTTTATAATAGTGGGTTAAAACTGTGATAACCCACTTTCAGTCTGATATAGATATAGAATGGTTAAATAATTTGTGTTTCCTCTTGGGATTTCAGCCCTGAAGAAGTCATCCATGCATTATATTGCACAACGAAACCCGTGTTGGCTGTTTCTTCTGTGTATTTGAACATCTAGCTGTGCCTAGAAAAGTTTTCTTGGTTCTACATTGTGGATTGGGAAGATTGAATAAAGACATTGACCTTGGATCAAGAATCTGTTGGACTTTCTCAATATATTATGGACTACTAAGTTTACCAATTGAGGGCTCAAGGATGTTTTTTGAACATTTATAGTACAGTACTGGACAGCTATTTGGAAGGTGTTGTCAGAAGTGATAGAAAGACTAATAGAGCTCTCTGTTAGTATAATTTTACTGCGCATCCAAGACTTGTCCGTGGGAGGGGGGGTGTGTAGGGGGGAGGTGGAGAGAAAGGGATGGGGGGGGGGGGAGAACCTGAAGCAAATGCAATTTAGTGGTCATCAGTATGTTACTAGCTAAAAGAGACCTAGCAAGCCACTGGCCTCCCAGGATGAAATGGTGTGCTAAGTTGGAAGACCCCATTTATTTGGCCAGGGACTGTCGACGTAAACACACTAAGTTAAGGGGCAGTGGTGGACTTACTCCGGGCTTTGAAGTGATAGCAGTGGTTGATGTGACAACGTTTGCAATATCTCCCCCATGCTGGGCATATTCTAGGCTGAAGTTGGGCAGTCCACGCTTGATATGTTTTTTATGTACGGTTATCAACTTATAAGTTATAGAAAAAATCCAGTTTTAGTCAGTCCCCAGACTTCCAATAAACTCTGAGACAGAAGTGTGGTAGGATAACATCTGAACTTTTAGCAACCAGACAGTGGATACACACAAATTGTTTAAGCATTCTGTTTCCCTCTTTTTAAACACACTCAAAATTTCATATGAAAACCCCCCAGTAAACCTGTCATGCAGAGCTTTACACTCCAGGAGGATCCAACACCGATGTCAACAAGAGGCCCATTATGATGGAATCTGTCTGGCTGGGTTGGGGATGAGACTGGGGAGTAAACAATAGAAGAGTGAAGGCATGGGATTTAGCTAAATCTGCCTGTGACAGGGAAGGCCTCTCTGAAGGTAATCAAGTCCTTCGGTGCAGCCCATAGGGGCCATCCTCTTAAGGGCACACCAACACCTCCACACACCCAAGGCCAGTAGTTCCCAAACTAAGCACCACTGCACCCCCGTGCACCAACAAAACCAGTCAGGGGCACTGTGGTCACACTTGCTGAGCAGAGTCCTTTATGAACTACACAGATCTCTGGAGTGCAGGCCAGGTGTACAGAGTCTAATGCATGTTATTTGGTGCACTTTCTGCCTCTTAGCGACAAACCGGCAAGCAGGAGGCGTAAAAGCAGGCAATCTTCCTGTCCATTAAGCCTCAGCAAATTTCCCTGGCTTTTTCACCACAAGAGGCGGTGCTGTCTGTTACGAGGTGCTGTGGTCCCTCTACTGAAGTCAAGGTAAGAACATATTTGTTTTATTTACAATACTCACACTATGTTGGCTCTCTCCTGGTAGTTACATTTCTGAAACGCTATATTCGTGGCTGCACAGGCGAAGTTCTGTTTGAGGCTTAACGCAACTGTTAGGAGCGCCGCTAAGTGTTTATTACACGGTTGCTTGCTGCACTGCATATCCCTGATCCTTTGAGGCTATTATCACAAGAACCCACCGAAACGCGTCGACGCCATTCCTGGTATAATTCAAGACTCCAACATCGATGTTGATGTACCGACGCTGTAGTAGCAAAATATCGATGTAACCACAACGGAGCCCGAATATGCAATCTGTATTTATCAATGTTATGGTGTACTTGTTCTGTCTTCAACCTCAATTGTGCAGATTAGTCAGCCCAACAATATGGTTCTTTTACAGTGTTTTCAAAATAAATGAATTTTAAAATTTTCAATTTCTTGATGTTGTATATAATTGTATTCTTGGTATTGGAAGGTATGTTTAAGTAATTCTGCCTCAAGGGAATTTCTGATATCTTGGTTGGACGACACTGTAGTCCTCCCAGCGGATATCAGTTAGCTGTTCTGGGGGCTGGTCATATGAACTGCCTGGATCGGAAAGGTGTGTGGGCACCCGTCAGGTAACGGGTGGAGGCAGAGGAGGTAGTGTGCTTAAGTGTGGTGGTGGTGGAGGTAGAAAATATAGGAAAGAGCTGGTGTCCCTGTGGTTTCTTGGCACTGGCGATACAAAAGGGGATGATGGACGGAGCGTTTGAGCAAATCAATCTCACCCCCAGTCCTTGGTAGCATGTTTCCGGTCCAGGGAAGGCATGGCTTGGTAGTTCGGGCTGGACTGTTCCCATGAGGCACAGGGTCAGACTGATTTGCATATGGCCATGTCTGAAATGGGGTGACAGAGTGGGCTAAAGAACGGTGATGGATTAAACCCAGATCAGTTGACTGGGGGTGAGTGCTTGTATTGTCAATGCTCTGTCTATCATTTCCTTTAGTTTTTCTTTGTTCGCCATAAGTTGGCAGGGTATGCTCAGACGTGAGTCCCTTGCTCACTTTGCCACTGGATTCAAGCAAGCCGGGCTGAAGACGGCTGAAATGCCAGAAACCGGTCCTTGGTAGCTTGTTTCCAGTCCATGGAAGGCATGGCTTGGTAGTTCGGGCTGGACTGTTCCCATGAGGCACAGGGTCAGACTGATTTGCATATGGCCATGTCTGAACTGGGGTGGCAGAGTGGGCTAAAGAATGGTGATGGATTAAACTCAGATCAGTTGACTGGGGGTGAGTACTTGTATTATCAACGCTCCGTCCATCATTTCCTTTGGTTTTCCTTCTTGGCACTGGCTCCATAGGAGCATCCAGTGAGGGTTATTCGAAGGCAAGCCTTTTGTTGCAAGGCATTCCTCTTACTGTTTGAGCTGTAGTGGTTTCGACATGGAAATTACCAGTGACAAAGTATATAAAGAGACGCTTCTGTCTTGGGTCTCTGTAGTATCGTTGCCTCCGACCCAAGGATCTAGCTAGTGATGTTTTGTTGTCCTTGTAACTTCTCAGAAGGAAAGTGGGGAGGCTGACACAAGGACCGCTTGGGCTTCTTGTGCTTCTTTTTAGATTTGGACTTACCTGAAGACTTAGATCGCGACAGCAACCTGTCTCAGGAACAGGTCTGTCTCTTGAAATTTGAGTGGCCTTTACTCAATTTCCTTTGGTGTTCGACTATGTACAACTTGGCTTCAAGGTGCCGGATCGACTTTCCATGCATCAGGGCACATTCCTCACACGACTGAGTCATGACCTGACCCTAAACACCAGAGACACATCTCATGGGGTCTGTCACAGACATTTGTTTGCAATAGTGTCTATAGGGCTTAGCCCTGTAGTTTTAAGAGAGCAAATATTCTCTTGCACACTGGAAAGAAAATTTGTATAGGTGAGGAAATATCCATCAGAAAATTCTTGCCTTTTTGCTACTACTAAACATGACACTGAGCTGCTCGAAAAGTTGCTGCAAATACATGATCATGTAGCACCAGAAATTTCAAAAGACATGTTTAACAGCTGCAAGCACAGAGTATGCCACTACCACCAGACTCACCTTCTTTGTCCGGATGAGTTTGTGGTCCCTGAACTCCGTCAGCTGAGCTCTCAGGGTCAGATCGCTGTTTACTAGAAAAGCCTCACGACACTGCTGATAGAAATCTTGAAAAGATAGACCTGTGTGGGAGATGACAAGTTACATTATAAAGGTCATTTAAACTCTTATATGTTTTACGTTGGCTCAAATAGGAAACAACGGTTGCTTACAGTTTTACTGTTGCTTTTACTCTCGTCTACAGTATTGTGGACCTCCACTCCACTGCTTTAATTTATAACTCCCATACAGCTCCGAACCAACGCAAGCTTGCCACCATATTTATATACATGATTGGCACAGTTGTTACTGGTCTCTTTTTACCTTTTAAGTGTGCTGAGCAATACAGAAAATTACTGTGTTTTGCAAAGTTCTGGTGGAAATTTCCTTGTACCAGAGAGGCTGTTACCATGGAGATTTGGCATGAAACATGAGGAGAACTTCCGGAGTTCTGCATAAGCATGGATGCTTTTAACTTGTCTGGCTGCCAGGTTAGATCCAGCACAACTATACCCTCAATTCCCATTCATGAACATGAGCAGTTGCAGTTATTTTATGAGAAAGCATGAAGCCTCCTCTATTCAAGAAGCAGAGTCTAGAATTCGAGTGTACCAACTAATCATAAAATCATGCACCATATTAAGAATGTCTCTTGGAATCTGTTATTCCTAACTTTACATTTCTTGAAATATTCTGACCAGATCCTAAAGAGCTGTACAACAATAATCCATATGGTGCCCCTTGCCAGCAAATTCCACATATAATAGTTGAATAAAAAAACACATGCTCTATTTTGATCAGAGGAGGGGAGTTGAAACAGAAAAGATACCACGTAGAACACTGGTCTGGAATAAGAGAGAACGGCAGCAAAGGGTAAGTTTTGACAGTCTACGGAAGAGATGTGAGACAAAAAGAACAGAGCACAGGTTATTATTCACACGTGTGGAAAAGTACCCCCTTTTGACATGGTCAACCCCATTTTTTGCCTGGTATTTGATGTAACCTTGACTGAAGTGCACTGTGTTCCTGCTAACCAAGTCGCCAGTGTTCTTTCCCCAAAACAAGGTTCCACAATTGGAAAGGCCTTTAGCACCCCTGTAAGTCCCTAGTAAATTGTACCCCTGGTACATAGGGCATGGATACTAAAGAGGGTCCCTAAAGGCTGCAGCATGTATTGTGCCACCCTAATGCACCCACCACCAAACTCATGCAGACTGCCATTGCAGGTTGCGTGAAATGGTGCATACAAAAGTGAAAACTCGACATGGCACGCACCCTGTCGCCATGCCCACTGACACTGCATGCAATATTTGTAAGTCACCCCTGCAGCAGGTCTTAAAGCCCTAAAGCAGGGTTCATTATATCACATGAGAGGACATATCTGCATGAGCAGATATGCCTGTGTGCTGTCTAGCCCAATTGCTATAGTACAAGTGAACAGGGAAGCCATCTTGAGTACATGTCCTGGGCACTGGTCATTACGAGTTCCCCATCTACATGAGGGCTTCATTGAAACCTATGCTGCTTGGTACCAAACACCTTGTCTTGATAAATCTGTACTGATACCAGTACTAGATGTATTATGACACGCACCCAGCTTAGAGGTATCCACTGCAAACACACCAATCGCTAGTGTGCTGTCTGACTGTCATTCACCGAGGGGGTTCTGACCTCCTGGAGCTGAGAGCCTTCACTCTCGGAGGTCAGAAACAATGCCTGCTCTGGCCGGAGGTGTTGGCACTTCCTCCAAGTAGGGTGGCTAGTAAACATCATATCAAGGTAGGAGGCTGCAAAGGCCTTTGCCGCCTTTGATATGCAGCCCCAGCTTCCCCCAGACAGGGCTGCCACCCCCTGTCCAGGGCCCATTGGCACCAGGAAAAGATGGGAAAATTAGCTAGTCAGGAGGCGTATTCACTACCAGGCTAGTTACACTCCTAAGGTGAGCTACCTGAAGTGAACACAAAATGTAGAATTCCACCATCTTGGTTTTTGGTGAAATTAGATACATTGGGTCAGGATTATGACCACTCCCCACAGGAAGTGGTCATATAGGGGTTGTTGGCACCCCAAAGATAAGTGACCCATTGGTTACTACTTAACATTCCCCTTAACGCCCCTAAATTGAGTATTTAGGTGGCAACCCTGACACCAAGAACTCAGATTAAGGAATATAAAATCGATATCATATAATGTTGACCTAATGTATCCAATATATTAATATGCCATCTTACGAATCCCTTGTAAATACACTTGAATCCTGCATACATTGAGAATCGGGCCTAAACCAAACTGACGCCATTTTGGTGTACATGTCTGAGATTCAGGCAGCAGTAATGTGCTGTCCTTCAGCACGTTACTGCTGTCAGCCGAGTTACATAGACAGCTGAATTCCTGTTATTCTCCCACTGTTCTGAGGCCCAAGGTTGCATCTGGTTTCAGAATTGATAAGCACATTCCTGGAGGCGCCGTGCGTACCCTCCCAAAGCTCCAAGACGAAAGAAAGTCGCCCTTCCTGACCTGCCCAGTAACGAATAGCTAAGCTTTGAACTAATCATGTGTGCCATATATGGTTTCTTCCTGGAGCGAAGGGGCCAAGTGGCGTTCTTCCTTTTCAAGTGATTATGTGTGTCGAACTGAAAGTATATAATTGACCTGTTTGAATATTCTATTCTATTCTATTCAGGGTTTGGTGAAGCGCAACAGCAGTCTACTTGTCACACTGACTGGGAGTTGGACGGGGAGGCTCCTCTGCGCAGAGTCCATTTAGAATAAATGTTTGGAACTTCTTCACTGCCAACTGACTGATTATTATTTGCTAATTGGTATTGGGGCTATTGGAGGGTATGGCTCTATTAGACTTATTTTTTTAGTACAACAGTTTGGGGGCTCGTCCGGGATTCCGCGTTGGGGTTGTCCTCCCGTACTACGGGGTGAAATTAGGACATTAGGGGGTGCGCTCTGGTCGAGGGGGTGGACTGGGTAATAATTCTGGCTGAACTCCGCTCTCGCGATTAGGGAGCCCCAACTGCTAGTGACCCCTCGCCGGGATCCTATGAGGTGAAACCTGGGAACTGACTGTGCTGGTCTTCAGGAGCTAGCAGTGGAGAACTCGCAATCAGACCTGAGTGCACCATGTGAGTGAATTGTATTGTATGTATTTAGACGTCTTTGGAACAAGCACTTTGGAGAAGCGGCTTAAGTATTGTATGTATACCGACGTCATTGGAACAGGCCCTTTTGAAGAAGTGGCTTATGGAAACAGTTAACTGTATTTGGAAAGTAGTGGTCGGCGAGCCACAGGGAATCTGGGGGTCTGACGTGGCAGCAGAGTGGCTGCACGGGTGGATGCCCCACAGACTTGTTTGGTGATATTTGAGCCAACATCGGACGCCTTAGTGTTGCACGGAGAGTTCTCACTCGGCCGGGTTCTCTTCGGAAAAGCCCTAGGAGCAACTGGGTGAGCCTGGGTTCTGGAGCCACGCGCCCAGCCACCCGGCCCAACCAGCACAGGACTATGGGATGGTCTGTAAGAGGGTTCGTGGTTCGCCTGTCTGATGATCCCAGGGCAGTCTTTGGACTGTCTCTTTTGTGAACAGTTGTTGGTCTGGAATACGGCGTGATCGATTCCCCGAACAGGAGTCGACTGGCTCTGTTCGATTAGGTTAGTACAACACAGATTCAACAGACACAAGAAGAAGAGGACAAAGCAGAGCAGAGAAAGCGAGAACTGAGGGCTAGCTGTAGACCTTTTAATGCCAAACCATGCCTACCAGCACCTGTCCCGACAATCGAGACAAACCAACTCATCCTGCTGCTGTGCATCTACCAAGAACCCCGGTGGGCTGTCAGCACTTTGCAACCTTACAGCAAACTCCCTTGGAGTAGAGGAGTTACTCCCCTGCAACTTGCAGGCTCCAAACAGCAGTCTACCATTCTGCTGCCCCCTTTTTACACCGACGCAGCAGCCGCCCAGGAAGAGTTCTCTGTGTTCCAGAAGGTCAGACCAGTCTCCGCATCAAGTGAGAAGACGCCAGGACCAACCAGAGCCACACAGCACTAATACCTGGGCATCGGACCCCTTGCGGCAACCAAAGCCTGTTTGAATCGAATCCAGACTTCAACAACTCCAAGACCGAGCAGCCATCGAGGGACGTCAGCACTGAGGAGACCCACTTCGAGAGTGGCCTTTTGTCCCCTCACCCGATGAGACAGACAGCCGCGAGTGCCCGTGACGTAATAGATCAGCCGATCTAACTCCTCTGCATCCGAGCGCTCCAACCCGGTTTTCTGAGAATGAACTGTGCTTCCGTGCTCCCAGGGCACTCAAAAACCGAGCCTCCCCGTAGTGATGTATAGAATTTTAGGACCCTAGTGTAATTTTGTTTGTGTTCCCCTGATGAGGGGTGTGCTGTGGAATTCTTATAGCAGGTTGGACTGTTAGAGTCCGCATGACATATTGTACTAATTGTCTATGGATTTTAATTAATTGTTTTAGCTGAGCTAATAGTTCTGGAGCTGTCATTTGTTCAATGGCAGGATGTGGTGTATAGCTGGCTAGTACCGGCCATGTCGCTCCAGGTCTGCCTAGTGGACAGGGCCTGGTAATGTGATTTTGATGTTGTAGGGCGCCTTTAAACCAGAGCTGATGCTCTTGGTAAGTTAGTGGAATTTCAATGTCCTCGTAAGGAAAGTATTCCTTGGATGATCCTCTATCTTATAGAAGTGGAACACATGTGTTGTTGGATTTGCTTGTTGAAAGATAATCCATGAATAGAATACCTCTGTCTGCCGATATTCATGTGCCTCTATGACAAAAATTACCCTACCACCTTTTGCTGTTAAGCCCTATTCTATGAGCTTTATAGCTATTGTTTTCCTTACGTTTTTTGGGATGATTATAGCATCCACACCGTCTTATTGAAAACCTGTAGTGTCAAGACCTGGCTGGTTTGCATTTACTGCAGTTCCACTTTCCCTAGGATTATCCTCGTCGGTATCCGACATTTTGTTGAAAGTCTTGCTGAGCAAGTTTCAAGGAAATAAAGATAAGGTGCACAATATTTTGGAACACTGTATCCTTCAACGTTGAACAAACCAAAAACGTAAAAAATAGGATTTTTCGTCCAACTCAGTTATGGCGGATATTTTATCCTTTAACCCACTCCAGACGTCTATTGGAGTATTTTACGGGATAAAGGGGTCTCTGTGAAAAGCACGACTGAGTTACTCTAGTATCTAGCGTTACATTAGTGCCTTACCAAACGTTTGGCGCCATGTAGTGTAGTTCCTATATTACCAATAGGCTCTGCGCATTGGAATAATATATCCCATAGATGTGACGTAGGTCTCTATCGAACATATTAGACTTAATTGAGAGTGCCAGCTAGCTCAGAGGTCACTAGAAACCTTCTCGAGTTCACAAGAAGGTTTTTAGTTTCTGACAACCGCATAAACATGACAACTTTGTTTCCCCAAGATAAAACTGATCTACAGAATCGTGGAAACAATAGATAGAAATTTTACTCATTCGTGCATGCTTCGTTTCATCAGAGGTGCAGAGAACTAGAGAGACGGGTGTTTTCAATGAAAGTGTTTATTGAACAGTCTTCTTTCTCATGCAGAAGAAATGAACTGCTACAATCGTAATACTGGTTGCAAAGTATAATGCGTACAGTAAGAAGAGTAGAATAAAATAATACTGTAAGAGCATTGTATGGTTCCTAGACCATAGAGGAATACATACATAAATAACAAAGGCTAAAAAGTACTCAACTGGTGCTTCTTAGATACGCCTACCCCGATGTACCTAACCTAAGCCTGGTACGAGGGAAGAAGTAAGTGAGGTGTAGCATACATTTAGTATTATTTGCCAAGAATCTATCCAAGATTTCTCTTAGGGTCTAATCAGCTCCCTATCTTGGTTTAGATTGAAGACCGTCAATCTCAGGACTCCATTTCCCAACAACCAGCAAGGGTAGCTTGGAAACACTGGAGCTGGATTTCTCTGCAAGAGAAAAGACAGATCTCTCTCAGTGCGTCTGCTGGAGGGTCGGCTTCCTTCAGCACTCGCTGTAGCAGGATGCGTCAGGCAAGTAGATAGTCGAACTGCTCCAAACCAATGTGTGTTTGCTATGGCAAGTGTGGGCATATTTCTACCTTGAAGGTGCCAAGTTTGACGTATAGTTGGACATAATAACGTCATCAAAGAGTCTCAGTTCTTTGAAAACTCCATAATTTCTTGGATAAATCAATATGCAAGCAAGGGGAAGTCCCTAGCCGCTGAAGCAGAGTTTTCCAAGAAATCGTTGTGGATTTTCTGAACTAGTGGAAGTAGCCCTGCCGTATTTGGACTGCATGAGCTATGTCTAAATATGGTTATGATTTCTATGCCTATATAAGGATATGGTGATTCATACCTATATAAGGGCATGAATCGGGAAAATTACACTAGGGTCCTAAAATGCTATACAACAGTGGGAGCTGCTGGACTTGTCTCGAAGTCTCCCTCTGGGCCTGTTTCTAGGTGCCCCACTCTCTCTCCTTGGGTGTAGCGCGCAAAGCTACCAACCCGACCAGTACCTCCGAACCCCGACGCTCCAGGGCAAGTAAAGACTAACTGCTGGTGGTTCTTTGGACCTTGGCCCCCAACCACCTAAAGTCCTGTAGGGGACCCCCAGAAACCTATTGCAAGTAACTGTTTGCAGTATATGCCTTTTTCCCTATAGGAAAGCATTGCTGTGTAAAGACGCATTTAAGTGAAAATGTAACCTACTGTAAAAATCAATATTTCGAAAAAGACTTACTTGATCCCAAAGTTTTTGATGTTGAAATTTATACAAAAATACTTGTTGTTTTTCTGAATTGGTCTGGGATTTATTTTTGTGTGTATCTCATTTATTGCCTCAGTAAGTACAACAAATGCTTAGCACTACCTTCTGATGAGCCTAAACTGCTCACCCACACTACCACAAAAGAGATCCTTTAGGTTTGTAAACTTGTGCATCTGTAAACCAATAAAGGTTGCCTGGACTCTCAGCACAGTGTAACTCGTTTTGGTGCACTGCATAGAGAGCCAGCTTCCTACAACCCGTACACAATTTCAGTCAAAGTTTGAAATGAATTGCTTGAGAGGTTCGAAAGTAATTATAGCATAACACTTTTGGAGGTGTGCACTCAAAAACCCCAGGTTGTCATGTTCAAATCTCCAACCCAAACAGCTAGACATAATTAAACTAAATTTGGCACATAGACATACCTTCTAGTGGTTTGTTGTAAATAGGATCAGTGTTTTGGAAGCTATTTATAAATTTAAAACACCCTCACTCCATGCCTTGAAGAGTTAAACTGCTGCAGATACGTACTGGCAGGACAAGAGTATACATTTGCCTGGGAAAAACATGAACATTTTCAATATCCTTGTGGATTACTATCATGTAGTGTTTTTTAAATCATCTTTACTGGTATTTCAATTATGTTGGACAAACAATTGTGCAGTGATGGAAAGCATTTGACATGAGCCTGCACAACACAGCATACAATGTTTCAGTACAAGTTGTTGTCATCTGTAATAACATTCATACACTTAGTTGCACTAAGCAGTATGTTAGTCATAAATTTGAGCCATAAATAATCTCAATTTTTTTAGATGAAGCAAGAAGTAAAGTAAGAATACACTTTAAACGTAAACCGTTAATGTAGCAGGCGGGAAGGAGGATAGCATAATTTGTAGTGTTAAGGCAAAGATGCCATCTGGGTTTTGCCTCATAGAGTGAGCATAAGTACACCTTCAATAATGGCGTTTCAATTATAAAGAAGGTCAGGTTTAGAGTGTGATCACAGGTATTGAATGGTTGCGGTGTCCTCAGGTGCATGTTTTTTGTTTTTTTTCTAAAAGACGCAAGAGGTTTTTGGGTAGGCTGGTATTCTATCTTAATATCAGTTGAAAAATATTGTGGCACCAAAATATTGTGTCAAAATGGAATTCAGAAGGTTAGCATTGTTCATAGAGGTTTTTTTCGATTTGAGTGAGAAAGTGTACTATTTCTGACAGTTCTCTCTGCTCTGACAGGGGGTGGAGGTAATGACCTCTAGTCACTACTTGGAAACCCTTTTTGGGTAGCTGTTGCGCCCTATAAATTGAAATTGAAAATTGGAAGGCTTCCCATTCGGCTAGTGAGGAGGTTGTATGGTAATTTTCCTCTATATTGTTAAGAATACTTTTGTCCAGTGTGCTGAGAAATGCTGAATCTTTGAGCCTGAAGGAATCATGTTGGAGTGGGAGGTTGACTTTACCTTAAGTCCAGCCAATTAACAATGGGGTGTGGTAAGAGATGCGTAGGTAGTCAGACAAAGGGATAAAATCCGACAATCCAATCTTACATAGAGGTCGTGTGAAAGCGATTAAAAAAAGTTTATTCTAAGCCAGGATCTCATAGCCTCCATTTATCCATCATTTTTCGAGCCAGCGGGTTAGCACTTTAGCATTGTGAGTCACCTGGGCTTGTGGGTATGACTTATCCAATATGACGTATAGGAAACAAAAGCACACAATTACATTACCAATCCCACCCAGTATCAATGGAATATGTATCTTTTTTTTGCAAGTTGCTGAAACATTATGCTCAGGAATGCACAATCTTTCATGTTTGGGTGTAGATGCTTGCGTGTATGCAGGCAATATAGTGTAAAGGTCTTGTACTTTCCATGGCATTTCTGAAGACTAGTCCTCTCTGCCAAAGTTATGTGGGATTCTTGGACTAAAAACTACGTAGACCCCTCTATATTAAAAGAAGAAAACAAGTTACTTACATGTAACTTTGGTTCCTCAGTATTGGTAACTTTCATAGATTCCCATGCTTTTGTATCATTCCCCGTCATCGGAATGGGAGTCTCGGTAACAAAAATAACATAGCAGTAGGTACAAAAGAGAAAGAAAAAGGCCTAGGCCTCATTCCCTTTTGTAGCATATCACCCTCTTTTTGTAAAAGAGACCAAACTTAGGCGTCAGCCAATCAGAAGAGCCTCACCCCATAGAACCCTCCTGAAGTAACCTCAGAGCCTCAGATTTTCGTAGCCGTTGTGCAACAGTCACCATATCTGCTGTAGGCTGAGCTTTCCCCGGGGAGGTGGGTGGGCGCATGGGAATCTATGAAAGTTACCAATACTGGGGAACCAAAGTTACAGGTAAGTAACTTGTTTTCTTGCCCCAGTATTGGAACTTTCATAGATTCCCATGCTTTTGTATCAGAGTAGCAAGCAGTTAGCAATAAGAAAAAACATTTCGTATAATAAAAACATTGCGATAGCTAATATGACATAAAGATACAAAATGTGCACAATAACGGAAGGTCGGATAGCTAGGAAAGCTCACCAATTATTGGAAAAGGTTCCTCAGGACAGCCTGGCCCACTGCCGCATCCTCTTGCTGTAAGGATTCCAAGCAGTAATGCGTAGTAAAGGTGTGGACGCTGCTCCAGGTAGCAGCTCTGCAAATATCTTTAATCTGCACCCCCGCAAAGAGGGCTGTTGAAGAAGCCACCGATCTTGTAGAATGCGCCCGAACCCTGCCAGTCAGTGGTTTACCTACTGCAGTATGGTAATGTAGAATGGCACTCGTAATCCATCTTGCAATCCCCTGCTTTGATAGAGGGAGACCCTTGCTCGGACCACCAAAAGCAACAAACAATTGGGAAGATTTCCGAAATCCCTTGGTCCGATCTAAATAGAAATTTAAACATCGTTGAACATCCAGAGAATGCAGCGACTTCTCCGCTGGTGAAGCAGGGTGAGGAAAGAACGCCTTTAGAATAACCGGCTCATTCAATTGGAAGTCCGAGGGTTCTTTGGGTATGAACCTTGGATTAGTTCTCAAGATAACGGTGTTTCTTTTAAATTGCAGGAAAGGCTCTTGGATTGGGAGAACGTGCAATTCTCCAATACGTCTTGCTGATGTGAGGGCAAGAAGGAGAGCCAATTTCCATGAAATGAACTTCATGTCTGAACGATGAATTGGTTCAAATGGGCTCTTCATGAGTTGATTGAGGACTAGATTTAGGTGCCAGGAAGGAGGCGAAGGCCTCACTGGTGGATAGACCCGGAACAAGCCCTTTAGAAATTGCTTCACAATTCTGGAAGACCACAACAAAGGACCAGACTCAGACCGTCTGTATCTTGAAATGGCTGCCAAATGAACCTTTAAAGAAGAATGGGCCAGTCCCGACTTAGCCAGGGACAGGAGATAAGGTAGAAGTTGATGAGGCTTTGAAGTAAAGGGGTCAACTTTCTCTCTCCTGCACCAAATACAAAATCTCTTCCATTTTAAGCGGTAAGCCCTGTTTGAGGACTGGGAGAGGACTTCTTTAATTTCGTTTGAGATGGGGAGATTCATAAATTGTCGCTGCTCAGGAGCCTTGCTGTCAGGTGTAATGACTGTGGATCTGGATGCCAAACCTGTCCTCCGGACATTGTGAGGAGATCTGGAATAGTCCTCAAGGGGAGAGGAGGAGCTAGCGATAGCAGATGGAGCTCCGTGTACCAGAATAGTCTCGGCCAAGCAGGGGCTATTAGGATCATCCTGCATGGTTCCACTTTGATCTTCCTGATCAATCTCTGGATCAGTGGAATGGGGGGAAAGGCGTAGACAAATGTCCTTGACCAGGCTATCGAAAGCGGATTTCCCAATGATCCTTGGTGGTGAAGCCTGCTTACATAAGACCGGCATGTCTTGTTGGTCGGTGTGGCAAAGAGATCTATTGTTGGTCTGCCCCACTGGTAAAAGACCTCTTCCAGAATCCGTTGGTTCAACTCCCACTCGTGACTGACCGTGGATAACCTGCTCAATCTGTCTGCATTTTCGTTCAGAATTCCTGGCAAGTGTTCTGCCTGCAGCGAAATTCCATGAATGATCACCCATTCCCAGATCTTTTGAGCTTCCTGTGACAATGGGGGAGACCTGGTTTCTCCCTCCTTGTTCACATAATGCATGACCGTGGTGTTGTCCGTCCTGATGAGCACTTGTGAATCTTTCAGGCGAGGGAGAAAGGCTTGTAGAGCCAGTTTTATTGCTCTTAGCTCTAAAAGATTGATGTGGAGCCGACGATCGTGAGGAGACCAATGGCCACTGACATGCAGGTCTTGTATCACCGCTCCCCAGCCCTCCAAGGTCGCATCCGTTGTCACTACCTGAGGAGATGGATCGCTTACGAAGGATAGACCTTGGGATAGGTTTCTCTGGTCTGTCCACCACAGGGCCGCTCTTTTCATCGACAGAGTGATGTTTACATTGTCGTCGAATGACCCGTGAACCTGTGTCCACTGGATGTCTAGTTGTTCTTGTAGAGGACGCATTCGCAGTCTGCAGTGCGGAATCAGAGGTATACATGACGACATTACCCCCAGCAGAGACTGAAAGACACCTTCTTTTGTGTATGTCCAGAGACATGGACTGCAGTTTCTCTCGTCTCTCTAGAGTTGGAAAAGCCTTTGAGAGTCTTGAGTCCAGGATTGCTCCCAGGAAATGTGCCTCCCTGGATGGGATCAGAGACGATTTGTCCTTGTTTAACGTGAGACCCAAATTTTGAAAGAGGTTTGTACAAGCCTGAACCGCGTCCTGCGCAGCTCCCCTGGACGGGGCCTTCAGCAACCAGTCGTCCAGGTAAGGACTACTGCTACTGGCGCCAGCACCTTCGTGAAAATCCTCGGGGCTGAGCGAAGACCAAAGGGCAAAACCCTGAATTGAAAATGGCTCTTGCCTACTGTAAAGCGTAGGAACCTTCTGTGCGCTGGGTGAATCGGTACATGAAAGTACGCATTTTTGAGATCGAGCGTGGCCATGAAATCCCCCGGATTGATTACCTGCAGGATGTCTTGAAGAGAGACCATCCGGAAAGACAGGTTGATGAGATAGGTGTTGAGCTCCCTGAGATCTAAAATGGGGCGCCATTTTTCTAGCGTCTTCCTTACCTGGAAGAACCTGGAATAGAATCCCTGTCCTCTTTGGTCGGCAGGAACTGGCTCTATTGCTCCTTTCAGGAGCATTTGATGTGCTTTGAGCTGCAGGAGAAGCAGGTGTTTTCGATGGAATGGCTGCAGGGGCTTTGGATGGTGGGATTTGAGTGAATTCTAAGGTATGGCCCTTTCGAATGATGTTGAGCACCCAACGGTCCGATGTTATCCTGGACCAATTCTGAAGGTATTGGGATACCCTGCCTCCAACTGATGAGTTCCTGGAGGAGGGCACAGTAGGAAGAGCCAGGAGGCCACTATTGAGGTTTGGAGGTATCACATCACTGGCGAGCTTGCTTCCCTCTATTGTTAGGCCTGGAGTAATTGGAGGATTGACCCTGCCTTTGTTGATAAGGCTGGCGGTACTGTTGCGAACCTGAGCCATAGGAAGAGTATCTCTGTTGTTGATATGATCTACTGTAGTTTGTACTCTTTCCTCCGGACACTCTAAAAGGAGTCTTGCGGTACTGTAGAGTACCCATAGATCTGGCGGTCTCAGTGTCCTTTTTTATGTCTTGGAGAGTGTCATCAATAAGTGCCTCTCCATCAAAAGAAAGATCCAGAACCTTATTTTGGATCTCGGGTCGAAACAGGTTGCTTTCAGCCACCCCTGTCCACGAAGGACTGCAGCCCCCGCCAGAGACCGAAACGCCGTTGTGGCAATGTCCATGGTGCAGTCAATGATCTCCATAGATGTAGCCTCTCCCTCCTGTAAGACTTTCCTTGCCTCTACTTTACAGCCTGTCTGAGCGGACTAGCGGGATGGATGAATACAAATTGTCTACGCCTCAACGCTAAGAAAACTGAACTCCTGGTGTTGGGGAAATCCCCATCCATCTGGTCGTCGGCATGGTGGCCCAAAGAACTTGGCACTGTTCCCAAACCATTGGAACAGGTTAAGAATTTAGGGGTCAAACTGGACGAGACTCTATCCTGTGAACAACACACTAGAGGGATAGCAGGGAAATGCTATGGGATCCTTAAGATCTTACGCAAGACCCTGGACTCGCTTCCTGCAGTCAGCAGGAAAACGCTAATTCATACTCTGTTGACGCCCCATCTCGACTATAGTAACGCTTTGTATCTTGGTCTGAGTAGGAAGGGACTTCATAGGCTTCAGTGCGTTCAAAACGCAGCAGCTAGACTGGCTCTTAACCTCCCTAGAAGATCTTCAGGGAAACAAGCCTTAACGCGCCTCCACTGGCTCCCCATACGAGAGCGCATTATATTTAAAAGCATGTGTATAACCCATCGCATTGCTTATGATAGAGGTCCAGTATATCTTCAAAAATTGCTTACCAAGTACTACCCTAATCGTTATTTACGATCTCAGGGCCGTATGCTCTTTCAGGTGCCCAGAATCCAACGGGCACGGATGGGGGGTCGGTCATTCAGATACTTGGCCAGCAAACAGTGGAATGACCTCTCCATTGAGCTCCGGATGGAGCCATCGGAAGGAATCTTTAGACGCAAACTGAAAACTTACCTTTTTCCAAAACTCTGAGGTCCTGCGCCCTTTCCTTCAGCGGCCTTTTCTCTGGGGTTCTGTGCTAGCAATTAGTTTTTAAGCGCGGGGACACACTGTTGCCTAGTGTAACCAGGCGCTATATAAATAGTGTTATTATTATTATTATTACTTTTGATTCCGGAGGAAGCTGTTCCAGTAACGGTGCGACATCACACCATAGTTGGCAATCATATCTGCCCAATATTGCCAGGGCATTAGCAGCACGCACTAGGAGACTCGCCATTGAAGAGAATTTTTTTCCCGCATTGTCCGATCTCCTTCCTTCCTTGTCCGGTGGAATTGTTAAAGGAGCAGAAGGGTTGCAGGATTTTCTCTGAGCCGCATGGGTAATCACCGAGTCCGGTTTTGGGTGACCCGTCAAGGCAGCCGGACCATCGTCATGCGCTTTGTATTTCTTATCAAGACGCGGTAGTACAGGGACCACAGTTGCTGGATTCTTCATCACCTTAATGCCTTCCTCCCACGGATGCTGCACTATCGGAATGGATCTTGTCGACTTCCTATAAGGTTCCTTGAAATCGTACAAGAAACACTCAGTGGCCACCGTAGGCATTGCCAACTTAAATCTGCCAGAAGCGCTTTCCATTAACTGATGGAATCCGCCTATATCCGCCGGAGGGGAATCTACAGTGTCCGGACATGGAGATGGAGGGTCCGGAATGATGTATTCATCCCATTCCGTAGTTTGAGCACCATCGTCTGAATCATGATCCTCATCCGAGGAATAATCATGGGTGCCTACTGGCCTGGAAGGCTCTTCTGGCATTGATGTCTGTAATTGAGGAGACACCTGAACTGGTACCTCAGGAACAGCTGTTGAGGTAGATGTCGTGACAGGAACGGCTTGTACAACTGGAGCCGGAGCAGGCCTTGCTGCTCTAGATTTGTAATCCTGTAGCATCTTGTGCAGATCTTGCAAGAAAGAAGATGGAACCGAAACCATGCCCTGATCTGAATATTGATTTGGTTGGGCAGAATGATGGTGATGATGATATTCACCCTCTTGGTCATAACCTCCTTCTGAATCAGTTTCCTGGCATTTTACCAGAAGTTGAGAAGGACTGTCAGCATAGTCATATGAGTCCTGATCCTCCTCCTCTGACTCATCCTCATCCAACAGTAGCGCTGGCGGAAAGGGGGTTACCCTTCTCGGAGGTGTCATGTTCGGCGTAATTCTGGTCATTGAGATAGTGATTCTCTTCTCCAATGCCAAAATCGTCGACGGCCCCGTCGACAATGGTACTGAAAGCGCAACTGTCGTCGGCTACGTCGACGGAATATACTTCGTCAACACTGAAACACTCGACGACAAGATAGGTGTCGTCGTCGTTGCCGTCGACGAGACTGTCGACATCCCCGCCGTCGTAGTTGTCAATGTTGTCGTCGTCAACGCTCTCGTCGCAACACTGTCGTCGTCGCCACCGTCGACTAACTTCTCGCCGGCGCCATCGCCGACGACGTTGTCGTCGACTTCCTCGTCGACGTTGTTGTCGTCGGTATCCTCGTTGACGACTCCTTCCCGTTGTCCCGTCGATGGAACCAGTGTCAGCTTAGGCTTCTTTTTCTTCGTCGACGGAGCCTCCATCAACCACGCCTTCATCGACAACGACCTGGAATTCCTGTCAGACTTTCCCGAAAGATGGGGAAGAGGGTTTTCTGAAGGCTGGATCAGTCTTCAAACCCTTAGAAGGTGTAGATGGTCCCACCCTCTCCTTTTCACCACGGTGAGGAGATTTGCCTGGACCTTGGCTCTCAGACTCTCTGGGGGTCTTTTTTGAGGCCTTAGAAGGATGCTCCACAGAAGGAGAAGGGGCACCCCTACCCCTTTTGACTGACCTTCTTGAAGAAGACTTAGACGCAGAGTCCTCACTGTCACTGGAGACCGTATCCTTCCTGGACTTCAACTTCTGGAGCCATGTCAGAAGCATACCATCACGGTCCCGGAGGGTCTAGGTTGAAAACGTGCGACAGATCTTAAAGTCCGCATCCTTGTGGTAAGGATAGAGGCAATAGATGCAGTCTTTAATCTTATCCTCAATGAAAAGCCTTTTCTTGCCACAGGTGGAACATGGCTTGAAAAGGGCCGCCTTCTTCTCCTTGTCAGACATGCTGGAAGGATCAGCTAACAATCTGAAGTGAATTTGAAAAGAATCTGAAGAAAAAACCTTGAAGAAACTCTCTGAAGAGTAGAAGTTGAGCAGAGCTCAACGGAGACTCCCTGGCACAACGTTCGGTAGAAAATCTAAGGCTCTGAGGTTCCTTCAGGGGGGTTCTAAGGGGTGAGGCTCTTCTGATTGGCTGACGCCTAAGCTTGGTCTCTTTTACAAAAAGAGGGTGATATGCTACAAAAGGGAATGAGGCCTAGGCCTTTTTCTTACTCTTTTGTACCTACCGCTATGTTATTTTT
The DNA here is from genome assembly GCF_964263255.1 of Lissotriton vulgaris. Lineage (NCBI taxonomy): Eukaryota > Metazoa > Chordata > Amphibia > Caudata > Salamandridae > Lissotriton > Lissotriton vulgaris. Next base: position 389,152,516 of record NC_141687.1, read on the forward strand.
GTTACCAAGACTCCCATTCCGACGATGGGGAATGATACAAAAGCATGGAAATCTATGAAAGTTCCAATACTGGGGCAAGAGGATAGATTCCCTATCATTTGTTTTTGATGTGCATCCTCCTAAAGTTCCGTGTGCTCACAGAAAGATGAACTGAGCTCACCATAACAATGAAAATGTACAAGAACAAGCCATTTGTAATATATTTTTCTACTACAGAGATTATGATGACTGTTGCACCACAGACCATCTGAGACTACCAAACACATTGAAAGACAACATTACATAACACTTAACCATAAGTCCCTAAGCTAAGGGACATTATGGTCAAGTACAAAAAAAACTATAGAATTGCTCAGATATGGTCAGTTGTAACACAACAGGAATGGATCAATGGAGAGAACCTTAAATTAGAGGTATAAGGGTGGAGTGGTCCGATAACCACAAGTAGGCAATTGAATTAGTTTTTAGAGCTTATGTGAACTTAACATAACCCTTAAAGTGTGCTACCTCAACTAGTTACTTGAACTTTTAGCAGACTCTACTCCAACAGTACACATTAGACCCAATCACTGGCACCATCACACACAAAAAGCTCCAAGACAAACATTGGTTACGCATTTGGCAGCTCAACAGCAAATTCATACCAAGTAATATTCATATGTCATTCAAGGCTTCCAGGACTATTGTCTGCTAATAAATGCAACCTCACCAACATCCTCCACTTATCTGCACATCAACTTCAAGTTTACCAGAAACAGATAAATAGAACATCCCTTCAAAGCCACATAAGAAAAGATGCCTCTAAATAGAACAGTCACCTAAAATTGAGCAATGGGTAACCACACACAGACACTACAAAACAACAGCAACGTTCTTCATCATATACATCTATGCACACAATGCATCAATCAAGGCGCTAAAAGGAGTGAGCCAGCCCCCAATCAATATAATGCATCGCTAAGCAACTCCACTAGTCTATTCTAACTTTGTTGGGCACTATCGAGTATGACTCACCTCTTCATAATACGAAATACATCCAAATACAATGTCAAGAGACCACTTTGGCCAGGATCAGCAAGTACCCTTAAAGAATGCCCACATTCCAAAAGTTCCTTAGGACCATACAAATGACAGTTGAACACTATACAATTCTATGGCAGAATACACAGTGCTTAAGTGTTCCTTGACAGGAGGACTTTAAGTACACATTTATTTGGGGACCCAAACTATGAATTGTACTATCTGACGTGCCAACTGCTGTGGCTGAGGACGTGGCTTGTCCTGTAGATGACGCCCAATTTCTTTTAGGATGAGAGAAGGGGTACTCAGACGTATTGCAGACTGCCGCACTTGCTGGGCGGGTCCCTCTACTGCTCCATGCTCTACGGTACTGTTGAGTGCATTACCAGTGCCATCTTCATGGAGAGACCGCATATTCGCCGGACCTGCCCCTATGGTGCTTTCTGGCTTTCAATAAGGACAGGTCAACAGCATACCAGTCGCAAAGGTGGGGCGCCTCTGTTGTCACTCAGGGCAACTGTTCACGTAAAAGGTCAGCCCTCTCCTTTGAGGACCTTCGAGAGACATATCACATAATGTGTTTTTGTAAAGCGCATGATCACCCGGGAGGTTCTCTTGACGCTAAATAACAGTCATTTAATGTTACCCAACTCAGTGGTGCTCATGTCCCTGTGGGACAGTTCCTGACTCATGCAGCGATCAGGGGAGCCATATGGGATGTGTTGGGAAATCCAGGCAAAGAACCCAACGTAGACCCTATACTGCAGGTATTACTCACATGGTGCCGGGAGAGATGCTGGATCATCAAAGTGTATATAGTGATTAGTCCAACAGGGGGCCTGGTGTTTTCCAGTTTGAAATGCAGATGAAGTCATGATCTACAGATTGCCCTGAACGATGCAGATTGGAATAAGATCCCAAGCCACATCCTGCAGGTCTTGAGGAAAGCACGGCTGAAACTGTTACAATTCAACTATGTCCACTGCACATATCTAACCCCACACACATCTGTAAAGGATGTTTGGCATGGTGTCCCATGAATGTCCTAGATGTGGCGCAGAGCATGCCGACTTATACCACATGACTTGGTGGCGCGCAGCACTGAGCCCCTTCTGGACTGATGGCTGCACCTATCCTACATGCATCACAGGTAGGCAGTGCATCAATGTGCCCAAGACATGCCTGTTGGGCCTGATGCCTCTCCCCAAAGCGGACAAGGCAGGGAGCAGGCTTATAGACCTGCCACACCCAAAAATAACAATGCACTGGAAAAGCACCTTGGCACGGCTGTGACGGCCGGGAGGGACAATGTTAACCTTTGAGTGGGACACCCAGATCATGGGATGAGATGGGATATGTTACTGCCTGCACTAAAATCGGACACTGATGTCTCGGGGGTTGGCCCCTACTTTATGCCCCTGTATAATGGTCACAGTGGCTGGAGCAAATTTAATAACACTGTATATGTAATGTTGAAATGCATGAATGTCTGTGTACGATTTTGTGGTCTTGTAAATGACCCACACAATGCCTTCCTAAACATGTAAACTCTCAATAAAGGTACATATTCACTTGTTATTTAAAAAACTAAACAACTATAGCCGTGCTGCACCTGTATTATAAGGCATAAGGAAGAAGCACAAGAGTCTGGAATTCATTGCCTAAATATTGTGTACATCAACAACACTGGATACTTCACCTGGAAATGAAGGGTTATCTTTATTCGCAAGTTGGTACTCTGCCAAAAGCCTGAATATACCTCTATAAAAGAAAATAACAGTACATAAGACAGGATATGATTCCAGTTTCAAAGTAGACAGGCTGATGTGCATACAATCAGGTGATGGTCTAGAGGCAACCATCCTCCTTCATTCAAATTAAAAAGAATCGAAATCCAAAGTTAACCTAAACAACATTAAAGGCTGTTAATCCTTTGGCATGAACGAATTAAATGCAGGTATAGAATTTTCAAGAGAAACTAGGTTGCTTGTTCCATTCTTCTACCAACATACAGCTCATTTTAGGATTCCTTACAAACAATGTACCATGTAACATTATAAGTCGATGACTAAGAGCCCAGACACTTAAAGGAATATGCTACTTACCAGTATGCATCTGTTCTTGGCATGTAGGGCTGCTGACATTCATATCTTGTGCATAGATCGCTGCCTAGTGTTGGGTCTGGATGATTGCACATTGTTGTCCTGGAAGAGTCTTCGAAGTATCACGAGATAGGTGGCTCCTCCCCTGGACTACAGTGCGCATGGGCATCCTCTCCATCTTCAGATTGTTTTTCGCCATTGTGGCAGAGATGGAGTGTAGTACAGTACGTAATGACCATGCCTGAGAATGATTCTGAGTGCTGCAGCTGCAACAGGCACCGGGGAGGAGGGCGGGCGATATGAATGTCAGCAGCCCTACATGCCAAGAACAGATGCATACTGGTAAGTAGCATATTCCGTTTGAGGCATGTGGGCTGCTGAATTCATATCTGTGCATAGAATAAATAGCAGTTACCTCCTTAGCGGTGGTTGCCCCTGCCAGCTGCAGCAGTCTGAAAAAGAGTTTTGGGAACAGCCTGTCCTACAGCAGCTTGCTGTTTGGAGTGTACATCCACGCTGTAGTGTTTGGTAAATGTATGTATGGTGGTCCATGTGGCTGCTCTACATATATCCTCTAGAGCAGCGTTTCTCAAACTGTGGTCCGCGGACCCCCAGGGGTCCGTGACACATTCCCAGGGGGTCCGCAGGATTTGAGTACCTGACGTCGTAGTAAAAGACCAAACGCCCATGCGCCCTCACAGCTCACAAGAGATGTGAATGTTTGCACAGGGGCGGCAAAACCACAATGAACTCTGGCTCAGCTTTAGGTGTGAGCTGAAGGGAGATTGTCCTGACTGTCGCTCAACGTCACGCTCGCACTGCAGTGCGTGTGTTCCCTCCTGTGTTTGCAGGCAGCCCCAGGGCATTTTGCTATCATGTGCCCCCTTTTGACCTGAAAGCAGGGTACAGCTGTTCCTCTTGGGTCGAGGCTGAAGGGCTCTCCTCCCTCTGGAACTGCGAGTCTTTTGTAAGTGTACCCTTTTACAGTAAAAGCGTGCACATAACGTGTTTCCTTTTTATGTCATCAGCGCCTCATGTAACATAGCTGCCAATGTTTCAGTTTGTCTATGTGTAACATTTTCATATGTGTGTGTGGTTTTTTTACAGAGCTTTTTTTCTTAACTGGTGTCTCAAATGGAAAGCTGGGGAAGCAGGGCTTTTAGAGAGACCACGCCTGTCTCTTCTCAGCTGCCGAGGGTGGCAGAGGTGACCTGACATTGAGCGGATTCCAGGTGTAATACGACACTAAATACTAAACCTTATCACATCATTGGTAATTGGGAAAAACGAAATGCAAGTAGGCTGTTACATGCCGAACTTGGGGAAGAGAATATGGTGACGGAAAAGATGGGGTGAGGCGAAAGCACATTGGGTTGGGGCAGTTTGTAATTGGGTTGTGGTGAACAACAGAAGAAAATGGCCAGTGGAATTTATGGGCGGCCAATGAGGAGGGAGCCGACTTTGATGACGTATGACGGCGCTGGGCTGGGCAGGAAGGAGAGTGTTTATGTCAGCAATGAAAGTGCAATGTTGGGCAGCAGGGTTAATACTAGGGGTAGAGAGGTAAAAAGTTGGCAAGAGAAATAAAAAAAATACCCATAGATCTTGAGGTGCAGGTCATAGAAGCACAGGAGGTTGGAAGAAAAGCAGGTGACTGGAATGCGGCTCGAAGGGGTAGGTCAGAGCATCGGAAACTGAGAAAAGGGAAGAGACTGACGAAATTCTGCATTGTCTTTCCTCTGACATTTGGTGTGACCTTTAAATTGTGAGCTTAAATTATCGGACAGAAGCTTTATCTGCCACTCTCCAGAGAATGGTACGTGGAGAACTGTTATATAGAGCAGTAGTTGCATCTGTTATTTCCAGTGCTTTGAAACTGCAAGAGTGTGGCATGGAGCGCTTTTGAAAATAAGTTATTAGGATTACTAATCATAAAGAACTCTAGTGAGGGATGTGTGTGGTAGAACTGGGAAGAGAATGGTACAGTGAGAAAGCAAGGGACTGGTATCGGGCAAGGTTATGGAGGTATAGTACAACATGAAGAAAGTTAGGGGGGGACAGGAATTTAGAAACGGGTCAACCAGAGGCAGCAGTGCAGTGTCTAAGGCAGGTGCAGAAATACTAGAGAGGCCAAGCAAAACAGGCAAGCATAAACCTATAACTAATATCTGCAAACCCGGTCCAGTGTGGGCAGTGAGAGCAGGGCTTTTAATAGCCCAAGCCCAGCAGCAGACATCACTTAGGGGTAGAGAGGAAAAAGCATACAGTGCTTTATGCAAACTGTTACCGTTTCCCGGCCCTTCAACAGTCTCAAATCCACAGGAATATCTCTGAGGAAGGGGACAGCCCTCCCTGCAAATGTTCAAGTAAGACAGGGTATCAAGTGGATGCTCACAATCATGGTTAGAACCCACAACCAGATGCACTCCAAAGGCACCAATGGACAGGTACACAATAGTGAGTGTGATTAATGCTTCTGAAACATGAGTGGTAGTTTCAGGGCAAGCTTCTCTCCCTCAAAGAATAGGTACAGCACATCATCAACAGTGCAAGTATCACTCACAGAACAAACACATAGTGGCATTAGCAGTGCAAGCTTTCCTCTCTCGCAGAACAGCTACACAAGGTGCATCAGTTGACAAGTTTCCCAGGTTCATGGAAGTATACGACACAATCCCTCACATAACAGGCACAGCTCAGCATCACCATTGCACACTTCCATTCCTCATAGAACGTATAAGGCAAGGGCATGAGTGCAAGCTTCCCTCCTTTACAGAAGAGGCACAGCATGGTAACGGCAGTGGAAGCTTTACTCTGTGACAGAAAACCTTTATAACAGTACAGACTTCCTACAGTCACAGAACAAGTAAAGCTTAGGAATTATCGGTGAAGCTGCCTCTATCATGTAACGGGTGCAGCACAGTCTGCAACAGCAGTAAAACACCCTTTCTGTTTGATGCATATGTTTTAGTATGATCGTGTGGATTGTTAGCTGCTTTGATGGTTGAGTAAGTAAATGGCCCCACATATTTATGTGAAAAGGCATTCCCAAATCTTATGTACCTAAAAAATAGGTACAGAAATCGCTTGGTAAATGTTGAATCTGACCTGAGGATTCAACTTTCTGAAATAAAACCAAACATTGAAAAATTAGTCGCCGAGACGCATCATCCATCCCATTAAAATGCTTTTTTTTGCATATTTTTCCATATAAAATATTAAACGCTTTAGTAGTGCAAGTATTTGTTTGGTATGTATTTGTATGTGTATTTTTTGTGAATTACTGTTTAATGTTTTAACATTTGAATTGTACAAATTGTTTGGGGGTCCCCGGCTTCCAGTAGTGATTCCGTGGGGGTCCTCAGGAGTCAAAAGTTTGGGAACCACTGCTCTAGAGGAATGTTACCCAGGAAAGCCATGGATGCCCCTAGCTTGCATGTGGAATGCGCTCGTGGGGGAACTGTTATCGTGCATTTAGCCTTTTGATAACATATCTGTATGCACTTAACAATCCACCTGGCTATACCTGATTTGGAAATGGGGTTGCCTTAGTGTTGTGGGGAGAAGGCAACAAACAGTTGCTTAGTTTTCCTGAAATCTTTTGTCCTGTCAACGTAGTACAGAAGAGCTCTTTTAACATCTAAAGTGTGCAGTGCTCGTTCTGCCACTGAATCAGGATTTGGGAAGAAAACGGGTAGCTCTATGGTTTGGTTAATGTGGAACTGCGACACCACCTTAGGCATGAATTTAGGGTTGGTACGCAGCACTACCCTGTTAGCATGAAAGGCTCTTGAATAGTTAGTGCTTGAAGCTCACTAATTCTTCTTAGCGATGAGATTGCTACTAGAAAGGCCACTTTCCATTTCAGAAACTGTATCTCACAAGAGTGAAGAGGTTCAAAGGGTGGTCCCATTAATCTAGTGAGAACCACGTTTAGATTCCAGACAGGTGAAGGAGGGTGTCTGGTAGGAATCACTCTTTTGAGTCACTCCATAAAAGCTTTAATGGCTGGCACCCTGAAAAGAGAAAGATGCTGTCTGTTTTGAAGATAAGCTGCCATTGCAGCCAAATGTATCCCGATGGAACTATATGCCAGATTGCATCTGTATAGATGCAGCAAATAACAGATAATGTTTTGTGTGGACGCATCCAGCGGATTTATGTCATTATTGGAACAGTAAATTGGCCGAGTAGCATACCCTGGTAGTAGGTCTCCTGGCCTCCTTGATGATGTTCATACAATCAGGGGGCAAGTTGGGGTAGCCAAACTCCATGACCTCAGCAGCCATATTGCAAGGCTCAACTGTTGTGGATCTGGGTGCTGAATGTCTTCATGGCTCTGAGTGAGGAGGCTGGGAGTGAGGTGCAGTCGTTGGTGAGGCACAACTGAAAGTTCCAGGAACGTGGTGAACCACGACTGCCTTGCCCATGTTGGAGCAACCAGGATGAGCGTCATGGAGTGTTGTCGCAGTTTGCGTGCCACTAGCGGGATGAGCGGTGCCGGAGGAAAAGCGTACGCAAATCTGCCTGACCAGTTCATCCATATCGCATTGCCCTGAGACTGCGGGTGTGGGAACCTGGAGGCGAAGGGTTGGCATTTGGCGTTTTCCTTTGTTGCGAATAGCTCTATCTCTGGATGACCCCACTGCTGGAAATATGGTTGGAGCACTGAGGGGTGTATCTCCCACTCGTGCATCTGATTGCTGTGCCTGCTGAGCAGGTCCGCCAACTGGTTGTCCTTGCCTGGGAGATGTTCCGCCATGAGGAACATGTTCCTCTGAATGGCCCACTTCCACATGCGCTGGGCTAGATGAGACAATTGTGGAGAGTGTGTGCCTCCCTGCTTCTGGATGAAATACATGGCAGTCATTTTGTCTGTCCGGATCAGCACGACTTTGTTGCACAAATGCAATTTGAATGCCTTCATTGCCATGAAGATTGCCATCAGCTCCAACAGGTTGATATGCATCTTTTGCTGCTGTGTCGTCCATAGTCCCTGCACGGTATAATGGAGGACATGCGCTCCCAAGCCCTGGAGAGATGCGTCCGTTGTTAGCACTATTTGCGGGACAGGTTCTTGGAACGGTCGTCCCCTGCAAAGGTTTTGTGTGTTCCACCAATGCAGAGAGTTGTATGCACGACCGGTCACCAACACTAAGTCTTTTAGATGTCCATGAGTCTGGTTCCACTGTCGTGCTAAGCACTCTTGGAGGGGACGCATGTGTAGCCTCGCGTTTGGGACTATGAAGATGCAGGAGGCCATTATACCTATCAGCTGCATAAATACCTGCGCTGGGAGTAAGTGTTGGGCCTGAATTTCCGAATCAGCAATTGCATGCTGTTGACTCTGGCAGAATTCGGCTGCGCAGTTGCTATCAGAGTGTTTATTGTCGCACCTAGGTACTGTTGCACATGTGCGGGTTGAAGGTGTGATTTTGGATAATTTAGTGAAAATCCCAGACTGTGTAGGAGGTGAATCGTGCGGGACATGTGGCTGGCACACTGTTGGGCTGACTTTACTTGGACAAGCCAGTCGTTCAGATAAGGATAGACATGGATGTGTTGTCTCCGAAGGTGTGCAGCCACTGTCGCCAAGCACTTGGTGAACACCCGGGGGGCAGTAGTGACCCCGAAAGGCAGGACCTTGAACTGGTAATGCTGGTTGTTTATGGTGAACCTGAGATATTTCCTGTGTCCTGGGTGAATGGGGATGTGGAAATATGCGTCCTATAGGTCTAGGGTTGCTAGGATGTCCCCCTGACTGAGCAATGGTAGAACCTGCTGTAAATTTAGCATGTGAAAATGTTCTGACAAGATGTACTGGTTCAGGGGTCTGAGGTCTAGAATGGGCCGGAAAGACCCGTCCTTTTTTGGGATTAAGAAGTACAGTGAGTACACTGCTGTGCCTTGCAGTTCTAAAGGCACGAGTTCTATGGCCCCTTTTTGCAGCATGCAGAGTACTTCTTGCTGCAATAAGTGCATGTGCTCTGCGGATATAGGACGGTGCCTTGGGGGTATGTTGGGTGGAGTGGAGGTTAGTTCTAGACAATAGCCGTATTGTATAAGTTGTCTCACCCACCTGTCTGTGGTGATGCCTTCCCAGACTGGCAGGAACTGCTGAAGTCTTCCCCCGACCGGTGTTATATGGTCCGGGGCAGTGACAAGGCATCACTGTTTAATGGTGGCGGAGGTTCTGGCATTATTATTTCCACGTCCTCTGCCCTTGGTGCTGTTCCCACGATATCCGTCCCTGTTGTTTTTGACATAGGTGGCCTGCGTGCTCCCTTGTTGTATTGGGCTTGCTGTGATGCTTGACCTCTAGAGGCTCCCCTGTTACCGGAGCAACAAAAGAAACCGCCCCTGAACTGTTGTGACTGCAGAGCCCCCATGGATTTTGCTGTCTCAGTGTCTTTTTTAATCTTTTCAAGGGTCGTGTCTACATCAGGACCACAAGCATTGGAAATGCAATAGGTCTCGGATTTATTTGAGTTAGAGCTAATGGCATTGTAAATGGCAATGTCTTTTAGCCATGTGTTATGGAGTGTATGCATGTGGTGTGTAATGGAATTATGTGGTATGGATTGGAATTGTTCACCCTGCACACTCACTGCTCTGCACTCACTGCTCTGCACTCACTGCTCTGCACTCACTGCTCTGCACTCACTGCTCTGCACTCACTGCTCTGCACTCACTGCTCTGCACTCACTGCTCTGCACTCACTACTCTGCACTCACTACTCTGCACTCACTACTCTGCACTCACTACTCTGCACTCACTACTCTGCACTCACTACTCACTACTCACTACTCTGCACTCACTACTCTGCACTCAATACTCACTACTGTGCACTCACTACTGTGCACTCACTACTGTGCACTAACTACTCACTACTGTGCACTCACTACTCACTACTGTGCACTCACTACTCACTACTGTGCACTCACTACTCACTACTGTGCACTCACTACTCACTACTGTGCACTCACTACTGTGCACTCACTCACTACTGTGCACTCACTACTGTGCACTCACTCACTACTGTGCACTCACTCACTACTGTGCACTCACTCACTACTGTGCACGCCTTCACTACTCTGCACTCACTACTCTGCACTCACTACTCTGCACTCACTACTGTGCACTCACTACTCTGCACTCACTACTCACTACTCTGCACTCACTACTCTGCACTCACTACTCTGCACTCACTACTCTGCACTCACTACTCTGCACTCACTACTCTGCACTCACTACTCTGCACTCACTACTCTGCACTCACTACTCTGCACTCACTACTCTGCACTCACTACTCTGCACTCACTACTCTGCACTCACTACTCACTACTCTGCCCTCACTACTCTGCACTCACTACTCTGCCCTCACTACTCTGCCCTCACTACTCTGCCCTCACTACTCTGCCCTCACTACTCTGCCCTCACTACTCTGCCCTCACCACTCACTACTCTGCACTCACCACTCACTACTCTGCACTCACTACTCTGCACTCACTACTCTGCACTCACTACTCTGCACTCACTACTCTGCACTCACTACTCACTACTGTGCACTCACTACTCACTACTCTGCACTCACTACTCACTACTCTGCACTCACTACTGTGCACACACTACTCACTACTCTGCACTCACTACTGTGCACTCACTACTCACTACTCTGCACTCACTACTCTGCACTCACTACTCTGCACTCACTACTCTGCACTCACTACTCACTACTCTGCACTCACTACTCCGCACTCACTACTCACTACTCTGCACTCACTACTCTGCACTCACTACTCACTACTGTGCACTCACTACTCACTACTCTGCACTCACTACTCTGCACTCACTACTCACTACTCTGCACTCACTACTCACTACTCTGCACTCACTACTCTGCACTCACTACTCTGCACTCACTACTCACTACTCTGCACTCACTACGCACTACTGTGCACTCACTACTCTGCACTCACTACTCACTACTGTGCACTCACGACTCACTACTCTGCACTCACTACTGTGCACTCACGACTCACTACTCTGCACTCACTACTCACTACTCTGCACTCACTACTGTGCACTCACTACTGTGCACTCACTACTCACTACTCCGCACTCACTACTCTGCACTCACTACTCTGCACTCACTACTGTGCACTCACTATTCACTACTCTGCACTCACTACTCACTACTCACTACTCTGCACTCACTACTCTGCACTCACTACTCAGCACTCACTACTCACTACTCGGCACTCACTACTCACTACTCTGCACTCACTACTCACTACTCTGCACTCACTACTCTGCACTCACTACTCTGCACTCACTACTCTGCACTCACTACTCACTACTCTGCACTCACTACTCACTACTCTGCACTCACTACTCACTACTCTGCACTCACTACTGTGCACTCACTACTCACTACTCTTCACTCACTACTGTGCACTCACTACTCACTACTCTGCACTCACTACTCTGCACTCACTACTCTGCACTCACTACTCACTACTCTGCACTCACTACTCTGCACTCACTACTCTGCACTCACTACTCACTACTGTGCACTCACTACTCACTACTCTGCACTCACTACTCACTACTCTGCACTCACTACTCACTGCACTCACTACTCACTACTCTGCACTCACTACTCACTACTCTGCACTCACTACTGTGCACTCACTACTCACTACTGTGCACTCACTACTGTGCACTCACTACTCTGCACTCACTACTCTGCACTCACTACTCTGCACTCACTACTCACTACTAAGCACTCACTACTCTGCACTCACTACTCACTACTCTGCACTCACTACTCACTACTTTGCACTCACTACTGTGCACTCACTACTCACTACTCTGCACTCACTACTCTGCACTCACTACTCACTACTCTGCACTCACTACTCTGCACTCACTACTCACTACTCTGCACTCACTACTCACTACTCTGCACTCACTACTCACTACTCTGCACTCACTACTCTGCACTCACTACTCTGCACTCACTACTCACTACTCTGCACTCACTACTCACTACTGTGCACTCACTACTCACTACTCTGCACTCACTACTCACTACTCTGCACTCACTACTGTGCACTCACGACTCACTACTCTGCACTCACTACTGTGCACTCACGACTCACTACTCTGCACTCACTACTCACTACTCAGCACTCACTACTCACTACTCCGCACTCACTACTCACTACTCTGCACTCACTACTGTGCACTCACTATTCACTACTCTGCACTCACTACTCACTACTCTGCACTCACTACTCTGCACTCACTACTCTGCACTCACTACTCAGCACTCACTACTCTGCACTCACTACTCACTACTCTGCACTCACTACTCACTACTCTGCACTCACTACTCACTACTCTGCACTCACTACTCTGCACTCACTACTCTGCACTCACTACTCACTACTGTGCACTCACTACTCACTACTGTGCACTCACTACTCACTACTCTGCACTCACTACTCTGCACTCACTACTCTGCACTCACTACTCACTACTCTGCACTCACTACTCTGCACTCACGATTCTGCACTCACTACTCACTACTCTGCACTCACTACTCTGCACTCACGATTCTGCACTCACTACTCACTACTCTGCATTCACTACTCACTAGTCTGCACTCACTACTCAGCACTCACTACTCACTACTCTGCACTCACTACTCTGCACTCACTACTCAGCACTCACTACTCACTACTCTGCACTCACTACTCAGCACTCACTACTCTGCACTCACTACTCACTACTCTGCACTCACTACTCACTACTCTGCACTCACTACTCTGCACTCACTACTCTGCACTCACTACTCTGCACTCACTACTCTGCACTCACCACTCACTACTCACTACTCTGCCCTCACTACTCTGCCCTCACTACTCTGCACTCACCACTCACTACTCACTACTCTGCACTCACTACTCTGCACTCACTACTCACTACTCTGCACTCACTACTCCGCACTCACTACTCTGCACTCACTACTCTGCACTCACTACTCACTACTGTGCACTCACTACTCTGCACTCACTACTCACTACTGTGCACTCACTACTCACTACTGTGCACTCACTACTCACTACTCTGCACTCACTACTCACTACTCTGCACTCACTACTGTGCACTCACGACTCACTACTCTGCACTCACTACTGTGCACTCACGACTCACTACTCTGCACTCACTACTGTGCACTCACTACTCACTACTCTGCACTCACTACTCACTACTCTGCACTCACTACTCACTACTCTGCACTCACTACTCTGCACTCACTACTCTGCACTCACTACTCACTACTGTGCACTCACTACTGTGCACTCACTACTCACTACTCTGCACTCACTACTCACTACTCTGCACTCACTACTCACTACTCTGCACTCACTACTCTGCACTCACTACTCACTACTCTGCACTCACTACTCTGCACTCTGGAAACTCACTACTCACTACTCAGCACTCTGCACTCAGCTGGTGGTGTCTGTGTGTGCATGGCAGTGGTGGTGTGCGTGTTTGCATGGCAGTGGTGGTGGGGATGCAAGACATTTTACTGTCTTCCATGTAAAAGGAAGTGCGACCGCGTGCACGCTGGGTCAAACGGATGAAAATACAGAAAAGTACGACCAATTTTTCTAATGTAATTATCAGACTATGCAAGCCATAGTATATGGAAAATACATTGAATGTGAAGGTTTTTGTCTACATCTTCTTAAGTGGTTATGGTTCATCTGCACTAAGTGGGTTATCATCCTACAACAAGTCGAAAATGTATAAACATATACACTGTGGGTCTTTTTACAAGCCCCTTGCGCCACCGTTGAGTCACTTTTTCCCGCAATTAAAAGTGGCGCACCGGCAGAGCAAGGGGCTTGTAAATAAGCCCCTATGTACTTCTGGGTAAAGCAAGGGGACGAGGGTGCGCAAAGTGAAATATTTGATAAGTTACAGCTCAGGCTTTTACATAAATGGGCAAGTTTGCCCAGAGGGCACACGTTCCAAGCCTTAAACCCCGCACGGCACCTCCGGGAAAGGGACGTTTATAGTTCCTGTGTATAGATTACTGTGTCACAACATTTCGCATAAAATTCAATGTTGTTTAGCACCATGCTACTTGCATTAGAATAAATAAAACAGTATAAATAAAACAGTTGAACTGAACAGCCTCCCCCAAGTATAGTTCTTGTTCGAGGACCCCCACATTCTTAAAATGACCCTAATTTAAAGAAGTTGACGAAACTACCACAAAAGACTCAATATGAAAACGCTGAAGTGATAATAGAACCGGTAACCACAACGATGCATTAATGTACAAAATGGAGTTGGCGTAATCACTTAGCATTTCCAAAATACCAAAACATTATCTTTATTTTTTTCTCTGACCCAAGTGACAAAGGGGAGTAGCGCATGTTTATAGACGAATGAAGTGGTGAAATTAAACAAACATTCATTCAATACCCAAAAAGCATACCCCGTTAGTGGCAACGTTAAATCAAATATATTCGAAGGACACATTTTATGGGACACAAAAACGTACAGCCGTGAACGGCGGCTGCGCGCGAGCACTAGCACGCAATCTGAGAGGCAGGGACGGCACGCGACTGGGGCAAGCCGGTGTGTCCTGTTGAAAGAGGGTGCCCCTCCTTAGGTGCTCGGTGACTTGTTGGGGGCCTGTTGACGACTGTGCACTTGCCCGTCCTTGTGCAAGACAGTCTGTCCAGTGCTCACCCTCATTTGGCGAACTTCACCATTGAGCGCAAAGACACGCCGAGACGAGGTAGGAAGGGGGGGGGGGGTCTCTGTGTGTGCGTGCGCATGCGCTGCGGCGAGGGGGGGGATGTTCTGTAGGTGTGTGTGTGAGTGTGTGTATGTGAGTGTGTGTATGTGCGGCGAAGGGGGGGGGGGGGAGTCTGTATGTGTGTGCGTGCGTGTGAGTCTGCTTCCAAGGAGCCATGGGAGAGAGGAAGCGCGCGCGACCTGATCCCAGTTCCAAGGTTGCGCGTGCACCTCACTTGTCTGTCTCCCTTGACTCCTTGAAAGCCAGAATGATTGCAAAAGAGTCTAGGAACGACAGATTGCTTCGCAATCTGTTCGCAGTTCCGAGACCTAAAAAAGAAAGTCAGAGTTAACCCGCTGATTGAGCAGAGTTGTTTGTATCTCCGGTTTAAAACCAGAGATGCGGAGCCAGGCATGGCGTCTTAGCATCACACTAGTGTTGATGGCCCTAACTGCTGTGTCTGCTGCATCGAGTGCACACTTGATGGATGCATTGGAAATTAACTTCCCCTCCTGTATCAGCATTTCTCCTCCCTCTTTATAAGCATCAGGCAGGTGTTGTAGTAGCTGCTCTAACGTGTCGTAGTGAGCCCTATCATATCTGGCTAATAGGGCCTGTGTATTTGAGATCCTCCAAATATTAGCCGCTTGAGCCGCTACACGTTTGCCATAACCCCCGCACTCTGCCCCCATTCCCACATGTATACCACCTTCGCCCATACTGTATTCCTTATCTGGACAAGAAAAGGCCAACATACACATTCGTCACATAGTGGTCATTTGTTGGCCGCAGCTTATTAGGAATACAAAGAAACATGTATATACTTTGCATATTTTGGCATGTTATGTCCTGACAAAACTTCCTTGTTATTGTCTCATGGCCCTTCTGGGTCGTTCTCTTTGGTAGGTTGGTTTTTGCGCTCCCTTTGCGCGGGGAGGGGGTAGCTTCTGTCCCGGAGTTAGGCCCCCTCGCTACCTTGTCCGACTCTTGTTGTGCCCTGCCTTCAGGCGGGGGCTGGGCTGCGAGCGCCGTCTCCGTTTGCTACCCCCCCCCCATCATTGGTAGGCCAACTTCCTTCCCAGCCGTGAGGCATCCCAGAGAGAGTGGTCCTACACACCTGTCCTTAGGCCAACTCACCCAGCCGTGAGGCATCTGAAGGTGAGTGGACCTATTCTGGCACACCGCCCTCCGGTGTGCCTCCGTACCAACCGATATCAGCGTAGTTCTTCGCCACGCCGTCTGGGAGGCTTCCGTCTCCCCGCGGCTCCCCCCAACTACGCCCTGCTCTTCCTGGTTTGCACCCTGCCAAGAGCATCGCCTCCCACGGGTTGGCCCGACTTGAGCGTCTACCCTCTCTATCCCTCATGAGACTGCCTTCTTCCATTTTCTTTCCTCGGTGCCACCATGTGAGGCTTCCCGAGGGGCTTGCAGGATCATTGCCTCTACTTGTCCCATGGTGGTAGGCCGCCCTTGTCTTCTATACTGCCCATCTGAGCCTGTATAACGGGCGTAATTACATCTTAAGTTGAGGTCACCCCATCTCGCACTCTTTCCCTTGTCCCCGGGGACCAGGACACTACCAGCAAGCTGTCTGGGCCTGTTCTATTGAGATGCAGCCATCATTCCCATTCGGTAAACGTTGCATTGGTAAGACATTTGCTTAACTTTGTAACCGCCAACTCCCTTGCAATCTTGTCCAAATAATCATTTTATTATTTCACACTTTTGCCATTGCTTTTGCTTCTTCTAGTATCCAATATACCCACTCGATTGCGCATTTCATTGTGGTATTTCCACATGGGGCATTGTTCCTTACCTGCCACCCCGCCCTCAACTGTACTCATTTCTTACTTGGAAGGATAGAATCATGGGTTGGCCCCACTGGGGTGGCAGGAAGCCTAACAGTCCTATTTGTAAAGCTCATGTTGCCACAGGACATCTTTGCGCTGAATAACAGCTGCTTTATGGTTGTTATTGACCTCAATACCTGACCAGGCTCTTGGCTTTATGCCAACTGTTGCCCTCTCGCATTTCATCGGCGAGAGTGTGAGCTACTGACCCCCTTTTGTACTCTGGAACCCCTCAGCCCTAGCTGGCATCTTGATTACAACCCGGGCACCCTTTAGCACCCGCCGAGATCTGTCTTAACTTACTGTAAACATATTGACTGCAATTTCCACGGCTGGTTTTGCCAAAAGGGATAGATATGATGAAGGCAGTTAGCGCTGGGGCGGGGGGGGGGGGGTGTTCTCTCTACCTTCTCCTTCTTCCCTATTCTACCCAGACTGCAGAGCTGCCGGATGTTTTTGACACAAAGTCTTTTTTTTTTTTTTTTTGCAAGTTCTGTGCCAGCTCCTGGCTAACTGTATACTGTTATTACCAACAAGGGGAGTCTCGTGGTCCACATGGTCCATGTTCCTTGCAGCAGGCACATTAACCCTCGGCCCTGTTTACTATGACTAAAACCCAGAACTTCCGAGTCAAAACTCCAACTACACAAGACTCTGCTCCTGCCAGCCCGTTGGGAGATTTCATGCCTTTCGATTGTTTCCTGCCAAATTGCTGGAGGGCAGAAATGAGGCAGCCTGGCTCTTAATCACAAAATTAAACTGGCATCGGCGCTGAACGGGTAGCTTATGCCCAGACAGCAGGTCTGCAGGAACCTTTTCAATCTAGCTTATTTATTTACGCTGCAGTTGCTCGGCTCTGGGTTTTTATTTCACACAATTTCGATGTCACCAATAGCCCCCTCCGTCTTCTCCTGTCTCTCTTGCCTTCCCCACACGCCTAATGCCACAAAGCATTAAAATCTATAAAACACTGTTAACTGCTCGCTTGACTGGCCTTGGCCATTGAAAATCACTTGATGCCAGCCCTTAAACACGCTTTTTTATCACTGCATTTCTGGCGGTGCCAATTGTCATAATTTATTTATTTATTTTTTAACAGTTGCTGATATGTGGCTTTTCTGCACTTCAATGTGCTGTCCGTATGCATCGTAATAGTATATGTTCCTTTTGGACTAAAGAAAGCGATGCGCTCTTCAAAGCAAATATTATTATTATTATTATTTATTTATTTATTTTTTTATTAACTGGAGGACGGGGATTGAACCCGCGGCCTCATCGTACATGCAAAGCACGCGATCTACCACTGAGCTACATCCCGATGTTAGAATATGTGCCAGTGAAGTGGCGTAAAACCGGAACCAATTAATTTATTCAAATTATGTGTAAAGAGAAAAAGGTCCCAATCCCGCAACTCAGTCATGCCGTTCCCGAATCTTGGGGAGTTCTACAAGTAAAGATATGTCTCTCCCGAGGACACTCCTATGACCCGGAGATTGGATTAAACCACTCCCGGATCAGCCTGCACATAACCTCTTGAATAACCTCCGGGCAATGACTGGCTGCTGAAAGCTGCTTATCACTTTATGGGGTAATTTGGTGCTCACAGTAAATCGGTCCATTGTACGCTGCCTTCTCCCTGTCGCACAATGTGAGTGCAGTCACGGACCCCTAAGCAGGAGTAGGCAACCCGACAGAGAAGTTGCGATATGAACACCAGGACTCAACAACCTTGCAGCGACCTTACTACACTTTGCAAACAAATCAGTAATGCCCGCTGTGACCTGGCCTCGTGCAATACCTTGCGTCGTCTGATTCCTATGCGCCTTTCATCTCTCGCTTCCTGCGACACTCAGGCAGACCCTGAGTGCAGTTACTTATTTCCCCACTCTTTGAAGTATTTTGAAAGATGGGCCCGTCTTCCCCTCATCGGAGCTCGTGCCTTGTAGAGCCCCTCGCAGCGCGTCCTCACTCATGTCATGTTTGCTGCTGCCTCGCTCCTCCTTGCACCCAGCCGCGCTAGGGGCGGAGTTCATTAGTCCGGTATCTAATGTGCACGCCTGATTTATTATGCAGTAATCTGATACCTCAGTGCTTACCATCACAGGAAATGGCGCCCCTGCCCCCAGGCCGCCATCTAACATTAACCTGATAGCGGGCATTGCTCTCTGACTGGCCCAAGCCCTTTGAAGCAAGCCTATTTACCATCCGTCGCCTCTGTGACTCTAGCGTTGCAAGTGTTGGACTCCTCTGGCCTCGTCAGACGAATCACCATGGTCAGGCTGAAATAGGGTCTCTCCATGCTCGTAAATGGTTTTACACGTGGGGATTCGCGAAAGCCAAGGAATTTTCTTCATATCTCCATTTTTGTCATTTTGGATCGGGCCTGAGCTCCCAAAATCACCTAGCAAGCTAACACCCCGTATCCCTTATGAGAACGCAGCTTGATCTATTCACCTAGTTGCCTGGGTGGTGGATATTATAGGCATACATTCCTATCCTGCTGAAAGAAAAAGTGGCCCTGGTCCTACCAGGATTTACCGGTTAATGTAGTAATTAACCACGCTCCAGATTACCCAACATTCTTTCCACCATGAAGGTACTTCTGAACTGACCGGGAACCAAGAACCCCTGTACAAGGGTAGCTGTCTTAACTGGCGTTATCAAAAGCACCCTGCAAACCCCGACTGTATCTGTTATATGGCTATAGCTCGCCCTGGGGGTATTGGAGCACTTTATATGGGCCCCGTTTTGACATTACGCATTCAGGCGCGGGGAGAGTGAGTGCTGTGCCAAGAATGACATGATGACTTTCATTCTCCCTCATGCATTCAACCTCATGTATTTTTGGTTTCTCACAATTTTTTCTACCTCATGTATTCTTGTTTGCTCACAATTATCACTTTACCGTATGTAACGTAACGTATGCCTCTGCAATCTGTTGCTCGTGTAATGTTCTCAGTTTGTATCATTTCTGTTCCTAATGTGAAGCGCTATGACACCTTCGGGTAAAGTCCGCGCTATATAAAATTGCATAAATAAATAAATAAAAAATTCTGAAAGCGTCTAGTTTCTTGCCTGTCGCCATTACTTAGCCGCCAGGGAGCACCGCATGGGCTCTTGCACAATGGCCTGGTTCATTTTCACTGTCTTATTGCCGTAGAGTGCACGCACAGGCATGCCGACACACCGGGGGCGATCTCACGCTCTGAACATACTTAGGGCAAGACCCACCCCGTGTCCCCAGTGTAATGGCCGTCTGGGGGGCAGGTGCGAGTGCTCCTCTGCTCAAGTTCCCCGAAAAACGTTCACTTCCAGCCCTGCATTGTATCACACAACAAGCATTTACAATGCAATGGTTTTGCCTTTGTTAAAGTTAGAGCTATTGACATTGCTCTTGACATTATTTTTATTTATGTTTTTTTTTAACATAAATAAATGGCATTGTCATTTACAATGCCACTAGCTTTATCTCTCGCAAATGACACACACAAACACACACAGAGCCCCCCCACACACACCCACACAGAGCCCCCCACACACACAGCCACACAGAGCCCCCCACACACACAGCCACACAAAGCTCCCCACACAGAGCCCTCCACACACCCACACAGAGCCTTCCACACACACCCACACAGCACAAGCAGGCAACAGGGGCACGAAAACGGAGGCACAAGCAGGCAATAGGGGCACACGGAGGCACAAGCAGGCAACAGGGTCACGAAAACATGCACAAGCAGGCAAAAGGGTCACAAGCAGGAATTGTAATTTAGACGGGGCTGAAGTGGAGAACGGTCAGTAGGGAAGTAGTGCGGCTGGTGCAGTGGTACCAGGCTGAAAGGTGAGAGGGGCTGTCTGCACCCCAGTTTGGACAGTTTCCACTACCTAACATCATCATCTTGGTTCACTGATGTTAAAAAACAGGAGCAGCCATGATTTAAAAAACGTTAGAAGAATTTAATAAAATTGTACCTGCGTCAGCTTAGGCGTGCCTTCTAATTAAATTGTGCCGGAGGAAATCAAGGCGGGGATTGAGCCTAGTGTATTAAGACATGGAAATGATGAACGGTCTGGCGCACTTAGCATACAAACAATTAAATGAAATTCATAAATTAACCTAATTCACTGATAACTATTCAGGGCACATTCCATTCCATCATTGTCATCTTATTTATTCTGTTCTAGCCAGCACCCAGCTGCATTCGAGTCAGTCTTGACCACTTCCTAAAAGGGCCAGTACAGCCTGAACTGCTAGGATACAAGCGCCCTGAATGGTAGAAAGTTACCCCAGATGCGTTTCAGCTTCATCAGCGAGGTACAGTTGGGGTTACAATGCCACAGCCATCTCGGGTACAAATGGGGTTACACCCAAATCATTTGGGGCGACTAAGGCCGCAGGAGCATTATGGATGGAATGACGGAATCAATCTGAACCTCTGGTAATTATCTCAGGGCATTCTCCACTGTTTTAGCCCATGGTCATGTGAGACCGTGACCAACCACAATAAAACCAGCGTTAGCCACTACAGGATTGGGCATAGTTTCAGGAGCACAACCAACATTAAAATGACTGAATAGAGTAAAAAAAATCCACACTGTAATGATAGTACACGAGCTTGATACACCAAACACAAAAAGTTGGAAAACACACACAAAAAAAATTGGCATCCACTACAGATTTGCCAAGCTCATATAAACTCATAAAATAAAAAAAAGTCTGCCCTGTTCTTCATGAGAGTTATCACGCTGGAATCATCTCTTGGCTTTTTAGGCCTGGCTTGACAGCGCAGCAATTTATAAAAATTAACTTGCATAGAGAAGTATTCCGATCCACACACAGGTAGATGACTCATACCAAATAGCCAATGGCGATTCCCCAGCTGCTGAGAAAATGAGTTGACCTCTATATTTAACACTTTATAAGTGACACACTGCAGAAATAAACAAGCGTCTGCATACATTGCTATAGTGCCTAGGTATGAAACGCCTCCAGGCACTGAAGTCTGACACCTGATTGTGACCGACACTGGGCTTTCAATCATTTCTACGTGAAAAACCCTCTAACACAGGAGAGACCAGATCACTTTTGTGCACAAGGAAATGTCACGAGGTTGTAGGAGTTCGCGAGGCAAGAGTTGGGTAGAATAGGGAAGGGGAGGAAGAATGAATTGAATAGAGAGGGGACAGAAGAAGTTCTGCAAGATGGAAGGAGAGACGAGGATAACGCCTATAGGAAAGAAAGGAGATTGGGAGTTAGGTTTAAGGAAGTGTGGATGGGAAGAAGACGAGAACAAATTGAAAGGAAACGATGCGAAATGAGGAGCGACTAGAGAAAAAGGCATGGAAATAAAACAGAGAGAGGCAGGGGGGGGGGGGGCGGGGGAAATAACATTAAACGGGGAATACAGGAACGATAAAGAAATTTAGAGAAGCGGAAATACATGAAAGTAAGAGACTAAGAGGAAGAAAGAGTGATGAGATGAGGTAAGACGAGAAAACGGAAGAGAAAGCAAAAGAGAACTGAAGTGCGGGTGGGGGTGAGATGCGAGGTGAGGTGAGAGGAACATGGAGAGGGGAAAGAAACAAGAAGAGATAATAAAATGGGAGACACGAGTAAAATGACAAGGGAGTGTAGAGAAATGAAGAAGAAGGAGGGTGAACGAGAGGGGAATTATGACAGAAGAGAGAAGAAAGGATGAGGTGTGAAGACGAAAAAGGAGATGAAAGCTAAAGGGGGAGGAAAGAGGAGGAGCTGTGGGCGGTGAACGAGATAAAAGCCGTAAGGAGAAAGGAGTAAAGGTTGGGGGGACTCGGGCTGGAATTAGAGAAAGAACTAGGCGATAATGGAGACAGCGAAAGAACGGCACAAGGGAGGAAAATAGAGGCATGGGGGTTGAAACGAGCAGAGATCGGTGAAATGAAGTCGGACAGAAGAGAGCATGTGTGGTTGGGTTTTACAGCGAAAGTAAGAAAATAACGACATCAGAAAAGTAAAAAGACGAACGAGATGGGAAGATACAAGATATCTACGCAATACACAGCCCAGTGTTTGGGCAGCACACACTGCCCGATCAAAAGCGCGACTCGTCATGTCATTGAATCCCCTAGCGCAGCCGGTACCCCCGCCCCTTCCCATACAGCAGTGGGAACCGAAATCGGTCAAATGCGTCTTTTCTGGACACTAGTGCCAAATGAATGACATCTAAGCACTACTCTGGGCACTAGGCGAGACTGAGGTGTTGCAAGTCACAGGGTTTGGAGTTAGCCGATTCACTTCCGTGTTTAGGTGTCGAGTCTCCCGCCTCCAGGCCGTGGTGTTAAATTCATCACTTTTGGGTCATGCGCTTATCCGAGTCACCTCTGGGCCCTTGGCCTCCGTTTCATGAGCTCACTGCACCAAACTAAGCCAGGAAGCATCGGGAGCAGCGCAGATTGTCAGAAGTACGGTCTTTGGCCTCTTTGCTGAGACTATAGAGTAGAGGCTTCACTCCGCACTTCGCGTGTGCCCGCAAAACCTCTTACCACCAAGGCTTATCTTCTTTAGCAAGGACGACTACAGGCGAATCGCTTCACTGGCTTCGATATAAAGTTTTCATTCACTCATTCATTCGTGTGCTAATTAATTACATCTTTTATTCATTCGAGTAAAAAGCCACGTGCCTAGATAATTGTGCTTACCTATTTGTGATGTACCAATGGATTTGTGACGTCTTTAGCACAGAATGCTGGGTTCAGCGTTCACGCCGAGTCGCCTTCTCCCAGGAAGCAGCCAGCGGGCACGGAGGGCACGGCTGCAGGCAGCACAGACCGGTGACTGTAGCACCGCAGAGGCGAGCAGCGACAGGCTGGGCAGCCCAGACAGAGCGGCAGGTTGGAGAGGCACTTCTCCGGTCTCCCCGCGGGCGCCGCCATAGTGCTTGCCGTCTTCCTCTCCTTCTTCCCCGGGCTGCGGGGGGCGGGCACTTCCGGCCGGCCGCGCTAGGATTGGCCGGCCGGCCAGTCACGGGGCGGGAAACGGGAAGAAGAGACGCAGTAGTGCCGGCAATGCCGGACCAGACACGGGGGCGTTCCCGGCGTCCCGTGACGTCGGCAAAAGCCAAAGAATGTCGGGAACGCCCCCGTGTCTGGTCCGGCATTGACGGACAGGCCCCTCGTCCAATGGCAAGGCTCCGTTTACGGAGCCAGCCAATCAAGGACGAGGGCCGAACCAAGCCACACTATGGAACTCAACAGGATTTCGCCTGCGCCGAAAGGATGCGCAGAGCGCATCCTTCGGCGAGGCAAAACCTAAAAAGGGGGGTCGGGGGGCAGCAGTACAATTATATCCTGAACTGAAAAACTATCTGCCACTAATATGGTGTCACTCATCTTGTAATTGCGCGATTCTCAGCTAGCATTCCGCAAGGCTTCGGCCTATTCCCTGAGCCAATCCTGATTCTTGTGCGCAGCTGAGCCAGCACACAAGGGCTCCGGCATCTGTGCATATTCAGCCTATGAAGCGTGGGGGTATGGTGCGTGTGAGGAGTGTTTCTCAAAACAACAGCACGTTTAAAGCAACGGTAGCGCGGGTTTCAAATCCTCGTTTCCCGACATGAGAGCACCGGGGGCATGTATCGAGTAAAATAGTTCTCCCTCTATCGTTCACTATTTTATTTCATTTACCTTATTTCCATGGTATCTCTTTGCTGGGATCCCATGAGTGTCTGATGTAAAAGCAGCGCGGAGCTGATCTAAGGCTCCACCCTGACCCCTCCGCCAGGATCAGCAGCTGCAGCGTGAGATGACCTGACCAGCCTGGGCCACCGGCTACTATCGCCATCTTTTTTTTTTTTTTTTTTACTCGCGCCCCTAGGTGGAACCTCCACCATAGCGCGATGTGAGAAACCCTGCCAGAAGCACAATTGGCTGAAACCATTGCCTGAAGCACCGGTCCTTCTGCGGGGGTGCCGCCAGAAGTGCCGCGCCATCGATCTCTGGCATGCCAAGGATGCTCGGTATCGGGCGCTTTCTATCCTCCCTATTTCCTTGTACCTTGCGTTGCGGGCAGCAAACAATATTCCTGCCACCCTGTTTCTTACCTCCTTCGATCGCTGCGGGGGCACTGCCGCCCGCCCCAGCCTCTGTCATCTCGGGGGCACCACCGCCCGCCCCGACTGGTTCTGCCTTGGCTGCTGTTCCTTAAATGCCCCAGCTCCATGCGCCAACACCTGCCAGCTGCCCTGGATCGCTTCCTCGTGAGCACCGCCGTTCTGGCTTGAAGTGCATACGGGTCGCCGTTCTGGCACCCTGCTCCGCGTCGGTCGTCATCCCCACCGCTGGTAGTTGATCCCAACTTCCTGGACCCCGGTTCCCGCGAGGTGCCGCCTAGCTCTGATGTCGTGCTGCTGCTTTGCTCTGTCCTGCGAATCGGAGGGGGTACCTTCGCTTCCGGCGAGCTCCGGGAGTTTTTCACTTTCTTGCAAGTGGAACGGGGTGTGCACTCCGACTTCTCTGGTAACCCCTTGTTCCTCTTCGGGCAGCAGTGGCCGGTTCCTCAGTCGTGAAAGGCTTCGCCTTCATCAATAGAACCTTCGCATATGAATGGGATTCTCGACTCGACAAGAATTTGCGCTCCACCGCCGGTGCTGCTCCCCTGCTCCGATAAGATAGGAGCTTGCCTGGGGGAGCAGCGCTTATATGCCCCCCATTCACCTTCCAGGCCAGGTAGGCCCCCATGCCCATTGGCGAATTCGTAGCCTGCCTCGGCCTCCATTGGCCAGAGGTGCCGGCTCCTCTTCGGCGGCCGCCGCGGGGGGAGGGGCCGGGCATTTTCTTAGCTCCTGGTCACTTTGCGCGCCAAAAACCGGCCCCCACTAGTTGTTTGTGTCCAGGGGCGCAGCGCTGGTTATGGCGCCGGCTCTCGAGCCCCCTTCGGGAGCAGCCTCTGCATGAAGCTTCCAAGATTTTGGATTCTTTGTCCGGAGGAGGAGCATCACCACTTGTTTGAGAGTTTGCTCTCTTGCGAGCATTAGCCACCACTAAGGAGTCCAATGGGAGTTGGCCCATGATATACGTAGGGTCCACAGGCGCAGGCCGGTATTTCCTCTCAATCCTTGGGTTTACAACCCTTGCACTTGTGGTCTCCTTGAAAATGTCAGTAGCATGTTTAAGGACACCCTTTAGCATAGGTAATGTCTTTACCGATCTTTCTGAAGTTGAAAAGGTATCAAACAGAAAGTCTTCCTCCACTGGGTCAGCGTGCATTTCCACATCATGTTTATTGGCTGCCCTTTCAATCAATGCATTGAACGCTGCCGTATCTTCAGTAGGCGAGTTTTTGACAGTGTAGGACTGAGTGTCAGGCGTGGTTTGAGGCTCATCAGGGTCAATCCAGGTTTGAGGTTCCTCCTGATCTGTGTCAGCAGGATAAGTAAATTCATCCTCATTGTATCCCTCCCCCACATCCTCATTGATGCGTGTGGGAGAATAGGCATAGTCTTGGGCATGTGACTCCACAGGTTCAAAAAGAACAGGTGAGGTGGCAGAATCCCTTTTCCTTTTGAGAGGGATTTTGTATGACTCCAAGGGGTGCTCTGGAGCGATCTTCCTTTTGTGGATGGTGAGTCTGCCAGAATCTGAGTCGATGAACAGCTTTGACTGATTGTCATAGGAGGGTAGCTGGAACACTACATTTTTTTTTTGGTGTTCAAAACTGCTTTATTGCATAGGTAGTACAGTACACAGCTTCATGTGCTTACAACCCTGGGGCCAGCAGCGAATGAAGTAGTTATGACACAGCCTTGTGACCGGCATCCCGGAAGTCCGGCGGCATAACATAGGATCAGGAGATAGGTGTGCTGTATGTAGTGCAGAAAAAATACCTGAGGATGTACTGCAGTAGAACATTGTTTTCATCATTTTTTTCTGATGTGTAGAACTTCTCAACAGTAAACAAACTACGAGGCTCAATAAACACACTTGGAAGTGGAGGTCCGAGTCGGCAAAGCTATGCAGGTAATAAAGGTCTGTCTGAAATACACAGGTATATAACAGTAGTCATGGTGACATGCAATAAACGTCAGAGTAAGCATCATGCGCGGTGTCATAGAATATCATTGAGTGGAGAGAGACAGGCACATGTCATGGACAGCACGGGATAGCCATGGAGTGGGCGAGGGGGTAGGGCACAACGCCCGGGATTACAATGTCTATGGGCGACGTGTGAGGCGCTCTGGGTAGAGCAGTGAGCCATGGCGTGGCAGGCTGGATACAACCCCTGATAGGTGGGAAGTGGAGTGTATATATGCAGGCGGGTTTGGTGTCCCCTCCCTGAGCGTTGGTTGTGTCTTTAGTCGCTAGTGTGTCCCCCCTCAGGAACATCACTGTCTTCTGTCTGTGTGAGTAGGTATCCTACTAGCTGGCCCCAGATGTCTTTAGGTCGACTCATGATAGGCAACAATTCAGCATAGTTCGTGTGCTGATCTTGACAGTAGGTCATGTCCGCCAGCCAGTCCTTAAATTTAGGCGCTCTGCCACGGCCCGAACGACAAGCCACTCGTCTCTTGGCCAAAAGCAAGGCAGTATCTACAAATTTCCAATAGGATTTAGGGATATGTGGAGTATGCCCGAGAAGCGTGAACGGGTCCATAGGGACAGTTTCCTTCGTCATTGCAATGAGGTCGTCAGTAACCTGCTGCCAGTAATGATATACAAGAGGGCATCCCCACGCCAGATGCAGGAAGTCCGCATGTTCGGCACGGCATCGCTCGCATCGATCACTATCCGCCAAGCCGAACCTATGTTTCCTTACCGGTGTATAATATCTTCGCTGCAGGAATTTGTAATGTATGATCTTCAGTCTACTGCTAGCAGATATACGGGACCGTAAGGTTGCAGCAGTATTGCCACTGTTCGTCAGTGATCTCGGCAGTCAGCTCAGCATTCCAATGTACCCGGGCACCTGCCGCAGGCATCGGAGCCGCAGTCCTGATCTGACGATAAAGGCCAGAGACTAAGTGTGCCCCATCCTGTGAGCACAGTAAGAAATGAAGTGGGGGTAGGATTTCAGGCTCAGCAGGGGAATCAGGCAGGATGTCCTTCATTCCCGCACGCAAGCGTGCTTAGTAAAAGACTTCTAGCGGGGTGCGGTCATGGGATGCGAAGAATAGCTCAGCTGATTTGAACTGACCGTTCGAGAACAGGTCACCCCAGCATGCGATCCGCACCTTGTGCACCTGTGCACCTGGTGCGAAAGCCCCGTTCCTGCAGCAAGGCGAGGTCAGGATGAAATGTCAGCGGTAGCTTGGGTGAGTACGCTAGGCGGCAGGACATACTCTTGGCTATGCGGCACCATGCGTCCAGTGTACACGAAACAGAAGTGTTCGGTGTAGGTATCGATGATTCCGGGCAGTGGAGTAGACCATTGAGTGGAATAGGATGTACAATCCAATCCTCCACCGCAAGGTGATGCATGAAGGGGGTGGGAGTCAGCCAGTGGTAGGCATACTGCGCCTGCGCACATTGATAATACGATTCAAAGTCAGGAATATCAAAGCCTCCCTTGTCATATGGCAGGATAAGCGTGGACCATTTTAACCGTGGGTTCTTACCCCCCCAGAATAACCGGAGTAGCTCCGATTTCAGGGTTTTGAAGAAAAAGGCGCCCGGAAAATAAGGAATATTAAGGAAAAGGTACAGGAAACGAGGAAGAACCACCATTTTGATAAGGGATGCCCTGCCGGCCATGGAGAGCGGCAGGATGATCCAACGGTCCACTGCAGCAGTAAGCTTCGTGATTGCTACTCCATAGTTGGATCGTAGCGTTTCGCTTCTATCACGGGAAATTTGTATGCCTAGATATCGGAGATCAGTCTGACACCACTCTAGCGAATAATCAAGGGGGAAATCGGCAACCGCGTCCGTCAGGGGGTAGAACTGCGACTTGGACCAATTAATATGTATGCCGGACATCCCGCCGAATACAACGAATTCTCTCAGTAGTGGGTTGAGGTTCCGATCAGGGTGTTTGATATAGAGCATGACGTCGTCAGCGCAAAGAGACACATCAATTTGGCGCTGTAAGCACTGTACCGCCCCCTCTCGGTGCAACTGACGGTGTCTACAGGCAAGAGGCTCGACAGCTAAGACAAACAAGAGAGGAGATAGTGGGCATCCCTGACGCGTGCCTCTAGTAATGGCGATGGTGTTCGAAAGGCGACCATTGACGAGGACCCTCGCCGTAGGTCGAGTATAGAGCAAGCGGACCCAGGAGATGAAGAGTTTCGGGAATCCCATGCTAGCGAAGACAGAGAATAAGTAAGGCCATTCAACAGAGTCGAATGCCTTAGAGGCATCGAGGAAGACGGCAGCAACTGGTAAGTCAGGGTGCACCGTGCGGAGTAACAAGAATAAAGTGCGTAGGTTATGAGAGGTGGACCGACCAGATATAAACCCCGATTGATCGGGCAATACGATCCTGGTCATAAGTAGGGACAGGCGAGTGGCCAGGACTTTAGCGAGAATCTTGACATCGCAGTTCAAGAAGGAGAGCGGGCGATAAGAACTGCAGGAGCTAGGATCCTTGCCGGGCTTTAAGAGGGAAGTAATGACCACCTCCCGCATGGAGCCAGGGAGGACGCCGCGCCCAGTGATTCCTCGTAAACCTCACGGAGGACAGGGGCCATGATATCTATGTATGCTTTATAAAATTCAGCAGGGATGCCATCGAAACCAGGAGCCTTGCCGTTCTAGAGGGACATAATGGCCTCGCGAAATACATCCAGTTCAAAGGGGGCCGCCAGAAACGCCCTGTCACCATCACTGAGCCAGCAGAGCGCCACATCACCCAGATAGTCTGCGTATGGTGTATCGGCCACGGTGTCAGAGGTATACAGTGTGTGATAGTGAGATGTAAAGGTATCAAGCAGTGCATCCGAGTCCCTGACAGTGGTTCCCTGATCGTCATTAAGTTCCAGTATAGTGTTGTGGTCCCGTGGGGCCTGTGTAAGCATCGCAAGTGCCTTCCCTGGCCTATCGCCCTCGCAGTACTTCCTGGCCTGCCAGTGTTTCCCTCAGAATTTAGCCTCCCTAATAGCCTCTTCTTCATATTTCGACAGTGTGTCCCTAAATTCAGCATGCACATCAGGGCTGTCGTCCGTCACCATGCGAAGCTCCAAAGCTCGCAGCTCCTTTTCTAATGTACGAATAGTGTTTTGGATATCTCGCAGGACCCCAAAGCTTTTGGATATGCAGTAACCTCTAATGGTTACTTTAAAGGCATCCCAAATGTGTTCAACCGAGTCTACCGTTCCCCTGTTTCTGGGGAAAAATGCAGCTATCTCTTCACCCAGCTCAACTCAGAAAAGATTATCTAACAGAGCCTTAGGTTGCAGTCTCCAGTGCGGTCGAGGGCTATCCCACCCAGGTATGCGGAGGTGCAGTAGTGCGGGACGGTGATCAGAGTATGACCTTGGCAAATGTGTCGCTCTTAACACCCCCGCAGTTATCTCCCTGGTAAGGAGAAAATAGTCTAACTGTGCCCATGTGCCTGTTTGTGAGGTAAAGTGCGTGCCTTCCCTCTTAGTAGGATGTAAGTGCCGCCATATGTCCACCAACCCGCCTTCAGCAACCACGCCATCCAGCGCCTCCCTCGCCCTAGGCTTGTAGTGACTCACCCCGTCTGCTCTATCCATCTGCGGTATCAATGCCAAATTAAAGTCCCCATCCCAAATAATGTGGCGCGATCCGACGTCCAGGATTTTGCCCCAGAGTGTGGTAAAGAAAGCGGGCACATCTATGTTAGGGGCATAGCAGGTAACAAATGTATATGTGTCACGACCCAGTCGACCCCACAGGAGGGCATACCGCCCCTCGCTATCCACCAGCTCTCCGCATTTATGAAAGGGTACAGTACGAGCAAGAAGGATGGTGACCCCTCTCGGGTAGGTGGAATAAGAGGAGAAGACACGGGCGCCGGCCCAATTACTCGCAAAGGCGGTCCGCCCCTGCGGTGACAAGTGAGTTTCCTGCAACATAGCCACCTGGACATGATGTCTGTTGAAATAAGCAATGACATTCCGACATTTTTTGGCATTATTAAGCCCTCTAACATTCCATGACATGCAGGTCAATTGTGCATCAGCATTTAAGGCAGCCATAACCAGGAAAATAATAGGTTAGCCAATCTTGTTCTGTACGATGTAACAGAGCCCACCTGAAGCAGTCGATATAAATAATCATGACAGTGCACAACTCGAACATTCGTTCCAAGTAAGGAAAGCCCCCTCCCGAAACAGCCCATCCCCCCTCCCACCCCAGAATCCTAAACATGCCAGCGGCCATCATTCCCCCTCACCTCCTCCCCCCCCCCTCCCTTCCTTCAACTGTAACATCTGAACAGTACATATGGGGAGCACCCGTGAGGGAAAAAACAGCAAGGGCGCACAACCACTTCTCCCGCCAATAGCCTCCCATACTATGCAGCCCTCGGTGGAGGCCAAGACAGAGATAGTGGTCCTTGGAGTACATTACCACTGGAGAGGTCAGTTAGTCCCATGCTGCTGCAGAAAATTCATGCCCCCCGCACACCCCGAGCAGGGGCCGGGCAAGGCCGCGAAAGATGGCAGTAAGTCCGGCCCAGTCAAGGCTTTGTGGTCAATGTTTATGCGCATCAAAGGGCGGGTCCTCTCCCTCCGAGACCATCTCGGCCGCCCCTCCGGGCCCTACGAATTGTTTTTAGGAAGTCCTCAGCTTTCTGGGGATTAGTGAAGAAGCGATTTTTCCCCTGGTGTGTGACACGCAGTTTCGCCGGGTAGAGCAGGGCATACTCCACCTGGGCCTCTCGCAGTTTCTTCTTTACGGGTAGGAATTTGCGGCGCTCTTCCTGCACCAGCGGGGTGAAATCAGGATATATGGAGAAAGTGAGTCCATTGTATTTCAGAGTTTGTTGAGTCCGAGCAGCCCTAATTGCCACATCTCGATCGCGGTAATTTAGTAACTTAGCAATGATCGGCCTAGGCGGCAGTCCGGGCTTGGGCACAGGAGCCAAAGACCTGTGCGCTCATTCGACAATGAATTGAGGAGAGAATGCATCTTCCCCCACTGACCCCTTGAGGAGCTTCTCGACATAGAGTTCCATTCTGCCTGTGTCTGTGGATTCCGGAATGCCCGTAACGCGTTTGTTGTTGCGTCGGCTACGGGCTTCCAAGTCCTCGTTCTTGGCGGGTATGAGCCGTAGCAAGTTGTCCATACGGGCCAATTGTGTGGTATGGGAGGAGGTGATGTCATCATTGTCAGAGATACGTTGCTCAGTGGACGTTATCCTTTCTTCGTGTTGGTTCACCTTATGTACCAGGGCGTCCAGCCGAGACGTCATCCCATCAACTTTTTCCACAACTGTGGAAAACCCCTGTCTCATCTCCTGAAATAGGCAGTGCAGGTCGAGGTCCTTGGCAGGAGAAGCAATGGTAGACGAATTTGCGTCGCTGGGCCCTGGGTCAGTAGGCGTCGATTTTGTGCCCTTCCTCGCCCCATCAAAGCTTATTTTCGTCTGACGATTTTCGGGGCGCACCATACTGCTCTCCGGCCACCCGCCGTCCGGTAGTCCACTCACCACCCCCGCAGCGTCGCAAGGTTTTAGACGTGAGGAAGGATAGCGCCGACAGCGACCGTCCCTCGCTACAGTCGACACCTTGCCAACCCATGCAGTGATTCTGAATGCTGCAACCAGGTGAAGCGGAGGTTGGGGATTGTGGTCTGGTCGTCAGCCTGCGCGTGCAGTGTAGTTGCGTGGTGGAGATAGGCTAAGGGGGCCTCGCAGCAGTAACAGGCCAAGGACGTGCAATGTTAAGGAAACTCCGAGAAAGGAAGCGCTACTCGGCCATTCAGGCCGTGAACCAGTGTCCGGGAGCTGTCAACGTGGCCCTCGGGAAGTAAGGGCGAGCCAGCAGTAGGCAACACAACCGCAGGGGTGTGAAGCAATGCGGTCAGCGCAGGCTCCGACAGCCGGCCATATCCGTCGCACTAGGCAGCAGCGGCAGTGTTCACAGGGCAGAATGTCAGGCAGGAGACCGCGCTGGCCCCAAGCGCCACCAGACAACCCAGGCTAGGGCTCCCACAGGGTGGGCGTGCATGTCCCCGCTCCCCGCCGATCACGGGACAATCGGGCCGCCGCCGGATCTCCAGACCTCCTCACCTCATCCAGCGCGGGAGCGGGATCCTCGAGCAATCTCCCTCCGCCATAAGTGTACGGGCTCAGCAGCGGCTGCCCCAACTGTCCCTCTCGATGGCTGACACACAGCCCGGACCGCGCCGAGGTGGAAGGCGCAGGTCTTAGGAGGTGGGCCCGCCGGAGGTAAGCCAGGTATTACGGGCAGGCACTCCCGGGGGTCAGCCAGCATCCGGAGTCAGTAGCGATCCACTCCAGCCACAATAGGGGACAGACCCAGGATAATCCCAGGTGGCAGAGACGAGGAAGCGGGTGGGGCCCGTAGCCTCGTGATGAGCTGCGGCCCTGCGTAGCCCCCGGCAGCCGGCCCTCATACCCAGCTGTCTCCGAGGATCTGGGCGGCAGATTTTCAGAGGGCGATTTCTCCGTCCCCGAAGCCGCTGGAAGTCCAAGCTTCGGGTCGAGTGTAGGAGGCCATTCGCTGCATCAGATGATGTGCAGCATTATAAATTTGCTCGCCAGTGGTGAAGGATATATATGGAGGATAATGTTCCAAGGAGCGGGAGCTACACAGCTAGGCAGCCATTCCGAGTGTGCGCCCTCTAGCATGGACGGAGACCTTGAAACTACTGATACCTTCTTAGACGTGTCGGTGCTTTTCTGTGGCTCGAACGCTTTGGGTCGAGCGGTCAGGGGTAGTCCGAATTTAATTGGTGGCGCAAGCATTGGAGACGAACCGACCTTTTTTGAGGGTGGCGCTGTCTTCGATCCGACCGACTTCATCTGATCACTAGCTGGCTTGCGGCATTGCGTCGACTCGAGCTCCTGATGCGCAGCAGGTATGCTTTTTTGCTTCGACGCAACATGCTCTTTCGGGTCGGGTTTGCTTTTCGACTCGAAGGCCTTGCTCAACATTGGCTTGGAGGCTGTAAGCTTCGGATCGACAGTCTTTTTAGACTTCAGTCCCTTGCCAGTGTCGCCATGTTTGGACGTCGACGGCGTCAATGCGACGTGCTTGACTGTACAGACTAATTTGCATGTAGCCAGGTTCTGAGCTGGGATGGTGCAGTGAGCTAAAAAACGGTGATGGATAAAGCCCTGATCTTTGGACTGGGTAAGAGTGGTCCGCTTAATTCAGACACTCTGTTCATCACCACCCCCCTTTTTTGAATAATTTTGTCCACCATAAGCGTGGAAGGGTATACTCAGACATGGTCCCTTGCTCACTGCACCAACAGGATTCAAGCAAGCCGGGCCGAAGACGGCTGAAATGCCAGAAACCGGTCCCCGGAAGCTTGTTTCCTTCCCGGTATAAGAATTGGCTTGGTAGTTAGGTCTGCCCTGTTCCCATGATGCACTGGGCCAGGGACAGACTAATTTGCATGTAGCCAGGTTCTGAGCTGGGATGGTGCAGTGAGCTAAAAAACGGTGATGGATCAAGCCCTGATCTTTGGACTGGGTAAGAGTGGTCTGCTTAATTTAGACACTCTGTTCATCACCACCCCCCTTTTTTTAATCATTTTGTCCACCATAAGCGTGGAAGGGTATACTCAGACATGAGTCCCTTGCTCACTGCACCATCAGGATTCAAGCAAGCCGGGCCGAAGACGGCTGAAATGCCCGAAACCGGTCCCCGGAAGCTTGTTTCCTTCCCGGTATAAGAATTGGCTTGGTAGTTTGGTCTGCCCTGTTCCCATGATGCACTGGGCCAGGGACAGAATAATTTGCATGTAGCCAGGTTCTGAGCTGGGATGATGCAGTGAGCTAAAAAACGGTGATGGATCAAGCCCTGATCTTTGGACTGGGTAAGAGTGATCTGCTTAATTCATACACTCTGTTCACCACCACCCCCCTTTTTTTAAATCATTTTGTCCACCATAAGCGTGGAAGGGTATACTCAGACATGAGTCCCTTGCTCACTGCACCATCAGGA
Source organism: Lissotriton vulgaris (assembly GCF_964263255.1). Taxonomy (NCBI): domain Eukaryota; kingdom Metazoa; phylum Chordata; class Amphibia; order Caudata; family Salamandridae; genus Lissotriton; species Lissotriton vulgaris. Next base: position 389,187,392 of record NC_141687.1, read on the forward strand.
TTAAAGCAAGCCGGGCCGAAAACGGCTGAAATGCCAGAAACCGGTCCCCGGAAGCTTGTTTCCTTCCCGGTATAAGAATTGGCTTGGTAGTTTCGTCTGCCCTGTTCCCATGATGCACTGGGCCAGGGACAGACTAATTTGCATGTAGCCAGGTTCTGAGCTGGGATGGTGCAGTGAGCTAAAAAACGGTGATGGATCAAGCCCTGATCTTTGGACTGGGTAAGAGTTGTCTGCTTAATTCAGACACTCTGTTCATCACCACCCCCCCTTTTTTGAATCATGTTGTCCACCATAAGCGTGGAAGGGTATACTCAGACATGAGTCCCTTGCTCACTGCACCATCAGGATTCAAGCAAGCCGGGCCGAAGACGGCTGAAATGCCAGAAACCGGTCCCCGGAAGCTTGTTTCCTTCCCGGTATAAGAATTGGCTGGGTAGTTTGGTCTGCCCTGTTCCCATGATGCACTGGGCCAGGGACAGACTAATTTGCATGTAGCCAGGTTCTGAGCTGGGATGGTGCAGTGAGCTAAAAAACGGTGATGGATCAAGCCCTGATCTTCTGACTGGGTAAGAGTGGTCTGCTTAATTCAGACACTCTGTTCATCACCACCCCCCTTTTTTGAATCATTTTGTCCACCATAAGCGTGGAAGGGTATACTCAGACATGAGTCCCTTGCTCACTGCACCATCAGGATTCAAGCAAGCCGGGCCGAAGACGGCTGAAATGCCAGAAACCGGTCCCCGGAAGCTTGTTTCCTTCCCGGTATAAGAATTGGCTTGGTAGTTTGGTCTGCCCTGTTCCCATGATGCACTGGGCCAGGGACAGAATAATTTGCATGTAGCCAGGTTCTGAGCTGGGATGGTGCAGTGAGCTAAAAAACGGTGATGGATCAATCCCTGATCTTTGGACTGAGTAAGAGTGGTCTGCTTAATTCAGACACTCTGTTCATCACCACTCCCCTTTTTTGAATCATTTTGTCCACCATAAGCGTGGAAGGGTATACTCAGACATGAGTCCCTTGCTCACTGCACCATCAGGATTCAAGCAAGCCGGGCCGAAGACGGCTGAAATGCCAGAAACCGGTCCCCGGAAGCTTGTTTCCTTCTCGGTATAAGAATTGGCTTGGTAGTTTGGTCTGCCCTGTTCCCATGATGCACTGGGCCAGGGACAGACTAAATTGCATGTAGCCAGGTTCTGAGCTGGGATGGTGCAGTGAGCTAAAAAACGGTGATGGATCAAGCCCTGATCTTTGGACTGAGTAAGAGTGGTCTGCTTAATTCAGACACTCTGTTCATCACCACCCCCCTTTTTTGAATCATTTTGTCCACCATAAGCGTGGAAGGGTATACTCAGACATGAGTCCCTTGCTCACTGCACCATCAGGATTCAAGCAAGCCGGGCCGAAGACGGCTGAAATGCCAGAAACCGGTCCCCGGAAGCTTGTTTCCTTCCCGGTACAAGAATTGGCTTGGTAGTTTGGTCTGCCCTGTTCCCATGATGCACTGGGCCAGGGACAGAATAATTTGCATGTAGCCAGGTTCTGAGCTGGGATGGTGCAGTGAGCTAAAAAACGGTGATGGATCAAGCCCTGATCTTTGGACTGGGTAAGAGTGGTCTGCTTAATTCATACACTCTGTTCATCACCACCCCCCTTTTTTGAAATCATTTTGTCCACCATAAGCGTGGAAGGGTATACTCAGACATGAGTCCCTTGCTCACTGCACCATCAGGATTCAAGCAAGCCGGGCCGAAGACGGCTGAAATGCCAGAAACCGGTCCCCGGAAGCTTGTTTCCTTCCCGGTATAAGAATTGGTTTGGTAGTTTGGTCTGCCCTGTTCCCATGATGCACTGGGCCAGGGACAGAAAATTTTGCATGTAGCCAGGTTCTGAGCTGGGATGGTGCAGTGAGCTAAAAAACGGTGATGGATCAAGCCCTGATCTTTGGACTGGGTAAGAGTGGTCTGCTTAATTCATACACTCTGTTCATCACCACCCCCCTATTTTGAAATCATTTTGTCCACCATAAGCGTGGAAGGGTATACTCAGACATGAGTACCTTGCTCACTGCACCATCAGGATTCAAGCAAGCCGGGCCGAAGACGGCTGAAATGCCAGAAACCGGTCCCCGGAAGCTTGTTTCCTTCCCGGTATAAGAATTGGCTGGGTAGTTTGGTCTGCCCTGTTCCCATGATGCACTGGGCCAGGGACAGACTAATTTGCATGTAGCCAGGTTCTGAGCTGGGATGGTGCAGTGAGCTAAAAAACGGTGATGGATCAAGCCCTGATCTTTGGACTGGGTAAGAGTGGTCTGCTTATTTCAGACACTCTGTTCATCACCACCCCCCTTTTTTTGAATCATTTTGTCCACCATAAGCGTGGAAGGGTGTACTCAGACATGAGTCCCTTGCTCACTGCACCATCAGGATTCAAGCAAGCCGGGCCGAAGACGGCTGAAATGCCAGAAACTGGTCCCCGGAAGCTTGTTTCCTTCCCGGTATAAGAATTGGCTGGGTAGTTTGGTCTGCCCTGTTCCCATGATGCCCTGGGCCAGGGACAGACTAATTTGCATGTAGCCAGGTTCTGAGCTGGGATGGTGCAGTGAGCTAAAAAACGGTGATGGATCAAGCCCTGATCTTCTGACTGGGTAAGAGTGGTCTGCTTAATTCAGACACTCTGTTCATCACCACCCCCCTTTTTTGAATCATTTTCTCCACCATAAGCGTGGAAGGGTATACTCAGACATGAGTCCCTTGCTCACTGCACCATCAGGATTCAAGCAAGCCGGGCCGAAGACGGCTGAAATGCCAGAAACCGGTCCCCGGAAGCTTGTTTCCTTCTCGGTATAAGAATTGGCTTGGTAGTTTGGTCTGCCCTGTTCCCATGATGCACTGGGCCAGGGACAGACTAATTTGCATGTAGCCAGGTTCTGAGCTGGGATGGTGCAGTGAGCTAAAAAACGGTGATGGATCAAGCCCTGATCTTTGGACTGGGTAAGAGTGGTCTGCTTAATTCAGACACTCTGTTCATCACCACCCCCCTTTTTTGAATCATTTTGTCCACCATAAGCGTGGAAGGGTATACTCAGTCCCTTGCTCACTGCACCATCAGGATTAAAGCAAGCCGGGCCGAAGACGGCTGAAATGCCAGAAACCGGTCTACGGAAGCTTGTTTCCTTCCCGGTATAAGAATTGGCTTGGTAGTTTGGTCTGCCCTGTTCCCATGATGCACTGGGCCAGGGACAGACTAATTTGCATGTAGCCAGGTTCTGAGCTGGGATGGTGCAGTGAGCTAAAAAACGGTGATGGATCAAGCCCTGATCTTTGGACTGGGTAAGAGTGGTCTGCTTAATTCCGACACTCTGTTCATCACCACCCCCCTTTTTTTAAAATCATTTTGTCCACCATAAGCGTGGAAGGGTATACTCAGACATGAGTCCCTTGCTCACTGCACCATCAGGATTCAAGCAAGCCGGGCCGAAGACGGCTGAAATGCCAGAAACCGGTCCCCAGAAGCTTGTTTCCTTCCCAGTATAAGAATTGGCTTGGTAGTTTGGTCTGCCCTGTTCCCATGATGCACTGGGCCAGGGACAGACTAATTTGCATGTAGCCAGGTTCTGAGCTGGGATGGTGCAGTGAGCTAAAAAACGGTGATGGATCAAGCCCTGATCTTTGGACTGGGTAAGAGTGGTCTGCTTAATTCAGACACTCTGTTCATAACCACCCCCCCTTTTTTTAATCATTTTGTCCACCATAAGCGTGGAAGGGTATACTCAGACATGAGTCCCTTGCTCACTGCACCATCAGGATTCAAGCAAGCCGGGCCGAAGACGGCTGAAATGCCAGAAACCGGTCCCCGGAAGCTTGTTTCCTTCCCGGTATAAGAATTGGCTGGGTAGTTTGGTCTGCCCTGTTCCCATGATGCACTGGGCCAGGGACAGACTAATTTGCATGTAGCCAGGTTCTGAGCTGGGATGGTGCAGTGAGCTAAAAAACGGTGATGGATCAAGCCCTGATCTTCTGACTGGGTAAGAGTGGTCTGCTTAATTCAGACACTCTGTTCATCACCACCCCCCTTTTTTGAATCATTTTGTCCACCATAAGCGTGGAAGGGTATACTCAGACATGAGTCCCTTGCTCACTGCACCATCAGGATTCAAGCAAGCCGGGCCGAAGACGGCTGAAATGCCAGAAACCGGTCCCCGGAAGCTTGTTTCCTTCCCGGTATGAGAATTGGCTTGGTAGTTTGGTCTGCCCTGTTCCCATGATGCACTGGGCCAGGGACAGAAAATTTTGCATGTAGCCAGGTTCTGAGCTGGGATGGTGCAGTGAGCTAAAAAACGGTGATGGATCAAGCCCTGATCTTTGGACTGGGTAAGAGTGGTCTGCTTAATTCATACACTCTGTTCATCACCACCCCCCTATTTTGAAATCATTTTGTCCACCATAAGCGTGGAAGGGTATACTCAGACATGAGCACCTTGCTCACTGCACCATCAGGATTCAAGCAAGCCGGGCCGAAGACGGCTGAAATGCCAGAAACCGGTCCCCGGAAGCTTGTTTCCTTCCCGGTATAAGAATTGGCTGGGTAGTTTGGTCTGCCCTGTTCCCATGATGCACTGGGCCAGGGCCAGACTAATTTGCATGTAGCCAGGTTCTGAGCTGGGATGGTGCAGTGAGCTAAAAAACGGTGATGGATCAAGCCCTGATCTTTGGACTGGGTAAGAGTGGTCTGCTTAATTCAGACACTCTGTTCATCACCACCCCCCTTTTTTGAATCATTTTGTCCACCATAAGCGTGGAAGGGTATACTCAGACATGAGTCCCTTGCTCACTGCACCATCAGGATTCAAGCAAGCCGGGCCGAAGACGGCTGAAATGCCAGAAACCGGTCCCCGGAAGCTCGTTTCCTTCCCGGTATAAGAATTGGCTTGGTAGTTTGGTCTGCCCTGTTCCCATGATGCACTGGGCCAGGGACAGAGTAATTTGCATGTAGCCAGGTTCTGAGCTGGGATGGTGCAGTGAGCTAAAAAACGGTGATGGATCAAGCCCTGATCTTTGGACTGGGTAAGAATGGTCTGCTTAATTCAGACACTCTGTTCATCACCACCCCCCTTTTTTGAATCATTTTGTCCACCATAAGCGTGGAAGGGTATACCCAGTCCCTTGCTCACTGCACCATCAGGATTAAAGCAAGCCGGGCCGAAGACGGCTGAAATGCCAGAAACTGGTCCCCGGAAGCTTGTTTCCTTCCCGGTATAAGAATTGGCTTGGTAGTTTGGTCTGTCCTGTTCCCATGATGCACTGGGCCAGGGACAGACTAATTTGCATGTAGCCAGGTTCTGAGCTGGGATGGTGCAGTGAGCTAAAAAACGGTGATGGATCAAGCCCTGATCTTTGGACTGGGTAAGAGTGGTCTGCTTAATTCAGACACTCTGTTCATCACCACCCCCCTTTTTTGAATCCTTTTGTCCACCATAAGCGTGGAAGGGTATACTCAGACATGAGTCCCTTGCTCACTGCACCATCAGGATTCAAGCAAGCCGGGCCGAAGACGGCTGAAATGCCAGAAACCGGTCCCCAGAAGCTTGTTTCCTTCCCGGTATAAGAATTGGCTTGGTAGTTTGGTCTGCCCTGTTCCCATGATGCACTGGGCCAGGGACAGACTAATTTGCATGTAGCCAGGTTCTGAGCTGGGATGGTGCAGTGAGCTAAAAAACGGTGATGGATCAAGCCCTGATCTTTGGACTGGGTAAGAGTGGTCTGCTTAATTCAGACACTCTGTTCATCACCACCCCCCTTTTTTTAATCATTTTGTCCACCATAACCGTGGAAGGGTATACTCAGACACGAGTCCCTTGCTCACTGCACAATCAGGATTCAAGCAAGCCGGGCTGAAGACGGCTGAAATGCCAGAAACCGGTTCCCGGAAGCTTGTTTCCTTCCCGGTATAAGAATTGGCTTGGTAGTTTGGTCTGCCCTGTTCCCATGATGCACTGGGCCAGGGACAGACTAATTTGCATGTAGCCAGGTTCTGAGCTGGGATGGTGCAGTGAGCTAAAAAACGGTGATGGATCAAGCCCTGATCTTTGGACTGAGTAAGAGTGGTCTGCTTAATTCAGACACTCTGTTCATCACCACTCCCCTTTTTTGAATCATTTTGTCCACCATAAGCGTGGAAGGGTATACTCAGACATGAGTCCCTTGCTCACTGCACCATCAGGATTCAAGCAAGCCGGGCCGAAGACGGCTGAAATGCCAGAAACCGGTCCCCGGAAGCTTGTTTCCTTCTCGGTGTAAGAATTGGCTTGGTAGTTTGGTCTGCCCTGTTCCCATGATGCACTGGGCCAGGGACAGACTAAATTGCATGAAGCCAGGTTCTGAGCTGGGATGGTGCAGTGAGCTAAAAAACGGTGATGGATCAAGCCCTGATCTTTGGACTGGGTAAGACTGGTCTGCTTAATTCAGACACTCTGTTCATCACCACCCCCCTTTTTTGAATCATTTTGTCCACCATAAGCGTGGAAGGGTATACTCAGTCCCTTGCTCACTGCACCATCAGGATTCAAGCAAGCCGGGCCGAAGACGGCTGAAATGCCAGAAACCGGTCCCCGGAAGCTTGTTTCCTTCCCGGTATAAGAATTGGCTTGGTAGTTTGGTCTGCCCTGTTCCCATGATGCACTGGGCCAGGGACAGAATAATTTGCATGTAGCCAGGTTCTGAGCTAGGATGGTGCAGTGAGCTAAAAAACGGTGATGGATCAAGCCCTGATCTTTGGACTGGGTAAGAGTGGTCTGCTTAATTCATACACTCTGTTCATCACCACCCCCCTTTTTTGAAATCATTTTGTCCACCATAAGCGTGGAAGGGTATACTCAGACATGAGTCCCTTGCTCACTGCACCATCAGGATTCAAGCAAGCCGGGCCGAAGACGGCTGAAATGCCAGAAACCGGTCCCCGGAAGCTTTTTTCTTTCCCAGTATAAGAATTGGCTTGGTAGTTTGGTCTGCCCTGTTCCCATGATGCACTGGGCCAGGGACAGACTAATTTGCATGTAGCCAGGTTCTGAGCTGGGATGGTGCAGTGAGCTAAAAAACGGTGATGGATCAAGCCCTGATCTTCTGACTGGGTAAGAGTGGTCTGCTTAATTCAGACACTCTGTTCATCACCACCCCCCTTTTTTGAATCATTTTCTCCACCATAAGCGTGGAAGGGTATACTCAGACATGAGTCCCTTGCTCACTGCACCATCAGGATTCAAGCAAGCCGGGCCGAAGACGGCTGAAATGCCAGAAACCGGTCCCCGGAAGCTTGTTTCCTTCCCGGTATAAGAATTGGCTTGGTAGTTTGGTCTGCCCTGTTCCCATGATGCACTGGGCCAGGGACAGAACATTTTGCATGTAGCCAGGTTCTGAGCTGGGATGGTGCAGTGAGCTAAAAAACGGTGATGGATCAAGGCCTGATCTTTGGACTGGGTAAGAGTGGTCTGCTTAATTCATACACTCTGTTCATCACCACCCCCCTATTTTGAAATCATTTTGTCCACCATAAGCGTGGAAGGGTATACTCAGACATGAGTACCTTGCTCACTGCACCATCAGGATTCAAGCAAGCCGGGCCGAAGACGGCTGAAATGCCAGAAACCGGTCCCCGGAAGCTTGTTTCCTTCCCGGTATAAGAATTGGCTGGGTAGTTTGGTCTGCCCTGTTCCCATGATGCACTGGGCCAGGGACAGACTAATTTGCATGTAGCCAGGTTCTGAGCTGGGATGGTGCAGTGAGCTAAAAAACGGTGATGGATCAAGCCCTGATCTTTGGACTGGGTAAGAGTGGTCTGCTTAATTCAGACACTCTGTTCATCACCACCCCCCTTTTTTGAATCATTTTGTCCACCATAAGCGTGGAAGGGTATACTCAGACATGAGTCCCTTGCTCACTGCACCATCAGGATTCAAGCAAGCCGGGCCGAAGACGGCTGAAATGCCAGAAACCGGTCCCCGGAAGCTTGTTTCCTTCCCGGTATAAGAATTGGCTTGGTAGTTTGGTCTGCCCTGTTCCCATGATGCACTGGGCCAGGGACAGAATAATTTGCATGTAGCCAGGTTCTGAGCTGGGATGGTGCAGTGAGCTAAAAAACGGTGATGGATCAAGCCCTGATCTTTGGACTGGGTAAGAGTTGTCTGCTTAATTTAGGCACTCTGTTCATCACCACCCCCCTTTTTTGAATCATTTTGTCCACCATAAGCGTGGAAGGGTATACTCAGACATGAGTCCCTTGCTCACTGCACCATCAGGATTCAAGCAAGCCGGGCCGAAGACGGCTGAAATGCCCGAAACCGGTCCCCGGAAGCTTGTTTCCTTCCCGGTATAAGAATTGGCTTGGTAGTTTGGTCTGCCCTGTTCCCATGATGCACTGGGCCAGGGACAGAATAATTTGCATGTAGCCAGGTTCTGAGCTGGGATGATGCAGTGAGCTAAAAAACGGTGATGGATCAAGCCCTGATCTTTGGACTGGGTAAGAGTGATCTGCTTAATTCATACACTCTGTTCACCACCACCCCCCCTTTTTTAAATCATTTTGTCCACCATAAGCGTGGAAGGGTATACTCAGACATGAGTCCCTTGCTCACTGCACCATCAGGATTCAAGCAAGCCGGGCCGAAAACGGCTGAAATGCCAGAAACCGGTCCCCGGAAGCTTGTTTCCTTCCCGGTATAAGAATTGGCTTGGTAGTTTCGTCTGCCCTGTTCCCATGATGCAGTGGGCCAGGGACAGACTAATTTGCATGTAGCCAGGTTCTGAGCTGGGATGGTGCAGTGAGCTAAAAAACGGTGATGGATCAAGCCCTGATCTTTGGACTGGGTAAGAGTGGTCTGCTTAATTAAGACACTCTGTTCATCACCACCCCCCCTTTTTTGAATCATGTTGTCCACCATAAGCGTGGAAGGGTATACTCAGACATGAGTCCCTTGCTCACTGCACCATCAGGATTCAAGCAAGCCGGGCCGAAGACGGCTGAAATGCCAGAAACCGGTCCCCGGAAGCTTGTTTCCTTCCCGGTATAAGAATTGGCTGGGTAGTTTGGTCTGCCCTGTTCCCATGATGCACTGGGCCAGGGACAGACTAATTTGCATGTAGCCAGGTTCTGAGCTGGGATGGTGCAGTGAGCTAAAAAACGGTGATGGATCAAGCCCTGATCTTCTGACTGGGTAAGAGTGGTCTGCTTAATTCAGACACTCTGTTCATCACCACCCCCCTTTTTTGAATCATTTTGTCCACCATAAGCGTGGAAGGGTATACTCAGACATGAGTCCCTTGCTCACTGCACCATCAGGATTCAAGCAAGCCGGGCCGAAGACGGCTGAAATGCCAGAAACCGGTCCCCGGAAGCTTGTTTCCTTCCCGGTATAAGAATTGGCTTGGTAGTTTGGTCTGCCCTGTTCCCATGATGCACTGGGCCAGGGACAGAATAATTTGCATGTAGCCAGGTTCTCAGCTGGGATGGTGCAGTGAGCTAAAAAACGGTGATGGATCAAGCCCTGATCTTTGGACTGGGTAAGAGTGGTCTGCTTAATTCATACACTCTGTTCATCACCACCCCCCTATTTTGAAATCATTTTGTCCACCATAAGCGTGGAAGGGTATACTCAGACATGAGTCCCTTGCTCACTGCACCATCAGAATTCAAGCAAGCCGGGCCGAAGACGGCTGAAATGCCAGAAACCGGTCCCCGGAAGCTTGTTTCCTTCCCGGTATAAGAATTGGCTGGGTAGTTTGGTCTGCCCTGTTCCCATGATGCACTGGGCCAGGGACAGACTAATTTGCATGTAGCCAGGTTCTGAGCTGGGATGGTGCAGTGAGCTAAAAAACGGTGATGGATCAATCCCTGATCTTTGGACTGAGTAAGAGTGGTCTGCTTAATTCAGACACTCTGTTCATCACCACTCCCCTTTTTTGAATCATTTTGTCCACCATAAGCGTGGAAGGGTATACTCAGACATGAGTCCCTTGCTCACTGCACCATCAGGATTCAAGCAAGCCGGGCCGAAGACGGCTGAAATGCCAGAAACCGGTCCCCGGAAGCTTGTTTCCTTCTCGGTATAAGAATTGGCTTGGTAGTTTGGTCTGCCCTGTTCCCATGATGCACTGGGCCAGGTACAGACTAAATTGCATGTAGCCAGGTTCTGAGCTGGGATGGTGCAGTGAGCTAAAAAACGGTGATGGATCAAGCCCTGATCTTTGGACTGGGTAAGAGTGGTCTGCTTAATTCAGACACTCTGTTCATCACCACCCCCCTTTTTTGAATCATTTTGTCCACCATAAGCGTGGAAGGGTATACTCAGTCCCTTGCTCACTGCACCATCAGGATTAAAGCAAGCCGGGCCGAAGACGGCTGAAATGCCAGAAACCGGTCCACGGAAGCTTGTTTCCTTCCCGGTATAAGAATTGGCTTGGTAGTTTGGTCTGCCCTGTTCCCATGATGCACTGGGCCAGGGACAGACTAATTTGCATGTAGCCAGGTTCTGAGCTGGGATGGTGCAGTGAGCTAAAAAACGGTGATGGATCAAGCCCTGATCTTTGGACTGGGTAAGAGTGGTCTGCTTAATTCAGACACTCTGTTCATCACCACCCCCCTTTTTTGAATCATTTTGTCCACCATAAGCGTGGAAGGGTATACTCAGACATGAGTCCCTTGCTCACTGCACCATCAGGATTCAAGCAAGCCGGGCCGAAGACGGCTGAAATGCCAGAAACCGGTCCCCGGAAGCTTGTTTCCTTCCCGGTACAAGAATTGGCTTGGTAGTTTGGTCTGCCCTGTTCCCATGATGCACTGGGCCAGGGACAGAATAATTTGCATGTAGCCAGGTTCTGAGCTGGGATGGTGCAGTGAGCTAAAAAACGGTGATGGATCAAGCCCTGATCTTTGGACTGGGTAAGAGTGGTCTGCTTAATTCATACACTCTGTTCATCACCACCCCCCTATTTTGAAATCATTTTGTCCACCATAAGCGTGGAAGGGTATACTCAGACATGAGTACCTTGCTCACTGCACCATCAGGATTCAAGCAAGCCGGGCCGAAGACGGCTGAAATGCCAGAAACCGGTCCCCGGAAGCTTGTTTCCTTCCCGGTATAAGAATTGGCTGGGTAGTTTGGTCTGCCCTGTTCCCATGATGCACTGGGCCAGGGACAGACTAATTTGCATGTAGCCAGGTTCTGAGCTGGGATGGTGCAGTGAGCTAAAAAACGGTGATGGATCAAGCCCTGATCTTTGGACTGGGTAAGAGTGGTCTGCTTAATTCAGACACTCTGTTCATCACCACCCCCCTTTTTTGAATCATTTTCTCCACCATAAGCGTGGAAGGGTATACTCAGTCCCTTGCTCACTGCACCATCAGGATTAAAGCAAGCCGGGCCGAAGACGGCTGAAATGCCAGAAACCGGTCTACGGAAGCTTGTTTCCTTCCCGGTATAAGAATTGGCTTGGTAGTTTGGTCTGCCCTGTTCCCATGATGCACTGGGCCAGGGACAGACTAATTTGCATGTAGCCAGGTTCTGAGCTGGGATGGTGCAGTGAGCTAAAAAACAGTGATGGATCAAGCCCTGATCTTTGGACTGGGTAAGAGTGGTCTGCTTAATTCAGACACTCTGTTCATCACCCCCCCCCCCTTTTTTGAATCATTTTGTCCACCATAAGCGTGGAAGGGTATACTCAGACATGAGTCCCTTGCTCACTGCACCATCAGGATTCAAGCAAGCCGGGCCGAAGACGGCTGAAATGCCAGAAACCGGTCCCCGGAAGCTTGTTTCCTTCCCGGTATAAGAATTGGCCGGGTAGTTTGGTCTGCCCTGTTCCCATGATGCACTGGGCCAGGGACAGACTAATTTGCATGTAGCCAGGTTCTGAGCTGGGATGGTGCAGTGAGCTAAAAAACGGTGATGGATCAAGCCCTGATCTTCTGACTGGGTAAGAGTGGTCTGCTTAATTCAGACACTCTGTTTATCACCACCCCCCTTTTTTTAATCATTTTGTCCACCATAAGCGTGGAAGGGTATACTCAGACATGAGTCCCTTGCTCACTGCACCATCAGGATTCAAGCAAGCCGGGCCGAAGACGGCTGAAATGCCAGAAACCGGTCCCCGGAAGCTTGTTTCCTTCCCGGTACAAGAATTGACTTGGTAGTTTGGTCTGCCCTGTTCCCATGATGCACTGGGCCAGGGACAGAATAATTTGCATGTAGCCAGGTTCTGAGCTGGGATGGTGCAGTGAGCTAAAAAACGGTGATGGATCAAGCCCTGATCTTTGGACTGGGTAAGAGTGGTCTGCTTAATTCATACACTCTGTTCATCACCACCCCCCTTTTTTGAAATCATTTTGTCCACCATAAGCGTGGAAGGGTATACTCAGACATGAGTCCCTTGCTCACTGCACCATCAGGATTCAAGCAAGCCGGGCCGAAGACGGCTGAAATGCCAGAAACCGGTCCCCGGAAGCTTGTTTCCTTCCCGGTATAAGAATTGGCTTGGTAGTTTGGTCTGCCCTGTTCCCATGATGCACTGGGCCAGGGACAGAAAATTTTGCATGTAGCCAGGTTCTGAGCTGGGATGGTGCAGTGAGCTAAAAAACGGTGATGGATCAAGCCCTGATCTTTGGACTGGGTAAGAGTGGTCTGCTTAATTCATACACTCTGTTCATCACCACCCCCCTATTTTGAAATCATTTTGTCCACCATAAGCGTGGAAGGGTATACTCAGACATGAGTACCTTGCTCACTGCACCATCAGGATTCAAGCAAGCCGGGCCGAAGACGGCTGAAATGCCAGAAACCGGTCCCCGGAAGCTTGTTTCCTTCCCGGTATAAGAATTGGCTGGGTAGTTTGGTCTGCCCTGTTCCCATGATGCACTGGGCCAGGGACAGACTAATTTGCATGTAGCCAGGTTCTGAGCTGGGATGGTGCAGTGAGCTAAAAAACGGTGATGGATCCAGCCCTGATCTTTGGACTGGGTAAGAGTGGTCTGCTTAATTCAGACACTCTGTTCATCACCACCCCCCTATTTTGAAATCATTTTGTCCACCATAAGCGTGGAAGGGTATACTCAGACATGAGCACCTTGCTCACTGCACCATCAGGATTCAAGCAAGCCGGGCCGAAGACGGCTGAAATGCCAGAAACCGGTCCCCGGAAGCTTGTTTCCTTCCCGGTATAAGAATTGGCTGGGTAGTTTGGTCTGCCCTGTTCCCATGATGCACTGGGCCAGGGACAGACTAATTTGCATGTAGCCAGGTTCTGAGCTGGGATGGTGCAGTGAGCTAAAAAACGGTGATGGATCAAGCCCTGATCTTTGGACTGGGTAAGAGTGGTCTGCTTAATTCATACACTCTGTTCATCACCACCCCCCTATTTTGAAATCATTTTGTCCACCATAAGCGTGGAAGGGTATACTCAGACATGAGCACCTTGCTCACTGCACCATCAGGATTCAAGCAAGCCGGGCCGAAGACGGCTGAAATGCCAGAAACCGGTCCCCGGAAGCTTGTTTCCTTCCCGGGATAAGAATTGGCTGGGTAGTTTGGTCTGCCCTGTTCCCATGATGCACTGGGCCAGGGCCAGACTAATTTGCATGTAGCCAGGTTCTGAGCTGGGATGGTGCAGTGAGCTAAAAAACGGTGATGGATCAAGCCCTGATCTTTGGACTGGGTAAGAGTGGTCTGCTTAATTCAGACACTCTGTTCATCACCACCCCCCTTTTTTGAATCATTTTGTCCACCATAAGCGTGGAAGGGTATACTCAGACATGAGTCCCTTGCTCACTGCACCATCAGGATTCAAGCAAGCCGGGCCGAAGACGGCTGAAATGCCAGAAACCGGTCCCCGGAAGCTTGTTTCCTTCCCGGTATAAGAATTGGCTTGGTAGTTTGGTCTGCCCTGTTCCCATGATGCACTGGGCCAGGGACAGACTAATTTGCATGTAGCCTGGTTCTGAGCTGGGATGGTGCAGTGAGCTAAAAAACGGTGATGGATCAAGCCCTGATCTTTGGACTGGGAAAGAATGGTCTGCTTAATTCAGACACTCTGTTCATCACCACCCCCCTATTTTGAAATCATTTTGTCCACCATAAGCGTGGAAGGGTATACTCAGACATGAGCACCTTGCTCACTGCACCATCAGGATTAAAGCAAGCCGGGCCGAAGACGGCTGAAAGGCCAGAAACCGGTCCCCAGAAGCTTGTTTCCTTCCCGGTATAAGAATTGGCTTGGTAGTTTGGTCTGCCCTGTTCCCATGATGCACTGGGCCAGGGACAGAATAATTTGCATGTAGCCAGGTTCTGAGCTGGGATGGTGCAGTGAGCTAAAAAACGGTGATGGATCAAGCCCTGATCTTCTGACTGGGTAAGAGTGGTCTGCTTAATTCATACACTCTGTTCATCACCACCCCCCTATTTTGAAATCATTTTGTCCACCATAAGCGTGGAAGGGTATACTCAGACATGAGTACCTTGCTCACTGCACCATCAGGATTCAAGCAAGCCGGGCCGAAGACGGCTGAAATGCCAGAAACCGGTCCCCGGAAGCTTGTTTCCTTCCCGGTATAAGAATTGGCTGGGTAGTTTGGTCTGCCCTGTTCCCATGATGCACTGGGCCAGGGACAGACTAATTTGCATGTAGCCAGGTTCTGAGCTGGGATGGTGCAGTGAGCTAAAAAACGGTGATGGATCAAGCCCTGATCTTTGGACTAGGTAAGAGTGGTCTGCTTAATTCAGACACTCTGTTCATCACCACCCCCCTTTTTTGAATCATTTTGTCCACCATAAGCGTGGAAGGGTATACTCAGACATGAGTTCCTTGCTCACTGCACCATCAGGATTCAAGCAAGCCGGGCCGAAGACGGCTGAAATGCCAGAAACCGGTCCCCGGAAGCTTGTTTACTTCCCGGTATAAGAATTGGCTTGGTAGTTTGGTCTGCCCTGTTCCCATGATGCACTGGGCCAGGGACAGAATAATTTGCATGTAGCCAGGTTCTGAGCTGGGATGGTGCAGTGAGCTAAAAAACGGTGATGGATCAAGCCCTGATCTTTGGACTGGGTAAGAGTGGTCTGCTTAATTCAGACACTCTGTTCATCACCACCCCCCTTTTTTTAATCATTTTGTCCACCATAACCGTGGAAGGGTATACTCAGACACGAGTCCCTTGCTCACTGCACCATCAGGATTCAAGCAAGCCGGGCCGAAGACGGCTGAAATGCCAGAAACCGGTCCCCGGAAGCTTGTTTCCTTCCCGGTATAAGAATTGGCTTGGTAGTTTGGTCTGCCCTGTTCCCATGATGCACTGGGCCAGGGACAGACTAATTTGCATGTAGCCAGGTTCTGAGCTGGGATGGTGCAGTGAGCTAAAAAACGGTAATGGATCAAGCCCTGATCTTTGGACTGGGTAAGAGTGGTCTGCTTAATTCAGACACTCTGTTCATCACCACCCCCCTTTTTTGAATCATGACTGTAGAGACAGGCTTCGGCACCCCGCTGTTCGGGTCGACACCCCCTTGTGACCCCGAAGGGTGGATGACACTTTTAGATTTCATCGGAGCTGACGAATCCGAGGCCGTCGATCCGAGTACTGTCTTTAGCAGTTTCGGTTTCGATTTTGCATCCGTAGGTTTCGGTTTCGACTTCGCCACTGAGATTGGCTGATCAACCGATGGCTCTTTAGAAGCATTCTTAGCCGGGCCTTGACACGGGGCTATAGAATGTGGGTGAAGATCTTGGCTGAGGCCTTCTGGCGATGCCGCGACCTGAGCCGTAGAGAGTACAGTGTCACTCTTGGGCCCCGCAACTGCGGGTGGGCCTTGCTCATCTCTCGAGTCGTCATCGACGGCTCCGATGGCCTCTGCGTCGTCTCCTACCTCGACGACGTCATCCTCATGGACGTAGTCTTCTTCCTCGTCCACATCGTAGTTGGAGTCGTGCTCCGACGCAGGGTCCGACTGCCGGTCAGGATCCTCTTCATCGGCGCCCTCTTCGTCTTCAGCCTCGAAGATGTTCTCTGGGTCGGGTGCCGTTTTCTGCGCCGACTGTCGTGCGGCGCGTCAAAGCCGAAGCGTCTTCTTGGACCGGCACTTGGAACAGGCCATGCAGCTGGCCTCATCGTGGTCCGGAGAAAGACATTTATTGCACACTGGGTGCACATCAATGTGAGGGTATTTGGAGTTGCAGACGGGGCATCTCTTGAACGGGCTCCGTTCCATCGTCGATCGCCGTTGGGGCCTTTGGTGTTGAAAAAAGGCAAACTGCCTTCGACGTCCTGTTCGAAGAATTGGATCAAGTACTAGGCACCGCACAAGAGACAATACAGACGCCCCGAAGGCCTTTTGGCCTTGCGAAAATAATTTATATCGATTCCGAACTTGAGTCAAGAAAGTACATCCGAACCGAATGGCGGAAAAAAACAATCTGAAGATGGAGAGGATGCCCATGCGCAATGTAGTCCAGGGGAGGAGCCACCTATCTCGTGATACTTCGAAGACTGTTCCAGGACAACAATGTGCAATCATCCGGACCCAACACTAGGCGGCGATCTATGCTCAGATATGAATTCAGCAGCCCACATGCCTTGAATTTGTTGTTATGGTCAGGAAGGTAATTTATGTTTTGTTGATTTGCCATCAACAAGTGTCAAGTATTGACAAAAACAAAAGATTTGGCTTTTGTATACTTCATACACATCCAGGCGCACAACATAAGATGAAATGCACACAGCGCACAGTCGTAGGCTTCTGCGCACACACATACTAGCACACACAATACGCACACAGACAACATACATATAAGCAACCATGCATACAGGACAGACATAAGCACACATATATGGAGACAACATGCAGGAGAACATATACAAGCACAGCTGCACTCCTGCTCCATGCCTTATGTAACACAGTCAGTCATTCCTGATGTCTTGCTCAAAAGCACTATTATATGCTGGGATTTTGTAACGGAGAGTCGGGGGACACCACCAATGAGGACTGGTGAAAGACCGAAGGTCCTTACACCTCCTCTCTCTCACCGCCTCAGGACACCTGGGAGACAGAGTCTGAAGCGTGCTGGCACCTATAACCCCTGCGAAGTGGAGACTGTTCCTTTAACGAGGCGGGATATGCAAAGGAAGAGACAAACCCCTATGACATGTTGATGTGCGGAACAAGCAGCTGGAAGAACGTAGACACGCCCCCTGATGACGTAGCATCGCAAGGAGTGGACAAGAAGCGGGAAGAGGAAGGAGAGGTGTGTCCAGACACCTGGGAAAAGACAGGAGAGCGAACGGAGACTACGGAGGACGGAGGAGGTTCGAGCGAGGAAATAGAGAAGCGGAGATCGGGAGTAGCTGTGCCTGGAGGCCAACGATACTAAGCACCGCCCAGCCACACTCAAGGAGGAGTGTGGCTCACTCAGGTGCGTCACCGTATTTCGGGTTGGCTGGGGCAGCGTGGCAACGCCGTGTAAATAGTGTAAATATCGTACTCTCTTCCCTACCTCTTTGTTCCCAAACCCCCCCCCCACCTCCTATCCTCACTATATTATCCGTCACTAGTCCTGAGCACTATTACACTGTATAGCTCACAAACAACCGGTGTCCTCACTTCCCTGGTGCCCTGGGGGTATGTTACAGCAGGAATACAAAGTGCTAAAAGCCCTCTCATTTCCTCTCCCGCATGTGGAGCTGGAACACAAGAAGAGAGAGAGAACAGGAATCCCCAGAGACGGAGACAAGGTGGACCGGTCCAAGAAGACCCGCTCTCTTGCCGACACCTTGGACCTAGCAGCCTTAGCTCAAGAGAGACTCACCAAGAGGAAGAAAAAGACCTTTATAAAAATAAAACCCCATTTACCCTGCTCTAGTGTCTGAGTCCCTCCTTCTAAACCGCCACAGATTTATAAAATGGGAAATCTTAATTATCGTGTAACCATGCGTTTGTTGTCAACATTTTTCATTTGTAGCATGTGTTACTGTAGCTACACGTGCTGTGCATAGACTGGTAAGCAGTGCCTCCCATAAGTAGTAGGTAGCAGAATTATTATGTGTGGACAAGGTTGTAATATAGTCTGTCCAACTAAAGACTTCTGACAGAGTCGAATATCCATACAATAGTGTTTGTAAACAGGTGTTCACCCTATAGCAGCTTTACAGATGTCTGCTATTAAGAGACCATACTAAGATGAACATATCAGCCTCATTCTTTCTAGTGTTGAGGGCCCAGGTACTACATGCAGTATACTCTTCACTTTAGCACAGCATGTCTGTATAAGATAACAATCTATCTGGCAATGCCACCCTTAAACCATCTTTGGAAAAAAGTTGCCATTGGTTCTTAAGACAGCCGTATCCTTGTGTACATGAATACATGATTCCTCAACTTTTAGTTCTTGCACCTCACGGACTCTTAGAGAGGTGATTGCAACAAGGAAGACAACCTACTATGAAAGAAAAGTAATTTCACAAGAGTGTAAGAGGTAAAACTGAGGCCCCATAATTCTTGTCAACTCTATATGGAGATCGTAGGTAAGGGCTGGTGGATCTCGTGAAGAAACTACACATTTGGGGCCCTCCATGAAAATGCTGACAACTGGAATTTTAAAGAGACAAGGGTTACCTATTCCACCTGTAAGCTGCTACTGAGCCAAGAGTAGTTGTTTGGAAGTGTATGCTAATCCCATATTTTCAAGTTGCAGTGACTAACAAATTATATCTTGACTGATGGATTAAGCGCCTCTGAAATCTGTTTTCCTAAACAGTAGTCAACAAGACTTTTCCACCTTGCAGCTGATCAAACTACATATTGGGCTTGTATGCTTCAAGCAGGGTTTAATACAATCCTTTCAGAGTTTACAGCAATCAAATCTGAAACCTCAGGAGCCAGGTTGATAGCTTAATGTCTTTGAGGTGTGGATGTCTGAGCTGACCCCAGTGCTGAGTCAGGAGGGCTGGCCTCCTGTGGATGGATCGACAACTTCAGTATCTTCGAACACCATAGCTGTCCCGCCCAAGTAGGTGTGACCAGAAGAAGAGGCATGCACATTTCTCTTATTTTCCTCACTACATCTGTGACCAGATGTAATGGCCGAGAAGCATAAGCAAAGATTTCTGACCAATTCATTTATACTGTATCGCCCATGGACTGTGGGTATCTGGAGGCAAAGCCATGGCATTTTACTCATTCAACGGTTTTGCACAGATTCATGGTGTATGAGCTATCATCTTTGAAAATCCATTTGAACTACTCTTTTGCATTTTTTGATGTGTCTTTCGTAAGAGGTCTGCAAAGTCACTGTCAATCTCAGTAAGATGCTTCGCTAAGAGCCCAATGCGGTTGTCAATGGCCCCAATGCCATATTGTTTTTACTGTTGCTGACAGCTGGGGCGCATACATGCTGCTTCTTGATAGGGCTGTCATGTTGTCCATCTTTACTACAACTGTTTACCCCGAATTAGGGTGTAAAATGCAACACAGCCCTTGAGGAAAACATCAGTAATAATGGTCACTTACATTTGAGGGCCCAGGAATAGCCTGCCCAGTAACAAGTTACTGTATTTCCACTATTTTAGGCTTTGCTGGATACTCGGATTCACCAACACAAGATATCCCTGGAGACCCTCAGTTTGAGACCATTGCCTTGCTAGACACTATTGAGGTGGGCAGATTTATATTCTTGCATGAGGTACAATTGCAATAGACAAAGTCAACTTCACCCACAGTGTCATTACCTTACAGTAACAGAGCACAATGTCTGAAAAAGAGGCAGCAGCTTTTGAAATGTCATCACCTTTTCTTGGCTTGGTTTGGCTTTCGCGGACAGCGTTTAAAACAACACCTAAAAATGTTGGGTTTGCAGTGGTTGGAAATTGAATTGAATGTGAACAGTAACTTGTGAGTGCCTGAGTGTGTGCTGTCAGCTGCTGGTCTTTATCACCCAGTCATCCAAATGTGGGCACACATGATTGGTATTGCGGTCAGGAGTAATGCCACCACTGCTAAGCATTTGGTGAAGATCCATGGTCCAATGTGATCCAGAAGGGCAGTACTTTGAACTGGCTATGCTGTCCGCTTAAGACAAAGCACAGGTTGCGGTGATGCACCGGATGTATGTGGATGTGGAAGTAGGCTTTCTTGTGGGTGGCTACATGGCTTCCTGCACAGAGCGGATGAATGACATTCGGTAAGGTGGTCATTATGAAGTACTCCAACAGGAAGTCTAAGATAAGCTTCAGTGTACCATCCTTCTTTGTAATGAGGAAGTACTGGAAGTACACCCCTTATCCCTTTGGTGTGGGGGGGTGGCACAAGTCTGATGACACCCATGCTGAGTAACACCCACACTTTATCTTGGTTTAGTCTCAAGTGTTCTTGATGGATTGCATGTTGATGAGGCGGTATTTTTGCCACTGAGGTCACCCGATTGTCCGAGGTAATCTCCTCTCATTGCAGAAGGAATACCTTTAATCTTCCCCTGATAGATTTGTTGTGATCAGAAGGGATGGAGGGTGAGCTACTGTTTGTTGGTAGCGGGACCCTTATCTTTGCCACCTCTACCTTTGACTCTGCTCTTTCCGCAGTAGCCACATCTTTCTAGGCTTTGGAAATGTGCACCACTTAAAATGCTTGCTTTTGCTGGTATCTCAGTCTGTGGAGAGTTACTGCAGATTTGGCTCCATTCATGCTTGCTGCTTGTGAAAAGAAGACTTACAACATGATTGAGTCTGGATGCCACCCACGGCTTTAGTAGAGTCCATGTTGTTTGTTTATTTTTTCAAGCATCTCTTCTACTTTCCATACCACCCTCCCCCCAACAGGCATTGTTAATATGACCAGAGTCCTAGCCAGGAACCACAGCGACGGGGTCACTTATTGCAGGAGCTGATTCTTCCAACAATGGATCTGGATATCTTACAACTGAAGCTGAAAGGAGCAGATAACGCAAAGGTCTCTGAGCTCAAGCCGAACATCTGACTACAATGGCGGAAAAATACCCATCTGGGATGGAAATGTTTGTCCTGACCCATTGTGGGCTAAGCAATGAGTCAATAAATATATCAAGACTTCTTCAAAGAAATACCAATGGTAAAGGTCCATGCAGAGCCCTCGTGTATACACAGCATGTCTATCTACAGTGACACATGTTACAAACACATATTTATAGTGGCAGACCTCAAACTAACATCTCAAAACTACACCATGTTGTTTACTACAAAGCCAGAACTGGTTTCTCAAGAGACACATGCCACTTGCCAACTAGGCCAAAGCACAAATATGCATGTAGACGTTTAAAAACTAGAAATATATTGGTCTTAATGAAGTTGCAATTTAACTTCATTTGTTTTCCTGCTTCCAAATGAATAAGTCATTTGGAAATTTAAAAATGTCTTCTCTCTACTGAGCCGCCATCGCGAGCCTGCTCTTGGTCTGATTTCCCAACAGTCTGTTGGCGAGTCTCAAGAAATAAACCTTTGTAATGATAAATTAGTTGTCAACTGGTACTCCAGTTGATGAATACTACAAATGCCTTGAACTTTCTAAGGAAAAAATATTTCCTTCTAACATCATCACCAGTGAAAAATAGAACCTGCCCTATAATAATCATGGTAAGACAGTTGCATTCCTTTCTCGTTTCACCAAAATCAAAAAGCTGGCAATTCTTTGTGCTTACTAAGAACCTTTTCTATCTAACGGGTTTAAATTGACTGAATCCTGAAAGCTGTATTCATAAATTAAAACCTACAAAATGTCCAAACGCATTAGATAATTGTTTGTTAACATGATTGGACAGGTCTCCTTCAGCTCAGTTTATCAGATTTTAACTACTTTATAAAGTTTACATTGTATGTCGTCCAGTTGGATGAGGAATGGGTGTTTTGTTTCATACAGGTAACCCAATATAGGCCCAGGTAGTAACCAAACCATTCACCTATATTTCCCCTGCCATTACACTACATAACGGTTCTTGGTATTGACCTTTTACCTAGTTACGCTAGTGCCTAAAGAGCGTGGGGTTTTCTCCGAAAACTAGCCTCATTCATTGTGCATGAGGATTCTTTGTAATCTCAGCAGGACTACCATCTCCTAAGGGTCATACCTTCCGTCATCCTAGTCCGACATAACACAGCAAGGTAGATCCCCAGATGGTACCACTTTGGATACATAAACACCATATCATTGCTGAAGCAGAGAGAGGAGAAAAAGGACTTCCATGCTGATACACTGATGCAAGACGCTCAGGTTCCTGCACGCAGCCACTCCAGCTTGCAGTGGTCCGACATCCCTCGCAGGGTGTCCATCTCAAGACCAAGTCCGGGTCCTACAGTCTCTCACAACAGGTAATGGGATTGGCTTTATCCTAGGGGAATTCTTGAATCTACACCTACATACAGGTTAGGTACACATAGGTGCATCTAGATAGGGTGGCATTGTAAGAGTATGCACTGATTACTGTCATATATTTTATATACTTGCCTGTATTCATTGTTTTAGTACTATGGTAGGAATCTACCATCCTTTTACTCTATTGGTGCTGACAATCCTTTATATCTGTTTCTGTCTTACGGTTGTTTCAGCACACCTATTTTACATTAGAATGACGCTGGTTCAATAAATACTTACTGGAAAACGTCCCCACCAGCCATTCTGTGTTGTTCTCTGAGACAAAGTGAGCACAAATGACTGAGCAAAAAGTACTGTAACCACGATTCTGAGGAATCAGGGTTGTCATGTTCGATAGTTGCCAGAAATAATTCACTCCATGGTAAGAGGGTTGCATAGGGGCACTGTGAGCTAGCAGGACTACAGACTAACGTATCCTGTGGGGGTATCTGGAATCAGTCTGGATAGCAATCCCATAGTCTATATAGTCTAAACACGCATATTCTATATAGGTGTATAGGAACTACACAAAGTTGGTTTGGTACTTATTTAATGGTCAAATCTGAGTAGTTCAACCGTGCTATTCTCAGAGACCCCTACTCACAATTTTCCAGAAACGTCTGGAGTGGGACGGGAACAATCCGCCACAGCTGAGTAGGCATATCATATGTATTGGCTGTAGGTTTATCAGGCTTGAAGGACAAATAGTTCCCTGTTGTGCATAAAATCGTATCTCCTTTTTAAATAATGGCTGACGAAGATGCTGCTGCGTCAGCACTACATGCGACTGCAGCAAGGGAGGGAGAACAAGAAGGTGAAATAAATATTGCAGAAAATGGCAGAACTGCCCTTTCTTTTAAACTAGCAGAATATGGAGTCACAGCTAGGGGTGGGACAGCTACTTTCGTAATTGAGGCACACAAGTCATATAGAACAGAGGTATGCTATTCATGGGTTATATTCCCACCAGCAGATGCAGGCACACATACATTTCATTCTTACACTGAAGATGAAACGCCAGATGATTACTGTCTGTATTAGGACATTGAAGTTCCGCTCACCTACTTGGAGCACATAAACTGGTTTAAAAGTGCCCTCCCACAAACTAAAGAAAAAGTGAGCCTCAGTCTGCTCGGAATAGATGGAGCAACTTGGCCAGTCCTTGCGGCTTACACACGGCATCCAGACATTTACTCAATGCCAGTAGTAGACTTGCGTCTACTTCATAAAGAAATAATAAAACATTACAGAAACCTGACACAATTTGTGATGAGAACACTCACATTTCAGCCAACAAGGGCTACACCAGCAGGGCAAATTTAGGGGTCCACAAAAGCTACATGCAATTTGGGTAAAATGCCCACTAGACATGAGCAAATGCCATTTTGGATAGCTCGAAAATAACACAGCTAGAGGCAGTGTTTCCACAAACAAGTCCTCAAGAAAAACACAGAATGCTAACAATTTGCTTGCCAATGGGGATAGCTCTCTAGTTAGAGGATTGTACCGCTTGGGGTACAGTTTTAACTGCCATATATACCAGAACTCATGGTATCCCTTCAATAGCAGTAATAATACCAGATGTGTTAAGATAAATACAGAATGAGTATGGAGCAGAACCTGCTGTGAACTTAGGGATGAAATTGTTAGGCAATTTTGCCAAGGTATCAACTATTATATTAGCAAACATAAAAGGGGAGGCAGCAGCAGAAACAATACGTCAACGTATTATGGATATCACTCCTTTACAACAGGGGCATGAATTACCTAAAAACATCGAAGATACCTAGGCCGAATTAGGTAGAGATTGTTTGAAAGCTAGAGCAAACCTCAACTCATGGATGGTCCTGATAAAGATAACACCAAGCAAGAATCTGATTCTTTCAAGACAAAATGGGATAATAATAATAAAAAACAAAAGAATAGAGAAAATAGCTCACAGACCAGGGGTGGATCTCAACAGGAGCTCTCCGAAAGGAGGTACAACCTTAGGAATCCTGATAACATAAAAAAAAAACCTGAGAGGTATCAGGATACTGATACACACTCCTCTCATTCCTTTCAGGGTTCATCAAAAAACTCAAAGGGAAGGACGGTCAGAACACAGACAAGAGGAGAGCTTCAGACTATACTTCCAAAAAAGAAGAGAAATCAAAATCAAAACCTCAATTTAAAAAGAAGAAAGTAGCAGGTCTTAAAGTTAGACATCCTCAGAATTCTGAGGAATCAAATTCTAAACGGCAAATGGGCTCTGATGATGCTAGACAGCGCAGCAGAAGTAGCAATAGCTCGCCAGAAACTGATGGAATTCTTGCGACAGCAGAGTTGAGGAAATATAAATTTTTGGTCAAGTTATGTTCCCTATCGTGTACCCCACCGTCTCCATGTACCAGCTTAAAGTGCATGTAACTTCCCTCCTGTGCCAGCTATGAAGACGCAAATACATTTGCGTCCAACGTTCACATGTCCTCTTTCAGACCCACCCTGAATGGGTTGAATATTCAGTTTCTAAGTATGCCATGCCAACGTCTTTTTGTGGTGTACTTTACACGTTTTTCAGCTCTGGCGAAGTAGGCCCTGAATTCTGCCATCGAGCCTTTTTCCTGCCTCCTGACTCTGAAAGCCTCAGCCCAGGCTGCCTCTGTACCCGTGAACTCTGCCTTACTTCCAGCGCGGCCCACCGCGCTTAGCTTAGCCTGCTGCTTGCCAAGACTGACTTCAACCTTCGAATTATCTCGTCCGCTCCTCGAAAATGCATTCCTGCCTACTAGTTTAAGTAAACATCCCCCCAGCTGCAGAGCGAAAGGGCCCGGCCTCACTGTCTCTGTGCAAGTAATTCATAGCCTCTGTTACCATGCTCCCATGGAAGGCCCATGCCCCCACGCTCCTCATGCAGACACTTAGGCGCTTATACACGCACTCTCAGCCAGTATAGAATAGCTTCTGCCCCAGAGACCTTTCCGCCCAGATAGCTCAGTTCCTAAACATCAGATATCAGATATGATAGAAGCACAAGTTGATCTGACATGCCAGACTTCTGTCTCTTTCCGTCAGTGTAAATGTCAAGTCCCCAGCACCCTCCAGCTTCACGTCAATCACACGTCATGCAGCTGCGCGTGCATCCAGGCCTCAGATTTCTGCTGACATTGCAAGATTCTGCTTATTGTTGCCACCCACTTATGACACCTACCTGTGACGTTTCTAGCACACACCTCTATGTTCACGCCTTGTTCACGCCTTCTAATTACGTATCAGTATCACGTGTGTGTTTTATCTTGTTTCTCTCAGCTGTTACGCCTACTGTATTGGTTTCTATAATGTAACTTAAGTATATAAGCTATGTATTGTCAATAAAATATGGCTCTATCCCTTCTTACACCCCTGTGGTGGTAAGAATCAGATATCCGGTCATGACCATTCCTTTTTAAGGAATAAAACCCCTAAGAACTCTAACACCACGGACTCTGCATCTTTTTTTCCGATTGAGTTATTATTGATTAAGTACTTACCTGCATAGAAATTAAGACGGTAAATCAAATATTTACCACATTATTTTGGCGCCCGAACAGGGACCCCTCCCCCACCCCACGCGCCGGTTGGTGCGTTGCAAACTCTGTCCCCTGCCATCAGTTAGACGGAACCTACGCGTACCGGCAGGATTTCCTGTATCTCCCTCTGGCCCACGGAGGTGACGAAGACTGCAATCAGCACCCAGACGAGGCGGTGAGGAGTGCGGAGGATCCCGACCAGAGCCTAGCCGTAAGAAGCAAGGTCCGAGGTGTCAAGAGGCCCACCAGTTTCCGAAGTATCCACGTGTCGAGTCGAGTCGAGTCCTGTCCAGTCCAGTCGAGTTTTCCGAGGCCTTCTGTTGTCCGTGCTTCCCGGTGAGTACCATTGCTGGGACGTATCTAGACGGGTTTGGGTACACAAGTCCGGTCTGCACTGTTTTAGACAGTGTATCTGTACTGTTTAGCAGTATATCCGATGATTCAGGTTCTTGCACTGTTCTCAGCAGTGTATCTGTGCTGTTTAGCAGTACATCCAGTATAGGGGGTAGACATATGTGTTTTCAAATGTTTTCATGTGATTAATGTCGTTGTATGAGTGACTGTTTTTAATGTGCATTATCGTGTTCTTGTGTAACTAGCTGTTTAGATCTAAGCAGTAAGGATTGAGCATTCAGTACTAAGTAAGCAAAATGCCGTTTTTCAACAAGTTAAAGCAGATAGGAACTAGGAAAGGGATACTAGAGGAAGAAATTCCTATCCCCCCTAGGGACACGCCTGGAAATTTCATGTATCAGAAACATGGCATAGATGCCATATTGTATCTAGATTTGTGGGCCGATTATACTAAGCATCTAGACGAAAGACACAGATGGCCCGTTACCGGGACATGGGATGCCGAGTGCATCATGAAGGTAGAAGAAGCACTATGGAAAAAGAAAGCTAGACAATCGCAGAAAGACGCCATAGAATTCTGGCGTAAGGAATCACATAAACGTACAGAAAAAGCACTCCGTAGAGAAGACAGACTTAAAGAATCAGATAAAGCTCAAGAAAACGAATTAGTTACTGAGGGGATTCGAGTAAAATCAGAGCAAATAGACCGCGCACGAAATAATCTCGTAAATGGCATGTATCTTGTGGCCGAGGGTTCGCCTGAAGCCACTTCAGAAATACCGAAAAATCTGCCGCCACCATTGGTTCCAACTAAAGTAACTCACAGGACCACTAAAGACATATTTCTGAATTCCTATCTAGAGGATGTAGCTCCCGCTTACACCAATCTACCTGTCCGCGCCCCGCCTACCGACGGGGACGGAGGTGGTAACCCACCCCAAGATCGTATCCCGCCAGTACCACAACAAGGTTCCCCCGCCCGACAGGTTCCCCCTGTTCCACCACCTCCACCACTTCCCGCACCTAAAATTAATCTACCGAAACCGCTTCTGCCTGATCCTACTAAAAGACAAATTCACATACCGATACAGACTCCACAAAGAGATAATGCTCAAGCTTCAGCCTCAGGAGGTGCGTCCGGGGGTTTCCAGACCCCGCCACCAACACACAGATTACACTTGCAGAAGCCTTTTACGCTCCACTCACCCCGCCTCGACCCACTCAAAGAACCGCTTCAAGTTTGCAGATACGACCCAGTACCCGGTAAAGACGATAGGATGTTTATAGCATCACTACGCTTACGACAAGCTACAGATTACCTACTGTACTTCTCAGGAATGAAAGAGTACCTAGACAGAATATATAATTTTGTCCGGACTGGGGAAGACCCTGACAGTATTAAGGAAGCCATGGCACATCAGAAAGTTGACACTCAAGCATATATACTACGTTTTTTCATAAATTGCTTAATAAGAGAACGAGACAGGCCTGGGACAGAACAGGACGAACTGGACGGCCTAAATAAGTGGGGTCAGAATATATCCGAAGGAAGACATGATAAAGGTGGTTGCATAGCTAGTATGTACAAGAAAATAAGAAAAGCAGTAATAGAGATACACGAAAAAGAGAAAGAAAAGGGGAATGCCTCCGAGGAGGAGGAGGAAGAGCCTGAAGAACCAGAAAAGACTACAGAAACGATAGCGTATGTAGGTAAGGGAACTTACCTTAGGAAAGGCATTCGTCCAGAAAGCAAGAGAGTCTTTCTCTCTGGCATAACAAAACCGAATTCTCCTGAACACCAGTTCCAAGAAACTGACAAAATGCTCCGAGAACGAATGGGGTACCATGTACTCAATTCTATGGATGAACAAGAACTAGCCCGGTCAGCAGTATTGTGGGCTGACAATCCTAATATATACAATGATGACACAGTAGTACAGACATTTCTGAACCTTTCCCCAGACGAGCAGAAGTTAGCAGGTGTATACATGATTCAGCACCTCCTCACGTTATTCAGATATCAACATGCTGACCCAGGTCCCTTACACGATACATTAGAAGCACTACTCATGGATAGATGGAGAGGCTTAAGTACAAAATTAATTCAAATAATTCTAGAACAACGGCACAGATATAACACTTACCTAGGTTCACAATATGTTCCCGCTCCGCCCCCAGAAAGAAAAATGTATCATATGGAGCGCCTGCATGGCATTGAAAGTCAGAATCCCTTACGAGAAGTACATCCAGTCATGGGTACCGATCATACTCTGAAACGTGTGTATGTACACACACCTCTGACCAAGTTAGAACTATTGGAAATGAAGAAACTAGTACCCTGCCATGATAAAGACCCTGCCGGTTTTCATAGAGAACTTAAAGACATGTTACTGATGGGGGATTACACATATGAAGATATCATGAAAATGTTAAAGGTATTGCTGCCCACGGGCATCTACGAGAAACTCAAGGAAAAAGAATGGGAAGTGGGAGACAAAAAGATTGTATGGGCAGAAATAGAAGACGAGGAGGAAAAGCGTACCCCAGGGCTAGGCCTTGGGGAGAAAACAAAAGCATTACCAGGTTTGATAGTACAGGTTCTGCCAAGATTACTGACAACTAGAAAGGAAGATTGGGACGCCATCTCGTCCTGTAAACAGAAACACGATGAAGATACTAGTGACTTCTATTCAAGATTCGAGAAATGTTTCATTATTAATAGTGGCCTTAAACCAAGTAGCGAGTCGTACCCGCATCTTTTTGTATCAAAATTAGTCGAGAATTCCCTGCCATTAGTTAAGAACCGCGTGTACAAAGTCGAAAGTACTTGGCAGGCAAATACGCCATCCCAGATGTTACAGATGTTACAATATCATCAGAACAGAATTAGAGAAGAACAGGATCAGGAACAGAAACGCATGAAAGACACGAAAATGAAAATGTTAGTAGCCCAGTCGGTTCCAGCCGACGGTCAGAGAAAGGGTGCGACCCAGACAGGTCACGCCACAGCTCCCGTTAAAGGGACATGCAACTATTGCAAGCAGCCAGGTCACTACGTACACGAATGCCCAGTTCTGAAACATAATATATCGACAGGTAAAACTAAAGAAAGACCGCATCCGCCTAGACAAGATCATAGTCAGCATCAGTCTTCACAGAATATACAGCCCGTGCAGAATACACAGCCTATGCATGTTCCATCTCATACAGCACAGACAGTAGCAGTACCTCAGAGACAGTCACAGCCACAGCCCATTGCAGCGACTCAGCAAGTTTCGCAACAGATGTACCAGTATGCCCAATCTGATTATCCCGATTATCCACGATACACATGAAACAGCCTAGAGAGGGAAGGTGGCTTGCCTCTTATTGAGATTCCTGTAGATCAAGAGGGTCCTTATGTACACAGTCAAGTATTGGGAAAAGACAGAAAGTTTTTAATTGACACAGGGGCAAGTCGCACCACAATCAGCCATAATGAAGTCCCAGGGGCACCCCTCTCAGGCTCACAGAATGTTTCCCTTGGTTTTTCGGGTCAGCCTATTGTAAATGAGGTATCGAAACCCGTCCCTCTGGCTGTGGGTCCATTATCACGTGTTACAGACCTGTTACTCACGAAATCATGTCCAGAAAACTTGTTAGGAATAAAAACATTGAAGGCTCTAGGAGCTGTTATATGTTGCTCTCCGGAAGGAGTTAGACTTTTCTTAAGAGACTTTAAGGGTCATTATGTGTTACGAGAGTTTGATGTCAGATTGAAAAATGTACCAGATCACTTGTGGGCAAAAGGCCCAGCTGATGTAGGTTGTATGCACATTACACCATACCGTGTTACACTCAAACCAGGTGTTGTTTTACCCAGAATCAGACAATACAAGTTACCACCCGATGCTGTAGTGGCTTTACTGGAAATCATTGAAGAGCTCATTGCCCAAGGAGTGGTCGTAGAAACCGACTCCAATATCTGTAATTCACCCATCATTCCGATTCTTAAACGTACTGATCCCAATGCACCGCCAGTATATCGGCTGGTGATTGATTTAAGAGAGCTAAATAAATGTATTGTTCCACAGTACCCTGTGGTTCCCGACATCTCTTCCCTATTGACTGCTATTGATTCAGAAGCAACGTTCTTTACTGTAATTGACCTCAAGAACGCCTTCTTCAGTGCACCTATTGATCCGGAGAGCCAATATCTCTTCGGATTCAGTTTAAATGGACGAAGTTTCAAATTTTCACGCGCACCTCAAGGATTCACAGAAAGCCCCAGCATCTATAGTCAAGCACTGAAACGACAACTTGATTGTGTCATAATGCCAGTTAACACCGCCTTACTGCAATACGTCGATGATCTGCTGATCACCGCACGAAGTGAACCCGAATGTGAACAAGCATCACTGACGGTTTTACATTTTCTGGCCGACAAGGGACACAAGGTGTCTCCTTCGAAGCTACAATTCTGTGTTCAGCAAGTTGTGTACTTGGGTCACTTGCTGTCCAAAGTGGGGAGACAGCTCACTCCCGATCGCATTCAGTTAATTGTAAATATGCCGCAACCACAGACACAAAAGGAAGTGCGGGCCTTTATAGGCCTCACCTCGTACTGCAGACAATGGATTCCCCAGTATGCATTTCTAGCCAAACCACTCATTCAGTTAACAACGCAGGAGGCAGCGACTCCGACTGCCCTTCCTTGGACTCAGGAACATACACAGGCTTTTGAAGAATTAAAGAAAGCTTTATGTCAAGCACCAGTTCTAGCGACACCATGTTACAGCAAACCTTTTACACTTTTTGTTACAGAACGTGACGGTACAGCGTTGTCTGTCCTCACTCAAGACCAAGCAGGTTCACATAAGCCTTGCGGTTATTTTTCTAGTACATTGGATTCAGTAGCCCAGGCACTCCCTGCGTGCTTGAAGTCAGTAGCAGCAACAGCGCTAGCAATCAGACAGAGCGACTCAATTGTTTTAGGACATCCATTAACAGTTCAAGTTCCACATTCTGTAGAGGTTCTTTTTAACAGAACCCAGACTCAGCACTCAACTATAGCACGACTGACAGGTTATGAACTGACGCTCTTCCAGCCACACATAGAAATCAGACGCTGTAGCATTCTGAACCCCGCAACATTGTTACCTACAATTATGACAGATCCAGCCCCGCATGATTGCATAGAGATCATTAATGCAGTGACAAAACCTCGACGAGACTTAACAGATGTTCCACTGACAAATCCAGACCTGACACTTTATGTGGACGGTTCATGCATGAGAACAAGTACAGGAGAATTAGTGGCCGCGTATGCAGTGACCACTGAAACCGAAGTCAAAGAAACACATCGTATTGACACATTGTCTGCTCAAGCGGCGGAGCTCATCGCTCTGACCCGAGCTTGTATACTAGCCAAGAACAGAAATGTTAACATATACACTGATTCCCGTTATGCGTTCGGAGTCGTACACGACTTCGGCATGTTATGGCAAGAAAGAGGTTTCTTGACCTCTCACGGGGCCAAGATCCAACACGGTCCCCTCATTCAAGCACTGTTAGAAGCAATACATTTGCCCTCGGGCATATCAGTCATGAAGTGTAAAGCACATACTAAAGTTACAGATTCTGTTTCCCAGGGTAATGACCTGGCAGACCAGACAGCAAAACATACAGCATTGACTCACACCCAGACTACTGATATGACAAAGACAATAGTACCGACACAGTGTATGTCAGTCAGGGATCCCACCCTAGATGTAATCGATATCCAGACGCATGCCACTTCAGATGAAATAAAGAAATGGACTGAACTAGGAGGGATTCAGACAGATCAAGGATGGATGACGAAGGGAAAATCTACATGGTTTCTCCCTGACTCAATGGTTCAAATCATGATAAATACAGCACATAGTCCTGCACATCTAGGAGAAAAAGCTATGATAGACCGTTTACAAAATCTCTGGTACAACAAACACTTACGAGCAGCAGCAAAACAGAAAGTGCGTACTTGCATGATCTGTTGTCAGTTCAATCCAGGTAAAAGCGTTCCTGTAGAGCAAGGTGGATTCCATCCTCCCGATCACCCTTTTGAAGTCCTCCAGATGGATTATATCCAGATGGACCGTTGTCGGGGATTCAAATATGTCCTCGTAGTTGTTTGTGCACTTTCCCGTTGGACCGAAGCATACCCAGTCTCAGATTACACTGCCCCGACCACTGCCAGGCAGCTGGTTCGAGAATTCTTCCCACGATACGGCTTGCCTCGTGTCGTGTACTCAGATAACGGACAGCCGCTCTCATCCGAACTCATGAAGCATGTCTCCCTTCTGTTAGGATATCAGTGGAGATTCCATTGTGTCCGACATCCCGAAGCCGCAGGCCTTGTAGAAAGGCATAACCAGACACTAAAGACCCGCCTTGCAAAAGTTTGTAAAGAGAAAGGGGTCGACTGGATAGTCGCCCTTCCAGTTGCGTTATTCTATATGAGAATGGTTGCCCATTCGAGATCAGGACTATCCCCGTACGAAGTGGTCTTTGGCAGGCCACCGAATATGTGGGGGACGCCCATGCCTAAGAAAATTACTGATGTCGATTGTAATATGCTGACAGATTACCTTGCCTCCTTGATGTCTGCACTCCAATCATGTCGTTCACAGGTTGCCGCAGCCTTCCCTGACAACACTGATGTAAAGCCGCATGATGTCCGTCCTGGTGACACCGTCTTAATAAGGAACTTTGACAGGAAAAGTCCGCTGGAGCCCCGCTGGAAAGAGCTGAAGACCGTCCTTCTTACTACGAGGACAGCAATAAAGGTGGAAGGCAGAAAGGGGTGGATACATACGAGTCATGTTAAGAAATGCAACGAACTGAAACCAGACCCAGACTCGTCCACCCCCACCAAAGACTGTATTGAACCTAGTGACTTTAAAGTTCCCGAACGAGAGAAAACTCCCCAAGAGGAGTATAAACTGAAACTCCGATCTAGCAAGTCAGACAGTTTAATTGTTTAAGTCCTCCTCTAGGTGAATCGGTTAAATAGTTTCTGACATGTATCCCCTAGATCGAGATAGAGAGAGAGAGAGACAATTCAAGAAACGTGCATATTGCAAATCACTCCGCAGTCACTGTATAGTGACATTATTGATTATGTTTTTTCTAAGTTTTCTGATTATTGTAGCAGGTATATTGCTTCCTATATACTGCCCTATCTTCAAGCGTGAACAATCTGCTTACAATGTTTCTGCTGAACATTCTTTTATTACATTACCGCCTCACGAACTGTCTTACAGACTTGCGCTGCGCAACAATACATTCATTAGTATGTTACATCACTCTCATCAGACTAGCAATGCTACCAACTGCTGGATATGTGGCCGACTCCCTCCCCATCAGAAATACCAGGGAGCTCTGCCTCTCTTTCCGTATCCGTTCTCTCACAATGGCTCCTGCGGTGCATGGAGTAGATTGATAAATTCTATAGATTCTGATATTGATGTTACCCTCGAGGGGGGCTGGATTTGGGGAAACCTGAATTTAGTTCTGTTCGACGTCTGTTACCCTGACAGTGAGGGACAATCCGTTAGAATAGGAACTGATCTAGAAAACGAAGTATATGGATTAGGTAATTACACAGTTAACCTTATGATTCTTACTATTGAGTCCGAAGCTGCACCCGTTCTCCCCGCCATGTCAGTATTACCAGTCACTGGTCACCTTTGTGTTAGAAAGAAGGGTTCAGTACACTTAGGTCATAGTAAATGTACTACTGTGGTCGAATTCACTGATGAGGGTAGGTCCTCATTTCGAGCTAGACGTCATTCCTACTTTGTGTGTGGCCATACCGCATACATACGTTTGCCTCCAGATTGGGATGGTACCTGTTACATTGCCTTCCTTCTGCCCCCTGTTTTCCTCGCTCCTCCTGATTATCATAGAAATACAAATCTAGTAAACAGTAGATTCCGAAGAGACCTCCCGATTGTCGACTATACTGAAACGGCATGGGAGCAATACACAGATTTCAATAAAGGATTCTTTTTCTTCACAGGCCCCGTCCAAAACAGTAAATTAATACGTAGATTAACTAGAACACTTGAAGCAGTAGTACATGAAACTGCCTCCGCCCTAGGTAACTTAACAGAGGAACAGTCTGCTATGCGGATTGTTGTCCTTCAAAATCGTCTTGTAATTGACGTCATCTTGGCAGATAGAGGTGGAGCTTGTAAGGTCATCGGGTCAAGTTGCTGTGTTTTCATTCCAGAAAACGCGCCATCTGTATACAAAGCTATTACACGTCTTCATAAGATTGCAAGTTTGATACATCAGAATCCAGGCACCTGGACTTGGTCCGGTTGGTTCTGGACAACGTTAACCGCTTGGGGATGGAAGATCCTATCCTTCCTAGGCATTGCCCTTGTCATAGTATTCAGTTGCTGCCTGTGCCTACAGTGTGGGCCAGCGATTTGTGGACTGTGTGCCACATCATGCATCGAACATTGCAGTTTCCTCTCAAAGCGTCAAAGAAAGAAAGACGAACACATGATGTTACAAGAACAGACTGATCGATTCATGAGGATCGAGATATCATGAAGGGTCCGTAGGGAACAAGGAGGGAATGAGGAAATATAAATTTTTGGTCAAGTTATGTTCCCTATCGTGTACCCCACCGTCTCCATGTACCAGCTTAAAGTGCATGTAACTTCCCTCCTGTGCCAGCTATGAAGACGCAAATACATTTGCGTCCAACGTTAACATGTCCTCTTTCAGACCCACCCTGAATGGGTTGAATATTCAGTTTCTAAGTATGCCATGCCAACGTCTTTTTGTGGTGTACTTTACACGTTTTTCAGCTCTGGCGAAGTAGGCCCTGAATTCTGCCATCGAGCCTTTTTCCTGCCTCCTGACTCTGAAAGCCTCAGCCCAGGCTGCCTCTGTACCCGTGAACTCTGCCTTACTTCCAGCGCGGCCCACCGCGCTTAGCTTAGCCTGCTGCCTGCCAAGACTGACTTCAACCTTCGAATTATCTCGTCCGCTCCTCGAAAATGCATTCCTGCCTACTAGTTTAAGTAAACATCCCCCCAGCTGCAGAGCGAAAGGGCCCGGCCTCACTGTCTCTGTGCAAGTAATTCATAGCCTCTGTTACCATGCTCCCATGGAAGGCCCATGCCCCCACGCTCCTCATGCAGACACTTAGGCGCTTATACACGCACTCTCAGCCAGTATAGAATAGCTTCTGCCCCAGAGACCTTTCCGCCCAGATAGCTCAGTTCCTAAACATCAGATATCAGATATGATAGAAGCACAAGTTGATCTGACATGCCAGACTTCTGTCTCTTTCCGTCAGTGTAAATGTCAAGTCCCCAGCACCCTCCAGCTTCACGTCAATCACACGTCATGCAGCTGCGCGCGCATCCAGGCCTCAGATTTCTGCTGACATTGCAAGATTCTGCTTATTGTTGCCACCCACTTATGACACCTACCTGTGACGTTTCTAGCACACACCTCTATGTTCACGCCTTGTTCACGCCTTCTAATTACGTATCAGTATCACGTGTGTGTTTTATCTTGTTTCTCTCAGCTGTTACGCCTACTGTATTGGTTTCTATAATGTAACTTAAGTATATAAGCTATGTATTGTCAATAAAATATGGCTCTATCCCTTCTTACACCCCTGTGGTGGTAAGAATCAGATATCCGGTCATGACCATTCCTTTTTAAGGAATAAAACCCCTAAGAACTCTAACACCACGGACTCTGCATCTTTTTTTCCGATTGAGTTATTATTGATTAAGTACTTACCTGCATAGAAATTAAGACGGTAAATCAAATATTTACCACAAGAACACAGACAAGAGGAGAGCTTCAGACTATACTTCCAAAAAAGAAGAGAAATCAAAATCAAAACCTCAATTTAAAAAGAAGAAAGTAGCAGGTCTTAAAGTTAGACAGCCTCAGAATTCTGAGGAATCAAATTCTAAACGGCAAATGGGCTCTGATGATGCTAGACAGCGCAGCAGAAGTAGCAATAGCTCGCCAGAACCTGATGGAATTCTTGCGACAGCAGAGTTGAATGAACACATCACGGTGGAGACACCTGATACGAGGGTAAGTGTCCCACATAGGGTACACGAAATAAGACTCCAGGTGGAGGGGAACAACCCCAGAAAAACTAAAGGTCTCTTTTGGGAGAACCTGACCTATGGATATGACATCCTTTTGGCTGAAAAAGATTGCCCACCTGAAATTGTTATGGTATGCCATAGGGAGAAACTGTAATTTTACAAATTTTTTCCAACATAGTTTCAGTATACTTAAAACATTCATACGCGCAGGAGTGGGCAGTAGCACTCGCTCCAACGTTATATTCAAACCATGTTGGGTGGGATGCAGAATCACCTCACCAAATAATCCCAGTAAAAACGACTCCAACTCCACAGAGACACTAAATACCCAATAATACAAGAAGCGAAAACACAGGTCAGGGAGATCTTAGATCAACTTGAATACCAGGGTGTAATTGAAATTTGCACCTCTTCAATAAATAATCCTTTGTTTCCTGTAATATAACCAGATAATTCATATTGTTTCGTTTTAGACTACAGACATCTTAACACATGCACTAAAACATTTGCAGTACAGAAAGCACACAGTGCCGCATTAATGAATAAAATTGTGCAAAAAAATACAAAACGACAGATATCTCAAATGGTTTTTCTGCCAGAATATAGCGCCGGAAAGCAGAAATTTGACAGCACACTCAAGGTCTATTCTGTGACTCCCCCAAGGGTATCCGAATAGCCCTGGGTTGTTCTCAGCTAGGGGAAAAGAGTTACTTCAGAATTTGGATGAAGAGGCATTGTCCTACGTAGATGACATTTATCTGACGGATGATGACTTAATAGATCATTTGACCAGGGTGAGCAACATAATTTTGGGGTTCGCCTATGAGGGTTACAAATTAAACTTCAAAAAAATCAAAAATAGCCCACCTCAATGTCATTTTTTTGGGATATGAGCTTTCAAGTGAAGGGAAAATCCTGGCAGCTAACTTTTATAAAATTGTGCGCTGCTCCAACCTCCTAAATCAGTGAAAAATGTACAATCCATATTGGGATTCTTAAATTTTGGTAGAATTTACATTCAGATTACATGGAAAAAGTGCAACCTTTCTACGACCTAATAAGACCTGATTTTTCAGTTAGGCATTGGACACAGGAATACTCAAGATATCCTTTGTTCTTTACAAGCTGACATGATCGCTTCCAAACACCTATACACACGTGTAAGGACCACAAATTTGGTGATCCGTGGTATAGCCGGTCAATCTGGGTACACTTACCTAACCTTCAATGAAGGCGAAACAGTACCTACAGCCTATAAATCACACTTGCACTTGTACACAAATGCAGAAATGTATTTTGCTTCCACAGAAAAAATTCTGACAGCAGTACAGACTACTGTAGAGAGAGAAAGAGCACGGGCTCAGGAGAAACTAATAATTGTCGTGACTCCATTACCGGCCTTAGAGGCTGTCAAAAGGCAAGCGTTCCAAATGCTAAGCTTTACATCCAAGATGAATACAATGGGCTAATTCTCTCCCTGCAACAGATGTAGATTACAAATCTGACTCCACACTTAAATTGCAAGCATTCCTGTAATACGAACAAGAATATCCTCTCCCAAATTAAATGCCTCTAGGTCAGTATGAATATATTATTTCCGCTCACGGATCTGCTCAGCTGGCCATAGGAAGTAAACAACAATACAGCGCTGCATGAGCGATTATGAAGATTTGTATGAAGGAAGGCAAGTTCCATCTTAGAAGTAGGAAGACACAGTCTCTAGGAGACTGCATGGTACAGCTAGCAGAATTAAAATCCTTCTTATTGGCACTGATAAATATGGATCGGGAATTCCCCACAATGATAGTGTGCGATTTTACTGTGTCCAGTCATACAATGAATATCTTCACTACTCGGGTCAGAATGGAGTTAAAGACTCATAAGGTTGCACAATTAAACATAAATTGGTATGGGAACAGGTAGCCGAGTTAAAAGACAAACTACCAAGAGCTCACGTGACACACGCGCAGGGTCATCAACGTGATGCCGTTCACATTGAAGGGAATTTATTGGCTGATGAAGCAGCAAAAGAGGCAGTAAGAACTGCTGCCGTAGCTGCCATCACTCGTTCTAGAACGAGAATAGACAGAGACATGGTAGCTGTCATTGCTTTACGCAAAAACAGTCCAGCTGTACCAAAGACATTTCCACTCCTACAAGTTAGATGCAAATAACATTCCGAATGCTCTGGTTCCAAGAATGGAGGATAGAGTAATACCAAACATGGATCGCAGATTAGTCTTAATACTGGCTGCACACAAGAGTCTGGGTTCTGCACATGCAGGGGTTACTGCAACAGATTCTTTATTGAAACAACACTATTGGTGGCCAGGAATAGCTAAACAGACAAATAATTTTGTCTTAAAGTGTGAAATCTATCAGCAGATGAAGGGTTCCACCGTAACACTTCAAGCACAGACACCATTTTTGATATCAGGCAGACCACTTGCTTGTGTCTATTTGGACCGCTGCGGCCCCCTACAATCAGATGGGGCTTACAAGTATATCTTGGTGGGTGGATTCATGCTTTAGGTTCCTGTGGGTTTAGCCTCAGTGCTCGGCTGACGCTCTGAACGTTATAAAAGATTTGTGATTCTTCATAGTGACATAAGCTGTTGGCACATTACATTCTGACCGTGGCCCCACGGTTAGCTCTAGGGCTAACAAGGAAGCCATGGGAAGTTTGGGTGTTGCACTGCGATTCTCCTCTCCGTACCATCCTGAGGGAAATTCAGTCGTGGAGAGGAAAAACCGTGACTTAAAGCAATCTTTAACAGCAAGGGTAGTAGGTTCGGGTGGTAGTTGCCTCAATCATTTATTTGGGGTCCAAAGAGCACTCCACAATATGCCAAGAAGTTCCCTAGTAGTTATCACTCCTTACAAAGTCCTATTTGGTACAAGAATGTGGGTACCTGATCTCGATTATGAAAGCATAGTTGCGGACGAAAAAACATTTTACATCAATAAAAGTTTGGCTGTTTTACAGGATCTCAATGGATTCGGGGCACTACAAAGAAACATGTAAGTAAAACGCACTGCCACTGGGGTGGTCAAGTCAGTCACGGCAGGGGGCATGGCCAGCAGCCAACAGGATTGAGCGCACACTAGCACGGCTCCGAAGCCCTCGCCTAATATCCGCCACTAATCTGGGGCCATCGGTTGTTCCAAAACCCACGAAACACATTACCACAGCCCCAAGGTAACTTGTATTGAAATCCATCCACAAACCTACCAGATCGTGTTGTGGAGCCGCGCAGGAGGCCTGCGACCTGGGGAATTCGAGGTGTCGGGACGGTCCGAAGAGGCGGTGTTGCCAGGGACGAGAGCAGCGGAGAAAGGTGGCCGATGCTGGGAGCAGCGAACAAAGGTGTGACCACCCCGCCTGGGACCCATTGCCGAGGGACACAGGGGATCAACAACGGAAGAGAGGAATGGGAGGGGAGGCACCCTGCCCCTGCGGATATGTGCCCGGTGTCGCTGGAGGAGCGAGATGAGGCCGAGTGGACCTTGTGTGATAGATTGAGGAGGTAAGGGGTGCTCCACTCCCCAGATCTCATTTAGTACGTGCCCTGAGATGTTAATCCACATCAGAGGGCCCGCAAGGGGGGGGGCATACCTAATGCATCGTTGACTGCACAAAAGTTGGGGTATGTCGACACCCACACGTTTAGGGTTGCGGTAGCAAAGCTACTGTGGTGTGGGACAGAATGCGGAGAGAGCCAGCGACACACTGCAGGTCGTGATCCCCAAGGGCCCGATCTGCACCTCTGTCGGGAGTGGATAATAGAGTGAGCCTGGTGGAGAAGTGTGGCTTAATGATTAGAGCGGCAGACCCTGATGCAGAGGTCTAGCCCGGGACCAGGGTTCAATTCCCCGCCTCGGCGGGTCTTGGGCTCAAAATCACACAGACCTGATAATTCTCGCCTCGGTGCCCATTCCAATCATGGAGTCCCACTCTGCAACCATGGGCAATAGCTTGCTTAATCTCCACAACGGCCCCCACAACGCTAAGGATGCCTGGCCTCCACCTTGGGGGTGCCCAGGAGTGGACGTCTCACAGGGAAAGCCAGGATGGGTTCCACAGCGGTATTCGTACAAGCGCCTTGAGACCCTTGAGGGTGAGTAGTGAGCTATACAAGTATCAATTTTTACCACGGAGTCTGGATCCCAAGGGCACAGAGTAAACAGAGATACGTTGTGGCCAGCATTCAGATGAAGGGGAAAGGCGGAGGCATAAGTGCTGGCCCGAGGTATAAATAAGTGACTGAGTTGACGAGAAAATAGCCCACACACAAAACGGCATATCAAAGCCACAGGTGCCTGCGCAGGTGATAGGCCTGAGGACCAGAAGCGAGAACCAGTCATCAAATCCCGGTCCCACAATCCTGGAGACAGGTGCGGATGCTCGCCCGCAGCGGGGGGGGGGGGGGGGGGTGACTCTCCACCAACGTGGTAACACTGTCGGGGTGCTGTTCGCCACACGGTCTCCCATAAAGAAAGGAAGAGCAACATACGAGCACAAATCCCGGACCGCCTCATCGCTTTGGGCAAAGAGTCACCAGGCTATAATCCACGGAACAGTGGCACAGGTCGATATTATATAACTAAGGAAACCTGGCAGGGCGATAAAGTAAGGCGGCCCCCAGGCAGGCGGCGGAAAGTACTGCGTTATATCACCAAACAATTACGCCACCGAGATAACACACTCACTTGCGATGGCAGCCAGCAAGGGTAGCAGGTCATCGCTACAAACTAAGCTGGACAAATACACCTGGACCAAAAACGGAGAGGAACAAGACACACCCACAGCAATCGGACAGGAGAAGCCACAATCCCCGAATGGCCAGGTTAAGTTACACTCCAAGAAATTATGGCCACCATCAACAGCGTGTGATCCTCCCTTGAGTCCAGAATCGACACAGTAAACATTGAAATCTCTCATGTGCGAGCAGACCTCACAAAAATGGACACAAGAGTCAAAGAGGTGGAGGACGCCACCAAAACGCTCTCCACCGACACCTCCCAACTCTAGCAACAAGTGCAACAGCTAACCGAAAAAGACAAACTGGATTACTACGAGGGTCGGGCGCGCCGCAATAACATGCACATCGTGGGGGTGCCAGAACGTGCAGAGGTCCCAGCAATGGACCTTTTCATCGAGGAGCTCATCATTAAACACTTGCAACCAAAGGCCCTCTCACACTATTTTTCAATTGAGAGAGCACACCATGTCCCTGGAGGGTGACCTAAACCATGGGCCCCTCCAGAACCAATAGTCGCCAGAGTCTTTAATTTCCAACACCGAGACGCTATCCTGCAGACAGCCTGCTGCGCTCCACCAATCAAACGTGAAAATAATGCGATTTCCTTTTTTCCAAACTTTACGATGAAAGTTCAAAACTAAAGACGCAGTTTCATGGAAGTTAAAAAAGCGTTGCGAGACATTAAGTATGCCATGATATACCCGGCAAAACTGTGCATAGAACCCAATGGTAAAAACTGGTTCTTCCCAACGCCAGAGGAGGCATGGGACTGGCTGGAGGGTGGCACCAATTGGAAAACTCCAGTAAGAAAAGATATTCTGGGTCGAAATGGAATCGAACCAGACCACCCGATGAATCATGCGACGGGGCGGGTCGCAGAGCCTCTGACCTAGACAGACAACGGTACTCGCCTGCAGAGTGGTTGTAGGTGGGAACCCTGGTGAGTCCTAAACCGATGCATTTGAGAAAAAAATGTACCTGACTCATGCTCCCTCTTGAACTAACATGCTGATTCGTAAGAACCTGGCATTAAGTATACATC
Organism: Lissotriton vulgaris; assembly: GCF_964263255.1. Classification (NCBI taxonomy): domain Eukaryota; kingdom Metazoa; phylum Chordata; class Amphibia; order Caudata; family Salamandridae; genus Lissotriton; species Lissotriton vulgaris. The sequence continues at coordinate 389,229,617 of NC_141687.1, forward strand.
GAACACGGGCTGACCCCCAGAACAAATTCACGGGTCAGGAGGACAGCTGGGAGTGGCGAGCGGTTATCATCATGTTGGTCCATGCCCCACCTCCTCTCTACAGATCAGCTCTAGCGGACAGGGGGAGGATTATTCTTGAATAGCCAGTTGGAACATTAATCCTAGGGGGAGATCTTAATATGGCACTAGATGACAGTATGGACCGACAGCCGGCATGACAACCGACCAGAACCACTTCACTCCCATCAGAATTTCTCAACACCATAGGTGTGATATATGGCGCCATTTTAATCCTAGCACGCCTCGATTCAGTCTGGGCTATATTCACTCTTAATCACTATCGCCACAGAACTACACTAACACTAAACTCCTGGCTTCTTAAAATCCCAGACATAAAAGAGAACTTAATACAACAAACGGAAAACTATTTTAAAGAAAATGTGGGCTTAGTTGAGTCTGCACAAATATTACGGGATACCTTCCAAACAGAATTGAAGGGCCAGGCATTGGTACTCAAGGTCGGACACATCAGAAACCAGAGAAACAAAATAGAACAGTTCAAGATGGAGCTCCATATAAGCGAAACAGAGTATACACAGACCCCAAATGTGGCCATGAAGCACAAGTTAAACATCAAACAACTGGAATATAAGGCCTTGGTAAAAGAAATGGCCAGGGCCAAACACATAGTCACCCAACACAAAATATATGAGCTGGGGGATAGGGCGGGCAGACTGCCTGGCTCGAAAAAAGGGAGCAGGCTGAGCGCTGGGTCCCCCAATTATGCATAAACAACACTCACATTCTCTCAGATCTACACCCCAACAGTAACCACTACAGCGGAAGATTTGCTCCAATTATTGACAGATATCCCGCTGCCTACCCTGTCCCCCAACATAGAGACTCGCTGGAAGGGGACATCACCAAAGCAGAAATTTGTTCAGCAATCAGAAACATACATCAGGGAAGGCAATGGGACCCAATGGTGTTCGTATTGAATTTCTTAAATTAGTAGCATCTCAGGTAGCGCCATACCTATGAGAAATATATCTTGAGAGTAGTGAGAAAGGGTTCCTACTGGAGGACCTACAAATGGCCTCAATCGTAGTCACCCACAAGAAAGGAAGGCCTGCTGACAGCTGCGGGTCCTATCGACCCATTTCTTTAATAAATGCTGAGGCCAAAATCTTAGCTAAAAAACTAGCCTCCAGACTCGCCCCTATCATCACCTGGTTAATGCACGCCGATCAATCAGGCTTCATGCCTGGCCCAAACACGGCCTTGAATATCTGCCAACGCCAGAACATTCTGGGTCGGAAACATATAATCACAGAAGACGCCGTAATACTTTCCTTAGATGCCAGAATGGAGTTTGATACAATTGAATGGCTATACCTTTTTGAGGCGTTGCTGCGATTGGGGTTGGGTCAAGCTTCTATACACAGACCTAAGGGGACAAATCAAGGTAAATAACCGCACATCAAGAATATTCCCACTAAGGAAGTGTACTAGTCAGGGGTGCCCCCTGTTGCCACTGATTTTCTCGCTGATGCTTGAACGGCTGGAGACATGGATCAGAGGAGACAGTTTGCTTGGAGGACTTAAATGGGCAGAAAGACAGGAAGACAGAATATCCCTATATGCTGATGATATCCTGCTTTATCTAGCATCTCCTGCAAAGTCAATACATAGAATTCTTAAAATGTTTACAAACTTCCGGAAATATTCTGGCTACGCTTTTAACTGGTCCAAATCAGTAATCTATAAAATCCATGGTTCATACCCAAAACGCCCACAGGGTGTGAGGTTAAGGTGGCGAAGGAGGTCTTCTGCTACCTTGTTATCTTTATAATCCCGGATCCAATTCTTTTCTATAGTCAAAATCTTGAGGCCCCCCCTGAACAGATTGCGAAATGACGTAAAACACTGAAGACACTGACCCTTTCTCTGCTCGGCTGAGCGTCTCTCTTCAAAATGTTGGCTCTCCTCCGCTTTTTATATATCCTCCAGAACTACCCCTTTAAAGTCCCTGAGTCCTACTTCCAAAACATTGACAGTGAAATCAGGACACAGCTATGGGATGGGAGGATACCCCGTATTGCCATGCATAAATTAACCCGAAGCTGGTACAATGGGGGAATTGCACTCCCCGATATGCGCCTCTACTACTGGGCATCACAGCTAGTGGTTGTCAATTACTGGGTGTATCATCCCCAGAGGGAACCTGCTTATCAACTGGACAGATACTGATGGGAAGGGAGGGGCACAACCGGGCTCTATACTCACTAGCAAAGAAAAGTTGTTACTTAGGCCCCACTGTCCTAACCATGGACGTCTGGCACCAGGCCAATAAAAAACTTGGCTGACAGGGTACACTATGGTTTACCCAGAGAATCTGGATGCTAGGCAACCAACAGGGATTTGACAAATGGAACACTATCGGTATCTCTACTATAGGTGACCTATGGAAAAATAGGAAAATTCTAAAAAAAGTTCTGAATTCAGAAAGAATACGATTTGGACCATAGGGAAATGTTCCGATACCTAAATATCTGTCATGCCTTGACTGCTGTGATTCCCACATAAGGGGAGATACCGGAGACGTCCCCTTGGAAGATAGAGTGTTATCAGAACCTGGGGAAAAAAGCAATATCATTGACATATAGTAAGCTGATTAATAACTTTCCTGATCCACTACAATGATCTAGGGCCACTTGAGGATGAGAAATGGCAAACTACAATAATGTCCCCACACGAAGCGGCCATACCGCTAAATCTCCGCCTTATTCAATTTAAGATTTTACACAGAACTTACCTAACCGGGATCCCCTCCTAAACAAAATTGGGCGTAGAGAAGACCCACTTTGCCTTGGACACTGCGCGGAAGAGGCTACATTCTATCACATACTGTGTGAATGCCCCGGCATAGCGCCACTCTGGGAGAAAGCTACACAACACCTACAAATGGCCATCGGCAAAGACATTCATTCAACGTTGCATAGCAATGCAATGGGGAGCTGCCAAGGGGCCGAACTCGAGGGAGTTGGCCAAAGAAATGGACAAATGTATAATCGTAGAGAAAGCAGTGTGTAAACATAGAGGGTGTCCCAAAAAATGGGATAAAAAAATGGGGAAGATGGAACACCTACCAACAAGAGCTATGTATCTCCCCAACTGCTGAAATGGCGATGAACAAAAGACAAGATACTGGACACACATGATTATACTTGCCTTGGAAGGGGCTCTTTGGGGGGAAGACCTAGTATTTTGGGTAAAAATGTGTTGTCTGTATAGACACAAACATGACCTCTATTGTTTTATTATAATTAATAAAACATTTTTTTAAATAAAATAAACCATCAGTCATTGCAAGAACTGCTTGGATCAAAAAAGTAAGGGGATCTGGTCAGAGAAAAGATAGTGGACAAGAAAGAATGTGGGCCATCATACAGAAAGCCTCTACCAGTCCTGGCTGTCGAAGGAACAAGAACAGTACTTCTTCCGCCTCTTGCCATCAAAAAAGAAAAGAGATTTGTCTCCATTGATCCAATTAAACCACACTATGTGGCCGATACTGAATAGTAATCATCATGGGATCCTGGGTAGCCGGCGCTCTCCTCTCGCTACCATACAGGAAGTTCCGACAGAAAGACTCATAACATTAGAAGAGTCACCAATACCAAGTAATGGACTTACCAACAATGAAATGGAATTCGTTCCTGTTGAAACAGAACATCAAAACTCAAATTAAAGACAAATATCAATTTGGCCCACCACCAAAATCTACATAAACATGCCTCTACATGAGACGTCTGCCAGTTCAACAAAACCTGCTGAGCTACCAAAGAGAGTTCGAACTGCATCTGGCTACTTTATCGATTTTGATAACTTCTCTCTTGATCCCAGGAACCCGAATGAATGCCAGCTCCAGTTTCCCGTAAACAACCACTTCATGACTTTTTCTGAAAAAGACTTACCTAATGCTACAGATCTGGATAATAACTGGAATATTCTTTTTTTTCTATTCTGGATTGGCCTAGTAACTGTCTTTTGCTTACTCATGAACGGAAACAATCTCCCAGAACGCTCTGCAGTATCAAATGTGAACTTGGTCCTGAAACCTCATTCGTCATCTCATCATGAACAAAGAGAACATTTCAGCTGTTCCAATTCCTGATGGTATAGTTTGGGACAGAGTTTCATATGATGTATTTTGTCCTACAGAACTTTTAGAAATACCTCATGTATTTAAAATCTCCTTAAATTATATCATTTCCTCCAGTACATTTTCTGACGTTTGGGATTTCGAAACTGTAAATAACATGTCTTATTTAGAACGATCTGCTGCATTTTCAAGGATTGAAATATTAGAGGACACTACTGATTACAAAACAAACTGTTAAGCAACTTTCAGACAGTCTTCGGAGTGATCCCAAACTTCATACACATTTATGGAAGAATTACGCTGATCCTGTTCCTAATAGCAGGAATCCTGATTGTAATTTTTCTGCTATGCAAGGGATGTCCCAGTCACCAACGACATGAAAAAAACGCACTTGGAGCGCCAATACCGTGATCGCATGGTACTCCATCTGGGCACACCTTGAGTTCAGGGACAAAGCGAGACTTGTTTCCCATCATTTAGACCAGTCTGGATTGACTTTGTTCTGCCTGTCTTCCGATGCCTCTTCAGCAGACAGGATTGCGTGTTAGATCTCTGTCTAACAATTCCATTGGATCCCCACTGGACGTGGATGCTTTACTGGACCCGTTAATGGCCCATGTACTGCTGTGTTCTCGGCGTATTCTCATGTTGATGTCTGCATTCTCAGAGCCATCACGGGATGCTTCCACTCCTGTTGGAACGGAGACCGGCTCCTCTATAGGCATCCGGGCCTTGGATATCGTACAGAAATTCCCCAGCATTAGCTGTGGGCACTGCATTAGATCATCAGTGCTCGATTGACCTAATCTGTGAGGTGTTGCAGGGATCGTCATTTGCGATGGCAAGCAGCAGTGATGTTGCATCTCCCACACATGACACAAATATTTGACTTATCGTGTGCTGGGAAAAATGTGGCCTTTTTCAAAAACAACCAAACTTGGAATTTTAAAACAAAAACACTTTTTTACGCTCCTCTTGCTGACAGCATGGCTTTCAGGCACTCATAGTTGTTCAGACCCTATATACAAACATATTTTACCGGACTTCTATAGCTTATGCTACAATTATTTGTACATATAGAGTTATCAAGTATTAGCTTATTTTAGACTTACGTTTTTTAGTCCTTTTAGTATGTCATCCATTCGGATGATGAGTGGGTGTTGTGGTACATACAGGTTTTCTTTTTACTTCATTTTACATTTGCTCTATTGCGGACCATTTAAGATGGGACTAGTCATCTTGGCGCCTTAGCATACTCATTCAATACAGCTCACCACACTTGCTTCTCCACAACTCTGCTGTGATCCACCCCAGCCAGCATTGCAGGTCCTGGCCTGACCTCGACTGGGGAAAACTCATTCTCTGGTTTAACCACCCTCCCCCAACCCCTCCACCTCTCCCAACCTGCTGCAAAATCTTTCAAGCACTCCAACCTAAAAAGTCACCCTGAGACATTGGTCTCTGATCTGCGTTACAGCGCAAACAACGGCATAGTCATTAATGACCTCATCTTCTACTCCAGAAAAACCTCCTCTTGGCGTAAAACCTTTGCTCACCTCCTCAATGTACGCGCAACCAGGAACATTCCATATGGCACTAAGCTTACAATAGCGCCCTCCTCAACCCTGCGAGCTGACCTCAACATCACCCTCTACAAAAAAGGCATCGTTTTCATACAAGCCTCAACCAAAAACTTTAATAACTTTGCAGACCTGTTTACCCTCTTAAGAAACCATGTGCAAAACTCTGGCAGGGTTACTAACACCTGCCCCGTCGACCCTCTGTCCAACATGTCTAGCGTACCTGGCCACCGCCAAGGGTTTCCAACACAGATCTTCCTAACCCATCTAGCTTGTCCCCTGGCCCTGCCTACAGAATCGACCCTAGACCATTGGTCTCCTCGTGGCTTGTTCCCCACTCTAACTGTAAGACTGGTACTCCCCCAAAGACCTACGCTACTGGTTGAGCTAGCCCTTCTAGCCCACAAACCTCCCCATCAGGGTCTCCAACACAGATCATCCTAACCTCTCTAGCATGTCTCCAGGCCCTGCCAACAGAATTGTCCGTAGACCTTTGGTCTCCTCTCTGCTAGCTCCCCATTCTGACTGCAAGACTGGTACACCTCCAAAAGACCCACGACTAAGATCAAGCCAGCCCTTCTATCCTTCCCCCTATGCATGCCGATAGTACTGCTCCTGAAACAGTGCCCCCCTGCCCTCCAGCGCCTCCCTCCTTCACGGATATCCAAACTCCGCACTCCATAGATGCCAAATTAACTCAGAGCATCCATATCTCAATTCTGGAACTTATGAACCTCTCTCTTAATCAACTGCCGATCGGTAGTTAAGCGGTCTGCCGATATTGCTGATCTCATCCTGGACAACAATTCAGACGTAGCTATTCAACAGAATCATGGCTCAACGAATGCCCATCTCCATGTCTGGATCTTTTAGTCCCTCCCAATTATAACATTGCAAGGCTGGACAGACAATCTAGCAATAAAGGAGGAGGCATCGCCTGCATTTACTGCTGTAACCTCCTTGTCACTGAACTTATGGCGGATACTACTGACTACTGCAAATACCTCTCCATTTGCATCAACTACACCCAACTGTGCATTCTGCACATCTTTTAGCACCCCCCAGGCAGGAACGACTCCTTCACCAACCACCTCATGGAAATCATCACTGCTAAGATTTCCCACATCACTACAGATATTTTCCTAGGTGACTTCAATTTGCACTGGATCGACCCCAAGGACCCTCATGTCAACGCCATCAAGGACCTCTTGGCCGACCAAGCCTTGACTCAACCCTATTTACTCCCAACTCACTCGAAAGGGGCCACCCTTGACTGAATCATCTCTAAAGAATCAACAGTCAAACTTATTTCTATTGACCCATGTGACTAGTCTGACCACCACACCATGGCCTTCCTATTACCTGGCACCCACAAGACAAGAGCATTGCAACCTGTGATTCCCAAACGCTGGAACAGACACACCAAGAACCTGGACTACAGGGAACTGGAGGCTAGCTGCAAATCTGACTCTCTCCCCCCCATCCCTACCCCCCCTCGTATATCACTTCGGTCAATGACCTCAATGATCACTACTCTGCGACTATATCGAACATTCTGGATGACCTAGCCCCACTAAAACTGAAAAGAACCCAAATCAAAGACAGAAACCCCTGGTTCACTGGATCCCTCAAAATGAGAGGAGATCCCTCCAGCAATCTAAAAGACTTTGGAGACAGCACCCCTCTGCCACACATCTAAAACTTCTCCGCCAGGCCAGAACTGCCTACAACAAGATCATCCTCAATTCAAAAACATATTTCTTCAAATTCGAACTGGCGAACACCAAGCACAGACCCTGCAAGCTCTTCGAACTGGTCAAGCACCAATCCAATAAACTGGCAAAAACATCGAAAGAAACCCTTAAGCCTCTAAGATCAACCGAGGAATTCTCCTCTTATTTCGTGGACAAAACCACAGCCTTAGGAAACTAACTCAGTTCCGCCACATACTCTCAACCCTTTCCTGACCTGCCTCCTCCTGCCACGCTGCCCCCACTGGCTTCACCTAAAAATCAAGCACACTGGAAAGACTTCAAATTCTATGATGAAAACTCGGTCTCTAAAATCCTATCTACGTTAAACCCTAATAACCATTTAAATGACCTGCTCCCCTCCAACTGCCTAGCTGCCGCTGCCCAATTCATTATTCCTAGTTGGACTGCAATAATTAACGCCTCTCAACAGAAGGGATCGATTCCCAATTCTCTGAAACCCAGCCAAGTCCTCCCCATTTTGAAAAAGCCGTCACTGGATCCTGCTTCCCCTGATAACTTCAGACCTATCTCCAACATCCCTCTCTTAGCTAAAGTGCTGGAGAAGTGTGTGCAACAGCAGCTAAGTCAACACATCAATAACTTCCACCTACTCGATGACTTTCAATCCGGATTCAGACCTAGGTACAGCACCGTAACCACCATGCTCTACGTCATGGATGATTCCCTCCAAGCCCTTGACCAAGGCAAATCCTGTCTACTTATCCTCCTAGACCTATCCTCGGCCGTCGTCACGGTTAACTATGAAAAACTACTCGAAAGCCTCAAACTCAGGATGCGTTTGGATGGCTCTGTTCTTGAATGGTTTAATCCTTCCTCCAAAACCAATCACAGAGATTCCTAATTAACGGCGACCTGACTACTCCCTACCCGGTCACGGTTGGAGTCCCTCAAGGACCAACCCTGTCCCCCACCCTCTTCAACCTTTTCCTAGAACCGCTTACCAAAGTACTACGCACCGCTAATATTTCCTACCATATATACGCTGTCGACACTCAGATCTACATCAAAACCTCCTCTCTCAAGGAGATTCTCTCCCTGAATGAGGCCCTGAAATCAACTGTCCAATGGCTCACCTCTAATCAACTAAAACTAAACGTAAAGAAAACAGAATTTCTCCTAATTACCCCTACAAAAACCAATCCTGAGATTCAGGCATGGATTAAGGCTAACACAGCCTTATATTGCCCACCGACCATCGTGGACTCGGCCATATCTCTGGGAATAACCCTTGACTCCAACCTTAACATGCGGGACCACATCAAATCGATGGCCAAATCAGCCAGATTCCACCTAAGCTACCTAAGGAAACTGAAACCCTTCCTTGACGCTTCCAACCTAAAAATGTCAGTCCAAGCACTGGTCATCTCAAGATTGGAATACGGCTGTTCTACCCTCTCGGGTCTACCCAAGATCTTCTTCATTTTGGATTATTTAAAAGCGGGAACTATCCCTATTGGCCTAAGGGTCAGGAATATTCCTGGCTTGTTTGTTGAAATTAGACACTTTTTCGAAAAATGGGCACTTATATCGAATAGATGCTCTAGAGACTACATGATGCTGATTATTGAGACAGCTAGAGAGGTCTTAGCCATTTTAGCTAAAGAAATAGAAGAACTAGAAGAAACCCTTAAAAAAGACAACCCTATAGACCTAGGAAAGAAGAAACTGGAAGACATCAATTTGGAACTGGACTCCTTCTCGGAATATCTCCTCAAAAGGAAAACCGAGAAATTCAGAAAGGATGTCAGACCTTTTTCACAGGAACGGGCATATCCATACCTGGCTCCTCAATTCTACTCCTCCACCGATGGAGTGGAACGAAACCAAGGCCCGCCCCGTTGGGGCAACCGGAGAGTCACTACCTTTTCCGACACGACTGATTCTGACGGTGAAGGATCATCTAATTATGATCCTAACTACAACACTAACTATATGCCCCGTCAAGACACTTTTGATAGACCCTCCGTACAGGATCATTTTTTAGAGAACCACAGGGGCAACTTCCGACCCAAAAACCGGACGTCTCAAACGAGGATGTTCGATCCGGGTCAGGGACAGCCTCGAAGATGCATCCAAACTTGACAAACTCAATATTGGAGAACATGAACACCCTTCCTGTTTTTAATCTGTCCACGTCACAGATTCCTCCAGACTCCCTCACTTTACTTTCAAGGGGACTTTCATTTGTACCGACCATTGGTTTCGACCGATTTGAATTCATGAAAGAGCTCCACGCCTTCTTTAGGAAGATACAGTTAAAAAAGTTCTTCCTCGATTGACCATCCCTCAATGGAGGCGATAACCTATATGGCCTAAAACCTACTTCCTATGTCACCCCTAGCCTCGACACCCTGTGCCCCGAGGTAGGAATCTTTTGAGAAGGCAGTATCAAAAAAGATTGACAGAATCATAAAATTTGTCCCAAAACCCAACCATAATCTCCTGATAGGAGGAAATATGGCGCTAAAAACATTGCGAGGCGATTACGGCTTAACGATAAAACCCTGTGACAAAGGTGGGGGAATTGCCATTTTTAATACCCCCACCTATATCGATGAAATGACCACCTTACTCTCTTCGAGTAAACATTACAGACGAATTATCAGAAACCCGGAGGAGTCTTTAAAACAACGCATTTTGACGTTAGTTACCATGGCGGTTGATGATGGGCATATATGCTCCAAGGAAGCTGAGTATCTCACCCCTACGTTTACTCGTATGCCTATCATATACGATTTACCTAAAATCCACAAGGATACCCTGGACCCCCCCATGAGACCAATCGTATCCACGATTGGTGCTGCCACAGAACCCCTTTCCAAGTTTACTGACCACTTTTTAAAACCTTTGGTAAGCAAACTACAATCCTTTGTTAAGGATACTGGAGACTTTATAGCTAAAGTGGAGAAAATGCCCTTCAACTGCGATAGGGAACTTCTGGTCACCATGGACCTGGAATCGCTCTACACTAACATCCCGCAAGAAGGAGCGATCTAGGTCCTGAAAAAAGTCCTGATGTCTGAAGGTGGGTCACCCAACACCCCTTTCATTGCTGAAGTTCTGAGAATAGTTCTCCGCGAGAACTATTTCGAATTCAACAACGAATATTTCAACCAAATCCAAGGAGTCAGCATTGGGGCATCTTGTGCCCCCAGTGTTGCTTGCCTATACATGGGAGACTGAGGACAGAAACATCTATAACGAGATGGCTCCCTTTTTTTTTTTTTTTAAATATCCGAGCCTGGTCTCGTTATATTGATGATATTTTTTTGTTTGGGAAGGAGATCAGTTATCCCTTAACGAATTTGTTCTGTGGATTAACTCTGCCGATCCTAACTTGAAATTCACAGCCAATTCTAGCAATACTAAAGTTGAATTTTTGGACGTCTGGGTCGAACACGCGAACAAGGAACTCATTGTATCCATGTATGTAAAACCCACAGCCAGAAATACTCTCCTCCAATACGGGAGTGATCACCCTCGTTGCCAGAGGGATTCCATTCAGCTTAGTCAGTTCCTTCGCTTGCGAAGGAACTGTTCGGAAATTAAGGACTTTCTACTCCAAGCCGATATTCTGAAAAACAAACTGGCCGAGCGAGGATACCCTCAACTTCTCATTCGCGATTCATTTAAAAGCGCCAGATACTTTAACAGGGAGTCCATGTTCCAGGATAAAAACAGAGTCACCTTGGACAGACTGGTTTGTATAACAAAACACTCTACCATCAACCACAAGTTGAGAGAAACCGTCAACTCCCTTTTGGTATTTGTTGAACCTAGGGGAGAATGAGTGAGAACATTATCCCCAAGCCTCTGTTCGCATTCTGAAGAAACAAAAACATCAAGAACCATCTTGTACGTGGCAAACTGGCCACCCCTAAGGAAATGCATCAAACTTCCATCACGGGCACCAATCCCATTATGGGCAACCAACGCTGTGGAACATGCCAAGCCTGCCCAAATGCCATTGTGGGCACCCATTTGGCTATTGACAATCGTACAATACAGTTGAAGGAAATGAGCAATTGCCGCTCCTCCAACGTGATATATGTGATCTTGTGCCCATGCGGATTACCCTATGTTGGAGAAACAGGCAGCGAATGCCGTTTTAGGATTGGAGAACACAAATCCAACATTAGAAATAACAAGAGTGGGACCCCTTTGGTTAAACACTGACTGGACATGAAACACCAGGAAGTCGATCTTAAGTGGTCAATCCTTGAGAAAGTACGAGGGTTCCCTGGCAAGGACTCTGTTGCCGTAAGGAAAAATAGGGAGGTATTTTGGATCTTTCTTTTAAATGCGACGAGAAAGGGACTCAATGAACACTGTCCATGGGAAAATGCCCTTCTACGAGTCCCATCGATCCTTCCCTATTGATATAAAGAGACATTACAACTACCCACGGTCTCCTTCTGTTCCACCTGAATTCTTCATGATGCAGGCCTTGCGTACCTGGGCTGAGACAAATTAAGTAACCTTTTCCCTCCCTCCCCCTCCTTGCCCCCTCCCGTTTTCATCGTCTTCCCCCCGCCGATTATTGACCCCAATCAGCTTATATGTTTTACCAGTTTTGAGCATGACAATATCCTGTCCACTCTCGTGCCCCTTTCGAGGTGCGGATTCGATCGGATGTACCTATGCGGTCCATTTCTGAACCCTGGTGGCCTTTACTTGGCCCCCGTCGTTTTTTTAAAAATCAAGTATCATTACAATGGGAGAACCTTTCCGCCTGTTCATTCGCAGCTAGTGCTATGTTTTTCGATCCGTCCCGAACCCAGTACATTTAATCCAGCTCAGATTTTTTTTTTTACCTCACCTCTACTGCTTCATTGGCTGTATGCGCTGATAGGCTGCAGTAGCACCCTGGGACCTTTAAATGAGGCTAAAACCGTTAGGACTCCCTCGTCGACGCTGACTGTGCGGACCCTCTCCGGCACGCTTATCGCTCGGCTCTCTACCTGGTATAACGGAATTCTTTCTCCCAAAGGTACGTTCACCTAGGACCCAATTAGATATTCCCCTTTCTTTATATCTTGGCACTTTTTATGTGTATTCGTTCCTAGCCGTTTGACACTGCCTTGTACCCTCTCCATTTACTCGTGGGGGTAATCTCATGCTCACTCTAGTTCTTTCGCTTAACAATTCAGCGAAGAGTCTTATCTGACTTGATTTTTTCTGATTCATGTTGTTTATGTCTTTTCACTCTTATCTCATAAGACTCTTTATCCCCTGACTTTAGATTACCTAATCGGCACACTAACTATTACTAGTAGATATATTTTTGCTGTATTCCCAGCCTCCTGAATAAATACCGAGTCCATTCGCTGATTCATCTAAGTCGGTTGCCAAATGCGAGTGGCGCCTAACCACTAAGGTAATTAGATTGCAGAAAGGCATAAAACATGTATTCTATTTGTTTACTTTGAATATAATGACTTGAAAGAAGGGTCCTAAATTTCTCAGGCTGGCGTAATTTAGACCCCGGGCCTTAATTTTTTAACTAAATCTCTGTTTTCCTAAACTTGGGGATTATGAACATTTTCGAATTTTTTTATTTTCTCGCCTCTTTCATTGACGATTAGCACATGATGAAAGGCTTCTAATAGTGATTTCCCCCTCAGAACCAGAGTGTACAGTGCGCGTGCAATGGGTCTGTGACTATTGACTACACGCCGTCTCCTACTACAGGGATATCTTCTATCTACAAAGTACTTGCCATCAGTACAGGTGAGCATTCAGTCTCTTTGAGTATTGAGCCACGAAGCCGACAGAGCTACCTTCAGTCCCGTCGCGTACTGTCTCTTGACTCCCCAAAAAGGGTCCTTCTTACTGCTCTGATGTGTATATATATATTTTATTTTTTGACTCGTTCCTTATCCTTCTCTCCCCCTGACTTTCCAGCTTGACAGGACTACCCTGAAATTTTTGGTTCTTGAACTTCTTGCGAACATCCTCCGCTAGTTCAGCATCTATCCTGAAGGAATTCTTGCATTACCAACATTATTAGATTGGCCGTATTGTACAAGGCAGGTAAAAACTTCCCTCTGTGTCTGTATTGTCATATATCTGAGGTTACTCAACCAGTGAAAATGGCCAATTCTATCTTGATGTTTCAGGATTGTAGAAAGTTTTGCTGGTTGTGGTCCCCCGGCCCTTTTCACAATCCGTAGCGGTCTTTTAATATTCAAGGAGACTAAAGAAACCTTTTTCTCTAAACTTGCTCACTGTTTTATGTTGTCTATTGATGGAATACACTGCTCCTCGGTTCCACTTGTTACGATTAAATGAAACTTTATTGAAACTGAATTATCCTACAGTACGAAGCTCCCTTTTCGAGACCAAACTGACTGTTTAAAAAAATCTTTTTCTGCTGTTTTGCTCTTGAAATTGAGCATCTTTAGACTATTGTAAATAACATGAGAAAGTCTTATATTGTTATTTTAATCATTGCAGACTGTTGCTGTTGTTCCCCTCCCTTCCACTTTGTGGCCTTGGAACCGGCCGAACACCGAAACGCGCTTCAAGTTTGTCCTGCCATTCTGCCATCAAGTCTCTACTGCTCCTGGCGACCTTGCGGGACCCGATACATCATTAACAACTGGCTATCGTAGTTGATGTGTATTGTGTGTATGAAGAATGTATGAGTATGTATGAGTTAGACTTGAGTGATTGATTGAAGGGATGTGTGGAATGTGGGTTGAATGAATTTACTGTATATGACGATGATATGAACTGATTTTATCTTGAATTTATATATATAAAAAAAGAATTTGAATAAATATGGAACGTTTTTTATCAACCATTTTGTTCTTGAGGTTATGATTTATTGTTGGTCAAAGTGAGCTTACTACTGTCTAATTTTATCTTGGGACTCTAACCAAGCCCACCTCCACATCAGACGGGGCAGGTCATTCTTCTGTATTGAATTGCACCTTTAAAACCCTGCCTCAACGCGGCCGCAAGACTACTTACCGGCACAAGGAAATTCGACCACATTTCCCCATACCTAAAAGCGCTGAACTGGCTTCCTCTTGAGGCCAGAATAAAGCTTAAACTGGTATGCATCACACACAAGGCCTTATACTCAAACTCCCCTGCCTATCTTGCTCAGAAACTTGTGGTATCATGAGGAATCAGAAACTCCCGGTCATCCAGAGACCTCTTGTTCCAACCTGCACATGTTCGGGAAAAAAACATACAATCGGACTTTCTCTGGGGCTGCACCAAGAATATGGACTCTCTCCCACCAGCCATCAAAAGAATCCCTTCTCTGGCACACTTAAACAAGCATTAGAAATGCAATCAGGCTCGGATTTATTTGAGTTTGAGCTAATGGCATTGTAAATGGTAATGTATTTTTGCTAAGTGTTATGGAGTGTGTTAATGTGGTGGTGGTGGTAGTGGTAGTACTGGTGGTGGTGGTACTAGTAGTACTGGCGGTGGTGGTAGTACTGTTGGTGGTGGTAGTGGTAGTACTGGTGGGTGTAGTAGTGGTAGTACTGGTGGCTGTAGTAGTGGTAGTACTGGTGGTGGTAGTACTGGTAGTACTGATGGTGGTAGTACTGGTGATGGTAGTGGTAGTACTAGTGGTGGTGGTACTGGTAGTGGTAGTACTGGTGGTGGTGGTACTGGTAGTACTGGTGGTGGTACTGGTAGTGGTAATAGTGGTAGTACTGGAGGTGGTGGTACTGGTAATGGTGGTGGTGGTAGTACTGGTGGTGGGAGTACTGGTAGTGGTGGTACTGGTAGCGGGAGTACTGGTGGTGGTGGTACTGGTAGCAGTAGCATTGGTGGTGGTGTTACTGCTGCCCGTAATACTGTTAGTGGTAGTACTGGTGGTGGTGGTGGTAGTACTGGTGGTGGTAGTACTGGTGGTGGTAGTGGTACTGGTTGTGGTAGTACTGCTACTGGTAGTACTGGTGGTGGTAGTACTGTTGGTGGTGGTACTGGTAGTACTGGTGGCTGTAGTACTGGTAGTACTGGTGGCTGTAGTACTGGTAGTACTGGTGGCTGTAGTACTGGTAGTACTGGTGGCTGTAGTAGTGGTAGTACTGGTGGTGGTAGTACTGATGGTGGTAGTACTGGTAGTACTGGCCACTCTGCACTCACTGCCACTCTGCACTCACTGCCACTCTGCACTCACCGCCACTCTGCACTCACCGCCACTCTGCACTCACCGCCACTCTGCACTCACCGCCACTCTGCACTCACCGCCACTCTGCACTCACCGCCACTCTGCACTCACTACTTTACTCACTACTCTACTCCTGTGTCAGTTTTCTGATGTTAGTGTGAGCCTCCCTTCTATGTCAGTGTACCAGCCTTAGAGCCCCATGTGACGTGATTGTCTCCTTATAAACTGCTTATTACATACTAAGTAAGCTTAGAAGAAGTAACAATATGGATGACCACTGGGGGTTGGGGAGAAGGGGTAAAGGAGTTCTGGTGATCTAAAAAATGGACCAGGGGTGATGAATATTTTAGGTAAGAAACTTGAAAAAAAGTGGAAAGTAAAGGGCAAATTTACTAAATGTTAGCGCAACTGATCCCAGCAATCAATGTTTCTGTGTGCGTGGTTCAATTGAGAGAGAAATATTGGCGAGTTATATTTACTAAAAAAGGCCTGTTCCTGCATTCTCCCACTGCACTGCTCCATGATGCACAAGCAGGCACCATTGTGCAAAGGTGTGTGTGTGTGTGTGTGTGTGTACGTGTGTGCGTGTGCGTGTGATGGTGTGAAAACTAGATCTGATGCATGTGATTCTCTACATTGCTGGCCGGCTGTTCATGCGCGCACAGAGCTGAAGGGAAAAAAAACACAGCAGTGCACACGCTCCCAGCACCATCTGCCTTCAATTACCGGCACCTCGGACAGCTGGTAATTGAGGATTTATGTATTCTTCTGCGCGTGTTTCTTAAAAAGTACTGTGACTGCCCTTGAAGCTACAGGAAATTTCTTTCAATTATCTCCGCCGTGAACGCGGCACTCTGACAGCTCCTGCAATGGTGAACGCGCTCCCACCATCTGCATTGCATTACACGGGCACTCTGACAGCTCCTAATTAAGATTAATAAGTCTTCCGTGCACGTAACCGCACACTTTATGCCATGAAACTGAAATGAATGACGGACGAAAAGTAAATATAGCCTCTCACGTCAAGGCTACTAAATAGACAGCACAGCGAAGACGAATCACTAGGCAGATGCCATAAAAAACGCGGCGCGCACTAAGGAATGTACCAGCCCGGACCCCTAATGAAACTTTTTTTTTTTTATACCATAAGAGCTCGAAGCTCTGTCTCCCCTGCTGACGCAGGGTTGACGTAGGCCGAGCCCTAAAAAGGATGCCAAAACCTTCCTTATGGGTAAATTCCTCGCTAAGAATTCCCCTTCAACCACCACAGAGACCTAAACAACTCCTGACTACTGCCTCTACCGGATTACCAGCATAACCAGCCAAGATACCTGGTGCCTACCTTGAGAAATTGTAAATGTAAACTGTACATACGTGTCCTTCTATCCCTTATATACCCACCTCCCTGAGCCATCCTAATCATTGTGTACTGTTTGATTCTAAGCCTGTTGTACATTGCTATGTCTCCTGTAAAGCGCTCTGATACCCAAACAAGTCACGTTCGCGCTCTATAAAACAAAAAATAAATAAATAAATTGGTACCCCAATATAGGCTCGGGTAGTAACCAAACCTTTTAGCTATATTTCCTCTGCCTTTACACTACATAGCGTTTCTTGGTACTGACCTTTTACCTAATCAATCAATCAATCAGTGACACTTATAGAGCGCGCTACATACCCGTAGGGTCTCAAGGCGCTGGGGAGGGGGGGTGCCGCTACTGCTCGAACAGCCAGGTCTTCAGCTTCTTCCTGAAGGAGAGGTGGTCTTGGGTCAGGCGCAGGTCGGACGGGAGGGAGTTCCAGGTCTTGGCGGCCAGGTGGGAGAAGGACCTTCCTCCTGTAGTCGCTCTTCGGATGCGGGGGACGGCGGCGAGGGCGTGGGTGGCTGAACGGAGGTGGCGTTTGGGAGCGTAGAAGTTGACTCGGCTGTTGAGGTAGCTCGGGCCTTGGTCGTGTAGGGCTTTGTGTGCGTGGGTGAGGAGGCGGAAGGTGATTCTCTTGTTGATGGGGAGCCAGTGAAGGTCTCTCAGATGTCCGGAGATGTGGCTGGATCGTGGGATGTCGAGGATGAGTCTGGCTGAGGCGTTTTGGATCCGCTGGAGTCTCTTCTGGAGCTTGGCGGTGGTCCCGGCGTAGAGGGCGTTGCCGTAGTCCAGTCGGCTGGTGACGAGGGCCTGGGTGACGGTCTTCCTGGTCTCTGTGGGGATCCACCAGAAGATCTTCCGTAGCATGCGTAGGATGTTGAAGCACGCCGAGGAGACGCTGTTGACTTGCCTGGTCATGGAGAGGGAGGAGTCCAGAATGAAGCCCAGGTTTCGTGCATGGTCTGTCGGTTTGGGTGCGGTGCCCAGGGCGGGAGGCCACCAGGAGTCGTCCCAGGCGGAGGGTGAAGAGCCCAGGATGAGGACCTCCGTCTTGTCCGAGTTCAGTTTCAGGCGGCTGGTCGTCATCCACTCGGCTACCTCTTTCATCCCTTCGTGCAGGTTGGTTCTGGCGGCGGCGGGGTTGTTGGTCAGGGAGAGGATCAGCTGGGTGTCGTCGGCGTTGGAGATGATGCTGAGGTGGTGTTTGCGTACGATGGCCGCGAGGGGGCTCATGTAGACGTTGAAGAGGGTGGGGCTCAGTGATGATCCTTGGGGGACGCCGCAGATGACTTCGGAGGCCTCTGACTTGTACGGTGGTAGGCGGACTCGCTGTGTTCTTCCGTCGAGGAAGGAGATGATCCATTCCAGCGCCTTGTCCTGGATTCCGATGTTGCTGAGGCGCCGTATTAGGGTGCGGTGGCAGACCGTGTCGAATGCCGCGGAGAGGTCTAGGAGGATGAGGGCCGCTGTTTCTCCATTGTCCATCAGGGTTCGGATGTCATCGGTGGCGGCGATGAGGGCGGTCTCGGTGCTGTGTTTGGCTCGGAAGCCGGACTGTGAGGGGTCGAGGGATCCGTTCGTCTCGAGGAAGGCGGCCATCTGCTTGTTGACGGTCTTCTCGATGACTTTGGCTGGAAACGGGAGAAGCGAGATGGGGCGGTAGTTCTTGAGGTCGGTGGGGTCCGCTGTTGGTTTCTTGAGTAGAGCGCTGA
Organism: Lissotriton vulgaris; assembly: GCF_964263255.1. Classification (NCBI taxonomy): domain Eukaryota; kingdom Metazoa; phylum Chordata; class Amphibia; order Caudata; family Salamandridae; genus Lissotriton; species Lissotriton vulgaris. The sequence goes on from NC_141687.1 coordinate 389,248,350, forward strand.
GTTCGGCGTGTTTCCAGCTTTCGGGGAAGATGGCGGTGTCGAAGGATGTGTTGATGATGTCTCGCAGGTGGGGTGCGATGACAGCGTCGGCCTTGTTGAAGACGTGGTGAGGGCAGGGGTCGGTTGGTGATCCGGAGTGGATGGAGTTCATCGTGCGGATGGTGTCTTCTGTGCTGATCGGGGTCCAGGCGTGGAGGGTGGTGGTGGGGGGGGGCGGCTGGTCGGTCGTGGTGTGCGTTGGTTGGTTGTTGAAACTGCTGTGTATGTCCGTGATCTTGTTGTGGAAGTATGAGGCGAGGGAGTTGCAGAGGTCTTGCGATGGGGTGATGTCGTTGTTTCCTGCGCTGGGGTTGGAAAGCTCTTTCACGATGTTGAAGAGTTCCTTGCTGTTGTGTGCGTTGTTGTCCAACCGGTCCTTGAATGCTGTTCTCTTGGCGGCGCGGATCAGCTGGTGGTGTTTCCGGGTGGCCAGTTTGTAGGAGGTTCTGTTGTCCGGTGTCGGGTCCCTTTTCCAGACTTTCTCGAGGGCTCGGCAGTTCTTCTTGGAGTTCTTGAGTTCGTCGGTGAACCATGGGGCCTTCTTGCTGCCGGGTCTGCTGGGCGGGGTCCTCAGCGGGGCGAGTTCGTCCGCGCAGTTGCTGATCCACTTCGTGATGTTATCGGCGGCCTGGCTGGGGTTCGCTGAGCTGGCAGGAGGGTGTTGGCTCAGGGAGGTGACGAGCTGGTCTGCTGTGATCTTGTTCCAGCTTCTGCGGGCGGCCTGTTGCTGGTGTTGGTGGGTCGTCGTTCTCTTGAAGGTGAAGTGGACGCAGCTGTGGTCCGTCCATTGAAGCTCTGTGGCGTGGCTGAAGTCGATGTCTGTGCTGGATGAGAAGACGGCGTCGAGTGTGTGCCCGGCGAGGTGGGTGGGGGTGGACACCAGTTGCTTGAGTCCCAGGTTGGCGAGGTTGTCGAGCAGGGTGCTGGTGTTGTGGTCGTTGTTGTTCTCCAGGTGGAAGTTCAGGTCCCCCAGGAGGATGTAGTCAGCGGAGGGGAGGGCATGCGGGCTGACGAAGTCGGCGATGTCCTCGCTGAATTGCGTGCGTGGTCCGGGGGGTCGGTAGATCAGGGTGCCTCTGAGGGTGGTCTTCGGGTTGGTGTGGATCTGGAAATGCAGGTGTTCGGCGCTGGTCAGGGTGTTGTCGGTGCTGGTCGTGAGACGGATGGTGTTCTTGTGGATGATGGCGATGCCTCCTCCCATCTGGTTGGCGTTTCGGTCCCTCCGGACGATCTTGTAGCCCTCCGGGATAGCGATGGCGATGTCGGGAGCTGAAGAGGCGTTCATCCAGGTCTCCGTGAGGAAGGCAACGTCAGGGGCTGTGGCGTCTAGGAGGTTCCAGAGTTCGATGGCGTGTCTGTGGACGGAGCGGGTGTTGAGCAGGATGCACTTGAGGTGGGTGCTGCTGGAGTTCGACTTGGCGGGTGCTGGTGCGAGGCAGGTCCGGATGCAGGAGAACTTGCAGGCGTGGCAGCTGAAAGGTCCGTGGGTGTGTCGTGGTGTGGCTTGATGGCATTCAGGGAGTCGGCCGGAGTTGAGCGCGATGAGGGTGGCGGCGGAGTACGTCAGGTGGGTCGGTCGGGGTCTTCGTGGGCCAGGGGTCCTGGCGCTGGACGCGATCCGGTCGCGGACGGGCGCAGACGGGCTTACCTTTGGCGCGCCTTCGGCGCACAATCGGCGCGCCCGCTGCGCGTGACCGCTGCGCGTTCGCACGGTCGCCATTTAAGGCGAAGTGCGCGGGTGGGCGGGGCAGCTGGGAGGCGGGAGCAGAGGGAAAAGGGGCGTGGTCAGCGGTGGTGGCGGGAAGCGGGGAGCGGGGAGGGAAGGCGGGCAGACAGGAAGGAGAGCGCGAAAAACGGGCAAACGTGACCAAAAACAAGAGGCACAAATGCTAAACAGGACGCTAATACTGGGAGGAGACAAGCACAATTGTTCACAGAAACAAAAACAAAACAGACGGCAGCGGCGTTAGCCGGCCACGAGGCAGAAGGAAACAAGCACAATTGTTCACAAAAACAAACAAAACAGACGGCAGCGGTGTTAGCCGGCCACGAGGCAGAAGGAAACAAGCACAATTGTTCACAATTTACGCTACTGCCTAAAGGACGTAGGGTTTTCTCAGAAAACTAGCCTCATTCATTATGCATGATCACAGACATCCACAACAGTTTCAATGCCACGACCGGCCCGACAACCACTGAGACCTCCGCCTCTACGACCACCATCCGCACCAACCGCCTGCTCTACTGGACCAACATCAACGACTATGACACCATCAAAATCATGAACACCATCCACTCCGGATCTCCGTCAGATCCATGCCCACACCAGATCTTCAACAAAGCGAGCACATCCATCGCACCCCATCTCCGGGAAAGTCATCAACACCTACTTCGAGACAGCAACCTTCCCGGAGAGCTGGAAGCACGCAGAGATCAACGCCTTACTCAAGAAACCCAAGGCAGACCCCAAGGACCTCAAGAACTTCCGGCCCATATCCCTGCTTCCATTCCCGGCAAAGGCCATAGAGAAGACCATCAATGAACAACTGACCCGCTACCTCGAGGAGAACATCCTGGACCCTTCCCAGTCCGGGTTCCACAGCAACCACAGCACCGAGACTGCCCTCATCGCTGCAACCAATGATATCAAGTCCCTGCTGGACAATGGAGAAACGGCGGCCCTCATCCTCCTGGACCTGTCAGCCGCCTTCTACACGGTCTGTCACCACCCACTACAAACACGCCTCCACAACGCTGGGATCCAAGAGAAGGCCCTGGACTCGACCACCTCCTTCCTCTCCGGCAGAACACAGAGCGTCCGCCTTCCCCCCTTCTGCTCCGAAGCCACCGAGATCATCTGCGGTGTACCCCAGGGCTCATCCCTCAGCCCAACTCTTTTTAACATCTACATGGCACAGCGCGCCCATGTCGCCCATCGGCACGACCTCAACATCCTCTCCTACGCCGATGACACCCAGCTGATACTCTCCCTCACCAAGAACCCCCACACCGCCAAAACCAACCTTCACGAAGGAATGAAGGCCGTTGCTGAATGGATGAGGAACAGCCGACTGAAGCTGAACTCGGAAAAGACGGAGGTCCTCATCCTCGGATCCAACCCTTCGGCCTGGGACGACTCCTGGTGGCCGACCGCACTGGGAACCGCTCCAACACCCATCGACCACGCACGCAACCTAGGGGTCATCCTCGACTCCACCCTCTCCATGACTAAACAGGTCAACACCGTCTCCTCCTCCTGCTTCAACACCCTCCGCATGCTCCGTAGGATCTACAAGTGGATACCCACAGAAACAAGAAGAACATTCACCCAGGCCCTTGTCAGCAGTAGGTTGGACTATAGAAACGCCCTCTACGCAGGAGCCTCGGCCAAATTCATGAGACGGCTCCAACGCATCCAGAACGCCTCTGCACGCCTGACCCTCGACATCCCTCGCCGCAGCCACATTACACCCCACCTGAGAGACCTGCACTGGCTCCCGGTCAACAAGAGGATAACCTTCAAGCTCCTCACCCACGCATACAAGGCACCCCACAACACCGGACCAAGGTACCTCAACAGACGACTCAGCTTCTACACCCTCACCCACCCGCCAGCTCCGCTCCGCCGACCTCGCCCTCGCTACAGTCCCCTGCTCCCGAAGAGCGACCTCAGGCGGCAGATCGTTCTCCCACCACGCCGCAAAGACCTGGAACACCCTCCCCATCCACCTACGGCAGACCCAAGACCTGCTGACCTTCAGAAAACTCCTCAAGACCTGGCTTTTCGAGCAGTAGCAGCATTCCCCACCCCAGCGCCTTGAGACCCTCACGGGTGAGCAGTGCGCTTTACAAATAATATGATTGATTGATTGATATGATTGATGACGATTCTTGGAATCTCAGCAGGACAACCATCTCTTGCGTTATAACTATGTATAAGGGCCATTCCTTCCGTCATCCTAGTCCTACATGAACACAGCAAGGTAGATCCCCTGAGTGTACCACTTTGGGTCTATAAACAGCATATAATTGCTGAGGCAGAGAGAGTAGAAAAAGACTTCCATGCTGACACACGGACGCAAGACGCTGAGGTTTCTGCACGCAGACACTCCCGCTCGCATGGTCTGACATCCCACGCATGGTGTCCATCTTGAAACCAAGACGGGGTCCCACAGTCTCTCACTTCAGGTAATAAGGTTGGCTTTATCCTAGGGGACTTCTTGGCTCTACACCTACATACATGTTAGGTACACGTAGCTACATCTAGACAGGGTGGCATTGTAGGAGTATGCATTGATTACTATCATGTATTTTATATATTTGCCTGTATTCATTCTTTTAGTACTGTGGTACGAATCTACCATCCTTTTATTCCATTGGTGCTTACAACCATTTATATCCGTTTCTATATTATGGTTGTTTCAGCACACCTGATTTACATTAGAATGACGCTGGTCCAATAAATACTTCTTGGAAAACGTACCCATCGTCTATTCTGTGCATTTCTCTGAGACAAAGTGAGCACGAGTGTCTGAGAAAAAAGTACTGTACTGTTTCGACGATTCTGAGGGATCAGGGTTGTCATGTTCGATAGTTGCCAGAAACTATTCACTTCATTGTAAGAGGGTTGCATAGGGGCACTGTGAGCTAGCAGGACTAAAGGCTAACATCCTTTGGGGCTATCTGGAATCAGTCTGGATACCAATCCCATAGTCTATGTTGTCTAAATGTGCAGATTCTATATAGGTTCATAGGAACTACACGACAACCGCACCTGATTGTCCGAGATAATCTCCTCCTATTGCAGAAGAAATACCTTTAATCTTCCCCATACAGATTTGTTGTGATCAGAAGGGATGGAGGGTGAGCTACTGTTTGTTGGTAGTGCGACCCCTATCTGAGTCACCTCTACCTTTAACTCTGCAGTTTCTGCAGTAACCACATCTTTGTCGGCTTTGGAACTGTACGCCGCTTAAAATGCTTGCCTTTGCTGCTATCTCGGTCTGTGAAGAGTTACTGCAGATTTTGCTCTCATTCTCACTTACTTGTAAAAAGAAGACTTACATGATTAAGTCTGGATGCCACCTACGGCTTTAGTAGAGTCCATATTTTTGTAAAAAAAATGAAGCATCTCTTTGACTTTCCATACCACCCTCCCCCTAACAGGCATTCTTAATATGACCGGAGTCCTGGCCAGGAACCACAGAGACGGGGTCACTAGTGTTGCAGAAGCTGATCCTTCCAACAATGGATCTGGATATCTTATGACTGAAGCTGAAAGGAGCAGATAACGTAAAGGTCTCTGAGCTCAAGCCGAACATCTGACTACAATGGCGGAAAAATACCCATCTGAGATGGAAATTTTTGTCCTGACCCATTGAGGGCTCAGCAAGGAGTCAGGAAATATCTCGAGACTTTTTTAAAGAAATACAACTTGTAAAGCTCCATGCGGAGCCCTAGAGGGACGGAGAATCCACAGCATGTCTATCTGCAGCGACACATGTTACAAACACATATTTATAGTGGCAAACCTCAAACTAACATCTCAAAAACACACCATGTTGTTTACTACAAAGCAAGAACGGTTTTCTCAAGTGACACAGGCCACTTGCCAACTAGGCTAAAGCACAAACGTGCATACAGATGATTTAACACTAGAAATAAATTGGTCTTAAAGAAGTTGACAATTTAACTTTTTTTGTTTGTTTTTGGTTAAAATGTATTCACTCCGCTGAGCCATCACAAGCTTGTTCTTGGTCAGATTTCCCAACAGTCTGTTGGTGAGTCGCAAGCAATAAAGCTTTGTAAGGGTAAATTAGTTGTCAACTGGTACTGCTGTTGCTGAAAACTACAAATACCTTGACCTTTCTGTGAAAACAAGAATTCCTTCTAACATCATCACCAGCGAAAAATAGAATCTGCCCTATAAAAAAGATGGTGAGAGAGTTGCATTCCTTTCTCGTTTAACCAATCACAAGGTAGGCAGTTCTATGCCGTTCACTAAGCCCCTCTTCTATCTAAAGGGTTTGACATGACAGGATCCTGAAAGCTGTATTCATAAATTAAAACCTACAAAATGTCCAAAGGCATTAGATAATGGTTTGCTAACATAATTGGACAGCTCCTTCAGCTCAGTCTATCAGATTTTAAGTGCTTTATAAAGTTTACATTGTACAATATTGATCATAACAAAAATAGAGCAAAGTGATCTGGCACATAATTACAGAATTTCGGCAAGGCACAGACCCCGGTTTGCACCAATGCACACCTTCCATGACCCAGAACATGTTCACTTCCATTTTTATTTGAGTGAAGGAGCCCAAAATAGCGTTTGCTCTGTTTACAAATTCAAAGAGGGTGCTATGACGAACCACACAATTTTGTAAGCCAACAAGAACCAAAGCAGGTAACAGCTGTCGCAGTGCCCTGTTCACAAATATGGCACAGGGTCAAGACTGATTTGCATATAGCTGTGTCTGAACTGGGGTGGCGAAGTGAGCTAAAGAACGATGATGGATTCAACCCAGATCTGGGACTGGGGGTGAGTGTCTGAAAAGTTTCAGCGCTCCGTCCATCATCTCCTTGTGTTTTCTTTGTTTGTCATAAGTTGGCAGGGAATGCCCAAACGTGGGTCCCTTGCTCACTTTGCCACTGGATTCAAGCTAGCCTGGCTGATGAGCACTGTTATCCCGAACCCGGTCCCAGGATTCTTGTTTCTGGTCCAGGGAAGACGTGGCTTGACAGTTCGGGCTGGACTGTTCCCATGAGGCACAGGGTCAAGACTGATTTGCATATAGCTGTGTCTGAACTGGGGTGGCGAAGTGAGCTAAAGAATGATGATAGAATCAACCCAGATCTGTGACTGGGGGTGAGTGTCTGAAATGTTTCAGGGCTTCGTCCATCATCTCCTTGTGTTTGCTCTGTTCACAAATATGGACACAACACCATGCTGGCACACTTCCCACGTCTTTGTGCAAGACGGTGAAGTTAAATGTCCCTTCCTTGCTTGGGGAAAGGTAGGAGAGCCACCTAATAACCACTGTCTTTGACAAGGCAGGAAAAGGGGAAGCACCACATGTGAGAAGGTGGCCTGATATGCAGTGCTCACTATTCTAGTGAACACTATGTATCAGTCCAGCAACCCTTATTGATGATTGGTTGTAAGTCAACCTTATAGACCAGCTATCCTAGTAGCGTGGATACGAGCAGTCTAAGGCTAAAGACTCGAGAGGGCGTGTTAAGCCAGCTGTTTACCACACATATACCCCTTGAATACCAAGTGAAAGGACACCACACAAGTGTTATGAAAATAAACAGGTATTTATTTAAAGATCACAACAGCCCTGTACTCTTTATGAGGACAGGGTACTAAGCACAAACCAAAACTCTTACAAAAATACTTAAGTTAGCACAGTATACACAAATGCCCGAGGGGCACGGAAAACCATATACTCTGAAAGTGGAATGCGAAATTCCTAGCAGGTAAGTACAGTACTAATAGCTTTTGGAATCGCTAGGACTTGACTAGGGAATCGTTAGATTACTTCTAGGAGGCCTAGGGGACTCGGGTGCAGTGTGTGCACTCTCACGCGAGATGCGGGACAAAAGTCTATGGTAGCTAGGAATTAGAAAGTTAGTGTTCTCGGGCGACCCCGACCTGGTAGGGAGAAAACGAAAGTAGATTCTGACCCTTGGATAGTGAGGCTATGCTGGGGCACCGAAATGCCGAAGTTACCTAGCCCAGGGGCTGCAGCTGCATAGGTCTGAAAAGACGTCGGGAATCCTCGTAGACGGACCAGGAGCCGGAAGAAAAGATGTTGGCCGGTGACCAGTGAAGAAAGTTCAGTTGGATCCAAGCCTGGATCTCGAAGATAGATGACACCTGAAAGCAGAGGGGACCAAGTTCGAGACTACTAGCCAGTAGTCAGTGGGCACCAGGAGGGCACCGGATGGTAGCCACCTCGACTAGGTGAGTGGGTGACGCTTGACTCGAAGATCTCACGGACCAGGAGGCGTTGTCGGCGACCAGGATGGAGGATCGAGCTGTCCCACGAAGATAGAAGCTGTCGACGTCGCTGGACCCAGGATTGGGCAACAAAGCCTTGGCAAATTCAAGCCCACGCGGTGGACCTAAAATGGCGTCTGGAGTGGACCAGGAGGGTCCGGGGTGCCTCTCTTGAACAAGGAAGCAAGGGCCAGCCTGGAGCAACCAGACCAGCAGAAGAGTTGTCGTCGGGCGTCGTTCAGAAGGCCACAAGCCAGCCGGCTAGTAGCCAAACAACGCGGTGCACAGCAAACAGCAGAAGGGCCCCACGCCGATCGTGGAGATGCAGGGAGGCTGATCTTGGGTGCTGGAGCTGCGCAGGGTTGGGGCTTCTCGGACCCCAAAGCACTCACCAGTGGAAGACTCGGTGGGCTTGCAATAAAGATGTCGTGCAGTCTTGGCGATCGTCGGTCCCTTGAGGTCTCGTCGCACTCACGGTTCTCAGCTTTGCTGTAGAGGTGAGTAGAGGTCAGAGGTGCCAGGGAAGCCGGGTCTCGTCGTGCTGGGTCGTCGGATTCGTGATGAAGGACTTGCAGCAGACCGCAGTGTTCTTTAGGATGGTGCCTGCGGATGCAGGGTGACTACTCCTTAGCCACAAGGGAGAATCTTGAAGAAGAAATCGTGAAGTCCTTTCGAAGAAAGTGGTATCTTGATTCCAAAGATGATCTAATTTTAACAGGGGGCCCGCTCCCATCTTTATACTAAAAAAGGGGGCTGACCCGGTGACTAGGTCCTGCCTATGGGTGGGACTAGGTGGGGGGTGGTTACACCCCTCAGCCATGCCGGACTTCCCCAGGCCAGGGGCTGGTGTGCCCCTGGAACTGGTTCAGACCGGCCTATGCGTAGTGAGCACCGGGGTGCCACTCAGCAGTCACCTTCCTGTAAAGCCCTGCCTACCCAGGATACACAAAACCATGTCTGGGACGGTGCTAGCACCGCCCCTGACAGGAAACCCTTTGTCCAGGCTCCCCTCGCTGGAAGGACTCCCAGCTGCAGGGGGTCAGACTCGTGTCTGTGGTGGCAGCATCCATTTTGTGGAGCTGAGGCTTCAGTTAACTTTAACCGGGGTTCACAGTTACATACATGTCGTGTCCCTCTAGAAGGGTGGAATGCTAACCCCGTCGCCAGAATTGGCGAGGGGTTAGTATTCCAATTCGTATGACACCTTACTCGACATGTTTTGATAAAGCAATACCAAAGATAGCATTTAACCGCGAGGATTATAATGCACTTAAGAGTATATGGTATGCGATATCATGGAACAGCTATTAGGACTTGATTCCGCAAGCTGCAGACAGGCTCAGCTCATGCCAGAGCACCATCTCACATGATTCCAAGCACTCTGCCTCCAGGATTGTCAAGGCCTGCCATAGGAGTGACTGATAGGAATCTGTGTGTCCATTTTAGGGTTAGGTATAGGTATACTACACCTACAGCAAAGGGTGATTACACGACTTTGCCCCAGCTGTCATGCAGCCAGTTGTGTCAAATTTAAGAGGCCAGCCAGGGGTGGCATAATACATGCTGCAGCCCCTGGCAGCCCTGGGTACACCCATGCCCTGAGTTACAGGGTCTGATAGGGTGGCCCAGTACCAATTGGAAATGTACCTAGGGTACATGGAATCCATTTCAAAGAGAGAGCAGTAGGCCTGGGGTCCTGATTGGCAGGGTCCCAGGTCGACTATGTCTAAAACCAGCTAAAACACAGGGCAAAAAGTTGGGGGCAACCATAGTCAGGATGTACCTTCCTACACAACCCCCCCCCAAACGAAAGGAGATAAGGCTATCCTTGTCCAGGTAAGCCTCTATTACCTAAGTGGCCATATAAGGAAGTACCAGCTCTGGCTTGGTTTCCCCCTGTGTCATGGTCCACTAGGCAACCCCTCACCCTAAGGGTATCTGAGGGTCTCCACCATAGGGAATTTCTGTCTCTGGTGTGTCTTGGGAAAGCAAAAGGCTGATGCTGGGATGGAGTACTGAAGTGAGGCTCCTCTACCTTTGGGCTCAACTTCCTCCAATCACCATCCATCATATGTGCCTTTCTTTCTTTAGCTGAGATGCACTGAGCTCTCAGGGTCAGCCTCTGGCTACCTAAAGCGGGAGGCTGAGTCCCTCTGTTTGGCTTACTGGAGGGACAGGTCAGGTCTGGGGTTTTTAGGCCCCATGTTTGGCTGTGCCCAACAGTGTCCAGCTGTGGGAGTTCCCTAACTACTTTTAAGGGGGATCCCTCAGGAGTCTGACTTATTTTCACTTGGCTAGGTTTACCAGCTTCAGTGATCCTAATCTGCTGATTAAGGGGTTCTTTTGGACAGGGGGCCCTTTGGGGTCCACCACTGGCCTCCCTGATCTCTTCAGCCCTGGGCTGACTGAGGCAGGGTAGAGAGGTGCAGGTTACCTGCTCCAGACTGGGTCCCACCTGGGAAGGGTCCACTGCCGTCAGGGGCTCTGCCAGGCTAGGCCTGACTACCTCTGGGGCAGTTCCTTCAACAGGGGTAGAGTCAGTTCCCTGAGGAGGCTGGCTCTCACCTAGTGTCTGGGAGGGGGAAGACTCTTCTTCCTCCTCAATGCTCTCTGTTTGAGTGGAGTGATCCATTGTTTCAGGCTTCACAACCTCACTATCTGTTTGAGTAGAGGCTGAGACCATTTCAACCTTGCCAACCTTTTCAGGAGGGCACTCAGTCTGTTTTTGGGCTGTGACTGTCACAGCCCTCCTATCCTGTTCTGGAAAGTCTGTCTGGGCCTGGGCAGTGGCTACCACTGCCCTTCCAACCTTTTCAGGGAGGAATGGTGCTGGGACTGGGGCTGTAGCTATTACTGCCCCACTAACCTGTCTGGATAGGCCTATCATTCTGGAATGAGTTTCTTGTTCCACCTCAGCCCATGCTGAGAGTTCCAGGTCATTCCCCAGTAAGCAATCTACAGGTAGGTTATCTGTCACTGCCACTCTCATGGGCCCTGTGACATTACCCCAACTGAGCTTGACTACTGCCATGGGATGCCTTCTCTTCACTCCATGAATGTCTGTCACCTGATAAGTAAAACCAGGGGTCAGTTGAGCAGAGGGGACCAGATGGTCACTCACCATGGTGAGGCTGGCCCCTGTGTCTCTGAATGCCTCAACTTTCTGACCATTCACTAAAACTTCTTGTCTATACTTGCCCAAGATGTGGGGTCCAGTAGTGAAGTTGGCAAACCCCATGCCAGTCTCACAGACAAGAGTGTGGTCAGGGAACCTGGCTAGGCCATAGTCCTCCTGTTGGCCCAGAGTAATGCCCACCACATTCTTGGGGGCACTCCCACCACCTGGGGGATTACCACTAGTGGTAACAGGAGGTTTAGGAGTATTACCTGGGGGTGTATTTCCCTTATTACCATTTTTAGGGCAACTGGCATCACTTTTGTAATGACCCACCTGTTTACAGGTATGGCAATAAGGTTTCTTCTGTTCTGAAGGAGTGTTCTGGGACCCACCACCCTTGTTGGAATTTTGGGGCCCTTGGGAAGTCTTCTCTGTGGATTTATCCCCACCCTTCTCTTGAGGCTTGGTTGATTCCTTTTTCTGGTCACCACCCTGGTTTTTAGGCCTAACCCTGGTTCTGACCCATTTGTCTGCCCTCTTACCCAATTCCTGTGGAGAGGTCAACTCAGAGTCTACCAGGTGCTGATGTAATAGCTGGTTCTGACAATTATTTAAGATTTGCTCCCTCATAATTAGATTATACAATCCTTTAAAATCAGTAACCTTACTACCCAGTAGCCAGCCTTCAAAAGCCTTAGTGGCACAATCAACAAAGTCAGTCCAATCTTGAGACTGAGTTTTCTGGGTGTCTCTGAACAGCATCCTGTATTGTTCAGTGGTTAAACCAAACCCATCAACCAGTACATTCTTCAAGACTTGGTAATTGTTAGCATCCTCCACCCTTGTGGTGAGGAGCTTATCTCTACCTTTACCATCAAAGGAGAGCCACAAGATAGCTGCCCACTGACTTTGGGGAACACCCTGCACAGTGCAGGCTCTCTCCAAAGCAGTAATCCATTTGTGGATGTCATCCCCTTCCCTAAAGGGGGGCACTATCTTATTCAGGTGCTTTTTATCAAAACTCCTTTCCCTATTGCTAGGTTTATTGCTGCCACCAGTGGGAACTGTCCCACTCAATTGTTGCTCTCTAGCAAAGGCAAGTCTCTCTTTGGCCAGGGCAAGTTCTTCCCTTTCAATCCTCAGTTTGACTGCCCTTTCTTCAGCTTCATACACTCTCCTCTTAGGGGAAGACATTCCTCTGTGAGAAGAGTTGAGAGAGTCATTGGTTCGAAAGGATCTGCTAGAGCCTCTTGATAGAGACCTAACTCGTCCATTCCCAATGTTAAGCTGACCTGAGAGTGGGCCCAGGGGTCCCCCAGTACCAAGCTCATGTCTGCTTAAGTTGGACCTGCTTAGTCTGCTGACTTCTACCTGTCCCTTATCTGCCTCATCCCCTGATAACTCATCCTCATCCTCAGCAACATCTGCCTCAAGGAGGGGATGGATATCAAAGGGACCCTGTAAGGAGGGCAAACTTCCATCTGGATTAGAAGGGTCTGGGTTACCAGCCCTACTGGCATCATAAGCCTCTAAGAGACCAATCAGAAAGGAAGTGGTGGGGTTAGACCCCTGTTTTAGTTTCCTGAGAGTACACACTTGTCTCATCTCATGGAAGCTAAGAGCAGCATATTTAGAAGTGACCTGTGGAGGGTCCACTGACACAAGGGGATACTCAGAGTTTCCTCCTTTGTCTGACATGCTGATTCTAGTGTGGTGTAAGTGATGCACCTACCTACACTATGTGTTACCTACTGGTCCCTTGCTAGAGTTGCAGCCAAGGTGTGCTAAGCCTTGAGGAGCTGCAACAGCTGGTTCAGTAGAACTCAGAGTATTCTAAGCTTTAGTTATATGTACCTAACAGTACTTATGTGATCTTTCAACAAGATATTCTTAGGATACGTGTGGTAAAACAACAGCAAGCTCAAATCCCAACCGCTGCTCACCAATGTGAGAAGGTGGCCTGATATGCAGTGCTCACTATTCTAGTGAACACTATGTATCAGTCCAGCAACCCTTATTGATGATTGGTTGTAAGTCAACCTTATAGACCAGCTATCCTAGTAGCGTGGATACGAGCAGTCTAAGGCTAAAGACTCGAGAGGGCGTGTTAAGCCAGCTGTTTACCACACATATACCCCTTGAATACCAAGTGAAAGGACACCACACAAGTGTTATGAAAATAAACAGGTATTTATTTAAAGATCACAACAGCCCTGTACTCTTTATGAGGACAGGGTACTAAGCACAAACCAAAACTCTTACAAAAATACTTAAGTTAGCACAGTATACACAAATGCCCGAGGGGCACGGAAAACCATATACTCTGAAAGTGGAATGCGAAATTCCTAGCAGGTAAGTACAGTACTAATAGCTTTTGGAATCGCTAGGACTTGACTAGGGAATCGTTAGATTACTTCTAGGAGGCCTAGGGGACTCGGGTGCAGTGTGTGCACTCTCACGCGAGATGCGGGACAAAAGTCTATGGTAGCTAGGAATTAGAAAGTTAGTGTTCTCGGGCGACCCCGACCTGGTAGGGAGAAAACGAAAGTAGATTCTGACCCTTGGATAGTGAGGCTATGCTGGGGCACCGAAATGCCGAAGTTACCTAGCCCAGGGGCTGCAGCTGCATAGGTCTGAAAAGACGTCGGGAATCCTCGTAGACGGACCAGGAGCCGGAAGAAAAGATGTTGGCCGGTGACCAGTGAAGAAAGTTCAGTTGGATCCAAGCCTGGATCTCGAAGATAGATGACACCTGAAAGCAGAGGGGACCAAGTTCGAGACTACTAGCCAGTAGTCAGTGGGCACCAGGAGGGCACCGGATGGTAGCCACCTCGACTAGGTGAGTGGGTGACGCTTGACTCGAAGATCTCACGGACCAGGAGGCGTTGTCGGCGACCAGGATGGAGGATCGAGCTGTCCCACGAAGATAGAAGCTGTCGACGTCGCTGGACCCAGGATTGGGCAACAAAGCCTTGGCAAATTCAAGCCCACGCGGTGGACCTAAAATGGCGTCTGGAGTGGACCAGGAGGGTCCGGGGTGCCTCTCTTGAACAAGGAAGCAAGGGCCAGCCTGGAGCAACCAGACCAGCAGAAGAGTTGTCGTCGGGCGTCGTTCAGAAGGCCACAAGCCAGCCGGCTAGTAGCCAAACAACGCGGTGCACAGCAAACAGCAGAAGGGCCCCACGCCGATCGTGGAGATGCAGGGAGGCTGATCTTGGGTGCTGGAGCTGCGCAGGGTTGGGGCTTCTCGGACCCCAAAGCACTCACCAGTGGAAGACTCGGTGGGCTTGCAATAAAGATGTCGTGCAGTCTTGGCGATCGTCGGTCCCTTGAGGTCTCGTCGCACTCACGGTTCTCAGCTTTGCTGTAGAGGTGAGTAGAGGTCAGAGGTGCCAGGGAAGCCGGGTCTCGTCGTGCTGGGTCGTCGGATTCGTGATGAAGGACTTGCAGCAGACCGCAGTGTTCTTTAGGATGGTGCCTGCGGATGCAGGGTGACTACTCCTTAGCCACAAGGGAGAATCTTGAAGAAGAAATCGTGAAGTCCTTTCGAAGAAAGTGGTATCTTGATTCCAAAGATGATCTAATTTTAACAGGGGGCCCGCTCCCATCTTTATACTAAAAAAGGGGGCTGACCCGGTGACTAGGTCCTGCCTATGGGTGGGACTAGGTGGGGGGTGGTTACACCCCTCAGCCATGCCGGACTTCCCCAGGCCAGGGGCTGGTGTGCCCCTGGAACTGGTTCAGACCGGCCTATGCGTAGTGAGCACCGGGGTGCCACTCAGCAGTCACCTTCCTGTAAAGCCCTGCCTACCCAGGATACACAAAACCATGTCTGGGACGGTGCTAGCACCGCCCCTGACAGGAAACCCTTTGTCCAGGCTCCCCTCGCTGGAAGGACTCCCAGCTGCAGGGGGTCAGACTCGTGTCTGTGGTGGCAGCATCCATTTTGTGGAGCTGAGGCTTCAGTTAACTTTAACCGGGGTTCACAGTTACATACATGTCGTGTCCCTCTAGAAGGGTGGAATGCTAACCCCGTCGCCAGAATTGGCGAGGGGTTAGTATTCCAATTCGTATGACACCTTACTCGACATGTTTTGATAAAGCAATACCAAAGATAGCATTTAACCGCGAGGATTATAATGCACTTAAGAGTATATGGTATGCGATATCATGGAACAGCTATTAGGACTTGATTCCGCAAGCTGCAGACAGGCTCAGCTCATGCCAGAGCACCATCTCACATGATTCCAAGCACTCTGCCTCCAGGATTGTCAAGGCCTGCCATAGGAGTGACTGATAGGAATCTGTGTGTCCATTTTAGGGTTAGGTATAGGTATACTACACCTACAGCAAAGGGTGATTACACGACTTTGCCCCAGCTGTCATGCAGCCAGTTGTGTCAAATTTAAGAGGCCAGCCAGGGGTGGCATAATACATGCTGCAGCCCCTGGCAGCCCTGGGTACACCCATGCCCTGAGTTACAGGGTCTGATAGGGTGGCCCAGTACCAATTGGAAATGTACCTAGGGTACATGGAATCCATTTCAAAGAGAGAGCAGTAGGCCTGGGGTCCTGATTGGCAGGGTCCCAGGTCGACTATGTCTAAAACCAGCTAAAACACAGGGCAAAAAGTTGGGGGCAACCATAGTCAGGATGTACCTTCCTACACCACATACCTCCCATCCTGGAGCAAAACAGAGAAAACAAATACCCTCCTTCCTATATGTACGGTGAGGGAAGCAATAAATGACCCTTCGCCCCTCGGAAAAAGGGAGGGGACAGTGGGGTGTACACATTGTGACAGTGAGGAAAGAAAGGCAAGACATACACCCCTTCCACCATCATGCTCTACTAAATGGAGTCAGGCACTATTTGCTTCCAACTTTGGTGCACTTTCATGCATTTGTTTATCTTTTCCTATGGGAACCCCAATATGAAATCCAAAAGGTAAACTGTTTTGGTACCACCCCCTATAACTTTCTGCCTTTTTAACCAAAGAGCACTGTAATAGGTCTGATGAAAACAAACAGACTACGCTGTTCCAAAGCTTAGTGCAAAGGGGTCAGAGGGGAAAGCTGAGGACAAAATAATTCAAGAAGAAAAACGTGTTTTCTTATGAAGTGTTGGGTCTACCCTGTGGCTTATAGCGAGATTTTAAAATATGTATTTCCTGTACGAGATAGGAGTACAACATGTCTATGATCACTATGAAAGAAAAAAAAAATTCTGTTCAAAAGCAAGGGCAACTAAAAAATGGGAACAGAGGACTTCAAAGTTCACTAGAACGCACAGCTCATATACTATTTTGGACATAATTTAAACTATGGGTGCAGAGTTATCACAGTTAAATCTGTTAAATAGCAAGACCTTTGTTCAAACCCGCACACCATATATCAAGTTATAATTTGTGTACGCGATAGTTAACAAAATCTTCTCTGTTTTGTTGCAGATGAACTGTGTGGCAGGAGGCGTACAGTAAGCAGATACTGTCCACAGCCAGTGCAGGGGGCAGCAGGTGTGTCCTGCGTATGCTGCAGTTTCCTGGTTTTTCAGTGCACATGGGAAGAAGGCTACAATTCCCTTCAATTTTTGTTTGTGCCATCAGTTTTACATTATTTTCAGGTGAGTCCAAAACCCTTTGAGGAAATTTTTTTAAAAGGATGTCTAATATGTAAATTTGTTTAAAGGTAAAAAGAAACCCATGAAGATAATCCCATTGTAGTCTTGATCATCTGCGTTAAGTGTGCGGTTTGTGGTACAAAGTTATCTGCATTTCTCACAGAGGAAAGCCAAGCCTACCATGGGTGAATCTAGATCCATTCTAATCGGATTGTCTAAGCTCCCACTGTCAACAGCGGATCAATCTAGAGTATCAATGTCAAGAGTATGCTTGGTGTCTATCAGAGATAGGGAGGCTGCAGCAAAGATAACCGATAGGTCTGTTGCTAATGCAAGTGTCAAACCTTTTTGCTACATTTTATTTATTTGGTTTGAGATCTTCCCAATGTGGCAATGTAAATTCACATCAATATAACCAGGTGATGTTGATTACCTGTAGGTATTTACAATTTCAACACAGATCAGACATTCCAATGCAATCTTTTGACACAACCAGCACCTCAAAGCCAAGCAGTTTAAAAATGCGCTCCCGCGATTTTGAAAGAGAGCTTCCTGCAGCCAAAACCGTCAGGAAGAGGAAAATGTGCGAAAGGCTGCAGGTTAAAGTAGAATTGTTTCTTCACACATTCCCTGCTTCTTACTGCAGTAAGGCCACATTGTTTGGCCAACTTGACTTGCCCAAACATGGTAAAAATAAGAGAAAATATGGAATTTTCCCTACGGGTCTTAGATAAAATCATCGGCAGTAGTGCTGGAACAATTTTCAGAGTGGCGGTACTGCCAACTATATTACAGCACTGAAGTCCTAGGAATGCAATTGCTACTTACCAGTATGCATCTGTTCTTGGCATGTAGGGCTGCTGACATTCATATCTGTGCATAGATCGCCGCCTAGTGTTGGGTCCGGATGATTGCACATTGTTGTCCTGGAAGAGTCTTCGAAGTATCACAAGATAGGTGGCTCCTCCCCTGGACTACAGTGCGCATGGGCATCGACTCCATCCCCAGATTGTTTTTAGCCATTGTGGCCAAGATGGAGTGAAACTCAGTGAATGATGACCATGCCATGAAATGAAATGTGAACACTGCAGCTGCTATAGGCGCCGGGGAGGAGGGCGGGCGATATGAATGTTAGCAGCCCTACATGCCAAGAACAGATGCATACTGGTAAGTAGCATTTGCAGTTCGAGGCATGTGGGCTGCTGAATTCATATCTGTGCATAGAATACATAGCAGTCCCTCCATTAGCGGCGGCCGCCCGTGCCAGCTGCAGCAGTTTGGAAAAGTGTCTTGAGAACAGCCTGCCCTCCAGCTGCCTGCTGTTTGGAGTGCACGTCTACACAGTAATGCTTAGTAAATGTATGTGTGGTAGACCATGTGGCTGCTCTACATATGTCCTCTAAGGGAATGTTTCCAAGGAAAGCCATAGAGGCCCCCAACTTTCTGGTGGAGTGGGCTCTTGGTGGAATGATAAGAGTGCGCTTTGCCTTTGCATAGCAGATTTGAATACATTTCACGACCCACCTAGCAATACCAGCCTTGGAAATAGGGTTACCTTTGTGATGTGGCGCAAAGGCAACAAAAAGCTGCTCAGTCTTTCTAAAATCCTTGGTCCTATCAATGTAATACATTAGGGCCCGTTTAACGTCAAGGGTGTGGAGCATCCGCTCAGCCAGTGACTCTGGATTTTGAAAGAACACCGGCAACTCAATGGTTTGGTTGATGTGGAACTGAGACACAACCTTGGGTAGAAATTTAGGGTTAGTGCGGAGCACTACCCTGTTTGAATGAACTTGGAAGAAAGGCTCTTGGATTGTGAGGGCCTGCAGCTCACTAACCCTCCGTAGCGATGTCATTGCTACTAGGAAAGCCACTTTCCAAGTGAAGAACTGAAGTTCGCAAGAATGTAGTGGCTCAAAGGGAGGACCCATCAGTCTTGTAAGAACCACATTGAGGTTCCATTCTGGAGCTGGTGGAGTCCGTGGCGGAATGACCCTTTTGAGTCCTTCCAGAAATGCCTTGATAGCAGGCACCTTGAAAAGTGAAAGGTGCTGTCTATTTTGGAGGTATGCGGCCATCGAAGACAGGTGAATGCGGATGGAAGTATATGCCAGATTACACTGGTATAGATGGAACAGGTAACAGATGATGTTCTGAATGGAAGCATCTAGAGGATTAATGTTGTGGTTTGCGCAATAGATGACAACCCGCTTCCATTTAGCCGCATAACATGCTCTAGTAGTGGGCTTTCTTGCCTCCCGAATGATGTCCATGCAATTGGGAGGAAGATTAAGGTAGCCAAACTCTAGGACCTCAGGAGCCAGATCGCCAGGTAGAGCTGTTGCGGATCTGGGTGCTGAATGTCGCCATGGCTCTGCGTCAGAAGGCTGGGTGTGAGACGAAGCCTTTGATGCGGTACCACGGAAAGTTCCAGAAACGTGGTGTACCATGGTTGGCGAGCCCACGTTGGAGCAACTAGGATGAGAGTCATCGAGTGCTGCCTGAGCTTGCGCGCCACCAGCGGTATCAGAGGTGCTGGGGGAAAAGCGTACGCAAATCTGCCTGACCAGTTCATCCATATCGCATTGCCCTGCGATTGCGGGTGTGGGAACCTGGCGGCGAAGCTTTGGCATTTTGCGTTCTCCCCTGTGGCGAACAGGTCTATCTCTGAATGACCCCACCTCTGGAAGTACGGTTGGAGTACTGATGGATGTATCTCCCACTCGTGCATTTGGTGGCTGTGCCTGCTGAGCAGGTCCGCCATCTGATTGTCCTTGCCTGGGAGATGTTCTGCCATGAGGAAAATGTTCCTCTGAATGGCCCACTTCCACATGCTCTGAGCCAGATGAGAGAGCTGCGGAGAGTGTGTGCCCCCCTGTTTCTGAATGTAGTACATGGCCGTCATGTTGTCCGTCCGGATCAACACGACCTTGTTGCACAGATGTACTTTGAATGCCTTTAAGGCCATGAAGATTGCCATCAGTTCCAGTACATTGATGTGCATCTTCTTTTGCTGTAGTGTCCATAGTCCCTGCACTGTGTATTGGAGTACATGCACTCCCCATCCCTGGAGAGAAGCGTCCGTTGTCAGTACGATCTGCGGCACAGGCTGTTGAAACGGTCGGCCCTTGCAAAGGGTTTGTGGATTCCACCAATGCAGAGAGTTGTATGCCCGACCGCTCACCAACACTAGGTCTTTCAACTGCCCGTGAGCCTGAGTCCACTGACGTGCTAAGCACTCCTGAAGCGGACGCATATGTAGTCTCGCGTGTGGGACTATGGAGATGCAGGAGGCCATCATGCCTATCAACTGCATGAACACTCTTGCTGGAAGCGAGTGTTGAGGTCTGAATCGTTGGATCAGCGACTGAATGCTGTTGACTCTCACTGAATTTGGCTGCGCAGTGGCCGCCAGAGTGTTTATGGTTGCACCCAGATACTGCCGTACGTGGGAGGGCTGGAGATGGGATTTTGGGTAATTCAGTGAGAACCCCAGATCGTGCAGAAGGTGAATGGTGTGGGACACGTGGTCGGCGCACTGCTGGGCCGACTTCGCTTGAATGAGCCAGTCGTCCAGATAGGGGTAGACGTGGATGTTCTGACGTCTCAGATGCGCCGCCACCGTTGCTAGGCACTTTGTGAAGACCCTGGGCGCTGTGGTGACCCCGGAAGGCAAACCCTTGAACTGGTAGTGCTGGTTTTGAATGGTGAACCTGAGGTACTTTCTGTGTGAAGGATGCAGTGGAATGTGAAAGTACGCATCCTTGAGGTCCAGAGTCGCCAGGAAGTCCCCTTGCTGAAGCAGTGGGAGAACCTGCTGCAGCGTGAGCATATGGAAATGTTCTGACAGAATGTAAAAGTTGAGAGGTCTGAGGTCTAGGATGGGCCTGAGGGATCCGTCCTTCTTTGGAATCAGAAAGTACAGGGAGTAAACTCCTGTACCCCTTTCCTGCAGGGGCACGAGCTCTATTGCTCCTTTTTGCAGCATGACGTTGACTTCCTGCTGCAACAAGTGCAAGTGCTCGCCGGACATAGGACGGCTCTTTGGGGGTATGTTGGGTGGAGTGGATGTGAGCTCCAGACAATAACCATATTGGATAAGAGATCTGACCCACCTGTCCGTGGTGATGGACTTCCACACGGGCAGGAACTGCTGGAGTCTCCCCCCGACCGGTGTTGCGTGGTCGGGGGGCAGTGACAAGGCGTCACTGTTTGCTGACGGTGGAGGACCTGGAGCTGTTATTACAACGTCCTCTGCCTTTGACGTTGTTGCCACGGTATCCACCCCGACCCTTGTTGGTATAGGAGGATTGGGTGTTACTCTTATAGAATTGCGTGGACTGTGACGCTTGACCCCTCGAGGTGCCTCTATTATTGGAGCGCCGAAAGGAACCACCCCGAAACTGCTGGGACTGCAAGGCACCCATAGACTTAGCAGTGTCGGTGTCCTTTTTCATTTTTTCGAGGGTGGTATCAACTTCTGGGCCAAACAGGTGGTCTGGATTGACAGTTTGGTTTAGGATGGTAGTTTGAATGTCCGGTTTGAAACCGGATATTCTGAGCCATGCATGTCTACGCAGTAGAACACTAGTGTTTATTGCCCTTGAGGCGGTGTCAGCCACATCCAGAGCGCACTTAATTGAAGCATTGGTGATAAGCTTCCCCTCCTGAATCAACATTTCTGCTGCCTCCTTATATTGATCTGGCAAGTGCTGTAGGAGGGTCTCAAGAGTGTCGTAGTGTGCCCTGTCGTAACGCGCAAGTAGCGCCTGTGTGTTGGATATGCGCCAAATGTTGGCTGCCTGCGCAGCAACACGTGTCCCCGAAACCTCAAATACTTTTGATTCCTTGTCTGGGGGAGGAGCATCACCCGTAGTCTGTGAGTTGGCTCTTTTGCGTGCATTGGAGACAACCAAGGAATCCAGAGGCAACTGTCCTTTGATGTATGTTGGATCAGTGGGCGCTGCCTTGTACTTCTTGTCGATACGAGGGTTGATGACTCTTGCTCGGGTGGGCTCCTTGAAGACCTCTGGCGCATGTTTTAACACCCCTTTTAGCATTGGCAATGTCTTTACAGTTTTTTCAGCGACTGAAAAGGTGTCAAAAAGAAAATCGACGTCTACTGGGTCCGCATGGAGGTCAACGTCATGATTGGCTGCCGCTCTTTCAATCAGAGTATTGAAAGCCGCAGTGTCCTCTGTTGGGGAAGTTTTTGCTGAAAAAAGCTGAGGCTCCTGTCCCGAATGAGGGTCCCCAGGGTCGCCACCAGCAGACCAAGGCTCAGTCACATCCTCTGGGTCTGAGTAAACTGGATAGGCATACTCATCCTCTTCGTTTCCATCACCCTCCTCAACATTAGAAAAAGTGGGTGAGAGTTCATGGCTTTGTGGTGATGCAGGCTCCATAGGGGCAGAGGCACCAGCAGAGTCCAACTTTTTCTTAAGTGGGATTTGGAAATGTTCCAAAGCTGGCTCAGGGGTGATCTTCCGTTTAAGGAGAGAGAGCTTGCCTGTGTTGGCGTCGATGATCACTTCTCGACGCTCCTCTTCTGCCAGTGGTTGGTGGCGCGGGCTTGGAACCACCAACGATGCCTTCGGCGCCGAAGATAACTTCAAGGGCACCCCGGCCCCAGGTTTTGCTGTGAAAGCCTTCGGCGCCGTCTTCGGCGGCAACGTGAACAGAATCGGCGTTGGCGCCTTCGCCGGTTTTTGTAGAGGCTTGGGCGGCACAGTGTCCTTCGGCTCGACTGCTGCGGCCCCCTCCCTAATACGCTGAAGGGACTCTGTGACCTTCTTGGTGAACGAGGCGGAGGGACGGACCGGCTCGAGAGAGTCTTCTGAAGCTGGTTTTGGGACGGCGACCAAGGACGCAGTCTTCAGAGCCGACGCAGCTCCCCCCTTGGCCTTGTCGAGTGGAAGCGGGCAGTGAGAGACTTGGGGTCGTCCTGCCGCTTCTTCGTGGCCTTCTTATGGTCGTCGACCTTCTTGGTATCGATGCGACTCTTCAGTGCGTCGAACAACTTCGGCGCCGACGCGGCCGCGTCGGGCGTTGTCACCTTCGGCTTCAACACCGTAGTCTTCGGGTCGGCCATTTTGGCGCGTCTCTTGAGCTCGACGGCCATCTTGGATTTCTTCGGCGCCGAGGCCTCCGAAGTCTTGGAACCGACTAGTGCGACTTGTGCTTTCGATACGTCCGGCGTCGAGACCGATGGTTTCACTTTCGGTTTTTGTACCTAAGCGGTGCCGTATCAATGTCCGTGGCCGGGCCTGAAGGCGGAGCCGTGGGACGGGAATCAAGGCTTTGGGTAAGGCCCGAAGGCGATCCCTCGGCCTGGGCCTTAGAATGGGGGCTGGCCCCGGAGTCAGTGTGAGGAAGATCCTCTTCCGAGCTATCCTCTACGGTGGCAATGGCCCCGTCGTCGTCCCCTACCTCCTCGACGACTTCCTCGAAATCCTCGTCTTCCGCGTCGTAGTCTTCCTCGACCTCCGACGCCGGGTTAGATTCTGTGATATCTTGGATAGTGTCGTCTCCGACATCCTCCTCGAAGATGTCCGTCGGAGGGGGTGCCGATCGCTGGGCCTGCAGTCTTGCAGCTCGGCGGAGCTTGAGTGTCTTTTTCGACCGGAACTTGGAGCAGGCCATACACTTGGCCTCGTCGTGGTCCGGCGACAAGCACTTATTGCACACTGGGTGCACGTCGATATGTGGGTACTTTGAGGCACACACCGGGCACCTCTTAAATGGACTTCGTTCCATGATGAAGTAGGTTGGAGCGTCGTGTAGGCCCGTCCGCGCCGAAAGCACGCGGAAGGGTAGAGATGGTTCGGAGTCGATGAAACAAACGAACCCGAACGATAGACAATACCGACGCGAGTCCTAAAGACCTTTTGGTCTCGAGCAAAGTAAGTTAAACAACTATCGATTCCGACAGAGGGAACCAAAACACATCCAAACCCAATGGCGGAAAAAAACAATCTGGGGATGGAGTCGATGCCCATGCGCACTGTAGTCCAGGGGAGGAGCCACCTATCTCGTGATACTTCGAAGACTCTTCCAGGACAACAATGTGCAATCATCCGGACCCAACACTAGGCGGCGATCTATGCACAGATATGAATTCAGCAGCCCACATGCCTCGAACTTGTGAAATACCCAAGCGTCACACTAGGATAAGTGTAGCAAATGAGCCACACCTATTCAGCTGGAGAATGGTATGGGTGTGGTTTGTAAGTTGTGGCGAATATTAGAGCACACTGTTGCAAATATATTAGTAAAGCGTGGTAGCACACTGTAATTTACACATTTTCTATTGAAACTACCACTAAATTTGCACAAATGTGTAGTTCTACTGATAATTCTGTACAGCGCAAAGGATAATGTACGGAAATCGGGTTTTAATCAATCAGAATTTGTTAAGCACGCCTACACATTTGTGAGGGTCTCAAGGCCCTGGGGGGTGTGTGGGTCGGGGGAGGGGGCTGCCGGTCCGCCTAGGCGCTGAGATTCAGTCGAATAGCCAGGTCTTGAAGATCCTTCCTGAATTGGGTCAGCGACGGGCATAGCCTGAAGTGGAGAGACAGGGTGTTACAGGTTTTGGTAGTGAGGTAGGAAAAGGATCTTCCTCCGGTCCTCGTCTTGTGGATCCGAGGGACAGTTGGGCGGAGCAGGGGTGTCTGGTGGGAACGTGGAATGAGAGGCGGTGGTTCAGGTATGATGGTCTAGCGCCGTGGAGAGCTCTGTAGGCGTGTGTGAGGAACTTGAAGGTGACTCTTTTGTTGACGGAGCCAGTGGATTTCTTGTAGGCTTTCGAAGATGTGGCTGTAGAGGGTGGGGGGTGGGGGGGTGGGGGAATGCAGGTGAAGAGTGTGCAAGCATGATAAGGAGAAGGCATTGATCTAGAGGTTTATAGTGAGCGAAGAGTTCAGTATGATGCTGAGGCTTCATGTGTGGTCAGTGGGTGTGGGGCAGTGGAGGGTTCATAATGCGGCAGGCCACCAGGAGTTTTCCCAAGCGGACGTGTTGGGCCCCAGGATGAGGACTTCAGTCTTTTCTGAGTTTAGCTTGAAGCAGTTGTCACTCATCCGCGTGGTGACGGCCTTCATCCCGTTGTGGAAGGTGTTTCTGGTGATTGTGGGCTCGTTGGTGAGGGAGAGGATCAGCTGAGTGTCGTCGGCATCAGAGACTACATTGAGTCCGTGGTTCCGGACTATGGCTGGGAGCCGGATGTGTCGATGTTGAAGAGTGTGGAACTCAGGGAAGAGCCCTGGAGGACTCAGCAGCCAATCTCCGTGGGTTATGAGAGGAATGGTGGTAGTCTGACTCACTGTGTTCTACTGGTGAGGAAGGAACAAATCCAGTCCAGAGCTTTGTTGCAGATGCCGGCCTCATGAAGTCTCATGCTTAGGTGCAGTGGGACAGATTGCAGAAGGCTGCCGAGAGAGGTCCAGGAGGAAGAGGGATGCTGTTTCTCCCCGGTTAAGGAGGGAGCGGATGAGGGCGTCTAGGTGCTGTGGTTGCTTTGGAAGCCGGACTGAGAGGAGTCAAGGACGTAGCTGGCTTAGATGAACTCTGAGAGTTGGGGGTTGATGGTCTTCTCCATGACCTTGGCTGAGAAGGACAGCAAGGAGATGGGGCGGAGATTCTTGAGGTCTGTCAGGTCGGTTTCTGCAGCAGGGTTTCAGCAAATATTTATAATTTGGGCATCGCCAGGTAAAGAATCATGCTTTATTTTGATCCTATTGACATCTTTGTTTCGATCACTCTTTAGAATTACAAAGAAAATTGCTTAATTTGCACTTTCTTAACTGCTGATATTTTAAAATATCAGTACATAACTTTTACTGTAAGTTGGCAGGGTATGCCCAGATGTGGGTCCCTTGCTCACTCTGCCACTGGATTCAAGATAGCCTGGTTGATGAGGGCTATGAACCCGAAACCGGTCCCAGGATGCTTGTTTCCGTTCCAGGGAAGACATCACTTGGCAGTTCGGGCTGGACTGTTCCCATGAGGCACATGGTCAGACTGATTTGCCTATGACCATGTCTGAACTGGGGTGGTGGAGTGAGCTAAAGAATGATGATGGATTAAACCCAGATCAGTTGACTGGGGCGAGTGTTTGATTTGCTCAAACGCTCCGTCCATTATCTCCTTTGGTATTGCTTTGTTCGCCCTACGTTGGCAGGGTATGCCCAGACGTGGGTCCCTTGCTCACTCTGCAACTGGATTCAAGATAGCCTGGTTGATGAGGGTTTTGAACCCGAAACCGGTCCCAGGATGCTTGTTTCCGGTCCAGAGTAGACATGGCTTGGCAGTTTGGGCTGGACTGCTCCCATGAGGCACAGGTTCAAGACTGATTTGCATATGGCCATGTCTGAACTGGGGTGGTGGAGTGAGCTAAAGAATGATGATGGATTAAACCCAGATCAGTTGACTGGGGGCGAGTGTTTGATTTGCTCAAACGCTCCGTCCATCATCTCCTTTGGTATCGCTTTGTTCGCCCTACGTTGGCAGGGTATGCCCAGACGTGGGTCCCTTGCTCACTCTGCCACTGGATTCAAGATAGCCTGGCTGATGAGGGTTATGAACCCGAAACCGGTCCCAGGATGCTTGTTTCCGGTCCAGAGTAGACATGGCTTGGCAGTTCGGCTGGACTGCTCCCATGAGGCACAGGTTCAAGACTGATTTGCATATGGCTGGGTCTATACTGGGGTGGCATGGTGAGCAAAATAACAATGGATTTAACCCAGATCAGGGTATGTAACCCTTCTTCAGCCAGGCTAGCTTGATTCCAGTGGCACAGTGAGCAAGGGAACCACGTCTGGGCATACCCATCCCACTTAGGGCACTTGGTGTAATTATTACAGTACCTTTTAAGGTTTTGCTACTTGCCAGTGATTTCACATAAAGTAACCAATAAAACATTAGCTTTAACACACCTTTTTTCTGTCATCAAGTTGTTAAAGACATCTAACTAACAAAAAGCATACAGGGAATGCACACTGGTCACATTCCTTATGTTTATAACGGTTAAACAAATGCATTTAAACATTTGAAATATATTTTCATTAATCAAATACAACACCTTATATTTAAAGGATAACCAAAAGGAATAGTTGTGATTGGTTGAAAGGTCAAGCGTTCAGATCTTATATTAGAGATGGCACAACCACTCAAAGTAGTCAGACTATTGGGGCACTAACCCAATCTAAAATACCGTACAGATGCTTGAGTGAAGTACTGTTACTGCACTAAATCCACAGAGAATATCATGAAGGCCTAGCATGTTTCTGTAGCTGGCTGAGGGCAAAATGACCCACTCTGTGGTATGGTTTTAACTTTCTGGCACTTATTTTTTTCTATGACCTAGCATAGTTTCAGAGCACTTTGCCGGAGGAGGTGCTACCTCAAGTCTCATTATACTCTATTGCCTCTGCCAAATTGCACTCGTCAGATCAGCATTGAGGAAGCAGTAGTTAAAACGTAGGCTCTGGTACACCACAATACATGGTAAACAATGACAAGGTTTGGTAGAGGGATACACATTGTTCATTTCTCACCTGGCATTGGGTGTTAGACTGCGAAGAACATGCGTTAAGGAGCTGAGGGCCAGGGCTCCTGACTGCTTCACTAAGAGAGAGTTCTCATAGGAGGTCTCTTCCAGGTATGGGCTGTACGTAGTGGTTTCATACCACAGCCAGTTGTAAAGACTCTGCTTTGACTGGTCCCACACTGTAAAGAAAGAATGTCATTAGAACTTGGCATACAATTTGAACGTTTTGTATTGCACATTAGATAGCAGTATTTTTAGTTGCTACGTGCTGTATGTAGCTTAACTAAGCTCCTCACCTTGGGTAAGTGTCTCCCTCAAACACAAATGAATGGTAAAAATATGATAATGCTGCTAACGGCCAACACAGATGAATGGTAAAAATATGATAATGCTGCTAAAGGCCCACACAGAGAGAGAAAAGTAACAATGAGTAAGTGCAGGTGAAGGAAGTCAACCAAATGCTGGGTGTAAGGTTTGGCAAAACTCATCAGTTGATGATTCCAAAAACTGCATGTTCAGCCTTTAGGTTTGGCAACATCAGCACAGAACATGGAAGTTAAGCCGATTAAGACAAGTTATAGGTTATGAACAGTGACAACCACAGTGATATCAGGTAACCCATGCAAGAATGTCGAGCTATTAATAGAGGAGTCTTGGGAGGATCCCACTTTTGGCACAGCTACTGACCCACTTTGGTAGAACCACTACTTAAGAGGCGAGTACTGCAAAGAGGCATAACACCAACACTTCATAACCATCAATAATCTTTTTTTTTATTCCAAAGCCTAGATGCAGCCTTACTGAGCGGTGCGTTGATGTGATCAATTGAGGCAATCAGGTGAATGTTGGGCACAGCAGCCAGCTGCCCAAGGACTTGCTGCGTTTTGTCCCCCCTCAACATCTGACTGTCCAGGTTGTGGATAAGGAGATAAAGGTCCAAGGAAGTATCTGTGAAAAAGGAAACACGCATTGGTGATCAGACGTACATAGCTGCTTCCCAATTTGTTTTCCAGTAAAACCCTGTCAATAAACCTGAATGTATAAGCTACTCTAGCTTTACTTATTTCCTAAATCCAGCCCCCCTCTTCCCTATTATGCTGCAGTGCCCTTTACCTAAACTATGATCTGAATGTGTTACATAGGACCCTGTCTCAATGCTATTGTGGTAGCTTTTAACAGCCAAGACCATTTCCATTTCCAATTTAACAAAAGCTGGTCCATGCACACACCACAAACCTATATATGAGCTATAGTGATATATCTTTCATCTTCACGTCATAGAAAACACAACTATGCTGCTGTAAAATTCTGATTCTTATTATTACCAATGTATAGAACTACAATGAAAAAACACAAGCTTTGCAATAAAATACACTCAACTTGAAAGTAGGATATTCCACTTATACTTTCCTGATTAGTTCCTTAATGCAACTAAAAACTAAATATTCTAGCTCGGTTTACAAACCAAGGTACTAAAACCTTTGTAAGGCAGCTCTTAGCGAAGTCAATTCCCCCAACGGCAAGTAATTCAAAATTAAATATAATTGGTAAACGAAAAACTTTTAGATAGAATTCTTCAAAAAATCCCTGCTACAGGCAACTACTCAAGCTGCTTCCCAGTCCATTGTAATTTCCCCATTACGCTACCTATACTGAAACCACCAATATGAAAGTCAGTGTTGGTCCTACTCCAGTTGGAATAGTCCTCCTCACCTTTCCCTGTGCATGCCTTTCCTCCATGTGCCAAAGGCCACTCGAAGCTTCTTTTGTCAGGGTACGCTACTAGGACAGACGTTGGTTTTCCCTCTCAAAATACTGTGATGGCTTTGTTAAGTGGTACCCAAATGAGGCATTGCACTTTCCCCTCTGGAATAGACACCTATATCTGCTGTCTAGCCCTCTGGCTTGCTTCAGCCACTGAATAGAAGTCCGTCCTCTGTAACTTTTTCAAAGATGTTTATCTCATACGATTTATGCTCTACTTCTGTTAAGAATATACAGTCCTTAAGTGTTTGCCCCTCCATAGCACACACGCCCACCATGATAGCATGCATTTTGGATTCACCTTTTCTGAAAGATTTGATGATGAACTCCAGCTGATCCATAGGGTTCCTGAAAGTGCCCATGTGATCTAGCACTTCTTCTGTAATGGAATTCAGAATCTGAAATGAAAAAACTATAGGTCTATGTTGTGAGGAAAGAGAGATGTAATGCAGGAACATATAGTATGAAAGAAGACCAGTTGCTGTGGTGGTGAGCTCACAGCTCTTTGGTCAGCTTGGGTGCAAGAACACAGTGATGACAAACATGGTGATCTTATGCAGCCACAAGTCAGATCTGCAGCTGTCAAGACATGTGACTTGCTTTATTACAAAGCCACTCATATGTTTCAATGTGCATAAAAAGTTGTAATGTTTACTGAAAATTGCAGCATGATATGAATTTGTTAATTGAACCCACAGATAATCCCCTTTTAATGGGGCTTTTTAGACCTATCAACTTTAGAAAGACAAAAGGTTGTATGGGCTTCAACTCTGCATTAAAAGGAATTGCAAAGAACGGAGGCTGAAGACGAACAGACAGCATAACTTTGAAAAAACAGCAGTAAGAATAACCAGTATCTGTGGAGTAAAGAGCTATATTGCCATTGAGGGGTTCGGGTGACATTTACAAACCATGAGGCCGAAAGACAAATGGTTTTATAAATATCACCTGACTGCTGAGATGGGAAAATAGGACCATGTTACATGCTATTCCTTATGTACATTTTCTTATAATACATGAAATTGAATTGAGCTTAGTACTTATAAAGATTTAGTACATTTGAGTGTCGTCTGTTAATTTTTTTTATTGTCTGCCTGAGACATCAGTTATGCCTGTAAATGTTTCAAGAAATGGGCGTTTTTGTTAGGGTTAATGTGCTAATATTTAAAAAGTGTTTTATGCATACATGTATAGTAATATTATAAATCACATTTTAAATGTAAAGCACACTGTATGGAAAATAAAAACATGCGTTCTAAAATGTGCTTTTCTGATGTAATACATTGATACTACAGAGTAAGTATAACAGAAGATATATAAACAAAGAAAGTAGTATACTGCAGACCGTTTCAATTTTTGCTGACAGGGTTCTGCATTCACAATGTTTATTTTTACACAGGGAAGCATTTATTGGTAAATGCTTGCATTAGGCATAGGCCTCCAATGGTGAGCTTTTCAGGTGTACTGATTAATGTTCTATGAGCAGCACTGAGCTTGTAAAAGCTCTATTTTGTAAACCAGAAATGAAAGAAAAAAAGAAATGCTAGGTTTTACTTTATTTGTTTATGTAAGCTAAATATCGTGCAAATAAATTGAGCACTGTGAATTTCAGGTAATAACTCACAGTGAGACTCCTTTTCTGGGAAATACGAGCTTTGAAACCACTGACAAACAGGAAGGAGTACACATGTATATGTCTCTAACTGCAGTATACATTATCCAATACACTCGAAGGTTTTAGAAGTAGGGCGGCTAGATATCATATACTTAATGAAAGTAACTTTGAACTTGCGCCAGCAAGGCAATCAATATGCCTCGCTATTCAACGAAGGAAAAACTTTTAATGAAGTCTACAGTACAACAACAATCATGCATTAAAGCAGAAACCTGAATTATATTTACATAGGGAGCAGAATATATATGTCTTACATCTCAGAGAATATTTATATATGTTCTTGAATTATTATTTTATTATTTGATTTAATCTTAGTGTTTGATACATTGATGCACAAAACATTTTTACAAATGAAAGTAATCATGCTTAAAGAAATATATCAAATCTTGAACAAGAAGGAAAGTTAAGAAATGTCAGAAAATGACAAAGGATATCAAAAATGTTCAAGTGGTACATTGTAAAAAAAAATACACGATGTGTACTATGTAGGAAAATGTAAATGAAATAAGGAAAAAAGAAGTGTCCATAACGAGGCATTCGAAAGGCAGAGTCTTTCCTCTGAAAAACATGTGAGTTTTTCTTTTTGTCTATTGTTTGTTGTATCTGTATCTGTATCCAATGTGAATTTGCACTAATTTGAAATTGATTTATTTTTTGTTCTTTTTGTATATGGAAAATGTTTATCTCCTTGACTTGCTTGTCAATATAAAATAAAAAAAAAACAAAAAAAAAATGTGACTATATTTAAAAGTCAGCCAAAGCGCAGCGCGCTATGTGAACAAGGTCACAGCAGGAACCGAAACGAGTCATGGCAGAGTAGCAAGATCGAAATTAAATAAACAAAAAGAAATGTATTGGTGAACAGGAGGGGAAGGATATAATGTATATACATATCAGTGCGCTTCGCCGACGCACACACTACATTCCAAGGGTCTGTGGGTCCAGCAGATGCAACAAGATTGATATATATCAATCAAAGAAATCTCCACCCCACTTCAGGAAAAAGAGTGTGCACACGAGGACCTTTCAGGTAAAGGCTTCTTTATTAAATTAAGCCTCCTCCAACCCAGCACAGGGAGAGGCGTTTCGCCTGTCACAGCAGGCTTTCTCAATCTTACTAGCGCCATTTTTATTGTAGCCTTTATACTCTGACAAACTTATAAACATAGAAGATCTATTTATTTAAATATAATTAGTTCAAACATTTAAAATCTGGTGAGCAATTGCCTAAAGAAACATTTCATATAAAGCCTGTACATTGTGGCTATTTACATCATAAATAATAAATCATATCATGATGCATCAATAGTTTTCAATACGCGCATAATGCTACACATACCACTATAGTCAGCAGATTCAATGTAAATGAAAACCAGCATCATAAAAAACACGATCACTTTCATGTTTATTTACCATAGCCAAAGACCGAGGCCGTATATTAAATCATCTCGCTGGTCACATCATTACGCTTATAATTGCTTATATATCGCACTGCAATCAATAATAAACATTGGTGATATGTTGACAAAAACTCTCTCATATTTACCCGGGCAAGACCCCGATGAAGCTAGTTGTAGGATCATATTAGGTTTCAACCAGACTTAATGAAATGTTCGCATGAACGGGGTCTCGTGCCTCCCTTACACCCGTGTCACAAATTAGTGCTGTTCCCCAACCACACCCGATTTCTCTTCAAAAAAACCAGACACCGACACAGGTGCGGATTGGGTCATCAGCCTTTCAGGGTTATTTTATTGTAAAAGCATGACGCGTTTCAGCACACCTGCCATGTTCACATCATATTTATTCACCAGGCTTCTCCAATTCTGCAAAGAAGATCGAGCTACACCGACCAGGCACTTCTCAAATGAATTTATTTTTAGGGCTCTTACTTCACAGTGATCCGGACTTAACCAATTGTGTCAATGATTCACCCCAAATTTCTTTTAGGATGGCAAGGTCCCTAAAAGATCTATTATGCAGTGCAGTGATTGCCAAAAAACCAAAAACTTTAGGTGTGCAAGGGTTTTTTACCTGCAGGAATTTCAAAGCTTGCAAAAACAGCCGGAATGTAAAGAAAGACCAATTAACACCTACATCAGAGACTTTTACAATAAAAGAACATACATCCTGTACAAGTGACTATGCAGTATATGCACTGTTTTGTCCATGTAACAAGGCCTATATAGGCAGTACCATCAAGCAAGCAAAACTAAGGGTGCTTGAGCATTTGCGGGCTATTGTCAATATGGATAAAACATATCCGATAGCCCGCCATTTTCATAGTCATCACAACCAAAATGCGAACTTATTGAGTTTCTGTGTTTTATGTACAGTGAAATTTAATGAGAGAGGTGGAAATCGTTTGCAAAACCTGCGCAGATTAGAATCCAGAATGATTATTCAGCACAAAACCATGACCCCAGGAGGGCATAATTGTGATGAAGAGATGGAAGTACACTTAGGGTGATGAATGAGTAGAATTGTATGTTTCCAGTTTCAGATGAGCTATCCGCAGTTGTAGTCTAGTGAGAATCAACTTTGGTAAATGATACATAGTTATTGCCCTTAACTGTTTTTAACTTCTCATGTCTTTATTGTTGAGATGTGAATGGTTTTAGACTTTTAAATTGATGGTCATAGGTTTGTATATTTTCTTTGTTTATAGGGACGGTTATTTTCAAGACCTGAATTTACTTCAACCTATACCGGATGGAAGTTCCAGTCCCGATGATTTAAACACTTGTGGCTTGAGAATTGGACTTGACCATTAAAAGGACCTATATGCCAATATGGCTATTATGCCTCAAGTATGGATCTGAGACCTAAGGAATCGCTGAGACCTAAGGAGGCAATTGAGGCCAACCCTTCCTTCCGAACGACGAAACAGAAAGTAAGGCATAGGGATGAACAAGTTATAGTTCAAAGGACAGTAAGACCACAGGTACATGAAGATCCGAGTGAGAGAAGGAACGGACGGCAAACGGGGAGACCAATCGACTCTCAGCAGGCGCTGGTAACAAACACGTACCTATCCGAGAGGGATAGGAACAATTGGCTATTTTTAGACCCAATACCGCCCGGGAGGAAAGAGAAGCCGACAGGAAATCCAGGTCCCCTAAATAGGGCACGGATTCTGTCCGCATTTCAAAAATGCGACAGCTTGAGAGGGATTGGTTCTAAAGATCTACAGCATGTTGGTTTTGTAGAAAATAGGTATGGAAAGGAGATAACAAAAATTACCCTCCACTCAGGCCTAGTAAAAAGGGCAATCCTGAAAGCCTCAATGGAGATAACTCAACAGGGAATAAGGATTATCCCAGAGAGGGAAATAAAAACCTCCAATGATAAAAACTTTCTAAATCACCATGCCGGGCTCCAGAAGAGGCAAGTAATCCTCTGTAGAGAAACGGAGAAGGATCTAAGCCGCCTGAATGTCGTAATAAATAACACAAGGAATGACGCCTCATGGGGCAATTGGTCGACCCATAGTAATCCTATGGAAGAAGGCAACCCAAGTAATCTTTTGGATATGGAGGAAGAAGGCGATTTGAGTGACGTTGAATAGGATGGAGGGGGGTCGCAAGATTTAGGTCTCTTAACCTGGAATATAAATGGGATAGGCAATGAGCAAAAACGTGAGTATATAAAGGAAGTCATAAATAAAGTAGACATTGCCTGCCTGCAAGAGACCTGGCTATGCGACAACACCCCTACATTTGACGGATATGCTCAGATACAGCAGTCAGCAATAAAGAAAAACCATGGACGGCCCTCGGGGGGGCTGCTGACACTGATATCAACAAAAGCGATGAGGGACTTTAAATTGTTGAATACAAAATGTAAATGGGCACAAGCTTGCAGAATTGAACTCATGAAGGTGGATCATAAATATAAAATGTTGATTTTAATGAATGTATACATCCAGTGGGATAACGGGGAGGAATATGAAAGGGAAATGAAGTACTTCAAAGAGGATGTAGACAGTTTTTTAGAAAAATATCCCGCAGAGTCAATAATGATAATGGGGGATTTTAACCATAAACTAAATCCAAAAAAAGCAGACCAATGGAATAGGGAACAGTTAGAGGTGTATGGAATAAACCCGGCTAAGTTCCCAGATGGGGAAATTTCGAAACAAGATCTCGAGCTTGTTCACACCCTGGGAGGGAGAGGCTTTCATTGCGTAAATGGGAGAACGGAGACAGACTCACCAGCAGGAAAGACATTCATCCCAGGGCAACAGAAATGCCCAATAGATTATATATTCCTGCAGGCCTGGAATTTCACCCAGATCAGGGAGTTTAGGTTAGAACAAAAAGCTGTGAGTGATCACAAACTTCTGTACATATCAATGACAGGGGGTAGTGAACTACAGAGAGAAAGGGTGATCACCCAGGAGGTTGAATATCCCAAACGGGTGACGACACGCCTAACTGAAGAATATATGGAAAAACTGAAGACCCTGCAAATTAAATTAGCACCGGAAAACTGTGAGAATAAGAAATTGGAATGGTTCATAGGGAAACTAGAAGAGGTGGTCCAATGCCTAAAGATAAAGTTAAAAGGGAACCATCGCAAATGGCTAAACAAATAAATCAATGTAAAGGGTTTTCAGTGGAGTGCCAAAATAAGAAAAAGGAGATACGCGCAACACAAAGAAGACAAAAAAAGAATTTTACATCTGAGAGACAGGCCCAGCTAGCCAAACTGAAAAAAGAATTTAAGATAATGGTAACTAACGCAAAAAGGGTTTATAAAGAAAAGTGTTGGCTAGAACTACTAGAAGCCATAGAGGATAAAAACTTAAGGCAATTTTGGAGACTAGTAAAGTCTGTAGCAGGAACACCAGATGGAGACCTGAACTGTGTGGTGAGTGAGGCTGCATGGGAAGGGTACATAGGGAAACTGTATGGGGCAAGGGCTTCTAGAGAGGAGGTGGAGCACAAAGTATGGCAAGAAATCTCAGAGGACCTACTACTACAATTTAATGAAGACTACGTCGAGCGCACAATAAGGGAACTTAAGCTAACTCGGGCAGCAGGCCCGGACAATCTTCCTGCAATAATTTTGAAATCCGAGGTAAAATGGTGGGCAAGATTTCTTGCCAAGATGTTCCAGGTAGTCCTAAAAGAAGGGGTAATGCCACCAACTTGGAAGGGGGCAATAATTAGGCCTATTCATAAGAAAGGGAGCAAGGAAGAGCCGCAAAATTACCGGCTAATCAATCTGCTAGATATAGGCGAGAAGGTGTTCTCTAAAATTTTGTTGAAGCAATTGAATGTATGGGTAGAGGAGTTTCAAATAATACCCACAGAACAGGGGGGATTTAGAGCAGGCCATTCTACAATAGACCACGGATTTGCACTTTGGGCGATGGCAAAGAAGTCGACGGAACAGGACGGCAAATTATGCTGCTGTTTCGTCGACTTCAGAGCTGCCTTTGATTCAGTGGATCGGGCCTGCCTATGGGAGTTATTAGAGAGGCTGAAGATTCCCAATGATCTACTCACTATAATAAAAGAACTCCACAGGGAAAACTGGGGGCAAGTAATTAAGGATAAGGTCGGATCCTTAACACCAAAAATACCCATAGAGAATGGATTAAGACAAGGCTGTGTGCTGGCCCCACAGCTCTTCTCAATCTTCCTGTCAGATCTCCCGGCACATTTAGAGGTGGAGGGCAGCGCCAGCCCCAAAATGGATGGCAATAAAATAACCTGCCTATTGTACGCAGACGATCTGGTGATAGTAGACCAGACCGAGAGGGGCCTACAAAGGAAGCTTAACGCCTTCAAAACATATTGTGATAAAAAATTTCTAACAATTAATTTAGATAAAACGAAAACCCTATGTTTCGGGAAAAAGATAAGTAAATTTTCATGGTATATAGGCGACCTCAAACTGGAGACGGTTAACGAATATCGATATTTGGGTCTGTGGTTTGATAGAGTTTTAAATTGGAACTCCCATCTGGATACCCAAAAAGCTAAGGCTCTTTCCTCCATATGTGGGTTAAAAAGGTTTAATAGGGCGTATGGAGAGATGTCACACCGACCTATGCTGAGAGCCTTCGAAGCAATGATACCCTCTCAAATTTTATATGGCGCAGAGATCCTTTATTTGAGCGGTAAAGGGTCCTGGGACGTGATAGAGGGAAATTGCTTAAAAAGACTCTTATCCCTTCCTCGATCTTCGATGACACAAGCCATCAGGCTAGAAATAGCCTCAAAATCCTGGGAAATACAAACCCAGATGGCTGTAATTAGATTTTGGAAGAGATTGGAAGACCCCGAGAGCCAAAAAGTCGCATATTGGTGTCGCAATGAAATACTGAGAAGTGAGTTAAAATGGGCAAAAGTATGCAGGGACAAATTGAAAGGAATCTGCAACTCACTAGAGATTGATTGGGACCAGGAAACGTTGCAGGTAATAAGTACCAAAGGGGAGCTGAAACAAAGGGGGAGGGAAGCTTCTAAAGCAATGGATTTAAGCTATTTAACAAATAAAAAATCAGTGGCGCATATGCTAAAGGCTTGGCCCAACGGAAACTGGTTCCCCTACCTTGATAGACTACCTAACCGCGGGTTTAGGCAAGAGATCCTGAGGTGTAGAATTGGGATTAACCCGTGGATAATAAACAAAGAGCTCAAAGTCACATTCCTAGACCAAGAAGGAATCTGCAAGTGTAACCTGAGAACTAAGTGTGACTGGCTGCACATTCTGTTGGACTGCCAGTTTCTCCTTGAACAGAGAAAACTATGGCTGCGCCCAGTTTTCCTAAAATACGGAACTAAAACAAGGACGCAGGCAGCCAGCCTCCTAACAGAAGTACCCTCCATTGACATTGCAATTGCCCTAGGGAAATTTCTAAAGGTGACCCAGAGGTACTGAGAACCTAGGAAAAATGTAGTTCTGTATGAAGTTTTATTGACCGAAACTGTTAGGATGGTGAGAAAAGTGAATAGGATTTTAAATTTTTTATAAACACGTTTTAAAGCATTTGTATTTTTTAGAGGTGACTAGTATTTTATAACTGGACTTTGTATTTTTGGAATTGAAATGTAGAATTGTTTTAAAGAATAACTTTTTAAAAATAAGAATAGGTTTTACTGTATACATTCCTCTTAGTGTGTTATGCTCACTGCTTGTTTGTTTAAAGACTACGGTCATAATAAACATAATTTTGACTTGACTTGACTTGCCTCAAGTATGGAGTTGGTACATGAGAATGCGATTATTGGGCCACTATGGGCGTGATTTATCATGAAATGTGATTTATTAAATGCAACACATTACAACTGATGTTGGGAGAATAGAATGCACTTTTGCCCACATGGGAGTGATTTATTATTCATTATTTATGAATTACAATGCATGACTTTATGAATTGCATTATGAGATGGAATCATTGATTCGCCCACTGAGGCGTGATTGAATACGATTGTTATCATGTACACAATTCGGGATAATAGTCCGATAATATGGGAATCCCAATGGTTTTGAGTCTGTCATTTATTTTTATGGCCAACAATAACGAAAATGAGGAAATCCTCGAGTTGAGTAGTCGATTGTTTATAAGGTTTAAGATGGTTCAGGAGTATGAAAAAGTATTATTTTTCGCTTGATGTCATCAAATGTAATTTACACCGTCCTTTTTGGAATTTTTGTTCGTGCTTGCAGCACGAAAAGTATTTTGTTTATTTTCATGAATGATAATGTGACCATGACTATATCACTTCTGTACCAATGAGCATCCACTGACTCGTGACTAAGGGGAGGAGCCCCGAAACGCGTCGGGTGACTGATGTTTTGCTGCTCAAAACGCTAATAAATGAATTTTTGAGAAAAACGCCGATTGCGTCCGTACTTCATACTGTCCTTTGGAGTTTAGGACTTGTGTGTGGATACCTTGGATACTTTGGGCTCTCTGCCCAGTACGGACCGCTGTTGCCAGAGGAGGGGCCATAGCGAGGTGCGGCGGCTGCTTGCACGTGAGGGATATATATATATATATATATATTCTCCAATGTTACTCGTTCCAGCCACCAACTCCAGCTGGGTTAGTAAAGAAGACGAGGCAGACCCAACTTGGTGCAATTTTGGTTTATTTTCTATTCAACGCCACCAGCCCTCACGACGCGTTTCGGCAGATCCCTGCCTTGATCACATGACAACATGGTCGTGAAGCACAAATCCTTTTAAAGTGCAAGTGCCAATAATAAACATAGAAGAGGTAATCACATGTTCTAGGAGTCTGTTTTTTTCTTTTCTTTCTACCACCTCCTATCTCTTTGGATTATTTCCAAATTTGTTTGTTTGAAAATTATGCGTAAAATACATTTTGCAACTTAAATGATAAACACCACATTATTGTTAATACATATAGAGGGACATGTTAATAATAGTGTAAAACAATAAATACGTTTTCTAGCTAAAAATAGAATAGCATTTAAAAACAGTTTAAGAAAATACATGTAAAATACAATGTTTTCTATTTTTGTAATATATGTAAAATACAATGTTTTCTATTTTTGTAATACTTTGCTTAAATGCACAAAATTTGAAAAGTAACTGTTATATGCATATATACTTCGGTATATATATATTTGCACCATCCCCCATTTTCATTTACGATTGCAACCGCTATATAACTATCAAATTTACAAGTGTTTAAATCTCTTCTAAGCCTTGTTTTATTGTGCTTCTCCCCAGGAACAACCCATGAATCACCCTATTGGTGTATGTATACTTAAAGTGCTAACAAGTGCTAAAATAATAAAGTGCAAGTGTGGCTAAGTCCTTTCTTAACTTTCGCCATAGTGCAGATTATATTGTCTAAATTCATATTTATATATTCTTTCTTTTACTTTAGTATATGTCGGCAGTTTTCACAACTCTAGGAACACAGGTCAAATGGACAAAGTTTTTACTTACTCTAAGTTCTAAAACATGCTTCCCACAATTAGTTTAAAAACATTTGATAAAAAATGCTTAAAAAACTAATTCATGTCTGAACTAAAAAAAGTCTGATCCATTGTACCTTAAAATTGTAAAACATTATAATAGATCATATAAATAACCAATTAAGATAAAATTCAACAATTAATATTCCCATAATCTAAAATACATGATATTGTACAGTTTCATGAATTTTCAATTTCTGCAGATATACCTTGTATAACGAGTTTGTCAATTTTGTGTACCTCACTTTTATTTCTATTATATAAGGACAGGTTTTTACGCATACCAATTGATACATAGATTATGTAGTATATTGGTTAAAACAGATATTTGTTTATTTCTTTACTTGATCATATTTTTCCCGCTAATCTAGATACGTATATAAATCTTTCCCCATATTTAACCCATTGGGTTGCTTGCTATCCAATAGTAAAATGTAGTGGGTCTCCAAGCGACGCAGTGCCCCTTCCCTGTCACCTCCCCTTCTTTGAGTGGGGACACTATCTATCAAATAGTACTTTAGATCTTTAGTTTTTCCCCCGTGGTGTTCCTTAAAGTGACGGGCTACCGGGTAGCTAGGGTCGCTGTTGGTTATTGCCCTGATATGCTGTAATATTCTTTGATACCCGGGCAACTTAGTACTTCTCACATACCTAAGATTGCAGCTGCACTCTAAAATATATACTACATATTCACTTCTGCATGTTAGATGTAATTTGATTGTTTGGGGTTTTGGGCTGAAGGCTGTCGTGTAGGTCGTTCTATTTATTCCAAATGTGCAAGCCTTGCAACTAATACATTTGTAGAACCCCTTTCTTGCACTCAGCCAGTCCGTATTATTTTTACATTCTGGACTGCTGGTGACTAGAATGTCTGCCATAGATGTTGACTTTCTAAATGTTATGGCAGGATATTCAGATAGAGAATTGCCTATGACGGGGTCGTCTTTTACAATGTGCCAATTGTTCTTAATTATTTGGCGCAAAGATTTGTGTTGGCGGTTGTAAGTTAATATGAGTCTAGGGCTCCCATCTACTGCTGATGTTTCCTGTTCCTGTGATTTTGACTCTGTGTTGTGTTGGACCAACAGATCCTCCCTAGCTCTCGCCCTGGATTTTTGAATCGCGCTTTTAATTGTTTTGGCGCTGTAACCCCGTTCCATGAATCTTAATTTACTTGCTTGTTGGTTCTTTACCAATTCTGCCTCGCTACTGCATATCCTGCTCAATCTAAGCATTTCCCCATAGGGGATACTTTGTACAAGATGGGCTGGATGAGAGCTTGTTGCGTGCAGTAACGTGTTCCCAGAAGTTTCCTTCCTGTACAGCGTGGTACTAATATTAAGATTCTCAATTTTGATAAGGACATCTAGGAAAGGGATTTGTTCTCTACTGATGTTAGATGTAAAATTCAGATTTATGTCATTATCATTTAGCTTGGCAATAAACTCCTCTGCTTCGCCCTCAGTCCCATTCCATATGATCATCAGATCGTCTATATACCGTAGCCACGATATAACCGTGTCCTTGTATGTGTCGCCATGTTGTCTCCGGAGGACCAGCTCCTCCCACTAGCCCATAAAAAGACAGGCATAGCTGGGGGAAAAGCTGGCCCCCATCGCGACACCCTGTACTTGTCGGAACATTTGCTTTCTGAAGAGGAAGAAATTGTGTTCAAGACAGAAGACCAACATGTCCATAAGCATTTTGTTATGTGAAGTATATTCTATGGGTCTCCTTGCCAAAAAGTAATCTACTGCTTTGGTGCCATCAATGTTTCTTAGCCATGTATACAAAGACGTTACATCTAGAGTAATCAACTTGTACCCCTCCTGCCATTTCACTTTGCCAATTTTGACCAAAAAGTCTCCAGTATCTTTTACATACGATTCAGGATTTTGTACATGTTCTTGGAGAAAGAAATCTATGTACCTTGACATATTTTCAAGTGGCCCATCACAAGCTGCAATGATTGGGCGTCCTGGTGGTTGTTCTTTATTCTTGTGAATTTTGGGTATAAAGTAAATTACAGGTGTTTTTGGAAAATCCTTTTTTAAAAATTTGAATTCATCTAGGCTTAGGAGTCCTTTACTTTTGCAGGCTAGTAGTTTACTCCAAAGTTCGTCTTGCATCTGCTTATATTTAAGGGGCGTACTGTGGTGGTAGCACTGTGTGTCACTCAGTTGTCTTTCTGCCTCGGTTAGGTAGTCTTTGAGGGGCCACAGCACAATGTTTCCCCCCTTATCCGAGTTCCTTATTACAATATTGTTTTGCTTTTTCAGTTTTTCCATTAGTGCCCCATAGCTCCTTTCTTGAGTAGTTAGTTTCCTTTTGGAGTTTGTTATTTTGATATTAAGTTTTTTTATTTGTGAAACTACAACATCATTGAATACATCAATGGCATCTTTTGTCATTATCGGCACGAACTTAGACTTTTTCTTAAATGGAGTATCCGGTTTTTTGTTTCCAATGCTGTCAATTTCTTGAGTATTTAGAAACTGAAAATCCTGCTGGCTCCCTTGGCTTCCTTGAGAGGCGATAGTAGTATGAGGGCTTGACGTTACATTCACAATGGATTGAACATCCCTTAGTAGGTCGAAGTCACCTGCTAATAGATTTGGCATGGCAGTTGCATTAGCTGATGATATCTTAGCTTTCGTGTTTGCCTGTTTGTGATGTTTACACAGTTTCAGTTTCCTTATGTACTGATAGACGTCAGCCCTAGTTTTGGTGTAGTGGAAGTTTGATTCAGGACAAAAGGAAAGGCCCAGCGATAGGAGTTGTGTTTCCGCTGCCGTTAGATCGATTTTTATAATGGTGTTGGCATTGCTTTCGGTGGTCGTTATTCCATTTACTTGGCTTTCTTGTTTGTCCACAACCCCCTGCCCCTGCCTCCTCTTTTTGTCACGGTGTTTGTTGGCGGTCCTCCTCGCCCTCCTCCTCTTTGTGCGCCGTTTTTTGCCGACTGCACAGTGCTTGAACGAAGAGTTTCCCGCCGGCTTTGCCTCACATACTCCAGTTCTTCAGCCATAGTTAGTTTAGCTGCATTGTCCATATCTTTGCCGCCCTCCGAGTCCGAGCTGTTTTCTGTTATCCCGCTGCCTTCCGACACGGATGAAATCTCCGGCTCAGATTCTTCTGTTGGCACCGATGATTTATTAGTGCCTTGTGTGTTTTTCTTTGCAGCTGCCTTTCGCATTGTATCAAACTTCCTTGCAAAAGTAAAAATCTTTCCGTTTTCATAATCCTGTTGATCTCGTCTGAATTTATACGCTTTTCGTGCCTTTATTTTCTCCTCCGCTTTTTCCAGTTTTTGTTCCATTTCCTCGTTATATTTGGTTTTCTGCTCTTGTGGGTCACTCATATCTTCAATCTCACTCTTTAGGGTTTCAATTTGGGGCAACAGTTCTTCTCTGTCACTTTCCGCATATTTAACTAGCAGTTCCACCAGTTTGCGAGAGGAGTCCAAATTGCATTGTGCCCATTCCGCCATTAATCTTGGGTTGGGAGTGTCGTAACTCGGGGCAATCATTATTCGTAACCCTCTCGGTATACGACCTACATCTAGATATCTTCTAAGCGATTTGGACTCCCACCACTTCGCTGTTTCCCTCTGAATGAGTTTCTCTAATGTTCTGTACTTGTCCTTTAAACCTGTTTCCGTACTGCTGTTACTTGTGCCGGCTGCCTTGTTAGTGTTTGTAGGCTGCGGTGTCTCGTCTGAGAACACATCAGCTGCCGCACTCTCTCTGTTCCTTAATGTTGTCGCGGACATGGTGGCTTTTATTGTTGAAAGATTTGTTGTATGCCCGCTACCCGCAGTGACCCATACAATACTTGCACGGAATGTGTTTATCGTCACCGCGAGTGTAGGCAATGCACTCTTCCTCACCTGCCGTTTGTCTTGGATTCGTCCTTCCACCGACGCCGTCAGATTACCACGCCACTGCAGCACCATATCTGTGCTTGTTTTCAAATAAAGCAATCTTTTTTTTGTAAAGCAGTAGGTTTTCCTTAAAGGAAAACAAGATGCTTTACAAAGAGTAAAATGAAAAGTTACACATGTTAAATTGGTTGGCAATTCTAAAGTGTATACCCACTTGGGCATGAATGATAAGACTATAAAAGAGAAGGGACTCTAAGCAAATTAGAAAGTAAACATTACTCTCACCATATGAATCAAAGAACAAGTTACTTACATTCGGTAACGATATATCTATAAGAAACATAGGTTAGTTATAGATTCCTTACCTTAGAATTACCCACAGGTGTCACTCGATCCTGAAAGTTTTTCATTAGCAGTAGCCCCGCGCGTCGGAAGGTGGTGTCGGTCGACTCCGCGTCTGTTGTCGGCGTCGCCGGGATGACGTCCCGGTACCTACACAGATGCCACCCTCGTGTGCTGATTACAGTTCTGTACACAGCTTTTCACGCCAGAAGCGCAGAGCCATGCTAGACATGGACCACTGGTGCACAAAACTAGGCCCCTGAAAGGATGTCCTTAACTCTAGAAGTCAGTTCGAAGAACGGGGAGGATGTGTGGGGCGGTAAGGAATCTATAATTAACCCATGTTTCTTACAGATATATCATTACCGAAGATAAGTAATTTGTTTATCTGAAAGAAATAGTTATAGATTCCTTACCTTAGAATAGATATCCCAGCAAAACCAATCCTAGAGGAGGGTCTGCAAACTAAGTTCACACCAGAAAGTCCTGGAGAACAGACCAGCCAAAGAAGCAGTCTCTCTGGATTTGGTTGTCCAGGCAGTAGTGTTCGGTGCACGTGTGCA
This sequence comes from Lissotriton vulgaris, assembly GCF_964263255.1. Classification (NCBI taxonomy): domain Eukaryota; kingdom Metazoa; phylum Chordata; class Amphibia; order Caudata; family Salamandridae; genus Lissotriton; species Lissotriton vulgaris. The sequence continues at coordinate 389,292,872 of NC_141687.1, forward strand.
GCGATGCCCACATAGCTGCCTGACAGTTGTCATTGAGGGGGACTCCCCGTCGCAAAGTAGTAGTAGCTGCCGTCGCCCTGGTGGAATGGGTGCACAGCCCCACTGGAGGCTCCTTCTTTGCCAAGGAATAGCAAGCCTTAATACACAGAACGGCCCTCCTGGAGATGGTCCACTTGTGCACGGCCCAACCTTTCTTAGCGCCCATGTAACCAAACAAAGAGCTGGTCATCCATACTGAATTATTTGGTGTGATCCAAGTAGAAGGAAAGCGCACGTTCTGGATCCAGACAGTGGAGCCTCTCTTCTTCTTTTGAAGGATGCGGAAAGAAGGTAGGCAATGTGATGGTTAGGCCAATGTAGAAAGAAGTAACCACCTTGGGAGGAAAGGAAGGTCTAGTTCTGATGACGACCTTGTCTGGATGGACAGCCAGAAAGGGAGGCTTGGAAGAAAGAGCTTGTAGCTCACTCACCTTGTGTGCAGAGGGGATGGCCACCAGAAAGGCAGTTTTCAAAGTAAGAAGGCTGAGAGGACAGTTATGTAGCAGCTCAAAGTGAGCGCACATAAGATAGGTAAGCACCAAGTTCAAGTCCCACTGGGGTATTACGAAGGGAACAGGAGGAAAAAGATGAGTAATGTCCTTAAGGAATCTATTTACAACAGGGTCCTTGAAAAGAGAAGGCGGATCAGGAAGCCTAAGGAAGGCTGAAATGGCAGAGAGGTAGCCTTTTAAAGTGCCCAGAGCAGAACCCTACTGGGCCAAAGAAAGTAGGAACAAGAGAACCTCAGAAAGAGGGGCGGAATGGGGATCCACAGCCTTTGCTGTGCACCATGCCACAAATGTGTTCCATCTGCAGACGTATACCGTTTTAGTGGAGGGACTCCTGACTGCCAAGATAACATCGCAGACTTCGGGAGGCAGGTCAAACTACATCAACTGCCGCCGCTCAATCTCCAAGCAAGGAAGTGGAAGCTGGACAGGTTCGGGTGGAGGACCGTCCCCTGCTGCTGCGACAGAAGATCCTCCCGAAGAGGCAGTTTGATCGGAGGATTGATGGCTATGTTGAGCAGCTCAGGATACCAGACTCAATCCGGAGCCACAAGAATGACTTGGGCCCAGTTGTGCCTCATCTTCTTCAGCACTCTGGGAATAAGTGGTATAGGCGGAAAGGTGTATAGAAGACCGCAGCTCCAGCCGCCTTGCAAGTGCCGCCTTGGAAATTCCAATGCGCAGAACTGCTGACATTGAGCGTTCTCTTTGCTGGCGAATAGATCTAACCAAGGCTCTCCCCACTGCTGAAAGAGACCTTGCACCACCTCCGAGTGAAGACGCCATTCGTGATCCACCATGCACCTGCGGCTGAGCTTGTCCGCCCTCGCGTTCAGGGATATGCCCTGATGTTCCAGCCATGTCCAGAGGCGGAGGGCCTCGTGACATAGGGTCTACGACCCCAGCCCGCCTTGTTTGTAAAAGTACCACCTGGCGATGGTGTTGTCCGTGAACACCTGCACTGCTCTTTCCTGGACAGAGGGAAGGAATGCTTTGAGTGCAAGACGAATCGCCCGAGGGAGTAGATCTTCGGAGTATTTGCAAAACCCACCTGTCCGACGTGATGGTGCACCAGTGGGGGAGGTGATGGCGGATCCTGCTGCCCACTGGCGGCCCTGAAATGTCAGACTAGGAAGGTTTGGAGGCAGCTGCAGAGGGGTCTGTGATGGACTGGCCCGCCCGCTGGCTCCCAGAACCACGGCGCAGGTTTCCACGTCCCCGGGCCGTGCTGAGGCTGAACAGCTTGCGCTGGCCTGTGGCCCTGGGCGGGACATGGCGGGGCACCCCATCCGTAGCCACAAAAGGGGCAAAAGGCAGACTGCGCAGGGCAGGTGGTGGAGAGGGCCAAGGACCTGGCCATAGCCCGAGAGTCCTTAAAGCGTTCCAGCGCCTTGTCTGCCTTGTCGCTGAAAAGGTGACGGCCATCAAAGGGCATGTCCATAAGAGTGGATTGGACATCCCCAGAAAAAACAGTTGAACACAACTAGGCGTAGCGTTGAAGGGTACTGATGTTGAAATCGTCCTGCCAAGTGCGTCGGTGGCATCCAGCCCCCAGCGGATGGTAAACTTTACTGTATCTCTCCCCTCGGCAACTGCACGGGAGAGAACAGCCTGGGCCTAAGGCAGCACTTGTGCAACCGTGTTCCACCCGGATTGGGTGTAACGGCCCAAAAGACATGCAGTGTTTACTGACCGCAGGCCTAAGCTGGTGGAAGAAAACATCTTCTTCCCAAGATGGTCCAGCTTTTTGGATTCCCTATCAGGTGGAGCAATAGGGAATGCGCCCTTGGATGTAGAGGCTTGGACCACCAAGCTCTCTGGGGTGGGGGGTTGGGAGAGAAAAGTGGGGTCGCCCTGGGCTGGGCGGTGGCGTTGGGCAATCATCCTGTCCACAGGAGCCCCTGTGTGGGACCTGGAGCAGTCGCCCAAAAGGATGTCCGTGAGGGCTTCATTAAACGGGAGCAGGGGCTCCAAAGAGCTTGCTGCTGGTTGAAGCGCCTCTGTCAGGAAGTTAGTCCTGACTGCCATCATAGGAAGCTCGAGGTTGAGAACCATTGCGTATGACACTCCCTCCTCCGTAGCCACAGTAGGAGGAGGCAACATGCCAAGGTCTGGTGAGGTATCAAGACTACTGGCTTCCCCAGTTCCTCTCTCCAGTCATGTTCACACACTAACTCAGACCCATTCCAGTCCTCCTCACCCTCCTATGGCTGCCAATATTCCCGAAGTTCTAGATTGTCATCAGTCTTGACACCCCTCTGTTATGAGTCTGCCAGCGCCAGGATGCCTTTTAGAAATGGAATAAATAAATAAATAAATCTGGCCTCAAAGAGCCAGGGTAGAACAGGGGCACAAAAGTACCCGTCGGCATCGGATCGGATGTCAGTCGACGACAGTCCTGCTCCACTTCAAGGTGGAGGTCGAGGTCGGCTGGGGACACAGCCAACGTCGGTGGCAGACGTGGTGCTGGTGGAAGTGGCGCCGGGGGAGGCGTAACAAGGTCAACCGGCGCCAATCCGGATCCAGGCCTCGATTCAAGGGAATCCTGAGGTGCCAGGCCAGAGACACCAGCATCAAATGCACAAGCCACTCAGCAGAGTCCGCAGGGCCTGAAGGTGCACCAGCGGAGTCGGGCCCCCAACTATGGCGTGCATCGCTTTGTAAAATTGATAAAGCTGGACGGGGTCGCTCTGGGTTCCGGGAAGGGAGGGAAACCCAGAGTCAGCCCTAAGGGCTCCACACGCGGAGCCGCGGGAGGGCCCCACCCGCAACCCTCGTCGCGCCAGCCAACGGATGGGGAGAAGTCGAAGCGACAATGCTTTCTACGACTTCCTTTTGTGCTTTGACTTACCTGACCCCGAGTGAGAAAACTTAGATGAAGAATGGTGTTGGCTCCGCGACCGGTCCTTAGACCTCTTATGTGACCGGGACCTCTAACGACGCGGAGCCAACTGCCAGGCATCGAGGAGCTTTTGGGACCACTCCCGCAAAGACTTTGGGGCCATGGTCTGGCTGTCAAGAGCACGACTTGGGGTCCTGGTCGCGCTCCAGGCAGTAGAGGCACACGTGATGCGGATCCGTTACCAACATCAGTCGGTTACAGGAACTCCAGGCCTTGAAGCCGGGCATCCCTCGTGCACCAGGAGTCAATACTCAAGAAACGAAGTCGACAAAAGTCGAGAAAAAGTCAGTCAAAATGTGACTGGGGTACCGCTCTCTTCGGATCTGCGCTTGCTGGCGTGGAAAAAGAAAGAACTGACATCAGGGTGGTGTCTATGTAGTTACCGCAATGTCATCCTGGCGACCACGACGCCGACGACGGACGCTGTGTCGACCAACGCCACCTTCCGAAACACAGGGGTACTGCTGACAAAAAACTTTCCGGATCCAGTCCGATGCCTGGGGATAGTTCTAAGGTAAGGAATCTATAACTAACTGTTTCTTTCAGATAGTCACATGTTAGCACAAGAGTGAAAGGAAGAAGGTAAATGGTATTAAAAAATTACTTAGTGTATATACATTTAAGGAATGAATTAATACATGAATGTTATTGTTTAACTGTAATGGAAAGTCAAATTGCATGATACAACTTGAAAGAGTAAAAGTGGTATTTTTTCTATGTTTACTGTAGGATTCTGCATGTGAGCATATTTAAAAACGGCATTCACAATAGTGACTTACTTACATGAGCATGGCATGTTACGGTAGAATCTTAATAAACATTTTGCCAACTGAACTTGCATGGTGCGCTGGCATTTGGTTCTGGAAAAGTGAACGGAATATAGTGGATATATATATATAGAATTTTTGAAAATCTGTTTTGGCAGCATTCATATTGTCACTGAAGTCAATTATATCATTTTATGATTCTATGTCAGGACTGGAGGCGAGGATTAGGCCTTCTTTCTTCACTTTATTCCATTAGCAGCAAGAAGGTAAACAAAGACTACGTTTCCCATGAACCATAGGGAAAAAGTAGGCAAGAACAACAACCAATCAAAAACAGAGTCCATGTCCAATCAGGGTCAACCAGCCCAATATAGTTGTCTGTCAGTGACCATTCTTCCTCTTTCTTCGCTGCTCCGCAGCAAAGATAAGTACTCTTCAGTTCATTATAATGTCTAGTGCTTTCTATTAATTGAATTGCTTTGGTCTTATTGATATGTGGTAGCACTGTTGCTGCGTTTGTTACTATGTACTAGCGCTGTGTGGCGCTCTGTTATTGCAGTGGTTGCGCGTTCACGCTGTGTTTGTTTTACTTTCAGACATGATCGCTTTCCTTTTCATGAGTCGCGTGTGACTGTTTGCCTCCCCCGCGGGGGTTCGTTCCGACGCCTTTTCGTGTGTTTGTTGGTTTTGGCTGCCGCGGGGTTGAGTTTCCTCATACCTACGCAAAGCGGATGCTGGCTTGGTCTCGGCGGACCTCCCGCCGCTAGAGGTCGCGGAGGTCGTCTGGAGCGCAGCACGACGTTTGTCCCTTCAGAGGTTTCAAACGTCGAGCGCGCATCCTGTTGCCAGGGCCGGCCTTAGGCATGTGCAAGCTGTGCACCTGCACAGGGCCACCAAACCCCAGGGGCCACCACACCAATATAAATCCTTAATATAATAATCCTCTGAGGATGGATGCACGTTTGTGTGGCGGCCCCTGGCAGGGATTTGGCGGCCTCCGGCTCTGTTCCACTTCCTAACACCCTGAACCCCCCTCCTGAGCTCCTGGGGGGCTCCGCCCCGCCCTGACCCCCTCTTCCGGGGCCCCCTATCTTTGCTCCCTGCCCAGGGCCACCATGAGCCTAGAGCCGCCCCTGCTGTTGCTGAGGCCCCGGTCTGAGGAAGACGCCGTTGGTCTGTAGCGGCGGGAACGGGCCATTTACCGCTTCCACCGCATTGCTTTTAATGAATGCTCCGCCACCAAAGAGTGTATTTAAGCGGTGGCGGGGTCCATAGAACTGCTCCTGACGCCTCAGACGAGGTCCTCTACTGCCAGTCCTAGGCTCTAAAAGGGGACAAGGCCCAGACCGATGAGCACCCCTCTGGCACGGGGGTGTGTTGTGTATTAAGCTGCCAGCAGTGTGTCCGATGGGGCTCCAGCCTTCCCCAATTGCGGTACTCTTGCCGCCCCTACCTGCAGCTGCCACCCAGCTCGTTTATTTCCTAGACCCCAACAGAGGCCTGTGTGGTGCCGCTCAGTGTGTCAGCAAAACCTGCGGCTTGCTATTACAGTCCTCAACAGAGGCAGGGACTGTTTTCACCGTCAGCTCCCTCTCCAGTAGGCGCTGGATCATGGAGTATTACGACAAATACCCCGAGGCGGAGGACCCCTTTGCAGGGATGCCCTAGGGGGATGCATTTTACGATGCTGTGGATTCTTCCATCTATCAGGCTGTCGGCCAAGCTATGTCTCCCCTCGAAGACAGACTTTCCCGTCAGATTGCTGATGCGTTTTCGCTCTTGGAACAGCGCATTGGACCTCCCTCTGCTCCGGTGACTTCCCCGGCTCCGGTTCCAGGGGCATCTCCTCCGGGCAAGCGCCCCCAGACACCTGGTGTGGACGCGGACGCTTTCAAGCGTTTACGCCAAGCTTTCTTGGATAGCCGACCTGGCCAGCCGGCTGCACTTCCCGCTCCTCCACCTCCGTTGCCTCAACCCGCTGCGGGTTTCCCAACAGGCACCCCCGACAACGATCCAAGCGCTTGCATTCTGGGGCCTTCCTCGGCTCCACCTCCGGTCCTCTCGGATATGCTGGACCCGAACGATATTGCTCACCCCGCTCGTCGGAGTGGGCTCCGGGAGACAAGGTGGGTGCTTATGTGGCAGAACACATCATCGTCGTCCTTTGGAGAAGGAGGCCCGGAATTGCCTGAGGGCGGAATGCCCCCGCCCTTCCTTGGAGGGTAAGGTGTCCCTCACACCTGAGATCGACCCCAGGATGCATACCTTCCTGCAGAAATTAATTTGCGACCCGAAGAAGGGGATTGACAGGTCATGGCGAGCTTGCCAGGACAAGCTCTTGGATGTCCTCGGCCCGGCTACCAAAATCCTGGACATGGCAGAGGAGGCCAAAGAATCAGGCTCTTCTATTTCTCCGGAAGTTTTGTCCAACTGGGTTCAAAGGGTAATTGTCTTCTTGGGCAATGCCAATTGCGCGCTCTCTACTGAGCATCGTAGGTAACTACTTATCAAGGTCGACTCAAAATTAGGCGACCTAGCGGACTCTGAGGCCGGAGTGGTGGCCCAGGGGGGCCGATTTGTCGAGCCCTTCGTTAGGGAGCTCGGCAAGTTCGTGAACACATTCACGTCCCTGGATAGGGCCCAGTCTACGATTCGCAATGTGTTTCCCCGTGTTTTTCGCGGGGCCGGCAGAGGCAGGGGCCGCTCTGCCGGTCGCGCTCACCAGCAGGGTAACCAGAGAGGCCCCGGCCAACAGCAAGACCAGTCCCGGTTTGGAAATTTCTATCCTACGAGAGGACGCAGAAGAAAAGGAAGAGGATACCGTGGAAGTTCCACCAGTACAAACTCCGGTGAGTGTTCACCTTTTTTCCCCGTCAAGGCTTGGAGGGCGGTTGGCAAGTTGTTATCAGGCTTGGGAATCCCTTACACGTGATGTGTGGGTTCTCCAGACAGTGCAAGGGTTCCACATAGAGTTCATGGGGTCCCCAAGGCAGCTTTCTCCCCCACATCCCCTCCACTTTTCAGATTCGGATGCTGCTCTGGCAGGCTAAGAGGTTGCCTCTCTCTTGCGCAAGGGTGCCATTTCCCTGTCTATCCGTCATCCAGATGGGTTTTTAAGCAATATCTTTTTAGTGGACAAGACGGATGGCGGCAAACGGGCCATCATAAATTTAGGCGCCTTCAACGAATGGCTGGTGTATCGCCGTTTCAAAATGGAGGGGATTCATCTCCTGCGGGATGTTCTTAGTCCCGGCGATTGGATGGTCAGTTTGGACTTCAAGGACGCGTATCTGGCCCTGTCTTTCCTCCGCACAGGAAGTTCCTACAGTTCATGTGGAGAGGCCGCGTTTATGAGTTCACCTCCCTTCCGTTCGGCCTCTCGTCGGCGCCATGGTGTTTTACCAAGATCCTCAAGCCGGCGGTGGAGTGTTTGAGAGCCAGGGGGGTCAGGATGATCGTTTATCTAGACGATCTCTTTTTGATGACCTCATGTCCGCAACGCCTGGGAGTGCAGCTTTGGATTGCAGTTGCTCTCCTCCAAGATCTTGGGTTTGTGATCAACAAAAAGAAATCTCTCTTACAGCCGACCCAGTCCCTTACCTTTTTGGGGTTCGTCATTGACTCGACGTCCTCCTCTCTCAGTCTTCCGGCAAAGAAGATCTCCAAGAGCCGCCACAAGTTGCGCAGTGCGCTGGCCAAGCGCCAAGTGTCTCTCGGTCAGATAGCGCAGGTGGTAGGTCTCTTGTCAGCCTCCATCCAAGCCATCTTTCCGGGCCCTCTTCACTACAGGGCTCTGCAGCACCTGCAGGCGTATTTTCTACGGAAGGGGTTCCCCTATTCTCTCAAGGTGAATCTGACACCCGAGGTGATGGCGGAGATTCGATGGTGGATGGACCACATGGAAGCCTGGAACGGGCGAGCGATCTTTGGTTCTACCCCGGATCTAGTGATCGAGTCCGATGCCAGCAGACTAAGCTGGGGCGCCCGCAGCGGGGATTTGTCCACAGGAGGATTGTGGTCTCCAGCAGAACAGAAGTTACACAAAAACTGTCTGGAGCTTTTAGCAGGTTCGTTCTCCGTACGGTGTTTGACCAGAGACTCAGTACAGTCTTGTGTGCTCCTGATGATGGACAACAGCTCGGCGGTTCGGTATGTGAATCACTTGGGCGGGACTGATCCAAGGCCCTCTCGGATCTGGCGGAAGTATTGCCTGGACAGCCAGATTTCGGTCACTGGCGAGTACCTCCCAGGTCGGGAGAATTTGGAAGCAGACTTTCAGTCTCGTCATTTCCGGGATTCCAGCCTGTGGAAGCTGGATCGAGCCATTTTTTCCACCCTGAACGACCACTGGGGTCCGTTCTCGGCGGATCTGTTTGCCTCCCGTCTGGACCACCAGATTTCCCGGTTTTTCAGCTGGAGACCGGATCCCCTGGCGGCGGCCACGGATGCGTTCCTCCAGGATTGGAGCCTAGAACGGGGATACGCGTTTCCTCCTTTCGCGATGATCACACGCTCCTCGGCTCAGATCCGCAGACAGGAAGCAGATGTGGTCCTGATTTCCCCTCTATGGAGGTCGCAAGTGTGGTTTCCAGTTCTTCTGGAACTTTCCTGGGATTTTCCAATCCTACTCCCCCAGTTTCCCGCTCTTCTCACGAATCCCGAGGGGAATCCTCACCCGCTGATATTGGCGGGGTCTCTGTTTTTTATGACGTGTGGCGGAGTTCCGGAGTAGATGGGAAACCCCGGGCCTTTCGAAAGAGGTTGAGGACCTCATCTCCAAGGCTTGGGCGGACAGTACGGTTAAGCGATACCGGTCGGCATGGGGCACATGGTCCTGTTGGTGTATGCGATGGGGTTACGATCCCTTGGTCGCCGACGTGGTTGCCGTGGTGAACTTAATGGCGCAACTGGCCTCTGATGGCCTGGCTTACCGCTCTATAAATTATTTTCGATCAGCGATTTCGTCTGCTCACGTCCCTGTGGATGGTACTCCGGTGGGGGAACATCCCCTGGTATGTAAGCTGCTACGTGGCATAAGATTGTCTTTGCCCCCGGATCCTCATTACTCCGCCCTCTGGGACGTTAATCAAGTCCTGAACCTTTTTCTTTCTTGGCAACCTAACCGGTTTTTGTCAAGAAAAGAGTTGTCCGCGAAGTTAGCTATGCTGCTTTGTCTGGTTTCGTGTAGACGTGTCTCGGATGTCCGGGCTTTGGACATTTCGGGAAGGATTTTCTCGCCTGAGGGTGTTACCTTTACTCTTCAACGACGCACTAAGTGCCATACCAAGGATATTTCTTACCCGGCTTTTCCAGACTCTCCTAAGTTGTGAGTGGTCAGATGCCTTAAAGCCTATGAAGAGATGACAGAAGACTTCCGTCCTCCTGAGGAACGTCAGCTACTGATTTCGCTATGAAAGCCCTTTAAAGCGGTTTCCTCGCCCACCATTGCCAGATGGGTTAGGTAGGTCATGCAAGAGGCTGGCATCAATTTGTGACAGTTTGGCGCTCATTCCGCCCGCGGGGGAATGGCCTCGAAAGCCTTTGGCTTGGGTGCCTGCCTGGAGAATATCCTTAATGTGTCAGATTGGTCTTCGGACTCTACCTTTAAGAGGTTCTATTTCAAACCAGTTCTCTTAATATGGCTCAACTGGTTGTGGGCAAGCTTTAAACAAGCATAATCCTCGCCTCCAGTCATGACATAGAATGAAAAATTTCCTAGCTAACGTAACGGAAAGTTTCAATTCTATTAAGGACTCGGAGGCGAGGATTATCCCGCCTATTTCTACCGGAGGAGACCCCCCGTATTGGAGTAAGTAGCTGTTTTTCATGATCTTGATGTATTGATGGTATGCTGTACCCTGCTTGCTGTTTCTGCATTACTTTCCGGTGCTATGTATAATGCGTCCCTGTCGTTTCAGGTTCGGACGCCTAGAAACAAGATGTCTGAAGAGTGTGGGACAGCTGTCGTCGCGCTTAGAAAGAGGATAAATGGTCACTGACAGACGACTATATTAGGCTGGTTGACCCTGGTTGGACATGGACTCTGTTTTTGATTGGTTGTTGTTCTTGCCTACTTTTTCCCTATGGTTCATGGGAAACGTAGTCTTTGTTTACCTTCTTGCTGCTAATGGAATAAAGTGAAGAAAGAAGGCATAATCCTCGCCTCCGAGTCCTTAATAGAATTGAAACTTTCCGTTACGTTAGCTAGGAAATTTTTCATTGATACTAACAAGTCTAAAAAAATAAGACTTGCTCCCAAGTAGCATGAAAACCTTTAAGAGGTTCCTGTTCTGCCTGTAAGATGCAAGCAAATCCAAATACAGATCATATGCTACACTAGAAATGATCTAGGTTTAATGGTTGGAAAGCCTTTCAATGTCCTAGATTGATGACTAGTGTTTTACAAGCGTTATGGCTACAATTGCGGACTGGGAATGTGAGCTCTAATCTTGACTTCCCCACTTGACCACATTGAATGATTCTGGAGAAATTCCTTTACCCTCCTTAACCTCAGTTGCCTATGTCAAAAGACAGATGAATTAGTGGGGCATATTGCTAATCTTTCACGCAACGTGGTTTAGCAAGCAAAGTTGCTGTGCTGCATTGAGTGAAAGGAAGAGAGCAGAAATGCTCCATATGTTCCAACGCTGGCATCTTGGGTGCAGCCTAGCACCAACGTACGCAGCCTTTCACTGTAATGTAATGGTGCCTGCCTTACAGGCTGGATTGTTTTTGTGCAGAAAGGAACACCTTCCTGCATAAAACCAACCTAAGAGGCATTTTTCTCTCTCTATGTGTGCTGCAGAATGCAGCACTTGCGGAAAGAGGAAGTAACAAGGAGAAATAAAGATTCTTTTCCTTGTAACCCCTGGTGTAGCATTTTGAGACATTCCCAGGTTTACTAGTTTTAGTAGATCTGGGAATGTACCATAATCCATGGGTGGATGAAGGGAAACGACCATGCTCTACCCATGGAACGCCTCCCAGTTTGCGATGTAATGACATGCTTTGCAACCAGCTGCATTGTGTTATATTTCTTTAAAAAGCCATGCCAGGTGGTGCAAATCGTCCCTGCGTGGTTTGTAAATATTACTGAAGCCTTTGCACTGTACTAGCATTGTCTTGCATGATGCAAGGTCAAATTAATGGCTTGATAAATCTGAGCCTAAATAACTTCAATGGTAACTACTATGTAATAAGGGACAGTTCTGTTCACATTCACTACACTAAACGTGGATGTGCAGCAGGTAAAATCTACTCACGAGAAAGCTTAAGCAGAGCCTCAATGAAGCAGTATTCACTGTGATTTCTGTGAAATGTCGGACACTAAATAACCAAGAAACCTTATACTTTAATGAATGTTGTTCTTTTCAAACTCTGTGTGCTGGAGTTCTCTCTTCACATTCCCATCAAGATCCCAGTTATTCAAAAAAAAATCCAGTGACTTAAGATTGGAACATTACTCACTGATTTTATGGTGATACTAGGAAAGAACCCATTAATGACAATATGGGGTGAATCTTGTAAAAGACAGGTACGGAACTTCTCAAGTAAATTTCTCTTCGATCCCAGGCCAAAAAGAATGATATTGAACCCCAAGCTGCAATAAAAAGAAAAAACATTCAAAGAATCTCAAATGTAAGTGGTTAGGCATTTATTTTAGCATTTCCTACTGAGAGACATTCGGTGGGGCATGCAAAGTGATCAAGCTATCTTAAAGAGTGGTAACATTTACAAAATTCAATGTATGTCTAACAGTATTAATCACAACCTCCATTTTTAGGTCGAGCATTCGAGACCTCTTGCATATACTTTAGTATATACTTATATGTGTATTTACTTTGTGGGCTCTAGAGATCAGCCCTAGGACTTGTCTGCTTACTTTTAGGGACTTTTTTTTCTGTTCAACTGCCTCTATTTAACTGTTTTTATAGAAAATGACCAACAGAGGTCAGTAAAATACTAGAATCAATTTAGCATTCTCTAGATTCCATTCCATAGAAATTGTCTTCCACGAGCACCCGTAGACAATAATATTTTTTTCAAATCTAAGATTTTCAGTGATATGACCACTGAAGGCCCTGATTTTATATTATAAACAGAGCTTTGGGCTATAGCATTTCCAGCTGAAAGGCAATATTTCTCTCCAAGTGTTCACATACCTGGTGTGTCAAGCAGTTTGGTGCTAACTTTCCCTTCATGCTAAAGAACAGTAGATGTTTAAGCATCCAGGCTAATGTGCTGCATAGCTAAATACATATAAGGTCCCTAAGGTGTGACCATTTGCATTGCAAATGCTTGTTCAAGTTGCATTTACGTGGAGCTCTTCCACCACTTTCCTAATGTCAAACATACTGCCACTAGGGCTAGAAAGTGAATCTCTAAACACAGGAGTTTTGCAGATGGGTCGATAAGGACAAGGAAGAAGCCCTGGAGCTTGTAGTTAATTTGCTGCTGTGACCTGTCAGGAGAAAGGGGAAGCTGCACTAACATGTCAGGGGAGGAGTAGGGTCCATAACCGAGAGGAAGATTAACAGAAACCCTGGCTAACTAAAGCTTGGACAGGAAGATGCGGTGCACAGATTGTTGCAGGCCGTGGGTTTCAGCACACATTTCTGAGGGCTGGGATTCATTTTTCATTGTAAGACCTTTGACGCAGAGCAAGAGAAAAGCTGAAAGTTTAAAGGAAAACACTGTAACAAAGTGTGAAAGCTAGAATGAAAAGTAACTTGTAAGAACAAGATAAAGAGACAGGAAGCGTAGGGTATTGGAAAAAAGAGGCGGGAGTGGGAATCAAAATTTCGTAGCCTTGTTATTTACAACCCTGGCATTCAGTAGCCCCGACTGTGGGCTTCCAAGCACAAACTGGGACCTTGCACTTTTCCGTTTGTTTTTTTTTTAATAAAGCATTGACTGGATGTATTAAAGAAGTGAGTCACAAGAAGCCTTGAGTGTCATGCAGTCTTGAGTCACAAAAGAAGTTCAAGCCTCGCAGCAGATCAAGGAGGATTCTGTGTTTGGATAGTGGGATGGAGGACACACCGGAATTTTGCAGAAACCCGCAAAGTTATACCCCCAGTTGTGAACCAGATGCAAAAGACACTAGAGCAAAGGGTATCATTTAAAAAAAATGGATACTTTGTAGTTAGGTTTCTGCCGACACTGCTCCAGTGACAGTCCGTTTACAAAAAAAGTCGTACAGATTTCCTCACACTAGACCCTGAGATATAGATTTACTGTGTAGAAACTGACTGATCCAGCACCCTTATTTGTAGTTATACACAAGTACAGTATAGTTACATCAATTATTTTTTCATTCACAAGTATTTTTTACTGCACAGTTAAACACAACACCAATTCGGCAGGTAATTTTAAATTTGTTTATGCACGACTTCTCCTTCACAATGGATAAAACCGTAGCCAACACTTTTTGTCCTCTCTGACTTCTCTAGGGCAAAAGCAATTTGACCTCTTATCTTTCATTAATTTGTGGGTGTATAGATACAAGTCAGTAGCAATCCGTCTTGTGCTTGGATCTTAGGCCTAGGTGTAGTACTACAGCCGTACAAGATTAAAGTATAGATTTACTGTGTGTCAAATGGGCTTGCCTGTTGGATAACACTGACCTTAGGGCCCATTGTTATTTATTTTCTAAGTACCAGCACATAAAAGATTTTACTTTGGTTGGGGTCTTATCTAAGCCCCAAAGGATGCTAGCATCTTCACGTTCTTTATATGTATCATTTGGTAAACACACAAAAAGAATGCTTACAAATAGTCTAACCATTGCCAATTACTCAGGGTAGCACTCCAAACAATTGTTTTTCACTCACTGTGCCATTCTATACTGAGACCTGCCTTATGGCAATCATCACTGACCCTTCTCCTCAAATGAACAGTCCCTCCCAAACTGCCTGGCATGCCCCCTTAAAGAAGGAACCCTCAATTGTAACCTACGTTAGTCTGCTATTTCCAAAATACAGAGAGGATATGGCTGGCTGGTTGAGCAAGGCGGAGTTCCTAGATCAGATTAACAGGACCACCCTCAAATAGGCAATAGGGAAGAGGGAGATAAAGGTGCCCAGTGGGGACAGGGAGTATGTGCCCAGAAGAGAGAGGGAATCTGGTTCCACTCAGCATGGGTAAGTGGAAGGGCTGGATGGTGCTGAGCCAAGCAAGAAAGAATGAAAGGCCAAATAGAGTGGGATTTCTCAGATAGAATTTTGAAGTAGGAACACAAAGCCAAGCATGAGTCAACACAGCAATACATAATAGTAAAGGTGCAAAGAGAAAGAAAGGGGTGAGACAACCTAAACTAAGTTGCGATGTAGGTCAATAAAGTCCTATAAAACTTATATGGAGGAAACCAAGTTACAGGAAAGAAGCAACACTGAAAAAGAAGACCATTGGAGTAAGTACAGAAGGAGAGAAGAAGTGGGTGCTCTTTTAGGAGAGAAGTGGAGACCTTCCCAGGGCCATGGATCCATTAGGGGGGTAAAAGAAGAGGTATTGTGAAACACCACCTAAGAAGTCAGCAAATACCAGCTAAGTAGGCAGTCAGGATCCACCAAAACAAAGAAGAGAAAGAGGTGCATGCATGGCCGTTGAGACTGCACAATATCCCTGCAAGTAAAGCAACAGCAGTAAGGAATAAAATCTAGAGTGAAGAGATTGGATCATAACTGGAATCATGGGAAAGAAGAGAAGAGGACTTTGCCAGATGGCTATGATACCTGAAAGTATAAAACACCAGCAGATCAGCTAAATCGGACCCTTCCATCAATGCAGCAAATAGGGGTACCGGCTTCTATAAAGGCCATTGACGTTGAAACTGTAACTGGAAACAAAGAACCCTTAATAAAGTGTATACAACTTCAACAGGAGTGTAAAAGTGACCCTGCGAACACTATGTTAAACTTGAAGAGATTAAATCAAGCCATTGCAGAAATAAGGTGATCCTAGAAGCTAAGCAATGTACGGCAACCACTAAAGGTACAGAATATTCACTTCAAGCTGTACTAGTGAGAGGATCCCAGGTCAAAGTTATAGATCTTTAAGCGCAGTAAATGGAGAACAAGTGGAAGAGTGTGAATAAAGCGGGTAAGATGGAAAAACGTTCCAGGCCTCCTCAGCCATATTACTGCTCCATGCCACTACTACTCTTATTTAAGACATTTTCTGCTGCTGTGGATCCCGGGGGACCCTCTGCTCACCTGGTGGCGCCGAGAGATGATTGGGATGCGGATATCGATCGGGCTCTGCTGAAGCAATGCCGATTCCAAAATGGTGATGTAACGAACTCCGTGAGATGCTTTTGCAGGGCAGACTATGGTCAGCGAGGAAGATCCATTGTGCCCTTGAGCGCCTTGATCCCTCCTGTGATGCTCTCGAATTTAGGGGTGATTTTTCAGGACTCAGAGTGGCAGCGGTCATCTGGCCAAGATCTTCCTGCACCTGCGCTGGGAGAGGGGCACCCAGGGGGCTGCTTGCCTGTTGTCGGAGTGGGTCTCTACAGGCGCACTGCATTGGGAGGGGCCAGCTGATTCTCATGCCTGCCAGTAAGCACCCAGTGGTCATGCTGCCCACTTCACCAAAGCAGTGGGTGCAAGATGTGATCCAGGGCCCCATAGTGCCCCCAAGTTCCTTGATCCCCTCCTGTGGTGCTCCCAGGTTTGGGCCACCTTCGCCAGTTTGCAAGGGAGGTGGTGGTCACACAGCCAGGTTCTCTTGGTGCCAAGGGTGAGACCAGATTGCCTATTGGGGCAGGTGGCACCAGTCGAGCCGTGATGCTAGGGCCGGCCAACAGATTTCTATGGCTCCCATTGTGTTCAGACTGCTCGTGCTGCCCTGCTCCACTAAACCAGTGGGTGCAAGTGGGTCGGGCCCAACCCCAGTGGTCAGGGTCCAGAATTCAGTGCTAAGAGAGCCCACAAGGTTATGCAAGATGCTCCTGACTGACCGTCTGAGGTAATGAAGCCTAGAGGCTGGTCTTGAGCAATACTCAGATCGCCTGGGATCTAACCATCCAACTGCACTCCAGGACTGTGCCAAGCAAGTGGAGACAACTTAAGGCCTCAAACAAGAAAGAGCCTTGGCAATTAAAAGGGAATTTTACACATACAGGGGCCTCTTCCACGCCGCTTCAACTTACTCCACCCGAACCACAGGTCCTTTCAAGGTGATGTACCGCAGAGGGCTTAGCAGCTGAGTGGTGGGCGTGACTGGATGTAACGTGCATCAGAGTAAGGCCAGTGTACATGTAATAGGCGCCACAACTTGTTTATTAGACCTTTGTACTGGTCACTTATTTGGAAGACCTTGTGGTGGGGAAAGACAGAGGGTCTGGGATCTAGGCCCAAATGAAAATGGACACATTTACTGTGGTCTCTATAGACAGAACGCTGCTTAACACTCAACCACCAGAACCCAACGACCAATGCACTACCCTGCAAGCGGTCTTCCTGAGATGCGATGGAGGATAAGATTGGAGAGACTGGGGCAAATGTGATGCTTTTACGTCAAGACCTGCGCAATATCGTTGGTAGGGTCAACAAGGTGGAAGGGCAGATTTAATCGCTGGAAGATAAGGTGAACAAACTCAAGAGCTCATTTTCCAACTCAGGCAGCTACTAGCACCAAGAGGCTCAGGCAGAGAACTTGGAGAATAAGTCAGAATGAAGTAATTTACAATTCATCGGCTTTCCAGAAGGAGCTGAGTGCTCCCACCTGGACAAATTGCATGTCATGGATGGCAGAAAGGACACCATCAAGCTGGTTTGTGATCGAGAGGACACACTGCTCTCTTGCTCAATGCCCACCTGGTGGTGTGAAATCCTACCCTTTGATTGCAAGTATTCTTAACAATAGACAGAGATGCGATCCTCAGTGAATCCCGTAAAGTACCAATGTCTCATTTCATTATTATATTTGCAGATTACACCAGAGCTGTTCACCAGTGGAGGAAAATACATGACAAAGATTAACAAAAGCTTTGAGCCATGAGTGTGCAATACATGCTAATATTCTCAGTAAAATAAAGTAATTCATGATTCAAAAACCTTAATTTTTTACACCTCTGAAGACACATGGGACTGGCCTACTGAAGAGACCTGTGGCACTGGGTTACCGAAAGCCACACCTCCTGGATAAGCCGTCCCAATCTAATCATCATTTGGACTGTTTTGGCTGCCAACTGCTAGTCATTCGTGGCAGAAAAAGCCAATCACGAAGGGAGAGGCATAGAGGCCATAACCCATCTGGCTCCTCAGACTCTGTTAGCACTCGCTCCAGGAGTGGTGAGAGGTAAGAACCACCATGCAGCCGAGTCTCAGATCTTTTGCAGAGACTGCAATCATGGCCGGTCTATAGACCCGAGGCCCTTCTACTATAGACCTCAGCTGGCATTTATATGCCCTTGGCACAGGGAGTAGGAGACATGTACTATCCACCACGGATTGCTTTTGTTTATCCTGCATAGGAGGCCCTTGGTACACATTGTACCCAATTAGTAGTTTTTGTTCAAAGATATTTTAGGGGAGTAGATACTTCAAAGGGTGAAGTATGGGGGGGGGGCAGGAGTTGGGGGATTGGGTGGTTATAAAAGAGCCTGTTTGGTTTACATTTCAATTCATAATATTTTCGTTTCTCTTTATATGACGCATATTCTGCTGGATTTTGATGTTATGTTCCAAGGGCACACCCAAAGAATCTGGCACCCCATACCTTCATAGTGCTTCATGCCTGCCCTACTGATGCTGCAAAAGACACACTTACTGGGAACCCGATCCTCATTCCTGAAAGGCATTGGCTACAACTGAGCATACCCCAAAGAATACGAAAGGGGCTCCCGGGGGTGGTGGGGGGTGGATGGGGGGGGGGGGAGGAGGTTAGTGGTGGTCCCCATAGTGTTACACAGAACCTTTGCTCTGGTGACAACTTCCACAACCTCAAGTACCAGGGTCCAATTCGTGTAGGGGAGAGGGGGAAGGAGAGGGGAATTGCCGGGAGGCGCAACAATAGACCTTTTTGAGTGCTTATGTGTCTAATCTCCCTGTTCAAACCCTGCACGCACTTCTGAACGTAATCCTTGTCCATGGAAATACTATTATAGAAGGAGACTTTAACACACCCACTGATTCTGTATGCACCGGCTATCATGAGCCAAACAATTTGCAGTCTAGCTGAGCTCTATGGGGCTTTGTGATGTCTAGAGAGTATGGCACCCCAGAGAAAGAATTTACTCAT
The DNA here is from genome assembly GCF_964263255.1 of Lissotriton vulgaris. Taxonomy (NCBI): domain Eukaryota; kingdom Metazoa; phylum Chordata; class Amphibia; order Caudata; family Salamandridae; genus Lissotriton; species Lissotriton vulgaris. The sequence goes on from NC_141687.1 coordinate 389,311,333, forward strand.
ACCTCCACCGCTTGCTTACAAGACATTGTCCCGCATAGACTCACCCCCCCACAGCTAACACCCTGCAATTAACAGATGTAACTATTCTCCCTCATGGAATTTCCGATCACTCGCTCATCACCGCTTCTTTCGGGCAGTCAAGTGCCACGCTCTGCCCTATTTAGCAACTTAACGCTTAGCATCGAAGTGACGTTCAGTGCACTGACAATTTATAATCAAAACCTCAAGCCTAATTTACCTGAAACAAGGGCACATTTTTCTCCAGGGACATTGGGGTCCCAGGAGCGACAGATCTGCATTCTCTGAGCCTCACTGAGACTACTCTCGTTTGAGGAGGACCGACAATGCTGGAGGCAATCAATGCAGAGAGTATACGAATAGGAAGATAAAAGTGGCAAACTTCTGTGTTGGTTGCTGTAGGAAGGTACATCCTGACTATGGTTGCCCCCAACTTTTTGCCCTGTGTTTTAGCTGGTTTTGGACATAGTCGACCTGGGACCCTGCCAATCAGGACCCCAGGCCTACTGCTCTCTCTTTAAAATGGATTCCATGTACCTTAGGTGCATTTCCAATTGGTACTGGGCCACCTTATCAGACCCCGTAACGCAGGGCATAGGTGTACCCAGGGCCGCCAGGGGCTGCAGCATGTATTATGCCACCCCTGGCTGGCCTCCTAAATTTGACACAACTGGCTGCATGACAGCTGGGGCGAGGTCGTGTAATCACACTTTGCTTTAGATATAGTAGCTCTATATCTAACCATACAATGGACACCCGAGTTCCTATCAGTCACTCCTATGGCAGGCCTTGACAATCCTGAAGGCAGAGTGCATGGGCTCGTGTGAACTAGGTTCTGGCCCGAGCCGAGCCCGGTTGCAGCTTGCGGAATCAAGACCCAATGGCTGTTCCATGATAACGCGTACCACATCGGTAACTTCGGTGTCGCGTTATCAAGACATGTCGAGTAAGGTGTCATACGAATCGGGATGCTGCCCTCTCACCAACTCTGGCGACGAGGTTAGCATTCCGCCCTTCTAGAGGGACACGACATGTACGTAACTGTGAACCCCGGTTAAAGTTAACTAAAGCCTCAGCTCCACAAAATGGATGCTGCCACCACAGACACGAGTCTGACCTCCTGCTGCTGGGAGTCCTTCCAGCGAGGAGCGCTTGGACAAAGGGTTTCCTGTCGAGGGCGGTGTTCGCACCGTCCCAGACAGGGTTTGTGTATTCTGGGTAGGTAGGGCTTTTGCGAGAAGGTTACTGCGGAGTGGCACCCCGGTGCTCACTACGCATCTGCCGGTTAGAACCAGTTCCAGGGGCGACAGCCCTGGCCTGGGGAAAGTCCGGCAGGGGAGAGGGGTGTAACTACCCCCCTTCCTGGTCCCACCCTTAGGGCAGGACCTAGTCATGTACCCACCCCTTTCTTTAGAATAAAGGCCGGAGCAGGGACCCTTCCAAATTAGATCATCTTTGAATCAAGAATACTTTCTACGAAAGGACTTCAAGACTCTTCTCAAGATTTCTCCCTTGTGGCTAAGGAGTAGTCACCCTGCATCAGCGGGCACCATCTAAGAACTCTGCGGTTTGCTGTAAGTCCTTCCTCAAGGAATCCGACGGCCCAGCTCGACGAGAACCGGCTTCCCTGGCACCTCTGACCTCTACCCACGTCATCAGCTCAGCTGTGATCTGTGGGTGCGACGAGACCTCGAGGGACCGGCCATCATCAGAACCTGCACGCTCTTAAAAACCAGCACGACCATCGAGGTAACTCTCTGGTGAGTGCTCTGGGGTCCGAGAAGCCCCGACCCTGAGCCGCTCCAGCTCCGAAGTGCAGTCTCCCAGCATCGCCACGATCTGCGTGGGGCCCTTCTGCTCGCTGCTCAGCACGTTGTCTGGTCACTAGCCGCTGGCTGGTGTCCTTCTGTGACGACATCCGAGAAACATCACTGCCGGTCTGGTTGCTCCAGACTGGCCCTTGCTTCCATCTTTTCGAGAAGCACCCCGGACCCTCCTGGTCCACTCAAGACGCCGACAGCGCCATCCTTCGTGGGACAGCTCGCACCTCCACCGTGGTCGCCGACAACGCCTCCTGGTCCGTGAGACTGCAGAGCCTAGCGTCGCCCACTCACCTGGTCGAGGTGACGGCCAACTGGTGCCTTCCTGGTACCCTCTGACTACTGGCTAGTAGTACGAACTTGGTCCCCTCTGCTTTCAGGTTTCATCAATCCCCGATCCAGGCTTGGATCTCTACGAACTATTCATCACTGGTCGCCGGCCAGCAACTCCTTTTCTTCCGGCTCCTGGCTCGTCAGCGAAGACCCCGACGCCTGTAAGACTTGTGCAGCCGCAGCCCTCGTGGCTAGGTAACTCGGCATTTCAGTGCCTGCATAGCCTCCTTACTCTAGGGTCCCGAGTCCCTCGCTTCCGACTTGCCTTAACCTTTCCGTGTCCCCGGACACTTGTTTTTAAATTGTGCACTTGAAGTATTTGCTAAAGAGATTTGGTTTGTGCTTAGTACCCTGTCCTCATAAAGAGTACAGGGCTGTTGTGATTCTTAATAAATATATGGTTTATTTTCATAACACTTGTGTGGTGTCCTTTCACTGGGTGTTCAAGGGGTACACGTGTGGTAAACAGCTGGCTTAACGCGCCCTCTCGAGTCTTTAGCCTTAGACTGCTCGTATCCACGCTACTAGGATAGCTGGTCTATAGGTTGACTTACAACCAAACACCATAAGGGTCGTTGAAACGATACATAGCGGTCGCTAGAATAGCGAACGTTGCATATCGGGCCAACTTCTCACATTGGTGAGCAGCGGTTGGGATTTGAGCTTGCTGTTGTTTTACCACACGTATCCTAAGAATATCTTGTTGAAAGATCGCACAAGTACTGTTAGTACATATAACTAAAAGCTTAGAATACTCTGAGTTCTACTGAACCAGCTGTTGTAGCTCCTCAAGGCTTAGCACACCTTGGCTACAACTCTTAGCAAGGGAACAGTAGGTAAACACATAGTGTAGGTAGGTGCATCACTTACACCACACTAGAAACAGTATGTCGGACAAAGGAGGAAACTCTGGGTCTCCCCTTGTGTCAGTTGACCCTCCACAGGTCATCCCTTCAGGATATACTGTGCTGAGCTTCAAGGAGTTAAGACAGCTATGTCACTCCAGGAAGATCAAGCAGGGGTCTAACCCCACAACGTCCTTTCTGATTGGTCTCTTGGAGACTTATGATGCCAGGAGAGCTGAGAAACTTCGTAGCTCTTCTAATCCAGAAGGAGACATGCCTCCCCTCGAGGGAACCCGGGACGATCCTGACCTCATACACCTCGCAACTGAGAACGAAGATGGCGAGGAGGATGAGGATGAGGATCTCTCTGGGGACGAGGCAGATAAGGGACAGGTAGAAGTCGTCAGACTAACACGGTCCAACTTAAGCAAACACGATAGTGGTACTGGGGGAACCCCAGCGCTACTGTCAGGTCCGCTTAACATGGGGAATGGACGAGCCAGATCTCTGTCAAGAGGCTCTGGCAGATCCCTTCATACCAATGGCTCTCACAACTCTTCTCAAAGAGGGATGACGTCCCCTCAGAGGAGAGTGTACGAAGCTAAGGAAAGGGCAGCTAATCTGAGGATCGAAAGGGAAGAACTTGCCCTGGCCAAAGAAAGGCTTGCCTTTGCTAGAGAGCAACAGTTAAGTGGGGTAGTCCCCACTGGTGGCAGCAATGTACCTAGTAATAGGGAAAAGAGTTTCGATACGAAACACCTTGGGAAGATAGTGCCCCCCTTTAAACAAGGGGACGACATCCACAAATGGATTACTGCTTTGGAGAGGGCCTGCACTGTGCAGGGTGTTCCCCAGAGTCAGTGGGCAGCTATCTTGTGGCTCTCATTTGAAGGAAAAGGAAGAGACAAGCTCCTCACCACAAGGGTGGAGGATGCTAACAATTACCAAGTCTTGAAGAACACACTGGTTGAAGGGTTTGGCCTAACCACTGAGCAGTACAGGGTGCTGTTCAGGGATACCCAGAAAACGCAGTCTCAAGATTGGTCTGACTTTGTTGATTGTGCCACTAAGGCTTTTGAAGGCTGGCTACTGGGTAGTAAGGTTACTGATTTTAAAGGATTGTATAATCTAATTATAAGGGAGCAAATCTTAAATAATTGTCAGAACCAGTTATTACACCAGCACCTGGTAGACTCTGATCTGACCTCTCCACAGGAATTGGGTAAGAGGGCAGACAAATGGGTCAGAACCAGGGTTAGGCCTAAAAACCAGGGTGGTGACCAGAAAAAGGAATCAACCAAGCCTCAAGAGAAGGGTGGGGATAAATCCACAGAGAAGACTTCCCAAGGGCCCCAAAACTCCAACAAGGGTGGTGGGTCCCAGAACACTCCTTCAGAACAGAAGAAACCTTATTGCCATACCTGTAAACAGGTGGGCCATTACAAAAGTGATGCCAAGTGCCCTAAAAATAGCAATAAGGAAAACATACCCCCAAGTAATACTCCTAAACCTCCTGTTACCACTAGTGGTAATCCCCCAGGTGGTGGGAGTGCCCCCAAGAATGTGGTGGGCATTACTTTGGGCAATCAGGAGGACTATGGCTTAGCCAGGTTCCCTGACCACACTCTTGTCTGTGAGACTGGCATGGGGTTTGCCAACTTCACTACTGGACCCCACATTTTGGGCAAGTATAGACAAGAAGTTTTAGTGAATGGTCAGAAAGTTGAGGCATTCAGAGACACCGGGGCCAGCCTCACCATGGTGAGTGACCATCTGGTCCCCTCTGCTCAACTGACCCCTGGTTTTACTTATCAGGTGACGGACATTCATGGAATGAAGAGAAGGCATCCCATGGCAGTAGTCAAGCTCAGCTGGGGTAATGTCACAGGGCCTATGAGAGTGGCAGTGACAGATAACCTACCTGTAGATTGCTTACTGGGGAATGACCTGGAACTCTCAGCATGGGCTGAGGTGGAGCAAGAAGCTCATTCCAGAATGATAGGCCTATCCAGACAGGTTAGTGGGGCAGTAATAGCTACAGCCCCAGTCCAAGCACCATTCCTCCCTGAGAAGGTTGGAAGAGCAGTGGTAGCCACTGCCCAGGCTCAGACAGACTTTACCAAACAGGATAGGAGGGCTGTGACAGTCACAGCCCAAACCCAAACTGAGTGCCCTCCTGAAAAGGTTGGCAAGGCTGAAATGGTCTCAGCCTCTACTCAAACCGATAGTGAGGTTGTGAAGTCTGAAACCATGGATCACTCCACTCAAACAGAGAGCATTGAGGAGGAAGAAGAGTCTTCCCCCTCCCAGACACTAGGCGAGAGCCAGCCTCCTCAGGGAACTGACTCTACCCCTGTTGAAGGAACTGCCCCAGAGGTAGTCAGGCCTAGCCTGGCAGAGCCCCTGATGGCAGTGGACCCTTCCCAGGTGGGACCCGGTCTGGAGCAGGTAACCTGCACCTCTCTACCCTGCCTCAGTCAGCCCAGGGCTGAAGAGGACAGGGAGGCCAGTGGTGGACCCAAAAGGGCCCCCTGTCCAAAAGAACCCCTTAATCAACAGATTAGGATCACTGAAGCTGGTAAACCTAGCCAAGTGAAAATAGAACAGACTACTGAGGGATCCCCCTTAAAAGTAGTTAGGGAACTCCCACAGCTGGACACTGTTGGGCACAGCCAAACATGGGGCCTAAAAACCCCAGACCTGACCTGTCCCTCCAGTAAGCCAAACAGAGGGACTCAGCCTCCAGCTTTAGGTAGCCAGAGGCTGACCCTGAGAGCTCAGTGCATCTCAGCTAAAGAAAGAAAGGCACACATGATGAATGGTGATTGGAGGAAGTTGAGCCCAAAGGTAGAGGAGCCTCACTTCAGTACTCCATCCCAGCATCAGCCTTCTTCTTTCCCAAGACACACCAGAGACAGAGATTCCCTATGGTGGAGACCCTCAGATACCCTTAGGGTGAGGGGTTGCCTAGTGGACCATGACACAGGGGGAAACCAAGCCAGAGCTGGTCCTTCCTTATATGGCCACTTAGGTAATAGAGGCTTACCTGGACAAGGATAGCCTTATCTCCTTTCGTTTGGGGGGGGGGTTGTGTAGGAAGGTACATCCTGACTATGGTTGCCCCCAACTTTTTGCCCTGTGTTTTAGCTGGTTTTGGACATAGTCGACCTGGGACCCTGCCAATCAGGACCCCAGGCCTACTGCTCTCTCTTTAAAATGGATTCCATGTACCTTAGGTGCATTTCCAATTGGTACTGGGCCACCTTATCAGACCCCGTAACGCAGGGCATAGGTGTACCGAGGGCCGCCAGGGGCTGAAGCATGTATTATGCCACCCCTGGCTGGCCTCCTAAATTTGACACAACTGGCTGCATGACAGCTGGGGCGAGGTCGTGTAATCACACTTTGCTTTAGATATAGTAGCTCTATATCTAACCATACAATGGACACCCGAGTTCCTATCAGTCACTCCTATGGCAGGCCTTGACAATCCTGAAGGCAGAGTGCATGGGCTCGTGTGAACTAGGTTCTGGCCCGAGCCGAGCCCGGTTGCAGCTTGCGGAATCAAGACCCAATGGCTGTTCCATGATAACGCGTACCACATCGGTAACTTCGGTGTCGCGTTATCAAGACATGTCGAGTAAGGTGTCATACGAATCGGGATGCTGCCCTCTCACCAACTCTGGCGACGAGGTTAGCATTCCGCCCTTCTAGAGGGACACGACATGTACGTAACTGTGAACCCCGGTTAAAGTTAACTAAAGCCTCAGCTCCACAAAATGGATGCTGCCACCACAGACACGAGTCTGACCTCCTGCTGCTGGGAGTCCTTCCAGCGAGGAGCGCTTGGACAAAGGGTTTCCTGTCGAGGGCGGTGTTCGCACCGTCCCAGACAGGGTTTGTGTATTCTGGGTAGGTAGGGCTTTTGCGAGAAGGTGACTGCGGAGTGGCACCCCGGTGCTCACTACGCATCTGCCGGTTAGAACCAGTTCCAGGGGCGACAGCCCTGGCCTGGGGAAAGTCCGGCAGGGGAGAGGGGTGTAACTACCCCCCTTCCTGGTCCCACCCTTAGGGCAGGACCTAGTCATGTACCCACCCCTTTCTTTAGAATAAAGGCCGGAGCGGGGACCCTTCCAAATTAGATCATCTTTGAATCAAGAATACTTTCTACGAAAGGACTTCAAGACTCTTCTCAAGATTTCTCCCTTGTGGCTAAGGAGTAGTCACCCTGCATCAGCGGGCACCATCTAAGAACTCTGCGGTTTGCTGTAAGTCCTTCCTCAAGGAATCCGACGGCCCAGCTCGACGAGAACCGGCTTCCCTGGCACCTCTGACCTCTACCCACGTCATCAGCTCAGCTGTGATCTGTGGGTGCGACGAGACCTCGAGGGACCGGCCATCATCAGAACCTGCACGCTCTTAAAAACCAGCACGACCATCGAGGTAACTCTCTGGTGAGTGCTCTGGGGTCCGAGAAGCCCCGACCCTGAGCCGCTCCAGCTCCGAAGTGCAGTCTCCCAGCATCGCCACGATCTGCGTGGGGCCCTTCTGCTCGCTGCTCAGCACGTTGTCTGGTCACTAGCCGCTGGCTGGTGTCCTTCTGTGACGACATCCGAGAAACATCACTGCCGGTCTGGTTGCTCCAGACTGGCCCTTGCTTCCATCTTTTCGAGAAGCACCCCGGACCCTCCTGGTCCACTCAAGACGCCGACAGCGCCATCCTTCGTGGGACAGCTCGCACCTCCACCGTGGTCGCCGACAACGCCTCCTGGTCCGTGAGACTGCAGAGCCTAGCGTCGCCCACTCACCTGGTCGAGGTGACGGCCAACTGGTGCCTTCCTGGTACCCTCTGACTACTGGCTAGTAGTACGAACTTGGTCCCCTCTGCTTTCAGGTTTCATCAATCCCCGATCCAGGCTTGGATCTCTACGAACTATTCATCACTGGTCGCCGGCCAGCAACTCCTTTTCTTCCGGCTCCTGGCTCGTCAGCGAAGACCCCGACGCCTGTAAGACTTGTGCAGCCGCAGCCCTCGTGGCTAGGTAACTCGGCATTTCAGTGCCTGCATAGCCTCCTTACTCTAGGGTCCAGAGTCCCTCGCTTCCGACTTGCCTTAACCTTTCCGTGTCCCCGGACACTTGTTTTTAAATTGTGCACTTGAAGTATTTGCTAAAGAGATTTGGTTTGTGCTTAGTACCCTGTCCTCATAAAGAGTACAGGGCTGTTGTGATTCTTAATAAATATATGGTTTATTTTCATAACACTTGTGTGGTGTCCTTTCACTGGGTGTTCAAGGGGTACACGTGTGGTAAACAGCTGGCTTAACGCGCCCTCTCGAGTCTTTAGCCTTAGACTGCTCGTATCCACGCTACTAGGATAGCTGGTCTATAGGTTGACTTACAACCAAACACCATAAGGGTCGTTGGAACGATACATAGCGGTCGCTAGAATAGCGAACGTTGCATATCGGGCCAACTTCTCACAGTTGCCGACCAGAGAAACGACAGAGGGTAGTTCACGAAATAGTGGAGTTGCTGAATACTCCTAGATGCACCTCGTCTGGGGTAACTTCGGCATTTGCAAATTATCATCAATGGCTTTACATGCACTACTCTCGCTATCAGATAGAAAGACCCAATTCTCAAGGATATTCTACTACTGCAACTCCCCCTTCCCCCACCTCTCCTCAAAGACCTTAAAGGGCCAATAACACTGGAGGAGATTGCAGATACCTTTACTTACATGAAGTCAGGAAAAACCCTAGGGGGTGACAGGTTTCCTCTAAAGTTTTACCAAAAGTACCTAGACCTGCTGAGCCCCTATCTCTTAGAAGTGGTTCATGAGGATTTAGAAATGAGAGGGTTCCCCGCAGACCTAGATATAACCACCAAGGTTTACTGGGTGAGACCAAAAAGTTACACAATTCACGGCTGAATCATACAGCCCATTTGATTGTTTTCAGTCTTGGGGACAAAATTGAGCTTACGACATTGGTTGATGTTGTGCAAAGCGGACATATCTGCTCCTTTCAATACCTACAACAATTCTGCTCAACCCACACACAATTCTACCAATATCTGCAGCTCCGTCATGCTCTCTCCCACCACCTAGGCGACTTTACTGACATACATAAATTAAGTCCCCTTAAAACAAAGCTTTTATTTTACACTTAGTATTATTAAGCATTTTTGGAAACAGTACCATTATCACAGCAGCGAAGGGGGTTTAGTCTTAACGATAATAATGCTGGTGTAATAATAAACAGGATGCATACATTTCCCCTTGAAGCAAGGCTACCTGGGCAAAGGAGCAATTTCCGCACGCTGGTGATCCATGTACCTGATGTATTTCCGGTATTTAGGCAGAGGAGGGAGGAGTGGGTGGGTGCTTTAGTTGATGCAGACTTGAGGGAAGCCCGACTGGCCTCCCAGGAACGAATATGCTACTTACCAGTATGCATCTGTTCTTGGCATGTAGGGCTGCTGACATTCATATCTGTGCATAGATCGCCGCTTAGTGTTGGGTCCGGATGATTGCACATTGTTGTCCTGGAAGAGTCTTCGAAGTATCACGAGATAGCTGGCTTCTCCCCTGGACTACAGTGCGCATGGGCATCGACTCCATCCTCAGATTGTTTTTAGCCATTGTGGCAAAGATGGAGTGTAACATAGTAATTGATGACCATGCTAAGAGTAATTCTAAGTGCTGTAGCCGCTACAGGCGCTGGGGAGGAGGGCGGGCAATATGGATGTCAGCAGCCCTACATGCCAAGAACAGATGCATACTAGTAAGTAGCATATTCGGTTCGAGGCATGTGGGCTGCTGAATTCAGAATTTTAGAACAGCCTGCCCTACAGCTGCTTGCTGTTTGGAATGCACATCTACGCAGTAGTGTTTTGTAAATGTGTGTGTGGTAGACCATGTGGCTGCTCTACATTTGTCTTCTAAAGGAATATTTCCAAGGAAAGCCATGGAGGCCCCCAACTTTTGCGTGGAGTGGGCCCTTGGGGGAACTGTTAATGTGCGCTTGGCTTTTTAATAGCACATCTGAATGCACTTAACGATCCACCTGGCTATACCTGCCTTGGAAATGGAGTTGCCTTTGTGTTGTGGCGAAAAGGCAACAAACAGTTGTTTTGTTTTCCTAAAATCTTTTGTCCTATCTATGTAGGACATTAGAGCTCTTTTGACGTCTAGTGTGTGGTGCATTCTCTTCGCCACTGACTCAGTATTTTGGAAGAACACTGGCAGTTCTATAGTCTGATTGATATGGAACTGTGAAACCACTTTAGGCAGAAACTTAGGGTTAGTGCTGAGTACCACCCTGTTGGAGTGAATCTTTATGAACGGCTCCTGGATAGTTAGTGCCTGAAGTTCACTAACTCATCGCAGTGATGTGATTGCTATTAGGAAAGCCACTTTCCATGTCAAGAATTGTATCTCGCATGAGTGTAGAGGCTCAAAAGGTGGACCCATCAGTCTGGTGAGCACCACATTCAGTTTCCATACAGGTGCTGGTGGGTGTCGTGGAGGAATAACTCGTTTGAGTCCCTCCAGAAAAGCTTTGATGGCAGGCACTCTGAAAAGTGAGAGGTGCTGTCTGTTTTGTAGATAAGCTGCTATTGCGGACAAATGTATACGAATGGAAGCATAGGCCAGATTGCATTTGTATAGATGTACCAGATAACAAATGAGGTTGTGAGTACATGCGTCTAGCGGGTTGATGATGTGGTCTGCACAATAAATGACAAACCGCTTCCATTTTGCCGCATAGCATGCTCTGGTGGTGGGCTTTCTTGCCTCTTATGATATCCATACAGTCGGGAGGCAAGTTGAGGTAGCCAAATTCTAAGACCTCAGGAGCCAGATCGCCAGGTTGAGCTGTTGCGGATCTGGATGCTGAATGTCGCCATGGCTCTGCGTCAAAAGCCTGGGTGTGAGGTGCAGCCTTTGATGCGGTACCACAGATAGTTCTAGAAACGTGGTGTACCATGGTTTGCGTGCCCACGTCAGAGCAACCAGGATGAGTGTCATCGAGTGTTGCTTCAGCTTGCATGCCACCAGCGGTATTAGAGGTGCTGGGGGAAAAGCATACGCAAATATGCCTGACCAGTTCATCCACATCGCATTGCCCTGCGACTGTGGGTGTGGAAACCTGGCGCCAAATCTTTGGCATTTGGCGTTTTCCTTTGTGGCGAACAGGTCTATCTCTCGATGACCCCACTGCTGGAAGTACGGGTAGAGTACTGATGGATGTATATCCCACTCGTGCATTTGGTGGCTGTACCTGCTGAGCAGGTCTGCCATCTGATTGTCCTTGCCCGGGAGGTGTTCCGCCATGAGGAAGATGTTCCTCTGAATGGCCCACTTCCACATGCTCTGAGCCAGATGAGACAACTGTGGAGAGTGTGTACCTCCTTGCTTCTGAATGTAGTACATGGCCGTTATGTTGTCCGTCTAGATCAACACGACCTTGTTGCACAGATGTACTTTGAATGCTTTCATCGCCATGAAGATAGCCATCAGTTCTAGAAGGTTGATATGCATCTTCTTTTGCTGCGTTGTCCATAGTCCCTGCACTGTGTAGTGGAGTACATGAGCTCCCCATCCCTGGAGAGATGTCAGAATGATCTGTGGCACAGGCTCCTGGAACGGTGAGCCCCTGCAAAGGTTTTGTGGATTCCACCAATGCAGAGAGTTGTATGCACGACCGGTCACCAACACTAGGTCTTTCAACTGTCCGTGAGCCTGATTCCACTGACGTGCCAAGCAATTCTGAAGCGGACGCATATGTAGTCTCGCGTGCGGGACTATGAAGATGCAGGAGGCCATCATGCCTATCAACTGCATGAACACTCGTGCTGGAAGCGAGTGCTGCGGTCTGAAGTTTTGTATCAGCGATTGAATGCTGTTGATCCTCACTGAATTCGGCTGTGCTTTGGCTGCCAGAGTATCTATTGTCGCGCCCAGATACTGCCGTATGTGGGCGGGCTGAAGGTGGGACTTTGGATAATTCAGTGAGAATCCCAGATCGTGAAGAAGGTGGATGGTGTGGGACGACTTTGCTTGGATAAGCCAGTCGTCCAGATAAGGGTAGACGTGAACGTTTTGTCTCCGTAGGTGTGCAGCCACTGTCGCCAGGCACTTTGTAAACACCCTGGGTGCCGTCGTCACTCCGAAAGGGAGGACCTTGAATTGATAATGCTGATTTTGAATGGTGAACCGGAGGTATTTTCTGTGTGACGGGTGTAGCGGAATATGAAAATATGCATCCTTCAGATCTAATGTTGCGAGGAAATCTCCCTGACTGAGCAACGGTAGAAGCTGCTGCAATGTTAGCATGTGAAAGTGTTCTGATAGAATGTACTGGTTTAGGGGTCTGAGGTCCAGTATGGGTCTGAGGGACCCGTCCTTTTTTGGGATCAAGAAGTACAGCGAGTACACTCCTGTACCCCTTTTTTCCACAGGCACGAGCTCGATTGCTCCTTTTTGCAGCATGAGGACTACCTCCTGCTGCAATAAGTGCAAATGCTCTGTGGACATAGGACGGTGTCTTGGGGGTATGCTGGGTGGAGTGGATGTTAACCCCAGACAATAACCGTACTGGATAAGCTTCCTGACCCACCTGTCTGTAGTGATGGATTTCCAGACTGGCAGGAACCGCTGTAGTCTCCCCCGACCGCTGTTGTATGGTCGGGGGGCAGTGACAAGGCGTCACTGTTTGTTAGTGGTGGAGGATCGGGAGCTGTTGCTTCCACAACCTCTGCCCTTGGCGCTGTTTCCACAATAGCCACCTCTACCGTGTTAGGTGTAGGTGGTTTGCGCGCCACCTTTACTGTACTGTGTTTGCTGGGACAGCTGGCCTCTGGAAACTCCTCTATTGTTTGAGCGACGAAAAGAACCACCCCTGAACTGCTGCGACTCGAGAGCCCCCATAGACTTTGCAGTCAAAGTGTCCTTTTTGATCTTTTCCAAGGTGGTGTCCACCTGTGGTCCAAATAAGTGACCAGGGTTTACAGGCTGATTTAGTATGGTGGTTTGTATCTCTGGCTTGAAACCGGAGATTCTCAGCCAGGCATGTCGCCGTAACATCACACTTGTGTTAAAGGCTCTGGCCGCGGTGTCTGCTGCGTCCAGTGCACACTTGATAGATGCATTTGATATAAGCTTCCCTTCCTGTATGAGCATCTCCGCTGCCTCCTTATATTCATCTGGCAAGTGTTGTAACAGGGTCTCAAGTGTATCATAATGGGCCCTGTCATATCTGGCTAAGAGTGCCTGAGTGTTGGAAATGCGCCAGATATTGGCCGCTTGAGCTGCCACCCTTTTCCCTGATACTTCTAGCACTTTAGATTCTTTGTCAGGGGGAGGAGCATCACCCGTTGTTTGCGAGTTTGCCCTCTTCCGGGCATTGGAGACAACCAGAGAGTCCAACGGCAACTGTCCCTTGATGTAGGTAGGGTCCCCAGGCGCTGGTTTGTACTTTTTCTCAATTCTGGGGTTTATCATCCTAGCCCTCGTGGTCTCTTTAAAAATGTCTCCAGCATGTTTTAAGACACCCTTTAGCATTGGCAGAGTCTTGACAGTTCTTTCTGAGGTGGAAAAGGTGTCAAACAAAAAATCCACTTCAATAGGGTCAGCATGGAGCTGGACATTATAATTTTTGGCTGCCCTTTCAATAAGTGCATTAAATGCCGCCGAGTCTTCAGTGGGTGAGGTTTTTACAGCATACACATGACTTCCTGGGGCAGTGTGTGGATCTCCTGGGTCAGCAGCGTCTGCCCAGGGTTCATTGTGATCTTCAGGATCAGTGTCTATAGGATAATTGTACTCCTCATTGTCACCTTCCCCTGTCTCCACATCAGAGTAAGTGGGCGAGATAGGAGCAGTGTCCTGTCCATCTGGTGATATAGGTTCGACAAGACTTGGTGATGTAGTCGAATCCTTCTTCTTTTTTAATGGAATTTTGTATGACTCCATAGGCTGTTCCGGGCGATCTTTCGTTTGTAAATTGAAAGTCTACCCGTGTCTGCGTCGATGAATTGTTCCGGCTGCTCTTCAAGGGGAGGTTGTCGATGCTTTGTGACCACTACCGCAGTTGTGGGCTTCGGCCCCGTGGACACCTTCTTGGACGCTTCGACGGCCATCTTAGGGGCGAAGGCCTTAGGTACCACTTTTGGCGGCAGCGTGAACTGGATGGGCGCGACGATTTCTGAGGTTTACTGGCAGGCTTTGTTGGTGGAGTATCCTTCGGTACGACAGTTGAAGCCTTCTCCTTAATTCGTTTCAGCGAGTCCGACACTTGCTTCGAAAAGGAGGCGGACAGCTGCGTCGACTCGACGGGTTCCTTCGAGCCACCGCCAGGCGTGGACTCAAGGTTCGTACCGCTCTTAGCCTTGTCTGGTCGACGCGGAGGATCGAGAACCTTCTGAGCTCCGAGTCCTTTGTCTGTGTCGACGGCCTTCGGCGCCGTTTTTTTTCGGGTCGACGTCCTTGACCAGTTTTTTCGGTGTCCCAGTCATCGGCTCGACAGCCTTTAGCGACCTCACCGGGTCGATAACACCTTTATGCTTCGTCGGTGCCGATAGTTCAGAGGACTTTGAGCCGACCAAAGCAATACGCACTTTTGGTTTCGATTTCGCCTCCAGTGCTTTCGGTTGCGTAGACACCGATACTCTCACTTTCGGTTTCGATCGGTCAACCTGTGGCTCCTTAAAAGTGTCCGAAGCCGGGCCTTGAGGCGAGGCTGTAGAACCAAGTCTAAGATCTTGGGTAAGGCCATGTGGCGATCCCTCGACCTGAGCCTTATTAAGTGTCTCGGTCTCGGTCCCCGTACCAACGGTTGGACCTAGCTCCTCGCTCGAGCTATCTTCCATGGCCCCAAAGGCCCCATCGTCGTCTCCTACCTCGTCGACGACGTCTTCATTATCGACCATTTCAATATCAGTTCGTAGCTGGAGTCGATCTCCGATGCAGGATCCGACAGGTTCTCTCGAACTTCCTGCTCGACTCCCTCATCCTCCTCTGTATCACAAATGTTCACTGGGTCAGGTGCCTTCTGCTGGGCCTCCTTGCGCGCTGTGCGTCGAAGTCGAATCGTCCTCTTGGAGCGGAAACGAGAACAAGCCATACAGCTGGCTTCATCGTGATCCGGCGACAGGCACTTGTTGCACACCGGGTGGAAGTCGATGTGAGGATATTTTGAGTTGCACACGGGACATCTTTTGAACGGGCTCAGTTCCATGATGGTTCGTCGATAAGGCCTCTGGCGTCGACCGGGCCTTCAGTGCCGAAAAGCCACGCAGCGCCTCTGGATGTCCGGCTCGGGAACTGAGCTGGAACAGAACTGGGCACCGATCGCAAGACAATACCGACGATAACTAAAGGCCTTTTGGCCAAAAAGAAAGTTTTTTATCGATTCCGAACTTGAGTTAACAAATATGCATCCGAACCCAATAGCGGAAAAAAACAATCTGCCAGGTGGATCGTTAAGTGCATTCAGATTTGCTATCAAAAAGCCAGGCGCACATTAACAGTTCCCCCAAGGGCGCACTCCACGCAAAAGTTGGGGGCCTCCATGGCTTTCCTTGGAAATATTCCTTTAGAAGACAAATGTAGAGCAGCCACATGGTCTACCACACACACATTTACAAAACACTACTGCGTAGATGTGCACTCCAAACAGCAAGCAGCTGTAGGGCAGGCTGTTCTAAAAACACTTTTTCAAACTGCTGCAGCTGGCACAGGCAGCCGCCGTTAATGGAGGGACTGCTATGTATTCTATGCACAGATATGAATTCAGCAGCCCACATGCCTCGAACCGAATATGCTACTTACCAGTATACATATGTTCTTGGCATGTAGGGCTGCTGACATTCATATCGCCCGCCATCCTCCCAGGCGCCTGTAGCGGCTGCAGCACTTAGAATTACTCTTAGCATGGTCATCACTTACGGTGTTACACTCCATCTTTGCCACAATGGCTAAAAACAATCTGAGGATGGAGTCGATGCACATGCGCACTGTAGTCCAGGGTAAGAGCCATCTATCTCGTGATACTTCGAAGACTCTTCCAGGACAACAATGTGCAATCATCCGGACCCAACACTAGGCGGCGATCTATGCACAGATATGAATTCAGCAGCCCACATGCCTCGAACATTTTCATCTCCTCCAGGATGAATTTGATCCAACGTCACCATCTTCGTATTTTACACCAAAACGTCTATGGTACGTTGGAACTTTACCTTAACAAAATTGTTTTCGATAATGAAAACGAAAGCAAACTGCTTACACATGGTGTGGTCTTCCTCCAGGGTGGCTGAGATTTGGGGGCTTGTGGAGATGGCACTGTCAGAAGTCTTCAACAGGCAGCTAGAACTCACCCCACAGGTCGAATCGCTTATGACAGGGGTGAACACAGTCATGGCTAAAAGAGATATTGTCCGCAAATGGAAATCTCTTCAGCCCCGCACTCCGGCCAAGTGGAGGCGAGGAATGGACTTATGTGCCAAAATGAAACAACCGATTTACTGAGCACTGGGCTGCCCACAGTGGCATACTAAGATATGGGGCAAGTAATGTAAGATATGCAATTGACGTAATGGAAACTAAATGAACTGTTTTAGAGGCAGTGAAAATTGGCAAGATTGGTTCATTAAAATAAAAATTGTGAGCAAATGCAAAGATGAGTATCAGATTCTTTATGCTGTTCTTAGGAGAAAACCATCAAACAAAGTTAAAAATTGACCCCACAATATGAGGGCCAAGTATCTAATGGATGTCTTGCTCCAGATGCATTCCTTCTCCATCGATAGCAGAATCTGAAAGTATCTAGAGAAAAACACAATCTATCCTTTCAAAGTGCAAAGACCGCGGTCGCCGTCAGTGCTTGGAGAGTTTTTTCTGCACAAAGCCAGAGCTGGGCGTTTAAGCCAAAGCCAATGGTCGGTGCCGATCATGGACCGAGGGCAGTGGTGGCTCGATGGTCTGCCGCTGGTAGTGGAAGGTGGCTATGTGGCCTTTTGTGGACGCCTGCGAGCTGTATCAAGGAGGGAAAGGATCTGTACTCACAGTCTATTGAGCTGCTGGAAGGTCTTCGATTTCCAGGTCGAGCTGGCGCTGTTCTCTAGCGAGTACGCCTCCTCCTCGTCTGCATTTGCTCTGGCATTGATGTTCTTGAAACTTTTCAGTACTGAAGTGGTCCACCGGTTCTTCGCAGCGTTGCAAGTAAGCTTGTTATGCTCTGACGAAAGGCAAAGGTTACTGACCTGATGAATATCATCTGTGGCTATTTTGAGTGGCACCGAAGACAATATCTAAAAGGCGTTCGTACATCACCCTTGTGACATGGTATGGAACCAGTTGTAAGTTCAGAGAAAGACCTCCCCAAAGGGCGAGGCTCCACGACAGACCGAGTTCGAGTCAGAGAATCTCCTGGATGCAGCTGGAGACATCAACCTGGAACGGAAGGAAAATGGGATATGCGATCAAAAACAATACTGGCGGTTAGAAGTTACCTCTGGAAACCGAAAAGAGTACCAACAACGGTCTTGAGCAGCAGCACTGGAGCACACGTCCGAACCAGACAGTGAAAAGAAAACAATCTAACATTGGAGTCAATGCAAATCCATATTACTAGCAAGAGGAGTCACTGAACATCACGACTCTAAAGACTTCTTCAAAGAAAAACAACTTGCACATATCTGGATCCAACACTAGATAGTGGGAGTATGCACAGCTTGTGGATCCACAGCCATACATGCCTCGAACAAACAGTTAACTTCTGATGGTTATCCATTTGATGTTCTATTTGAACTGGAGCATAAGACATACCATGTTTTAGTTTTGAGAAAAGTTCCAACAATCTGAAGACTGATGTGGATAAACATATGGACTCAGATAACAGGACAACAACCATCAGTGGAACAGATGGATTGGTCCTTGATTCATCTAGGGAGAAAAGGACGCTAAAAAGGAAAGCTAGCTTTGACAGGATAAAAAACCAAGGCAAAGTGATAACCATCTACCTAAAGAAATGTGATACAATTACTATCATCCTTCTGGGAAAAGGGTAGGCAAGAAAGAGGGATGAATAGTGTTTGCAGGTCAAAAAAAAGCGGGGTAACCGGATACTATATCCTTTTAAGAGGAAAATATTACATTCACAATGAATCCTTAAGAAGATTTTTTGGCTATAGGGCTTCAAACTGCTTGGATAAAGGTGAAAATATGGATGTAGTTAGGTTCAGGTTCATTGCAAGTTGAGAACAATAGGAATGATTGAAATGGGAATATGTGGGCTGGAGGGCTACAACTTTGACAATCAAGGCTAACCAATAGGTTCTAAATTCCACCTGACATTTTCATTGTTAGGGGTGTGAACGCCCCAATAAGGACACATCAAATACTGGACATACTAAGGTGTGGGGATAGATTTTGAAGTGCACTCCCTCCAAGAAACCCTTTGGGGACTAGGGGAATTTAAGAAGTAAAAGTTTTCTCAACAATTCCTGTTGTGACAATGGTGTTCTAATGCATTACAATGAGAAGCCGGAATCCTATAATACTCCCAAAAGGAAGCATTTCCTCTCTGAAGAATGAAGGAAAATAAAAAAATGAAAGGATGGGTACTTCATTGTTCATATCTAGGTCAACAGTTTGCCAGCGATATTTGCTTCAAGTTATGCCCCCACCTGGGAACAAGACAAGTTCACTGAGAAATTCCTATAACAATTAGCACATTTTGGGAAAGAGAGAGGACACCAGTGTTCTGATTAAACCAATGAGATCTACGTGAGCACAGATACTTAACAACGGCAAGTTACCACTTTGTTGTTTCTCTGTGCGCTAGGGACTGAGGGCTACATGCATAAAAATTGTAAATTGAGATTCCTAGGGGGTCACAAATCACTCTACCTCATTAATATTATTGAGGTAGACTGCAATTTTTGACCCCACAGGAATCGCAACAAGCATTGGCATAGCCAATAGGTCTTGCTTTTGGGACCTTATAATTATTTAGTTATGCAGCACAATATCCTTGGTGCAACAACATCAACTGTTGCATGGCTAAACACTTTTAAGCTCCCAAAGGCGTCTCGAGACCTATTGGCTATGCCAATGCTGGTTTCTATAGCAAGAACCATGTTGCTCAATGGCTAAATGAATGGTGCCAGTTGAAAGGCTGAGTGTCTCTCTTCTAATTGTTTTTTAGGAATGTGTGTTAGGGGCATCTGAAAAGCTGCATGACTTTTCGGTTCCTATTTAAATTTTTATATTGCCAACCTTGTGTATGTAACTAAACATATTTTTGTAAACATTATACCTACATACGTAAGGTTTGCAATTTAAAAATTTAAATAAGGACAGGACGAAAAAACAGGCTGCCTGTCAGATGCCCTGTAAAGCACATTCCTCAAAAACTATTAGAATAGAGACACAGAGCCTTTCAATGCGCACAAACGCACCTATATCGGTGAAGGTTTTAAGAAACAAACTGATACTTTTTCATTAGGTATAAACGTGACGTAGAATATAAAGACTGTAAAAGTTTAGCAAACAACAGAAAGACACTCTGCCTTACAACTTGCACAAAGTCACCAATAACATGTCTGTCTCTTGTTTGATAAACTCCTCTGCAAACGATCTGAGCCAACACTGCACAGAATCAACACACTCCAAGGGCTCAATCCTGAACCTTGTTTTCTCTTAAGTAGACATGCTTTCCATCGCTACCCCTATTCATGTAGACTGGTCTTTCGCTCTTCACCTATCACACTCTATTACTCTTGGCCAACCTAAGAGGGCTACCTCCTGGTTCTGTGACACTAAAATATTGACGTCAGTTCCCTCTGTGAATCAGCTTTGCTATCACTTCCAAGGCTAGACCCGAACCTAGATGTTGACAAGCTCACCTCCCAATGCCTCACAGTCCTTGCAGTCGAAATCAATAACGTCGGTCCTCTCCAAAGCAAAAAGAAAAGGCCCACTCCCTCAGCTCCTTGGTTCAACAAATCCCTCTATGAAGAAAGGAAGCACCTAAGATGCCTGGAGAAACAATGGAGGCAAGCGCCCTCCACTGATACTTTGGCCACGCTTCGTTCAGCAAGATCCAAGTACCACAAACACATCTTCCTTGGGAAAGCGTCGCACTTCAGAACCCTCCTTGACTCAGCAAAAAATAGACCCAAAAAACTATTCGATCTCATCAAGATCACCTTCCCTGTCCCCTCCCCTCTACCCTCCATTTATTTTGCCCTCCATGTTCTGTAAATGTTTCCCATTGAGACCTAGCTATTTGGCCAAAGCCCGATGGAGCTACCTGATAGCTATAGAGGAGATGGGTTTTGGGACTTCCCCCTCGACCGTCACCTACCCAGCCGGAATTTGGGCAGACTTTCCTTCGTCTTTCTGCCGTATCCCCCTCCCACCCATTTTCCCTTACCCCCTTTCCCTCTACACTTTACCTATCTCGTTTTCTATGCTCTTGTGATTGTTTGTCTAGCAACTGATGTAAATTGGAACTGATGTAATCTTGTAATTTTGTGGAACCTCATGTAAAGCACTCTGATAACTCCGGGTCTAGCCAGCGCTATATAAAACTCTTAAAATAAAATAAAATAAATAAATTCCCAACTGCTCTCCCCCAACCTCCAAGTTGGAGGATTCTACGAAGAAAGCAGAGGATTTCTCTATATTCTTTGACGAAAAAGTGAAATCACTTGTGTATCAGGTAGTTCATCCTACCCCTCCAGAGGAGCGCAAATTCTTAGCCATTTGGCAGAACTTTGACCCCCATCTCTTAAGATGCCCTCCTCAAGTGCATCCGCGTAACAAAGCCCTCCAACCATTCCCTCGACCCCACCCCTAGTGCCATTGCCATGGACTTCTATACCCATTCCCTTTCCTATTGGACCACTCTGGTCAACCTCTCCCTCTCTCAAAGCTCCCTTCCTGTCTACTTCAAAACTGGGCAGGTCACCCCTCTGCTCAAAAAACCCACTGCTGATGCAAATGACCAACAATTTCCACCCCATCACTAACCTACCCTTTCTTGCGAAGATCACAGAAAGATGTGTAGCGAAACAACTCTCTCGTCGTATCAAGGACAATAATCTTCTTGACAATTTTCAGTCAGGCTTCATCCAAAACTGCAGCACTGAAACAGCCTTGCTGCAAGTGATTGATGACGCGCCACGGATACTCGACTCGGGGGGTCTTGTATTCTAATCCTCCTTGACCTTTCTGCAGTCTTTGACCCTGTCAATCACAACACTCTCCTCAACACTCTTCAACAGAGTATGGGCATGGAGGGCACTGTGCTTAAATGGCTTGCTTCCTTCCTCTCTGATGGATCCCAAATGATCAAAATAGAGAACAGTCTTTCATCTCCTTTGTCGGTAGGTCAAGGTGTTCCTCAAGACTCCATACTTGCACCCACATTGTTCAACCTCTACTTAGAACCACTGGGAAATCTCCTAAGTAAATCCGGGATCCACTATCATCTCTATGCAGATGACATTCCAATCTACCTCAAGGTTGCCTCCAATCACGATCTCTCTATCCTAAGCTCTACTCTCGACTCCATTCAAAACTGGATGTCAACTCATCAACTGATTCTGAATCCCGCCAAAACTGAATTCCTCCTCCTCTCCTCCTCACTTTCTCCTCCCCGGGTTCAATCATGGATGGATCAGATGAATCTACTTAACAATAAACCCATAATTGTCAACAGCGCAAAATCCCTTGGTGTCATAATCGACAAAAAACTTAATCTAATCTCCCACATCAATTCTGTTGCAAAGTCTGCTCGATACCAACTGCGCCTTCTTTGGGGAATTTGTCGCTTCTTCTCGGAGCAAGACCTTAAAACCCTAGTCCAATCGCTGGTCCTCTCCAGACTGGACTACTGTAATTCTCTTCTTACTGGCCTCCCCAAATCCCACCTGTCCCCCCTTAAATCTGTTCTCCATTCAGCAGCTTGTTTCAGTTATCGGGCTAAAAGAAGCGACCACATCACACCCTTGTTATCCACCATTCGATGGCTTCCCATCGAGGCAAGATCTATCTACAAGACTGCCTGCATCACCCATAAAGCCTTGCACTCCTCCTCTCCTAGCTACCTGGCGAACAAACTGAAACTCTCTGGAGGCTCTAGACCATCACGTAATGCGGAAAATCTACTGCTTGAACCTCCGACTTTCAAGAAGGAAAGATCGATGGCCCAATCCTTTTCAGGCAACGCGGTGAAAATCTGGAACTCACTTCCGCCTCAGCTCCGGACCACCACCTCCTCCCAGGCCTTCAAAACTGACCTCAAAGTTCTCCTCCTTCAAAGACACTTACAAATATAATGATCGCCCTCTCTATTATCTGAAGGAGGACCTTCCATTATAGGAAATTGTATTCTCCATGACTATGGAAGTGCCTTCCCAGTGTGTTCTTGTGGTGTGAGTGGTGTTGAGTGGTCTGCCATTTTTTTTAAAGTATTATCTTTCTACCTGTGTCTGGTACTCTTTTGTAACATGCAAATGTAACCTTTCTCTTGTACCACACTGTTTGCTACCTCCTTCATTTTGTTTGCTTTAGATACTTGCACAAGTGCCACCATTGCCTACGTAACGTTTGTTCTTGAGCTTGAGTGTCTGCCATTTATTACAGTACTATACCTCTACTTATACTTTGTACGCCTTTGTAACTTGCACACGTCACTTTTTTTCCTCCTGGAATGTACCGATTGCTACCTATTGTATTTTATTTGCTCACAATTGTCACTTTTACCTCATGTAACTTAACGTTTGCTTCTGTAATTTGTTCACTTGTAATTTTCTCATCATGTATCCTTAACGTTCCTATTGCGAAGTGCTCTGACACCTTCGGGTAAAGTCTGCGCTATATAAAAACGCATAAATAAATAAATATTTCATTCTAGATCGCGTTTATACCTCAGGGGATGGGGACCAAATGTCTGCGACAGGCTTCAGTCTGTTACCATAGCAACCATGGGGGTGGGGATTATGCTCAGCGGTGCTCGAGTTGGATGGGCGGGAGAAACGGACGTTAGAGTGAGAGGGAAGAGAGCAAGGACAAAGGGAGAGGTTTCAGGAGGAGGGAGATGGGAAGCAAAAGAGGAGACGTGGGAGAGAGACTGAAGATCAGAAGAAAGATGAGGGGAAAATGGGGTTGGTTCCCGAGTGTGGCACATGGGAGATGGGGCAAGGGCGGTATTGAGTCTGCAACAAACCTTGCGTGTCACCATAACAACCCTTGTGGAAGCAGGGCTCTGGCCTGGTGGGCCAGGTGTGGGGGAAAAGGGGCAGAGGAAAAGAGGCGCTGGAGAAGGATGTAGGGTGGGAGAGAGAGAATAATAAAGGTGAAAAGAAGAGTTCAGAAGAAAATAGACGAGAGTGGCAGTGCTTGATGGGTGGGTGCAGCCGGTGGGTTACGGCGCTCCTTTTTTGGGGAACAGAACTTACTTTTAGTAAACGGACTCGGGGCAAGAGAGGGGGAAAGGCAGATAGAAGGGAGAATAAAGGTAGGAAAACAGTGACAAAGAATGGGAGCTTGGGTGAAACAAACCCTAGAAGAGTTAGCTAAGGAGGCAGGAAGTGTGGAGTGGGGAAAACGAGGCACGAGGCGGAATCCGGACTGAGCACCCACGGCCTTCCGTAGCATGGGCTTCCAAGGGACAGTTTGGGCTTGCTTTCTACAAATGAAGCAGCACACTATAGATGGGCTGAGAAGAGCTCAGCCAGGCAAATCATCTCCTGCCCTTAGACTCCTTAAACCAGCCGCTGATGACAGCAGCTTCTGGAGAACAGATGCATCACTTAAAGCTCCTCCCCTACCCGACCCCTTCCCCTATCTCAGAACCATTGAACTCTGGGTGTCAAAGAAACTCAACAAAAAGAAAACCTGGCTGTGGACATAATGCTATAAAACAGACGTAAATAAACCAGAGTTGTTCTGCTCTGAAGAAGCAGTGACCTAGTGACGGGGCATTAGAGCCCAGGAGAGCGCCAAACACCTTTACAAAACAGAAGCACCAACTCCAACCAGGAGAACATTGTGGAAGACGACAGACTAGTCCACTTACACAACCTGCAGCGAGAGAACGACTTGGCGACGTATCTACTCGGATGTCTACAACTGGCCACGGTGTGAGTAGGGTGACCAACTAACATGGGTGCAAATTCAGGACAGTGAGTGTAAAAATTCAGGACAAAGGATCAAAATTCCGGACAAAAATTCCGGACAGGAGTCCAAATTCAGGACAAAAGTTACCATTTACAGACACATCAGAAGAGGTTACGCAATAGTATACAAGTAAGTAAATAGACAACCACTTAAGTACAAGGGAAAAGAAGTTTATATTAGCTTGAGATAATTGTGCACTTCATGGTTTTTCAGTATGCGTGCCGCTTTGAATAAATGTGCAAGTCTTTTTGCGTTAACAAAACCCTTCCACCTTTCCAGTCTCCCAGGGAAATGCCCGATGCCCGGTCCGGACAGTCCAGCCTTGCTATAACCCTCCAATGGTGACCCTCCTCTTCACATAGACCCTGTCTCATGTGTATTTAATTAATTTTATAGTGCTACTCATCCCAAGTAAGAAGGACAGGGTGTCGGAGTGAGCTACATCACACACATATTATATAGAGACAATGGCTCATATAAATGTGAAAGTCAATCTATATGAAATGTACTTAAGATGATGGGGTTTACAAAGTGTAATCATCCTTTCATCCATCATTCAGTCTTTCACCATTCACTCTGTGCTTCCATCTGGGTGCCCATCCATATCGATATTCAACCATTTGCAAACCTATCCATCATCTATCCTTCCATTCATCCATCATTCCACTCATCTATCCCTCCATCCACCCTTTCACTCATCCATCCCTCCATCCATCCTTTCTCCTTATCCATCTGTACACTCATCCATCCACTCTTTCACTCATCCATCCAGCCATCTACCCTTTCAACCATCCAGCCATCCTTTCACTTACTCATTCATCCACCCAGTCACTCATCCTTGCACACATTCACCTTTTTACTCATCCATCCCTCAATTCATCCTTTCACCTTATCCATCTGTGCACTCATCCATCCACTCTTCCATCCAGCCATCTACCCGTTCACCCATCTAGCCATCCTTTCACTTACTCATTCATCCACCCAGTCACTCATCTATCCACCCATTCACCCTTTCAGTCATCCATCCTCCCTTTCTCTCTCCATCCCTCTTTCATTTAGCCATCCATCCTTCCATCAGCATGGGGCCCTGAAAGATCACAGGCCAGGGGCATACTACCTCCTCTGCCCTCCCATTGTGATGGCCCTTCACATTAGAACATGGAAAGGGCTTTAATCTGCCTCAAGGGAGATCCCACACACAGCTTCTCTTTCTTATCCACTGACAGGGAAACAGCTCTTCAGAAGCTCCCACCCTCCTTACACCTATCTTTTGCTCCCGTATGCTATCAGTAGGGACTCCTGTGAGAGGCAGGGGTCTTTGCAGACCCAGGTTCATCTATGGTAATGCACGAGTCAGGGAGTGTGGGGTTTAAAGCCTGGAGGCTGTATAGCAAGCCCTCTCGGTCTACTCTTTGTCCCCCTCCATGTCTGTACATAGTGGCAATTATTCATACGCCAAACCCATTAAGTTAAGGAATGTCAAAGGTGCAGTCAGAATAGACTAAAATATTAAATATGACGGACAAACATATGCATCTTTGGTCAATTTGAAACTCCTGAAAAAGACTCTGAGGTGGGTTTCGGGCTGGACTGAAATGAAGGGTGGCTTACTGGTAGCCTTTCTATTTTAGCTCTGCTCCCGGGTTGGTCACATCATGGGGTTATTTGCTGCAAGGCTTGTCATCAAGCTTCATCACCCTTAGGTCTACCTGGGATCAGGCATCAGTATATCCACTCCCGCACATGACCTTTATTAGTTGTACAAGTATGTTGAAAAGTAAAGAATTTGATCAAACTGTATGTGACGTTACCCGTCGCTCTGAACAGAGGTGCAGTTGCCTCAGTGGGTACCACAGCTTCCAGGAAGGCCCATGCAAGTGCGACTTGTTTATCGGTTTTGTTTCCAGCCAATAAAACAATCCATGCTGGGATTTTGATGCACGGTGGGGGGGGGCTAGTTCTTCCAGAAATCGTCCGGGAGTGTAGAAGAAGGGGCGGGAAAAACAACAAAGCCTCGTTAACGTGTAATTGGTCTTTTAAAGACCTGTGAAGTGCTGGGGTGTTGCTATGCGCGTGCTCAGAGCAGTGCGAGCCGCCCTATCAGAGCTGGGGGTTCTGGCAGGGGAACAATGATGTTCCCCAAGCCAATGACCAAAATTACGGACAAAAGGTGTCCGTAAAATGGATTCTCACGGACAACGGACGGGAGGTCCAAATTACGGACGGTCCGTGAAATTTACAGACAAATTGGTCACCCTAGGTGTGAGTGCTAACACTTCGACATTGTGTGCAAAAAATGCCGAATGGTGTAAAATGTAGGAACATTTTGAACAGGTAATGAATGCCTTTAACTTAAAAAAAAAATGTATGATTTCGAACTCAGAGGTCCAACATAAAAAATACAAAAAGATCTGCAAAACCAGATCACACAATTGATAATGTACAAAATAAAATACATGCTAGAAACGGTCAGTATAGAGAACTCACAGGTGATTATATACAAAATAAAGTACATGACAGAAACAATCAATGTACAAACACACTCGACATATATAACAAGCATCTGGATCTGTTGATAAAGTTGTTCTTAAATTGGACAAACAACAGTTATGCATTTCATTTTTACTCCAATTAAAAGGCTAAACATTATTTTTTAAGTCCTAGTAAAATCTGTAGATTGGACCTGTAAGAAGAACACCTAGACTTTTGATTCCACTGTGGAATTGGAACTGGGGCACGCTGACTTCAGAAAACTCCTCTTCCTTCATCACCCGGTCTCTGAGGGCCATAGAAAAAGAAGGAACAGAGAAGGCACCCAGCATTTGCATGACCTTTGGAAGCCTGGCAGTGCATCAATTAATTGTGGGCCCAAATTAATTCTGCTAAATCCTTATGGGATTGGGTTCGCAAGCAAATTGCTTGTATGCACATGCCTAGTATCAGGTTTGGCTTGTTCTTCCATATATTTGTGTGATACTGCTCTGCTGGATTCTTGGAGGCCTCTTTCTCTGTTGGAACTACGTCAGAATGTGTACATTGGTGGCACACTGCACTGAAGTACTCCTGGTCACTGGATTATTGATTAGCAGCTCTAGATATGCACCTCTGGCAAACCTGCAGGGCACATTAATGTTGTATTGCGCAGTAATCTCGGGAGACACTAACTTCTGGGCTTTCACGTAGCAGCGGTGACACAAAAATTCATTTCTTTAGTCAATTACAGTTAGTGTTTGCAATGTAACAGCTTGATGTGGCATTTTCCGCCTCAAAACGAGCATGTAGGAAGATCTTAAAGTACAGTTGGTTGCGTCAATAACTTAATAAATATTATAACTGCAGAAGATATATTTCTTGTCCTTATATTCACTTTTCATGCTCGCTGCAACGCTCTTTCTTACAATCTTCATTCATGGAACTGAACTCGGTTGCGTTGCACTGCAGTAATCTACCGATCAGTATGTGTATCCGGCTGCTGAATTCTAACTGTTTCCATCTTCGGTGGGTTCGCAGGCGACTACGGCGCAGAATGAACCTGTGGAACAGTTTCCTGCGGTGGGAATCTTATTCAGCGTAGAATCAGAAGCCACGCGGGCAAACAAGCGTGCAGAATATTTATCTTTTCATTGCACAGCAGCGGCTGCAAATCAGCGCCACCCGTGAGGTTATGGCGGAGGTGGGAGAGCTCATTAACATGTCAGTCATTCATTGTGTGAGCAGCTCCCAGCGCCTGAGGAAAAGGTGGGGGAGGCAAAGTCAATCGGTGAGAGGAGTAAAGAGAGAAAGGAGGTGAGTTTATTAGAACCCCTGAAGGACTTATTCAACAAGTCGTCATGAGATTAGGAGTGCAGACCACTGTTAAGCACTGGGTTTCATTCCCCGGTCTTTACTCATCAACACTCATCCTGACTGTTTAATGTGCACATTCGCCAGGGTTCCTGAGAAAAACAAGCATTAGCTGCAAGACCGTGAAAGTAACCTGGCCATGAAAGTGAAAGAGATCGCGAGAACGTGCTCTGTGGTGGGGGAGGGGCATTGGGAGAGCAAGCAAGAGGAAAGCCAGATGGCGCCTGATCGCACGCTGTAAGGGTGCCGCGAGGAAAGCCACATGGCAGCGTTCCCGCAAGCGTACCCGCAAAGCTTTAGGCCACAAGCAAAAGCTTGTGGTCGGATTTCTAAAGCCCACTCACTTAATGTCTAGCCAGACCAGCGCATGCGCTGGCTTAGGCGAGCCCTAAAAATCACTGAGGTCAGCAGACAACCATGTCTGTGTTTGCTTTTAAATAAAGCAATCTTTTTTTTGTAAAGCAGCACGTTTTCCTAAAGGAAAACGAGATGCTTTCAAAAAGTAAAATGAAAAGTTTTATTGTTATTTTTTAAGACCAGGCAGTGGTCTGTGGGACCCCTGCCTCCATTTAAAAATGCTTTTATAACCATTCACAAAGGGGAAGGGGTACCTTGGGGACCCCTTCCTGTTTGCAAAAGGGTTACCACCTACTTGAAGTAGGTGGTTATATGCAAATGTTTTGTTACCGTATTCACGCCCTAAACACACCCCTTCCAAATACCGAATCGCAAACCTATTTTGCAATTCGGTACCCGGTTACCCAATCACAAATTGGGGTTTGCTGCATCTGAAAAACATTTTTCGCAAACGGGTCAAATCAGCAAATCGGCCCGTTTGCGAATGCAAAAATGCTTAATACATGTGCCCCTGAATCATTTCCTGCCAGAAAAAGTGTGACTTTCAGTGGAATGGTGGTGAGAAAAGACAAAAGTTGAAAACATCGAAAATAACAATATGCCTTTTTTAGAGGTTTCTGTATTAAAGTTAAAAGGTACGCAAATCAGAGATTCTGAAAATCATATAATCCTATGCAATGCCGAAGGTTCCTTTCACTTCTCAGATGTCTGTCAGAGTTTGACAGATGTCACTGAGACACCAAAGCTATTTTAATTCACAGAATATGGTTAGGTGATGATAAAAGGTTATGAATCACCCCACACCAGAAAGAAAAAACTGTTTCTTGAAGTTGCAAGTGCCACAAGTGCAATGTTTTCAATTAATAAGGGCAAATATCCTTCACATACTTATTGAGGCTGGCACAACTTTAGGTACTGTCATCAAAGTGGTGGTCTTCCTATGTGATATAATGCACGAAATGCATTGGGTTTTTTACAAATAAACACTGCCCTGAACGAAGAATGTTTTACTCGTGTTTTTACCAAGAGGTCCGGATGGACACGGTGACAACATAAGAAACCTAGAAAATGACTTTAACATCCCGTTTGAGGAAATATGCAAATAAATGAAATTAGTATGAATGGATAATGTGATAAGGATGAGAAGATGTAAAAAATGATGGTGTAACTGTTGGATAAATTGCCAGAAGAGGCTTGGAAATGCTGTGCGACGGATGGGTGCGAAAAAGCGCTTCAAAATGGTGTCATGTTCACTAAAGTGTGTTTGGGCATCACACTTAAGAAGTCTGCACGCAAAAAGATGGAAATGAAAAAAGTTTTGGATTATTATGAGGAAAGTGTGAAATATAGGAGTGCATCCCGTCCCCCATGATTGCTGCTTCCTATGTGATAGGAATGTAGGAGACTGTACAGTATAGTAAGTACTAAATGATGCTCTTAGAAAGAGGGGTTTACAGAAGACCTTGACTTTCGAAATAACCTTTTTGATCACTGTTGACTCCTTAAAAAACACAACTGTCTCCTTGATAACTAGATCCAAAGCTCAAACAGAGGTACTAACAACAATGATCATCTAGTGTCCTTTAAAGACTGTATAAAGGATATATGAAGAAACCATATGGTGTCCCGATATCATCATCATCAAAATATCTTTATTCGATTCAGGGAATCATAAAAGAGACAAGTCATAAAATGTTCAAACACTTCCAGCTTAAGATATGTTCACAGTTATAGGTTGCCAGTTTATGCAATATTACATTTGTGCGTAAATACAATACAAATTTAAAAAAGCAATCCAATCAGTGCAAGAGAGAACACATTCCTAAAATCCATTATAATAATATTCACAGGAGCAAATGACTGATTTATAGGGAATATCATTTGTGCAAATACGCAAGATCCGGACTAAAATGCAATCGTCATAGAGACAAAAAATACAATTCAGAATATAAGATGCAATACCTTAAACTAAAATATGTTCCCAAAAAATTACTAAGCGTACATTTAATATTAAAATATACATACTATATACAATAAAAATGTACAACTAAAAGAAGGTGCTATCTTGATGTTTTTAAATCTATTATTACAATAAAAGTCCTATTTAAAATTTCAGACCCTTCTTCATTGTAATGTAATTAGCAGCCAATAAGAATCTCGAGACTCCAAAAACAACAAGCTGGGTATTATCAGTTTTTAAAATGCGCAACTTTTCCATGTATCTTCTCACACCCAGCTTCCTTCCTAGCGATGCAATACATTTCTATCTAGCTTTCATGTAAATAGGACAGAATAGAAGAACATGAGCTATGCTTTCCTTTGTAGAAAGCTGGCACATTGTACACTTAATATCTTCCTCCCCATTGCAAGGAATTCCCCACCTGGCTGTAAAAGATCTCACTAAAAGAGTCCCGTACCTTCATTTTAAGTGCAATATTTTTGCAAGTTGAGGTTCTATTTGATCAAGGAAAACCTCAAAACAAGGGACGGGTTTAACCATCGGGTAGTCATTTGTAAGTGGGCCAGCACTACTATTCAATGCTACGTTTAATACAGCCTGGCTCCAATAAATCCTTTTAAGTTCCTTTTTTGAACTGAGAGTCAATTTTTCTGGATGGAGCCAGAACTCGCTGAGCCCCAGATCTATTAACCACCTACATACGTTAACCAGCCAAGGGAAGGATACATGTGCATCTAGTGCAATTAATTATTTTAGTGCCTATCTGTAAATAAAAAGTTCTTCAGTAGCCCATAACCTGATCCAATATAATAGGGTCATCAAAACTGCTCTGTACTCAATGAGTTTTAGCCCTAGATCATATATGTACGGAATCATCTGGGTATTTTAGGGCAAGGGGATCAGTGCTTGTAAGAACCTATTTCCCCCGTAGTAATTGAGGTAATTTGCTCTCCGCCCCACAATTCAGACCCATAAAGGGTGGCAGTTTGGGCGTTTGATTAATATACCTCCAGTGCCGGAGTAATAGATTTAGTGTAAGTGGCATGGAGTTTTTTCAGCATGGGCATAGTTCTGCGTTAAAATCATTCCCGATTTCCTAATATGGCGACGCCAAGAAAGCGTAGAGTCTAGGGTTACTCCTAGATAAACAAAATTATCAACCCGCTCTATTGCTGCACCGTTTAGTGTGATATTGTTTTTAAAACGTTTATGTGGCCTGATGTACATATTTAGTTTTTGAAGGTTTTATTTCCAGGCCCTTTTTCTATACAGTACTCATCCAGCTTGTTAAAGAGATTCTGAAGCCCCCTGGGACTTTGCGAAAAGAAAATAGTATCATCCGCAAAAGTAAGGGCACACACGTGGGAACCACCTAGCTTGGGCAAATCATGGTTTGAATTCAATAAGGAGTCTACCATATCATTGATGTAAAGGAGGTACAGGGTTGGCGCCAGGACACACCCGCGCTCAAACCTCTCCTCACCCGGATCTCCTCAGTTAATTCCCCACCTAGACCCCAATGGACTTTTGCATAGTTATTGTTGTGGAGTCTTATCAATTGCACCAGGATGTTTTTGGGGACACCTTGTTTTATTAGATTTACCAACAGCAGGTCTCTTGGAACTAGTTCAAATGCGACCTTAAAATCAATAAAGGCCACATACAAACTACCCGATCTTAATTTAGTATATTTCCAGGCGATGGTTAACAACCTGAACACCTGATCTATGGTGCTGATTCTTTTTCTGAACCCAGCCTGGTAAGGGGATTGTATGTCATTCTCTTTTAACCAGTCATTTAACCTTTCCAGGAGCTGCTTAGCATATATTTTATGGGTAATGTCTATCAGGCTGATCGGCCTTTAGTTGGCGGGGTTGTCTCTACAACCCTTCTTGTGTATAGGGACAATCACCGCCCCCTTCCATGAAGCACTACTTATTGCATACACAGTAGATTCATGTACAGTGCCCATACATCTGGGTCATGTCTAAAAAGGTCCCCCGGACGTTGTCGGGCCCTGGAGCTTTCAATACCTTAATTGATACTATAGCCTGCTTGGTTTCTGTGATAGCAAAAAATAGTGGAGCAAGATCATTGGATTTTAACAGCTCACTAATTATACCTGGGTTCTGGCTTAATATTGGTTCCTCAGGTGCATATAAAAGTGCAAAATGTTTAAACCAGGTGGTAGGAGCCAAATAATAGTCCTGGGAAGGCTTACTAGATTAAGTACCATTTGCAATGATCCGCCATAATAGTGAGTGGTCTCTTGCCATTGCTGCGGCAAGCAAATCTTCCCAGCCTGCATCCTCCCATCGTTTGCACTCTAACCTTTAGATCCTGCTATAATTATTACTTGCTTGCCTAATTGAAGCTGGTTCTTTGGAACGCAAAGTTTTAATTAAAACCTTTTTGGCAGTTCTACACGCTTCGTTAAACCAGGGGTTAGCTAGTTTCAACTTGTTCTTGGGAAAAGGTTTCCCCATTGTTGCTCCAGTGAGGAAGGGTTCAATTTTTTCCACTAACATAGAGTGGATTTGAGTGATTAAAATAGGGTTTGAATCATCATTAGAAAAAAAAGGACTAAAAGATCGCTAAAGATATTAGAAATAGAAGTCAACGGTTCAATTTTCCCTAGAATTGTCAGCCATCTAAAAGCCCTCCTATTATTACACAGCATAGGCTGTGGTACCTGCATGCCTAGGCAATTCTGAGGCTGGAAGTGTTTGGCTTCTAACGATAAGCACAGAGGGAAGTGATCACTTTACTTCCTTTCCTCTACTCTAAAATCAATCACATACCCCCAAAGTGTAGCGCTTATCATAATAGTGATAGCGCTTGGCCCCTTGTGAAGGTATTTGTTCGCTCAATATCAGATGGGCACCTACCACTACACGCCTGTAAACCTTTTTCTATGGTAAAATTAAAAATCTGGAGGGCTGAGGCAGTACACCTTGCTAATTTATCAGAACTTAACTGCTGGATACCTAATGCTTGATCTTCTTCCTCAGTTATTGTTACCATGCCCCGTAGGGGTTCATAGCAACAGTTAAAATCACCGCCAATTAGAATAGGACCATCGTTGGTAGCAGAATCGATAATCCAAATTAACTGGGTAATTAGCGGAGTTTTCTTAGCAGGGCCACGTGGTCCTATATATATATTAAAAAGTAGAAGAGTAGATTTATTGGGGAATTTAAAAAATAATCCCTGAATATCACGTGAACCTGTCCATACTTCATCTATTTCTACATCTATTTGGTTCCTAATCCAAATTAAGAGCCCACCAGAAGGTCTACCTTTGTTAAGGTGCGTTGCTGAAATGCTGGCTGTTCGATAACCCACTTTAAATAATGATTCCAAGATCCACGTCTCTTGAAAGAGACATATATCAAATGTATCTATATATTTTTGCCAGTCCGGTTCCAGTAGTTTTTTTGTTAGGTCGGCTATATTCCAAGACAAAATGTTAAAACTCCTTATTATAGGGGCGCTATCACTTGCTATAATCTGCTCGCTTTCCATAGGGGTATTCGGATTAACAGAAAAATCATCAATCCGTCCTCCTGTAAGGTCCTCATAAACATTTTCTTCAATGGGGATTATTTCCCCTAGGGTCCCTACATAATTACACTGGTCCCCATAATTTAGCAATGTTGGGTTAACAGACTCAGTCAATCCACTAATTCAAGATCGCTTTGCAAATTCAGAGTAATCGCTAAATTAGTTGGAATAACCTCTGTCACCATGATATTCGTCCTGGGGCCAGGATTAAACACTGATGTTTTATTTTGTCTGATCCCCATCTTTGAATCAAAAAATACATGGGTTCTCAAATTAAAGGCTATCAAATTCTCAGCTATTACCCTCGAATGAAAAATTACCCTAATGTCATCTAGGTCCCCTCCTTCTTGCCGCTGCCGTTCAACATTTTTAATATCAGATTTGATTATAGAAAGGCAGTGGTGCTTAGTCCTTATCCAATGTATAACCTTGTTAGCCAAGGAATCCAAATCCTCCTTAGTTCCCGGCTTCAATCTTGGGGTGTTCGTAAGAAAGACATGGGATTGGATCGGTCCCTCATACAAAGTATATGGAGGTCCCCAATTTGAGTCTTGTTGGGGCAACTCCAGGTATACATCTTTTCTCTGATAGTTCGCCCATTCACGTACACTCCCACGTGAACTAGCAGGTGGCAAGCTATCAGTTGCCACTTTTCTCTGGTAGTTCACCTGTTCACGTGCACACACACGTGAACTAGCAGGTGGTAAACTATCGGGGGCCTTCTCATATGGGGAGGAATTTGTTCTCGTCTATATAGGCTACGCCGTTCCTGTCGGGCTGATGCTTGGAATCCTGGGTTTTGTTGACAACCACTTCCATGGTCATCACTATGGAGCCCATAAGTGCTGCAGGGCTGAGGGTTAGCTGGACCTGTTGTTTAATAAGAACACTCAACCGATTTAATAGCATTATTTTCTGAACTTAGCTCTCGTGGGTTAATACCATTGGGAATAGGAGTGCTGCCCCTCTCACTTATCAGTATGTTGTTAGTAAGCATTTCTATAATTTTTTTAAACACACTGACCTCCTCCTCAACCTTAGTTAGTGTAAGGGTCAGTGCAATTATCAAACTGTGTGTTTCAGTAATATAAGGGTGCGGAGGGAAATGCAATACAGGAGGGTTACTTAAACTCCCATTAGATGTTTGTCCACCCACCTGGTAATGCTCTGGGCAGGTTTCTAGATTTTCAGCTAAAACAGAATATCTATTGGAACATTCAATAGTTACAATTTCATCTTTGATGTCAATATCTGTGGGCTATTTATGTGCTGGTTCTTTGTTTGAAACATCAGGGTTACTGGTTGGAGTCAGTACCTTTTGCAACGGTAAAGCTGGTGCTGCCGGGACAGAGGCTTTTCCCACTGCCTGATGAACTATAACTACATTGCTAGCAACTTCCCCGCTTGGAGATTTATTCTTCTTGCTATAGTAAGATGAAATTTTATTTCTGCCTCTAGTCATAGGCTCCTTGCCATCAGCTAACATATTCTCAACCTCTTCAATGAGATTGTCAATGTCTGCCAATGTACAATTATCAGCTGCGGATTTAGGGGGTTTCCGGGTCCTTGGGATTTTTTCCCTACCAGTAGTTATTTCTGCAGCTTTTCTTTTCCACATCTCTAATGTTCTTCCAAAGGGGAAAATTCTATCTGAGGTGGCAGTACAAGAGTGTCAATCGAACAAAACCCACAGCCGCTTTTTGCTAAAGTATCTACTGTGACCCAGGACACCCAACCAGGAGTGATTAGGACATTAGCAATGTCAATACCAATTAGGATATTACACTTGATAAATGTGCAAAAGTAACTATGTAAAACTATTATAACTTCTCAGCACATATCCTCAGAGTAGAAGACCTACTGTATAGCTATAGAGGTCTCCACCTATCCCAAAATGGAACACACAGCCTGTAATAATAGATTTCAAGATACAAGGAATTTATTACAATAAACTAAATCCCAGATGGCAGTAACCACAAGCTATATTAGATCAGTTCTCTTACTGGTCGAAAAAATTCAAAAGAAATGTCAAGAAAAGACCGGGAACTAAACTTTCAAGGGGGTGGTCCGGCCCAGTCCAGTCTTATTCAGTCTTAGACAGGCGCGGACGGGCCAGCCCGCGTGCCTCCCGCGCTGCAGGAGTGCTCTTGTGCTTTTAAGGCGCCTCCTGGCGCTCCGGCGATGACGTGCTGTGAGGCGCCAAGGAGGTCAGTAGAGCACACTGGGCAATGAAGTCCCTCTATGTGCGGCACAGTTCCAGATGCAATTCAGCGTTGCAGCCCTCCCAGGGGCTAAATCCAGCAATAGCGAGGGCAATGACGGCAGCCAGTAGGTCAGCTCACGGGCCGGTGACAGCTTTTAGTTGTGCGAGGCGTAGCCATGCAGGCGGGCAGCTCTGTGCTACAGACCCGTTGCCGTTCTGGCTCGCATCTTAGCCACGTCCCATGGGGGTTGGATGTACTATTACTGCGAGGGGTTCCAACAGGATTTTTCTTTGCAGTATTTCGCGGCCAGCATCAGACGGAGCTGGGGGCTGGGGCTCGGCTTGCTGGCTATAGTGGTTGATGGGCGCGGGCAGGACACACAAGCCTCCCATCCACCGTAAGTGAGGCCCTTCGGCTTCAAGCATATAATTTTATCTAACTTTCACTTGGATTTTCACTCGGTCCTGGATTTGCCCCCAAAATCCTCCGTACCTGTATATTTAAACCCTTTTGTTTTTCTTTTTGTTTCACCTCTTCCTTTTCGTTGCGTTTTTTCCCCCCAGACTCACGTGCACATGACTGCCCCTCACAAAATCCAAACACTTACTGCAACTGCAACATCCACTTATAGAACAGAGCTTCATGCTTTTGGTTCAAGCTCTTCAGTTCCTCAGAGAATGCAGGGGTGGCCTTTTCCAGGAGGTTTCGGAGTGTTTCCTGCATTTGACAAAATACAAACCTATTTGAGACAGCAGCTTAGAGAAAGAACCAAAGTAAAGGTGAGGTTAGGGGATGCATTTAATGCTTACATCTTTTTACTGGCAAACTTCAAGAACAGGAAATCTGAATTAACCATTTTGTTATCAAGGTAAATCTGTGGGTAACTAATGATCAATATCAGAAGGGGAAAGTGTAGAGATAGAAGATGGATTTAAACAGAATTAACTAACCCCTCGTTGACCTTACTCTGCAGGGGAATACCCCAAGTCTCCTCCATGCCAGGAACTGGCCCCAACTCGAGGCTCAATCAAAGCATCCAAGCCCCCAAAACAAAGCTGCATTAATTGTTTAAAAGGCCCGGGCATTCAAGGAAGGCCTTTGCTGATTAAACCTGAGAGAACAGAAATTTCTTCCCCTCCCTCTCCACTAAGACTAACCGGGATGCCCATAGCAGCTGCAAATTACCTTGTCATTAGTTCTTGCTTGATTGCCACCAAGGCTCTTTTTCTGGCAATCCTATCCGGATTTCAGATCTGGGAAAAATAAAAACCACATCCTCCAGCAAAACGGTTTGCTTCCAAAGTGTCTCCTGTATGAGGCTGTCTCTGAGATCCTCTGTGTGCATGGTCTCAGTGGCTTAGGGGAGAGCCTGCATGCTTTCCTCACTAGCTCAGCCATCTGCTCTCA
The DNA here is from genome assembly GCF_964263255.1 of Lissotriton vulgaris. Taxonomy (NCBI): domain Eukaryota; kingdom Metazoa; phylum Chordata; class Amphibia; order Caudata; family Salamandridae; genus Lissotriton; species Lissotriton vulgaris. The sequence goes on from NC_141687.1 coordinate 389,348,882, forward strand.
TGCCAGACCCAAAAGATGATCCAAAATGTATTTCAATTCCCAGGAAGGATTAGTTACTTACCTGTAATCCTAGTTCTCTTCCAGGGGTATCCTCATCAAAGTCATAAGCACTAGAATATTCCTGCCCATGCGCGTGACCCCGGAAACCCAATTATATATGTGAAAACATATATGCATCTCCATATATATATATACATACACAAGAGTGGAGTATTGCTGTAAGGACTCCCCCGTTTATAATAAACAATACATTTAAAACAGTGAAAACAATAGGAAAGCATGTTTGAAAACCTTTTTAATGCTTAGCACAACTCCTCATATAGGACTGAAAGCATTGACAGCTCCCAGGCTGCATTTCAGAAAACAGCATAGAAAAGCTGAAAAGCTAACCCATAGCAACATAGAAAATAAACTGACACTGTGCCTTTAAGGCAGCCATGACCCCTAGCTTCCCATCATGCCTCAGGGGTGACAGTTAGGTCAGTTGTTCTTTGTGGTGACTCAAAAGCCAGGGTACAAAGAGTTCACATTACTTTAACATAAGGTTCCTTTGTCCGGGGAGGCAGGAGGGTTGCTTATGACTTTGATGAGGATACCCCTGGAAGAGAACTAGGATTACAGGTAAGTAACTAATCCTTCTCTTCCAGGGGATCCTCATCAATAGTCATAAGCACTAGAATAGAATAGCAAGCCTCACCTCTTCCACCTGCGGGCAAAGGAAAGAAAGGGAATTAAGAATCAAGCTCAGATAACTAAACTTGAAAACACAGATATCTTACTATCTGAACAGATTCCTCAAGGAGGCTTGGCCTACTTGGTTATCCGCCCTGGAATCGGATTCAAGACAATAATGCCTTGTGAAAGTGTGTACCGATCTCCAGGTTGCTGCCTTGCAAATCTCTGCCATTGGAACATCATGCAAGAAAGCTACTGTAGCTGCTTTCCCCCTAGCGGAATGAGCTTTAGGAGACAACAATAGGGGTTTGTTTGCCAACTGGTAGGCCAATTTAATACAGGACACTATCATCTTGAAATGGATCATTAGGAAGCTGGAAAGCCTGTATTTAAAAACAATTGGTCTGATTTCCTTATGACCTTCATTCCCTCCAAATAGAACTTGAGCACTCTTTTAAGATCTAAAGAGTGGAGTGACCTCTCCGCAGGAGTATTAGGATTGGGAAAGAAGGAAGGTAGAGAGATTGTCTGTTTAACATGAAAATCAGACACAACCTTTGGCTAAAACGCAGGATGAGTCCTTAACACCACCCTGTTATGGTGAAACACAGTATATGGCTCTTTGGCACACATTGCTTGGATCTCGCTTACTCTGCGCGCTGATGTTATTGCCACTAGGAAAGTGGTCTTCCATGTCAAGTGCTGCAACGAGGCCTTATGGAAGGGCTCAAAGGGGGGACCCATCAATCTGGAAAGGACTAAATTCAACTCCCAAGGAGGAGAAGGAGGCCGGACAGGGGGATATACCTTCTTCAAACCCTGTAGGAAATCCTTAACCACCTGCAGTTGAAAAAAGGAAGGTTGGTTGGGTGACTTTCTGTAGGCCGTAATGGCCGCCAAGTGCACCCTAATCGTTGAATACTTTAATCCTGCCATGGCCCCGTTGTAGGATTAAAATGATTACATGCACACCACAAGTAGAATCCCTTTCACTTAAAAGCATAAGACGCCCTCGTGGAAGGTCTCTTTGCCTCCTTTAAGATGGGTATACAGTCCTGCGGTAGATTCAAGTGTCCATATTGCATGACCTCAGGAGCCATGCTGCCAAGTTCAGCGAGGGAAGGCTGGGATGGAGAATCTTCCCGTCCATCTTGGTTAGAAGATCCGATCTGTAAGGCAGCCTCCTGTGGGGGAGTACCGACATCTGCAATAGGTCTGGGTACAACCACTGACGAGGCCAGTCTGGAGCTATCAAGATCATCGCCATATTGGATCAGATGAGCTTGGACACCACCTTCGGAATTAGAGGTAGGGGGAGAAGGAGTATGCAAATATTCGAGACTAATCCATCAAAAGCGCATTCCCCCTCGTCCCTGGACAGTAGAACCTGGACGCGAAGGCGTGTCACTTTCTGTGTTGGTCATGCAAATATTCCAGACTAATCCATCACAAGCGCATTCCCCCTCGTCCGTGGACGGTAGAACCTGGACGCGAAGGCGTGGCATTTTCTGTTTTGGTCATCTGCAAACCTATCTATTGAAGGTTGACCCAAATGATGGAAAATATCCACCACCACCTCGTCGTTTAGCACCCAGTCTGGCTGATCTTCGAAGTGCTGACTTAGTGCGTCAGCTCGCACGTTTTGCTCCCCTGGAAAGTGCACAACCGTGATGGTGAGGCCTCGGGCAAGAAGCCAGTGCCAAATCGCTTGAGCTTCCAAGGAGAGTGGGCGAGAGCGTGTACCACCCTGTTTGTTGAGCTAATACATGGTGGACGTGTTGTCTGTTTGAATCAGGATCTAGTTGGATTTGATTGAGGGCTGAAAAGCTTTTAGAGCTAGATGGACTGCTTGCAGCTCTAGCATGTTTATTTGATAGGACTACTCCTTGCTGGACCACCGGCCCTGCACCTGTAGGCAATCCATGTGTGCCCCCCCATCCTTGCAGAGATGCATCCGTGATCAAGGACTGTGTCGGGACTGGTTGATGGAAGGGGACTCCCACCAAGAGGTTCTTCGGATGAGTTCACCATAGAATGGACAACTTTGCTGCTTGAGAGAGCACAATCTGATCTTCCCAGTGACCTGATGCTTGGTCCCACTTGTCCTCTAGATCCTGTTGCAAAGATGGGAATGAGGAATATGCAAGAAGCCAACGATCCTAGTAGAGATGCCACTTGCCGGACTGTTGGTTGAGCTGCCTGGAGAAGAGCATCGCATTTCTGCTGCATTGAAAACAGTCTCTCCTCCGAAGGAAACAATCTTATTATGTTTGCATCCAGAGTGGAGCCCAAATATTGGATCGTCTGAGTAGGCCGGTGAACTGAATTTTCCATGTTCAGTCCCAATCGGCGGAGCAGATTCAAACAAACTTAAAAATCGTTCTTTACTTTTCGAGGGGATGGCCCTTTCAACAGCCAATCGTCTAAGTAAGGGTAAACAAACAGACCCTTTCGGTGCAGAGCCGAAGCCACCACTGCCATGCACTTGGTAAAGACTCGTGGAGCAGATTTCAGTCCGAAGGGCAAGACCTTGAACTGGTATATGTGGAAGTACGCATCTTGAAGGTCCATCAAACGCATCCAATCTCCTTCTTGCAGATGTGGAAATATTTGATGAAGCGTCAACATGCAAAACTTCTCCTTCAAGATGACTTTGTTCAGCAACCGAAGATCCAGGATAGGTCTGAATTTGTGCTCTTGATCTCTTTTTGGCACAAGGAAGTACCAGGAATAAACTCCCTTCCCTCGCTGAGCAGGAGGAACCTCTTCTATAGCCTTTTTTTCGCAGAAGGGTTACCACTTCTTGTCGAAGCAACTTTAGGTATTGAGGACGAGATCTTTTTGGGGGAATGTCCTTTGGAGGCACACAAAAACGTAGTGCGTATCCATTGTGCAGTATCCAGAGCACCCACCGATCTTTTGTTATGTTGCACCACTCTCTTAGATGATGGGAAACACTTCCTCCCAACGGTGTCAGAGGGAGCTCTTGCTCATTGCTTCCCTGCTGCTCTGGCCGTGCTGGAGGGCTGCTGCTGATGACCTCCTCTACCTCGGTTTGACTTCCGGCCTTGGAACTGCGACTTGCCTTGGTTTTTGTTTTGAGACTACTTAGGGGTTTGAACCCTATGTTAGTAGACATTGCGCTGGTTGGGTCTGTATCTCAGCTTGAACTCTTTTTTCTTTTACAATCCCACAGCCTTGAGAGTGTCTAACTCGGCTTTCATCCTAGCCATCTCCTCATCAGTGTGGGAGCCAAACAGGGAGGAGCCAGAAAAAGGTAAATTAGGGGGGCGTAGCTTGGACGGCTGCAAGATGGCCGCACTCTGAGTGGGCTCTGCCTGCCAAGCTTCTTTATCCGCCATTATCCTGCTGCATCCTCACTGCTCTCCTCACCAAAACCGGATTTTTGGACAGCTTGTGCCACCGTGAATCTCCCGCCCCAACTCCCGCTCTCCTAACTGGTCCCACGGTGGAGTGTTGGATCTCGTGGCTGGAGCTGTGATCCCGCCTAGGCCTCTGGTGGGCAGTCTCTGCTGGTGCTGGTGCTGTGTGGGCGCCTTGCTTTGTCTGCTGCCTCGCCCGTCGCTGGAGCTGCTGGTGTCCGGTGAGTGGCACTCCCTCCGGGTGGATGCTGGCGGGGTTGGGGGCCGTCTGTTGTGCGGCTGGGCTCCGTGGTGCAGCAGCCTAACTCTGCTCCCGTCCCCCTGCTGTTCCCTACACAACTGCTGCGGCGCCCGGGCCTGGTAGGGTGAGCGGCAGACCCCCCTTGTCCCCTCGTCGGTGTCCTTCACTCTTGGGGGCGCCCTCCTTCTGAGTCCAGTCCTGCCCCTGCCTGACTGAGCCCCGCTGTGTGCCCACCTCTTTGGACTTGGGGAGGCGCTGTTTGTTGTGCCGGCCCTGCGCTGAGGCCCGCCTGGGAGCCCCTTATCTCTGGCTCGGCGGCCTGCTGCTGTGTGTGCAGGGGGAAGGGCCTACCCTGCCCAACGTCCTGCTGCTGTCCCGACCCCACAAACTTGCTTGTTGGGCACTGCTGGGCCTGCTAAGGGATACTGGAGCTGCGGCCCCCCCTTCCTGAACCCGCTGCCTTTCCAACGTGAGGTGGCCTGACTCTGCCTCGGTGGCTTCTGAGGAGTGTGTGGTGAGGCCTGTTCTCCCGCTTTCTATCTGCGCCTCTGCCAGCGATTCTCCAGCGGTGATCTCCTCCTGCTGCTCCTTCCCAGGCCCCCTGTAGTTGCCTTTCTACACCTGCCTGGTACTCCGTGATCATGCTGCACGGCTGCTTCTCAGTCAATGTGGTAGCCCCCTTCTTCCTCCTCTGCTCCCTGGTTGGGGAGGGCATCCAGGTACCTCGCAGCTCTCCGTGCTTGATCTTCGCTGCCTTCCTGCCATCATCGCCGCGCTGATTGCGCCTTGAACTTAATACATGGTTATGTTAGCCATTTGCGGGCGGGGGCTGGGTTAAAGTCTTTGTGCCAGCTCCCATTCTATACCTCTGGCGGTTGTCCGCCCCTTTCTCTGCCCGTGTGGGGCACAAAGCCTGACCTGTTGCGCCAGGATTGACTGATAGTTCTGCTGGCTCCCAGTGGACCCCTACCCTGGTCGGCCCACGTCCGTCTGGAGCGCCCATAGTTATGGGGAAATCCGACCCTAAGCAACCCAAGATCGCCTTTGACTCCCGAAGATACTCACGTCAGCACGGTGCGGGTTCGGATGGCGCCGATTCTGCTGGCACGATGGACACTACCCCGAGCCGCGACGATGGCCTCAAGGTGATCATGCTGGAAGTGAAGTCGACTGTCACCGGCATAGCGTCTCAGCTCGACTAACTCTCTGCGCACATCGATTCAGTGAAGGTCCGTGTGGGCTCTCATGACAACAGACTGCTCCATGTCGAATCCAGGGTGTCTGACGCTGAGGATGCGGCTACCCAAGACAGGTAGAAGTTGCTTCAGATGGACAAGATCCTGGGATCAGGGAGAAAAACGAGGATTTAGAAGCCTGCTCCCGTCGGAGTAATCTTCGAATCACGGGCCTTCCAGAGTCAACCAACATTTCCAGAATGGAGGACTTCATCGAGCAGCTCATCAGGGAGCTATTCGGGGACGTCCTATCCCAGTTCTTCGTCGTAGAACGAGCTCATCGCTCCTTGGGCATGCGCCATGGCCCTGGTCTACCATCCCGGCCCATTGTGGTGAAGATCCTAAATTTCCGTGACCGGGACGCCATCCTCCGAGCTGCACGAGACAAGGGCACTATCAAGCACCAGGGCAATACTCTTTCCTTCTATCCGGACTACACTCACTGTACAGACCGCCAGGAGGGAGTTACTGCCGGCCAAATGCATCCTTCAGAAACATGAAGTTAGCTACTCCCTTGCCTACCCAGCGAAATTGAGAGTCCGGCAGGGCTCCAAGACACTGGGGTTTGCCAAGAGGCTGGAGAGGGAAGCTCGTTCCTCCCCCTCTGAGGTTCCCCTGGAGAACACGGACAGGTTGAGCGACAACGATTTACTTTGCCGACCATAGTGATTTGTTTATTATGATGTTTGTTCTGGATGCTACCCACTACCCAAGCTTGGCCACTGTGCTTTTCTGCAGGGGTGTTTGCCGAGCCCCGCCATGCCCCCACCGGGATGATTCCCTCTGTTAATGCTGTGTTACCCTTTCCAGGTTGTGGGTCCCCTGGGCGGGGTGGGTGGTTTCCTCAGCCTAATTGGGTGGTTGGAGTGGGTGTGGGGTTGGCGGGGGGTGTGTGTTACTGTGGGGGTGTCTTACTCCTTCACTGGGGTTGTGGCTTTACTATGCAACGAGATTGTTGTTTGTGCTTATTTCTACATTCCTAGTTCTTGACATTGCATTGTGCTTCCTGCGTAGCTTCGCTGCTAGTCGATTTCAGTCTATGTTCTGTTCTGTTTCAATTTTTACACTGCACTGTGTTTTCCGATCTGCTGTTTACACCCACTGGTCATGTCTTGTGGGTAAACATGTTGCCTCACTGGTCCCTCCTCCCGCAATATGCTGCGCCCCCCCTGTGGACGGGTCTGTGGGGTGCTGTCACCACCTGCTGGTGCACTCCGCCCACTGGGTCATGACAGCCAGTCGGATGCTCGCGCGCGCCCCCGCATTTCCCGGCTTGCTGATACACATCAAGATCAGTCTCTACTTGCTTGCGCTGCTCCCTAACTGCGCAGTACCTTTCTGCCCTCTTGACTCCCTTGGGACAATTGTGTGCGCTGAGCTGCTCCTGCTGCGGACTTCGCCCATCTAGCATGGGTTTGCCCTAAGGTCTCTGAGTTCTGGCAGGCGGTATGTTCCACTATTTCAGACATCACCGGCGATGCAGTGCCCCCCGATCCACCCATGTGCCTTCTTGGCTTCGTTAAGTTTTGCCCTGATGCTTCCCGACGTCTGATCTCGATGCTGGTTGTCCTTGCTAGACGCAGGGTGGCCATGTGTTGGGGTCGGCGGCCTGCTCCTAAAGCCGAGAGTTGGCTGGAGGATGCCTCTCTGTGTCAGTCTCTCCTATCCAAATTCTGGGACTTGATGCCTGCCAGATCTCGCCCGTTCGACATTTGGGGCCCTCTGGTCGCATATCTCCTCTCCCGCTCACATCCCAACAACGCTGCATCTCCCGCGCTCCCTGCCGGCCTTGTGCCCGCAGCGGCCGCCAGTGCTGGTCATTAACTGTCCTCTACCCATCTATTGGCGACCCCGCTTCTCTAGAATCCACACTGACATTGCTATTATATGTGTGTTCCCCATTGTGGGATGTGTTTTTGGTACAGTGGGACTGTGATTTGAACTCTCTTGGCTAACTAAGTTGTTTTCAATGTGATTTACCTGTAACTAAATAACTGAATTATACTGTATTTTATTGATGAAGACTGCAGAATTGCGCAATGTACTGTGTCTGCCATGATTTTGTTCCTCAATAAAGGTTTGTTTGAAAACTTAAAAAAACAAAAAAAAAAGGAATCCTCTGCTGTGCATCTGGTTTAAAAGCTGTTAGTCTTAACCAAGTAAACCTCCTAGCGCAAATCCTGTGCGCATAAGAATGTGCTGACAGCGTAGCACCATCCGCTGCCGTGCTAATCACTTGGTTTGCTACAAGGGATCCCTCTCTGATAACCTCCTCAAAGTCTCTTTGGTCTTCTTTTGGAAGCTTTTCCTTGAAATGGTCCAAGGGGCCCCATAAGGCCCTGTCATAGCAGCCTAATAAGGCTGCTGCGCTAGATACATTCAGCAACGATGCTGCAGACCCGAAAAACTTTCTTTGTCCGGTGGGACTGCCGAAGATGCAGCTACAGCATGTGTTTTTCTTGCTGTAACAATGATCACAGAGTCCGCAGGCAGATCTGATTTCAAGAAAACAGGGTCTGTCCCTGCCAGCTTATATTTCTTCTGAATTCTAGCTGGTGCAGCCTTAATTGAAGATGGAGTTAGAAAAATGTCCATCACCGGTTCCAGAAGACCAGGAACTAGAGGTAGCAACGGTCGAGACGCTGATCTCTGATGTAGTGTCTTAAAAATCACCGATTTAGCCACCTGAGGACGCGACATCTCAATGTTCAGCTTCTGTACTCCCCTCTGAAGCACATCTTGGTATTTATGTCATTGATCGGAGACACTCTTGATTGAGGGCTATCCGATAGAGTGGGTGAATAGTCCGTTTTAGAGAATCGAGTGGAGGAGGAAGACCATGTAGGAGATCTTTTCCTTTTGTGACGAGAACCCGAAGGTCTGCGCTCACGTGATCTGCCAGCATGGTCTCTACGTCTGGCTGAAGGAGATCTATCCACCTCTTGCACCAACTTTTGCAAAGGCGACCTGTGGAGCGGACTGGTGTATTCTTCCTCTCGCCGTGCTGCTCCTGTAGGGTTTTTACTCCAGTGATGGAGTGGAAGCATCCATCTTGGAGACCAATGAACAGAAGGGGAAGCACCCCTGTGTTGTGAAGGAGACCTTTGCCGCGACCTATCTGAATGTCGCTCTGGAGATGTAGATGGTGAATGCTCCGGCGAAGGGTGCCTCAACGAGTGCCGTGACGCTGACTCTGTCACTAAAACTACAGAACCTCCTCCAGATCTCACTGATGGGGCTCTCGACGTTGAGCGTATGACTTGCTCCGACGGAGCCTCCCTCGATGCTGAATGAGATCTCCTTCTCGACGTCGAATTTTCACCCAGCTGCATCTGGTCTTGATGTCAGTTCTGAATTTCTCGACTTCAAGTGCCTTGCTGACGACGTCGGCGTACCTTTGTGCCTCGACGCCGATCATCATGGTGCTGACGACAGTGGAGGGCTTTTGGTCCTCGACGCCGAACGTCGCCTGGATGACGATGGCGGAGGGCTACTGTTCCTCGACGCTGATCGTCGCCGGGATGACGACGGCGGACTCCTGACCCTCAACGTCGATCGTCGCCGAGTTGACGACGGGGGAGGTCTTCTGGCCTTCGATGCCGATCCTCACGGGTTGACGACGGCGGAGGGCTTTAGTTCCTAGATGCCGATCGTCGCCGGGTTGACGATGGCGGAGGACTCGAGACTCTCGACGCCGATCATTGGCGGGTTGACGACGGCGGAAGATTCTTCGACGCAGGCGGCGAATGAAGTGACGCACCTGAATGTCGACATTCAGTCGACGGCGAGCCCGTCGTCGATGGTCTTTTCTTGGACGTATGTCCTACCAGTGGACGTTTTTTCAGCGCCGAGCCCGACGCTGAAGCAGAAGAGTGTGGAATCTTGCTTCTTAAAGAGGATCTGGTCCTTTTGGAGATTTTTCTCACCGGTAACCTGCGCCTGGAAGATGTTCTATCCAGTTCAGCCAGTCCATAAAGACGGATTCTTTCCCTGTCTTGCAAGGTTCTTTTGGACAGAGACTGGCAATGAGGGCAAGTCTTGGGGACATGGTCCTTAGGAAGACAAAGTATACAGACTGCATGAGAGTCTGACCTGGCCTTCTTGTTTCCACAAGAAGGGCAGGGATCAAAAAGAGATGACATTTTGGAGTAGAAAAAATGCCAAAATCTGTCAAAAAAGAGAGTATCTTACTTCTCAAGATGTAAGACGTCGAAGTAAGAAGAGAATTTCCAAAAAACTGGAGAATATTTGACAAAAAATCAGAAAAAGGTGGAGCTGTGTAACCAGGGTCCTGACTGAAGGAGCCAGAAAGAACAACTGACCAGTCACCCCTGAGGCATGATGGAAAGCTAGGGGTCAAGGCTGCCTTAAAAGCATGGTGCCTGTTTATTTCTATGTTGCTATGGGTTAGCTTTTCAATGCTATGTTTTCTGCAATGCAGCCTGGGAGCTGTCAATGCTTTCAGTCCTATCTGAGGAATTGTGCTAAGCATTAAAACAGTTTTCAAACATGTTTTGCTGTGGTTTACCCTGTTTTTAATGTATTGTATATTATAAACAGGGGAGTCCTTACAGCATTACTCAGCTCTTCTGTATGGAAGGCTGCATTTACGTTTTTTAATATATATATATATTTGGAGATGCATATATGTTTTGACATATATAATTGTGTTTCCGGGGTCCTGCGCATGGGCGGGAATATTCTAGTGCTTATGACTATTGATGAGGATCCCTGGAAGAGAGGATACTCTGCTGCGGATACTCTGCTGCGAACTCTTCTGTAACGTCGGGGTCCGGTCAGAGGGTTCTTGCAGGTACACAGTGGGTGCCTAGCGTCAAGGGCGGTGTGCCAAATACGCTTCCACCCCCCTCCCGTGATGTCCCCTCGTTACACCTTTAAAGTGTAGAAACCTAATGTTCAGAAGCCTCCTAAACCAGGAGTTACTAGGAAGATATTTTTCTTCCCTTTTGCACTTTTTTCACCTTCTTTTTCACTTTCACGCCCCTAGGTAAGGGTGGTCCTTAGCGCGTCCATACCGCCAGGGTCTAGTACACTCCTATAGTCCTGATGAATGCCTGGTATCTTTACACCGTTTCATAGGCAGAAACATGTTGACTGACGATAACTCTTGGAAATCACCACACAATTAATTGTGGACCACTTTCCAACACATAATTTTAAATATATGCCCTAAGTGACCATACAATAAATCATTTTTTGGCTACACTCTGACATTTTTTATATACCCTTCACCACCATTTAATTTACTTTCACTGTACGCCCTGACTCACAAATCCTGCTCCGCAGTACATCTGGCGTCGAAGCACACTAAAGAGGCACTCTGCCTCTTTAGTGGGGCCCAATGATGAAGCATGTCATCACCAGGTGGTGAGTGAGGGCCTTCCTAACCTACCTAAGTGAGGCCGGTTTCCTTTCCATTTTGCTCCTACGTGTGGTCCTGTATAACCATACAACACTCTTTAATTGTTTAACAGATACAAACTCTTCTGTAACACCCAGCTCCCTTATGTGGGTGTTCCTCTTAAGATTATCAAGAACGTCAATCTTCTCGTCCATATTTACCATGGCCTCCACAGCAGAAGTTCATCATCTCCTGTACCTATGCCACAGCCTTTGCAGATTACCCCCTCTAGTTTGGCTAATCTACCTTAATTTAAAATTTACGTTGTGCTCCACTGCCAGGACTGCCAGAGAGGCCACCCAGCCTGGTATTCTTGTACTACTTACTCTATTGTTTCATGCAGGTCTGAATGCAAGACATTGATCAAGCTAAGCTAGGTGCTCTTTCTCTATTTGCCAGCTCCCATTCAGCTGGCAGCTCTGAAGACTCCTGGATGTAGCACTACAAGGTGAAAAAAACAGGTCTAACTAGGCTCATTAGCTCGACTACTGAGTTCAAAATGTTCTGTACTTCTACATTCTCAGGTAAAAGTGTTACAGATTGGCTCTGTGGTGTTCTCTCCAACTACTGACACTAGACTGTGTTAATGCAAGGTAAAAACATGTGAGGATTACTGGGCACTATTTGTTTCGAATTTAGAAAATGGAAAGCCTGAGAAAGTAATTCATAAGATATGGCAACTGCGTCCTCATCTCTTGGAAGCTCAGTTATCGTTTTCAGAATTGTAAGCTTCTCATTAGGAGTAGTGTGGGAAACCTCAATGCATGAGCAAACAGGAGTTTACTCATGAAGCGGGATTCCTAGTTGTGAGTGGAACACCTCACATCAGAATATTTCCCCAGACACATATTACCAGGAAAAACTGGACTAAATTTGCACTAAATCTGCTAGACAGTGGGGAACAGGTACAGAAATCGGTGAAAGTTTTCTTTATTACATTTCACACATTCAGTATAACGAAACACGCAATAGGGTTTTCCTCAGTCTCTCACATGGAAACTATTGGGTTCAAAGTGTCTAAAGGTTGAGGGAGCTATGTTGTGGCCTTACAGATGAGAATTGAAAGTACCATTGTGTCAAGACACAACAATCGCAATACTATCCTCTGAAAACCGCCCTCCCACCGCTCAAACCTCCGAACTCCTTCAAACATTGCAAAGGAAAGAAAGGTTATTGAGACTGTAAACCTGGCTAGAAAGAAAGGAACAAAATAGAAAGGATAAAAAAAATTAAAAATGAGAGCCTGGAGGTTACCCGATGAACCTACAGGACTGATGAGTATTGGGGGGTGGTCTTGAAGGAAAGATGAAGAGGGTTTGGGTGTAGCTCACGTGGTTGTCCACTAAGCTTAGTCATTCCACTAGGACTGAAAGAAATGAGGTTCTCTTATACGCGCGGGACAAGCAATCAATGGTAGACCTTTGGATACGTAAGACACCAAGGACCCCCATGTAAATTCGAGGTTGTTAAAGTAATCTCAAAAGATGTCCTCCATTCTCTCCATTGTGAGGGCGTCCCATAAGCGTGTGTGCCATTGTGTCAGTGAAGGCGCCTTTCTTTTTCCAGGCTGCTGTCAGTGCCATTTTAGCTGCCCCTATCCATAACAATATGATCGTTCTATCACCCTTGATTTGGCGTTTCAGGATATCATCACTCAAACCAAGCAATGCAAAACATGGGGAGTAACGAGGAGATACCCCAGGATGTTTTTAGTTTGTGCCAGGATTTCTGACCAAAAAGGGGAATTGTAGGACAGTCCCACCTAATGTGGCAAAAGTCGTCGTACAGTCTGCAGCCTCTCCGGCAAAGATTTGAAGAATTGGTATTTCTTTTTTTCAGCTTGGTGGTATAGAGGTACCAATTGTAAAGTAGTTTATAGTGTGCCTCTCCCATGCCGATAGAATGGTTGCATTTTGGGCTATCACTCCAAAGTTTCCTCCACTTTAATTAAGGAATCTCCTCCCCAAGCGTTCGCTCCCAAAAATGTATATGCTGCGGCTGAGGGGTGAGGATTGTTGTAAGGAGTATAGAAAGGAGATAGTTCACAGAGAGGATTCCACTTGCCTAACAAATCATTTAATAGGCATAAGTTCTTTAGTGGCGGCTAGTCTGACTTACTGTTGCAGCGCACAGTGTTTTGACTGTAATGCTCAGAGTTGGAAAGCTGAAAGTTGCGTTGGTAATGTTCGAATGTTAAAATGTCCATGTTGTGAAAGAGGTCGGAGTGTGTGAGGCAGCCTCCCTCTCTCTAGGCATCAAAAGGACCTGTTTGAAGAGCCGGAGGAAATGCCTGGTTATAGTGTATCGTATATAAGAGGGGACGTGGGGGAGGAATTGTCCAGTCCACAGTCGAATTAATCTTCAAGTGTCTTTTTGTCGGGGTACTCAGGTAGGCATTTTGTGTGGGGTCTGATTTAGATTTCGACAATATATTCCAGATGACCCTCTCCACTATGGACTTGTCCATGTGCAGTCAATGTTTATCAGACTAAGGCAGTGACCCTTCTGAGATAACTCCGAGTTAGGCCACATTATGGTAAAGTTGGAAGTCAGGGAGCCTAACCCTGCAGCTTTTGGTAGGTGGAGCAGTTTAAACGGCAAGCTGGCCCCAAGATTCTGCAAAATAAACCGGTGGACTAGGGTTCGCAGCGTCGGTATTAACTCCCTATTTAACTCAATAGGAAGGCCCTTAAAAAGGTAAAGTACCCTGGGTAAAACCGTCATCTTAATGGCGGGTATGTGTCCTAGCCAGGAGATATACATATGTACCCATCGTTTAAGATCTGCTTTCAGTTGCTGGAATAATGGTGGTAATTCTGCCACGGTAGAGTTCCGACAATCTGGGGGTATGTTTGATGCCGAGAAATATGATGTCTTTTTTGGCCCAATAGAAGAGGGTAGAGACTATCAGGGCTTCCATAGCCGCATTGGGCAGCATCAAGATGTGTGGAAGCCGGCTACCATTTTAGAGGTGCACAATTCTTCCTGGAGGTCCACTAGAGATGAGTGAGGGCGGTGAGTGTCAAGAGCACATCATCCGCAAACAGAGAAATCTCATGCTCCACTGAGCTAAAACCTGGGCCTCTGATAGCTGGGGTTGCCCACATCTTAGCTGACAAGGGCTTGATCCCGAGAGCAAAAATCAGTGGGAAGAGAGGGCAGCACTGCTTTCTCCCCTTTACCAGTTGAAAAAGATCCAAACGTACCCCATTGACTAAGACTCTCTAGGCCATGGGGTGGTATAGTTCGCCTGAATCATTGTTATGAATGAGTCACAGAAACCAAAACGCTGTATGAAAGAAAATGTGCCTGTCTACTTTGTAGAAGGGCTTCTCAGTGTCAAGCCCTAACAGCACTGTGGGAGTCTATTTATTAGCGACTTTTGTGATCAGATGGAGCACGCTGCGCACATTATCCTGCATCTGTTGGCTCTTAATGATGCCAGACTGATCCGATGGATCAAATCTGGTATCAATGACTTCAGCGGCAAAGCTACGATTTTTTAATAGAGTATTTAGGTTGAGGAGAGCGATGGTCTTATAGGAGCCAGAGGAATCGAGGTTTTTACCCGGTTTTGATATGACGGTAACTAGGGCTTAACTCATCGAAGGGGCTACCATACTTGCATTTGCTATGTAATTAAACAGGATGGTCAGGAGTGGGTCTGTGTCAGAGTTGAACGCCTTATAAAATTGGGCAGTGAGGCCACCTGTTCCTGGTGACTTATGAAGTTACAGGCAGGATTTTGCTTGCTGGACCTCATCTGCACTAATGGACTCACTCAAAATCTTGTTTTGGGAGGGGGGGACACCTATGGGAGATTCAGGTAATTGCATTAGGCTTGCGTGTTGATTTGCTCAGCTGTGTATAGTTTTTCGTAAAACTTGTCGAATATATGGGCTTTCGCGCTCTAGTACTCTTGAATCTCGCATAAGATCATCTATATATTCTCTTTCCTTTTTGACACAGAGTTGACGAACTAAATGGGAACCCACCTTATTATCTTGCTCATAGGACAGGGATTTGAGGAGCAGTAGAGTAAGTTCCATCCTGTTAGTGTAAATCACATTTAATTTCCCTCACAATGCTGTGACTTTCCACTGCAGGATTAGTGTCTGAGGTTTTGTGGGCCTGATCGAGCTGTTGAAGCTCCTCTTCTAGTGTCAAGTGCTCCTTTGCTCTCTGTTTGTTAAGCGTTGAAACAAGTGCAATACATTTCCCATGTAATACTACCTTGAATGTGTTTGAGTAGTTAGAGGGGTTCGTGCCGCAGGTGTTATTAAATAGAAAGAATTCTCAGACAGCTTTCCTTAGGTTGTCCCTTAAGAGGCGATCCCTCAGAACGGAACTAAATAATAACATCTGCAGTATCCAATAGGCAGTTCACCCCAATCCAATGTTATTGCCGGCCCCTGTCCTCAGCATTCCCCAATCCCCCCCCCCCACCTACCCGTCTGTGTCGACATAGAGAAGCGCTCTTCAGCCACCAACAAAAAAACCTAACTAAGAGAATAAGTGGGAAAATAGGTCCCAAATAGCAAACATTAGTAAAGTACCAAGGCATTATGACAATGACTGGCGAATAGGTCAAAAACCGTTAATGCTGCTTCAAAGCAGAGCATTGAGTTAAAGCATTATGCAAACATCCATAAGATCTGCACTTCTTAGGTTAGCAGGAAAGACACTGCGAGAGCTATAGGCGTGTATTTTGAGATTCCGCTTAGTTGCTTCAGGAAGTCCATGGGTCATCTCCAGGCGACGGGCCTCAGTGGTTGGTATCTGCAGGAGAGTCAGAGTCTATACCAGTTCTGTGACATGATGAGGTTTGTTGCGCCAATCCACAAGGGTAGGTCCAGCAATATTTAATACAGTCTTATTGCAGTTCGTCTGGTATTGGACGGATTTGCTGATATCAGGTCAGCTTTGCAGGGGCAATATCCTCGAAAAGAAACCAAGCGGCCCCCTCGAAAGAGAGAGACTGATTCTGCCTTTTGGGCACCTGTAGGATGGCTTCTTTTACTATAAAAGAGTGTAATTTAGCCTGTACGTCCCTAGAGGATCACCTATAACCAGCCAGCTAGAAGCCCACTCAATGTGCCCTATCTATCTTAACCTTCAATGTTGTGTTGTTGAGTAGTTCTGAGAACAACCCAGATATTATCATTCCATAATGCCGCTCTGTGGCTTGAGTCATTTGAGAAGGAACTGAATGTATCTCAAAGATCCAAAATCCCTTTAGGCTGTAAGTTACATGTCTTTCTGTCACCATGTTTCGGATACATTATCTTGATATCTATCTACATAAATGGGATAATTAGGAATCCATCCTCCAACCTGAATCTGGAACAATGTAACCTCAATTTTACGTCTCTAAAGAGAGCCTATTTGAAATCCCTACAATTCACCTCACCCAACTTGTACCTTTTCTCCCGTCTTCTATCACCACCTCTAATAGAACCACTTGATAGACATACTCCCAGAGCCACTGTCACAAACTTGTGAGTATGCCGACCAACTACTCTCCATAGAACACCTTTATGTACGGAAGAGTGCTTTGACGCCCTCTTCATCTGTGCAGGAAAACCCATCTCACTTAAAGCACTGTCTCACACTCAAGAGACCATGGCAACCGAGTGGTCTCCCACAAAGAACTCTGCCTTCCTTCAAGACAACCTTTCACAAAGCCTGAACACACCCTCTATTCCTTCCCCCACCTACTTCTCTGGGATGCTTACAGACAACTGTCAGCATGGTTCAATAGAGCCATCCACCACCACCAGCCCAACATCCTCAGAGTTACTAATTCACCCTCATAGGAAAGATACCAGTGGTTCCAGAGGCTAGATGGATAGGCACACAAACCTGAAGACACTCCAAAGTAAAATAGACTCTACTGCACAAAAGAAGTCTGATCTCTGAAGACCGAGAAAGTCCTGGATGTGCTTGTCATCTCTAGTAACCACTGCTAATTCACACTTACATGCTCACTCTCCTCTAGAATTGGGTGGAATATTCATCCACTCCTCGATCCAACAAAATTCCATGACCAAAGAGCATGAGCTCACTCCTTGGACTCCAAAAAACACAAGCACCATGATTCCCTTCTCACCCTAGGCTAGACTTTACTTTTGTAGGCAATAAGAAACCACAGCATACTTCCAATAAAAGAATTTGCAACCCAAGGAACAGTATTGAAAGTCAGTCGACAATCAAAAGTAAGTCCCAGTGTAAACTTCTTACAATCGCCTCCATCATAACTGTAGATACCCCGCAAAACACAAGATAGAGATAGGAAATGTAATCACTAACAATTTCTTAAATATTCTACCTTTAAATGAGAGAAGGCTCAAAGTTGTTTCTTGTCGGTTTTGGAACAGCTCTATTTTTTCTGAACATTCGGTCTTCTGCCTACACCTCAATGGGAAAATTGGAGGGGGTTGCAATCATTCAAAAAAGTTCCATTCAATACAAAATTATCAAAAATAAATATGTTCCTTTTGTCCAATGTCTTGCAAAATGAAAACAGTGGACTCACTCCTCATCAGATTCAACTCGATTTTCCACCCTACTGGTGCCAACTAAATCTTTAAGATAAATGACTTGCACAAGAAAGTGGAAAAACATATTTCTTCAAACATCATCACTCTCTGTATTTTCAAGCTATACTGGTGAGCAAAATGACGCTCTCATCTTACGACTGCTTTCTTACTCTGCACAGAAATTTCTCAGCTCACCTCTTTCCAAAATGTAAAAGAGGACTGATCTTGTGCTAGAAATTGCAAGTTAAACCTCAATTAAGGCAGGCACCCCACACTCCATTAGCTGGTTGGACCACAACTCAGCATAATTTTCTCGTACCCACACAAAATCAAAAATCAAAGGCCAATGAAGAAGCAAAGACCAGGTGTAAGATGTTACAGACACATCGACCTCTACACTCTCTCTAATAAAATATTAGTTTCCTTTCAATGCATCCAGAATCTTCAAGAATTGCTAAACTATACAATTACAACCCTAAAATGGAGGAGTTGCTTATTTATTCACACTGCCTAGAGCTAAAAACGTAAGAAATCCATACCTCCATCATGACCAATCAGGGTTTATGCCTTCCAGAAACACAGGACTTAATTTGAGGAGGCTACCTGGGGTATTGGGGCGCAAGGGTACTATAAGAGAAGATGTGGTGTTGGTGTCCTTAGATGCCACGATGGCCTTCGATACCACAGAGTGGCCATACTTCTTTGCATTCTTGGGAAGGATGGGCGTCGGTTTTAATTTCACCAGTTGGGTCATACTTCGATATTCGGAGCCTCAAGCACAAGTCGTCGTAAACAATAAAAAGGCGTCAGTCTTCTCCTTCGGGAGAGGGACTAGACAGGGTTGCCCTCAGTCCCCATTGCTCTTTGCACTGACACTGGAGCCCCTTGCGACATGGATTCGCATGGACCCCATCATAAGTGGGTTGAGATGAGCAGAAGCCTGGGAGGACTGCATTTCCCTTCATGCAGACAATATTTTGTTGGACCTGGCTTCGGACAGCAAAGGGTTCTCAATATATTCACCAATTTTGGGAAGTATTCGGGTACCATTATTAACTGGAATAAACCAATGATCTGTGTACTTAACGGGAAACTCCCCCCCTTGCCCTGGAAGTGCCCAGTGGAAGAAGCCAAAGGCAGCTTCAAATTGTAAGGGATATACACAACAACCGATCCCAGAGTCAGCTACGAGCGTAATCTTGTACCCCCACTGCAACAACTAAAACAAGACGTGGGGGGTTGGAGGGCCCTCCCCCTATCATTGCTAGGAAGGGCCGCTATATTTAAAATGATGTCACTGCCACGCTTTCTAGAAGTCTTACCAAATTTCCCTAATTTGGTTCCGGCAGCATACTTTAAAGCAGTAGAGAGCGTACAGAGAGAATTACTCTGGGAGGGGCAGCCCGGCATATCGCTTCCAAAATTGGTGAGGGGTGGTACGATGGTGGAATAGGACTCCCAGATATTAAAAACTACTACTGGGCAGCCCACCTAACTGCCATCAACCCCTGCACATATCGTCAGCGAGATGACCATGGCTATAGAATGGACAGATGGCTTCTACCGGGTGGGTGCTACACTGTGGCACTCCATTCCAAACCCACAACATTTAAACTGACTGGACCCACCAGGTCTTCAGTGCAGGTGTGGCACACTGCCACTAGGAGTATGGGCTGGGGCCAAAAAATCACGCAGGCTACCCCTCTGTGGGGCTCAGAATAACTGGGCACACAACGAAAGACGAAGGGTTTTGATCGAAAGGACATTATTGGGATTTCTAAGGTGGAGGGTCTGTGGAAGGGGGGGGGGGTTGTGTCTATTTCCTCCCTTCAACGAGAATATGAGTTGGCAAATACAGAACTTTTAGATACCTACAGGTGCGGCAAGCCCTGTGGATGCAGATTCCAGGGGGGGAACCCCCCCCCGGTGGCCTTGCCACTGGAAGATAGTTTCCTGGATGGTTATATACCCACAAAAACGATATCCCTAACTTACCAAAAGCTAATCAATAATGCTGAAGATCCCCTTGCAAAGCTCTGCAGGGGTTGGGAGAGGGACATAACAGAATTGGAAGAAGATGAATAGCGGGAGGCAATGGCCTCTCCCGGAGAGGTGGCGATCCCCGCCAGAATCAGGTTGGTGCAACTAAAGATACTCCACAGGATATATGTGACTGAGCCAACACTGGTTAAGATGAGCAGTAGGGAGGCTCCTGGGTGCAGATGGCAGTGTGGTCAAGAGAGTACATTTCTACATATAATATGAGAATGTGCACATATCGAACAATACTTGAAGTGGGTACTCCTTAGTATGAAAGAGGCTCTCGGGTTAAGACTGAATCTTAAAATCAAAAAATGCTTTTTATATGAGGCAAGGGGAAGCCCGAAAAAGTGGTCACAAGTATGGGGCAAATGGAATGGGTACAGGGGTAATATTTGTGCTCCGCCCTCTATCCCTTCACCTCCTACCTCACCTGTTGTATAGAGATCATAGCGCTGAAGTATCAATCACTACCGTATATAATCACATTCACCAACATATTCATGTGCAATGTAAAAGTTAATCATTGTATTAAAAAATTCTACAAAAAAAAACCTTACTGGAAGGAATTAGTCCAAGATAGTAATCTTTGAAACCAAAACTTCATTTGGTAACTCGGAGTTAAACCATGCTTAAATCATAAAAACACCCTTTGTTTTAATGAAACTATTAACAAAACCTCCTACCAACTCCACCAAATAATGCCAATGAGGGAAACTGTGCACTCTATTTCATTTTTCAAAGAGAAAATTGACAAGATTAAGCCGTCTATCACTCAGTCTCTCACAACCCACACAAACATACTTCTTCCAGCAGCACAAATCAAATGGGGGGTCGGGTATATAATTACTCGTCACTGCAGTAGGCTGGCTTCGTCCTTTAGCCATTCATTTGTGTAAAGGTTTCTCAAGCTACATTACATGAGGGACTGCAACAAATTGTTTAGCCAGGGGTAGTGAAGAACAAAACACATCTATCCCTCTTCTTTCTCTTTTAGAAGTGAATTTGAACTTGATTTTGAAGAAAGAATGGGAGTAGGTAGGGGTGGGTGGTAGTGAGTTTGGTTGCATACGGCAGGGAGAGAAGGGACAGCAGTCTCTGAATGACTTCCACTAATCCCAAAGAGCACCAAATAAAACTAGTAGTTCTATATGTGTGTAGCAAGAGGGGTGCCCCACTTCAATGTTTCCCAAGCACTGCCACACATGCTTATGCATACAATCAGTGGGAATTAGGTGATCTAGTTATGTACTATACTACTATAATCAGCTACCACTAGTTCCATCACAAGCCAATAGTCACCCACGTTAAGAAGAGTGCACTCAGGGTGGACCCCTTTGACCCAACAGAGGCTAGAGCTTGTGTGTCTAGCAAGGATATACAAGTTTACCGCATTTTGTAAGAAACATGTGGAAAAACACACTTCAGAATCCAATGCCTGCATTTATGGAACTTTGACACTAGATGAAACATCAAGTAGGTAATGAAATCCCACCAATTGGTGCTCCTTGTTCAATACACTTCACATAACAGGTTATTCATATGTTCTCATATTAACTGCTATCACATCGGGTGACCTTCAGAGTCTTTTCTAGGGGAACATTAACAAATAGTGCACAAGTATCTTAAAATCCATTGCAAATAAAGTTCCCAGGTGACTGTTGGAAATTTGTATCCTAGGCATGTTTAACTGTTGCTGTTAGCTGCATAAGTAAGTGCAGACCCACGTACACATACATACACATGAGTTCTGAATACAATATACCAGGAGTACTGCACCAACACAACCTACCTGATCAAGCTTTGGCGTCTGTAACCTCTGTAATGTTCTATCAGAGGTCAGGACTTTTGAAGTGCTGTGAGCCTCAAAGTACTCCTCCACCAGTTCAGCCTGAAACACACAAAAGCTGTTAAATGTAGCTTTTTATACCATGAGATCTGTGGACAGGATGATAAAAGCTAAACCTTAAATATACACTAAGGGTATGCAGGTTTCTTACAGGTATGTGAGAATGTTGCTCTTGATCGCTCACAGCATCCCGAGATATTGAAAAAAGACACCTCACCTATATTTCTTTGTGTTGTGCGGCTTCATTGGTGTCCTCTCCACTTTTAGGATAAATACCCCCTAGATGGACTAGACCAACATTGGCCAGTTCAGAGATCAATTTAACTGGATAAATACATGAATGCAGATATTTAAAAATGTGTATAGGTATTACTGAAAATATTTTCTCTTAATTTAGTAGGTAACTTTGTCATGAAGAAAATTTAAAGTATTGGATGTCATTAGAAATTAATGTTTCATGCATCTATTTACATCTGCTTACATGATTCGGCCATCCGTTTGCCCATAAGGATCAATAACCTTCCTCAGGGCTCACGGGATCACTACGAGGCAACACAAAAGCCTAGATGTAATGCCCTCATACCTCGGGTCACTAACCTGTTTGCATCAGCCCTAATTTGACCTTATTTTTATCAGTGGACATGGGAAGGGGAGGCACTTTCCTATAGTCACACATTCATCAAGCGTGGAGGCCTGCTTGCGAACCTATGTGTGCCCCACTCCGTCTTACTCTACCAAAAACAATACTTTCTCTGCTCAGTACTGTAGGAGAGTAGGGTCTGCAATCCCATGATCACCCAGATTTTTTGCTTTTGTTTCACTGGTTTACGACTTCCTCTGGCTGTGGGCCTGCCAATCAGACCCACAGCCTGGCTGTTCTCTTTCTAAATTACGAGATGTACCCTAGGTGCATTTACCAATTGGTACTGGGCCACCTTATCAGACCCTGTAACTCAGGGCATAGGTGTACCCAGGGCCGCCAGGGGCTGCAGCATGTATTATGCCACCCCTGGCTGGCCTCCTAAATCTGACACAACTGGCTGCATGACAGCTGGGGCAAAGTCGTGTAATCACCCTTTGCTTTAGATATAGTAGCACTATATCTAACCCTCCAATGGACACCCGAGTTCCTATCAGTCACTCCTATGGCAGGCCTTGACAATCCTGAAGGCAGAGTGCATGGGCTCGTGTGAACTAAGCTCTGGCCCGAGCCGAGCCCGGTTGCAGCTTGCGGAATCAAGACCCAATGGCTGTTCCATGATAACGCGTACCATAACGGTAACTTCGGTGTCGCGTTATCAAGACATGTCGAGTAAGGTGTCATACGAATCGGGATGCTGCCCTCTCACCAACCCTGGCGACGAGGTTAGCATTCCGCCCTTCTAGAGGGACACGACATGTACGTAACTGTGAACCCCGGTTAAAGTTAACGAAAGCCTCAGCTCCACAAAATGGAGGCTGCCACCACAGACACGAGTCTGACCTCCTGCTGCTGGGAGTCCTTCCAGCGAGGAGCACTTGGACAAAGGGTTTCCTGTCGAGGGCGGTGTTCGCACCGTCCCAGACAGGGTTTGTGTATTCTGGGTAGGTAGGGCTTTTGCGAGAAGGTGACTGCGGAGTGGCACCCCGGTGCTCACTACGCATCTGCCGGTTAGAACCAGTTCCAGGGGCGACAGCCCTGGCCTGGGGAAAGTCCGGCAGGGGAGAGGGGCGTAACTACCCCCCTTCCTGGTCCCACCCTTAGGGTAGGACCTAGTCATGTACCCACCCCTTTCTTTAGAATAAAGGCCGGAGCGGGGACCCTTCCAAATTAGATCATCTTTGAATCAAGAATACTTTCTACGAAAGGACTTCAAGACTCTTCTTAAGATTTCTCCCTTGTGACTAAGGAGTAGTCACCCTGCATCAGCGGGCACCATCTAAGAACTCTGCGGTTTGCTGTAAGTCCTTCCTCAAGGAATCCGACGGCCCAGCTCGACGAGAACCGGCTTCCCTGGCACCTCTGACCTCTACCCACGTCATCAGCTCAGCTGTGATCTGTGGGTGCGACGAGACCTCGAGGGACCGGCCATCATCAGAACCTGCACGCTCTTAACCAGCACGACCATCGAGGTAACTCTCTGGTGAGTGCTCTGGGGTCCGAGAAGCCCCGACCCTGAGCCGCTCCAGCACCGAAGTGCAGTCTCCCAGCATCTCCACGATCTGCGTGGGGCCCTTCTGCTCGCTGCTCAGCACGTTGTCTGGTCACTAGCCGTTGGCTCGTGTCCTTCTGTGACGACATCCGAAAATCAACACTGCCGGTCTGGTTGCTCCAGACTGGCCCTTGCTTCCATCTTTTCGAGAAGCACCCCGGACCCTCCTGGTCCACTCAAGACGCCGACAGCGACATCCGTCGTGGGACAGCTCGCACCTCCACCGTGGTCGCCGACAACGCCTCCTGGTCCGTGAGACTGCAGAGCCTAGCGTCGCCCACTCACCTGGTCGAGGTGACGGCCAACTGGTGCCTTCCTGGTACCCTCTGACTACTGGCTAGTAGTACGAACTTGGTCCCCTCTGCTTTCAGGTTTCATCAATCTCCGATCCAGGCTTGGATCTCTACGAACTATTCATCACTGGTCGCCGGCCAGCAACTCCTTTTCTTCCGGCTTCTGGCTCGTCAGCGAAGACCCCGACGCCTGTAAGACTTGCAGCCGCAGCCCTCGTGGCTAGGTAACTCGGCATTTCAGTGCCTGCATAGCCTCCTTACTCTAGGGTCCCGAGTCCCTCGCTTCCGACTTGCCTTAACCTTTCGTGTCCCCGGACACTTGTTTTAAACTGTGCACTTGAAGTATTTACTAAAGAGATTTGGTTTGTGCTTAGTACCCTGTCCTCATAAAGAGTACAGGGCTGTTGTGATTCTTAATAAATATATTGTTTATTTTCATAACACTTGTGTGGTGTCCTTTCACTGGGTGTTCAAGGGGTACATGTGTGGTAAACAGCTGGCTTAACGCGCCCTCTCGAGTCTTTAGCCTTAGACTGCTCGTATCCACGCTACTAGGATAGCTGGTCTATAGGTTGACTTACAACCAAACACCATAAGGGTCGTTGGAACGATACATAGCGGTCGCTAGAATAGCGAACGTTGCATATCGGGCCAACTTCTCACATTGGTGAGCAGCGGTTGGGATTTGAGCTTGCTGTTG
This sequence comes from Lissotriton vulgaris, assembly GCF_964263255.1. NCBI lineage: Eukaryota > Metazoa > Chordata > Amphibia > Caudata > Salamandridae > Lissotriton > Lissotriton vulgaris. The sequence goes on from NC_141687.1 coordinate 389,373,451, forward strand.
TTTTACCACACGTATCCTAAGAATATCTTGTTGAAAGATCACACAAGTACTGTTAGTACATATAACTAAAGCTTAGAATACTCTGAGTTCTACTGAACCAGCTGTTGTAGCTCCTCAAGGCTTAGCACACCTTGGCTACAACTCTTAGCAAGGGAAAAGTAGGTAAACACATAGTGTAGGTAGGTGCATCACTTACACCACACTAGAAGCAGTATGTCGGTCACAGGAGGAAACACTGAGTCTCCCCTGGTGTCAGTTGACCCTCCACAGGTCATCCCGTCAAGATATACTGCGCTTAACTTCCACGACTTAAGACAAGTATGTACCTCTAGGAAGATTAAGCAAGGGGCTAACCCCACCACCTCCTTTCTGATTGGTCTCCTAGAGACTTATGATGCCAGAAAGGCTGAGAAGCTTCTTAGCCCTTCTAATCCAGAAGGAGGCATGCCTCCCCTCGAGGGAACCCGGGGCGATCCTGACCTCATACACCTCGCAACTGAGAACGAAGACGGCGAGGAGGATGAGGATGAGGATGAGGATCTCTCTGGGGACGAGGCAGATAAGGGACAGGTAGAAGTCGGCAGACTGACACGGTCCAACTTAAGCAGACATGATAGTGGTACTGGGGGACCCCCGGCGCTACTGTCAGGTACGCTTAACATTGGGAATGGACGAGTTAGGTCTCTATCAAGAGGCTCTAACAGATCCGTTCGAACCAATGGCTCTCGCAACTCTTCTCAAAGAGGGATGACGTCCCCTCAGAGGAGAGTGTACGAAGCTAAGGAAAAGGCGGCTAATCTGAGGATTGAAAGGGAAGAACTTGCCCTGGCCAAAGAAAAGCTTGCTTTTGCTAGAGAGCAACAGTTAAGTGGGGCAGTCCCCACTGGTGGCAGCAATGTACCTAGTAATAGGGAAAAGAGTTTCGATACGAAACACCTTGGGAAGATAGTGCCCCCCTTTAAACAAGGGGACGACATCCACAAATGGATTACTGCTTTGGAGAGGGCCTGCACGGTGCAAGGTGTTCCCCAGAGTCAGTGGGCAGCTATCTTGTGGCTCTCCTTTGAAGGCAAAGGAAGAGACAAGCTCCTCACCACAAGGGTAGAGGACGCTAACAATTACCAAGTCTTGAAGAATACACTCGTTGAAGGGTTCGGCCTAACCACTGAGCAGTACAGGGTGCTGTTCAGGGATACCCAGAAAACGCAGTCTCAAGATTGGTCTGATTTTGTCGATTGTGCCACTAAGGCTTTTGAGGGCTGGTTGCTGGGCAGTAAGGTTGCTGATTACAAAGGATTGTACAATTTGATGATGAGAGAACAGATTTTAAACAATTGTCAGAACCAGTTGTTGCATCAGCATCTTGTCGACTCGGATCTGACCTCTCCCCAAGAATTGGGGCAGAAGGCAGACAAATGGGTTCGTACGAGAGTTAAACAGAACCAGGGCCAGAATCAAGGTGGTCAGAAGAAAGCAGACCAGAAGGGTAAAGATTCTAAGGGGGAACAAAATGACCAGAAGTCTTCGACAGGTCCCCAACAACCCAAAGAGGGTGGGGGTCAGGCTCCCCAAAAGAAGAAAGAAGGCCAATCCAAACGATGGTGCCAGTACTGTAAAAGTAAATCTCACTGGTTTAGTGAGTGCACCAAGAAAGGAGGAGGGCAGACTCCTGCCACTGCAGCCCCTAAGGCACCTGTGCCCCCTAGTACAGTCAGCAGTGGTAGTGCACCTCCCAAGGGGTTAGTAGGGTTAACCCTGGGTTCTGAGGGGCGTGACAACTTAGTTGGCACACTCACTCAGGCTGTCCTTGTCAGTACAGGGGACGTGGACGTGTCCCCTGACGTAAGCCCCAATACGTTGGGCAAATACAGACAGACGCCTTTTATAAATGGAAAGATGGCTCAGGCCTATAGGGACACTTGTGCCAGCGTCACCATGGTGACGCCTAACTTTGTGGACCCTGGACAGATCATGCCAGGTACAGAATTCCTGGTGACCAATGCAAGCAATGTCACTACCAATCACAGTATGGCAATTGTAGCTTTCTCCTGGGGAGGGGTAACTGGCCAAAAGAAGGTTGTAGTTAGTCCAGACCTCCCAGTGGATTGTTTGTTGGGCAATGATTTGGAGTCGTCACAATGGTCAGAAGTGGAGCATCGGACTCACATGGAAATGTTAGGTTTGCCAGCACATGTGTTCGCTGTGACAAGGTCACAGGTCAGGAAGTGCCCCACTGAACAGGTGCTGGATCCTGGAACAACGGACCAGACACCTCCCAAGAAAAAGAGCAGTAGGGTTAAGGCCGCGCCTTCCCCCTTGCCCCAGGTCGAGGATCAAGTCTCAGAGGAGGCTGACCTACAGGAATTGAGGGAAACTGAGCCGAGAGAGTTCGAACTTGATCAAGTTGAATTCTTGGGCTCAGGGGGACCCTCAAGGGAAGACCTGGGGAAGGACCAGTTAGACTGCCCTTCTCTTGAACCCCTCAGACAGCAGGCTGCTGCTGAGGCTGCTGGGAACGCCACAGGTACCCACAAGGTATACTGGGAAGATGGACTCCTGTACACTGAGTCAAGAGACCCCAAGCCTGGCATGACCAGGAGGCTGGTCGTCCCCTTGTCTCAGCGTGGTTTCCTACTTACCTTGGCCCACGAGATTCCCTTAGCAGGTCACTTAGGCCAGACGAAAACGTGGGACAGGCTTGTCTCGCACTTTCACTGGCCTCATATGAACGAAGATACCAAGGAGTTTTGCCGCTCCTGTGTCACTTGCCAAGCCAGTGGTAAGTCAGGTGGCACGACAAAGGCCCCCCTTATACCAATGCCTGTGGTGGGGGTGCCCTTTGAACGGGTGGGGATCGACATCGTCGGTCCCATGGAACCACCGACAGCATCAGGGCACAAGTTTATACTGGTGGTAGTGGACCATGCCACCAGGTATCCTGAAGCTATTCCCCTTAGGACCACTACAGCACCTGTTGTGGCAAGAGCCCTAGTTGGAGTATTCTCCAGAGTGGGCTTCCCTAAGGAGGTCGTCTCCGACAGAGGTGCAAACTTTATGTCGGGCTACTTAACTGCTATGTGGAAGGAATGTGGTGTCAACTACAAGTTCACTACACCCTATCATCCACAATGCAATGGGCTTGTTGAGAGATTCAACAGGACCCTAAAGGGGATGATTCATGGACTACCGGAAAAGCTTCGGCGTAGATGGGACGTCCTGATCCCCTGCCTCTTGTTCGCCTACAGAGAAGTCCCGCAGAAGGGGGTTGGCTACAGCCCTTTTGAACTTTTGTACGGGCATCCTGTAAGAGGACCCCTGTGTTTGGTGAAGGAAGGATGGGAGAGACCTCTCAAAAAGCCTGCAGCCAACATAGTGGACTATGTGCTCGGCCTCCGCTCGCGGATGGCTGAATACATGGAGAAGGCATCCGAAAACCTTAAGGCCAGCCAAGAACTCCAAAAAGCTTGGCATGACCAAAAGGCTGTCTTGACTGTTTACCAGCCCGGACAGAAGGTGTGGGTGTTGGAGCCAGTGGCCCCAGCAGCACTCAAGGACAAATGGTCCGGGCCCCACACCATCCTGGAGAAAAAGGGAGAGGTCACCTACCTGGTCGACCTGGGAACTCCCCGGAGCCCCCACAGGGTGCTTCATGTCAACAGGCTAAAAGCATATGTCGACAGGAAGGACATGAGTTTGCTCATGGCCCTAGATGAGGGACAGGAAGAGGAGAGTGACCCTCTCCCCGACCTGCTCTCTCAGAATCCTGACGATGGCTCGGTAGATGGTGTTGTCTTTTGTGGCAGCCTCTCTGAACATCAACAGAGCGACTGTAAACAGGTTCTTCAGTCGTTCCGACATCTGTTTTCTCTGACACCCAGTCAGACCGATTGGTGCACCCATGAGGTCGACACTGGTGACAGCTTGCCCGTAAAGAGTAAAATCTACAGGCAGCCTGATCACGTTAGAGACTGCATCAAAAGTGAAGTGCAGAAAATGTTGGAGCTGGGAGTCATTGAACCCTCGGATAGCCCTTGGGCTAGTCCCGTAGTTCTAGTGCCGAAACCTCACACCCAGGGTGGTAAGAGAGAGATGAGGTTCTGCATAGACTACAGGGGTCTCAATGCAGTCACTAAGACTGACGCCCACCCAATACCAAGGGCAGACGAGCTTATTGATAGGCTGGCTTCGGCCAACTACTTAAGTACGTTTGACCTGACAGCTGGGTATTGGCAAATCAGGTTAGCTGAGGGCGCCAAGCCTAAAACCGCATTTTCAACCCCTGGTGGGCATTATCAGTTCGTGGTGATGCCCTTTGGTCTGAAAAATGCACCTGCCACCTTCCAACGGTTGGTGAATCACGTCCTTACTGGGCTGGATGACTTCTGTGCGGCGTATCTTGACGATATTGCTGTCTTTAGCTCCACCTGGGAGGATCACCTGGTCCACCTGCGGAAGACATTGGAGGCGCTGCAAGCCGCAGGCCTCACTATCAAGGCCACCAAGTGCCAGATAGGGCAGACACAGGTTGTATACCTGGGCCACCTTGTAGGTGGAGGTCAGGTTCAGCCACTGGAGAGCAAGATACAGTCGATCAGGGACTGGGCTCCTCCAACCACCCAGACTCAGGTTCGAGCTTTCTTGGGCCTGACTGGTTACTACCGGAAGTTTGTCAGGAACTATGGTTCCATCGTGACACCATTAAATGAACTGACAAGTAAGAAAATGCCAAAAAAGGTTCAGTGGACAGCGAGCTGTCAAAAAGCATTCGATGACCTAAAGCAGGCCATGTGCACGGCGCCTATCCTCAAGAGTCCGGACTACTCCAAACCATTCATTGTCCAAACAGATGCTTCTGAGTTGGGTGTGGGAGCTGTTCTTTCTCAACTGAATTTTGATGGTCAAGACCAGCCCATTGCTTTTATAAGCAGACGGCTGACCCCTAGAGAGAAGAATTGGTCAGCTATTGAGAGGGAGGCCTTTGCTGTGGTTTGGGCCCTGAAGAAGCTGAGGCCATACTTGTTTGGCACTCACTTCAAGATTCAGACCGACCATAAGCCCCTCTTGTGGCTAAATCAGATGAAGGGTGAAAACCCCAAACTGCTTAGGTGGTCCATTTCCCTACAGGGGATGGACTTCACAGTGGAACATAGACCTGGTACTGATCATGGCAATGCCGATGGGCTCTCCAGATATTTCCACTTAGAACAAGAAGACTCACCTGGTCAAGGTTAGTTAGTTGTTCCGACGTTTGGGGGGGGGTCATGTAGGAGAGTAGGGTCTGCAATCCCATGATCACCCAGATTTTTTGCTTTTGTTTCACTGGTTTACGACTTCCTCTGGCTGTGGGCCTGCCAATCAGACCCACAGCCTGGCTGTTCTCTTTCTAAATTACGAGATGTACCCTAGGTGCATTTACCAATTGGTACTGGGCCACCTTATCAGACCCTGTAACTCAGGGCATAGGTGTACCCAGGGCCGCCAGGGGCTGCAGCATGTATTATGCCACCCCTGGCTGGCCTCCTAAATCTGACACAACTGGCTGCATGACAGCTGGGGCAAAGTCGTGTAATCACCCTTTGCTTTAGATATAGTAGCACTATATCTAACCCTCCAATGGACACCCGAGTTCCTATCAGTCACTCCTATGGCAGGCCTTGACAATCCTGAAGGCAGAGTGCATGGGCTCGTGTGAACTAAGCTCTGGCCCGAGCCGAGCCCGGTTGCAGCTTGCGGAATCAAGACCCAATGGCTGTTCCATGATAACGCGTACCATAACGGTAACTTCGGTGTCGCGTTATCAAGACATGTCGAGTAAGGTGTCATACGAATCGGGATGCTGCCCTCTCACCAACCCTGGCGACGAGGTTAGCATTCCGCCCTTCTAGAGGGACACGACATGTACGTAACTGTGAACCCCGGTTAAAGTTAACGAAAGCCTCAGCTCCACAAAATGGAGGCTGCCACCACAGACACGAGTCTGACCTCCTGCTGCTGGGAGTCCTTCCAGCGAGGAGCACTTGGACAAAGGGTTTCCTGTCGAGGGCGGTGTTCGCACCGTCCCAGACAGGGTTTGTGTATTCTGGGTAGGTAGGGCTTTTGCGAGAAGGTGACTGCGGAGTGGCACCCCGGTGCTCACTACGCATCTGCCGGTTAGAACCAGTTCCAGGGGCGACAGCCCTGGCCTGGGGAAAGTCCGGCAGGGGAGAGGGGCGTAACTACCCCCCTTCCTGGTCCCACCCTTAGGGTAGGACCTAGTCATGTACCCACCCCTTTCTTTAGAATAAAGGCCGGAGCGGGGACCCTTCCAAATTAGATCATCTTTGAATCAAGAATACTTTCTACGAAAGGACTTCAAGACTCTTCTTAAGATTTCTCCCTTGTGACTAAGGAGTAGTCACCCTGCATCAGCGGGCACCATCTAAGAACTCTGCGGTTTGCTGTAAGTCCTTCCTCAAGGAATCCGACGGCCCAGCTCGACGAGAACCGGCTTCCCTGGCACCTCTGACCTCTACCCACGTCATCAGCTCAGCTGTGATCTGTGGGTGCGACGAGACCTCGAGGGACCGGCCATCATCAGAACCTGCACGCTCTTAACCAGCACGACCATCGAGGTAACTCTCTGGTGAGTGCTCTGGGGTCCGAGAAGCCCCGACCCTGAGCCGCTCCAGCACCGAAGTGCAGTCTCCCAGCATCTCCACGATCTGCGTGGGGCCCTTCTGCTCGCTGCTCAGCACGTTGTCTGGTCACTAGCCGTTGGCTCGTGTCCTTCTGTGACGACATCCGAAAATCAACACTGCCGGTCTGGTTGCTCCAGACTGGCCCTTGCTTCCATCTTTTCGAGAAGCACCCCGGACCCTCCTGGTCCACTCAAGACGCCGACAGCGACATCCGTCGTGGGACAGCTCGCACCTCCACCGTGGTCGCCGACAACGCCTCCTGGTCCGTGAGACTGCAGAGCCTAGCGTCGCCCACTCACCTGGTCGAGGTGACGGCCAACTGGTGCCTTCCTGGTACCCTCTGACTACTGGCTAGTAGTACGAACTTGGTCCCCTCTGCTTTCAGGTTTCATCAATCTCCGATCCAGGCTTGGATCTCTACGAACTATTCATCACTGGTCGCCGGCCAGCAACTCCTTTTCTTCCGGCTCCTGGCTCGTCAGCGAAGACCCCGACGCCTGTAAGACTTGCAGCCGCAGCCCTCGTGGCTAGGTAACTCGGCATTTCAGTGCCTGCATAGCCTCCTTACTCTAGGGTCCCGAGTCCCTCGCTTCCGACTTGCCTTAACCTTTCGTGTCCCCGGACACTTGTTTTAAACTGTGCACTTGAAGTATTTACTAAAGAGATTTGGTTTGTGCTTAGTACCCTGTCCTCATAAAGAGTACAGGGCTGTTGTGATTCTTAATAAATATATTGTTTATTTTCATAACACTTGTGTGGTGTCCTTTCACTGGGTGTTCAAGGGGTACATGTGTGGTAAACAGCTGGCTTAACGCGCCCTCTCGAGTCTTTAGCCTTAGACTGCTCGTATCCACGCTACTAGGATAGCTGGTCTATAGGTTGACTTACAACCAAACACCATAAGGGTCGTTGGAACGATACATAGCGGTCGCTAGAATAGCGAACGTTGCATATCGGGCCAACTTCTCACAAGTACACCTTCCAACATCTCAATACAGAACTGCATGCAAATTAGTTCTCGGTTCATTTTACTCAAAGTAAAAAAAAATATTCCATAAAATGATCTGTACACCATTGTTAATGAGGTTGTCTCATTCATTTAAGCCCAATGTTCACTTTTAGTGTTTGATACAGAGGTAAAACGAGCAGTAAATGTTGGAAAAGGGGTGCTCCTTTCGGTTACTGTGAGTGTATAGTAGCACTAATATACTACCTGGATAGGTTCGGATTGATGGTGCCACCCAAGGAACACAGTGACCTGACAAAAATATTACCAGACCTCCATGCTCAACGAACCAGCACAGAAAAGGCAATTCTAAGAGTAAACAACTTTGGCAATGTTTGATTTCAAATGACTGCTCTTCGGTAAAGAAAATCCTGCATGCAGTCTACTCACCGCAGCAGCATGCTTTGATTTCTTGGATGGTGTTTTGTTGGGAGCTATTGTTGTTGGTGTCTTGCTGGGAGTCTTTTGATTAGTCACCACATCACTGGTTTTCTCATCCCGCTCCTCTGTTGATTCCCCTTCAGAGCCTGAGGCGGAGTAGTCACTCTCACTTTCCGACCTCAAGGATGGAGCTAGATGCAACAAAAACATGTATGCAGCAAATGTGACATGTTCTACAAAGTGATCACTGAAAATGATTGAAATCAGGACCATGTCAGAGATTTAAGGATTGGACCCTTCTCTAAAATCAGAGTTCCAACCCTGGTCTTATATCAGAAAAAGGCACAGAATTGACATGCAGCAACATATGTGAAAGGATACTAATAGCCCTTGTTGAGACCCAACCGGCAGCATTAATAATATTAAACCTCTTTATAACTTACAACACTTTTGATCATGGCATCCTACACTGTTGCCTCAAAGACTTCATGAGTGTTACAGGGCTAACCATAGCATGGATCAGGTCATCCCTTAAAGTGGTATGCAGCAAAATAAAAGGGTTGGACTACTTTGCTAACCTAAGGAATGAGAGGTCCTGCAAAGATAATCACATTCGCCTAGGCACAATACTGCATACTCTAGCCCTGTAGCACAAGTTACTACTTGTGTAACGATATATCTGTAAGAGACATTAGTTAGTGATAGATTCATTACCTTAGAATATCCCCAGGCGTCAGACTGGATCCGGAATTTTTTTGCGTAGCAGTACCCATGCGCGTTGGTAGGCGTCGTCCGCGGCTCTGCGTCAGTCTTCGGCGCCGTGATGACGTCGTCCGAGTACTTAAGACGCCGCCTCCGCGCGCTGACGTCAGTTCTTATACACAGCTTTTCCGCGCCAGAAACGCAGAGCCATGATAAAAACCAACACTGGTGCCATGAAACTTGGGCCCTGAAAGGAGATGACCGTAACCCCAGATATCGGTTTGCAGAACGGGGAAGATGGGTGGGTCGGTAAGGAATCTATCACTAACTAATGTCTCTTACAGATATATCATTACACAAGTAGTAACTTGTGCATCTGAAAGAGACACATTAGTGATAGATTCCTTACCTTAGAATAGATACCCCAGCAATACCAATCCCGGTGGTGGGTCTGCGAACCAATAATCACACCAGAAAGTCCTGGAGGACGGAACGGCCAAAGAAGCCATCCCTGGACATGGCTGTCCAGGCAGTAGTGTCTTGCGAACATGTGCTGCGAGGCCGACATAGTTGCCTGAAAAATGTCCTGCAAGGGGACTCCTCGGCCCAGGGCAATAGTAGTCGCTGTTGTTCGAGTGGAGTGGGCCCTCAGCCCAACAGGAGGTTCCTTTTTAGCCAAAGAGTAGCACGCCTGGATGCACAACATGATCCACGAGAGATGGTCCGCTTGTGCACCGCCCGTCCTTTCTTAGCGCCCACCCAACCAACAAAGAGTTGGTCATCCACCCGGAAGTGGCGTGTGCGATCCAGATAGTAAGAGAGCGCAGGTTTTGGGTCCAGACGGTGGAGCCTCACTTCCTCTTTCAAGGGATGCGGAGGCGGAAAGAAGGTGGGCAAGGTGATGGACTGCCCATTGTGGAAGGCTGTGACTACCTTGGGCAGGAAAGAGGGTTTTGTCCACAACACAACCTTGTCCGGATGGACAGAAAGGAAAGGAGGTTTAGAGGAAAGAGCCTGGGGCTCACTCACCCTCCTGGCAGAGGTGATGGCAACCAGGAAAGCAGTCTTAAGTGTAAGTAGACGGAGAGGACAGTTATGAAGCGGCTCAAAGGGAGCGCACATCAGGTAAGTTAGAACCAGGTTCAAGTCCTACTGGGGCATCACGAAAGGAACAGGAGGAAACATATGAGTGATGCCCTTCAAGAATCTGTTAACAATCGAGGACTTGAACAGATAAGGCTGATCAGGTAGCCTTAAGAAGGCAGAAAGGGCAGAAAGGTAGCCCTTGATAGTGCCCAGAGCAGAGCCCTGCTGGGCAAGAGAAAGAAGGAAGAGGAGAACCTCAGAAAGGGGGGCAGAGAGTGAATACACAGCCTTTGCTGTGCACCATGCCATAAATCTGTTCCACCAGCATTCGTATACCGACTTAGTGGAGGGACGCCTGGCTGCCAGAATCACATTACAAACTTCAGGAGGCAAGTCAAATAGCCTCAACTGTCGCCGCTCAATCTCCAAGCATGGAGGTGGAGAGTGGACAGGTTTGGGTGGAGGACCGTCCCCTGCTGCTGCGACAGAAGAGGCAGACGAATTGGGGGATCGACAGACATGCCGAGTAGCTCTGGATACCAATATCTTCGTGCCCAGTCCGGAGCCACAAGGATAACCTGGGCCCGGTCGCGCCTCATCTTCTTCAGCACTCTGGGCAGAAGTGGTATAGGCGGAAAGGCGTACAACAGACCGCAACTCCACTCGCGCCGAAAAGCGTCTCCGAGCGAGTGCTGCCTTGGAAATTCCAACTCGCAGAACTGATGACATTGCGTGTTCTCTTCTGTGGCGAATAGATCTAACCAAGGCTCTCCCCACTGCTGAAAGAGGCCTTCCGCCATGTCCGAGTTGAGACCCCATTCGTGATCCATCATGCACCAACGGCTTTGTTCGTCCGCCCTGGAGTTCAGGGACCCTGCCAGGTGTTGAACCACCAGGGTCACGCCCTGATGTTCCAGCCACTGCCAGAGGCGCAGAGCCTCCTGGCTTCGGGACCACGACTCCACCCCGCCCTGTTTGTTGCAGTACCACATGGCGGTGTTGTTGTCCGTAAACACCTGCACTACCCTCCCCCGGACAGAGGGGAGGAATGCCTTCAGTGCAAGCCAGATCGCCCAAAGCTCCAGAAGGTTGATGTGGAGCCGGGACTCCACCAGAGACCAGAGGCCTCTGATCTCCGCCTCTCCCATGTGGCCCCCGCAGCCCTGGAGGGACGTGTCCGTCACAACTACATGCTCCGGTTGGGATAGGGAGAGAGATCTGCCGCTGACCCAATCACGGTCCGTGAGCCACCACTGCAACTGTCTTGCAGTGCCCTCCGAGATCAAGACATGGTCGGACAAGTTGCCCTGATGCTGGGCACACTGAAACTTCAGGTCCCACTGCAGAACCCGCATCCGCCACCAGGTGTGATGCACCAGAAGGATGCAGGAGGCCATCAGCCCCAGAAGCTGCAGCATCAACCTGAATGACATTCGGGATAAAGGCTGAAAGATCAGAATCAGAGCCTGAATATCCCGAACCCGCTGTTCGGGAGGAAAAACACGAAACTGTGCAGAGTCTAGAACTGCTCCGATGAAGAGGAGCTTCTGAGAAGGACACAGGTGTGACTTTGGCACATTGACGGAGAACCCCAGCAGGTGCAGGATGTCGGCCGTAGTCTGGAGGTGGCTGACGACTGTCTGGGGCGAGCCCGCCTTCAACAACCAGTCGTCGAGGTAGGGGGAAGACTGAAACCCCTAACCTGCGCAGATGAGCTGCAACCACCGCCATCACTTTCGTGAACACCCGTGGGGCGCTGGTAAAGCCGAAGGGGAGCACGGTAAACTGAAAGTCCTCGTGGCATACCCTGAACCACAGGTAACGTTGGTGGGCCGGCAGGACGGGGATGTGAAAATAAGCGTCCTGCAAGTCCAACGCTACCATCCAGTCTCCAGGGTCTAGGGCAGCTAAGACCTTAGCCAATGTCAGCATCTTAAACTTCTCCTTCCGGAGGAAGCAGTTGACGTTCCGTAGGTCCGAGATAGGGCGTAAGCCCCCTTTGCCCTTCTTGGGTACCAGAAAGTAGTGGGAATAACAACCACACCCTACTTCTGGCCCAGGAACGCGCTCGATGGCCCCCTTGGCCAAGAGGGCCGTAACTTCTTCCTGCAAAAGTTTCAAGTGATCCCCGACACGCGTTGATACTGCGGTGGCATGGCTGGAGGGGACGTCCCGAAGGGAATGTTGGTGGTGATGGCGAACCCTGCTCCCCACTGGCGTCACATAGGCCTGAAAGCTCGGACTAGGAGGGTTTTGAGGTGGATGCTGCAGGGGTAGGTGTGAACTGGCCTCGCCGTTGTCCCCGACCGCCACCACGGCGGTTCCCACATCCGCCACCATGATGGGTGGTGGTATGCGGCCCGTGGCTGGCGGGACGTGTGGGGGCGCCCCTTCCTTGGCCACGAAAGGAGCGAAAGGCAGCCGTTTGATGGTGCGGGGCCGAGAGGCCCAAGGACTTGGCCCTAGCCCTGGAGTCCTTAAAGCGGTCAAGCGCATGGTCTGCCTTGTCGCCAAACAGGCGACGGGCATCGAACGGCATGTCCATAAGTGTGTTTTGGACATCAGCCGAGAAGTTGGCGGACCTCAACCAGGCGTGGCGACGAATCGCCACCGTCGTTGCCATCGCTCTGCCCAGTAAGTCAGTAGTGTCCAGCCCACACCGGATGGAATAACGCCCCGCATCTCGACCCTCCACAAGGGCTTGGCCAGGTTTAGCCCGGACCTCCACCAGGCATTCTGGCAGCACGTCTGTGAACGTATCCCACAAAGAGTGGGTGCAGCGGCCCAAGAGGCACGCAGTGTTGACTGACCGCAATCCTAAACTGAGGGTGGAGAATACTTTCTTCCCGTATTGCTCGTACCTCTTGGATTCCCGATCGGGGGGGAGCCTCCGGGAATGCGGTCTGGGAATTAGAGGCCTGGATAACCAGGCTCTCGGGGGTGGGGTGGGTAGACAGAAAGCAAGGGTCGCCCGGAGCCGGGCGGTGGCGCCTGGCCACGTTCCTATCCACAGGCTGACCTGTAGCGGGCTTGGACCAAGATCTGACGAAACACGTGTCGGCTGGTTTCTTTCTCCATGGGTCTCCTTTGATAGGAGGACCATCCACATACCCATTAAAACAAGATAGAAAGAACACTTGTGTGTGATCTTATCCTTAACTCCTTACTATGATTACTCATATCATTACATTTGTTGTGTGCGCTTGATTTGTCTTTGGGCTTGGACCAAGTGCCCAGAAGAACGTCTGATAAGGCCTCATTAAAAGGCAACAGAGGCTCGGCCGAGCTTGCCTGCGGTTTAAGGACCTCAGTGAGGAGGTTAGTCCTCGTGGCCGCGACGGGGAGCTCAAGGCCCAAGGCTCTGACCGCCCTCATCAGCACCACGCTATAAGCAGCCCCCTAGGAGGGGAGACAAAACCAGTGTCGGGCGAAGTGTCCAGACCACTGGCTTCCCCAAGTTCTCCTGTCCAGTCTGCAGAAGACTGACACTCACGTGGCAGAGGGTCCTCAGACCCCTCCCAATCGCCCTCGTCACCCATCGCCTGGTACTGAGGCTCAAAGGATGGGGCCGGGTCGTAGAAATAGAAATCTTCAAATGGCGTCGGATATGGCGCTCCGACGCTGGACCCGAATCGGGGGTAGGACCAGGGACGGCGTCGTCCTGGGACGGCGCCGGGGGCGACACCCTTGGGGCCAGCGAGGTTGTGAGGTTGACCTGCGGCGACCCGGATCTGGATCCAGTGGGGCCTTGCGGCGTCGGGACCGAAGTCGCCGACGGCGCCAGGACCGAAGCACCCGGCCCGCTGGGGGACCCAGTCAGGGCCGCTTGGCCCGAAGGCGCCACGGAACCAGACGGAGGAGTGAGCGACCTCATGGTCGAGAGAAAGGCCTCGCTCTCCTCCGGCGTCGCGTGCTGCCCAGGGACCGGCGGGTATGGAGCAGGCCGCGACGCCCGCGGCTCCATCGGAGCTGCGAGGGCAATGTCGCCCGAACCCCCGGCCGCATCGCGCGAGCGTCGGGGGAGTCAGAAGAGCGATGTTGCCTCTTCGACTTCATGTGCCTCTTACCTGAGGACTTCGAGCACGAAGACCGATGATGACTCCCGGAACTGTGGGGACTCCGGCCCCGCGACCGGTCCCTTGACCTCCTTTCGGACCGGGACCTTGAGCGGCGCAGGGCGGACTGCCGAAGCTAGTCGCTTACGGGACCGCTCCCGTCTAGCTTTAGACGTCAGGGCCCGGCAGTGGGAGCAGGACTTGTGGTCATGGTCCGGGCCTAGACAGTGCAGGCACCGGCGATGGGGGTCGGTAAGCGACATCAGTCGGCGCAGGGCTTGAACCCGGGCATCCCTACTGGCACCGTCGGAGTCGAGAGATTTCGAAAGTAAATCAAAAGGATCGTAAAAAGTTAGTCAAAAATAAACTAGGGTACAAGTTTTTCCGGATCTGCGCGGAAAAAAGGAGAACTGACGTCAGCTCGCGGAGGCGGCGTCTAAGTACTCCGACGACGTCATCACGGTCATCACGGCGCGGACGACGCCTACCGACGCGCATGGGTACTGCTACGGAAAAAAATTCCGGATCCAGTCTGACGCCTGGGGATATTCTAAGGTAAGGAATCTATCACGTACATGTCTCTTTCAAATGTTGACAATATTGATCAATTCAAAACTCCATTTCAAATATATGTAGTAGCTACACAGGTAATCCACCCCAAAGAAGGAAGTGCTAACAGCTTAAACTCTGCATTATGCCTTAAGTTTTGCAGTAATGGATGAGGGTAAGCAATCTTTACCGCAGTTGCTTAATTTCCCAAACATTATACTCTTTGGTAAACTAAACCTAAGCCAGTTAAAATAAAAACCTTTCAAGTGGTAAAAAAACTTTTCAAATGGCCTTCTACACTGGAGTGTTTTCCCTTCTGTAGCTTTTAAAGTAAGAAACCAAGAAGTCATATTTGATCCTACAATGTTATTCATTCCAAAAGTGAATGTTTTAAAGAGAAGTGCACAAGTCCACTTTCATATGCTTAGCAAAGTCACACCATTGTTAAGCACTCATCACAAAGGGTTCTTCTTCTCAGCTGCACTACCACACCTCCATTATTTCAACTGCATGTACATAGAGCTCCATAAGACAGTTGACATCAACTCACATAGTGGAAAAGAGAGGAGGAAGACTTATCCTAGAACTTCCTGTTGATTGATGACCTTATTCCCGCTCTTTGAGCCCTACATTGGTAATCTTCAAAATCCTGTGCCTTAGCAACAATGTATACTGGTCTCAGGGTATGAAATACTTGTTTCCAATATTCCAAACCTGCAAGGTATCTCACAATCCAAGACGGGCAATCGATAATCGGATAACCTCTCACCTACCAAGAAGGGTGCTAGTGGGAAAACCCTGGGAACATGCAATTCAAAATTTTAGAATTGTCTGACACCAGCCCTCAGACTACAGCAAGAGGCCATCTCAGGTTTACAAGGGAGGTGTAAACTTCCTTGTCCCACCAGCAGTTCCCCGAGTCTATGAGCTGTTTGACTGGGATTACAACTGTGAATCCTATCAAACTTTAGTAGGCCACCAAAACTAACGTGCTGATTAAAGCATAGGTAATTAATTGTGTCAGATTTTGGACTATTCAGCGAAAAGTGCTCAATGTCCACAAAGAGCGCCACTCGAATCATGAAACATCTGCACTTCAAGCTGCAAATTTCGGAAAACTTCACCCAGAACATAACTGTTGCCTACCGACCAAACAGACCCCAAGCTACCTTCCCCAGCCTCATCAAGGACTTCATTGCCCCGCTCACCATAGATCCCAAAGCCTTTATACTTCTCACTACCTCAAATTCCACTGAGAAAACAAGACCAACGCCTGCTTCACAGCACTCCTTGAAAGTCTGAACAATTCTGGACTAACCCAGCTCATCACAGAATCAATAGACATAGCAGGACTGGATCACATATTTAGCAGCATGAAGTTGAACTCTACTTCTCTACTCACATGGACAACCACTACATCATCCACTTCCAAATCAACATACTGCAAGTCAACACACCCGCCAGTATCAGTACTCTGCCACAGCTGGGGCAAAATCTCTGAGGCAGACTGATTCAACACGGATCAACCTAACCTAAGAGACCACCTCAACAAGGGCATCACCAAATTGATCAAGATCTATACAGATGCCCTTGCACGCATTAAACCCAACAAGCAAAGAAAAACCAACAAGCAGGTCCTCAGAGCACCTTTGTGACTCCAAACGGCACTGCAAACATCTAGAAAGAAAATAGAGAGCCAGCCACAAAACCAGCAGCTTTACTTACACGTTACCACAAGCAACTAAGAGACACCAACAAAAGAGAGCTAGCTGAACGCATTGAAGGGAGCTCCAACAGATCGTCTCGATTGTCAAGGACTTCACCACACCCTTGGCCTCCATCAACAGCATCATTCCCTCCCAAGAACTCTGCGACCGCCTATCAAGCTTCTTCCACAACAAAATTGCAAACATCTATTGCAACTTCGCACACCAACCAAACCTCAGCAATGCCATCGCAAACCAGCTCCTCACTAACGAAGACGGCAACCTGACCAAATAAAAAACTCACCAGAGATAATACAGCGACGATCATGCAGACCATCCACTCAGGAGCCCCAACAGACCCTATATCCTCACCACATATCCAACCTGGGAACAGCACCCATCAGCAACGCTCTAACCCACGTCATCAACACATCCATCACATCCCCCACATGCCCAGAAGACTGGAAACTTGCAGTGGTCAATGCCGTTCTCGAGAAGCTGTCGGCCGACTCGAGACAACTGAGCAACTTCTGTCCTATCACTCTGATCCCCTACACAGCCATAATAATAGATGGGCCATTAACAAGCAAACTCACTACTCACTTCGAACAACACCACCTACTGGACAAGAATCAATCAAGATTCAGAAAAAAACACAGCACTGAAGCAGCACTCAACGAAGCCACCAACAACATCTGGACCTTTCTGGACAGAGGAGAAACAAAGGCCCTCATCCTGCTCAACCTCTCTGCGGCATTCGACATGGTCTCCCACAACACACTCATAAGAAGTTTCACAAGTTCGGCACCCAAGGAACTGCACTCAACTGGACCTGTTCCTTCCTCAGGGGAAGAACCAAAAAAGGCTGACTGCCACTCTTCACATCGGAGACCAAGAGCCTGATCTGCGGAGTCCCCCAAGGATCATCTCTGCCCTACTCTGTTTGATGTCCACATGACTCTGCTCATCAATATCAAACTCACATTCTCCCTGAAGGACAAGACAATCATCACCAACTGCATGGCCATTGTAGCAGAATGGATGAGAACCAACTGCTTGAAACTCAACTCTGACAAGACAGAAGTACTGGACTTCAGAAATAGGACCTCCCCGTGGACGACAGAGCTAGGACCAACACCTACCGACCACACCAGGAATCTGGGGCTCATCCTGTACAACAGGCTCACCGTTAACGGCAAAAGTCAAGGCAATGAGCACTGCCTGCTTCTACATCCTTCCTATGCTATTAAAGATCTTCAAGTGGCTCCCGCAGAACACCAGACGCACTGTAACACAAGCATTCATAACAAGCAGACTCAACTATGGTAACGCATTCAACGTCGGAATGTCCAAGCAGCTGATTCACAGACTTGAGGCCATCCAGAATGCTGCTGCAAGACTCATACTTAACCTTCCACATCGCACCCACATCTCGCCCCACCGGCTCCTCATTCACAAATGTAGCCAAACTCAATTCTCACACACATTCATACAAAGTCTTGCACAACACTGTGCAGCATACCCCGAACAACTGCATACACTTTCAGCCGGCCTGCCAGACATTCAAGCTCAGCCTCTCTCATTAGCACACACCTCTGCATTTACATAAGGAGAGCAGGAAGCTGCTTGTTCACTTACATCACACCCAAAACATGGAACAGCCACCCACAACATATCAGAGCCTGCTATTCATTTCTGGACTTCAGCAGGAAGCAGAAGACTTGGCTCTTTGAATAACTCTAAGGGGACTACATATGCCTACACACCTTCTCAAACGCATGGATACCCTCAAGGATGATTAGTGCGCTATACAAACTGACATAACATAAGAAAATACATTTTATCTCTGGATATGACAAACTGGAATAAACTATTTAGGCACTGTAAACCCTGGATAATGTTATGTTATGTTATTAAAGCTTTTAAAGCGCACTTATACCCAAAGGTGTCCTGGTGCCTAGCACTGTCTCACTGAATACAAAGGAAAATGTCTTATACCGAGAATAGCCATGTCTTCAGCCCTTTCCTAAAAGGCAGGAGCTCAGTGGCATGCCTAAGATGAGCCGGCAGGCTGTTCCGGGCTTTCGCGGGACAACAGGAAAAGCTGCTGCCACCCCAGTTGGCTTTTTTCACTTGGGGATAACTACAAGCTTTCCTTCCGAGGAGCGCAGCGCTCTACCAGGGACATACCATTTAAAGCGTCTGCTCAGAAATTCAGGGCCACTACCCATCAATGACTTGAAAACAATACACAAAGATTTGAATTGTGCTCGTTTTGTTACTAGGAGTCAGTGCAATCGCTGAAGTCCATCTCTGGCAGAGACAAACCTTGGTATGCCCGTTAGCAGCATAGCCGCCGCATTTTGCCCGAGTCTTTATAGATGTTTTTTTTCATATTCAGGTACAAACTGTTCAAATAATCCAGTCGTGACATAATGAGGGCTGAGACTGCTGTCCTAAAGCAATCTTCTGGAAGGAAAAATGTTATTTTCCTCAGGATTCTAAGGAGGAAAAAGCAAGTCGAGACAACTCCGCTGACCTAATCTCCATAGTCAAGTTTGTGATCCATGATCACTCCCAGGGTCTTAGCTTTAACTGTGGGGGCTGGGGGCTGGCCCATTTCCTCAGGCCACAGCTAGCCCAAGCTTTGGCACTGGTATAAATTGAACAAAAATACCTTTAAGTAGAGTCTTCGGTGACAGAGTCTCAAAGGGCTTTACACAGAGGTAAAAATTAAACGATCATCGACAGAAACGATAAACTATGCTACTTATGTTTCAAGGTTAGCATATGATCCTGATTGGCTCCACTTTTGTGAAAGACTACTCCCTAAGTAACTGCATGAAGAGCCCAACTTAATCTCCAGATATTGTTGTGAACTGTCAAAATAAAAATCCTTTTCTTGGGACTTTTTTTTTTTTTAGATAAGTACAATACACTTTGAATTATTAATCAGCAGTTACTTTTGTGAGAATGACACATACAACACTCGTCCGTCAGCATGTGCTGTACCCTAATGCTTGTTATATTTAAAAGAACTTTGTCATCTGCATATTGTATAACATAAACCAGAGCGCAACTACACTTTGTCAGTTTTAAAGTCTATTATGCATGTGGATAGTTGTGTATTAGACCCACTGATGGGATTCTGGATGCTAATAATGCATGGTACATGCAAGACTGACCTGATGGCATGTCATAAGAATGCATTAAACATTAGAGAATGTCTGTATCAGCATATTGCCAAGGAAAATGCAATAACTGTTTAAATGCTTAAGTTAACAAATGTGTGCTTGACTGTCATGTTTTTTTGTAAAGAAACTCCATGTTTTGGTCACCATTCAAGCTCACATGACAGAAGGAAAACTGGCCACTTCTTTTGTTCATGTGTTATAATCACATCTGCAGAGGAAAGACGAACCTGCATAGATACGTCTTGAGCTAAAAGTAGCATTAGCTTCCGGATGCTTCTATAAAGTAGCATTGTTTGGAAATTTTCATATCAAAGCAAGAGCCCAGAACAAGTGACCCATACCAGTCCTATTAGTCACCATTAACAAATACGGTATATATGGTACTGGTGCAGGGGTTTGGATTTGACATTGGGTAGGTTGCTGAGAGGAGATGCTGAAGTACTGAATTCTGACAGCTGATCCAATGACACCATAATGTATGAGGAGAAACTACCCAAGGACTGTAACAATAAAGCTTAATGAAATCATATAGTCATTTAGGTTACATGGCTGAAAGCATCTAAGGGAACACACTAATTGGATAGGGATGTGTGTTGAAATATGATTCAGGCTTTCCTAAGCTTTGATCCAGGACATACATTTTTATCTCATCTGCATAAAAAATACAGATTGACTTTTTTTTTTTAACCTTTATTAGTTGTGTTCAGCACAAAAACATGACAGTGACAGCATCTGCAATTCATTACAGCAAAAATCGTGGTACATTCCAGAGAGGTAGCAGCTTCACTCGGTCCAGTACATCACAGGCACAGCTTCATATGTACATCAAAGTGATACCAGTATACCAGGATCCTCCCCCCCATCACAGTCAAGGGTGTAAGGAGGATGATCCTCACCACCCCTCCGCTTTCAGGCATGAGGACAGGCCAGCAGGGGCGGCGCCGCCACAACCCACCAATCCGTAATCGTCTGTGATCTGTCCAGTCAGTCGGCTATGCCATTATGTGCAGCATTGTTCCATACGTACGGCAAGCGTGTGCATCCTTGCCAAGCAGTGCAGCCAGCGTCTAGTGTAGGGATATTCAGGTCATACCATAGAGCGAAGTCGCGCTCATCGCTCCCCTTCGCAAGTGTCACCTGCATCAACGAGTATGTGTGGCCAACAGTGTGTGCGCCCACCATCACAATCCCAAGATATGGATGAGTAAGAGGTCCCTCCCTAAAACAGTGTCACAAGGCCTTCGAGTACTCCCAGCCCCCTCAATATCAGTCTTAAACAATTGTCACGACTACCCATTTTAATGCAGGTGGTGCAAATTACCTCTAACCATGTGTAAAGTAGTATGGTGAATGCGGTAAGTAGCAACCTATACGCTCACTGGCTCGGGACCGGTTCGTCATCTCCAGAGGAGTCGCTGTGTGTCGCCTGAGACAGCCAGTACACCTGTAAGGGGGACCAAAAATCGCTAGGCGCGCACCGGGCGGGTAACAGTTCCGCGTAAACGCCATGCTGGTCCTGGCAGTATGTGAGGTCGTCGAGCCATTCCTTAAATTTTGGTGCTCTCCCTCTCCCCCATCTGCAAGCTATTCTTCGCTTAGCGAGGAGCAGCGCAATGTCAACAAATTTGCAGTCCGGCTTGGGCACTTGCTTGGTATAACCCAGTAGCATCACTATTGGCTCCATTGGTAGTGGGCCAGCAATCATTATCTGGAGTGCGGCGTGTACCTGTTCCCAATAAGTTTGTATGGCTCCACATTCCCAGGCCAGATGAAGGAAATCCGCGCCAGCCGCCCGGCACCTAGCACACCTATCATCCTCCGAGGGATGAAACCGAAGTTTCCTGACTGGGGTATAATAGTAGCGTTGCACAAACTTATAGTGAATAATTTTCAACCGACAGCTGGAGGAAATCCTAGCAGTGACTGCGCAGCAATAGCTCCATTGCTCATCCGTAAGTGCAGATGGCAGTTCAGAGTCCCAGTTAGTCCGGGCTTTCGGCAGTATCATTGGGCGTTGCCCACGTATAGCGGCGTACAGTTTAGACACTAAGTGCTTGCCATCGGAGACGAGCATGACATGCAATGGCAGTACCGTCCCAGGTTCTTCCGGGAAGTTGGGGAGTATGTCACGCATACCCTGCCGGAGCCTGATATAGTAAAACACCTCCATGGGTGTCGGAGGAGCAGTCTGGAACAACTGTTCCTTGGTACGGAACGTTCCGTCCTGAAATAGGTCGCCCCATGTATTAACCCCTTCGAGGCTATTGACGAGCTGGGCTCGTCATCGCGCTTACCTGTCCTGCGCGGATGACAAGGCCAGCTCGTCACGTAACGCGGTAATTTCGAATCTGCCGTGCACAGCGGGAAAAGCCGCCGCAGCGATGCGGTTAAGGTCACAGATTGACTTTTTTCTCACCACTAATACTATTCTGCACAGCACATTAATTTATACATCTCCAAAAACATAATCCTATAGGTCTCGAAATTACTGACAATAAAATAGAACAATATATAGTGAGCAACTTCAGAACTACTGTTAAAGCCCCTGTGGCCCTGCTCCATGGTCTCAAAGACTCCAACTCGGATCCCTGTACAGCATTCATACACACCACACCACCCTTTATCAAGGGCCTGAGGAGACAGGACCAGTCTTACCGAAATTCACTTGTTCTTAGCACCCACGCAGCCCCCACCCTCTTCAAAGCCATCTGCATCATATACAAAGCCATCAACAACTGCCCATTTTGCGGACAAGCTAGCCACCTCTGATGGCTGTTGGTACACCCACAGCCAGGACACCACCAGATAGGAGACAAAGATATGGAAAAATGAACAGGCGTTCTCCATTAAAGCACCCTCGATTTGAAAGAACAACCCTGTATCCATCAAAATTCCCCCAACCATGTTTCAATTAAAGATTGAGGTTAAGACACCGTTCTTTAAAAAAAACACACACTGTAACACAAAGTAACAGATCAACCGCATCTCCTTGAAAAGGCTTTCCCTCTCCAATTATACATTGACTGTATATTTGCTTTTACCTTGTACAGCACTCCTCTACGTTTTGGCTATGTTTGAACTACACATGTAACGCATCTATAATGTGGGATAAATTCATTTATGTCCTATTCTATGCACCTCACGCTACATTCCTGGGTTTCCTCTTAAGTGCCCTTGGTTCTCTAGTTTTTTTTATCTTGGGTCTTACTGTTGTACTACTATATGTTTCTTTCGCCTTGTTTTCTTGGCACCTTCGCCTGCCCCGCCTCCCCCATCCCCTCTCTTGTACTTCCTATCATAACATTAGAAAGGGCGGGTGTCCAGGATAGCTCCCTTTACCATTCTTTGTGTTCTACCAAGAAGAAGGGACAAAAGGAGGTAATACCTGCCGCTGACTGCTGGAGGGCATTTAGAGAGAATTCAACAACTGATAGAACCCAGAGAAGGTGATTAGGATTAAGGAGTTCCCTACCGCATCATCAACAAACTCCTGGCCATTACTGTGAGCTTCTGTGCAAGATTCTAGATTGCATCCTTTACTAGCTGAGGAGGACATCAAAAGACATTCTCTTCCCCCCTCCACCACCCAGGGCAGCCCAGCAAGCACTGCTCCCTGGGAGCTATCCTCCCAGAAGTACAGACATCCTCTCATAGCTTAGGTCTCATCACAACTCTTAACTGTGCTCATCACAAAGAACAGAGCTCAGGCTCATACCTGTTGAAAATGCACGGCACAACCATCCTAACTACATATGTAAATTGAACATCTAAACAAAAAAAAAAAACATAATAAGTATAATGAGACCGCAGCAGCTTAATAAACTCTGTAGTGCGCTTTTCCGGTACATACCTGTTAGGCGCTTTCTCAGTCGGTGAGGCGTTGTTGAAACAAACTCATTCTTTTTACCCTAAAGGAAACACAGTAGTTAGGACACACACGCTGAAAAGTCTGTTATTTTTTTTTTTTAACTTTGCTTAAAGGCTTGATAATTAAAAAGTGAGACGCAAGATATGAAAAATAAGAAGAAAAATTTTAATCTAAATTAATAAAATGATATGCTACCTGCATCGCCTGAAAATCGTGTTTGGGTCTATAAATTCAATACCACTTTGTGGATAGTCAAAAGCAGAGGTTTTAACCTTTTTACTTCCATGGATCCCCACTTAATTATTACTGGAACCCGGGGACCCCGCAGTGAATCATTATTGGAAACTGGGGGCCCTGAGTAATTACGGAAACCCAGTGACTCCAGGGCAAGTATTTTCCATAATTTGAACAGCAAAACAATACATAAAAAACACAGAAACAAGTATACATCAAACATATATAGAAATGATGGAATATTTTATTTAATGCACAAAAATACAAAAAACGTAATATGAATGGGAAATTTGGAACTTTTCTAAATTCAATTGAGGCCACTGACCGCCCATGCTATATTCTGTTTGGTGCTCTTTTACTGCTCCCATAAATCAATCTGAGGACACTACCTTCATTTTTAGCTTCCAATTTCAATTGTCTTCACATTTACAGAATGTTTTTAAATGTTAGACTGTTTATCGTGCTTAATGTTTACATAGACTTTAGTAATCTGTTAATATTAGTTAATTTTCTAAGCAGTCCTGGACCTCTTGAGTAGGCTTCGAAGACCCGAGGGGACCCCAGACCACAAGTTAAGAACCACTGGTCTAAACAGCTGGGGCCAAGGAGAAAAGCACAATGTTACAATGAGTAGAAATTGGGTACATGGATGTAAGCTGTGCGAAAATAGGAGTTTAACAAAAATATTTATTTCATTTCTTTTTTGTTTATGACAGTATAGAGCCAACCATGGAACAAAATCTGTTTGTGCCATTCTCTGTGGCTTTAAGATGAAAAAAGTGCAGGATAGTTTGTCCCTAGAACATATACTCAACTCTAGTCTAGTCTTGACTTACTAACCTCTACTATCAGAAACTGTGTTACATAAACTATGACTTTGGCATAGTTCTACAAGGTTTGCTTACCAACACATGGGTCACACAGGTGAACTCTGTTGGATGCACCAGCGCTCAAGGTGAAAGACTGATTATTGTAGCCCTCCAGAACCCCACCAAAACACTGTTGAAGTAGAGTTATTGCTTTTGGGTTACTAACAATCTCTGTAATGGGATTAATGGCACCATTGGTAACAGAAATAAACCAATTTAATTATTCACAATATAACACACACTGCACTAAGAAGAATTGACGCTTAACTAAAAGCATTTATTACAACAGGGTGACCCAGTTCCTCAGCAGATACAAAATAACTACACAGGATATCACAGAGGTCAATAGGAAAGGTTTGCCTTAAAACTCTCTCCAACTGTAAATCACCCCGCTAGTGTTGGGCACAGGCTTGTGTACCTCACAGGGGCTTTGTGGAAGGTATCCTTGTTTGATTTTTGAATTTGGTTTATTAAGTAAACGCGAATGACCTCTGTCCGGCTGGACATATCATTCTAAAAATATAGATTTGATTTTGTCTATATTTATTGTGTGAATTGTAAATTGCATGGGACCACTGTTGTTTTATAAAATTGTTCCCCGAGGTCCCTAGCTGACTGAATTGGGGTCCCTTGTTGTTAAAAAAGATAATTGTGCGCAATCAGTAGATTGCAAGGGCCTTGTCCTCCTTCCCACTTCTCCTAAGTGGTCACCGGCTTCCCTACCTGTGCACGAGCGGCTTTCACTGCTCATCACTCTTTCCCTCACTGTAATGTCTGATACAGCTCCTCTATATTCTCTCGAATATATTAACAAAATCTGTGCAGACCAATCCCTGTTCACTGACCAAGAGGAAACTAGTGGTACAAGCAGTACTTGTCTTTCTGATGAACTTGAAAAACAAAAAAAGAAATATGTGAGACTAGAGTTGATGACTTTAATGCTTACTCAATATCTCAAATCCAATACCATTCCCCTCGGCCTCCAGATCAGAAACATTCCTGGAGTCTTTACTGACAATCCCAAATATATATCAAGCTTTAGCAGTATAGGTACTACCTGCTCTAGGCACTGGTTAGTATTGGGAATTGAAACTGCTGGCGAGGAACTCAAAAAACTTGAGGAGACTATTAAAGACTTAGAAAAACAAATAACTGATGATAAAACTATCACTGACGTAAAAGCCTTACTTGAGAAAATTGAGAAAACAGTTTCTGAATTTCATTGTATAGAGCAAAACAAAAAATCAAATAAGGTTAAAAAAGACATTAAATTCTTTACTCTTGAACGTACGTATCCATACTTACACAAAGATTTTTACACGAATCGTAATTTCCAGCAACACCAACAAACCCCTAGACCCTGGGGACGTTTTAATAAAAGAAACACTGTGGTGGGTTTCACCGACTCCTCAGCAGACTCATCTGACAGTTCGGATCCTGGTGAGGGCGGTAGTGGACAACGACCCAATCAGACTCCTTTTTTATCCAGGGGCAACCCAGAACCCCAGAAGAGAGGCAGGGTCAAACAACAGAAACGATGGCACATCCCCCCTGGGGAACGCCAGACCAGGCAGAAGTTTTATCAGTGGTAACAGATAACACCAATCTTAATACCATCCCAATTTTCAATATCTCGAACCATACCCTGACCACCCAGGAAATGTCAATCCTTGGCAAAGGTTTATCCTTTGTCCCCACCATCTACCCGAATTTCTTAAATCTCCAGTCTGAGCTACTTGGCTTCTTCAGGAAATTGAGACTACGCTCATATTTTGAGCTTAATCCATCAGAGCCTAAGAGCGTCACAACCCCATTTCGACCACCATCCACCTTTTCCCCTACATCCAGTATGATCCCTAAGGAAATTATAACGTTTGAAAAGGTCATTCTCAAGGAAATCTCCAATATAGAGAAGTCTCATCTCTATATACCCTACAACATTTCCTTGGATGAAAAGTCGGCAATTAACTCCCTTAGGAATAACACCAACTTGATTATTAAGTCAGCAGATAAAGGTGGGGGGGATAGTTCTCCAGGACATTGGAAACTATAAGAATGAGCTTCTGCGCCAGATATCTAACACTGACCATTATTGTAGACTGCCTTGTAACCCTACTAATGACATCCAGAAGCTTATTAAAGTGGTTACTATGGAAGGACTGGAAAATGGCATCTTAAGCAAACATGAATATAATTTCTTGAACATTGTCAACCCAAGAACTCCCGTTCTTTACACACTGCCCAAAATTCACAAAAGGTTGGATAACCCTCCGGGCAGACCAATACTGTCTGGATGTGGCTCAGTTTTAGAACCTCTGGGCCACTATGTTAATTTCTTTCTAAAGGATTTTGTGCCATCAACTGCGTGCTATATTAGAGATAGCATGCATATGATTAATTTGATTGAAAACCACTCTTTTGATCCTGAGCATGAAACTCTATGTACATTAGACGTAGAGTCTCTATATACAAACATTCCCCAGAAAGACTCATTGCTTGTAATGCAAAGCATACTAGACACTAGGACACGTCCCCATAGGGTACCCACCCTATTCATAATACAACTACTAGAGATTTGTCTCACCCAGAATTTCTTTCTCTATGACTCGGAATATTACCAACAGGTACGTGGCTGCTCCATGGGAGCCATTTTTGCACCCACTTTGGCGATTCTATACATGGACTGGTTGGAAACCCATATTATTCTGTCTACTAGTAACCCATTCCATCAGGGTATACACATCTGGAAGCGCTACATAGACATCTTTTTCATTTGGGGTGGCTCCATTGAGGACTTTCCAGGGCTTACACATTGGCTTAACAACAATTGTAATGGCCTCACTTTCACCTTAACCCACAACAAAGATAGTATACCCTTTTTAGACCTGACCATTCAACATCAGGAGGGGTCTCTATACACATCCTTGTTCCGCAAAGCTACAGAAAGGAATACCCTCTTGAGCTACAACAGTTGTCACCCCAGAGCACTAAGGGATAGTCTTCCTTATTCGCAGTTCCTAAGACTCAGAAGGAATTGCTTTAAGAAAGAGGACTATTTCACTGAGGCGAATACTCTATCTGAGAAGCTTAGGTTTAGAGGCTACCCCAAACGTCTGATTAAAAACTCCATAAAGAGAGCCTGGTACTGCCCCCGCGACGCTCTACTAGAGCCCAAACCCAAGGAGACCAGTGAGAAAGTAGTATGTGTTACCACCTTTTCTGCAATATCCAGCCGTGTAAAACAGTGCATAAAAAAGAATTGGCATATTCTGAATTCAGGCCCACTCAATTGGGAAACACCTCTTTTTGCTTTTAAAAAAAGCAAAAATCTCAAAGATCAATTAGTCAGGGCAGCATTACCACCTACAACTGGTAGGAATATCACACTACACGACCATTGGTCATTACCGCCCCTGCTTGGACATTACAAATGTGGTTCATGTGTGGTCTGTGAATTTGCAATTGAGAGTAAAGAATTTGTATACAATAATGTGAAAAATGAACTGCGTACTCTTACAAACTGTAATAGTTGTAATCTCATATATGCAATTCTTTGTCCGTGCAATCTCATATATGTAGGCCAGACAAAACAAAAAATCAAATTGCGAATATCCCAACATCGCAGCCGCATCAGGTGTAAAACAGCAAATGCACCCTTGGTTGAACATTTTTTAAGCACGGGTCATACTGAAAATGAGATTCGTTGGACAGTTATCACACAAGTCGTGTTACCATCAAGAGGGGGCGACCTATCACGTATGCTGAACAGAGAAGAATTGAAGTGGATATTGAAGACAGACAGCCTGAATTCAGGCTTGAACCTGCAAGAGGAGTGGACTGCTTTAATCTAAGCTCTGTGTATATACACTTAAAAGACTCTGAAATAAGTGCTAACAACTGTTCCTTCAGACAACGTTTTCTGTTAGTATAACTTTGAAATGTCACCTTGCATGAGGAATCACCTTAGACTTCACCTAAGATGTCTCCTAAAACTCACACCCTTCGTTTGTGTCTATGCCCGAATCCCCACGTGCACCGACCAATCACAAAACACCCGCCCCTTCTTCACTTCCTGGGTAGAGCACACCAGCACGCCAGGGAATTCCTCTATGACCGCCGATTCTGGTGAGTAAAACAGCAGCGCGTTTACTCCTGCCTTGACAGACTCCTTGCGCTTTTATGCCTGATACGATTCCTTGCTCTATACAGGCTACCCTGGCGCCGTCCGGTTACGACTCTGTAACCTGGAAATCCGCGGCTCTATTTCGGTAAGATCACTTGCATGGCACGCTGTATTTATTCCTAAATGGGCCAACTCCGCTTTTTAAACAAGTTTTCCCCTTACATAGGGCCTCCGGTACGGGCTAAATTCTGAGCATCGACCTGCCCTGTGAAAACTACGCACTGCCTCGGTAAGCAGAGCGCGCCTCCCGGTCCGGAAATACGTGTATCCATCTGGCATGACGGACTTTAAGCATTTAAACCTTACGCGCACCTCGTTCCTTATGCCTGCTGCAATCCTTATCGCTATAAAACGCTCATTAGCATGTTTCAACACTCGTACTTTCACCACCGTGCCAAACTCCACGCGTACCTGTTGCTGTAATTTTTCGCTATAAGACGTTTACCAGCAGGGTTAACACACGGAATTAGACCCTCGAGCACCATGTCCAAACATCACTTGCACCTCGGTCCATGTGCTTGCTCGCATATTCACTGCCTTCTGCCTTGGAATAACACTGACAAGAGGCACTGTTCAGCATGGTTGAACACACGAGCGTAGCCCAACTAAACTCACTGCTGCCTCCACCTCTTTACATGCAGTGACAATGCGATAATTTTAATTGGAACATTAAGCCTTTTTGCACCTAGCACTAAGAGTCACCCTGTTGTAACTTTGATATTTTGATGTCTTGTTCTTAAAAAAAATTGTTCCTTTCTTACTTTCTCCTATTTTTCCTTAGGCAATTTGAGGTTGAGTGTAATAAGGCAATTATTTGTTTGTCCTGATGATGGTTCCCATGACCCTTTAGGGGAACCGAAACGCCGTCGACTTGCTCATGCACCTTATACATATATATTTGATTGATGAAACTGATGTAATGGTGCTGTCTGATATTTTCTGTGTAATGTATATGTAAACAGAAAAACGCTTGTTTGCCTTAAAACCTTTCCTATTCTCTCCAACTGTAAATCACCCCGCTAGTGTTGGGCACAGGCTTGTGTACCTCACAGGGGCTTTGTGGAAGGTATCCTTGTTTGATTTTTGAATTTGGTTTATTAAGTAAACGCGAATGACCTCTGTCCAGCTGGACATATCATTCTAAAAATATAGATTTGATTTCGTCTATATTTATTGTGTGAATTGTAAATTGCATGGGACCACTGTTGATGTAAAATTTAAGGCATCGTTTGATGTCCAAAGAGTGCAATCGTTGCTCTGCCGGAGATTGAGGATCGGCCAAGAAAGTATTTAAGAAAACAGGCTCATTTAGATGGAAATCCGTAGGCACCTTTGGCAGAAAAGTTGGGTTGGTGCGAAGCACCACACATTCAGGTGTAAATTGAAGAAAAGGAGGTTTGACAGTGAAAGCGTGAAGATGACTCACGCGACGAGATGATGTCAGAGCAAGGAAAAGGGCTACCTTCCAGGTTAGAAACTTTAAGTCCGCCCCATGGATAGGCTCGAAGGTCGCCTTCATTTGTTGGGCTAAGACGACATTGAGATGCCAAGTGGGAGGAGGTGGGAATTTCCGGAACAGTCCTTTGAAAAACTGACAAATAACTCTGGAAGAGCAGAGAGAGGAGGAGCCATCCTGCCGGAAACGAGAGATTGCCACCAAGAAAACTCTCAAAGTAGCATGGGAAAGCCCGGATTGAGCCAGGTTCAGAAAGAACGGAAGTAGCTTCTCCGGAGTGGAATGGATAGGATGGATATTCGTAGCCACACACCAATGGCAGAACCTCTTCCATTTGAGCTTGTAAGTCTTAATGGTAGACGGAGCTCTGGCCTGAGCGAGAATGTCTCGGCATTCCGGCGAGATATTTAAATGCGCAAATTCAAGGTGCTCAGGTTCCAGGCCGACAATTGTAGAGAGGAGGGGTTTGGATGGCAAATTTGACCCTTGTCCATCGTCAGGAGTTTCGGTCCAGGATGCAGGAGAATGGGCTCGCACTGGGACAGAAGGAGCAACTCCGAGAACCATGCCTGACGGGGCCATCTGGGAGCGATCAGGAGCATGTGGCAGGGCTGCCTCCGCATCTTCCACAGCACACGAGGCACCAACAGAATCGGAGGAAAAGCGTAGGCGAATAGATTGCACCAATTCATCAAAAGGGCATTCCTGCACTACCCGTGGTGGGGATGCCAACTTGCGTAAGATGCTAAGAACAAAAGGGGATAGGTCCATAAACACGTGGTGGGGGCTAGACCCTTTATAGAATATATAACACAAATTGCCCGAACCACAAAATCTCTACAAGCTTATTAGGAGGGAAAAGATCAATTTATTGTGATCCCCCTCGACATCCTACTTAGTGTCAATGTTTATTATCTTTTTCAAGTTATGACAAGCTATATGACAGAAAACAAAAATACATTAAATATTTACACACCTATATATACTTTGTACATACATAAAAAAGAGATTCTTTACACAGTACAAAAAGAAAATTTCTTGCATCAAACATTACAAAAAACTAAGAATACGTCACAAACAACATTAGAACAAACATTACAATCAAGAAATGAGAAAAATAGGAAAACCCAATCAAGGGGGAATTATAAGCAAGTGAATGGCTCTTAAACAAATCAATACTGGACCAGCCGGTCCTAGTATCGTAGAGATGACATTATATTCCACCCTATGAAAGTGCCCCTTTTTAATTTTTGGAAATGTGCTCTCAATTTGCCGTCCTGCTCGAAAATAACAGCACGCCGCTGGTGTGATCAAAACTTGCACTAAGTAGGATGTCGAGGGGGATCACAATAAATTGGTCTTTTCCCTCCTAATAAGCTTGTAGAGATTTTGTGGTTCGGGCAATTTGTGTTATATAAACTTGCGTAAGATGTGCATTTCCGGTTCTCCGGCGTTGCACAGAGATCTAGAGACGGACGACCCCATCGTTGAAAAACGAGGTCGAGAGTCGGTTGATGTAACTCCCACTACTGGGTCGATGACGTGGACCTGCTGAGGGAATCCGCTAGGATGTTGGAGACGCCCGGCAGATGCACAGCCGTCAGGGAAACTTGATGACGGATTGCCCAATCGCAGATCGACTGAGCCAGCTGAGACAAGAGGGGAGAACTGGTTCCGCCCTGCTTGTTGTAATAGTGCATACTGGTGGTATTGTCTGTCTGAATGAGCACTGATTCCCCTTGAATCACAGGAAGGAACGACTTGAGCGCCAGGAAAATTGCCATCAGCTCCAGCCTGTTGATGTGCCAGGAACGATGAAGCGGAGACCATTTGCCTTTGATGGAAAGCCTTGAAGGTGAGCGCCCCAACCTTCTAATGAGGCGTCTGTTGTGAGCGTGAGTTCTGGAGTGGTGGAGAGGAAAGAAGTTTCTGTCGCAAGGTTGGATGGTTGCGCCCACCATTGGAGAGCTGATCTCATGCGAGCGGTGACGTTCACGAGGTCGTTGAAAGAAACAGAGACCTGACGCCACTGTACGTCCAACTCCTCCTGAATGGGGGCGAGTCCGAAGTCTGCAATTTGGGATCAGTGCAATACAAGACGATGCCATCCCCAGAAACAACTTCAAGATTCGGACAGAAACGGACAGTCTTGCTCGAATCAGAGACACCAAGCGAAGAATCTTTTGTTGACGCTCTTGGGACATGAATGCCTTTGAAAGCACTGTGTCCAATGTTGCTCTCAGAAAATATCTGCTTTGAGCCGGTTCGACCTGAGACTTTTCAACATTGATGGTTAGGCCAAGAGATCGAAACACGTCCTGACAAAGACGGGTGTGTTGAAGCAGCTGTTTGCGAGACTGTGACTTGAGGAGGCAGTCGTCCAGATATGGAAAGATTTTGACGCCTAGGAGACGCAGGTAAGCCACTACTGGAGCCAATACTTTTGTGAAGACACGCGTGGGGCGGATCGGAGGCCGAAAGGCAACACCCTGAACTGGAAGTCTCTCCGTCCCACCTGGAAGCGCAAGTACTTCCGATGCATTTGAAGAATTGGAACATGGAAGTAGGCATCCTGTAGGTCGATGGTGGTCATGAAGTCGCCCATGGAGAGCAGACGCAGGATCTCTACCAGTGTAAGCATACGGAAGGATTGGCTCTTGAGGTACCTGTTGAGCGCTCGCAAATCCGGAATTGGTCGCCAGTCTCCCGTTTTCTTGAGTATTAGGAAAAAACGGGAATAGAAACCCTTTCCTCTCTGAGACTTGGGAACCACTTCGACTGCACCTTTCTGAATTAGAAGACGAACTTGATGGAAAAGCTCCTTGAGGTGGGGAGTGTGAGAAGGTGGCCTGATATGCAGTGCTCACTATTCTAGTGAACACTATGTATCAGTCCAGCAACCCTTATTGATGATTGGTTGTAAGTCAACCTTATAGACCAGCTATCCTAGTAGCGTGGATACGAGCAGTCTAAGGCTAAAGACTCGAGAGGGCGTGTTAAGCCAGCTGTTTACCACACATATACCCCTTGAATACCAAGTGAAAGGACACCACACAAGTGTTATGAAAATAAACAGTTATTTATTTAAAGATCACAACAGCCCTGTACTCTTTATGAGGACAGGGTACTAAGCACAAACCAGAACTCTTACAAAAATACTTAAGTCAGCACAGTATATACAAATGCCCGAGGGGCACGGAAAACCATATACTCTGAAAGTGGAATGCGAAATTCCTAGCAGGTAAGTACAGCACTAATAGCTTTTGGAATCGCTAGGACTTGACTAGGGAATCGTTAGATTACTTCTAGGAGGCCTAGGGGACTCGGGTGCAGTGTGTGCACTCTCACGCGAGATGCGGGACAAAAGTCTATGGTAGCTAGGAATTAGAAAGTTAGTGTTCTCGGGCGAACCCGACCTGGTAGGGAGAAAACGAAAGTAGATTCTGACCCTTGGATAGTGAGGCTATGCTGGGGCACCGAAATGCCGAAGTTACCTAGCCCAGGGGCTGCAGCTGCATAGGTCTGAAAAGACGTCGGGAATCCTCGTAGACGGACCAGGAGCCGGAAGAAAAGATGCTGGCCGGTGACCAGTGAAGAAAGTTCAGTTGGATCCAAGCCTGGATCTCGAAGATAGATGACACCTGAAAGCAGAGGGGACCAAGTTCGAGACTACTAGCCAGTAGTCAGTGGGCACCAGGAGGGCACCGGATGGTAGCCACCTCGACTAGGTGAGTGGGTGACGCTTGACTCGAAGATCTCACGGACCAGGAGGCGTTGTCGGCGACCAGGATGGAGGATCGAGCTGTCCCACGAAGATAGAAGCTGTCGGCGTCGCTGGACCCAGGATTGGGCAACAAAGCCTTGGCAAATTCAAGCCCACGCGGTGGACCTAAAATGGCGTCTGGAGTGGACCAGGAGGGTCCGGGGTGCCTCTCTTGAACAAGGAAGCAAGGGCCAGCCTGGAGCAACCAGACCAGCAGTCGTGAAGTCGTTGGGCGTCGTTTAGAAGGCCACAAGCCAGCCGGCTAGTAGCCAAACAACGCGGTGCACAGCAAACAGCAGAAGGGCCCCACGCCGATCGTGGAGATGCAGGGGGGCTGATCTTGGGTGCTGGAGCTGCGCAGGGTCGGGGCTTCTCGGACCCCAAAGCACTCACCAGTGGAGGACACGGTGGGCTTGCAGTAAAGATGTCGTGCAGTCTTGGCGATCGTCGGTCCCTTGAGGTCTCGTCGCACTCACGGTTCTCAGCTTGGCTGTAGAGGTGAGTAGAGGTCAGAGGTGCCAGGGAAGCCGGGTCTCGTCGAGCTGGGTCGTCGGATTCGTGATGAAGGACTTGCAGCAGACCGCAGTGTTCTTTAGGATGGTGCCCGCTTGATGCAGGGTGACTACTCCTTAGCCACAAGGGAGAATCTTGAAGAAGAAATCGTGAAGTCCTTTCGAAGAAAGTGGTATCTTGATTCCAAAGATGATCTAATTTTAACAGGGGGCCCGCTCCCATCTTTATACTAAAAAAGGGGGCTGACCCGGTGACTAGGTCCTGCCTATGGGTGGGACTAGGTGGGGGGTGGTTACACCCCTCAGCCATGCCGGACTTCCCCAGGCCAGGGGCTGGTGTGCCCCTGGAACTGGTTCAGACCGGCCTATGCGTAGTGAGCACCGGGGTGCCACTCAGCAGTCACCTTCCTGTAAAGCCCTGCCTACCCAGGATACACAAAACCATGTCTGGGACGGTGCTAGCACCGCCCCTGACAGGAAACCCTTTGTCCAGGCTCCCCTCACTGGAAGGACTCCCAGCTGCAGGGGGTCAGACTCGTGTCTGTGGTGGCAGCATCCATTTTGTGGAGCTGAGGCTTCAGTTAACTTTAACCGGGGTTCACAGTTACATACATGTCGTGTCCCTCTAGAAGGGTGGAATGCTAACCCCGTCGCCAGAGTTGGCGAGGGGTTAGTATTCCAATTCGTATGACACCTTACTCGACATGTTTTGATAAAGCAATACCAAAGATAGCATTTAACCGCGAGGATTATAATGCACTTAAGAGTATATGGTATGCGATATCATGGAACAGCTATTAGGACTTGATTCCGCAAGCTGCAGACAGGCTCAGCTCGTGCCAGAGCACCATCTCACACGATTCCAAGCACTCTGCCTTCAGGATTGTCAAGGCCTGCCATAGGAGTGACTGATAGGAATCTGTGTGTCCATTTTAGGGTTAGGTATAGGTATACTACACCTACAGCAAAGGGTGATTACACGACTTTGCCCCAGCTGTCATGCAGCCAGTTGTGTCAAATTTAGGAGGCCAGCCAGGGGTGGCATAATACATGCTGCAGCCCCTGGCAGCCCTGGGTACATCTATGCCCTGAGTTACAGGGTCTGATAAGGTGGCCCAGTACCAATTGGTAGATGCACCTAGGGTACATGAGGTAATTTAGGAAGAGAACAGCCAGGCTGTGGGTCTGATTGGCAGGCCCACAGCCAGAGAAAGTCGTAAACCAGTGAAACAAAAGCAAAAAATCTGGGTGATCATAGGATTGCAGACCCTACTCTCCTACATGACCCCCCCCCAAACTTTGGGACAATAAGCTAACCTTGACCAGGTGAGTCTTCTTGTTCTAAGTGGAAATATCTGGAGAGCCCATCGGCATTGCCATGATCAGTACCAGGTCTATGTTCCACTGTAAAGTCCATCCCCTGTAGGGAAATGGACCACCTAAGCAGTTTGGGGTTTTCACCCTTCATCTGATTTAGCCACAAGAGGGGCTTATGGTCGGTCTGAATCTTGAAGTGAGTGCCAAACAAGTATGGCCTCAGCTTCTTCAGGGCCCAAACCACAGCAAAGGCCTCCCTCTCAATAGCTGACCAATTCTTCTCTCTGGGGGTCAGCCTTCTGCTTATAAAAGCAATGGGCTGATCCTGACCATCAAAATTCAGTTGAGAAAGAACAGCTCCCACACCCAACTCAGAAGCATCTGTTTGGACAATGAATGGTTTGGAGTAGTCTGGACTCTTAAGGATAGGTGCTGTGCACATGGCCTGCTTTAGGTCATCGAATGCTTTTTGACAGCCTGCTGTCCACTGAACCTTTTTTGGCATTTTTTTACTTGTCAGTTCATTTAATGGTGTCACAATGGAACCATAGTTCCTGACAAACTTTCTGTAGTATCCAGTCAGGCCCAAGAAAGCTCGAACCTGAGTCTGGGTGGTTGGAGGAGCCCAGTCCCTGATTGACTGTATTTTGCTCTCCAGTGGCTGAACCTGGCCTCCACCTACAAGGTGGCCCAGGTATACAACCTGTGTCTGCCCTATCTGGCACTTGGTGGCCTTGATAGTGAGGCCTGCTGTTTGCAGAGCCTCTAACACTTTCCTCAGGTGGACCAGGTGATCCTCCCAGGTGGAGCTAAAGACAGCAATATCATCTAGATATGCTGCACAGAAGTCATCCAGCCCAGTAAGGACTTGATTCACCAACCTTTGGAAGGTGGCAGGTGCATTTTTCAGACCAAAGGGCATTACCACAAATTGATAATGCCCACCAGGGGTTGAAAATGCTGTTTTGGGTTTGGCATCCTCAGCTAACCTGATTTGCCAATACCCAGCTGTTAAGTCAAATGTACTTAAGTAGTTGGCAGAAGCCAATCTATCTATAAGTTCATCTGCCCTTGGTATTGGATGGGCATCAGTCTTAGTGACTGCATTGAGACCCCTGTAGTCTACGCAAAACCTCATCTCTCTCTTACCATCTTGGGTGTGAGGCTTTGGCACTAGAACTACTGGACTAGCCCAAGGGCTATCTGAGGGTTCAATGACTCCCAATTCCAACATTTTCTGCACTTCAGTTTTTATGCAGTCTCTAACATGATCAGGCTGCCTGTAGATTTTACTCTTGACTGGCAGGCTGTCACCAGTGTCAACCTCATGGGTACACCAATTGGTCTGACTGGGTGTCAGAGAGAACATATGTCTGAAAGACTGAAGAACCTGTTTACAGTCTTTCTGCTGATGTTCAGAGAGGCTGCCACAAAAGACAACACCATCTACTGACCCATCATCAGGATTCTGAGTGAGCAGGTCTGGGAGAGGGTCACTCTCTTCCTCCTGTCCCTCATCTATGGCCATGAGCAAGCTCATGTCCTTCCTGTCGACATATGCTTTGAGCCTGTTGACATGGAGTACCCTATGGGGACTCCTGGGAGTTCCAAGGTCCACCAGGTAGGTGACCTCTCCCTTTTGCTCAAGGATTGTGTGGGGCCCAGACCATTTGTCTTTGAGTGCTGCTGGGGCCACTGGCTCCAGCACCCACACCTTCTGTCCAGGCTGATAAACAGTCAGGACAGCCTTTTGGTCATGCCAAGCTTTTTGAAGTTCTTGACTGGCCTTAAGGTTTTCTGATGCCTTCTCCATATACTCAGCCATCCTGGAGCGGAGACCAAGTACATAGTCCATTATGTTGGTTGCAGGCTTTTTGAGAGGTCTCTCCCATCCTTCCTTCACCAAACACAAGGGGCCTCTCACAGGATGCCCATACAAAAGTTCAAAAGGGCTGTAGCCAACCCCCTTTTGTGGGACCTCTCTGTAAGCAAACAGAAGGCAGGGCATCAGGACATCCCATCTACGCCTGAGTGTTTCAGGTAGTCCATGAATCATCCCTTTTAGGGTCCTGTTGAACCTTTCAACAAGCCCATTGCATTGTGGGTGATAGGGTGTAGTGAATTTGTAATTGACACCACACTCCTTCCACATAGCAGTTAAATAGCTTGACATGAAGTTTGCACCTCTGTCAGAGACAACCTCCTTAGGGAAGCCCACTCTGGAGAATACTCCAACCAGGGCCCTTGCCACCACAGGGGCTGTGGTGGTCCTAAGTGGAATAGCTTCAGGGTACCTGGTGGCATGATCCACTACCACCAGTATAAACTTGTGCCCTGATGCTGTCTGGGGTTCCATTGGACCAACAATGTCAATCCCCACTCTTTCAAAGGGCACCCCCACCACAGGCATTGGTATAAGGGGGGCCTTTGTTGTGCCACCTGACTTACCACTGGCTTGGCAAGTGACACAGGAGCGACAAAACTCCTTGGTATCCTCATTCATGTGAGGCCAGTGAAAGTGTGAGACAAGCCTGTCCCAAGTCTTTGTCTGGCCTAAGTGTCCTGCTAAGGGAATCTCATGGGCCAAGGTAAGTAGGAAACCTCTCTGAGACAAGGGTACAACCAGCCTCCTGGTCATGCCAGGCTTGGGGTCTCTTGACTCAGTGTACAGGAGTCCATCTTCCCAGTATACCTTGTGGGTACCTGTGGCGTTCCCAGCAGCCTCAGCAGCAGCCTGCTGTCTGAGGGGTTCAAGAGAAGGGCAGCCTAACTGGTCCTTCCCCAGGTCTTCCCTTGAGGGTCCCCCTGAACCCAAGAATTCAACTTGATCAAGTTCAAACTCTCTAGGCTCAGTTTCCCTCAATTCCTGCAGGTCAGCCTCCTCTGAGACTTGATCCACAACCTGGGGCAAGGGGGAAGGCACAGCCTTAACCCTACTGCTCTTTTTCTTGGAAGGTGTCTGGTCCATTGTTCCAGGATCCAGCACCTGTTCAGTGGGGCATCTTCTGGCCTGTGACCTAGTCACAGCAAACACATGTGCTGGCAAACCTAACATTTCCAGATGAGTCCTCTGCTCCACTTCTGACCATTGTGATGACTCCAAATCATTGCCCAACAAACAATCCACTGGGAGGTCTGAACTAACTACAACCTTCTTTTGGCCAGTTACCCCTCCCCAGGAGAAAGCTACAATTGCCATACTATGATTGGTAGTGACATTGCTTGCATTGGTCACCAGGAATTCTGTACCTGGCATGATCTGTCCAGGGTCCACAAAGCTAGGTGTCACCATTGTGACACTGGCACAAGTGTCCCTATAGGCCTGAGCCATTTTTCCATTAATGAAAGGTGTCTGTCTGTATTTGCCCAAAGTATTGGGACTTATATCAGGGGACATATCCACATCCCCTGTACAAACAAGGACAGCCTGAGTGAGTGTACCAACTAAGTTGTCACACCCCTCAGAACCCAGGGTTAACCCTACTAAACCCTTGGGAGGTGCACTACCACTGCTGGCTGTACTAGGGGGCACAGGTGCCTTAGGGGCTGCAGTGGCAGGAGTCTGCCCTCCTCCTTTCTTGGTGCACTCACTAAACCAGTGAGTTTTACTTTTGCAGTATTGGCACCACCTTTTAGATTGGCCTTCTTTCTTCTTTTGGGGAGCCTGACCCCCACCCTCTTTGGGTTGTTGGGGACCTGTCGAAGACTTCTGGTCATTTTGTTCCCCCTTAGAATCTTTACCCTTCTGGTCTGCTTTCTTCTGACCACCTTGATTCTGGCCCTGGTTCTGTTTAACTCTTGTTCTAACCCATCTGTCTGCCTTCTTTCCCAATTCTTGGGGAGAGGTCAGATCTGAGTCAACAAGATGCTGATGCAACAACTGGTTCTGACAATTGTTTAAAATTTGCTCTCTCATCATCAAATTGTACAATCCTTTATAATCAGTAACCTTACTGCCCAGCAACCAGCCCTCAAAAGCCTTAGTGGCACAATCTACAAAGTCAGCCCAATCTTGAGACTGAGTTTTCTGGGTATCCCTGAACAGCACCCTGTACTGCTCAGTGGTTAGGCCAAACCCATCAACCAGTGCATTTTTCAAGACTTGGTAATCATTAGCATCCTCCACCCTTGTGGTGAGGAGCTTGTCTCTTCCTTTACCCTCAAAGGAGAGCCACAAGATAGCTGCCCACTGACTTGGGGGAACACCTTGCACAGTGCAGGCCCTCTCCAAAGCAGTAATCCATTTGTGGATGTCATCCCCTTGTTTAAAGGGGGGCACTATCTTACCAAGGTGTTTTGTATCAAAACTCCTTTCCCTATTGCTAGGTACAATGCTGCCACCAGTGGGGACTGTCCCACTCAATTGTTGCTCTCTAGCAAAGGCAAGCCTCTCTTTGGCCAGGGCAAGTTCTTCCCTTTCAATCCTCAGATTGGCTGCCTTTTCCTTAGCTTCATACATTCTCCTCTGGGGAGATGTCATTCCCCTTTGAGAGGAACGTTGAGAGCCATTGGTATGAAGGGATCTGATAGAGCCTCTTGATAGAGATCTATCTCGTCCATTCCCAATGTTAAGCTGACCTGAGAGTGGCCCCAAGGGTCCCCTAGTGCCCATCTCATGTCTGCTTAAGTTGGACCTGGTTAGTCTGCTGACTTCTACCTGTTCCTTTTCTGCCTCATCCCCTGATACCACATCATCATCCTCATCATCAGCATCATCTGCTTCCTGAAGAGGATGGTCCTGGGCATCAAAGGGACCCTGTAAGGAGGGCATGTTGCCATCTGAATTAGAAGGGTCTGGGTTACCAGCCCTCCTTGCATCATGAGTCTCTAAGAGACCAATCAGAAAGGCAGTTGTGGGGTTAGACCCCTGCTTAATCTTCCTAGAGGTACACACTTGTCGTAACTCATGGAAGCTAAGCGCAGTATATCTTGAAGGGATGACCTGTGGAGGGTCAACTGACACAAGGGGAACCTCAGTGTTTCCTCCTTTGTCCGACATACTGTTTCTAGTGTGGTGTAAGTGATGCACCTACCTACACTATGTGTTTACCTACTGATCCCTTGCTAAGAGTTGCAGCCAAGGTGTGCTAAGCCTTGAGGAGCTACAACAGCTGGTTCAGTAGAACTCAGAGTATTCTAAGCTTTAGTTATGTGTACCTAACAGTACTTATGTGATCTTTCAACAAGATATTCTTAGGATACGTGTGGTAAAACAACAGCAAGCTCAAATCCCAACCGCTGCTCACCAATGTGAGAAGGTGGCCTGATATGCAGTGCTCACTATTCTAGTGAACACTATGTATCAGTCCAGCAACCCTTATTGATGATTGGTTGTAAGTCAACCTTATAGACCAGCTATCCTAGTAGCGTGGATACGAGCAGTCTAAGGCTAAAGACTCGAGAGGGCGTGTTAAGCCAGCTGTTTACCACACATATACCCCTTGAATACCAAGTGAAAGGACACCACACAAGTGTTATGAAAATAAACAGTTATTTATTTAAAGATCACAACAGCCCTGTACTCTTTATGAGGACAGGGTACTAAGCACAAACCAGAACTCTTACAAAAATACTTAAGTCAGCACAGTATATACAAATGCCCGAGGGGCACGGAAAACCATATACTCTGAAAGTGGAATGCGAAATTCCTAGCAGGTAAGTACAGCACTAATAGCTTTTGGAATCGCTAGGACTTGACTAGGGAATCGTTAGATTACTTCTAGGAGGCCTAGGGGACTCGGGTGCAGTGTGTGCACTCTCACGCGAGATGCGGGACAAAAGTCTATGGTAGCTAGGAATTAGAAAGTTAGTGTTCTCGGGCGAACCCGACCTGGTAGGGAGAAAACGAAAGTAGATTCTGACCCTTGGATAGTGAGGCTATGCTGGGGCACCGAAATGCCGAAGTTACCTAGCCCAGGGGCTGCAGCTGCATAGGTCTGAAA
This sequence comes from Lissotriton vulgaris, assembly GCF_964263255.1. NCBI lineage: Eukaryota > Metazoa > Chordata > Amphibia > Caudata > Salamandridae > Lissotriton > Lissotriton vulgaris. The sequence continues at coordinate 389,414,951 of NC_141687.1, forward strand.
AGACGTCGGGAATCCTCGTAGACGGACCAGGAGCCGGAAGAAAAGATGCTGGCCGGTGACCAGTGAAGAAAGTTCAGTTGGATCCAAGCCTGGATCTCGAAGATAGATGACACCTGAAAGCAGAGGGGACCAAGTTCGAGACTACTAGCCAGTAGTCAGTGGGCACCAGGAGGGCACCGGATGGTAGCCACCTCGACTAGGTGAGTGGGTGACGCTTGACTCGAAGATCTCACGGACCAGGAGGCGTTGTCGGCGACCAGGATGGAGGATCGAGCTGTCCCACGAAGATAGAAGCTGTCGGCGTCGCTGGACCCAGGATTGGGCAACAAAGCCTTGGCAAATTCAAGCCCACGCGGTGGACCTAAAATGGCGTCTGGAGTGGACCAGGAGGGTCCGGGGTGCCTCTCTTGAACAAGGAAGCAAGGGCCAGCCTGGAGCAACCAGACCAGCAGTCGTGAAGTCGTTGGGCGTCGTTTAGAAGGCCACAAGCCAGCCGGCTAGTAGCCAAACAACGCGGTGCACAGCAAACAGCAGAAGGGCCCCACGCCGATCGTGGAGATGCAGGGGGGCTGATCTTGGGTGCTGGAGCTGCGCAGGGTCGGGGCTTCTCGGACCCCAAAGCACTCACCAGTGGAGGACACGGTGGGCTTGCAGTAAAGATGTCGTGCAGTCTTGGCGATCGTCGGTCCCTTGAGGTCTCGTCGCACTCACGGTTCTCAGCTTGGCTGTAGAGGTGAGTAGAGGTCAGAGGTGCCAGGGAAGCCGGGTCTCGTCGAGCTGGGTCGTCGGATTCGTGATGAAGGACTTGCAGCAGACCGCAGTGTTCTTTAGGATGGTGCCCGCTTGATGCAGGGTGACTACTCCTTAGCCACAAGGGAGAATCTTGAAGAAGAAATCGTGAAGTCCTTTCGAAGAAAGTGGTATCTTGATTCCAAAGATGATCTAATTTTAACAGGGGGCCCGCTCCCATCTTTATACTAAAAAAGGGGGCTGACCCGGTGACTAGGTCCTGCCTATGGGTGGGACTAGGTGGGGGGTGGTTACACCCCTCAGCCATGCCGGACTTCCCCAGGCCAGGGGCTGGTGTGCCCCTGGAACTGGTTCAGACCGGCCTATGCGTAGTGAGCACCGGGGTGCCACTCAGCAGTCACCTTCCTGTAAAGCCCTGCCTACCCAGGATACACAAAACCATGTCTGGGACGGTGCTAGCACCGCCCCTGACAGGAAACCCTTTGTCCAGGCTCCCCTCACTGGAAGGACTCCCAGCTGCAGGGGGTCAGACTCGTGTCTGTGGTGGCAGCATCCATTTTGTGGAGCTGAGGCTTCAGTTAACTTTAACCGGGGTTCACAGTTACATACATGTCGTGTCCCTCTAGAAGGGTGGAATGCTAACCCCGTCGCCAGAGTTGGCGAGGGGTTAGTATTCCAATTCGTATGACACCTTACTCGACATGTTTTGATAAAGCAATACCAAAGATAGCATTTAACCGCGAGGATTATAATGCACTTAAGAGTATATGGTATGCGATATCATGGAACAGCTATTAGGACTTGATTCCGCAAGCTGCAGACAGGCTCAGCTCGTGCCAGAGCACCATCTCACACGATTCCAAGCACTCTGCCTTCAGGATTGTCAAGGCCTGCCATAGGAGTGACTGATAGGAATCTGTGTGTCCATTTTAGGGTTAGGTATAGGTATACTACACCTACAGCAAAGGGTGATTACACGACTTTGCCCCAGCTGTCATGCAGCCAGTTGTGTCAAATTTAGGAGGCCAGCCAGGGGTGGCATAATACATGCTGCAGCCCCTGGCAGCCCTGGGTACATCTATGCCCTGAGTTACAGGGTCTGATAAGGTGGCCCAGTACCAATTGGTAGATGCACCTAGGGTACATGAGGTAATTTAGGAAGAGAACAGCCAGGCTGTGGGTCTGATTGGCAGGCCCACAGCCAGAGAAAGTCGTAAACCAGTGAAACAAAAGCAAAAAATCTGGGTGATCATAGGATTGCAGACCCTACTCTCCTACAGGGAGGAGGCGGACCAAATGGTGGAGAGGGAGGAGGAATCTTGATGAACTCCAGGGCCTGGCCCTTTTTGACAATGTCCAGAACCCAGCGGTCTGAGGTGATGGAGGACCAATGAGAAAAGAACAGAGATTTGACCTCCAACGCTGGGGGGAATACAAAAGTCATTGACGTTTGGGAGTGGATCCTCTATACAAGGATTTTCCCCTGTAGGATTTGGATGACTGCTGTCGGGAGGACTGCTGCTGGTTGGAAGAGTAACGTTGGTTACCTTGATGGTAAGAGCGGTATTGAGAGTTTCCTCCATGAAAAGTTGAGGAGGTGCCGCGTGCGCGAGCACCCCGAAATGGCTGCTTTCGAAACTGTAAAGTCCCCAAAGAGCGAGCAGTGTCAGTGTCCTTTTTAATGGCCTGCAAAGCCTCGTCTATGTGCGCTCCAAAAAGCGACTCGCCGTCGTATGGCATATCCAGGATCTTGGATTGAACTTCCTGCCGGAAAGAGTGAGCAGTGTCAGTGTCCTTTTTAATGGCCTGAAAAGCCTCGTCTATGTGCGCTCCAAAAAACGACTCGCCGTCGTATGGCATATCCAGGATCTTGGATTGAACTTCCTGCCGGAAAGAGGTGGACCGTAACCAGCCCTGTTGTCGTAACACCGCTGCACTAGCAAGCTGACGAAAGCCAGTACACGCAATGTCAACTGCACAATCAATGATTTCCTCTGACGTCCTCTCTCCGTCCTGCAGGATTTGCAAAGCTTCAGCCTTGGAAGCGCTAGGAATGAGGTTCACCAGGGGAGACAAGCCCGCCTACATCAGGTGGTCGTAGCAGCCTAAGATGGCTAAAGCATTAGCCACCCTCACCGTAGTGGATGCCATCGCGGAGAACTTGCGTCAAATAGCGTCCATGCGCTGACCCTCCCTATCCGGAAGAGCTGAAATTGGCGATGCTGGATTACGCGAACGACGTTGTGCTGCTTGAGTTACCACTGAGTCGGGCTTTGGATGAGCGACAAGGCACGCCGGTGATCCTACGGACGCCTTATATTTTTCCTCAAGGCGAGGCAGTTGTGCCGGCAGTGAATTTGATGTTTGCATGAGCTTCACCCCTTCAGCCCATATAAAGTCTATGATGGGTATAGTGTGGACTTGTTTGAGTGGCTGATTTTTGAAATCATAGAGGAAACAATCCTCCTCCCTCTGGACTCTAGGCAATTTGAAACGTTGGGCCGCTCTATCCATCAGCTGATGGAAACTCGCAATGTCCACCGGAGGCAAATCCCCGGGCTCTACCGGGGGGAGGGGAAGGCGTCTGGATTTGGTAGTCGTCCCACTCAGCCATGTGGGTGGCTGCATCATCATCATCATCACCATGGACTTCATAATCTTCCCGTTCGGGAGCGACGTCATCATCATCAACGGGGTACACAGTAGTGTGAATCTTCACTGACGTCTGGACCTGTGGTGAAGGCGTTGGTGGCAAAGGTGGCGGAACAGGGACAGGAGCCGCCGCAGTCGCAGACACATGAAGCATAGGCGTACCCTGCAGAGAAGGCGGGAAACGCTGGTTGTAGTCATCCAACATATGTTGGAGATTCGAGATGAGCAACAATGGCAATGGCGCAACAGGAACTTGTATAGAGCGTTCTTCTGCTTGAGAATACTGGTCGTCGTCCTTATCATCATCATCACCGTAATCTTGGCACTTAATAACCAAATCCGATGGACTGATTGCCACTCTGAAAGAATCGCCCACATCATGATCAGAGTCAGAATCCGGCACAGAGCCCGTGGCGAACATGGGCGAGGGAGGGGTGGGTCAAGAAGAGATAGTTGGTCAACCGGCCGTTGATGACGAAGGTGCAAGGGGTCAGCGGTGGAAGACCCAGACCCAGTGGAAGACAAAGGCACCAAAGGTAATGAGGCAAACGAAGGAACCACCATCGACGGTGCCGACGACGACGTTGGTAAAGGCGTCGACGAAGTCGTTGATGAAAAATCCGCCGTCGACGGAACCATCCTAGACGGTAAGGTCGTCGACGAAGTCGTCGGCGATGGAGAAACCAACGTTGACGGAGTTGATGTCGACGGAGCCCTCGTCGACGGGACCGTCGACGAAGAAGACTTCTTGTGAGCCTTCATCGACTATGATTTTTTGACGACGAAGCAGATTGCTTCGTCAACGACGAGGCAATAGGTATCGTCGACGATACAGTCTTGAAGCCGAGTGATACCTTAGTCGACATGGACGACGTCGACGACGATCCGGAGGCTGATGTCGTCGTCACTGTTGGCGTCGACGAAGTCGTTGATGAAAAATCCGCCGTCGACGGAACCATCCTAGACGGTAAGTTCGTCGACGAAGTCGTCGGCGATGGAGAAACCAACGTTGACGGAGTTGATGTCGACGGAGCCCTCGTCGACGGGACCGTCGACGAAGAAGACTTCTTGTGAGCCTTCATCGACGATGATTTTTTGACGACGAAGCAGATTGCTTCGTCGACGACGAGGCAATAGGTATCGTCGACGATACAGTCTTGAAGCCGAGTGATACCTTAGTCAACATTGACGACTTCGACGACGATCCGGAGGCTGATGTCGTCGTCACTGTTGCCGTCGACGATCCTGAGACGGCTGATCTCGTCGTCAGGACGATCGTCGACGCTCCCGTGAAACATGTTTCGGAGCAGAAACATGATGGGAGGCAACAGAAGACGCCTGAGAGCCAGGTCTCGTGGGCGTAGCAGTAGTAGGAGGTGGTGAAGACAAGCCACAGACATGGAAAGTTTTTTCTTTTTCAGAAAAGCTGAAGCCATATCCTGCACACTACTACGCTTGGATGCCTGCAAACTTTCTGCATCTGACAAAGCTTAATCCTTTTCCTTAAGACGTTGGAGCCAAATGAGGAGACAGCCTTCTCTGTCCTTAAGGGCCTTTGTAGAGAAAGTCCTGCAATATTTACAGCTACCAACTTCATGGTCGGGATAAAAGCAATAAATGCACTTTTTGTGGGGGTCTTCAGAGTAAAGACGTAGAAGAGCTAGGTCTAAATAAAGACTTCTTACTTGACATGTTGAAAAGACAGAAAAAACCTGAAGAAATAGAGAAAACTGAGCAGAGCTCATGGAGACTCCCTTCACACGACGTGCGGTAGAAAATCTGGAGGGTCTGAGCTCTGAGGAGAAGGTTCTGGAAGGGTGCTGGCGCCTGATTGGCTGTAGTTTGGACTAACATAATGACAGGAATATGTTACAAGTGTTTATGGCTGAGATACCCGCCACCCCCTCTCGACGCAATCCCCAAAGGATGGGAAAACGGAAACGGTTCTGAACTTTTGGAAGGCGGGAGGGAGTGACCCTCCCGGCCGTATTTATTAAAATATGAAACAAAATCAAAACATTAAAATAACAGTTTCATATTATGTACAATTTCATTTCCACATTAAGATGTTTGGCTAACCTTAACATATTTCTAATACAAAGGTTCTCCTAGTCTAGAAGGTAGCGTAAACCCCCTCCCCACCCCACACAACTTACCACATCTGCCGTCGCAGGTGTCCTGGCCCCGGGAAATTCCCCAGGAGGGGCCCGTAGCCCCTCCTATCAAGGAAGGGGCCTTGACCGCCTTTCCTTTCCTTTCGGCGGCCCATCCTTAGAAGGGACCGCCTCCCCGTTGAGGGGCCAATGGCCACCTCCCCCGGGCGCTCCCATCCGTAATGGGTGACGCCCCCCCATAGGGATCTTCCAATTACTGCTCACCGATCATGACCGTACCGCCCGACCAAAAATAAATACGACAATTAACTAAATTACTAAATTAAAAGACAACCATAACTACTTCATGTATGATTACTGATCAACAATAGTGCAAAATACTTTATTCGAAAAAAAAAAAAAAAAAAAAAAAACATACTCTAAATGATCATTCTCTTTATTGCGTACACAAATAACACGTCAATCATCACAACCTGTAAGAAATAGAGTTACCACATCAAAACTTTATTTAAAAAACCACTTGCTGTCTTCAGGGGCTGGTGGGTGGGTCAAAATTGGCTCTTCGTTCCGTCTCGAGCTCACGTGCAGCGGGGAGGTGCAGCTTCAGAGCACAGGAACAAGAGGACGCTTTCTTGGCTTGTTGCTCCTTTTATCCGTCTTCGGGCGGGCGTAAACCCGCCTCCGCCTGCCTCCGGGGGCGTGGCCGGCGGCGTCCGCGTCTAGGACAACCCACTCCAGGGCGGGAAAAGGCGCGCCCCGGCTACGCCGCTTCGGGCATACCAGCCGAGACTTGCCTCCCGCCCAAGATGGCCTCCCGGGGGGATCGGGGTACTCCACCATAAGTTCGGGGGGACCGAGTGGTCGCCCCTTTCCATATGGCTGAGATACCCGCCACCCCCTCTCGACGCAATCCCCAAAGGATGGGAAAACGGAAACGGTTCTGAACTTTTGGAAGGCGGGAGGGAGTGACCCTCCCGGCCGTATTTATTAAAATATGAAACAAAAACAAAACATTAAAATAACAGTTTCATATTATGTACAATTTCATTTCCACATTACGATGTTTGGCTAACCTTAACATATTTCTAATACAAAGGTTCTCCTAGCCGAACTAACATCCTACAAAACATTTAACTTGAAATTGTACATCCTAACGTTAAGGGCCAACCGCAAGGTCGTAACCGGTGTCAGATCCCTAAACCAGAATTACCCCCCCCACTTGGGAGGGGCGACCGCACAGAGGCTGTACCTCAAATGCATCTACCAATTTCCCTTGACTTGACGGGGGCCCCAATGAACTCGACGCCATTTAAAGATCGTCCGAGGACTCGTGTGAGGTGTCTAGAAGGTAGCGTAAACCCCCTCCCCACCCCACACAACTTACCACATCTGCCGTCGCAGGTGTCCTGGCCCCGGGAAATTCCCCAGGAGGGGCCCGTAGCCCCTCCTATCAAGGAAGGGGCCTTGACCGCCTTTCCTTTCCTTTCGGCGGCCCATCCTTAGAAGGGACCGCCTCCCCGTTGAGGGGCCAATGGCCACCTCCCCCGGGCGCTCCCATCCGTAATGGGTGACGCCCCCCCATAGGGATCTTCCAATTACTGCTCACCGATCATGACCTTACCGCCACAGGCCGGATAGTTGACCGGCTATCCGGACCCCCCACAACAACTCCTGCCTAAAGGTCATGCTTTAAACTCTTTAGCCAAGCTATGAGGTCTCCTATGAGTAACTCATTCCCCACCCGGGACAAATGGACCCCATCTCCCAAATACATACTGTCCCCCTTGATACAACCATGCGGAATAGAATGCAGTGTACTTGAACGAAACAATCTACCCAACTTGTTATTTACTTTCTTCACCAAGTGATTCAGAGCAGAAACCGAAATCGCCCCCGCCACACTTTTCGTGGAATCATATGGGACCATGCAATTGTGCACCCTGGAACTCTTCTCGCCAACCAACTTACAGTGGAAAGCATTGCCTCGAGAAGCAGTCGTCTACCAGTGGTCACCAAATCATTACCCCCAAGATGGACTATGATTATAGACGGCGGTGACCTTGTCCGCCCTAACAAACCCTCGAAAAAGGATTGAAACTGGTCAATACAGAGCCCGCCCCTTCCATAGAAGGTCACCCTGTACCCGTATTCCCCAGCCATGTGAATCATGTCACCTGCTTTGAATACGTCCGCGGCACGCCTCACGTATGAGTGGCCCACGACCCACACCACTTTTTCCGCAGCCGGTGATGTCTGACCGGTGGTTCCCAGGTGTCGGGTCGACTGCTCAGTCCGCCCCGCCTCGTAAGCTTGCGAAACTGTAAACCAAACAAAAACAAGAAGCGTGAGTACATGATTACAGCTTCACAACATGTGCAACCGCACATACCTCTTGTAACAATTCGAGGACCAACGCCCCAAACGTTTCACTTTTTCCACACTCAGACCCCTGGCTGTAGCCTCAGTAGCAGCCCCTATCCGAAAGGAATGGGTCCCAAACTCGCCGGGGTTCATGCCCGCGGCCGAAATTGACATTGAAAGCACCCGCTGGAACTGAAACCTCGTCAGTGGGGTGGCGTCAGAGTGTCTCAACAAGGTCCCCCCCCATGATGCCACCCTCTGCGCTAAATATTCCTCTACGCAAACAACAGGGCACATGGGAGATCCGGGAATCCTATGTATGACTATGCAGTCCCCAATCGCACCCTGATCGGCCTTGGACCTGACAAACGAGACAGTCATCGTCTCCACCTTAACCTGAATGTGCTCTCGGCACAGTCCCCCCACCGTATCCTGCTTGTTCTTCGCCACCAGTTCGCTTACCCGCATAGCCCCATGGAATGCTAACGCAAAAGTGGCTCGGAATAACACTGTTTCATACTGGGATGAACACGTCGCAGGGAGTACGGAAAATAACAGGGCCAACCTATCCAGACCTATCGGGTGTCTCTCATATACTCTGCGACCCTCAAGGCGTTGCCACGCACGTAGCGCTTTCTGCACCACGAAAGACGCTGTCGGGTCCTGAATCCCATGAGCCTTCGCCATAAAGGAAATGGCGGCCCGATGCCTCTGGGCCGTAGCTACTGATTTGCCTGCCTGATGTAAGGACAGCAAAAATTTTACGACAAGCTCTTCCTGGCCCCAAAGCTCCCCCCCTAGCAGAACCCAAAAAGGACCAATAGGAACGAAACGCCCCTTCATATGCCTTCCTTGTCCTGGGTGCTAAACTCTCTCCCACGAGGTTTTGTAGTTCGGGGCACCGAGAGACCAGAGAGCTTCGGGAAAAGGTGCCGCCACCGGGTCCGCTGTGGGCAGAAAACCCCAGAAGGCCTGCATACGGAAACGAGAAAGCGCATCAGCCGCTTGGTTCAGCACCCCCGGGACATGTCGCGCCCTAAAGAGCACATTCAACTGCATACACAACAATACAATTTCTTTAAGCAGTCTCAGAATCCATTTACAACGTGCTGCCTGACTATTGATACACTCAACCACGGTCATGTTATCAGACCAGAACACCACAGAGTGATCTCGGAACCCCTCAGGCCATGTTTTCAGGGCCACCAAAATAGGGAAGAGCTCGAGGAAAGCAATGTTACTCGTCAGCCCGCACTCGTGCCACCATGACGGCCATTTCTGAGCCGACCATTGCGTACCGAATATGGCGCCAAAACCTATACTCCCCGCCGAATCTGTCCACAGCCCCAGCTCCTCGGAGGACACCGCCGGCTTGTTCCAGACAATTCGACCATTGAAATCCGCCAGGAATGCCAACCAAATGCGCATGTCCTGGCGAATCTCTGCCGAGAGCCTCGTGCGGTGATGTCCCTCCTTAAGGCCGACCATGGCTTGTGCAATCGAGCGGGAAAAGGGGCGGGCCATTGGGATTACTCTAAGGGCAAAATTCAACTGGCCCACCGTTTGTTGCAATTGATGCAAGTTTACCTTAGTCTCTCGAATACATGTTTCAAGGGATGCCCTGAATTTTAACACTTTCTCTTTGGGTAACCGAAAACAACCTTCCTCCGAGTCGAGCTCGATCCCCAGAAACTCGAGTGAAGTCGAGGGACCCACAGTCTTACCTGGTGCCAATGGCACGCCAAAGTGATTCATTAAGACACAAAATTCTTTTAAAGCCTGTCCACATTCTGGATCCCCGGCTGCCCCCAGGAACAGAAAGTCATCGAGATAATGCATCACATGCTGAAAACCCGTCTTTCTTGTGAATACCCATTGCAAAAAACAACTGAACTTTTCAAAATAAGCACAAGATATGGAGCAACCCATTGGCATACATCTATCCATGTAATAGCGACCCTGAAACATGAAACCAAGGAGACGCTGATCGTCTGGGTGTACCGGGAGCAACCGGAACGCTGACTCGATGTCTGATTTCGCCATCAGCGCCCCGGGCCCCAGGCGATTCAACATGGCGACGGCCTCATCGAAAGACGCGTACCGCACCGAACACACTTCCGGGTCTATCGCATCATTCACGGAAAGACCTCGTGGGGCTGACAAATTATGTATGAGCCTAAACTCACCCGGGTCCTTCTTGGGGACCACTCCTAAGGGGGAACAAACAAAGTTGGCAACTGGTGGTAAATGGAAAGGACCGGCAACCCGCCCTCGAGTCACTTCTTTCCCAATTTTTACCTGTACCACCGCCGTATGCTGCAGGACCGACAGTTGGTTCTTACAACTTGTTTTACCCTGAAAATCCCCCACTGGGATGCGGAAACCATACGAAAAACCGTCTCGCAACACCCCAGCGGAGACATGATCCGGGTATTCATTGAGCCAAGGAATCATCGCCATGGTATCAACCGGGGTAGGTAAAGACGCCCCTCGGCCTATCTCAGACCTGTTTGGCGCTTCCCCTACCACCGTTATCACCCGTTTTGGCTCTGCACATGGTCTCCGGATGGGAGGACTGTCCACACCCCCCACATTCGTGTCTAAACTTGCATGACCCCTGGGGCCTTGTACATTTTCCCCTGTTAAAATTCCAACAAATCCCCTTTCTTCCTGCGTTGCCACTCTATTTCGAGTGATGTTCGTTACCTGTACCCGTCCGAAAGGGCGTACCCGAGGATTGGCGGGAAGACTCACCCCCGTTACCCCCCCGACAATGGTACCTTTAACATGCCTGAATTCTCCATTTTTTGCCAAGGAATGGAGTCATAACAATCCCATGTTAGAGCTGGGTCGTGCTCCTTAGCCTTCCTAAAAATATTGTCATAACAAAACCACTGATTGCCCTCGTATGCTAGAGAATACTCCATGATACGTGTCTGATAAATAGGCAACTCCGTCAACAACTCAGGCCTTCGCTCACCCATAATGGAGGTGAAAATGCCAAACGCTCTGCCCCAAGTACCTATGTTCTCGTCGACCTTAAAGGCGGCCATTTTTGCGCGCCAAACACTCGGATGCATAAGCTCTTTTTGGCCCTTCACATGCTCCATCTCGTAATGGTCAGTAAGCAAAGAAAACATGTTCACATACTTATCAGCCCAAATCTTTTCCTTAATTTCGAGTGGAACATGCTGGGCCACTTTCTCCCTTCGTGAGGGTACAGACCCCTCCCCCGCAATCGGCAGTAGCCGCTTACCTGAACTAGGTGCTGTACTTGCTGCCGAACTCGCGCCTGCTGCGGTCTCAGCCACCGGAACCTGTGGGGGAACAGAAGATGGTGCCTTCGCAGCCTCTCTAGATTCCCGCAATTGCCTCATTACTGCCCTGGCGTCGTCCGCCGTGGTGCCCTCACTATCTTTTCCCAACCACGCTGCCAGTTGTGCAGCCAACTCGGGAGGCATATCTTCCCCGTTCACTGGGGTAACTACAACGGGGATCGGTTGCCCCTCCTTCGGAACCGGGATTGGCTCCTCTCTCGGTGTATCGGGAACCGGGGCCTCCCCCCCAGGTGCCCCCCTCTTGGACCTCTTGCCTCTCCCACTGGGGACTACTCCCGGCAATGCTGGTCCGACGACTCGCTTAGGGCCTCCAACCCCGTTCATTGCCGCCATCTGCTTCTTCATCTCGGCCATGTCCTTCACGAGCATGCGGAGCATCTGATCGGTACCGACCCGCTTTCCGACCTTCTTGCCCGGCATTCTCCAACGAAGATATCTGAAAGAACAAGAACAAAATTACAACGCTCAAAATTGGCTCTACGTTCCGTCTCGAGCTCACGTGCAGCGGGGAGGTGCAGCTTCAGAGCACAGGAACAAGAGGACGCTTTCTTGGCTTGTTGCTCCTTTTATCCGTCTTCGGGCGGGCGTAAACCCGCCTCCGCCTGCCTCCGGGGGCGTGGCCGGCGGCGTCAGCGTCTAGGACAACCCACTCCAGGGCGGGAAAAGGCGCGCCACGGCTACGCCGCTTCGGGCATACCAGCCGAGACTCGCCTCCCGCCCAAGATGGCCTCCCGGGGGGATCGGGGTACTCCACCATACGTTCGGGGGGACCGAGTGGTCGCCCCTTTCCATTTTATCTCTATCATGTATTCCTACGTAGGAATTGGTTTTTGAGCCTTTATTATGTATTTACTACTACTATTTCATGTGTTATGTATTTCATACATATGTTATTGGTATGTTATTGCTATTTTTTACATTTTATTTACCGTGGGACTCCCACTTCGTCGACGGGGAATATTCAAGCATGTGAATCTATGAAAGACACCCTAATACTGGAGACATCAACTTGCATAAATTGAGAAAGTCTAGAATGGGCCAGAAATAGTTTATACACCAAAGTAGTAGGGGTAAAAATCCTGCCTCTGGAGTTTCTTTAGGACCTTGTTTGGGGTAATTAGCGAAAATGTTTTGTAGAACATGATCCATCTAAAATCCTTACGGTTAGGCTGGTGGAATTCTATAGACCTTTTTTATTTTATAATGCTTGCAGGAAGCTGGCGCTTTATATGACATAGCAAAAATTAAGTATCGTGCAAAGAGTCCAGGGGTTCCCTTATGAGTAGACATGGACTTGCTCCAGCAACCCTAAGAGGCTCTTCTTGGGAGTAGTGTGGTCAAGCAGCCCTAGGTTTATCGGAGTGTTCGAAATCTGCAAATGCACATAAGTCAATAAATGATGCACACAACTCAATAAGGAGAGCCACACCAATTTATAAAAATAACACAAATCTTTAAATATGTTTAGGCACCAGAATCCATACGATCAGGTAAGTACATTTTTCTAGAGAAATACTTTTGAGTTTAAATATTCGAGACAGCATTTTTCAGAAGCTGCAATGTAATCCTACTGGAGGAAAAACAAGTAGGGCATTAAGGTAGAGTAAAGCGACTTAAGAGACCAATCTCCGGGACTTAATATGGGTTTTGGGATAGGTCCAAGGCAGCACTGACATGTCACCTCCAGCTGCACTGGGGCGACTGGGTGCAGGATTGCAATACAGTGTTGGGAACTCAATGTTAGTTTTGTTATGTTAACGTTTATTTATAAAGTGCGCGGCTACTCCCAGAAGTGTCCCGGGATCGGTTTGTGAGAAAAGAGGTTGTAGGTTTGGACCTGGATGCACAGGGTTGAACCGACCAAAGGGTTCAAGTCTTGCTGATGCAAGTGAACGTGGGGACACCAGTGGTCCTCTTCTTCTCAGGATGAGGCGGCGGGAAGAGGCACAACGCCCTATCTACCAGATCCAATTGGGAATTTGCCTCTTTCACCGGGACGGCCAATTCTAAAATCTGTTTGAGCGAGCCGGGGAGGTCCAGTAGCTTATCGTGTCATCCATGGTATGCCCTGTCAAGAGCTTTTTTGGGGTCCTTGGTGAACTTTTGGAGGAAAGTCGCCAAGCCAGGATATAATTCTTTGCGTTTCCTCTACTTTGTAAAGAAGAGATGATCTAGGGCATTCTGACCTCAGAGTATTGCGCACCTCATGCTCAAGGCCTTTGAGTAGTCTGTCTTGAACCTAGTGCGTCACCGCCGTACAGGGCACCCATACTGTGGAGCGCAGATGAACAATATTTTCAGGGTCAAATAGCAGATTTTTAGGACCTACTGGCGGTATATCCACAGTGACATGGTGCGCCTTGCATTTTGGCGCTGGTCATGGATTGTCCTGGAGACACCCAAATCAGATGGTGGGGATGAGGACGTAGTAGACAAGTTTGTCAAGTGGGGCTTTGAACTCACCGAGATTCCTGAGCGACCTCGGACGGAGCACAGCAATATACATAGTCCCGAAGGACTGAGGCAGCAATCTATAAGAGGACGTCTGCAGAAGAAGTAGAAGAACTACCATCTGAGATTCTCTGGTCAAAGTCCACATATTGGTCGCAACCTCGCTTGAGAAGGAATTACGGGGGTTATCACCGACTCACGCAGTCAATATTAGACCAGTGGTTGAGTAAAAGGCCTCAAAGTGCTATTAACAAAATCCGGTACATGGGTATCCAGTGCTTCCACCAACCTTTATTCCACCTGGTGCTCATAAGGCACTTCTGATTACTACATATAGCCTTCCTTCTCTTTAGCGCAGTACGCCATGCTGCTTGACAGGAACAGGCAGCGAGGGGCTGGAAGAGGTATAGCAGGGCCTTACAGGCAACAAATAGGAAGCCAGAGTAATTCAATGGCATCCCCCTGAAGCAACGTGTAATCACCCCATCTGGCGTGTTGTGGGGATAGGAGCAACTGGACCCCTATGCGCAGTGTGTAAAGCCTTTCAGAGATTTGGCGGACCCGAATCGGCTTCGTGTGCATGTGTGAGCACAAAACAGAAAGAGGACTGTGTCCTCAATTCAAGCAATCAAAGCACTCCAATTTCTCGCTCCCGCTCCACTCTGGAAGAGGTGACTTGGCAATGTATAGGCCCCAGTGAGCAGATTCCGCTCGGTCGCTGAAATGTAGAATACACAAATACTGCGTCACAGTAAACAGCGCGTGCATAAAAGGCAATAATGAAAGAAATTCACTTAGCTCGGATGCTGCAGCAGCAAAAAGAGAGGAAGCACTACAGTAATTTCAATATCTATAGGGAGGCATGACCCCTATGATCGGTTGGGACATTATGCTGTTGGAGCTCATGGGATATGCAGTTAAAATTTTAAGTGTTTTGATTGGCTGCTGTGAATTTCTCAGTAAAGAAAGTGAAGCATAACCTGAAGCATCAGGTAATGCCATAGAATTACTGTTGGATATGGACTTGCTGCCTGTAAGAACATAAAATATGATTTCTGTGCTGTTGTTTGTATCTCTCACCATTTAGTTGAATATATTCCTTGTAAATATGTAAAGAATTATTTTGTGCTCGTCAACAGATTTTCACTGCTCTTTACACCCACAGTTAATAGTAATATAATTCTCAGTAAAATTGTGGAGTAATCTTGGTACCACACCTTTTAGTCCTTCTAGTCTAGCTGTTGACGAGCCCACAATGTCACAATCACATGACCTGTGAGACGCTCCCACTTAGGAGGAGAGGAGTGGGGGCAATGGTAGTTGTAGTCACAATAGCTGCTTATGTGTGACTGGGCTACTTGTGGTGCTTTTTGTTCCTACGCCGGAGTGAGACATGGTTAGGACCTAGTCACATGCTTTTTGGCATGTCGGTGACAAGTCGTTCGCTCTTGGCAGACACACGGTCGTCTCCCCATTTCTCTCGGTGCGATTTGCGGTATGCGCACAAGCGCCCCTTCATTCTAGGGGTTCCCGTAGTGAGCAGACATTTTGTGAATCTTGATACAGGAGCCCTTTTTAGGTTGAGCCTAGGCAGTGCATGCGCGGTCTCTCGGCATGCTGTGCCTTCTCTATGGGATTTCAGCACAGCCAACAACTTTTCATTTGTTCCTTCCTCTGCCTTTTGAAATTCCTTTGGTGGGCAGTTTACCCTTGTCCCACCTTTTGGCTGTTATGTTACCTCCCTGGAGACTGCCCCCGTTACATCAATCTGTTAACTATTGTTCATAGGTTAAGTTTCAGCACACTACTTTTTTTAAATGTATTTAGCGCTTGTTACAACTTTAGATGTTCTCTTTTTGAAGTTGACGCCCTGAAACCAAGTCTCGTTTAGCCTCTTTCCTTTCACTAGACGGGCTCTTTCTCCCCAGCAACCTGCGCGGCGCTACTGATCCCCCCCACACCCCTTGCTGCAGCAGGCGCAGCGGGAGCCTCCCAGCATAAAATGTGATATTTTCAATGCTTGAAGGTGTCCAAGCCAACCTTCAACACCAGTAGGGGTACTGGTCTGGCCCCTCCCGCTAACATACAACCGCCAGAGATAGCGGTTGTGACGTTTGAGGCGGGAGTGTACCTGAAGGCTGCTGCTGTCTGTAGAGGGGTGCCTAGCTTTCTCCCCCGCCACTACCTCCCTGTAGGACTTTTTTTTGTTTTCCGCAGTATTTTCTTCTTCTTACCTCCCTAGCCCTGCCGAGGGCCTTGCACAGGCTGAAGGGAGCTGGTGAGCAGTCTGGCACATTATTGTAGTATTCCGGGGTAAAGCAAGCCAGGGTTTTCCTCAGCTCTCCTTCTCAAAGAGGAGAGAGAGGGGAGGGCCAAAGGTATCCCAAAAGCCACTGTTGCCATTTGTAGAAACCAGCATTAAAGCCTTGTAACATTCCGTGGTGATGAATGTTTCTGTATCAGCTGTCACTTCATGCAAGTTCAAAACCGGTGAGTCCGCAGCATGGCTGGGCATGAGGACATAATGACTCTGTGGTTGGTTTCTGTTGTTATCCAGCTGTGGAAGAGCTGATGCCTAGTGGGCTGCGTGCATTCCGTATATTCTTATGCAGATTTTATAATTGAAAATGCACTGCCTTTTTGCCAGTTCCTTTTTCACAGTCTCCGGAGCTGTCCCCAAACAGAGGTCACTGTGCTCTCCTACCACCGGTGGGCTGATTATCATTTTGCTCTGCTTTTTCGCTTGAATGACGATAGTAACTATCTTGATTGGACATTAGTCAATGACGTCATTATTATTCGCCGATATGGATATTCCCATTATGTACATTAATGTTGCACAGGAATTAAGCATATTTCAGTACACCAGCAGTTTTATTTCTAAAATAAAAACATCACCAGCATTTCACCTGTGTAAGTAATGCTTTCTACCGAGCACCTATATGCATGCCCAACCTCTGCTTCCTGTTCTGTGAACCAAATCCACAGTTTGTGCCGCTGTGGGCAGTTTGACATTCCCCTTTTGGTGAAATATTAGACAGCTGCTCGATATTACTTTAATGTGACATTAGTCCTGGATGTAGAGATGGATGTTGATGTATTTGTTGGTATTTAATGTAGTGTGGTCCAGAAAGAACGGAAGTAGCTGCTCCGGAGTGGAATGGATAGGATGGATATTCGTAGCCACACACCTATGGCAGAACCTCTTTCATTTGAGCTTGTAAGTCTTAATGGTAGACGGAGCTCTGGCCTGAGCGAGAATGTCTCGGCATTCCGGCGAGATATTTAAATGCGCAAATTCAAGGTGCTCAGGTTCCAGGCCGACAATTATAGAGAGGAGGGGTTTGGATGGCAAATTTGACCCTTGTCCATCGTCAGGAGTTTCGGTCGAGGATGCAGGAGAATGGGCTCGCACTGGGACAGAAGGAGCAACTCCGAGAACCATGCCTGACGGGGCCATCTGGGAGCGATCAGGAGAATGTGGCAGGGCTGCCTCCGCATCTTCCACAGCACACGAGGCACCAACAGAATCGGAGGAAAAGCGTAGGCGAATAGATCGCACCAATTCATCAAAAGGGCATTCCTGCACGACCCGTGGTGGGGATGCCAACTTGCGTAAGATGCTAAGAACAAAAGGGGATAGGTCCATAAACACATGGTGGGGGCTAGACCCTTTATAGAATATATAACACAAATTGCCCGAACCACAAAATCTCTACAAGCTTATTAGGAGGGAAAAGATCAATTTATTGTGATCCCCCTCGACATCCTACTTAGTGTCAATGTTTATTATCTTTTTCAAGTTATGACAAGCTACATGACAGAAAACAAAAATACATTAAATATTTACACACCTATATATACTTTGTACATACATAAAAAAGAGATTCTTTACACAGTACAAAAAGAAAATTTCTTGCATCAAACATTACAAAAAACTAAGAATACGTCACAAACAACATTAGAACAAACATTACAATCAAGAAATGAGAAAAATAGGAAAACCCAATCAAGGGGGAATTATAAGCAAGTGAATGGCTCTTAAACAAATCAATACTGGAGCCATGTGGGTGGCTGCGTCATCATCATCATCATGGACTTCATAATCTTCCCGTTCGGGAGCGACGTCATCATCATCAACGGGGTACACAGTAGTGTGAATCTTCACTGACGTCTGGACCTGTGGTGAAGGCGTTGGTGGCAAAGGTGGCGGAACAGGGACAGGAGCCGCCGCAGTCGCAGACACATGAAGCATAGGCGTACCCTGCAGAGAAGGCGGGAAACGCTGGTTGTAGTGATCCAACATATGTTGGAGATTCGAGATGAGCAACAATGGCAATGGCGCAACAGGAACTTGTATAGAGCGTTCTTCTGCTTGAGAATACTGGTCGTCGTCCTTATCATCATCATCACCGTAATCTTGGCACTTAATAACCAAATCCGATGGACTGATTGCCACTCTGAAAGAATCGCCCACATCATGATCAGAGTCAGAATCCGGCACAGAGCCCATGGCGAACATGGGCGAGGGAGGGGGTGGGTCCAGTAGAGATAGTTGGTCAACCGGCCGTTGATGACGAAGGTGCAAGGGGTCTGCGGTGGAAGACCCAGACCCAGTGGAAGACAAAGGCACCAAAGGTAATGAGGCAAACGAAGGAACCACCATCGACGGTGCCGACGACGACGTTGGTAAAGGCGTCGACGAAGTCGTTGATGAAAAATCCGCAGTCGACGGAACCATCCTAGACGGTAAGGTCGTCGACGAAGTCGTCGGCGATGGAGAAACCAACGTTGACGGAGTTGATGTCGACGGAGCCCTCGTCGACGGGACCGTCGACGAAGAAGACTTCTTGTGAGCCTTGATCGACGATGATTTTTTGACGACGAAGCAGATTGCTTCGTCGACGACGAAGCAATAGGTATCGTCGACGATACAGTCTTGAAGCCGAGTGATACCTTAGTCGACATGGACGACTTCGACGACGATCCGGAGGCTGATGTCGTCGTCACTGTTGCCGTCGACGATCCGGAGACGGCTGATCTCGTCGTCAGGACGATCGTCGACGCTCCGGTGAAACATGTTTCGGAGCAGAAACATGATGGGAGGCAACAGAAGACGCCTGAGAGCCAGGTCTCGTGGGCGTAGCAGTAGTAGGAGGTGGTGAAGACAAGCCACAGACATGGAAAGTTTTTTCTTTTTCAGAAAAGGTGAAGCCATATCCTGCACACTACTACGCTTGGATGCCTGCAAACTTTCTGCATCTGACAAAGCTTAATCCTTATCCTTAAGACGTTGGAGCCAAATGAGGAGACAGCCTTCTCTGTCCTTAAGGGCCTTTGTAGAGAAAGTCCTGCAATATTTACAGCTACCAACTTCATGGTCGGGATAAAAGCAATAAATGCACTTTTTGTGGGGGTCTTCAGAGTAAAGACGTAGAAGAGCTAGGTCTAAATAAAGACTTCTTACTTGACATGTTGAAAAGACCGAAAAAACCTGAAGAAATAGAGAAAACTGAGCAGAGCTCAGGGAGACTCCCTTCACACGACGTGCGGTAGAAAATCTGGAGGGTCTGAGCTCTGAGGAGAAGGTTCTGGAAGGGTGCTGGCGCCTGATTGGCTGTAGTTTGGACTAACATAATGACAGGAATATGTTACAAGTGTTTTTTATCTCTATCATGTATTTCTACGTAGGAATTGGTTTTTGAGCCTTTATTATGTATTTACTACTACTATTTCATGTGTTATGTATTTCATACATATGTTATTGGTATGTTATTGCTATTTTTTACATTTTATTTACTGTGGGACTCCCACTTCGACGACGGGGAATATTCAAGCATGTGAATCTATGAAAGACACCCTAATACTGGAGACATCAACTTGCATAAATTGAGAAAGTCTAGAATGGTCCAGAAATAGTTTATACACCAAAGTAGTAGGGGTAAAAATCCTGCCTCTGGAGTTTCTTTAGGACCTTGTTTGGGGTAATTAGCGAAAATGTTTTGTAGAACATGATCCATCTAAAATCCTTACGGTTAGGCTGGTGGAATTCTATAGACCTTTTTTATTTTATAATGCTTGCAGGAAGCTGGCGCTTTATATGACATAGCAAAAATTAAGTATCGTGCAAAGAGTCCAGGGGTTCCCTTATGAGTAGACATGGACTTGCTCCAGCAACCCTAAGAGGCTCTTCTTGGGAGTAGTGTGGTCAAGCAGCCCTAGGTTTATCGGAGTGTTCGAAATCTGCAAATACACATAAGTCAATAAATGATGCACACAACTCAATAAGGAGAGCCACACCAATTTATAAAAATAACACAAATCTTTAAATATGTTTAGGCACCAGAATCCATACGATCAGGTAAGTACATTTTTCTAGAGAAATACTTTTGAGTTTAAATATTCGAGACAACATTTTTCAGAAGCTGCAATGTAATCCTACTGGAGGAAAAATAAATAGGACATTCAGGTAGAGTAAAGCGACTTAAGAGACCAATCTCCGGGACTTAATATGGGTTTTGGGATAGGTCCAAGGCAGCACTGACATGTCACCTCCAGCTGCACTGGGGCGACTGGGTGCAGGATTGCAATACAGTGTTGGGAACTCAATGTTAGTTTTGTTATGTTAACGTTTATTTATAAAGTGCGCGGCTACTCCCAGAAGTGTCCCGGGATCGGTTTGTGAGAAAAGAGGTTGTAGGTTTGGACCTGGATGCACAGGGTTGAACCGACCAAAGGGTTCAAGTCTTGCTGATGCAAGTGAACGTGGGGACACCTGTGGTCCTCTTCTTCTCAGGATGAGGCGGCGGGAGGAGGCACAACGCCCTATCTACCAGATCCAATTGGGAATTTGCCTCTTTCACCGGGACGGCCAATTCTAAAATCTGTTTGAACGAGCCGGGGAGGTCCAGTAGCTTATCGTGTCATCCATGGTATGCCCTGTCAAGAGCTTTTTTGGGGTCCTTGGTGAACTTTTGGAGGAAAGTCGCCAAGCCAGGATATAATTCTTTGCGTTTCCTCTACTTTGTAAAGAAGAGATGATCGAGGGCATTCTGACCTCAGAGTATTGCGCACCTCATGCTCAAGGCCTTTGAGTAGTCTGTCTTGAACCTAGTGCGTCACCGCCGTACAGGGCACCCATACTGTGGAGCGCAGATGAACAATATTTTCAGGGTCAAATAGCAGATTTTTAGGACCTACTGGCGGTACATCCACAGTGACATGGTGCGCCTTGCATTTTGGCGCTGGTCATGGATTGTCCTGGGGACACCCAAATCAGATGGTGGGGATGAGGACGTAGTAGACAAGTTTGTCAAGTGGGGCGTTGAACTCACCGAGATCCCTGAGGGACCTCGGACGGAGCACAGCAATATGCATAGTCCCGAACTACCATCTGAGATTCTCTGGTCAAAGTCCACATCATTGGTCGCAACCTCGCTTGAGAAGGAATTACGGGGGTTATCACCGACTCACGCAGTCAATATTAGACCAGTGGTTGAGTAAAAGGCCTCAAAGTGCTATTAACAAAATCCGGTACATGGGTATCCAGTGCTTCCACCAACCTTTATTCCACCTGGTGCTCATAAGGCACTTCTGTTTACTACATATATCCTTCCTTCTCTTTAGCGCAGTACGCCATGCTGCTTGACAGGAACAGGCAGCGAGGGGCTGGAAGAGGTATAGCAGGGCCTTACAGGCAACAAATAGGAAGCCAGAGTAATTCAATGGCATCCCCCTGAAACAACGTGTAATCACCCCATCTGGCGTGTTGTGGGGATAGGAGCAACTGGACCCCTATGCGCAGTGTGCGAAGCCTTTCAGAGATTTGGCGGACCCGAATCGGCTTTGTGTGCATGTGTGAGCACAAAACAGAAAGAGGACTGTGTCCTCAATTCAAGCAATCAAAGCACTCCAATTTCTCGCTCCCGCTCCACTCTGGAAGAGGTGACTGGGCAATGTATAGGCCCCAGTGAGCAGATTCCGCTCGGTCGCTGAAATGTAGAATACATAAATACTGCGTCACAGTAAACAGCGCGTGCATAAAAGGCAATAATGAAAGAAATTCACTTAGCTCGGATGCTGCAGCAGCAAAAAGAGAGGAAGCACTACAGTAATTTCAATATCTATAGGGAGGCATGACCCCTATGAGCGGTTGGGACATTATGCTGTTGGAGCTCATGGGATATGCAGTTTAAATTTTAAGTGTTTTGATTGGCTGCTGTGAATTTCTCAGTAAAGAAAGTGAAGCATAACCTGAAGCATCAGGTAATGCCATAGAATTACTGTTGGATATGGGCTTGCTGCCTGTAAGAACATAAAATATTATTTCTGTGCTGTTGTTTGTATCTCTCACCATTTAGTTGAATATATTCCTTGTAAATATGTAAAGAATTATTTTGTGCTCGTCAACAGATTTTCACTGCTCTTTACACCCACAGTTAATAGTAATATAATTCTCAGTAAAATTGTGGAGTAATCATGGTACCACACCTTTTAGCCCTTCTAGTCTAGCTGTTGACGAGCCCACAATGTCACAATCACATGACCTGTGAGACGCTCCCACTTAGGAGGAGAGGAGTGGGGGCAATGGTAGTTGTAGTCACAATAGCTGCTTATGTGTGACTGGGCTACTTGTGGTGCTTTTTGTTCCTACGCCGGAGTGAGACATGGTTAGGACCTAGTCACATGCTTTTTGGCATGTCGGTGACAAGTCGTTCGCTCTTGGCAGACACACGGTCGTCTCCCCATTTCTCTCGGTGCGATTTGCGGTATGCGCACAAGCGCCGCCTCATTCTAGGGGTTCCCGTAGTGAGCAGACATTTTGTGAATCTTGATACAGGAGCCCTTTTTAGGTTGAGCCTAGGCAGTGCATGCGCGGTCTCTCGGCATGCTGTGCCTTCTCTATGGGATTTCAGCACAGCCAACAACTTTTCATTTGTTCCTTCCTCTGCCTTTTGAAATTCCTTTGGTGGGCAGTTTACCCTTGTCCCACCTTTTGGCTGTTATGTTACCTCCCTGGAGACTGCCCCTGTTACATCAATCTGTTAACTATTGTTCATAGGTTAAGTTTCAGCACACTACTTTTTTTAAATGTATTTAGCGCTTGTTACAACTTTAGATGTTCTCTTTTTGAAGTTGACGCCCTGAAACCAAGTCTCGTTTAGCCTCTTTCCTTTCACTAGTCGGGCTCTTTCTCCCCAGCAACCTGCGCGGCGCTACTGATCCCCCCCACACCCCTTGCTGCAGCAGGCGCAGCGGGAGCCTCCCAGCATAAAATGTGATATTTTCAATGCTTGAAGGTGTCCAAGCCAACCTTCAACACCAGTAGGGGTACTGGTCTGGCCCCTCCCGCTAACATACAACCGCCAGAGATAGCGGTTGTGACGTTTGAGGCGGGAGTGTACCTGAAGGCTGCTGCTGTCTGTAGAGGGGTGCCTAGCTTTCTCCCCCGCCACTACCTCCCTGTAGGACTTTTTTTTGTTTTCCGCAGTATTTTCTTCTTCTTACCTCCCTAGCCCTGCCGAGGGCCTTGCACAGGCTGAAGGGAGCTGGTGAGCAGTCTGGCACATTATTGTAGTATTCCGGGGTAAAGCAAGCCAGGGTTTTCCTCAGCTCTCCTTCTCAAAGAGGAGAGAGAGGGGAGGGCCAAAGGTATCCCAAAAGCCACTGTTGCCATTTGTAGAAACCAGCATTAAAGCCTTGTAACATTCCGTGGTGATGAATGTTTCTGTATCAGCTGTCACTTCATGCAAGTTCAAAACCGGTGAGTCCGCAGCATGGCTGGGCATGAGGACATAATGACTCTGTGGTTGGTTTCTGTTGTTATCCAGCTGTGGAAGAGCTGATGCCTAGTGGGCTGCGTGCATTCCGTATATTCTTATGCAGATTTTATAATTGAAAATGCACTGCCTTTTTGCCAGTTCCTTTTTCACAGTCTCCGGAGCTGTCCCCAAACAGAGGTCACTGTGCTCTCCTACCACCGGTGGGCTGATTATCATTTTGCTCTGCTTTTTCGCTTGAATGACGATAGTAACTATCTTGATTGGACATTAGTCAATGACGTCATTATTATTCGCCGATATGGATATTCCCATTATGTACATTAATGTTGCACAGGAATTAAGCATATTTCAGTACACCAGCAGTTTTATTTCTAAAATAAAAACATCACCAGCATTTCACCTGTGTAAGTAATGCTTTCTACCGAGCACCTATATGCATGCCCAACCTCTGCTTCCTGTTCTGTGAACCAAATCCACAGTTTGTGCCGCTGTGGGCAGTTTGACATTCCCCTTTTGGTGAAATCTTAGACAGCTGCTCGATATTACTTTAATGTGACATTAGTCCTGGATGTAGAGATGGATGTTGATGTATTTGTTGGTATTTAATGTAGTGTGGTCCAGAAAGAACGGAAGTAGCTGCTCCGGAGTGGAATGGATAGGATGGATATTCGTAGCCACACACCTATGGCAGAACCTCTTTCATTTGAGCTTGTAAGTCTTAATGGTAGACGGAGCTCTGGCCTGAGCGAGAATGTCTCGGCATTCCGGCGAGATATTTAAATGCGCAAATTCAAGGTGCTCAGGTTCCAGGCCGACAATTATAGAGAGGAGGGGTTTCGATGGCAAATTTGACCCTTGTCCATCGTCAGGAGTTTCGGTCGAGGATGCAGGAGAATGGGCTCGCACTGGGACAGAAGGAGCAACTCCGAGAACCATGCCTGACGGGGCCATCTGGGAGCGATCAGGAGAATGTGGCAGGGCTGCCTCCGCATCTTCCACAGCACACGAGGCACCAACAGAATCGGAGGAAAAGCGTAGGCGAATAGATCGCACCAATTCATCAAAAGGGCATTCCTGCACGACCCGTGGTGGGGATGCCAACTTGCGTAAGATGCTAAGAACAAAAGGGGATAGGTCCATAAACACATGGTGGGGGCTAGACCCTTTATAGAATATATAACACAAATTGCCCGAACCACAAAATCTCTACAAGCTTATTAGGAGGGAAAAGATCAATTTATTGTGATCCCCCTCGACATCCTACTTAGTGTCAATGTTTATTATCTTTTTCAAGTTATGACAAGCTACATGACAGAAAACAAAAATACATTAAATATTTACACACCTATATATACTTTGTACATACATAAAAAAGAGATTCTTTACACAGTACAAAAAGAAAATTTCTTGCATCAAACATTACAAAAAACTAAGAATACGTCACAAACAACATTAGAACAAACATTACAATCAAGAAATGAGAAAAATAGGAAAACCCAATCAAGGGGGAATTATAAGCAAGTGAATGGCTCTTAAACAAATCAATACTGGAGCCATGTGGGTGGCTGCGTCATCATCATCATCATGGACTTCATAATCTTCCCGTTCGGGAGCGACGTCATCATCATCAACGGGGTACACAGTAGTGTGAATCTTCACTGACGTCTGGACCTGTGGTGAAGGCGTTGGTGGCAAAGGTGGCGGAACAGGGACAGGAGCCGCCGCAGTCGCAGACACATGAAGCATAGGCGTACCCTACAGAGAAGGCGGGAAACGCTGGTTGTAGTGATCCAACATATGTTGGAGATTCGAGATGAGCAACAATGGCAATGGCGCAACAGGAACTTGTATAGAGCGTTCTTCTGCTTGAGAATACTGGTCGTCGTCCTTATCATCATCATCACCGTAATCTTGGCACTTAATAACCAAATCCGATGGACTGATTGCCACTCTGAAAGAATCGCCCACATCATGATCAGAGTCAGAATCCGGCACAGAGCCCATGGCGAACATGGGCGAGGGAGGGGGTGGGTCCAGTAGAGATAGTTGGTCAACCGGCCGTTGATGACGAAGGTGCAAGGGGTCTGCGGTGGAAGACCCAGACCCAGTGGAAGACAAAGGCACCAAAGGTAATGAGGCAAACGAAGGAACCACCATCGACGGTGCCGACGACGACGTTGGTAAAGGCGTCGACGAAGTCGTTGATGAAAAATCCGCAGTCGACGGAACCATCCTAGACGGTAAGGTAGTCGACGAAGTCGTCGGCGATGGAGAAACCAACGTTGACGGAGTTGATGTCGACGGAGCCCTCGTCGACGGGACCGTCGACGAAGAAGACTTCTTGTGAGCCTTGATCGACGATGATTTTTTGACGACGAAGCAGATTGCTTCGTCGACGACGAAGCAATAGGTATCGTCGACGATACAGTCTTGAAGCCGAGAGATACCTTAGTCGACATGGACGACTTCGACGACGATCCGGAGGCTGATGTCGTCGTCACTGTTGCCGTCGACGATCCGGAGACGGCTGATCTCGTCGTCAGGACGATCGTCGACGCTCCGGTGAAACATGTTTCGGAGCAGAAACATGATGGGAGGCAACAGAAGACGCCTGAGAGCCAGGTCTCGTGGGCGTAGCAGTAGTAGGAGGTGGTGAAGACAAGCCACAGACATGGAAAGTTTTTTCTTTTTCAGAAAAGGTGAAGCCATATCCTGCACACTACTACGCTTGGATGCCTGCAAACTTTCTGCATCTGACAAAGCTTAATCCTTATCCTTAAGACGTTGGAGCCAAATGAGGAGACAGCCTTCTCTGTCCTTAAGGGCCTTTGTAGAGAAAGTCCTGCAATATTTACAGCTACCAACTTCATGGTCGGGATAAAAGCAATAAATGCACTTTTTGTGGGGGTCTTCAGAGTAAAGACGTAGAAGAGCTAGGTCTAAATAAAGACTTCTTACTTGACATGTTGAAAAGACCGAAAAAACCTGAAGAAATAGAGAAAACTGAGCAGAGCTCAGGGAGACTCCCTTCACACGACGTGCGGTAGAAAATCTGGAGGGTCTGAGCTCTGAGGAGAAGGTTCTGGAAGGGTGCTGGCGCCTGATTGGCTGTAGTTTGGACTAACATAATGACAGGAATATATTACAAGTGTTTTTTATCTCTATCATGTATTTCTACGTAGGAATTGGTTTTTGAGCCTTTATTATGTATTTACTACTACTATTTCATGTGTTATGTATTTCATACATATGTTATTGGTATGTTATTGCTATTTTTTACATTTTATTTACTGTGGGACTCCCACTTCGACGACGGGGAATATTCAAGCATGTGAATCTATGAAAGACACCCTAATACTGGAGACATCAACTTGCATAAATTGAGAAAGTCTAGAATGGTCCAGAAATAGTTTATACACCAAAGTAGTAGGGGTAAAAATCCTGCCTCTGGAGTTTCTTTAGGACCTTGTTTGGGGTAATTAGCGAAAATGTTTCGTAGAACATGATCCATCTAAAATCCTTACGGTTAGGCTGGTGGAATTCTATAGACCTTTTTTATTTTATAATGCTTGCAGGAAGCTGGCGCTTTATATGACATAGCAAAAATTAAGTATCGTGCAAAGAGTCCAGGGGTTCCCTTATGAGTAGACATGGACTTGCTCCAGCAACCCTAAGAGGCTCTTCTTGCGAGTAGTGTGGTCAAGCAGCCCTAGGTTTATCGGAGTGTTCGAAATCTGCAAATACACATAAGTCAATAAATGATGCACACAACTCAATAAGGAGAGCCACACCAATTTATAAAAATAACACAAATCTTTAAATATGTTTAGGCACCAGAATCCATACGATCAGGTAAGTACATTTTTCTAGAGAAATACTTTTGAGTTTAAATATTCGAGACAACATTTTTCAGAAGCTTCAATGTAATCCTACTGGAGGAAAAATAAATAGGACATTCAGGTAGAGTAAAGCGACTTAAGAGACCAATCTCCGGGACTTAATATGGGTTTTGGGATAGGTCCAAGGCAGCACTGACATGTCACCTCCAGCTGCACTGGGGCGACTGGGTGCAGGATTGCAATACAGTGTTGGGAACTCAATGTTAGTTTTGTTATGTTAACGTTTATTTATAAAGTGCGCGGCTACTCCCAGAAGTGTCCCGGGATCGGTTTGTGAGAAAAGAGGTTGTAGGTTTGGACCTGGATGCACAGGGTTGAACCGACCAAAGGGTTCAAGTCTTGCTGATGCAAGTGAACGTGGGGACACCTGTGGTCCTCTTCTTCTCAGGATGAGGCGGCGGGAGGAGGCACAACGCCCTATCTACCAGATCCAATTGGGAATTTGCCTCTTTCACCGGGACGGCCAATTCTAAAATCTGTTTGAACGAGCCGGGGAGGTCCAGTAGCTTATCGTGTCATCCATGGTATGCCCTGTCAAGAGCTTTTTTGGGGTCCTTGGTGAACTTTTGGAGGAAAGTCGCCAAGCCAGGATATAATTCTTTGCGTTTCCTCTACTTTGTAAAGAAGAGATGATCGAGGGCATTCTGACCTCAGAGTATTGCGCACCTCATGCTCAAGGCCTTTGAGTAGTCTGTCTTGAACCTAGTGCGTCACCGCCGTACAGGGCACCCATACTGTGGAGCGCAGATGAACGATATTTTCAGGGTCAAATAGCAGATTTTTAGGACCTACTGGCGGTACATCCACAGTGACATGGTGCGCCTTGCATTTTGGCGCTGGTCATGGATTGTCCTGGGGACACCCAAATCAGATGGTGGGGATGAGGACGTAGTAGACAAGTTTGTCAAGTGGGGCGTTGAACTCACCGAGATCCCTGAGGGACCTCGGACGGAGCACAGCAATATGCATAGTCCCGAACTACCATCTGAGATTCTCTGGTCAAAGTCCACATCATTGGTCGCAACCTCGCTTGAGAAGGAATTACGGGGGTTATCACCGACTCACGCAGTCAATATTAGACCAGTGGTTGAGTAAAAGGCCTCAAAGTGCTATTAACAAAATCCGGTACATGGGTATCCAGTGCTTCCACCAAGTGCTCATAAGGCACTTCTGTTTACTACATATATCCTTCCTTCTCTTTAGCGCAGTACGCCATGCTGCTTGACAGGAACAGGCAGCGAGGGGCTGGAAGAGGTATAGCAGGGCCTTACAGGCAACAAATAGGAAGCCAGAGTAATTCAATGGCATCCCCCTGAAACAAAGTGTAATCACCCCATCTGGCGTGTTGTGGGGATAGGAGCAACTGGACCCCTATGCGCAGTGTGCGAAGCCTTTCAGAGATTTGGCGGACCCGAATCGGCTTTGTGTGCATGTGTGAGCACAAAACAGAAAGAGGACTGTGTCCTCAATTCAAGCAATCAAAGCACTCCAATTTCCCGCTCCCGCTCCACTCTGGAAGAGGTGACTGGGCAATGTATAGGCCCCAGTGAGCAGATTCCGCTCGGTCGCTGAAATGTAGAATACATAAATACTGCGTCACAGTAAACAGCGCGTGCATAAAAGGCAATAATGAAAGAAATTCACTTAGCTCGGATGCTGCAGCAGCAAAAAGAGAGGAAGCACTACAGTAATTTCAATATCTATAGGGAGGCATGACCCCTATGATCGGTTGGGACATTATGCTGTTGGAGCTCATGGGATATGCAGTTTAAATTTTAAGTGTTTTGATTGGCTGCTGTGAATTTCTCAGTAAAGAAAGTGAAGCATAACCTGAAGCATCAGGTAATGCCATAGAATTACTGTTGGATATGGGCTTGCTGCCTGTAAGAACATAAAATATTATTTCTGTGCTGTTGTTTGTATCTCTCACCATTTAGTTGAATATATTCCTTGTAAATATGTAAAGAATTATTTTGTGCTCGTCAACAGATTTTCACTGCTCTTTACACCCACAGTTAATAGTAATATAATTCTCAGTAAAATTGTGGAGTAATCATGGTACCACACCTTTTAGCCCTTCTAGTCTAGCTGTTGACGAGCCCACAATGTCACAATCACATGACCTGTGAGACGCTCCCACTTAGGAGGAGAGGAGTGGGGGCAATGGTAGTTGTAGTCACAATAGCTGCTTATGTGTGACTGGGCTACTTGTGGTGCTTTTTGTTCCTACGCCGGAGTGAGACATGGTTAGGACCTAGTCACATGCTTTTTGGCATATCGGTGAGAAGTCGTTCGCTCTTGGCAGACACACGGTCGTCTCACCATTTCTCTCGGTGCGATTTGCGGTATTCGCACAAGCGCCCCCTCATTCTAGGGGTTCCCGTAGTGAGCAGACATTTTGTGAATCTTGATACAGGAGGCCTTTTTAGGTTGAGCCTAGGCAGTGCATGCGCGGTCTCTTGGCATGCTGTGCCTTCTCTATGGGATTTCAGCACAGCCAACAACTTTTCATTTGTTCCTTCCTCTGCCTTTTGAAATTCCTTTGGTGGGCAGTTTACCCTTGTCCCACCTTTTGGCTGTTATGTTACCTCCCTGGAGACTGCCCCTGTTACATCAATTTGTTAACTATTGTTCATATGTTAAGTTTCAGCACACTACTTTTTTTAAATGTATTTAGCGTTTGTTGCAACCTTAGATGTTCTCTGTCTGAAGTCGACGCCCTGAAACCAAGTCTCGTTTAGCCTCTTTCCTTTCACTAGTCGGGCTCTTTCTCCCCAGCAACCTGCGCGGCGCTACTGATCCCCCCCTGACCCCTTGCTGCAGCAGGCGCAGCGGGAGCCTCCCAGCATAAAATGTGATATTTTCAATGCTTGAAGGTGTCCAAGCCAACCGTCAACACCAGTAGGGGTACTGGTCTGGCCCCTCCCGCTAACATACAACCGCCAGAGATAGCGGTTGTGACGTTTGAGGCGGGAGTGTACCTGAAGGCTGCTGCTGTCTGTAGAGGGGTGCCTAGCTTTCTCCCCCGCCACTACCTCCCTGTAAGACTTTTTTTTGTTTTCCGCAGTATTTTCTTCTTCTTACCTCCCTAGCCCTGCCGAGGGCCTTGCACAGGCTGAAGGGAGCTGGTGAGCAGTCTGGCACATTATTGTAGTATTCCGGGGTAAAGCAAGCCAGGGTTTTCCTCAGCTCTCCTTCTCAAAGAGGAGAGAGAGGGGAGGGCCAGAGGTATCCCAAAAGCCACTGTTGCCATTTGTAGAAACCAGCATTAAAGCTTTGTAACATTCCGTGGTGATGAATGTTTCTGTATCAGCTGTCACTTCATGCAAGTTCAAAACCGGTGAGTCCGCAGCATGGCTGGGCATGAGGACATAATGACTCTGTGGTTGGTTTCTGTTGTTATCCAGCTGTGGAAGAGCTGATGCCATAGTGGGCTGCGTGCATTCCATATATTCTTGTGCAAATTTTATAATTGAAAATGCACTGCCTTTTTGCCAGTTCCTTTTTCAGTCTCCAAAGCTGTCCCCATACAGAGGTCACTGTGCTCTCCTACCACCGGTGGGCCGATTATCATTTTGCTCTGCTTTTTCGCTTGAATGACGATAGTAACTATCTTGATTGGACATTAGTCAATGACGTCATTATTATTCGCCGATATGGATATTCCCATTATGTACATTAATGTTGCACAGGAATTAAGCATATTTCAGTACACCAGCAGTTTTATTTCTAAAATAAAAACATCACCAGCATTTCACCTGTGTAAGTAATGCTTTCAACCGAGCAGCTATATGCATGCCCAACCTCTGCTTCTGTTCTGTGAACCAAATCCACAGTTTGTGCCGCTGTGGGCAGTTTGACATTCCCCTTTTGGTGAAATCTTAGACAGCTGCTCGATATTACTTTAATGTGACATTAGTCCTGGATGTAGAGATGGATGTTGATGTATTTGTTGGTATTTAATGTAGTGTGGTCATAGAAACCCAAAGATCAGTGGAATTAGTTTGAGACCGGATTATAAACACTAGGGGAGAGGAGAATGGTAACAGGTTATTGAATCGTTCACTGTACATTTGCTTTTTGCAAATGTACTTTTTTCGTACAATTTTGTAAGCATGCTAGGGGAGTTATGATTGTATGTTTAAATGCTGTACGTTAGCTCCACATATTTCGGGTAACAACAATTTGATGCATACTATTGGTTAAGTATCTTAATTGTGTACAACCAGACTGGGCAACAGAAATTAGTTGATTAACTTAACTTAAGCGCATTGAGTCAGGTTCAATGTGCTTAAGGATAATACCAGACAATCAATAGCACTATAATAACCAGTACAACAGCATTCTCACACCTTTCAAAGACTAGCAATCAGGATAATGTGCTGTATGGCTAAACTCTTATAAGGTCTCAAAAGCAAGACCTATTGGCTATACCAATGCTTGTTCTATTTTTGTGACAGGATATATTTTGTTTGCCACAATTAATTGCCGGCTTCTCAAGAGGCTGCCTTGTCCATTTTGGCCAGGGGACATACTTGATCTTTAGATGATCACTTGTGAGCATAAACTGGCCAAGTGTCAACCGTATGTATGGTGTACCAACAGCACGTTTTTTTACACCCTTGTATTTTACTGTTGCCTTGTTGGTTGTGGTTTCGCCCCATAGATGTACTAACCCGCATACAAAGGACCATGATAGCTCTTGGTGTCACCCCATCACTTCGTGCACTACCTTCTTAACTGGTTTGACTTGGTTTTTCACTCCAGAGAAAGAAGTTATTCCCTTGAGGTAAATACAAGAAAAGCTAAAACATAGCCTCAAAGTTCACGCTATAGTCAAAAACTAATGCAAAATAGTAAAAAGCTTTTTACTATTGTACAATTTAAGTCTCCATCACCTATGGTTATATTCAAGATTAATAGTGGTAAAACATAGGTGTTAATATCTGACAGCTTTAAATGTACCAACTATTTTTTACAAGTTTTATGTTTTACAATTTTTGTCTGTCTTTTCAATTGTGCAGGCCACAATTGATTGAGTTATTATTTGTATGTTCTTTTTAATTATTTGAGTAGGTAACCATGATATGTATAGGTATGTAATTATTTGTTTGTAATTTTCGGTTGCATAATAAATATGTTGTATTTTATATTTTTGTGATTGCATTAGTTTTAGACTATAGCGTGAACTTTGAGGCTATGTTTTAGCTTTTCTTGTATTTACCTCAAGGGAATAACTTCTTTCTCTGGTTAGATAACCTCACTTCCCTTGACTGTTTTAAGGGGTTCCTCTCTCTTTCTTAACATTGGTTTTTCACTCCACCATGGGCATGGAGTGGAGGTCTCAAAATATTTTTGTGGTGGTAACGCACTCTAAGATTTGTTTTTTTGTTTTGGGTTTTTTTGTCACAAATGTCGTTGGTGCATAGGTAGGTATCCTGCTGAGCTGTCAGGGCAGATTTATCAGATACTATGACATGTGTTTCCTGCAACACAGGGTCCACTCCTTCCTTGCACTCCTTTAAACTTTCATTCAATTATTACTCAGTGTTTTCAACGTTGTTTGCAAATTTTATTTTCATTTCCAAACATTTCATTTTAGCGATTTTTTCATTCTTTATATTTCTTTCATCATTATTTTGTTTCATTTCACAAAAGTATTTAGTCCCAATGCATTTCAAGCATAAAGCTCTTCCTCAGGGGATTTCCTTTATCTAGAAACATTATATGTCAAATTAAGTACTTGGTAGAAATAAAATAACAATGTGTGCATGTTTCAATAACAACTATTGGTCAAAAAATAACCCTTAATCATAATCATGCCTGTTTCTGTCATGCATAATCATGTCTAGATTGTCTACCTCTTATAACCCATGTTGTCGCTGTAAGCATGCTGTGTTTCTCGTGTGAATTTCACTACCGTTATACCTTATAACCCATTTCTGAGTTTGTTGTACTGACCTTGAAAGATTCGTATTAACTGTCATACTGAAATAAAAATAAAATAAACATTGCGGTAAGATGCTACGTTTCTCTCGGTCTCATAGTCCCTTTTTATAAAATATTGCGGGGCCGTTTCCTTGCCCGGTGTCAGCTTCCATCTCTTCTCCTCGCTAACTCGGCGTGCTCTATCCTATGCGCTGTGTTACGGCTCTATGATCTGTTCCCGCTCACGTGACCGCGACGGTTGCGTGCATTGTTTACTACTTCTTAAAGTGAACTACACTTAAGTGCTTAGGTAATGCGGTGTGTATCAAGATGTTTAATACTGTGCATTCTTAATCGTGGGTGTTTTTAAAAGATAATACCTGTGCAAAATTTATCGACCTTGTTCTAAAATAAATGGTAAGAGCGTGGTCCACCTTAGTGTGAAGATAGTGCGCTTATCAATCGCTGTACACATGTTGTGTCCACAAAATGTCAAGTGAGCGTTAAATCACATCCAAAATATATCAGTATTGGATCGCAAAACAATGTTCATTTGAATGTAAAATTATAAAAAACAATTTAGATCCATCCGTTCATTTAGTCCACTCGGTTGTGTGGTACATAAATAGTTGATCCAGAAGACTTCTATCCTTAACAGATATTTGTTGTTGTCTCTCCCAGGAAGGGTTGCCACCATTTCCAAAATACAAAATTTTAACTGGCTTGCATTGTGGTTGGCTTGATTAAAATGAACTGCCACCGTTGATTTTTGGTTGTTGAGTTTGATGTTACTCTTATGCTCAATGATACGCGTTTTTCTTTTTCTTTGGGTTTTACCCACATAGGATAAGCCACAAGGGCACCTTAACATGTATATCACGTTACTTGAATTGCATGTGCCTGATACTTTCCATTTTTAAAGGTGTTCCTTTAGTTGGGTGGCTGATGGTGTTGCTTTTGATGATGGCTGAACAATTCCCACAATTGTAACATGGTAATGTGCCATTGTATTTAGTCTGTTCTTGCGTTTTGGATTGTTTGAGGAGTTCTTTCAAATTTCTTGTTCTTTCATATGCAAAAATTGGCGGTTTGTTAAATATTCCCTTGAAATCTTCTTCCAATGCCAGTTATGGCCAATGCTTTCTGATTGTTCTCTTTATTTTAGCACTACGTGTTGAAAATTTGGATACAAATACATTTCTTTGTTCTTCTGGTTTATTTTTGGGTATTAGTAAATGTTGACGTTGTAATTTGTCTGCGCTTTCAGCTGCTGATTCCAAGATGGGTTCCGGGTATCCTCTTTTCTTGAATTTTTGTAATGTTGTACTTTTGTGTTTCACATATAGTTCGTTGGTGGATGCGATTAGTTTTATTCTGAGTAATTGGGAAAATAGTAAATGGTGTTTCAGCGGAGCCTGGTGAAAACTGTTGTAGTGTAAGAAGTTGTTTCTTTCTGTGGTCTTTGTAAATACACTTGTAGTGATTTCTCCATCTTTGTTCGTTATTAAAACGTCCAGAAATGATAATTCTTTTTTGCTCAGAGTAAATGTGAACTGTATCCTCTCATTTTTTGAGTTCAAATCTTGTAAAGCCATTCTCAAACTTTCTTCGTTCCCTCTCCACAGGACGAATATGTCGTCTATAAATCTTTTGTACACAATCAAGTTTCTTGTCCAATTTTCATTCTCCAGGATGTTGTCAGTCTCAAATATGTGCATGAATATATTTGCGTAGGTAGGCGCGGCACAATTGCCCATAGAAGTTCCAGACGCTTGTATGTAAAATTTGTCTTCCCATTTAAAGTAACTGTGGAATAGTGTGAAATTTAGTAGTTCCATGATAAATACTTTCAAGTCTTCAGTCTTATCCTCTTGTACCAGCATACTTTCAACCGCTGATATGCCCAAATCATGTGGTATAGAGATATACAAAGATTTAACATCTTTGCTTGCCATTATCATATCTTTTGTGAAATTCACTTTTTCTTCTTCCAAGATGTTTAAAAAATGGGTGGTATCCTTAATGTACGTGATGGTTTTTGTACTATGCTTTGAAGGTGTTTATCTATGTAATTTCCGATTGGTTCATGTATTGAACCAATGGTTGACACGATTGGACGTAGTGGAGGAAATTTGGGGTCTTTGTGTATCTTTGGTGTCATATATATATATGGGATAGTTGGATTCTCTTTAATTAGGTATTCTTTTTCTTTTTGACCAACGAACTATATGTGAAATACAAAAGTACTGAAATGTTTGTTGATCCGTGCACAACTGAGTTCAAATAATGTTCAATGATGCAATGTGTACATTCAAAAGGGTGCTCCTTTGGTATCGCCCTCCACCCTTAGGCGAATGAGAACAAATGTAAATGAAGTGTGGTCAGTTGAAAACTGATGACATCCCATAGGGCACTCCAATATTAGGAAACAATCCTCCTCTGTTAATCACAAGATAACATAAATGGTTTTCAAGAATTTATTCTTCTTTTGTTTAACTAAGACGTATTCTTTTCAAAAAACGATAACGTTTCCGCTGTAAAACATATATTTCATTCCATTTCATATATGCTTGAATTCGCTCCAATGCATTTCGGGCTATGCCCTTCGTCGGGGAGCATTCTGTTGTTCAATGAACAGCAACATGCTTTAGTGGCGTCTTCGAATGAAATATATGTTTTACAACGGAAACGTTATAGTTTTTTTAAAAGAATACGTCATACTTGAACAAAAGAAGAAAAAATTCTTGAAAACCATTTATGTTATCTTGTGATTAACAGAGGAGAATTGTTTCCTAATATTGGAGTGCCCTATGGGATGTCATCAGTTTTCAACTGACCACACTTCAAACACAAAAGTACAACATTACAAAAATTCAAGAAAAGAGGATACCCGGAACCCATCTTGGAATCAGCAGCTGAAAGAGCAGACAAATTACAACGTCAACATTTACTAATACCCAAAAATAAACAAGAAGAACAAAGAAATGTATTTGTATCCAAATTTTCAACACGTAGTGCTAAAATAAAGAGAACAATCAGAAAGCATTGGCCATTACTGGCATTGGAAGAAGATTTCAAGGGAATATTTAACAAACCGCCAATTTTTGCATATGAAAGAACAAGAAATTTGAAAGAACTCCTCAAACAATCCAAAACGCAAGAACAGACTAAATACAATGGCACATTACCATGTTACAATTGTGGGAATTGTTCAGCCATCATCAAAAGCAACACCATCAGCCACCCAACTAAAGAAACACCTATAAAATTGAAAGTATCAGGCACATGCAATTCAAGTATAGTGATATACATGTTAAGGTGCCCTTGTGGCTTATCCTATGTGGGTAAAACCCAAAGAAAAATAAAAACGTGTATCATTGAGCATAAGAGTAACATCAGACTCAACAACCAAAAATCAACAGTGGCAGTTCATTTTAATCAAGCCAACCACAATGCAAGCCAGTTAAAATTTTGTATTTTGGAAATGGTGGCAACCCTTCCCGGGAGAGACAACAACAATTATCTGTTAAGGAGAGAAGTCTTCTGGATCAACTATTTATGTACCACACAATCGAGGGGACTGAATGAACGGATGGATCTAAATTGTTTTTTATAATTTTACATTCAAATGAACATTGTTTTGCGATCCGATACTGATGTATTTTGGATGTGATTTAACACTCACTTGACATTTTGTGGACACAACATGTGTAC
This sequence comes from Lissotriton vulgaris, assembly GCF_964263255.1. NCBI lineage: Eukaryota > Metazoa > Chordata > Amphibia > Caudata > Salamandridae > Lissotriton > Lissotriton vulgaris. The sequence continues at coordinate 389,451,940 of NC_141687.1, forward strand.
AGCGATTGATAAGCGCACTATCTTCACACTAAGGTGGACCACGGTCTTACCATTTATTTTAGAACAAGGTCGATAAATTTTGCACAGGTATTATCTGTTAAAAACACCCACGATTAAGAATGCACAGTATTAAACATTTTGATACACACCGCATTACCTAAGCACCTAAGTGTAGTTCACTTTAAGAAGTAGTAAACAATGCACGCAACCGTCGCGGTAACGTGAGCGGGAACAGATCATAGAGCCGTAACACAGCGCATAGGATAGAGCACGCCGAGTTAGCGAGGAGAAGAGATGGAAGCTGACACCGGGTAAGGAAACGTCCCCGCAATATTTTATAAAAAGTGACTATGAGACCGAGAGAAACGTAGCATTTTACCGCAATGTTTATTTTATTTTTATTTCAGTATGACAGTTGATACGAATCTTTCAAGGTCAGTACGACAAACTCAGAAATGGGTTATAAGGTATAACGGTAGTGAAATTCACACGAGAAACACAGCATGCTTACAGCGACAATATGGGTTATAAGAGGTAGACAATCTAGACATGATTATGCATGACAGAAACAGGCATGATTATGATTAAGTGTTATTTTTTGACCAATGGTTGTTATTGAAACATGCACACATTGTTATTTTATTTCTACCAAATACTTAATCTGACATATAATGTTTCTAGATAAGGAAAGACAGATAATCATACATGTTTTCTGAGTTCAATGGCTCCTACTCCGAGGCAGATCCAGGGGCATTTCTTCAGAAAAACAGAAAATACACCCGACCAGAGGGGTTTGGCGAACCCTGCACCCCAAACTCGGAATAAGGCCCTTCGTTATCCTAGTCTACAATTGCTTCACATTCCATCCAAGCGTTATCCTATCATCACAATAGACTTTCATAATCCCGCTTTCACGGTTATGATGTGACATATGTCAACAAAAGAATTCAAAGGGGGAATCCCACTTCGAATGACTCTCCGCTACATAAAATGGCTTTTTAGATGGGATTGACCCCAAGACCACCAGGATGGCAGCACAATGCAGTCACCCTGCAGCAGATGCCTACCACCCATCCTGGCAGAGATTAGAAGGACACTGCAACCTTGATACAGAACAACAGTTTGGAGCTCACCCTTGAATGACGTGCATGTGAGGCTGATTTCCGTACTTGTCCCCAACTGGTGCTGTCTTGACTTGCATTGTTTTCATTCCTATACTCGGGGCCTGAACTGGCCGAGCCAACATCCCTCTGTGCCCACAATCCCATTTCGAGAGCTTAAAGTCACAGCCTGTCCCATGGTCTCATCTGTGGTGGATGCAAATTGACTTTGTTCCAGATAACTGGGACCCACAGACCAGAGGTCATTGGATTCAATGGATGCTCCTGGAGGGAATGGGAACTGTGGAGCAAGTCTGGTGAGAGCTGTACACCAGAAGACTATCCGATTACAGGACTATAAAGGGGCGGCGCATAGAGCGAGGGTCTGCCATTATGGCACTTACCAGACCAACAGACGACCATCTTTGCTCGAGGGGAGGGCAAACATGGTAACTGAGGGCTCTTTCTTAAAGGGAGAGCAACACATATGTTTTAGTTTTTTCATGCCTGAATATATGCGGAAGATGTAACCAGAACAGAAAAACATATTAGGTATCCAGAAAGCAAAGGAGCCCATAGCAAGCAAAACTCCTCCTTTAATAGCCCATTCAGAGCCCTTAGAACTCTCAAGAATGAATTGTGGCTATGGTTATTCTTTAAATGGTTAAAAAATAGCATTAAATACACAAACCAGGCCTGAAAAAAATTAAGAAATATTACATAGCTTGACTGTGGGGTCAGTCAAGTCAAGTTGAAGAGGAGGTGTGGTAACTGCAGATTAATTTCATGGAGCACTCCTAAGGGGTTAAAGGTAGGGAATATCTCTACCAACCTTAGTAGAAAAGAGCTGCCTCTTAGTCAAAAGAATTTGAGTTTCTTGAGAATTTGAGAAGCGACCGTATCCTAGGGTTAGTCCGTTTAACACAGTAGTGAAGGGTGGTGGGATACATTACAATCTGTCTTTCCAGGACTCTTGGATCAGCTGGGATGTTTCTGTGCTGTGCATCTTGGAATTTTACCCAATAAAGATGAGGATAAAGATTTGCAGAGAAAAAAGGGATTAAATGAGCCAACAGTGATCACAGGTATGGACAGTACTGACAAGAGAGGGCGAACATTGCATTTCAGAAATCCTGGCCTCTCCTATTTCCAAATGAAATGAATTAATGAAATAAGCATTTATAGAGGGCATAGCTACCCTAAGGCATCCCAGCGCTTTCTGCGGACATGGACCTAGAAGCCAGCTCTGCTAAGTGGTAAGTTAGAATAGCCAGGTTTTAAGCGGTTTCCTGAAAGACAGATGATTGGTTTCCTTTCGAATGTCAAGGGGGAGGGTGTTCCATAATTTAGCTACATTATAAACGAAGGAGCAGCCACCGCTTCTTGCCCTCTTTATTTTTGGAACTGTAACAGCCAACAAAGAGAACAGAGGCATAACAGGACATGATTATGGATGGAATTGCTCCAAAAAGAGGCAACGGTGAAAATGATGTGCCCAGCAAAACGGAGGGTAGTTACTGTCGAGACACAATTAATTTTTGGAACCCAAATATGGCAAGTCAAGGATGGACTCGAGGATTGTAGGAAAGAGAGTGTCCTGAATATGGTACCTGATGAGGGAGGCTGGACAGATGGGGAGGGTGCCTGTCGACTACAAAAGGATCAAGGAATCAGTGCAGCGCTTACTTAGGATGGATCCACATGCATAGTTGGTTATATAAACTTAGGGGAGGTGAGGGCGAGAGTGCCTCAATAGACAGGCTCAGGGACGGCTTTCAGACCGAGGTCATTAGTGAGGTATTAGACGCTCATTACTATAGACATCATATAGATGTCATCGCCTTGTGAAGTTTTCACACTTGAGTGGTGGTATATTTTTCATCACTTTTGTGTCCAGCAAAGGAACCGAAGGATTGCTTTGGTGTAAAACTAACAACAAACAGATTGCATCGATGAGGAGTGAGTAAGTTTAACAACAAGCATTTGATTTATTGCTGTGACATTTATATATATGTGAATATTACATTTTTGTAAAAGACGTGTTACTTACCCTGGAAGGAGTTTTATTGGAAGTTGAAGGCTCTGTTAGAAGACAGAAAAACAGAAATCTCAGAAGGTGGGAACGCTACATACCAACCATTTGTGAGATAGTGGAATGATAAATAAATCAATATCGCAAAAACTGCTGTGCATCATATTTTTATTTATTTATTTTAAGAGTTTTATATAGCGCTGGCTAGACCCAGAAATCAGAGCGCTTTACATGAGGTTCCACAAAATTACAAGATTACATCAGTTCCAATTTACATCAGTTGCTAGACAAACAATTACTAGAGCATAGAAAACGAGATAAGTGAATTGTAGAGGGGAAGGGAGTAAGGGAAAAGGGGTGGGAGGGAGATACGGCAGATAGACGAAGGAAAGTCTGCCCAAAGTTCGGCTGGGTAGGTGACAGTCGAGGGGGAAGTCCCAAAACCCATCTGCTCTATAGCCATCAGGTAGCTCCATCGGGCTTTGGCCAAATAGCTAGGTCTCAATGGGAAACATTTAAAGAACATGGAGGGCAAAATAAATGGAACGTAGAGGGGAGGGGACAGGGAAGGTGAGAAAGGGAGGATAGGGGAAGAGACAACAAAGAGAGACGAAATGAAGTCTGTCTAAAGGCCGACTGGGTAGGAGTCCACGGCCCATCTCCCCTATAGCTAAACCAGGTAGCTCCATCAAGCATCAGACAAAATAGTTCAGTCTCAATACATTGAGAGAGGAGAGAAGGAGAGACATAAATAGAAGGAGGATGCGGGAAGAGACGACAGGAGAGACGAAAGGAAGTCTGGCTAAAGACCGACTGTGTAGGTGACGTCCAAGGAGGGAATCCTCGACCTGTCTCCCCTATAGCTAAACCAGGTAGCTCCATCGGGCATCAGACAAAATAGCTAGATCTCAAATGATGAGGGAAAATTCACAGGTAAACAGGGCGGGGACTAGGGCCAGGACAGGTGAGGGCAGAGGTCAGTAGCAGGAAAGTGGAGAGGAGTAGAGCGGGGAGGGGTAGGGGGTAGGTAGTTCGGTAAAAGTTACATGGTTACAAACAGTTACTGGAGCATGGTGATGCATACTCAAAAAAGACAAACAAATAGCAATGTTACAAAGGAACATGATACAAGACGAATGTGGCATGGGAGGAAGAGGGGTGAGGTAAGGGATCAGAGGTAGGGGTAGAGACAAGTAGAACTATGTCCAAGGTCCGGCTGGGTAGGTGACGGCCAAGGTGAGGACGAAAGTCGATCTCCTCTAAAGCTGTCTAGGCAGCTCCACCGGACATCGGCCTTGTTTATCAGTCTCTTTGCACTTAGGAGTTCGTGTAAAATTTAGTTTGTAGGGGAGGCTCAGGCTCACTTATTTCTTGCATTCTCTGTTGTGTGATTGGGTAGTGAGTTGATTATTCAAAGTTTGCCGAGGGCACTTAGCTGATTCCCATATTCAGTTCTGCATTCGGTGGGGGTAGGCTTCCATTTTAGCCATGGACACAATAAAAAAGCTTGTTGGGGACACCAAACCAAAACTTGACTGTGCAGGGTTTAAATACTTTGGCTTTAGTTTTGGTCAAATACATTCAATACTTTTCAGTTTTGCTGTGCCTAAGAAGCCTCCATATCGGGTTGTGTTGGTCTCTAGCACCCCTGTACGCTATTCACTCATCATTTCAGACCCCGATAGGGCCGAATGCTGGTGCATTAATGGTACAACGGATTGAATGTTCAGTTTGCATGGAAATTTAAGTGATGAATTGTGAAGCACAGAAATGCAAGTAGAACACACTAGGCCCGTTCGTAACCTCCGTGAACTTTGAAAATACTCCTTGTTACCAGCGTTCTTCTCCTGTCCCATTTCCAATTCCTGTTTCCTCTCACACCTACCCGAGATTTTCTTTTTGTTCCTACTTTTTTTGCTAAACTACAGTGTTCTGAGTTTTCATATCATGCTCCATGTTACACTAATGTCCTTCACTACACAATTTCCTGTTTTACTCATACATGTTCCCTGGTCTTCTCCCCCAGTTTCAAAAGCCAAATCCTCCACGTAGCTTTATTGTCTGTCCCATCACACTTTAGATGGGTCTCCCTTAGATTTTCTGTTTCTCAGTCCCTCTACAATATTCCTTGAATTCCTTTTTCTATTCGATCTAACCTCGTTGCTTCACTTACAGTTCTGCACGTTTCCTATGTCACACTATTTCTTCTTCAAACCAATACAATTCCATTATCGACAACCAAAAGGAGTGAAAGCGTCAAAACGGCAAATATATCTGAAGCACAGTATACGTATATGCCTGTACGACCCTGACATCTCTTCTCGGCGTTTAATATAACTTAAAAATGTGCTCGGTTTTGTTTAAATAGTTAACACAATCTTTTATTGTTCATTAGTAGTGTAATGCGTAGTATCGCGCAATGGTTAAGTTTGCCACTCAATCTACTCTATGTCAGACTAACAATATGCCAATATATGCAAGCTTATGCAATGCAAAGCACAGAATAGGGGAAACAGTAGAAAACAGTAGAAAATACATAGACTAGCAGTACATCAGGTATTGCAATAGTCCACATCACATCTTGCTCACACTCAGTTCTTAGTTTTTAGACTCTGTAGTCTTCCTTTATTCTATACACCACAAGTAACCATTATGTGTTCAAGATATTTTACCTGGCTCCCATGGAAGGGGAGCTCTCTTCCCTTCTCACCACGCCACTCATCTACTTTCGGGGTAGGGTGGGTTAGGGGTGCGGTTGGGGGTTTTAGATCTTGTTTTTCTCATTTTACTTATCTTTATTTGCTATTTTTGCTATTTTTGCCATATTTTCCTTTTTTTCTCAAGGGCCTTGCCTCTTTCCTCATGTCATGTTTCTTGTAGTAACTTTCGCAGTGTTAGCCCTTCATATACAGGTGATACTACTTTGGAAGCTACTACTCTGGAAGGTATGTCCTGTATACACTAAGCAAATGTTGTAATCCTCATCTGAGTTCCAGGATAATTATTCAAGTACATGGTGCTACTTTACAGTACATAATGCTACTCTATTAATTTTCTATGCAATGTACCTATTAATCCTGTATGCGAAGTTCCGCTACGATTATCCTGTTTGCAGAAAATATAATAGAGAAAAATGCTCTGAATGGTAGGCCATGTTATATGTTACATGTCCCAGGAAGCCAATCAACTCGGTGCAACTGTTTCCACTAACTTCACGGCAAGCACAAGTGAGTAAACTTCATACACCGCATAAACCGCACAAACCTTACTCCAGAGTTAAAAAATTAATAGCAATCTTTTTAATAGAATTATGATGTCACAAAATTCTCCAGGTACTCCAAGCCATAATAGCCTAAAGATAGTCTCACTGAATGTTAAGGGCTTAAACCACCCTATCAAAAGGAGAAAGGTCCTAGACTACATCCACAAACAAAATAGTTTAATTCACTTAGAAATGGGTATTATACTGACGTCGCTGGCTCGGAGGCAATAGGGAAGAAAAACGGTGTCCTGACTTTAGTAGCTAAAAAATCAAACATTGATATAGAGACATGCATATCTGATACTAAAGGGAGGTGGATCACAACAAAATTGACCAAGGACAATACTGAATTTTACATTACTAATATTTATGCACCAAACAGAGATGGTTCGGACTTCTGGGAGGACCTAAGTAAACAAACTGACACAATCCCAGACACTGCTATGCACATACTAGCTGGTGATTTCAAACTGCCCATGGACCTGGCTTTAGATAGGGACTCACACTGCCCTTTTCACGCCAATAATCCCACAAAGCCCTTATAAATCTCTGCACCCGCTTCAATTTGATAGACACATGGAGGCTACAAAATCCCACTGGGAGAGAATATAGTTTCTACTTATCCCCACATAACTCCTACTCACACATTGATTACCTACCTAAATCAAATAACGCCCTAAACAGGATCGAACAAACCTCGATAGATCCAAGGGTGATCTCAGACCACTCATGCATTAGCCTATCCATTTCTGACCCAAAGCCTTCCAAAAAACAACCTCTTTGGAGTCTCAATAACGAAGTCCTAGAAAAAGTCTCATAGACAATTAATTAGCGCGATACAAAACTTTCTTACAGTTAACAAAATAGGAGACAAGTCGGACTTAACAAGGTGGGAGGCATTGAAGAGCGTCGTAAGAGGGGAGATCATTAAAATTAGATCTGCCATGAATAGGGACAGCAACAGTAATCTTGAGGAGTTGGAGAAAGAGATTGCTATGTTAGAGGAAAAACATGTAATGTCCAGAGATTCGCTAGTCATGAATGAAATAGTGAGGAAGAAATAAGAGTTTAATAAAATAGTAGGTGATAGAGCGGGAATTTGGTTCACTAAACAAAAGAGCATCAGGTTATGTTGATCCAATAAAGCTGGAAAGAGCTTAGCCTCATACTTAAAGTTTAAAATGCAAAAGTACACAATTAAAAACCTAATAGACAAAATGGTATGGCTCACTCTGACCCTGACCAAATTGAGGAAACCTTTAAGGATTTCTATAAAGACCTGTATAGTGAGAACCAGGATACAGATAACACAAAAACACATGAATATTTAGATAAATGTATATTACCTGCCCTCTCTGAAGATGAAAAAACTGAAATAAACAGCTCCATTACTACGTCAGAAATTGAAAGCTCAATAAGGACCCTGAAAGTAGGGAAAGCTCCGGGACCTGATTGGTTTGGTGCCAAATTTTACAAGTGCTTCTCCTCTACATTGACTCCTCCACTGTTAAATCTGTTTAATGAATTTAGTGACTCTGGCCAGATTAATGAGACACCAGTAGGCCATTATAGGCATAATTCCCAAAGAGGGGAAGGACCCTAATAAAACTACAGACCGAGGGGAGGTGCCTAGCGCCGGACCAAGATGGCCGCGTGAAACCTCGGCTCTATCACCACCATCCCTTGGTGCTGTCCATTATCCTGCCCCTGAAGAACGGCAACCTGGAGAGAGACGATAGCGGTGCCGCTGGACGAAAACCCGGTTTCCCGACATTGCTGGGAACCGGAGCTACGGGTCCTGCAAGATCGGACCTGGTTGGAGGAAGAAAGCCAGGGACTGGAGTAAAGCGAGAACCGCCACGGAGGGAAACTATCTTGGCGGCCCTGACCAGAAGTTGCCGGTCGAGCCAGTATCCCCTTCCATCAACGCCCTGAATCCTGTTGCCCGTGAAGCGAGAAGAGTTCCCCCCTGACATCCCCGTTCTGACGCCTGCTCCCCTCCGGAGCTGAATTTGAAAAGTACCCCTGTGACGCAGCATCGCTGGACCTCGCCGCGGTGCGGCGGCGTAACCAGAGCTCAGCGGGACCGAGTGCGGAGTGGGGGTGAGTGGCTCTCATTGTCCCCCCCACCCCCCCTAAGAAGCACTGGGACACGGCGCGGCCGAGGCCGTGATTATACACCTTCCCTTTCCCGCAACGCTATACCGGATGCACGACAGCCATCCTGCCCGATTTCAAACAGAAGTGAGGTGGACCCGGTGCCAAACTAGATCGTTATACTCTGCCTAAAGGCTCACCGACGGATTCTCGATACATCACTGCAGGGAGGTGGGGGGAGGACTGCATGAGTCACGCTTCGAAATTGACCTTGCAGGACATTATTGCGGCCATTGACGGGGTCAGATAGTCTTTAGGGCAAAAAATTGAGTCCTTAGATCATAAACTAGACACAGACTCCATAGAGGTGAATCTTACTCAAGCTCACTTTACCAAGGTCAACGAAAAAGTCAAATCACTAGACCTAAAGACAGCCAACTTGACGGAGGATGTGACACAGCCCCAGCAGGAGGTACGCAACCTGAAATCTTTCTGTGAAACAGTCAAACGGAAGCTAGACGACTGCGAAGGGAGATAAAGGCGCAATAACATCTGCATCCTGGGAGTGCCCAAAAAAATCAGAAGGCCTAGCCCCCGATCTGTTCCTGGAGGAGCTTATCTTAAAGCACCTCAAGCCCAAGGGACTTGGGAAATTCTTCTATTGAATGTGCGCATAGGGTCCCAGGTGGGCGACCTAACCCCGGGGCGCCCCCGCGACTGATGATTGCACGGGTCCTAAACTTTAGAGACAGAGACGCTATCCTGCTGGCCGCCCGTGCTCCACCCCCTTTCGCTATGAGAATGCCACCCTCTCCTTCTTTCCCGACTTCATGCAGCTGGTGCAGAGACAACGTCGAAACTTTCTCGATGTCAAGAAGAAACTTAAAGACAAAGGACTGAAATATGCCATGATGTTCCCAGTGAGACTGCGAGTTGAGGTTGAGGGTAGAGCATGGTTTTTCGACAATCCAGAAGTGGCATCTGACTGGCTGGACAGTTGTCCCCCCAGTGGTTTGGAACGCGTGATCATGGAGGGGAGCGGGCGACACAGGAACAAGATTGAGGACCAGCGGAGATGATTGATGAACAATGGTCAGGTATCGGGGTCAGGAGCCCCACGATTGGACGCAAACTTTGTACGATCCTCAGGGAACAATTTGTTTATGTAGGCACGGACTTGGGGGATGGGGGGATAGAGTGCCGGCCTTCCTCCTCTTTACTACCTTTAGTTATTAGTTAGTGTTTTTATGTAGGGCAACAGGCACTCTGCCAGTTTGCAATGGGAGGACACTGGGAGCAGGTGTACAGGGAGGGGGGGGGGGGGAGTTGGGAGGGCTGTATAATGTTTCTCAATCTCGAATTTGAATTGCTTATAATTGTAATTGTTTCAACAGCATCAAAGGTGCATGCAGTGCAAGAGCGACTTTCACAGAGACTTAATGACGAGCGGTAGACAGGGATCGGGGGTCAGCGTCCTCAGTTGGAATGTGAATGGACTGGGGAACAAAATAAAGAGAGGAATTGTCAACTAGTTCATCAGAAGACACGCCCCCAGATGTGATCCTTTTACAGGAAACGCACCTAATTGGAAACAAGTGCATGGCCTTACATAGGGGAGGGTATAAACTGGTGCCACACGTGGGATTTACCTCTGGTTCACGAGGGATGGGCATACTGATCAAAAATGCATTCCCTTTCACAATACAGGCCACATGGTCAGACAAGCGTGGTATGTATATAGGGGTTTCAGGCCAATGGGAAGGGAAGACAGCTACGTTCATCTCACTCTATGTCCTGCCTGGCCTACAGACGGAAACATGTAAAGACCTGAGCTCGATCTTCTTGATATTTCCACTGGGACTCTTGGTGCTTGGTGGAGACGTCAATGCGGTGATGGCTGGGGAACTGGACCGACATCCGCCTTGTGCAATTAGACCCGCTCAGAGGTGGCTACCTGACTTCTTAGACACAATGGGACTGGTAGATGGCTGGAGGACACACAACCCAGGTAGAACACAATACACCCACATATCTGGCGCTCACCAAAGCTTGTCACGCATAGACTATATCCTTGTCCCGGCTGCGCAGGCCCATGCTCTCCTTGAGGTGCGTCATCTGGGGCGGGGCATTTCAGATCACTCCCCGGTGTGGCTAAGGATGGAATTAGACCAAGTTAGCATCGGTAGAGTAGCCCCCATTAATCTGTGGTACTTGAAAGATCCGACTACATGGATGAACATTGCAAAAGCCACTAATAGCTATTTTTAGGAAAATGAGGGCACGGTCGACTCCGCATAGACCCTGTGTAAGGCATACAAAATGGTTATCCGGGGAGAGACGCTCTCCTTGATAGCAGGGCAAAAGAGGGAAAGACAAGCTGAACTTGAAAGAGCAGAGGAGAACGTGTTAAATTCAGAAGAGGAAATAGGCCGAGCGGTAACCCCCGAGGGCCTTCACCTCTTGAGGTCAAGGTAAGAAGAGTTCCACAGCATCGCCAGGGATAGAGCCAGGGCGCAGAGTAGAGAGGTACAGAGTAGAATCTACGAGCACGGAGATAAGGCCGGAAAGCTGATTGCTTGGCAAGACAGACGGGAGTGGCGTCGAGACTGGTGCCCGTGGTGCAGGGAAAGGATTCCAGTACTACTACAGACCCGCAGGCCATTGCAGACAAGTTTGCTGACCACTATCAGACGGTATATAGTACGACTGGCAGGCTCACTGAAGAAGAAAAGAGATTAGGGATATCAAACTACCCACGCTCTCGGGAGAAAACAGGGATTACCTGGAATCCACACTGACGGACGATGAGGTGGTGCAGGCCATCAGATGCGTGCATTCAGGGAAAGCTTCAGGACCCAACGGTATCCCCATTGAACTAAATAAACTGAGATCTAATAAGCTTGCCCACTACATCTGTTCTATGTTAACGGAAAGTAAGGAGAAGGGAATGCTCCCATATGGCCAACAAGTAGCCAACATAGTGGTCATATATAAAGAAGGCAAACCCAGAACAAGCTGCGCATCCTATAGGCCAATAGCGCTTCTGAATATTGAGCCCAAAGTTCTTGCAAAATTGCTAGCGACACGCTTGATTAAAGTCATTACCACCCAGATCAGTCGGGCTTTATGCCTCATCGTAACACAGACCTCAACCTGCGCCGATTACATGGAGTGCTGGGTAGAACCCCTACAATACTGGAGCCGGCAGCCCTAGTATCATTGGACGCCGCCATGGCGTTTGACATGTTTGAGTGGCCCTATTTATTTACGGTTCTGGACAAATTGGACTTTGGTCCGGAATTCACGGGCTGGATTCGCCTCCTGCACTCTGACCCGATGGCCCGGGTGGTGGTGAATAATCGCAAATCCCCAGACTTCCAGCTGAGCAGGGTCACTCGACAGGGTTGTCCCCTGTCTCCTATCCTTTTCGCACCGGCACTGGAGCTGCTGGCACCGTGGATCAGGCAGAACCAATCCATACGTGGATTGCAAGTGAGAAGACAAGATATCCCTATAAGCGGATGACATCCTGCTTTATCTCACCAATCCGAGAGCATCACTGATCTGCCTTCTGGACGTGCTAGCAGTCTTCGGTAGATACTCTGGTTTCACGGTAAACTGGTCCAAATCTATACTTTACGTCCTTCAGGGTGACCCGCCTGCCATTCCGAGTAATTGCCCGATCCAAATTGCACTTGAAGGTTTTAGATATCTCTGTATTTACACTACACTAGATTCGAAACTCCACTTTACCCGTAATCTGGACCCACACATGCAGAGACTTAAGAACAACATCACTCATTGGAAATCCCTTCCACTCTCAATGCTGGGTAAAGTGGTCCTTTTTAAAATGATGGCTCTGCCTCGGTTCTTGTATGCACTCCAAAATACAATGGATCCGGTCCCGGCATCCTACTTCAGAGAAATTGAGAATCTCGAGAGACAACTTCTCAGGGATGGCAGATCCTGCATAGCGTTCTCAAAGTTAACTCTCAACTGGTATGATGGGGGAATAGGTCTGATCTAAAGAAATACTATTGGGAGTCCCAGCTTGCGGCTATCAGCCACAGGATCTATGGCCACCCAAATGATCCCAGATATGCCATGGATAGGTGGCAGGTCCCATGGGGAGAGTATACTAGAGCACTATACGCTGGGCCCCGTAGACTCCAGCTGACTGGTCCAATGGCACACACCGTCCAGATATGGCATGCAGTCAATAGACACCTGAAGTGGGAAAACAAACTTACACTTGCGATCTCGATAATCAAAGATGTTTAGGGGGAGGGAACTGTCCACACATTTGAGTCACCCAAAATACAGTTCAGCTTGACAGATACGGAGTACTTTCGTCACGCGCTACTCACCCAAATCCCTAGTGATACGACACTTCCAGAAGCCTCCCCCCTGGAAGATAGGATGCTGGACGGGCATCTCCCAGAGAAGACCATTTCCCTCATGTATAGGAAATTTATCAACAACATGGAAGATCCATTGCTGAGCATTAAAGGAAAATGGAACGAAGATGGCCTAGAACTTGATGACGAAGACTGGCAGGAGGCGGTCTCTTCCCCACGAGTGGCCAGGCTGAGGTTAGTGCAGCTTAAAATATTGCATAGGATTTATGTTACGGGACCCTGCCTGGTTCGAATGGGTCATCTAGAAAGCAGAGAGTGCAGAAGGGGGTGTGGGGAGCTAGGAACATTCATCCACATACTGTGGCACTGCCAACATATACAATCATATTGGAGAGATGTCCATCACACATTGCGGACGGTCCGGGGGACTGACCTGCAGTCGGAGGCTCGAAGGTGCATACTAAATGTCTGGGAACCCACGGATCTCAACACTTACATCACGCAATGGGCAACGTTAGCATTTATGATAGCGAAACGAAACCGCTTAACAGTGGGGCACTAGTCAGCAGCCTCAAATAGGGAGGTGGAAGGAGGATCTAGACTGGTGTATGTTCAGGGAGAATTCAGTCTACATAGCCTGGGGCTGCCCTGGGAAATGGAATATGGTGTGGGAAGCATGGAACCGTTACAGGGGCGATGTTTGTCTCCCCCTTGGATCGACAGTTTGATGCTGATGCACTTGAAACCCCTTGATCTAATTAATATAATAACTGTGTAGAATTTTGTACTGTATACAATGTCAATGAGAAATGATGAAGTCGCCCGCTTGTAATCAATTGATGTGTTTTGGTTGAACTGTTTAATAAAAAGAAATATATATTAAAAAAAACTACAGACCGATTTCATTAATCAACCTAGATTGCAAAATTTATGCTATGATCCTCGCCAAACGCCTTCAAATAGTTTTACCCAAACTCATTCACCCGTCACAAGTTGGGTTCTTAAAAAACAGACTATCTAGTGACAATACTCGCATCCTCGCTCATGTCCTAGAGAAAGCCAAACTCACTGACTCACTAACAGTCGCTATTACATTGAATGCAGAGTAGGCTTTCGACAAAGTTGACTTGGCCTACTTGGGAGCAACACTAGACAAATGTAATCCGGGCACAAGGCAAGGCTGCCCTCTCTCTCCCTCTCTATTCCTCCTTGCAATTGGACCTTTCCTTTTCCACCTTAAGAACAATCAACAAATCACAGGAATTCGCTTCAAACATGTACGGTTAAAATTACTGTTTATGCCGACGACGTGTTGGTTGTCTCTGAGAATGCGGAAGGTGCTATCCCCGCACTTATGTCCTCAATGGATGACTTTGCTACAGTATCTGGGTACAGGTTGAATAAAGATAAGACGGAGGTGAAACTCCTGAACAACCTTGGAGGAAAAGAAATTATGGGTAACTCTGGTCTCTTATGGCATCCTAAGTGCTTTAAATACCTAGGTTTGGATTTCACAAAGGACCTGATCACTACCCTTCAGACCAAAGAGAATGCCATCTTCAAAAAAATCTCTTTGTTGTTAGATGGCTGGTCACCTAGATTTTTAACATGGTGGGGAAGAGCTGAGACATTAAAAATGATGATTACTTCTCTTGTCAACAATCTAGCCAGCATGTTACTTATGACGTTCTCAAATGAGTTCCTATGTAAAATCTATAAGCTTTTTAACACATTCCTGTGACAAGGAAAGAGACCCAGAATATCTATGAAAAAACTTCAATTACCAAAATACAAAGGTGATCTGGGCCTTCCGAACTTCAGGAACTATCAAACCGCGTATCTCTGTAAACAGGGATCCAACTGGCTGATTCCACCGACTGATTACACACCAGTTTGGTTGGACATAGAAAGATCAATCATCAATGGTATGCCCTTGCCTGCTCTCCTCACCATGGATATATCCCCCCTTCCTCACTCAAAGTACATTTTGCTCAATACTAAAAGAGCCATGCTACGACTGGAAAACCTCTCCACAATAAAAATTAATAAATCAAACCTGTCCTCTCTCAGGCGCAACCCGAGTTTGAAGATCGAAGGAGGGATGTTAAATTGGGAACATTGGTCCAAAAACGGCATAAATCTAGTCAAAGACCTCTTTGAGGGAAGCCTTCCCTTGTCTTTCTCCACACTTCAGTCACGTCACGGACTAGGTCCAATAGATTTTTATAAGTTTTTAAAACTAAAATCTCTCCTGGTGGCAGGCTCTATTAATCCCTCCAACCCGTCCATACCCTCAAAGATGTCACAGCTGCTAAAGTCAGGACACACAGATTCTAAAATATATAAACTCCTATCACCTCAACCTCGCAAATCTCAAAAGAAATATGAAGAAAAATGGGAATCAGAAGACAACTCTAACAATAGCCCATTCAACTGGGAAAAGATACATATAACCACCTTTTCGAATAAAATCTCCCCAATACTATCACAAACCAAACTGATGTTAATAAATAGGAAATAGTGGACACCAGAAAGGATTTTTTTAAGCTTAATCTCAGTGAGAGTCCCACCTGCTGGAATTGCAACTCTCACGTCAGTAACCTGGCCTATATGCGCCTCAATTGTCCAACACTAAAAGTGTACTGGGATAAGATTTATGAATGTATAGGCAGGACTTTCAACGTAACCCCTCCTAGGGAATTTTCCTATGTTATACTAGGCCCTCTGGACCCTAGTATCACGGACCTAAATGACCGTTACTTGTTTGATCTTATGGTCACTTTAGCGTGTAAAATTGTTTTAAATAAGTGGAAAAAATCCAAAGAAGTCTCATTTAAGATGTGGAAAGAATGGTTATCCTTCCTAAGACGAGCAGAAAACGTTGCTCTTCAAGCCTCTCCATGGCATAAACCACAAAGGAAAATGTGCAAGTCCCTTGATGCCTTCTCTTTCTCATATGAGCCTCCGTAAAAAGCTGACTTATTTCCACATATCATAATTCTTAATGTAGCCTGTACTTGCTTAATCCAGTTGTACTGTAGTATACTCACATCACTTCTTATGTGATAACAGATGCTTGTCCATGACTGACTCTCTTTTACACTAGGAAATTCTTAATGTTTGCGTTATTTATATAATATTCCTGTACTGTATCACACTTTCCCCTACTGCAGCTGTACAACCTATACTTGCTTATAATTGTACTGCAAAGTGCTCGTACTACCACTTGTGTGATACCTATGCTTGGCTAACCGCTTGTACATCACTGTGACGTCAATGGACTCACCATGGCAAGGCACTTGAGGAACATATCTATTCACTTAGGTTTTTATTATTATTTTCTTTATTTACTTTGTATTCTTTGTAATTCTTGTAATTGTGCTTATCAGTTTGTAAAATTTAATAAAAAAGACTTGAAATAAAAAACGACAAGCTGAATAGTGAAAAGGTACATCAACAAAACCAAAGTAAGAACAGTATTACAATGGGATAGTATCAAATAAGCTTGAAAAAAAGAAAGGAAACCAGGCTACGAATAAAAGAGCAATGAGAGACAAGTCTAAGGAGAATTCTGACCTCAAATTGATCTTGTGTACAAGCCCTAACAGAAAAGGTTCCCTCAGTGTTTAAGGAGCGCAAAAGCTTACTATGCGAGGGACCATGTGATTGGGAGTTCTGCCCAATAGGCAAAAAACCTTTAGAGTAGTCTGTAAATATTTACATCAGGTACGCAGGAATATTTCAAAATGCTAAAAGAAAAAACCACAGGGGTGGAAACCTAACTTGATTACTGAAAGAGTCAATGGACATTTTGATTTTTCACTCAAATTTATTTTGTGGGCTAATGACTTGATATGTATCAATGTTTTGTGTCTATTAAAAATTGATAATGGTAACTTTATAATGTAATTGTAAATGTATGTGCGCTAACAACAAAATTATTTTACTGTTTTAGCTCAGAAGTGGACAGGAATTAACACCTTAGCTGCTTTGGAACGTCCAGCTCCAGTGCTGAACGTTCCATTGCGCATGTGCAGTTGGAACGTCCAACGGCCGACGGCAGCACCCCCGAGGTAGTGGTGCCGTCGGCCGCTGGACGGGCGCAGCGCTTAAGGGGTTAATTTTTTAATATATCTAGTATATTATGCAAGAAAAAAAAACAAGTGCAAGGTTTCCCAAAGGATCAGTGCATATATGGTCATATAGCTTCCAGTTCTAGGCTAGCTTTCATGAGAAAATACGTTACCTATCTGCCGGGGCATCATAGCAAAAATTAATCTACATGAAAGTGGCACAGCTATTACGACAACACAAAGTGGCTTCTTAAGGATTATGATCCTAATAGCTACCTTCTTAGCTGATGGGTCACAGTCAAAAGGCCTCGGTGGTATATTTTCTTAAACGTGGACAATTCATTTAACTGAAATAATTTTGTTTCCCTACAGCTAGTTAACCTCCCTGCTGGATCTGCAGAAATCTCTATAAAATCAACCACTTTAGCAGGTTGCAAAAGGATTAATTTAGATGGAATTGGTATAGTAACTGGAGTGCTCCATTTTACTCTAAAAGTTGTTTCTCTGGGTGCAACCATTCACCCAAAATGAGGTCTCCTGGCGTTACTGAAAACAGCTTACGAGACCACAGCCACTGCAGATTTACAAAGCAGATCGAAAGTTTCCAGTTTTGCAAAAAATAGGTTACACTAACAACAAGCATTTGCAATGCAATCGATCTCACCTTTGGGACCTTATATGTATTTAGCTATGCAGCACATTAGCCTGGGTGCTGAAACATTTAATGTTCATTAACATGGAGGGAAAGTAAGCTCCAAACTACGTGACACACCAGGTATGGGAATACATGGAGAGAAATATTGCCGTTCAGCAGGAAATGGTATAGTCCAAAGCTCTGTTTTTAAAATAAAATCAGGGCCTTCGATGGTCATATCACTAAAAAATCTAGAGAATGCTAAAGTGATTCTGGTATTTTACTGACCTCTGCTGCTAGTTTTCTATCCAGACAGTTGAATAGAGGCAGTTGAACAGAAAAAAAAGTCCCTAAGCGGAAGCATACAAGTCCTAGGGATGATCTCCAAAGCCCACAAAGTACATACACATATAAATATATACTGAAGTATATACAAGAGTTCTTGAGTGCAAGACCAAGAAAAATATGTAGGCTGTTGTCTCTGCATTGCAATTTGATCTGAGCCGGATCCATAACGCTTGAGGAACGGAGGCTGTTTATAGCAGGTACAAAAGGTCTACCATTACTCGTCACTGGCCAAAATGTACTGTGCTGTTGAAACCCAAAGTGAGCAAATTCCTGTCCTGGATTCTTACATTTAGCACAGCTGTGTGTTAGTGGTCTATTTTTGTCCTTGTACAGGGTCAGTTGTATAAATGGTGTGCATGATTGCGGAGTCAGGATCATTTCATCTCAACTAAGCAGCCACAAAGGCAGGGTCCACGTTGTTCACTCACCGAGTTTGAAAATAGGAAAACAAGCCTTCCGAGTCATCTCTGCACTCTCTCTTGTGCTCTATCTCTGTCTCTCTCTGGATTCGTTTTTTTGTACTTTTTTTGTACAGAATAAAAGACGTATGTCTTAGTTTCCTTGCAGCCTGGGGGGACAGGGCCGGGGCTGAGGCTGTAGTTAATGGTACATCGCATTACAAAGGACGCCCCCCCCCTCCTTCCCCCTCTGGGAATCCTGGCAACTGATCTCCTGGCACTGCAGAGGGCACCTAGCGCTTCGAGGCTACTCTGGGGTTCTTCACTGAGAGCAGGGCACTGCACGTGCTCCACAAGATTGAAGTATGTGTTCTCTTCCGTGTAACCGTCATGCTGATGGATTGAGGTTGGTGGGTGCTTTGATAAGCAGTTTAAGGGGCCGCAATGATGTTTCTATGCAGAGGAAGTCCCCACAGATTGAATCACGCATGCACGTGACGTGTATCCCTTCAAGTAGTGCCTTACCACTACCTGGAATGTTGACAATGCTTATTGAAAGCTGGTGTTATTGCCGAAGAGGCCGAACACTGATATTTTTATCGTATCAGCAGCGCTCTAAAATCTGTCTGTGCCCTGAAGCTTTCTTCTCGGCTTTGTTACATGATGAGCAAAGATTGTTTAAGAAGAGCAGGTATGGCCCTTCCTTCCAGTTAAGTGTGGTGAACTTACCTGTCTTCCTCAGTCGCACATTGTTCTCTTTTACAGTTGTCCTGAAGGTAGGCAGACTTCACCGTTTCCCTGCTTCACTCTGTGAAGTGCAGTGAGGTGCAGTGGCAGATGGCATCCGTATTCTGATTGGCTGATCAAATGTCAGCATTCCACAAAGAGTGCTAATAAAGCAGTTAAACTCTCTGTAAAATTAAATAAAAATTCTGTACTAAGCACCGCGACCTGTGGCGTGAAAGCGAACCGAGGACACAAATTAAATGTCATATGTAAGTTATCTACAGTGCTTACAGGTTTAAAGGACTCGCCACTACTATTTTCACCACGGGTAGTAGTGAAGACTGGTCTTCCACATACTGTACAAAAGCAACACTAAACACCTCGAGACCATAGTCTTATTCTTATCCAATGAGCAGCAGCACAGCATCCTGAGAACCTTAATGGAATATGGGCGGATATAGGGCCAAGCAGCAAGAGCTGCCGACTTTAGGGGGCCGAGTTCGAGTGTCAGCGTTTGTTGAGCATACTGTGATTCTACGCAATTCCCTTAATCTCCCCGTGCCTGAAAAACATATACAAACAAATTAACCTGGCCTTGTGTAATTAAATATGGTGCTCAAGTAAATCGCTCTAATGCCTTTGGACCACGTTTACGCTATTTAGTAAAATAAATGTTTTCCTAATCCTACATCTCATCCCTAGCCCTTGGACCTGGTCTCGAGGGCAAGGTGCAAACATAAAGGTACGACTGGTCGTGGCCATGTATTGCTTCTATTTCTTTTAGGTTGTCTATTTTTTTTTAATCGTTGGGTTTGTTTTTCATCACCAAGATGCCTATGGTACTTTTTGAGCTTTAGAAGCAGTGAAATAAAAATGAAAGTGCCAAGTAAAGACCAATATTAGAGCATTGCAAAAGCGAACGGGCTCTAATAGTACAGCAGTACTTAAGCCACTAGCTCCTTTCTAAAATGATACTGACTTCCAGCTGACCCACCGACAGCAACACTAAACTCTGTCTAGTCAGCGCTTTGAAACGGCCAGACGATGGCAAAATGAAAGCTGTCAGTTCTACACTCGCACAGTACTAGCAGAATCCATCACGTAAGCACTCGATTCATGCTCTGAGGCGGTTCTAAATCACCAATATTAGCAGGGAAACGTTTCGGAAAGACCAAAAAGTAGTAACAAAAAGAATTTGAAGGCATGAACTAGCCCACGTTGCCAACTCGTTCTTACCCTGTTCTGTGATCAATTCCTTTCTAGATTGGCAAGAGCTTTTTCTTCTAGATTTACAGCATTGAAGTGGGTCGTGAACAGGTGTCTAATATTTTCACATAAGTGACTGGGGAATATACGCAATTTCCCTCTTTAATTACAGCTGGTTTTGTTAGATCAGATACATATGATTAAAAACAGGCATGCATTCGACCTACTCTTTCGAAGTTGGATGAGAGTTCCAGTGTCATGTTTGACCCGTACATTTTAACAATTCTGGTTACCGTGTTGCCTGAGCTGCGGGAATGATTGCAGCTCGTGCAGGATACCTGGTAATATAGCGTGTGTAGGAGAGTAGGGTCTGCACTCCTATGATCACCCAGATTTTTTGCTTCTGTTTCACTGGTTTACGACTTTCTCTGGCTGTGGGCCTGCCAATCAGACCCACAGCCTAGCTGTTCTCTCGCTAAATTGATATGTGTACCTTACGTGCATTATCCAATTGGAACTGGGCCACCTTATCAGACCCTGTAACTCAGGGCATAGGTGTACCCAGGGCCTACCAGGGGCTGAAGCATGTATTATGCCACCACTGGATGGCCATCTAAATCTGACACAACTGGCTGCACGACAGCTGGGGCAAGGTGGTGTAATCACCCTTTGCTTTAGATATAGTATACCTATATCTAACCCTAAAAATGGACACACAGATTCCTATCAGTCACTCCTATGGCAGGCCTTGACAATCCTGAAGGCAGAGTGCTTGGAATCGTGTGAAATGGTGCTCTGGCATGAGCTGAGCCCGTTTGCAGCTTGCGGAACCAAGTCCTAATAGCTGTTCCATGATAACGCATACCATATACTCTTAAGTGCATTATAATCCTCGCGGTTAAATGCTATCTCTGGTATTGCTTTATCAAAACATGTCGAGTAAGGTGTCATACGAATTGGAATACTAACCCCTCGCCAATTCTGGCGACGGGGTTAGCATTCCACCCTTCTAGAGGGACACGACATGTATGTAACTGTGAACCCCGGTTAAAGTTAAACGAAGCCTCAGCTCCACAAAATGGATGCTACCACCACAGACACGAGTCTGACCTCCTGCTGCTGGGAGTCCTTCCAGCAAGGAGAGCTTGGACAAAGGGTTTCCTGTCAGGGGCGGTGCTAGCACCATCCCAGACAGGGTTTTGTGTATCCTGGGTAGGCAGGGCTTTACAGGAAGGTGACTGCTGAGTGGCACCCCGGTGCTCACTACGCATCTGCCGGCTAGAACCAGTTCCAGGGGCACACCAGCCCCTGGCCTGGGGAAAGTCCGGCATGGGAGAGGGGTGTAACCACCCCCCTTCCTGGTCCCACCCCTAGGGCAGGACCTAGTTGCGTACCCACCCCTTTCTTTAGGATAAAGGCAGGAGCGGGGACCCTTCCAAATTAGATCATCTTTGAATCAAGAACTACTTTCTAAGAAAGGAAACTCAAGACTCTTCTCAAGATTTCTCCCTTGTGGCTAAGGAGTAGTCACCCTGCATCCGCAGGCACCATCTAAGAACTCTGCGGTTTGCTGCACGTCCTTCCTCAGGAATCCGACCGACCAGCACGACGAGACCCGGCTTCCCTGGCACCTCTGACCTCTACCTACCTCTACAGCTAAGCTGAGAACCGTAGGTGCGACGAGACCTCGAGGGAACGGCCATCATCTGAACTGCACGACTCTTATCCAGCACGACCGCCGAGGGATCCTCTGGTGAGTGCTTTGGGGTCCTAGAAGCCCCAGCCCTGAGCAGCTCCAGCACCGAAGTCCAGCCTCCCAGCATCTCCACGATCTGCGTGGGGCCCTTCTGCTTTTTGCTGCTCACCGCGTTGTTTGGCTACTAGCCCGCTGGCTTGTGGCCTTCTTAACGACGCCGACGACATCACTGCTGCTGGTCTGGTTGCTCCAGACTGGCCCTTGCTCCCTTCCAAAAGAGGAGCACCCCGGACCCTCCTGGTCCACTCCAGACGCCATTTTGAGTCCACCACGTGGGCTTGAATTTGCCAAGACTTGTTGCCCCAATCCTGGGTCCAGCGACGTCGACAGCTTCATCCATCGTGGGACAGCTCGCACCTCCATCCTGGTCGCCGACAACGCCTCCTGGTCCGTGGGATCTGCAGAGCACAGCGTCGCCCACTCACCTAGTTGAGGTGACTACTATCCGGTGCCCTCCTGGTGCCACCTGACTACTGGCTAGTAGTCACGAACTTGGTCCCCTCTGCTTTCAGGTGTCATCCATCTTCGATCCAGGCTTGGATCACTCGAACAATCTTCACTGGTCGCCTGCCAGCAACTTCTTTTCTTCAGGCTCCTGGTCCGTCTACGAGGATTTCCGACGTCTTTTGAGACCTATGCAGCTGAAGCCCCTGGGCTAGGTAACTTCGGCATTTCGGTGCCCCAGTATAGCCTCACTATCCAAGGGTCAGGATCCACTGTCGTTTTCGACCTACCTAGTCGGGTTCGCCCGAGAACACTAACTTTGCTTTTACTAGCTCCCATAGACTTTGTCCCGCATCCCGCGTGAGAGTGCACACTCTGCACCCGAGTCCCCTAGGCCTCCTATTAGTAATCTGAAGGTTCAGTAGTCAAGTCCTAGCGATTCCAAAGCCTATTAGTACAGTACTTACCTGCTAGTAATTTCGCATTCCACTTTTAGAGTATATGGTTTTTCGTGCCCCTCGGGCATTCGTGTAAATTGTGCAACTTAAAGTATTTTCGTAAGAGTTTTGTTGTGTGCTTAGTACCCTGTCCTCATAAAGAGTACAGGGCTGTTGTGATCTAAATAAATACACTGTTTATTTTCATAACACTTGTGTGGTGTCCTTTCACTTGGTGTTCAAGGGGTATATGTGATGGTATAACAGCTGGCTTAACACGCCCTCTAGAGTTTAGCCCGAAGACTGCTCGTATCCACGCTACTAGGATAGCTGGTCTATAAGGTTGACTTACAACCAATCACCATAAGGGTTGTTTGGACTGATACAAAGTGCTCACTAGAATAGTGAACATTATATATCAGGCCAACTTCTCACATTGGTGAGCAGCGGTTGGGATTTGAGCTTGCTGTTGTTTTACCACACGTATCCTAAGAATATCTTGTGAAAGATCACATAAGTACTTCAGGTACATATAACTTAGCTTAGAATACTCTGAGTTCTACTGAACCAGCTGTTGTAGCTCCTCAAGGCTTAGGTCTAAATCCGTACAGCACGGGCCGCCGAAGGAGGCGCTCGAGCTTCCAGGAACCCTCGTGGGACTGTTGCAGCCGGGATCCGCGGAACTGTTGCAGCTGGGATCCGCGGGCTGTTGCTGCCAAAGCCTCAGGCGAACCTAGCATACATTTCAACTTCGATAAGAGGGAGAAATATTCGCGGGTGGAAAGTCCTGAATAACGCGTAACACGAAACGGGTCAGGCGTAACACAAAATCGATTGCAGGCAGTGGTGGCTAGTGACATTTGAAAGTTGTGGGGTGTAAACATCTGTGGGAGTGCACTGCGGCGAGCGAGCACAGCTTGCGAGCCTGAACACCTTAAGGAGGGTGCCGGGGTTTAGCCCCTCCCCCCCCCCCACCCCCGAGAAAATTTTGTAAAAAAGAGTGGGTAAATGGTGCCTTTTCAAGCAAATTTGAGAAACCAGAAGGTTAATAAAGCAATTGTGAAAGTGCAGTATACATTAATAAAGGGATGTCAAAAAACGTGGCTAGAAATGTTTTTGAAGCTAGGCCCTGCCTGTGCCATGCACCTCTGAGCAATTTACACGCTGCGTGCCAGCAGGGCCTAGCGTCAGAAACATTTCTATTGTTATGTTTTTTAAGCTAGGTCCAGTGAAGGCACTCAGTGTGTATGCTTCTCAGAGGTGCGTCATGCGTGGTAGGGCTGTAGCTCCAGAGTGAGAAACATTTTCTGCACCAGTCTGCGTTCTCACTCTATAAACACTTACACTCTTTGAAGTGCAGAGTCACTCTGCACTTCAAAGAATGTTAGTGTTTAGAGTGGGAACGAGACTCGAAGATAATTCAGAACTGCTTTGGATGAAGGCGCACCTGCACACAACCACTCAATGACACTCCATTAGCACAAACCTACTGAGAGCACATTAGAGCACTGTTTGCAACGTGCACCAATATACACATTGAATTGTACGGAGACTGCGGTTGTGTTCGCACACAGCAAACGGTCTCCATGGGATCCCTGTATACATACCTTGGGTGGTTCATTGGGCCCTCAAGAATTCTAGGTCCTCTTGACTGTGTGTCAACTCGAGTTGTGATTCTTATACCACTTTCTTCATATATATATATATATAATAAAGGGTAGGTGTAATACACATCTAGCTCTGTGTCTTCTGTCATCAAAATTAGTGAATGTTCATAATCGCACACAAAGATACCCGACGAAGAAGGGTGCATATGGAATGGCTACAGAATCACATTACTGGATGCTGTTAAGCAGAAGGTGGAAGTTATCAAAGTACTGATGAATCACTGAAGCTATACAGGAAGATGGCTGGGCCACTAATAAAGGGACATGCTTTGTATTCCACGCACTAGCGATGGCTCAGACATTTTGGTCGAGCAGAGAAGTTGGGATTAATCTACAACTTTTACAGGTTCACGTTGTGCAATTCTGCTACCAGATGGGTACTATCTTTACCATCAAAGGTTAATGCTTTGTCCTTAATTCTTGAAAGGGGAGATTAGAGCCTGTGCAACTGGCAATCAGCATTTTATTTTTAGCAGCCGCACAATAGTTAGTGCTAGTGCAACAGAATCAGTCCCAAACTCCTATTTTTGGTTTGTGCTGTGTAAAACTGCCAAAATGAACATGTTGATATTTGTCACAGACTATAATCACCCCCTCCAAGAATTAAGGACAAAGCAATGATCCCTGATTTTCTAGTTGCACACTGTGCAGTTCAGACAGCCAGTAGATGGGTACCTGCCTCTGATATTAAAGGATATTGCTTTCTAAGAGGGGAGAACCAGAAAATTAACAGGGAGAGCTGAGCCAGGAGTGTGGCTTGGCTTTTAGGGCTCGTGCACGAGCTGAGCAGTGAGAATGTTTGCTATGTACATCATACAACGAACATCATGTAAAATATGACAAAATCTCTAAAAAATTCAAAAAAGTGAATTTCTCTAACATGTAGAAACTTTAACACTAAAACGTCACATTACAGCACTGTACTAAGAAATACTTACTAGTGATAGTTTTAAGGCACAAACCATTGGTGAAATAAGAGGCAAGTCATGCGTCATGTAAAACCTGTCAACTGCCCAGATTAACTGATATTCTGAACTCAAATATTTGAAAATGCTTTCATATGCGATGTTGTAGAAAAAAGAGTTTTGGTGAAATAAAGTATTTGACTAAGATCACACAATTTAAACGGGGAAGCCACAATTTACAAATCGGCCACTAAATAGGTATCTATTTGTCTTTACTTATGCACATGCTTTGGTTTTACCTTTTTGTTCATTTTTCATGTAGCATGAACTGACCCAAGGTACTGGAGCGCCTTACATAAGCACCAGCTATATTACACAATGTCACCATTTATTGTTTATTGGCATGGGTAGATTATGTGATTTGCCCAGAATCACAAGATGTTGAGCCAATGCTGGGACTTAAAACTGGGTCCCAGTTCCAAAGGATACAACTCTGGCCCTAACACCACATTTATGAGAAATGACGCATCACTGCGTGAAAGCAGCGATGCGTCACTTCTCAGTGTGCACTCCTTGCGCCATACCTGATGTGTCATATTTAATGTATGACGCATCAGGTCGCAAGGAGTTACAGATACGTCAGTATTTCTGACATATCTGTAAGAGCAAAAGTGACGCATTGCTGGAGTGTCACAAAAGTGACGCAACTCCAGCAATGCGTCCTTTCATATGGGACAAGTCCCATGTAAAAGGGCCTGCGTCAGTCTTACGCCTGTGGCTCAAGATTTTGACGCAAAGGCATCCTAGAAATGACGCAGTGAAATCTCATAGATTTCACTGCGTCACTTCTACGAGGCTTTTTGCGGGGCAACGCCCCCCCCCTGCATACATTATACCTGACGCAGGTATAATGTAGCGCAGGGATTCACTGCTTAGATGCGTCACTTCGTAAATAGTGCGCAACAGGAGGCATGTTTTACGCCGCCGATCTGTCACAAAAAGTGACGCATCGGAAGCGCAAAACTGACGCAAGGTCTCATAAATGAGGCCCCTTGAGTATAGGGAGAATCAGCATTTCATTGTTGGCGCTAACAAAAACAGTTATCTAAACTCTGTTTTTGTAAGCACTATGTGAAATGGACCCAAACAAAAAAAAAGTTAATTCCCTCCCCAAAAAATTGAGGACAAAGAGTTAAGCTTTAATTTCAGAGGCAATTCTTGGAGAGGGAGATTAGAGTGTGAATGAGATTGGCATCAACATGTTAATTTTCATAGTTTAACAAAGTTCAAAGAAACAGAGTTAGAAACCTTGGTTGAAACACATTTTTTCTCCCAGGGACAATTGATGGGTTTCACTTGTTTTTCTTTTTTTCTTACCTTAACGTGTGTCAGGAGCACAGAAAAACGCTATTGCAGGCAAAGGGAGTGTGACAATATTGCAGGAGTAGGTTTCTGGCAGTGCCTACTTCGAGTCACAGGAAACTAATCCCTGGTGCCTGCCGAAGCCCACCGAGGAATACTTTTACGCAGGACGTAGCCAGGCAAAATTCCTTTCCGGAGTTCTCGCCCCTGGGCCTGCCCAAGCTCACATTTCAGCCAATAGGTTTAGGATGGGCTCGGGTTTTAATGTATTGGCAACTTCGGAGGCGGGGGAGGAAGGGCAGAGGGCAGAGGTCATTTCCAAACTCAATTTAGGTCTAAGCTATCTCAAGCCTATCATTCGGCAATTTGCATGGAATCGGGTTTTGAATACAAGAATCGGGAGGCGGGAGACTAGCCATCAAATCGGTGGTCTCACGCCTGAATCGGGAGGGTTGGCATGTATGACCTAGTACTGAAAGAAGCTGCAAACGAACCCGTTCCTCAGACCGACGGCGAGCAGCTGGTAAAATAAAATGTGTCCTTAATGTAGCACCAGTCCTTGGTGCAGATTCTTTCCGAAACTTTTCATTACATACTGAGTTGCAGTACTGTCACCTTAAAACGAATAAGTTGGCAATTGTTTTGACACAAAGCTTTAGTTGAATATAGTTAATTTAAGGTGTCTTGCTCACACGCATGCGCACTTCGTTATTCCCACGCTACGAAACAGATGAAGAGCCGCCAAAAAATATGCATTTTGTGGAGATGTTGCAGCCTCCGAACACGCTCTTCTGCTTCAAGCAATCATCTCTGCACGTTACATTTAAAGGGAGAACACGCACCAGGCTCGTGATGTACAACGGGATCAAAATACAGCAACAAGCACGGTCTGCTTTCACTTTCGTCCGGAGCAAAACGATCTCTTGAATGTATGGAGCCATGTGCTTAAACACATGGCTCCATTAAGATAAGAAATCGTTTACGAGCAACGGAAAGCAGGCGAGCCCGTCCAAGTGGGCGGTCTGAAAAAGCCAAAAGTACACAACACAAAAAGCTCTTTTTCAATGGCTGACCACCGTTTAGCATAACCAGTAACGCCAGCCAATGCAAAAGAGGGGCGGGGCTTAAAGCCCTTTACTGATACTCCTCCAAAACATTAACTCTCACCGAGCGAGCTGCGTATGTGCGCAGTCACGCCAGCCAAGACCTAAAAAGGATTGTTTTCCTTACAATTCAAAATTTTAAAAAATCATTTGCATGATCACCAAATTATACTATTGAACATAGTCTCATCATGTTTCACAGGTAGACCGTTTACAATGAAAGGTGGCGTTTATGTTTTGGAAAGATATAAATGAGGAAAACAATCGTAAAGCGGAGCAGATAATAAACATTTGCACACCACCAAGCCCCTCAAGCAGCGTCTTTACACTCCCACTGCTCTTATAAAACATTGGTTAGGAAGAACGCATCTTTTAAAACATGGCCTCACTAAAACGAAAGGGCAAAATCATAACATCTTTATATTAGCCACGAAATACTAGCACTGGGTAAGAAACGGATTCTATACGTGGTCACAGTTAATGTGTATGTGTACCTTTTATTATGTGATCTGGATCACCTGCAGATTTTGCGGGCAGAGGAGATTTCAAACCAGTCTTGATCAAGAAGTGCACAGGGTGAGGCCGGTCTACATTTCTGCTTCGTGTCGTCAGTACTTTCTAGATTCGAATGAATGAGCTAACTGGGCAGTTCTGAAAGGCTTGTAGGCCACATTCATCATCTCTACTGGAATGGTGACCACAGACGGCATGCAAAGTTTTAAAACCACAACATTTCACCAGAGGTTCCACTTACTCTTGCCGCTTGGAGGAGGGGTGGTTGCCTCCGTAGGGCTTTCAGGTTTGCTGAAGGTCACGCTTTTGCCCGGTGTTCGTGCCAGCTCCGAAGCTGCAAAGCACATAAAATCTGTTATTACATCATTTTCATCCTCACCATACTCATTGAGAAAATGGCAGAAAAGGGAGAGCAGAATAATGCTTAACGAGCTAGGTAATCAAGCAGTAGAAGGCAACAATAATGAAAGCCATCAACTATTTTCCCCACCTTAGACAGGAGCTTGTTGGATCTGTACAGCAAATTGAGCAGAGTGAAGACCCTGACAGACATTTGGATAATAGATTTTACAACTCACAGAATGTTCTTTGCAGTGCACTTATGTGATAAAAGCTGTGAGTGAGGTCACGGTACACATAGCTCTGACGCTGCTAACAGCTAAGCGCAGCAAACAAAACCTTTCATCATGGCGACCTGCGAGGCCCTTGAGAGGTTGTTTAGGGCTCGCCCCTTTTCTATTTCGCAGAAATAGAAAACAGGGGTGAGCCCTTATGTCGCTGATCTGCTTCTTTCCCCATATGCTCTATTCAGGCAGCTGATTGGCTCTCTTCAAGCCGGATTCCCAAGAGTTCACAAGAATAGAATCACGTGACAAGCTCCTCATGCACGAGCTTGCCCGAGCCGTCCCCCTGCCAGCAGCATTTCTCCTGCACTCGGCCCACCCCCCTCTCTCTCCATATGGTGAGCTCTGCCTCAGGCCAGCTTCTCACCTCCCATAATTATTCACTGCAGGGCCTGCGTCTTGTCACCCTTCCCCCCAGTCCCCACCAGCAGGCTCTCGTTCACTTCACTTTTTCATGGCCGCAGGCCGTGACTCCTTTACCACTGCTTGTTAAAACATGTAGGGAATGCTCAGAGCACACGCTTCGCGGGATGTTATTTATAATTAATTCAACTTTCACACGCTTCACGCAATATTACTTGTATCAGCGCAGCACCGGACGTTACAGGGTGTTTTCAACGTGGCTCTAGCGAGCAGTCTGTGCAATTGAATACTGTTTGGTGCTCAAAACAAATACGTTTCAGCCCCTTGTTTAATAAAAGTGGACATGCATACATATTTTATCAGCGCGGCGCCCGTTTCATGAGTGCAGCGCTGGTTTTGCTTTCACTGTTGTCTTTTCCAGGGTCCTCTACCCCCTCCTTCCCAATCAGTGAAATGTCTTCATCCGCAACTGCCTCACAGCAGAGCCGGCAGGCAGACCAGAGGGGGGGCTGTGATGCTGCCTCAAAGCAGGGGGTGCTGCTGTGTGTGCCTGCATCTCACAGCTGCCCCGGACGTGGACTTGCACTGGTCTCTGGGGAAAACTGGAGGTATGAGCTCTATCAGCACGGCGCCCGTACACAAGCGCCGCGCTGGTAATGCTTTCATTGTTTTGTCTCTTTCCTCGCCCCTCCACCCCACTCTCTCTGCTCTCCCTCCCTTCTCCCATCCCTTCCAATCAGTCACCGGTCTCCAGCACGGCGCCCGTACACAAGCGCCGCGCTGGTAATGCTTTCGTTTTCTTGCCTCTTTCCTCGCCCCTCCACCCCACTCTCTCTGCTCTCCCTCCCTTCTCCCATCCCTTCCAATCAGTCACCGGTCTCCAGCTTGTTTTAATTACCTCACTAAGGATGCACTAAACCCTCCTCTTGTCTGGCAAAGAAACATATGCACAACTGGCCTGGGGCATAAGCTTTTGTTAGCATTTATCACGGACCAATCGAGCGAAAGACAAGCTGCATGTTCTTCCGTCAGCGTGCCTTAATTTTAGGTGTCCATAAATGTATCATGAAATTGTTTTTTCCTGGCCCTGCTCCTCGCTCCCTATGAGACCCTACTCTTCCTCACACAACTATCTGATCTTCCTCACTCCTTAGAAGGCACGGCTCCTCCTCAAACAACTATGTGATCTTCCTTACTCCCTAAAACGCCTGGCTTCTCCTCAAACAACTTTGTGATCTTCCTCACTCCCTATGAGGCCCTGCTCCTCTTCAAACAACTGTGTGATCTTCCTCACACCCTGTGAGGCCCTGATCCTCCTCAAACAACTGTGTGATCTTTCTAACTCCCTGTGAGTCCCAGCTCCTCCTCACACAGCCATGTGCTCTCCCTTACACACATAAGTCCCTGCTCCTCCCGACCCAACTGTGCAATGTGTCTCAGATCTATGTACCTTGAACCCTGCAAGAACAAACATTTGCAATGCAATAGATGTTACATTTTTGAACGTTTGACCTATTGGTATTATAAATGACAATGCATTTTGTTACTGACTTTTTTTTTTAAACACATAAATAAAAGGCATTATCATTTACAATGCCAATAGCTCAAAATCTTCAGGCAGCTGATTGGCTCTCTTCAAGCCGGATTCCCAAGAGTTCACGAGAATAGAATCACGTGACAAGCTCCTCATGCACGAGCTTGCCCGAGCCTTCCCCCTGCCAGCAGCATTTCTCCTGCACTCGGCCCACTCCCCTCCCTCTCCATATGGTGCGCTCTGCCTCACGCCAGCATCTCACCTCCCATAATTATTCACTGCAGGGCCTGCGTCTTGTCACCCTTCCTCCCAGTCCCCACCAGCAGGCTTCTCCAATGGCTGCATGCAAATCTGAGCCCCAACCACTACTTGAGGCACCCCCCTCCCTCTCCATATGGTCGTGACACCACATCAAAGGCAGCCCTTCTCCCAGCAGGCAGCCCACCTCCCTCCCTCTCCATATGGTCAATTGAGTTCCAGGCTTCCCCAGTGTGCGCTCGTTCACTTCACTTTTTCACGGCCGCAGGCCATGACTCATTTACCACTGCTTGTATTTCCGTGACGTGAGCGATTACCTGGGGAAGCTGCAAACTAACTTGATCCAAGAGTACTTAGGCAGGCTGGACCTCTCCTATGCACAATGGCGTCAGAAAATCTTAGACTTGACATGCATATGGACAAATGACATAGGGCTGGCTCCCCGCTCAGCTGTGGGAAGTGAGAATGTCTCTCTGATGTATAGGACTCCGCATTAGTGGGTGAATCACCTTTTGAGCCTGCTCGACATGCGATAGACGTGCTACATGGATAACTAGAAACTCCGAGCTGCCCTGCATGGTTACAATGTTTACATTGCGTGCCTTGGAGACGGGCTTCTGTCAGAAGGATGAATGTCAGTACAGGCCCGGGCGGGGGTCCTGTCTGTGTTTAGGTGGCTTGAGACTATAAACTGTGTCCAATGATGTGTGGAGTGTCTTCCACCCCACTCAGTTCTGTAACTTTTAAATGGCATATAACCTATAGCTAACTGTACAGGCATCCATAACGTGACTATCAATGTGTGCTTTGTATACACACACGTGCGCATGTACTTATGGATGCAGGCCCCTGCATGTACTCAACCTTTCATCTTTCTGAGGTCGATGAAATGGGTAACAGTGAGTTGGGTAACAATAAACATGTTATTCAACGGCAAGATACCCTTGGGTGAAAGTGTGCTTTACAAATGCACATGTTATGTTATATATGTATATGTGTGCGCGCGCACACACACCACACAGTTGTGTGCGGAAGGTATTTATGAAGCGATTTATTGCCATTGCTCAGTGTGGTAATAGCCAGAACTGGTGGGATACGAAGGATCGAGTGGCCCACGAAGTCCCTCGGCTCTCTGAACACTGCTTATCAATAGCAAACCACTTTCTATGCTTTTGACTATTATGTCATACTGTTTGTTCATATTTAGCTATTCTAAACAAAGATATTTATCTACCTGGACACAAGGAGTTAAACCCGTCAAGCAATAATCATGTTCAAGCAGTCTTATAATGTGCCGAGTTGGTTTGCTCTGCAGTCATTGCAACATGCAATTTATGCAATTTATGAGCGAGGAAGCAATGTTTCCTTACATTAACGTAGCTGTCCACATCGGATTTGACTTTTCCCTTGCAGTAATAGGAGGATGCATGTGTCTTTGTACACTTGTTCCAAATAAGATGTTTAATTGGCCGTCATGTATTCTCCCTACCGTGACAAAGATATGTCTGTATTGTGGAGATCCAGTACCTTGCACTGACATCTGTAAACGTGCCTCCTCAAAACTCTCATCACAGGGACAACACTTCTGAAGCAGCCAATCACAAGATACTGGTCCTATGCCATCTATTATATATTATTTAGTCTGGCTTGAGGTTATGGCAGTCGCAGATGAATGGATGCCTTCAAGCATGCAGCGTCAGTTTGAGGCAAAGCTGCTGAAGGTGTGCTGCAGGCTACAGTGAAACAAAAACATCACTGAGACTTCTGACTGCTTAGCTTCAAATGCACAACAATTGTCGTGCTTTCACTCGCTCCCTTGCTCCTCCCACCCAGCATGTCTCTGTCTTGCTGCTCCCGCCCCACACCCCTCCATACCATCACCACTGGACCCTACCCACAAGCTTTTCCAGCCTAAAGCTCCGAAGATGCGCCGCGTTGCATGACCCACTCTATGCCAGTCCTATCGCAATTCAAAATGCTTGTTTTTTTAGGTTATGGCAGTCGCAGATGAACGGATGCCTTCAAGCATGCAGCATCCGTTTGAGGCAAAGCTGCTGAAGGAGTGCTGCAGGCTACAGTGAAACAAAAACATCACGGAGACTTCTGTCTGCTTAGCTTGCAGAAGCAGCAGCCAAAAGCTTAAGGTTTCATGTGACACCTCAGCCCTGAAGACAGTCAGGATGGAGTCCGACACAAAAGAGGGTCCAATCCAACAACCACCAGCACTGACACTAGTTGTCACCGGGAATTATTATTGAGGGATGTGTCATGACACACAGGGAGCAGAGCTACTCCACTGAGGACACCATCCGCCTGATGAATTCCATCCACTCAGGATCCCCCACAGACCCATGTCCTCACCACATCTTCAACAAAGCAGACACCGTCATAGCACCGCACCTCCGAGACGTCATCAACTGCTCCTTCAACTCCGCCACCTTCCCGGAAGACTGGAAACACGCTGAACTCACCGCCCTTCTGAAAAAACCCACAGCGGACCCCACCAAACTCAAAAATTACCGCCCCATCTCGCTTCTTCCATTCCCAGCCAAAGTCATCGAGAAAGCTGTCAACAACCAGCTCGCCGCCTTCCTCGAAGCCAACAAATCCCTCGACCCCTCACAATCTGGCTTCCGAGCAAAACACAGCACTGAGACCGCCCTCATCGCAGCAACAGACGACATCCGAACTCTACTGGACAATGGAGACACAGTCGCCCTCATCCTCCTTGACCTCTCTGCAGCATTCGACACAGTCTGCCACAGCACCCTTTTACAACGCCTCAATAACATCGGAATCCAAGGAAAAGCACTTGAATGGATCACCTCGTTCCTCACCGGAAGAACCCAGAGAGTCCGCCTTCCACCATTCAAGTCCGAGGCCTCTGAAGTCATATGCGGCGTACCACAAGGATCCTCACTCAGTCCCACCCTCTTCAACGTATACATGAGCCCCCTCGCGGCCATCGCACGCCAACACAACCTCAACATCATCTCTTACGCGGATGACACTCAACTAATCCTTTCTCTCACCAATGATCCCAGCACCGCCAAAACTAACCTACACGAAGGAATGAAAGAAGTTGCCGAATGGATGAAACAAAGCCGTCTGAAACTGAACTCAGACAAAACAGAAGTCCTCATCTTAGGTACATCCCCCTCTGCATGGGACGACTCTTGGTGGCCGGAAGCCCTCGGAAAAGCACCCATCCCAACAGACCACGCACGGAATCTAGGCGTCATCCTGGATTCGTCACTCTCAATGAACAGACAAGTCAGCGCCGTATCCTCTTCCTGCTTCAACATTCTTCGCATGCTCAGAAAAACATTTCGCTGGATCCCCCCCGAAACAAGGAAAACAGTCACCCACGCACTGGTCACGAGCCGTCTGGACTACGGAAACACCCACTACGCAGGTACTACCGCAAAACTCCAGAAGAAACTCCAACGAATCCAAAACGCCTCAGCCAGGCTCATATTAGACATCCCACGCAACGAACACATCTCTGGTCACCTTAAAGACCTCCACTGGCTACCCGTCAATAAGAGGATCACTTTCCGACTGCTTACCCACGCGCACAAATCACTCTACGACATCGGACCAGAATGCCTCAACTCACGACTGTCCTTTTACACCCCCTCCCGCCAACTACGTTCTTCCAGCCAAGCCCTCGCCACTGTACCTCGCATCAACAAGACCACCATGGGAGGCAGATCCTTTTCATACCTGGCTGCTAAAACATGGAACTCACTCCCCGCTTACCTTCGCCTTACCCAGAACCACCTAGCATTCAGAAAGCAAATTAAAACGTGGATATTTGACAAGTAATCCTCCTCCCCTCCTAAGCGCCTTGAAACCCTCTGGGTATGTAGTGCGCTATATAAATTCTATGACTTGACTTGACTTGACTTGACTGTGTGTTTGGTATAACGGACATGGCAGCGCTGCTCGGCGCACCGCTGCGTGGCTGCAGAACATTTACAATTTTCTATCATGATGACCGTCACCCCACTGGGCATTGTGAGAGCTAAAAGTTGTTTAATTTATAGTGCTGGATGTGTACGCCACATTCGCCCCTCCCCTCAAAGCGCTCTTTTTGTTGTCTTGTGTACTTGAGCATGTGTCGCGTTTCAGGTCTATGGTGGGTATGCCGGCATGTCCCTAGCGCTTCAGTACATCACCACCAGCAAGGCTCCTTTTAATGGCGCTGTTCGTCTTAATCTCCATGTCTGTCCAGCTGCAGGGTTCACTGTGGCGTTACAACCAGAATTGCAAAATTTGGAATTTGAGAACAACGATTAAATCTCGGCGTGCTGAAAATCCTGTGATTCTGGGCACATCACTTCTCCCTGTGCCTCAAGACATGAATGTGATCTTGTGTAATTTAACTGGTGCTCACGCACAGTGATCCAATATCTTTGTGTGGAGTTTGCGCTATATAAAACTGCAATACACGCTACTCCATCATGGTTTTACATTTGTTTTCATCTTGTTGGTTGGCCTGCTGGGGTTGCCTTCCGTCCTGGCTAATCTTGCTTGTTACTTGTGGAAATCGGCACAAGAGGATTTCCTGGAGTAAACTGTTTCTTATTCCTGATTGAAGTATTTACATTATTATATTTTTAAAAATAGATTCTTTCCGTTTTTGTAGCTGATCAATTAATTACATCTTGTTTATTTCTTTTGTTATTACCCTTCTGACATTGGACCGTAGGAAATTGGCTCTTTTGATGGGTCACCACTAGATCTTTCTTTATGGGATGTTTTCATGGTATTTCTTACAGGGCGCTCTTGATTAATCTAGTATAAAATTGAACACAAGTACTCACACTTCATTTTTTTAGGCTTCTGTTTATATATGTAAACTATAGTGGATATCTTGTTGTCGCCCTCACTCTATCCATCGCCCTCACTCTATCCATCGCCCTCACTCTATCCATCGCCCTCACTCTATCCATCGCCCTCACTCTATCCATCGCCCTCACTCTATCCATCGCCCTCACTCTATCCATCGCCCTCACTCTATCCATCGCCCTCACTCTATCCATCGCCCTCACTCTATCCATCGCCCTCACTCTATCCATCGCACTCACTCTATCCATCGCCCTCACTCTATCCATCGCCCTCACTCTATCCATCGCCCTCACTCTATCCATCGCTCTCACTCTATCCATCGCCCTCACTCTGTCTATCTATCGCCCTCACTCTGTCTATCTATCGCCCTCACTCTGTCTATCTATCGCCCTCACTCTGTCTATCTATCGCCCTCACTCTGTCTATCTATCGCCCTCACTCTGTCTATCTATCGCCCTCACTCTGTCTATCTATCGCCCTCACTCTGTCTATCTATCGCCCTCACTCTGTCTATCTATCGCCCTCACTCTGTCTATCTATCTATCTATCTATCTATCTATCTATCTATCCATCTATCTATCGCCCTCACTCTAACTGTCTATCTATCGCACTCACTCTATCGCAATCACTCCATCTATCTATCTATCGCCTTCACTCAATCTATCTATCTTTCTACCTCACTCTATCGCCCTCCCTCTATCTATCTATCGCCCTCACTCTATCTATCTATCGCACTCACTCTATCGATCTATCTATCGCACTCACTCTATCTATCTATCTATCGCACTCACTCTATCTATCCATCGCACTCACTCTATCTATCGCACTCACTCTATCTATTGCATCACCACAGCATCACTCAGCACAACCACAGCCACACACAACCACAGCCACACACAACCACATTACAATAACTTTTATTTAAGTATTAATTATTTAAAAAAATTAAAAGCCATTGTTATTTGTTTTATCAATACATCTAAGTCACGTAAATACAAAACATCTTACATTACAAATGCTATAGGTGTCACATTTGCAAAAGTTCAAAGTATTGGCATTGTAAATGACAAAGCTATCAATTTCGCTATTTTCAAAACAAACACATAAATAAAAAATGTGTCATTTACAATACCAATAGCTCAAACGTTCCTAATGCGAGACCTATTGCATTGCAAATGCTTGTTTTCTATAGCCTTGCAGTGCTACTTCGGCGTTTCTTTGCTTTACAATGTAGAATTTTGTTTTGTTCACAGAAAAGAAAAGCAGAACTAACCAGTCAAATACTGATGGGAGTAGAAACACATAGCACTGCCCAGGAGGACGATAGTTTCAAATGAGATGGAAATAACTAGGTTTCAACCGTTTCCAGAAGGAGAGGGGTCTAGCTTTGTCCTTCTCACGGGTGGAGGGGAGCCTCGAAGGCTGTATCAGTAAAAGATTGTTTTAAGGGATGGCTTTTTTGAAATGTTGGGATTTATAAATGAATTATTTCTTTAGTCGTTGAACCCCCTGAGATGGTCAAAGGTTTCGCTAAGTAAGGAGGGCCACTCAGAAGCAAGACATTATACGTTTATTTTGGCTTGGACTAGAAGCCAACATAGTTAATTTAGTACAATGTGGTTAAGTCAGCATTGGCTAGATATGCATTTTCTTTTGATAGAAAGAGTGTATAGTAGGCATCAACAAAACCTAACCTTACGAGGGAGTGTCCTCTAGTAAATAACAATAAAGCTCCCATTTTGGGTTGCCCATAAGGTCTACAGCGCCAGTTGCTATTTCTGTATGGGGGATGCTTTCAACACTTTGCCAGCTGTAGCAATATCTATTGTGGTGACAGAACTCAATTAGTACTGGCCGGATGTAAAGGAAATATGATCAAGAAATTATACAGATGTCTTGTTACTCTGTCTATTTCCTCCTATCAATAATATTTTTAGCACAAGGATGTTCAGGTGTCCGTACTCACTTATTTTAAAGCGTTTTATATAGTGCTGGCAAGACCCGAGGGCATCAGAGCGCTCTACAACATTGTCAAAGGCAGTATCAGTCAACATTGATTACAATATAAAATCTTGTAGAAAGACGAACCAAAACATTTCCTTGAGAGAGACAAACATATATATACACCAGAAGAGAAAATTGACGGCGGACTAATGCTTCTGCACCTCACGCTAGTTTCAAATGTAGTAAAAGTCCAGCGCAACGAGCCTGGGCATCAGCAATCAGGTGACGCCTCTGTGGTTCAGATCCTAAACGAAGTAAGGGATGGGTGTGCGCCAGGTAGTAAAGTCCAGAGAATTGGTATTAGCTTTTCAAAAAAAGTCTTTATTTTCAATTGTTTATTTCTCACGATATGGGAGCATTACACTCAGCCAATGCGTTTCGTTCTCACATGGAGAACTTCATCAGGGCTGAAACTGTCATAAGGTTACATTTAATATACGGAAATAATAACAAGAAAGATGAGAGGAAGAAAGAGAAAGACATGAAAATAGAAAGACCTATTTAAACAACACTGTACATAAAAGCAAAGACATTGTGTTAACAGAAAATAACCAAAAATTATATTATTTGAGACAAGGAGGACAAGAAAAAAATTGAGACAAGGAGGAGAAAAAGATTTTTACAGACACTGGTACACAGGATTTTTTAAATAGTTAAAAAGGAACTCTCACTAGAGATAGCAGAGCAAGCATGTGGACATTTGTTTAGGATGCAGAAAGATGCTTAAACAGTAAAAAAAGCTCTCACAGAGAGGGTAGAGCAAGCATGTGAACATTTGATAAGATGCAGATAGATGCTTAAGTAAAACACATGCATATAGGGATAGCGAGAAACGAGGGTCAAGAGCTGAAAGAAAGTTGAGGGAGAACTAACATGAAGAAGCAATCGAATGCGTGGAAAAAGGAATGCGTGAACTAAAATCCATGAACATTGGCGTGGTATCCTTGCAAAATGAAAAGAGAAGAAATTCTATTAAAATAGGCCCCACCAGTGAATCAGAGGAAGGACAATGCCAGGAATTGAATTATCCATAAGTGGAATTTGATCTCACCTCAATAAGGCGAGTATCCTCATGAAACTGAAGTCTGGCTACACAGAAGGTGCGCTCCAATGAAGTATACAGGGCGCATTGTAGGGTGTACAAAAGGCACGGTCCGACCTCACATCTGAAAGTCAGAGGTACACGAAGAGGGTGGGTCTAAGTAGTGTAGATGGATGAAGAGTATGTAAAAACAAAACAAGATTGGAATGTTAAATGACCTAAGTAAGGGCTAGTATCCTTAAAATAAGGAAGAGATTATGCAAAATCGCACTCCAGAACAGAACAGGAGGGCGCAGTGTGGCAAGTATCTGGCCTCTGAGCATTGAGCTGCCATCCAACAGTCAGAAACAGTCGGTCAGAAATGTAAAACAGGTTAAAGGTCCATAAATCCCAAAGGATATAAGAATCTGGAGTTGTGTGCTCTCACCTGTGTAGAATGAAGAAATAGTAGGAATATATGGTCGGTGCTCCAGGCAATAACACTGGACGCAATCGAGAATTCCCAGGGCCAAATGTGGCCTAAAAGCAAAACACAGAAGTCAGGAAAGCTGAAAGAGTGTGCAAGAAAGGTTAAACATGCCTACTAGGTGTTTAGGAAAAGTTGAAGGGCCTCCATGATAATGAGTAAAAATGCATGCATGGAGCAGCAGCAAACATAGTGTATTGTAACACTAGCAAATCATAGACATCGGATAAGGCATATGCCTGATTTGAATCCTCTAAATGAAGTGACCCCAGAGCATGGTGTAGTGGAACCTAAGTGCGTGAACATAGCACAGCGCCCGGTGACAGCTCATCTGGTCAGGACACGCTTGGAAAATACCATACGTCTAAAACCTTTCAATGAACTGAGGACGTGAATTAAAAAAACACTAGTATCTATGTCTGATCAGTGACATGCGGGAAACACCAAGGGTGTCCTGCGTTGTGATGGAAGAGTGACGGGAGCCACGGGAAGACGGGGTACAAACTGTGCCAATGTAGCAACGGGAGGGGGGTGAAAAAAGAGAGCAGAGGAAGGAGGAGGTGAGATAAAACCTCAGACGGGCGTGAGGTAATACATATAGGCGTTGCCCCCTGTACTGAAACCTCCGTCGGGTTTAAAAATAAGGAGTAGAAATTCATGACGCTGCTTCCCGAGGCACCAAATGGTAAGAACGGGCTACCCGTAAACCCTATAGGAGAGACATCCCTGCGAAGTGAAGCCTGATATTACGGACACAAGGTAGAGTCCGGTAGTCCCTAATACTCCTTACCTCTCAAAAGCAATGCAGCCATCAGAAATGCGGAAGAAAGTAATTCGCGCCATTGTGCCTTAAGAAGCCATTCTTCCAGAAGGGGCATGGCCAGAGGAAAGTCCCGTACGTAAAAGTAAAACATCTAGAACGTCAAGTTTGCGAACGGCCAGGGAACTGAGAAAACGTGTCCCGGAATGTGGGATGTCTCACGTGTGGGTGTGATCACCAAACGGGGAATGGTGTCTAGCACAACGATAGCATGACTGACATGTTGGAGAAATAAAACTGGGGCGAACTGTGTGAATAAGGAAAAAAGGAAAACCTTCGGATTGTCTAAAGCGGAGCCAGAAATAACCGTAGACGACCATGTACTGGTGGAAGCCTGTGAATGGAGAGAAGAAATCAACAAGAGTAAGGAGAATATAGCTGATTAGTAAGGTGGATTAAAATGCATGTTGAAAGTCCAGAAAGTGGGGTATAACACTGAGAAAGGACCCCCCGTCGCAGTGATGTGCAAGTGCTTAGAGATGACAGAAACGTAACATAAAATCTGAGTTAGAATAAATGAGCCCAGATTACATAATGCGCTAATTGGTTTTCACTTGGGATTCTTTTAGAGGAGCATTAGCGCAACAAATACATTTTACATCAATGGCCAGTGTATCACAGAAATAGATAGTAACATATCCTGTGAGTTACACGTGGAATAAAATAACAGAGATTTGGTACACAGCACATCAGGATAGCTGTGGATACGCAAAGACATAAGGAATGAAGGCAAATCAAATTGACATTGTAACAAAGCATAAAATGAGGAGTCAAGGGGTATCATGGGTTGTCATGAAGAAAGAAATGCATCTCATTGTCGGTGTTCTGACCATGTGTGATAGAACGTAATTTGCATATCCACTTGGCCTCGCATTGTCTTAGGTTGAGTTCTCTGTTACCACCCCATGTCCTGATTCTATATGGTCAATACCATAAAACCAGAACGTACTTTCTCCAGGGTGGGTTTTGGCAAAGTGTTCTGCCAAGGGGTATTTCATGTCGCCATTCATAATGGCACTCCGATGTTCTTGGATACTGAGTTTCAGATTGCTCCTTGTGCTTCCAATGTAAATCAAATCACATTGGCACCCAATAACATAAATCATAAAAGTTATATCACAGTTGATAAACGGTGTGTCAGCTGGATCCGTTGTGGCTGAAATTCTTAATCTGGTTGACCCCAAATTTGCAGATGTTGCATGAACAGCAAATATAGACCCCACTAGACTTCTCAGGGAGCTGTTTCTCTCCTAGCAGTAGTAGTGACATAACTGGGGCAGAGTTGGTTTCTAAGAGTGGACACTATTCTGTATGTGATTGTTGCAAATGGTGCCTTTCAAGCTGGGGATTATTTGTAGGAGATGCCAATTGCGTTTGAACAGCCTTAAGATCTCATCACTGTGGGTTGTGTACTGTATTATGAAGCGTACCTTCCTGTTGTTCCCACATTCCCTCTTGCTTGCGGTATGTTCTGATGAGGTGGTTTCTCGGTTGATGGGGTGCACCCTTTTCTATGCTGTGTTCTGGGCCTTAAAAGAATAGCCCCTAACCCCAAATCTCTTCTTTGCCTCTGTAATGTTCCAAGTGAAGGTCTCTTCCTCACTGCAGTTGCGCCTGATTCTTACCATCTCGCCATAGGGTATATTGCGAATCACAGAACTGGCATGGGCCCTGCTGGCATGCAACACACTATTGCAAGCCGCGCTTTTGCGGTAGAGGGTGCTATGTCTCACCCCTTCTTCTATATAGACTTGTAAGTCTAGGAAATTAATTTTTTCAGGGTGAAAGTTCATGGTAAGATTAACGTTAAAGGGATTTCTGTTGAGGTATGCGAAGTAGTCCCGCAGAGAGGACTCTGATCCTGACCACAGACAGATGATATTGTCAATGTACCTCCCCCAGAACACGTGTTCAATCCAAGGGGAGGCACATTTGCCCCAGGCATGCTCTCTCTCATACCACCCTATATATAGGCAGGCAAAGGAGGGAACAAACCTGAAGCCCATGGCAGTGCCCTGTTTTTGATGGTACCAAGTACTGACGTGGAGAGAGTAGTTCCTTGTGAGGATCAACTCAATCATCTCAAGGACCATTCTGTTGTGTTCATAGCATTCAGCACCCCCTTGTCAAGGAAGGACCTGGCCACCCAGAGACCATATCGATGTTCGATGCAGGTGTATAAACTGACTACATCGAAAGTCACAAAAAGTAGGTCCTCAGACCAACTGAGGTCTTTGAACTTAGTCAGGATGTCCTTACTGTCACAAACATAGGAGGGTAAATTCAGTACATATGGCTGCAGTTTGAGGTCCACATATTCAGAAAGTCCCTCAGTCGAGGAACCCACACCTGATATGATTGGCCTACCAGGGGGAAAGTCCCCTCCCTTGTGGATCTTGGGTAAAATGTAGATAAAAGGGCATTTGGGACTTTCCTCTTTCAGATACCAGTATTCATTGTCG
Organism: Lissotriton vulgaris; assembly: GCF_964263255.1. NCBI lineage: Eukaryota > Metazoa > Chordata > Amphibia > Caudata > Salamandridae > Lissotriton > Lissotriton vulgaris. Next base: position 389,494,787 of record NC_141687.1, read on the forward strand.
GATAACCGGCAAATGTCTTTCCAGTCTGTTAATTTCATGTTGATGTCCCTGGTGAGTTCATCCATAGGGTTGATTCCAACCTGTTCATAGCAATGATTGTTGTCCAGTTCTCACGCGATTTCACCCATGTAGTCTGGTGTGTTCATCACAACAACATTGCCACGCTTGTCCGCTCCCTAATCACAATGCTGTTATCATTCTGTAGCCTAGTGAGGGACTTCCTTTCACCAAAACTTCTCCAACATGTCAGTCATGCTCGCTTTGTGTTAGACACCATTCCCCGTTTGGTAATCACACCACACGTGACACGTACCTCCTTCCGGGACACGTTTTCTCAGTTCCCTGGCCATTTGCAAACTTGGCATTCTAGATGTTTTACTTTTACGTATGGGACGTTCCTCTGGCCACACCCCTTCCGGAAGGATGTTGTGTTAAGGCACAATGGCGCAAATGACTTTCTTTGGCATTTCTGACAGCTGTATTGCTTTTGAGAGGTAAGGAGTATTAGGGGCTACCGGACTCTACTTTGGGTCCGTAGTATCAGGCTTCACTTGGGAGGTATGTCTCTCCTATGGGGTGTAAGGGTAAGACGTTCTTACCAGTTGGTGCCTTGGGAAGCAGAGTCATGAATTTCTATTCTTTATTTTTAAACCCGACGGAGGTTTCAATACAGGGGGCAAGGCCTATATGTTTTACCTTGCGCCCCTCTGAGATTTTATCTCGCTGCCTCCTCCTCCCCCTGATCTCTTTTTTCACCCCCCTCACCTTGCTACATTGGCACGGTTCATCCCTGTCTCCCCGGGGCTCCACTCACACATCCACCACAACACAGGACACCTGTGGTGTTTCCCGCATGTTACTGGTCAGACATAGATACTAGTATTTTTTTTAATTCACGTCCTCGGTTTATTGGGAGGCGTTTGGGCGTATGCTATTTTCCAAGCATATCCTGACCAGATGGGCTGACACGGGCACTGTGATATGTTCAGGCACTTAGGTTCCACTACACCATGCTCTGGGGTCACTTGATTTAGAGGATTCATATCAGGCAAATGCCTTATTAGATGTCTATGAGTTGCTAGTGTTACAATACACTATGTTTGCTGCTGCTCCATGCAGGCATTTAAATTTTTTTTTTTTATTTACAATCAATGACTACAATCAGGAAATAGCACACAGTATATTCATACAGACATTTCAATCCGGCACACAGAGTTTTGAATCACATTACAGCACATCACAGTCATTGAGATAAATCAAGGAGAGTGCATGTCCTCCTGGGTTGGTTGCAATGGTGGGTTGCAGATGTCACCTCTATAATGGTTCAACTGCCCCAATATCCGGGACCACTTCCTAGGGCAGCCTCTGGCCACATAGACGTTTTTTTCACGGAACATACTCCAATCCATATTGGTCTTCCAGTTTTTTAGCGAAGGAGGAGCAATTGCCCCCCAAGCTTGGGCTATGTTCCTTTTGGCCACCATAAACCCTAGCGTGGCCCATTGGGCTTGGTGCGTGTTCAAGTCCGTGAGTTCCCACACATTAAGGAAGCACCTACGTGCCTCAATGCGCAGGGGGACCCCCAACATCGTCCCCACTACTCGGTGGACCTCCCTCCACTATGACTGAACAACTGGACATTCGCAGATGATATGTAGGAACGTATCCAACTGACCACACCGCCTGCGACAATCCCCCGTAGGTGCCCTGCCCATCAACACCAGTCTAGGTCCGATCATGTATATTTTGTGTAGGATTTTAAGTTGGACCAGGCGCAGTCTAGCAAAGATACCCACAACTCTGGGGGAGGATACTGCCTCCTGCCAGTCCTCGTCATCTAGCTCGAAACCGTCCGCCGTCCATTTTTGCCGGAGAGGTCATGCATGCATTTTTACTCATCATCATAGAGGCCCTTTAACATTTCCTACACACCCAGGAGGCATGTTTAACCTTTCTTACACACTCTTTCAGCTTTCCTGACTTCTTCTTCTTTTAGGCCACATTTAGTCCTGCGAATTCCTGATTGCGTCCAGTGTTATTGCCTGGAGCACCGACCATACATTCCTACTATTTCTTCGTTCTACACAGGTAATATAAGTTTGGTTTATTTTCTGTTGACACAATGTCTTTGCTTTTATGTACAATGGTGTTTAAATAGGTCTTTCTATTTTCATGTCTTTCTTCCTCTCATCTTTCTTGCTTTATTTCCGTAAATTAAATGTAACCTTATGTCACTTTCAGCCCTGATGAAGTTCTCCATGTGAGAACGAAACGCGTTGGCTGAATGTAATGTTTCCATATCGTGAAAAAAATAAGCAATTGAAAATAAAGACTTTTTTTGAAAAGCGAATACCAATTCTCTGGACTTTACTACCTGGCGCACGCCCATCCCTTGCTGCATTTAGGATCTGAAACATACATATATATATACCCAACTCGGGGAAAGAGAATCCAGCTGTGCGCTAGGCGTTAAAGCACGTAGGGTTAAGGTGCTGATCGAGGAAAAGTTTTTTAAATTGTCTTTTAAAGCTCATGGAGGGTTGTGTCCTGATATATACTAGGAGGGAGTTCCAGATTTTAGTGGCATTACCTCAGAAAGAGTGGGATAGGGATTATCGTTTGTTTTTTTGGGGGGATGAGAAGCAGTGTTGGTGCTTCTTAGATTTCTTGTCTGCCTTTGTGAGTTTAGACACGAGGTAGGTTTGTTTCCTGGTGTGACGGACTTTGTGAGGGAGACAGTCAGTTTTAAAGCAGCAACACGCTTCTTTAGTCTTTGAGAGAGGGGAAGAGGGGGAGAGATGAGACTGTGTCTGTTGACCAGTGACAATCCTTGTTGCTGCTTTTAGTGTGGCTTTTAAGGAGGCTAAGTGAGATGTTGTGGTGCCAGCGAGGATGGAGTTCCCATAAACCAATCCGGACACAACCAGAGCTTGCGCTGTGGTTTTTGGATCATTCAGTGGGAGGAAGAAATTGATTTTGTGTAGGTGTTTTAGGTAGTAGATGGCAATCTTCCCTGTATTTTTTGTGTGTGACCTCAAGTTCAGATTTGGTCCAGGGTGATCCTCAGAGATTTGATGGAATCAGCCAGAGTCAGGGTGCAATTAAAAGCGTTAATGTAGCCACTCTTGTACCTGGGGGTGGGGGTCTCTCCTTTGTTGGAAAGGGGAAGTATTTCTGTCTTGGTCTTAACTTGGTTGAGTTTCAAGTCATTGTGGCAGCCGGTTTTGGACATTTCTGACAGAAGTTCTTAGCCGTTGTAAAGTCCTCTAATAAGGATATTTCCAAGTAAAGCTGGGCGTCATTCAAATAAAGGTGGTAGGGAATGTTTGCGTGTTTGTTTTAAAAAAAACATTTTCATTGTATTTTCTTTTTTAGTTTGGAGATGTTTGATTGTTTGAGTAGGACAGTGAGGAGTTCCATGTAGATATTGAATAGTGTAGGTGAGAGGACTGAGCCTTGGGGGACACCTGTGGTTATGCCTAAAGTATTTGAGGTGTAGTTGTTTTTATTTGTTAGGAGCGGTTATGTCGATATGAGGTGAACCATTTCAGAACCAAGCTGTCTGCTCTGATCCATTTTTGGAGGTATTCCAAAAGTAACTTGTGGTCTTGTAATAACCCCACCGAGACCAGGAAGACGGTCACCCAGGCCCTCGTCACCAGCCGTCTGGACTACGGCAACTCCCTCTACGCCGGAACCACCGCCAAGCTCCAGAAGAGACTCCAGCGGATCCAGAACGCCTCAGCACGTCTCATCCTGGACATCCCCCGTCGCAGCCACATCTCCGAACACCTGAGAGACCTGCACTGGCTCCCGGTCAACAAGAGAATCACCTTCCGACTCCTCACCCACGCACACAAAGCCCTACACAACCAAGGCCCGGGATACCTCAACAACCGCCTCAACTTCTACGCTCCCAAACGCCAGCTTCGATCGACCGGCCACGCCCTCGCTGCCGTCCCCCGCATCCGAAGAGCCACCACAGGAGGACGGTCCTTCTCCTACCTCGCCGCCAAGACATGGAACTCCCTCCCGACCCACCTCCGACTGACCCAGGACCACCACGCCTTCAGGAAGCAACTCAAGACCTGGCTGTTCGAGCAGTAGCGGACCCCCCTTCCCTAGCGCCCTGAGACCCTGTGGGTGAGTAGTGCGCTATCTAAATGCTGTGATTGATTGATTGATTGATTGAACTTGTATCTTGTAATAACTTGTGGTCTTGAAATAAAGAAAGAACATCACAGGTTGGCTGTGATAACTTATTAAATAGTTCATCTGATGCCAGAAGGCCTCACTCCACCATGGTGGCACAACTTATTCCAGCCTTCTAACAACAAACTGGTGGCTTTGTTTTTGGAGGCCACAGAGGGCACAGGGATTTAATATTTTTCTTTTCAAGTCTGCAGCTCAGAAACAACAGTCTAAACATTCAAAGATTTAGCAGTTTCGCTTTATTATGAGAAATCAGCACTAAGTTTACATGTGTGCAACACAAATTGACAAACAAGGTATTTGAAGGGGGTCTTCAATCAATACTAAAATGAGAAAACATATTATATTGCAGCTCTTGAACAAAACAACTGATGAACAGAAGATGAGGCATAGCTCTAGGGATATTTCATTTTTGATAAGAGGGGGCAATAACCCCAACAATTAAACACTGAAAAGAAAGAAATAGAAATAATTGCAAATACCTACACTGTGTATTTAAGGAGATGGGAGAAATGACAGCAGAGCAACAGAAATTAAAGAAACAGGGCACTGCTCGTTTGATGGCCACACTTTTACTTTTTATTTATTGAAGTAAGTGTATTTCAATCATAAAGCAAGGCTATATATAAACAGTTATTAGGATGACAATGTACTAGGGAAGAAATGGATAAGTCAGTGGTGGAGTGTTACTAAGACCTAGCAGTGCAAACAAATATCACGAGCATACATATTTACAGTGCTGGATTAAGTGTAAAAGTGAGTTTAGGATGTGGAAATGGTTTCTTATAACATGAGCTGTTGCTTAGGAGAAATCTTGCAGGAGGGGGAAAGAGATGTAGAGCACATTTTGTCGCACAGTGGTTCCAGTAAATACAAAGACCAACATCGGGATGACACACCAAGGAGGTTTGGGCATGACCAGGTGATTAAGGATGGCTAAGCATACATTAAGAGATGAGATATATTTGGTTAAGATAAAAGACAATAGATGGGGGAAGTGCCATACATAGCGCAGAAAGCCAGGCCCAGTACCTGTCCAGAGATCTGTTTTTGCCGACAGTAAAATACCTTGGTGAAGGTAATAGGAAGCAAGATTATTTTTGTAAACATTATAAAGGGTCCATGTGAAGAAGTTCATGGCCTTGTCTAAGGGGATAAAAGTACAGCAAGATGCCCACGCAACAGTCAAGTTTGCTAAGCACAAGTGAGTAGATCTGTATCTTGGTTGTGTGAAAAGAAACATATGGACTAATTTAACACTGTCTCACACCCCATCCTCATCAGACGACTGCATCAGACGGCATTCAAGGTCCTGTTCTCTGCTAAATCTGGCACTTTAATCCTCGGAAGCCCGCAAACTCATCTGTGGGGTGCCTCAAGGTTTATTGCTCAGCCACTACACTCTTCAATGCATACATGAAGCCTCTGGCCAATGTTATCAGGGCACTTGACATCAACATCCTCTTCAACACCGACCACATGCAACTCATACTTTCCTTCTCAGACAAGACCCTCAACACTAGAAACAAGCTCACCATCTGCATGACCAAAGACGGTCACTTGGTGAAAGCCAACTGACTAAGGCTCAAAACCGAAAAGACAGAAGTGTTCGTCATCAAAACCACCCCACCATGGGACTCCAACTGGTGGCTGGATGAACTCGAACCCACACCCAACATAGACTCCAGGAACTTCGGAATCATCATCGACAGCAAACTGGACATGACTGCACAAGTCAACGCCGTAACAGCATCTGGGCTCCACACCCTGACAATGCAGATGAAGACCTTCAAATACCTACCAAGCAACACTAGGAAAACCGTCAGACAAGCACCAGTCACCAGCATGTTGGACTAAGGGAACACCCACTATGCCGGGATCAGCTTACCAGAAGACTACGAACCATCCAGAACTCTGCAGCCAGACTCATCCTCAATCTCCCACACAGACCTCACATCACACCACAGGCTCCACTGGCTCTCAATACCCAAATGCACTAATTTCTAACACATCTTGAATTCTGCAAGAAGCTCAAAGCCTGGCTTTTCAATTAACCAACCTACCATAGGTAGGGCTAGGCACACACACACACACACCTGCTGCTTAGTGCTAGAATGCTCTCAGGGGGAAAGTGAGTTTTACAAATAAACATAACATTTTACGAATGATTACCAATTGAAACCTAGCTGTCATAGCTGTGCAGGTTATGAATGGTTCTTTGTTCATAGCACTGTTTGAGTGTACAATGATGTTTCTGGATTAGGGTGTGAAAACTAGGATATTTGAGGGAAAGAGGTTATGATAAGGGAGATAGATTTGGGTGTCGTCATGATAGTGAAATAGCGGTTTGCTGTAGGGGAGGGCCAGGGACTGAGTGCTACACGACAACTGTTGGTTGAGAAGAGGTGGTGCACAGCAAGGAGGACTAAGACTTAGAAAGCACAACCACAGAGATAGAATGAAAATCAATGAAGTGCCAAGTCTGTGATACCTAGATAGGATATGTAAAAAAGGATTTGTCAACATTGGATAAATCATGACGTCACACACGCATGGTGCGAAAAGTTCCCTGGGGTATCATTTCACCATACTAGCTGGGCACCAAGTATCATAAGCAATAAAATCCTACCTTCCTCACCCTCTGAAAGGAGGAGATTGCAAGCCACCTCAGAGTACAATGTCCTTATAAAGGCAATCATTCTGGGGCCCTGTATCTCTGTTTGGTCCTGGAACTCTTCAGTATCTAGCAATTTCCCAGTGCACAGGGCTATGGCACTTTATCAGGAATAGCAGTATCAGCTATGACCTAAATTCCTGGCGCATTATAAACAATACTTATAAAATAGCAGTGCCATTGTAAACATTTTGTGATTAAAGTAACAATTTCATTTGTGACATATGATGAAAATAACTTCACAGCTCCAGTTCTCCGTACATTATATATAGCAAAAGTAACAATGATCACTATTATCGTAGCCATTATGCCATGGCTTTGATGCAATATAAACTAGTAATAATAATTGAAAATAATAATTGCAACCTATTTTTTATACATGGTATGACATTTAAGAATTTCAAACTTTATTTATTGTGGTGCTTTATAAAACTCCAATCTTCCTACACTGAAGCCATTATAAATTGCTGTGTTATCATGTGAATGCCCGCTGGATTAATGCGATCAAATAAGTGTAGAAGATTACATCATTATCATATGGCATACATGGAAAACTGGAGTAGTGTCATCATTATACAGCTCATTTATATTGTTGCTATTTCATAATAAAGACGATAGATCAATGCACTGACAAAATGCCAGCAAAACAACTCTAATGGAGGAGCTAAGATATCTAAACTGTCCTTCAGATTTAGAGCAGGTGTTAATTGTACTATTACACAATAAAGAATACTATCAGGGCCTTTTCAGAGTTACTTCTGTTTTTATCAATCAATCAACACCAAAAGCTTACCAAGCTGTGCCATCTTGTTTGAGCGTTTCACTGCCTGAAATGTGTAAACTTCGCCGCCTCCAACAACAGGCCCAGCCTTCTGCGGATCTATTTAGGGATAGGAACAAAATGTATTTTTAGAAAATAGAAAAGAAAAAGGAAAAAAAAAAGATATCCAAACATCAGCACTAGGCAACTGAAAGAAAACAAGCATTGGCAAAGCCAATAGGTCTCGCCTATGACAGCTATTTGTTTTGGGAATGTATTGTAGCCATGCTGTACAGCCATGCAGATGCTTTGTAATTTGGCTAAAACAAATTTTAAAAAGTGCTATAATACAGCCAGGCCTATTGTGCCTTTTTTTCTGTTAGTAGGCTAGAGCTCGATGCATAACAGTCTTTTGATTATTTTTAGCCATGCTGCACTGCAGTGCCGCGATTGCTTCAAAAGTAAATAAATAGCAAAAAAGTCATTTTTTCCTTAATACAATCGCGGCACCCGCGATTGGAAAGGGGCGACATCTCGGTCCCCCCGAACGTATAGTAGGGTGCCCCGATCCCCCCGGGAAACCATTTTGGGCGGGAGGCAAGTCTCGGCTGGTATGCCCGAAGCGGCGTAGCCGGGGCGCGCCTTTTCCCGCCCAAGAGGGGTTGTCCTAGACACCTACACCGTTGGCCACGCCCCGTAAGCGGATTGGAGGAGGGTCCACGCCCTCCCGAGGAAGGATAAAAGGAGCAACAATCTAAGGAAGCATCCTCTTGTTCCTGTGCTTGGAAGCTGCACCTCCTCGTTGCACGTGAGCCCGAGACGGAACAAGGAGCCAATTTTGAGAATTTGTAATTTTTGTGTTTCTCTTTCAGTGCTTACGAACTTTGGATCCAGGACCTTCGGTCGACTATCCTGAAAATATGCCTGGCAAAAGGGTCGGAAAGAAGGTTGGGACCGACCAAATGCTTCGTATGCTGGTGAAGGACATGGCGAACATGAAGAAGCAGATGGCGGCAATGAATGGTACGGGCAGGCCGAAGAAAGTCATCGGACCAGCATTGCCAGGAGTAGTCCCAGCCGGGAGAGGTAAAAGGGCCAGGAATAGGGCAACAGGAGGTGAGGCCCCGGTTCCCGAGTCACCCCCGGCGAGCCCGGTCAGGCCAATAGGAGCCCCGGTTCCGATTCCGGACGCGGGACAGCCGATCCCCATGGTAGTTACACCTGTGAACGAGGGGGATATGCCTCCCGAGTTGGCCACTCAGTTAGCGGCGTGGTTAGGCAAGAACAACGAGGGTGCCACGGCTCCGGGTGACGCGGCCGAAGAGGCCAAATTGATAATGAAGCAGTTGCGGCAATCGCGAGATGCTGCGAAGGCACCTTCTCCTTTTGTTTCCCCTCAGGTTCCCGCGGAACAGCCATCTTCGGGCGTTGGAACAGCAGCGGCAGCAGGTGCAGCTACTGATTCGGGTAAGCAGCCATTGCCAATGGCGAGGGAGGGATCGTTACCCTCAAGGAGGGAAAAGGTGGTCCAACATATCCCGATGGCCACGAAGGAAATGATATGGGCTGACAAATATGTGAACATGTTTTCGTTATTGACCGATCATTATGAGATAGATCATGTGAGAAATCAGAAGGAATTGTTGCATCCGAGTGTATGGCGAGCAAAGATGGCGGGTTTCAGAGTTGAGGAGACAATCGCTAATTGGGCAAGGGCTTTTGGAATGTTCACTGCAATCATGGGAGAACGTAGGCCCGAAGTGTTACAGGAATTGGCTTGTTACCAGACACGTATAATGGAATTTTATGAAACGTACGAAGGTAATCAATGGTTGGGTTATGATAACAAATTTCGTAAGGCCAAGGAGCACGACTCATCCCTGACGTGGGATTGTTTCGACTCCATTTCCTGGCAGAAACAGGTCATGCCAAACACGACAAAGCCGTCTTCATTTGGCGGGAATGGGGTGGAGCCTTCCCGCCATTCTTCGTCGGTGCCCTTTCGAGCGGGCACCGGCAGTGATCAGCACTCAAAGAGTAGTGGGAACTCAGGTAAAAGAGGGGTCTGTTGGACCTTCAACAGAGGCAAGTGCACTAGGCCACAGGGGACATGCAAGTTCAGGCATGAGTGTGCAGGATGCGGTCAGTCTTCACACCCCGAGAGTTCGTGCAGAGCCAAAAATGGCGATACAGGGGGTAGAGGTGGCGCCAAACAGGTCTAATATCGGCCGAGGGGCGCTGCTACCTACCCCCATCGACATCATGGCAATGATCCCTTGGCTGAACGAATACCCCGATCATGTCTCCGCCGGGGTGTTGCGAGACGGTTTCTCATATGGTTTCCGCATCCCGGCGGGGGATTTTCGGGGGGAAGCACTGTGTAAAAACCAACTGTCGGTTCAACAGAATACGGTTGTAGTACAGGCAAAGATTGCAAAGGAGGTGGCCTGAGGTCGGGTTGCGGGTCCATATGCGAACCCTCCTGTTCTTAATTTTGTTTGTTCACCGTTGGGAGTAGTCCCCAAGAAGGACCCAGGTGAGTTTAGGTTAATCCATAATTTGTCCGCTCCTAAGGGTCTTTCGGTGAACGATGCGATTGACCCGGGAGTTTGTTCGGTGCGGTATGCATCCTTTGATGAGGCCGTCGCCATGTTGAATCGCCTGGGGCCCGGAGCGCTGATGGCTAAATCTGATATCGAGTCAGCGTTCCGGTTACTCCCGGTACACCCACAAGATCAGCGTCTTTTAGGTTTTGTGTTCCAAGGACGCTACTACATGGATAAATGTATGCCAATGGGTTGCTCCATCTCTTGTGCGTATTTTGAAAAGTTCAGTCGTTTTTTGCAATAGGGCGTTCACCAGAGCCACAGGCTTTACGCAGGTTATGCATTACCTTGATGATTTTCTGTTTCTTGGGGCAGCTGGGGACACAGAATGTGCACAGGCTTTGAGTGAATGTTGTGATCTCATGAGACGATTTGGCGTGCCACTGGCACCAGGCAAGACAGTGGGGCCGTCTACTTCACTCGAGTTTCTTGGAATTGAGCTCGATTCTGAAGAGGGGTGTTTCCGTTTGCCTAAGGAGAAGGTATTAAAATGTAAGGCCTCGCTCAACATATGTATTAGCGAGACGAAAGTAACCTTGCATCAGTTGCAGCAGGCTGTGGGTCAGCTTAACTTTGCACTTAGAGTGATACCGATGGCACGCCCCTTTTTCCCGCTCTATCGCACAAGCCATGGTGGGCCTTAGGGAAGGGCATCACCGCACAAGACTCTCGGCAGAGGTTCGCCAGGACATGCGCATATGGTTGGCATTTCTGGCGGATTTCAGCGGTCGTGTCGTATGGAACAAGCCAACAGTTTCCTCCGAGGAACTGGGATTGTGGACCGACTCGGCAGGGAGTGTGGGTTTTGGCGCCATCTTTGGTAATCAATGGTCGGCACAAACATGGCCGGCATGGTGGCACGATAGTGGGCTCACAGCTAACATTGGGTTTCTTGAGCTGTTCCCCATTCTAGTGGCCTTACAAACATGGCCGGAGGGGTTTCGTGATCGTACAGTGGTGTTCTGGTCCGATAATATGACCGTGGTAGAATGTGTCAATAATCAGGCAGCACGCTGCAAATTGATCTTGAGATTACTGAAAGAAATGGTCCTGCTGTGTATGAGATTAAACGTCCACTTTAGAGCAAGACATGTGCCTGGGGGACTGAACCAGGCGGCTGATGCACTCTCTCGTTCCCACATGCAGGCCTTCCGGGGCTATCTGCCCTCAGCGGACTTGGTTGCGGCACCATTTCCCGAAGTTCTCTGGTCTCTCGGTGCCCCGGATTACAAAACCTCGTGTGAGAGAGTCTAGCACCCAGGACGAGGAAGGCATATGAAGGAGCGTTTCGTTCCTATTGGGCATTTTTGGGTTCAGCTAGGAGGGAGCATTGGGGGCAGGAAGAGTATGTCCTGAAATTTCTGGTATCATTACAGCAGGCAGGCCGATCAGTGGCAACAGCCAATAGGCACCGAGCCGCCATTGCTTTCATGGCGCAGGCTCATGGCATGCAGGACCCTACGGCGTCCTTCCTCGTGAAGAAGGCGCTGCGCGGGTGGCAACGCCTTCAGGGTCGTAGAGGGGACGAGAGGCGCCCGATAGGGCTAGCAAGGTTGTCCCTGTTAATGTCCGTACTCCCTGAGACATGTTCATCTCAGTCAGAGACAGTGCTGTTCCGGGCCGCTTTTGCATTAGCATTCCATGGGGCTATGCGGGTAAGCGAACTGGTAGCGAGGAACAAGCAGGATACGGGGGGAGGTCTGTGTCGAGAACACATTCAGATCAAGAGTGATACGATGGTAATCACTATAGCCAGGTCCAAAACCGATCAGGGAGCGATCGGGGAAAGTGTGGTGGTTCAGCGCATACTAGGGTCCCCCATGTGCCCAGTGAGATGCGTGGAGGATTATTTAGCGCAGAGGGCGGCATCATGGGGGGGGGGAGCTTGCTGAGACATACCGACGCCACCCCACTAACCAGGTTTCAGTTTCAGCGGGTGTTAACAATGGCAATCGCGGCAGCGGGCTTGAACCCGAGCGATTTTGGGACCCACTCCTTCCGGATAGGGGCTGCTACAGAGGCTACAGCCAGGGGTCTGAGTGTGGAAAAAGTGAAACAGTTGGAGCGTTGGTCCTCGAATTGTTATAAAAGGTATGTGCGGCTGCACATGTTGTGAAGCTAATGTCATGCACTCACGCTTCTTGTTTTCTGTTTGGTTTACAGTTTCGCGAGCAGGCTTTGCGGGGTGGACGTGCAGTTGACCCGACACCTGGGGACCAGCGGTCAAAGATCACCGGCTGAGGGAAGAGTGGTGTGGGTCGTTGGCCACTCATACGTGAGGCGCGCCGCAGACGTATTCAAAGCAGGTGACATGATTCACATGGCTGGGGAATACGGGTACAGGGTGACCTTCCACGGAAGGGGCGGGCTCTGTATTGACCAGTTTCAGACTTTTATGGAGGGATTGTTAGGGCGGACAAGGTCACCGCCGTCTGTAATCATAGTGCATCTTGGGGGCAATGATTTGGTGACCGTTGGTCGACGAGTACTTCTCGAGTTAATTTTATCCACAGTAAGTTGGTTGGCGAGAAGGGTTCCGGGGTGCACGATTGCATGGTCACACATGATTCCGCGGAAGGTGTGGCGGGGGGCTATCTCTGTGTCGGCTTTAAATCAGTCGGTAAAGAAAGTGAATAACAAACTTGGTAGGTTGTTTCGTACAGGGAAATTGCATTGTATTCCACATGGATGTATCCGGGGGGACCATATGTATCTCGAGGATGGGATCCATTTGTCCCGGGAGGGTAATACCTTACTCATAGGAGACTTCGTAGCTTGGTTAAAGAGTTTGTGCAGCCATGACCTTTAAGTAGGAGTTTTGTGGGGGGTCCGGATAGCCGGTCAACTATCCGGCCTGTGGCGGTAAGGTCATGATCGGTGAGCAGTAATTGGAAGATCCCTAGAGGTGGGGCGTCACCCATTATGGATGGGAGCGCCCGGGAGGAGGCGGCCATTGGCCCCTCAAACGGGGAGGCGGTCCCCTCTAAGGATGGGGCCGCCGAAAGGGAAGGCGGTCATAGGCCCCTCCCTGGGGAGGAGGGGCTACGGGCCCCTCCTGGGAATTTCCCGGGGCCAGGACATCCGCGACGGCGGATGTGGTAAGCAGTGTGGGGTGGGAGGGGGGTCTACGCTACCTTCTAGACACCTCACACGAGTCCTCGTACGACCACTAAGATGGCGTCGAGTAAATAGGGGGCCCCCGCTAAGACAAGGGAAATTGGAAGTTGGCACAGAGGGACAGTCCTCTGTGCGCCCGCCCCTCACAAGTGAGGGGGGAGTTCTGGTATTAGGGATCTGACACCGGTTACGACCTTGCCGTTGGCCCGTAATGTTAGGATGTACAAATTGTATTAGAGATGTGTTAAGGTTAGCCAAGAAACATCGTAATGTGTAAATGAAATTGTACATGATGTGAAACTGTTATTTTAATGTTTTAATTTTGTTTCATATTTTAATAAATACGGCCGGGAGGGTAACTCCCTCCCGCCTTCCAAAAGCTCAAGAACCGTTTCCGTATTCCCATTCTTGGGGATTGTGTTGGGAGGGGGTGACGGGTATCCCTGCCATATTAGCTTAAGCTGGTCAAAGCTAAAGTGCGCAACATCATGTTAAAAATAAAGTTATTAAACAAAAAAAAAAAGTCAGGCGCCGCGTTTGGCCAGCAAATAAGAAAATAAAAGCAATTAAGCTTCCCGAGACGTGTCTTGCTGGATACATGAAAACGTAAGCACTGAGGGAGAGCATGTACAGCTTGCTCTGGAGGCTGTACTTAAAGCATATCGAGCAACAACATGCATAACAGCAGGTGTCCTTATGGGAGTTTACAAGAAGAAAAACAGTGGTACTAAGGAGGGACTACTAAGCCTATTGGCCAATGAAAAGCCACCATTTACAAAGGACAGGGACAGGAGCCAATAAAAAGATGGGCGGAAAGTGGGAGGACTTCTTGCCCTTATCCTGAATACAGTCTCGAAGAGACCGAGCAATCGCTGTCTAGGTGAGACATAAAAATAAAAGTAGCACCACAATCAAAGCACACTCAGGGGAAGAACAGCAATCAAGCTTTGTCCTTGCTCCAGCCGAAAGAGGAGGACATGAAGTCATTACACACTGGCAATTCAGAAGGCAGTAAATGAGAGTGAAAGTGAAGCCATTGAATGCTAAGCAAATAGAAGTCTGTAAGCCTCTTGCTGTATGTAATATCTCTCGCAAGCAAGAACACGTGCTGTTGCAAGCAAGATTTGAAAAGGAGGAGAAAATTCTAGGCTACCGTGCACCCCATGTATGTGGGGTCAAAGTACTAAAAATAAAATGGAAACAAGCATTGGCATAGCCAATAGGTCTTGCTTTTGGGACCTTATTTATTTAAGTGTTTTATAGAGCGCGAACTTGACCCGTTAAGAGTATCAGAGCGCCTTACAAGGTTTACAGAAGAGAACAAACAAAAAGGCATATATGTACAGGAGTATACTAAAAAAATAATTATAATAAATTGGAGAGGGGCATTGGTGCTGGACCCATGAGGAGTAAGGGAAACACAAGTGGATGGTACGTTAACAGTTAGAGACCGTAAAAACCCCACCGAATCTTGGTGGAGTGAATAGGTGATCTGCGGCAAGGCGGTAGTCTTAGATTAGTCAGGCACAACTGTAGTGGTTGACGGCAGAGCTTAGATGGGGAATTTACCCATGAGCAAAGTTTTTGTCTCCTTTTTGAAGCGTGCCAAAGAAGGGATTCTTCTCATGGCGGGTGGGAGAGAGTTTCAAATTCGTGGTGCGGCCCCGGAGAAAGCCGGATTGTAGGTTTTTTCTTCCGGAAAAGGGCAGGTTGGAGCAAGAGGTCTCCTGGCAGACCGAGAGTTCCTGTTTCTTTCAGATACCACTAGTTTCTGTACCAGATAAGCAGGGGAGTTTGTGTATAGAGCGTTGTGTGTGATGCATGCTAGCTTAAGCTGTGTTCTGGCCTCGAGGGGGAGCCAGTTCAAAGCTTTCAGATGTGGAGAGATATGGTCAAATTTCCTGGAGTCAGTAAGTAGTCTAGCGGCAGCGTTGAGGCAGGCTTTTAAGGGTGCCAGGGAGAGCTTGGGTAAACCGGAGAGGGTGGAACAGCCATATTCCAGCCTAGAGATGACTAGTGCTTGGACTGACATTTTTAGGTGGGGAGTCTAGATGAATGGTTTCAGCTCACTTAGGTAGCTCAGATGGAACCTGGCTGACTTGGCCTTCGAGTTGATGTGGTCCCGCATGTTCAGGTTGATGTCGAGGATTATACCCAGGGATTTGGCCGAGTCCACGATGGTCGGCAGGCAGTTTAGGGCTGTGATGGCCATGATCAACATCTGCATCTCAGGGTTGGCTTTTGTAGGGGAGATTAGGAGGAATTCAGTTTTCTTTGCGTTGAGTTTAAGTTGGTTAGAGGTGAGCCATTGGACGGTCAGCTTCAGGGCCTCATTCAGGGAGATGATCTCCTCGAGCGAAGAGATTTTAATGTATAGTTGGGTGTCGTCCGCGTACATATGATAGGAGATGTTATCGGTGCGAAGAACTTCGGTAAGCGGCTCTAGGTAAAGATTAAAGAGGGTGGGGGACAGGGTTGAGCCTTGAGGGACTCCAACCATGACTGAGGTGGGAGCTGATTGTTTGCCGTTATTTAAGAATCTCTGTGATCGGTTGTGGAGGAAGGACCTAAACCATTCTAAAACAGAGCCATCCAAACCCATCCTAAGTTTGAGGCGTTCGAGTAGATATTCATGGTTGACCATGTCGAAGGCAGAGGATAGATCTAGGAGGATAAG
This sequence comes from Lissotriton vulgaris, assembly GCF_964263255.1. Taxonomy (NCBI): domain Eukaryota; kingdom Metazoa; phylum Chordata; class Amphibia; order Caudata; family Salamandridae; genus Lissotriton; species Lissotriton vulgaris. The sequence goes on from NC_141687.1 coordinate 389,510,833, forward strand.
AAGGCAGGTTTTGCCTTGGTCTAGGGCTTGGAGGGCATCATCCACGATGTGGAGCATAGTAGTTTCAGTGCTGTGCCCCGGTCTGAATCCAGATTGAAAGTCGTCAAGTAGGTGGAAGTTGTTGATGTGTTGACTTATAGAGGGATGTTGGAGATAGGCCTGAAGTTGTCAGGGGAGGCAGGATCCAGTTATGTTTTGTTTAGAATAGGGAGGACTTGGCCGGCTTTCAGAACATCAGGAATCGATCCTTGCTGGAGAGAGGCGTTAATAATTGCAGTCCAGCTAGGGACACTGGATTGGGAGACAGCAGCGAGGCAGTTGGATGGTAGAGGGTCATTAAAGTGGTTATTCGGGTTTAAGGTGGAGAGTATTTTAGCGACAGAGTCTTTGTCATAGCATTTGAATCTGTCCTTTTAATGTTAAAAGTGAAGCGCGGGTGCCGCAATTATAGCAAAAGTAAAGAAATAGAAGTTTTGATCTACTTCTTTACTTTTGCTATGATCGCGGCACCGGCGCTTTACTTTTAATATTAAAAGTATAGCGCAGGTGCCGCAATTATAGCAAAAGTAAAGAAAAAGCAAAAAAACCCTATTTCTTTACGTTTACTATAATTGGGGCAATCGCGCTTCACTTTTAATCTTAAAAGTAAAGCGTGGGTGTCGCGATTATAACAAAAGTAAAGAAATAGAAGTTTTTTCTATTTACTTACTTTTGCTATAATCATGGCACCAGCGCTTTACTTTTAACATTAAAAGTCAAGCGTGGGTGCCGCGATTATAGCAAAAGTATAGAAATAGAAAAAAATTCCCTTCAAAGTACGAGAGGCAAACGCCACAGCCCTTTCTTTACCTTCGTGTCCCTGCATCGCGTCCGTCTAAATAATAGTTTCATCATCAGGATCGAAAGATTTCAATGTAACCGCACTAGCTATGCTTTTCTTTAACTCATCAGAATCCCGTTGACAAACATCTGCCCACTCAAATTTGACACGTTTTTTCATTAACTGCCTTAATTCTTGCACTTTATCAGAAACATGGTAAACACATTTGGAGTTATATTCCGCAAGGACAAAGAATGACCAAAGTTGGTTCTGGTCTCTTGGGGAAGGTGCATTCTCAATGACATCCACCGGACTACGCTTGGCTTTGACTCCATCACAGGTTAAAGTATGACCAAAATACTCCACTTCACTTAACCCAAATTAGTATTTTTCCAGACCAATCGTGAGGCCAGCATTAAACAGCTACTTTAAGACTTTTCCTAAAACATCATCATGTACGCTCTTGTCACACCCCCATACCAAGACATCGTCCTGAAAGACCAGCACTAGATCTGCCAAAACACTCGACATAACCCTTTGGAAAACGGCTGAAGCCAAACCGAATGGCATACAGACAAATTGAAATGCCCCTTAAGGGGTGATGAAAGAAGTAAGGTGTCTCGATTCTTCGTGCAACAACACTTGGTGGTGGCGATTGATCCAGATGTCATTCAAATCTCTCAAGTTTATGCACATCCAAATGCTTCCATTGTGTTACCTAGCAATAACGATTGGACTTAACCACTCAGATGCTTCTATGGGCTCTATCAATCTCTGTAATTCCTCCTTCAATTTACCTCTTAATATTAACAGGACATTGCTTACTTTATGCACTTTAATAATAGCATTCTTTTTAAATATTATACAATGCTTGAATTTCTTTAAACACCCTAATTTTTTTCTAAAAAGATCAGGAAATTTCTCTACCCAAATATTAGTGTTTGGAGATAACATCAGTAAAACTTGTTGTGGATGATCTGGGTCCAAAACTATGTCCGACGCACGTTGTTCCCTCCAACCCAGCAGAGATCTTCCTTTATCCATCACACAGAGTTTTGCAACAGTTTTCCTGGCTTGGAAGCACATTTCAGTTTTGACAAAACCAATTACAGGTAATTTATCACAATACCCTTTAGGTGTTACATCTGTGGCTTGAAAATCTTGTAGGTCACCTCCCATACCGTTCCAAATATTCTTGTCAAGTCAAGTCAAAGATAGCTTTATTCGATTTCATAAAAATCATATAAGCACAATATAAAAACACGCAAAATTTAAAAATTCCGTTATGGGTAAATGCAAAGCAGATTATATATAAAAAGTATAAAAAGTATAGACAGATGTTATAAAAATTTGCAAATGTAAGTAATGCGTATTAGAGCTTTCTCTATAGTGCATATAAATACATCACTCCAGATTCATTACCTCAGTACATTACCAATTCGATTACGCACAAAGTGCGGTTAACAGTGCAAAAGTTCGTTCAAACTATAGAAGATCTACATCTAATAATGAATTTTAGGAACTTAGAAACAGCACTTATAGTCATTTCATCCTGAAGCAAGAAGATCTTAAAAAGGGCCGGTCTACACTGTCTTAAGCCCCAAAGCTTTAACAGGGGAATTAAATATCTTTTTCTTCCCCACCCAAAATAGTTACAAAAAAGAATGCAATGAATTGTAGACTGCACAGAATGGTTATTGCATGGGCAGTTAATTAGGTTTTTGGACCAGTCGTTTAAGGCTGGGAAAGTGACCATCCTAAAAAATATACCCATTCTCAACCATGCCAAAAGCATTCTATCATAGCTAGCCAACTCGGGGGACAAGTAAAGCTGCAAGCCAAAATCCTGCAATAGTGAATAATGATGCAGAACAGAAGCCTTCTTCCCCTCAATAGACCAACCTTGGTCAGCCAAAAAGACAGAGCATCGTTCCTTTAGCGTTTTTTTGGATATGGTGGATAACGATACAGGCGTATTGAAAAATTCCGGATGCCCTATGTTTATTAGAAATTCCTGGACATAAGAGAGCCACTGTATGTTTTTAGGCCCCTCATGTCGCATGCAGTCTATAATAATCGCCCTATTAAAATCAGTTTCTGAAGAGGTCCAGATCTTGTGCCAAAGCATCACAGGGCTAATCCGGATTATATCAGAAATATATGCTGTGGCAAGTTATATGTGACAAGCATAGGTTGAAGTAGATCTGGGGACAGCTAGCAAGTATCTAAAAAAGCTGTTTTCCTTCAACTGGATTTCCTGGCAGTCTGAGATACCCCAGATACCAGCCCCGTAAGTGGCAGTCGACACGCATTTAGCTTTATAAATATCAAGCAAAATGGGTGGAGGCCTGCCACCCAGCTTGATGGCGAACTGTGTTAGTGCCCCAATGGCACGTGAGAAAGCTAAACTTCTAGTAGTTTTTGCTGTGGACCATGTGCCTTTTTTATTAAAAACAACCCCCAAGTAGGAAAAGGTACCAGTTTATGCTATCTTTGACTGTTCTAAAGAAGTGTTACAAGCGATCTTATTTTTTGATGTGCAGCACATAGTAAAGGTTTTCCCAATATTGATTTTCAGGCCCCTAGAACTCATATATGCTGAAAAGCTGGCTAACACCTTCTGGAGGCCTAATTGGGTTCTTGCCATGATGACCGCGTCATCTGCGTAGAGAAGAATAGGGACTGCGGTACCACCAATTTGGGGGTAATCCACAGCCAATTTTGTTAAATGGTCTGCTACACTATTGATATAAAGATTAAAAAGAAAGGGTGCAAGGATACATCCCTGACGTACACCCTTCATTATTAAATTTTTTTTAGTGCATTCTCCTTTCTTACCGTAACGCACCTTTGCCCCTGCCCCTCTATATAGTTCCATAAGAAAATTTTGAATGTTTACATCAACGCCCAGGCTTGTCAATGTGTCCCACAAGACATCGTGACTCAGACAGTCAAACGCGGAGTGAGATCAATGAATGCCATAAATAAATTTCCCTTTTTGGCCGTCTTATATTTTCCTATCAGCATTGCCAGATTAAGTCCTTGTTCAATAGTACCCAGACCGGACTTAAACCTATATTGGAATTTAGATAAAATACCTTCCTCACTGGCCCATACCTGTAGCCTGTTTAAAATGACTTGACCTGCTATTTTCATTAGGGAGTCAAGCAATGAGATAGGGCGGTAACATTTTGGATCATTTCGATCGCCCTTTTTAAATATTGGTACTACTATTGCATCCTACCAAGTGGAAGGAAACCCACTTTTGTTATAACTGTTTAACACATTTGTCAGGAGCGGGGCCCATAGATCAATATTAGCCTTGTAGAATTCAATAGGAATACCATCTGGACCTGGGGGTTTACAGTTAGAACTTTCAGTGATGGCCAATTCCACCTCTGATAAAGAAAAGACTATATCCAGTGGGAAAGAATCTTGGAAGATAGACTCTCGGGTTACAAGCTAAAAAGTACTGATACTGCCCAAACTGACCGAATCATCTTTCTTATAAAGCTCAGCAAAATGATTAACCCAGACAGTGTCCTCAATGGCGATCTCCATCACATCGCATTTCCTTTCTGCAAAAAAGGGAGCATTTACTGCTCGCCAGAAAGCAGTATTATCCCTTAATATGCATGCCTTAAGCAAGACTCCCGAAGCGGTCTCTTTCAGTTCATTTTTTCGTTTTTGCAGAGCAAATTTGTAAGTTGCTCTTGCAGACTTTATATCCAGGGGGTTTCTGGGCACGACCTTCAGGGTTTTCTTTAGATGAGAGTGCGCCTTACTACAGTCGGAGTCAAACCAGCCCTCGACCTTGATGTTATCCCGCCCCCCCACCCCCGAGTAATCGCTCTTAATTTACTGCTGATCTGTAGGGTAATTTTTTTGGAAAGCTGCAGTAACCTCGTATGGATTAAGGTTTTCCCCAAGACAGATCATGAAGTCGGAGAAATGGTCTGCTACCAAGCTTTGAAGAAAACCTATTGGGTCAACCTTGCTCCATTTTATTGAATAGCCGTTAGTTCTGTTCAAGGAAATCCAATGGCTATATAGGTTTTCTACTACATTTGGTGCTTGACCACAGCTCAGACCCCTACTAAAAGATGAACTGATAGGAAAGTGATCGCTGAGGGCAATGTCCTCTGTTTTAAACGATATGACATTGCAGTGATAACTTGTAGTGACCAGGGTATAGTCAATCACAGACTTTGTTCCCCTCCCATTAAAGGTTGGTTGAAACTTGACCTGGGGGATGCAAAGCTCGTTAACAAAACCTAGGTTTTGCTCGAATAATAAATTATTCAGTAAATTCCCCATCGTAGAATGCTCAAAATGAGAACAGGGATCTCCCTTAAGGTGGACCATACCACATATGTCTAAGTTACCGTGAGGACAGAGATGGCAATTGAAGTTTCCTGTCACAATAGCACACCTTCCCTCTTGCTCTAGACCCGTTTCCCCACATAGATCTTCTTTTAGTTCGTCTAGAACCCTTTTTCGATCATCCCCAGGAATGTTGTTATACAAGTTAATCAATGTAATATGCTGGTTACCTCCCACCTTAAGTGTAGGTGCCTGATAATACTATTTTTTTTCCTTGCTAGGGAACCATTTGGCTGCTAGGTTAGCAGTATTAGATATAAAGGAACATAGCCCACCTGAACACCTACCCCTACTGGACTGCTGCGCTGGGGAAAAAAAGGTACGATAACCATTTAGATGTATCTCAGACTGTTCCCAGCATTCCTGAAGGCAAATTACATCAAATTTATCTATGAATGCTAGGAAGTTAGGGTCATTTACTTTACTAGACAAGCCCGCTATATTCCAAGATGACAGAGTCAGCCTATCCGTGTGCTCAGCTAGTGGAGGATCTACTGCTACTGATAAAAAACATCCATCATAGCTGTAGTTTCTATAGTATCTCCTACTGTGGCTCCAACATCATGTTCCAGTGCACCTGGGTGATTGAGACTGATCAAAATGTTTCCATCGGTATCTCTAGTGAGGATGGTCACTAAGTCAACAGTGCTATCTAACCCTGTTGCTATTGGGCCAGGAGAGGTAGAGGCTACAGGTTTATCTTTATCCATTTGAGCAATTAGAGCATTTGAGCAGACGTGAGTAGACCCACTAGCTCTTCTATTAGACTTAGTAGTATGCACTCTTTTACTTTTTGGAAAACTATTAGTTGGTGACTGTCAATCGACCATATCCAGGTAGCTGAACGTATTTGTAGTCGGAAATCCACCACAATTTTCCCCATAAACAGAGTCCCTGATGGACTGCCTCCCCCCCCCCACACCCCACGGTCTCCCCTCCACTCTCGCTGCCCTACTCTATACCAATTCCTATCATAATTACAGTCATGATTAGTGCGACTCCTCTGGGGATAAAAGAAGGAGAGTCATTTGGTTTCAATTCCCTCAAACCTATCTTGCGTATTCCATGAGCATATGTGGTCGGCCGCAAGAGGATCCTCAAAATTAATCAGGACACAATCGCCCTGAATGGTTTTCCTCTTGTGTCCCACCCACGGCACCCTCCGCACCATCAAGATCTTACTCAATCAGTAGGGAGGTAATGGCCGATTAAAATTGAGCCAATGTTGGACCTTATTTTTTAGGGACCAGCTAGCTTCCTCTGCGGCATTGGCCAGTTCCGGAACCCCGGTCATCACCACCACATAGGGGCTAACCTCAGGGGGCAAATTCACAACTCGTCTCCTGTCTAATGCACCCTTGTTCCTAATCTCTTTAGGTTGAGAGAATGCGCCATAGGAGAAATAGTCCCCTCTAACAAGGGGGTGGCACAAACTTTAGATTTATCTACTACAATCTTCTCTGGGGCAGGTGCAGTCTTTGGTTTAGTGCTAACCACTGAGGCTAGCAAATTTGTAACTACTGGGCCTGCAGGTTTAATATTACTTGGTTTATTACCCCCTACTTTTGGTGCCACCTTGCGTTTTGTGTTTTTAGACAGAGCACACAAATCGGTTATCTGTTTTTCAAAGTGAGATAGTCTTGTCTCAATCGGGGAGAAGTAATTTTTAAAGAGCTCCCCTATTTTTAATAGGAGTATACTATCAGACTCATCACCATTAACACTTTTCTCAACCAGGCCTCTGCGTTTACAGAACTGATGCCCTCCATTGGGGCAGCAGTGCGTAATTGGTCATGTTTCACTTGTGACGTTTGGGCAAAATCCCCCTTATTCTTATTGGGTGGATTGCCCTTACCCCTTGGTTTTTTTAACTTAGGGATTTTAGGGATAGCCCCTCCCTCCTTCGCCTTGACTGACTGGGGTTTATGTCATCTTGTGTGGTATCAACAACTAAGTCCGGGGTTTTTTCAAGTTCCAAGCTAATTTGGGAAACAGGTAATAAGTGAGACGCTGACAAATCCACCGTATTGGGCAAGCTTTATCGTTCAGCATGAGTATCTGTTTGACCCACTTCCCTAAGCTGTTCAAGGGTTTTAGCTGAGGCGAAATGACCCAAAGAGTATCTTTTCGCCAGAGCTAGATCTTGGGTCACCCTAGGCTCCATTAAGGAAATCCCTTGGTCAATAAATGTATTTGCCCTTATAATGAAGTTGTCAAGTGTGCCCGTTAGAGAAGCACCCCCTGCAGCCGTTTTGCTTCTACTCCCGCGTGTACTCCTAATGAACAGCAAGGTCCACTATCACTAAAACAGAATTTAAAATACAATAGAATTAGGAATACACATATGAGCAGTTCACTCGGGCTGAGATTTTAGAGTGGGGGCCCAGCCCAGCCTCACACGGTCTCTAAACAAGCTTAAAACGGGCCCGCCCTTGGCCGGTGCTCCGTCCCGCGCACGTCCCGCGGTCCGCAGGGAGGGGCATGGTTGGGTGTTGGGGGCGGGAAGAGACACCAGCTGCGCTGAGTTGGTGAAGCGCGATGAACACTAGGTCTCGCAGTCCCAGCCCTGCAGGTCGTGTAGGTTGGCCCCAAATCGGCGAGCTTGAAAATCAATGATATTCCAGGGGTACAGGCGAGAGAAATCCCAAGTACACAGTCACAAGACGGCTTGCGAGCGGCTCCCGCGAAGCGTGGGGCGCGAGCCGTAAGTAGCTGCAGGGGCGCTGGGGGCGGGAAGACACACCAGCTGCGCTGAGTTGGTGAAGCGCGATGAACGCTGAGTCTCGCAGTCCCAGCCCTGCAGGTCGTGTAGGTTGGCCCCAAATCGGCGAGCTTGAAAGTCAATGATAATCCAGGGGTACAGGCGAGAGAAATCCCAAGTACACAGTCACAAGACGGCAATATTGGTGAAAGGGGAACAAGAATATGCCCAGACAAGTACTTCCTTACGCTTTATCCTAATTGCACACTTAGTTGGTAATTTTTCCCTTAGTTGCAATTAAAAATATTGGGGCCGATTAGGATGGCGGTGAATCCTCATCCTCCGGGCCGGCGGAAGCGGATTCACCACTTTGGTTTGTGAAAACACCACCTGCCACATTACGATGGCGGTGGGATCAGCGGCGGACGGCAAGTCCGTCCGCCGCTGATCTGCGGTGGTTGTACGCACATATGGTGGCGGTGTCTGCAAGACACCGCAAGCCATATCACGATGCAGGCGGAAACATGCTTTTCCACAGCGGCTTTTCCGCCGTGGAAAAGCATGTGGTCTTTTGGTTTTGGGGGCCCGTTGCGAGGCCCCATGGTGTTGGGGGGTGGAGAGTGCGCATGGAGGGGTACCTATGGTACCCCCCTGCTTTGGCATGCACAAGGTGGCAGGTACCACGCGGTGCCTGCCAAGTTGTGCATGCCAAAGGTAAACATGCATATTTTACATTGCGGCGGGTGCTGCTTAAAGCAGCACCCGCCACTATGTAAAATATACGAGATGTGACCGCGAGGGTGGCGGTCACATCCTACTTGCAACGGAGGCACCGCCGCTGCCCCTGTGGTCGGTCCCTCCACCTCGGAGGTGGCGGACGGACGCAGGTCCGTCCGCCATCCTAATCGGCACCATTGTTAGCTTCGATCATTAATAGTTCCATTACTTCCTCCTCACTTCTGCATGAAACATCATCCTTCTCAGATGACTCTACAGCTTTTACTAAATTTACAGATTTTTTGTAAGTGGTAGGCTCGATGCATTTGCACACCCTCGCAGAATGTCTTAATTTTCAGCAATTATAGCATCTACTTTTTGCTGCAGGACAATGACTAGGCTCAGCAGTATGTCTCACGCTAACACACCTGAAACACAACTTAAATTTGGGTTTCACCATCTCTTGTTTCTTTTTGGTTACCTTTGACTCATCACCTTTTTTAACTCCTTTCTTGATATTATGAATCGCTTCCCCTCGGTTGTCCTTTTTTAAACTCATACTACCCAATTCCTTCACATACCTAGAGGTATTTTCCATTCTCCTAGCAACTTCTATGGTTCTTTCTAAGGTAGGATCTTTCATACCAAACCATTTTTCTTGAATCTTAATGTTAAACAATCTATTGATCAATTGATCCATAATTATCTCATCCCTCGCGTCCTTAAATTTGCATGTGACCGCTAACCTTGTTAAATTTCCCACATACTATTCAATGGACTCTCCCTGTGACTGGGCAAGTGAAAAAAATGTGTGTTTTTAAACAACCACACTCACTTTCTTCCCAAAATTCTCTTCTAGAGCATTTAATGCAATTTCATATACATCTATATTGCTATCACCACCCTCTCCTTCCAAATTTACTTCAATATTGTTACCCTGAATCATAGGTAAAGTTTTTAGAACATTCTTTCATTCCAACCCCAAATAATATTTAAGAATGGCTAATTCTCTTCTCACTACATATACATCACCCTCTATGGCTTCAAGGTATGTTTCAAAAGTTTCCTTCCAGTCTTCCCAGCCCATGCACGGTTGACCAGGACTCTGTAAAAATAATAGTGGCAGAGGAATTGCTTGTGTCGTCATAACAGCCCCTTATATATGCACTTGAGCTTTAAAATTAAAGTAAATTGCAACACAGTCAAAGGTGTGCGTATCACTGATCAAAGGAAACAATAAAGTGCATGCTATCTCTTGCTCTGGATTCAAAACGCACATAAATAATTCCACAATTTATGTATCCAATGACACGTGTATAAAGATGGGCTGCAGTCGATGATGTGGTTTAAATGTAGTTTATTTAATTCATAAACTATAGACCCACAGGAACAGCAAGGCAAACATCCCAACTCTTCCAAATCCAACCGTTTTCTCCACAGAAAGCAAACCTCAATCATTCTAAGTTACATCATGTGATTCTAAATATGACACAACCATATTCTACAAATGAGCTAACAATATACAGATAAGCATAGACATAAAAAAAAGAAATGTGACCGACTACCACATGTATCTTTTTACAAAAAAACAATAAAAATAAAATAAATCAGACATCCAAAATATAATCATCAAATTTCTTATGGATTCTAGAAATCCTTTTGTGGGAAGAAGAATTAACCTGAGAAGAAGACTCAGTTGACTCCTGCATGTTAGAAGCAGGAACAAAAGACGTTCCTGGACAATCAGGAGAATCAACATTTTCAGAAGGAACAACATTTTCAGAACTAACATCATGAGCAGATCCATCAGTAAACACATCAGCAGCACGAAGCTCCTTTCCTTGCACAAGATCATTCCACATGCAACCACCATCCTCATCTTCAGCAAAGAAACGTTCTTGCCCAGGTTTAAGAAGAATAACTGAACCCTTACTCCACCAACCCTTCTCAGCTAGAAAAACAGCAGAATCAGTTACTTTTTCAACCTGAAAAGGATTGGAAAACTTAGAAGAACCCTTGCTAGACAAAGCGGGTTTCAAAACACGAACCCAATCACCAACCTTGATGATCTTATCTTTGGACTTAAGGGAGGCATCATGATAAATTTTGCCAGCAATCCAAGAATCATAAATGTTCTGTTTGACTTCATCAATAACACCTTGCATGTTGACATCACGCCTAACACTCTTAACAAAGTTAGGTCTTAAAACAGACTTAGCATGTCTACCTCTCATAAGCAAATAAGGGGAAAAACCAGTAGAAGAATTTGGAGTAACGTGGTAACTCCACAGTTTCTCTTTCAAAAATTGTAAAACATCCAATTTACTCTCTAATGCAGCCTGAATCCCCTCCTTAATAAACCTATTGGCCCTCTCAACTTGACCATTGGCCCTGGGACAATATAAAGGAGTGGTCTCAGACTCTACGCCAAATTTTCCCAAAAAACATTTAATTTTCCTGGAAACAAATTGCACCCCATTATCGGATAAAATGAGATTGGGGGCACCTTCCAAACTGAAAACAAAATCCAAAAAGTCAATGACAGCATCGGTATTGGGATGTTCCACAAAAGTGTAATAAATCCACTTTGAAAAATTATCTATCTCCACAATAGAAAATCTCTTTTCCCTACCTAAACATTCAAAGGGACCAGAAAAGTCAATAGAAATTTTATCCCAAGGACCAACAGCACCTTCTCTAAAGAAACGTTCTTGCCCAGGTTTAAGAAGAATAACTGAACCCTTACTCCACCAACCCTTCTCAGCTAGAAAAACAGCAGAATCAGTTACTTTTTCAACCTGAAAAGGATTGGAAAACTTAGAAGAACCCTTGCTAGACAAAGCGGGTTTCAAAACACGAACCCAATCACCAACCTTGATGATCTTATCTTTGGACTTAAGGGAGGCATCATGATAAATTTTGCCAGCAATCCGAGACTCATAAATGTTCTGTTTGACTTCATCAATACCACCTTGCATGTTGACATCACGCCTAACACTCATCTCTTTTATTTATTCAGAGTCAGAGTCTAGGCATGGCTAATGCGCAAATTTGTAATCAACCCACAGTTTTTCTACAAATTCCAGGTAAGCCTAAGTTGGAATGGAAAAAGTGGTTTGAAAGTTTTGAAAATTATATTGTAGCTATTGACGGATCCAAATTTTCCCCTGAAAGATTAAAGGCTATCTTATTCAGTTTTTTGGGTTCTGCTGCCATTGAAATTTTCAAAAACGTAATTCCTATTGCACCACCTAGTGGTGGTGGTGAAGGATGGAATGTCTATAAGGAAGCTGTAGCCAGACTTGAGAAACAATTTCAAGATGAGCCTAATGTTCTTATTGAAAGACATGCATTTCATAAAAGGAAGCAGTTTCCTGATGAGACCATTGAAGAATATGTTGTGGGCTTAAGAGTCTTAGCTGCTAATTGTGACTATGGAGCAACTGTTGATTATTGTATTAGGGATCAATTAATTTTTGAATGTGAATCAAAAAAAGTTCAGGAAAGACTTTTAGCCTGTCGTAATCAGACATTGAGTGAGGCTGTTGATTTGGCGAAAGGGATTGAGAGATCCATTTTATCTTCAAGAGTCATTTCTGCTGAGAGTTCTAAATCTTTCAACTCATCTGCGGTTTCACCTGTTTGTGCAGTACAATTTCACAACAAAGGAAGATCTAATTTCAAACAAGTTTCTAATAATAAATTGTCCTGTTACAGATGTGGTTCCAAAGCTCATTTAGCCAATAGTGTCAACTGTCCCGCTATTAAGAGAAAATGTGTTAATTGTGGTAAAGTTGGCCATTTTCCTTCTGTTTGCCATGCACCTAAAAAAGCTTCTAATTCTTCGAATTCTGGTGTTAATAATGTTGATGTTGTTGAAGAAGATTTAGAGAATATGTTATTGGCTATCTACGACAATATTTTTGAGTATTCTGTGAACAACATCAATCTACCTTTTAAAGCACCTTTGGGCATTGTGTTAGTTGGTGATATTTCTTTTCAAGCCATGGCTGATTCGGGCTCACCGATTACCATTTTGTCTGATGTGTTTTTCAAGGAAATTTGGAAAAATGTAAATCTCCGTAAATCTGACATTAATCCTAAAGCTTTTGGTAACTTTGATATTACCATGCTAGGTTACTTTGAAGATTCATTAGACTTTGAATCCAGGAAAATTTTTACCAAGATTTACGTTGCCATTGATGGAAAGAATATAGTTGGGTGGTTTGATTTAGGTAGGCTGGGTGTAATTTTATGTCCTGGTTCTGAACGCCCTCTGCAACTTAGAGATTTTGATGTTAACAATGTTTACATGGACAAATATAGTCTAGAAATGATTCTCAAAAGACATTCAAATGTTTTCAAAAATGTTGTTGGTCAAGTGAAAGGCTATATGCATAAAATTAAGTTAAAGAAAAATGCAACTCCTATACAACATAAAGTACGTATGGTTCCACTTAGCATGCGTGAGAAATTGAAAGTCCATCTTGATACTTTATGTTCAGAAGGTATCATTGAGTCAACTGATAGTTCTGAATGGGTGTCGGCTATTGTTTTGGCACTCAAAAAGAATCAAGATTTGAGGCTATGTGTGGATTTGAGGTCGCTTAATAAGAATATTGTTGTTGATACACACCCTTTACCCCGCATTCAGGATATGTTGTCAGCTGTAAATGGTGCCAACATTTTTTCTATTATAGACCTCAAATCTGCCTATCATCAGGTGCTTCTCGACGAATCTTCTAAGGATCTTACCACTTTTATTACGCCTTTTGGATTGTATAGATTCTTACGGATGCCATTTAGTTTGGCATCAGCGGCCAGCGTGTTTCAGAAACTTATTGAGAATTTGTTTCATGGTATTTCTGGTGTTCAGTCATTCCAGGATGATATTTTAATTTTTGCTGAAACATGTGATCAGCACAATGTTATTCTCAATAAGGTTCTTGGCATTCTTGGTTCTAAAGGCATGACTGTCAGCAAGGAGAAGTGCACATTTTTAGTTGAAGAGCTAAATTATTTAGGACACAGGATCACGGCTGATGGCATCTTTCCTAAAGAAGATTTAGTCAATACTCTGGATAAAATTAGTACACCCAAAGACAAAGATTCTTTGTGTTCTTTCTTAGGTTTGGGAGAGTACTATTCGAGATTCGTGAAAGGTTATGCGCTAGTTGTGGATACCCTCAGACAGTTACTTAGAAAGGATGTTCAATTTATTTGGAGCAAGATTCATGATGAAGCTTTTGTCAGTGTCAAAAAACTTATTTCCAAAGCACCTGGTCTTAAGACTTTTGATCCACAGGGTAAATCCTTTGTTACTGTGGACGCGAGTACAATTGGCATTGGTGCTGTTTTTACTCAAATTGTGGATGGTAGAGAAACAGTTATTTCGTTCATTTCCAGGGCAATTCGTGGTGCTGAGAAGCACTATAGTACCATTGAGAAGGAGGCCTTAGCCTATGTTTGGGCTGTTCAAAAGTTTTTTGTGGGGTAGGCCTTTTGTTCTTGTTACTGATCATAAATCACTTGTTTTCATGATGGATGGTGTCAGGAGTGGTAGAGCGTCATCTAGACTTGTTAGGTTCATTGCTAGATTACAAGAATACAACTTTGAGACACAACATATCCCTGGTGGTAAAAATGTTACTGCTGATTGTTTGTCTAGGCTTCCTCCCTTTGAAGAAGATAATAATGAGATTTTAGATGAGCATGAATGTGTTGTAGCTCTGGTCGATGCTGTGAGTTCTTTTGAGTTGAGCATTTCTGAGAAAGATTGGATTGAAGCTATGGACAAGGATTTGGTGCTTAATAAAGTCAAGGAATTTGTTGGTGAAGGTTGGCCTCCCATTAGGAACTTGGAAGATGGTTTGAGGAGTTTTGCCCAGATTGCTGATGAACTCAGTATTGAGGGGAATATTTTGTTGCGTCAAGATTTGTTTATTCCTCCTGAAGGTTTAAGAAACAAACTCATCAAGCTTGCTCATGCTGGTCACCCAGGTATTTCTGGCACCAAAAGGATTCTCAAGAACTATTATTGGTGGCCTGGCATGGATGCAGGTATTGAGAAAGTAATTGATAATTGTTCTGTTTGTGTTAGGGCTGATAAGCATTGGAAGGTTTCGAATCAACCTTTGTCTCTTAGAGAAGGTGCTGTTGGTCCTTGGGATAACATTTCTATTGACTTTTCTGGTCCCTTTGAACGTTTAGGTAGGGAAAAGAGATTTCCTATTGTGGTGATAGATAATTTTTCAAAGTGGATTTATTACACTTTGTGGAACATCCCAATACCAATGCTGTCATTGACTTTTTGGATTTTGTTTTCAGTTTGAAAGGTGCCCTCAATCTCATTTTATCCGATAATGGGGTGCAATTTGTTTCCAGGAAAATGAAATGTTTTTTGGGAAAATTTGGCGTAGAGTCTGAGACCACTCCTTTATATTGTCCAAGGGCCAATGGTCAAGTTGAGAGGGCCAATAGGTTTATTAAGGAGGGGATTCAGGCTGCATTAGAGAGTAAATTGGATGTTTTACAATTTTTGAAAGAGATTTAGAACTCTCAGCAGAAATGACTCCTGAAGATAAAATGGATCTCTCAATCCCTTTGGCCAAATCAACAGCCTCACTCAATGTCTGATTACGACAGGCTAAAAGTCTTTCCTGAACTTTTTTTGATTCACATTCAAAAATTAATTGATCCCTAATACAATAATCAACAGTTGCTCCATAGTCACAATTAGCAGCTAAGACTCTTAAGGCCGCAACATATTCTTCAATGGTCTCATCGGGAAACTGCTTCCTTTTATGAAATGCATGTCTTTCAATAAGAACATTAGGCTCATCTTGAAATTGTTTCTCAAGTCTGGCTACAGCTTCCTTATAGACATTCCATCCTTCACCACCACCACTAGGTGGTGCAATAGGAATTAAGTTTTTGAAAATTTCAATGGCAGCAGAACCCAAAAAACTGAATAAGATAGCCTTTAATCTTTCAGGGGAAAATTTGGATCCGTCAATAGCTACAATATAATTTTCAAAACTTTCAAACCACTTTTTCCATTCCAACTTAGGCTTACCTGGAATTTGTAGAAAAACTGTAGGTTGATTACAAATTTGCCCATTAGCCATGCCTAGACTCTGACATGGAATAAATAAAAGAGAGGAGTGTTAGGCGTGATGTCAGCATGCAAGGTGTTATTGATGAAGTCAAACAGAACATTTATGAGTCTCGGATTGCTGGCAAAATTTATCATGATGCCTCCCTTAAGTCCAAAGATAAGATCATCAAGGTTGGTGATTGGGTTCGTGTTTTGAAACCCGCTTTGTCTAGCAAGGGTTCTTCTAAGTTTTCCAATCCTTTTCAGGTTGAAAAAGTAACTGATTCTGCTGTTTTTCTAGCTGAGAAGGGTTGGTGGAGTAAGGGTTCAGTTATTCTTCTTAAACCTGGGCAACAACGTTTCTTTGCTGAAGATGAGGATAGTGGTTGCATGTGGAATGATCTTGTGCAAGGAAAGGAGCTTCGTGCTGCTGATGTGTTTACTGATGGGCTGCAGTCGAAGATGTGGTTTAAATGTAGTTTATTTAATTCATAAACTATAGACCCACAGGAACAGTAAGGCAAACATCCCAACTCTTCCAAATCCAACCGTTTTCTCCACAGAAAGCAAACCTCAATCATTCCAAGTTACATCATGTGATTCTAAATATGACACAACCATATTCTACAAATGAGCTAACAATATACAGATAAGCATAGACATAAAAGAAAGAAATGTGACCTACTACCACAACGTGGCTTCAAAATAATGGTGTGCGTGTCACTAATGAAAGACAACTGTGTGCAGAATGTTCCCCTCGAAATAATGGTGTGTGTGTCACCGATGTACAATAGTTGACACACAAAAGTGATGAAACTGACTCACCGATCACACTTGCACAAAGTCGTAGGATGTGCAGAAAAGTATGGAACATGCACAGCAAAAGGAATAAAAAAAATATAAAATGCTCATAAGGGTGTGCGTATCACCAATCCAAAGATACGCTGCCTCTTGACAGTCTCCTCACGCAGACAAAATTTTAACTGCAACACCGGTAAAGGTGAGCATATCACCAACCCAAGGATAAGCTGCCATGGTCTCCTCTCATAGGAAAACTAAATCGCAGTGGCTAGTTGCACATTGCAGGAAATTACATCCAATATGGCGGCACACTCACATTGGGCGTCAACACGCTCTCGCCGGACTTCGAGATGGTGGCACGTCGACACGCTGACGTAGGAGGTTGCGTCATTGTAGTATGTATTGCATTTATTATACTTGTTCGCTTTAAGGAATGTTATATGCGAGTTCTCATTGTGTGTTCTTAGAATGCCATGTTTGCTATGTCACGACCATTGCGAGCCTGTTACTCATCTTTGCTGGTCGTGGGTTGATTTACTCTTGACATTAAATCTCCTATGGTAAATCCTCAACTCGGATTTCATCTCTTATTTCCACAACTAGCATACTACATTTATTGGCGACGATTTGAAGCTTGTTAAGATCAAACCCACCGACGTGAGCAGATCGACTTTTGAACTTTAAAGCCACCGCGTCTTAACCGTTCCAGGCAATTTGGATTTTGACTTTGAAACTTCGTCCTTATTTAACGGGACTACTACAAAAACTGTAAGTTATTTCGTCTTTCTCAAATTACCTGAAAGAGATCTTCTTAACGTTGGCCCTGCAACACCGTTTATTCAATCGCGAGAGGCGTTCTGGTCTCGCGAACCAAGCCGACTTGTTGTTTGTTCACGCGACGCTTGCACACGCGCAGCACGTCGATTATTAAGACGTCATTACTGAATGCGCTCCATAGCAACCTGCATTGTTTACGCTTCCAGCGCGTAGCGTCACCAGAATAAGCACGTCGACTGCCATTTGCTCATTGACGGTGAATTCCTTGTCAGATCTACGCGACTATTGAAATTATAGTCGTTTTTTCTCTAGACAAGAAGATTGTGTGGGCAGACAATACATATTGAGACTGACAAGTAAGAATTTTCGAAAATTGTTGTTTAATTTTATTTTCTTATGGCAACTTCAGGAAATAACAACAATGGGATTGTGGCACCTCCTTCATTTTTAATTGCTCCTGGCAAGCCTCCAACACCATGGCACAAATGGTTACGAGTATTTACAAACTATTTGGAAGCCATAGATGCTTTGGATTATCCTGCATCTAGGAAAAGAGCTATTCTCTTCAACCATTTAGGAGACGCTGGTCAACAATTATTTGACAATTTAGCAGTTGTTCAAGCTCCAACTGATGATGACACTTGGAATGTTTATACTGAGGCATTAACGCGTCTGGGCAAACAGTTTAAAGATGATCCATCAGTCATGGTTGAGAGACATATGTTTTTCAAAAGGAAACAGTTACAAGAAGAGTCTATAGAAGACTATGTGGCAACCCTACGTGTTCTTGCATCAAAATGCGAGTTTTGTACCTATTTAGAAACTGCTCTGCGTGATCAGTTAGTCTTTAATTGTTTCAACAAAAAGATCCAGGAGCGGATTTTGACTTGTAAAAATCCAACATTGGATGAAGTTATTGTAATTGCGAAAAGTATTGAGTGTTCCGTTGTTTCCTCAAAAATTTTAGCTGAGCATGCCTCTTCTTCAAATGTTTGTAATGTTTCACAGGCATCTAGTGATAATTGTAATGTTAATGTTGTTTCTAACCGCAATACTGGCAAAAAAGTTTATGAACCAAAATCTAATGTATTTTGTTACAGGTGCGGTTCAAAATTTCATGTGGGAAACAACCCTAAGTGTCCAGCACAAGGTAAAAGGTGTTCAAATTGTAAACGTATAGGTCATTTTGCTGCGTCATGTCGTTTACCTAGAGAGAAGACTAAAGTTAATATGGTTTATTCTGAAGAAGAAATTTGCGATGCGTTAAATGTTTCTTCCATATCCTTCATTCAGATTAATGCTCTATGTGACTTCAGTATTAAGGGTCCTATTTGTAAGATTTCAATTGGTATACAAACAATACAAGTTATGGCCGATTCAGGATCTCCCATTACCATTTTAGATGAAAGTACCTTTCAGTGTTCTTGGAATAACAAAGAATTACTTGCTACTGATGTTAATCCCAAAGCTTTTGGGGGTTTTGATATAACCATGCGTGGTTATTTTCCTGATAACATAGCTTTTAAAGGGCGAGTAATTTATACCAAAATTTATGTTGCATTGAATGGCAGGGATATTTTGGGTTGGCAAGATCAAGCCAGGCTTGGTATTATTTTAAAGCCTGGTCATCCCGAACCTGTTGCCTTGGGTGATCTACCTATTCTATCCGTCTTTGATTATTGTAATGATCCTATTCTCTGCAATGTTTTAGAAAAATACAAAGTTGTATTTGAAGACAGAATTGGTTTGGTAAAACATTTTGAGCATAATATTAAATTAAAAGACAACGCTTGTCCTGTTGTCCAAAAGGTACGTCCAGTTCCTCTATCTGTTAGAGAAGATTTGAGGAAGCACATTGAATCTCTTATTGCTCAAGACATTATTTGTCCAATTGAATCTTCAGAATGGGTTTCTGCTGCCGTCGTAGCACGAAAACCTTCTGGGGAAATTCGTTTATGTGCAGACCTTCGGGTGCTCAATCGCAACATTGTTATTGATGTGCATCCTTTGCCAAAAATCCATGATATGCTGGCCAATATCGGTAGTAGCAAATATTTTTCCACTACTGATTTGCGCTCAGCGTACCACCAAATTCCATTATCCAAAGAATCTCAGCCCCTTACAACATTTGTTACTCCTTTTGGTGTGTATATGTATAAAAGGCTACCATTCGGGCTTGCTTCGGCAGCCAGTATATTTCAAAGATTAATGGATAGCATTTTTAATAATTGTCCGGGAATTCAAGCATTCCAAGATGACATTTTGGTACATTCTGAATCTCTGGATCAACATTACATATTAATGGAATATGTTTTAAAGTCATTACAAAGTCATGGTCTTACCATCAACAAGAAGAAGTGCAAATTCTTAGCAAATGAAGTTGATTATTTGGGCCACAACCTCTCAAAAGATGGAATTAAACCCAAATCTTCTCTGTTGGAAGCTATTAAAAATGCGCCCTCTCCTTTAGATAAAGACTCGTTGAGAGCATTCTTGGGATTAAGTGAGTATTACGCTCGTTTTGTCAGGAGCTACGCACTAGTAGTCCAACCGCTTAGAGATCTGTTAAAAAAACATGCCAAATATGTATGGTCTACAGAATCTCAAGCTGCCTTTGACTCCATCAAAAATATGATTCTCTCTGCTCCTGCCATCAAGCCTTTTTCCCATGGTGTTCAGAGCATCATTACTGTGGATGCTAGTTCCCGTGGTCTAGGTGCAGTCCTTAGTCAAATGATTAATGGTGAAGAATGCACCATTGCTTTTGCTTCTCGTTCTTTGACTTCGGCTGAATTCAATTACAGTACTATAGAACGAGAAGCTTTAGCATGTTCATGGTCAGTGGAAAAATTTAGAATGTATATTTGGGGAACTAGGTTTCTTTTGTACACAGACCATAAACCTTTAATTTATATGCTTGGTGAAAGTTCCTCCAACAGAGCTTCTTCTCGTTTAGTTAGATTATTGGCACGACTCCAAGAATTCAATTTTGAGATAAAATATTTACCTGGTGGTAAAAACATCCGTGCGGATTGTTTATCACGCATTCCTTTGACCACATGTAAGTCAGTTAATTCTGATCTAGAGTGTGTTTTTGCAGTTGATGATGCTCTTCTAGGAAGTAAGATCACTAAACAAGATTGGTTAAATGGCATGGATAATGATTCTTGCCTACTGAATGTTAAGAGATTTTTGATTAAAGGTTGGCCCAGGGATAGAAGTAGGTCAATGGAGGAGAAACATTTTGCACAAGTTGCATCTGAGTTGTCTGTATCAGGTGACATTTTGTTTAGGCAAGACAAATTTGTCCCACCTGTTAGCATCAGACAATCCATTATTTCTGTGGCACATGAAACTCATCCCGGTATTACTGGTACTACAAATAAAATCAAAACCACTTATTGGTGGCCTGGTATTGATAATCAGGTAAAATCATTTGTCAACCAATGTCCACAATGTTTATGCTCAGATAAACATTGGAAGTTGTCCAATTCACCACTTGTGCCAGTAGAATGGCCTGAGGCTCCTTGGCAAAAAATTGCCATAGATTTTTCTGGCCCATTTTCTATTTTTAATGATAACCTTAAATTCTTGATTGTGGCCATTGATTACTTTTCTAAATGGATATATTTTTCTTTTGTTAAGAATCCTAATTCTGGTGCTGTGATTTCAATTTTAAAGCGTTTATTTGTCATCGATGGCACTCCACATGAAATTGTTTCCGATAACGGTTCACACTTTGTTTCACAGGAGGTGAATATGTTTTTAGATAATTTAGATGTCAAGCATATTTTAGTTCCTCTTTACAGTCCTGCATCAAATGGTCTTGTAGAAAGAGCCAACCGTTTGTTGAAGGAAGCTGTTCAAACAGCTTGTGCTAACAAACTTGATATTTCTGAATTTCTGTGTGAGAAAATCTGGAACTATAATTGTACCCCGCACAGTACCACAGGAGTATCTCCTTTTGTTTTACTTCGGGGTAGGATTCCTACTTCTAGATTGAATCCTTCTTGGTTGATGAAGAGTTCTCTTGTCAATGTTGATTTAGCTAAGATTTGTGAACGTGTTAAGATGAAACAGGAGAGTTACAAAGGCAATTATGACAAACGTATTCATGTTACTGAAAAGCCTCTTGTTTCGGGTGATTGGGTTATTATTAAGAAACCTGTTAAAATCACTAAGGGTCAGTCCAAATTTTCTGCTCCTGTCAAAGTGTTAAAAGTCTCTCGATCTGCAGCTCTTTTATTTGAAAGAGGTTGGTGGAACAAGAATGCTCTCATTAAGATTTCTGATCAACAGGCTAGGATTATTTCCTCTAACAAGCAGACTTCGGATTTATCCGATGATTTGAGTACGGATTGGTTTGGTGTTGGAGAGTCTTCAATGATTCCATCTGTTCCATCTGCTCCTGTCAATCGTTCAGCAAATGTTATTCCTGATTCTTCGTTATTAGCTTATGGGGATTCAAATAATCTTTCTTCTCTTCCCGCTTTACAACCTGTTTCCAATACCATTGGTGCGGTGGATGGTAGGGTGGTCGGTCGCAGAATCAGATCTGTTCCTGTGAGACTCCATGATTATGTTTTGAATTAGTGCTTCTTTTTCTTATGTAAGTGTATTTTATCTGTAACTGTTTTTTATCTGTAATTTTAGGTTTATTTATTGGGGGAAGGATGTGTAGTATGTATTGCATTTATTATACTTGTTCGCTTTAAGGAATGTTATATGCGAATTCTCATGGTGTTTTCTTAGAATGCCATGTTTGCTATGTCACGACCATTGCGAGCCTGTTACTCATCTTTGCTGGTCGTGGGTTGATTTACTCTTGACATTAAATCTCCTATGGTAAATCCTCAACTCGGATTTCATCTCTTATTTCCACAACTAGCATACTACATTTATCCTTCACACACGAGCAGCTTAAGGGAAGTCCTCGCTCAGCAGGAGTGAATGTGCGCGGAGCACAGAGAGGGCTCGAAATCGCAGCGCGTGCCTCTGGACCGTTGACCAAGCAGGTAAGGACAAATTGGTCCCAAAATTACAGTATATTAATGATGCAGGACATACCTCTGCCTGAGGGACAACAGGACGTTGGGCATCAGCCAGCCGTCAAATTCAGGTGCTTAAATCTCTTCCAGAGGTCGCATAAAATCACAGACCAATAATTAAAAAATCGTTATGAAGCATTCAAGTCTACCCTCCCATCTTCGTCGCCAGTTTTGTGAAGACAGGACCCCTTTTATGTGAGGTTTAAGTAGATATATTAAGTAACATCAAAGACTCTTGGAAGAACACCACCCAGTCTCCTCAGCAATTGCTCCTCTGAGATCAGTAAGCATTCCAGAACCATGAACAAAGAAAGACCGGTTGCCAAGGAACCAGGATGTTCCACAAGAAAACACATTTACAAATTATAACAATATAGGAAATACAACAGAGATCTGTGGATAGAAAAAGCAAGTCTCTGGATGGGCACCAAGACCCTACAAACTATTACATCTGAAATCTAGCATAGGGACAGTCCTTACAAATTTGCCCAGGTCTCAAAACACAAATGTATGCTGTGCAGGTCCACACATATTGTGAAAATGTGAAAAGTAATCAGCCCCACTAATCAAAGACGCGCATTTATAGATACTGGCTGCCAACAACATTGCTGCTTGCTTGTTGAATAAGCATGAGTTGGGGATCTGCCTCGGTCCTGCAAGTTCAAAGAGATGAACAGCCAGAGTTTAGTATGTTGAGAGGATAAAGGCAGGCCTTTAAGCTCAAGGCTGCACAGCAAGAACTCTGAAGACTGGTCACAAAGGGTCCACCAAGTGTATTTTAACACACCCCACTGACGATAAGGAAGAAATAAATGTAGCACAGCAAAGGGCTTGAAATGAGTGGACTGTACCGCACTACAAGATAGCAGCTGGCCCACGGATCAGGTCTGACCCATTAGAGATTTGCAGTTAAACCTGCACTAGGTTCCTTCTTGGCACAAGTGAAATTTTGAGGTAAGAATACACAAAAGCAGTGTATCCTTTTGCGCATGTGTTTTTATCGTGACTGAACACCAAAAACAAAAGAGTTCCTAAAAAAGTGCTACTGTTGGAATCTGAACACTACTGGTTGAACATTTCAACTTGGACCAACAACTTTTCAATTTTTAGTATGCACTTTTTCATAAGTTCACATTTAACGTCCATACGAAGTACACGTGTGCAGATGTGGATGTTTCATGTGCCCAAAGTATTTAGCTACATTTACATGGAATTTGTAGAATAATCCTACCACAAAATAAACCAAGTTTGAGTCTTGGTGTCAGCTCAACATCCTGTAAACCTCCCCAAATCACTTACTCTCCCCATGCCTAAACACAACATAGAGATACCCCCAAAAATAAGAACTAGTGCCTCGATCACCCAGCGAGAAACGGGTAAACACTAATTTAGTGAAGTAACTATGCACTTGGTCCATGTGATACACAATGAAATGTAAGCAGCGCAAGAAGTGACAATTTACATGCACTAATGAATTAGAAGGCAGCAAAGAAGAGTGATTAGGATGGCACTTGGTAATTTAAGGGCAGGCTGAAAGCCTATATGTAGAGGTTTACAATAGGTGGTCGCAATATTGACAGCGTATGCGCACTGCCTGAAGGCTCGACGTAAAAAGACATGTAAAGATCCCGTTAGTTAACATTAACACAGTCAAGCCATACCTTTTTAGTTACATGGAAGGGAAAGATTACAACCATAATACAATCAGCGTTATAAATAAGAAATACTGTACGCCCTGGTGGAAAGAGTTATTTAACTAATTCATAAACTTCAGGTGGTCACCAATTTTCAGGAGTTAACCTTCTTGGCTTGATTAATTGGACCCAAATGAAGGCACTGAACTTCGGTTGCTCTCTTTACCTCTCATGTATTGAGCGATTATCCAACCCATACCGTTAACAATGTAACCTAGTCGATATTATAAGATCTTTGCAAAGCGTCCTAACACCTATCTTGGTACAGGAGCTCTATACAAATGGCATAAATAAAGCAGTTGCTGGGAGATCTGAGAAAGCTCACTGAACGCCCTGGACTGATTCACTTTTAGAACAATAGAGTCAAAGGTGTCCACAATGGAGGATTCAAAGGGAGAGACCGAAAATACATTTCTTTCCATGAAATGGCAAGCCTTATTTGCGAACTGTCTAATGGACCCTATCATTGGATCTAAAATCACCCTCTCATAGAGGAAACCAGTGCAGGTCCCCATGAATTGAGGGTACTAATTTCCTGGGGATGGCACTTTTGAGTCAAAGGTGTTCATCTAACACGTACAGAGATAAGCCGAATTAGGTACTTTTGGCACAGTCAAACCCGGATGCTGCAGTGCCACAACTAGCTAAGCTGCACGTGGAAAATTCAATATATAGGAAATCTTCCTCACGGGTCTGCAATGAAAAAAAGCGGATCTCCACTACATCTTTAATCTTAGGCCTCAAACATTAGAGTTCAATAGGATCCCCTAGTGATTCGCAGTCTCACAGGAAACAAATAGTTATCTCCAGCAGAAGGGGGATTTGGGCAGTTCAGCCACATATATTTTTGTCTTCGTGAGGTTTAATTTTCAGAAAATTGAAACTCATTGACAGTGATAATGGGATTCAGAGTTTGTGATCTAAAGAGTCCTTGGCGATCATCTTCAGAAGCAAGGCCTCACTCATGAATAATCAGCCCTTTTTTCCCCAAAGCGATCATGTGTCTTTGCTTTCCTTCTAGTTCTGTTCCCCTTTTCAAAGTTACTCCTCTATCGTTTTCCTTTATTTCATTTTATTTTTTAGGACATGGATAAATAAAGTGAAGGCAACAGCATAGAAGTGTCTCCTAGCTAGACTTACTTAATGGTCATTTTTGTGAACGACGATCCCATAATGGGGAACTGAGTGCTCTCTTCACTGAGCTCAAGTCTTGGGACCAGCTTTGGGCCAGGCACACAAAGAACGATTTAGGGCAAATCATTGTATTTCTAAATAACACCATAAAATTAATGAATGCTTCATATGAAATTTCCATGATGCTGAAATAAGGCACCACGATGAAACTGTAATCTTTGATTTTACTGTTAAGCTCTTGTACCATCTAAATTGCCCTGAAAAAAATTGTAGTAAGAACAAAAGATACATTCTTGCTGCACAAAATGTTATCTCATATTTGGTATGCTTATTCTGAACTAAACATAACTAAAACAAAGATATGACATGTTGCACACAAAAAAGAGGATTTAGTTCTGCGTAAAGATATATCTGCAGTTAGAGAACCACAGTCAGAAACACGTGAAAACAAAAAAATCCTCTCTCTATATACTGTGCCTGCCTTGACAGTGTGGCTGTCGGCAGACCCGTTATAGCAGTTCTTTCAAATAGAAGTAGAGTGAGCTTTGGCTCTGCCCATGGGGGTATTCCTCTCTCACCTGATGCTGTTGACTGTTTGATGTATCATTCTGCCTATTTAGGAATATTTCTGTTGTAAAGCATGAAGAGGACATTACATCTCAAAAGTGCACTGAATCACCACACAATTTATGTATCACATGCATGCATTACGTACAGAACATTTTAGATTTGTGTTTTTTCCAGGCTACCATCCACTACCCCAGTTCAATGACTCTATGCAAGGGTGTATTGTACTCCATCATACACCAACGGTGTACTTCCCCATTACACAACACCAAACACTGCCCTCAGGACACCATCTAAAGCTCCATTCCCCAAAGATTCAGTTAATTGCCTAAGGTCACACTACCATTCACTGCATATTCCCCCACGAGACAGTGTGCGGCACCTCAGGGGTGACTGATTATACACTGCCCCAGAATACCATCTTCTGCCTCTTATAGGACACCTTGGGCTGCCCCCAAGACATTGTTTAAACATGATACAGTGGCCTCCCCAAGGGCAATGGTGCCTGTTCTACTACAGAGCAAAGCCAACAGATATGGCTTTATTGCAATGCTTACTTTGAGCAGATGGTTTCTTTCCAGCACCAGCACGTAATCAACACCAGCGCTTTTCTTGAGCACCAGTTAAGGACACATTAATTTACAGGGAGATTAAGTGATTTGCCCCGAATCACAGGATGTTGAGCAGAGACTCGAACCTGGTTCCCCAGCTCGGAAGTCTGCAGCGCTGGCCATTACGCCACATTCTCTCCCCACTTTCAAGGTTAGCAGTTAGTTCTGTTTTAAGCGGCATAACAGGAGAAATGGGCTGGTGCCAGCTGCCTCCTGATGAGAGCCCTAGCACTTATTTTTTTTACAAATGAACCACTGCTTTATTGTAGTACCGTACGGAAACGCAGAACACACATGCATTTTCATGCATTATCACCTTAAATCCATACCTATTGGCTTTGCCAATGATTGTTTATAAAGCTGTGTTCTTTCTCGATGACTCAGAAAGCTGGTAAGGAAAGCATTCTGTTTTAAAAACACAGAAGTCAGTAATGTCTGAACAGGAATTATTGGTGTTCATTTTATATTTAACTTTCTGTTTTCTGCTTAGCATATGTTTTTTGCCAGCGTACTACTTACTCTCCTATTCCCCGAGGAGGAAAGTTAATTGACCTGCACATACTGCACATCTCCTCTTACCCAGGTGCTATGGACAAATCCAGCCCTTGCCCCTGCCCACCGTCCGTCCGCCGGCCGTGATACTTTTGCAGGAGTGTACCAGCGATCTAATTTAGCATTTAATGTTTTCATTGTTTGAAGTTTATCAAATAAATTTGCCAAGTTAACCTCTTTGCATCAAAGACCACAACAAACACAAAATTAACACGAAGTGCAAAGGAACTCCAGAAAGGCTCAAATCTTAGCGTAGTTAATGATAAGGTTGAGCTCCTATCCTGGGTTAGTTAACAAGGTAGCTGCCAGCTGGTTTTGTAACAAATTAGTGCCTTCCTTACTTCAGATCCCTTTGCTCAAAGTTAAATCATAATTCTGTACTACTCCTTGTTACCTTGAACGTCAGTCCCCAAAACAGCCACATAGTCCTGCTCTTTCAGGATATCTCCACCTTCACCTTCACCTTCCGGCGTGGCCTGCTCCTTCTTTAGAAAGGTCTTCACGTTGATGGTTCCAGACTTACTTTCAGCCTTCCGCGCTTTACCACCTACAACAACAAAAAAAACACCTTCCACTTGATTTTCTTCTCCATTCCAAAATCCACAAATTATGTAAAAGAGAGCAATATACACTAATCAATATACAGCAAATTGCAGTTGCTTCCACAGACTGTTACAAAGTGGCAAATGTCTGAGAAAAATGCTGAAGAATCCCCACAGTAGCCAAATATCTCTTACTATTATGCACACTTGTTTATACAAACGTTATTTTTCTAGACATCGGCTTTCTTTAACCGGAGACCAATTTTCTTGCATACATGAAATTAAATTATCATTTCTATTGCAACATTTTTTTTAGATTAAGTGAAACATGAGAAAACACCTAGCCAACTTTGCAAATCAAAGCATTATAGTTAGGTGAAAATGTCAGTTTAAATGTAACGTTTTTAACACAAAAAAAGACATTTTACAGTTTTTATAATTTCAAGTAACTATAACTCATGTCCCCACCCGGCCATGTACAGTGTGGTCCTCATTGATGTTAGTTCTGTTATCAGTAATGTGATCAATGACGTCATGGAACAAGTCATAAGTGTTGTAATATGTGAGGTCATAAGCAGTGCATGGCGAGGCCACAAATTATAATTATAGTTACTTCAAATAGCTAGAAATCAAGGCCAGATTCTGCATCCAACCTTCCTACACCCACAGGTAACCAGCCCTCACCCCTTTTCCCAGCATGCGGCCAAAGGTCATTAGATAGGCCACAGGGGCAGCTAATTATTATTATTATTATTTCTAATCCTGTGCGACTCTTGGGGGAGTCTAGGGGTCATTGCTGGCTCCTGCTGGATCAAAAAAAAACCTCCAAAAATGTTTTTTTCTTCTCCAAATGTGTCTCTCTTGAACCACCCACAAGGTCTAGGTGATCAGGCCACCCCCGCCTTTCCCTCTTATCTCTTTTGTTTTCTTACATTTCAGGAAATTGAGACATCTTAAATGGCGGCCATAACATTTCTCTTCATGTTGCTCTGGCCAATCAGTGCGAGATCCTACAGGAGTTTGCCGGAGCCTCTTGCTCCTGCGGAAGTGTGCCAGCTGACGGGTGAAATAAAAAAGCCCACTCAGCAAATAAGATCCTTCAATTTTTTAACTTGCGTGATCGCGAGATTCTCGCAATCATCCCATGAACCCAACCATCCAGATATACAAATATTTTAATACCTTCATTTATCAAAAACTACTGAACGGATTTCCGCCAACTCACTAAAAGCATGAATGATTGAATAAATACACCAACTAAGAGC
The DNA here is from genome assembly GCF_964263255.1 of Lissotriton vulgaris. Lineage (NCBI taxonomy): Eukaryota > Metazoa > Chordata > Amphibia > Caudata > Salamandridae > Lissotriton > Lissotriton vulgaris. Next base: position 389,539,541 of record NC_141687.1, read on the forward strand.
AACAAATGTACCCCTGATAGTGAGTGCATGGAAGGTCAATGATTCTAATATAAACAGTTTCATCTTTGGGCAATGGGGTCACCCCAAAACATTTTCCATGAAGGAGCAGAGGTGGATGAACTTTTTTGGGGGGAATGTTTTATAAAGAGTTTGTCAAGTGGCGCCAAGATTACTAGTAAACCTAAAAAACGCTCTTCCTATGGTCATGAGATAGAGTGTGTGGGTTTATTTAGAAAGTAGGTATATTGGCACATCGAGGAAGAAACAGACAATTCTAAAATAATTGAATAATTAACTACACCAACTAAGAGCAACAAATGTACCCTTGATAGTGAGTGCTTGGAAGGTAAATCATTATTTTAATACTAATCGACTGTTTCATACTGGGGCAATGGAGTTATTAATTCTTGTAGAGGATGAAGAAGATAATGAGATAGTGAATCTGTCTTTCTTCACCCTCTTCAATGGAAATTAAGAAATGCAGTTTGAGGGGGTTTGTTTTATAATACAGTCCACAATAAATCAAAAGCCTGTTAACATTTAAAAAGGGGGATAGAGTAGGCACTCCGCTGTGTATTATAAAGGTGCAATAAAGGTTTTTTTTTTTTTTTTAAAAAAGGGGGATAGAAAGATAATGAAGCGCCTTGGTAAACTTTGGTACAGAGTAGGCAGTCCTACTTTATCCCATTAGGGAGAATCAGGAACTGCGCAAGCTGGACATATGAACGGGGGAGTTCTACTAGTGCCTGAACGGTGGAAACATCAGTGTTGTGTATTATGGCTTAAGACATGCTTTTTTAGTTAATATCCTCCTCTCAGGTCTGCCGCTGTGTTGCACCACCCGCAACACTAGAGTTTTACAGAAGTGGCATTCGATACGTCCCTAGGTAACTAATTTACAAGCGGCTCTCAGAAGCCTAGTGCTCTTCTGTTCGCTTACAATCTTGGAATTTGCACAAACTCATGGCGAAGGGGATAAAAGAGAACGAAAAGGCCCTTCAAACTGGGGCCTCTCCTGGAGACTGTGTTCTGGCAGCAACGGACCCTTAGCGGCTCTATTAGCTAACCTTCAGGCTCCAAGTCTCTCGTCAAACCAAAACACCCTCTATACAGACTTCAGGCACTCAGTCACCATCTCCATCAAGGGTATGCCACTACCCGTATCCTAACAGAGGACGCTGCACTGATCCCTAAAGGACCAATGGGAAACATGCATTTACAGAGCCCTCAATCCTCTAATGTGCAAACTCACCTGTGGGCTGACATAGCATGCACTCAGGCCCCACTCACCACTACCCCAGTAAGAGCGGACTCATAAAATAAGAAAAGAGGACAAAAGTTAGAAATAATCAATAATTTACATATTTTTAAATAGAAAATAGTTTTTAAAAGATGGTCACTTAATATGTTAACCATTACCTTCTTGCTTTTCGATGACATGTTCCAAAACATCTTCATCGCCCACAAACTGAACATGGAATTCCTCGTTCTCGAGTTTTCTCTGCCTACTCATAACCAGGTCCCTACGGAGAGACACAGACCAATGAAGTCAGGACCACTGAAGTCCGCAGCAAGTGTAATAAAATTATTTGGATAGGAAAAGCACATTATGTGACCCCTCATTCCAAAGCTGTAGAACAGCATATTACATTTTATATTTATTATGTATTCCTAAAGACAAGCACCTAAAAAAGAGATGCAACATAAAACATAAATTTAAAAAGAGATGAAATCATATTTGTGACTTCTGTAGTCTGAGAGGCTGAAATACTAGATCTTTATAAACAAGCACTGGCAAAGAAATAGCTCTTACATATGAAAGAGTTATTGGCTTTGCCAATGTCTTGTAGCCATGTTTTAGAACAGGTCGGCTGCTGTACAGCATGAATAAAAGTTACAAAAAAAGTGCTAAGATGCAACCAGCGCTGACCATTTTTGAAGCAGGGGAGACGAGGCAAGACGACCGTACACATCGGCTAAGACCACTCCGGTTTGGAACGTAAGGAATCAAAAGAGTTGACATGGAGCATTCATTATGAATATAAAAGAGGAACCAAGACTGCATTCTCCTATTTAAAGCAAAGGACGTCTTATTATGAGAGCTACATTATAAAATGCCTGGGTCAGCCCCACAGATCAAGAGAAAGAATACTTCCCAATTGATGCATTTATGATAAATTTGGGTGTGTGTCTGTTTATTTATCCATTTTAAAGAGAAGTCTATATCGACATACAAAAGGATTCAGACACCTTTGGCTATCAACAAGCTTAAGGTACCCTATACACACATGCTGAGAAGAGAATAAAACTCTTTCTGATCTGGTCCTGAGGAAGGTGGTCTCAACCCACCGAAACGCGCGTAGACCTGGCGTGGAAAATACACAAACAACATCTGTGTTACCTCAACCTTAGGAATAGTTTTTGTTGGGATTGGAATAAATGCGAGTATGTATGAGTGACTAGTGTGCTTGTTGGTTGGTGTGTGAGAGACAGGGCCTTATTGCTTTGTATTGTGAAAATAATTGGGTTTCTTTTAATGTATTGTAAAGATCATGGTACTTCTTACTGTATTTTAAAATGATTGCATCATAATCAATGAACTTGATGTACACAGAAGAAATGTTCTAAAAAAAGAAAAATATTTGTGATATATCACAGAAAAAGAAAAAATAAATGAAATATATCAAATGAATGTACCGTATTTTCCGGCGTATAAGACGACCTTTTAACCCCTTAAAATTTTCTGGAAAGTCGGGGGTCGTCTTATACGCCGGGTACAACATTTTATGGTATTTTTTCATGCGCTTTTTCATAGCGAGGACTTCACTCGAAGGTGTCAGACCGCTTCACAATACGAAATAACAAGAAACAACACACCTTATGTTAAAAAATACAGCCACCGACCCTGGCAACGTCCAAAAATACAGCCACCGACCCTGGCAACGTCCACACCCAGGCCCCGCGCCATGAATTGTGCAAGTATCGAAAGCGAGCGTGTTTTTGTCATAGCGAGGACTTCACTCGAAGGTGTCAGACCGCTTCACAATAGGAAATAACAAGAAACAACACACCTTATGTCAAAAAATACAGCCACCGACCTTGGCAACGTCCACACCCAGGCCCCGCGCCATGAAGTATCGAAAGCGAGCGTTTTTTTCATAGCAAGGACTTCACTCGAAGGTGTCAAACCGTTCACAAGCGAGCAAATGGCGCCATGAGTCTTACCTCGACTGCCGCTGCCGCTGTACACGCGCCTCCAACCGCTTGCACATCCCCAGGCAGACGAGGCAGCAGGACGAGGCAGCAGGACGTCCGAAACACGGTACATGGTAATGGGCAGCCAGCGCCGAAGATGGCAGCGCCCAGTGTGTTGACACGTTTGGCACGTTTTGGCACGCTCACCTCTCCCCTTGGCATGGGCGTGGCATAGAAAGGGGACTGTACAATGTTCCCGAATGTTCCCGAAGGCAGTAGAGCACTTGCCGTGATTGGCTGGTTGTTGCTAAGAGGAAAGGCAGTCTCGTGACCAGATAGCGTATTTGCCGTACCGTACGTGTGGTGTTGAAGACAGTCTCTGCACCTGTCCATACTGTACAGCACCAGTACCGTACATCGAGTGCAAATGACTGACAGTCAAGAACCCGGCAAGGCTCCAGCAGCACATTCCGTGCAAATGGCAGACAGCGAAGAACCCGGCAAGGCTCCAGCAGCGCATCCAGAGCAAATGGCTGGCAGTCTAGAACTCAGCAAGGCTCCAGCAGTGGCAAGGAGAAGGAAATATGAAGCCAGCTACAAACTCAAAGTTGTGGCTTTTGCCACGGAACATAATAACTGTGCTGCTGCTAGGCAATATGGAGTGACAGAGAAGATGGTTCGGGCCTGGAGAGCAAATGAGCAAGCATTGCGGAGTATGCCAAGGGGCAAGTGTGCACTAAGAAGAGGCACCCCACATTGGCCAGAACTGGAAAAGCATGTAGCAGACACGGTGGCCGAGCATCGGCAAAGCGGGTATGTCGTGACCCGAAATAAAATCCGATTGGTTGCACTTCAGTGGGCCAAATCTAATCCCGATCTCAGCCACAGATTTAAGGCCACTGTGTCCTGGTGTACCAGATTCTTGGGAAGGCATAATCTGGTATTGCGGCAAAAGACAAAAATTGCCCAGAAATTACCTGCGGATCTTGATGCCAAAATGCATAGCTTCCATCGCTACGTCATTAGGCTGCGCAATGAACATGTGTATGCGCTAAGTAGCATCGGAAACATGGATGAAACTCCGATGAATTTTGATATGATTGCCAACAAAACTGTCCATCAAAAAGGCGAAAAGACAATTTTAATAAAAACAACAGGACATGAGAAGTCCAGTTTCACTGTGGTACTTGCATGCACAGCTGATGGTGGCAAACTGAGGCCAATGGTTATTTTCAAAAGAAAAACAATGCCGAAACTCAAGTTTCCTGTTGGTTGTTTTGTGCATGTGAATGAGAAAGGATGGATGGATGAAGAAGGGGTAAAGCTATGGCTTGATAACGTATGGAGCAGGCGACCAGGTGGACTTCTACAAAGGCGTAGTCTACTGGTGTGGGATATGTTCAGGGCTCATTTAACTCCCAGCACCAAGCAAAGGCTGGCAAGACTAAAAACGGATGCTGCTGTTATACCTGGAGGACTGACATCGTTGGTGCAGCCACTGGATGTGTGCCTAAACAAGCCATTTAAAGATCGCATCCGAGAACAGTGGAATGAGTGGATGGTTACCGGTGAAAAAACATTCACAAAAGGAGGAAACATGCGTGCGCCACAGTTGGATGTTTTGTGCAACTTTGTCATAAAGGCCTGGAACGACATCGATGCAGAAACAGTCATAAAGTCTTTCAAGAAGTGTGGCATATCGAATTCATTAGATGGTATGGAGGACGACTATCTGTGGGAAGGTGAAGAGGATGCCGAAGAAGAGACCACATCATCTGATACGGAATTGGTACAAGATCCATACGATGACTGCCTTACAGATGTACCACAAGATCTCATTGACTTACTTATGAGATCAGATGACGAAGAGGAGGATTTTGAAGGCTTTTAAAGGGAACGTTATAAATCCTGTAGAAATCGCTTGGATTTATGGGAAGTTATGGAACGTTTAATGCACTTGCACTGTTTCATGCACTACGTTATTTATGTTTGCCGTACCGTACCGTTATATTCAGAAGTGACAGTTTTTGATATGGTTTTAAATAAAAATATTCTGAGTAAAGCAAGATTGTTTCTACAACCAATTTCTTTGCGTTCAGTCTTTCAGTTTGTAAAATAAACGCTTATAGGTACCCACTGCCCACTGATAAAGCCTTACTGCTCACCCACAGGGAGGAGGACTAGACTAATACGGTAAGTTCAAAATACCGGTACATACTCGGAATGGCTATGCTGCGCTGGAAGTGGGGGGTCGTCTTATACGGCGAGTATAGCACAAAAGCTAAAATTTTTCTGCCAAAGTAGGGGGTCGTCTTATACGCCGGGTCGTCTTATACGCCGGAAAATACGGTACTCAATTTGTTGTACCTGTGTCACTAAGAAGGTTAACTGATCAATTTGATTAGCCTTGCCTTAGAAGATAATATGATTTGACCATGGGGGAACTCTAGTATGTTTACCAGCGCTGACCATGTCATAGCTCTTTTTTTTATCATACGGCAGGTGGGCAACATTAATAACAGAGGGGAAATGGGGAGACAGGAGTTTCAATCAATGAGATAATTCATGGGGAACAGGCAACATGAAAAATGGGCCGGAGGGAATGGGTAACACGAACAACAGGGGGGTCGGAGGGAAGAAGCAATTTAGACAATGGGAGGGTGGGATGGAAGAAGCAACATGGGCAACGGGAGGGTGGGGGACAATAAGAAGCAACACGGGAGGAGTTGTGTTGGGATCTTCCTGGCTCGCGCTACACTGCGCTCGTGCTGGGGATGGCTCTGTTCCAACCTGGAGCGTTCTGACTGTGTTCTGACTTTGGCAGTTGCTGCCTGGGAGCGATCAGGACTGGTCAATGAATAAACGAGCTACCAACTTACCTGTGGTCCGCTCTTCTTTTCAGGTTGGAAAAGGGAAGCAGTAACAAGCTGGGATGGGAATCAGTAACGCAGACAAGGAGGTGGGAGGGGGGAAGAAGCAGCACAGACAAGGTTGGGAGAGGGAAGCGGTAACACGTACAAGGGGAAGAAGCAACACAGGCAGGGGGTGGGAGGGGAAGAAGCAACACGGGCAGGGTGGGAGAGGCAGAAGCAGCACAAGCAAGGGGGGCGGGAGGGGGAAAAGCAGCACGGGCAAGGGGAGTGGGCAGGAAGAAACAGCCCAGATGACAGGGGAAGAATAAAATAAGATCTCAATCACAGTGCGAGCAGAAGGACAATTAGCAAGATGAAGCAATTAGTACTTGGTCCATGCATCACATGAAAGCAGAGGAAGTGAAGCCAACATGCACTGGGTAATTAGGAGGCAGCAAACAGAAGTGACAATGAAGCCAACTAATGGTAAGGAATAGGTGGGCTCCAACCCCCTTATTGTATACAACATCTTTTGCTTGCAACAGCGCAGGCAAGCAGTCTTAGGAAATACCTAAAAATGGCAGTGGTGTGAACTTAAATTTGGGTTAGCAATAAAATTAAAAACCAATAATGAGAAAGGAATCAGGTTATTCACTGTCTTTGAATTACATTTAAGTATTTAATATTGTTATCTGCTGCAGACAAAAATGCCCTCATTATCTGGGAATAGTGTCTCTTGTATAAGTGACTAATTGCAGAAATCAACAACTGAAGGACAGTTAACTTTCTTATAGTACCTGCCATAGCTTTCCAATGCTATTTTTTATATCTTTTTAACTTTGACCTAGAACATTTTTTTTTTTTTAAATCTACAAAGTATGAAGCTAATGATGGACTATTTGGTGAACACAGCAAATGTATACTTACACTGGAAATTGTTGCCGTCCATAGTAGCACAACCTAGTTTTTCCAGTAACTGTGTCATGCATGAATATAGTGCCATTGTTGTAACAAGTTCCACGTAAATCTATTAGCTACAAATGAGGACATATACATTTTTAGTTCTCGCTTATCAGACACCATTTAGTCGTCTGGTTGGGAAAGGCCCCTTGTGGACCGTGCTAACACCTTACAATAGGCTTACATTGGTTGTCTTCATTATTACTCTTGCCTTGCCTTTAGACTTGCCTTTTATTCATTCATGGCTTGGCTTACACTTCTTTTATTTGCCCCTCCCAAGAACATATCCTCTCTACCATCTTTTTGCGCGGCCTACTTTACTGCCTACATTCAGTGAACTAAATTTTTCTGAGAGTGCATGTGTTTTCTAGCTGTCTCCCTCACCTGCAGTTCCACCCTCAAATACCCAACCCTGCCCCTCCTCCCCCAGACCCTACTCAGTGTTGAGTCCGAGCCCTCCCAGCAACAATTGCATGTTTTACCACAATATCATCCAAAGGACACTTTAAGGGGGGGCGGTTTGCTTTATCTCCTGAGTTCCACATATTGCATGAAAGAAGAGGCCTTCACACACAAAGCCTTTTATAATGAAGTGGAGTGGGTAGGATGTGGCACTCACACATCTGGAGTCTGAGGAAAAAGGTGTACTTTGAACGACTAAAAAGTTGAGGTTTCTTCTCTTGGAGGTAGATAATCTGCGTGCCGGGCTATTACAGACAACCAAATAGCTCTTTAATTTGTTTCCACTCGGACTCTTGTCCGTATTAGCCCTTGGGAAACATTCTCTTTTAAATTCCGATGCTGCATTAATCTTTCTAAATTGTGTTTGGAGTTGAGTAATTAAAAAGTATTTGAAAAATAACCATGCCATTAAAGATTGAAAAGTTATGATTCTGAACAAGGAAGCACAAGATGTATTGATGTCAACTGGAATTTTTTGTCAAACCCAATAAAGTTTGTTTAAAAAAATGAATAAAGATTGAAAAATATTCATTTAGTGTGCAGTTCTGAGATACATTAAGATTGGAGTTTGCTTTTAATCCAGTATTGTGATTTTTTTTTAATGCTTTACTTAAAAATAAATGCTTTACAATCAAGCAGCAAGCAGTGGCCTAGCCATAAATGTGGCATGTGCATTATAAAGGCACAACTTATTGGCTTTCCCAATGCTACTTATCAACTGAGTCATGGGAGCAAGATCTAGGCGAGCAAGATAACTGACGTATATCAACAAGCACTGGCAAAGCCAATAGGTCTCAGATATGAGAGATCTTTTGGTTTTGTCAATTTCTTTTAGCCAGGTTTTACAACTTTTGTACAAAAGGGTTATGTTGTAATATAATATTTATTAAAATATGATTGTTACATATGATATGGCCTGTCATTGTAAAGTATGATATGCTATGTTATGGGCTGTCATTATATGATATGGTCAGGCCTGTCGTATGCATGGTAGTATGGTATGGTATGCCCTGTCATTGTAGTATGGTATTGCTTTTCATTGTATAGTGTTTGTAAGCTACTATGGTATTGCCTTTCTTTGTATAGCATGGTATAGTATGGCATTTTACTGTATAGTATGGTATATTCTGTCACGTTATTGTGGTATGGTACATATTATGCTATGGAGCAGCCTGCCATTGTATGGTATGGCTGTCATTTTATAGTCATGTATGGCCTGTCATCACATAGTACAATCAAACACTACTCACTCACTCGTTAGGACAAGTCAGATTTTATCAGGGCCCAGTCCTGGCAAGAAAGCTGGAGCTGACAAAGAACAGATGTTCTGTACATACAGAAAGTGAATGAGCAACAAAGATGCCTTTAAATCTTGTTTTTACCTGGTCACGTTTGCTGTGTAAAACAAAAGTGGTCAAATATGAGCTTATGTCTTCTTTCGAATTGTTGCTTATTTTATACTGGAGATTGGCGTTTACTTTTCTTTCTCTGACTGAAAAGTTGGAGGATTTTGTAAAATGAACTAATAATTGTGCAGGGTATAGGAAGTGTGATACATCATGCTTCAGTAATATATTTATTAAGAGTATGAGTTTTTCTGAGAAACATTCCTGCATCTGCCTTGATGACAATGCTGTTCGAGAACTGATACACAAGTCAAAGGTCATTTTTGACCTAAATGTGGGTTAGAATAATAATATGCTTGGAGCAAACGTTTAGTATATTAAAATCAAACAAAAGAGACAGCGGCAATCGTTCCTAGAGGCAAAGGCCCGTCTGAGAGACCTTAAGCTTCCATATGCTCTACTATATCCTGCCCACCTGTGAGTAGTATACCGCTCCCGCACCCATTTCTTTGACTCACCAGAAGAGGTTTTTTTGATGGACTGATAAGACGGTGAAGTTGTGAGCTCATACGCCGCCCGGAAGGGAGACAGATTCCTCATTGAGTGAGGCGACCCGAGGGGGGCCCCGGCTGCAGCAGAAGGGCACCAGACTATCACAATCCAGGCACCGCTCCCAGTCCTGTGGCGCATCGTCCCAGGCTGGCTCGGCCTCTGGGCGACAGACATTGGCTGCCTGATTGGTGAACCCACGAGGGGCTGTAGTGAAGTAAGACTGCCTTGTTCTGATCGGAGGGGCTCGTTTATGGGCAGGGATCTCTGTTAGACCTTTGCTAGCGGAGAGTGTGCCTATGATACATGGGCTGTAAGTTGGGGATCCATTGGTTGGGGTGGGCCGCATCCTTCCGTTGGGGGTTATGGGTCCTCCTTGCTGCGACAGATGCTTCATCATTTTGGAGGTATAGGGTGGGGGGTTTGTTGGGTTGGAGTCGTTTCTGTTCTCTGGTCGCACTTTCGCTCACTGACAGTAGTTATTCGCACATACACCACATAGTGTTACTTATCCATGCATTCACTGACATAACCCCAGATGGCCTGTATCTCAACTAGGGAGCAGGTGTCCCAGGTACACTTCGCATCATTACCTGGCATGTGCGAGGAGCCCTAGATAAGATCAAAAAAGGGGCCATACATAGGCTAAACGGGCAGGTTCAGATGTCCTTATGCTGCAAGAAACGCACCTCATGGGAACGAAAGTCCTCTGTTTTCAGCGGAATGGTTAACAGCATGTGTTCCATTCTGGTTTTGTGAGGGGATCACAAGGGTGGCAATATTGATACACCACAGAGTTCCCTATACACACACCAAGCAGGGGTCGGACACTCAGGGGCGATATCTATTCCTCCAGGGCAAGGTTGGGGAGGATCCTTTGGTGCTGGGTAGTGTATACGTTCCTCCCCACTGCAGTGAAATCTAGTGGAGCGTCTCATGACCCTCTGGGCGGATCTACCAGATGGTCTAGCTGTAGTTGGTGAAGACTGGAACGATGTGATGGATTTGTGGAGGGCGGAGCCGATTGCCTCTCCTGTGTGCCTCCGAGGCAACCAGGGATCGCTGGAAGGCTGGGTGTTGTCCAGAGGGTAGTCGTACTGTTATGTTATGTTAATTTCGATTTATATAGCGCCAAATCACCGACAGGTTTCTTAGCGCTTGCTTTGGGAACCCGTCCTGGCTTTCCCTGCAAGATAACCCCTACTGGGCATCCTTAAGGTGAAGACCAGGCATCCCATCGCGGTGGGGCCATAGTGGAGATTAAGCAAGCTATTGCCCAGAGTTGCAGAGTGTGAACCCATGATTCGAGTAGGCACCGAGGCGAGAATTATCGAGTCCGTGGACATTTTGAGCTCAAGACCCTGCCGCGTCAGGAATTGAACCCTGGTCCCGGGTCTGACCTCTGCATCAGGGTCTGCCTCCTCTAACCAGTGAGCCACACTTCTCCACACTTCTCCATACTACGAAGTTGTACTCCTTGGCGACAGGGCTTGACTGTGTCGACGTATGGCGTCATTTTCACGGAGATGATCGGGAATTCACGTATCTCTCTGCGGTCCACGACTCCTATTCCAGAATTTATTACCTCTTTGCTCCCCGAGTAGCGGTGGGTAGGGTGGTGGCGGCAGAGATTCTTCTGCCGGCCTGTCTGACCACTCCCCGGTGGCCCTTACTCTACAAATGGGGAGGATGAAGCAGCCGTTTAGGTGGCGCCTCTCTGTATGGCACCTACAAAAAGATGATTATAGAGAACACATGAGCTGCGCTATTGATCAATACTTGATGATTAATGTGTGGTCAGTTCCCAGGGCCGAGTTACTATGGGAGGCGATGAAACCTACACGGGGGGGGGGCGGACATTTCCTGGTGTACAGAGGCACGTAGGGAAGAGCTGCTGCAGGTGGAGGCGGGCATAGCCGATCTTGAACGTAGGAACCGGGAGGCTGGAGACGGCCAGGTCAGAAGGCAATTGCTGATGGCTAAACAGAACTATGCCACACTCCTGATGGATGAGGCCCGCCAAGCCTGGCTGGCGACACGTAGTAGGGTGTATCAGTGGAGGGATACATCCAGCAAGATGCTGCATCAGCTTTGTCAAGCAATGTTTAATTCTCAGGCCCTCCCTAGCATATTGGGCTCAGCAGGCGAACCGCTCACAGACCCACTGGCCCTAGCTGAGAGCTTTGCCACATAATATGCAGATGTGTATGCCCTTAGAGAATGTTTGCCAGCCGCCACAATAGATAGATTCCTAGATGATCTTCCGCCCAAGACTCTATCGGACGAGGTAAGGTAACAGTTGGAGCTGCCCTGATGGATGAAGAGTTGGCCGCTGCATTGGGAGAGCTTAATTCCGGGAAGGTGCCAGGGCCCAATGGGTTCCCCAGTGAATTTTTTAAATGCTACTTCTTGCAGTTGGGTCCTCAATTTCGCTCGGTGGTGGAGGAGGCGCAAGAGCGGGGCTCTCTTCCCCTAGACTGGAGACATGCGGAGGTGATTGTTTTTCACAAGCCGGGCAGGATCACCACGCATCATATCGTCCCATCTCTCTCCTGAACGTGGAGGCTAAAATCCTGGCTAAGGCCCTAGCAAATCGCCTCCTACCTCATATTACTGCTCTGGTCCATCCTGACCAGGCTTGGTTTATGCCTCAGAGGGCGGTCAGGCATAACATCAGGAGGGCGCATGTGGCAGTGACGGCTATTCAGCAGGTGGGTGAACCGGCGGCACTACCATTGGCTTTGGCTGACATGGACAGGGCATTTGATTCCCTTAGCTGGGTGTACCTATTTGCGTTACTGCATAGACTTAATTTTGAACATACGATTCCTTTCCTACTTAACTCTCCTATACAACGATCTAACAGCGTCAGTGCGGGTAGCAGGTGCGATCTCTTCCACGTTTTCCATCAGGATGGGCACAAGACAGGGCTGCCCCCTGTCCCCATATTTATTTGCCCTGGCAATGGAGCCTCTGGCTGCATGGGTGCGAATGGATGCGCAGGTACAGGGCTTCGAATGGGCACAGGGACTGTCGGACAGGATAACATTATACGCAGAGGACGTCCTCTTCTTCCTTACGAACATGGACAGGACGGGGCCGCGGTTGCTGCGTATTGTGCAGATTTTTGGGGAGACACCTGGACTGTACATGAATCCCCGTAAGTCTACGTTATGGATTCTTGGAGATCGGTCGGGTGTGGGTTTGTGGGTCCTGTCGGTTCTGTTGGCGACGGGGGGGCGAAATATCTTGGTGTGTTTATATCGGACGTGCCCACTATCTCATGGGAGCGTAACCTGATTCCGGTGTGGGAACGAGTGCTCGACGATCTTAAGTCCTGGTCCCGTATGCCCCTATCTATATATGGCAGATCGGCTATATTTAAGATGGTTGCACTTCCCCGGCTCTTATACCAATTGCTGAATCACCCTTACCAGATTTCACCCTGATGGTTCCGACAAGTGAATGTGGCTCTCTGGCAGTTTCTATGCGTGTGGCTCTGCGGACATGTTTTTGTCTACTTATTGCGGGGGGCTAGCGTCCTCTGACATTCTCTCGTATTATCAGGCCTCACACCTGCTAGTCATAAATGATTGGTGGTATGGCAATAGGGAGGATCCAGCATACGCGGTCGAGCGACGACTTATGGGAGACTGCTCGCTACATATGATCCTGTATTTAGCACAGCTACGATGCTCGCTGCCGTCGGCAACAAGGGTTGTATTGCAGGTCTGTGGGAAGGTGCTGCAAAGGATGGGGTGGGCTGGTGGAATACACTGACTCGGGAAACTCCCCTCTGGAATAATGGGCATTTGCCGCATCTGGCAGCCCTGCAGGGATTCCTGGGGTGGGATAATATAGGCATCTCGGTCTTGGGTGATGTTATGAGGGGATTGGCACTCAAATCCTTCCAGGACCGTCAGACAGAATTTCACATGCTGAAGTCCCAATTCTATTAATACCTTCGATTTCGGCACGCTCTGTCCCCTGGCTTAGAGGGCTTGGAGTCCTTGACGGAGTTCAGCCCCCTAGGGGCGAAAGTTTTGATGGAAGACCTCCAGGACCACAAAATCTCCAAGATCTAGCAATCCCTAGTTACCCATTGCTCCCCCACGCTACAGAAACTCCGGAGGGATTGGGAGAGCGATGTGGGTCCGTTGGATGAGGAAGACTTAACAGAGGCCGTAGCTGCTCCGCGGGGGCGGCCATAGCAATACGACCGCCTTGTCCAGTTTAAGTATCTAAATAAGGCCTACTTTACACAGGTACATTTGTGGAGGGCGGGGCTGATTGCCTCTCCTGTGTGCCTCCGATGCAATCGGGAGGAGGGTACACATACATACTGTTTGGCACTGTCTCTCCTTAGATCGCTTCTAGAGGGGGGGTCTTTACCTGTCTGTCAGAGGTACTGGGTTGGGATCTACCCCGCTCGCTAAAACTTGCTCAGCTACATGTTATGGAGGGGTAGGAGGCAACATCTATAAATGACACCTAATGCAATTGGGCTTTAGCCTGGTGAAAAGGGACATAGCTAGGGCGTGGAAGGCACCGGGAGCCCCTTCAGTAGGTGCGTGGAAAATGGCCTAGACTTCTGTATGGGCCTGGAGAAACCCATCTTCATTGCCAGGGGATGCCCACACAAACACTTCAAAATGTGGAAACTGTGAGCCCGCGGGGGCGGCAATAGCAACGTGCCTGCGGCTGGTGCAATTCAAATATCTACACAGAGTGTACTTCACCAGAGAGTGCCTGTGGAGGGCAGGGATGATCGCATCCCCCCAAGTGTCTAAGCTGTCAGGGGGAGAAGGGTACGCTCCTCCATACAGTTTGGAGCTGGCTTTCACTGCATAACTTCTGGAGGGGGGTGTACCCCTGCCTTTCGGAGGTATTGGGTTGGGAGCTCCCCTACACGCAGCGCTTGGCCCTGCTGTATGTCATGGAGGGAGCAATCTATATAAACGCCATCTCTTGCTACTGGGCCTGATGCTAGCAAAAAGGGATATTGCCAGGGCCTGGAAGGCGCCCCGGGCTCCGTCCTTGGCCACGTGGAAAAATGGGCTAGATTTTTGTATGGGGCTTGAGCAGCCCGTTTTTTTTGCCAGTGGGTGCCCACGCAAACATTATAAGATATGGAAGAGGTGGGCGGACTACCGGGGATTAGAACTGGACCCGCCACGGGTGATTTATCTGTTGTATTTATGTTTAATTGGTGGAGGGGACGGGATGACCCGGAGAGGCGGTGATCTTTGGGTGTGCAGATACAAACTTGATAGACTTCTGTGATATGGGCGCAATCGGGGGAAGGGGTTTGCTGTGTTCAGAGGCCTCTGGACTGCATAGCCCTGCACTCTATGTGAAACTAGGCAAATCAAATTTGTTTCAAAAAAATAAAAAAATTGGAAACAGTGGACGGACTATAGAGGACTGCAGTTGGAGCTGGTCTCTGTGGCAGTTGACCTCCCTCTGATGTGATTATTATTTTAATGGTGGGAACGGGGCGTACTTTGTGATGGGATAGTCTGATGGGCAGTCCTTTTGTACTCTCCAAAATATTTGGTCTAACTGTGGGTGTATAGTGCGATCGGGAGGGGTTGGGGGAGTTAGATTTTATGTGTATTGCGTTTCTATCTCCTGTGTATTCAATTAAAAATGTCAGTCAACATAAAATGATCTGATTGTGCAGATGTCTCAGGGGTACAGAGCCCTGCAATATATGTGTAACTTGACAAATAAAATCTGTAAAAAAAAAAAAAAGCATTATCGTTTTATAGTTAAATCAAGCAAATTATTCAAATCACTAGACCTGCGGGTCTCGTAAAGTGTTTATGATTTTTTTAGGCCTGGTGGTATGGTACGGTATGCCTATGGAATGGCCTATCCTTTAGTATGGTGTGGTGCGGCCTGTCATTGGGTTGTGCAGTATAATATGTTATGAATGGTCAGTGTATAACATTGTATGGCTTCTCATTGTATGGTATGTCATTGTATAGCATAGTAAGGCATAGCCTGGAATTGCATAATATGGTTTGGCATGACGTGTCATTTTATAGTGTGGTATGGTCTGCTATTGTACAGTATGATACAGTCGGACTATGATGTGGCCTGTCACTGTATAGTATTGTATGGTGTGATATGGCCTTTTATTGTATAGTATGGTATGGCCTGTCATTGTATAGCATGGTATGGTGCGGCCTGTCGTATAGTATGGTATGGCCTATTAATTGTTCAGTATGATAGGGTAGGGCCTGCCTTTAGACAGTATGGTATGATCTGTCATTGTAATATATAGCCTTGGATTTTATGGTATGCTATAGCATGGTATGGCCTGTAATTGTATAATATGGTATGGCATGTCAAAGTCTGATATGGACTGACAGCACATAGTATGGTATGGCCTGTCTTTGTTTAGTATTGTATGGTACAGTATGGCCTATCATTGTATATTTTGGTTTGCATTCAACAGGTGGTGAGGGTACGACGCACACTAGAACAGGCACCGGGGGGAGCAGAGAAAGCGCTAGCGGAACTCTCACGCAGCGCGGACCAGGGAACGGACACGCTTGCACAACTGTCGGCAGCGAAGCTCGCACATGCAGAGGCCATGAGAGACTTGCGCAAATATAACTTTCGCGCCTACGCTGCTAGAACACACAAGGAGGGCAACAGAACACGGGTGCTTCTAGCCTAGCTGATCAGACAAGACACGATGTCCCGCCCCATAACAGAACTCGTGGACGCACACGGACAGATTAAGCATTCCCAGCTCGACATCCTACAAATATTTCGTGCCCATTACGCTGCGGTGTACCGCGCCCCGACACCGGCGACGCTCCGCGAACTCACTCACTTTCTAGACCCGTCACACATGCCCGTGATATCCCAGGCGGACAGAAAGGATCTGGGCGGTAAAATTCCCCCCCTCTGGCATCAAACATGCCATAGGCTCGCTAGCGAGGAAAAAAGCACCAGGAGTGGACGGGTTCCCCCTGGAGTACTACAAGACCTTCCTGACCGAAACGACGCCCCAATTGGTGCTAATATTCGAAGAGGCCCTGGCCGGAGGCATGCTGCCAGAATCGTTCCGTGAGTCGCTAGTCGTAACGGTCCCGAAACCGCACAGGGACCCCACACTCCCGGCCTCTTATAGACCGATTACACTGCAGAATGCGGATTGTAAAATTCTGGGGAAGATACTAGCTGACTGCTATTGTCAAATCCTCCCGGCCTTGGGGCATCCTGACCAATGCGGCTTTGTGCCCAGGCGCAACACCTCCCACAATTTACGTAGGCTGTTTCACATACAAGACACTGTCGCGGACCGGTTCCCGCGGGCGGCCTGCCTAATATTCGATTTAGAGAAGGCGTTCGATACCCTAACCTGGTCTCACCTCTTCGCCGTCCTACGGGCAATACAGATAGGCCCCATACTGACGGCATACACCCAGCTCCTCTACAGAGGACTCACCTCCAGGGTGCGGATCGGAAAACTTGTTTCTGCCCTGTTTCCGGTGGAGAGGGGAACCAGACAGGGGTGCCCCCTCTCCCCCCTCCTGTTCGCACTAGCGGTGGAACCCCTGGCCATCTGGTTGCGGAGGGAGGGAGAGGAATGGGTATTCTGATAGCAGACGGGCTCCATTGCGTCTCCCTATACGCGGACGACTTGCTTGTATATGTCTGGGATGCGACGGGTGATCTCACCTCACTCTGGCGTACACTACAGGACTTTGGAGCCATATCAGGCCTAAACGTTAATTGGGAAAAATCGGCAATCTACCCACTTGGCCCTGATCTGGCACCCCATGACATGCAATTGGGCACACACACCCTGAAATGGAGTGATGCGGCCCTCAGATACCTCAGAGTACGCCTATACCGAACACCTGAGGATTTATACGAGGGAAATCATCGAAAGGTGTTGGCAGGCCTTCGCTCTGCGATCGGTTTTTGGAAGACACTTCCACTGGCCCCTATAGGGCGGGTAGCCGTAGCTAAAATGATAATGGTGCCTAGACTACTGTATTACTTTACTAATCTACCGGTGATCCCACCCCGGTCCTTCTTTCGCGAATTGGACACGCTTCTCACAACACTGATCTGGGGGACGGGCGACATAGAATAGCCCTGCGAACTCTACAGCTGCCCACAACTGAAGGGGGACTGGGCGCCCCGTCATTTGAATCATATTTGCTGACCGCGCAACTCCAATGGTTGTCTCACTGGACAGCCGAGAGACACTTGGGCGAGAAGATCACTGATGGAGGGAGCCTGCCTCTGCCCGCCATTAGACGACTACTAATGCCAGGCTCCAAACCGGTTTGCACACACCCGATACAGTTCACTGAAGCTCGCAAGTGTATGCTGCGGATCCACCGGCTGTCGAAGGGGCAACCGTTGTATTCCCCTCTGCTCCCCTTGGTGGGCTTTCCTCGAAAAGAGGGATACTATACCGAGGGAGACCTGCGGACGTGGACTGACAGTGGAGTGACGGAGATGGAAGCCTTGTTCCACGAAGGGCAACTGAAAACATATGACCAACTAATCGAGTGGTACGACTTCCCCCACGGGGGCAATTCCTGACACACAGGCAACTGATAGACAGTGGCCGAGCTTACTAGGATCTGAGAAGTGGGCAACCCCCTACACACCCAGTACTACACACAATACTACGGATGGGGACGGGCAGGCACAGAGGGACATGGCACTATAAGGCCATACGGTAACTGACTAAAGTTCCCTTAGACAGACTACGCCAAACCTGGGAGGACGACGTAGGCCGAGTCTTCCATGACAAGGAGTGGGCACAAGCGCTAGAATACCCAAAATAAGTCTCCGGCAACTCCCGCTTTAAGAATATACAGTATAACGTCCTACACCGCACTTACCTTACACCAGAAAAGCTGCAGAAATTCAACCCAGACACAGAATTTAAATGCCCCTGATGTCAGACGCCAAGCGCGAACTTCAAACACATGTTCTGGGATTGTCTGTCCCTGCAATCGTACTGGATTAGAGTGCATCACACCTTACAGACTTTGGTCCACCTCCAACACGATGACACATGGGAGGTATGCGCCCTGTGGATCTATAAGAAAAAAATCTGAGAAACTATAATGGCGGTTTGCATCCCTAATCCTCCTCCTAGCAAAAAGAAATATAGCCATGCATTGGAGGTCCCCTACGGGACCCCCAGAGGCGGCCTGGATAGGAGCGGTAAATAAGTGGGGAGCAGCAGAAGAAGAGACCCTGAGGGAGGAAGAGGTAAAAGGCACAAGCAAACACCCAATATCTATGGAACAGGCGCATCTCCTCATACAATTTAAGCTGGAGACAGCCGTAGAGGACACCCCGGAGCTGACACAGCCCACACCCAGTGACCTCACGCAAGGCCGCGACCCGTCGCCACAACATTAGCAGAGAGGCAGGCACACGATGAGTGGCCGTTTCTGCTCCATTGATCGCCCACCGACAGTGTGGGTCCTGTTGTCCGTTCCCCCCCCCCCCTCCCCTCCCCTCTGGGCCATGCACGTCGACCCCCCGCTGCCTGATAACCAGTCCGCATACTGACCACATGGGCCACTTGCCCTCATCCACTGCACTTCTTCCCCCCCATCCCCCGCTGTCCCACCCTTCATTCTTTTCACCAGTTATTGTTTGGGCGGTACCTCCCTCCATCGTTCATAGCTTAGTTCCAGTCGGCAGTTCAAAGTCCAACTCAGTTACGCAAACATAATCACTCACACACCTCCACAAGGGTACCTTGCTATCAGGAGGGTTAATAGTTTCACTACGACCCAGCTACCACACCGTGAGAGAGGTTAGGCATAGGCAAGACCGACATGCAGCGATGAGACAGCTCAACGGCAAACTCAGGGGACGGATCCTAGCTCCCTTTCTTTATCACACCTGCTACATTCCAGACTGGAGTCCTTATGCTGTTGTCAAGCCATGATAACTAATGGAGAACACAGTTTACGTATATGCTGACAGACTTGTGATTTGTTGTATGTCCGCCAAGGGATTTTGCTTGAAAATGTAAAACCCTAATAAAAAGATTTAAACAAAAATAAATCATTGTATAGTATGGTACGGTATGTCATTATAAACTATGGCACGGTATGACTCGTCATTGTACAGTACTGTATGATATGGTATGGTCTGCCAATTTATAGTTTGGTTTGGACTGTCATTGTACAGTACAGTATGGCCTCTCACTGTATTGTATGGTATGTTATGGCACGGTCCATCATTGTATGATATGGTATAGACTGTCTTTGCATAGTATGGAATTATATGGCTTGTCATTGTATAGTATGGTCTGTCATTGTATGCTATTGTATGGCCTGTCACATTATAGTATTATGTGGCTTGTTATTGTATAGTATGTTATGGCTTGTTATTGTATAATATGATATGGTGTGGCCAGTCACTGTAGAGTATAGCATTGTATGGTATGGCTGATCATTGTATAGTAACTCTAGTGTATAGTGTTACTTGTTATTGAATAGTATGGCATGGCCTGTTACTGTATGTTATAGTATGGTATGACCTGTCATTGTATCGTATGGTTTGGTATGGCTTGTGATTGTATAATATGGTCTGTCATTGTATAGTATGATATGGTATAGCCTATCACTGTATAATACAGTATTGTAATCTTTGTTACAATGTACACATTAAGCTACAGGAGAAAACGTAATAGGAGTGGCACAGCAAAAAAACTGCTTTACAATATGTTATTTTCACGCTAGAACATTCTATCCAAAAAGTAATTGTACTAACATAAACCAATTTAAAACATACTCTGTTTTTTGCATAAAACACTTTGATCATGCCAAACACATCCTATAAATCTTGAAATGTACTAAAAACACTTTGTTAGAAACTAAACAAGTTCTTACTTAATCGAAATAGCACGAAGCAATTAATGTACTTTGAAATCATTGCTAAAAGCGACACTAGGAGGAGCAGGAGTAGGCGCTTGGCCTTCGATTACTGGATCATGTTGGCCTCGGACAATGGTTCGCTAATCTAGCTGAGTGAACTAAAGTGACATTTTGGGGGGTGGCGGGGCTATTGGTGGGTCTTCTCCTCCTCGGTTTTACTTTTTGTAGTTTAGTTTGATGATAGGGCGACAGGCACACTGCAAGTTGGGGTGGCTTTCTAGGCTTATGCAGGGGTGCAGGGTGGGGGGGGGGTTTGTACCGGGTCATGGTTGGGGGGTGGGAGGGTCCTGGTTTGGGTGTTTGGGGTTGTTGCAAGGCAACGTATTGTTTTATTGTCTGATTGAACTGCCGAGTTCTGGAGAGGGATGGATGTGTCTACATTTTCGGGATGGGGGGTAGGGGATTGAAACTACTTAGTTGGAATGTGAATGGGTTAGGGGATAGGATAAAACGTGGGATGGTGTTGCAATTGTTGTCCTAGTATTAGCCAATGTTCCCCCCCTAGAAGCTGGTATAGTAGAATCCCCCTCCTCTTTGTCTAACAAGGCATTGCAATGGCTCACAGATAATATGAGGCTAGCCCCGGGGGGGGGGGAGGGGGGGGCAACAGTTGGCTCAAGAGATTAAGAATGCAAAAAGGGTTTCCTGGTTAGGAAATCGTCCCAAAAAATTTAAAGGGGATTGTGTGGCAGTGAGCTTTTCACATACAGGCGTTTTGCCAAACATCCTCGCTAACTTATTCCCGCCCCAACGCAGGCAGGGTACTGTTGTCCCATTAACTTAAAATAAATTTATGGAGAACAACAGAATGTCACCTACCCTAGGACTCCAGCTTTTGGGTGGGATAATAATTGGGATACAAACAATAGATGGGGTCGAGATCAACATCGAAATACTGTAAATCCTCCAGCTCTTTCAGTTCACCAAAATCCTTTTGCACAACCTCTTTTGTTGTCTAACCGATATGCTCCTCTATCCTTTTTGGATCAAAATGATTGACTTTTGCTGGAACATATAAGCCAAGAAGAGAACAATGTACCAGTATTTAGTATGCTTACTTGGAATATTGCGGGAATCAGGGCTAAAGTAGGCAATGTGGCATGGACAGACTTTGTGATTAAGTTCGACATTATTGCATTGCAGGAAACATGGGATACAAACAACAGTTTTTCTTTTGATGGCTATAGCCATTTCTGTATTCCCGCAGTGTCTAGCGCTACAGGAAGAGCCAAGGGAGGATTGTTAAGCCTCTTTAAACTAGATATTAAAGCTAGTCTAAAGAAATGTGACTCGGGATCCGAGCAATGTTTAATAGTTTAACTTTCCTCAGTAGAATTTCCCAACATTCTTTTTATACATTTTTATAACTCCAATGCATCTGACTGCACCTTATATAGTCTAGATAGATTGGATCATTTTTTGTCAGTCTATAGTGAAAATGTTAATTCTTTTGAAATCATTTTCTTGGGTTATTTTAATATTCACCCGTGTTTATTAATGTGTGTGTTTGCGATGATGCAGAATCCCCTCCAAATTGTTCCCCCATCCATCTTGAACATAACAAACAGGGGGATTGTCTAGAGAATTTTTTAGCAAGATGGAACTTATATGAGTCTGGCTGCGGGGAGGAGGGGGGTTAGGGCCCCTACATTTAAGGGAACAGACAATGGCTCTATTATTGATTATATATTTATTTCTGTACGCTTCTTAGCTAAGGTTTTAATGTACAAAACTGTGGTTTCTGTTTACAGTGATCACAATCCTGTCTCCATGGACTTAGTAACTTCTGATCTTATAAGGCGTAAATATGGCCCTTGTAACAATAAACAAGTACTCAAAGTTAAAGACCAGGGACGCAGACTGAAATGGGATAGTATAACCCCGGAATCCTTCGTACAAGAGGTACTCTCTGAGGCTGAGGATGAGGTTGGTGTGTGTCTATCTAGTGTGTCCGAAGATAGGGAAGTGATACTTGCATTTGGCAGTATATGTAGTAAGATTAATCGCAGGCTATCTGTTGATTCTAAACCTAAGACAAAGCCTATTAAAAGATGGTTTGATCACAGATGTTCAAAAACACATTCTGCACTGCTAAATGCTTTAAAAGCTGTTCCGAAAGATCGTGAACTTATCGCCACCTGTAGAGCCCAGTATAAAAAGGCCATAGCCGATAGGAAAAAACGGATTAAAGATGAAGCCTGGACACAGCTCTTAGATCCAGCAATTTTGAAAAACAGTGGAGAATTCTGGAGGATTGTCAACCAACCTTTTACAGGGGAGGAAAATTCCCCCCTCGAAACTAATATTCCTGATGAAGGCTGGATTGAACACTTTAGTGACATCTATTCTAATCACACCAGTGAAGATCCTGGGGCTCAGGAGGTTGAAACTAACGTTATTGGGAATCAATTGCACTTTGAAGTAACGGTAGTCTTACATGCCATAGACAGTACTCTGAAGAAAAAGGCGCCAGGACCCGATGGTGTTCCTGCAGACGCCTTTAAATGTTTCCCCAATTTTTGGTCGAGGCTACTTTGCAGGGTCTTTAATGTATTAAACCATGATAATATTCCCGAGTCATGGAAAACTTCTATAATTATCCCTGTGTTTAAGAAGGGAAACAGGCAGGATCCTGCATGTTATAGACCAATCTCACTGATTGACTCGTCAGTTAAGATCTTAGGAAGAGTTATATTAGTAAAATTAAATGAGTGGGTTACTGAGAACAGTATTTTGACAAATGTGCAATATGGGTTTAGACCTAAAAGCAGTACACAGGATCAATGCCTTAATCTCCACTTGCTGATTGAGAAATATACCAGGGCTAAGGAGGGGTCCATGTACCTTGGTTTCATGGACCTCTCCTCCGCCTTTGATCTGGTTAACAGATCAAAGCTTTGGTCTAAATTACTGGAAATGGGCCTGGATAGGACAATAGTTAATTTATTGGCTGACCTGCACTCTGGCCTTACTGCAAAAATTAGAGTTTCCTCGAGTGGAAGGTGTACCGATGTTTTCGCTTCTGAAAAAGGAGTCAGACAGGGGTGCATTTTGCACCCCTACTGTTCACATTATATGTGAATGCATTGGAGCCTGCTCTTAGGGACGTGACCCTCGATATTCCGCGTGCAGGGGATCAGGGGATTCCTGTTCTCCTTTACGCGGATGACGCGGTTCTTCTTGCGCGTACCGGGGTGGGGCTCCAACGCCTTCTGGACGCCTTTGAATCTTTCATGGGCTCACTTGATTTGAAAATAAATGCGAAAAAATCTCAAATTATGCTCATGGGCAGGGCAGCTAGAAAAAACTATCACAAAACTTTTCTCTGCGGACAGGAAAAGCTTGCTCGTGTAATCTCCTTTCCCTATTTAGGGATTACCTTTGATGAGAAGGGTAACTGGGGACCCCATGTTAAGAATAGAGTAACTATGTTAGCTAGGACATCTGCAGCCCTTCAGGGGTTCTCTAAGAAACTTGGGGCCAGGCCAATTGCAGCTATAATGAAAATCTATAAGGCCAAATGCATCTCAGTGGCTTCATATGGTAGTTCGATATGGGATATAGGGGAGTGGATCCTTTACAGACGATGGAAAACAAATTCTTTAGATCTGTTCTTGGCGTCCCACAGTCAACCCCGTCCTACACTGTTCATATGGAATTAGGGGAAGGCTACATCACAGACCTGATAAAAACAGCACCTTTAGTAGCTTGGCTGAGGTTGTGGCTCAACAAAGAAATCCCTTTAAACCATATTATTATGAGAGATTGTTTGTGTTTGGACAAAGTTAACAATATTAGGTGGCTGACATACATCAAGGAAACTTTCTCAAGGTTGGGGAGGCCTGAGCTTTATTCTGTAATAGATTCTATAACATCTAAAGATATAGTGTCTGTAAAATTTGCAATGAAAGAGCTTTTATCTCTGGAGAGGGAAGAATGTGAGCTGAAAAAACCCAGTGTCAGGGTCAGTTAATTATTGTCCATACCTGATGGCCCGGAAAATTATTTGAATACGGTGACTTATCCTTACCACAGGTTTATTTTAACCCGTTTTCGTTTTAATTTGATACATTTTAATCTTGGTTTTTATCCTGTATGGAGTACCCCAGAAAAGGCGTCACCATGTTCCTGTGATCATTTCTCTGAACAAAACACTATGCACTTTGTAATGTTCTGTAGTTATTACATTGATGCTAGGAGAAAGTTTCTTGTGCCTATTCTTAGGGAAGCTGGATTTATCCAAGTTAAACCTGCTCTTATGTATTTACAGCTGCTACAGACTCCCAAGATCATGTTTCACGTGGCTAGTTTCTTGGTGA
Source organism: Lissotriton vulgaris (assembly GCF_964263255.1). Taxonomy (NCBI): domain Eukaryota; kingdom Metazoa; phylum Chordata; class Amphibia; order Caudata; family Salamandridae; genus Lissotriton; species Lissotriton vulgaris. The sequence continues at coordinate 389,564,167 of NC_141687.1, forward strand.
AAGCTATTAGGAGCAGGAATATTAGATTAAAAAATGTGCCTATTTTCCCTAGTAGTAGAAACTGTGTACCTCAAACAGGCACTTTGTAATTATATCAAGATCGTAATTATATAAGGTCTCTGTAACAGGGACATTTGGTGCTAGTAATGTTTGTTTTGCTGGGGATTTTCTTAGCATTTTTTTTTAGCACTTTAGCACTTTGCACTTTGTATTATTTTATTGACATGAATTGTAATATGATGTACGATTTTTTACCTCATTGTATTTTAACTGTTTTTAAAGTATGTATTTTCTGTATCTGTATACAGTATATGTATCTTAAACAATCTGTATTTTGCCATTGTCTTTATATGATATTAAGTTATCGCAATAAAGTATTTTGACTGACTGACTGACTACTTAGTTGGAATGTGAATGGGTTAGGGGATAGGATAAAACGTGGGGTGTAGTTGCAATTGTTGAAACGTCTTTTCCCTGCTGTGATACTCCTCCAAGAAACACACTTGATAGGCAACACTTGTCATGCCATGAATAGGAGGGGATATCGTCTGGTCGCACATGCCGGGTTTACCTCTGGATCTAGGGGGGTAGGCATCCTAATGAAGAACTCCCTCCCGTTAGAGATTGACGCAACAGTTCTAGACGATAGAGGACGCTATGTCGCTATCACTGGTAGGTGGGAGGGTCGTACTCTATCCTTGGTCTCTGTGTATGTTCCCCCGGGCTTGCAATCGACTACCTTTGCTGACCTTGGGCGAGTCATCCTTTCACTCCCTGAGGGGACTTTGGTATTGGGCGGCGATTTTAATTCAGTGGTTTCCGGTAGGGAGGATCGACATCCGCCTAGGGACCTCACGAGTGCCCATACCTGGCTCCGCGGCTTTATAGACACGCTGGGCCTGGTGGACTGTTGGCGGCTGTTACATCCCGTCCAGCACCAATACACCTTTCATTCGGGCGCACATGGTAGCCTTTCCAGGATCGATTATGTGCTGATGCCCGCTGCACAGGCCCTCTCTGTTACCGAGGTTAGGCATCTGGCACGGGGTGTATCCGACCACTCCCTAGTGTGGCTTCAAATGGAGTTACATGCGGGTGCTGAGGGCCGGGTGGCCCCGATCAACCCCTGGTATCTTCGTAATCCTATAACCTGTGCTGCCCTGGTTCAGTCTCTTGACCAGTACTTTATGTAAAACGAGGGATCTGTATTGTCCGCTGTGTCGCTTTGGGAGGCTTTCAAGACTGTCATCAGAGGCCAGGCGTTGTCTTTGATTGCGGGTGCGAAAAAAACGAAGAAGTCGTAAAGATTGAGTCTGAGATCGTGGATCTGGAGCGTGGCCTTGAGCAGGGGATTACCCGCGCAAAGCTGCATGTTTTGCATCTTAAGCAACTGGAATACAAGGCATTGGTGACGGATGCTGCTAAGATTATGAATAGGGAGCAGCAGGGTCGTTTGTGTGATGTTGGAGACAAGGCGGGTAAACTGATTGCATGGCTGGATAAGAGAGATAGGGCGAGTCGTGTTGTTCCGGTGATCGAGAGAGTGAGTGGCGAGCGGGTTACCGACCCTGATGAGATCGCCCAATGTTTTGCGGAGCACTTCCAGGCAGTCTATTCCCCTGTATCAGAGCGGCCGGAGGAGGATTCGCATCTTTATTACGAGATATCACGTTGCCGTGCCTGTCTGACGCAGATAGGGAACAAATGGAATCAGAGATAACTGTAGATAAGGTGGCTCTTGCGATTCGCTCCTTGCGATCAGGGAAGGCTATGGGACCCAATGGTCTCCCTATTGAACTCTATAAATTGCGTCCCGACAAGATGGCTCCCTACATACGGGATAAGTTTGTGGAATCGTGCGAGAAAGGCTCCCTTCCCAGTGATCAGCGTTTAGCTACCATTGTGGTGATTCACAAGGAAGGGAAACCGTGGGATCAGTGTGCTTCCTATAGGCCAGCGGTCTTCCATCTGTGGGGCCCAACCCCCAGGGGGGTCGTGGAGTCCTTGGAAGATGGTCGCAGATTCTGCAGAGTGCAGTTCCTGGCATTGGGCTGATCGAGGGTGCTCACGGCGGAGGCCTAATTCACACCGAGGTGTGAAAAACATCAACGCCTCATTAACAAGTAAAAGGTCTTTTAAAGACCTTTCAAGTACTTGGGTGTGACTGTGTGTGTGTCCCTTAAGCTGTTTCAGCCTGGCTCACATACACGAGCTGGGTGGAGCTGGGTGGAGCTGGGGGTGGGAGGGCTGGGGGAGTGGCTGTAGTTTAGCCCTTTGAGTTCAATGGATGTTGCGCACCTGGAGCTGTGGGTCCCGTGACACGTCCCCCGCCCCCAGCAGGGAGGCACAGAGATGCCCTCCTGTGAGCGGGAAAGAAGAAGGACGACGACGCAGAGAGATACTGATCCCCCCTCCCCCCTATGAGAGAGGCACAGAAAAGGTGGGTGGATGAATGATGGGTGGATGGATGGATGTGGATGGATGTAAGGCTGAAGGATGGATGGATGTGGATGGATGAAAGGCTGAAGGATGGATGGATGGATGTGTGAAAAGGTGGGTGGATGAATGCTGGGTGGCTGGATGGATGTAAGGCTGAAGGATGGATGGATGTGTGAAAAGGTGGGTGGATGAATGATGAGTGGATGGATGAATGATGAGTGGATGGATAAATGAAAGAGTGGATGGATGAATGATGGATGTATGGATGGAAGGATGAAAGGGTGGATGGATGAAGGATAGATTGGTGAAGGATAGATGTATGGATGGAAGAATGAAAGGGTGGACGGATGAAGGGTGGATGGATGAAGGATGGATGGATGAAAGGGTGGATGGATGAATGAGGGTGGATGGATGTGTAAAAAGATGGGTGGATGAATGAAGTGTGAATGGATGGGTGAAAGGGTGGATGGATGGATGATGGATGTATGGATGGAAGGATGAAAGGGTGGATGGATGAAGGATAGATTGGTGAAGGATAGATGTATGGATGGAAGAATGAAAGGGTGGATGGATGATGGATGGATGAAAGGGTAGATGGAGACACCTGCCTCCTCATCCTTCTTGATCTCTCCTCAGCATTCGACACCGTCAAACATGAGAATCTACTAGAACTACTAAACACAAGAATGGGCCTATCTGGAACTGTCCTCAAGTGGTTCACTTCCTTTCTTCACAACAGGTCGCAAAAATTCAAGAGCAACAACCTGATGTCCTCGCCAATACCTGTAACGCTAGGCGTCCCCCAAGGATCTTCTCTATCCCCAACTTTGTTCAACCTAGTCATGGAGCCTCTCACCACCTTGCTACAAGCATCCAATGTACGCTTTCACATGTACGCTGATGACACCCAACTTTACCTCAAGTTACAATCACCCAATGACATCCTGCTCCTGAACTCAACGATCAGTTGCACCCAATCCTGGCTTGCCGATAACCACCTCAAACTCAATGCCCTGAAAACAGAGTTCCTTCTGATCTCACCTCCAGCTAAGATATCAACCACTCAACATTGGCTTAAACTCCTAACCGCACTCAATGTCCAACCCACCATCGTGGACTCAGCAAAATCTTTAGGCATAACACTCGACACTAATCTCAACATGCAGCAACATATCAGCAAGGCAACAAAGGGAGCGAACTTCCAGATCAATACTCTGAGGAAACTCAAACCCTACCTCCCGGCCAAAGACTTCCAAACTGCAGTACAAGCACTAGTCATCCCACAAATTGAATACGGCAGCACCACCCTCTGGGGAGTAAAAGCTTCTCTAAATGCTGCAGCGAGACTCATCACTGGGTCAAAAAAGTACTCCCACATTACCCCTGACCTGAAATCCCTGAATTGGCTGCCTTTTGAAGGCAGAATACAGCTGAAAATCGCCTGCATGACACACAAGGCGGTACACCTAAACTCACCCGGCTACCTCGCTCAGAAGTTGACAATCTCTGGGGGAATTAGAAACACGAGAGGCACAAACAATCTCCTGCTAAAACCTCGAAGATTCCGGAAGGAAAAAACATACACGCGCTCCTTCTCAGGAATGGCGCCTAGGATCTGGAACTCACTCCCTCCCGAAACCAGGCTGATCTCCTCCACTACACTCTTTAAAAAAGAAGTAAAAGCTATCCTCATGGCTAAATACACTTGAGCTACTATTTCGAATCCTATTAACACCTTGCACCGTTCTGTATTACATGTTTGACTCTTGACTTATTTGTATGAGTTGTTTTATCATCCACATGAGTGGTTGTGTCACTTAGTAGTACTATTATACTGTGATTTATTGAGTTACTCGTCTGAATATGCTCCCCCTTGCACCCTTCTATGTAAAGCTTGATTTGCCTGTTTGACTTTGCTCCCTCATGTACCCGTCTATGTAAAGCGCTCTGATATCTGTGAAGATCTTGTTTGCGCTATATAAAACTCTTTAAATAAATAAATAAATAAATGAATGATGGATGGATGGATGTGTAAAAAGATGGATGGATGAATGATGGGTGAATGGGTGGATGAAAGGGTGGATGGATGAATGATGGATGTATGGATCGGAGGATGGAAGGGTGGATGGATGTATGAATGGATAAAAGGTTGCATGGATGAATGATGGATGGATGTGTGGAAAGGTGGGTGGATGAATGATGGGTGGATGGAAGGAAGGGTGGATGGGTAAAGGATGGGTGAATGGATGGATGAAAGGGTGGATGGATGAATGATGGGTGTATGGATGGATGGATGTGTGAAAAGGTGGGTGGATGAATGATGAGTGAAAAGGTGGGTGGATGAATGATGAGTGAATGGATGAATGAAGGGTGGATGGATGAATGATGGATGGAAGGATGAAAGGGTGGATGGATGAAGGATAGATTGGTGAAGGATAGATGTATGGATGGAAGAAAGAAAGGGTGGACAAATGAAGGATGGATGGATGAAAGGGTGGATGGATGTGTACAAAAGATGGGTGGATGAATGATAGGTGAATGGATGGATGAAAGGGTGGATGGATGAATGATGGATGTATGGATGGAAGGATGAAAGGGTGGATGGATGAAGGATAGATTGGTGAAGGATAGATGTATGGATGGAAAGATGAAAGGGTGGACGGATGAAGGATGTATGGATGGATGTGTGAAAAGGTGGGGGGATGAATGATGGGTACATGGATGGATGAAAGGGCGGATGGATGGATGAAAGGGTGGATGGATGATGGATGGGAGGATGAAAGAGTGGATGGATGAAGGATGGATGTACGGATGGGAAGATGAAAGGGTGGATGGATGTATGAATGGATAAAAGGTTGCATGGATGAATGATGGATGGATGTGTGAAAAGGTGGGTGGATGAATGATGGGTGGATGAAGGAAGGGTGGATGAGTAAAGGACGGATGTATGGATGGAAGGGTGGATGGATGAAGGATGGATGGATGGATGGAGGATGGATGTATGGATGGAAGGATGAAAGGGTGGATGGATGGATGGATGTGTGAAAGTGTGGGTGGATGAATGATGGAGGGATGTGATGAGGTCTAACAGGCGCATTTATGGTTGTCAAAAGTTGATGATGAGGAGTACCAGTTTCTAGAAACTTTTGTCGGAAGGGGGTCCTTACGCCTAAAAAGGTTTTACAAGGGGGTCTCGGCATCAAAAAGTTTGAAGACCTCTGCTATAGGCCGAGATCTCTATTAAACGCTGAACCTAAGATTCTTGCGAAAGTGTTGGCTAATCGATTAATAACTGTGATTAGCGAGCTGATTCATCCAGACCAATCTGGTTTCATCCCGCACAGGGCTCGAAAATTCCACTCGACCGCTCGCATAGTCGAGCTGAATTTAACAAGGTCGAGCTGTTTTTAGGACCTACTCGCCCTTTCTGGCGTGTAGGAAAACAAAACAACTGTTGTCCTCTGTCTGTGAAAACGGAGCAAATGTGACAAGATAACAAGATTTAAAGGCATATTTATTGCTCACAAAGTTAATGAACTATAATGTTTCCTTTAAATCTTGTTATCTTGTCACATTTGCTCCGCTTTCAGAGACTTAGGTCAAGTAGGTTGCAGTTAGGTCGAGGACATTTTTTACGGTACTAGTCCTGCAGGACTAGTACCATTTATTGGATTTTTCAAGCCCTGCCGCACAGAAACACAGCTCTGAATCTCAGGCGCTTGCATGGTGTTCTCGCGAGGGCGGCGACGTTACGTGAGCCGGCCATTTTGGCCTCGTTGGATGCCACGATGGCGTTTGATACCGTGGAATGGCCGTATTTGTGGGCTGCCCTCGCTAAGTTCGGATTTGGTCCAGGTTTTATTGGCTGGGTGCAGCTCCTCTATGAAGACCCCCTGGCACAGATTGTTGTTAAAGGGCGGGTTTCCAAGCCGTTCGTTCTGGGTAGAGGTACGCAACAGGGTTGTCCCTTGTCGCCGCTACTGTTTGCCCTGGCCCTCGAGCCCCTTGCTGCATGGATCAGGTGGGAGCCCTCGATGAGGGGTATTCAGTGGTCCCCTGACTTCGAGGATCGTATCTCTCTCTATGCAGATGATATCCTGCTGTATCTAACGTCGCCCCGGAAATCACTGATAGTGCTGTTTGATGTCCTAACCTCCTTTGGTAGGAATTCTGGTCTTGTCATAAATTGGACCAAGTCTTGTCTATATGTGCTCTGGGGTGAGGTCCCCCCTCTTCTACGTGACTGTCCCATCCAGGTGACGCTTTCTGGGTTTAGGTATCTCGGTATTTATATTTCACTAGACCCTGTGGCTCGTTATGAGCCGAATTTGATCCCACCGTTGAATAGGTTGAAATTGGATGTGGCAGGTTGGCGTAAGCTCCCGCTTTTGCCACTCGGCCGGGCAGCTCTCTTCAAAATGATGTCTTTACCACGTTTCCTCGATGCACTCCAAAACACCCTTGACACAGTTCCGGCTAGCTATTTTCGTGCAATGGAGGGTCTCCAGAAGAAGTTGATTTGGGACAGTAGATCCTGTATCGCGCTCGCTAAACTAACACTCCCATGGTACGATGGGGGTATCGCTCTCCCTGACATTAAGCGGTATTATTGGGCGTCTCAACTGAGCGCTATTAATCATTGCATGTTTGGACCCACGTTTAACCCCGCGTTTTCTATTGACAGGTGGTTGTTGCCAGGGGGTGATTATTATAGAGAACTGTACTCGAGGTTGGCTGGTAGGGATCTGTCGGGACCTACGAGGACTGCAGTGAGTCTGTGGTATAATGCCAATAATTCGATGGGATGGAAAGATCGCATGACTCTGGCGACCCCACTTTTCGCATTTGAGAGACTGGGTAACCTGTGGAAAACCAAGGGCTTTGAGAAGTGGGACCGGATTGGTATTAGTAAGGTGGGTGACCTCTGGGTCAAGGGCAATATTAAAATCATACGAGGCGCTGAAGACAGAGTTCCAATTAAATGATAGGGAATACTTTCGATATCTTCAGATCCGCCATGCCTTGAAGTCTAATTTCTCAGAGGGTGAGAAGATCCCGGAATCGCCCCGCTCGAGGATAGGGTGCAGGATGGTCACGTGCCTGACAGTACTATCTCCTTGATCTACAAAAAACTAATAAACGACAGGGCTGACCTACTGATTCTGCTCCGGGACTCATGGACCCGAGATGGCCTAGAGTTAGACGACGAGGACTGGCAGTCAGCGGTCTCCTCTCCCAAGGAGGTTACGATTCCGGCTCGTCTACGATTAGTGCAGCTCAAGATACTCCACGGGACCTACGTTACTGGCCCCGTCTGGTTAGAATGGGATTCTCTGAGGACGGATTGTGTAAGCGGGGTTGTGGGCTGGTTGGGACGTTTCTCCACATTCTCTGGGAGTGTCGTGAGGTGACTGTCTTCTGGAATGAGGTGCATGAAGCGATGGAGGAAGCTATGGGTATTGCTCTTTTGCCTGAGGCCAGGCGCTGTTTGTTGAATGTGTGGGAGCCAACGGATCACAATGCGGCAAAGACTCAGTGGGTGACCCTTGGAAACATGATTGCTATAAGAGATATAGCACAGTTATGGGGGTCCCGGAGGCCGCCTACAGTTGAAGCATGGAGGGAGAATATGGACTGGGCGATGTTTAGGGAGAAAACTGTATATGTTGCCCGGGGCGATTCCGGAAGTGGAGCAAGATATGGGGTCCCTGGAACAATTACCATGGTGGCATCTGCACTCCCCCCATTGCGACCAACGCTGACGCTCCACTTTCCCCATCACCTCACGTTCCTACTGCAGTATTATCTTGATGTCGTACTGAATTGTTTCTCCCCTCCTCCCCCTTCCCATTGCCGATTGCAAATTATTCTGTACTGTCTCGTTCCTCACTCGTTTGAACTGGTATTTTGTAAATGGTACTCTAGTGCCTTGTTTGTTCATAACTTTCAATAAAAAGAAACAAAAAAAAAAAAAGCAACACTAAAAACCTGTAGCCTGCTGGTTTTTGTTAGGCTGCACCGTAGAGTAGAAGGGGAGAGGATGAAAAGTATAACAGAATGAACACGCGAAACGAGTAGTGACGCAACAGTGCACAGCACTACCAAGAAAAAGACAACCTAAAATGCATATACTCCTACAAAGTGCTGCGAGTGGAAGAAAAAAGTAGGCTGAGGTGGAAGCAGTCGAAGGACACTCCCAAAAAAATGAAGCTGTATTTGGTTCATGCTCCTGGGACGAGGAAACACGAAACCAAAGTGAAGTCTAAGTGAAGAAGGCAGAACCTGACAGAACAGAAGCCAGCAAATTAGACAGGCTATGAACCAAGCCAATAATAAACAATGGGCGGGCCCTAAGCCCCCTTGTATGTAAACAAAATGTCTTGATTGTGGCAGAAGTGGTATGTCCCTCTAGCTCCTTCATCAATCTGCCTGTTTAGGCGCAGCCAGAAATGAAGACAGACAGCCATCCAACCAAGGCAAACAGTCTGCTGCCATTTGTGGCAGCATAAAAAAATTGGGGGGACGGCCATCTTTCACTAACCATAATTTAAATGCCCCTATCATGTTGGGAGAATAGCACAACATATCCATCACAACTGACAAGTGCATACTGAAAATAAAGTCACAATTGAACGGGCACACTGCCAATGCCCACATATGTTGATGAAAATTCCATGATGCCACAAGTGCGGGGGAGAAACTCAGCTATGGTATTTGTCTTGAAGAGGAAAGCAGCCACGTGTGACTCCAAATCATGGAGGCTATTTCTATACATGGCAGACCTTCCAACCACAAGAGGCAGATTGCAAGAATGCTGTAGTAAAACCTAAATGGAACTATGTTCTCAAATACGACCAAATGAATATTCTTACCTCAACTTCAGCTTAACACAACATGAAACACAATGCCATACTGCAGGTACTGACGCTCGGACTATAAGATTAAATGATCACTTTTTTCCTGTTTTGACCCGCTTAATAAGCAAGCACTCAAGGGTTGTTCCAATAGGAGAGAGGTACATGCTCATTAGCTCTGGTTATGATCACTGGCTAAGAGTTCTCTATGAGAATCATGGACTGATTAAACTGCTAATAACGTTGTAAATAAATAGAGGCTCTGTGTAACTGAGCTATACAGACAAGTACTGTCTTGTTTCACACCTTACACTCCAATGGCAATTAAGAACGCCTAAATTCCACTGAATCTGCTACTCTGATCCGGGTCTGAGGCTTTCCGTCCAATACTGCCTGACCTCAGACAACTAGGTATCATGAAGCAGTTGGGATGATCTTCAGATGGCTGACACAGCAAATCTACAGGGAGGAAGAGGCCTGGAGGGTCGGGATCGGCACAGAGAAGGCGGTCTCAAAACGCTGTTGAAAGCTTCAGAAGGTCGATTAGCGTTGAGACAGCTGAAACAATTATTGAACAGAGAGGAGGAACCCTCAAACAGTAATTTATACAAACATTTGTTTAATTGTGGCCTGTTGTGAAAAATCTCAAATTTTAACAATCTTCAAAAAAATATGTATTTTAAAACACATAATGTGGTACCGATTACTTCCTCGCTATGAAGATATTGACAGACTTTAGGCACTCATGCCATAATGAGCAAGTAACCATTTACACAAAGTGAAGACAAGTGAAATGCTGAGCAGGTCCACAAACGGTATTCGAGCTGCCAACCGTGGGACAATGACGTGCCAAAACTGTGGTACTGCTGAGCTGAAGCTATGCAACAGATTTGAGTTGATGACAAAGACTCATGACAATGCTGATTTATGCCAAGGCTCAGCTGCTGATGATGCTATGCAGATGACCAAGGGGCAATGCAGAGATTCTGTCAACGGGCTATGATGAGATGAGGGGGCAATTATGAGTGGATAAGAGGCTAAGCTGATTTTGAGGAGGCAATGCTGAGCTAATCAGGTGAATTGTTTAAATACCTAACTGTGCAAACAAATATCACATGCATACATATTTACAGTGCTGGGTTAAATGTAAAAGTCAGTTTAAGATGTGGTTAATGGTCCCTTATAACATGAGCTGTTTCTTAAGAGGAAGTCTTGTATAATCGGTGGGTCTACACCAAGGTCTGTCTGTCATAATGGGCCATAGCTTGGCACTTTACAAGTCCTTACTGGGTAAACTATGATTTGGAGGAACGTGTTTGACTTTTTGAAGGTCCTTGTGGAAAAGATATGCATGAACTGTAAAAAGGTTGGATATATTTGTCTATAACCATTTTTACAGAACTTAATAAGTTTGTAACTCCTTAAAATAACCTATTTTTGCAATCCTACACCAACACAGGAATGAGAAGAAAAAATCAGCCATGTTTAACATGTGGATTCGATTGCAGAATTTAAACAGCACTTACTATCGCTATGTGGGACACTGTAGCACTTACCCACATGTGTAACAAGCTACGCATTTTAGTGTGGAAAAGTGTTGCCTTTGTTTTGTGATACTGTGTGTTTACTGTTTGCTTGTTGTGAGTGCGCACCACAAAGGTGCAGTTATTGTATTATTTAGTAATTAGATGAGATCGTGCTGCTGCGGGCGGGTGTTTTTAAGGGCCTACATGGGCCCGAGTGTGTATCTACTCTGTACTGTCTTTCCCGCCCACAGAAACCGGATAATAAACAGTTCACAAAGAGATCATGCTGCCTTGTGACTCTCCACTCAGACCAGAGTCAGACTAGGACAGAAAATAGGCTGGGCACTAAAAAGTAATAAAGGTGCCCCTATTATTGCAGAAGTTAATTAAGAAAGTGACCAGAGTCATGAATGCAATTTGTGGCAGGTTTCAACTTGTAAAGACATGTTGTGCAAGTGTTTTGCAAGGAATGGAGACGTGTGTGAATCTGAGCTTACTGAAGGCAATGTTTGTTTTAATAACAGGGAAACCAACAGTGAAAATAAGCCAAGCAGACCACAAATCAGGCCCACAAACAGCCCAAAAACAAAAATGTGCACAAAATGACCTGACAAACCAGACCTTCGGGCACAATCTGATTGCCCAATGGGCTAGTCCTACTTTGATTCAGAAACACCTTTCAACTACTGCCTGCTGGTGCAGCCCGTACCCCTCCAGGCCAGCCTGGCCAAAGAATACACAGCCCAAGTGGTGAAGCACTGACCTAGCAAGTTTAATGCATTTGATCGGAAATGCATTCCCTTATATTGTTACGGAACCTACAATTGGTTCATGCAATCACTGAATGTTGTCAGAGTTGGTGCAATGGTGGATTGCGACTTCTCTATTATAGTAATACGAGATCCCAGTATGCGACTGAAAGCACTGTGAACGTGCACATTGCTTCAAAATTGTATGGCGCGCAGTGTAACATAGGCTGCAGATTTAGTGTTCATTATAAAGCCAAGGGTTCTGCAGCCAACGTCACAATATTGTTAAAGCTTCTCATTAAAAGGTGTCATTTCTGATATTTGTCCCTTTCCATGCACATCATTCTTGGATTTACTTGCGAGTGTCACTTTAAGTGTCACACATTCTGCTGTTCAATGTCACTCAAGTGCACTGAAACTATGGAACTGTCACACATAAGCAAGCTGAAAACTTGGCAGCTATGCTACAAAACGTGGCAAGACCAAGGACGTATGAGAGATTGGAGACAAATTAACTTCAAGGGTTTCCTTATCCTCAGATAGTTGATCTATTCTGGAGTATTTTGCACTTAATAAATATTGGATTGGACTAAAATGCGGTCAGGCACCTAAAGCAGGCAACGCCCATTCTGCTGCAGATTGTGAATTTGGAAATATCAATGACAGTACAATTATTTGATGGTATGGTAAGATAAACCAAGTTTTGGAATATGCATTAGATAAGACTGTAAAATTCTTAATCCTTCATTTACCTGCTGGCATGTCTGGTGTAACATTAGTGCCTGACTGAAATTCCCTGTCTGAAAGAAAGCAACTTTTAGAATCAGATGTTTGAGGTAAGACACAGACATAGACTCGAACAGAGGTTTAATTTGATATCTGATTAGAACACCCATTTTAAGACCTATTAAAAAAAAGTGTCCAACTGATTTTTGAAACAACAAAGCAGTGACCTTGGTCCTGATCGATCACTATTATTGAAATACACATGCACTAACTGATATAAAGTGTATTTCCTGTGACATTGCCGGTAGACACAACAGTGGAATTATTGTTTTTTGGTTGGGGTGTAGTGTACTTGAGGCTATTTATTTATTTATGCAATTTTATATAGCGCGGACTTTACCCGAAGGCGTCAGAGCGCTTCACAAAAGGAACAGAAATGATACAAACTGAGAACATTACACGAACAACAGATTGCAAAAGCATACGTTACGTTACATACTCCATAGGCTACTCCCTAGGTGAGTGGAAATGAAACCCACTGTAGATAGAATCTAGCTCGTACTCGTGTATGTTATCCTGAATGTCTCCTGAGGGGGGCTACCTTGGCATTGCTTCCTCAGTAATTTAGGGCTGCCAAGTGTTTGAACGCCTATTTACTTACGCCTTGCAGTTTTCACATAGCTCGTAAAGTAAATGACTTATTAGACTGCACCAACATTGCTCCTGCAACAGCATGAACACATTTGTGCTTGTCAGCTTATTTAGCGAATAGACTTTAAAAGACACTGGGCGAGTTGACTGCGACTCTCGCCACGTGAGTCTCTCTTAACTTCATCCCCGGTCTACTCTGCCATCCCTTGATCCCCGAACTCTGGGGGACACTTACTTATTTTCCCAATTGACAGCACTGGATAGGTCTGAAACTTGAGCTCTGCCTATGAATGAGCAGCGAGTTTTCCCATTCACTTAAAATTGTGTGACGAATTATGAATCACCCAGAAAAGATAAACAATAGCAACTTTATTGACCGGGGAAAACTGGAAATATAAACCCTAAGTGTGGAGAAGTTACATTCACACTAGGTAACCAAGTAACAGGGGCGCCGCTGTTGGCAAACGCTCGAGAACGAGACCGAATGCCTGCGTGTCCCAGGCACGAACCTTACCTCCTCCGGCCAGAACAGTTCGATTGCCTCTGCTTCGATTTCAACTCTAACAGACGCCAAAGGGGGCGGGGACATTCGCCAGTTTAACTTATTATTGAGTTTTGGGCTATGTGGGGTAGCTGCAGTGTTTTCAAATGGATCTTTATGGTACTTCCTCCCTAATAAAGACTATTTATCAGAAAAATAGACCGCCCTGAAAAGAAGATCCAGCCTCCCAGGTCCATGCCCTGTCACTCCGGAAGAGAAAGTGAGTGTGCGCCCGCTCTGTTGGGCCGATGTTTCTACAGCGAATTGCTTCTGCCTCTCCAGCACGTGTGTTGATGCCATGCGCATGCGTCTAACGTCAGAAGCGCAGCGCGGCTCCCCAAACTAAGGAGCCCCTTGGAAAACCCGGGCTGGAATCGGCAGGGTTTGTAAAGCGGCTGACAGGAGAGGTAGGTATTCGGCGGTGTTCGCTTGCGTTGGTTTGTGAAGCATACGCTCTTCCCTGGCTGACGGCTAATGGGGAATAGTATGTCGGCTGCTGTTCAACGCTGCTTTTTGTATGTCAGAGGTGGTGGGACTATGATGCATCCTAACGGCATCCGGTTGTAACTGCACCATGTGCTCCTTTTTATTACGCATTTACGAACATGCCGCGTGGGTGTGATATAGCACCAATAGTTATGCAGCCATTTCAACATGTAACTCATGTTTTTCTGAGTGTGTGTTTTTATGTAGTACTTGCTTTAAGTTATTTATTTAGATAAGATAAATAGTGGAAGAACAGATAGTGCCAGGAAGCACAACCATACAGATAGGTAGCAAGGCTCCAACTGACTTATACCCTTAGAACATAAGTGATACAATAAGCATTCCAAGGGCTCGCTCCAACACGATCCTTAAAGCAATATACAATTACAATATAATACAACATAACACCCTCCCCCCCCCTTACAATGAAAACAAAATATACAACCTAGGAATAACAATAAATGAAAAAGAAATAATCAAAAAGAAAAAAAACAATAATACAGAACCTAAGAAATCCTACCTAACATATTCTTTAAGCCAACTAGGCAAAACTCTTTTCCTTTTTGAGCCTTCAGCACTAACAATACAAGGCTCTATATTTTTGTCTACGTCAGTGAAACTAGAATCCCTGTTTCCATCCTTGTTCCCCACATTGCCTTCTTCACCACCTTGACCTGACAAGGACCCACCGACCTGACTGTCCCTAACAGGATCACTAACCATCCCTTCTCCTTCCCTTAATTGAGGAAACAAACCACCTTCATCAGGACCATTTAGTAAATCTCCAGTTTGTTTTTCACCCAGAGCTAACTGAGATTGTAACTCACTGTTTTCAAAATAATCTTCCACCCAATCAAAGTCACTTGACCTTTTACTCACAAACTGCTCTTCATCACGATCTTGACAAATATCAAAGGCAACATCTTTAAGGTTCCAAACTTTACCATCACTTAACTTAACAGAGTTTCTAAAAACATCAACAACTTTTTTTGGCAAATCAAATTTATTCTCACCCTTCTGGACCCTGTATGGTTTCCTGATCCTGCCCCAATCTCAAATTTTCGCCATAGTATCGTTAGCACCGTGTCGTTTATCATAGTACTCCTTGCTTTTGAAATGAACTAATTCTAAATTCTTTCTTCAGGTGACCATCTTTGCACACTCTCCTTAAATAACCAACCTGGATTAAACTTACACCTGGGTAATCTACCTCTCATCATTACAAAAGGGGATACACCAGTACAATTGTGCAAAGTTACTTTATAAGACCAAACCGCCTTCTGTATCTCTACTTTCCAATCCAAATTCTTGTTATTAGCTGCCTGCAAAATACCTTTAATCACCCTATTAAAGCGTTCAACCGTTCCATTCCCACTTGGATTGTACAAAGATGTTGTTTTATGTCTGATACCACACTTCTCAAAGTACTCTTTATCAGATTTAGATAAAAATTGCACTCCATTATCCGTTAAAATATTCACAGGCAACACTTCCATCATAAAAATGTTATCCAAGAATTTCATAACTGTTTGAGTGTCCACTTTTTCCACAAACTTGACCACGGGCCACTTAGTAAAAAGATCAATAGCAACCAGACCATATTCTTTCGTGTCTCCTATTGGACCAAAAATGTCCACCGCAATAGTTTCCCAAGGAAGATCTGGAATCAGTCCCTCACTCATCGTTGGTCTTAACGTCCTCAAAGACTTATCAGCCGAACTACAAACTGGACAAACTTTTACAAAAGTTTCTATCTCCTTATCAACCTTCGGCCACCAAAACAAACCCTTGACAGCCAACTTAGTTCTTACTATTACAAAATGTCCCTCATGACACATTTGTAAAATCTTTTTCCTTAATCCTGCAGGTGGAACAATCCTGTCCCCCCTCATTAAAACTTCCTTTTCAAAAGATAATTCAGAACGTACTTCCCAAAACGGTTTCAAGTTGCCTGTCATAAACTTTTCTTTAGGCCATCCTTTGCAAATAAATTTTGAAACTTCTACCAACTCTTTATCCTTATGATGTTCCTTAGACCATTCTTCTCTGCTGATGGCAGGAACCCCAGAATCTTGTACTAAAGCTACGCTGAAGTTCCCCCATGGGTCATCAACACACTCCTCTAGCGGCGCAGGCAGTCTAGACAAACAATCCGCCACTACATTATCCTTTCATAGTACATAATTAATACTGTATATGTATTCCTTCATACGCATTGAAATTCTTGCCAATCTAGCTAAAGCCGTTGCAGTTCCATCTGTAGACAAAATGTGGACCAATGGTTTATGATCCGTCCTGATGTTTACCATTTTTCCCCATACAAATGCACGAAAGTGCTCTAATGCCCACGCGCAAGCTAAAGCTTCCCTTTCTATTATTGGGTACCTGCTTTCCGCTGGTGACAAAGCCCTGGACGCAAACAAAATAATTCTCTCTTTTCCATCATCCCCAACCTGCGATAGTACAGCGCCCAAACCTTTATCGCTTGCGTCTGTTGTCAAAAGGCAATCCAAATTGGGGTCAAAGCTCGACAAGGCATTTACTTTTTGTAATTCCCATTTAACTTCTGCAAACTCCCTTTCACACTCCTTCGTCCATTCAAACTTCACATTTTTCTTCAATAATGATCTAATATTATACACTTTTGAAGCGAAATTTTTTATGAATTTAGCGCAGTACTCTGCCATTCCTAAGAAGGATTTAATCTCTTCTTTAGATTCTGGGGCAGGCGATGAAACAATCCTCTCTACCAGTGACACCTTTGGCCTGACACCTTCCTCACTGATGATATGTCCTAGATAAGAGACACTTCTCTCTCCAAATTTACACTTAGATAACTCTACAGTTAATCCTGCTGAATTCAGTGTGTCAAACACCTTCCCCAGTTTTGCATCATGATCTTCATTGTTGGTACCTGCAATTAAAACATCATCTTGGAAGAAACAAATACCTTCCATATCACCAAACAATTTGTGCATTAACCGCTGAAAAACAGCCGTGGCTGATGCAAGCCCAAAAGGCATTCTTCTGAATTGGTAACAACCAAACGGCGTGATGAAAGCCGTTAAATGCCTCAATTCTGGCTCCAGAACCACTTGGTGATAGGCGGCAGAAAGGTCTATCATGGAGAACCACGTTGCTCCTCTTAAGGAAGAGACCATCTCATTAATCTTTGGTAACGGGAACCTCTCAATCACAATATTTTTATTAAGATGGTGTAAATCTATACATAAACGAATCTTGCCATTAGATTACCTCGCTACTACTACTGGACTAATCCATTCTGATGAATCTACTTCTTCGATAACACCTTTAGCCAAAAGGCCTTGAATTTCTTTCTTTACCTCATCCCTTATCAATAAAGGAATAGGTCTGACCGTATGCACTTTAGGTTGTGCATGATCCTATGCTCAAAACCTCTCAACTTGCCCAACTTTTCTCCCACTACATTAGTGAATTTACTTTTCAAGACATCCTCTATCTTGCTACACTCGTCTAAGACCAACACCTTCTCTTTGCTGTTAGGGTCGAAAATGATGTGAAGATTCTTCTGGTCATGCCACCCTAGGACAGATGGTCCCGTTTTGGCTATGTATAACTTCCCTCTTGTCAACCTACCTTTAAAAAGGAAAGTGAGCCATCTGAAACCCAACAAACCTATCCTTTCTCCCGTGTAACTCGCAGGATTAACATCAGAGATATTCAATTTATCCCCTATTTTGCGTGTAAATTTCTTCTTCCATATCTCTTCATTAATGATAGTGTATGGAGATCCAGAATCCGCATACACCTTTACCTTTATACCCCCTAAAGACACTTCGCAAACTGGTTTACCCTCCATTGCTTCATCAGTGATATTGAGCATATAATTCCCCCTCACATTTTTCACACAACCTTCATCATCTTCGCCACTCTCATTAGCACTCAAATCTTCACTCCAGATATATTTAACATTACTACGCTTGCGACACATTTTGCTAAAATGGCCCATTAACCCACACACTCCACATTTTTTCCTTAGAGCAGGGCACGACTTGCTGTAAGCCATGTGTTCTTTGCTGTCGCAACGGTAACACCTTCTCTCTTCTACATTCTTTTCTCTTCCTTGATTCCTGAAAGGTTGATTAAAACTTTTGTTTTGAAATTGTCTAGTCTGACTTTTTGCTGCTCCTTGTATTTTGAAAACTGCTGATGACGCTTTGTCCGATTCTTTTACTGTGTCCTTGACAACAATGGCACCTCTCCCAGACATTTCCGACTTCCTCATAATAGCAAGTACATCATCCAAGGGTGCATCACCATTTACCCAAAGACGGTCTTGTATCGGTGAGTTATCATTGTGCATAACTAGTTGGTCCCGAATGAGGTCATCGTGCAGGTTTCCAAATTTACAGTCAATTGCAAGTTTTTTTAAGTCATCTAACCATTCATCAACTAATTCTTCTTTCTTTTGCTTCCTCTGAAAAAAATGTATGCCTCACTACACCAATACAAACTTTTGGTGCAAACTATCTATCCATATCTCCAATGGCAAATCTGCATTAACCACTTTTTGCATTCGTGAATACGTTTTTAAACCTTTCGGTCCCAAGGAATGTAAAAGTATTCTTTTTTTTTTTTTGTTCTGGTTTCATTTTTGCGTTTTCGTCAATAGCACAAATATAATTGGGGAAATACTCCTTCCATTCTACCCATTTCATATCTGACTGAGATCCTGTAGCCCAGAAAGGTTGTGGAGGGCTGATTACAAAACTTTGTTGAGCCATCTCCTCTTTCAATGTACTCTCAGGCTGATCACCAGTTTCCATAAATTGTATTTTACTTATATATGTGTAATAAAGTAGTTGTAAATATGCTCAAATAACACACAATACAATGTAATAGCGACCCGACAGTCTCACCTGTTCTTCCTGTGAAGCGCTAAAGAACCGCTTTAATTTAATCCAAATGTTCCTCCTTATTCAGTTTAACGTGTGCTTCGTCGTGTGAAACTGACAACAGAAATTATTTTCCAACGTGAAAAAAAAAATGGCTGCCACGCAGGGTCACGCTGCGTGACCTTGCGCCCTTTCGTCATCCCGCAAACTCATCACAGCGGGGAATACGTCAGAGCGCAGAAAAGGGGAAGGACGTTCTAATGCCGGATCGTGGAGATCGCGCTTGGAAGGAGATCGTGCTTGGAACTCTGCACCCGATTAAAAGATGCAGGCAGGCGCCACTTAACTGAAAGCTGTAAGTTAAAGCGATCTTTTCCGCCTACCTTGAAAGAAAGTTGCTAGATGTCGCAGCTTCTCAGTAGACTCACGCAGGCATAGTTTTCTGTCATTTCTCCATTGTCTGCGTACTCCGAAATATACATATTTTTTTTCTTGAATGTCCGCAGTTTCACCACGACGTCAAAAATCATAAAAAGTTCCGTATCCCTCGTCGTCGCCAATTGTAAAGTAGGAGATGGAATCGATTTCCTTTAAGTTCTTTATTTAGATAAGATAAATAGTGGAAGAACAGGTAGTGCCAGGAAGCACAACCATACAGATAGGTAGCCAGGCTCCAACTGACTCATACCCTTAGAACATAAGTGATGCAACAAGCATTCTAGGGGCTCGCTCCAACACGAGCCTTAAAGCAATATACAATTACAATATAATACAACATAACAGTGCTACACAGAGGGCACAGCTCAGGGCAAAAAAACGGGGAATACGGATTTTTTTAGTGGAGGCTGAGGTCAGAGTTCCCTTACAAAGCCAATGGGTGGTGGGGTGGGTCTGTAAAGGGGAGGTTATTTAATGACATCTAAGAATACTTTAGTTCATGCATGTAATTGTCCAAAACAGCAAGATCTCTCGAATCTTAAATTTGGCCGCATCGTGATAATTTAGCCTAAAAGATATCTTTGTGAGGTAACGCTCTCGGCTGAAATGCTCTGATGTAGTGGGATGGAATAGTTAGCGTTAGTGCCTACCTGCAATGTTTGGTGGGCTGAACAAATAGGATACAGGAGATAGAGTGTTTTTAGGTTGCACTGACTCAGTTTCAAAGGAGACGTGATCTATGAAATGAGGGGCTGGCAGGCAATGTATAGACATACAATAAAAGATATGCGATTGAGCGTAGGCTATAGTCGGAGGAGGCATGCTGAGGATGGAAACTAAGAAGAGATGAATCGAAGAACGGAGAGGGCTCATACAAGCGTTTTTTAAAGCTCTCCAGTTGCCCGGTCTCCGAAAGAGATGAATGATTTCAAAATATAAAGCGTTGATCTGTAATGTGAACTCCAGCTACTTTACAGATAAAATAAAATCGGCCAAAAAAATGGCCCAATATAATTATTTGCCACTGTTCAGAAATTAACCAAACTCCCAGAGAAAAAGAAACCTGCAACGCTGTAGCATTTTTCTATAGAGAAAAAGTCGGTGAAAGTTAGGTCGCTGTCTGTATGAATCAAAATACTAGAGGTCTGTCTGCTGATACTTTAATTCCCTCCATCAGTGGCGGCTGCATCGGAAGTTTACAGACACCTCCTTTCAGTTTGTCGGATACTAACTCAGCCACTTCAACAACGCCGTTTTCCAAGCCTGAGTTCCCAAGAGAACCAGGGCTCGAATGGGGTAGATCTGCTCACCCCACCAGATTTTAGAGGCACTAAGGTATTTTTCTTCGGAGCCAATCCAGGCATGATAGACTGAAGTAACAGTCTCCGGATCACTGATGATCATAAGCCAATTTAGGTAGCGAAACATTAAGAGACATATTTACAAGGGCTTTATCTCCACTTTTGTAGCTTAAAAAGCCAAAAAGGTGGTGATAAAATTATCACCCTATTTACAAGAGGGTGCTAACCTGCACAATCGCATGTTAGCACCCTTTTTCCCCAACGCCTTCCTTAGGATCTCTAATAAGATGCAAAGTGGGCGTCACTCAGTGTACCCCGGATGGACAGCCTTGCAAATATCGCTGATGTTCACATCGTGATATTTACAAGGCTGCCCCAGAATTTTAGCACACGTTAGTTTTTGCAAAAACTAACGTCTGCTAAAATGCAGACTTACCTATCCCTAACATTGGGGTGGATTATGCTGATACGACCCTGTGGGTCGTATCAGCAAGGTTATCGCCGTTTTGCAGGGAACATCGCTGGAAAACCAGCGATGTTCCCTGCAAAACGGCGATAACCTCGCTATCTCTGCAATTTTTATCGCCCTGGAGTAACGCGTTGTTAATAACGCGGTACCAGGGCGATAAATTCAAGAGATAGCCTGCGATAATAAAATTATTGCTAAGCCCGGCCAGCGATATTACCGCTGGCCGTTGATAATATGCCCCTAAATACGGCAGCATCTGTGGTCTGGCAAAGGTGACACTCATGCTTCTCCGCTGGTGTATTTAACTTCACGTCACCTTTTATGCCCAGACCATCCGCTGTTTTTGTTTTTCGTAAAATCCCTAAAATATGGCTGTTTTTCAGGCCATAATCTGCTAACTCTTGCCTGTTTTTTTTATCACTGATTAATAGCGCCAGGAGGCTTCTTTTGTTCGCATTTTAGAGGTTTACTGTTTCTTTCATTTATGTCTGTCATGCCATAGAGAGACATCAGATTGTCCAGTTTACTGTCCTTCATTTCACAAGTATGGCCAAAAGATGCATGCTGACACCTGAGATGCAGGAGGGCTCTCAAGTCTCAGTTCTCTTACCCTGGCTTTGTCGCTGTAAAACTCTTATACTTTATTTTCTTGAGAGTTGGGTGACTGACTGGCCACCACCTGCATAATGTATCTGCTATGAGTGTATCTGCAAGTTAATTTGACTGCTTGGTCAGCTGGACATGGATAACAGCCGTCTGTTTTGTTATCTTTTTGACAGTTTCTCTTTTTTTTTTGTTTTTACTGATATTACATAGAGCTGGTAAGTTCAACATATTGTAAACATTGTATGTGATAAAAAACCATGTTTGCCGCTGTACTGGTTTTATTAAAATGCTAATTAAAATAATGGTTTAAAAAAAATATGGGTGACTAAAAGGAGAAAGGATCCTCAAGAGTGGATGCTGGTATGACACTTTATTTTGTCTTTTGCAGTCACCTTTGCCCTGATATCTTTAGCTTTGACCAGAAGGGTCCACTCTTGTACCACTAAATAGAAACAGCTCTTTACCCAAATGAAAACCGTGGTGAGGCATATCAAACGATTACAATGCAAATACTGCCTGAAAGGGCTGGCACTTTTATGATGCAGCGTTCTGTGTTGTCATCTGAGTATTATTTCAGCTATGTACGAGAGCATTGCAATTACATTTCATAAATACTTTTTTGAGTAATGCTTGTAGGAAACTTGGGTACCTGAAGTATAGGTATAAATACCAGCTTGTTTATTGCAAAGGACATTCTAAAGAAGCAGCAGCAGAACTACTCATTCCGAATCCTTTAGGTTTCAGTCTTTTGGCCCAAATTCATTTCATTTTGACCGTAGTTCAATAATCTTTTTTTTTTTATTTATTTTTTTTCACTCCGACCTACTTTGGCCTGACAAGTTTTTAACAATAAATATCTGCACGTACAGTCACAAATGTGTTGTTTTTTTTACCCGTGTTTGACCATCATCTCTCATTTGTGATTATTTTCAGTCTTGCAGAAAATACTGTATTTGAAAGGACACTCTGGATCAAATCCAGTGTCCGGGTTAGAGACACAGGCTGCAGAAGTATGTAACACTTCTGCAAGTCTTTCAACTGGAACTAGCAGCAGTTAAACGTTTAACCAGGGGTAGGAACTCTGGACTACTCACTTGTTCCTTTCTGGCTATTGTTTTAATGAAGTCCTCATTCACTGATCTGCCTAGAACTCCTATAAAAAGCTGAACTCGTTATGTAGAGAAGTGCCGATTACTTCAGAGTCTTATCCTGTAGTAAGAGTTCATGCAGCAATGTTTGCTGAAGGCCAAGTAGTTAATTGGATTTGGAAATGCCCAGTGTCGCCGATTTGGATCACGTTTGGGAGAATACCCGTTTGGAATAAGGCACAGAAGAATATTGGCTTTTTTGAGGAGATGTTTTGATAATCGTGATTTGAATTAAGTGCTGGGGTATTTTACTCTATACTTGTCGGAGTAGAGATTCTACATTGAAAAGATAAAACTAATTTGTGTATCCAGGCCTGATAAGGGTTTACATTATTGAAATGAAGAATTTATTGAACTGTTGAACATAAAACTGGCCTCCTTTCCACTGAGTCAAGTGTTTCTTTTTTGAGATGGTCACACTTTAATTGGGAGGCCGGAGGCAGCTGCTGTACAGTACAGGGATACAGATCGGCATTGATTCTACTCTTATACAGTTATTGTTCTTGGAGCCCTGATGATGTCCGTTGCCGGACGAAACGCGTTGGCTGTATTGTGATCTGTATACTTTATGCTTTTGAATTAATTTGGAACCTTTGATTTTGATGAAACGCTGTCTCCATTATTTGATGAACTTGACTTCAATAAAGAACTTTGTGAATCAACAATTTTGAACCTGCGAACATTTTTGAATAACACGATGCTCCTTCAGCTGTAATAGTGCCTTTCTGGATTGTTTGGGGTCCTAGCGGTAGATCCCTTGTGGTTGAGCGTACGGACTATGTGAATTGGTGGACAATTACTAAAATATACATTTATTTCTCTTTGCTTATACTTTCACCTATACCGTTTTTTAGGTCGAGCAGACCTACCCTCAATGCGTGAGCATTGAAGGTGTCTGCTTCAGACCTATTGTGGCCCATATTTAGGAATGTGGACAGCTATCAGACGCGCGCTTTGACAATGTCAGATTTCACCTCGGGAGCGCGCGTCTGAGCTGCGCTTTCGCGGTGCAAAGCCCTTGCTCGCACACAGACACAGGCAGCCCCCACCCCTCTGCATGCACGCACGCACACTCACACACAGGCGCGTGCATGCACACGCAGGCACACGGCACACATACAGGCACAGGGCACACTGTCCCCCGCCTCGCATTCTCTCTCAATCACACCACAGTCACGCATGCGCACACACATTCCCTCGCGCACACACGCACACACTCCCCCCCCCTTCCCTCCCCTCCACTCCCCCACAGGCATACACACAGGCACGCACGGACTTCACATCAGCCCTGGGCCCCACTCACCGACTGCGCTCTTCCGGCGGGGCTCCTCTCGCGCTCCGCTCCTCACGGCGCGGCACATCTCCTCTTCTAAATCGGGGCTCCCTCAGGTCAGAGGAGCCCAGCAACAGGCGCCACACTCCTCCTTCTCCCCGGCCCCCTCCTGGGGACCCGGGCTATCCCGGACCGGCAGGGCGCTCCATTCGCCGGCAGCTCGCGGACCTCGGGAGGGGGGACTTTCGGTCGGCCGCGAGCGGATTGGCCGGCCGGCCAAGAGCTTCCGGGTCGCCGCGGGCAGCGCGGCGGCACCCTATAATATGAACTTGTTTTTTATTCTCTGGAAGAAGTGGGTTGTGCATGACTTCGCGTTGTGTACAAGTTAAACACTCAGCAGGAAGATATTTCATTCCTTTGTAGTGCAACATTTACATTTCAACGGCAGTTGAGTCTGGTTGCTATTTTTTGTTTTTCGTCTGGTGATGTACACACATTTTAAAGGAGAAAATCATACGAATTCTACTGTTATAAAGAGTAACTTCTACCAATGCATGTTATAGGAAAGAAATAATTTTGGAAACAACCTTGCTTTGACTATTTAAAAATTGCTTCCACTGAAAGACCTTTCCCACGTGTCGTGTCACGTGATCGTTTCTGGGCACTGCGGCCGGTCTCGGGCACTGCTCCTCTCCTAGCAGCCACTCCGTGGGCGCGTCTGGTTTCAAATGCAGCTCTTCATTGGACTTTGACGCTGTGCTTGCACAAGAGCTGTCTCCTCGCAGACGAGAGGCCTCCTGCAGCAGCTGGTGAGCCCCAGACTTCAAACATCAATCATTTACCTGAAGACGCCCGTATCCTGGGTCTTTTAGAAACCCCATTCTACCCCTGTGGTCCAGGCAGTGCTTAATTTAAGGATGTTTACCCCCCCCCCCCCCCATTGATGCCTGAGTGAGGTGCCCCTACACGCCCTCTGCTGCCCTGAAGCCCAGCTCCCCGGTCCACTCACCGACAGTGATCTGTGTGCCAGTCACCCCAAGCCTCGAGTCTAGGTGCTTTCTCGAGCTACATACGGCTAGATTCCTGCAAAGTCTGTGCGAGGATTGTATGATAGTGCATGTACCGCAGTGAGAGCTGTGCGTCCTTTGCACCCAGGGCATTAAGTGGGACGAAAAAACGAGGGGGGGGGGGCTTGTAAGGTAGGTGACGCTCTGAGTGCAGCTCCTGCTATTGTGATCGATGCTGGATGCTACACGGTGTGTCTGAGTCGCAGCGGCCGTCACGGGTCATTCTTAGCGCTCTCTGCCGGGGATTAATGCATCTCACATGCTTTCTGCACTTTAAGTGCTGTTTCAATGCACTCTGCTTGTTAAAATGTCTTCCCTCTTTATTGTGAGTAGGGTGTAGGATCCATAGTGCACTCCGAGGGGCTACTATTCTCCGTAGCACCCCACAGTGTCTCAGTTAGGGCTGCATGCCAAGTTGGTTTCAGTTCGGCTCCAGGGGCCCTCACACTGGATCTTGATGTTTGTGCAAGATTTCCTTCTTCGTTAGCGGCGTCCGAATATTCTCACATTTTCCGATGGCTGATTATGCGATGTATTGACTTGTGTGGACTGCCATTCCTCTTTTATTCAGTGATGTTGTGCCACTAGGTGTGGAACCGGAGAACTACACTGCCAGCTTCTCCTAGTCACCCTCACTCACCCTCACACCCTCACTCACCCACACACCCCCCTCACCCTCACAACTCTCACACACCCTCACACCACCCCACCCTCTCACATCCTCGCACCCTCACACCATCACACACTCACCCTCACACCATCAAACCCTCACTCACCCTCACACCATCACACACTCACCCTCACACAATCAAAGCCTCACTCATCCTCACACACCCTCACACCTCCTCGGCCACACACCCTCACTCACACCCCTTCACCCTCCCTCACTCACCCTCACACACCCCCTCACCCTCCCTCACCCTCACACCCCCCCTCACCCTCACACACCCCTTCACCCCCACACACCCCTTCACCCTCACACTCGCCCTCTCACACACACACACCCTCACCCCCTCTCACCCTCACCCAGCCTCACCCACCCTCACCCACCCTCACTCACCCTCACCCTCACACCCCCTCTCACCCTCAAACACCCTCTCAAATCCTCACCCCGCATCACTCATTCGCCACCACAACATCAATCTGTGCAACCATTCAACAACTAGTTCAAATATGTTCTCTCAATGTTTCAAGCTTTATTACAAATGTAACAAAAAGATGTTAATATTTCACTTCTGTTCTAGGAGTTTTGTAACAATAAAAGACACAGAACATAATCTTCGCAAGTTATTTACAAAAGTTTAAGCTATTTCCATTATAAATTATAATACCTTTTATTTAAGTATTAATTATGTAAAAAAAAAATAAGCCATTGTTATTTGTAATATCAATTCATGTAAGTCACGTAAATACAACACATATTGCATTACAAGTGCTATATGTGTCACATTTGCAAAAATTATAACTATTGGCATTGTAAATGACAAAGCTATTAATTTCGCTATTTTCAAAAACAAAACCTAACTAAAAAATTTGTCATTTACAATTCCAATAGCTCAAACTTTCCTAATGCGAGACCTATTGCATTGCAAATGCTTGTCTTATATTGCATTAGTTTTAATGTCTTCCATAAGTGTTCAGTGATTTCTATGTAAATAAATTACGAATTCGAGAAATGACGAGTGTAAGAATCTGCTATTTTTTTCTGCGGGCCTCACTGAGTTTTTTTGATCTTGATAACTTTTTTTGTTACACTGGCAAATGGAAAACTGCTAAACAGCCCCCTCTGCTTGTACGCAGACCCCTCAAACTTAGTAACATTGGTTAATGCTGATTGACTTGCCGGACTATTCAATAAGGCCACAGTAATACGGTGGAGGAGAATGTACCAGTAAGTAGCATAAAGGTCAGCTGTTTGTGGGCTGCAGTTTAGTTTTACGCCACCCATTTGGGTGACTTTAAAAGCAAAGCATGCTCAGGACTGCAATTGAAACCCTGAATGGCTGCGGTGTCAGCCTATTCTTCAAAAGCGGTATGTTCCCAAAAACCCACTTTCTGATATCAATGACACCAGGTGGTGTCAGCAGAATACTGAACACAAGCAGCAGGGTGTGATCTTTATTTATAGAGTGTGATGAGCTGTGAGTACGAGGTCTGACAGGACATGTATTTCCTTCCTTCGTTCTATCATGCTTAGTGCATCCAAAAGAACTGTTGCAAGAGCAAGCACGCATACCTCCCAAGTACCATGATGTTAGCTTTAGCCACAAAACCTATTAGGGCACAGTCCTGCAGTTAGATCTGAGGAATGAGCCACTACAGCATGCTCTTATTCTTCTGCACAAAGTTGAATTATGTATGCCATCCATAAATTGCACAGACCAAAGTAAACCATTTTGACCTGGATAGACCTGCTTTCAACATTTGCTGAGAATCTCCTATGTAGTGCATTGAAGCCCACAAGGTTGTGGTGCTTTATGTGTAAAAAGCAGAACATACCAGATTTTGACATTGGCTTGCACTACATATTTGGCATACTTTGTTTTGTAAAAGGCCCACTTCTTAATAGGAGTCACCTTTTTTTCTGGGACAGCTCGCTCTGGGAGCAGTAACAGAGAACATACATTGTTGGATTTTTTTATCTGGCATCTAATTTAATACCAATACAGAATTTTGGTAGCTATGCTCCCAAGATGACTTTCTAAAAAGTGGTTTACTTTTGCTGAAGTCAAGGCATCGCCAGGATTTATACCTTTCTGAGTCTCTACCTCTAACAGTGGCTCTGATCAGGGAGCTGTTCACAGATTAAATGTAAAGGAACCCCGGCGAGGGACACATGAGAAGGACTGATTTAGGTAGGGCAGCTAGCTTGCTCGAAGATTTCTGCAAGGCCTCAGGAATGTGTGGGATCTGGGGAAGGGAAGTGCAGTAGATATCAAATTGCTCTGACAGGAACTTTGGAAGATTTCCTGCTGATAATAAAACGGCAGCAATGCTATATGGACCAGTCTTTGATGTGGTGCGCCTCAGTCAGCTTGCCTCTTACTGACCAGTGTTTCAGAGAGGCACAGAACTTGCATTGGTAGTTTTTCCCACATGTTTGCAGGTGAAGATGTGTTTTTTTTATAGACCTACCAATGGGCGGACAGCAGAGCTCTTTAGGGTGAAAGCAGTCAAGGCAACGTGGCTGAATATTGTGCAAAATGGCCTCACGCTAGCGTAGCTACCTGCTGGTAATCATCAAGCTCCTGTCATCCGACGCCAATTAGACAAAAATGCATCAACGGATACTCCCAAACAGTGTGCTAATGAACGAGATCCAGTTGCATGATAATGTAACTGCAGGAGGCACTCTGCAACAGAAAAATGTGTATGTGAACACTTTAGCTCTATCCTCTCTCTGAGAGAGGAGCTATAAAAATGTGGTCTCCCAATGCTGGGTGCAGCCAACGAGTTTAGAGAGACAAGTCCATTCATGTTGGGAGCCTCAGAACAATAGTAGGAGAAAGCAGGACTTGGTTGTGCATAATAGGAGGCGGCCTCACAAGGCCACCGCATAAAGGGGGTTCTATGGAAGTCTCCGCTGCGGCGCGGGGCCTATGAAGAGCCCAGCAACGGTGATTAAAAAGAGTCCCCCTCTCCTGAACTATCAGGAGTGTCGCAGCGGGCGAGTCTCATTCCCCCCCCCCGCCCCTCTTCACATAGCTTCCAGAGTAGAAGACATTCGGAGTAAGGAAGCAGGAGAGTAGATCGATATCCCCTAGAATATACAGGTCAGAGGATGAGGTACACAGGTCGCACATCAAAGATTGAACATATTCAAATGGGCTTTTAGGTACCAGGAATAAGTAAACAAAGGACACAAAAACAGTTTGAAGTGGTGCCACTAAGGGTAGAGAATACCCCACTACCTCAGGGGCAAAGAGACACAGATAACCACTGAGGTGACCTGTGAAAATTGTAGGAAGGTACATCCTGACTATGGTTGCCCCCAACTTTTTGCCCTGTGTTTTAGCTGGTTTTGGACATAGTCGACCTGGGACCCTGCCAATCAGGACCCCAGGCCTACTGCTCTCTCTTTAAAATGGATTCCATGTACCCTAGGTACATTTCCAATTGGTACTGGGCCACCTTATCAGACCCTGTAACTCAGGGCATAGGTGTACCCAGGGCTGCCAGGGGCTGCAGCATGTATTATGCCACCCCTGGCTGGCCTCCTAAATTTGACACAACTGGCTGCATGACAGCTGGGGCAAAGTCGTGTAATCACCCTTTGCTGTAGATATAGTATACCTATATCTAACCCTAAAATGGACACACAGATCCCTATCAGTCACTCCTATGGCAGGCCTTAAACAATCCTGAAGGCAGAGTGCTTGGAATCGTGTGAGATGGTGCTCTGGCATGAGCTGAGCCTGTCTGCAGCTTGCGGAACCAAGTCCTAATAGCTGTTCCACGATATCGCATACCATATACTCTTAAGTGCATTATAATCCTCGCGGTTAAATGCTATCTTTGGTATTGCTTTATCAAAACATGTCGAGTAAGGTGTCATACGAATTGGAATACTAACCCCTCGCCAATTCTGGCGACGGGGTTAGCATTCCACCCTTCTAGAGGGACACGACATGTATGTAACTGTGAACCCCGGTTAAAGTTAACTGAAGCCTCAGCTCCACAAAATGGATGCTGCCACCACAGACACGAGTCTGACCTCCTGCTGCTGGGAGTCCTTCCAGCGAGGGAGGCCTGGACAAAGGGTTTCCTGTCCGGGGCGGTGCTAGCACCGTCCCAGACATGGTTTTGTGTATCCTGGGTAGGCAGGGCTTTTCAGGAAGGTGACTGCTGAGTGGCACCCCGGTGCTCACTACGCATAGGCCAGTCTGAACCAGTTCCAGGGGCACACCAGCCCCTGGCCTGGGGAAGTCCGGCATGGCTGAGGGGTGTAACCACCCCCCACCTAGTCCCACCCATAGGCAGGACCTAGTCACCGGGTCAGCCCCCTTTTTTAGTATAAAGATGGGAGCGGGCCCCCTGTTAAAATTAGATCATCTTTGGAATCAAGATACCACTTTCTTCGAAAGGACTTCACGATTTCTTCTTCAAGATTCTCCCTTGTGGCTAAGGAGTAGTCACCCTGCATCAAGCGGGCACCATCCTAAAGAACACTGCGGTCTGCTGCAAGTCCTTCATCACGAATCCGACGACCCAGCTCGACGAGACCCGGCTTCCCTGGCACCTCTGACCTCTACTCACCTCTACAGCCAAGCTGAGAACCGTGAGTGCGACGAGACCTTAAGGGACCGACGATCGCCAAGACTGCACGACATCTTTACTGCAAGCCCACCGTGTCCTCCACTGGTGAGTGCTTTGGGGTCCGAGAAGCCCCGACCCTGCGCAGCTCCAGCACCCAAGATCAGCCCCCCTGCATCTCCACGATCTGCGTGGGGCCCTTCTGCTGTTTGCTGTGCACCGCGTTGTTTGGCTACTAGCCGGCTGGCTTGTGGCCCTCTGAACGACGCCCAACGACTTCACGACTGCTGGTCTGGTTGCTCCAGGCTGGCCTTTGCTTCCTTCTTCAAGAGAGGCACCCCGGACCCTCCTGGTCCACTCCAGACGCCATTTTAGGTCCACCGCGTGGGCTTGAATTTGCCAAGGCTTTGTTGCCCAATCCTGGGTCCAGCGACGCCGACAGCTTCTATCTTCGTGGGACAGCTCGATCCTCCATCCTGGTCGCCGACAACGCCTCCTGGTCCGTGAGATCTTCGAGTCAAGCGTCACCCACTCACCTAGTCGAGGTGGCTACCATCCGGTGCCCTCCTGGTGCCCACTGACTACTGGCTAGTAGTCTCGAACTTGGTCCCCTCTGCTTTCAGGTGTCATCTATCTTCAAGATCCAGGCTTGGATCCGACTGAACTTTCTTCACTGGTCACCGGCCAGCATCTTTTCTTCCGGCTCCTGGTCCGTCTACGAGGATTCCCGACGTCTTTTCAGACCTATGCAGCTGCAGCCCCTGGGCTAGGTAACTTCGGCATTTCGGTGCCCCAGCATAGCCTCACTATCCAAGGGTCAGAATCTACTTTCGTTTTCTCCCTACCAGGTCGGGTTCGCCCGAGAACACTAACTTTCTATTTCCTAGCTACCATAGACTTTTGTCCCGCATCTCGCGTGAGAGTGCACACACTGCACCCGAGTCCCCTAGGCCTCCTAGAAGTAATCTAACGATTCCCTAGTCAAGTCCTAGCGATTCCAAAAGCTATTAGTACTGTACTTACCTGCTAGGAATTTCGCATTCCACTTTCAGAGTATATGGTTTTCCGTGCCCCTCGGGCATTTGTATATACTGTGCTAACTTAAGTATTTTTGTAAGAGTTTTGGTTTGTGCTTAGTACCCTGTCCTCATAAAGAGTACAGGGCTGTTGTGATCTTTAAATAAATAACTGTTTATTTTCATAACACTTGTGTGGTGTCCTTTCACTTGGTATTCAAGGGGTATATGTGTGGTAAACAGCTGGCTTAACGCGCCCTCTCGAGTCTTTAGCCTTAGACTGCTCGTATCCACGCTACTAGGATAGCTGGTCTATAAGGTTGACTTACAACCAATCATCAATAAGGGTTGCTGGACTGATACATAGTGTTCACTAGAATAGTGAGCCCTGCATATCAGGCCACCTCCTCACATTGGTGAGCAGCGGTTGGGATTTGAGCTTGCTGTTGTTTTACCACACGTATCCTAAGAATATCTTGTTGAAAGATCACATAAGTACTGTTAGGTACATATAACTAAAGCTTAGAATACTCTGAGTTCTACTGAACCAGCTGTTGCAGCTCCTCAAGGCTTAGCACACCTTGGCTGCAACTCTTAGCAAGGGATCAGTAGGCAAACACATAGTGTAGGTAGGTGCATCACTTACACCACACTAGAATCAGCATGTCAGACAAAGGAGGAAACTCTGAGTCTCCCCTTGTGTCAGTGGACCCTCCACAGGTCACTTCTAAATATGCTGCTCTTAGCTTCCATGAGATGAGACAAGTGTGTACTCTCAGGAAACTAAAACAGGGGTCTAACCCCACCACTTCCTTCCTGATTGGTCTCTTAGAGGCTTATGATGCCAGTAGGGCTGGTAACCCAGACCCTTCTAATCCAGATGGAAGTTTGCCCTCCTTACAGGGTCCCTTTGATATCCATCCCCTCCATGAGGCAGATGATGCTGAGGAGGAGGATGAGGATGATGACCAGTTGTCAGGGGATGAGGCAGATAAGGGACAGGTAGAAGTCAGAAGACTAACCAGGTCCAACTTAAGCAGACATGAGATTGGTACTGGGGGACCCCTGGGCCCACTCTCAGGTCAGCTTAACATTGGGAATGGACGAGTTAGGTCTCTATCAAGAGGCTCTAACAGATCCTTTCGAACCAATGGCTCTCTCAACTCTTCTCACAGAGGGATGTCTTCCCCTAAGAGGAGAGTGTATGAAGCTGAAGAAAGGGCAATCAAACTGAGGATTGAAAGGGAAGAACTTGCCCTGGCCAAAGAGAGACTTGCCCTTGCTAGAGAGCAAGAATTATGTGGGCTACAGCCCACTGGTGGCAGCAATAATCCTAGCAATAGGGAAAGGAGTTTTGATAAAAAGCACCTGAATAAGATAGTGCCCCCCTTTAAAGAAGGGGATGACATCCACAAATGGATTACTGCTTTGGAGAGAGCCTGCACTGTGCAGGGTGTTCCCCAAAGTCAGTGGGCAGCTATCTTGTGGCTCTCCTTTGATGGTAAAGGTAGAGATAAGCTCCTCACCACAAGGGTGGAGGATGCTAACAATTACAAAATCTTGAAGAATGTACTGGTTGATGGGTTTGGTTTAACCACTGAACAATACAGGATGCTGTTCAGAGACACCCAGAAAACTCAGTCTCAAGATTGGACTGACTTTGTTGATTGTGCCACTAAGGCTTTTGAAGGCTGGCTACTGGGTAGTAAGGTTACTGATTTTAAAGGATTGTATAATCTAATTATGAGGGAGCAAATCTTAAATAATTGTCAGAACCAGTTATTACATCAGCACCTGGTAGACTCTGATCTGACCTCTCCACAGGAATTGGGTAAGAGGGCAGACAAATGGGTCAGAACCAGGGTTAGGCCTAAAAACCAGGGTGGTGACCAGAAAAAGGAATCAACCAAGCCTCAGGAGAAGGGTGGGGATAAATCCACAGAGAAGACTTCCCAAGGGCCCCAAAACTCCAACAAGGGTGGTGGGTCCCAGAACACTCCTTCAGAACAGAAGAAACCTTATTGCCATACCTGTAAACAGGTGGGTCATTACAAAAGTGATGCCAGTTGCCCTAAAAATGGTAATAAGGGAAACATACCCCCAGGTAATACTCCTAAACCTCCTGTTACCACTAGTGGTAATCCCCCAGGTGGTGGGAGTGCCCCCAAGAATGTGGTGGGCATTACTTTGGGCAATCAGGAGGACTATGGCCTAGCCAGGTTCCCTGACCACACTCTTGTCTGTGAGACTGGCATGGGGTTTGCCAACTTCACTACTGGACCCCACATTTTGGGAAAGTATAGACAAGAAGTTTTAGTGAATGGTCAGAAAGTTGAGGCATTCAGAGACACAGGGGCCAGCCTCACCATGGTGAGTGACCATCTGGTCCCCTCTGCTCAACTGACCCCTGGTTTTACTTATCAGGTAACAGATATTCATGGAGTGAAGAGAAGGCATCCCATGGCAGTAATCCAGCTCAGCTGGGGTAATGTCACAGGGCCCATGAGAGTGGCAGTGACAGATAACCTACCTGTAGATTGCTTACTGGGGAATGACCTGGAACTCTCAGCATGGGCTGAGGTGGAGCAAGAAACTCACTCCAGAATGATAGGCCTATCCAGACAGGTTAGTGGGGCAGTAACAGCTACAGCCCCAGTCCAAGCACCATTCCTCCCTGAAAAGGTTGGAAGGGCAGTGGTAGCCACTGCCCAGGCTCAGACAGACTTTCCAGAACAGGATAGGAGGGCGGTGACAGTCACAGCCCAAACACAGACTGAGTGCCCTCCTGAAAAGGTTGGCAAGGTTGAAATGGTCTCAGCCTCTACTCAAACAGATAGTGAGGTTGTGAAGCCTGAAACAATGGATCACTCCACTCAAACAGAGAGCATTGAGGAGGAAGAAGAGTCTTCCCCCTCCCAGACACTAGGTGAGAGCCAGCCTCCTCAGGGAACTGACTCTACCCCTGTTGAAGGAACTGCCCCAGAGGTAGTCAGGCCTAGCCTGGCAGAGCCCCTGATGGCAGTGGACCCTTCCCAGGTGGGACCCAGTCTGGAGCAGGTAACCTGCACCTCTCTACCCTGCCTCAGTCAGCCCAGGGCTGTGGAGGTCAGGGAGGCTAGTGGTGGACCCAAAAGGGCCCCCTGTCCAAAAGAACCCCTTAATCAACAGATTAGGATCACTGAAGCTGGTAAACCTAGCCAAGTGAAAATAGAACAGACTCCTGAGGGATCCCCCTTAAAAGTAGTTAGGGAACTCCCACAGCTGGACACTGTTGGGCACAGCCAAACATGGGGCCTAAAAACCCCAGACCTGACCTGTACCTCCAGTAAGCCAAACAGAGGGACTCAGCCTCCAGCTTTAGGTAGCCAGAGGCTGACCCTGAGAGCTCAGTGCATCTCAGCTAAAGAAAGGAAGGCACACATGATGGATGGTGATTGGAGGAAGTTGAGCCCAAAGGTAGAGGAGCCTCACTTCAGCACTCCATCCCAGCATCAGCCTTCTTCTTTCCCAAGACACACCAGAGACAGAAATTCCCTATGGTGGAGACCCTCAGATACCCTTAGGGTGAGGGGTTGCCTAGTGGACCATGACACAGGGGGAAACCAAGCCAGAGCTGGTCCTTCCTTATATGGCCACTTAGGTAATAGAGGCTTACCTGGACAAGGATAGCCTTATCTCCTTTCGTTTGGGGGGGGGTTGTGTAGGAAGGTACATCCTGACTATGGTTGCCCCCAACTTTTTGCCCTGTGTTTTAGCTGGTTTTGGACATAGTCGACCTGGGACCCTGCCAATCAGGACCCCAGGCCTACTGCTCTCTCTTTAAAATGGATTCCATGTACCCTAGGTACATTTCCAATTGGTACTGGGCCACCTTATCAGACCCTGTAACTCAGGGCATAGGTGTACCCAGGGCTGCCAGGGGCTGCAGCATGTATTATGCCACCCCTGGCTGGCCTCCTAAATTTGACACAACTGGCTGCATGACAGCTGGGGCAAAGTCGTGTAATCACCCTTTGCTGTAGATATAGTATACCTATATCTAACCCTAAAATGGACACACAGATCCCTATCAGTCACTCCTATGGCAGGCCTTAAACAATCCTGAAGGCAGAGTGCTTGGAATCGTGTGAGATGGTGCTCTGGCATGAGCTGAGCCTGTCTGCAGCTTGCGGAACCAAGTCCTAATAGCTGTTCCACGATATCGCATACCATATACTCTTAAGTGCATTATAATCCTCGCGGTTAAATGCTATCTTTGGTATTGCTTTATCAAAACATGTCGAGTAAGGTGTCATACGAATTGGAATACTAACCCCTCGCCAATTCTGGCGACGGGGTTAGCATTCCACCCTTCTAGAGGGACACGACATGTATGTAACTGTGAACCCCGGTTAAAGTTAACTGAAGCCTCAGCTCCACAAAATGGATGCTGCCACCACAGACACGAGTCTGACCTCCTGCTGCTGGGAGTCCTTCCAGCGAGGGAGGCCTGGACAAAGGGTTTCCTGTCCGGGGCGGTGCTAGCACCGTCCCAGACATGGTTTTGTGTATCCTGGGTAGGCAGGGCTTTTCAGGAAGGTGACTGCTGAGTGGCACCCCGGTGCTCACTACGCATAGGCCAGTCTGAACCAGTTCCAGGGGCACACCAGCCCCTGGCCTGGGGAAGTCCGGCATGGCTGAGGGGTGTAACCACCCCCCACCTAGTCCCACCCATAGGCAGGACCTAGTCACCGGGTCAGCCCCCTTTTTTAGTATAAAGATGGGAGCGGGCCCCCTGTTAAAATTAGATCATCTTTGGAATCAAGATACCACTTTCTTCGAAAGGACTTCACGATTTCTTCTTCAAGATTCTCCCTTGTGGCTAAGGAGTAGTCACCCTGCATCAAGCGGGCACCATCCTAAAGAACACTGCGGTCTGCTGCAAGTCCTTCATCACGAATCCGACGACCCAGCTCGACGAGACCCGGCTTCCCTGGCACCTCTGACCTCTACTCACCTCTACAGCCAAGCTGAGAACCGTGAGTGCGACGAGACCTTAAGGGACCGACGATCGCCAAGACTGCACGACATCTTTACTGCAAGCCCACCGTGTCCTCCACTGGTGAGTGCTTTGGGGTCCGAGAAGCCCCGACCCTGCGCAGCTCCAGCACCCAAGATCAGCCCCCCTGCATCTCCACGATCTGCGTGGGGCCCTTCTGCTGTTTGCTGTGCACCGCGTTGTTTGGCTACTAGCCGGCTGGCTTGTGGCCCTCTGAACGACGCCCAACGACTTCACGACTGCTGGTCTGGTTGCTCCAGGCTGGCCTTTGCTTCCTTCTTCAAGAGAGGCACCCCGGACCCTCCTGGTCCACTCCAGACGCCATTTTAGGTCCACCGCGTGGGCTTGAATTTGCCAAGGCTTTGTTGCCCAATCCTGGGTCCAGCGACGCCGACAGCTTCTATCTTCGTGGGACAGCTCGATCCTCCATCCTGGTCGCCGACAACGCCTCCTGGTCCGTGAGATCTTCGAGTCAAGCGTCACCCACTCACCTAGTCGAGGTGGCTACCATCCGGTGCCCTCCTGGTGCCCACTGACTACTGGCTAGTAGTCTCGAACTTGGTCCCCTCTGCTTTCAGGTGTCATCTATCTTCAAGATCCAGGCTTGGATCCGACTGAACTTTCTTCACTGGTCACCGGCCAGCATCTTTTCTTCCGGCTCCTGGTCCGTCTACGAGGATTCCCGACGTCTTTTCAGACCTATGCAGCTGCAGCCCCTGGGCTAGGTAACTTCGGCATTTCGGTGCCCCAGCATAGCCTCACTATCCAAGGGTCAGAATCTACTTTCGTTTTCTCCCTACCAGGTCGGGTTCGCCCGAGAACACTAACTTTCTATTTCCTAGCTACCATAGACTTTTGTCCCGCATCTCGCGTGAGAGTGCACACACTGCACCCGAGTCCCCTAGGCCTCCTAGAAGTAATCTAACGATTCCCTAGTCAAGTCCTAGCGATTCCAAAAGCTATTAGTACTGTACTTACCTGCTAGGAATTTCGCATTCCACTTTCAGAGTATATGGTTTTCCGTGCCCCTCGGGCATTTGTATATACTGTGCTAACTTAAGTATTTTTGTAAGAGTTTTGGTTTGTGCTTAGTACCCTGTCCTCATAAAGAGTACAGGGCTGTTGTGATCTTTAAATAAATAACTGTTTATTTTCATAACACTTGTGTGGTGTCCTTTCACTTGGTATTCAAGGGGTATATGTGTGGTAAACAGCTGGCTTAACGCGCCCTCTCGAGTCTTTAGCCTTAGACTGCTCGTATCCACGCTACTAGGATAGCTGGTCTATAAGGTTGACTTACAACCAATCATCAATAAGGGTTGCTGGACTGATACATAGTGTTCACTAGAATAGTGAGCCCTGCATATCAGGCCACCTTCTCACAAAAATGATATGCAACAAGATGTGCCCCGGCACTCTTAGAGTATAGCATTCAAATATATGACATTGTTTAGTCAGGACTACTGTAGCGTAAGGTATACTTTTAGCAAAGGATAACACCAGAGATATTGCTTATCAAAAAAATGTTAATCAGTTTATTCCATACAAAATTCAAGTTTTGCTAAAAGCGTTTTTATCAAAGCTTTACAGGACTGAGAACACTGATGGTTCTAACAGATGGTTACAAGATGAGATGTCTTATGTTGTAGTAGCGTGAGAGCAGGCCGTCCGCAGCCCTATCGGCCGTACTTGGGCCCACGGCTGCGGACGGCCTGCTCTCAAGTTGCGGGGCTTTTCACTGCTCTTCGCGTCAGCCGAGAGTCACTACAGAATACAATGTTCCACTGAAATGTTCCGCCAGCGACATTTATAAAATGGACCTTTAGTCCTGTAGGTGTTACGTAAATACCAGAAATTGGGTCAACAATTTTGCCTTACCTTATCCATTCTGGTACTAGACGTGAATCATATTCAGAATATTGATCAGACTGCACTTCTTAGGATTTGCCAAAGGCGACCAAAGACTGTACAGCTGTCATTTGGAAAACTGACTTTCAAGTTGAATAATTTCATCACGGGAATCTACTGGCGAATTATCTCTTCATAAGCCTTGAGGAAGTCACGGAAGTGACGAAACATGTGTTGGCTGTACTCACATTTTCCCTACAAGGACTGGATCACGCTACTACAACATAAGACATCACATCTTGTAACCATCTGTTAGAACCATCAGTGTTCTCAGTCCTGTAATGCTTTGATAAAAAAGCTTTTTTCTATGAAATAAACCGATGAACATTTTTTTGATAAGCAATATCTCTGGTATTTTCCTGTGCTAAAGTATACCTTATGCTACAGTAGTCCTGACTATACAATGTCATATATTTACATGCTATACTCTAGGAGTGCCGGGGTACATCTTGTTGCAGATATCCCCCAGAAGAGGCACAGGAATAAGAAGGCACAGAGACCTGTAGAGGCCCTACGCTTCTAGATCAGTGAAAAGCAGCAGTAAGAAGATCGGGATAGAGAGGACCCCCACGTAGTTTGATGAACAGCACTAGGGGTGAAACAGAAGAATTAGCACCTGGCAAGGGAGCAGCCAGAAAAATAAAACACCTTCCACTTTGAGCCACATGGAACGAAATGTTCTAGCAAAGTGAGCAGTCCCGACCCTTCCTATTAAAGAGCTAGTGCGGATTGTTATCCAGAGGAAAAAGCTTCAGAATGATGCATTTTACAGCATGATTTGAAAATAATGTGGCCAAACACTGCACATTTACTAACATTGACTTCTTTCTTTCTTTGTATTCTTCCCTTTTTTCTCCATTTTTCTTTCTGTGTCTTTCCTCCCTTTTCATTCTCCTCTCATTCCGTTTTTCAATCTTTCTTTTGTTCTGTCCATTCTTCTTTCAGGTGTCTTATGAACTTTCTGTCCTGCTTTATGTTCATGTTTAATCCTTCTTCCTTGTTTACATCTTTCCTTAGTCCCATTCTCACCTGCTTGTTCCTTACTTTCTATGATCTCCTGTTCTTCCTTTGCCCCTTCTCCCATCCCCTTTCTTCATGAATTCCTCCCATTTGCTAAATCTTTATTTTCCTTTGTTCCACTGACCTTCCACACATCTCTTATTTCTTCTTTCCAATATTTCATTCTATTGTCAGCTTTCCTTTAACTCCTCCTATGTATATTTTGATCTTTCTTCATGTTACCCCTTTTTACGAATTACATTCTTTTCTTCCCTCTCCAAATTTATCCCTTTCTGTTCTTCTCTCCTTCTTTCTATTCTTCTTTTGGGCATACGTTTCATCATACTTCCTTTTAACCATTATTATTTCTCTTTTTATTAGCATTTTTCTTTCCTTCCTTCCAAGCTATTTCATTGTATTTGCCTCTAACTTTTTTTTCTTTTATATTCATGGAAAAGACGACCTCCAGGTAATCAGACAGGCGGCTGACCTTGACGCAGTGAGTACCAAAGGAGCAACCGCTTGGCCTACTACCTGTACTAATCAAACGTAGAGCAACTAATACCATTGTTTCTCTGACATTTACTTGTTTACACTAATCGAGTTTGATAACAGGCACCGCCTTCCACCGGGATCCATGTTCCAAAAAATCTTTGTAACTTAAGTAGGCGGTACAAAATCTGTCTCAGTTATGATTGATGTACATATTGAGAACCCTTAATGGTTTGATCACGTCAGCCTTGTTTTTTCCTGCCTGAAAGTCCGACTTGTCGGTACATTGTTGTGTGCAAATTTGATAAAAATAAATGGGCTATTTGGTCGCCTGTCGGCACATTTGGTGTGCTCATATCTTCTATATGAACATTTGACCTGTGTCCACTGTAAAATTCAGGGTAATTCAAGACAAGTAAGGACGTTTTAGATTTCAGACGTTCCTTACACCCAACTATATAGATCGCATGTCAGACAATGCGATAAAAAAGCTCACAACTTCATTAGTTTGTAAACGAACAACACTGGGCTTGGGGTGCATGCATTGACGTTTGGTCACCACCGTCTTTTGCCCATGGATACTGCTAATCCCCATGTGTCTCCTTTTCTCTTGCAGAAAACATTTTAAACTGATGGTGAATTTTGTAAGTTTCGCACTCACTGCACCTACGCACACCTTAGCTTGTGTGCATAGATAACCCTAACTCTGGGCAAAACTCACCCTGAGCCACTGGTCCTGAAGAAAGCCAATGGAATTGGAACATATTGGCTGAAACATGTAGACCATTTCACTCTGACCATTTTCACAATTTCAGGGACATGCAAGATAATTTCTTCTCCCTCAAGTCCAATTACTCTTTTTAACCCTACCACAGGAACTGCATATTAAAGAATCTGGGATCCTGGAGGCAGTTTTAAAATGTTCACATTCACGTTATTCACTTCCTCACTTCAAATCAATCCTGTAATCAGGCGTCGAAGCACACTTATGAGGCACTCAGCCCCCATGGGTGGGAACCCAAGGATGAAGCATGCCACCAGCTAGGTTGGTGGGGGAGGGTTATTTTATAAACCTAATGGCTTTTCTGTAAGGGAGACTTCTTTGATTACCTTAATTCTATGTTCTATTCTAGTTAAACCTGAGCTCGTTCTTATTGTTTGTTGATTCTTTTGTATTATAAACATTTCTCTTCCATTCTGTCACAATTGTAACTTGTTTTTGAACTCCTCCACCCCTTCCACATCCCACAGTTCTACCACTGTAATTTATGTCTTTCCTTCTGCCTTGCAATGACCTGCAAGCCAGAGGTGAAAGTTAAGAAGCGCCATAAAACTATTTTATCTGCCTCAGGCACCCTGTTTTAGGCTAGCATATCAGGGGCTTTGCTATGCCCGTGGCACATGGCTAAGTGTTGCAAGCAACTGCAAATTTCTTGGTGCTGTGAAGAGAGGTGAGTGAGGAGGCTAATTCAGGTCTAGCCCCCACCCCTAAAGAACAATAGTAGGTGAATATAAAGTAGAATCACCAGGTTGGGTGCTGCTGCATCTAAGTGAAGCAACAGCACCCCACAGGTTGCCAAACCTGGGACAAGAGTGAGGGTTCCGCCTGTCTCAGCAGAGTATATTCGATGTTTTTAGAACCAATCATGTAAAGACATCCTGCGAATAAGAAGGGGGAAATGGAAGATAGCAAGGGCACCCAGAACCAAGCTGGCAGAGCTCCTCACAGTGGTGTCTTTTTTTTATGAGGGTGAATGTATCCAAAAGTCACCGGAGTGCTGTGTAGGGGTCAACAATAAAATTACAGCCAGTGAGTAATAGGAGAGGTACCTGGTTTTTGGTCTTTTTTATGAATAGTGATGTTGTGTTCTGTAAAGAGGTGTATCTTCAACTCTTTCCTTAATTGGAGCAGCATTGGGGATGTCCTGATTGATACAGGCATGTCGTTCCAGATCCTGGGTGTATAGATGGAAAAGGAGTGCTGTCTTTTTTTTTTATTTCTTACAAGTCTTAATCTGATATCTGATGGTGTCCTGACATCAAGTGTGGCAAGAACCACCAGTTTCTGCAACATAAGTAGAGGTGGTGGTTATGATGGCTTTGTAAATGATAAAGCAGGTGCTGACGATGGTGCAGGCCAGCAAAAGGAGCCAATGAAGTGCCATCATAATGGGGGTGATGTGATCATATTTCTTCAGACCCTGCATGAGACGTGGTGCGGCGTGCAGTATGCCTTAAAAGGTGCCATTGCGTAGTTAGACCACGAGCCAGAGTGTCAAATCAATTCTGATGGTAGAGAACAAGAGTTTGAACAACAGTTCTGAAGTTGTATCTTGAAGAAACGGTTTCACTTTCAGTAGAAGAGAGAAAAGGTACCAAGCCTTTTTTGTGATTTTGTGCAATGTGTTCCTTGAGGATGAGGTGTGTGTCTAGGATGAATCCAAGCAACTTGGCATTCAATGAAAGTTGAAGCCCGGAGCTGGATCAAAGCATGGTGCCCAGTAGCGCTGAAGTAGAGAAGAAACAATGTACAAATGACCAAGTTGTAAGAAACAATTGAAGATCAGAACATAGAAGGAGGAACCCTAAGAAATGTTAGAGAAGGCGTAGCTCAGAACATACTGGACGCAGCCATGGAGACAGTGACATGCTGAGAACACAAGAGATTAGACCCAGAGACTTAAAATAAAATTGCAAGAGGACTCAAGGAGAGAACTAGGGGATATGACTGGTGACCTTAATAGTTGGTCAGTGCAAGAAGATTTCACCTTCCTTCAGCAATTATGCCTACATTATATAAGTAAGACACCTGAATGATAGGTCTGGTTGTGTTCATGCACATGTGATGGTGGATTGAAAGAAAAACAGGATCCCCAGATATGAGGAGGGAAGAGAGTGAAGTCATATAGAAGCTGGGAAGAGAAAACTGAATATTAAGCCAAACAAAGCTTTTGACAAAAAAACCAATAAGTACTGTTAGTAGGGAGAGATCTTGATGGTTTGGAGGGTCAAAAGAGAAAAATTCAACCCAGCAAACCAGACTGATAAACTTTGAGTGTGAGGTCATATTATAGTTTAATATGTTCTATAGTGGATGGCGACAGAAATGTTCTAATTGGGGGGGGGGGGGTGTATAGTTTCGAACCTAGTGCAGAGTGGACTAGCTGGTTTTGGTAGATAAGGGGGGAGAGAGAGAGATGGATGAATCAGTTACAGAAAAATGTGAAACAAAGAAGATTCAAACATGGCCCTAAG
Organism: Lissotriton vulgaris; assembly: GCF_964263255.1. Taxonomy (NCBI): domain Eukaryota; kingdom Metazoa; phylum Chordata; class Amphibia; order Caudata; family Salamandridae; genus Lissotriton; species Lissotriton vulgaris. The sequence goes on from NC_141687.1 coordinate 389,607,279, forward strand.
ATTCAAAATAGATATTAGAGTTGCCGGGCTTAAATAAAATGGTGCCACACCACCTGAGATACTATTCTGAGGTGTAAACAGTATGAGTAATAACATTAAAAGGGGAACCATTTTATCAAATGCTCCTGTGTAGTCCTACAGGTACATTTAACAGGCAATAAATGTAATTATCTATCCAGGGGTAAATATAAATGACTAGTTCATGATAGGTTTCCCCTGGGAGTGAGAATGATGGCAATTTTGGTCAAACAATTCATCTTTGTCCTCACAGAAAGTTGGATAGACCACAATTACTGCTATGCAGCTGTGGATGGGATGGTGAAATTATTGTGCTGGAATCAATATACTGTGTATAAAAAAAACAAGGGTGCCCCGATATTTGAACCTGGGGTAGTTAATAGTGCTTGGGAGGTAACAAAGGTTCAGTAGAGGCCAAATGGTCCTTAAAGGAAAGGCAACTATTGATTTATGAGTGTTAATCACTTAGCCTATGGCATGAGGCATATTATTGAATAAATACCATAAAAAGAATCAACAGTAGACAGTTTACAATTGTACGAAGGAACGCAGGTTTGGGCATTGAGATAATAGATTATTTATTTAAAAATATTATATCAAATACTTTTGAAATATAGTTCACGAGCTCACAAGGAAGTGAAAAGGTGCGTGATGTGACGAGTGAAAGTGACATTTGAAAATATATACATCGCATTGACAACATAAACAAAAACGTCTGGCAATAATATTTAACAATAAAGGAGTTTTTTGTTGTAAGCAAGGTCAACGGCATTTTGATCTCAGTGATTTTAGCTCTTCCTCAGGACGAAATATGCGAGCATGTGGAATTCGTCACCCGGAAGAGGGCCGGTGAGATAATGAATTGAAGCGGGGGTGGTGGATAATTTGTTTGGGCCCGAGGGTCAGTCTCAGAAGTGAATACGTTCCGTGGTCTCCAGGAGCCAAGTAATTCAGGCAATTACGGGAGAGAGCTGTTGCTCGGGGAAGCGAGCATACACTGTTGCAATGGCGGTATCAGAGTTTGTATCGCTTAAGAACACACCACCAAGTCGGCATGGGAATTTAAGTTTAGTTTAACCGCATACGTCAGTTCATGCAAGGAAAGGGGCAGCCGCTCTGTCTCGTGGTTGGAAAAAATGTATGCATTCAAGCACTATGGAATCAATATATTTGCCTGATACATTGCTGGGGATTGTGAGAACTAGATTGAGAAGGATTGAAGCACGATTTTACAATCAGATTATTTTCATTTCACCTTTGCTGATCAATTAGACAAACACCAACAACTTGGACATAACAAACATTTGTTAACGATTTATGTTATCACACTCAGCCTAGATAACACTTGAGTGGGGACTTCTGTCAACACATTTTGTACTCTGGCACCCATAGAATACTGTCTAAAGTATTTATTCACCAGACCTATGTGGATATTCAGATTCTATGTCAGGACCGGAGGCTCTGATTATGCTTCTCAATTTTCTTTACTGAAAATTCTCAGCAGCCAATCAGATAAAGTAAAACAAAAATACACACTACAATACCCATAAACACCACTGGGTATCACATGACAACCATAGAGTAGACCCCTATAAAAGGAGCATAAGAGAATATCACATCCTCTTTCTTTGCTGCTCGCAGCCAGTTAAGTGTCATTACCTTTCCCATTATTCATATTGTTGGCTTAGTGGTTATTTGCGCTTTATTTATTTATTTACATTTTGTGCCTCTGCGCATTGTGCTTCATTGCCTTCTCTCACCTGTTTCAGGCGGTAGCCTTTTGTTGTATCCTGTTACCGTTCGCGCTGCTCCCGCTCTGTCGGTTGCTCCTGCTATGAGCCCCTAGTGATGTTAGTGCTCTCGACTGCTTTGCATTTTCCCGTTCTCGTGCTGATCGTGCATTGTTTCTTGCTTTCTTCGGCCTTCGGCTGCCGTTTTTGTGAGTGTGTTTGGGAGCGCGGACGCCTCCCGGACCGGGCGCTGTGTGCCCGTGTTCATTTCAGTGCGGCGGGAGACGAGGGTGAGGATGCGCGTCGTTCCGATGCGTAGTCCTCTTCCTGGCACAACTATCTGGCCGTTCCGGGCATGCGCGGTGGCCATTTTCTACCCGATTTTGCAATTCTTTCGGGTTTAAGTGACCGCGGGGGCAAAGTGTGCAATTGCTCTTTACCCACCAGTTTGTGCCAGCCCTCAACCAACGCTCGGGTCTACAACTGAGACTTGGGTTGTATACTAAAGCATTGGCATTGCCTAGAGTGGTGTTACTAGGCAGGCCCTCCCTCCACATTCAATTATTGCTGCACACAGTGGGTCTTGCGTCCTTGTGTTGCTTTGCCTTGCCTTGCCTAGAGATCGCCACTCCCCCTTACTATATCACTGTCGGTCCCTCCAGTGTATACAGTGCCTTTTTTCAGCACAGACCGTGCATATTTGCTCCTTTTTTCCTCTGGTTGTTATACCAGTCACCTATGAGTGGCAATATGTCTGATTACTATTATGATGAGGAATATTTTGATGAGGGCCCCTCTGGGTCTTTGGAGCATGAGCTGGTCGAGGCTCTTGATGTGGGAGTCCAGCACTCCGTAAATAAGGCCATGGTCAGGACTATTGAACCCTTAAAGCAACATTTGTGTAATTATGCCCTACAGCATGGCTGGCTTCCCGGCTCTACGGCCCGTTCTACCTCAGGCGGAAAGGGTTTCAAAAACCCGCACTCTTCAGACTTTTGCAAAATTGGCTAAAGCTTTATCTACTGACCATTCTTATGGTTTTTCAACCAAGGATACTTCTTCTAGCCCGCCTCTAAGACATGATGGTAATACCGCCTCTGATACGGCTTCTGAGCCGGAGGCTTCTCCTCCCCCAGCTAAGAAGCAACGCAAAGAGCCTTTTGTGGATGCTCCATCCCATCCAAATTTACTTAATTCTGACCCCGCTGAAATTGTCCACCCTAACTCCTCCTCATGGCTTCCCTCTACTGAGGTTGCTGAGTATGTGCAGTCACACCTGCGTCAGGCCTTTGATAAGGATGTCAGAGCTCGTTTGCGCTCGGAATGCCCAAGACCGTATTTAGCAGACAAGGTGGCAGACACTCCGGAAGTTGATCCCTCCATGCTCACCTATCTGAAGAAATACACGAAAGATCCTAAAAAAGGAATTGATCGTGCATGGAGATCCTGTCAGGATAAGTTAATTGATTTGACTGGTCCCATAACAAAAGTTTAGGACTTGGGTTTCAAATCCAAAACCTCACGGCAAATTATAAATCCTGACGATCTGATCGGATGGGATCAGCAAGCCATCTGTCAATTGGGCAATGCCAATTATGCCATTTCCTGTGAGTGCTGCTGCTCTATTCTTTTGAAGCTCGACCCTAAGTTGGCAGAGTTATCTACCTCTGAGTCAGGCCCTTTGGCACAGGGTCTTCTTTGCGATCAGCCTTTTCTGAAAGAGCTGACTAAGTTTGTCGCTACTTTCAGTGGTTTTGACAAGGCGCACGGTTCCTTAAAGCAGGCATAACGGGGTTACCCAATGCACTCAAAACAGTGAAACATTTGTTAAGTAACAAAAAACGATTCAGTACAAAAAGACAAAGCGACAGAAGAAATCTAGGAATCTCCAGAGGGCTGGCTGTTTTACACAATAAAGGACTCCAACGGACAACTCTCCCTCTGGAGATTCCTAGATTTCTTCTGTCGCTTTGTCTTTTTGTACTGAATCGTTTTTTGTTACTTAACAAATGTTTCACTGTTTTGAGTGCATTGGGTAACCCCGTTATTTCTGCAGTTGGTAGTTGTAACTACTCACTTTTGAGTGGTTCTAAGGTCTCTCCACTCACCCTTTGCAACTAATATCAAGTGTGTTGATTGTCAGGCTGTGCACCTTTGTTTCTCTGACTACAAGCCCTTCGATATTCCCACATTCCTTAAAGCAGGCTTTTCATCCCGTTTTTGGCCAGGCCGTACGACATCGGGGGCGGTCGTTCGGCCGCGGTTACCATCAAGGTGCAACGTGGAAAGTATCAGGACTCCAACTCCTCCGTCTCCTTCTATCCAACACGTGGATCCCGCAATAACTACAAGAAAGGCCGTTATGGTGGTAACCAAGGAGGTCAACGTGATGCCGTAACTTCAGGTGAGTCTGATTCCCTTTTCAGAAGTTCAATTGGGGGCCGAATCCAGTACTTTCTCAATAATTGGCAAAAGATCTCGCAGGATGCGTGGATCCTGGATTCGGTGTAAGGTTACAAAATAAAGTTTTTTCATTCCCCCTCTCAGAATCTCCCTCCTCGTCCGATGTTTTTTTCCCTTCAAAATCAAGTGTTAATTTCCAGCGAGATCGAGTCTCTGCTTCAAAATGGGGCCATAGTGCGGACGTCACGTCATCCTCAGGGCTTTGTCAGCAACGTCTTCGTAGTTCAGAAGAAGGGGGGTGGATCCAGGCTTGTTTTAAATCTCAAGGAGTTCAATGGATGCGTTGTGTATCGTCACTTCAAGACGGAGGGGATCCATCTTCTTCGCGATTTTCTTCAGGAAGGGGACTGAATGGTCCGCCTAGATCTGAAAGATGCCTATCTGTCAGTGCCCATTTACAGACCTCATCGTCGTTTTCTTCAATTCCAATGGCAGGGAATCTGATAGAGTACAAAGTCCTTCCTTTCGGCCTCTTGTCAGCACCTTGGTGCTTCACGTAACTTCTGAGGCCTGTGGTCGAACTTCTTCGAGCCCAAGGCGTTCGCCTCATAATTTATCTGGATGACATTCTCATCATGGGTCAGTGTCCTTGCCTGGTAATACAGCATCTTGCTTGGACCATAGATCTGTTGCAGAATCTGGGCTTCTTGATCAATCCTCAGAAATCAATATTGATTCTGCCTCAGTCTGTCAAGTTCCTGGGTTTTCTAGTCAACTTCCTCACTTGTTAACTCCTCTTGCACAATCAGATGATGAGATCTGTCAAGAGAGAGTTGAGATTGATTTTGCACAAGCAGATTGTGTCCTTGAGGTCTGTAGCCCGGATCGTCGGTTTGTTAGCTTCCTGTATCCAAGTGATCTTCCCGGGTCCCCTTCATTAACGAGCACTTCAACGGCTCAAAATATGCCATCTCCAGAAAGGCCTCAAGTACTCCGATCAGATTCCTCTCACAAAGGAGGCGAGGTGGGAGATGTTGTGGTGGCTAGAGCATATGTAGTCGTGGAACGGTTGAGCCCTATTCGGCACCATTCCGGAGGTGGTGATCTAATCCAATGGCAGTCGGTGGGGTTTGGGAGCCCGTTGCGGTCAAGTATCTACAGGCGGCCGTTGATCTCCGGAGGAATTGAATCTCCACATCAAGTGCCTGGAACTTCTGGCGGGTTATTTTGCGATTCGCTGCCTCTCGCCCCGATGGACGAATTGTTGCATTCTTTTCCACATGGACAACGTGTCAGTGGTTCGTTATGTGAACAAATTGGGCGGGACACGGTCCCGACTTCTAGCGGAGATTGCCAAAGATTTTTGGCACTTTTGCCTTCAGAACAAACTGTTTGTAGTGGCAGAGTATCTTCTGGGGTGCAGCAACCAGGTTGGCGATTGGGATTCCCGACATCTCTGGGATTTCTGCGATTAGAGGCTTCACCCTCGAGTGTTCCGGTTGTTGAACCAGACATGGGGCCCTTGTCAGATCAATCTGTTTGCCTCCCGACTCAACAAACAGATTCCAGTACTCTTCAGCTGGAGTCTGGATCCAGAGGCTGTAGCCACGGATGCTTTTCTGCAGGTGTGGCTGCCAGCTCTATGTTATGCGTTCCCTCCATTTGTAATGATTCCCAGGGTCCTGGCCCGGACCAAATGTTATCAGTCAGAATTGATTCTGATCACTCCTCTGTGGAGGGCTCAAGCGTGGTTCCCAGTACTGCTGGAAATGTTATGTGCGGTTCCGATCCTTCTTCCCCACCGGTGAAATCTGTTGCTAGACCCTCTCAAACCCCTGCATCCATTGATAGCATCAGGCCAACTCATGCTGGTCGCGTGGCGAATTTCGGGGATCGCTGGAAAATCCCAGGCCTTTTGCAAGACGCTTCCAGATTTATCAGTGAGGGTTGGTCGCCCAACACACACAAGCGTTCTGCCGCAGCCTGGAAACGATGGTGTGATTGGTGCTCTCAACGGGAGGTGGATCCTACTACAGCGGATGTCTCTTTGGTAGTGAATTTTCTTGCTTCCATAGCTGCTTTGGGTCTTGCCTATCGCACTGTCAATAATTTCCGGTTAGCCATCTCGGCGGGTCACTTGGCAATTGATGGTAAACAGATTGGTGAACATCCTTTATTGTGTAAATTACTCGGAGGTATCCGGTTGGTAAAACCACCTTGTTCTAAGTATTCTGAGCTTTAGGATTTCTCTACTGTATTACGTTTCTTGGACGCTTGGCCGGCTAATCAATTTCTGTCTCGTAAACAACTTTCTGCTAAACTAGCTTTGCTGCTTTGTCTAGTGTCCTGCAAGCGAGTTTCCGATATCCGTGCTCTGGATCTGGCCGGTCGTAGGTTTTCTCCAGAGGGTGTTAATCTTTAGGCACTAGACGCACTACATGTAACACCTCTCCTGTCACTTATCCTGTGTTTCCTGATAATCCTAAACAATGTGTCGTACAATGTATGCGGAATTTATGAGGTAAGTACTGCAGGCTTTCGCCAGGATATGAGGGGTCAGTTGTTGATCGGTCTGCAGAAACCTTTTCACACAGTGACCCAAGCTACCTTAGCAAGATGGGTGTGTTGGCTCATGGGCGAAGCTGGTATTGATGTTGCAAGATTTGGTGCTTACTCTGCTCGTGGTGCTATGGCATTCAAAGCCTTGTCTGTTGGAGTCAGTTTATTGGACATTGTGAATGCAGCTGACTGGTCCTCTGACTCTACATTTAAAACTCTTTATTATAAACCTATTGTAAATATTGCATCTGTTGTGGTGGCGCAGCTTTAAACAAGCATAATCGGAGCCTCCGGTCCTGACATAGAATTCAAAATTTGCGAACATAAGTGACAAGAATTTTCAATTCTATTAAGGACACGGAGGCGAGGATTATCTCACCCATAATTCAGTATTGTGTTTCTGATTTGCATTATGTGCTCATGCTGTTTTTTGCCCTTCCCTTTATGATATGAGTTACTGTTGCTGGGAATGTGGTGTTACGGCTCTGTCATTCACTTTCAGGTTCTGATCTCAAATAACATTTGCTGATTTTCACAGTTGAAGGAGTTTTCAAGGTCTCTACATGAGAAAGCTGTTCCGTTGAACCTGGCTTCAAGTCTATCCTTGCTGCCCGTTGACCTGCGGATTTCGTGCAGAAGAATTGGTTTTCTTTTAAGCTGTTTCCAGATGTCAGACTATGTTTATTATTAGACTTAACTGTTTATTTACACATAAAGAAAGAGGATGTGGTATTCTCTTATGCTCCTTATATAGTGGTCTACTCTATGGTTGTCATGTGATACCTATTGGTGTTTATGGGTATTGTGTATTTTTGTTTTTACTTTATCTGATTGGCTGCTGAGAATTTTCTGTAAAGAAATTTTGATTTTGCTATACGCTGACGATGTAACATTATATATCAGGGAACCTCAGCAAAAGATTAACCCCCTACTGAGAGAATTTCTGGACGGCTCTCAGGTGTCAACATAAATTGGGGAAAATTGCAATTTTTCCCACTTACGCCTGCGGTCTCCAAATTGCCGTTAGATTTTCCTCTCGAATGGTGTGATTCTGATCTTAGGTATTTAGGCATACAAGTATCTAGGGACAGGGAGGAAACATTCAGATTAAACTGTGGCACAGCGATCACAAGACTGACCACTAATGTCACACGTTGGATTTCTCTTTCCTTGTCGATGGCAGGAAGAGCCTCTTATAAAAATGGTGGTTCTCCCCCAATTTCTGTTTTTATTTCTTAATATTCCCTATTATCCTGGAGCATTTTTCCTCAAAACCCTGCGCACGGAATTGATACGCTTACTATGGGGAGGTAAACAACCAAGACTTAAATGGTCGATCCTCACACAGCCCTATGATAGGGGTGGATTTGACATTCCTGACTTTGAAACCTATTATATTAGTGCACAAGCTCATTATGCATATCACTGGATGTTGCCTATGCCATACATGCCACAATTAGCAACTGAGGATTGGCTGGCACATCCTCTCCCTTTGAGCGGCCTCATACACGGACCTACTAGTGTTAGAGACACCATCCACAACAGTAACTTGCACGGTAGATGCATGGAGACACATGGCACATCTCCTGGAGTCTCAGCTGATGTATTCTCCGCGGCTTCCGCTCACATATCACCCAAATATGGTAATTCTCCGGGAAACTGGATTTCGAGCTTTGTGCAAACGATTTCATGTCGTTACATGGGGTGATCTGTTCCATGAGGCGTCATTGGAGTTTTTTCTGTACGTGCGGCTGAGGCAAGAAATGAGGGCGGTTCTTCCCTACTTCCCTTGTAAACCGGAAACTTTTGTTCCCCTGCACTTCATGGTCTGTGATCTTCCTAATATCCCTATGTTTCCACAACCGTGCTTTTAGTATTGATGCATTGTATATTGAGGTATGCCGCTACTACTGGTGAGCAATGTGGATATGATATGCCGCCTCTAATGCAACTACGGAGAAGGTATGAATAAGACGTCATTGTCAATTGTAACTTCTGATATACATGTCACGCTGCATGATTATGTATTTCTGTTTTTGTATGAAAAACTATATAAATAAACAATACAAAAAAGAATTCTGTATAGAAAATTGAGAAGCATAATCCTCGCCTCCATGTCCTTAATAGAATTGAAAATTCTTGTCACGTATGTTCGCAAATTTTGAACTCTACTATTTTGGTCCCAGAACTAAATAACCATTCTCAGATTTTCACAATGCTGACAAATAGAGATAGAGGACTGGAGAGTGTACACCTGCATGCTTAAGAACAGAGCTATAAACATTATTAGCAGGGAACACAACCAATATTTTTCAGAGAATAAAGACTCGATTGCATCAAACATATCCCTGTGGGAGGCCTATAAAGATGTATACTTTCCCAAACCACAGGAATGCAGAAAGCCAGAAAATAACAAGTGCAACGCTCCTAATCGGAGGTACTTGGGTTAGAAAGTATGCAAGAGAACAATCACAAAAGGCACCTTGTACTTTGCCGACTTTACAGCAAAATGCCAGAGCATTAGCTGATGAAATGGTAAAAAAATGTTTCCTCTTTTTGCATAGATACCTGTTTGAGGTGAGTGATTGTAATATGGGTGGTGGTTTCTATTCAACTATGGCCACTGAAATAGGAGACCAAGCAAAACCCGGGCAGAATGCTCTAGACCCTCGAACGCCCCCCTTGCTGACATCACAGCTGAGAAGTATTAAGGGCGGCGATGTGAGGAGGTGGGGGAAGAGATGCCAGGTGAACATAGAGTTGTGGGAAGGTCATAAGAGAACAAATGACAGGAAGGAGGAGGCGTATCAAGGACCTGGAGAGCGGGACCCCGAGCCATCGAAGACTGGAGAAAGAGCTACAGAAGGATGCAGCTGGGCAACAACAGCAGTCCTCACAAGAGAAGACAAAGACACAGAAGACCGGCAAGGGTGTGTCAGTATTCAAGCCAAAGAAATTCAGGATGCCACGGCTCTGACTTCGAACTATGGCCAGAGGCAAGTCCAATGTTGGGGTTTCTGGGGATGGTGGTTGGGTTGTCGGCCATACGGGGACACCCTTAACTGAACAGGAAGCGGGAAAGGTATTAGAGAAGTGGAAGCATTCCATCACAGTTCTAATTGTGTTTGTTGTGCACGAATGGTGATGGTCCCGAAATAATGCGATGAGTCTCAACCAACCTCTTTCTTTATTTCATCCTGAGGCCTGAACCTGAGCATTCAATCCAAACGGATCGAATTTTGTTCCAACAGAGGACCTCCTTGCAACTGATAAACCAGTTCTAAGGACTCTATTCTAAAAAGTATCCTTGTATTAATATTGCATAAATTTCCTTTACTGTTAGTGATGTTATTATATTCACAACAAACCTAGTATAAACGTAGCAAAGGTCTTCTGGCATCTTTACTCTCATTGCAGTAATAACGCTTTCCAACTAGAGAGGAAGTAACTAGATGGCAATACAAAGTAAGAGACAGAGCAGGAAACAAAACAAAGGGAGGAATTATCCAGATATGTCAAGAAACATGAGGGGTATATAGAACCCAGACACCTCATAGAGAAAAATTAATGGAAAACTTAGTAAAAAAAAAAACCTTCCCACAATAGCACTAAATGCAACCTACAAAAAAGATTCAGGATGAGGAGAGTGCTACTGTCCTAGCCCAGTTACAGAGTGGTAAGAACCCAGGCCCGAATTACTTTCTGGCAGAACGATTAAATGCATAGCTACAGATATAACCAATCACTTACTGTCATTTTACAAGGAAGTGTATGACTCCGGGGAACTACTTCCAGACTTAAGCATGATTTAAAGGAACAAAGGTCCCTACCACACACAGTTAGAAGGATTACTGGAGAGATAGTTATGACCACACGCAATGTCCATGAAAACAAATAAAATCACATTTGTTTAACAAAGAAATCCGTATTGGTAGTTGGGGACACAAAGTACAGAAGACATAACATCATATCAACAAACTGCAATAATGTGTGTCACAAATAAATCTACATCAGCTATTCTGCCATTGTTTTCATTATTTTATACATGTTATAGGGTCAGTGCCTGGACCAGTGCTTAATTGGTAAAAAAATGACGTGCCAGGGCACTTCTTGGAAGGCTACTGCAGCCTGTACCAACCATACCATACCCTCCCCGTGTGGCTATTGACTGTACCAACATAACACCTAAGTATCGACATCCTACAAGTTTGACAATTCAGATGATTTCCGGCCACACGAAGCTAAAATAATGTCAGGAGAGGCTGGTTTGATTAGTTTTCAGTATATATTGACTTGATAAACACGACTGCTGTGTTCATCTCAAAATTAAAAAAGACAACACCACCATATGATGGGGTGTCACTGGAGCTGGAAAACACAGGCACAAATTAGGCACTGGCATGGACAATGTTTTCATGGACATTGCGTCTGGTTATGACTGTCTCTGTAAAACGTTAATTGTGTGTTATAGGGGCCATTGTTCCTTTAAAGCATTATGTACCCCTGGTCCCTATACATCCATGGTTTTCCCTTGTATTTTTCTAAAAGACCTAAGAATGGTGATAGTGACCAAGATAAAGTTCCTTGCTAAGAATTGCCTGCCTGGTAGGAGACAGAACCTCTTTCCTCCTAGGAGATTGACATATTGAACCGTTGATTTTTGAAATAATACAATAGCTGGTCTTCTGTGGTGAAAAGGAATGGATTGCAAAAGAGTTTGCTAAAAGTTCAAAGAAGTTGAAGTGTAGTGATAGTTCGTCTTTTGACTATCTGTCTGCTCTTGACAGATCTCTGTATCCTGTGCTCCAGCCGAGGCAGCTCTGGTCTGACTCTATCAGGTATGGAACATGGAACAAGAACAAAAATGTCCTTCCTGTTCCTAGCAGCCATGTGATTGAGGCACCACTGTAGTTCCTGTCAAATTTCTGCAGTTCTTTGGACTTGGTCGAAATAAGACCGTTCTGTAAATGAGCTGTCATTCATTTCTGTAGTATCCGATACTGCAGAGGGCTCTTAAAGGTTGCCTGGATGGAAGAGGCCCACTAATCTGACAAGCCAGCAACGAATCTTGTGAAGAGGAAGAGATAAAGTGGCAAAGTTGGAGTCTATTGCAAATCCCAGGAAAGACATCAGTCTAGATGAATTAGATCTTATTTGGGATAATTCAGGATGAAGCCCAAAGCCTCTAAGAGAAATGGTGAGATGTAGTTGCTGCTTCAGGAAGTGGCAGGCCCAAGACTTGAGAGGTATGTCATCTAAATAAACTAAGGTTAAGGCACCCGGCTCTCAAAAACTCTGCAATAGGTTTGAGCAACTTGGAAAAGCAGGAAGAAGCAGTAGACAGTCTGAAAGCACAGGACAACAAGCATTTACAATGCAACGGTCTCGCCTTTGCAAAAGTTAGAGCTATTGGCATTGTAAATGACAACATTTTTATTTATGTGTTGGTTTTGAAAACAGATAAATAAATGGCATTGTCATTTACAATGCCAATAGCTTAATCTCTTGCAAATGCCACACACACACAGAGAGCCCCCCCCCCCACACAGAGCCCCCCCACACACACAAAGAACCCCCCACACACACACACAGAGAGTCCCCCACACACACAAAGAGCCCCCCCGCACACACCCACACAGAGCCCCCCCACACACACAGAGCCCCCCCCAGACACAGAGCCTCCCCCACACACCCACACAGAGCCCCCCCCCACACAGAGCCCCCGCACACACTGCGAGCCCCCCCCCACACAGAGCCCCCCGCCACACACTGCGAGCCCCCCCCCCACATCAATAGAACAGCAGGTGTGCTGGCATGGAGGCACAGGGGTCTGCAGGGCCTACTGCACCTCAAACACTACTGCCTTTTTACTACCAAATCAGGGGAGTATGCCCATTTTCCAGATTCTATTGGGTACAAGGGCATCCTTGCTGTGCCACTTCGGGCAGCCCAAACACATTCAAATGGCCAACATTTTCCCTTCTTGCATCAGAGCCGCCATGATGTTCAGTGGGCCTTAATACAACAAAGCCAATTCACTGCACTGCACTCATAATAGGAAACCTAATAAATGCATGGACGGTCTGCCTCGTGTGTGTCTAATGATTCACTACCTTGTTAGGTAACTTTAAACAGTATAATGTTCCTTGCCAATCCCTTCTGCTTTTTGTCTAGGGAAACCCTTGTGAAATGTCGGCAGTTACAGCAGCGGCAGCGGGACAGTATGTTTGTCATTCCTTCCCCCTTCAGAGTTTGGTTCACTTCCAAAGTTTTGTTTTTGATCGCTGTGGACAAGTAGCTCTAAGGAATTCCCGCATTTATGACCATATTAAAAGACAAAATCTAAATGACATGTCGGAATTTGATATATAGTATTAATAAATGGGAGGGCGTGCCTTCTCGTATCATGCCCCCTTCCATTGGAACAGACTACGCTGCTGTTCCTCTGTGACAATTTAAGAAAAGTTCAAAAACCTGGTTGTTCTAGGGTGCTCGCCGGGGTGAGGGCTCTGCCAGTGTGCTGCGTGCGCTGAGAAATCCCCCTGGGGATGATTCGCTGCGCTATATAAATGTCAAATAAATAAATAAATAAATGTACTATATCAGTTGATTAAAAAAACACATGCAATATACGTCATGTATAACCCATTGAGCTACAGGGGGTCTAAAATATATCATTAGATCGCCAGATGTAAACCTGCAAGTCAAGGATGAAAATTACAGCAAAGCATTCAAGACTTCTATCCTTGATAAATGAGTACCAGTTAACTGGGTAGCATTAACGCCTATTATTCAGAAACCTGGAAAATATCCAGTTTGCAGCCTGTTTGTGCTTTATAACCAATGGTTGTGCAGATACCACCGCAGCCATTTGTGTTTCTAATAAAGACATTGAATTATTGTTCACTGCTTGGCAGCCCATTGTGAAATCACCAAATGCACTCATACCAGCAGGAGAGACTGTACAATCAAGGAAATATTCCAAAACTAAATATCACCAGGTGGAAGCCATCTTCCTAAAAACTCGAGATCTGAAGCACTACCTCTCCAATTCAACCTTGAGAGAATCCCTAGTGCCTGGAAGCTGCACCTTATAGCACCTTGTAAGAACTGCCCAAGTTATTAAATAAATTGCTAGCTTTCTATGGAAAAAGTGGAAGAAGTGTAGAATTTCAATTGGAAAATCATGTAGCAGTTACTGCATTGTGCGGGTATTAGCAAATCAGCTGCGAAAAAACATAGTATGTATTGCAGTTCCTACAGAACCATCACAGTTGAACAAGTTGCACGGTTTTGTGGGCAGAGAAGGGAAGTATTTGGGACTCACAGTATCACCCGTGCCCACATGTGTGATCCGTGAAACTGTACAGCAAATCTGTATATTAACATAATCTGTACAATAAAATTATCCCACAGACACCCAATAGAAGAAAAGTGGGTTCTAAGCACAAAGAAGAATTCTGCTGACAATATTCTTTTATTAGGCCATGCAATAGTTTTGTTAGCTAGCTTTCAAGACCATATATGTCCCTTGTTGAGACAGTTCCATGGGTGACAACTCAGCATTAGAATTTCTGGAGCTCCCCGGGACATTTTAAAAAGGGCAGTGCAAATTGGAAATTTGCTCACAGCCCCAAGGTAGGACTTTTTGCGCCCTCACTAGAAAAATGCCACTGCATTCCGATTGATTGCTAAAGAAGAATTCCTCTGTCTTTCTTTGCACTTGCCACCAGATTCCAGCCTCCTCGTTCCAGCCCCCTGGGCTATGAAAACTGAGGCGGTGAGAGAAGTGAGCACACTCAAAAAGTAAACAGCCTTTCGTGCTTCGACGCAATGTGATCTGTGCTGAGAGGCCGCGCGGCTGCACACTCGGTTGTGCACGGCAGCCTCCCTGGCGCTCACTTCCAGATACTGAGTGTGTGCCCTCCAGGGCTGCATGCGCCAGGCTGCCCTCCACAGCAAGGCTGCCCAGGTGTGCCAACCTGCCACTGCGAAGGGGCCCGATGCCCAGACTCCTGTCGGAACTGCATGCCTCTTCCAGCAGCATGTCCCTGGTTGAGTCAGGTCTGCCCGGCTGTGGATTGTGCGATGCGCACCCACATGTCTCTGCAGCTTGGACTTCTCAGATGTTGACAAGTAATCTGCGAGTTTGTCCAGGGGTCAGGGGGCGCTCTCTGCTTACAGTAACACGAGCAACGTTCACAAACAGCAGAAAACAAGCATTTACGGATGGACAGCGGGAGGGTGGGGCGGTAACGGGCAAATGGACAGCGGGAGGGGGGGGGCGGGAAGGGGCACACGGACAGCGGGAGGGGGGGGGATCAAAAGCACTCACCTGGAACTGGACTTCCTCCGGCGGCGGCGGTCGGCCGCGGAATGAGCTGAATGCCGAGACAAAAAAAAAACAACTCCGCCCACCGCCGCATGACTACACAGAGGGAACGCACAGGGAAAAAATCGCGGGAACGCCCACGAATCTGGTCCGTGAATGACGGACAGATCTCTGTTCCAATGGCTAGCCTCCATTTATGGAGCTAGCCAATGGAACAGAGGGCGGATTCAAGTCCCCCATACTCAAAACTAAAGATTTCTCTGGGGGCGGAGCTAGGAGCTCCGTGCCCCAGGCGAAACCTAAAAATGTATATGTAATTTGGTGACCCTGAAATTGTAGAAAATGACGGTGAGGAGGAAAGATAAGGTTTTTCAAGTCGGCATTTTTCAGGTTTGGTATGACCAGGAAGTCGCTTTTTATTAGAACGTTTCTCAACAGGTTTATACCATCCATTTTGAAAAGCCTGTAAAGAATCCAGGAATACATTTTTGTAGATGAATACCCAGGCAAAGGACTCCTTTTTTTTATTGACAAAGAAGATGTTGCGCAGGAAACGACAGTGATGAGGCTGACAGTAGATATGACGTGTTTTCTTAGTAGAGATGAAATCTTCTGATCTATGAGTTGCTTCTGCTGGTCTGAGAAAAGTTTTTGATTGTGGGGAGATGTTTGTTAGGGAAAAGCAAAAACCTCTTAGTGAAACCCCTAGACGTTCTGAAGAATCCACGCATCTTGAGTAATTTGTTCCCAAACATGAACAAAATGATCCCCTCTTTCCCTCAAGTTCTGGATTGAAAGAAGGGGAATGATTTACTTTTGAAATTTGTATTTGCCGATGAGCCGCTGAAGCCTCCATACTGGAAGCGGCCTCTTGTGTCCCTAACTCTGAAGCACTCCTAGATTTTGTTTACTCCATTTTAATGATATACACCACACATATATGACCCATGCAATGTTGCACCGCCTGAATACTGACGCTCTGAGCTTCTGCCCCAAGTGTGGTGATCCTAAGACTACTTATTTCCATTCGGTCTGGGAATGTCCTCAAATTGCCACATTCTGGGAAAGTTGCGGCGGGGGGAGCAGTGTGGTAGTAGCTCTATACTCAAAACATTTGTCTCTAACGGTGACCGGGTCCCCACCAGCATGCTTATTAGGTATAGATGTTATCATAACCAAGTGTAAAATAAAGCAGATATTTGTGAACTATAAATCATTATTGGCTGGGCGCCATGTGGTAGTCTGCTGGCTGAGCTTGAAGGCTCTGGAAATCCACAGATGGATACGCAATGTGACAGAAGGGTCAACAGCGGAGGAGCTCAGAATGTTACTGGTCAGAACTGATGATAAGCTTCAAGATGATCTCTAACTGTGGAAATCCCTAGCCTGTGCGCTAATCTATCCCCCCCCAAACCAATGTCCCCATGAAAGTATGTTTAATCACGTAATGCATATTTTTGCGCTCATTTGAACAATAGTCTGCTGGAAGGGTCTATGCACACTACTATGCCTACAATGTTGTCGCACCCGGTTTCCTGGGCTATTAAATGTTTAAACTATGATATGCAGACCTATGTGGATCCCATGTATGTACCTACTGTATTACAAAACCCAGCAAAAAGACTTAAAAAAAAAATCCCAAGCGCTTAAGAGGAAGAAAATGGTTTTCTTTTAGCTGTCTTTTCAGGCGGGTTGGCATCGAGAAATGCCTTTGTAAGATTGAGCCTGGTAGGCTAAGCAGCTGGTGGAGCAACCCCTGCCTCTACCAGACCCGGTGAAAAGGTATGGTTGGACAACCCTCATTAAGGCCGTTTGGGCTTTGTCAGGGGATGTACAGGTATTAACAAAGGGATCACCGAACAAACGTCAGTCAGTCAAAAGTCCTGCTTCATTGGTCACCAATTCACAGACTTTGAGATCCAGTCTTAATAAGATAGAACAGGAACGTTCTGAGGAAAAGCACAATTTGCATTGCACAGGAGGCAAACAGACCTGTGAACCCAACCTGCCAAAAGATTATCCTGGCAAGCTTTCCAGGATCTGGAAAATCCTTTTTTTAAATCCTTTACAAACTTTCCTA
Source organism: Lissotriton vulgaris (assembly GCF_964263255.1). Taxonomy (NCBI): domain Eukaryota; kingdom Metazoa; phylum Chordata; class Amphibia; order Caudata; family Salamandridae; genus Lissotriton; species Lissotriton vulgaris. The sequence goes on from NC_141687.1 coordinate 389,624,401, forward strand.
AAAAGGTAGATAATTTAGGGTCAGTGTCCCTAATCAAAGCTACTTTCCCCTATAAAGAAGGCGGGGAGCACTCTGCCTGAAGTCTGGCATAGCTAGGCCTTAGGGGGACCGAATCAAATGTAAGAGCAGGGGGTGGGGTGGCGGTCCATTAAGTTACTAAGGGCCTCCTTATGATGTGAGTCGAAAAGCCTCTGACCACAGCCTGGAGGCTTTTCACATTGTAGGTCTCACCTTCGACCGCCGCATTATAATTCCGGCAGTCGAAAGTGAAACCGGCTGACGGTCATTCCGGCTGGATTCCGACAACCTTAAGGAGAACCGGCACGTAATCCCTATAGGATGGCGTTTCTGCTGTTGGGATTACGATGTTGGTTTCCAACAGACTTTCCAAAGTGGAAAGCGTGTTGAAAACTGACATTTGGGGTCCCCTTCTCCCTGCGGCCTCCATTTGGGGGCCGAGGGGACACTTATGGTGTCCTCTTTAAATACCTGCACCGTATGACAGGCATCTTCAGGTGCAGGGATTTGCACAAGCTCCCATAGGGAAATGGGAGTACGTGACTGCACCATGTGAGGTGGCATTGTAATAAGTTATGGGGAATCGCCGACCCATGGTCGGACGGTTCTCATACCGATACAGTGCATCTGCCCGACATCCTTTATAAGGCCCTTAGTGTCAAATTCCAAAATGTACTTGTTTTCTAACATTCTGAGACCCTTCTCTCTATTTGCTCCTCTCATAGTACATAGAATCCCATCTATATTACTGTATTTCAATAATGATTTCTTTCCCTCTTGGCTGACCAAAAATGTCTAGCAACTGGATATGTATTATCTTGGTGTTCAATTGTTTTGAGATGTTGTAAAATCCTTTTGTGCACAGGTAATTTCGTGCTTACAATATATATGTTTTGGCAAGGACAAACTAAAACATTGCTCACATGATCATCCCAGGCACAGTGTTTATTAAGTACTCTCTTGTCTCCTGTCATATCATTTTTTGACCGTGCTTGCCAGCTTAGCACTTCACACACTTATAAAGGCCTCGTTCATTTCAAAGCTAACTGCAGACTGTCTCTGTCTTAAGGTCGCTTTGTACTAACCTATCTTTCCTGAACAGGGGTTTTCTAAATGTTAACAATGGTTTATTTTCAAGCTTTTTTTTCCTACGACAGGATCATGTTTTTTTAGTACATGTCAGTATTTCTGGAGGATTCATCGTATAGAATTGTGTTGAGCGTTATGAGTAGTTATCAATCTGTGTATATCATACTGATTTTCTGTATCATCTTGCTGCTTTGGTGATAAATAAATCCTCCTGTTTGTTATTCTTCACTCTCTCCAAAGCTTTAGTTATTGAGTGTTACCTACATTTTCAACTCTGGCTGTAATATACGCATTCTACTATATCTTTTGAACTTTGAATTTTGTCAGAATACATATCAAAGTTATTGAGACCTATAAAATATAATTTTGGTTTATGTTCCTCGTGGTAAGGTACACACACTCTAATTTCAGTTGATGACAGACTTCAAGAGCTAAAACATTGTTTAAAGTTGTCAGTATTTCTTTTATAGTTCTTGGTAGTATTGTGGTGTAGTTAAGAGAAATGGAAATGCAACAAAGCGCTCGTTATCGTGATCAAGGCTGCTAGCCAAAACACATTTTCTGAGTAAAAAACTATTTTGCACTTGGCACTTTGAAGTATGCCGGTGCCTTTCTTTGAATCCGAGGAGAGAAGTAATATATTACCCAGTGGCAGTTGGCACTGGGCAGTTATAGTTAGATCAGCATTTCCATATTTGTGTTGTAAAGAACTTTGGCATCGTTTGAATAATCTAAACTAAACTTTCTAATAAAGTGCTCTTTTTAGGTCTTGCCTACGCAACGCGCATGCATTGCATAGGAAAAAGACCTATAGAAATCGCTTTGGCTTTTCAGCCAAGCACGTGCACGTGTTCCATTGCCTTCAATGGCAACGCGTGCACGTGAGGAGATTGCCTTGCGGGAGCCCGCTTAGCAGCATATGTTTGTAATTAACTTACAAACACATGATGTCCCCGGCTGGCTCCCGCAAGGGAATCTCACTTCGAGGCCAAGCGTGCGCCTCCAGATCAGTGGTTCTCGCATCTGTTGTCTGATTCCTTGCTGCTCGCGGTTCCTCTCTGATACGCTGACACCCTTTGCAGGAGAATTACTGGGGGAGTGTCCTGGGTGCATCTGTGAGGAGTAGATGTCAGTAATCACCCGGGACGTCTCCCGCGCTGGGCTCTGTCAGCTGAGGGTGATTTAGTGGCACGCGCCGCGGGCTCCCCCTCACCTCACGTGCCTGGGCTGTCCCAAGAGCGGGAGCCTGCCTGCACCGGCTCCTGCTGAGGGAGGGCAGTGCTCCACAGCCCTATCTCAAGCACCAACTTGTTGAACAGTCTCTCGGTTACCCTGCAGTGTTGCAGTACAAGGGCTCCGGTACGCCCTGGTCGCCGCTGGCTGACCCAGCCCCTACCCTTCCAACCTCAAGAGGCACTCTGCCTCCAGTGACAAGTGTGTGGAAAGAAGAACACTCACAGAAACGCCTCCCAAGGAAAATGAAAGCTGGCCCAAAGTTGTCGGGCTCCCTCGGGGGATGCGGCTCCTCATTTCCTCTAGGCACTCGCCTTCGGTCGCAGCGGCTCAACACCACGGACCCTAAACACAGCACCCAGACACATCCAGATAGGCTGAGTTACCAGCTTCAGCTTCTTCTTTACACTCCTCTTCCGCGCGCTGCGGCAGGAGAGAGCTGTTGGAAGTGAGACCCTCCGAGCAGTGAAGGCAGAGCAGGGCTCCTCCTCGCCCCCTCCCTGTGTGCCCACGAGCAGTCCTCCATCACAGCTGGCACCCAGCGCATCTTCCGAGGGCAGAGATGCGCTCATCTCCTGTACATGGGCACACGCGCAGTGCCCGCCAGCCGTCTACAGGGGGTGCCCCGGGGACGCGAGGGAGGCAAGAAAGTGTGCTGGTGAGAAGAGAGGAGTGTGGCAGGCCTTAAGTTGTAATGCTGCATGTCTGCACACCTGAGAGGCAGAGGAACTTTCTATCACTAGCACACCCACCAATGCCAGCACCAGGACCCAGTGCCGGCCCACCTGAGAGGACAGGAGCTCCTCTCAGGGCTTTGTATGATGAAAAAACTAGGTGGGGGGGCTATCATCGGGGCGTGGCCAGTGTAATTAAGAGTGTGGCTTAAACACAAGTAAAATAGAAATCTGTGCTTAGCATAGTGTGCCGACGACTGGTATTTTGCTGCTACTTCACTCCACTCAGCTATAGTGGTTTGCCTATGGTCACAATTTTACAAGAGATCGGGTGGAGTAGCTGGGATTCATTAATCGATTTCCGCGTTCCACAGTGATATCATCGCATAAATAAATTTCTTCCTAGAAGCTGCACAGGTTTGAATTCCTGGAAGAGAAACATTATCATTTCTCCCCAGCAATAGTTACCAAGAACACATTATTTTATTTATGTTAATTTATGTAGCACGTCTTGTCATTCTCGTCACCTAATTCAAAGTAAATTCGGCTTGAATGAACATGTTTCGAAGTTGAACCGTGCGTGCACATAGAGTTGTAGCAAGTTTAGCCGGCAGTTGTAGCAGGAGAAATTGGCACACAAATGCCACAATGGACAGCCAGCCATTCGTTATCTACGGCGGACCGCATGTTTTTATAGTCTTGTGTACAATATCAAATGATTACTCACCACCTTTTGTGAAATGCGAAGGCTGCAGAGGCTGTGTTCTGTACAGGCTGTGAGGGGTGCAGAAGTTATAAGGGGCTGTGTGTTATGCAGGTTGTGAGGAGGTGCAGGGGTTCTGTGTTGTGTAGATTGTCATTGTGTTGCAGGGGCTGTGAGTTTGGCAGATTATGGGGTGGCTAAATGGGTTGTGTGTCGTGGGGATTGCGATGGTGTTGCAGTGGCTGTGTGTTGTGCAAATTGTGACGGGGCTACGGAGGCTGTGTGTTGTGCCGATTATGGTGTGGTCACAGCGGCTTTGTGTTTTGCAGATTAATGTAGGACTGCGTGTTGTGTAGATTGTGTTGATGTTGCAGGGGCTGTGTGTTGTGCAGAAAGAGATGGGGCTGTGTGTTTAGGTTGGAACGGGGTTTGAAAATCTGTGTGTTGTGCAGCTTGTCATGGTGAATTTAGCAGCAGCAAGAGTTGTGTTGAACAGATTTTGATGTGATACAGAGGATGCAAGGGTTGTGTTGAACAGATTGTGATGGGATACAGAGGATGTGTTGAACTGACTGTGATGGAATACAGAGGATGCAAGGGTTGCACGTTGCATAGTTTTCATTGTAAATTCAGGGGCTGAAGGGGTTAGTTGTGTTTTGCCAGACAGTGATGGGATGCTACTGCTATAGGAGTTGTGTGTTCAGATTTTGATGGGATATGCAGATATTGCAGGGGTTGTGTGTTTGTGATAAGGATTAAGGGGTGTGTGCTTTGTACAGACTGTGACAAGTAGGCACATACAGTTGGTGCGGATATAGATTGTTGTAGAAAATGCTGAGTCTACAGGGTTTTTTTGATGTTCGATTGTGCTGCAGAGAGTGTGTATTGTACATATTGTGATGGGGACGTAGGGTCTATGTATGTGCAGATTGTAAAGGAGACTGCAGAGGCCGCAGGGTCTGTATTGTGCACAGTTTGTCATGTGGCGGTGGTGAAAACTGGCTGCAGATGCTGTGTGTTGTATGGATTTTGATGGGAGTTGCAGGGGCTGTGTGTGGATTGTGATGGGAGCTGCAGTGGCTGTGTGTTGTATGGAATGTGATGGAGGCTGCAGTGGCTGTGTGTTGTATGGATTGTGGTGGGAGCTGCAGGGGCTGTGTGGATTGTGACGGGAGCTGCAGTAGCTGTGTGTTGTGTGGATTGTGAAGGGAGCTGCAGTAACTATGGTGATGGGAGTACAGAGGCTGTAAGTGTTGTGTGTTGAATAGATTGTGATGAAAAGGCAGAGGGCTGTCTGTGTATTGTTCAGGGTGTGATTGGAATACACAGAATGCAGGGAGTTGTGTGCTGTACAGATTATGGTGCGGGCACAGGGAGGGGCTGTGTTATGATTGACTCTGCAGATTCATCATGAGGGGCAGCTTATGACAGGGCTGCGCACATGCGCAGGAGATACGCAGTATTTCTGAGTGAGACACATGCTGCCTTGGGGAGAGCCGAGCCAAGTCTTTGGTTTGGCTCCAAGAGCCAAAGCTCCAAAGGAGCCACCAATAGGTGTAAATCAGTCCAAAATGTCATGAACAATTATGAATAAGACTTTAAAATGCTAAAAAGAAAGTGTTTTCATCATTTTCTGTGTCCCAATTAAGTACATACAAGTATACCATTAATACAACTCAGTGCCACATACTTACACTCTACTCAATGAAACATAAATACACTCAACATAATACCACACAGCGCCACATAAGTATATGCTACATAATTACACCACTCAATGCAACATACACTCCAAATCCCACTCAGTGCCACATAATTACACACCACATAATTACACTCTACTGAATGCAACATACACTTCCCTCAATACCACTCAGTGCCACATAATTATATGCTACAAAATTACACTGCACTCAATGCAACATACACTCCAAATAAAACCACTCGGTGCCATATATTTACCCACGACATAGTTACACGCTACTGAATGCAACATACACTCCACACAATACCACTCAGTGCCATATAATTATATGCCACATAATTACACTCTTCTCAATTAAACATAAATCAACATATTACCACTCTGTGCCACATAATTACACACCACATAATTACTCTCTACTCAGTGCAACAAATACACTTCACATAATACCACTCGGTGCCACATAATTACACGCCACATAATTACACTCTTCTCAATTAAACATAAATCAACATATTACCACTCTGTGCCACATAATTACACACCACATAATTACTCTCTACTCAGTGCAACAAATACACTTCACATAATACCACTCGGTGCCACATAATTACACGCCACATAATTGCACTCCACTCAATACAACATAAATACACCCCACATACATGCACTTTATACCACATACCACCAATCAACATAAATGTACTTCACACCATGGCACAATTTCACTAAGCATAATTTCACTCAACACCACAGTTCCAGACCACACAATTCACCTCCACACATTTCCAATACACACAGCATAATTACACACCAAACAACATTTTTCAACTCCACAATCCACAACGTACCTCCAATCCACACCATATAGTGTCACCACCTAAGCACCAAACATCATTCACCACCACCATTTTGCATCAGCGCACCACCTAGGCATCACATCAGTATGCCCTTGGAATCTGGCATCTGTTGATTCTCCCCTAGTGTCCGTCCGCTGCTCGTGTTCTAATTAAATTATTGTTTTACAACCTCTACTCCCCCGTTATTTATGTCCCGCTCCCCCATAACAAAAAAAATTATAACAAACAAGCAGCAGAACCGGCAGGAAAAAGTTGCCAGCAGTAAAAGTACAAAAAAACTAGAAGACATTTTTTATGTTAAAATCTTTTTTTAATCGGTTTTCAGTTGTGTATAATGTCTTCGTTTGTATAAAGGTAACAAAAATGCTTAACACTTTTTATTATAACTTTTCAACATAATGCACAGCAGCCGCAATGCTCTACAACATAGCCAAAAGTTCTGGCTAAACACATAAGGTCCCAAAGGCAAGACCTATTGGCTATGCCAATGTTTGTTTGCTTAGTTTGTGCACAGAAAGGTTTGCAGTGATTTGTCAAGCAGGGGCCGAGACAAAATGAGGGTCCCAAAACACAAAATCCCCATGCATTTTCAATAGACTTATATCGGAAGTGCTATCGCAAAAACTGCTGACCGTAATTATACCATCTTCGGCATTAAGCTAGATCTTGGTCCACAGATTGTGCCTTTTGTGATTTGGTGTAAATCCGTTTAGTAGTTTTTGCACAAATAGGCTTTTAAAATTGTATATATCTAGACGGTTGAGTCCGCTATAGGATCGCAAGAATCTCGCAGGAGGGCAAGAGCGTTCTGATTGTCACAGGGAGCTTTTTTTCTCTTATGCCAACTGGCAAGCGCTATGATTGGCTGCCAGCAACATGAGAAAATGTTTCTGAAAGCCATTATAGTACACTGGCATTTAGGCCAGATGTACAAAGCATTTTTCTGGTCTCAAACAGCCCGATTTGTAGAATAGGCCATGTGCGACCGAAAGAAATGCCTTCTCGGATGTGCAAAATGCGATTTGGTAAATTGTTACCGACTCGCAATTTGCATTTGTGATTTGGTGTTTGGAAGGGGAGTGTTTTGGAATATTGAAAAAATGTTTTTTAAGGGCAGGCAGTGGTTCCAATTAAATTTGAAAGTTTACATTTTTTTCAATGCATCTTCTTCTCCTTTAAGGAAAATGGGCTGCATTTAAAGAAAAAAAGATTGCTTTATTAACAAGCATTGGCAAAGCCAATAGGTCTCGTCTATGAGATTTATTGGCTTTGCCGTTGTCTCTTAGCCATGTTGCAACATGGCTGAAAGTAAAGAAAGAAAGCTTTTGCTGTAATGGTGAACATGGGCACACAACACAAGTATAATTTATATAATTGATAGTTTTGTAAAATATTGTATCTACATGCCCTCTTATTCCTGACCTTTTCAAAACCACATTCCTAATATATTAAGAAATGAAAACAATAGTCTTTCCGGTACAACGTTGAACTCTTTCCGGTAGCTAAATGCAGGTACTGCCGGCGCTTTTTATATTCTGACATGCTTATTGTGGAAGTCCTATTTATGTATATTTATTCAAGGACAAATTACCAATGCACATTTCACAAGTTTTTTAGAACACCATTTTTTGGGGATGAGGGAGTGCATGGGGTGGAAGTGGGCTGTCTCAGCTTCTGTGGCAGACCTTGCAACTCTGGGCCCCACCCTGTACTCATCATGTGTCTTTTTGTAGTTCATCATTACGCACATCAATGAATCCTCCCCGGCTCATCGCTGTATGTAAATACCCTAAATATTGTGCAGATCAGGAACTGTTGTAGTCTCCTTTTCAGCACCTATAAACCGATTTATTTTTGCAGACAACCTCATGGTGCTATGTTTTGTTTCAGACAGGTGACAAAGAACAAATGGCGATCGCTGCCATAATTCATATCAATATGAGAGTTACTATACTGTTTTAGTAGAAGCTAGCCACGAAAACCCCTCGTCTTCTATGCAAAAAATAAAAAAAAGGAACACAATAGTGAGAAAAGATCCCCCAAATCGACATGTATGTTAGAAAAAATAGCACATAGTGGTAACAAAAGAACATTATATTTTAAGGCATTTAAAAGCAAGTCCAAAATTAGCTAGTCTTTTGTATGCATTTGACCAGCTACCTATGCAGTAACTTTGTCCCACGAAAGAAAGACAAAATGTTTTGTGCAGCTGGAGAATGAGATGACCATCTCAACAGGCGTGTCTAAAAAAGGGAAACAAGCAGGCTTCATAGGTAATGTAATCTGCATTCCTATGTTCTGTAAATGCTCTCACTTTGAAGTTAGCCAAAAGAAAAGTAAACCCGCAAGCTCCCTCGAAGACACAGCTTGTCATTTGACCTCTGTCTTTGAATGCACAGCAAATGTGACAAGATAAGAACAAGATTTAACCCCTCCTAATCTCATGACGAGCGGAGCTCGCCATGAGACACGGTGCTCCTGTACTCATGACATGGCCCGTGGAACGCTCAGGTGCAGGGAGAATTCCCCTGCTGTGCTGAACGTTCCACAGGAGCCAATGCACCTGTGACGAGCTCAGCTCGTCATGAGCACAGGAGTGCCTGCCTCATGACGAGCTGAGCTCGTCGTGAGCATGCGGGCGCTGTGCGCCCCCCCAATACAGCGGGGGAATAACCCCCGCAGCGAAGGGGTTAAAGGCCTGGTTACAGAAAATAAATTTGTGGAAGAATACAGTGAGCACGGCTTCGGCAATGGTGAGGACGAAGTGAGCCTTGAGAGCCCAATGCAAATAAAGTCTGAAAATGTGATTCATAAACGACAAAACCAATGGCAAGCAATGGGCAGAATGCGTTTCAGGCTCAACTTTCTGAAACTCCCAAAGATGTCTTTAGCAAACCAGACAGCTGCGCTGTCTCTAAGGCTGCGACCTAAAAAGCAATCACAGACATGGTGGTCTACTGAGATTAGCAGGCCACTATTCCTGTGATGGCTGCAATTCTGAATGGGTCGCATATTGCAACCTACCTCATACACCTCCATGAGGTAGATCAATTTGCAACCTACTAGGAATTGCTTTTTGGGGGTAAGAAGTTTATCGCAATTAGGGAATCGGTATTTCAAATGTTTGTACATCGGGTCCTTAGTCCCCTGTCCTGAAGTTTTACAAAAATAAAGATATATGGGCACAGGGTAGGGATATTCTGCCCCCTATGCCTCATGGGGGTATCCAGAGGGAGCTCACCAAACCCTAAATATTTGTAAATCTGCATTTCTTTTCTTTCCTGCAATATGGTGGGACTAATGCATGGAAAAATATCTATAGCCATTTAAAAATATATATAGGGAGGGGGGATCAGTAAGACCCCCTCCCCAGCCCGTTTATGGCCTGAGGGTCACCATCTCCCAGGGCCAAGTATATTTAAGGGAAGGGGTCGGCCCACCACCTCCCTGAGCAATTTTCGGCCCCAGGGAATCCATCCTTCAGGACCCAATCTATAAAGGGGAGGGGGGCACATGCCTCACCCTCTTGAGCCATTTTCTACCTGGGGGGGAATCCATCCCCTGGGCCCAATTTAATGTGTTAGGAAGGGGGAGGGGTGCAGCCCCCTCTCCCCGAGCCATTTTCGTCGGCCAATCTATTCATAAAGGAGAGCGCTCCCCGAGTCGTTTTTGACTGCTGGGGCCCAATTAAATTTGTTAAGGAAGGGCGAGTGACCCCTCCGACCCCCCGCATTCTGCTCCAGGGACTCCATCCACGGGGCCCAAAATATTTAATAAGGGGAGAGGAGCCACTCACTCTGCCCTTCTCCCCAAGACTTAAAAAGGCCCTAGGGACATCCTTACACAGGGCCCTCATCAAAAGGGAGGATGGCCGCACGGGTGCCATTGAGCCGACTTGTGGCCCCCAACATGTGATTGGTGGGTGCTGTGGGTAGGTACCAGGGAGCCCACCTATTTAACTATAACTGGTGAATTTCTTTGTGTTTTTTTCTTTTTTTTTTTTTTGTTCAAAACTTTCATGTTTTAACTGCCATATTCACCCCTCTCTGTATGCCGACTGTGGCATTGTTTCTCTTGCTTCTCTCTGATCCTCTGTTGCTCCCTCATTTATTCCTTTTTCTTTGATTACTTTAATACTATTGGGGGGCCTCGCAGCTGCTATTTGCTGCTGGGCTCTTCTTTTAAAAACGTGCTTTTTGCACACCTTTTTATTTAATTATTTTAATTGCTGACTCCAGGGCATCCACCATCTTGGAAATGGTCATTTTAGCGAAACATTGCAACCATGAGTGTTCATGCATGTGTATATGGATGGCATCATGTGGCCGCAATAGGGGCCAGATGTAGGTCGCCAATTACCGAATTCGGCCGTTACCGACCGGTTATTGGATATTGAGATGTAGGGCCCTTCATTTTACAGAATCGGTAAATTTACCGAATCGGTAAATTTACTGATTCTGTAAAATACCGAATCTGTAATTTTACCGAATTCGGTAAATCAAGATGTAGGTGGCACTCCACAGAGTGCTACAGGCCCTTAAGAGTCGGTATTTTACCACCCAATCCTATTGGGTGGTAAAATACCGAATCCAGGTGTGCATGCCAATCTGTGCATGCACACCTGTGCCATGTGATACACAGACATGCCCTTAGGGCATATATATGTGCCACATGACACACAAGCCTGCACTTGGGGTGCTAGAGGGTGTCAAAGTGACACCCCCTGCACCCTTGCTGGATTCGATATTTACCGATTCTGCAAATACCGAATCTGTATTTCCCTTTGATTCCTATGGGCTCCAAAGCCCATAGGAATCAATGGGGAATACTGATTCGGTATATACCGAATCGGCAAATACCGAATGTTACAGAATCGGTAAATCAAAATAATAATTTATCTACATCTCCCTCCTTCTAATTTACCGATTCATAAATACCGAATCGGTATGATTCGGTGTTTAAGAGTCGGTAAATTAGATTTACCTACATCTGGCCTTAGATCTTTATCGGCAAAGGCAAAAGGTGAGACGGATTAGCTTTGCTAGTGCTTGTTCGACCAAGCTATTGCAGATTTGCGGAGGATAGAAAAAGGGGTTTCAGTGGACAAATGGGACAGCAAATCTGTGTTCAGACTCTTACCAGTGCACCCGGAGAACTTCCATTGTGTGGGTTTTACATTTAAAGACTCAAGTAATTTTTTGGAGAGGATGTCAAGGTTGGTGTATAGTCCAAGGACATTGTTCACTGCCTAGATAATGTTCTATTTATTGGTTCCACAGGGTCATTTGTTTGCCCTTTCACTTTTCAGGGATATTTATTAGGCATCCTCTAAGCCGTTGGTAAAACTGAAGGTCCAACAAGAATACTGTCATTTGTAGACATAAAGATCTATTCAGCGTAGGCACATGAAATCTACTTGTAGTTAAATTGTAAAAATTCTAGTTGGCCTTGGAAACTTGTCCAAAAAAAAATAATCCCCAAAAGGAACACAATACCGACTGCAAGCCCTAACAGGGCAGCTTGGTTTTGCTTTACTGGTTATCTCATTGGACAGGGCCACCTTCATAAGATATTGCTAGTCATGTCGAGGCTCTTTTAAAAAAACAGCATACAAGGGAATCTATATACGTCAGGAAATAAATGAGATTTTGAGTTTGCTTCTTGCAGGATATTAATTGCAGTGTCGTATGGCCTCAGCCAGCTGCCTCCTAATTGAACATAGTGTTGTACAGTGACAAACAAGGGGTTTGGGTCTAGGTCATTATTCAGACAAAGTCGTGTATGGAGTTCTTTTCAGCAAAACAGACATTTTTTGAACTTTTCCTGATAGTTTAGCTATGAAAATTTGGGGACAACACTTAGCAGCTCGATGTATAGCATTCTGGTCATATAGACTGCTATCATTTAAAGCTATTAACAATTAAAGCACCCAATGCCCATATGTTCTTTGGCTTCTAAAATAATCGATCTTCCAGTGTCTATTTAATAGTATTTATTGTAGATCGGTGCATGTTCTAGTGGTGAGTAATGTATTCGAGTGGCAATGGTTCTCTTTGGCACCATTAGTCATCAGCAACAGTCACTGAGAGCAATTAATGCAAGCAACTTTGCAAAAAGAAACCGTCACTCGAATCACAAATTTTGTAATGATTTATACATTGGTTAACATATACCAAGACCACCTATAAAGAACATTGTGTCCCAAGTGAAACAGAACCACCCCAAAACAAAAATGAATTTAAATCCGGAGAAAAAAGACGTGTGTTCGGGAAAACACAAACAGGCATGACTCTTCAGTCCTTAGACTTGATGTGCCTCAGCCTGTTCCATAATTAGGCTTATCATGTTTGTACATACAGTGCCTGCCTTTTCGACACTTGTGACTGGAAATTGGGCCTCATCAGGACAAGATGATAAGGGGGCATCCTAAAACAAAAATGTAGGAATATTGTTAAAATCCAAGATTGTTGCCAAAGGATATGCATGGTAGAATTGGCTTATAGGTGGCAAACATACCTCTCATGACAGCTAAACAGTACAGCTGTCAAGAATAAAACTCAGTGGTATGGTAAAAAATCAACCCGTGTGTGACACCAAAAGTTTGCGTGGAATAATAGGATACTTACTCGGGAGGAACCACTGAAGGTAGTGTAAAAAACAAAATGCAGAACAGTGTATACAATCGACATGATTCTCAAAGGACCTATGGAAACTTGGACCTCCATTTACCCTAAATTGATCACGGAGCAGCAACCTCCTCAAAAACGAGAAGAAGGCTTATGAGAATGTGATGCAATAATTTTGTCCTTTTGTATGCAGACCTACAGGCAGCACAAAAAAATTGAGGCATTCACTCTAGGGGATGTAATCCGATTCAATGAGACTCAAAGAGTGACGGATACATATTTTGGTGCGATGAGAAGGCTGCTAGCTACAACTGCTTTCTTCACCCATTCTAAAATTGACATGAGATATGACAAACAAATTCTCGTCTGAAAAGTAATGCTGTGTTGGTACCGATAATGCCTAGTGACACCCACTGTCAGGCTCCTCATAGACATGGATAAGTTAGAAAATTGATAGACACAGCCAAAGCTGTGGTCATTATTTTTTTAATACTATCCCAGAGGCCATATGCACTGACATTGATATGTAAATGTATGTGTCTTGTAGAGCACACTGCTTCCCTGAGGTGTCGTGGCGCTGTAGACCGCTGGGGAACCCATCCTGGCTATCCCTGTGAGATGGTCCCTACTGGGTATCTCCAAGGTGAAACCAGGCATCCCCAGCGAATGTGGGGGGCCGTTGTAGAGATTAGGCAAGCTAATGCCCAGAGTTGCCGAGTGTGATTCCTGGTTAGAGTAGGCACTGAGGCGAGAATTATCGAGTCCGCTGACCCTGGTCCACGACCCTGCCGCGTTGGGAATTGAACCCTGGTCCCGGGCCGTTCTCTGCTTCCAGGTCTGCCGCCTCTAACCTGTGAGCCACACCACTCCACTAACTAATATGACATACTTTGTTTCAGGAGAAGGTAGTCGAGATGTGGTGAAGGGTATAACATGGCAGACACTTGTCTCTTCAAGAGTGACTCATTCAGAATTGCAAATAAAAACCATACAAGCACAGGAATGGGTTATTTCATATGTCACACACATCGGGTTTCACATTTGCCTCTTTAGGCTAGCAAAAGAGTTTTTGTAGATACGACCAGGAGGGTGCGTCTCAACCTTCTGATTTACATGGGGGAAAGCTACTAATCTTCAACTTCATTAGGGTCTTTCACATAGCTAGGGTCAAACGAAGGGAAATTGTTGAGGGCTTCTCTTTGCACTTAAAGATTGTGTCTGCAATGTTAGAGGTGGGACGCTGAGCATATCACTATTTTGAATAAGCTATTCAGCTCCATCTAATTTAACAGGAAACCACTAATGTGTTTTTCTGGCGTAGTTTTCTCCCTTTATCCCGAGAGTAGTCTACCAGAACCAGTGCAGGCATTCCTTTACTCAAAGGCCTGAGAAAAGACACCAGTATCCAAAACGGCACACTTGAGCAGTGGTGCCAGGATTTTAGTATCACTGGTAAGGGATCATGTGTTTGAGGCTGGATCAGTTCCCTAACAAGGTGGAGAAAGCCATAGAGTCTGCAGTATTTATATCTGCCTCCTGGTCGGCAATGATGTGGTATCTCTCTGGTGGTATGGAGTTAAAGGACCTTTGCTCTCAGTTTTAAGGTCAATCCCATCAAGACAATCTATGGTGATGTGATGCTAAAGGATCCCAAAAGCCTGGTGGGGCAACAAGGAATGTCCAAAAGTGGTAACGCTGTTTATCCAAACGTTTAACTTTTTGGTGGAGACAATAATCAGCTCTTGAATGCTTCACCACTATTCGACACATTCGTCCTTAAATGGAGACCTTTGATCTGATTGCAGTTCCCTGACAAGGGCATAGATGTTTTAATAAAAATTATTTTAGGGGCAGTTGTTGTGAAAATACCATACAAGGTGCCAGGCAGGAGCTAGGCTGCGCAAGCCCCGTAACCAACTCACCTGTGGCGGAAAGTCTGAAATTAATCAGCTGGGCAAGCGATTGGCACCTTTTAGATGTCCTATGCAGTTGCATACATTAAGGTGCTTATTTCAGAGAAAGGAGGTGGGTAGGATCCCCTCCAAAAATCTTTTCGTTTGCTACCGAGTCACTTTGAATCTGGAAAAATGGACAGAACTTGTGTGCAAATAATATTTATGTTTAAAAGATTGCACCCGATTAAAATGAGAAATATTTTGGTGAAATCATTTGTATAAAACCCATTCCGTTTTCGAGACTGTCTATTAAAATAAGCTATGGCCATGTAAAAAAACCAAACTTAGATCTTGTTTGTACCCTGACTATTGAGGTGCCTGTCCTGAGGATGTGGACTATCACCTTTCTTTATGCCCCTCTTGCTGTTTCTGTTTCCTTCAACCTTGTCTTTCTGCCTCATCACTTTCTCTCACTGTCTTCTGCTACCTCACCCTCTTCAACTCCTCTGACTCTCCATTGCTTTTTCTTTCATGATGCTTTTCTCACGCTCTCTCTGTGTTGCCTTTCTTCTCATTGTTTCTCCTAGCGCTCTCTTGTCTGTCACTCCTACCGGATATCTAAATCGCTAAAGCAGGCGTTGGTAGCACAAGCAGAACTGTTGAAATTGGACCCATGCCGCTCGCCTATCTGTAATAGATTATAAGAGGGATAGGCCGCCAGTCACTTCCTAACAGACACTTTACAGTGATAACAAAAATCACCTTTTCACAGGTGACAGAAAGGGTCTCACACGGAGCCGTTTTAAGACATGGGCAAAGTGGGCATTTGCCCAGGGAACCCACATTCTGGGGAAAGTGAACTTTCTCTATGGCTAATTTCTGTTATATTTGTATCTCTTTTTGTTTTTTTCATTGTCTCAGGGTTCCGTTTTATTTTTGTATCTTATGTTTTTTCCCCCCTTAGTTTTATATAGCTTGAACTTGACTCAAAGGTTTCAGGTATCAGAACAATTTACATGAGCAACAGTTGCTTTACACAAGGGCGCATTAATTTTTTTGTTAGGCTCGGGGAGATTCATTAATTTGCCCAGAATCACAGGATGTTGTGCGTTCCTGCCGAGACTCGAACCCGATTCCTCAGCGTCGAGGTCAGCCGCTCTGGCCCTTAGGCCACATCCTCGCCCGTTCCTCTCCTTCCTTTAACGTATAACTCAATATTGTTAGGCAACATTGGACTTGAATTAGCAAAAAATGGTTAATAAAATTCAAAGTTGTTCCAAACAGCGGACCACAAAATATTTCTTTGGCATAAGCCCCTAAACTCCTTAAGATGACACTGGTCACACATTGGATAGGATAAAAGGTTCGACCCGACTCCAATCTGTGACCGGCTGGTTAGTTAAATGCAGATGTCTACAGAAGGTGTATTCACCCACTGATCAACTGTATTGATTGAAATGTCCCTGAATCAAGGTTGGGCACAATATATCACTAGTTGATGTATAACCGAGGTGATAAACGAAAAGATATTCAATGTTGCAACTAAATTGGCACAGTCGGCACTCAGTTAATTTTATGGCAGCCTGCTGGTTATAAAATCTCTGTGTATGTGTATTTACAGTCTAGTGCCCCACTTTGAAAAAGGAAGGTAAGAATTTCATTTTGTACTTGAATTATTAGTAATTACTTTAGGGTTTGTGCAGATCTCTGTCGAAAAACATAGCTGTGGCCTAACATTTCTCATTATCGGTTATAATTAGAATTAGCACACTGTCCCTCCTGGTCTCATATCCGGTAGCAATTAAAACGGATATTAAAACCGGTCCCTAACAGGCTGTATGTTCATACAATGATTACAGGCAATAACCCCAAGTGATTTAGGGCCAGATGCATCAAAGGGTTTTGCCCATTCTGTGTCTATGGGAAAATGTGTTCATGCATATGGCCCTTAGAATTTGAATGTGAAAACTTTAAGGTAATCCATCAGTTATTTAATTCCTGATTTTTGTTTCTCGTTTTTTCCTAATATTGGAATCCCTAAGAGTTTCCGTTATTTTTAGTATGTTGTGTTCCTGTATTTTTTGTGTGATAAATTACTCTTGGATAGCGCATACTTTGCGTTGAGTTGCCTGTAGGTGTTTTTAACAGGCCATGATTGAGAGATCTGGAGTTGAGGATGAAGGCAAAGTGAGCTTCTCACTGTACCGGTTAGTGAGTCAAAAAGGAGTTCAGAATACATGGTCATCCAATCATTCTCTGCAGAGCTCACACTGCAATGATCACTTATTCTAGTTGCAGTTGTGATTCTGTGCATATGTGGGATGGAGGTGCAAATGTGACAAAATATTGTCCAGGCAAAAGAAAATGCAGTGTTACAGGTCGGTGGGTATGTTGTGTGTTGGGGGTAGTAAACGAGAAGCAAGGAAATGCATTCAGGAGAGAATGAAAAGAGGCGCTGAAGAGGAACAAAAGAAGTAAAACATGTGGATGGAGGAGATGTGGCTAGAAAAAGGGTGTACATGTCTAAGATAGAGTGAATATAACAGGCTTGGTTGAGACAGTGTGAAGAACACTACCTCTTCCACAAGCCTCAGTAATATTTATTTCATAGTCCTATAATTAAAATCATTGATAAAGCCAAAAGTCCTAGCTGGTTTTAGGTATATGTCATGTTGTGCAGTGTATCTGGAATAAGTAACAGAAAGCTCATAGGGGCACCAAAATGCCGGTCAGATGGTATGCTATAGAAATCGGAGAAATGTAATTTATGTGTTTGAGCAACGTGCCCATTTTAGATACCCCCCATACACTTTTGTTATCCCACCTAAATCCCTACCTCCGATAAATGTACAATACACTGGGATTTATTTTCCTGTTATTTAGTTAAAGAAGCCTTTTCAGCAATATAATAATGACCAGCACAAGTCAGTGGAGTAGCAAGGATACCAGGGCATAATTTACCAGTCCACCGGTGATTCGACTGAAAGGACCTTTAATTGGGGCGAACAACAGAGGTACAGACAGATAAGCTGTTGACCCTTGTCTATAATCATGTCACCGCGTTGCTGGGGGAGAGGGCGTAACCTTCCGAAAGAAAGTATACCTTAGGTATCCCCCTTACATCTGCAGTAGGCTTCCATGATTATTGCTCTCACTAGAGAAAAAACAAAGGGCTTTCCAGAATGGTACAGATTTAATCCTGAATGAGTGCTTGGCCTTTCTTCAATTCTCAGTCACACCACAGCGTTGTTTTAAGGTATGGGCAAACAGGACAATGGCCCAGGGCGCCAACCTTTCAGCAGGCCCCCTAGTTAAAGTGACTAGACATCTACTGCTATTTGTGCTAACATTATTGTGAGTGTCAACGAATACAAAGCTTGATCAGCAGCTGAGTGATATCTGCACTTTTGTGCCTCACTCGATATACAATGCGTTGTTACCACCAAGATTTTCACTTTGTCTTTGGGCATCTTCCTTGTAGAAAAGGCATATCTAACACACTACGAATGATGAAAAGTTCTAAAGCCAGATAAAGGTTACTGTTACTAAGCTACCTCTTTAAAAAAAAATCTTTGTTTACTTTTGTGCATTTTAAACATACTAGTACATTCTGCACATTATTATGGTTGTACTTAGTTGAATTCAATCAATCAATCAGTAAATTTGTATAGCGCGCTACTCACCCGTAGGGGTCTCAAGGCGCTGAGGGGAGGGGGGGGTCGCTACTGCTCGAACAGCCAGGTCTTGAGTTGTTTTCTGAAGGAGAGATGGTCCAGGGTCAGCCGTAGGTGAGTGGGGAGGAAGTTCCATGTCTTGGCTGCCAGGTAGGAGAAGGATCTTCCTCCGATGGTGGATTTCAGAATTCGTGGGACGGAGGCGAGGGCGAGGCTGGAGCTGGCGGGTGGGTGTGTAGAATGTGAGGCGGCTGTTGAGGTACTTCGGGCCCGTGTCGTGGAGAGCCTTGTGTGCGTGGGTGAGGAGTCTGAACGTGATCCTTTTGTTGACGGGGAGCCAGTGCATGTCTTTCAGGTGGGCGGAGATGTGGCTGTGGCGAGGGATGTTCAGGATGAGTCATGCTGAGGCGTTCTGAATGCGCTGGAGTCTTTTCTGGAGTTTGGCTGTGGTTCTCGCGTAGAGGGTGTTTCCGTAGTCCAGACGGCTGGTGACGAGGGCCTGGGTGACCGTCTTCCTGGTTTCGGTGGGGATCCATCGGAAGATCTTTCGGAGCATGCGCAGGGTGTTGAAGTAGGATGACGAGACGGCGTTCACTTGCTTGGTCATCGTGAGGGAGGAGTCCAGGATGAAGCCCAGGTTGCGTGCATGGTCCGTTGGCTTGGGTGCGGTGCCCAGGGCAGGGGGCCACCAGGAGTCGTCCCAGGCGGAGGGGGATGGTCCGAGGATGAGGACTTCCGTCTTGTCTGAGTTCAGTTTCAGACGGCTGGTCTTCATCCATTCTGCGACGTCTTTCATTCCTTCCTGGAGGTTGGCTTTGGCGGTGGCGGGGTCGTTGGTGAGGGAGAGGATCAGCTGGGTGTTGTCGGCCTAGGAGATGTTGTTGAGGTTGTGTTGGCGGGCGATGGCTGCGAGAGGGCTCATATAGATGTTGAATTCGAAGTAGTGGCCATGGATAACTAAGTTAGAATAAGAAAAAACAGTGTCCTTCAGAAAATGCCTATAGAATAACCCTGATAAGCAAATTCCATCGAAAACACTTCATACTGGCGCATCTACTACAGTACCTTAATTGACCATGTTAGTTTGTTACAGCTTCGATGGTCTGTTACAAAGTAACTGATGAGGTGATAAGCAGGGAGAAGGCAGGGTGTTGATGGGGGAGGTTAGTGGACCTGAGCGGTCAGGTAGCAGGTGAGGCGCTAACGGAGCAACGTTTTCGATTAGGTTTTTGTTGAAAGCAGTATATGATAGAAGTATCTAAAGCCCTGGGTGTTGCAAACTAGCTAATAAGCTAGACCGGCTTGTGGAACGAGTTGACGCTGTGGATTCAAGGGGCGACCAGCCTTGGGCATCAACCCTTTCAACTGCTCTAGCTAGACAACCCGATTTGCTGCGATGGGGCGCTTGCGGAGACCCCTGCACTCCTCCCTGCTTAATGCAGTGCTCTCAGCACCAGCCCATTTTAGAAAGGTCCGGGAGCAAGCTGCTATGGAGGGTGGACATTTTGACTCCATTGGGAAATAATTGTTAATTTTTCTAGGATGAGTGCCTTAAACCTACCTCTCTCTTATTGAATACACATTTATTTTTATTTTATAGTTATTTTTTGGGATGTACGGTTCCTTGTCAGTTACCTGTTGACACTTTTACTGACTTTGAAAGAGATTTTTTAACATTGTTAGTTCTGCATGACATTCAGAAGTAAAGGTCAAATGTATTTTAATGATTCACTGCATTAAAAGGTTTTCCCTTCCTTTCCGTAATAAGAGCTATTTATGTTCAATGTAATTATCCTGAACTATTAATATTATTAGTGATGTAATTAGTAGCCATGAGGCAAAGTTGCAAGCTGTAATGTAAGAAAATGCTTTCGTCAACTTGCAATTTCTCTACATGGGTAATGCTTTTATCAGCTGTAGCTGCATTGCCCAAGCATTAGCGTAATAACATTAGTAATAGATCTCCCTAATCGGAGATGCATGATTTATCACTCAAATTTCTGCGTTAAAAATATTTTGGAAATTCAACAATTTTTCTCTTGACATCAGTATACAAGATCTGAAAATCCATAATTTTTACATTGGAATGCCCACTTTGAAGTTTACTAAACCTATATTAATTCAGCAAAGCACAATCTACTAATTTAGTAGTCTGGACTGCACAGAGAAGAGCAATTTACAGGTAGCATGGAGAGATATATTAATAGCTCAGAAGCTACTTGTCAGAGAAGCGTGCTCTATATTATTTTGTCCTTTTTACACTTTAACTAATACAAATGGAAACATCCAAACTAAGGTCACGGTATCCCACAGTTGTTAAGGTATAAACCAATAAATGCTTTCATCTATTTTTAGATTAGGCTTTGTTTCTGTATAAAAGTAAGAACCTTCAAAAATTCACCTCCCTGAATGGTGGCTCACAGGAGTCTCACAACTGACGACATTTCATAAAGTCGGCTGTAGAGTTTTCCATATTAATCAGAAACATAACTTGCAGTCTGATGGACCTGTGTAACTTGAGAACTCTTCATTCAGAAACTGAAGCCTGTAAGATAGGACAGCTCTACTGTAAAGTGATTGGGCCAGTACATTCTGTGACATTTTAAAGATCGATCTGATTTGTTAGATTGAACCTGTGAGTTTTGTGTCATCAAAGCTATTTTTTTCTCACAAATATCTGATCCTCTAAAACAGGGTTCTCCAAAGTCGGTCCTGGATGGCTGGTGGACTTTGAGGATACCTACATTTATCTAAATGTGGATATGCAAACATTCTGGCATGGACCAGGGCCTTTAGAACTGACTTTGGATAACCCTGCTCTAAAATATGCTTAATCCGTGGAATGGCTTTGCTGTCAAATGTATAGATGTACAAATGTTGAAGCCTAATGTATAATTGTTGTGTTTGAGATCTCACCCTCTAAAATCTTTCTACACCAATGGGAAGCGATCCTGTCAGAACCCTGAGCCTGGAAAGTCTCTGCGCCCTGAGGGATACCTCTGCTGTCTGAACCAGAAGCTGAAAGAAATCTGGATAGCTTTCTGCCATTGGCCTGAGCCAATAAATTCAAACATGCATAGTTATTATTATTTCTATTCCATGCCAAGATTGTGGAGTTGAGTGGTATTACCTCTGTTTTGGCACCTCACAAATTCAGACTCTTGGAGTAAAAAGGAATATTTCTAGTAGGGCACTGCCATAATGCCCACATCGGCAATATGTTCCTGCATAAAACATTAAGGGCCTGATGTAGAGTTTGGTGGCTGGGTCCTCCGTCATATCCCATCTGCTTTATTGCTAGTGCCATAGCATATAATGCACTTGTAATAAGGAGGGCGGGATATCTATTATGTCTGTGATAAAGTAACCCGTCCGCAAAACTTTGAATCAGTACGTAAGTTGTTTAGTGTAGGTGGACAGACATTCCAGCCTGCCTTTGTAGTTTCTATCATTTTTATGTTGCACTTGGCATATAGTGTGCCCCAAAGTATGTCTCTGCCCAGAAAGCACAGAAGCACCCCTTTCCATGTCCTTTCAGAAAGTAAAAAAGAGGTTACTAACTAATGCAGTGCTGGTAAGTGGATGGCCTCCTGAAAACTTCAGCCAGATCTTACACTAGTTTGGATGGGACTGACTGTGTGGATCTACAGCCATGAAATAGGTCCTATTCTACCTGCTTTTCCAGTTTCCATTGATTTGATAATTGATACACGAGATCTCGTTACCTCAGACCTGAGGTTAAACTGAAATCAGTTACACATTAACCTTTTTATATTGATATACTGTACACGCCTACCATGTGCAAACAACCTTGTTTTGACAGCCTTGGGCTTGAAATCAAGGGTCACACTCATTTATTGAATTTTTTTGGAACTTTGAATTTCTTTCCCCTTACTGATAGAAGTGCCAACGGCTTCTTAAACTCAGTTTAAAAGAGTTAAAGTATGCCTGCCATCAAAAGGAAGATAACACCTTCCAGTGCTTGCTCTCATAAGACCTGTACCTAAATGGACGGGTAGAGGAATGCAGCAAAATGTCAACTGTGAGGAAAAGGTTAGGGAAGAGAGAGGAGAAAAGAAGGAGGGATATACATGGGGCTAGAAATAAGACTAGATCATGGACAGGTAGAACTAGAGCAGGGGCAGAACATAAACAAGTATTCGCAAATCCAATTGGCCATGCATATGAGCGATATTTGCTTTGGCAATGTTTTTTAATCGTGCTGTACAGCAGAGAAAATGCTTTGCAGTGTGGCACAATTTTTTTTTTAAAGCACCATAACGCAGCCAGGGCTAGTGTGCTTTTTCTTTTAAAGTGAATAGACACCATATGCATCCTAGTGCCATATGTAGGAAGCCTAATTGCGCTCACAAATGCTGAAATTCGCAGAATTTCAGCATTTGCAATCGCAATTAGGGCAGTGTGCTATGTAGCCCACAAAAACCCACATGCAAAATAAGGAATCGCAAAATTTGCGATTCCTTATTTTGCTATTGCATTTAAGGAATCGCAAATTGCAATTCCTTAAATGCAATGTAGGAAGCACCCAAGTTGTGCGACTTGGCTTAAGGAATCGCAAAATACCACCGTGGTATTTAGCAATTTCTTAGAAAAATGCACTTTTTGGCATTTTTCAAAGTGCCATGTGGGTCACATACATGCCCTTAGGGGATGTATGTGGGCCACGTGTGCACACATGTCAATTTCAGGGGTGCAAAAGGGTGTCTTATTGACACCCTTACAACCCTGAAATTGCATTCTCAATTTGCTATTCTCTAATTGAGAATCGCAAATTGAGAATGTCTTCCCACTCATTCCTATGAGCCTTCTAGCCCATAGGAATGAATGAGAAAGTATTCCTTATTTGCGAATGGCAATTTGCGATTTGCAAATAAGGAATATGTGGGATTCGCAATAAAATTTGCTAATCCTACTTACATTTCGTTTTCCAATTCTCTAATTGTGATTCCCTAAAAATCGCAATTTGAGAATAGCAAAATGAAAATTACCTACATATGCACCATGGTCTTTGTTTAATTCTTATTTTTAGCCATCCTACAGAGCAGCCACGCTGCTATACAGGATGGCTAAAATCATTGCCAAAATCAGCAATGCCTGTTTTGTGTAGCGCAAACAAAAGGCAATGGCACAATCAAAAGTCTCAAAGGCAAGACTTATTTTATTTGCCAATGTTTGTTAGGTCTCTGCACAACGCCCTCCCCCACCCCTGCCTCCGTGAAGTCAGTTAATCTCCCCATGCATATTAAAAATAAAATAAGACCTAAGCAATTGCTTAAAGGAAGCAATTGCACCCATGTCCATGTATTAATGAAAATACATTTGGAAGCAGATAAAATCTTTTTTCACAATGAAAGCAGATAACATCTGCTGGCATGATAAACATCTATTTAATAGGAGAAAGGGGCTTCTCTGAAGTTGTGTGGCATAGTAAAACTTAGCTACTACAATGGCAAGAGGTTCGACAAGGATAACAAGGAAACATAAAAGTAGTTCCTCAATCACAGCGTGGTAAGCAATCAAGCTGAAAGAGTCAGAAACTGACCCAGGCTCCAGTTGAAAGAAGAGGAAGTGAAGCCAGGATGTGCTGGCCAATTACAAGTCAGCAAATAAGAGTAACATAGAAGACAACGAATGTTAAGCAATGGGCCGGCTGCATTGCCCTTGTTTTATGCACTATCTCGCAAGCTAGAGCACATTCAATGAATGCGCTGTCGCAGACAAGACCTAAAAGGCAGAACAGGAGGAGAATGAATGAGATGATGCCAGATCTGCACCTGTTTAGCAGGAAAAAAGTATTTGTCATGGGGCTAGTTACATTTAGTGAGTTTTTATGTTGTTTCGCTTGACAGTAATTATATACTAAACATCTATATGTGACCTGTTTCATTCCTAACCAAAAATCATCCCCATTTCAATATTGTAATATTAGACGGCGTGCAGGTGATAGCCAGCAAGAGTGCGGGTGGAAGTGAGGAGAAAACGTTAGAAAGACGTGGCGAGCAGGACTGAAAATCAACAAATTTGCTCTAAACCCAAAGGTCAATTTTTTTTTAATGAAGTAGCTACTAGATTTAGTAGGACTTCTTTCACACATCCTTTTTAGCTAGGAGTAATATTTATTTTGAATGCTATCCTAATATGACCGACCTTTTCCCAACTGCGCTGATCTCATTCTGGCATATGAGTAATTCTAATCTAGCCCCATAAATTCTACACTTTTTCTTTTTTCCAACAAAAATATGGCTTTCCAAGTCCGAGCATTATGAGTGCTACTAACTGAGGCACAGGTAAGTTAGAAACGGTGGCTTGACTGCATTGGGACATCTAATATTTGGTGCATTACATTTACTTATTTTGGTATGGGCTTTAATACTGACGGGTTGTGTGTCAAAAGCAGCAAATTTGAGGCTAAGTAAGGATGTGGGCCATCGTTCCTCAGCCCTTGCGTTGAAGGGTTGATAGAAGACTGGTTTGTTTGGTCAGTGTACCTCTTTTTGCAGAAGTTCAGGAGGGCATTTATTAGGGCTAGCATATGCTTTGGGGTGTAGTGAGGTGCGCTGGAACTGATGTGTACCTATTGTAAAGATTTTTGTCTATAAAGATCAACTCTTCTTAACAATTAATATTCAAACTTGATCAATTTTAATTCATGCGTTGTAGCTAAACATATTCGAAAACTTATTGTTTGTCATGTCGTTCACCATCTATTCCTTTGGGGAGAAGCATTAAACACCATCTATAAAGTTGTATATACTTAATTATAACCGGTATTTACCAGTCTTACTCCATTATGCTTTGCAATGTACCATTTGCTACTAAGTTTCTTATAAATTCCTTAAGGGAATACAGAAATTGTATTCACTTTCAACCAATGATAGTGGTCCAGTGTGCTTTATGGTTCATCATCTGCATTGACAAAAATCCCTGGACTAGAAACCCCAAATCCCCTGTTCACAAATTGTTAGTTAGTTGAGTTTTAACCAGGGTGGCAGAGAAAATTTGCAGTTATGCACAGAAATGGCCACACCGACTTACCCAACAATTCCCCTTGGAGAACCCAAGCCTCTTATGAATTTGTTTGCGAATTAGTTTAGTGTTTATTTGTGTTATAGAATGCAATTTATGACAAGATTTCGCTGAACAAATCTAATGGAAAATACTGTCATAGTGAAACATTCAAATGAAAATACATTACGAGCTTTAAAATGTCACCAAATTGGCAGCATTTCTAATAATATTTATGGAGATATGTATTTATTACACTATTACACTATCACCTAATAGTGTTTTAAGAGCTTGGAGCAATGTTGAATGCATTAGAATACAGTAGCTGCTATATGGGAATGATTGGGCAAGTAGAAGTGGAGAGGGTTGGCGAGATGGGATAGACAGCATGCAGCGAAGCAAAATAATGACATTTTAAGTGTGTGAGCTGATATTAAATGAGGACATTGAATGTTAACTCGAAAATATCACTTCTAAACATAACACCTCCCATTTGTTAGTTCTAAAAATAAATACTTCGAAAAGGGAACATTTCTCAAAGTTTTGGTTTCAGAAATACATAGTATATCAAGTTAGTGAAGTGTGTAAGGGAAGAAGAGTTTAAGGTTATGGGATTGGAGTTGGGGATAAAGGATTAAAGTATAGGGTAAGGGCATGGGGCATCAGACTGAATTAATGTTCATATGTAAAAAAGGAAAAATGTAACGTTCAAGTGTGTGGTTTGAAATTTAAGTGTAAGGTAACCTGAAGGGGTTGTCTGGAGAATTGCATGTAACTCCCTCTTCCCCCCTTCATAGGGGTACGTACCCTCCGGGTGTAAGGAGTGTATCGCCTCTTTTTTGCACATTGCACTGCCTCACGACCTCCTTGTCTATGCACCCCTGTTCACAATGCAGTGCGGGCGCAGAGGCAAAGTATTGCCCTGATTCCATTGAGCCATGCTAATATAAGCTTTCCCTAAAAGATACTACCTGTATTACAGAAGGGTTCACACAAGCCCCTTCTGTATTACAAAAAGTGCTCTTGGAGTACGCCCTCGGGTACTTTACCAAATACAGTCCCTGGTGTTTCATTTGCGATACAGTGTGCTCCATTATATGTATTCTGCTTCTGTGAACATAGCAAGCCATTGTGACTTGCATTGACAAAGTTGCGAGGTCAGATCAGCATTAGATTGAATGAAACTATTGGAGACAAAGCAGCACAAAGACACTACGCGCATAGAGACAACAGACACACAGGACTGCCTCCAACACTTCTTTAAAGACATAATAAAAATGAGCCCAAACCACACTCCCCAAGATATTGTGTCATGCCTTTACATATTTTGCGGCACAAAAATTTACATTTTAATGCATTATTGCGGCATTTTATTTTACTTATAATCATTCATTTACAGCCTTAAATCAATGGAAACTGTTTTAGCAGAGTATTCCAGATCTCTACAGAAGCGCAGCTAAAGTCCTACCCCGATGAGAGAGGGCCCTATTTCTCCCTGGGATGTTCTAGCACTCGTGTATGCTCCGCTGCCGGGGCACCGCAGCCTCCCTGACCCGTGAGGCATGACACCGCTCCCTCAGGCGCCCTAGGGCGCTGGATCGTAGTAGGTGGAGGTGCATATCCACAGCTAATGTAACCACATTAAATATTGCTCAAGAGAGATCAGTGGCGTTGAGGTATGTGTTAGCCCTTTCACAATTCAGCCCCCACCTCAATGTGACTTGCAGGTGCTGTGTGTGCAGTCTACACCCCAAGTATGAGACTATTCCCACAGCAACTCCTCTACGAGCAACACCCCCCCCCATGCAGTGGAGTACCCCACACATACATAAACAAGATCTGAGGGGTTCATTACTGTCCATGCACTTATTGTCATTAAATTTGAATACACAACTCTCAGACTAAAAGGTGCGCTGGATATTATGCAGAGTTTAAATATAGTTTTCTCCTTTTTCTGTGACAAAATCTCTGCCCTAGGAAATTAACTTAAATCGGCAACGCACTCCCAAACCACATTAGCTCCACCTCTTTTCTTCACGCTGCCTTCCCAGACTTCACCCAAAAACCTAGCGCACTGGTCCAACTTCAAAGTTTACAACAAACATTCTGTCTAAAAAATTCTATCTTTCTTAAACCCGAACAACCACTACAACGATCCTCTCCCCTCTAACTGTTTAGCCGCCGCATTTCAAGGTATCATCCCCTCTTGGACTGCAATAATCAATGCATCCCTCCTACAGGGAACGATACCTGACTCTCTTAAAGCCGGCCAAGTCGTCCCTATTTTAAAAAAACCTACGCTGGATCCTGCATCCCCTGACAACTATAGGCCTATATCCAACATCCCACTCCTAGCGAAAGTTCTTGAGAAATGCGTGCAACAGCAGCTGAGCCAACACATCACCAACTTCCACCTACTGGATGACTTCCAATCCGGTTTCAGATTTAGTGCCAGCACTGAAACCACAATCCTACAAATCGTT
This sequence comes from Lissotriton vulgaris, assembly GCF_964263255.1. NCBI lineage: Eukaryota > Metazoa > Chordata > Amphibia > Caudata > Salamandridae > Lissotriton > Lissotriton vulgaris. Next base: position 389,652,387 of record NC_141687.1, read on the forward strand.
GATGATTCCCTACAAGCCCTTGACCAAGGCAAAACATATCTCCTAATCCTCCTCGACCTATCCTCGGCTTTCAATACGGTTAACCACGAAACACTCCTTGAACGCCTCAAACGCAGGATGGATTGGATGGCACTATTCTCAAATGGTTTAGGTCCTTCCTCCAGAATTGTTCACAGAGAATCCTAATCAACGGTAACTTATCCGCTCCAGCTCAGATGACGGTTGGAGTTCCCCAAGGATCAACCCTGTCCCCAACCCACTTCAACCTTTACCTTGAACCGCTCACAGAGGTGATTCGTACTACCAATATCGCATACCACATGTAAATGTAAATGTAAATGTGTGGCTTCTTATATAGCGCACTAATCACCCCAAAGGGTCTCAAGGCGCTTGCTTTGGGAACCCGTCCTGGTTTTTCCCTGTGAGATAGCCCCTACTGGGCACCCCCAAGGTGAAAGCCAGGCATCCCGCTGCGGGGGGCCGTAGTGGAGATTGAGCAAGCTATTGCCCAGAGTTGCAGAGTGTGAGTCCCTGATTTGAGTAGGCACCGGAGCGAGAATTATTGAGTCAGTGGACATTTTGAGCTCAAGACCCTGCCATGTCGGGAATTGAACCCTGGTCCAGGTCTGTCCTCTGCTTCAGGCTCTGCCTCCTCTAACCCGTGAGCCACACTTCTCCACATGTATGCCGCCGACACTCAGATCTACATTAAAATCTCTACTCCGGAGGACATTCTCTCCCTGAATGAGGCCTTTAAGCTGACTGTGCATTGGCTCACCTCTAACCAGCTCAAACTTAACGCAATAAAAACAGAATTTCTCCTCATCTCCCCAAACACAAACAACCCTGACATTCAAGAATGGAGCAAGGCTATCGCAGTGTTAAACTGCCCCCCTATCATTGTAGGCTCGGCCAAATCCCTTGGAATAACCCTTGACGGCTGCTTGAATATATGTGGCCATATCAATTCGATGGCCAAAACCGCTAGATTTCACCTCAGCTACCTAAGTAACCTGAAACCCTTCCTCGACACTCCCGACCTAAAAATGGCAATCCAGGCGCTAATCATTTAAAGGCTAGAATATGGATACTCCACCCTCGCAGGTCTACGCAAGCGCTTGTTAGGCCTACTGAAAGCCTGCCTCTACGCTGCCGCCAGACTCCTAACAGGTTCAAAGAAATTCAACCACATCTCTCCCCACTTGAAACCTCTAAAATGGCTTCCTCTAGAGACCAGGATCCAACTGAAGCTGGGTTGCATCACTCACAAAACTATATACTCCAATTCCCTGGCATTTCTGGCCCAGAAACTCGTAATATCCGGAGGCGCCAGAAGTTCCCGGTCTGCCAGAGACCATTTGCTCCAACCGGCACGCTTGCGGAAAAAAAACCTTACAATCAGGCCTTCTCTGGGGCCACTCCAAGAATTTGGAACTCACTTCCACCCGCCATCAGGAGACTTCCTTCTCTGGCTTGCGTCAAAAAAAGAGGCCAAAACTTACCTAATGGGCAAATTCCTCCCCTAACGCTGGCATTACATGCACCTCCGTGACCCTGTTCCACCCTCTATTTTGGCATTATCCATGGTCGTTCTGGATGATTCCGACCTACACTGAGACTAAATGTTTTCACCAGTTTTTTCCCATAGGTATCCTGGGATTGAAACCGCCTGTTTCCTTGTATAATGTATCTCCCTGTTTTTATCCCAACTCTTTCCTCCCCTCCTAAGCCCTTTGTTTACCTCCTATCATTTCCGTAAAGCGCTCTGATACCCTCACGCGTCTGGTTCGCGCTCTATAAAACTCTAAATAAATAAATAAAATTGTTGAATTTTTGAAAACTCCTGTAACCCCGTCCCCTTCTCGAAAAGTTTTTCTTTGTGACTTTAACAAGTGGAGCACCATGTGGTGCTGTGCGATTGTCACATTGACAGGGCTGCTAGAGCCATATCACACATTACCTTAACTGCAGCTACCCCAACCCTCCACTGATAAAGTTTGGAAGGACAAGTTAGAAAAGAAAAAAACTTTTGCCAGTTAATGTACACACACACCAGCTTCTCTAGGGTCCCATCTGTCGCCACATACCTGTTGTATTGAGTTATTTGTAGTTTTGTACAGTATTTTCCTAGGACAAAAATACTGTGAGTGCCACCCCCTCTTCTTTCCAAACTGCAGCTCTCCGTCTGTCCACAAGAGGCGAGAAGATTAAGAGAAGTGCAGGCGGAACAGAAGTGAGGGCAGAGGCTATTGGGGATTTGATAGGTAAGCAGGAGTCTCTTTAAATGGTCCATTCACTATGGGATTACCCTGTGATGAGGTGCTTCTTGAAGAATGGCTCTTTCCTGAAGTGGAGAAAGGATATTTAAAAAATATATTGGAGCTCCTTTTGTATCGGGGCAGAAGAGGTACTGTACCGTGAGGAAGGTTGAAAATGAGCCTGGCTGCCGTTCGTCAGTTGTTGCTGTAGACCGGAACCTAAGCACAATTTGATGCTGACCGCGATGAAGTGTGGGTCTGATACTGCAACCAGTGTCATCCTGGTCAAACATTTTACCTTCTGACTTTAATGCTCCATTTCCCAATCCGCCACAGGAGTACATTTCTAAAGCTCTTCAGTACCTCAGGGGAGGCACTTAGGTACTCACAAGCTATCGGGCAGAAACAACAGCAAGGTCCAGTGTAGGTCCAGTTGCCATTGGTCAGCTGAAGTGGATGCCACCTTTATGCCTGGTACAGACCTGTGGGAAGAAAGGCTTTCTGGGCATGCCGTAACCAATGGGGTAAAAGTTCCTCGGGCCAATCCTACCCATTTATGGCATTTGCAATAGACAAATGTCTTCAAACACACTAGACATGGGCTCCGAGAGCCATGGGTGTGTATGGGAATTTTACTGTGGTAATCCTAGTGTCCTCCCACACCAAACCCCAGTTTGAGGAAGCCATTGATCCCCAATAAACTTAGAGACAGAAGTCTGGTACGACAAAAGCAGAATTCTTCAGCAACCAAACTGTGGATACACAAGAATTGCCACTACATCCTGCTCCCTTCCTTTCAACTGTACTCCCAGTGTTGTATGTAAAACCCAGAGACATAAGTCTGGTAGGACAAAGCAGGATTCTTCAGTCACCAGACAGTGGATACATAACAATAGTCTTGACATGCTGTTCTTTTCCTTTCAAATGTGCCCCAAGTGTTCTAGGTAAAACCGAGCAGACCCATCTAGCGGGATTTGACACTGCAGTGTTGAAAGGATTCCCACAGCCCATATTCTGTGAGGTTCACAGGAGTCATCCTATTGTTTGCTCCTGGGAGGCATTTCACACCTATTCAAATACTAATCACTGGCTGGGAGAAGTTGGATAGCATTTGCAAATTAGCCTCCAGGAACTAAGGCAGGGGAAATGCAACTTTATAAAAGTTACGTGTTCCTTAATATTTATTACAAATCTGATTCCACCATTCAATTGGTTTTTAATAACTATTTAATAACCATTAAAATACTTGTTTAATTATTTTGTCAGTTAGTCCCATTCCTGAGATACAGTATTATGATTTTAATACTTAATCTGGTTTTATACATAGGACTGCTACGTCTGCTACCGTAAACAAATAGTTTTTTGGTGTTAGAAATTTTATATTAACATGTCCTTGCAGTGACTACCTGTCCTACTTTTTAATAACATGCACCCTGCCATGTGAGGTACGTATTCCGCATAGGATTAACTTATTAATATTTAAAAGGGAGGTTTTGTGTGTATCAAAAGGATTCATTATAAGAGGTCCAATTGCAGTTTGTGCACTGCTATAGTCAGGATACACAGAGTAGGTCAAAACAGCACCCGACTTTTGTGCCTGCATATATTGGCCACTACAGGAAGTCCCCCAAATGCAAAGTGGAGACATAATGATTTGTTCTTTCATTGCGTGTTCCTTTATTCAATAACGTATGTGACAAAAATTGTGTAGGATGGTAGATTCTCACGCACATAGTGTGGCATGCTAATTCATCTGATGCTTTCATCTAGCATTGGGGAAGATTCTTTTGTTTTTTCTGGCATTTGTATAACACACAAGAGGGTTTCCAGGTAGGTCTGATTGTGTGGTTGGAGAGGTGTATGTTTGTAATATAACCTATGTGAATATTGGTGGGTTTAGACATCCGTGTGTCACTACTACCTTGATCATCTACTTTTTAGCTGTAAAACACCAGACTAGACTAAGCTTTGACTACATCTTCAGGTCTGTGTCTTACTTAGAGACCTGACTGAAATTCCTTATGCCTCCCCAAAGTAGTCTGCTTAGGCTAACAAGGACTTGTCATTGCTGCACCTCTAGTGTGCTTGGCAGAAGCCCTCCTTGGAGTAAGTGGAATTTGACAACCTGACTGGTAATATAACTACCAAAACTGCAGTTGACAATTGCGAAATCCATCTCCTTCCACTGCATGGTGGTAAATTGGGGGTGTCGGAGGATATCCTTCTGACCCATTCCTCGGACAGCCTGGGCATACTTGCATTTATAAACTGTGGTAAAAGTCTTGGAATGGACTCTCCTGGGTTCCCTCAGAAGCATTTTGTGAAAAATGAAGGATACCATAGAAAGCTTAAGCTTGCATTTTTGCTTGGCACATGCTCATGGGACCTGAAAGAAGGCCCCCTACTTTTCTAAAATTATACGGCAAGAGTATCTGTGAAACGTTAATTCTCAATGTTACACTTTTAGTCATCTGGGTATGCCTTCCTTCTCTGGGATTGATAAGGAGTCCTGAATAATCAAAATCGGGTGCTATCTCCCATTTGAATTTATGCAAAATGAAATGCTTTTATACAGTTTGTTTGCAAACGACCCATTATTTTACTCTTTTTGTAATCAATTTAGTGACTTTTATGCTCACAATGCTGCTCAAAACTGACTAGGGCTATCTCCGTGTGTGCTATCAGATCTCTATCACCAGCATAGAACATCTTATTCACGGTTTCACGTTCAAGTATGGAATATCAGTAGATACTGGGAGTAATCAGAAATCGAGTTACTTAATAAAAAATATAAACTATCAAAGGAGCTAAAGAGCATCCCTTTCTGACCCCCTTGTTTCTCTCCTTAGTACGTTTACCTTGAGGTGAACCTTACTTTGGCCGAGTTGTCTGAAAATAATAAAAATATGAGGTGTATTAGCTAGGATGGGGGCTGCCAATTTGCTAATCTTTACATAAATGATGTGCCCTACAAGCTACTGTTATCAAATGGGATCACCCTACAACGGAGGAGGAATGAATCCCAAGCTATTTTGTAAGTTAAGTATCAATGGTATGGTGCACCCCAGCAGGATGCAGAAGTTGCCCACTATATTTTAGCTTGTCTGCCATTATTAAGGTCTCACTATTGATCATGAAAATACATACTGCGTGAGATCATGAAAAGTTTGTAAGGTCATGACCACTATTTTCAAATGGTGGCTCATGTTTGATTGTGGCTTTGATATTATTATTTTATTTTCGATAAACATTTGTATTGGTTTTCAATTCAAAAGCGATCACATCATTATCAGTATTCATAGTGCAGCAGCAATGCATTACATTTGGAGTGTAGTGATGACAGCAGAGCCACAGTGGAACCAGCAGAGAAAATGAACTGGCACAATGCAGGTACAGTTACAGAGGCGGACCCATCCCAAAATGGTCGCACCATTTACCCCAAGAGTAGAATTTGCCATGTGTGACATCTTTACTGACTCTGGCAGACATCTAGGGATGATCATCCAAATGGTTTCAAAGCTTCCACCTCAGACTAGATTCTGACAAGGTTTGTGGAGAGGAGCTGGGAGTAAGGGCGGCGTATTGTGCAAAAAAGATTTACCAATATGACAAGGACCCCCATTGCTTGAAGTATTTTTGGCAGAAAACACTACAACTGCCTTGCATTGTGCTGAGGTAAGACCTTCACTGAACCGCATGCAAAGAAAAGGGTTTATGCTTCCTTTCAGGGCACGAGTCGGGGGTTCACACGGGTGGACGGCATCCGCCCACTATTTTCACAGGGTGGACGCCGTCCACCCTGCCAAGAAGATGGGCCCCAATGAAAAATATGCTGAATTCGGCATGGTGTAATTTGCAAACACCGGGACACATTCAGCAGCGCCTGCACGTTGTTGTCTGCTTTCAATTACAACAAAGTGAAGGCGGGGAGGGGGCTTTCTTAGTTCAGATTCCTGCTGGGCCCAGAACAAAAGTCCAATTTGAGGGGTCATCCGGCCTCCTTTTGTCGAGTCTCCTGGCTGGGAGCAGCTCACACCTAGATGCACATGAAGTGGAGGGAAAACAAAGGCTCACACCTTGTAAGCACTTCACACTTACTTAAGAGAGGCAGCTTTTCACTATGTTCATTCCCTGTTTAGGAGATATGCATTCAGTGTAAGAATATCAGATGCGTTGGTCTTTCCCTGTATTTACACAAAATAAATGTGATTTATGTAGTGCTGAGGACGTGTAGAAATAATTTAAGTACCACTATTTATTCTTGTAAAGCACTATGGGTAGAGGAAGTTTATGATGACAAAGGGCAACATTGCTTTATGTGTAGCTTTCAGAAGTGGGAATCTTCTGCCTAAATCAGGAGGGTTTCCCTGTATACTCGAAAAAATGTGCCCCAATGTACTAATGATAGACATGTTAAACATATATGTGAGGGCTTAAGATCTGATGTCACTTATGATGCCACTTCCTGTGATGTCACGCGCCATGATGCCACTTGTATTCTGATTAACTAGGTTATTCCCCCCACTTCTTTTTTAGGTTTCGCCTGGCCGTAGCACTGCGAAGCAGTGCTCCGCCCAGGAGAAAACTTTTGTTTACAGTATGGGGGACTTGAATCCGCCCCTTCTTCCATTGGCTAGCTCCATAAATGGAGGCTAGCCATTGGAAGACAGAGGCGTCCGTCATTCACCGAGGCGATTTGTGGGCGTTCCGGCAATGTTTTTCCCATCCTGCCCCTTTTAGTACGTCATGCGGCGGTGGGCGGGTTTTATTTTTTGGGTCGTCGAGGTTTCTTTTCGTCATTCCGCGGCCGACCGCCGCCGGAGGAAGTCCAGGTCCAGGTGAGTGCTTTCCGTGTGCCCGTTCGTTCCCGCACCACCCTCCCGCTGTCCGTCTTCCCGTTCCTGCCCCCCCCCCTCCCGCTGTTTGTGTCCCCGTTCCCCTCCCGCTGTCCGTGTGCCTGCCCGCCCCCCTCCCGCTGTCCGTGTGCCTCCTGCTGTCCGTGTGCCTGCCCGCCCCCCTCCCGCTGTCCGTGTGCCTGTAGTACAGAATGCGGTGAATTTGAGCCCTCTATGATAACACCCTGTGTGCCTGACTACAGCACATCGAAGTGTGTGCTACATTGCACATGTGTTCATACAACTTCTGACTTCACCCTGTCCCTCACTGCAAATCACAGAGCCGCTAATATCTACAACCCATGTCCCTGAACAACATCATCCAGTGCCTTGATGTACAGCACCAGGTGCTGCCATGAGGCACGCCACGAGGCACGCCACTCAGTGTTCCTCAGAGGCGCATCATCAAGTGCTCCCCTGAGGTAGATTCAGTGGTTAATTTGTACCAGTGTGTGGCGGTGGGGCTCGCCGGCATGGGGACTGGGATTCCTTTCACAATCCTCCCCCTGACAAACACACACACACCGCTGCTTTTCGACAGCCCGTTAGTTTTGTGTAAACAGTGCAAGACTGACGCTGTTTACACAACACTAATTGTCTGTCTCTTATGGCAGCATGAGATGCGAGATGAGGAGTAACGAGAAAGAGAGTGTGCCTGTGTGTGAGTCGGGGATTTATATGCGGCGGGTAGTTAGCATCGGCTGTATTTTAAAACAGACTTTGAAACTGACCCTGTCTTTCAATTGCTTAACTTTACAGGCAGAGACAATATTTCTTTGTTGACAACGTATGCAAGAATTATTTGGGTAATTGGAATCAGTGATGCGTTCTCTGTTACATTTCGCCCTTTAACTTCATGGTGTGTGGCATATGTTGCCTTTCTCGTAACCGTGTCTTCTCCCAGGCGTTTTGTTTCAGAGGTTATGTTTTTCATGCGAGCGCATACGGTGAGTGAGTTTCTTTGAGTGTGGGTTTGAACTCAGGAGTGGATTAGTGTTCATGACATCAGCACTGCGCGCTCTGGGGGGAGGCTGGAGGCAGCGCGAGATTCTGACAGGGCCAGTCACTGTCTTAAATGTGCTCTTACTACGTGCTCATCCTATCCATGGCCTCTGCAGAGCGGTAGCCAGGCATGCGCCAGTTGAAGTTCCAATTCTATGGGGAAATCTGTTGAGGAATTACCTAACTTTTAAAATCTGGAAAGGGCAAATGGAAACATTTTCTAGGCGGTACGGACCACTACTTTGCTGGAAACTGGCTCCCTTGCTTTGATTGTTCACAGCCTGGCTTGGTATTCTCAGTGCAGTCAGTGGCAGTAGTGAACGTGCTGGCATCGTATAGAGTGCCTTTGGGGATGCTAATTGTTTCAAGGAAGAAAGCAAATGTCTTGGGGCTCTGGTGCATATCCGCATATGTGGCCTTATTGCAATACACCAGGACGTTGTTGATAAACATAACAAATAAATAACACAAAATTACAACCATAATCTTAAATTGCAGTCCAGCAGTGGCTGCTAATGATGGCTGCCAATTAGATTTCTTCAACTTTAGTTCCAAACACCAAACTGCAGGATTTCTAATGGATAGCAGACTGCATGGAGGTGACTACTTTTCCTGAAAAATTGCATCTCTAATATGCACATCTGCAATTTAGTGCCCACTTTGATGTTGGCTGATATCAATGACTTTAAAGCCCAGCACTTAGGGGGACACAGCCACTCTTAAGGCATACAACAGGTGGAAACTTGCCTGCCACCAGTTACATCTTTGACAAGCTTAGTGTCTCCGAAGACATCTGTGACTTGCACAGCTGGGCAAGACATCCTCTTAAAAGCCTTGTACTTCCTTAATGGGCAACCCATGTCAGAAATGCACTACCACAAAAGGTTTGTAAAGTATGGTTTCAGAAAAGATAAGGTATGTCTAAATGAACAAGTAACTTTAGCCCCGAGCATGCAGGTCTTTATGATTTGAGATAGTACAAAGCCTCTAATTTAGCAAGATTTTTGGTACCAATGCTTGAAGGTCTCTTTCCCATTTCTGCATTCCTAATCACCCACTGAAGAGGTGCAGCAAAATTGTTTGTGGAATCCTGAGGTTCTTTACTCCTCCCTTCGGTATATAGGTGATGATGATGTTTTTACAGTCATTAACCAGTGACTGGTTGATGGTAACTTTAATTGCGCCATGGAATATTTTATTTTTAGTATTTTACTTTTAGTTCCCTGCCCCCTCGCTGTGCTTGCTCTGCTGAGTGTGTGTGTGGCTCTGGGTGGGTGTGTGTGGCTCTGGGTGGGTGTGTGTGTGGCTCTGGGTGGGTGTGTGTGTGGCTCTGGGTGTGTGTGGCTCTGGGTGTGTGTGGCTCTGGGTGTGTGTGTGTGTGGCTCTGGGTGTGTGTGTGGCTCTGGGTGTGTGTGTTGCTCTGGGTGTGTGTGTGGCTCTGGGTGTGTATTTATCTGTTTTAAAAACCAACACATAAATAAAAATTTTGTCATTAACAATGCCAATAGCTCAAACTTTTCCAAAGGCGAAACCATTGCATTGAAAATGCTTGTTAAGACTTATGCCCTGCTTCCTTTATTCCAAAATGTATAGAGCCCGCTATCCTCTGTCGTACCTCCTCGCATCTCAGGTTCACTGCCAACAAGAGCTATCGAATCCTGAGATCCGAACGAGATGACGACCTCGAGGACTGCGTCAGTAGCGCAAGCATATTCAAATACATTACAATTTCAGCACTATAACACAGTGCTCAGTTACAGCATTACAGCACTTTGCTCAGAACTACATGGGTGTGATAACACTAGCAAGCTGTAACACCCTCTTTTATTACCGGACAGTATCCTTCATACGCCACTTAACCAAGAATTTGTGGAGTTAGTGCAGTCAACAGGAAATACGCCTACACCAAGTATTCTTATAGTCAAAACATTAGGGGACAAGCTCCTTTAGAAGTAGAAGAAGGAAAATGTCACTTAACTAGTCATGTGTTTTGATATTCAGATTCCAGCAATGCAACTGGTCTAACGGAAATATTCACAAAAACATTTATTTACATGTTATTTGTTTTTCATGCGTATCTTTCATTGCTTTCATGAAATATTTAAAAGATACAAGCGACCAACTCACCACGGTACTAGCGTGTTCTTTAGACGGGATCTCTTCTCCCTCATGTGTTTACTGCACATAGTTAAGGAAACTGGAGAGAACCTAGGCACCACTGGCACCAGTGAATGAGATGGGTGTGTACCAGTGCCATTGTGGTAATACGACCAAGTTAAAGGTGCTAAATATGCATGACTCTATGACAAAAATCAAATCAAACCTAATTATGTAGACTCCCCAACTGAGAGAGGCAGCAGAGCAATTGGTGTCTTTGAGTGAAATACTTGTTGACTCGATTTTAGGGGCATTGGAGAAGACACATTTGGCTCTTCAGCACATAGAAAAATACATAGGAAATATAGAGAAACGTCTATGGACTTTGTTTAGAGGTGCATTTGTTATCATTTGCAAATCCGGCCCAAATATGTTTCTGGCAGCTTCCCTGGATAGAGAGTTTCAGCCTGATGCTACTGGAAAAAAAGGTATTGCTATACATATTTAACACTTTGTTAGATGTCCAGATGCACTCAAGCTTCATTGGAAATGGCAGATTTGGTATAATCAAACATATCTACCTGACCACAGTCAGAAACAGAAGTTATGAAAGCACACCAGTGCACCCATTCAGTTGCAGTAAAGCAGTGGCTTGGTCCGAGTGGAGTAATAGTGATAAACAGATATTTTTGGATGTGATAATTTGGCCTTTCCAAAATAGAGGCCGACTAATACATCTGCAATTTGGGTGCCTTTATGTAGAGAAAAAAATCCAATAGCATACTTTGTTATTAATTTTGCAAATTTACACCAACCCTCTTGTTACTGTATACAGCAATGGATTCTCATTGCATGTCACCATTTAAATTAATAGCACAAAGTGTCCTTTGCTCATCGCCCCCCAACCCCACCCTTGAATCCCCAACCCTCCCAACTTCACCACTGGCTGTAAAGCTATTGAATGTCCTTGTCCACAGGAAACATTCTGATGAGTGTATCTACTTTTATTCTCACTGGACCATATTTAATCTATTTGATAATTATATTGTGCTGAATATCTGTAAACCAGTAGTAAATTTACATCACTTTTGGCAGAAATGAGGCCCGCCAGTGAAAGCTCCTGTTTGAATATTAACTGCACTAGGTATGACGTAGTTAGTCAGTGAATTGGGTTGTCCCACTCTGTTGCCTGCAGGCAGTGGGGTGCATTTGTCTTGGCAATGAAATGGGTAGATTAGGAGAGGTTGGGGCCATTTTTGAGACGTCTGGACTTGTGTGGACGTGGATTTCAGCATGGGATTCTCGGCTTTGCTGGTGCCGGGCTGGTGGGGGTTGGCTGGAATGAAGATGGTAATTATGCCATTGATTTGTTACCTTTGCCTCAAATTGTAAAGTGCTCTGAATCCTTTGGGATCAAGTTTGCGCTATATAAAACTTTATGAATAAAAAATAGCATCAAGACTCGGTGAAATACCTGTAACCTCAATGCCACGAGAACCTCAAATTATGATGTTGCAATCAATTAATTGAACCAAAAAATAATGGATATAATTGCTGTTCTTTCTGATTGGAAGATCCTCATTAATTAAAACGATATCTTACCAAAGTTTCATTACTGTTTCTGATCATTCCATTTCGTGGCACCAGTAGCTTTTACTATGACCTTGTACTCTGTTATCAAGCTTGCCTGATCCTCATCATAAGCCAAGGTTGCATGAGGCCATTGACCTTTCCATTTGGAATAGAAATACTGGTCTAGAGAGGCACATACATTGCGCATATATATACTTCCCCCTAAAGCTGAACAACCCCCAAAGCTTCCCTGAACACATTATTTTGGGTATCCAGGGAAATCCACAGTTAAGACCCTCATTACCTGGACTTCGCAGATTATAGATGCAAGGTGTAATAATTAGACAATGGGCAATTTGCACCAGATAATGACTTGCACCAAAATTGAGAGCACTTTGAATCCATGTTTTGCATGTTTTATCTGTGGCATATCATAAGTGCAAAGTCTTTCATCAGGTACAGTTTGTTCCTGACTTGTAATCCGCTTTGGGGTTTAAACCTGGAATGCGTGCCAAAAAAGTGATTTGTTTGTTTGTTTGTCCTGGAGTCAGGAGATAGGCTTGAATGTCATATAGCTAAGGAGGATTGGGAGGCTCATTTTGAGCATATGTATGACTGCCCCCTGGAAGAGCATGATAGTCTGACACCTGACTCTAACAGCAATAAAATCACAATTGGTAGGGGGGAGATAATTGAAGGAATTCTTGGTCTAACAGCCGGTAAAGCACCAGGACCAGATGGAATCCCCCAGACTTATATAAGTCTGATCCCTCCTTCTGGGCTCCAATCCATGAATCTGTTTTTAATGCTGCGGTACAGAGTGGATGCCCACAGTCTTGGGGAGTCTCCACTATTGAACCTGTTTTTAAAAAAGGGGATAAAAGTAGTCCGCACTGCTACAGACCCATATCGCTTTTAGACTCGATGGTGAAAGTTCTGGTAAGGGTTCTCCTGCTGAGACTCATTACTTGGGTTGAAGACAATAACATCATGTCTGACTCACAGTATGGGTTCTGTAGGGGACGCTCTACGACTACTCAATGCCTTAAGCTCTTTTTAATAGTAAGTAAATATACAGTGGCATGAAAGGGGACCATCCATCTTGCCTTCATGGACCTGTCCTCAGCTTTTGACTGTGTAAACAGGCAGAAGCTGTGGCGGTCCATGAGGGCAAAGGGGGTTGATGCTGGCATTGTGAACTTCCTAGAAGATCTGCATAGATCTACCAGAGCTAATGTAAGATTTTCTTAGGATCTGAGTGTGATCAAGTATTTTAACATCAAAAGGGGAGTCCGACAAGGATGTATTTTGGCTCCCTTTTTGTTTAATTTTTATATCAATGATCTAGATAGCGCTTTACAAGAGGTGGGGGCTGATTGCCCCAGAGTTGGTCGTCGGGGTATTCCGGTCCTATTATACGCGGACGACGCGGTCCTTGTATCAAGGACCGAAAAAGGCCTACAAGCTCTTTTAACTGCTTTTGAGTCCTTTATGACAGATAGAGACCTAACAATAAAAAACTCTAAATCTTATATCATGCAAGTAGGCAAGCCGCCAAGACGGAACTTCCAAATTAATGTGGGTGGTACACATTCTCCTATCTCGGAGTCCTCTTTGATAACAGATTAAACTGGGGCCCGCATGTTCTGAAAAAGAAGGGGGATGTTGCAAGAGTGAATGCTTCAATTTTTTACTTCGCATCTAAATTGGGGAATAAGCCTACTGATGCAATGTTGCAATTATATAATGCTAAGTCTGTGGCTACAGCAATATTTGGTAGCGAAATTTGGGGGTACACACGGGGAGAGCAGCTTCAGATAGTGGAGAATATCTTTTTAAAGCGTTTACTGTGTCTCCCGCAAGGTACATCCAATTTAGCTGTTCATGAAGAACTAGGGGTCCAATATGTCAGTGATACTTTTTTACTGCGCCCACTGACTTGCTGGCTAAAACTATGGTTAAATCCAGACATCCCCTTGATGCATATGATTCTAAAAGATTGTCTCTTTAGGGATAATTCATTGGCTATACCTTGGTTGAAATACTTAAAGACGCGTTTCTTGAGCCTAGGTCGGGTTGAGCTATTTGAAACCCCTGATTGTATCTCCAAGAAGGACGTGGAGGCAATGAAAACGGCATTCCTCATGGAAAGGAGAACATTGAGGGAAACCACAGAGGTTCAGAAATCGAGTGTCAGAACATATGTTATGTTAAAAACAACCCCATTTATTGGACCTTATTTAATGGGCTCACTGACATCTTATGAGAAATTTTTATTAACTAGATTTCGAATGAACCAGTTTTACTATCTGCTTGTTAGACCACAAAGAACTGTTTTTAATAAAGAAGCAGCTCCCTGCGGCTGCGACGGAAAGTCTCCGCAGGACATGCTGCATTTTATGTTTTTATGTAAATTTTATGAATTTCCCCGCAAGCGCTATCTGGTACCTCTTTTAAAGAAACTTAATTTTAATCAGATCTGACCCGCCATGATGTATCTACAATTATTACATAGCGACAGCATTCTCTTTGTATTAGAATTCCTGAAATCAACTCTAAAGTACAGAAAATGCTTGGACTGTTAATGAACTTTATCAAATATTCTTCTGTATTTATATATTTTATTATATTATGTATTGAGATAAATTGCTGCTAATTTTGTACCATTGTATCTTGATAATGACTTTTTCTGTTTTCTTTTAAATGAACTATGGATGCTGTATATTGTACTTTTATGGTTTGCAAACTAAACCGAAATAAAGTTTTTTATTGATTGATTGACTTGCAGTCTCCAGAATGGGGAATTGTTTGCAGTATGTGCATGAATTTTTTCTGTGGTGCATAATCCAAAATTGAGAGCACTTTGAATCCATGTTTTGCATGTTTTATCTGTGGCATATCATAAGTGCAAAGTCTTTCATCAGGTACAGTTTGTTCCTGACTTGTAATCCGCTTTGGGGTTTAAACCTGGAATGTGTGCCAAAAAAGTGATTTGTTTGCGGGGTTCTTACTAAGTTTTCAGAGGTTGTTGTGCCACTCTTCCCACTCCTATCATTGTTTAATTTTCTTAAATTAATGTCATGTTTCAGAAGGTCTTACTCGGTATGATATTTGAAGATGTGTACATTTGGGAGACCTGTATGCGCAAATGCACAGATGCTCGAAGAAAAACAGTGCTCTGAGGCATGATGTACAAGAAAAAGTCTTACTGAAGCAGACCCACTCTCCTTTCCTTGCACCTGCTGCAACTGCTTTCATGGCAAATACCTATCTTTTCCTGAAGAAACCCATTGCTCCAGCTATGGCTTCCTTGTATAGCTGAGAGCTTTAAGGGCATGATAACACTGTATAATTTAATGAACATTTTCATATATATCTTTAGTCTGTCCAACACCCAGCCCTCAAGTTCTCCCCGCATTGTCTATGTATCCAAAGTTTCTCTTTATATATAGGTCACAACCTAAAGAGTGTATTAACTAAAGTGCTTCTTGAAAATATTAGGAAGCAGTTTTCTAACTATTGATTTTTTTTCCTCCCCAGATATTTAGAAGAAAATGGCAAAAACACTGTCTCCAAGAGAATCTGGAAAATTCATTGCAGAAAATAGCAAAGATGTCTTTATTGATCACAATGGAGTGAAGTCATTTGCAGAAACACTGTTGGATAAAGTCTGCAAGAATCAGTTTTCTGTTGCCGGCTGGAAAGCCCTTCATGAGCTGAACCCACGAGCAACTGACGAAGATGCCGTCAACTGGGTGTTTTTGACAGACACGCTCAACTTTTCCTTCTGGGCTGAAAATAATGACCACAAGTGTTTGGTAACCTACAAGGGGAAAACTTACAGTGGCTTCTGGGCATTCTGTGCTGCTGTCAACAGAGCACTTGATGAAGGTTTGTGGGCCATTCTCTTAACTGCAGTTTCTTACAATCAGTTCAGCCTATAACCTATCAATTTTCATGTTGAAATTGTTTCAAACATTAGAATTGCTCGAAAATCGATCACACTTCAATGTGCCGGCTAATTCTGTATGGAATAGACTTGTAGGTAGATGGATCATAGAGGAAGATGAACCGAGAGAACATTTCCAAAGAGGTTGGAGACTCTGAAAGGGTTGTGGGTTTCACCAGTCAGTCACCTACCATGCTTGCCTTACGCATAGTACAAAAAAAGAGTCATCAGGTGTATGTTAATATAACAATAGAATAATAACCTTATGGTCATTAATATTGCCATTACACAATAGAGGTATCTTAATAAGAAACCAAAGAAAGAAGGAAAGACATTATGAGAAGATGAAGACAGTGCAGAACTATACATCTGAAATGATCACGCGTGAAGAGCAGTTTCCTCGCAAGTTCAAAAATGTTTCATGAAAACTACACCAGATAGTTTTTAAAAAAAATGTCTAGAACTTTCCATCTAGTAACCACTGATTTACCCTTAGCTGCTAAAGCAGTGAAATCCAGTCACCCACATTTAATTATTTTTTAGAATCCCAGGATTTTGAAATGTCCTTTTTTGCACGAAATCCGTGATACCGAGGTGTATAAAATTTAGCTAAATCAGGAGTAGAATTGATACTAGCCTGATACAGTTCTTGGAATAGTCAGATCATTAACCAAAGTGATTTTTAGCAACTTTACATTCCCAAAGTCTTACCAGACAGTAAATTTGTCATTATAAAACTAGTTCAGATATTTTAAAAGGAGACCAACTGATTTTAAATATGACATGCTGAATTGTGTTCTGCAAGTTCAAATTGAGATACATACATTTTACCATTCAGAATCACATGTATGTCAGGGTCCTAAACACAACTTTCCTGAATTCCTGAAATACCCAGAAAAGTTTTGTGTGTTTAAATCAATGTTTATAGCATTATGCAGAGGCATGAGTAGAGCTTAAGCTTTTGAATATACCAGGATATTCTGGAACTCTTAAGATACAGCATTTTATTCAAACTATAAAATACGTTTTGTTTTTCCTATTTTTTTCAATAGCTTAAGTTTCAATGTAAACAAATACATTTTAAAACATTTTTTAATTTTTTTAGATCATATAATTTTGACCATATTGATCCCAGTTTCACCCCAGAATTTTCAGTGTTGCTTTTTGTTATGGGTCATGGTTTTGGAATTACCCACACAGATTTATTTGTTTGTGAAATATCATTCATACCTTTCCTTGACTAATGGTCTTTTCAGATTTAGTTGCTTGAAGTGTAATTTAATATTTTTTCCATCCATGATACCTGTATGGATTTCTGCACCTCTATTTTGAGCTTTCCATTCATATATTCAGATTAAATTCAGAAATGAGGAGAAAAAAAAAATATTTGACAGTTCGATAGTTAAGCCTACTGCTCCTAATTATACATTCCTACATTAAGGATCTAGTCCTTTTGATCTCTGAAAAAAACCGAAAGGCTCGATACTAATGATCAATTTTAAACCTCTCGCAGACCATAGCTTGAGAAATTCCAAAAATGTGCAACAAAGCTAGATATTTCCGTCTTGTCAGACTATCATTATTAATTTCAAGCATATGCTTAATATGAATTGAAACACCATTCTTTTCTCTTTTCTTTACAAGGTAACTACCAAATGTTCATGACTACTTCTTGCCCATTTGATTTTCCATTGTTCAAAATGTTCTTTAAAAAAAATTCTGACACAAAAAATATTTCTCACTAATGGCAGTAATGTTTATGGCCGGACAATGTACCTTAATTCTAGCAAAGCAGACTATTTTTTGTATATAGGTTGGGCACACGAATATGTAATCTTGGATCGTTTTGAGTTGGTCCTCATCTCAGTTAATACCAAACAGATCTGATGCTAGGCGAATAATAGATGTGTGAGGTTCCATTTCCAATTTAAAAAGCCTCAACAAATACAGTCGTTTTTGCTTTGCCCAACCCTCCCTACAATACCACAGGTAGGTTGTGGCGTGAGGATAAACAACGTTTACCAGGAATTTTTCTCCCCACAGGGAATCACAATGCGTTTGTTACAAGGACCGCGTTGTGATTCCGCATACAATTACTCCGCAAGCCGGAACAACAACTTGCGGAGGGAGGTGGGGGGGAGGTGTTGTATTTTAAATTCAACACCTTCCCTAGTGTCCGCACTGACTGGAGTTGGAATAGTAAATTACACTATTCCAACATCCAGCGCCCTCCCTCCGCAAGTCGTTCTTCCGACTTGCGGAGTAATAGTATGCGGAATCACAACGCGGTCGTTGTAACAACCGCGTTGTGATTCCCTGCGGGGAGAAATACCGCGGCATTATGTCACACAATCGGCGTGAGTAATGGCTAAGCATGTATCCTAGTGTATGTGCCTTACAAATTCATTTGTATCTCTCCGCTAATTCTTCTTTAAATTTAATGTATTTGAAATTGTTTCTCAGCACTATCATACCATGGCTGTCCACTATATGACAGGAAGTAATACCATTGAGCCAAGGTCCGCATTATGCATTGTATGCACACAATAGGTCATTGGTCCTCATAAAGCAGGGGTCAGAGTTAGGGCATGGGTGTCCTGGATGGCACAATATGTCAGGAAGAAATACTAGCATAATGCAAGGGTCAGCAATTACCCATGGGTGGACAATATTTTGCCCATGAGTGGACAGTGTTCATTAAACCAAACCTTGGATCAGAAATCTGTCTCAAACAGATATTGTCCTGCACTCATGGTAAGGGTTTGGGAATTCTGATATGCAACTGGAGCGCATGACATTCAATGACTGGCATACATTGATTTATTTCAAGTTTCCAGGTGGAACATATGTCACACCTACACTTAAAGCTAAATACACTAAAGATGCAGTGAAAACCTGTTGAAGATGCCACACTAGTGATGAAGATTTCTTAGACATTTCATGGAGGTGGTACTAGGAGATGGTCTTTGAGACCATTGAAGTATTGACAAGAGAGTCTTTAACCTGTGACCCAGTGATAGCTCTCCTGGGTTAGGTAACAGGAGTCATGAATGTTTGCAGAAACTTTGGGTCTATGGCTCTATTACTTGCTAAACTTACAGTAGATGTAAAATGGATTAGTGGCCACCCACCCAAACATAGACACGCTTCGAGATACAGCGTATTGTAGTGAAATGATAGATTTCTAGTTGGGCACAATACACCGAGCAGCTGGACCACGATATTTCATTGAAACTGTTGAAAGAACGCCTGCTCAGGGCAGAACATTATAATATAAGCACAATGGGTAGAATTGACGTGGTGGCAGAAAATGTGACCTGATGAGGTAACAGCATGTCTGTTGTGTGGGGACAGGAGGAATCACACCATTATCCTAAGTTTACCAAGTTATGTTAGACCCACAATTATACATCTAATCGTACAGGTGAAGATAATGATCATTGAATTGATGCCTGGCGTAAATGCATGTTGTTTTCTGTATATCTCGATGTATCAGTAGTATCAAATACTTCGTAATGAATCCTTATGACATGATGTAACATTAATATTTTGAATAAAGTGTTAATAATACGTGGCTGCCAACAAGTTGCCAAGAATTTCCATAATGATGTGGGCGCCAGTAATTTACCAAGGGTGGGCAATGTGCATCTCTCCATAGATGCCCACAAGTTGCCAAGAATTACGATCATTGTGCCAGGGCTAGCACATACCAAGGGGTGGACGATAGACATCGTCTCATGGAGACCTACAAGTTGCAAAGAATTATCTTCTTTCTGCTAGGGCCAGCAAGTTATCAGGAGTGGTCAGTGGGCTTTGTCCCATGGATACCCACAAGATGCCAAGAATTACCATAATTGTGCTAGGACCACTATTTGGGCAGGGAACGCAGTGGGCGCATAACATTCCTAGAGCCTCCTTGCCCATACACAAACAAACTCCTCCTGGGTACACAAGAAAACACACACGCTTTTTTCTTTTACATGCTTACCTTCTGTTGGATCTCCTGGCTATCTTTTGTTTCCAACCCAATGCCATTTGTGGGCTGCTTCTGCCTCATCTGCTCTCAAGTGGATTGGGGAGGGGCAATGGCATCTCTAGAATTGTTTTAATGGGGGTGGGGCACACAAAGGGTCACAGGTAGTAGTGGTGGAGTTACCTACAACAGGCAATCTTGAAGATTGTTCCCGCACTAAAGTCGGTCCCAACGTGACCGACTTCTTTGCGGCCTTTTCCGGCGCTCTGAACGTGAGTCCCGACCTTATCAGGCGGTAACCCTGTTCCTTGCTAAAAGATTGCATCACAATTGGATGCACTCTGTTTTGTTTTGTGCCGACCAGTTCCTGGCGGCGTTATTCATTTGATGTTATCCTGAAATTACTCCACTAGATCAAAAACAGTCTGTATATCACCGTCTCGCTTGGAGCCTTTGGCCCATATCCACCATGAAGTCTGACTTTTTAATCACGGTTCCCTGACCCTTCCGCGTTTGTCCTGATGAAGACCCTAGTCTAAGGTTACACCGCTACCTAGAATTAGAGGGGTCGAAACGTCGAGTATCTTTCTTGTTTTTTGCCCACGAACAAACCATATTGCTCTAATAACTTAAATGGTTATTTTTGGAGGCTTATGTATCAATGTTGTATAATATTTATGTACTTAGTGTGGCTGAATTTATAAGCCAACACGTATTGCAATTATTGTTGAAAATTGGGTCCCACTGACCAGTATTATTTCACTATCTATCCCTCCAACCCACACATTTCCTTGCACTATCCCTTTCCCTCCCCGGGGCACTGTTGCTTTTTGGTCCTTTGTAAATTATTGAACCTACCTGTGACTGAATTAAATTGTGAACCATATATTGTCTATTGATTCTATGTGATTGATTAACATTGAATCTCAATTACTTTCTTTTAACTCCTTTTCTTAAACTTGCAAGTTTCCTTTCTTTTTGTTCTTCGATGGTTCCACGCTGGGACCTTTTATTACTGTACCATGAGTATTAATGAAGAAGGTCATTTGCGATCCCAGTGGGAATTGCAAAATGTGTCTGGGACACAATGGTACATTTCCTTTTGCGACTCGCAAATTGTGAGTCTCAAAAGGAAATGGTTTTAAATGTGGTCCTGAGACTTTTTTCTTCACTGGTGCTCTGGGCTGCCTCTCCTTCACATGACAAGTTTGGGGATATGTCTCCCCCATAGGCACTCCCCGGGAGAGAGAGTGAGTGTCTTGGGCAACCTGAGGAGAAACTGCGTTTAGTACTGTGGGCATGTGAGAGTGCTAGGGGAAGGACACACGCAGGAAACACTTGGCTGGCTGGGAAACGCTCAAGTGGGAGTATTTGGGGTGTGGAGCACCATGGGCAGCCTGGGGAGGGGACAAACAGAAGAGCCAGAGGAAGGAGCAATAAAGAGGGCAAGCAGGAATGCTTGTGTGAGGGAGGAGTAAACAGGAGTGACTTGAAACAGCAGAAAACCATTGTACATGCCTTGATCACTTCTTAACTAGACTACTCCAATAATCTGTATCTCGGACTCCCTTCCTTTCCTTTTAAGCGTCTTCCAATTATTCAAAACGCTGCTGCCTGATTGATCCTGAAAATTCCTTCCTGGTGCTCGATCTCAAGTTACTTGCTTCTGTAGTAGGGGATCTATGTGTATAGTCATAATCATGTGAATAGTCCCGCCCATGTGCGTGGACCCCGGAGCAATCAAAATAGTCTCTTAAGTTGACCTCTTCTGCAATCCTGCATAGACACTTAAGAGAAAATCAAAGACAAATAATGCAGCCTGAAATTAACAAGGCTACACTGGCCAGTACTTCATCCTGAAGTGAAAAAGCTCTACCTTTAGTGGTATATCTTCAATTTTTTTTTGCTTTTTTGATAGTTTGAGTGTTTCACTCGACGTCTGAGGCCTTTACCTTCCTTTTGCTGTCTTTTTGGGGAAGTTAAGCCGCTTTTTTCTTGTCAAAAGGCCATCTTTTTTTGACAAGTGCCCAGAATGTGGCAGGAAGAAGGCCAAGTCGGACTCTCACAGGGTTTGTATACTCTGTCTTCCTTCATCTCATGTTCCTGACTCCTGTGTCATCTGCAAATCATTCCCCAGAAGGACCATGCGTGACAGAGAGGAGATTCGTCTTCAAGGCCTAGAGCAGAGAAGACAACAGGCTGCAGGTGGGACATCTGGGCATGGAGAGAGTCTCTCCTCTTCCACAGCCCTTGCGTCGGCCTCTGGGGGGCTCCCCAGTCGAAAGAAGGCTCAGAAACTACACCGGTCCTGGTCGACGTTGAGGACGTCGCTGTCGAAACCAGGTATGACAACGATATGCTCCCCGTCGACCTAGGGCTCTGAGTCTAAACAACGTCGAAGATCAATGTCGAGGCGAAGGACGTCGAGACCTCGGACGAGGTCGACGTCGAGGACATCACAGACGACGTCAACACATCATTGCGGTTGATTGGAGTCCAGGAGACATCAGCGCTCGCCGTCGAGGCGACACTGCCATTCGATGTCGACGCGCAGGTCGCCGTCGACAAGAAGATAGTCGATGTTGAGGAGAAAATCGACGTCGAGGAGAAAGTCGACATTGAGGAGCCATCGGAGCTCGTCGTCGAGAAGCCTGTCATCCTCTGTGGTCAGCATCTCCACGTCTGCGAGTTCAAGGTCACAATGGCATTGACGTTCGCCATCAAGGGGCACTGCTTCCAGAGCTTCTTCTTCGAGGCCTGCCCGCAAGCGGAGGAGGGTGATTCATACCTCGGACTCTGAGTATTCCAGGACCTATTCTCCAACAAGGTCACCGGAACCAGCTCCACCTGTGGCCGCTCCTCAGTCGCCGCTGCGACCTAGGACGCCTTCTCCTCCTCCTCCTCCTCCTCCACGCTCACTGATGCCTCCACCACCGCCTCCTCCACCTCAGCCGCTTCCTTGGCCGCCGGTGGCTCCACCTGTGCCGGTAATCCCGGCGGTGCCCAGAAGGCCATGGTCTCATTTCCGGCGAGACATCGTTCTCGCAGCCGGCACCGGTCTTCTACCGGCTATCGTTGTCGTCATCGTCATGAGCTGTCACGTTCCAGGTACACTAGGGACATGGAGTCCTCTAGTGGAGGAAGATACTCGACAAACTTGTCGGATTCCCCACCTCCGAGGGTGTCACCTGTTGATGACATTACCACGTTTCAGGAGGTTCTGGTAAGGGGAGCGGCAAAACTGGGTATTGCACTGTCCGTGCCTGCCCCTACCACGTCTGTGATCTTTGAGACATTACAGCGGAAGCAACTCTCTCGCTCTCTGCTTCCTTTGGTACCCGGTTTGAAGGAACCAGCGATGGAGTTGTTCCTGATGCCTGCCTCAGTGAAGACGGCACCCTCGAGACTTTAGAAGAAACACAGGCCCCCGGACTCTGATCCTGCATTTCATCGGGTGGATCCCCCTCCAGATTCAGTCATAGTGGTGGTGCCGAAGAAGCAGCACGCTATGGCCCCTTCGACCACAGTTCCACCGGACAAGGAAAGCCGTAGACTTGATTCTGTGGGGAGAAAAGTCTGCATCACTGCAGCCACTTCAATGAAGGCAGCGAGCTCGACTGCCCTCTTGGGCCGGTATGACCGCTCCTTGTGAGAGTCTCTTCAACAGTTCGTGGAACTCCTGGCTAGAGACATGCGTGAGGACTTTCAGGAGGTTCTCAATGAGGATCTGATGGTCTCTAATCAGATCATCAGTTCGGCCGGGGACACCTCTCCTGGCAGCCCATGGATATTGGTAAACAAAGAGTATTGTACAGAGTTCCCCAGTGGGAGCCAGTGGTTTAGCTCAGTTTGTCTTTTCTCTCACTGATTATAAAGGGGTAAGTGCATGGTGTAGACCCTTTTCAGAATATAAGGATACCTCACACAGGTTACCGGCAGGATAACAACTGTTGTCCCAGCCGATGGCCGTCCAGCGTCATCATCGGTATCCTGCTCCTGCGGCAGGCTGGCGGTGCAATGCCCGTCGGGCAGCAGGGGGAGCTGCACTTTGGCGGAGATCTTTTATTCCGAGCCAACGGGTGTGTGTGTGTGAGGGGCCTAAAAAAGTGCAATAGTGAGCGTGGGGGTGTGTGTGTCTAAAAAAAGTCAGTCGAGTCCATTAGGAATTGTTTTAATAGTCAGGCTCACTGCTTTATTAAAAATAAAGGGGTATTAAGGAGTGATGGGCAATGGGACCAATCCTTATTCAACCCTTGATGTGAATGCGGTCGACATGTTTCTTGCCATAAGGGCAATTCGTCAGGACCTTGGTGCTCATATGATTGCTGGAATCCTCTCAAATAAGAGGACTCCGTTATACGACCTGTATAGTATCGCACAGAAATGGTTCCTTACGAGGGACCTCCTGGGAACTAGAGAGAAATAAACAGACATTAATGATGTTGAAGATTGTTGTACCCGGTGTGAGAAGGTGGCCTGATATGCAGTGCTCACTATTCTAGTGAACACTATGTATCAGTCCAGCAACCCTTATTGATGATTGGTTGTAAGTCAACCTTATAGACCAGCTATCCTAGTAGCGTGGATACGAGCAGTCTAAGGCTAAAGACTCGAGAGGGCGTGTTAAGCCAGCTGTTTACCACACATATACCCCTTGAATACCAAGTGAAAGGACACCACACAAGTGGTATGAAAATAAACAGTTATTTATTTAAAGATCACAACAGCCCTGTACTCTTTATGAGGACAGGGTACTAAGCACAAACCAAAACTCTTACAAAAATACTTAAGTTAGCACAGTATATACAAATGCCCGAGGGGCACGGAAAACCATATACTCTGAAAGTGGAATGCGAAATTCCTAGCAGGTAAGTACAGTACTAATAGCTTTTGGAATCGCTAGGACTTGACTAGGGAATCGTTAGATTACTTCTAGGAGGCCTAGGGGACTCGGGTGCAGTGTGTGCACTCTCACGCGAGATGCGGACAAAAGTCTATGGTAACTAGGAATTAGAAAGTTAGTGTTCTCGGGCGAACCCGACCTGGTAGGGAGAAAACGAAAGTAGATTCTGACCCTTGGATAGTGAGGCTATGCTGGGGCACCGAAATGCCGAAGTTACCTAGCCCAGGGGCTGCAGCTGCATAGGTCTGAAAAGACGTCGGGAATCCTCGTAGACGGACCAGGAGCCGGAAGAAAAGATGCTGGCCGGTGACCAGTGAAGAAAGTTCAGTTGGATCCAAGCCTGGATCTCGAAGATAGATGACACCTGAAAGCAGAGGGGACCAAGTTCGAGACTACTAGCCAGTAGTCAATGGGCACCAGGAGGGCACCGGATGGTAGCCACCTCGACAAGGTGAGTGGGTGACGCTGTAGCTCGAAGATCTCGCGGACCAGGAGGCGTTGTCGGCGACCAGGATGGAGGATCGAGCTGTCCCACGAAGTTGGAAGCTGTCGGCGTCGCTGGACCCAGGATTGGGCAACAAAGCCTTGGCAAATTCAAGCCCACGCGGTGGACCTAAAATGGCGTCTGGAGTGGACCAGGAGGGTCCGGGGTGCCTCTCTTGAACAAGGAGGCAAGGGCCAGCCTGGAGCAACCAGACCAGCAGAAGAGATGTCGTCGGGCGTCGTTCAGAGGGCCACAAGCCAGCCGGCTGCGCAACGCGGTGCACAGCAAACAGCAGAAGGGCCCCACGCAGATCGTGGTGATGCAGGGAGGCTGACCTTGGGTGCTGGAGCTGCGCAGGGTCGGGGCTTCTCGGACCCCAAAGCACTCACCAGTGGAGGACACGGTGGGCTTGCAGTAAAGATGTCGTGCAGTCTTGGCGATCGTCGGTCCCTCGAGGTCTCGTCGCACTCACGGTTCTCAGCTTGGCTGTAGAGGTGAGTAGAGGTCAGAGGTGCCAGGGAAGCCGGGTCTCGTCGAGCTGGGTCGTCGGATTCGTGATGAAGGACTTGCAGCAGACCGCAGTGTTCTTTAGGATGGTGCCCGCTTGATGCAGGGTGACTACTCCTTAGCCACAAGGGAGAATCTTGAAGAAGAAATCGTGAAGTCCTTTCGAAGAAAGTAGTATCTTGATTCCAAAGATGATCTAATTTGAACAGGGGGCCCGCTCCTATCTTTATACTAAAAAAGGGGGCTGACCCGGTGACTAGGTCCTGCCTATGGGTGGGACTAGGTGGGGGGGTGGTTACACCCCTCAGCCATGCCGGACTTCCCCAGGCCAGGGGCTGGTGTGCCCCTGGAACTGGTTCAGACCGGCCTATGCGTAGTGAGCACCGGGGTGCCACTCAGCAGTCACCTTCCTGTAAAGCCCTGCCTACCCAGGATACACAAAACCATGTCTGGGACGGTGCTAGCACCGCCCCTGACAGGAAACCCTTTGTCCAGGCTCCCCTCACTGGAAGGACTCCCAGCTGCAGGGGGTCAGACTCGTGTCTGTGGTGGCAGCATCCATTTTGTGGAGCTGAGGCTTCAGTTAACTTTAACCGGGGTTCACAGTTACATACATGTCGTGTCCCTCTAGAAGGGTGGAATGCTAACCCCGTCGCCAGAATTGGCGAGGGGTTAGTATTCCAATTCGTATGACACCTTACTCGACATGTTTTGATAAAGCAATACCAAAGTTAGCATTTAACCGCGAGGATTATAATGCACTTAAGAGTATATGGTATGCGTTATCATGGAACAGCTATTAGGACTTGATTCCGCAAGCTGCAGACAGGCTCAGCTCATGCCAGAGCACCATCTCAC
This sequence comes from Lissotriton vulgaris, assembly GCF_964263255.1. Taxonomy (NCBI): domain Eukaryota; kingdom Metazoa; phylum Chordata; class Amphibia; order Caudata; family Salamandridae; genus Lissotriton; species Lissotriton vulgaris. The sequence goes on from NC_141687.1 coordinate 389,678,885, forward strand.
ACGATTCCAAGCACTCTGCCTTCAGGATTGTCAAGGCCTGCCATAGGAGTGACTGATAGGAATCTGTGTGTCCATTTTAGGGTTAGGTATAGGTATACTACACCTACAGCAAAGGGTGATTACACGACTTTGCCCCAGCTGTCATGCAGCCAGTTGTGTCAAATTTAAGAGGCCAACCAGGGGTGGCATAATACATGCTGCAGCCCCTGGCAGCCCTGGGTACACCCATGCCCTGAGTTACAGGGTCTGATAGGGTGGCCCAGTACCAATTGGAAATGTACCTAGGGTACATGGAATCCATTTTAAAGAGAGAGCAGTAGGCCTGGGGTCCTGATTGGCAGGGTCCCAGGTCGACTATGTCCAAAACCAGCTAAAACACAGGGCAAAAAGTTGGGGGCAACCATAGTCAGGATGTACCTTCCTACACAACCCCCCCCCAAACGAAAGGAGATAAGGCTATCCTTGTCCAGGTAAGCCTCTATTACCTAAGTGGCCATATAAGGAAGTACCAGCTCTGGCTTGGTTTCCCCCTGTGTCATGGTCCACTAGGCAACCCCTCACCCTAAGGGTATCTGAGGGTCTCCACCATAGGGAATCTCTGTCTCTGGTGTGTCTTGGGAAAGAAGAAGGCTGATGCTGGGATGGAGTGCTGAAGTGAGGCTCCTCTACCTTTGGGCTCAACTTCCTCCAATCACCATTCATCATGTGTGCCTTTCTTTCTTTAGCTGAGATGCACTGAGCTCTCAGGGTCAGCCTCTGGCTACCTAAAGCTGGAGGCTGAGTCCCTCTGTTTGGCTTACTGGAGGGACAGGTCAGGTCTGGGGTTTTTAGGCCCCATGTTTGGCTGTGCCCAACAGTGTCCAGCTGTGGGAGTTCCCTAACTACTTTTAAGGGGGATCCCTCAGGAGTCTGACTTATTTTCACTTGGCTAGGTTTACTAGCTTCAGTGATCCTAATCTGTTGATTAAGGGGTTCTTTTGGACAGGGGGCCCTTTGGGGTCCACCACTGGCCTCCCTGATCTCTTCAGCCCTGGGCTGACTGAGGCAGGGTAGAGAGGTGCAGGTTACCTGCTCCAGACTGGGTCCCACCTGGGAAGGGTCCCCTGCCATCAGGGGCTCTGCCAGGCTAGGCCTGACTACCTCTGGGGCAGTTCCTTCAACAGGGGTAGAGTCAGTTCCCTGAGGAGGCTGGCTCTCACCTAGTGTCTGGGAGGGGGAAGACTCTTCTTCCTCCTCAATGCTCTCTGTTTGAGTGGAGTGATCCATTGTTTCAGGCTTCACAACCTCACTATCTGTCTGAGTAGAGGCTGAGACCATTTCAACCTTGCCAACCTTTTCAGGAGGGCACTCAGTCTGTGTTTGGGCTGTGACTGTCACAGCCCTCCTATCCTGTTCTGAAAAGTCTGTCTGAGCCTGGGCAGTGGCTACCACTGCCCTTCCAACCTTTTCAGGGAGGAATGGTGCTTGGACTGGGGCTGTAGCTATTACTGCCCCACTAACCTGTCTGGATAGGCCTATCATTCTGGAATGTGTTTCTTGTTCCACCTCAGCCCATGCTGAGAGTTCCAGGTCATTCCCCAGTAAGCAATCTACAGGTAGGTTATCTGTCACTGCCACTCTCATGGGCCCTGTGACATTACCCCAACTGAGCTTGACTACTGCCATGGGATGCCTTCTCTTCACTCCATGAATGTCTGTCACCTGATAAGTAAAACCAGGGGTCAGTTGAGCAGAGGGGACCAGATGGTCACTCACCATGGTGAGGCTGGCCCCGGTGTCTCTGAATGCCTCAACTTTCTGACCATTCACTAAAACTTCTTGTCTATACTTGCCCAAAATGTGGGGTCCAGTAGTGAAGTTGGCAAACCCCATGCCAGTCTCACAGACAAGAGTGTGGTCAGGGAACCTGGCTAAGCCATAGTCTTCCTGTTGGCCCAGAGTAATGCCCACCACATTCTTGGGGGCACTCCCACCACCTGGGGGATTACCACTAGTGGTAACAGGAGGTTTAGGAGTATTACCTGGGGGTGTATTTCCCTTATTACCATTTTTAGGGCAACTGGCATCACTTTTGTAATGACCCACCTGTTTACAGGTATGGCAATAAGGTCTCTTCTGTTCTGAAGGAGTGTTCTGGGACCCACCACCCTTGTTGGAATTTTGGGGCCCTTGGGAAGTCTTCTCTGTGGATTTATCCCCACCCTTCTCTTGAGGCTTGGTTGATTCCTTTTTCTGGTCACCACCCTGGTTTTTAGGCCTAACCCTGGTTCTGACCCATTTGTCTGCCCTCTTACCCAATTCCTGTGGAGAGGTCAACTCAGAGTCTACCAGGTGCTGATGTAATAGCTGGTTCTGACAATTATTTAAGATTTGCTCCCTCATAATTAGATTATACAATCCTTTAAAATCAGTAACCTTACTACCCAGTAGCCAGCCTTCAAAAGCCTTAGTGGCACAATCAACAAAGTCAGTCCAATCTTGAGACTGAGTTTTCTGGGTGTCTCTGAACAGCATCCTGTATTGTTCAGTGGTTAAACCAAACCCATCAACCAGTACATTTTTCAAGACTTGGTAATTGTTAGCATCCTCCACCCTTGTGGTGAGGAGCTTATCTCTACCTTTACCATCAAAGGAGAGCCACAAGATAGCTGCCCACTTACTTTGGGGAACACCCTGCACAGTGCAGGCTCTCTCCAAAGCAGTAATCCATTTGTGGATGTCATCCCCTTCTTTAAAGGGGGGCACTATCTTATTCAGGTGCTTTGTATCAAAACTCCTTTCCCTATTGCTAGGTTTATTGCTGCCACCAGTGGGAACTAGCCCACATAATTCTTGCTCTCTAGCAAGGGCAAGTCTCTCTTTGGCCAGGGCAAGTTCTTCCCTTTCAATCCTCAGTTTGACTGCCCTTTCTTCAGCTTCATACACTCTCCTCTTAGGGGAAGACATTCCTCTGTGAGAAGAGTTGAGAGAGCCATTGGTTCGAAAGGATCTGTTAGAGCCTCTTGATAGAGACCTAACTCGTCCATTCCCAATGTTAAGCTGACCTGAGAGTGGGCCCAGGGGTCCCCCAGTACCAAGCTCATGTCTGCTTAAGTTGGACCTGGTTAGTCTATTGACTTCTACCTGTCCCTTATCTGCCTCATCCCCAGACAACTCATCCTCCTCCTCAGCATCATCTGCCTCATGGAGGGGATGGATATCAAAGGGACCCTGTAAGGAGGGCATACTTCCTTCTGGATTAGAAGGGTCTGGGTTACCAGCCCTACTGGCATCATAAGCCTCTAGGAGACCAATCAGAAAGGAAGTGGTGGGGTTAGACCCCTGTTTTAGTTTCCTGAGAGTACACACCTGTCTCATCTCATGGAAGCTAAGAGCAGTATATTTTGAAGGGATGACCTGTGGAGGGTCAACTGACACAAGGGGAGACTCAGTGTTTCCTCCTGTGACCGACATACTGCTTCTAGTGTGGTGTAAGTGATGCACCTACCTACACTATGTGTTACCTACTGGTCCCTTGCTAGAGTTGCAGCCAAGGTGTGCTAAGCCTTGAGGAGCTACAACAGCTGGTTCAGTAGAACTCAGAGTATTCTAAGCTTTAGTTATATGTACCTAACAGTACTTATGTGATCTTTCAACAAGATATTCTTAGGATACGTGTGGTAAAACAACAGCAAGCTCAAATCCCAACCGCTGCTCACCAATGTGAGAAGGTGGCCTGATATGCAGTGCTCACTATTCTAGTGAACACTATGTATCAGTCCAGCAACCCTTATTGATGATTGGTTGTAAGTCAACCTTATAGACCAGCTATCCTAGTAGCGTGGATACGAGCAGTCTAAGGCTAAAGACTCGAGAGGGCGTGTTAAGCCAGCTGTTTACCACACATATACCCCTTGAATACCAAGTGAAAGGACACCACACAAGTGTTATGAAAATAAACAGTTATTTATTTAAAGATCACAACAGCCCTGTACTCTTTATGAGGACAGGGTACTAAGCACAAACCAAAACTCTTACAAAAATACTTAAGTTAGCACAGTATATACAAATGCCCGAGGGGCACGGAAAACCATATACTCTGAAAGTGGAATGCGAAATTCCTAGCAGGTAAGTACAGTACTAATAGCTTTTGGAATCGCTAGGACTTGACTAGGGAATCGTTAGATTACTTCTAGGAGGCCTAGGGGACTCGGGTGCAGTGTGTGCACTCTCACGCGAGATGCGGACAAAAGTCTATGGTAACTAGGAATTAGAAAGTTAGTGTTCTCGGGCGAACCCGACCTGGTAGGGAGAAAACGAAAGTAGATTCTGACCCTTGGATAGTGAGGCTATGCTGGGGCACCGAAATGCCGAAGTTACCTAGCCCAGGGGCTGCAGCTGCATAGGTCTGAAAAGACGTCGGGAATCCTCGTAGACGGACCAGGAGCCGGAAGAAAAGATGCTGGCCGGTGACCAGTGAAGAAAGTTCAGTTGGATCCAAGCCTGGATCTCGAAGATAGATGACACCTGAAAGCAGAGGGGACCAAGTTCGAGACTACTAGCCAGTAGTCAATGGGCACCAGGAGGGCACCGGATGGTAGCCACCTCGACAAGGTGAGTGGGTGACGCTGTAGCTCGAAGATCTCGCGGACCAGGAGGCGTTGTCGGCGACCAGGATGGAGGATCGAGCTGTCCCACGAAGTTGGAAGCTGTCGGCGTCGCTGGACCCAGGATTGGGCAACAAAGCCTTGGCAAATTCAAGCCCACGCGGTGGACCTAAAATGGCGTCTGGAGTGGACCAGGAGGGTCCGGGGTGCCTCTCTTGAACAAGGAGGCAAGGGCCAGCCTGGAGCAACCAGACCAGCAGAAGAGATGTCGTCGGGCGTCGTTCAGAGGGCCACAAGCCAGCCGGCTAGTAGCCAAACAACGCGGTGCACAGCAAACAGCAGAAGGGCCCCACGCAGATCGTGGTGATGCAGGGAGGCTGACCTTGGGTGCTGGAGCTGCGCAGGGTCGGGGCTTCTCGGACCCCAAAGCACTCACCAGTGGAGGACACGGTGGGCTTGCAGTAAAGATGTCGTGCAGTCTTGGCGATCGTCGGTCCCTCGAGGTCTCGTCGCACTCACGGTTCTCAGCTTGGCTGTAGAGGTGAGTAGAGGTCAGAGGTGCCAGGGAAGCCGGGTCTCGTCGAGCTGGGTCGTCAGATTCGTGATGAAGGACTTGCAGCAGACCGCAGTGTTCTTTAGGATGGTGCCCGCTTGATGCAGGGTGACTACTCCTTAGCCACAAGGGAGAATCTTGAAGAAGAAATCGTGAAGTCCTTTCGAAGAAAGTAGTATCTTGATTCCAAAGATGATCTAATTTGAACAGGGGGCCCGCTCCTATCTTTATACTAAAAAAGGGGGCTGACCCGGTGACTAGGTCCTGCCTATGGGTGGGACTAGGTGGGGGGGTGGTTACACCCCTCAGCCATGCCGGACTTCCCCAGGCCAGGGGCTGGTGTGCCCCTGGAACTGGTTCAGACCGGCCTATGCGTAGTGAGCACCGGGGTGCCACTCAGCAGTCACCTTCCTGTAAAGCCCTGCCTACCCAGGATACACAAAACCATGTCTGGGACGGTGCTAGCACCGCCCCTGACAGGAAACCCTTTGTCCAGGCTCCCCTCACTGGAAGGACTCCCAGCTGCAGGGGGTCAGACTCGTGTCTGTGGTGGCAGCATCCATTTTGTGGAGCTGAGGCTTCAGTTAACTTTAACCGGGGTTCACAGTTACATACATGTCGTGTCCCTCTAGAAGGGTGGAATGCTAACCCCGTCGCCAGAATTGGCGAGGGGTTAGTATTCCAATTCGTATGACACCTTACTCGACATGTTTTGATAAAGCAATACCAAAGTTAGCATTTAACCGCGAGGATTATAATGCACTTAAGAGTATATGGTATGCGTTATCATGGAACAGCTATTAGGACTTGATTCCGCAAGCTGCAGACAGGCTCAGCTCATGCCAGAGCACCATCTCACACGATTCCAAGCACTCTGCCTTCAGGATTGTCAAGGCCTGCCATAGGAGTGACTGATAGGAATCTGTGTGTCCATTTTAGGGTTAGGTATAGGTATACTACACCTACAGCAAAGGGTGATTACACGACTTTGCCCCAGCTGTCATGCAGCCAGTTGTGTCAAATTTAAGAGGCCAACCAGGGGTGGCATAATACATGCTGCAGCCCCTGGCAGCCCTGGGTACACCCATGCCCTGAGTTACAGGGTCTGATAGGGTGGCCCAGTACCAATTGGAAATGTACCTAGGGTACATGGAATCCATTTTAAAGAGAGAGCAGTAGGCCTGGGGTCCTGATTGGCAGGGTCCCAGGTCGACTATGTCCAAAACCAGCTAAAACACAGGGCAAAAAGTTGGGGGCAACCATAGTCAGGATGTACCTTCCTACACCCGGAATACATCATATCGTGCCTGTGTTTAAAGTGACAGTAATGTGTGCCCAGTGGATAAAAACTGCATGATTCATGACAGTGTATGGTGATACTGTGAGAGAAAAGAATTAGAAAGTACAGAGCGCGAGGTGATCACGTTCTGTATTCAGCTGCCATACTGTTCAGTTATAGCATGCATCATGGTGAAAAAGGCTGGACTTACGGCGGTGAAACATGCTGAGTAGGGTGGGCAATCACAATTCAAGGCCAGTGGTAATGTTACACCCTAACACAGTCAGGTGGCGTGAGGAGCCTATGTTTATAAAAATATATCTGTAGACTAAAGAGTTTAGCCACAATAACAAAGAACCGCACAGATAGAACGATCATGTAAAATTTGACACTCTGTCTCTAAGTAAGGTCAGCGCCGGCGTGGTAGTCGCGATATCCCGCGAGGTTACAGATAAATAAATGAATAAAGTGCCCTGCTCGACGTGTGCGCGTGAGCGAGGACAATGTCACGATCAGCGATGCGCTTACCCGTTATGGTTCCTCCTGAAGGTGTCACGAGCTGTCCAGGTGGGGCCAGCAGCGAGTGAGGAGATCCTACAGGGGGGGGCAAGGCATCCCGCGGGACCGTTAGGAAAATACAAGCCGTCCGGTAAACCGCGTGAAGGAGTACAGCTGAGTAGTGACTTGCCGCGTGTCTGGCAGAGAGCACGCGGAGTTCAGGGATAAGCTCAACACCTTACCTCAAAGGTCGCTGGTGGAAGGCATCTCAGCACCTACCCCTCCCACGAATACACCGAGGTCAGGACAGCCAGAAAAGTAGTGGGGCACTGTCCGGTGTAAATAAGGGAGAGTTGAGCGCGCACCAAGGGGGCGGGACCCTCCGGTTGCTAGGCAACGGCTCGCGGGAGTAGAGAGCAAAGAGGGATTGCTCAAAACAGCGAGGCCAGTACACTTCAATGTGGGGGCCATTTTGGAAAGGGGAGAGTTGTCTGGTACGACGTGTTGGTAATCGTCTGGGTATGGACAAAGTAGTCCTGATTGATGACTATCTGGCGAGTGTTGTCCAGGGCACCCCATCGTTCAACCCCAGTTCATCGCACTGTAGTCGATGTACCCATCTTTGTTCGAGTCTGAAGAGGGCCTGTTGATTGAAGTTTGGTAAACATTCAAGGACAGTCCACCGAATGTTTTCTGGGAAATTATTATTTTCTTTGCAGTGTTCATAAAGCTTGGTGTGTGTCTTGTGACACCGAATGTTGCTGTTGTGCTCCATTATCCGATGTTTAACAGGGCGCATGGTCATCCCTATGTACAACATCTCACACGGGCAGATCAAAACATAAATGCATCTAGAGCTGTTACAGTTGGTATGTTTGTTCATTGTCCAAGTGTAGTTGCTTTGGAGTTCAATGGTTTTGCCCTGGATGGTCTGAGGGCATACAACGCAGGAACCACAGCGATAGTGCCCAGTTACTGGAGGGAGGTCCCAGAGAGTGTTGACAGCTTGGGTGTTGGTTTTCTTTGGACGGGTGTGAATTAGAGTGTCCTTTAGGTTTGCCGTCCTCTTAAATGCAAAGCGTGGGCGCGGAAGCTCCATCCCTGCAGAGTTGAGAATGCCCCAATGTGAATTGACGGTTTTTTTAATGAATGATGAGTGTTTCGTGAATGAGGTCACGCAGGTGATCGTGTCGTCTTGCTCCTTGGGGTGCACCTCGAGCAGGGCTTCTCTATTGTTGTTGAGGGCTCTTTTGGTGGAAGTTTTCAGAAGACGTGTGGGATAGCCCCGGTCCAGAAGCTTGGTTTGTAGGGAGAGTGCTTGCTGTTTGAAATCAGTGATTGAACTACAATTTCTCCGTTGGCGGAGAAATTGTCCGAAAGGTAAATTGTCCCTCAAGGATCTCGTGTGGTGGCTGGTATAAGGCAATAGACTATTTCTGTCAGTGTCCTTTTTGTATAGAGTGGTACTGATGTTGGTAGGTTCCAAGGAAATGGTGAGGTCCAAATAAGGTATGGATTTATTGGAGATCGTGCCCGTGAACTTTAAAAATGGGTCTTGTTGGTTTATCCACGTACAGAAGGCCTCACATGTCACACGGTCACCCTTCCAGAACACCAGGATGTCGTCGATGTATCGACGCCAACACGTGAGATTTTCACGGTATGGATTGTGTTCAGGGGGGTAGATGCATTTCCTCTCAAATTATGCCATATAGATACATGCCAGGCTCGGCGCAAAGGTCGAGCCCATTGATGTTCTACGGACTTGGTGGTATAAAGTGGATTCATACTTGAAAAAATTCTCAGTAAGTGCAATATGTGCCAACTCCATTATGAATGGTATCGGGGTGGGGGACAACCAATCCTCTTGTCGTAGAAGTGAGTCTACTGCTTCCAGCGTTGCTTGTTGAGGTATGTTTGTGTACAACGCTTCCACGTCGAGAGTGAGGAGGAGATCGATATCTTCTCTGCCATCCATGTCGTCAATGAGACGTAGTACATCTCTGGTGTCTTGTAAATAAGACGGGATGAGTTTAACCAATGGCTGAAGAAATGCATCGCAAAATTGGGACAGGGGTTCTAAGATAGAACCGATGCCGGACACAATCGGTCTCCCCGGGACAGGGGTGGTGCCCTTGTGTATTTTGGGCAGAGTGTAAAAATACGGTGTGACCGGGTCCGTTGTCACCAGGAATTCTGCCTCTTTCTTGCTGATCCATTCATTTGTCTCTGCTTCGATGACAAGAGCCATCACGGTAGTGGTCAGTCGTTTGGTGGGATCCTCCGTCAGCGGTCTGTAGTGGGTTGTATTAGCTAGTTGGCGTCTGCACTCCCGATCATAATCTTCATAGTCTTGTATGACCGTAGCTCCCCCTTTGTCAGCTTGCTTGATGACAATTGAGGTGTCCCTACCAAGGGAGGTAGCTGCCTGTCTTTCAGCATTGGACAGGTTGTTAAAGGGTTTGATTGAAGGTTTGTTCTGCATGGTTCTCAGGACTGCTCTTTCAAATGTCAAGACTTCCGGTGGTACCATCCCATCAGAGGGGGTGAAGGTGGAAGGTTTCCTCAGACCTGTGTCTTCACTGGGGATTTCTGGCCGATTATCAAAGAAGGCCCGGAGACGTATCTTCCTGAAGAACTGCTTTAGCTCAATCATTTCCTGAAAAGAGTCAGGGATCGGGGTGGGGACAAATCCAAGGCCTTTTTCCAGAACGCTCTTCTCTGTAGGGGAGAGGGTTCTTTTTGATAGGTTCACGATCAAACTCGTCTCCCTCTGGTTGTCGCGCTCCTGGTTTCCATACCAGTCGGTACTGGTGTCTGGTCCTGCCACTGTACTCCCTTGTGCCCGCCTCGCTTTCGCCCTCTTCCTCTGCCCCAACCTCTGCCTTGAAAAGGAGGCGGATTAAGGGGGTAGAATTGCGGGGGGCCTTGTGGGTAGAAGGGATATTGCCACGGTGGTGGTACATGGGGTGGGCCATGGAACACTGGTCCTTGGTGATATCCCTGTTGCCAGGGACGAGTAGGTCGTGCATTCCTCGCCGGGTGGCCACCACTGGAGTCACTGCTTGTGGAACCACGTCTGGTGTCCGTGCTCGAATTATCGTCCGAAGAGTAGTTGTTCTTCTTCCCTTTAAAATCATCTTTAAGGTAGGGGTATACCTTCTCCTTTGCGAATTTGGCTATGTCCTTCTCCAATTTGGTGGTTTTCTGTTTAAGTAAGAAGTCGTGGTGGTCAGCCATCTCTTGGTTAATCTCGGAGAGCTTTGTAGTGAATGCTGTTTTATTGTTTTTTGAAGTGGCGTTCTTCATGGTCGCTTCAATGGCAGAAATTTTCTCCTGTAGCGCTTCAGGCAATCGTTTCGCAGTTTGGCTAATCAGAAAAAGCAGGTCCTTGGTGCATTTCCAGGAAACCTGGCACCAGTCTACTTTAAAGCGTTTGTCATCCAGAAACAATCTCGGGATGATGTTTAAAATTAGGCCCTGTGGTGCTATATTGCTCCTCAGGTACTCTGTCATCATAATCCCATGGATCGTTATTCTAATTAGTTCTTTCTTCATTTCACTTAGTATGGACCACTCATCAGAGGAGGCTCCAGAGGTGGCAGCAGGGGGATTGTTGAGTAGTGATGGCGTGTTCCTTAGTGTTTCAGCTATGGTGTCTTGATTAAAGCTAAGACCCGGAACATCCTCCATGTTGAAGTGCGGAGTGGGTAGGGTGCCCTGTACCACGTAAGCCAGGACAGAGTGTCAAAACAAGGTGATCACAGCGCAAAGTATACTGTGGCGGTTTGGTCCAGGGGAACGAGAGCTCCTCGACCCTGGTAACCTCAGGCAAAAGATTCCCGTGCGAAAAGCACGCTGAAATTGGTATCAAACAAGGGGAATAAAAGTGGACGATTTTTATTGGGGTCCAATGTACTCGTCCTAGGAAGCAGTAAACAAAGAGTATTGTACAGAGTTCCCCAGTGGGAGCCAGTGGTTTAGCTCAGTTTGTCTTTTCTCTCACTGATTATAAAGGGGTAAGTGCATGGTGTAGACCCTTTTCAGAATATAAGGATACCTCACACAGGTTACCGGCAGGATAACAACTGTTGTCCCAGCCGATGGCCGTCCAGCGTCATCATCGGTATCCTGCTCCTGCGGCAGGCTGGCGGTGCAATGCCCGTCGGGCAGCAGGGGGAGCTGCACTTTGGCGGAGATCTTTTATTCCGAGCCAACGGGTGTGTGTGTGTGAGGGGCCTAAAAAAGTGCAATAGTGAGCGTGGGGGTGTGTGTGTCTAAAAAAAGTCAGTCGAGTCCTAAAAAAGTGCAATAGTGAGCGTGGGGGTGTGTGTGTCTAAAAAAAGTCAGTCGAGTCCATTAGGAATTGTTTTAATAGTCAGGCTCACTGCTTTATTAAAAATAAAGGGGTATTAAGGAGTGATGGGCAATGGGACCAATCCTTATTCAACCCTTGATGTGAATGCGGTCGACATGTTTCTTGCCATAAGGGCAATTCGTCAGGACCTTGGTGCTCATATGATTGCTGGAATCCTCTCAAATAAGAGGACTCCGTTATACGACCTGTATAGTATCGCACAGAAATGGTTCCTTACGAGGGACCTCCTGGGAACTAGAGAGAAATAAACAGACATTAATGATGTTGAAGATTGTTGTACCCGGAATACATCATATCGTGCCTGTGTTTAAAGTGACAGTAATGTGTGCCCAGTGGATAAAAACTGCATGATTCATGACAGTGTATGGTGATACTGTGAGAGAAAAGAATTAGAAAGTAAAGAGCGCAAGGTGATCACGTTCTGTATTCAGCTGCCATACTGTTCAGTTATAGCATGCATCATGGTGAAAAAGGCTGGACTCACGGCGGTGAAACATGCTGAGTAGGGTGGGCAATCACAATTCAAGGCCAGTGGTAATGTTACACCCTAACACAGTCAGGTGGCGTGAGGAGCCTATGTTTATAAAAATATATCTGTAGACTAAAGAGTTTAGCCACAATAACAAAGAACCGCACAGATAGAACGATCATGTAAAATTTGACACCCTGTCTCTAAGTAAGGTCGGCGCCGGCGTGGTAGTCGCGATCACCCGCGAGGTTACAGATAAATAAATGAATAAAGTGCCCTGCTCGACGTGTGCGCGTGAGCGAGGACAATGTCACGATCAGCGATGCGCTTACCCGTTATGGTTCCTCCTGAAGGTGTCACGAGCTGTCCAGGTGGGGCCAGCAGCGAGTGAGGAGATCCTACAGGGGGGGCAAGGCATCCCGCGGGACCGTTAGGAAAATACAAGCCGTCCGGTAAACCGCGTGAAGGAGTACAGCTGAGTAGTGACTTGCCGCGCGTCTGGCAGAGAGCACGCGGAGTTCAGGGATATTGCCAGGGTGTGACTCTGCGGCACCATTCATGGTTGCGTTTCACCTCCCTGAAACCGGAGGCCCAGCAGCAGATCACTAACCTACCATTCTCTGGTTCCACCCTCTTTGGTTCCCATGTAGACAAAGAAATGGCTCGTATGAAAGCTGAGGTTGAGACCCTCAAGGCTGTTGGCTTGGAGAAGCCTAAGGAACAGAGTAAGAGTTTCCGCTCCTACCAATGGCGCTAGTCTTCCCAACGGTTCCGACGCAGACAGGGCCGTCAGCCTGGACAGCAACAGCAGTTTCAGCGGCAGCCTTTTCGGAGACGGCAGAGAGGCAGGGGCAACCAGCAGTTCACATCGAGGAACAAGGCCCCCGCTGGTTCTAAGCCCTGAGAGATTACTTCCCCCTCATCTGTTACCTTCTCCGGTGGGGGGAAGCATTCAAAATTACCTGGCAGAGCGGAGAAAAATAACTCAGGACAATTGAGTGCTGAATATTGTTCACAATGGATACTGTCTACTTTTCATCAGTCCTCCTCCATCTATTCCACCAGTTCGTTCACAATACCTGTTGCGCGAACTTCAAGTGGAGGCCGACACCCTGTTAAGAAAAGGGGCAATAGAACTGGTTCCTCCTCCTCAAAGGCGAAAAGGTCTATACTCCAGGTTCTTTCTTGTGCGCAAAAAGGACAATAACGAATTCAGACCTATTCTCGATTTGCGGCAAGCAAACAAATGGATTCGCAGTGAAAAGTTCTGAATGCTGTCCCTGCACCAGATTTATCCTCAGCTCTGTCAAGGGGACTGGCTATGCGCCATAGATTTGCAAGACGCGTACTTCCATGTACCCATTGGAAAGAAGCATTGGAAGTTCCTACGGTTCCTAGTTGGCACCAATCACTACCAATATACAGTACTTCCATTCGGCCTGAAGTCTGCGCCCAGGACTTTTTTAAAGTGCATGGTGGTGGTTGCTGCGCACCTGAGGAAGAACAAGGTGTTTGTTTATCCGTACCTGGACAACTAGCCTATCAAAGCCGCCACGTTTCAGGAAGCGCAGCTACATTTCAACAGGACGGCCGTTCTGTTGAAATAATTGGGTCTTCACATCAACATGTCAAAGTCTGTCCCGACCCCTGTTCAGTGTCTGCAGTACTGGCAGCCTCCATCGATACACTACAGGCAAGTGTGTGTCCTATGGAGGAGCGACGCTTATCGATCCTTCAGAAGGCTCAGGCTCTCATGTCCGCTCCCTCTGCGACGGTGAGGACTGTATCCTCTCTCCTGGGTTCTATGGCCTCTTGTATCTTTCTCACTCCACATGCAATCCTCCACATGTGGCCGCTGCAGGAAAGTCTGGAGGATCAGTGGGACCAGAAACAAGGGAGCTGGGAGGACAGGATCCAACTGACGCAACATGCTGTCCAGGCCCTGAAGTTGAAGTGGTGGTGTTCACCTCACAATCTCTTCAGAAGGATTCTGTTCCACAAAGAGATACCGTCTCAAATCATTGTGACAGATTCTTCTCTCCACAGCTGGGGAGCGCATTCAGACCACCTTCAGACACTATGGACGTGGTCCCAGACGGAGTCTACGTATCACATCAACTTTCTGGAACTCCGAGCAGTTCACTTGGTGCTGAAGGCCTTCCAGCCATTGTTTTGGGCCAGTTCCCTGCTTGTACAGATGGACAACACAACAACAATGTATTACCTCAACAAGCAGGGGGGCTCAAGATTGCGCAAACTGTCTCGAGATGCGCGATCCGGATCTGGCTGCTGGCCAGGGGTCTGACTATCACGGCGACTCATCTGCCAGGTGTGCAGAATTCTCAGGCAGACGTGCTCAGCAGGCTCGTTCAAGAAAATCACAAATGGGTCTTAAACAACAAGGTGTTAAGAGACATCTTCGCAAGATGGGGCACTCCAGAAATCGATTTGTTTGCCACCGCAGAAAACAGCAAATGCCGAGACTTCGCCTCCAGGTTTTACCAACCGGGGACGCTGGGTAATGCACTGTGGATCAACTGGTCGAACAGCTTTCTCTATGCTTTTCCACCCATTCCCCTGATCCCGACAGTGTTGATCAAGCTGTCCCAGTCCTGGGCCAGTATGATCCTCATTGCTCCGGAATGGCCTTGGCAGTGGTGGTTCACCGACCTCCTACACTGGTCTCTCCTGCCATATCTTCGACTTCCGTGTCGACCGGACCTTCTCACGAAGTTCGGAGGGCAGATGGTGCATCCCAACCTCTCATCGTTGAATTTGGCAGCACGGCTCCTGAGCTAGTGCAGTATGGACATATAAATCTTCCTCAGAACTTCAGGGAGATATTAAAAGAAGCAAAACGACCATCTACAAGGACGTCCTATGCATGCAAATGGAAGAGATTCTGCATTTGGTGCACGTCTAAGGGTGCAGACCCTATATCCTGCAAGGAGACTGTCATCCTCCCCTACTTGCTGCATCTGGCTCAATCTAGCCTTAATTTTCATTCCATTAAGGTTCACCTAGCAGCTTTAACTGCGTATAGGAAATGCCCTTCACAAAGTTCCTTTTTCCAAATCTCAGTCATCAAAGATTTTCTGGAAGGTTTGAAGAAGGTGTTTCCTCCCATTAGGCATCCTTCGCTTCCGTGGGAGCTTAATGTGGTGCTGTCTAGACTAATGAGGGACCCTTTTGAGCCTATTCATAAGGCTTCTCTACAGCATCTATCCTGGAAGGCAGCTTTCCTTGTGGCTATAACATCGGCTCGCAGGGTGAGTGAGATCCAGGCTCTCTGTTGCCAAGAGCCCTATACAGTGTTTCATGCATCTAAGGTTGTCATGAGAACTCACCCAAAGTTTCTTCCTAAGGTGGTGTCAGATTTCCATGTGAATCAAAAAATCACTTTGCCCACATTTTTTAAGCATCCTTCTCCGGTGGAGAGGTCCCTTCATTCCCTTAATGTGAGAAGGGTGTTGAAATTCTACTTAGATTAGACTAAGGAGATTCGTAGATCGGATCAATTATTTGTTAATTATGGATCGGTCAGGACTGGTCTTGCTACCTCTAAACAAACAATCTTTAGGTGGATTGTGTCCTGTATTCAACTGTGTTACCAGAAAGCTAACAAGACTCTAGGGGGTAAGCCTAAGGCTCACTCTACCAGAGGTAAAGCTGCTACAGCTGCTTTGCTGCGCAATGTCCCCATTGCAGACATATGTAGGGCTGCCACTTGGAAGTCAGTCCATACCTTTGCTAAACACTACTGCATGGACTCTGATGCCAGGGCAGATGCTCCGGTTGGGCGGGCTTCGCTGAGAAATTTATTTGCACTGGTTCTGTCTGTTTCTTCCACCACTGGGTTTGGTTTATGTGGGGTGGGCTTGCCATTCTGTTCACATGATTATGACTTTACACAGAGATCCCCTACCGCAGAAGGAGTAGTTTCTTACCTGTAACTCCAGTTCTGTAGTAGGGGTATCTCTGTTATAGTCATAAGCAACCCGCACCCGCCCTCCTCCCCGGTGGATAAAACAATAATATCCTGAATTCTACAGGCCTGGCTTTATACACCTTCAAAAAGAACTGAAAGTAACTTGCCTTTGGCTGTGCATCACAGGATACCGAGGGTGTCTGTAGGGTTCCTTAAAGGCACGGTATCCATTTACAGACACATAATGGCAGCCTATGGGACTTGTCTGTCCAACCCTTCCTCTCTATCATGACAAAGGATTTTTGTGAAGGGGAGTTCTCCATGTGTGAAACTTAGCAAAATGTTTAAATTTCAGTGTTATATGGCTATCCTTTTTCAATTCAGAATGAGGTACTGGCCAGTGTAGCCTTGTTAATTTCAGGCTGCATTATTTGTCTTTGATTTTCTCTTAAGTGTCTATGCAGGATTGCTGAAGAGGACATCTTAAGAGACTATTTTGATTGCTCCCGGGTCCACGCACATGGGACTATTCACATGATCATGATTATAACAGAGATACCCCTACTACTGAACTGGGGTTACAGGTAAGAAACAACTCCATCAGCTTTATTGGTTACCAATCTGATCCAGTTTAAGGCCCTCACTTTTTCTTTCATAAATTTTTAACTCCAGGGGACCTCTCTGTCTTAAGGGTCGAATCAAACTGTCCTCCAAAGTGCGATCCCTTTGCTCCAGCAACCTTAATCTGTTTCAAACCCCTTGCGGTTTAAATCCGGAAGAGAGGGTCGTTCCTTTGCCTACCTGACACTGTGAAATTCCTTACCTCTGGCCCAGAGAAGTAGTCCATCTGAAATGGTTTTCAGCAAAAAGCTTAAAACGCTTCTTTTTGACTTTGCAATGACCTTCTCCTAAGTGCTATGCAAACAAATGATTGGCGAAATGCCGAATAAATCATACATGCACCCAGTCAAGAGATCTCGGTTAAATCCATTGTTCTTTTTCTCACCATGCCACCCCAGTTTAGACCCAGCCATATGACCTTTACCTAAGCCAGTTTTTGCCTTTGGAACTTCTTTTTGCTTTTGGACACCTTTTTAGGTAGCCGTGCGCTTTACAAATGTATTGTATTGTATTGCAGTGTGGGGGAAGGAGGGAATACTGATGGAAATGCCTGCATCAGAGGGCTAAGTTAATTGCAGGGCGGGTGGCAGATGGGTTCACTGAAGTCACCGCTGGGGGAAGGATTGTCTTCCCTGCACCAGTGCACGTGTCGATGCAGTTTCATGAGAAGTAGAGGCTTTTGTATTGTAATTGTATTTATTTAGTGCTTACTACCCCTGACAAGGCATTGAAGTGCTTGGGGCATTGACAGAACAGCTGACTCCTGTTTTGGGCATGATGTTCCCAGCAGGGGCGGCTCTAGGCTCATGGCGCCCCTGGGCAGGGAGCGTAGGTAGGGGGCCCCAGAAGAGGGGGTTCGGGCAGGGCGGAGCACAGAGGCCTGTGAAGAAGGGGGGGTCAGGGTGTTTGGAAGTGGTATAGCCCCGGAGGCCGCCAAATCCCTGCCAGGGGCCGCCACGCAAATATGTATCCATCCTCAGAGGATTATTATATTAAGGATATATATTGGCGTGGTGGCCCCTGGGGTTTGGTGGCCCTGTGCAGGTGCACAGCTTGCACATGCCTAAAGCCGCCCCTGTTCCTAGCATTGCTCTGTTTAGTCTTCTGTTAAGGACGTCTACCTGAAAAAAGGGTGATCACAGACAACTTTACTAGCTCCACATTGAGGAATATCTGATGGCTTTATATCATTGTCGGATAGGAGTGGCCAATCAAAATACATTGCCCTAAATAAATTGTTTAATTTCTCTCTAAAAGACTTTTTCTAGTGTATATTCAAGTCATGCAGTCTCAGTTCATTTTATCAAAAGGTTTCTTGACATCCGTCACAGAGTCACATCCATCTCAAGGGTCACATCTGTGCTGTTTTTTAATGCACCTATTAAATACACAATTTCCATAATGAGATTTTCAAATGCCACTAATAATACCAGTTTGAGGGGCTCTAATACCTTTTGATATTGTATTTCTCTAATGTGAAAGTAAAGACCTTTGCCAAGATTTGGGTATCTACATTAAGGAGTGAAATTACTCGATAATTCTTGCAATTAGAATCTTTCCTACCAGGTTTTGGAATCCATGGATTTAGGACAGTACGCGTGCTCAGAGGGATTAGGGGAATCTGAAGGTAGGGCAGGGGTGGGGAATTCCTATCTCCCGACGCCCAAGACATCTAGATTTCTTAGGAGGGCAAGAGGTTTTAATTTGTATTTTGTCCAAAGGACAAGTAGACAGTTTTATGTAATCCGATACACAGCTGTTCAACCCTGTAGGTCACAGCCAGTTAATAAGTTGCTCTGAGCAGTTTATTGGCAGTGAAAGGGTGAATGCAAAAGCTGGGTCCTGCACTTTAATTTCCCCAGAACAGAACAAAATGATAAAGCAGCGCTCAAAGTTGGAGCCAGCTCGATAAGCTTGTGTGGCTTCCAGGCCCTCCCCTGGTCCTTTTATTTTCTTCAAGCATGAGACAAACATCTAGCTTCTGCAGCTCCAGTACACTCGCAGAAATGGCATGTAAGGCTGCCTTATTTGCCTCTTGGCCCCTTGCTCTGACTTGAACTGTATGACCCATGCCTTGTATTCTCTGCTCCACTCCTGGGCCTCATCTTCAACTCACTTTGCTTTCTCTTCTTATGCAGCTCGTGCACCCCCTCCTTTGCACTTTGCCTTTCCTGTACACCTTATGTTACACCCGGTGCCTAAACCTGCTAACCCCACCCCACCACCTTCCGCCACCCTCTCTGACATCCCTTACCCGCTCCCCTTGGCCTTTCATATCTTACGTCATTGAGGGCTTACATTAAAGCTCATTAGTTTTCCCATGGGCTTTCATGCAAGCCTAAGGCCACCCCCAATTCTGTCCTTTCACTCATCTCACTTTGTGCCTGCACCAGGGGCATTGTGAACACACTGCTGTAGAAACTACAGCAGCTGTTGAGTTTTTGATGGGCCTCTTCAGTCTGCAGGTCTGCAGACAAAGGCCCATACTGGATGTGAAAGGGTGGGTGGGTGAGTAAGTGAAAGGGTGGATGAATAGATGCATTGATGAATACGTGCAAGAGTGGATGATAGATGCATAAATTAATGAATGAAAGGGTCAATGGATAGATGCATGTATGAATAAGTGAAAGGGTGGACGTATAAATGCATGGATGAATACATGCAAGAGTGGATGATAGATGCATAAATTAATGAGTAAAAGGGTGAATGGATAGATGCATGGATGAATGAGTGAAAGGCTGAATGGATGGATGAATGAGTGGAGTGTAAGGGTGGATGTTTATATCCATAAATGAATGAATGAGTGAAAGGGTGGATGGATAGGTGCATTGATGAATGAGTGGATGGATAGGTGCATATATGAATAAGTGAAAGGGTGGATGTATAGATGCATGGATTAATACGTGCAAGAGTCGATGATAGATGCATACATTAATGAGTGATAGGGTGAATCGATGGATGCATGGATGAATGAGTGAAAGGCTGGATGGATGGATGGATGAATGAGTGGAGTGAAAGGGTGAATGGATAGATGCATGGATGAATGAGTGGATGGATGTAAGGATGGATGTGTGAAAGAATGGGAGGATAAGTGCAAGGGTGAATGAAGCGATGGGTGAGTGGATGGATAGGTTGAAAGTGGATTGAGTGAAAGGATGGACGGCTTATTGAAAGGGTGGATTAATGGGTGAGAGAGTAGCTGAATAGATGGCTGACTGGGTGGGGGATGGATGGATGGATGGATGGGTTGATGGATGGATGGATGGATGGATGGATGGATGGATGGATGGATGGATGGGTGGGTGGACAGTTGAATGTAAAGGTGGATGGAGGGAGTAATGAAAGGGTGGATGGATATATGAGATAACGGAAGATGGATGGGTGAAAGGGTGGGTGGATGAGCGAAAGCATAAATGGATGAAGTGAAAGGGTAGGTGGATAGATGAGTGAAAAGGAGGATGGATGGATGAGTGAAAGGATGGATGGAGGGATGAGTGAAAGGGTGGATGAATGGGACTGAAAAGGAGGATGTGTCGGGTGAAAGGATGGATGGATGAGCAAACGGATAGATGAGTGAAAGGAAGGCGGGATGGATCAGTTGGATCGATAGGTTTGGAGATGGCAGGATAGGCTTTAGCAACTACAATAGAGGTGGAGCTCTTGATGGGCCTCTTCTGTCTGCAACTCGGCAGACAAAGACTCGTAATTAATTTGAAAGGATGAATGGATGTGTGGGTGAAAGGATGAGTGAGTAGAAGTGTGGCTGGCTAGATGGATGGATGGATGGATGAATGAATGACCGGGATGGTTGAGTGACGGGGATGGTGGATGGACAGAGGATGTTATAATGAAGGAAAGGGTGAATGAGTGGATGGGTTACAGGGTGTAAGGATTAGAGAATGAAAGGATAGATGAATAAAGGATAAATGGATGGATGAGTGGAAGGATGGATTGATGGATGGGTCGAAGGGTGGGTGGAAGGATGAGTGAAAGGGAGGGTGGATCGATGGAGTGAATGGAAGGGTATATAGATGAAGTGAAAGGGAGGGTGTATGGATGAGCGAAAGGATGGATGGATGGTTGAAATGGATATGTTTGGATATGGATGGGTAGGTTTGGATATGGATGAGTGGATGGACAGACAGATGAACAGGTGGATGAACTCATTGGTGAAAGTCTAATGGATAAAAGAATGAATGGGTGCCAATGTAAAGGTGAAATGCTAGATATCAGTGGGTGAAAGGATGAATGGATGGAAGAGACGAGCTATTCTGGAGAGGATTCCAATGACTTTTTTTTCACTTGCTTGGTGTCATAAGAACTTTGAATCAACGTGGGGGTATTTACATTTTCAGGTTACTCACTTGGCGTACACTATGCTCCTTTCTCTACCTTGGGATTATCAGGTAGGCATGGTGCTATTTGCCAGTGTGTTCTTACTAGACAGCTAGTATTTGGTCTCATAAAGGCAACATTGCCATAGAAATTCCTGGCACTGAACAAAACTGCTATGTAAAAGAGCAGAATGCTGTCACACACAATGAAGCCAGCTCACAGATAGCATGAGACAGCATTTTAATAAAAACAAATGGTTTTGGTTAACTCAAATTTAATTAGGGGCTCAAATGTTAGTCATGACAGTGCACCCATGATATGTGTCCTTGTATTAATGCAGATTTACGTTTTTCATGAATACACATGAATTTCCTTAAGTAGGCCAGGAAACCGTAGTCCTAGAAAATATTTGTGAATGGCTTCTTAGCATGAGCAAATATGAATATGGCTCAGCGGAAATCTGTTGAGCGTTTACAAGTTCACTTTTTCCTCCAATCACTTTTTTCCCAGCCCTGGAAGAAACTTTACTTCTGCCATTGTCAGGGGTAAATTTCAGACCTTTCTCAGTATGGGAAAAGATTAGAGAAGACCTGGTGAAAACCCCCAAAATTCAAATCCTTTTATAGTATTAGCCTGACATAACCAGAGTGGCTATTATCGGAGCTCTTTTATAAAGAGATTGCAGCCATTATTTGACGGCGCACTACATGGCACCAAGGGGACAAGTGGATTTTGTTACAGGACAAGTAGATTTGTGAAGCGACTTGTCCCATGGACAAGTGCATATTTTATTAAATTCCACATCCCTGTAGGGTTTAGAGAGCTTAGGATAAAGTATGCTGTTACTCTTGAGGAACAGGGATAAAATGACCTTCATGGTGACTCTGGAATAAGAGTGCCATAGGTGTTGTCTCTTTATCAACCTGTGGGTATCTATGCCACCTTGGTTAAAGAATGTCCTTGCGAAAAAATTATAAAGTTACATTAATCGTGACCCTGTTCTTCTTGTTCCAAAGGCTTTTTCACATTACCCAACTACGGCAAGACTGAAAACTGCTTCTAAAGCTGATAAACAGATAGCTTTGTGCTCCAGTCCAGCCACAGTCCTCCATCTCTACATGTATGTGTGCCTTTGCCAGTCCCTGGGTTTTCCTACAGATGGTTGAAATATAGGAAAAACCCACCGGCAGAGTAAAGAATGTTATCATGGGAGCAACCTATTTTTATGTCCTGTCTAGCTGTTTCCTACTCTCATCCTAAATGCATGTATATAGCCGTATTTCATATCCTTGAAAATATGATGAAGAGCATTAGCGTTGGGGCGGCGGCAATACATTGCCATAGTGGGGGTAATCTTACGCTTAAAATCATTCAACCTCCTCTCTCCCCTTCCTGCCATGTTCCAGCTTGTGAAGGACTCAATGAAGATGGATTATAGAACTTACAGCAGAAAAAGGTGTCTAAAAACGTGAGCATATTTGAGTCCAAATAGGCATACCCTTGATTACTTTATGTTATCCTTGATTCGGTGAGATGGTGTTCCTGTCCAATAATCAGATATGTAGAGGATCAGGCCTTGGAGTGCCAGTTCACTGCTATCCTTTCAATTTTCCATTTTGCACATGCGCTGCCCGTGAAGTAGGGCAGTGTTACAAAACCACTAAACCTGTTGGCCCAGCGTTTCGATTCTTCATACTGTTTTGATTTAAGGAACAATTTGCAAGGAAACGTTACATTTCTATGGGATTGAAAGTCTCGCAGAGAGGTACACGTCTTCACATCCACTTATCCAACTAGGCACCCTTTTTCACCTTCACACATTTCACTGATGCAAGGCTCTTGTCATGCCCAGGGTTGCAGTCATGCAGACAGCAAAACACACGTGTTGAGTTCTTCGATACATCGGCTGTCACTCATGCTCTGTTTGATTCTGTTTTCAGGCATTCCAATCACAAAGGCCTCCTACTACAGCTCCATGACGATGGACCAGCTAAGGCACGTACTGCGCTCTGATACTGACGTCTCGATGCCGCTGATGGAAGAGAGGCTGCGGGTGCTCCACGAAAGTGGAAAGATCATGCTAGAGAAATTTGGAGGCTCCTACCTCAACTGTGTGAAAAAGAGTGGAAAAAGTGCACTTAAGCTGATGCAGATGGTGGTGGAGAATTTCCCTTCATACAAAGATGAGGGAATATTTGAGGTAAGCTGAGAGTTCTTTATTTTTTCTTTTTGTAACTTTTGATTTCGTAGTTTATCTATAGTACAACATTCACAGGTTATTGATAAGCTCTTTATCATAAGGTACCTCATCCATAGGTAGTGGCAGGGCGACTGTCAACTAAAGAATTGATCCGCTCTCCTTCATCAGATTATAGAATGGAGTTAAGGGGAAGACTCTCAAGACACCAGACTTCAATCTTTTGAAAACAAGCTACAAAACGTTATAGTACTCAAAGATCAAAATACATTTCTAAAATGCAAAACGTGAAACAGTTTGAAATGTACATACTTGATTTATATATATCTAGATCTGAAAAAAAACACTGCCGGTTTCCACAGCGAGAAATCCTTCAGGAATACATAGTACTGGAAAATGTCACCAGTGAAAAGAAAATTAAGACTATTTACAGAGGAAAAAACAAACAAAATACCATGTGTATAAAGTGTGGTATTAGGAAGGGAAGGGCGAGTGACACCCTCCCTCCATATGCCGAAGATATGTACAGACAAACGAACTAGAAGGAGTGTATGGAGTTCTTCCGCCTCCAGGAGCTATGCAGACTGCATGGTCACTATTTGATCTAGTAGCACAAGCATAGCTGCATTGCCCTGGTCGATAGTCTCGCGGACACTCTCGTACACTTTGAGGAGGGCGGTTTCCGTGCTGTAGCCTGCTCTGAAGCCGGATTGGGAATCGTAGACTAGTTCTTTGATTCCAGATATTCACATAGTTGACATTGGACTACTTGTTCAGAGTGCCGGAAAAAGGGTGGTGGGTCTGAAGTTTTTATATTCTGCAGGGTCAGCATCTGGTTTCTTGAGGATAGGCAGGAGGAAGGCCTATTTCCACACTGCTGCAGAGAGGCGTTCCAAATCTGGTTTAGCGAGCTGTTAAATCAGAGAGCCAGGAGGTTGAAAAACTGGGATCACCCGGTGAGCCAGATTTACATGCTAATGATTTTTGTAGGGAAGCATCAAAAGACAGAGGGCGCAAATCGGTCAGCACCAGTGCTTTAAATGTGAAAAAATAGGTGCAGGTACTCACTAAAATGAGCTAGAGGTGTGGCAAGTGGGCGGGGCTAGGGGCAGGGCTAAGGGTAATACATAATTATTTATAATAACTTCTATGCAAGTTGCAGTACATATTAAAACATAATTAAGCAAACTGCAAAATTATAAAATACATTTGACTGCGTGGGACGTAATCAGTCCACATTACCAGTGAACATGAAAGAGCACATGAATGATCAAATTGCCTGCCAAAGGGTTGGGTATATACTATTAAAAACACAAAAATGTGTATGAATTGACTCATAAGATGGGACTGACCCCTTCAGTGAATGTAACCTCAATAAAAAACATGTAGTAAAAACATGCTGACCAATTAAGAGGAGACAGTATTTGATGTGGGATAAAATCTGAAAATGACATACCAATAAGACTTACTGTCTTATTAATGCTTTGCAGAGGGGAGCGATATTCTGAAGCATCCAATAAACAGTGCGCCACAAGATACTACACATACTCACTCAACAGGTAGAGGCAGTCTAATATTAAGCTTAATGAACAACATTCAAGAGGCTGAAAAACACAAATTGTGTAATCTTACAGACAAAATTGTCGGTCTGCATGTTAACATTTATTGCACAACCGGGACTACTAGTCCCATAATGCTTCAGGTTAAGTTATGCAAGTCTCAACCTGAACAAAAGTAAAATATGAGGCATAACTTACTGAAATTTAACATATGCCTTATGTACAGAGCAATTTTATCATAGAAATAACTCAGGAGAAGCCGAATGTTAAACCGCATTTCCTCAGGAAACATGATTGTCTCATTAAGTTCCTTATGCCGGTAATTGGCAAGCAATCATAGCAGGAAAAACGGCAACTCACAACTCCGACGTTTTCAGGTGAAATGCCAAAATGTCTCAATGTCCCACTCGGAATATCAGCATACAAAATGGCATTTGTGAAGGTCATAAGTACGGGGTCGAAGGAGGCCAGTAAACAAACAAATTAACTTGAAAAAAACGCTTCCACAGTTCCTAGTCACCAGCAAGACGCGTTTGCTGTGGCAGGCGTTTCTAGACAAGGGGGTGCAGACCTCATGCTGGCAGTTAGCACTTTCACCTGAATGCTCGTTGCACGCCTAATTAACAGTGCAGGGTCTGCCTAGACACTGCCCTGTTAAACACAGCGTGAAGCAAGCCCTCTCAAACCCCTGCAGTGTGGGGACATTCAAAGGGGCGCCTCTGGACTTTAGCAGCCTCTCTGCCAATGTCGACTTCAGAGGCTCAGTGCGACTTCGAGATCCTGAAGCAGAGCAGCATCTAGAGGAGATACCAAACCCGAGCCTGTCGTGCCTTCAGTCAGAGTACCGGTACTCTCCCTGACTAAAGAAAAGTGCCGGTACTGACTGGTAGAAAATTTGGAAGTGCCGGTACTCAGTACCGGTGAGTACCGGCCCATTTAAAGCACTGGTCAGCACTTCATTGTTGTCTGGAGAGACAGTTGGCTCTGATGTTGTCAGGGTGGAAGGGAAGGTGGTGTAGATAGATTGAAGTTTGTCCTGGAAATAGTCAGACATTCTGGAACAGAGGGAGGAGGTGGAAAGTACCGTACTGGCAAGAACAGCTGGTTTGGTAAAGTCTTGAACAGTTTTAAAAAGAGTTTTCGCTGAATTTTCAGCTAATTTAATCTTGTGTGTGAAGTAATCCCTCATGGTGTTACGCTTTTGTTTGTGGACGTTTTTAAAGGCTTTTCTATATGCCAGTTTGGCAACGGGGTCGTAGGATTGTCTCCGGGTGTGCTCCAATTTTTTACATAGGCTTTTCTCCGTCAGGAGCTCAGGGTAAAGCCACAGGGATGATGGTCTTTTCCTGGTGGAGGTGACCATTGTTCATGTAAGTTGCAGTGAAGTGCATTCTAATACCAGGTGGAACAAAATCTGCATTCGGTTACTTGCATCCAGAGCATTTGTGGGAGAGTGCCGGTGTACATGCCTTGGATACGCCTTGGAGAGAGGTAAGTGTGGTGCAAGTAGTTGAACTGTGAGAAGCGGAACCTGTGGTTGCAAGGCACACACTTTGTCATTTGGATGGCACGAGCCCAGGCCACATTTAAAATAAGTTGTTGTAAAACCTCGTTTCATCCAGTGCGCACTGAGTTGCGTTATCAGGCAAAGGATGTTAAGCACAGTGTATAAGGCTGTAATGTTGGGTCCAGTGCTAGTGGCAGACAGCAATGTGTTCAGTATCTGAGAATTAGGTGGCTCCGCATCCCCATTGTTCTACGTCTCGTGAATCGCATATTGAAGAGCACAGTGTGTTAAGAACTGACCGGCGCTCAGCCCATATGTGTCCACCATTCCTTGGAACAACATAAGCCTGCATTCATTATAAAGGTCACCTACTTGCGTGAGCTCCACTGAGCCGAATCACTGATTTGCGGCGCATTAGCAGCAGGAAATACCAACTAACAATTGATGGGAGTGTGGGGCCCTTGGGTTATATGCATCTGTGCCAGCATGCACAGGCTACCACCATCTGTCTGAACTTCTGTCTCGGGTGGACAGTAGGATCGGACAGCCAGGTATAAGAGCTCATAGCCTGCAGAGCTGTGCACACCAGTAACGTTTTGGGGTGTTGTGGTGTGCACAACCATGCCATTGACGATTGTAATTTCACTGCCACATAATAGATCTCGAGATCAGATTCTCAGAGTCCGCCATTAGTGAGTGGGCATTGTAGTGTGGTCAATTCAACCCGGCGGCGGCCGAGCTCCATGTCCGTTCTAGTAGCAGGGCATGTAGTTCACGAAAGAAGTTCCTAGGGTTTACAGTGGGAAGGGCCACTAGAAGTACAGCAATAGGGTAAGTACTAACATTTTAGAAATTGCTACTCATCCTAATGGGGACAAGGAGAGTGAGTGCCAGAAGGGCAGCATCGGTGGAGCTTATTGTTTTGTCAAGATTTCCCTCCTTAAGGTATCTCTCGGTGTGGTAAACTTGTGTGCCTAAGTATTTGAAAGCGTTGTGTCTCCACTGCAAACAAGTCCCTGGGGGTTCTGTCCGGTCTTCGATTGGTCTGCGCACTAAGGGACACATTCATGATTTATGCTGGTTCACGCATAAACCAGAAATCATACCAAAGCCATCCAAAATCTGCATTAGACTTGGTAGCGGAGACCCCACCTCCCGCAGGCAGACCTAGGGATCGTCCACATATAACAATATTATGTGGTACATGTCACGTTCACGAATGCCCAAGTCCACTGCCCGCTGACAAAGTTGGCAGGTCAAGGGCTCCATGGCTAACGCAAAAATGGGAGGGGATAACGGACAACCCTGTCTCGTACCCGTGCAGATGTTAAACCTATCCGAAATCACCTGGCCTGTCTTAACTCGCGCCATAGGGCCAGCATAGAGGGTGAGCACCCAGCCCAAGAATCCCGGTCTGAACCCAATGTGAGTGAGGACTAAGAATAGAAAACCCCAGCTCAGGGTGTCTAATACTTTTTCTATGTCCGATGATACCGCAACCTGGTCATAAGCATCTGCTGGTGTTATGCAGGAGGCGCATTAGACAGCGAATATTCAAAAATGTGCTGCGCCTCGGTATGAAACCGGATTGGTCTGAGTGAAGGGAAGGAGACAGTTTGCCAAGATCCTGCCCATGATTTTACAATCTAGATTAGGCAGGGAGAGGGAGCGGTATGAATGAATATCTAACGGGTCTCTGCCGGTTTTGGGCAAAACCACAACCGGGGCACCACAAAGTGAATCCGATAGGCGAGCCTGCTTATTAATCTCATTAAACACATCAAGAAGGCGTTGAGTGGTTGGGTGAGGAAGGTGATTTAATACTCAACCAGTAGGCCATCGGTGCCTGGGGTCTAGTCGTGAGCGATCTGAGATATGGCTGTGCGTACCTTCTCGAGTTTCAGTGGTTCATCCAGCTCAGCCCGCTGTAAGGCATTCAGCCACACCAGCTAGAAGGGGCCAAAGAATTCACGCATGCGGTTCAGGGGTGGCGGGACCAGGGCTGCATAAAGCTCCTGATAATAATCGCGGAAGGCCCTATTGATGTCCAGCTACGAGGTAAGCAGGCTATTACCAGCTGAGCGAACCGCACCAATGGGAACACGCTGTTGATCCTCATGTACAAGCCAAGCTAGCAATCTCCCTCAGCTGTCCCCTCTGCATGCTGCAGGGCTTGCTTTAGGTTTGCTTCATTGCACTGCTTGTGCAGCTGGTGAAGCTGCTCGGCCGGGGCCATGTGGTTGGCCACCCGTATTACTAGGGAGCAAAGGTCGCACTCGATGTTTGGAAGGTCCCTCAACAATCATGTACGTATCCCTCAGGAAGCTGATAGACAGTGGCTGTGCACTACCACCTAATTGGCATTTCATTCGACTACCCGTAGTGTCACAGTGTCCCTGTTGAGTTCTAATCAATGCATTGGGCTAGATCTGCACAAAAAGGTGGGGCAGACAAAGCTTCCACTTTTAGTCACAAAGTGGGTATAACTGGACGCTGACGTCCCCATCGCTAGTTCAGCAGAAATGGGCAGTGATTTAACAGTGTGCGTACTAGGAATTCCGCCCTGGCCAACTGGGCATCAAGTTGGGCCCTGCATAAAAAAAGGTCTATTCTGGTGTGCATGTCGTGCATTTGTGAGTAAAAGGAGTACTCGCAGTCCAGTGGGTGTAGGAGTCGCCATACACACTGGCAACCCATTCGTGTCAACCATTATCTGTGGTGCTGAGCAGCACGCCTTGTGGCAACCGACCCGAGGGAGGAGGGGCGATCGAGGACCACTTCCAGGACGCAATTAAAATCCCAACTCCTCAGAATCCAGTGGAAGACAGATGCCCCAAAAAGTGCCAGTGTAAGAGTTTTTAGAAACTCCCCCTGCTGTGTGTTGGGGGCATAGATTGAATTCAGTGTAACTGGTACACCATCCATCTGACCCCCCAGAATCACATATCGTCCTGCATCCACCCTCTGCGTATTCACAACATAAGGTACTACTGGTGCTATCTATATGAGTACCCCACTAGCAAAGGAGGACACTGAAGTGCCATGTACCTACCCTCTCCATTTAGTGCGAAGCGTATGTAATTCAGTGACATTAAGGTGTGTTTCCTGGAGCATAGTTATGTGTACATGACTCTGCTTAAGACAAACATGGATGCAATAGCGTTTTACAGAGTGGCCATTCCACGCACGTTCCAGATGATGATGTGATATTGGGAGATACAGGTGCAACCAGCGTATCTGCTATGATGGTGAAAGTGCAAACCTAAAGGGAAAAGTGTGAGACATCCCTGTCCATCCCGAAACCAGCCCATGGAGTCTAGGGAAGTCCTATACTTATATGTGGCGTTCAAGAAAGCAACAAGTACTGTTTGGAACACTTTAAGAGCATCTCGTTGAACCATAACAACAAGTTAAAATTCAATTCCACCTCAGGACAGTTGCCCTGGTAGGGCCCATCCAGAAAATCACCCCCAAACTATACAATGGTAACAGTGTTAAGAAGAGAGAGAAAAACACACAAAAAGCAGTCTACAATGGAGCCCACTTGGGAACATTGCAGTGACTTAGCGCCAGGGTTAAGGTTCCTAGCTTGGCCCAAGTATATGAGCAACAGTGTTCTGTGAGTCCAAACCTGACTCCGAAGAACTCTCATTCGGAGGGGAGCACAGGAGTTCGTACTGTGGAGGGCGGCCTCCGCCACCGCGCGGGCTTGTTCCTCAGCTGCCTGATCTTTGGTCTGTTGTGCCCTGTGAGGGTGATGCCTTGGCTAGGGTACTATCTAGTCACTATCAGTCTGCTCCGGAGAAGTTGAGTGCAGCATGTCCTTCGTGTGGAGCCATTTCCACATATCCTCCGGCGAGTGGAAGATGTGAATCTTTTCGCCATTGACTACACAAAACTTAGTGGTAAACAGAAGAGCATATTTGATGTCCAGCTCCAAAAGACATTGATTGGCTCGAGAGGACGATCCACGATGAAATCAGGGTATGCCGTGATCCAAGCATTTCCATAGGACCAAGGGCCTTCAGTGCACAAGCGTTGTAAGAGCAGGTCCTGGTCTCAGTAGTTGAAGAAACGAGCTATGATAGGGCGTTGAGATGCTCCAGGGAGAGGGATCAACCCGGTGTGTGATGCGCACATTCAATAGAGGAAAAGGTTAGGTGCCTTACCCTCCAGGACATTCTTCCCTAGCCAGTCTTCCAAGAACAGCTGTACGCTAGGGCCCCAAGCTTTCGAGAAAGCCCATAAGGCAAATGTTAATGCATCTCGATCTGCCCTCTCTTCTTCCGCCCAGTGATGTAAGGTGACGAATTCAGCATCCACCTGTTTTAGATGCTTCTGCAGTTCTTGCAATGATGGTCGTACAACTGCCAATGTGGACTCTGTTTTCCGCCCTCGTTCTGCCAACTTGCGGTAGTCAGCCGCAGCAGATTAACCTTCACAGAAACAAAGTCTGTGCGGGTCACCAGAGAAGTCTTAGGGCCAGATGTAGATATCCAAATGCCGGTCGGTAACGGCCGAAAATACCGATTTTCGGCCGTTACCGACCGGTGTTTGGATACTGAGATGTAGGGCCACCTAAAATACGGATTCGGTAATTTTACCGAATCGGTAATTTTACCGATTCGGTCAAATTAACGAATCTGTAAAATTACCGAATCTGTATTTTTAGATGTAGGTAGCACTGCAATCATGGCTACAGGGCTTTAAGAATCCGTTATTTACCACCAACTAGAAGTTGGTGGTAAATAATGAAAAGCCTTGAAAAAGCATTTTTTTTGCTTTTCAAACACTGCCATGTTGCAGACATACATGCCCTTAGGGCATGTATGTCTGCAACATGTGCACCCATACACGATTAAGGGGTGCAACAGGGTGTCAAAGTGACACCCTGCCACCCTTCAATGTTTCCCCCAATTACTGAATCGGTAATTACCTACATACCATTTACCTACTCCTAAATACCGAATCGGTATGATTCGGTATTTAAGAGTAGGTAAATCGAGATTACCTACAACTGGCCCTTAGTGTCCATGATGGCCTGGAGACCCTGTCGAATTGTGCAGAGACGGCCTGAAGGGTCTTTTCAAGGTGTTTAAGACTGCCAAGAGTCTTGTCCATCGGCACCGGGTTCATTTCCTCTTTGCTGCTTCCCACAAGCTGTGGCCTGGCGCCCTTAGGCTTCACCATCTTCACTGGTGGCGCAAACTGTCTGAGGAGGAAGTACAGGGCGGCCAGTGCCGTAAGGTTTTGGGCACTGTATCACCAAACATACGTCCAAGCATGGAGTAGAGCACCACAGTAGAGGGAGCGTCATGTGACCAGGTCTGTAGGAACCTATTCAGAGCAATGGGCTGGGAGCCTGGCTACACAACAGAAGTCAGTAGGCTCAGGGGCAGGGTAGATGGCCACCCAACCGAGACAGATCCCTGTGTTAGTGGTGCAGTAACTGGTAGTCCAATGCTGTGGCAGGAGATAGTAAAGGACCACAAGAAAGTCTGGGAGTACCCCAGAACAAGGGAGCAGTACACAGTCAGATGTGGGGGTGACCATGTGGCAGTCCGTTCCTACCAAAAGTGTAATTCAGGCAGTAAGAGCATCTGTCACTTGCGTAACAAAAAGCAGTAGTGTCACAGACGGAGGCCCCCCAGAGAACAATATTCAGACCGCAGGGCACCTCCAGAGGTAATATGGACATTCTCAATAGAACAAACATACTAATGCTGTTACATCATATTTCAAACATGGCCTTCATCACCACCAACAACATTATCCGGGTTCAGTTTGTCATCAGCGCCCCAGATCTAGGAAGAGAATCCACCATCGTACCTTGGGAAGATACCAATACATCAACAAATGCCCTGAAGGAAAAAGCACAGTTTGCAGAATGGAAAATCCACGTGCGACTAATAGAAGAAAAATACCCATATATTCTATGGGCCCTAGGATGGGCATTCTGAAAGGGACAAAAAAACTTGATGCCCCAAGCCGCTATGAGAACCTACACATCCTGTTCAGAATAAACGGGCAGGAAACGGCCCGCAAGTCACCACCACCCACAGCAGCACACTTTGGCAAACACCGGATGATGCCTACTGGAACTGGGTCACTGCAAACCTGGCTTAAAGAAAATAGACCAAGTCCTAGCATAAAAAGAACGAAAGATCAGCGCACAGCAAGCCTAATGCCATTAATATTGTATCATGGAATGTGGCTGGGATCAAGAAAACCTTACAAAGCAAGGGCGCACTCGCACTTTTCGAGGCTGTGGATATCATCTGCATACAAAACACATGGGCATTAACGCCTAGGCTGCTGGCAGCATACTCCGAAATTTATAAGCTTGTGAAAAAAATACGCCTATTTGGGAGACCACTGGGTAGAATTTTAATTTATATCTAACGATCAATTAATCTGAAAACCATGGACTTGAACAGGTTACTCCAAAATGTTTCAAGCAGCCGTCCTAAAAGGTGTAATGAGGCAAGGCTCAACGTCTAAATCAGTACCCACGGCATAGGCATTTTGGATCAATTGGACCAAATGATCCGACATAAAGAAAACTTAATAATATAGCACCCTGCCTTAGAAATTATACTACTGGAGGACTTTAACATGCATTACCTGGTCGACACTGGCTACAGGGACAATAGTGAATCTGTAAGTTTCAACCCTTTTCTGCAATCCTACTATCTCTAACCAGTTCAATCAGCAATTGCAACAAACAGTTCATGAGTTTCATATGGCCCTCCCCCTCTTTTAACAATCCATCCTCCATTGACTGTCTTCCTGTCGCGGGGCCAAATTAAATGCGTCACTAAACCGGAGGTGTTCCAGCGAAATGAGAGGGACCATACCGCCATGTGGGTCAGTCTAGACGCATCTGCTAGAATCCGTCATCGTCTCAGCCCTCTAGGAACTGCCAACGGCAACGGATGACTATAAACTCACATGGAGGATCAAATGGTCAGTGGCGTTTTTAATGACCTGATAATTCTGCCAATCACCATGGCCTTATCTCCTCTCGGGACCCAAAAGGATATAACATTTCACAATACTTACCCAAGAAAGGAATAATACTAATGATTATCTATACTTCCCCAGTATTAGGGGTGTCTTTCATAGATTCACATGCTTGAATATTCCCCGTCGTTGAAGTGGGAATCCCACGGTACATAAAATAGCAGTAATATATGCATATATAAGTAAAATTATTATAATTATAAAAATACATATACATATATATAAAATACAGTAAACTCAAAAGTACCATAGAACTGAATAGGCCCATAGAAAGCCTAAGGGAGAAAACTCAACTTGGTAACATATCAGTGTCATTATGTTTTGGTCCAAATTCCAGCCAATCAGGCTGCAGTTCCCTCTAGAACCTTCTCCTCAGAAGCCAAAGACCTCAGATTTTCTACCGCACGTCGTGTGAAGGGAGTCTCCCTGAGCTCTGCTCAGTTTTTCTTCAACCTTACCTGTTATTTCTTCAAAATGTCTTCAAATAAGAAATCTTTGTTTAAAGCTTGCCCTTCCTGTGGTAAACTGCGCCTTTTCCATTAGGATCCTCACAGTAAATGCATTTACCGTCTCTACCCAGACCACGAGGTTAAGAACTGTAAGTACTGTCGCACTTTTCCTCCCAAGACTCTGAGGGATAGAGAGGCCCGTCTCCTTCTGTGGCTAAAGAAGTTGAAGACTTCAGAGTCGGTGGTTTCTGATGTAGAAAGTTTTTCTTCCGGCATTTCTAGAGCCTCTCAGAAGCGTGGGTCTGAAACTGAGGTTCCATCTCCTTTTCTTAAGAAGAGTAGACTGTTGGAATCCTCCAGGACTGTTTCCCCACAGGATTTGCTTCAGGGCACGTCTACGGGACCTGGTTCTCTGGCGTCTGCGCCCAAAGCCTTCCCTTCCTCTCAGAAATCCGGCATTGGCTCGTCGACGGGCTCGTCGACGCGCCCGTCGACGTCTTCAGCGACGAAGTCTGTAACCTCTACGTCGACGACGACATGTTCTATGTCTTCCA
Organism: Lissotriton vulgaris; assembly: GCF_964263255.1. Taxonomy (NCBI): domain Eukaryota; kingdom Metazoa; phylum Chordata; class Amphibia; order Caudata; family Salamandridae; genus Lissotriton; species Lissotriton vulgaris. The sequence goes on from NC_141687.1 coordinate 389,712,821, forward strand.
CTGCTGCGTTGGCGACGATCTCCTCGTCGACGACAGCCCAGGAGTCGAGACCCATTACGTCGATTGTTAAGATCTCGTCGACGAGTGTCAAGTCTATGCCGTCGACGAAGAAATCATCGTCGACGCTCCCATCGTCGACGCGAACTCCGTCGACGGTTTCGTCGTCGAAGCAAATACCGCCGACGAAGACCAAATCATCTAAAAGAAGCTCGTCTACGGGCCCGTCGACGACAACCTCGCCGACGGCCATCGCATCAGCGACGATGACTTCGTCTACGGCTAGCTCGTCGACGGTTACTTCATCGTCGATGACCAAACCTTCAATTTCTGCGCCTCCGGCTGGCCATACGACTACTGCTGTTACATCAACAGGCTCGTTGGCATCTCATCCTCCTCCGACTTCAGCTACCACTTTTAGAGTGATTACTGCTTCTACCTTGAGAACTGTGCCTCTCATTCAAATAAGTCCAATAAGGAGTGGAGCACGTCTTCCTGAAAAATTGTTTCAATCAGGTTCAGAAGAATCCGGCCATGAATCGGAGGTGGAACAACTGTTTGGACAGGCATCTAGTCCATCTGACTTGCACATTAAGTGCCAGGAGTACAGTGATGAGGATGACGAAGAGGAATACGTCGAAAGTGGGAATGATTTATTTCCTGTTGACGAAGCAGAGACAGTCACTTCAGAACCTTTATCTTTAGTCAAAAATTTACAGCACATGCTTGATGACTATAACCGCAGGTTCCCTCCATCTACACCTGCCCCCCCAGCATCACAACCTCCTCCCCAGCCTGAACCTCAACCCCTACAAGCACCTGCTCCGGTTACACCTGCGTCACCGGAAAGGACTTGACCTGACACTGACAATGAGGATCCTGCTCCTCACGACACTGATGACGGCGATGATGTCGATATGAATGAGTGGGACAATTACAGGGCTCAAACACCTTCCACTCCGCCCACCTCACCTCTTGCATCGCCTCCAGTGGACATTGCAAACTTCCATAATTTAATGGTGCGTGCAGAGAAACTCTTTCATCTCACTGTCGAGAAACAGCAACATGAAAGTGAATGCTTCCTGTATGATTTTAAGGACGTTTCACAAAGACAATCCCACACAATTCCAATTATTGACTTTATTTGGTCAGAGGGTCCTAAACTCATGGAACATCCTAACTCAGTACCTGCAGTCTTGCCCAGATTGGACAAAAAATATAAGGCTCCGGCTTCCGCTCCAGCCTGTTTAGTGTCACAGCCAAAAGCAGAATCGGTTATTACTCAGGCAGCACAGAAAAGATCTTGTAATCCAGCTACACCACTCACGTCTCCTCCTGGTCAGGAAGGCCGCAAGTTGGACTCTATAGGAAAAAAGTTTACTACCATGGCGGCCACTACTGTCAGAGCGGCAAATTCTGGGCCGTTACGACCGCCAAATGTGGTCCGAGATTGCCGCACTGATTCCTCAAATGCCTGAGGCCATCCGTGCAGAAGCGCAGGCAATAATCCAAGAGGGAGAGGTAATTTCGTCTGAAATTATCGAATGTGCGCTTGACATTTCATCCACAGGCTTTCGCCAGTTAGCTGGGGCTGCAGTCTTGAGGCGTCAAGGCTGGCTGAAATCTACAACATTTCGCCCAGAAGTACAAGCAAAAGTCCTCGACTTGCCTTACGATGGAGAGTCTTTATTTGGCAAGCATGTAGACGATGCTCTTGAGGCGATCAAAAAGGACACTGACACCGCAAAGTCCTTGGCTACTCTCGAATACAAAAAGCGGCCCTTTCGGGGGGCACGAGGTAGAGGCGGTGGCTCCTCTACTTTTCGTGGATCAGGCCAGTATCGCTCATACAATACCTACGGCGATAACCGGCAGAGAGGTTCTCACCAAAACCAGAATCGTCAGTTTTCCTCCAGACCATACCAACGTAAAACAACGTATAGAGGTGGCGCAAACAACAAAAAACAGTGACAGTCTCAGTTCCTTTTGTCTGCCGACTGTGCATCTTGGAGGTCGCATCTCAAAATACTTTTGCAAATGGTCCGAAATCACCTCCGACCAATGGGTCCTGGACGTTATCTCCAAAGGCCATACCCTGGAGTTCACAAAATTCCCTCCCACTTATTCACCTTCCGGCCACCCTCCCCCCACCTCAAAGAACTTTTGGCCCAGGTAAAATTGATGATCCAAAAAGGGCCATCGAGGTAGTGCCGCTAGGTCAACGCGGCAAGGGATTCTATTCCCGGTTTTTCTTAGTGAAGAAAAAGTCGGGAGAATGGCGTCCAATCTTGGATTTACAGGCCCTGAACAAATTCATCATTTGCAAAACCTTTCAGATGTTAACTCTGCTTCAAATCCTGCATTACCTCAATCCAGGGAATTCTTCTCCACGATCGACCTCCAGGACGCATATTTCCATGTGCCAATTCACCCCAGACACAGGAAGTATCTACGCTTCACAGTCGGACACCTGCACTTTCAATTCAAGGTCCTACCGTTCGGCCTCCGTTCAGCACCGAGGGTCTTTACCAAGATGATGGCCCCGGTAGCTGCCTTTCTACGTCTACGAGGCATACAATTTTATCCATACCTGGACGATTGTCTCATAAAGGCTCTGAATCTTCAACTGGCAATCCAGCACACACAGTCTTGCCTCTCCCTGTTTCAAGTCTTGGGCCTTTCCATCAATTGCCAGAAGTCACACTTTCGCCCGTCTCAACGGCGAGATTTTCTAGGAGCCTCTCTATATTCTCATCTGGCAATGGTTTTTGTCTCCCAGGAACGACAAGACTGTATGCTCCAGATGGTACGATCCCTCCAGTCAAAACTGTACGTTTCAGTCCGGATGTTGAAATCATTCCTCGGCATGACTTCTTCTGCCATACAGCTGATTCCCCACTGCAGACTTCATATGAGGGTCATCCAAGAGGAGTTGGACAAGCAGCGGAAGCAGATTTCAGGATCGTTTAACGACAAGATCCTTCTTACACCCTGCATCCAAAAGGCTCTGGAGTGGTGGGCTCACCCTCCAAACATTTCAAAAGTTCGGTCTTTTCAAGACACTACCCCAACTCTGACGCTTACAACCGATGCATCCCTGGAGGGCTGGGGAGCACATCTCGAAGGCCTGTCAGTACAAGGAAAATGGACTGCGGTCCAACGCACTTGGCATATAAATCGCCTGGAGCTTCTGGCGATCTTCCTGGCTCTGAAGTCTTTTCAACGGATCGTTCAAGGTCAATCTCTGCTGGTGAGAACAGACAACACCACCAGCATGCATTACCTGAACAAGCAGGGCGGCACCAGATCCCTTTTGCTTTCCCAACAAGCACAGGAGATATGGAATTGGGCAATTCATCACTAGATTCATCTCACTGCCATACATGTGCCGGGTGTTTCCAATGTTCTGGCGGACACACTCAGCAGGTCTTTCTCCGACAACCACGAGTGGGAACTCAATCAACCAACTCTGGAATTCATTTTCCGCCAGTGGGGCCATCCACAGATAGATCTTTTTGCGACTTTCACCAACAAGAAATGCCAACGCTTTGCAAGTCTTTATCCCCACAGAGAGTCGAGCGGGAATGCATTTTCGATCAGCTGGTTGAACGCATTCAGCTACGCTTTTGCTCCGCTTCCTCTGATTCCTCGCTTGTTGCACAGGATGAGGCTTCAACCCTGTCAAGTCATCTTGATAGCACCCAAATGGCCGAGACGCCCATGGTTCCCGGACCTTCTCTTGTTCTCCCAGAGCGAGCCAATTCCGCTTCATCCTTTGCCTCACCTCCTCACGATGCAGCTGGGGCAGATTTTCCATCCGGATCCAGCATACCTCCAACTTCATGCCTGGAACCTGAGCACCATGAATTTGCGCGTTTGAACATTGACGCAGACTGTCGAAAGGTGTTGGCGCACGCCCGTGCTACTTTCACCATTCAAACCTATCAGTTGAAGTGGAAGCGTTTCTGTGTCTGGTGCCATACCAAGGCCTTGGATCCGATGACCGCTAAACCAGAACAGATTCTGCCTTTCTTCTTATCCCTTGCGAAATCAGGACTTTCCCATTCCACTCTGAAGGTCTTTCTAGCGGCTCTATCCCGCTTCCGTCATGATGGCTCTTCCTCACTATATTCGTCTAGAATTATTAAACAGTTTTTCAAAGGTCTCTTCCGGATGTTTCCACCCATTCGACGTCCTCCGCCTACTTGGCGCTTAAACCTGGTCTTGTCTCGGCTCCTCCTACCTCCTTTTGAACCCATCCATTCAGCAAGCTTAAAATTCCTCACGTGGAAAGTTGCCCTATTGCTCGCCTTGACGTCATCTAGGCGTGTCCGTGACATTCAGGCATTCACAATTCAACCTCCATTTCTCCAGTTCTCCAAGGAGGCTGTTTACACTACGTACTAATCCTACGTTTATTCCGAAAGTTCCCAGTGATTTTCATCTTAATGAACCGGTCATTTTAAAGACTTTCTTTCCAAATCCACAAACTCCTGCGGAACGTTCATTACATTCCCTGGATATAAAACGTTGCCTCAAGTTTTATATTCAGCGCACTGCTTCCTTCAGGAAATCTGATCAACTGTTCGTGGCCTATGGCCCGGCCTCTAAAGGACAACCTGGTACCAAACAAACTATTACTAGGTGGATTTCTTCCACTATTGCCTTTTGTCATCAGCGAGCTGGCAAGCCTCTTCCAGCTCCAGTACGTGCTCATTCAACTAGAGCTGTGTCAGCTTCTACTGCCCTTTTTGTGGGGGTACCTCTGCGACACATCTGCAGAGCTGCTACGTGGTCGAGCAGCCATACTTTTACGAAGCATTACTGTCTGCAGTCAACAGATGCCGCAGATGCAGCAGTAGGACAAGCGGTACTGCGGAATCTTTTCCATTAAAGGTGAGCCTCTGTTGCTACCCGACTCCTGTCATAAAGGTTATCTCTCTTAATATGATATGTCTTTATATGCTTGAAATGACTGTTACCTTTATGACTTATATGATGATTACTGCTTTCTACTCTTATTCAAGCATGTGAATCTATGAAAGACACCCCTAATACTGGAGAAGAACATAAGTTACTTACCTGTAAACTGTGGTTCTCCAGTATTGGTGTCTTTCATAGATTCACATGCGGCCCTCCCATCCTCCCCTCAGAGGCTCCCTTCTCCTCAGGCACTTTGGTTACTCTGTGCTACAAAAATCTGAGGTCTTGGGCTTCTGAGGAGAAGGTTCTAGAGGGAACTGCAGCCTGATTGGCTGGAATTTGGACCAAAACATAATGACACTGATATGTTACCAAGTTGAGTTTTCTCCCTTAGGCTTTCTATGGGCCTATTCAGTTCTATGGTACTTTTGAGTTTACAGTATTTTATATATATGTATATGTATTTTTATAATTATAATAATTTTACTTATATATGCATATATTACTGCTATTTTATGTACCGTGGGACTCCCACTTCGACGACGGGGAATATTCAAGCATGTGAATCTATGAAAGAGACCAATACTGGAGAACCACAGTTTACAGATAAGTAACTTATGTTCATATATGGCATTTGCCGGGTAGCTTGCATACAGCAACAACAACGGAAGAATCAATACAAGTGACAACAACACCAACAACCCGGGAAAACAACGCCACTCTGTAAAACAACGCAAGAAACCAAGGGCCACAAGGTAACAACATACCCCAGGGAACGAAAACACAACACAATACCAAGGGCCACATGGTAACAACAATGTGAAAAAATGCGAAACAAAGCCCACCCTGGTGGAACTGAATAAACACTGCACGCTCCTCCTAACAATGCCTTGGGTGGATTACTTATCAGTTTTGGCTTCCCTGGATGAGAGCGGGTACATCCCCCCTTCTACAACTACCTACAGGAAGGGAAACTTACCATCTTTCCAATGCTACAGCATTTGGGTCAGAAGAGTCCTGAACTCCCATCACAAGGAACACAGACAAATAGTGATATACTCTGGGGTTTCTTTATTACATAATGATAGAAGGACAAAAGAAAGAAATTACTACTATGTCACAATATGCCTTCCTCACATCAGTCCCTAAGCAATTGCTAAATGCAATTAGAATGTACATATACAGAACTTATATGTAAATCTGTATATAACCTGAAAATAGGAGACAATAGTTAGATGAGAACAGTTGGGAAATAAGAGTTAGTGGAACACCTCACACTGGGCCACATGTAGGTAAGTAAATTTTACCGATTCATAAATACCGAATTTTACCGATTCGGTATTTATGAATCGGTAAAATAGAAGGGGGGAGATTTAGGTAGAATCGGTAATTGAATTACCGATTCTGTAAGAATCGGTAGTTACCGAAACGGTAAATAACGATTCGGTAATGCCCATTGATTCCTATGGGCATTGAAGCCCATAGGAATCAATGGGCATTACCGAATCGGTATTTACCGATTCGGTAAATACCGAATGTTGCAAGGGTGCAAGGGGTGTCACTTTGACACCCTCTAGCACCCCAAATTCAGGCACGTGTGACATGTGGCACACAGACATGCCCTAAGGACATGTCTGTCTGTCACATGGCATAGGTGTGCATGCACACATGTGCATGCACACCTGGAATCGGTATTTTACCACCCAATTGGATTGGGTGGTAAAATACCGATTCGGTAAGGCCTGTGGGACTCAGAAGAGTCCCACCTACATCTGCAAGTTACCGAATCGGTAAAAATACCGATTCGGTAAATTTACCGAATCGGTAAAATAGGGCCCCTACATGCCAAATACTAAATACCGGTCGGTAACTGCCGGTTTCGGCTCCTACATCTGGCCCCAAGTTTCTACACATCCCGCTTCCACTTCACCAGAGGGGAGCCCGTTTCTCCAGCCGAATCAGGATTCTCTGCTCCACTGTCACAGCTGCACGTCTGCAACGTGATGGACTACCATTGGTCGAGACCCGAACACCCCCTTTAGTACAAGTGGAAATGGTCGAAGCTTCTAGCAAGCCTCGCCCCCTGTTTCCATCAGATTCCGTACCACTTCGCGCCAAGGCCACAGCATCAGCTAGCTAGGTGTTTGTTATGACTCCGGGACAGAGCGGGCACATTCCTCCGACAAGAACCGGTTCCTACCAGCATACAAAGTGCTGAAAACAAGTGAGAAGTAAAACATGACTCCTCACCCAGAAAAGCTTAGAAGATGTCGACAGCTTAGAAAATGGAGTCGCTTAAGCATAGGCCACTATTCCCCCAAAGAGCCTGAGTTAGTATGCAAGATAGCATTAGAGTATGCCAAAGCCAATAGGTAAGCCCTGCCTTTGAGCAAGATACAGTCAGACACAGAAAGAACATTATCGGGTCTTACTTTACAGCTAGTTCGTATTATGGAGGCCTACACAGCCTTATATTAGAGCAAAATATACTGAGATGGTAGTGGGCAACATTCATAATCGAGCCATTTCCATACAAAATGGCTCAATCACTACATTCCACCCATGACCATTGTCCAATACCAGCGAATGTATATAAACATTAAACAGATCGCAAATCAATACTAGAATAATAGGAAACATAACTAACAGATCTTGATATAGTACCAGGTCGAAACATATTCAAAAGATTTGGTACACATTGGATGCAGCAACACATAGCAATGAGAAAAAAAATTACCAAGATTGCACGACCCAAAATAGAACGAAGGAAATTAAAATCAGCAGCCACCCAAAAAACCAATTAAACCACCCTTTTTTTTTTGACGAACTACAATGGACAAATTATGCAAGGCATTAATATGGGACTGAATTGATCTCGAATGGCCTGACAGATTAAAGCAACACAGTCCCTCGAAATCAGAGCACCCGTGATCATGTTTTAACAAAAGATAGTCAATGGCAGCCTTATTTTGTAAAGTAGCTTAGCGCTCACCCAGTGCACCTAATAAAAATTCCGACAAAGCAGTTGAAGTGTGATTGATAGATTTGACTATGAGACATGCCAGCTTACTAATGGCTCTGGAATTGTAAATTGAGATCCCAGGAATTTCCACAATTGAAGCAGCAAGGCGTATATATTCTGATTTAGAGAGCAAATGCAGATTAGATTCACAATGTTCATTCAATGGAGGTGCCTCACGTACAGTTCGAGTATGCATAGAGGGAAACAGAGGAAATATGGCTAGACTAAGTCTGGCTAAGGCACACGGTCCACAGGAAATGTTTGCAGGAATAAAGGACCAGGACATATTCCCGCAAGAAAATAGCCATCCTGTTGGTAGTAGGACATTTTTGTAATAACTAACTGAAAGAACAGTCATTCTACAGGACATAGAGTTACGAACCGAAAGGCACATATGGGGTTTACAACTATAACACAAAATCTGTACATGTCGGGGAAGCGTGGAAACATTGTCTAATTTACTTTGAATGCATTTGCCAATCAATTGTGGATCAAACGTGAAATCAAAGCAAACATCGCCGTCTGTAATGTTATAAGTGGTAACGGCAAAAGTCTGCGGCGGATCAAGATCAGGTAACACTGTGCAGGAGGCACAATAGTCATACACTGACAGCCGACTTTTCACCGTGTCGATGTCAACACTGCTATAGATATTTGTAACGTTGAAAGCATTAATCAAAACAGCCGTCGGAGTGGGAACTGAAACGAGGCAGGTGGACAGAATGTCAGGGACGCTTCTCATGTTGGACATGCAGAAATAGGAATGGTTCAGTACTCGATTTGCCAAACTCTCCCAAACTTTTTTAGTGTCAAAATGGATTGAATCCGTCCTGCGTTCTCGAATGATCGTCTCGCTTTTGATCCTCCACGGCCCATCTCGGCCCCAAACGCACCATGCCGAAAGGAGTTCACCGACAACACATCCCGCAGCCACAATCCATATAATGACCTAAAGAAAACAAGTCAAGGGGGCGTGGCTAGAGCGCCGAAGGTGGAGGTCGCCTGAGCGTTCGGCTCCGCGATCGAGCCGCCTTTAATCCTGAAATCCGGGCGCTGGAGGCTCCCCAACCCACAAGCTACTGTGTGGGAAGGGGCACTAGGCTAAAAGGCAACATCGAAGGGTCCCGGCGGAGCCTGGGTGAGGCGAGCAGAGCCAGGCGAGCTCCGACGGCTCGGTCCGTACCGAGACCAAAATGGCGCCCGCTCCGAGTTAGTTGGTCGGGAGCGGTCTGCGGACTTGTGACGCCGGGGATTTGAGCGGATTTCCCCTGGGCGGCCGACGGCGTTTGCTGATTTCCCGCGCGGCGGCTCCGGAGCACGCCAGCCGCGCGGCATCCATCAGAGGTACTGCCCGGCCCGGCCCCTTGGGCGCTGGGTGCTGCGGTGAGGAAGGAGGCAAAAAGGGCCGACCGGAGCCCCATCGGAACCCTGATGAGCTCGGCCTCTACCGGACCGAGACTTGGACGAGTTGTTCCGCCCCTCCGGGCACTGCTGGGCGACCGAGTGGCGGAGCTGGCGCTGGGGTCCCGGGTGCGAGCCTTGCCTAAATCAACATATGGGCACTTGCTGGCGGCCCCCATTGAAGGTGTGACCCGGGAGGTGCGCTGGGGCCACTGTGGACGCACTGCCAGACTTCTGGGTCCGGAACAGAGGACTGGAGGCCAAAAGTAACAGAGAGGGTTGTCGGCCTGACCCTTGGGGCCTGTTAAGGCTACGTGGAAGACGGAGAGTGCCTGAAGCACTAGAGGTGGAGGTGGAGGTGGAGCGGGGGGGGGGTCGAGGTCCCAGGAGGAACATTGCAGGTCGGTGACGGCCCTTCCACTCCCCCCCTACCCCCCGCCTGTGTCCAGTCCACGGGGGGCTGAAGTCATCCTGCGCTTGGACTCCCAGCGGCGCGGTCCACCATAAGGACGATCCACGGAAGGCCCGGGGCACGTGGTGATCCGCTGCGGTGGTCGAGGCGGGCGCCGCCGCTAACCAGTCTGAAACCCCCAGTGGATCCTTTACGAAACCGGTGAACGAGCCGTGGGAGCCGAATGAAACTGGGAGCGGAGTAGCTTTGGTTGGTGCTATCCTGGCCTGACGTCCCCGAGGCACGAGTTGAATGGCGTAGCGGTCGACCCCCGCCCCCCGCGCCACTCCACCTGGACCTGATCGGAGAGAGGCCGAGGAAGGTATTTATTGAAGTGTGACGACTAACGAACTGAAGTGGGGCTTGTCAAGACTTGGTTGCTGTTTCCCAGCTTGTCCTCCGCTCACCCGGATCAGTGTTGGACACTACGGACACCATGGGGAAACCAAAGGGAGCCAAGGGCAACACGCAGGCTACATCAGACGCGGAGATGCCAGACAGAGGCGACCAGTTGGACCCAGAGACGCCGCGGGACCCGCACCTCCAACACCAACTAGACAAGATCCTGACGGCGATAACGGACACAAGATCGGCGCTCCAATAGGATATAGCACAAGTCGCGACGGGCCTAGGACTACTCAGGGCCAACCACGGTAAGCTCTCGGGCAGAGTTAAGGAGGTGGAGAGCTCGATCAGCACTCTGGAACCGACACAAAAATCACTCTCTGCTGCCATGAAAGATGTCTTGGGCTGGATTGACGCACTAGAGAAGAGGTCAGAGGACGCTGAAGGGCGCAATAGACGGAACAACATCCGAATAGTGGGGCTGCCGGAAAAAATTGAAGGTGGGGACATGGTTTGCTACCTGGAAGAGTGGCTCCGGACGGTGGTGGCGCCCGAGGGATTATCCTCATTCTATACCCTGGAACGGGCGCATAGAGTTCCATCCAGGCCGCCGCAGCAGGGCCGCCCCCGCGCCCAGTGGTTGCGCGGTTGTTACACTACCAGGACAGAGACTTACTTCTTAACAATGCCCGGCTGAACGGTCCCTTCCAGGTGGAGAACAGTAGGGTCAACATCTTCCCGGATTATACCTATGAAACTCAGTGCAAGAGAGCCTCTTTCCTAGCGATAAAGCGGGAGCTGAGAAGCGAGAGTATACAGTACTCCTTACTGTTCCCGGCGAGGCTCCGAATAATACTGGACGGTACGACCAAATTTTTTGACACCCCTGACGAGGCGTGTAGCTGGTTGGAACTGTATAGAGCCGGCAAGGACGGCTCTGGATCACTTTTTCCAACAGTACCAGAGGAGGGCCGCGGCGGAGATCGGAGGTCTAGGAGGATTCGAAATGGCCGAAGTAGACTTGGGCGGCCTTCAGTTCTGGAGACAACAGCGGAACGGCGAGGGGTTTTGGAGGTGGTGTCCAGTATGTCGGGCTCGCAGGGGATGCCCATAATGGAGGACACGGAGCCTGGCACAGGGGAAGACCGTACGGACACGGAGGAATCTGAGACTGACAGTGTACCCTTGCCAACGATCACCCCAGAGACGGTGGAAGCTCTGCTGGATGGGCAAGGATGACACCAGGGGAGCTGAATCGACAAAAGAACGAACAATGGGAGAGAGTGTAGTGTTTAACGGGGGGAGGTTGATAGCCTACTGATAGATGGGTTGGGGGATAAGCCCTAAATTGGCCCTGTGTTACTAGAGCGCGATCGCACATAGGAAGCTCGGGCAGAAGGCAGCTTCCTGCCGGTGCTCGACCCCAACATTGCCCTTAAGGCAAGACTGCTGTGGCTACCGTCAGGATATTCTAACTTTTCTTTGGGGAACGTTTGGATGGTAACTAGATCACGGTCTTTGGGTCCTGTTCTGGGGGGCGGGGGGGCGGGGGAGGGGGAGAGATTTGGGGTTGTTATTTTGTTTGGGGGTGGGTACGCCATCGGTGCAGGGCAACTACTATGTCTGGCCCAAATAGAGCTCGGGCGGAGGAGAGGGAGCAGAGCATTGTGGGACAATGGTTGAACTATCTAATTTAAAATGTATTACCTGGAATCTACGCGGGCTTCATACTATGACGAGACAACACAAGGTACATGCTTACTTAGTGCGCAGAGGAGTGCAAATAGCGCTTTTACAGGAAACACACCTCACGAAAGCAGAGGGGTTGGCATTGCAGCGCAGATGGAGGGGACAGCTATACAATACTACATACTCAGCTTATGCTAGAGGCGCGCTGATTTGGATAAGAGCTGGAGTCCCTCTCCAGGTGACCAAACACACGATAGATCCGGAAGGGCTGTTTGTGGCCATAGCGGGTAACCTGGGAGGTAAGGACATAAATATTTGAAGCATTTACGCACCTAATGTGGACCAATTAGCCTTCTTCGCGACACTGTCGGGTTCCCTGGCCCACTATCTAGTGGGGCCACTACAGATGGGAGGTGACTTTAACTCGGTGGTGGATATAGCCCTTGATAGGTCGCATCCCCCAATAGCAGATTCCCCAACATGCCGAATAGCCAAGGGTAGATTGGAATGGCAAACAAAATGGGGATTGACAGACATCTGGCGAGCCCAACACCCGCACATCCGGGATTACTCTCATTTCTCGGGCATGCACGAATTACACGTGAGGCTGGATGTGATCTTGTGCTCCACGGAGATGGTACCCGCGGTCACAAGAGCCGAATATTTGGCGAGGACGATCTCCGACCACAACCCTCTACTAGCCGACCTCAAGTGGTTTCCGGGCGCCTCCTGCGTTCCAACTTGGAGATTGCGCCCTGAAATGTTAGAAGACCCACTATTCCGAAGGGAACTGGGGGAAAGGATCACTAATTATTTCACTGAGAATGAAGGCACGACTGGGGAGAGAGCAACAGAATGGGATGCCTTTAAGGTAGTAGTGAGAGGCTATTGTATAGCTAAGAAGGTGGGGATGCGCAGGGTACTTCTAGACTACCTCGATAAAGCAGATCGTAAACTCCGAGAACTGAAGCTCTTGCGACCCGGTCGCCCAGAGCTGCAGCAGCAGACTGCAGCGGCGAAAGAAGCGGTGGCGGTCGAAGTGGAAAGACTGCTCAGTTTCGATCATAAGGCTTACATAACCAGGTCTCTCGTGGAGGGAGACAAGTCGGGAGCGTGGCTGGCTTGGCTAGTCAACCCCACGAGGCGCAGCTCCCCCACAGTCTCCATGCGCAACACTGAGGGTGTGGAGGTCTATACCCAACCCGAAATTCTCCACAGTTTCACATGCTATTATGAAACTCTCTATCAGAGCAGGCTGATAGCAGATACCGCTCCTATAAATGTATTTTTCGGAGAGCTGCCCATCCCGAAACTAGAACCCGAACAGGAGCAGGACTTGGGTAAAGACATAGAAATAGGAGAAATCCGTATTGCCATAGAACGTATGGCACCCAACAAAACTCCAGGACTAGACTGACTACCCGTTGAATTCTACGCTGCTTATATAGACTTGTTGGCCCACGACTACTAATAGTGTATAAAGAGGCGAAACGACTGGGGTATATCCCGGGCACGATGCGCGAGGCGCTGGTGATCCCCCTCCTTAAACCTGACAAAGAGAGCGGTGACCCGGCGTCGTACAGACCGTTATCGATGCTCACAGTGGATTATAAAATCTTAAGTAGCATCCTAGCGCCCAGACTACTCGAACACATGGGCACTCTAGTTCATAAAGATCAAGCGGGGTTCATACCCAAATGTAATACCACCATGAATATACGCCGACTAGTTCGCCTGCTGGAGGAGGACCACGAGGAGGCCCCTCACCCCATGATATTATCGATCGACCTGGAAAAGGCGTTTGATAGTCTGGAATGGGAGTACCTTCGTAAGGCACTCAGTTGTTACGGGATAGGAGAGGGCTATCTGCAGTGGACTGCAGTGCTATATGCTTCAGCGATGGCAAGAGTGAAGTCGGGCGCGCTAATCTCCCCACATTATCCGGTGGAGAGAGCAACGAGACAGGGATGCTCGCTGTAGCCATTGCTTTTTGCGTTGGAGCCCCTTGCACTGTCAATCCGCACAGGGGCCCACTATAGAGGGCTGCGGACCCTAATGGGGCAACAATTTATTTCCCTTTACGCCGACGACCTGTTGCTCTTCCTTGAGGATGCTGATGGGGCCTTGGCTGGTGCCGATGCTGTATTGACTACCTTTGGTGAAATATCAGGCCTCAGAGTAAACTGTTCCAAGACATGCCTATTCCCAGTCCGTAAGGGGGAAACCCAACCCACCACACCCAGAGCAATTAGATGGGAACCCGATTGCCTGAAGTATTTGGGGGTCTACATTTATCACAACCCAGCTGATGTACTGGAGGGTAATATCTTCCGTAGTATCAGAGCGCTGAAGGGCAGCATGTCCTTTTGGGCCACCCTCCCACTGTCGGTGGCGGGACGAATTGCGCTACTTAAGATGGTGGCGCTCCCCAGGCTCCTGTACTATTTTAGGATGCTCCCGATTTTGATCCCTCCTGCTGTATTTCGGAACTTGAAGTCACTGTTCGTGCCTTTCCTCTGGGGATCGGGCCGTCGCGGAGTGGCGCTTACGACTTTGATGAGACCCAAGGCGGAGGGGGGGCTGGCTGTAGCTGACTTCGAAGTGTATTACTTAGCAGTCCAATTACAGGTCTATACTCAGGAAATAGCACGGGAATTCCGGGGACCTGAGGATGAGCGGGGACTGGGAATACCTAGACACGTACTCTCCTACATCGCAATGCAGCAGAGACTAGCACTGCGTGACCTCACACAAGAAGAACGTACAATTAGGTTGTGTTGGAACCGCACACAGCGTAGAGCAGGAGTAAACCACCCCTATGCCCCTGAAATACCGCTGGGGAAGCTCACAGCATTGCCACATGGTCGGGATTGGTGGCAATTGCAAAATTGGGAGGAGGCAGGGATACAAATAATAGGCGATCTATACGAGGACGGGGTGTTGCTGCCCTTCCATGCAATTTCGGACCGTTTCGACATACCCAAGGCGATTTTTTACTGCACGCAGCGATCACGAGGGCAATACAAGCGCACTGGAAGGGGGGACTAGAGGAACTAAAGACGACAATGGCATGCCAATATGTCATGATACATTGGCGAGGTAGGTTAGTTGAAATAACAAATTCTGGTCACACTTACCCAATTGATCTAAGCAGACCCACTAATCATTTAGTATTTTTACTCTCTTTTCTTCTTTTCACAAAGATCATTTGTATATGACACAAGAAAGGTACAGTTTCAGTAACAAAAATTCACATAAAGTTACACTTTGCACAACATAAATTGGACAGTCACTATAAATGAAACGTATTCATATTTACGTCAGACGCCTAACTCTGGAGCAGGGTGAAAGACCGAATGCCGGATTTATAGCGGATGCAAGAAAGAGAAGCGAATCTTGCAGAGTCTGTTCATTTTCGACCCGCCTAATACTAACGAGAGGCCCAATTAACAGCTGGTGAAAGGAACCACTCTCACGAAAATGCAGAAAGCAGTAAAGTCTGCTCCACCGCTCATTCATGAGTAAATGATGCAGAGCACCGCAGGTAGAAGCAAGGGAATTCTGAAAAAGACCACGAATTTGAGATACACAGTTTCAGAGCGTTTTGATAAGAACACTGTTGCTTTCTCACCACAGATACTTCAGTATAGGACAGCTTCCAGTCCAGGTCCTGAGGAGAGCCCCTCAATAACACGCGGGCTCGAAACGCGTTGACATATTACTGGAACAAGATTCAGGAAGGGCACACCAGGATAGTGACTATGGACATTAATTCTCCTGTTTTGTGACCCTATTATTCGCTATTGTTCCAGTATAAACAAACAAGCAGGCGAGAAAAAGGATCTAGTGCCTCTTGTTGGTTGTCGGTTGTATTGTAGGACTGGTGCCTTACACATTAACTGATAATAGGTATTTTTGTCTGTGTTTTATGTATATAATGTGTATATATTGTGTAAATATGAATACGTTTCATTTATAGTCGCCAATGTATTTTTTGTTGTTATAATTCAAGTGGTCTAGGCTAGGTAGTGGATAGACCCAAGCCTTCTTTGTTTTCTTAATATGTCATGATGGCAGCAGGAACGGTCAAAGCAGTGACATGTCTATATTCCAGGATGATTAACGAGAGACTACCTCCATTAGAGGCGCTCAGGGTCAAATGGGAAGCTGACAGAGAGAGGGAAATTCCGGAGACCACATGGGCTCACCTGATGCGCCGGGCTTGGAAGAGCATGCGCAATGCGCAGTTCCAATTGGTCCACTTCTACATCCTACACCGGGCGTATCTGACCCCAGGAAAGATACAAAAATATTTTGCTTCAGATACCGCGGCCTGCCCTAGATGTCAGGCAGGTGGTGCGGAACTGGGCCACATGCTATGGACTTGCCCTGGTCTGACCTTTTACTGGAGAATGGAAGGGATACTCTTAATGAGGTGACAGAACGAACACTGCAGTACGACATGGCGGTGGAGATCCTTCATTGGTTTCCGCATACCCCTAAAACTAAAATCACCAGCAAATTTATAGATATGGGACTACTCCTAGCAAAACGGGAAATTACGCGACACTGGAAGGCCCAAATGGGTCCAACAGAAGCTAAATGGCGCAGCGAGTTTCTTAAATGGGCTGAGGGAGAAAGTACCTTGAGATACCAGCTAGCGCGGCGACAGCAGAATGAAAGGGCACTGGAATCGAAATTTGCCTAGCTTACGTAACGGTAAGTTTCAATTCTATTAAGGACACGGAGGCGAGGATTATGCTATATCTTCCTTCGCTTTATTAACATAAAGACTCCACAGCAGCTTAGGAAAAGATATAATAAGAACAAAAATGCTTTAAACATAAAGCATTAACGTAATGTTCAACAAAAATAAACAACAACTCCCAAGAGTCTCTTGCGTAACAATAGTCCATAGTCCTTTTACTCTGTCCATCATCACTATATAACCGGACTACTCATCATCTTCCTCCTCTTTCTTCGCGCAGGACACGCTTGAGCCTCATTGGTCCTGCTTAGCACCGTCGTTTCCTGTCAAAAAAGGAACAGCGTCAGCGAGGTGGCCCAGGAATGCGACAACAAGGCGAGGAGCATTCAGTGAATAACACAGTACTGACAATGTAAAGGAAAACGCTTTACTTACTGCCATACGGGTGGGTAGAGACACCACTGTGGCCCGGGTGGGATAATCCTCGCCTCCGTGTCCTTAATAGAATTGAAACTTACCGTTACGTAAGCTAGGCAAATTTCGATTCTATGTCAGGACCGGAGGCTTCAGATTATGCTAGTTTAAAGCTTACTTACCACCAACTGAGCCAAATCCACCACCGGCTTAAAATAAAACCTCTTGAAGGTGGAATCCGAGGACCAATCCGCCGCGCGCATTAGGTCCTCCAGACAAGCACCCACCGAGAATGCCTTAGAGGCCATGGCCCCCCTGGCGGAGTGTGCTCCAAAGAGAGAAGTATTGATGCCTGCTTCTTGCATGACCCATCGCACCCACCGAGCAATAGTAGGGGAGGAGACAGCTTTGTGTGGCTTCCGCAGGGCAATCAACAACTGACGCTCGCCCGGAGGGCGCAGATCCAAGGTCAGGTCCTCATATGCTTTGAGGCATTGCACGACACACAACTTAGGAGTGTCAGTAAAGGCTGGATAAGAAATGGAACGCGACGACGTCTTAGTACGCCGGCCCACGGTGAAAGTAACCCCATCCGGGGAAAAAATGCGTGCAGAGACATCCAGCGCGCGCACGTCCGAGACGCGCCTACAAGAAACCAGACATAACAACATGGCTAACTTCGCCGACAGCTCCTTAAGAGACAGATAAGAATTGGCTGGCCACGACAGGAACAAATTCAGAACCAAATTGACGTCCCAAAGGACGGAGTACCTGGGTTCTGGCGGCAGTGCGAGGCGAACAGCCCGCAGAAGCCGACACACAAAAGGATGTTCCCCTACCGGGTGGCCATCGATGTTATCATGGCCCGCAGAAATCGCCGACCGGATAGCATTGATCGTCCTATACGCTAGACCCTTGTCGGCCAAATGTGCCAGGAAATTCAGCACGGGAACAAGGCCTGCGACCACGGGATCCAGATCCCTTCGTAAACACCAACGCATCCACTTAAGCCAAGCGGATCTGTAACGCTTCGTCGTACTGTCGGCCCATGCTTTGGAGAGCAAGTGCTCAGCCGACCCCGAAAGGCCCGGGAGCGCCCAGCGTCTCCTGAGAGCCTCCACGCCACGAGGCGGAGAGTGTTCTGCACGACGAGAGGGTGAGGTTCCTGATCCGGGTTCGTCAGGAGCAGAGGAAACAGGGGGAGTAGGATTGGAAAATCCCAAGAAAGTTCCAGAAGAACCGGAAACCATACTTGAGACCTCCACAGCGGTGTAACCAACACCAGTTCCGCACCCTGGCGGCGTATTTGAGCCGCCGTTCGCATGATCATGGAGAACGGGGGAAACGCGAACGGCTGATCCCGACTCCAATCCTGCAAGAACGCGTCCGTGGCCTCCGCTAGAGGGTCCGGCCTCCAGCTGTAAAACCGTGGCAGCTGGTGGTCGAGACGGGAAGCAAAGAGGTCCACCGAGAAGGGACCCCAAAGGGAGTGTAGCCACCGGAAGACTTCCGGATCCAGTTTCCACTGGCTGGCGTCCCTGAGATGTCGAGAGTGCCAATCCGCTACCTGATTGCACTGGCCTGGCAGATACTCCGCCGTCACCGCAATGTGACGAGACAGGCAATAATCCCAGAAATCCTTCGCTAAATCCGCCAAGGCGCGGGAACGAGGACCTCCTAGGTGGTTCACATACCGAACTGCCGAAATATTGTCCATCCGTAACAGGACACAAGCCTTGACCGAGTCTTTGGTCCAACAGCGAACTGCGAAGGAGCCCGCAAGGAGCTCCAAACAATTGATATGCAATTGTTGTTCTTCTGACGACCAGGCGCCGCCGGTGGAGAAACCCCGCACCGGGCGCCCCAGCCCGACCTGCTGGCGTCGGACTCTATGATCAGGTCCGGAGCCGAACCGAAGATCGCTCGCCCATTCCATGCCTCCATGTGAGACAGCCACCATGACATTTCCTCCTTCACTTCGTCCGTGAGGGGAACCCACTGGTCGTAACACATCCCACGGCGCAGATGCTGCGCCTTCAAGCGTTGCAGAGCCCTGTAGTGCAGCGGGCCCGGGAAAATCGCCTGGATGGAGGACGAGAGAAGGCCCACCACCTTGGCGATATGACGCAGTGACGTACGCTCTCTTGCGATCGTCTGCCGAAGCAGGTGTCGAATCTTCGCGACCTTCCGACCCGGCAGGCTCGAGACCGCCTGTACCGAGTCCACCACGAAACCCAAAAAGGTGATCTGCTGAGTGGGAACCAAAACCGACTTGGAGCCGTTGATGACGAACCCTAGTCTCTGAAGCAGGCCGACAGCTTGACGCAGCTGGTCCGCCAACACCTCCGGGCACTGCCCCATGAGGAGGATGTCGTCTAAGTATACAAGCATCCGGACCCCCTGACCTCTGAGAAACTCCACCACCGGGTGGAGGACCTTCGTGAAGCACCACGGGGCCGAAGAAAGACCGAACGGCAGGGCGGTGAATTCGAACACCTTGTCGTCCCACAGGAATTGTAGGAAACGACGATGAGGGGGGTGGATGGGAACGACCAAGTAGGCATCCTTGAGATCCAGTCGTACCATCCAATCCCGAGGGAGGAGCACGTCTCGAAGGAGGTGGATCCCCTCCATCTTGAAGTGACGGTAGACCAACCACCCATTGAACTCTTTGAGATTGATCACCGGCCTCTTGCCCCCATCCGTCTTGTCCACTAGGAAGACGTTGCTGAGGAACCCATGTGGGTGGCGCATTGATAGACGGATGGCTCCCTTGCGCAGCAAGTTTGAGACCTCTTCGTCTATCAATCGCGCGTCGGATTCTGAAAAAACCATCGGGCGCGGGGGCCTCGCCTGAGTTGGCTGGTCGTAAAACTCGATATGGAAACCTCTTACAGTTTGCAAAACCCAAGCGTCGGCAGTGAGCAATTCCCACTCCCCGTAAAAGCTTGCCAGCCGCCCCCCAATCGGAACTTGATCCAAGCAAAGTACACTTACCGGGGGCATTTCCTTGTCCGGAGTTCTTCTTGAACCCTCTGCCACCATAGCGCTGTCCCCTCGTGGGGTAGAAGTTGGTGTAGTTGGCAGAGGTCTGGTACTGACCTCTTCCGGAGCCTTGTCCTCGGTTGTTGGTCTGCTGACCACGGCCGATCGCGCGGCCCCTGCCGCGACCGGCCCCTCCAGAAAAACGCTGGTGGAAGACCTTCTTGATGCTGGACTGAGCCTTGTCCAGCGACGTGAACGTATTCACGAACTTTCCCAGCTCGCGGATGAAAGGCTCACCGAAGAGGCCACCCTGAGCCACGGCACCTGCCTCCGACGAGGCCAGGTCCCCCAGCTTCGGATCCAGCTTGATAAGGAGCGAACGCCGCCTCTCCGTGGACAGGGCACAGTTGGCGTTGCCCAAAAATACGATCACCCTCTGGGCCCAGTTGGAGAGCACCTCCGGAGAAATGGTAGTGCCATTCACTCGAGCCTCCTCCGCCATATCGAGGATCTTCGTGGCGGGCCCGACCGCATCCAACAACTTGTCCTGGCAAGCCCGCCAGGACCGGTCGATCCCCTTCCTGGGATCCTTCATGAACTTCGCCAGGAAGGTGGCCATCTTGGGGTCCAACTCTGGTGTCATGGCCACTTTCCCTTCCAGAGTAGGCCGAGGGCATTCCCCACGCAGGCAACCCCTCGCCTCCTTTTCTAGGGGCTTGCGCAGCCTGCCCGCGACAAACTTCGCCACCGTCTCCCCCGGGGCCCCGGCCGCGGATCGGGGGTGGACGATCTCGTCCGGGTCCAGCATGCCCGACTCGTCTCGGGGCATCTCCTTCGCTGAAGGTGTCGGAAGCCAAGAACGGGTCGACTCCCCGTCGTCATCCGAGTCCGGAGAGTCGTAGATCGGGGAGGCGGGCGCCGTAGACACGTCGCCCGAAGTGCCAGGATCCACCAAGGGTGCAGGGGGCACCGCCGTCGCCTTGGCCAGGAAGGCGTCACGAAGCCGCTCGAAAGCGCCCCTGTCCACGCCTTGGGCCTCTGATGAAGATCCCACCCCACGAGGTCTCTTCGGAGCGGGTGGCAACCCGCCGGACGTCCCCGGGAGTTCGGGGGACGGAGGCACCTGCGCCGCTGCCAGCTTCGCGCACTCCTCCACGATGCGGGCGGAAAGGCGGTCCTCCATGGGCCCTACCACCTCCGTCACGCAACGATAGATGGAGTTGTCTACCGCCTGATAGAACTCATCATCCTGCAGATAGGGGCAGGCTTCCTCATCGTATCCCCCTTCCATCTCGGAACCAAGGGCAAATGCGGGGCACCCAAGAGGGCGGCAACCGAGAAAGTTCTCGAATGTGGGCAGGCCAAGCGGCTGCGATCACGTTTTTGGGCCAGCTGACGTGGCAGGTGGGCTGCACCAACCCCCAAGCGCGCAGACCCTCCTCGCCGGGACCGGGTCTACGTACCCCTCAAGCGCGCTAGGCCACACACGGGTAAAGAGGTGCACAGATCTCGCCCGAAGGCGATTCACGCGGTCAGAACCGCCATACAGACCCCAGAGGGCGTCAAAAAGTGGGCAAAGTACTGACCCGGATCACCAGGTGTCAGAGGGGTACGCGAGGGTCGGCCCCCGGCGTGGCTCCTCGCACTGCGGAGGCGCGCCGGAGGGTCGGCGAGACGACAGGCCACCCCCTTGCGGTCTATGTACACACCGCACACAAGTGGGAATAAAGTCGCGTAGGAACGAAGAACGTTCCCGCAACTGGGGACTCTGTAAGGGAATAAACCATGCAAGGAGTCCCCCCAAAGATCGTACACAAGACAATCAATCACAATGAAAAGGTAACAAATAGAAAAGCACTTATCTGGCTGCGGGAGCAGCGAAGAAAGAGGCGGAAGATGATGAGTAGTCCGGTTATATAGTGATGATGGACAGAGTAAAAGGACTATGGACTATTGTTACGCAAGAGACTCTTGGGAGTTGTTGTTTATTTTTGTTGAACATTACGTTAATGCTTTATGTTTAAAGCATTTTTGTTCTTATTATATCTTTTCCTAAGCTGCTGTGGAGTCTTTATGTTAATAAAGCGAAGGAAGATATAGCATAATCTGAAGCCTCCGGTCCTGACATAGAATCTGCGCATGCATGGGAGGCTTTGGTGCAGGCTTTACGCGACCACGACACACAAAGTGACTTAGACGTCGAAGGCAATGATCTGACTATATCCCCGTAGCACGGCAGGTACACTGCATGATTCCCCAATTGCTGACTGCGAGACTCCTGCTTCATACTGTCTGTCCTACCAACAATGCACCGATGGCCTCGGGGAGGTGGAGAGCGGGGGGGGACTTTCAAGCTTCATATAAACTTCTATAAGTCCCGAGATTGATGACTTGTTGTTAGACCTCAGGGGCAGTTTAGTTTGGTTGGTTGGGGTACAGGTTGTAAAAGAAAAGCAGATACAAGCCGTTTTAATAGTCGGTCATGGCTAGCAATGCACAGTACACACGCACAATACGGGAATGATACTTGCCGCCCGACCTCCGTGTTGTGGGCTAAATGGCTGTGTAACTAGAATACCATAGACTCGTCGCTACCAACGATGATTGTACAGTTGTTGACCAATGTATATCTGTAAAAGAATATCTGCAATAAAAATATATTTACTAAAAAAAAAAAAAGAAAACAAGTCAAAAACAAGCATTATTAATTCTCGAAGATAGAATTTTCAGCTGGGACATGGTCCCATTTTTCCTGTCCATGTTTTAATGACCAATATCCTGTTATCACTGTCCGTGGCGATTATTTCAGCCGGTTTGGGGGGTTGATTAGGCGACTGTACCCACACTTTGGCTCCTGGGTTTTTATCAGTTGAGCCAAAACCTCCTTCTCCACGTACAGTTAGGAGGGTTGGGGCAGTCCCTTTTCTCACCACTCCTCCAAGAACTGGCATTATAACCAACTGGGCAACTCGATCACCAGGTTGAACTGTCAAAACCAGATCACCACTGTTCAACAGAATAATTTTGATTTCACCTTGATAATCAGAATCGATTACACCGCCCAGCACCTAGATGCCTTTCAGCGCTAGTCCAGAGCGTGGGGCGATCAGACCAAAGTGACCTGCTGGTATTTGGACACCAATTCCAGTTTAAATGAGGACAATATCTCTTTGCTTCAACACATGTTGTTTCAAAGTAAGTAAATCTGAACCAGTAGCTTCAGGGGTCGCTCTGTGCGGAGCCAAGGCTCCGGGAGTAATTTCCCAATAAACAATGGTAGCCACTGCCATATGGGGTTGCACATTCAGAGAAGGAGACATAATTCGCATAATGGGTGTATCAGAATTATGTAAAGGTCTATTGTTGAGAATTTTTAAGGCATCAACTAGATGATTTCTCCAATTGCGCAATGATCCGTCTGTCAGTTTTTTCAATTGATCTTTTAAAAGGCCATTCATCTTCTCAATCAATCCCGCAGCCTGTGGGTAATAAGGAATATGAAAAACCCACTCGATATTGCGTTGAGCACAATATTCTTGCACCATCCTCCCTTTAAAGTGTGTGGCATTGTCCGATTGAATTTGTAAAGGCACTCCATAATAAAGAGCAATCAAATCCAAAGTTTTCAGTGTATTTACCTGGGTAGCACGTTTATAAGGGGATGCAACCAAATATCCTGAATATGTGTCTACTACTGTACATACATATTGACAACTTCTGCATGTTGGCAAGGGACCTATGTAATCTATCTGCCAGATGTGTGCTGATGACTTACCTCGATGTAACTGACCCCTCACTATCTGTGGTACCTCTCGTTGTCGAGAATGCTTGCAAATGGGGCACTGTAACATTACTGTTTTAACCATATCATGGGGCAGATGTATCCCTCTATTTGCTGCCCACCTGCTAGTAATCTTTTCTCCAAAGTGTCCACACTTTTGATGTGCCCACCTCGCCAATCCAACCAGGTCAGAATTCTGTGTTTCCACCTCTGCCTCAGAAATCTTAGCATTTTCGTCTGCATTGAGGTTAAACCACCTATCAAGTGGATCAACAGAAAAGTGAGCGTCTACATGAAAAACAAATACAGTATTTTGAGGAAGCATATCCCACACCTCTTTCCACAATTCTTTTCCCCATAATTCCTTTCTGTTAATTAGCCAGTTATGAGGGTGCCATGTGGGAAGCCTAGTCGCCAATCCATTAGCGGTTGACCAGGAGTCGGTGTAAATATGGCAAACTCCCAGTAATTCCTGTTTCAAATCCTGATAAACAGCATAAAGTTCTGCAAACTGACTGCTCTTTCCTTCACCAGTTGTACTAAATAATTTCTGGGTAACAAATTATAGGATACTGCGTTTCATTGTCTCTTTGCTCCAACATACCTGGCTGAACCATCCGTAAACCACACGTGCTTCCTCTCCTCTGCGTAAAGATCGCTAAATGGCTTACCCCACTTAACAGCGGATTCCTGTACTATAGGCACGTTGTACTCTACATTAGTCTCTTCTATTGGCGCCTGCGCCACCTGCTCATGTAACATCGCTGTACCCTTAGGACCCACTCAAGCCCTGCCCTGTATGTACCACTTCCACTTGATCACACTAGCTTCCTGTGCATGTCCAATTCTATTAGTTTTAGGGGAGCTCATACCCCATTGCATGATCGGAATCTCAGGGCTCAAATTTACATTGTGTTCCAAGTTCAATTGTTATGTGTCTACCAAAGCCCAATAACATGCAAGTAACTGTTTCACAAAAGGTGTATAACGCTCACCTGCGTCGGGCAATTTCTTCGTCCAAAATCCATGGGGTACTTTTGTCTTACCTTATTTTTGCCATAAACTCCAATTTGCATATAGAACATGTACAGTCACATTCAAATCAGCATCACCATCTCGCACTGGCTACAAATCCAAAGCATGCTGAATAGCCTCTTTTGCCAGTTCAAATGCAGTCTGCTGTGTCTCACCCCACTCAAATGCATTTTTCTTTCGAGTAACCTTGTACAGAGGGGCCAAAATCTGACTCAGATGGGGAATGTGTTGTCTACAAAACCCAAACAAGCCAATAAAGCTCTGAGTCTCTTTCCTGTTTCGGGGTACTGCAAATTCCTTAATTTTCTGTCTCACTTGTGAGATCACCTCTCGATTTCCCTGATGCCACTGAATACCTAGGAATTTCAGACTCTGTGCTGGACCCTTTAATTTATCAGGATTAATCTCCCACCCTTTGCTTTGCAAATGAGTTACAATTTGATCTAATTGAGTTTGAACTTGCTTCTGTGTTTCGCCTTGTATCAATATATCATCAATGTAATGACAAATTTGCACACCAGAAGTTATCGGTAGCTCATCTAAATGTTCTGTCACCAGCCGGTGACATATCGTCGGACTATGCAAATAGCCTTGTGGCAGACTTCGAAATGTCATTTGTCTGGCACCCCATGAAAAACTGAATTGTTCCTGACATCCAGGAGCTAAAGGAATGGATAAAAAGCATTGGCAATATCAATAGTCGCATACCAAGTCCCTGAATGTTTTTGAATTCTCTCAATTAAAGTAACAGTGTCAGGAACAGCAACAGTCAAAGATGGTGTATGTTTGTTCAATTCGCGGTAATCAACTGTCATGCGCCATGAGTTATCACTTTTGCGCACCGGCCACACGGTATTGTTCCATGCAGAAGTAATCGGAACCACAACCCTGGCATCCATTAAGTCTTGAATAGTAGCACTGATCTCATCATGCCCACCTGGGATTCTGTACTGTTTCATCGAGATTACTTTAGTCGCCTAAGGCACTTTTACAGGAAGAATTTTCAAGCGATCTACTCTCACAGCATTAGCTGAGATATAGCGTTTCGTTCCAAAGCGATCGTATCCATCATCTAAACATAGTGCCATTCCTTTTAAGATGTCAATTCCAATAATATATTCATAAAGGGGCACAATTAGTACACTATATTCTCTTCTTGGTATTTGTCCGATTCTTAATTGGAGATTAGTTTGTTCTGCTGGGGTCTCTTTACCACCTAATCCTATAATTGTAAAATACTGTCCTCTAAATTTCTTGGGATTTCCATATATCAAAGTGGCCTCCGCTCCTGTATCTACTAAGGCTCGGGCCCGTTGCATATTACGATGCCTCCAGAAAATATCTATATGTACATAGGGTCTATGATCTTTGCGAGGCCAATTCTGTACCGATGCTTGACCTATTTCCTAGTCGTTTTTGTTCCTGTCTTGCGCCCAGGACAAATCAGGGTACAGACTCTAATATCGTTTAGGAAGTACGTCTTCCTCCTACACTTTCTCTTCATAATATGAATTCCTCATATTCCTGCCACTCTGTGATCTTCGATCAGGAGACCTACCTCTTTCAGTTTTTAAACTCAGTTCAGGAGATCTACCTCTTTCATTTCTAGCCCTGCGTTCTGAGGAGTCTTCCCTCGTATCATGTTCTATGTACTGGGGATCCTTCCTTTCTCCCCTATATAACTTGTCCCCGCTTCCCTCTGAATGTCTCTGTGCATGATCCTGTTTATTAACTCTCCTACTCCCTTCTTTTCTATCCAAACCCCTTTTTCGATATATATTCCATAGCTTCTGAGTAGGTTCCCCATCTATGTCTTCTATTCTCACCCGTCCTTCATTAAGGCTGTAAACAAACCTCATCTAGTCAATTTGTTGTTATCTGTACGGACCTCAGATCTAGATGGTCTTTCTATTTTCATCCATTCTCGCAGTTCGCCCAAATCACGCACTGCTTCAATCACTTGAGTTAGTGTGTTTCCTGTTTGATTTATTAACAATGTCATCATTACCTGCTTATAAGCAGGAGGAGCAGTACGAATGATCTTATTCCTTACAGAAGTATTAAGTAATCCTTCCATCAGTCTGTGTGCGATATCTAGAAAAATAGATGTTTTCATCACCTCTTCCTTTAATCTCTGTGTTACATCTCTCAACGTATACCACGGTTTTTCATTCACTGGCCAATCTGATTCAGTCGGGTATTTATGACTGCATCCGGCCACAGCCAATTGTAATAGGCTAATCTGATCGTTAAGCCCATAGTTTCTAAAACGTTCCTGAACTGTTGGGTCTGTGCTTATCGTACAAAATTTTAAAGCATCTCCTTGGTCTAACATTACGCCTGCAGCACCCAAGTCATAGATGCAAACCATCCACGTAAGCTAATTCTCTCAAGGTCTCTGCCGAAACCTATCCAGAATGTCATTCATCTCTTGCTGCGTAAAACCTCCAGGCTGATTAAAGCCAGCCCCTGGGGATGTTGCGGGCCACCCTGCAACTTTCTCCGATGTATCGGCTACGCATGCACCTCTCTACGCTCCTCTGATTTATTTTCGGTCTCAGTCTTAATAGGCTCTGTTTTCTTATCCTCTTCCTCACCCGAACCTGAAAACTCTGAAGAATCCCAAATATTTCCATCCCACTTCTCGAGATCCCAGTCAAGCCCTGCTTTTGCAATGACTAAGTGTACTTTCCTCTTACTAACTCTCCCTCGCTTGTTCCTGTACTTTGCAATGTGCACCGCAGCCCTTTCCGCTACGGTCTGATAAGTCTCTATCTTGTCCAACAATAATTTATTTTGACATAACAACATAGTGGTATTCTTTGCTTCAACATACTGTTCTTCCAATTCTTTACACTCACGCTGTAACTTCACATATTTCTCATGTATCATTCTGTAAGCGTTTAGCAAAACACAACCTCTCCGTCCTAATAGAGGAAGCTCTTCTCCTCTTGTTACCGTCACTTTTTGCAAACATGAAACCACCTGAGCCGGTTTGGCTTCGAACAAACACGCATTCCAGTTTTCACTCAAACCAGCAGATTTAGCCTAGTCGATCCCCATCCGGGAATTTCGGTTGACAATTGAAAGTTAACCTTTGTTTTCCTAGAAAACATAATCCTCTCTTTTCCCCTATAACCCACCTCTTCGATCATGTGAGTCACGACGCCAAGATGTAATGGCCTGATAATTCTGCCAATCACCAGGCCATACTTACCTTATCCCCTCTCGGGACCCAAAAGGATATAACACTTCACAATACTTACCCGAGAAAGGAATAATACTAATGATTA
This sequence comes from Lissotriton vulgaris, assembly GCF_964263255.1. Classification (NCBI taxonomy): domain Eukaryota; kingdom Metazoa; phylum Chordata; class Amphibia; order Caudata; family Salamandridae; genus Lissotriton; species Lissotriton vulgaris. Next base: position 389,740,865 of record NC_141687.1, read on the forward strand.
TCTATACATATATGGCATTTGCCGGAGAGTTTGCAAACAGCAACAACAATGCAAGAATCAATACCAGTGACGACAACAGTAACAACTCGGGAAAATTACGCCACTCAGTAAAACAACGCAAGAAACCAAGGGCCACAAGGTAACAATGTACCCCAGGGTACGAAAACACAACACAGTACCAAGGGCCACAGGGTAACAACAATGCAAAACTATGCGTAACAAAGCCCACCCTGGTGGAACTGAATAAACTCTGTACGCTCCTCCTAACAATGCCTCGGGTGGATTACTTATCAGTTCTGACTTCCCTGGATGAGAGCGGAGTCATCCCCCGTTCTACAACTACCTACAGGAAGGGAAACTTACCATCCTTCCGATGCTACAGCATTTGGGTCAGAAGGGCCCTGACCTCCCATCCCAAGGAACACAGACAAATAGGGATATACTCTGGGGTTTCTTTATTACATAATGATAGATGGACAAAAGAAAGAAATTACTACTATGTCACAATTGGTCTTCCTCACATCAAACCCTAAGCAATTGCTAAATGCAATTAGAATGTACATATACAGAACTTATAAGTAAATCAGTATATAACCTGAAAATAGTAGAAGACAGTTAGATAAGAACAGTTAGGAAATAAGAGTTAGTGAAATACCTCACCAAGTTTCTACACATCCTGCTTCCACTTCGCTAGAGGGGAGCCCGTTTCTCCAGCCGAATCAGGATTCTCTGCTCCACTCTCACAGCTGCACGTCTGCAATGTGATGGACTACCAGTGTTCGAGACCCGAATACCCCCTTTAGTACAAGTGGAAACGTTAGTCGAAGCTTCTATCAAGCCTCGTCCCCTGTTCCCATCAGATTCCGTACCACTCCGCACCAAGACCACAACATCAGCTAGCTAGGCGTTTGTTATGACTCCGGGGCAGAGCGGGCACATTCCTCGGACAAGAACCGGTTCCTACCAGCATACAAAGTGCGGAAAACAAGTGAGAAGTAAAACATGACTCCTCACCCAGAAGAGCTTAGAAGATGGCGACAGCTTTGAAAATGGAGTCGCTTAAGCATAGGCCACTATTCCCGCAAAGAGCCCGAATTAGTATGCAAGATGGCATTAGAGCATGCCAAAGCCAATAGGTAAGCCCTGCCTTTGAGGAAGATACAGTCAGACACAGAAAGAACATTATCGGGTCTTACTTTACAGCTAGTTCGTATTATGCAGGTCTACACAGCAATATATTAGAGCAAAATATACTGAGATGGTAGTGGGCAACGGTCATAATCTAGCCGTTTCCATACAAAATGGCTCAATCACTACACGTTTAAAGAGAAGTTTGAAACCTGGAAATCAAACTGGCCCAGGTGGCCTCCTATGCCCACAAAGCCTGCAATCATTGCATGCTAGTCCGAGCTGTCCTCTGCTCTGTGCGAAACACAACAACACCCACATATTAGGCCCAGAAAGAGGAATAAAGAAAAGCGGGCAGCACCCAAGGGACACACAAAGGGCACACAGTAAAATGAACACCATCTCTTCAATGGGGCACCTAAGCTATGCTGCCCGAGAACACTAACATCTAGTATGGGAGCATAGGAGAAAAGTGCAGGAAGCCAAGTGGATCAAAGTTTTGATTTGATAGCGGCAAATAATCAGCAATTCTGGCAATAAGTGAATCTAATATGTCATGGAGATAAAAGCAGGGCGAACCCCTTTCAAGCTGAAGAAAGGCTTGCACACGTTAAATCCTTCTATTGTGAGCCTCTGAGCAGACTCCCCTTGACCAACCGAGAACATAAGAAGGTGGCAGATTTAACCGACAGAGCGATTAAACCACCATGGGGCGCATCTGACATTGGTAGAGTCCTAAAGATGATCAGAAAGGACAGTGCCTAGGGCCCCATTAGGCTTCCTGGGTCACTATTTATGGAGGACTCACAGTATTGGACCTAAACCTTAGCGTCATGAATGCTGGCTCTTTGAAGAGGTTCTGGAGTCTTGGAAAGGATCCCTTCTCCAGCCTATCTTTAAGAAGGGCTCTAACATTGTCCCAAGAAATTATCGGCTAATATCGCTGTTAGACACCGAGAGCAAAGCATATGCCAACATAATGCTCCAAGAGCTAATGCACTGGGCCTGTGTGGAAGGCTTACCACCTTGCTAGCAAACAGGTTTCTATGCAGGAGGGTCAACGGTGGATAATACTGTAGCCCTCTCATACCTTGCTCATCAAGTTGTAACCAACATATCAATGTCATTCTTCGCATGTTTCATTGACTACTTGGACGCCTTTGACGGAGTTGCCCAGAACATTTTATGACAGAAGCTAGTGGGATGGAACATCTCCCCCAAAGTGTTACGAGCAATCGTGTCTTTATACACCAGGACCTGGGAGCGAGTCAGACTCACAGGGGAGAGACAGCCACCGCCGAGACTGACACAGATCAAGGTCTGTATCGGAGACAGGAGAATTCCCACTTATGCAGTATGCAGACAACCTAGCGCTCTTTGATCATACGAAAACTGGTCTCCAAAAAGCCCTCAACGCCCTGAATATGTATAATCTTAGGAAAGAGCTTGTGGCTAAAGGAAGCAAAACAAAAGAAGTGATCTTTGGTAGATAACCAAAGAAGAGGCTAACTAGTTGGCGGCTGGGGGCACTGAGGCTTGACTGTGTACACCACTATAATTACCTGGTAGCATGACCATGCGAAACCGGCAGACCAACTCTGCAGCTAAATAAAACGAAAAGCAAGGCAAAACTTGCTACATATGCCTGTGCAAATTGAACACCACAGTCGTTAGCCTAACGTCCATCGCCATTCCGAGGGTGTTCCGTGCAAAATTGCTCAACTATGCCCAGCAAGCATTTCATTGCATGCTGGCAACAGCCCTACAAAAGATTCACTGCACAGCCTACAAGAAGTTCCTTCAAGCTAACACAATGAACACTTTGATCAGGTGAGAATTTGGGCTGGTGCAGCTAGATCAGAAAAACTTGGCAGCCCTTGCTGAATACTATTTTCAGGTAACAGTCACTCTCACCAACACCATGAAGGCTCTAATAAAAACAGTTTTTACAAACACTAACAAACCCTGGTCCAGCAATCTTGCTGTAGCAAAGGAACATTTATAACTTCCGGTGGAGAACTTGGACATAATTGCGATCAATTATAATTGCATTAAATCTGCAATAAGAAAGCAATAGACTCATTGTCCTTGACAATTGGACATGGAAGCTCTTCTAGCCAGGGCCCCTCACGAGTCAATAACGACCCCACCACTGAGCAACTTATCCAAATCTCTTCTTGACCAGGCAGTAGGAAAGCACGTTTTAAAAGCAATTTATCAGCCAGATTAGTCCCGCTTCCAATCAGAGACCTGAATCCAACCTGGAGAGCTCTCGAAAAAATCAACAGATGTAGATTATGTAACTATAGAAGATAATCCTTAGCACACACACTTCTCTGATGCCCGGCATTGCTACATCCACGACGAGTCTTACTGTAGCCCATCTTTTTACAGCTCAGCATTCGGTCGGCCAAAGGAGCCGTCCCTCTTTTATATTCTCTGTACACAGTGGTTGACATGCAAAGTTGGGGAAAAACATAATGCAAGCCTGCAACTTGTTAAAGAACTCGAAACGCCAACAGTCTCTGTAGTTAATGTATTCCTTCTCCACTAGGGGCAGTGCTAAAGGGCTCTGCACTGATGCAACAAACTGATTTACTTTGTCATGGGGACTTCATAAATTGCAGGACCCTGTATCTGAAGGTCGTAGATCATAATTTGGCACATATGATTTGCACTACTCCTCTGTGGCTCCACAGTTGCTACCACGACCGGCCAGATCTCGAGTTGTTCTTTTCAACAAATTATTACATGCCTTCTGCACCCTACAAGCCATACTTTTTTAGGCACTTTAGCATATGGCCTGTTTAAAAAAAAATGTTATTAACTCTGTCGTCTGTGCCTCACAAAATGCAGACCTCGTGCAGCTTCTGTATATGACCTTTTATTGTGTTATCAAAACGTTACAAGATGTATACCATCAGGCACTCTACTTTGCACTTCAGCTTTACAACTTGTTAACACGCCAGCATGATCCTGAGTTGCATCTCTTATTTTTACATACTTGTATTTTACAAAGTCGCATCACATTTTTATAAGCTTTGTATTAATTTTACTGCTTACACAAAATATGTTCCCACCCAGGAAATGTTATTTTTTTAAGGGTTTTTATGTCTGGATTTATGTACTGTGATATATGCGATATGCATCTTGTAATGATTTTAAGTCCTCATACAACAAACTTGACTGAATACTGTTTTAGTCTGTAGCATAGTAAAGCCTTACTCAAGAGCATTCAGTTCTGTTGTTGTTGAAATCTTTGGCACACACTCCAAGAGATGAGCCAGCTTCATCACCACAGCCCTTAGAAATGCAGAATCGCCAGTGGCGGAAGCAGGCTTGGTGTGCAGGGTGGGGCTGTAGTAGGCTGTGCCAAGCTAACCAACTCTCTCTGCACTCATCTTTTTCTTCAGGGGAAAAAAGTGGCGTTCTATAAGCGGGTCCAGATTCTGGTGGCTGACACCTGGGCTGTGCTTGAGGGAAAAGGAGATGGCTGCTTCAGCGACATTTCCGGGGTGACCATGTTTGCGGACTACCGGATTCCTCAAGTTCTAGTGCACCTGGGAACAATGCACTATTCGAAAGACCTGATGAAGAAACTTCAAGAAGGTTAGCAGCTGCGTTGAATAAGCTTCATGGCTATGCGTAGAGCTACAGTGATTTACCCATTATGATTGATTTGAGGGTCTGAGGGGGCAAAAGAATAGACTTAGAACAAAACAAAACTGCTCAGAATGCAGCTAGGTGGTGCTGCTTGTGATGTTACCCAGGGGCGAAGCTTGAGGGTAGGGGGTGATTGGTGTGTTACACTTTTATTTATTTAAAAGGTTTTATATAGCGCTACTGGACCCAAGAGTATCAGAGTGCTTTACAGATAGGAAACATAATAAATGTATTTTCTAGCAAATAGTTGGGTACAGGTAAGATTCAGGGCTCAGAATAATTGCAGTCACGATTTCAAGCATTTTCATTCTCCAATTCCTGAATATACCCGACAACCAAGACCAGGTGCCAATCAGGTGGAAATCAAAGCCATGTAGGATTTCATGTAGTTTCTTAACACTACTTTTAATATGGTCTACCTATTCATGTATTCTAAGTAAGGTGTTTGGTATAACTGTACAATACTCATAACCTGATATTGCACAGACCTACCTTTTGGCAGGAGTGTCTCCTCTGTTTGGGCATAGGAGCTTTGCCACACAGGCCAGAGCTGAAAAATTAAATGGTAATAAAGTTTTGTTTATTGACTTTTTTTTTTGAGCAACCAACCCATCCTGAGCTGAGTGGCAGGACGGGACGGAGACAGTGCTGCTGCGGCAGCAGCAGGGAGCTGTGATTTTTATTCTCTGAAACAGTGTCACACTCCCTCCAGCCCACAAAGACACTATCTTTACAGTGCTCACACACCAGCCACGTTCTGACATGGCAAGATGAGTAAAATCGGGTTTGGATTGTTCTACTTTTTGAGTCGTTGTAAAGACTGGGGACAGATGCCGGCACATTCTGGCAGCATGTGCCCTTGATAGAACAAGTCTAGGCAAGCTTCGGTTTTATAGAGGGGCACTTCGATCAAAGGAACTCCCCCACCACATCAACAGGCAAATGAATGCAGATCCAGCAGGAAGAAAGGTTAATCGTTTGACAGTATTGCTACAGTACATAGTAGTTGTTCAAATTCACTGAGCGGCCAGCCGCCTCGCTCTAGGTCTGGCTCAGTACAGTTAGGTCGTTTGGCAACTACACTTTCCACAGCAAGAATGTTTTCCACCAAAATGCAGAGACTGAGTGCATCTGCGATGATAGTGGGATAGAACCACATAACATGATGGTACTGACAAGGGACACAGAATTGGCAACGTCTTTAGACCATAAAGCAAAAGAAGGGTGCATACCAGTGGGTTGCTGCGTCACAAATCATGCCATCCCTACTGACATGGTCCCTTTGGTTATTTCTGCTTGATCCAATAGATACCGTTTCTCATTCTGAGGCTTGTTCCTGCCATAGAGGCCAACCTTTCAGAGAAGGTACAGAAAAGAGATCAGTTTGACAATGTACGTGGAAGCATTAGCAGTATTGTAAAATGAAGCCTTTCTAGTGGCTAAATCAATCAATCAAGCTCTGCTTATATAGCACGACAATCCCGGCGAGGGTATCCAGGCACTGGGCTGAGGGTCCCAGTCGAAGAGCCAGGTCTTGAGTCCCTTCCTGAAGTCTGCCAATGAGGGTGATGTTCGAAGGTGGCGGGGAAAGGCGTTCCCGGATTTGGCAGCGAGGTAGGAGAAGGATCGTCCTCCGGTGCAGCAGTGGCAAATGCGCAATGTTTGTCTGAGGGGAGGTAAGTAGAGCGGAGGTTTCTGGGTGGCTGGTGGAAGTTTAGGCAGTGGTTCATGTATGCTGGTACATGATCGGGGAGGTCTTTATAGACGTGGGGCAGAAGTTTGAAATTGCATTTCTTCTGGACGGGGAGCCAGTGGAGGCCTTTCAGGTGCTGGGAGATGTGGGTTCTTTTGGGCAAGGATCAGTCTGGCTGCTGCGTTCTGGATCATCTATGGTCTTCTGAGGAGTTTGTCGGTGGTTCCATCATAGAGTGTGTTGCCATATTCCAGATGGCTGGTGATGAGGGCCTGCGTCACTGTTTTTCTACACAGGTGGGTAGCCATTCAAAATTTCTGCAGAGTATGTGGAGCGTGTAGTAGCAGGCTGAGGAGACGCGTTGACCTGTTGTTTAATGGAAAGTTTGCTGTCTAGGATAATGGCGAGGCTGCAGGCGTGATGTTTTGGAGTGGGGGTGGGTCTTGCCACCAGGAGTCGTTCCAGAGGGAGGTTTGGCTGGTGAGGATCAGTACTTCGTTTTTGTCCAGGTTGAGTTTCAGGGAGTTGTCTTTCATCCAGGCTGAGACGTTCTTCATGGAGTTGTGAAAGTTGGTTTTCGTCATAGAGAGTTCTGCTTAGAGTGAGAGGACGAGCTGGGTGTCGTCGGCATAGGAGATGATGTCTGCTTGCTGCTTCATGTAGATGTTGCCCAATACACTCTCTTCCGTAAGGCTCTAAAAACCTTTCTTTTTTCACAAGCCTTCTTTACTTAAATGTCTCTTCCTTCTTCCCCCTGTCTTCTAGCCCTCCTGGACTCGGTACTTCATAGCGCCATGAAACCGCCAGGTGTACACGCGCTTTATAAATATTTTAAACTCAAACTCATGTTGAAGTGGGTGAGACTGATGGACAAGGCTTGCAGGACACTGCAGATGGTGTGGTTAGGCTGTGAGGTGAAGGGAGGGAGATAAATCTTCCATGTTCACCATGAGAGGAAGGATGCCATCCACCTAAGAGCATTGTCTTTGATTCCGCTCTGGTGCAGTTTGTTGATGAGTGTGTGGTGGGAGACCGTGTCGGCAGCAGAGAGGTCGAGAAGGATCAGGGCAACTGATTTCCCTCTGTTGAGTAGGGTAGGGATGCCATCTGTGGCGGTCATCAGAGCCGTTACAGTGCTGTGGTTGGCTCTGAATCCTGATTGGGAAGGGGTCTAGAAGGTTATTTTTTTCCAGGTGTTCGGTGAGTTGGAGGTTGATTGACCTCTCCAGGACTTCAGTGGGAAACTGGAGCAGCGACATGGGGTGACTAGTTCTGGAGGTTGTTGTTGACGGCAGGCTTGAAGATGGCTCGATCACTGTTGTTTCTGCTGAAGTGCCATCTTCTTTCCGGTTGTTTTAATCTGCACTGCGCTGTGTCGCGCTGAGCTCTGGGGTGTACCAGCTGGCTCAGTTGGTGGGTCCATCCGTTCTGGCTGGTTTGGTGGGGGCGACTCAGTCGGCAGTGCAGTTGATCCAGGCGTTGAAGTTCTCTGCTTATTGGTTCAGGTTGGTGGATGCTGAGAGCTGGAAGAGGCTGAGGGCATTTGTCCATTGGTGTTGAGTGGCCTTGGTCCAGCTGCAGAAAGGGACGCTGTGGCAATGGGGGGTGGTGCGATGAGATCCAGTGATGGTAAAGTGTACGATGGAATGATCAGATCAGGTGAGTTCAGTTGTGTGGGCGTATCTGGTTCTGTTGCTAGACGTGAAGATGGGCTCCAGTGTGTGTCTAGCTTGGTGGATGGGGTCGGAGACCAACTGAATGATGCTGATGTTGTCTACACATTCCAGGAGGTCAGTGGAGTCTGTAAGGTCATCCAGGTGAAAACTGAGGTCTCTCAGAAAGACGAAGTGTACGGATTCGATGGTGAGCGGGGTGATAAATTCTGTTACGGTGTTGCTGAGGCCGGTTCGTGATCCTGGGGGTCGGTATGTAAAGTTGCCTCTGATGGTGGTTTTGTCATCAGTATGCAGCTGGAAATTGAGATTTTCCATGAACGGTATGGTTTCATGTTTGGTGGTTGTACAGATGATTGTTTCCCTGTGTACAATGGTGATGCTGCCTCTGTGCCTGTTGGTGCGGGTGTAATGTTTTATCTTGTAGCCGCTGGGTATTGCGGTGGCGAAGTACGGGACTGAAAAGGGGTTGAGCCAGGTCTCTGTGATTGTCACATCGGAGCGAGGGTGGAAATTGTGTCCCAGACTTCGGTGCCATCTTTGCACAGCAATCTGGCATTGATCAGGAGGCATCTGAGTTGATCTGGCGGGGTGTTGTCTGACAGGGATAGCACAGTGTGGGATCCTGTGAGTGCAGTATGTCCTGGAGTGGAGGTGAAGTGGCAGTGGAGATAGGTGAACGGTCCCGCTGTGGAGTCGAGAGATGCACTGCAGCAGTTGTTGTTGCGTCTGGGGTCTAGGGTATGGAGATCAGCGGCGGAGAACCTGTGGGAGTCCAGAGGGCCAGAGTTCTTGGCGCTGGGTGCGGCTCCATGTTTGGGCAGGCGCAGACAGGCTTGCTTTTGGCATGCCGGCGGCACGTTCTCTGTGCGGCTGCGCTGCGGCCTTCATTAGGTAGGTCCTGGGCGGAGGGGATACTGGGCATAGGGGAGGGCTGGAAAACAGCTATCTGGGACAGTGGGAAAAGTGGGTGGCAAGGCTCCTGGGGACACTGGAGACTTTGAGGCGATAGCAACACTGGAGGCCTGAAGGGCTATTTCATGGCCATCAGCATAGGCCTTCCCTTGGGACACCTCATTGGAAGGTAACATTTTTATGGGGGTCCCTGCAGATGTGCTGAACCCTCTTTGAATCTGAAGAACCCACATCTGTGCATCAATCACATATTTTGAGTTCTTATACATGGTTAAAATCTTTCTCGGCCAGAGTACAAGCCTGAGTTAGGGGAATGAGTTCAGTACCCTGAACAGATTTAACATTATGCAACCAGCAACTTTCTACAATTTGATATAAAGTGCATACAGCATAACCTAGACAGCTTCATGATTTTGAAGGCATAAACCATCAACAAAATGCAGATGTTTTCAATTGGGGATAGGAATGTCAGTTAAATCAGTACAGGGTTTGGTGATGTGGGCAGTGGCAATCAAGCAGTTGTGGGAATTCTTCCTCTTCAAGGGTGGACATTATTTTTAAATAAAGAAAAAGAGTAATATGAAAAGCAGATAACAATAATAGTTATATCTTGACAGTCTGGCTGTAGATAGATGTTGGGTTTTGGTGGTGAGAAGAAGGGTATCAACAGCATGAGTCACCACAACAATCAAAGTGGAGCTCAGTACAGTGTTTTCAGAGGATTCAATGAGATAAGAAGCATCAGCCACAGAGCAGAGACCTAGTGTGACCCCAACTGTGATGGGTTTCAGGGCTGCAGAATAATTTGCTAGAGTTATTTTGTTGATCCCCATACTCTTGGAATGCACCCCAAGGGCAAAACCATTGCATTCATGACCAGACCAATTAAACATTAAACATTTTAGCATAAACAGGGAGCCCCAAAGTGCGAGCAGATTTTGATGCTTGTTTTATTTGTACAAGCACATTTGTGGCCTTTGCAGTTTCTTCTTTGTAACCTTGTGCCCCTTTATAGCCAGTTCAGTGAGCGGGTAGCGTAAGTCTACCCTGCAGTGATCGAAAGTAACAGATATCAAAATAAAGTCCTAAGCAGGTATTGAGATGGTTTACATCTTTTTTGCCTAACCACTCCCAAACTATCTGGGCTCCTCATTTTGCTGCAGAGATCCCCCCTTTGAACGTGGGTGTCCCTCAGGGCTCTATATTGAGCCCCACACTATTTAATCTGTATGTGGCCCCACGTGCCCCTCTTGCCGAGGAATCTGGAGCTGAAATAGTGTCTTAAGCTGATGACACCCAGCTGTTGTTCACTTGCAATAAGGGCTCAGATTTCAATGGCACTCTCATTAATTCCTGTCTTTCTAAAGTTTTTTTCCGGTCACAATCATTTAAAATGCAACTCCGAGAAATCTGAGATTATTTTTATTGGGCAACGGCCCTCTGAAGCTTGGCATACATGGTGGCCACAGGACATGTCCCCCCCCCCCCCCCCCCCCCCCTTTGTGTCTTCTGTCTCCACTGTGAAAAACCTAGGAGTCAAGTTGGATGCATCCCTCTTCATGAAAGCTCAAGTTCAGACTGTAGCTGGGACATGTTTTGGACTATTGAGAATGCTGTGGAATTTCCTACCCTTGCTTTCCATCCCTTATAGGAAAACTGTTGTCCAGGCCTTGGCTGTCTCCAGGCTGGATTATGTGAATTCCTTGTATCTCGGCCATCCGGATTATCTCCTGAGCCTACTACAAGTGATTCAGAATGCAGCGGCAAGGGCCATTTTCTTGATTGGGTCCAGAACCCATACCTCTCAGCTTTTGTCCTCACTGCACTGGCTTCCGGTGCGAAAAAGAATTCACTTCATTGCCCTGGTCCTGGCTTTTTAAAGCTCTCCCCAAGTTTGGCGCACCTTCCCTTGGGGACAGATTCCAACCTCCTTATCTTCCCCAACGCACTCTGAGATCTTCTTCTCAATTGTTGATTACTGTCCCTAAGGTTCAATTCTCCCGGCTAGGGGGTAGATCTTTTCATGTTGTGGCCTCTAGGTTGTGGAATAGCCTACTTTTTGCTATTAGACAGAGCCCTGACCTCCTCATTTTCAGAAAAAGTCTGAAAACGTGGCTCTTCCAGCAGTGAAGTTCTGAGCCGCGGCTGTGCATGATTTGATGTTATGTGGTCTACACGTTTTGCTCTAGCGCCGGGACACTCCTTGTAGTAACCATGTGCTATACAAATACATATTAAAATACCATAACATAACAATGCACTGAACCTAAGAGGAACACTGCATGAAAACCAGCATTTCCAGGTTCTAATTTATAGTTTAAGGCTCTGTAAATCATTGTTGGAGCATTTGCCGCAAACGTTGATGCAGTTGAAAAGAGAAAATAAAGAGGAACTGTGTCCTTGTGTACAGGGAAGGAGAAAAAGGCAGAACAGAGGTCTACTACAGTAAACCATTTGTGGGTATGCATGGAACGATGTTGGAAGGGTTGCGGACCACAGGGAACCTAGTAACAACGTTATTTAAGGATCATAAATCCTGCATTAACTAGTAGATATGTGTAGTACCCTCCCGTTTATTACACCTGCTTACAATAGGCACCAAAACCCCTTGTTTGATCAAATCAGCTATTAAAAGATGAATCCCTCCCTCTGCCTTGTATTTGAAGGGATAATAAGATATCTACTTTTGCAGGTAAATTGTGATTTTCCCAGGCTCCATTGAGACCACATAATGATTTGGGAGGGTCACTAACTCCGCTATCTTCTTAGTTTGTCATCCAACATATTGGATATTACATTTAGTAACATTCTTGCATAAAAGCAGACACAACAGCTTCCTGAGCTCTCTCGATTTGACTGGCAGTGTACAAGAACATCTTAAAGACATCCTTCAGCTTGTCTAGATAATGGGCGGGCCACTTAACAGTATTCTGTTTGCAATTCGAGATCTTAGTGCAATCTGTTTAATTTTCACTTGGCACACATCCTTAACCACATTCAACAGCGCATGCTTTGCCGCATTCAGCTTCCCTTCAATTCAGGGGTCCAGTCTCAGCCATGCTGACTTTTCCACCAATCTGTCTTACCTTGCTCAGTACTGCCAACCACAACAACTGATTCATATCTGCCCAATTTGATGTGTACACTTTAAACACTGCAGTTCTTCACATAACTCTGTTGTGTTTTTCTTTATGTTGGGAAACTGTTTCTTAATAGTAATCTGAGGGAATCCAGGGGCTAGGGATCCTGTGTACCCCTGACAACATCAATGGGAGAAGAGTATCAGGAGCAGCGAGGGAGGGGTCCTAATCATCTGATTTACTAGAATAATGGTAGAGGAAGAGTCTTCTAGCTAGCTGACCTGTTCTCTTATATTTTCTCTAGTTATTGTGGGGCTGTGCTGTCATGGATCTCTAAGCCCAGCTGGGCCTAACGGCTAGAGCGGTCAACCTCGAAGCTGGGGAAGCAGGTTCGAGTTTCAGCACTGACGCTCAACATTAGGGTGCAAACTTGATATGCTAAGGGAGCACTACTTAAGCCAGTATTGGACCTTTCATAGATTCCCATGCTTGTATCATTCCCCGTCGTTGGAATGGGAGTCCCCAGTATACATAAAATAGCAATAGAAACCATATCCATCTCTTTTTGTAAAAGAGACCAAATAAAGTGAACAACACATCAGATCAGCCTCACCCCTTAGAAACCTCCTGAGAGAAGCTCAGAGCCTCAGAATTTCTACTGCACTTTGTGCAAAGGGAGTCTCCAATGAGCTCTGCTCAGTTTTTCCTGTTAATCTTTCTTCTACAGTTCACTTGTTTTTCTTCAAGCCCTGCCTGGACTTCCTGTCAAGATGTCTGACAAGGAGAAAAAATCCCTATTGAAAGCCTGTGCAACTTGTGCTAAAAAGAGGTTGTATGTGGGGGACAAGCACAAGGATTGTATTTACTGTCTGTACCCAGACCAAAAGACAGCAGACTGTAAAAGATGTTGTACTTTTTTTTACAAAGACTCTGCGAGACTGGGAGGGGTTCCTGGCTCCAAAGAATTCAAGTCAAGGAAGGAACCAGTCTCCAGTGACTGTGATGGGGCATCCTCTGCAACATCTTCCAGAAGATCTGTAAAAAGGGGTAGAGCATCTTCTTCGCCTTCTGAAGAGCGTCCTGGTGTAAGGCCTTGAAAAAGATCTCTCATAGGTCTGAAGGGCGTAGTACTGGCGAATCTCCTCACCGAGGTGTAAAGGAAAGGGAAGGACTGTCAACAGGAGTGGTATCTGGGAGGAAATCCAGTTCTGTTCCTCCATCTTCTCCTCCAGAACGTCCCAAAACTTTCAAAAAGCCCTCATCTCTTTCTTCTGAGGCAAAATCGATGAAGAAAATCCACTCGTCGATGATGCTGTCTACAACTTCGTCGCAGAAATCATCAAAGGTACAGTCTACATCTTCTTTAACTCTGGCTCCGTCAACGGTGGTTTCTTAGTCTCCGGCCCTGACTCTTCAGGGTTCCGCATCGACGACTTTGACGCCGATGGTGGCTGTATTGTCGTTGAGGGTGTCGACGACATCGACGAGGATGTTGACGAAGATGGTGATAACGGCTACAACGACGGCGATGGCGGCTGTGGTGACGACTGTCTCAATGAGGTCCATTTCTTCTTCAACGGTTTTCTCATCTTCATCGACGAAGGAAAAAAAATTCAATTTCTCTCAGAAAGTGCCAGATTACACCAGCTATGACTTCCCCCTGGAGGGTGACTCCTCAACCTCCTGCACTCCTCCTCGAAGAAGAGGGATCTGAAGAGGATGATGGCCTGACTCTTCAGGGTTCCGCATCGACGACTTCAATGCCGATGGTGGCTGTATCGTCGTCGAGGGTGTCGACGAGGATGTTGGCGAAGATGGTGACACCAGCTACCACGTCAACAACGACGGCGAAGACGGCTGTGGTGACGACAGTCTCGACGACGTCCATTTCTTCGTCAACGGTTTTCTCATCGTCGATGAAGGAAAAAAAAACAATTTCTGTCAGAAAGCGCCAGATTACACCAGATATGACTTCCCCCTGGAGGGCGACTCCTCAACCTCCTGCACTCCTCCTCGAAGAAGAGGGATCTGAAGAGGATGATGAACCGTTTGCCTATGCGGATAGTCCTTCTCAATTGCACGTCAAGTGTCAGGATACAGACTCTGAAGGGGAATATGTGGAGGAGCAGCAATATGATCCTTCCTCGGATTATCAGGAAGACTACCAGCAGGAGATGATCTCTATGCCTTTCTCCTTACTGGCAGACTTGCAGTCTATGCTTTTGGACTATAGGAGAAGGGAGTCTCGCAACACAACCTCCAGCTCCAGTTGTGGTGCCAGTTACAGCTGTTCCTCCTACTCGACCTGTTACTCCTCAATTGCCCCCACCTCCGCCAATGCTTGTGGCCCAGGATGCACCACCTATCGTGTCTCTCATTCAGGATGACACCTCTGATGAGGACCAGGGCAACGTCACAATACCAGATCCAGACACAAAGTAGGATGACTATGTCATTCCTGATCTGGCTTCTCCTTCACCAGCACCTGTTGATTCTCCCCCACAGACATAGGGGGTTTCCACAATTTGAATGGAAGGACCTCTAAGAGGTTTGAACTGCCCATGCCCACGATGCAGTCTGAATGCTTCCTCTATGACTTCAAGGAGCCTTATAAGAAAGCAGTTTGCGCTCTATTCCTATTGTTGTTCACGTCTGGGATGAGGGGTTGAAAGTAATGCGGAATTCAGCTACGCTACTTTCGGTACTGTCTCGCCTTGAGTAGAAATATAAGGCTCCAGACGATAGTCCGGCCTGCTTGGTCAGCCAGCCTAAACCGGACTCTGTCATCTTCAGGCTACCCAAAGAAAAACTAGAAATCCTCACGACTCCTCCAGAGAAAGAGGGCAGACGCCTCAATAATGTGGGCAAGAGGTTTTCCTCCATGTCCAGCCTGTTGGTCAGGGCTGCGAACTCCTTAGCGATACTTGGTCGCTATGATCACCAGATGTGGTGCAACCTTTCCCCCTATCTGGACCAATTGCCGGAAGATGCGAAAAAGGAAGTGAAATGGATTCTTAAGAAAGGAGAGGTAACATCTGCTGAAGTCATTGACTGTGCAATGGACATTGCAACGACTGCGTTCCACTCCCTTGCGGGCGCTGCTGTCCTTCAGCGTCAAGGCTGGCTGAGGGCTACATGGTTTCGTCCTTTGGTCCAAAACAAGATCTAGGTCCTACCATTTGATGGGGAGGCGCTCTTTGGAAAACATATTGATGATGCGCTCCAGGACATCAAGAAAGACACGGAAACCGCAAAATCCTTAGGGACTCTGCGGTACCGCAAGGTCCCTTTCCGTGGAGCCAGAGGTAGAGGTAACGTCACCTATGGAGGAGGATACCAGCAACAACGGTATTCCTCATATGGATCAAACTTGCAAGCTTATTGGCCGAATTATAACCAGAGGCAACCGGGACCGGGAGCCAGTGCAGATCTCTCAGGTGTCCGGAGATGTGGCTGCGACGAGGGATGTCCAGGATGAGTCGTGCTGAGGCGTTCTGAATCCGCTGGAGTCTCTTCTGGAGTTTGGTGGTGGTTCCGGCGTAGAGGGAGTTGCCGTAGTCCAGTCGGCTGGTGACGAGGGCCTGGGTGACCGTCTTCCTGGTCTCGGTGGGGATCCACCGGAAGATCTTACGTAGCATGCGCAGGATGTTGAAGCACGATGAGGAGACGGCGTTGACTTGTCTGGTCATGGAGAAGGAGCAGTCCAGGATGAAGCCCAGGTTGCGTGCGTGGTCTGTTGGTTTGGGTGCGCTGCCCAGGGCGCGGGGCCACCAGGAGTCGTCCCAGGCGGAGGGTGAGTATCCCAGGATGAGGACTTCCGTCTTGTCCGAGTTTAGTTTCAGGCGGCTGTTCATCATCCACTTGGCTACTTCTGTCATCCCTTCGTGTAGGTTGGCTCTGGCGGTTGCGGGGTCGTTGGTGAGGGAGAGGATCAGCTGGGTGTCGTCGGCGTAGGAGATGATGTTGAGGTTGTGTTGGCGTACGATGGCTGCGAGGGGGCTCATGTACACGTTGAAGAGGGTGGGGCTGAGTGAAGATCCTCGTGGAACGCCGCAGATGACTTTGGTGGCCTCGGATCTGAACGGGGGGAGGCGGACTCTCTGTGTCCTTCCGGCGAGGAACGAGATGATCCATTCCAGTGCCTTCTCCTGGATTCCGACGTTGCTGAGGCGCTGCACTAGGGTGCGGTGGCAGACAGTGTCGAAGGCCGCGGAGAGGTCTAGGAGGATGAGGGCCGCTGTTTCTCCGTTGTCGAGCAGGGCTCGGATGTCATCGGTGGCTGCGATCAGGGCGGTCTCGGTGCTGTGATTGGCCCGGAAGCCAGACTGAGAGAGGTCGAGGGATCCGTTCGTCTCGAGGAAGGCGGCCAGCTGCTTGTTGACGGTCTTTTCGATGACTTTTGCAGGAAACGGGAGCAGCGAGATGGGGCGGTAGTTCTTGAGGTCGGTGGGGTCGGCTGATGGCTTCTTTAGTAGGGCGCTGAGTTCGGCGTGCTTCCAGCTCTCCGGGAAGGTAGCGGTGTCGAAGGAGGTGTTGATGATGTCCCGCAGGTGGGGTGCGATGACAGCGTCGGCCTTGTTGAAGACGTGGTGAGGGCAGGGGTCGGTCGGAGATCCGGAGTGGATCGAGTTCATCGTGCGATGGTGTCTTCGGTGCTGATCGGGGTCCAGGCGCGGAGGGTGGTGGTGGGGGGCGGTGGTTCAGTCGTGGCGTGCGTCGGTTGAGTGCTGAAGCTGTTGTGTATGTCCGCGATCTTGTTGTGGAAGTAGGAGGCCAGGGAGGTGCAGAGGTCTTGTGAGGGGGTGATGTTGTTGTTTCCGGCGTTGGGGTTGGAGAGCTCTTTGACGATGTTGAAGAGTTCCTTGCTGTTGTGTGCGTTGTTGTCCAGTCGTTCCTTGAATGCAGTTTTCTTGGTGGCATGGATCAGTTGGTGGTGTTTTCGGGTGGCGAGCTTGAGGGCAGCCATGTTGTTTGGTGTTGGGTCTCTGCGCCAGGCTTTCTCGAGGTCTCGGCAGTTCTTCTTGGAACTCTTGAGTTTGTCGGTGAACCATGGGGCTTTCTTGCTGCCGGGTCTGCTAGGCGGGGTCTTCAGAGGGGCGAGGTTGTCTGCGCAGTCGCTGATCCACTTTGCGAGGTTGGTGGCCGCCTGGCTTGGGTTTGTTGTGCTGGTGGGAGGGTTCATGCTCAGGGAAGTCGCGAGCTGGTCGGCTGTGATCTTGTTCCAGCTTCTGCGTGCATCCTGTTGCTGGTGGTGGTGGATCGTGGTCCTTCTGAAGCTGAAGTGGACGCAGCTGTGGTCCGTCCAGTGGAGTCCGGTGGCGTGGCTGAGGGTGATGTCCTTGCTGGATGAGAACACGGGGTCGAGTGTGTGTCCGGCGTAGTGGGTGGGGGTGGTCACCAGCTGCTTGAGACCGAGGTTGGCGAGGTTGTCCAGCAGGGTGGTGGTGTTGCGGTCGTTGTTGTTCTCCAGGTGGAAGTTGAGGTCCCCGAGGAGGATGTAGTCCACGGAGAGGAGGGCGTGCGGGCTGATGAAGTCAGCGATGTCTTCGCTGAATTGTGTGCGTGGTCCCGGGGGTCTGTAGATGAGGGTGCCTCTGAGGGTGGTCCTGGGGTTGATGTGGATCTGGAAGTGCAGGTGTTCGGCGGGTGCGAGGGTGTCGCCGGAGTTGGTCGTGATGCGGATGGTGTTCCTGTGGATGATGGCGATGCCTCCTCCTGTCTGGTTGACGCGGTCCCTCCGGATGATCTTGTAGCCGTCCGGGATGGCGATGGCGATGTTGGGCGCTGAGGAGGCATTCATCCAGGTTTCCGTGAGGAAGGCGACGTCTGGGGCTGTGGTGTCGAGCAGGTTCCAGAGCTCGACGGCATGTCTGTGGATGGAGCGGGTGTTGAGCAGGATGCACTTGAGGTGGTTGCTGCTGTGGCTTGGCTTGGTCGATGCAGGTGTAGTGCAGGTCCGGATGCAGGTGAATTTGCAGGAATGGCAGCAGAAGGGTCCGTGGGTGCGTCTCGGGGTGGCCCGGTAGCAGCTCGGGATTCGACCGGCGTTGAGTGCGTAGAGTTCAGTGGCGTCGTAGGTCCGGCGGGTGAGTTGGGGTCTGCGGGAACCAGGGGTCCTGGCACTGGGCGCGGTCCAGGCGCGGACGGGCGCAGACGGGCTTACCTTTGGCGCACCTTCGGCGCACAATCGCCGCAATCGGCGCTCCCGCGGTCGCCATGGGGGCGTCATAAGTAAGGAGCCGGGAGGGCGGGTCAGCTGGGTGGCGGGAGCGTGGGCGGCCAATGGGCAGGAGGGGGGCGGAGTCGGCGGAGGTCAGTGGCGGGAAGGGGGACTGAGGACGGCTCAGCGGCGGCTGGGGCGTCCGGCGGCCGGGAGCGGTCTCCAAGGAAGGGGGAGGGCAGCTTAAGGGGGGGAAACAGGAGGCAGCAGAAAAAAGAGAAGCAACACGAGTCAAAGGCAACCCATGGAGGGGAAGAAACAAGAGCGGCAACAGAAGCGGTGGCGAAGGCAACCACGAGGCAGCAGAGTGGGGAAGTAGCAGGAGGCAGCAGCGAGGCAGCAGAACAGCTTGTCAGGGCAGCTCAGGTAGTCAGCGGGCAGGAGCAGCGGAGTGGGGGCGACCTCGCCTGGAACAGGCTCAGAGATGGCGGACACGCTGAGCAGACTGAAATCAGTCAGCCACGAATGGGAACTGGACCAGTCCACTCTGGAACAGGTTTTTTGCCTATGGGGCAGGTCCTCCATAGACCTCTTCGCCACGCCGGAGAACAAGAAATGCCGATTTTATGCAAGAAGGCTTCACCATCCGGGATCATTGGGGAATGTGCTTTCGATGGCTTGGTCAGGCGCCTTTGTTTACGCTTTTCCCCCATTCCGCTGATTCTCAGGAAGCTCAAGGCGGAACCTTGCAAGATGATCCTGATAGCTCCTGCTTGGCCTCGACAGTTTTGTATTCACAGAGCTGCATCTCCTCTCCCTGGACCTTCCTCTTCCGTTGCAGCCGATTCTTCCGCTGCTGACAATGTCCCAGGGCCAGGTTGGGCACCCAGATCCTCAATCTCTGCAGTTGTCGGCATGCCTCATGAGAACCGAGGGTTGTTTGGTTTGACTCTTTCGGCAGAATGTAGGGATGTGCTTTCTCAGGCACGAGCCCCGAGTACAACAAGACATACCGGTTAAAGTGGAAGCGTTTCTGCTTTTGGTGCCAACGAGAGGGTATCAATCCTCTTCCTTTTGAACCGCATGAAGTTCTTCCTTACATTCTTTCATTTTAGCAAAATCAGGGCTGGCTCACTCATCCATCAAAGTTCATCTTGCCGCCATATCTCGCTTCAGACGCACATCTTCTGGTCCTTCCATATGGTCAGCAAAGATAATCAAGCAGTTTCTCAAGGGCCTTTTTAGAGTTTTCCTTCCAGTCAAGCCTTCATCTCTTCTTTGACACCTTAACTTGGTTCTCACCCAGCACATGAAGCATCCCTTTGAACCTGTTCACTGGGCGGATTTGAAATTCCTCTCCTGGAAGGAGGCTGGCTTTAACTTCGGCTAGGAGATTAGGCGAATTGCAGGCTCTCCCCATTCAGTAACGTTTTCTCCAATTTAAAAAAGTGGACAGTGATACTCCGTACTAACCCAAAATTCATACCGAAAGTGCCTTCAGACTTTCATTTTAATGAGCCGGTCATACTCAAAACTTTTGTCCCTCAGCCTTCTACTCCAGCAGAAAAAGCACTCCACTCGCTGGACATACAGAGGTGCTTAAAATTCTATCTGCAACGTACTAAAGACTTCAGGAAGTCTTTTCAACTATTTGTATCTATTAGCGCCCCTCGAAAGGAGTTCCCTCTTTCCAGGCAGGGTATTGTTCGTCGGATTACCAGCGATATCCAATATTGTCACAGAGCAGCGGGTAAGCCCCTGGAAGGTCAGGTCCGTGCTCACTCCACAATCTTCGACAGCCCTCGTTGCTGGAGTTCCTATCCGGGAGATTTGCAGAGCAGTGAGCTGGAGCAGTACTCCTACTTTTACAAGACATTACTGCCTAGATTCTTCGGCACAGAGCGACACAGCAGTTGGACAGGCAGTCCTGAGGAAACCTCTTTCAGTAGTGGTGAGCTTTCCCTTTTATCCCTCCTTCCATTTGACTGTTTTCCAGCTCTTGCACATTTTTGAACCTCAGGTATTTATAATTAATGATATTTCGAAGAATGTTTATTGACCATTGAAGTTGTCATTATGGTGAATTGGCTGTTGCTTTGTTCTAGGTTTTAGAATGATCTTGGTTCTAAAAATGTGCTCCTCATAACTGCTAGCTACTCTGATACAAGCATGGGAATCTATGAAAGTTCCAATACTGGAGTAAGAAAAGTGTTCGAGGCATATGAGCTGCAGATTATACACTGTGCAGAGATCACCACCTAGTGTTGGGCCTGAATTTTTGCAGTTTGTTGTTGTTTTGAAAAGTTCTTTGGAAGTCACGAGATAGGTGACTCCTCCTTTGGACCACATTGCGCATGGGCATCGGCTCCATCCATGTTTTTTTCCGCCATCGGGCTCGGATGTGTTTCCTGCGCTCCGGTTTGGAACCGTATTTCCTTTGGCGCGCAATCCTCACCCATTTCGACGGATTGTTTTGATCGCGCCCCACATCGACACGATTCTTCACCACTTCGAAGTCTTCGATTCCGGTCGTCGATGAAGGCCTTCGGGGCCTACCTAGGCCTTACTCTCTGGCTCATGGAAAGGACGTCATTCAAGAAGTGTCCTCAATGTGGGTCGAAGTTTCCCCACACAGATCTACATAAGGTGTGCAACCTTTGTCTCTCACCGGAGCACGAGGCCAAAGACTGTTCCGCTTGTGCCTCTTTCCTCTCCAAAAAGACGATTCGGGACCGAGGAGCTCGAAGAAAAATGGCTCGCTCGTCAGCGTCGATTCCCCATGACATCTTTGAAGAAGGCATTGACGTGACAGAACACCAGCGGGCCAAAGAAAGTGCCAACTCTTTCTGATGCCGAAGACTCAGATGTCGAGGACATCACTCCAGCTCAACGGGTCGTAAGTAAGACCGTCGAACCCAACCCTTCCTCGACACCCTGAAAAAAGGCTTCAGTCACACCCTCACCTTCGGGCCCGGGTGCACACCGAGAGACTGCTTCCCACACCCTGCCTTCGGGCTTGGCAAAGAAGCCTATTAAGCCTTCAGGCGGCTCGGGCTCGAGTCAGCCGATTCCCGGTGCCGATCCCATACCGACACCGAAAAAGAAGCCATCTTCTTCAACCAAGCCGACCTAAGCACTCATCGCCGAAGACTGGCACCGGCTCTTCGATGCCAAAACCGCACTGAGAGCTGAGTAAAAAAACGCCTAAAGGTCCCGGCTCACACGCTTCGGAGCCGGAAAAACACGTTCCAGTAAAAGACATTTCGAAAGGTCATACTTGAAAGGCAAAAGACTCTAGACCAGCTTCCGAGTCGGTGCCGAAAAAACCTCCGGAACCGAAAACTTCGACGCCAGAGAGTCTGCCCTACACAGAAGAGCTTTTTACACCAGATCCTACTCAAAAGACTCTTGTAAAGGATCCTAAGACTGGCCAACTAGCTCTTAGCTCCAAGAAGAGACCACTAGAGGCGCCTGCACCTCCTCCTCCTCCAAAGAAGAGAGACATTGCAACCTCTCCATTAAGGGTCCCTTCTCCACCACCACCCTATACTGTTCCTCCTCCTACACCTCCTCCATCACATAATTCGCCAACACCATCCACTAATCCAAATGATGATGTAGATACAGACTCTGATGACACAGGTGGGGGTGCACATGACCCAGTAGGGGCCAATAGTCCTACTCTGTCACCTAACCCATGGGATGATTATAACACCCCTGATGTGCCTTACGTCCCCCAAGACGATGTACATCCTTCCAGGCCTTCCCTACTAGAGGACACTATAGGTTTTAACCTACTAGTCCAGAGAGCTGCCCAGTACCATGGGGTTGACTTGCACACCGATACTGTGGAGGAAGATTTCCTATTGGACACTTTTGATAATACACAAAGGTCCACTGCCATTTTGCCAATGCTTAAAGGGGTCATTAAGCACGCAACAGAGGTATTTAAAGATCCTGTCAGGGCTCGGGTCCTCAACCCTCGCATTGAGAAAAAATTCAAAGCTGCCCCTATAGATCCAGTTTACATTAGAGGTCCAGCACCATTAGATTCTTTAGTAGTATCCAATGCAGGTAAACATGCTAATTCACAGACATCAGGTGAGGCCTCACCACCAGATAAGGAATCTAAACTCCTTGACGTCTCTGGTAAGCGCGCAGCGTCATAGGCAGCTAACATATGGCGCATTGCCAATACTCAAGCGTTGTTGGCAAGATATGACAGGGCACATTATGATGAACTGGAGTCCATAATGCAGCATCTACCAGACAAGTATAAAAATAGGGCCAACTAACTTATACTAGAAGGTAAAAATATTACTAATACTTCCATTCGTTGTGCTCTAGATGCAGCAGATACTGCCTCAAGGGCAATCAATACCAGTATCCTTTTGCGTAGATATGCATGGCTATGTATTTCAGGTTTTAAACCTGAGGTACAAAATTGGTTCCTCAATCAGCCATTTGATGAGACACATTTATTTAGCCCTAATGTCGATGTGTCTTTAGAGAAAATGAAAAAAGACACCGACACAGCAAAATCTATGGGAGCCTTGCAGCTGCAAGCTCCCAGATGTTCTTTTCGTCGCTCATCATATAGAGGCAACGCAAGAGGCTACTCCTCCGAAAGCCCCTCCACTTCCTACAAGACCCCTAGCCAATCCACATTCACTGGGGCTACCAGAGAGGGGGTTACAGGGGTAACAACAACAAAGGCAGAGGCAAAACCAACAACTCCTGCTCCACCTCCACCCCTACCCAATGACTTTCCTCCCCTTCCCCCCCAACATTCCAATCCTGTGGGGGGAAGACTGCAACAATTCCTTCCTGCCTGGACCAACATCACATCAGACAGGTGGGTGCGACAAATTATTCAGTCAGGTTACTGTCTAGAACTAACATCTACCCCCCCAAACATACCACCCAGACAGCGTCCAATGTCACAAGAACATCTATCACTGTTAAAGCAAGAAGTAATATCTTTGCTAGAAAAAAGTGCAATAGAACCAGTTCCTCTACACCAACAAAAGGGGGTTTACTCCCTATACATTCTTATCCCAAAGAAGGATGGCTCTCTAAGGCCTATTCTAGACCTCAGACCGCTAAACATATACATACAGTCAGACCATTTTCACATGGTCACACTCCAACAAGTCCTTCCTCTCCTGCTACAAAACGACGTATTTGCTACTCTAGATCTCAAAGACGCATACTTCCACATTCCCATTCACAAAGCTCACAGGAAGTATCTCAGATTTGTAATAGACAGGCTGCACTATCAATTCAAAGTACTCCCAATCGGAGTCACAACAGCACCAAGAGTATTCACCAAGTGCCTAGCAGTAGTGGCAGCACATTTACGAAGACTGCACATCCATGTCTTCCCGTACCTCAATGACTGGCTCAGGCTCATAAAAGCTAGCTCATACAACCAGTGTGTGGAACACACTCATACCACGATCCAACTGCTCCACAACTTAGGGTTCACAATAAACCACACCAAGTCTCATCTTCAACCATCCAAAGTACAACAGTACCTTGGTGCCACAATAAACACCTCAACAGCGCTAGCTTAT
The DNA here is from genome assembly GCF_964263255.1 of Lissotriton vulgaris. NCBI lineage: Eukaryota > Metazoa > Chordata > Amphibia > Caudata > Salamandridae > Lissotriton > Lissotriton vulgaris. The sequence continues at coordinate 389,764,753 of NC_141687.1, forward strand.
CCCACTCCAGCAAGGATAGCCAGCATGCAAACTCTTCTCACAAAGTTTCAGCCACAACGCTCCCTTCCAGCACGAGTGTTCATGCAGCTCATAGGGATGATGGCCTCTTGCATTTTCATAGCCCCCCATGCAAGACTTCAAATGTGTCCTCTACAAGAGTGCCTATCACGTCAATGGAACCAGGCTCAAGGTCAATTAACAGACCTAGTGTTGGTAGACGGTCAGACTCATCGCTCTCTGCAGTGGTGGAACACCAAAAACCTTTCCAAAGGTCGACCGTTCCTAGAGCCACTTCCTCAGATAATCTTGACAACCGACACATCGCACTCCGGCTGGGGGGCCCACCTACTGCAACACACCATGTAAGGCAGGTGGAATCCGCACCAAAAGTTGCTTCACATCAATCATCTGGAGTTACTAGCTATATTCCTAGCACTAAAAGCTTTCCAACAGCAAGTATCACATAAAGCGGTGTTAGTCCGCACGGACATGACAGCCATGTATTACATACTGAAACAGGGCGGAACACACTCCCTGCAACTCTCTCATCTAGCACAAAACATATGGCGGTGGGCTATACCTCAAAACATATTCCTCTTAGCCCAGCATGTCCCAGTGATACAAAATACCATAGCAGATCTGTTAAGTCGGCAGACACAACAGATCCACGAGTGAGAACTTCATCAGCAAGTTCTTCAACCATTCTTTCAGATGTGGGGGACAACCTCAGATAGACCTCTTTGCCACCCACGAAAACGCCAAATGCCCAAGCTTCGCCGCCAGATATCCACACCTACTGTCCAAAGGCAATGCGATATGGATGAACTGGTCAAATAAATTTGCGTATGCTTTTCCACCTCTACCACTCATGCCACTAGTAGTACGCAAACTACAGCAACATTCTCTGACCCTCATCCTAGTTGCTCCAACGTGGGCCAGACAACCGTGGTACACCACACTGCTACAACTGTCTGTAGTACTGCACCAAAAACTATACCTGTCTCCACGCCTTTTAACACAGAAACGTGGAGAGATCAGGCACCCGGACCCAGCTCAGCTCAACCATGCGATCTGGCTCCTGAAATCCTAGAATTTGGATATCTTAACCTTTCTCCATACTGCATGAATGTCATAAAAGAAGCTAGACGTCCAACCACTAGAGCATGTTATGCAGCTAAGTGGAAACGCTTTGTAATATATTGTCACAACAACAATATTAATCTTCTAGACGTGTCTATTCAACACATCATAGGATACTTAATGCACCTCCAAAGATGTAACTTAGCCTACAAGTCTATTAGACTGCATCTTGCTGCAATAGCAGCATTTCTGAAAAACAGACAGCATCTATCTCTGTTCAGAGTGCCTGCTACTAAAGCCTTTATGGAAGACCTTAAGAGAATAACTCCTACCAGAGTATCACCTTCACCTGTGTGGAATTTAAACATTGTTCTCACACGGCTAATGGGACCTCCCTTCGAACCCTTACATAAACGTGAACTACAATTTTTAACATGGAAGGTTGTGTTCCTAGTAGCTTTACTTCTCTGCGGAGAGTTAGTGAACTACAAGCACTAACCATTCAAGAACCCTTCTTGAAAATGTATCCTAATAAGGTCGTTCTCCGTACTAACCCAAAATTCCTGCCCAAAGTCATTTCTCCCTTCCACCTCGATCAATCTGTGGAACTGCCCGTTTTCTTCTCGCAGCCACAGACAGTAGCAGAAAGAACTCTTCATACACTAGATGTCAAAAGAGCATTGCTATACTACATCGAGAGAACACAACCCTTTCGTAAGACCAAACAACTTTTTGTGTCTTTCTCACTACCACATAAGGGTAATCCCATTTCAAAATCTGGGATAGCTAGATGGATTGTCAAATGCATACAGATTTGTTACCACAAAGCTAAACGTACGTTATCTGTTCCCCCTAAAGCCCACTCTACAAGGAAAATAGGGCCTTCAATGGCATTTTTAGGGAACATTCCACTGGATGACATCTGCAGAGCAGCTACACGGTCTACACCGCACACATTCACAAAACACTATTGTGTAGATGTGCAAACCAAACAACAAGCTAAATTGGGCCAGGCTGTTCTCAAAACATTATTTCAAACTACTACAACAGATAGGGGTGGTCGCCGCTAAGAGTGGGTACTGCTATACAATCTATGCACAATGTGTAATCTGCAGCTCATATGCCTCGCAAGGAAAATGCGAATTACCAGTATGCATCTGTTCTTGGCATGTAGAGCTGCAGAGTTACACACGCCCACCCACCTCCCCGGCTACCCTTGTCTGTTCCAGTATTATCTTAATTAGATACACTTTACATGAACATCCTTCCTTTTCTTGCAAAGCTCCATCATTTCCCTAATGGTGAAAAACAATCTGAGGATGGAGCCGATGCCCATGCGCAATGTGGGCGAAAGGAGGAGTCACCTATCTCGTGACTTCCAAAGAACTTTTCAGGACAACAACAAACTGCAAACATCCGGGCCTAACACTAGGTGGCGATCTATGCACAGTTTGTAACTCTGCAGCTGCATAATGGTAAGTAGCATTTTCCTACTTACCTGTAACGTTGGTTCTCCAGTATTGGAAACTGTCATAGAGTCCCATGCGACCCGCCCTCTTTCCCTGGGAAGGCTTAGCCTTCGGCACATTCAGTAGCATGGTTACACAACAGCTACGAAAATCTGAGGCTCTGAGCTTCTCTCAGGAGGGTTCTAAGGGGTGAGGCTGATGTTGAATATGGTACAAAACTTGAATGGCCTAGGCCTGGTTTCTGTTTTGGTAATGGTTTCTATTGCTATTTTATGTATACCAGGGACTCCCATTCCAACGACAGAATGATACAAGCATGGGAATCTATGAAAGTTTCCAATACTGGAGAACCAAAGTTATAGGTAAGTAACTTGTTTTCTTGTTACTCTTTGGATTCCATGAAGAAGTATGCTTTCATCTGATGAGGATGTAGTGTCACAAAACCGCCCTGGGAGCCTAAATTTGAATATGAACTATGCTATTTGCTTTTTTGATCCCTTATTATTACTACATTTTGATTTATGTTCTTTTGAGTGGGGCTATCTCACGAGGTGAAGGTTTCATTCAAACACATAATATTTCATATATCCACAATAATGAAATATGGCAACAACATCTTATAAAAATGAACTAAAAACAAACACATTTCTAAACGTCAACAGAAGAGTGAGCATTGCACTGCTGAATGTATTTATTTATGGAGTTATGTATAGGGTCAACTCGACCTGAAAGCATCAGAGCGCTTTGCATAGTTGGCAAAGAGACAGTTACCTGGTTTACATATAGATAAATACGTTACATGAAGTAAGCACAAAAACAAAACAGTATACACAGTTGTGTAACATCCGAGAGGGGTGGCTGTGGTCTCTCCTCACTCATAGCAACATGGCAGCCTCTTTTGTTTCCAGTCTATGTTGTCGGCGCCCAGGGGATTAGGAGAGGCAGTTTCTGCGAGCCCCTGCAGAACGGGATGTACCGAGACTGCAGGGTGGCCTTCTACTAGCACTGTCTGCAGGCCCTCAGCAAGGAAAATCTGCTGGGCGTTTTTTTCGCTTCCATCTTTGTTCAGGTTTTCGCTGTCACCTGGACTCTTTAAAAGCTGTGTAGTGTAATATTTACCCTGAATTTTTGAGAGTGGAGTAAGTGAGCCCAATACCTTTAGAGAAGGTCAGGGGATAAGAGGCAATTCACCACAGAAAATTCCTTTTAAACAATTGGGTCAAATAGTGCATTTAAAAGCACAATGCTTACATAAATTTGCTCAAAATCCATGGGCTGTGAAAGGACACTCCTTAAATATTCAAGTCCTTTCATGGTGTGCCATGCTCCCCAGGAGTTGATACAATTTTTAAAAATGTACTATGGATGCCTCCAAATGTCAATAATTACCCGAGGCCATCCACTAATCAGTTCCCAGTCATCTTACTCATTCCAACAGACTCGCTTAATCTCTCTCACTTTGACTCATTTGCACTCACTTACTCATACTCACATTTACTCTTACTCTCAAACATGCACACTCACATTCACTTGCATTCACTCTTTCTCTCAATCATTCACCTACTGAGTTACTCACACCCTCACACTTTCTAACATTCATTCACATTTATTCTTGTACTTTCTCACTCAGTCACTCTCACTAATCATTCTCACTCGCTGTGACGCACTAACACTCCAACTCACTCACAACCTGTCACTCTCACCCACTTTCACACATACATGTTCCCAGGCAAACACACCTCTATGCAAGTGCACAGCATACATTTAAAAGCAATTTTTTACTTAACTCAGCTTCAAGCGAAGGACCTGTTTCAGGGGGACGCTAGGTGGCGCGGAACCAAGATGGCCGCACTGGTGTGAGGCTCCCTCCATATCGAGCACCTTTCTCTATCCTGCAGTGATCCTGACCGGTGAATTCGGTCTAAACATCGCATCATTGCCTCCGCTACACTGCGCTGAGCACAGCGGTACCTCACTTGCCCGAAAAGCCCAACCTGACGCGGAGACAGCGACCGGAGAACCCTGAGCGGACTGCTGCGTCGGAGGGAAGGCTCCCGAATACCGGCCCATCCTGCCAAGCAAAGCCGCGGCTTCGCGGCCTGTGCGGAACTGCCGGAGGTGACCTGCCCACCTGGGGGTATCGGATTGCCTGGGGGCCCGTGGACATTGGCGCCGTCGGAGTGGCCCTAGCTGGCACTGGAGGTGAGCGCCGCCTGCAATTTGCAAACCCCCCCCGCCCCCGGCGCTGATGACGTATCTTTCCGCGCTCGCCTCCACTCGGGCCCTGCTACCATTTCCCGCCTTGGGCCCTTCTATTCAACGGTTGGGCCGACACACGCCTGCCCCCACGGCACTGCATACCTGAAGCGCCATCTGCAGAGCTGCGGCCACACGACCGACTGACGCCGCTGCTCACCCCTCTGCTACATCGCCTGGAGGGCCCTCCCGTTTTACGGGCAGGCCGCACACACAAGCCCGGTGCTTCACGGCCCACGGGGACCCGGCCGAATCCATTGCTGACATTGCTTAGGCCATTGAGTGCCCTGGCGCTAGATTGCTTGCTCCCAAGCGGTATCTCCGTGGACTTGACAACCACGTGGGGCCCTCTTGATCGTACCTACTGCAAGGCCACGCCACTGTTTGGGCCTGCTTCAGCGGTCACCGCGCCACAGTCTCCTACCGGCTCCCCTCCAGCAGACCGAGTGGACAAGGCTACCCCCCCCCCCCCCCCCCCCCCCCGAACGCGGGGCCATACCAACTGCATCCCTGTACCTACTATCAATCAGCCTGTTCTCTGCTTCCCAATCTGGAGTGGTGACGACACGAAGCGGCACGAGGCCTGATCTACCTGCGGCCATTGCGTGGGACGTCGGTCCGCAATACATCCGCTTCCCGCGAACTACGCCTTGCGCATTCAGTGTGTCTGGCAGCCCGAACCCCCATTCAGCTGGTGCTGGCTACAACGGACGCTCTTCAACCCACACCCTGCCTTCCCGTCCAGTCTGCAACAGTCCCCCCCCACTCCCCCCCTTCAGCCTGAACCCTCCTAAGCACTGGCGGCCTCTTCTTCCATTGCATCGCGGACGCCTAGGCGGGACATGGGCCGCAAAGATGCTAGACAGTCTAAAATCCCCTTCGAATCCAAGAAAACTTCCAAAACGCCGCCGGAGACGGAGGGCAGTCCAACCGCCCTGGCCCCTCAGGAGGACGACTGGAAAACTCTCTTGCTAGGTATGAAGCAGAGCCTGTCAACAATAGACTCTAAAATTGATACCATAAATACACGTATGGACAGCGTGGTGGCTAAGCTGGAGCAACATGACACTTGCATCAAGGAGACGGAAGACAGGATTTCGGTACTGGAAGACGGGGCTACCTCGACTGGCAGACAGGTCACTCAAATGGACAGGCTGCTTAAAATAATTGCGGACAAAAACGATGATTTGGAAGCAAGATCCCGCTGCAATAACGTCCGTATCTTAGGCCTTGCGGAGTCCACCAACACAGGGAAAATGGAGATCTATGTTGAGAACCTCGTAATGGAACTGTTTGGGAAAGAATCCTTCTCCTCACACCTCATCGTCGAGAGAGCCCACAGGTCTTTGGCTGCTCGCCCTCCTCCCGGAGCCCAACCTCGCCCCATCATTGCGCGATTTCTAAACTACAGGGACCGGGACGCAGTGCTGAGACGATCGAGAGAACTATGGCAACACAACGCTATCCTTTTTTCCTGACTTTACCCCCTCGGTCCAGGAGGCCAGACGTAAATTTGCAGGCGTCAAAAAGAAACTCCAAGCGCAGGAGATCCCGTACGCCATGCTGTACCCGGCAAAATTAAAAATTTCCCTTCAAGGCAAGCATCACTTCTTTCAAAATCCACAGCAGGTGGAAGACTTTATCAAGCAACACAGGAAAGAACAGAACCGTGAAGAGGCGGCACGCCGACGATCCAGGTCACAATCACCTATGTCACATCAGGACTGAAATGGCGTACTGTGATATTGGCCCTCGGGGACAAACAACCCCTGAACATTGATCATGCGGAGACTGATACCTACGTATCCTGGTGAGATGCTTGTTCTGAATTGAATCTCACTGGTCTATAGTGTAACTGAGTGCTCGGTCACCCACCTCCATCCCACAGTAGACGTCCGGGGCAAGCCTGATGTCTGTGGGTGCAAGTAGGGAGGTGGTTGGCAGGTTTGGTGCCCCTAGTTTCTGACCCCCAATGGGCGAACCCCTACACACCCCATCCCTCCTTAGTGCAGGGGCATATGTAGCTTTTTTTCTGGTTTTGGTTCTGTTTTGGTTCTGGGAAGGTGGGAGGGGACTATATACCCGGCCAATTGGGGTTGCCGGTGTTGGTGGGAAGACACTCCGATCTAATGCTGATATTACTGTAATGTTGGTAACGCAAGTTCTGGGTGGGTCCTGTGGGGGGTGGAACCTTTGCCTATATGATATTGACTGCGCTTTGGTCCATGGTGCTGACATTACTTGCTGTAAGATTCTTTATATGTTTGAATGGGTGACGTAACAGGTGCACAACCGGCACAGCAGTTTCAACTGGTCTCATGGAATATTCGGTGGCTGAACAAACCAAGGAAAACGAGACAAATACTGGGATACCTGGACAGGCAGGGCGTATCTATAGCCATGCTGCAAGAAACACACCTACTGCCAGATAGCTCTCGTTTATTTGCGTCTCGATGGGCCTCATGCAAAGTATTCTCCTCTTACTCCAATTATGCCAGAGGGGTGACTATCTTGGTCAGGCGAGGGATGCGGTTTACACCCGCTGGTACAGAGGTGGATTCAAATGGTAGATATTGCATGGTCTGGGGAAAACTCCACTCGCATACTGTCCTCTTCGCCTGCTACTATGGCCCCAATACGGACGACACTTCCACGCTTCTTACAATGTGGGGTAAAATTCAAACATTGGGCATAGGCCATGTCATATTGGGAGGGGACTTTAATACAGCATTGGAACCAGGCCTTGACAGATCCCACCCCCAGGCCTTACACTACTCCCACACCCAACGTACGCTGTCATCTATTGTTGATGAACACCACTACATCGACGCCTGGAGGCACTTACACCCGTCCCGCAAACAGGGCACACACCATTCAGCAGTGCATTCCACATGGGCGCGTATTGATTACGTGTTCTTATCGGCGGGCCTTACTTCTATGTTAGTTAATGCCCTACACCTAGCCAGCACATTCTCAGACCATTCACCTGTCTTAGTATCACTGCGCATACCCATTGATGCCTCCCCATATTTAAGTTGGCGCTTTAACCCCGCACATCTCACGGATTCAGCCTTCAGCGCGGAACTCGAACAGGACATACAAGACTTCTTTGAGCGTAACGTGGGGTCAGTGTCGAATCTCACAACGGTTTGGGAAGCCTTTAAGGTCACGGTACGGAGGTGGTGCATTGCTAAAGGAGGTGGCGTCCTCAAATCACTACGTGATGAATTGCGCAGGCTAGAATCTGAGCTCCGAGACCTAGAACAGAGCAGGCCTCACGACGCTCGAGGACATACTTCTAACGCTCTGCTCAGGGAGAAGCTTAATGAGTATGCTGAGGCAGCTGACAGGGAATGCAAGTTCCTCGGTAAACAGCATTCAGCGCGTATTTACGGCGAGGGTGATAGGCCCGGTAGAGCCCTAGCCTCCGCTGTCAGATCCCCTAGATATAATAACTATGTCTCGACCTTACTGGACGAACATCAAGTTCCGCAGCATGACCTTACAGAACAACTCCGCATTCTTACCAATCATTACTCCACACTATATACCTCCCAATGATCGACACCTATCAACTTGCATCCATCTCTCGATGAAACCGCCATTGCGTAGCTTGGCACTTCCCAGCTGAAATTTTTGCATCATATTCTTGAGGTGGACGAAATAAAAGATGCTGTCATGTCTATGAAGTCAGGCAAAGCACCTGGCTCTGACGGGTTGCCAATTGACTTTTATAAAGCCTATATCCATATACTCGCTCCAATACTGCAGCAAGTTTATTATTCGGCCCTTGAAGAGGGTACTTTGCCGCTCACTATGCGTGAAGCCCTTATAACGTCTCTTTTGAAACCAGGCAAGCCTCCGGAGCATTGCGACTCCTACAGACCTCTCTCATTGCTCAATACTGATGTGAAAATATTAGCGAAGGTGCTTGCGTCACGCCTCAACTTCTTGATGGAGTGTCTGGTCTTGCCTGACCAAGCGGGATTTGTCCCAAATAGGGAGACGTCACATAACCTGCGCACCCTTCAGGCTGTGCTGCAGGACATTAATCCTCGCTGCGAAGCTGCTGCAGTCTTCCTAGACGCCACGAAGGCGTTCGACTCCCTTGAGTGGGATTACCTTCTGGCCCTTCTGGAACGGATGGGGATCCCCTATAGCTTTCTCGATTGGATCCGACTGCTATACTGTAATCCCCGTGCCTCAGTCCTGCTCAATGGCTCTAGGTCAGCACCCTTTGAGATCCACAGGGGTACGCGGCAGGGATGCCCGCTCTCCCCAGTTCTCTTCGCGATAGCCATTGAGCCCTTGGCGGCTAAGCACCTGGAGAGGTGTGGCTCACTGGTTAGAGGCGGCAGACCCGAGTGCAGAGAACGGCCCGGGACCAGGGTTCGATTCCCGACGCGGCAGGGTCTTGGACCAGGATCAGCGGACTGATAATTCTCGCATCGGTGCCTACTCCGACCAGGGAGCACACTCGGCAACTCTGGGCATTAGCTTGCCTCATCTCCACAACGGCCCCACACAAACGCCGGGGATGCCTGGTTTCACCTTGGAGACCCCCAGGAGGGACTATCTCACAGGGAAAGCCAGGACGGGTTCCCCAGCGGTCTATAGCGCTACGAGGCCTCCGGGTAGCAGTGCGCTTTACAAGACACAACAATTTACATCATAATCACCGCTCTCTAATATACCCGGAGCGGCAGCTGCTCGTCGCTCTGTATGCGGATGACATGACCTTATATGTGCATAAACCGCAAGAAAACCTCAACCCTCTGCTGCGTGAAATCACCAAATTCGGGGCCATATCGGGGATACAAATTAACTGGTCGAAGTCTGCTCTATTCCCCTTAACGGATAAGACCTTGCATTTCCCCCTGGACTACCCCCTAATATGGGAGACTGAGGAAATAAAATACTTGGGCATCACAGTGACCGGAAACTGGGAGGCTCTCATTAGAGCTAATTATGGTACTGTCCTGGATAAACTGGCCGACACCATCACTAAGTGGATCCATCTCCCACTTTCAATGGCGGGACGCATCTTCCTGATCAAGATGGTGGTTCTCCCCAAGCTGCTATATCTTTTTACTAACATACCGTACAGCCCTGGTTCATACTTCTTCTGCGCCCTCAATTCCCAATTATCACGGCTCATATGGGGTGTCAAACAGGCCAGGATTGGTCTGAAGACACTCATGCTACCTTATCATCAAGGCGGGTTTGATGTTCCAAACTTTCAACGATATTATGACTGTGCCCAGGGCCACTTCGTGGCGTACTGGCTTCATCCTCCTCCCTTCATGGCCCACCTAGCGGTGGAGGACGGATATATGCGGCCTGTACAACCGTCGGGATATTTATACACTGCAATGCGGGTCACAGACCGGGCCCCAACCACGGTTGACTGCACGGTACAGGCTTGGAAGCGCCTAGCCGATCACATGGAGGTCAGGTTTCTATACTCACCATGTATGCCCCTGGCGCATGACCCCAGATTACGCGTCACCTGTGAGGAGATCGGACGTAAAATGCTCACGAAATTGGCGATTCATACGTGGGGCGATCTGTACCTCCAGGGGCAATTTCCTACATCGGCTCAATTCTTTGGGGATAACACCCCCTCAGTAATGGATATGTTCCTTTATATTCGGCTTCATCAAAATGTTAAGATGGTCACTCCCAGTTTCCCTGATGAGCCTGATACTATGGCGCCCCTACATGCCCTCCTACAGACAGACACCCCGAGACATGTTTTATCCATGCTATATAAGCATGCCAAGGCTGACCCATCGCCCCCACAACTAAAAGCACGACTCGATTGGGACGAGGATCTAGACGCCCCGTTGTCGGACGAACAATGGAAGAAAAGCTGTTCGCACACCAATGCTGTGACGGGCAATGCGCGTCTCAGACTGATTCATTTCAAATTTCTACACCGACTCTACTATACCCCTGCCAAACTGTTCCGCTTCGGACTTCGTGACAATGACAACTGTCTACGATTGCAAGTGCGAGGGTGCAGACTTCTTCCACCTGGCTTGGACGTGCCCTTCTGTGGCGGCATATTGGTGTGAGATATTCAAGGCATTGTCTGACATGATCGGGGTGGTCGTCGCTCCCTGCCCTAAGGTGGCCCTACTGGGCCACTCAGCCCCAGCGATAAAATCGCATAGGAAGTTCTTCGCGCTAGGCCTCCTAATAGCTAAACGCCACGTGGCATGTAGATGGGGACGGGGACGGGCGCCTAAATTCAAGATATGGTTGAACACGATGTCTACTTGGCAGGATCAACTACATAACTATGCTGAACTTTTACCACATAAGTCACGCCCCAAGGACCTATGGGACCCCTCACTGCATATCTCCTTCGTGAGCAGGGCGATGATTCGTCAGAGGCGGGAAGCCACAGAGAAACAAGCTAATGTAACCCATCTCCCTTACTCAGACCTGACCCAGATATCCAGTTAGCCACGTCTAGCGGGCTTCCTCCCCCCTTCTGCATCATCCCACTTATAGACCAGCCTGCATGTTAGGCCCTGAGGCGACTAACTCCCGACACTACACTATCCCCTGAGTATTCTGGAAACTAGACCATATATCTTACCAGCGTAAGCTACCCGGCGGATGGCTAATGAGCTGCTCGTCTGCATCACCAGACTGTTTGCACACTACACTAGACTGTCATCAGCAACACAGCGTCCAAGGACTTTGCACACTGCTAACCTCATAGATAGGATCATTGAATACCCCCGCTCCCCCCCCCTTCCTTCCCGTGTCAGCTAGAAGAGTTCATCTGGTGCTGAGTAACGTTATCCCTTACGAGGGTCAATTTTCGACATAACAGGTACCACTCTATAGCTCTTCACCTCCAGGTCCTATATACCACATACTATGTATGGTGGGTAATCATGGGAGGGAACAGTTTATGTTTGGTTTTTGTAGTTTGTAAAAAATGATAAAAGAAACCTCAAGTATATACTGCTTGCATATATCGTGTTACCCTACTGTCATCATAATGCACCCTTCAGCAGATTATACCACCTTTACATCGCGGCCGGCCCAGCAGGGTTGTAGGCGACATGCTGTGTTAAGTCACCATTTCCTTGCTTTTTTGGAGGTTAACACTTGCATGTTTCTTTCATTGATAGCTGCCGGCCTGCAGCCGCAGGTTGTAGGCGCTAAGCTGTGTACTCTTTATTTTGTCACTAATAAAGGTTTCAACAAAAAAAAAAAAGGACCTGTTTCAGCTCCTGGTGTTCCTTACTTTATTACTCTAGTAGTGACTAATACACTAGTCTATTTATTTATTTAAGTGTTTTTTTAGAGCGCGAACTTGACCTGTTAGGGTATCAGAGAGCTTTACAGGAACAAAACAGTATACAATAGGTTTGAATTTCACAAAAGTACACAATAGTATAGGAAGGGGCAGGGTGCTGGGTACATAAGGGATAGAGGGTACGTATGTACATTTTACATATTACTCGTGGCAATAGTCTCAAAAGTGTACAATAGAGTAGGAGGTGGCGAGGTACTGTGTACATAAGGGATAGAGGATACGTTTGTATATTTTGCATTATAAATTTACTCGTAGTGATCGTCTCAGATGTATGTGGGGGGTTGAGGCGAAAATTAAGCGAGGAATTTGCCCATAAGGAAGGTTTACACAAAATGGGTATAAAGTAAGGAGGGTGGAACCCTGGCACCCATATGGGCAATTTGCCTCTGTGTTCATGACAGTGTTTTTTCCAACGCTGAGGCAAGGGGTCACAAAGGTAGTAGTAACAGGGGTTGCAGGAAGCAAGTGAGGGATGATAGCTAATGAAGTCCATGGTGTAATAATGTGTTGCATAATTTTACTCTACCTCTTTGCATACACTGGTGTGACATTACTTAAACAAGAATTATCTGATTGGCATCACAGAGTGGCACTTGTGTATTTACGAGAATGCTCACTTCCTGTCCCCTGCAGGCGTGATGTTCCAGTATGGTGACCGGCAAGAGATGGAGATCAGAGGCTGCTCTATTTGGTGCGTTGAACTGATCTGCGACCATGTCCGGGAGCTTTTTAAGCAGAAGGGACAGACGATGAGTGAGGAGATCAATGCTATCCACCTTGACCACTACCTCTGGGACTACGCCCGAGATCACCGCGAAGATATGAAAGATGTTCCCTTTCACCACGCGCGCTGCATATACTACTAGCTTGCAGTGGTCACAAGGTGTGGTCTACAAATGCAATCATGTAAGGATCAGACCTGCATTCAATACATACTACTTTAGGCACTGAAAGGGAATCACTCAATGAATATACTGCCCTTAGCCTGTTGCTGATTGACATATGATTCCACATAAGCTGTCTGTAGCTTGAAGGCAAAAACATGATGTAATGCTTGCTAATTTAGCAATTACTAATGCACTTAAAGCTAGTGAACATGTAATCTTTTTCTAGGTTCTCTAGTAAGAACCTGTCTGGCCCGTGATACCTTGTGAGTATTTTGAAAGGTATGTCTAGAGGAATTAGTGGAACTGTTCCAAGATGCAGCGCTTTGCCTATTAGCAGAAGGAACTCTGATTGTAAGTACAGAGGAATAATAGCATTGACACAGCACACAATCTAAACTTTTCTAATAAATCTAAGAATTTTTCAACATGATTGGCGTTTTATTTAACAACTCCAGCCAGTATCTGAATGAAATAGAAATATTGCATTCTGGTAACTAATCGCACGCAAAAGGAAATAAATTGCAACAATAGTGTAAAAGTAAGGGACTTGGCTTCGGGGGAAGAGGGAGGAGACTTTGTTGTGTGACACCCCACAAATAAATACATTCCTGGCTTGCTAATTGGGTCTGGGGGACCAGAGAGTTGGATGTGCTATGTCTGTGTTTAAACGTGTTATGTTTTTGTATCAGGAATTTAAATGACCAGTTCGCCAAAAAAATAAAAGTAGTCCTTTAATGGATGCAAATGTACTACTTTTTCGAATTTTTTTTTTGTTTAAATTTAAACTTTATTGTTTAGTTAATTATAACCATAACAATTTGATGTATGTCACACAACAGGTATACAAATTTATAAAAATATCATTAAAAATGAGTGAAAAAAAGGCTTATGATAAAAACGGAAGGTAAAACTCATAATTTTCCTACTGTTATTTACATCACTATAAGGATCATTGAGGCAGAAAAAACTCAGATCATTAACAATTTAAAATCTTCATGTTGCTTTATGCGTTTCTCAAATGCCTGCAGGAACTTCACCAGCTTACAAGGTATTCGAGGAGCGGTTATGTCCAGGCTGCCAATAGTTGTAGATCTGCATGTTCGTAGTCTCCTGATCCGAAAACTTTCCTTTAATAAGTATGACCGTTCCTTGGACAGCATCTTACAATGACAGATTATGTGTATTATATCTTCTTTATAGCTACCACACAGTCGACATGTAACAGCAGCATGCTGTTTCCAGGCAGGATCATCGGCTAGTGTCGGAAATGTTTCGAATTCACAAACATTGACTGATGTAGGCTTGTTAAACTATGCCAGTTTCAGGTTTCCAGGCATTCTACTGGAAACCAAACACCCGAAAGGTAATGGGACGAATGCTTGCAAACAGTCTAACCACGAGGAATCCCTCGGGGTAGCATTCCAAACCATTGTTTCTTGCCTTTTGTGTCAATCTAGACAGAGGGTCTGATTTAGGGTTTGGCAGTTAGACTGTTGGGGGACTTTATGTCTGCCACCCTGCTTTGACTGCGCCGACCCAATTTAGAAATGTCTGTTGGCCTTTATGCATGTTGGACCCGGCCTCGTGGCGTGGTCCCACTCCTCCCGCATGGCGGGCCCTGGACGACATCGACCCCCGGCTCTCCCCCTCCCGAACCTGGCGACCCCTACTCGCCCCACGCTGCTGGTCCGACCCCTATCCCGGGCCACCCTCTCAGGCCCCGACTCCATCTTGGGCCTTCCACGTCCGGGCCCCGTGGCCTCGGCCCAACCTCGGCCGCGGCCCCAGCGAGGCCCCGACATCGAGGCACCAAGATCCAACCAGGTGGTAAAACGGCCCCTTGACGGATCAAGGAGGAGGAGAGTTTCGATGGCCCTCCAGCCGTCCCCGGACGCCTAGTTTCGATCGCCCTCCGGCCTCCCTGGGCGCTGGCTCCACCCCCCTGCTGGGTGTCTGGACACTCTCATCCCGGCCCCTCTGACCCCCAAGTGCGAGGGTCCGGACATCAAAGGACTCCAGACCTATATCTGGGGCAGCTCTGAAATGGGTCGGGAGTTGTATCCTGGAGTCGAGAGCCCTGCAGGTTGAACCGCGGCTGACCCTGAGACGAACTCACTACGGAACCCTGAACCATATTCGGAGCCCTGCTGGCGCTGCCGCGGCCCGACCTCGCTGAACCATCTTCGGAGCCCTGCTGGCGCTGCCGCGGCCCGACCACGCTGAACCATCTTCGGAGCCCTGCTGGCGCTGCCGCGGCCCGACCTCGCTGAACCATCTTTGGAGCCTTGCTGGCACTGCCGCTGCCCGACCTCGCTGAACCATCTTCGGAGCCCTGCTGGCGCTGCCGCGGCCCGACCCCGAGGAACCCCCCAGCTCGAGGATTGAGAGCTGAGCGCAGGGTATCCCTGTACCAGGCTGGTACCAAGACTGTCCCGCTACCCCCTTCCCACAATTACCGAGACCTTAAGGATCCCTCGATCCATTTGTATATATATCGCTGAGATAACCTGCCTTGATTGCTTATAAAGACGTTAAGAATATATCCTTGTGTGGTGTCCATTTGTAGTGGTGTGATTGCTCGCCTGTACGATTCTAGGAGAGGAACCTTGCCAGGAGGCCTCTTGACGGCGCTCGGCCAACTCCAGAAGGAGAGGTGGGTCTCGGGGTGGTCGGCCAGACAACCGCTGCCTCCCCCATAGGACCGCCTTTCTAACAATGCATAATAATAATAATAATAATACTGATACTTGTAGAGCGCGAACAGCTACCTTACCTGGAGGTGTCCCGGCGCTATGTGAGCAGCTAGCTGAAACAAGTAGCAAAGAGAAGAAAAGAAAGGCTAGATTTACTGATTAAAGAGCCAAGTCTTTAATTGCTTTCTAAACCCAGATTCTGAAGTTGCAGACTGGATGGAGGGCGGTAGGGCGTTCCACAATTTCACCGTACCAGCAGAAAAGGTCCTGCCTCCAAGTCGGGCCTTTCTGACTCGCGGGGCATGGAGTTGAAGTAAGGAATTTGAGCGCAGGAGCCTCGCCTGATGGTAGCGGGGGAGTCTCAATTTTAAATAGTTAGGGCAGGTGGCCTGTAGTGACCTGAAAGCCAGGGTCAAAGCTTCAAATTTGATTCTGCTTACCACTGGGAGCCAGTGCAGATCGCGCAGATGCGGAGAGACACTCTGTCTAAAAGGGATATGCTTTATCAGTCTCGTAGCTGCATTCGGCACGGTCTGCAATCGTTGAAACAAATATTTTGGTAGGCCAAGGTACAGGCCGTTCGCGTAATCCAGCCTTGAAGTAACAGTCGCATGGACTACCGTTTTACGGCAATCTTCAGGTAATAGCGAATGAAACTTGCGGAGATTTCTGAGTTTATGTGGACACCCTGCTGTGACTTGCTGAATGTGGGAAGAGAAGGAGAGGCTGTCATCCCATCTCACCCCCAAATGTTTAGCATTAGTGCTGGGGAGCGGCGGGGGCCCATTTCAGCTGGCCACCACAGGTCCGCTGGGGGTCGCATGTCTTTGCCAAAAAAGACCACCTCAGTCTTACCTGCGTTCAGTTTTAATTTGTTGGTATTCATCCAACTAGCTACATCACGAAGACAGCCCTTAAATTTGCTGAATGCTGCCACCAACACTTCTGAATAGGGAAGACATAACTGTGTTTCGTCTGCATATGAAATTGCCATGACTCACCATTTGGCAATCAAGGTGAAGAGTGGGGCTAAGTAAACATTGAAAAGTAGAGGGCTAAGTGCCGACCCCTTGGGGACCCCACACCAGAGGCGCTTCGGTGTAGAGGAGAAGGAACCCAAACCCACTTTCTGGGAACGGTCGGTTAAATAGGAATGAAGCCAACCCAGTGCTTTATCCTTTAGACCGATATTCTCCAACCGTTGCAAGAGTCTGTCATGGTCTACAGTATCGAACGCGGCAGATAGATCCAGGAGCACCAGCATTGCCCATGCCCCTGAATCTAAAGATCACCTAATCGACTCAGCCACCTCGATGAGGGCGGTCTCGGTGCTGAAACCTGATCTAAAACCAGATTGAGTTTCATGCAAAATCCTGCTTTCCTCTACAAAGCTATTCAGTTGGTGTTGTATCAGTTTTTTAAGCATTTTCCCTGTGGCTGCTAGTAGGGAGATAGGGCGGAGATTGCTAAGATCCTCAGGGGCACCATTAGGTTTTATTTTTTCAGGGGGAGAAGTGTGGCGTATTTCCAACACTCGGGAAACACTCCTGACGCAATGGACGTGTTCCAAATGTGTAGGAGTGTTATTACAATTGATCCTGACATCATATTCCATAGCTTGGAAGGGCAGGGATCATCCGGAGCCCCTGATTTACATTTTTTTATTTCCTCCAGTGCCTCAGAAAAAGAGATAGAGTGGAATTGAACTAGGGTCGGGGCGGGTGTGCTGTCATCAGCCGAGTCCGCCATTACTTTGGGGCCGGGATTAGTGAAGGAATCATAAACTTTCAAAATTTTATTGTCGAAGAAGTCCGAGATGTCTTCGCAGAGTCTCTCTAACGGAGTGACTTCTGTCTCAATGAGTCTCGGCTTAAAAAAGGATTAGACAATCTTAAAGACTTCTTTGCTAGATTGCTCAGCTTGCTGGATGGAAGTAGCAATGAAGAGTTTTTTGGCCTTTTTTTATAGATTTATGAATTTCACGGAGGGCTTTCTTCTACCAAATCTTAGCTGATTCACATTAATTTACCCGCCATACGCGCTTCAGTCTCTTGCAGCTACTCTTTTCTGCCATCAACTCTGTTGAGAACCAGAGGGCGGAAGGTGATTCTCTGCGTGACATGGAGAGTTTAGCTGGAGCGATGGCCTCCACCGTCTTACCTATCCATAGATTCATCGCCACCGCGTCTGTATTGGCGTCTGTGGTCAGAGCTGGGGGATTAATTTCCAGGGCAGGGCCTAGGGTGTCTGCTGATAAGTTCTTCCATTGCCTGTGCACAAAGGAGCGTCTCCATACAAAGGTGCATCTCCATACATTGACAGGAACTGCTGTCCTGGTGGTACCTGTCAGTGTAGAACATGTTTGATAGAAGACTCCATCAAGCATGACAACTGGCTATCAAACATTTTTATGTTTTCGTTAATCTTTCAAAGCAAACTACCAAAGCTGTAGTTTGTTTTTGATAAGAAAAATAATAAAACTAATGGCCACACACCATGGGCGTTTTCCACCATAGTGTGTGGGTATTTAGTTTTTTAGGTCTCGTA
Organism: Lissotriton vulgaris; assembly: GCF_964263255.1. NCBI lineage: Eukaryota > Metazoa > Chordata > Amphibia > Caudata > Salamandridae > Lissotriton > Lissotriton vulgaris. The sequence goes on from NC_141687.1 coordinate 389,783,024, forward strand.
GTGAAAACACAGCGCGTCAGCGCTGTGTCTCGCTAGAGATCTATTGTTAGCGACTGTGCTTCCCAGGAGACAGTCCCGGCCGCGTGCATCGCCTTGGAGCGGATTTGAAACTGGAACGCGCGCTGTGGCCAGGCGCTGTCTCCTGGGAAGCGCAAGCACCACACACGCATGCGCATACACACACACAAGCGCCCATGCACGCACATGCATACATACATACAGAGTCACCCCCCCTGACACATACACACACGCGCGCGCGCACACACACACACACAAGTGCACCGAGGCCCCCCCTCCCCCGCCGTCACCGTCGCACACATACATACACACACACACGAGCATACACGCGCACACACACACACACGTGCACCAAGCCCCCCCAGCCTTTTGGAACTTACCTGGCCAATGTCGGGGACTCTTCTCTCAGCACGCGGCGCCCAACCTCCTGCTAGCGCGGCCCCGGGGCTCCACACCGCTCACAGGAGCCCCGGGCCGCGAGACGCATTGACTCCGCCTGCCTCCTCTTCCGGTCTGGACGTGGCCCCGCCCCCGTCACAGGCGACCGTGCCTGACTTCCGGGGCGGCCGGAATAGGACGATTTCATTGAAGCGCGAGCCTCTCCAATTTGGAATTGTACCTGCATTGCGCACAATATTAAGCTGCAGAGACCCCAAAAATAGAACATCAGAGATAAAAATAGAAAGGAGCAGAGCTACGTCAGGTACATAGAATCCACAGCAGGAGATGCAGTAGTAAGTCATCAGTACATTTTAACAAGTCGTCGCTACATGTCCTTGTATGGAATCCTCCTCAATCCCTCCCGTCTCTGTTAAAAGGTTCCCTGGGGTAATTGGAGATGTACATCTTCAGTCTGTCTCCTCGGGATGGAGCAACAGGTAAGAGTGAAGGGGCTACCATATATTTTTGGGCCTGGAGGAGAGTGGTAGCAATGTTGCATAAGTATCGTTAATCATTTTGCAATAAATTAAATCTCTCACCCAGGCCTTAATCGCTGGGGCCATCCATGGGGCTGCCCCAGTGCCTGGAGCCCTTGCCTTTTTGCGGGAAGAAGGGCAATAGCAGCGAATGGTCCTATTCCAGCACCCAGAGTCTGGACATATCCCAGCAGTGCCAGCAATGGGAAGGAGTCTATTCAGAGTCAGTCATCAATGTTAGACGTCCGAAAACGTCCCCCTCAGAATGCCCTGAATGGCGGGCAGTCCCACGCTAAGGGTATAAAATCGGCGTTTTCAGTTGCGCATATAGGGCAGCGGTGAGGTCTAGAGGAGTGCATCTGGGCAAGGACTTTTGGTATAATGTAGGCTCTATGCAGATATTTGAAATGGAGAAGTTTATGACTTTATGCCAGAGTTTCTGAACTAAGTGATAAAGACTGGAAACCAGATGGGTGTTGCTGGCAGATGTAATGACAAGAGAGAGTGGGGGGGGGGGGGGGGAGAATCCCTCGGCTGAGTAGTCTAGGAGCGTAATGCAGCTAGGTTGGAAACCCGTATTCTGTGCAACAGAAATCTGTCCATCGGGAAGACATTGTGCCCCCCTGCAAGATCCGATACAGATCGCAGTGCGGCATCACAAAATAGATCCCTTATGGTGTGTAGTCCACATCGGGATAGTGTCTGTTTAGTCACTGTTTATCAATGGATTGTCAAGTAACGGCAGGTGAAGAGAGTAAAGGCATTCATCAATTTGGAATTGTACCTGCATTGCGTAGAAACCTGAAATCCAAGGTTACATATTTTTTTTCTAAAACATAAAAACATCTACATGCAATGTGGATAAGCATTGAATTACTCGCTAATCTCGAATGTCTTACAGGAGAGATTGAATGTGTAGAGTGTGTAGCGAAGATTGCATTAATAGTGTTTTAAGCCACTCTGTTTTCGACGCATTTAATGTTTTATCATGTTTCGCTTCTATTATGATTTTAAATAATTGTCAATAATGATCCCCAATATGATAGAAAGACGGTTAGACGCTGCAATAAGTATTTTTTGCTTCACAACCTTTGCTAGGGCTCACAGGCCAGGACAAAGCACGTTTAATCTTTCAGCTCTATTATAGAACCATCACTGCGCTTAGGCAACCGGCAAGGGCAACGATGGAGGCCTTTAAGAATCCCATCACCCCACGCCGTTTTCTTAAACGTCAACAGGGGAAAGGAACTGAACGAGGGACTGAGAATAGTCACGTGAAAGGGCTCTGGAGTTAACGAGACGCAAAGAGATATGTATGCAGCTTTAACATTCCTCTTCAGCCTCGTAGCGTGTTCTCTGTCAGCAAGGAGGTAACAGGAGCAGAATCAATCCCAGCCTTACCCCACCGCGAGTTAACGTCCACGGAATGGGGAATAACCCAGCAGACCCAGAATTACCGACCTTTTCCTAAAAGTGCCCCTCCATACTGTTGGTGGGGGGGTTTACTGGTGTCATTGGCATCTGTTTTCAGCAGGTGATGGGTGCCAGCGGATGGCTGGTGTTGTTCCGGGCTCTACAGCCATGCCAGGGTCGGGGAGTTTTGTCCATATCCCTAGGCCCGAGGAACTGGGTCCTTATGCCTTTGCTCACAGTCACTCTCCAGCCACGGGTTACAGACCACTGAACTGCTCTTTGTGAAACGGAGTTCAATGTTTCTGGACAAGGTAATTTGGGGGTCTGAAGCACCAGACCATTTGTTGTCCAGAGCAGTATCACCCCCCTCCACCAACTTCCCTGTATGCCCCACTAGACAATTCAAAATAAGGCCCTCATTATGGAAACATGCATTTTATAGAAGTTTCTACTATTGGAAAGTTTACCTTTTAATAGTTTCTGTCCTACTAGTACTGCCATTCAAACTGCTCCAGCTATTTCCACATTTTCGCTCAAAGAATTGCGTTCACATCCTCTTCATGGAATTCCCGCTTGGAGGGAAACCTTACATGAATGTCATGTTATTCCTATTTGTACAGTTCAAACTAGCTTATTTATAGCTTCGTGATGCATTCGTTATGAGGTAGGCCATCAAGAATCTGCAAACTTCATAGGGTATCAATCATTTATGTCTACTGTTTGTTGGGGTTTGGCTGAATGAGGTTAAGAGACAGCAGGGCTTTAAGTGGGATGAAAAAACTGGGGGGTCTCTCCAAGGGGTGTGGCCAGTGTAATTAGGGACGTGGCTTTACACATCTTACGCTAAAAATCTGTGTTTAGCATAGTGTGCAGCCCGACTTGCATTTTGCTGTTTCTGTCATTGCATCCAGATATGTGATACAAGTAACATCATACCTACAAGTAAGGACTATTGGCTTTGTCAATGGTTATTAGTTGCATCCGCCACATCACTCAGGGGCGCCCACATCACTCTGGGGGCACCACCACATCACTCTGGGGACACCACCACATCACTCGGGGACACCACCACATCACTCGGGGACACCACCACATCACTCGGGGACACCACCACATCACTCGGGGACACCACCACTTCACTTGGGGACATCACCACTTCATTCGGGGACACCACCACACCACTCTGGGTCACCACCACATCACTCAGGGGCACCACTCGTCACTCGGGGACACCACCACATCACTCGGGGGCATCACTCGGGGACACCACCACATCACTTGGGACACCACCACATCACTCGGGGACACGACCCACTTCACCCTTCCACCAACTCAATTACAATAACTTTTATTTAAGTATTAAAAAAACGAAAAGCCATTGTTATTTGTAATATCAATACATCTAAGTCATGTAAATACAACTCATATTGCATTACAAATGCTGTAGGTGTCACATTTGCAAATGTTATAGCTATTGGCATTGTCATACACAATGCCAATAACTCAAACTTTAATGCTGCGAGACCTATTGCATTGCAAATGCTTGTCTTTTTACAGTCCCTCACTATCAGGTTATACCTGGTGGTAATGTACAGTTAAACAAAAACGAGTATTGGCAAAGCTAATATGCCTGAGTTCCTTTAGGTAAATGTATTCTTTGCTTCTATGACGTGTTGATGTACAAATATGACACGCATGCAGCCAGAACGATCTACAGAAATAAATACTGTTTACGGAAACAGGTCGATCACTGTAGTTGCACGCGTGGCCGCCTCATCATAAATTAAAAGGTGCGCAGCCACGTCTGCACGGTGTTCACCCTTAGGGTGGAGCATACTATGGTGAGGCTGGTCATTCTCATTCGCATGCCACTTTGCGCAATTTAAAGTGTGCGTGAGGTGAGGCGGCTGAGAGTGACCTGCGGCTTAGGACGGACTGGTGAGGCCTTAATTGAATTATTGCCAATGATCACATTGCCCGGTCTTCTGCTGCCCGCTCTCGCCTGCCATAAAAGCTGCAGGCCAGGCCTCGGGTGATTCAGTTTGTAGTTTACAAATTCTCAAGTTTGAAAAGTTGATTGTCTCACAAGGCATAATTTTCAACCTCCATATCTTCAATGGAACCCATTTTCTCCACCCCCATCAGCATGGGTTGGGACAATTGACCGCCATAGCCCCGCCCATGCAGTGTTTATCAGATTAATCTTTTATGAATTAAATAATTACTGGTATTTTCAAAAGTCAACCCTGGAGATTAACATTTTTATTTACAAAAACCGACCTCATAACACAGCAACATTCTGAAGTTCGTACAGAAGCTAATGCTCCACCAATCGCTACACTGTCTTGAGGTCCAGTCTACCTCCACTCCACTCATTCCTTCCTGGATCCACCTCTAGGCATGGCACATACAGCACACGCTTTTGTGATAACACCTTGCCAATAGTTTATTGGGACAGTTTCAAAGTTAGCCCCTCCGCCTTTTTGCAGCCTCTAGCATAATATACCTGCAGCTAGCATTTTAATATTCAATGATTAGTCAATTTGATCAAAAGTGATGTATTTTTGTATTCATTAAAAATCGTTAGACATATAGTAAAAGCTTACAAGTTTAATTGAATTACTTCTTTTAATTCGTTAATTATTCATTTTAAAATCTTTACATTTTATGTTGAATTTGATATACGTTTTCCTTGGGAGTGGATGTCTGTACTAGTGAGTGGCCATGTGTGGTGCTATACTCACTCCAAGACTGGGCTGGAATGCATTTACTAGTGATTTGTGACCTTTTGAGTTATAGTAACTTTAGAAGTGTAGTTTCTGAAAAGCAATGGGTGTGTTTGTGTTAGCAGACCCCACGCTTAGCAATGGGTGTGTTTGTTAGCAGACCCCACCCTTAACCCATCCTTACACCATAAACTTCTCTTTACTGCTCCTTGAACCCCTCCCATTCAGTAGTAACTTTTTTCTCATTTCCCAGCAGCTTTCCATTGTCCCTCTGATATTCACAGCTACATTGTAGGTTTATGTGTGTGGAGACCTCCGACACTTTTACAGAAATCTTGATATAGAAAAGACAGCAGATATGGAGAGCTCTGCTTGTAAGTTTGTGAATAGCATTTGATAGTACATGGGAAGTTCTACCCAGTACTACCTTATGTACTACAAAATGCAGTTTGTGAATAGACTCCCTTTTGATCTGTTTCAAAATCTTAACCACACCCCATGCTAAATAACTACAACAAACAGTGTGTTGTTTTATGGTCACTTATACAGGGGCCAAAACGGCCCCTCCTCTGTAGCCTGTAAAGAGGTCCAACCAGCTGTGCACAGCCTCCACTGAGGCATGGACATGGATTCGGCCAGCTCTGCTCACAGCCTCATCTAAGGTCTTAACAGGCCTTGAGAGCTGTACATAGTGTCCTCCGAGGCAGGTAAAAGGATCCTGCCAGCTGTACCTAGTGTCCTCTGAGGGCTGCAAATGGATCCTGAAAGCTGTGTACACCGACTGTTCAGAGGTCATAGTGGGTCCTGCCAGCTAGCTGTGCACAGTCTCGTCTGGAGCATGTAAATGGATCCTGCTAGCTGTAGTCAGCCTCTTCTGAGACCAGTAAATGGATGCTGTCGGCTGTGTGCACAGCCTCCTCTGAGTTCCTAATGGGCGCTACCAGCTGCATACGCAGCTTCCTTTCAGGCCTTACATGAATGCTGCCAGATGTATGCACAGCCTCCTCTAAGGGAGTAATTGGATACTGCCGGGTGTTTAAGCAGCCTCATTTGAGGCTTGTAATTTGATTCTGCCAGATGTGTGCACAGCCTCCTCGGAGGCTGTAAATGGAGCATTGCAGTTTTTTGCTCAACCTGCTTCGAGGCCTGTAAATGGATGCAGTCGGATGTGAGCACAGCCTTCTCTGAGGCGGTAAATGGAGCCTGACAGTTGTTTACTCAGTGTGCTTTGAGGCCTGTAAATGGATGCTGTGATATAGGTGCAGAGCCTCTGACTGAGTAGGAAGACGTGCACGGCCATCTTTGTTAGTTTGGGCTCAATTCCAGCAATCACTTGGGTCTTGTGTTGTGGGGGAGCCCTTTTGTGCCTGACCCCTGACGCAAGCAGGGACCAGTAGAGGGCAAGCACCCAGGGTATGGTGGGGGAGTCTCAGCTTTGCATGGCACTCTGAGGATATGTTTAGAGTGGGCCATGGACACTTACACTCTGGGGATGACCCCTGCGCTCTGCTTCTAGTTGGCCACTCTGCCAGCATGTGTCTGGCCAGTTGGAAAGCCCCTTTGTGCAATTTTAGTACAGAGATCCACTCGGAGTTGCATATGTGCACAATCATTTCTGATCTGCAGCTGGCACTTCTAGTCCAGTACTGGGGCTCCTCACTCACTGGTGCATCTCCACCCAAAATGCTGTAGCATCACCTCGGGTTGGTTCAGTGCAGAGCCCATCTTACAGCTTTGCCAATCTCCCGAAATCCTGACAAGACATTCACTTCTGTTACAGTGCAACACCGTGCGCTTCTAATTAATTAATTAATTAATTAATTATGGGTTTGTAATGCGCTAGAATCGACTCCCGAAGGAGTATCTCTGCGCAGTAGACCGCTGGGGATCCCGTCCTGGCTTTCCCTGTGAGATGGTCCCTACTGGGTATCTCCAAGGTGAAACCAGGCATCCCCGGCGTATGTGGGGGGCCGTTGTGGAGATGAGGCAAGCTAATGCCCAGAGTTGCCGAGTGTGATCCCTGGTTAGAGTAGGCACCGAGGTGAGAATTATCGAGTCCGGTGACCCTGGTCCACGACCCTGCCGCGTCGGGAATTGAACCCTGGTCCCGGGCCGTCCTCTGCTCTCGGGTCTGCCGCCTCTAACCAGTGAGCCACACCACTCCACTGTACCTCAATCTCGACCTGTACCATCATCAATTCCAATAATGTCTTTAAAAGGCAAGGTTTGGAAAGTTAAGGCAATTATTTTTGATAAAGTAAAGAACAAACGATCATATGCTAAAAAGTTGTTTAGAGGTCGCAAACAGCCAAATTCGCAGAATATGGCCATTTGCAACTGCAACAAAGCATTTTCATATCTACTAAAATCAAATTGCTATTAATTAACTTGCAGTGGTATGTATTAATGTTTTGCGACAGAATTATGGTTACAAAACTACATTTTTTGCTGACACTTCGAAGAAGGTGGTAACAATTCATAAGTAGGAAGGGGGCCGCGTGGCACCCCTTGGACCCCTTCCCATTTAAAAATGTTTACCAAAGTATTTTTTTTAGAACAGAACAGGAAGTGGTACCACGTACCCCTGCTTACTCTTAAGCAAGCATTGGCAAATCCAATAGGTCTCTGCAATGCAATAGATATTGGGTTTGCCAACATGTTTTAGCCATGTTGTACACTAGCTTGGCAACTGTTCAGCATGGCTAAAAGATAGTTAGTGGCGTAAAGGAGACTGGCGTGGCGGGAGTGTCGTAAAGCACAGTGTCGAGTAGTAGAGTGGGCTGTTATGGAGTGGCGTCGAGTCATGGAGTGCCGTAGAGTAGAGTTGAGTGGAGCGTCATGGAGTTGAATAGGGTGAAGTGTCATAGTGTTGTGGAGTGTCATGGTGGTAGTAGAGTGTTGTAGATTTGAAGGGTGTAGAGTGTATTAGAGTCATATAGTTGAGTATTGTAGAGTGAAGCAGAGTGGCATAGAGTGGAGTGGCATAGAGTGTGGAGTGGTGTAGAGCAGAGTGCAGTGGCATAGAGTGTGTGCATAGAGTGGGTTGCGTCTAGTGGAGTACAGTGTTATAGAGTGGTGTAGAGCAGACAGATTGTTGTACAGTAGATTGGCATATAGAGGAGTAGGGAAGTAGAATGGAATGGCATAAAGTGGAGTAGCACAGAGTGTCACAGGGGAGTGGCATAGAGTTGAGCAGTGGAGTATACTGGAGTGTACTATAGAACATAGCGGAGTGAAATGGCATGAAGTGGCGTAGAAGGCGTAGCATAGAGTGTCGTAGAGTGGCATAGAGGGGATTAGAGCATCATAGAGTGAAGTGGAGTAGAGTGGCCTAGAATGAAGTGGCATAAAGTACAGTGGTGAAGAGTAGACTGACATAGAGTGCAGTGGCTTAGAGTGTATTGGTTTTGATTAATTGGCATACAGTGCATTGGCGTAGAGCAGAGTAGTGCAGAATAGAGTAGAGTGAAGTGTGCAGAGTAGACTGCAGTGCGTAGAGTGCAATGGTGTAGAGTGGAATGGCGCAGGTAGTGTCATAGAATGACATTGAGTGCAGAAGAGCATCAAAGAGTGGAGTGTTGCCAAGTGGAGTAGAGTGAAGTGGCATTAAGTACAGTGGTGCAGAGTAGATTGGCATAGAGTGGATTGGTTTTGAGTAAACTGGTATACACTGCATTGACGCAGAGTAGACTGCAGTGGAGTAGATTGCAGTGGCATAGAGTTCAGGGCATCAGCGCAGTAGTTGTAGTGGGTAGCTGCAGCATGGTTGCACCGGTTGCCTCATATCAGTCCTGCAGTTAGGCGGGCTGCCTCATAAATTAATGATGCGCTTCTGCGCCTCTTAATAGTGAAGATGGGTTGGCCCTCTCTCCTGTTTACCACCCTATCATCATTATCTTTGTTGTAGCACATTCTGATGACCAAGTAAGAGAGCTACAATACTATAGGAGCAGCAATAACATGTTACGTTACGGTATTTATGTTTATTTACTGCATTCTATGGAAAATATGGCCCATGGCCCAAATGCATTGCCTGTGCTTAGTTAGATATTAGCAAAATGTTCTATTTAATGTGTTGTGTTGGACGTTTGTGTGTGTTCGATGCTATTGAAAAGTGCTCTTCGGGGCCACATGGCAGCCAGCTGTATAGTATATCTGCACTATCAGGGGTGCATATAAGGTCTGTCCAGTGCTTTCTGTTTGATGCTTGCATGTGTTATTTAACTACTTACAATGCTCTTGGAAGCTGTGTGCCATCCAGCTATATGGTATTTCTGAGTTATGTGCTATATAAGCTCTATCCAGTGTGCGCTATTGCATGTTTGAGTGTGATGTATATTATCGAAAAGCGTTGTGGGGAGCTACAGTGCACAACAACAGTCAGCGGTACGCTCTATCTGAGGTGCACAGTCAACATACCTTTGTAAACTGGTTACAGAGGCTTAGTTTTTTTCTGGTTCCAGTACCCCCCTGGGCCCCACTCGCCTATTCCTTGCATTTGAAATGTACATTTACTGCTGTATTGTGAGAATCCATTTCATGAATAGGAATATAAAGTAGGGTTGCCAAAAGAAAAATACCAGCCATGTGTTTAAAGAGCCAGGAAAGACTTTATCTTGGCACGAAATAGGGTTATAAATAAAAATGTATGTATTCATTTGTAATTTGACTTTTCTGTCCTTGTTCCCTTTAATTATCAGTCATGGATCTCATCATTCAGGCAGCCCTAGAACACAATTAAAGTGCTTTCTTTTTATATTTGCTGTTCGAAGTATGCACAGATGAGTGCTGAAAATACGGCTTTAGGTGACTTCTTATTTCTGTCGGTGGAGCAAAGTGGTAGGTGATGGGCTGGGCAGCTGGGGGGCCCTTTCCATGTGCTTTGCAGGGGGGCCCCCTCAAGTTTCGTTACACCACTGACCATCAGGCCTACCTGCGGTTCCGTGGCCTGCGCCTCTGCATCTGCCCTGCCAGGTGCCTTTGGGACTCCATCTACGGCGGTCGGTGCCTTCTGGGGAGCCCAGCTGCTGGCCTGCCTCTATCACTGCTTTCGCCCATACTGCTGCCGGTCACTGTGAGAACAACAGCCTGGTCGGGGCCTCACGTGCGCATCTCCCTTCCGCTCCCTGCTGAGTTGCACTGAGCACTAGGAGGCCGGCAGGGAATTTTCCTCATCGAAGAGCCTGCCCACATGGAGTTCTGGCTGAAAGACATCCATCAGCCACTTCAAACCAACAACATATACATAGAGCGGGCAGACAGTCACCACGACACAGATACACCATTAATCCTTGACGGACAGCCGCTTCCACCCCAAGGGTAAAGAGCACGCAGACGCGGCTGCGCCTGCGCACTGTTTAATTTATGATGACACGGCCCGGCCGTGCGTGCAACTACGACGCTCATTACCTAAGTTATGTATCTCCCTGCATCCGAGACAGATCAGATGTGTGGAGTGCTAGGTCGGTGGTTGCTGGCTGCACGGCCGCAGTGGGCCCCCCCCCAGAGCGCGGGCCCCCTCGCACCGCGGGGTCTGCAGGGGCCTGTGTTACGCCCCTGGAACAAACAAGAGGGTACAGAGAACTAATTAGACAGGAAGGGAGACAAATAGGTGGAAGGGAACGCCTGATAATTTCGTAGGGTGCAAAGAGTGAAATACTTTTTTTTAATAAATACAACAATAGGTACTGAGAAATGGCCAGTATGGCCATTGATGATAGGATACATTGAAGGGTTAAAGAAAACTCTTTTGGACTGGCTTTGAAATAATGATCATGGGCTGGCCACGGATTCTGGGCATTGCGCCAAGACTAAACCACACACTACGACAGTTTACTGTGGGTATGAACAGAACTGGTTAAAAAAAAATGTATTATTCGCAGTGGAGAATGGAAGGGAATGCAAATTCCTAAATGTATATTTACAAAATAGGATGGAATAACTGTTACAATTTATAGTTGTTTAAAGTTAATTTAAAGGAGGCAAACATTTGCTTATAAGTCAATTGAAGGGAGGTATGTGATAATGGAAAATGTGTCTGTATATATGTATTTCTATGTGTATATATGCACATATAAAAAGGGGGGGGATTAAATGCCCAGGATCACACAATTTGGTCAGGTTAGGTAACTGGCCCTCCACATAAGCACAAAGCTTTCATTCTTCTTTTGCTTTGAAGATAACATACTTTTTAGGTTCTTTCCTTCATTCCCCTACAGAGTGTAATGCTAAAGGTTTTCACCCTCTCATATCTTGTTAGAAAGCTCTACTTGTGCAAATATGTTCTATAATTCTGACAATTAGGCCCACTCATTGTACCACTACGGATTTCTCACTGATTTCTCACCTAGCAATGGGTCATGGACAGGGGGTGTTTGGTAAGGAGTAATGCATGTGTGCTAGCTGAAGATAATTATGCAAATATTCAGCGTGATTTAAGAGGCACACCTTTCCACAATGGAGATATAGCTCTAATTCTGGTTCATGCTTCAGCAACAACACAGGCTCACTGAAAATTTTTAAACAGTGGGCACGGCTAGAAAAGTACTGGAAGGGGGCAAGATTATAAGGGTTGTACCTAATTGAATGGCGCAAGGAGAAGTACTATTTTATGTATGCATCTAAAAGAATGAATATTAATGTTTTCATTTCTAGGTTCTTCAAAGAAATATAACCAATTATATTGTAATGTGAATATGCTAAAATGCTTTTTTTTTTAAAGCAGTGTATTCGCACGGGCCCACCTAGGATTCGGACACAGAGTTGTAATATTATGTTTAGTAATTGATCTTTAGTAATGAATATATGCAAATACAGAAGGATAGTGTGCATTGAATAACTCTGCTTCGTATTATGATGTTTCAAGGATACAATGTGCACACATTTAATATGTGTTTTAATATACAGGTGCAGTCTTGAGGGGTGTTTGTGAATAGGTGTCCTAAAAAAAAAAACCCCAAAAAATGCTTGTCCCTTTTGTGCCATGTAATGCGGCGACAAATTATGGCAGCAATATCCTTATAAAAGATCTCTAAAATAGCATTTCTGATTGTCAGGGCTCCTTCCATGGCAGGGTTTGAATAATAACTATTACCTTATGCTGAGACGTGCCACAGATATTCAACAGGGGCTGAAGGTAATGGTAAGAAGAAGAAAAAAGTTACAGGGCTGAAATGCCGTTTGGAGTATGTGCAAAACTACTAACTTGCATGTTTTAAGGGTTTTCACCAGCTCTTCTCTGAAAAATATTCCCATGCTGAGACAGGTTGGATTTTACTCCTGAAAGTGGCAGACATAATACTTCTTCCAAGGTTGGATAAAAGTGGAGGTGTAGATTGTCGCATGAGCAGAACTACACCTGCATATTTCATGCTTAAATGCTGTTCACAAATATATTCTAGGAGTACTGTTTCTTGGCCTACTTCTGTAAAGTCTTGTGAATTAACAACAGTTGTATATCTGCACTTAATGAAAGAACGTGGGTGCACTTTATTTCATAACTGGGCACCTAATTAGGTCTGGCATTTAATGATGACCTTCTGTGTTTATTAAAATGTCTCTCTCCATCTCTCTCCATGAGGGAATTCCTCACATCCATAGGCCACCAAATACAACATGCACAGTTGATAAGTGACCTCCTCCAAGCATTACTAAGACCATCCAAAGTGGCCATAATAAAATGTGCTTTATAAGGAAACAAGGGTTACTTAGCGTATTTGAGATTAAAACTGATATAGTATAGGAACACAATGGAAGCTATACGAAAAACAAATTTCCAAACCCAGCCGGGAAAGGAGTTTATTTTCTGGAGGCAATATCCAATCTTACAATATAAACAGTATAACTTGACACAAGCCTGTGCCGTACAAACCAGAAGGGAAGAAACAAGGATAGCGTAAAAGTGAAAGGGGTGTTTTTCAGGCAAAGGAAAAGGAGCAAGGACAGGGTACTGTAAAGAGTTAACAATTAATCACAGTATCGCCTGAGAGTTGGGTGTACACAGTCACAATTGAAAATAATCTAGGTGTGACCCCACTCATGGGTGTCGACGTTTCGATCCCTTAGCTCAAATAAATACATGGGATCATCATCAGGACTTTTGTAATAGACAAAAACATGCCTGAATGTAGTCAATAACGCCTCATTGAGGTCTAGAGCATAATATGTAATGGTAAAGCGTCCTTCACTTCAAGGTGTGGTACTGGCTCACGTGGATAACGTGATTGAGAGCCTTAATGGGGGATCCGGTGGAAGGTTCTTGCGATACCAAGTACCTCGAAGTCCGTTTTCAACTGCGGAGGGTAGCAGCTCTTAGTTCACTCTGTATGTGAACACGAATCCGTTTTTAGTAATGCAGGCTACGATGGCCGTGCATGTCGGAAGCCAACAATGTGGCGGTAGTGACGCACGTCTGAATGCGGGCGCGTCTCTCGTGGGCTGCTCGGTCAGTGCCTGATGCTTACCGAGCAGCCCACGAGAGACGCGCCCGCATTCAGACGTGCGTCACTACCGCCACATTGTTGGCTTCCGACATGCACGGCCATCGTAGCCTGCATTACTAAAAACGGATTCGTGTTCACATACAGAGTGAACTAAGAGCTGCTACCCTCCGCAGTTGAAAACGGACTTCGAGGTACTTGGTATCGCAAGAACCTTCCACCGGATCCCCCATTAAGGCTCTCAATCACGTTATCCACGTGAGCCAGTACCACACCTTGAAGTGAAGGACGCTTTACCATTACATATTATGCTCTAGACCTCAATGAGGCGTTATTGACTACATTCAGGCATGTTTTTGTCTATTACAAAAGTCCTGATGATGATCCCATGTATTTATTTGAGCTAAGGGATCGAAACGTCGACACCCATGAGTGGGGTCACACCTAGATTATTTTCAATTGTGACTGTGTACACCCAACTCTCAGGCGATACTGTGATTAATTGTTAACTCTTTACAGTACCCTGTCCTTGCTCCTTTTCCTTTGCCTGAAAAACACCCCTTTCACTTTTACGCTATCCTTGTTTCTTCCCTTCTGGTTTGTACGGCACAGGCTTGTGTCAAGTTATACTGTTTATATTGTAAGATTGGATATTGCCTCCAGAAAATAAACTCCTTTCCCGGCTGGGTTTGGAAATTTGTTTTTCGTATAGCTTCCATTGTGTTCCTATACTATATCAGTTTTAATCTCAAATACGCTAAGTAACCCTTGTTTCCTTATAACGTAGTTATACCCATGGTACTTAGCTACCCGTTGGGTCCCCTTGTACTTTGAAAAGATAATAAAATGTGCAGCACACACATCATCAAAGGAGTATGTATTGAAGGACAACACATTCATTGATGGGGAAGAAAAGAGAGTAGCACTGACAGGTAGCCAGTTAGCAATGGTACAAATAACAAGCAGCGAGAAGAACACTAAAGATAACAGTGGCTCATTACACTCTGACCCAATAAATAGAAGAGAAATAGTAGAGGAGAAAGAAAAAGAGGAATGGGTCACAGGAGGATGTGTGCAAACAAGGAGGGGTTATGTACAAGGCCAAATGGGAGGATATGCCTGCTTCAGCTATGCTTCCTTCCATCATATGCCTTTTTCACAGTCCCTCACATGTTGGCCGAGATGGCATGATCAGACTGTTTTCCCGATGTTGGTACAGCTCCAAGTTCCACCAAATAACAGAAAGACTTTGCAGACAATGCAATGTTTGCGCACAATACAATATTGGAGAAGACACACCAACTGCACCTGGTCATTTCCCACTTCCCCACAGACCATTTGAAAGTATCCAGATGGACTTCATAGACATGGCCCCCACTCGAAAGTACAAATATGTTTTGGTAATAGTGTTCATGTTCAGCAAGTGGACAGAAGAGTATCCCACCAAGAACTGTGATGCAGAGACTGGGCCCAAATGCCTTCTAAAAGAACTCATCCCGCAATTTGGGATTCCATCCCTCCTGAGCTCAGATAATGACCCTGCTTTCATCTCCCATATGAAAGGGAACTATGAAAGGAGCCTGGGGTCGCACAGAAATTACAGTGGGTGCGGTGGAGAGGAATAATGGGGTGTTGAAGAATAAGATTGGAAAACATTTTGTCATGAAATCACACCACAGCCTCTTCAATCTCCCAAAAACCTGCAGCATGCACGTTAAGGAAAAAGAAGAAAACTATATTTCATTTAGGAAACCCACCCCTGTCCCGTGCATCCTGCACTCCGTGTTAAGGTGTTGATGTGTATTATCTTTCAGGAATATTGTTTGTGCATGTATTATACAATGGTAACACTGATCTCCTTTTTGTGACTCTTGGCGGGGTAAGCTTAGGGTTAATTTGTGATTTGGAAAGTGGTAACTTGAGGCGGTATGCTTTCCTAATGCTTTGGTTTAAAACAACATTGGTTTCTGCCTCGTTTCTGCAGACAAGCGGCAACACGCGTTTGGTTAGCTTTCTGAAATACGCGTGTGTTCCGCTTCTGGAAAGACGCGTTTGTTTACATTCTTCTCTGCGCGCACGGAGAGAAACACAGCATCGGAAGGCACGCATGCGTCTTGACGTTCGGGTGTGGTTCCTCTATAAAAACCACACCCGAGCTTCTGGAAGACGCTTAGCCTTCCAGCCCTTCATGAGGAAACATCGCGCTTCTCAGGAAGACCTTCAGGACTCCTTCTTGGCTCGCAGATTGCAGCGCTTCTTTCAAGGACGGATTCTGGACAAAGCAACATCATGATTAAGAAAGCTAAGTGCAAACTCTTTTCTTCTTAAGGCGCCCACCGCTAGCAACCTACTTGGAAAGAACAATTTTTGGAAACTTTCTCTCTGAATACAAGAGGAGAATTTGCAACAAAGAAAGACTTTTGTTTAATGTGTTCAAAGAGAACATACTGTGTGATTTGTTTAAAGTGGTTACAGATTGTGAATTCTGTTTAGGTTACGTGTACATTCTTGTTTGCTGTATGTGCATGTACATATCTTTTAGTTCTTTAAGCAGGAAAACAAAGTCATCTGAAAAAACGTGGAAGTGGTGAAAGTTAAAACAGTTAGCAAGAAAGTAAGTGTAATGGGAAGTTGAGCTAATTTAGAACCTTTCTTTTAGAGTTGATATAATTGTGCATTTGTATCTTTGTAGTGAAACTACATCTTCCAACATTTCACCTCCAGAACGGAATCCCCGTCAACATCACATCTCTGCTAACCAGTACCGACACACCACACCACTTCCAGGACGCGAAGCCTTTCTTAGTAGATCGCAGGTAGGACTTCTAAAACTGAAAATAGATTGGGAGAATTGCAGTATAGTAAAAGTGAGAGAGAGTGAAACTAAGGTGAGTTTGTTGTTTTGCAGGTCGACTACAAGAACTCACATTAGCGTCAGATCCGGCCACTCTCCCTTTTAGCTATCCAGCATCTTGGCGTGTAAATCTACTAACCACCAGAGGTAGGATAGGTTTCAGGGAGTTTGGCTCATAGCGTCTCTGCAAAACCCTACAAGCACCTTACAGGTAAGATTGCACAGCCTTGCAGGTAAGAGTGACTTGAATCACCTGACAGAAGGCTAAGCCCACGGAAACAGTTTTGCCCAGACGCTATGGACCAAACAGGTGAGGTGTCTCTTCAAGACATAGCAGTTATGTTAGCGCAGATCAGGCACGAGAATGCAGAGTTACGTAGGGACGTTTCTGAACTACAGAATAATTTGCAAACTACTAAAACATCTTGGACTTCTCCTATTAGACCAGCTACCTTCCAACCTCCACTGCAAACTCTGTACAGGGGAGACGCATCTAGTTCCCCTTCTGCATCCACTCAAATTCAGGTAGTTACCCCTATTTCTGTACCCTTGGCACCGCCAGAGAGATTCTATGGGGACTGCAACAAGTTTGCTATATTTTTAAATCAATGCCATTTGCATTTTGTAGCTAAACCCACAGCATTTCCAGATGATTCGGCGAAGGTGGCTTTTATCCTCTCTTATTTGGGTGGTGAGGCAGCTCTCTGGTCTGTACCCTATGTAGAGAGGGATGATGCTATTTTATATGATCTAAGGCGATTTAAAAATACCATGAAAAAACTATTTGCCAAACATGTCTTTGTGCAGTCGGCCGATCACGAACTATTAAGTTTGAAGCAAGGGTCTTCAGATCTTTTACATTACATCTCCTCTTTCAACAGGTTAGTAATAGAAGCTGAATGGCCAGAAGACAAACGAGTGTCTTTGTTCTATAGGGGTTTGAAGGACGATTTAAAAGACATGGTTACTCAGATCCTTGATCCTCCCACTGGCTGCGAAGAATTTATAGATCTGGTAGTTAAGTTGAATCACCGCATACTGGAAAGAAAGGGAGAAAAAGGGAAGACAGATTTCAAGTTCTTTTTATCTAGAGACAAAGCAAATTCTAAAAATGAAACCACGCCTAGGCAGGATCCAACTGAACCAATGCAAATTGGGACAGTTAGAGGTCCTCTGTCCAAAGACGAAAGAGAGAAGAGGAGAAAATTAAATCAGTGTATGTATTGTGGGAAGTCAGGGCACTTTGTCAAAGAATGCCCGACTCGACCCACAAAACCAAAAACAAAATCAGTCGATGTCAACGCGATATCGCAGGCGGAAAACTTGTGAGCTCGATAGACCAGGAGGTCAGTTTATCGGGTAAGCAGCTTAGTTTGGCCTCTAATGCTCCAACTATCTCCCATAGTCATCTTAGTATGAGAGTACTACTTCAATCTCAAATAGACAACACCCGCTCTTGGTCTGTGGATGCTTTAATAGATTCAGGAGCCACTGGCAATTTTATTGACACCCAATTGTTTGAGAAGTTAGGTTTGCAAAGAACCGAGAAAAAATCCCCAGAAATAGTTAGGGCCGTGGATGGAAAAGAACTAACTTCAGGTCCAATACAACATCACACTGAGATCTTAACTATGTTATGTGCAACTAAACACAGCGAAGATATAACCTTTGATATAATTGATGCCCCTCAGTTTGGTTTAATCTTGGGTATCCCTTGGTTAGTCCTCCACAACCCTTATATAGATTGGGTTAACAGAACCATTCTCTTCAAATCTGATTACTGTCATGCAAAGTGCTTTAGGCAATATCCTGGTACAGATCTCATAGTTCAGGGCTATAATTTTCCTAAACAAATTCAGAGTGTACTAACTATTTCAGGGGTTCCAGAAGATTATCAGGACCTACTGGATGTATTTGACAAGACTAAAGCCAATACCTTGCCACCACACAGGGATTATGATTGTCAAATTGACCTAGTTCCAGGAGCTACATTACCATGCAGCAGAATTTATGCCCTTACTGAGAAGGAAAACGAACATCTTAGGTCATATTTGGATGAATACCTTGCAAATGGATTTATTAGACACTCTAAGTCCCCAGTCTCCTCTCCTTTATTTTTTATTCCAAAGAAGGGAGGGGAATTACGCACTTGTATTGACTATCGCGCAATTAACAACATGACTGTCAAGAATAGATACCCATTGCCCTTGATTCCGACTTTACTTGACCAAATTAAAGATGCAGCAATCTATACTAAACTAGATTTGCGAGGAGCCTATCACCTAGTAAGAGTCCGAGAGGGTGATGAGTGGAAAACTGCTTTCCGCACGAAGTTTGGACTATATGAGTATCAAGTCATGCCCTTCGGACTCTGCAATGCTCCAGCAGCATTTCAGTTCTTCATAAATGAGGTTCTAAGGGAATTTCTCGATGTATGTTGTATCGTGTATATTGATGATATTCTCATTTACTCCAAGAATATTTCTGAGCATGTGAAGCAAGTACGAGCCATTTTGAAACAGCTTTTACAGAATTCTCTATTTGTGAAACTAGAGAAAAGTCTGTTCCATGTTACCACTGTAGATTTCTTGGGGTATATCCTCAGTCCTTCTGGCATAGAGATGGATCAAAAGAAAGTACAAGCCATCATTGACTGGCCCATCCCAAACAGTGTTAAACAAATCCAAAGCTTTTTAGGATTCGCAAATTTCTATAGGCGATTCATTAAGGATTTTTCACAAATAATCACCCCAATCACAAAATTGCTGAGAAAAAATGTGAAATTTGAATGGGATCTTGAAGCTAATAAAGCTTTTCAGAAATTGAAAACTCAATTTACTACCGCCCCGATTCTAAAACACCCAGATCCATCCCAACCATTTATCGTAGAGGCTGATGCTTCCCAATTCGCTATTGGAGGCATACTTTCCCAAAGAAGTACTAACACTGGTCAGATGCATCCTGTTGCCTTTTTCTCTAGAAAACTCAATCCAACAGAACAGAACTATGCCATAGCAGATAGAGAATTGCTTGCCATTAAAGCTGTCTTCAAAGAATGGCGACACTACTTGCTAGGGGCCAGACACCCAGTGACCATTTACACAGATCATAGAAACCTTCAGTCACTTAAATCTGTAAAGGCCTTGTCTGCTCGACAGCTAAGGTGGACTCTGTTTTTTAATGATTTTGACTTTATCATCACCTATCGTCCCGGGAAAGAAAACAATAAAGCGGATGCTTTATCAAGAATTGGAGGTAGTGATGATATGAACATAAGACAAGAGCCTATACTTCCGATTATTCCTGCTGAACGTTTTCTTGTAGGTCTTGTAGATTCTGATGTTGCATTAGATCTTAAAGAAGCATTCCAATCTCAACCAAAGGAGGATTGGAATAAAGCCTATCCTTCGTTACAATGGAAAGAAAATGTTTTGTACATGAATAATCAAGTATTTGTACCTATTGAATCTCTTCAAAAAAAGGTTTTGCAGTTGTATCATGATACTTCTCTGTCAATACATCCTGGGGTTACAAAGATGTATCAGTTGATCAAGAGAAAGTTTTGGTGGCCTTCATTGTATAAAGACATACAACATTACGTGGATACTTGCACAGTTTGCAGTCAGAACAAGCCTGAACATCATGCTCCTAGTGGTCTCCTTTTGCCATTAGCTTTACCGCCTCAGCCTTGGCATACTGTGTCGCTTGACTTCATTGTAGAATTACCTTGTTCCAAGACAGGTCACACTACGATTCTCACTGTAGTTGATCATTTCACTCGCTATGCTCATTTCATACCTCTTTCTAAGCTTCCCACAGCTTCTGAATTAACTCAAATTTTCATGAAAGAGGTAGTGAAATTACATGGAATACCATCAGTCTTAATATCTGACAGGGGCCCACAGTTTATTTCTCATTTCTGGCGTAATTTGGGGAAGGCTTTGAAAATGGAAATTCGTACCTCTACGAGTTACCATCCCCAAACCGATGGGTTAACGGAGCGCACAAATCAAACTGTTGAACAACTATTACGTTGCCTGTTAGCCTCTCACGATCAGGATTGGTCAGACGTTCTTTGGGCCGCAGAATTCGCCTATAATAATGCTGACCACTCTTCTATTGGTATGTCCCCATTCTTCTGCTCCTTTGGTTATCATCCTAAGGAAATACTGGGATCAGATTTGGGTTCAACTTTAGTTCCAGCGGTTTCTGACTATGTAAAAGACCTAGTTGACATTCAGCAAGAAGCTCAACAACATCTAGCACAAGCCAAAGAAACCCAAAAGAGGTATGCCGACAAACATCGTTCTGAAACACCTCAGTATGCAGTAGGAGACAAGGTCTGGTTGGCAACTAAGAATCTTAAATTGAAGTGTCACAAAACTTTCCGCCCCAGATTCATAGGTCCTTTCCCTATAGAAAAGGTGGTTAACCCTGTTTGTGTGAAATTAACATTACCAGCTAGGTTTCGCATTCATCCTGTATTTCACATGTCCTTGATTAAACCCTGTAATCCTGGAACCAGACACCTTAAAAACCCTCCAGCTATTGAAATTGATGGAATTCCAGAGTTTGAAGTTAAAGCTGTATTAGATTCCAAAAGGGTAAAAGGAAAATTACATTACTTAGTTGATTGGAAAGGCTACGGTCCTGAGGAGAGAACTTGGGAACCGTTGGTGAATCTGCAAAATGCTCCCAAAGTCCTGAAGATTTTTCATACTAAGTATCCTAATAAGCCCAAACCAGTTCCTACTGTGTTAGGAGGGATTCTACGAGGGGGGTACTGTCATGAAATCACACCACAGCCTCTTCAATCTCCCAAAAACCTGCAGCATGCACGTTAAGGAAAAAGAAGAAAACTATATTTCATTTAGGAAACCCACCCCTGTCCCGTGCATCCTGCACTCCGTGTTAAGGTGTTGATGTGTATTATCTTTCAGGAATATTGTTTGTGCATGTATTATACAATGGTAACACTGATCTCCTTTTTGTGACTCTTGGCGGGGTAAGCTTAGGGTTAATTTGTGATTTGGAAAGTGGTAACTTGAGGCGGTATGCTTTCCTAATGCTTTGGTTTAAAACAACATTGGTTTCTGCCTCGTTTCTGCAGACAAGCGGCAACACGCGTTTGGTTAGCTTTCTGAAATACGCGTGTGTTCCGCTTCTGGAAAGACGCGTTTGTTTACATTCTTCTCTGCGCGCACGGAGAGAAACACAGCATCGGAAGGCACGCATGCGTCTTGACGTTCGGGTGTGGTTCCTCTATAAAAACCACACCCGAGCTTCTGGAAGACGCTTAGCCTTCCAGCCCTTCATGAGGAAACATCGCGCTTCTCAGGAAGACCTTCAGGACTCCTTCTTGGCTCGCAGATTGCAGCGCTTCTTTCAAGGACGGATTCTGGACAAAGCAACATCATGATTAAGAAAGCTAAGTGCAAACTCTTTTCTTCTTAAGGCGCCCACCGCTAGCAACCTACTTGGAAAGAACAATTTTTGGAAACTTTCTCTCTGAATACAAGAGGAGAATTTGCAACAAAGAAAGACTTTTGTTTAATGTGTTCAAAGAGAACATACTGTGTGATTTGTTTAAAGTGGTTACAGATTGTGAATTCTGTTTAGGTTACGTGTACATTCTTGTTTGCTGTATGTGCATGTACATATCTTTTAGTTCTTTAAGCAGGAAAACAAAGTCATCTGAAAAAACGTGGAAGTGGTGAAAGTTAAAACAGTTAGCAAGAAAGTAAGTGTAATGGGAAGTTGAGCTAATTTAGAACCTTTCTTTTAGAGTTGATATAATTGTGCATTTGTATCTTTGTAGTGAAACTACATCTTCCAACATTTCACCTCCAGAACGGAATCCCCGTCAACATCACATCTCTGCTAACCAGTACCGACACACCACACCACTTCCAGGACGCGAAGCCTTTCTTAGTAGATCGCAGGTAGGACTTCTAAAACTGAAAATAGATTGGGAGAATTGCAGTATAGTAAAAGTGAGAGAGAGTGAAACTAAGGTGAGTTTGTTGTTTTGCAGGTCGACTACAAGAACTCACATTAGCGTCAGATCCGGCCACTCTCCCTTTTAGCTATCCAGCATCTTGGCGTGTAAATCTACTAACCACCAGAGGTAGGATAGGTTTCAGGGAGTTTGGCTCATAGCGTCTCTGCAAAACCCTACAAGCACCTTACAGGTAAGATTGCACAGCCTTGCAGGTAAGAGTGACTTGAATCACCTGACACATTTGTGCTTAAAGTGAACTTTCATGGGTAGACGAACTACCACTAGCCTTGCTGGCAATGAGAAGAACACCATATGGGGTAACAAAGCTCAACCCCCACGAAACAGTATTTGGCCACCCTATGAACATTGTAGGCCATATGTCCACAAGCTCCACTACCAATAACAGACAACCTGCTTTTATGTGTTTGCAAGAATTAACAGAGACCTTATCTTCACCGCCAGGTTCTGCAGGCTCTTCCAGAAGCAGCAACTCCACTGCCACATGACCTGCAGCCTTATGAGTGGATCTGGGTAAAGGCCCACAACCGACGGCACTGCCTCCAGCCCTGGTGAAAGGGACAACACCAGATCATCAGTAAAGTGCCAAGGGCTGACATCCTGGATCCACAGCTCCCACGCAAAGAAATGAGGAGGACCAGACAGCAGAGAACCAGCTCCACCTGCACCACCAGCGAATTCTGAGGTACTACGAAGGTACAACTTCCGACCCACCATGCAGGACAAGACCCTCGGGAAGTAAGAGGCAGATACCTGCTCGGGGCAGGCTAGGCCTCCAACAGAAGACAGAAGACACCAGAGGCAGATACCTGCTCGGGGAGATGAGGGGTTAGAAGATAGTGATTTAGTATCAGATGGAGCGATGTTGAAGCCATCTTTCTTGTATGATACCAAATGCTGTAAGCTTTTAGGGCCTGCTAAGTTGACATAAAAAGCAGTGCACAAATGCTTGTGATTTTCTAATTGCTTCGGAGACACAGCTTTGTAAGACAAGGTTTGATCAGGAATAATATGTGACAGGGAAGATGCTCTCGTAGGCCCAGACATTTCAGCATAGCACATTTTACAATATGTCTGGTCCTTTCAATTATGTTGCAATTATTAACTGGAAAAGCACCAGACTTATATCTTACATTACAGTGGAAAGTCCCAGAAGCTGGCCACTTGGGGCCACGTGGTTGGCAACAGTATAGTTTTGACCTTACATGGTATATGACTACTCAAACTCTTGTTAATTGGTCAAATGAACTATGCTTAATTTGTGCTACGTATGTTATGATGCTACATCCTTTTGTGGTTTTGGCCTATATAAACTGTCAGACCCGTCACCTCTTTGGACATTCAGTGGCTTTTGCTGATGTCTCCGTGCTGCACGTTAATTTGCTGTTTGTGGGTCTCCAATAAACCTTGCTATCTTATGTGCTGACAGAGACTTGTGTTATTTGTATTATTCCTTATTAATATTTTTTCAGCTTCCTCCCATGGAAAAGGACTGTTATATCTACAAGTTAAATTCAAGAAGTACAAACAAAACAGAACACTGCACTCCAGGCTGGTACCACTTATCATGCCACCATACCATAATAAATCCATAGGAGGCACTGCTTTATCAATAAAAGCTATCAAGCTCTGGAACTCACTGCCAGCCAACATTAGGAACATCCATGAGCATATGCACTTGAGAAGATGGTTGAAAACATGGCTATTTCCAATATAGCTACACCACCCCACATACCAGCAACAGAGCCCAGAAAACTGCCCATCAGTCTGTCACACCGCATCATCCACCAGACTACTATGCGTTGCGTCCCATAACATGATAACCGCACCTCGGTGGTCCTCACTCAAGACATGGAAACATTTCTCTCACAGGATCACAAACAAAGACAACACCCTTCCAACCACACATGTAGGTAAGCACTTCAGTGCCCTGAATAGGAGTAGTAAGTGCTATATAAATGCTGCTGTACAATACAATGTAGACAGGCACAGTTCCTTTCCGCAGTGAGTGCAAATTACCAGTTTAGCTGCAGTTTCCATGCGTGCACATAAAATTACTTCCCCCAGTCACTCATAAGGGGAGTGCAACGCATTCATCTTTCCCTCCTGGCAATAATAAGGTGGGGTCTTCAGAAGATTCAAGGCCAAAGGGCTTTAGGTTTGGGCAAAACACCAAATATGGAGCAGGTCTCTCCTCCCCCGCCATTTCTCCAGTAGCCGCCTGACTCACTGATATCTTTTCATCATTCTAATAGGGATGCTATACCATTTATTCACTATATTTAGTGATGCTCCCAATGCTGAACACATATATTGATAATACATACTGGCACATGCATCAACCAAAATTGCCCTCGGTAAATTAGCGAATCAGTAAAACAGGCCATTACCCAACTCAAAACATCATTTCCCAATGCATCAACCCCAATACCGAAAAAACTAAAGAATCGCAAATTAACCCACATGGTAAATTACTGAATCCCAAAATAGCGATTTGAAAATACCAAAACATTCAAATGCTCCCGGAAATAGCAATTTGAAAATAATAAATTGCAATGGAATGCATCAAATACCGAAAACTCCCAAATTCGCTAGCATGAGCAGAATAAGGGGAATTTCAACCAGGAGGTAAAGTTGACGAAAGGTAAAAAAAAAAATAATAATAATTTTGAAACAGGTGGATAAAATCAGAAACCCTTCAAAAGTGGCCCTGGAGACCCCGTATGTTAACCAAAAAGGCTGCCCTCTACTTGCTTGCAAGGAGGATGAGAATTAATGCAGCAGCACAGCGCAGAAGGAGGATCCAGGAGAGGGTATTCAGGGTGTGCATCACATTGCTGGGACAAAATGACGACAACATCTATGACAAGTACAGACTAAATCGTGCCATGATCATGCTCCTAATTGCTGACCTGGAACCACTACTGCAGCACCAGACCCGAAGGACCAATGCCATCCCTGCGAACGTCAAGGTCCTATGCAGCCTGCATCTGCTGGCGTCTGGAAGTTTCCAGGGGGTCGTAGCTGTTGCCAGAGGCGTATCACAAAGCACACTTTCACGCTTCTTCAGCAAATTCATTGATGCCATGCTGACAATGATACATACCCACATCACCTTCCCCACAACCCCACAGCAGTTGAACCGGACTAAACAGGACTTCTACCAGTTGGCACAATTTCCCCATGTCATAGGATGCATTGACTGCACGCATGTCCCCATCTGTCCCCCCTCAGCCAACGAGTACATATTCCACAACCGGAAGTCCCATAACTCGATAAACGTGCAGGTCGTGTGCAATGCCAAGCACATCATTATGGACATTGTAGCGCAATTTCCTGGGAGCACACACGACTCCTACATATTCAGACACAGTGGCATCCACAGGCGTCTGCTCAACGGTGAATTCGGAGAGGGACACCTACTTGGTACATATATATACCTATTTGTTACTCCATCATCACATATGTAATTGTATTTATGCCGCTAACCCTTAGCTCCCCACCCTGTAGGTGACAGCGCATACGCCTTGCGTGAATATCTCCTCACTCCCTACCTCAACCCAGCAACACCTCTGGAACAGCGCTACAACACAGCACATATCAGTACCAGGAATGTGGTAGAGCGAACATTTGGTATCCTTAAAAGTTGCTTCAGGATCCTACATAAGACAGGAGGTGCATTGCAGTATAACCCTGTAACCTGCTGCAGGATAATAGCAGTGTGTGCCATGCTGCATAACATTGCGACAAGAAGGGGGTTACCAATAGAGGTAAACGGAGATGACAACTTTTGTGATGAACAACCCCCCACACAATACCGACAGGCACACGTGCCAAACACAGCTGAAGGTCAAAGGAGGTGGACATACATCACACAACATCACTGCAGAGGCAGGTAAGAATGAGCCAACACAATATATTCTGGTGTGCCAATGTTTAATTCACATGAGCACTTATCAAAGTAAATATAAATAATAAGTAAACATGACGGTGACTCAACACATTGTGTAAAGATACATATCAGTTGGCATCAAGGGAGTACGATCACAATATGTAAGTTGCCCATGGTTCCATCACCATGGCCAAATAGGCAGAAGTGCATGTCTATTTGCGCTTTCCACGTACCCCCAGCCTCCTGTCGCGTGGATCCTCTACATCACCACGATGTGTGTCGGTGGCTGTAGAGCTGTGCAAACTCTGCCTCCTGTTACTGGTCTCCGGCACAGAGACGCTGCTCACGCTCGATGCCGCCTCACAGCCCTCCTCCCCTCCCAAGTTGCTGGCACTAAATGGGCCAGACTGCAGATGTTCAACTGCAGTGGTCACCTGGCCTAATGCCTTTGCTACATCACCGCAGTAATGACCTAGGTTATCTGCAGTGGCACGGATCTGCGTGACAAAACAGTAGTGCTATTGCAGAGCTTGGTGATGGCCCTAGTCGATGCAATAGAACAGAGCAAGTTCTGACGATGCCTCCTGCGCTCGCTGTGCTGTCCTGCTAGGACTGCATGGGTGAGCTCCTGTAGACTCTGTTTGATATCACGATTCCCCTCTGCTACAACTGTGGTCAGTTGACTCACAGCGTAAGTCATTGTGCACATGTGTTTTGCCAATTTAGAGATGTTCAGAGTCATTGTTACTGTATGTCTCCCCTGCAGGCGCTACACACACATCATCTGGGACTCTACCCCACCATAGACGTGTGTAGGTTGTTCAGATCCCTCAGCAAGACTGCCCATGGGCCTGCACCACTGTCTGACTCGGCCATGTGCTGGCGTTGGAGCTGGCGAAGTAACACGTGACTGGCGGGGAACATTTGTGGGTGCTAGGCTCTGTTCCGTCTCCATTACCTGCAGGGAGGGTGCATGTGCCCTGCGTCTTGGTGGTGTTGTCGGTAATGGTGGTGATGGTGTTGATTTCGGTGGTGGCAGTGTGGATGGACGTTCCTGCGGAGTCTCTGCCGGTGTTTCAGAAATGATGAGGCATTCGCTGTCATCAGAGTCCACCGGAGATGCATCTGTGTGTGAAATAATGCATTGTTGTGTTATTTTTTTTACTTTATCTGTTTATCGTTTTACATACTTTGAACATAATAAATGACATATTTAGACAGACTGTTAGATCTGTGCTGCTGGTCTCATTTCTGGCGCATTGGTGATCATACATGCACTCTTGGCTGACATGACTACAACACCCATGTTGCAACACTTCTGTGAGGGTATATGTGTTATGCACTTCTTCTTGCACACTGTAATTAGCCTGGGGGGATGGTCATGGGGATACAATATGCAGCGTATCAGCACAGGCATGCATCTTACCTTGTTCTATGGTCACTGCGCCGGAAGTGTCCATTTGGGTGACTCCCGCGACTGCCTCTGGCTCAATAGTCCCCTCAACGAGGTCCTCCAGGGCTGTGTTGGCAGGTACTCTGGATGGCCCCGCTCCTGTACCAGCTGCTTCCTTCACCCTTTCCACAATTCGCTCCTTTGCCCTCTTCCTGAGGTCATACCACCTCTTTTTAATATTGCCAATGCTGCGGTGAGTGACTCCTACTGCATTTACCCTCTCCTTGATGCGCAGTCAGATCTTGCGCTTCTCATCTTCGGGCACCTTGAGTGACAGCTTTCCAAAAAGCTTGTCATGCTTGCTGCTCACCCCCTCTATCAAATGTTCCAGTTCCCTATCAGAGAACTTTCTCTTCCTTTTTCTGGGCGTATCTGATGGTTTGGATGCATTCTTCTCCAACCTGGATAGCTGTGGTGTGGCTGGGTTGTGAGGGTGAAGTCTATCAACTCAGCTCCTGTGCTCTGCCTCCTCCTCTGAGCTCCTCAGGGCACTAAATGAAGCATGGTCCAGCTGACTTCCTGGTTGTGATGTCATCAGCCTG
Source organism: Lissotriton vulgaris (assembly GCF_964263255.1). Lineage (NCBI taxonomy): Eukaryota > Metazoa > Chordata > Amphibia > Caudata > Salamandridae > Lissotriton > Lissotriton vulgaris. The sequence continues at coordinate 389,811,296 of NC_141687.1, forward strand.
CTTCCAATGTGACCCGTTTTTTGCGAAATCGCTAATACTGAATTCGGTAATAGCTAATTAGGAAATTGTTATTCTTTATTTTTAGGATTCGCTATTATGTATTCGGTGATTCTTAGCGATTTTTACTGAATCGCTAAAAAATACAGAATCTGTTGTTGCATCCCGAAAAACAAATCCTTTTTTTGCAATTCTTTATTTATCGCTAATAAGGACTTGTTTTTCTGAATTTTGATGCATGTGCACCATAGTCGTTTATGCAAATCCTTTTTTTTCCATGTAGAAATATACCGCTGCAAATCTAAATATTTCCCAGTGTCGCCTGCATGAATCGATCCCAGTTCCTTGTGCAAATTGAAGATGAGCTTGATAGCACGTTCCATATATGTGGCAGCAGAGAAGCAGATATTAATTGTGGGTGGATTTTGCAGGTAGATAAAGAAGGCTCTACAATAATGAATATTGGCCATGCTGATGATGGGCAACAGATAGCGTTTCCTCAGCATCTGATAAAATTTTCAAAATACCCAAAAATGTAAGGTAGTTTGTGATGATTGGTGGTTACAAGGGCATAGAGGAAGATGTAAAGAAAATATGTGCCATGTGATGGAAAGGCAGCAAGAAAGTGCACCATGCATAATCTACATCTAGTCAGTAAAAATGTATGATGCATGTTTTTCTCTCCCTCACTAAGAATGGCGCAGTACTAACAGCCGGACAAATACCCATATAGGTCTTGACTATTGGTTTACCTACAGCACTCCGGATTCTGTTGTATAGGCATCCCTCTAAAAACGCATTCTTCAGAGTCCTAATCGAGCTGGCTAATGCATTACTAGGAGAGGAAAACAAGTCCTCCTGTCCCATAGTATGACTTACATTCTGTATATACTTAAACCAAGGGATTGAGTTTTAAGCAGTCTGCAAGCACAGTCCTATTAAAGGATGGAAATACAGAGATTAGGAGGGGCATTGTTACGAGAAGACAAGTTCATAAGGTTCAAAATCACACAAATAATGCAACAATACAATGACAGAAAATGCAGAACCTTTCACTTTTTGGTTTTGAAGATCCTTTTATTCTTTATTGAACATACAACAGCCAACGTGTTTCACCCTTACGGGCTTCTTCAGGGCAAAGAATTAGTCCACACAATCCAGGAACTGTAGTCTATTTCCTGAAACATTTGAAGTGACACGATTCCATTAGATGGCCGTGAGAAGAAGCTGGCGATTGAGCGCGTAATACCCTGTACAGTCTGTTCCCGGAATGGGACCGTGACCAAGGACCATTGCTTATGGAATAAAAATGTGTTTGCAGACTCTGCGACTAAATTTAAAGCATTTGAGAAAGTGCAGCTCGACTTGCGCTCGCATCATATTGACAACAGTTCTTGGATTGTGTGGACTATTTCTTTGCCCTGAAGAAGGCATGGGCTGCGCTGCGGAACACCTCACTGGGTGTTATGGCATCCGTGAACTGCTTCGCGGCCTCCTTGCCATGCTGGAAATGCTGGGGGATATGGTCTCTCTCTCCCCAGCAGCACAAAAACAACATGTGGCAGGCTTGATGAAAGAGGGCCCCAAGCTGGACAGTGGACTCGATCAGAATAAAGTTTTAGTTCAAGGCAGGGACATCAGGAGGAAAACATGGAGGCTTGCGACTAGTGGGTCGCTGCTGGGGCCGATGCCTGCAGAAAACCAGAACAAAACACCCATATTCACCAGAAATGGCGATGTCGCTGCTGGGGACCCTTCCCCACAAAGGACAATGGTGGGGAATAGACGATTGGGTACAAGCAGGGGCCACGAGGGTGGGAGATTTCTTCTGGGATGGGGAGCTTCTCTCCTTCAAGGACTTCAGCACTGACTGGGAAATACAACAGGGGCATTTCCTGCTACACTGGGCAATCACGGGGCCATGAGGTGACACTGGGGAACAGGTACGACTGAACCGTCACGACCGCCACCTGCGAATACATAAGTCTGGCTGGGGCAGTAGCGGCTCCCGGTGGGAGTGCTACCGGGGGATGACGTGGGAAGGGTCATGGTGGGGTAACACCAGAATATGGATAAACGCAGGTAATTTGACAATTTAATCAGCTTTTTGTGTAAATATGCAGACCCAAAGTATTTTAAAAAAGTTAGACTAAAGAACTTGAGGGGGCTGGCTGAGACCAGGTTTAAGACTAAAATTCCATATCATAGCATATTGTTTGGGACTCGCCCGGCTTTCCAGAATGGACAAGAGATGCACTCACAGCACCATTACTAAAGGCAGGTTTTACACGTTGAGAGCATATAATTCAAGATGGTCATTTAGATTACTTGTGAAATGTGTAAACAACGAACAGACCATAAAATATCCAGATTCCAAATACCTTTAGATATGGAGCTGGTACCAAGTTTTGAAAAATATAATAGGTATCAAAACGAGCTTGAAGATCGATTTATGCAAGAGACTGTAGCCAAGTAGGTGCTGGCCGTCATCTATTATCTGTTGAACTGGAGGATGGAGCTTTTATCTTGCCAACGAAACTGTGGGGAAGATGCTTGCTGGAGGCTTAGCTGGAACATCAATGGCAAGTATCTATGTCCATGTTATTTAAAGTAGTCAAACCTGCACACCTGAGAAGAAATAAACTTTTCTCCATTCAAAATTTGGGAGAGGAGGTGATGTAGCCTGCCCGAAGTGCGGCAGTATGAGAGAGAATGATGAATGCTTGTGGATTGTCCAGAGATCCAGGCATTCTGGAGAGACGTGAGTAAGGCCTTTTCTACTATGCTGAATATTAAAATTAAGGTAAGAGTCATGCTTATTATTTTCGGATGTGTAGATCCCATGGTGGAAACTACTAGGAACCAGGTAATATAACAATGCCTACAATGAATGCAGTCTGTGGTCTGAACAGTGTAAAATGGGGGGAAGACCATGATTTCTCCAGGATGTGGACACTCATGCATCAGGGGGGTGAGTGAGCAGGTGAGGGCCAGGTGTCAGAGATGGCCATGTGCATTGTCTGGAAGGGAGAAGGGTAGCCATCCAGAGGGGGATTTCCCGCATTCAACCGGTGGGGCCAGTCTCCCTGTCTATAAAGAAATGTTAGTAGTGGTTCCCAGATGTCTTTGGGGGGGAGCTAGGAGGCATAAGCTCCCAGTATGCGGAGAGTTGTTCCTAGCAGTAGGCTGTGCCTGCAGCCAAGTCTGCACTGTGGGAGCAGGCCGTCTCCCCCAGTGTATGGCCAACCAGCGCTTGGCCAGGGGTAGGACTATGGCAGTGAGAGGGCTTGCCCTAGGGGGGACATCTTTGACATATCCAAGGAGCCTAACGAGGGGAGTTTGTGGGGTAGGGCTGGCCAGTGAAAAGGAGCAGAGCACAAAAAACCCAGACCAGTAATCAGCCACTCGGAGGCACTCACATGCCAGGTGAAGGAAGGAGGCCTGAGAGGCAGCGCAGCATAGACAGCGGGTGTTCTCCAGTAGACTTATGCGATGGAGCTGTATCAGGGTGCAGTATAGCCCGTGGAGGAATTTGAAGTGGATGAGGCGCAATCTATAGTTAGGGGAGAAGACTGCCATTTGGCCACAAAAATATATGACCATTGAGCATCAGTAATAGGGGGTTGGTATCTTCTCCCCAGGCGGTACGAGTGGCCAGGGCTGTCACCAATGCTGTTTCTTGCATACCGGAGTAAAGACCAGTAACCAGTAGGCAGGGTAATGGGTTAGTCTGTATGTGTTAAAGGGCATTCAGTGTGGGAGGGCGAGCAGGGAATGTGCCATGTGGCTCAGAGCTGGTGGTAAAGGAGGATCTCAAGCGCAGTGGGAGGTGGGCCTAGAGGGTGAAAATAAGAGTCGAAAGTGGTCGTCAGTATAAAGATCCATGAAGGTGTTGAGGCCGTGTCTGCGCACCCTCACTGCAGGCCTCTCATCCAGCAGCTGGAGAGGTTTGCACGCAAGGGGAACTGAAGGCATGTATAAACAGAGAAGTTGGGCATGCAGTCGCATGCCATCTGATATCCTTTGCACGCACTCCATCAAATCAATCACAGTCCCCGGTGGTTTGTAGAGCACCACAGTTAGGGCACACAACACTGCACGGTCGGCCTCAATAGCCGCGTGTGGTTGAAATTGAGTGGGGTACAGTGGGCTCAGAGTGCATGGAGGGACATGTCAGGTACACCCAAGCCCCCCTGTTGGAAAGGTAGGGTGAGTGTCTCCAATGCGATCCTTGGTTGCTTGCCAGCCCAGATCAGGGCGATAAAATTAGAGCACAGCCACTGTAAATCAGGAATGGCTCTGACAGCATACCGTTAAGGCAAAGACAGGCCATTGGGGAGACATAGAAGAGCTAGATCAAGCAGAAAATGCGTGGGTTGAGACCAAGCCGGGATTGTAGATGAAATAGATACAGACACTCCAAGGAGTCGAATACCTTTGAGGCATTCAATAATACGGTGGCAGTAGCACGCTGAGGGTCAATGGAATGCATGAGGGCAAACATTGTGTGGAGATTGTGTGAAGTAGATCAACCCGGCAAAAACATGGATCTGTCCTGGCGTATGATGTCAGGTAGCAGAGGGAGGAGGTAGTTCGCAAGAAGTGTTGTTGACATTTATCATGGAAAGTGCCCAATATGAATCCCAGCGATCCGCTGGCTTGCCGGGTTTTAGAATTGTGGCTATAACTGCCTCTTGCAGGGACAGCGTTAGCACCTCAGACTCAAAAGAGTCCTCACTCATAAGAAAGTAAATGTGGGACCAGCAGGTCTGCATACTCTTTTAAAAAAGAGGTGGTTAGACCATCTAGTCCTGGCGCTTTGTTGCCAGGCAGGCCTTGAATGACTTGTATGACCTTTTCCACTGAAAAGGGGGCATCCAGATACGAGCGGTAAGCATGGTCCAGCCAAAGCAGCTGGATTGAGTTTAGGTATGTGGCTCTTCTGCGCACGGCGCCAAAGTTGCTTCGTAGAGGTTGGAGTAGAAGGAGGTCATGGTTTGAAGTACCCAACAGAAGCGGACTGTGGCTCCTGCTACTCATCTAGGAGCTCCTGGAAAACCACATGTTAGAGTGGTTTCGATGGCAACTGCCAGGCGAAGGCCCGCTGGGCCAACTGCGGTAGTGAGAGTTCCAACAGAACAGGGGCATAGTCGGAGAGAGTGCGATGCATATGCGTCACTGAGGTAGCCAGTTATCTATACCTGACAAAGCTTTGTGTGAAGTGGTAACACATGTGCCCTCCATGCTGGTCATGTGAGTGAGTTGCCAAACGTTGTTTAAGTAGTTGTCACACATGAGTATATGAAGTTTTGCCGCTGCGTTTGGATTGGGGCGCCTGAGTGGTCCACTACACTGTCAAGGACCACATTGAAGTCTCCACCGCAAATAATGGCTCCCAGGCCCGGGTTACTGATCAATCGCCAGACCTCAGAAACAAATTGGGGCTATCTGTGTTGGGACCGAATATTGAAGCCAGCATGATGAGTTGTCTATGCAGTGTGCCGGCAAGGAGGACATATCTCCCCTTGTCATCACATATGGCATGTCACAACTGCCAAGGCAGGCCTTTGTGCAATAGTGTTGCCACTCCTCTAGCATTATTAGAGTATGTGTGAGTGTCAGTGCACCAGCCTACACGCAGTCGGAATGCAGTGGACTGAGTTAAATGGATATTCTGGAGGTAGCAGATATCTATGTGGTATATGTTAAGATAGGCATGTACCAATCTATCCTTTCTACTGTCATTTAGCCTGCGGATGTTCTAAGCTAGGCATCTGGTGGTGGTCATTATGCTGCGAAAAGACGGTGGCAAGGATGTAAAAGGCAGGGCCAAGAGGTGTGAAAAACTTCCTAGGATGTCTAAGTGGACAGTGTGAACAATCAGGTAAGGTCAGAGGTCAAGGAGAAATAATCGAAAGATTAACAATGTTTATAAAAAATATATATTTTTAATGAGTATTCTTTAAAAATCATATTGTGTATGACCAAGGGGTCAAACCATATGATAAAGATAAAAAGTATTTCAGTTACATACAATTAAATCAACATCTAATATCAAACTTAAATACAATGAAATTCATACACAAAAAATATATACAGTAAATCCAATAATAAAAAAGCATAAAAAACTCGACGCGCGTTTCGGCAGTGAACCGCCTTCTTCAGGAGACACACAGTAAATCAACATTAGATGCTCTATCCATGCAGTAATAATGATGGAAGGTGAAATCCTCTGCAATGTTTGATAGGTTAAGTTTGGATAGATGATGAAGGTAACCTGATCTCCACAGTAATATTCTATAAGTAGAAACTGTTGTTAGGGTTAAACGATTTCCTGGACAGAGGCAGCAGGCTCATTCCTGTTCCAGATGTAGCTGTTGTCTAGTTTCCATGTAGATTCTAACGGCTAAATATTTCCAAATTGAGCCGGTACTGCATATAGCGTAGGGATAGATTGCTCTAAAAAACGTTGCTAGCAGGGGGCCTGTAAAAGATTGATATCACTCTTGGTACATAACGCCCGATGTTAATGGATTCCGATCACAGGAAAAGGACGTTGCCAAACGTTGTTTAAGTAGTTTTCACACATGAGTATATGAAGTTTTGCCGCTGCGTTTGTATTGGGGCGCCTGAGTGGTCCACTACACTGTCAAGGACCACATTGAAGTCTCCACCGCAAATAATGGCTCCCAGGCCCGGGTTACTGATCAATCGCCAGACCTCAGAAACAAATTGGGGCTATCTGTGTTGGGACCGAATATTGAAGCCAGCATGATGAGTTGTCTATGCAGTGTGCCGGCAAGGAGGACATATCTCCCCTTGTCATCACATATGGCATGTCACAACTGCCAAGGCAGGCCTTTGTGCAATAGTGTTGCCACTCCTCTAGCATTATTAGAGTATGTGTGAGTGTCAGTGCACCAGCCTACACGCAGTCGGAATGCAGTGGACTGAGTTAAATGGATATTCTGGAGGAAGCAGATATCTATGTGGTATATGTTAAGATAGGCATGTACCAATCTATCCTTTCTACTGTCATTTAGCCTGCGGATGTTCTAAGCTAGGCATCTGGTGGTGGTCATTATGCTGAGAAAAGACGGTGGCAAGGATGTAAAAGGCAGGGCCAAGCGCAGCGTGTATCTGTAGGGAGCAGGGAAATCATGCAGAGTCGTGCAGATGTATCAGGGAAAAAGAAATCAACCAACGAAAGCCCTTTAACGCAACCCACACCCACTCTCACCCCAAAACATGGTTGAAAGCTTTGATGCCACCCCCGCCCCAACATCCATCCCAAAAACAGTGATACAACATGGGAATCATCCCTGAGGGCTGCAGCAAGCCAAGCAAACACCCCAGTCAGGGTCCAACTAGGTGGCCGATGGGGTGCAGAGGCACCCAACATGAGGTCAGCAGGCTTCCAATGTAGATTGACAGCACTAGAGGTCAGAGCATCCACAGGCCGCCTGGAAGGACAAGCGCAGCGCTGGTACAGCGAGGGAGGTGAAGCAGCTCCAGCATTGTCAGTGCACACCCGTGACTGCATAGAGGTTTAGTCATTTTCGCTGAGGTGGTTCTCCCTATGATGTTGCAGGGACGCCCGTTTTACTTTTTGGCAGTGATGTGTTTGGCAAATTTTAAGGCAGCTTTAGCATCTGTGAAATAGTGAGGTTCCCCTTGTGCAGGTTGCGCAACTTAGCGGGATAAAGAAGTGCGTAATGGATGTCTGCTTTTGGAAAAGTCACTTGGCTGGGTGGAATTTACAGTGGGTAGCCAGCACCACCAACCTGAAATCGGGGTAGAAGGAAACCGCATTGCCCTGATATTGAATGGATTGACGCTTGAGTTCAAGGCGGAGGGCCACATCCTGGCCCCTTTAGTTAAGGAGTCTGGCAACTATACATTGGGCGGGGGCCCCAGGGGTAGAGAACACGGCCCAAGGGAGTGGGGATAAAACATCTCCAAAGAGTGTGAGGAGCATCGTCTCAATGTAGTCTTCCATTTTGTCAAAGGCTGTGGTCTCTGGAATCCCTATTATGCAGAGATTATTATGCCAGGTTTTTGCTTCCAGATCGTTATTTCTAAGTTAGATAAATTCCAGGACCATGTCCATGCAAAAAAAATGCTTGCTGGTGACCGCTAACGCTTTGTCTGCATCTGACATGCAAGTTTCAAGGTGGCAAAGTCTGTCTTCATGTTTGTTGACTCTCTTCTTCATGTAGTCAGTGCTGCTGGTCAGAAGGTTAATTTTCGTGTCTTTTGCGTGCAGAATATTTTTGATGTTTACTAGTATCTCCTTGAGATCATTGTCTTGTGGATTGGGTCCATACAAAGGCCGGTCAGAGGGGTCCTTAGTGGGCACATACTGTTCAGTGTGGCGTGGTTGACGTTTGCCCTCAAACGTTCCTTTAGATTGTTGTGCAACCTGATTCCCCGTGATTGGTTGTGTTGTAAGGTAGGCGGGCAGTTTGCAGTGTAGGTGGATGGCAAGTGTGCAGAACCAGTGTGATGTTCAGTGAGGCACTGAGGAGATTCCAGCTGTGAGCCAAACACAAGGGGCCAAGTTGAGTGAAGTGGCACCATCAAAGGTCCGGGGGGGGGGAATAAGCAGGCATGGAGACCAGAAGAGAGAGGCCTTAGGGGAGGGACATGTCAGTTGGCATGAGTGGACTTGTAGTAGTTAGTAGGGCTGCAATCAGCAAGCGAGCAGTGCCAGTGTGGTGGGCCTCGATAGCAATAGGGGCCCTTCTTGTTCTGAGTTTTACGAGGGTGTAGTGCTGGCCCAGTGCTGGCACTTCTGTGGCTCTCCTGGTGTTCAGGCCAGCATAGATTGTAAGGAGCGGCCCGCTGGAGCATCCAGAGAAGTGGGATGGAGCTGAGGCCCAGTGCAGGCCGCCGCAGGAGCTAGTGCAATGTGGGCGTCGCGACCTAATTGCACAGACGTCTTGCTCACTGTCTTCTTCAGGATGCCATTGCAGTTTTAAGCTTATGGAAGCCCACTGAGCAAGGATGCCTGTCACATTTTAAGCCAGTAGAGCCATCTAGAGAGCAGCCATTTTGCCACAGGGCTAGGCTCCCCCCCCGGTTTTAAATACTTAGGTTTGTGTGTTACGAGGGATGCTCAGCAGTGCTGAAAACTCAACAGTGCCACGATTGTGGATCAATTGTGAGAAAAGCATAAAAGGGATGCAGTTCTGATCTTCATTATTGAGAGGATAGCTCTTTTTAAGAGGATTTCACTCTGTTCTACTGTACACACTGCAAAACTACCTGATGAGATCCCAACAGACTTTTTCACAGGGCTGCATGCCAATTTTGCCGATTTATGTGGACTGGTAGGTTGCCAAGAGTATCCTTAAATAAAATATGTACAGTTGATGTATGATGCATGTTGCAGACATCCACTTTTATTACCGGCCCGTCCAGGTTCTCCTCATCAACTACTGGCTCTTTGGAGATACAGATGGCCCAACCCACAGATTTGAAATCAACCACTATGACAGACTTGAGACTTTGTTCCTATGTTACATCTTGGCTATTCCCCACATGCTCCCCTCCACCAGCAAGGTAACTTTGAGTGTTGGGGCAGAATGTTGAGGTGGGATTGCATCCCATTTGAAAGTCCCCATGATGGAAGGGAACATGGCTCACTTATACCCCACGAAACTCAAGGGCTTTTGACCATGAGACATGATTGGCATTTCAAAGCTCGGGGAAAAATGAGGGAAGAGCAATATTAAATCGTTTGAAGAAGCACAGGAAGATTTTCCCTTCACAATTCCTATTTTTTTGATTGTTTACAACCAGGAAATGTGCTTGAGGTCCATAGGGCAGATCTAGCGTCCCTCCCAGACTTCGATACAATGGAAACTAACTGGAACACCTAAGGGAAAAAGGAACCTCCTGAACTTGTTTTTCTTTGGTAGTTAACTTGTCTGACCATTACTGACCCTTATGGGCCAATGGAAACAAGATCTAGGCCCTTTGGAGGGGGCAGAGTGAACAGAGGCAAATATGGCCCCTTGAGGCTGGTCATTTAATTTTGTTTATACCCAATACAATTTAAAGATTTCCATAGCTTATATAATACCTAAGAGAGATTGTGATAGAATGGCAAATGCCAGAACCCAAAGTGCCCCAGGTGTAAGGCCTCAGTATACACCGTCATGCATGGTTTTGGTTTGTCGGGTACTTAGCGTACTCTGCCAACTCATTCAGCTCAGCCTTAGGATGGTGACTGGCCAGTCCATTAGTATGGACCCGAAATTGTTGACACAAGGATTAATGGGTGACTGGAGAGGTCCACGGAGCACATGAATACTGGTTAGACCGGATTTCATGTGTGACATTGGTTGCCACTGTAAGACTAGCATGGGGCCCATAGTCGTTTAATAGCTGCACAAGATAGATTGCGCGAAGATTCATTGATGGTCTTGCCATAGAAGTCCAGAAAGCTGCAAGCCATGGAAACTTGAAATAACTCTACGACATGTTATGTTATGTTATATAAAGATTTGTATTGCGCTCAAAAACTCTAGAGTGTCCTGGCTCCTGCGCGGGCTGTGGGAGAACGGGCAGGAAAGTTAAATGACCTTTTTAAAGAGATGGGTTTTTAATTTTTTTTTAAAAAGACAAAAGTCCTGTGTATGTTGTAACTCCACGGGGAGGGCATTCCAGGCAGCTGCTGCTTTAACAGAGAGGGACTGGCCACCCAGGAGCGCCCTACAAAACCGTGGGATGACCAGCCGGTGCTGAGTGGCAGATCGTAGAGGGCGATTTGGCATATACAGAACAAAACGCCTCCTAAGATACGCTGACCCTTGGCCATGACTGGCCCTGTGAGATAGAATAAGGGCCTTAAATTGCACCAGCTGGGCCACAACTAGCCAATGCAGATTACGCAAATTTTGCCGGACACTAGATCTCCGAGAGATGTTGAACAGGAGTCTAGCCACGGCCTTCTGTGTGATATGTAGTTTCTTAACCAGATAGACCGGAATACCAATGAACAGCGCATTGGCATAATCGAGGCGGGAGAGGATGAGGGCGCGTGCTATCATTTTTTTAGCCTCCCTCGGAAGCAAGGGAAAGAACCTTCATAAGGCCTTGAGGGTACCGAAGCAGACTCCTGTAAGTTTTTTAATGTGTTCTTTAAACCGTAGATATTCCCCAAACCGTACCCCCAAGTTCTTCGCCGGATCACCCACGGAGTTGGGGCATGGAACATTGGGAAACCACAGTGATTCTCTGAAGGCGGGGGGGGAACTGGCCATACAGGTGTACCTGCAATTTTTCCTCGTTGCACTTAAGTTGGGCATGTGCAAGCCCGCGGAAAACAGATGAGAGGCAGGTCTGAGCGACCTTGGTATCCAGATCCGAACCCCTCCAAGTAAATAACAGCTGGGTGTCATCCACTTAGGCTATCATTTTTGCACCCAGTTCCTCAGCTAAAAAAGTCAGGGGGGTCAGATATATATTGAAAAGTAGGGGGCTCTACGGTACTACAGTTGAAAGTTTCCTCACGGAGGACGAGTGGGGAGGCACCCAAACCTACTGAGTACAGTCATCCAGAAACAATTCTTTCCACACCAGAGCAGAGCCGGCCCGCAGGAACGGTGGTAGTCTGAAGGGAGAGATTGATGATCTCAGCTACCTCTGAGCAAACCACCTCTGCTACCCCAGCTAGATCTCGGGCTGAGCAAGGATCAATGGGTGAGCCAGATTTCAGTGATTTCAAAATAGCTAAAATATCGGGCTCAGCCACCAGCACAAAATGCATGAACAGGGCGGTGGGAGGACTAAAGGTCGGCGGGAGTGCTAAAGGAGCACTCCTCTGTTCAAGGAGGGGAGTTCCCAAGCTGTCCTGAATCTTAGCTATTTTATCAATAAAAAAGGAAGTTTCAGCTCTTTTAGGGCGTTCGAAAAACAAGGCTTCGAAGGTGGAAAACGCTGTTTACCACTAGCAGCAGGTTTGGCAGTAGAGCTAACCCCTTGGCAAATCCAGGAGTCAAAGCTATCCACCGCCCCAGCAAGATCAAGGGCCTGAAGCAGAGCTTCGGAGAGCGCCGGGAGATTAATCTTCTGGGGCAGGTACCAGAAGGCATGGCAGAAGTACCAGGAGACTCCCCCATGGACCAGGAAAACTTCATCAGATGGTGATCTGACCAGGTAATTTGCTCTGGTTCCCTTATATACAGATCAAAATTGGTACAAACTAGATCCAGTTAATGGCCCCCTGAGTGCAACAGCATCTTGACCCACTGGGTCAACTGAGCCAGGTTAAATGAATCCAGGAGGACTTTAGAATCCAGGGATTCATGTGCATCCAGGTGGATATTAAAATCCCCCAGGAGTAAAAACTTGGAGAAGCGGAGGGCGCGAGAAATGATGACATCATCCAGGGCTTTTAAAAAAGCACCGGGCGGGCCAGGTGGGCGATACACCAATGTACCACCCAGCGTAAAATGAGGAGATAAAATGAAGGTAAAATGCAAAACCTCGCCCTCCCTCAATTCACCAGAAACCTTACTGGAAAAGGACCAGGTATCCCTGAACACCACTGCCGTTCCACCACCTCTCACAGTTTTCCGATCGGCTCTGATGATTTTGTAGCCCCTGGGGCACCCCAATAGATACAGCAAGCCAGAAAGACCTGTTAAAGATAAAGCTGGAAAAACAATCATAGGTATTGCAAGCCAACAACGAAGATGGGTAAAGCACTTTGAAGAGCTGCTGTACCAGCCTGTGCCACAGTCTCCATCAGATATATAACCAGACGACAAGAACTTGTCAATCGACTGGAGCAGACCAAACAAGAAAAAAATACAGCAAGGCATCAAACATCTGAGAAATGGGAAGGCAGCCAGACCAGACCGCATTCCTGCAGAGGCACTGAAGGCAGACATTTAAACATCAGTAGACGAGCTCTGCCCCATGTTTGCAAGGATCTGGGAAGAGGAAAAGGTGCCAATGGACTGTAAGGAGGGATATCTCATGATGATCCCTAAGAAATGTGACCAGAGTAACTGCATAAAATATAAAGGGATACCTCTTCCATCAGAACAAATCCAGCCCAGTTGTGAGACTTGCAAGCTTGCTCCCGCAAGATAGATCCTGTACAGACCAAATTGCAACACAGCGCATCATCATTAACATATTATGGAATGGAACTTCCCCCTCTGTATCAACTTCATCGACTATGAGAAGGCATTTCACAGCATAAACAGAGAGACCCTTTAGAAACACCTCTGCCACTACAGTGAAACTTGTAAGAACCATCATGAACTCTTACGAGGGAATGACCCCCATGATTGTCCCTGTGGAGGACAACTCCTTCCAAGTGAGGAACAGAGTCTGTCTTGGCTGCTTGCTCTCACCTTTTTTCTTTCTGCTGGCCATAGATTGGATCATGAAGATATCAACAGCAAGGAGAAGAAATGGGATCCAGTGGACATGTTGGACGCAGCTCGATGACCTGGTCTTTTGCAAATGAAGATCGGGCTTTTTAACACCAGCGTACAATCTGTCCTTGGAGGCCAAAAGTGACCACCACCAACAAAGTCCAGACCTTTATCAACACTTGTCTGAGGACAATCCTCCAAATCCCCTGCCAAACACCATCAGCAACAACGACCTATGGCAGAAAACTTTCCAACTCCCTTCTCTGAGGTTCTTTAATTTCGACTCCATTTTACATTTGCCGCCATTTTGTGTTGCCTTTACACAGGCTGCTCGATGAACTAAATATCTCTGCCCTTTTGGACTGCAACGTGTCGAAAACCCCCTCCGTCCTTGTTTTGAAACCAATCTCAGACACTAGCCGGCCGAACTAATCCTTGTCTGGACTACCCAATCCCTGTATCAACTATCTGTTAGCCTTTAGTGTTCTTCTCTTGCCTATCTTATCTTTTTGGCCTTCGCCTTCTCTCCCTGTGTTTTCCCATTTCACAACCTTTCTTTTGAAGCATACAGACAGGTCCTGCCATTGCAACACTGAACTATGGGTACCAGTATTGATTAACTTTGGGGCTGCATAACACACAACATGTAAGCAGAGAGCATTGTGGTTACGCAACACCTTGTTTTCGAACTCTTCTGATTGGCTAAAATTTTGTGCATTGGGTGTATGTTTGTACAGATGTATTTTTGCTATAAAAGACTGTGAGCCACGGAGTAAAGTGGCAGTCTCCTGAGAACCTACCTGATGTACTTCTTGGACAACTGTGCTTAGCTGCAGCTAAGCACAATTTTCTACGCCAACAGAGTATTCCGTGTCTCTGTGCAACAAGGCAGGTGAACTCGAAGATTTCAGGCGTGCCCTGCGCCGCCAGGCCCAAAGGCCCGGTTCTTCAGCTCATGAAGAAATCATGAAAGGATGCTGGGGCTGGTTAGGTCACACCCTCCAGAAGCCCACATCAAACACCACCAGGCAAGCTTTGGCCTGGAACGCTCAAGGGAAAAGGAAAAGATGAAGGCCATGAAAGATCTGGCGCTGTGGCCTCAAGGCTGTCTGCAAGGAGGTTGGTTACACCTGGAGTCAGATTGAAAGAAAAGCCCAGGGCAGAGATGGCCTAAGATCCCTGGTTGATGGCATGTACCCTAGGAGGGGTAGTAGGCATACGTAAGTAAGGTGGATTGCTGCGCTCAGAGTGAGTGAGTTACACTTACTGCTGAGAGCTCTCATAGCAGTCATATGGATTGAAACAGGGATCATAGTATTCAGAAGCTCTGACTTCAATATAGATAGCCCTCACAATGAGGTGGAGGAGCGAGTGTTCTCATTACACAGGGGTGTTATTGAGGCTGCATAGTCACACCATCAGGGAATGGCTAAGTTCTATTTACTCTCAGTAGCCACAGCTTTCTTGTACAACTTATGCATCCATGTTTCAGCAATAGCTCAAGGCCACAATCTTTGATCTAAACATAGACACTGAAGGGCAACAGCAGCAGTAGCTGTAGTCATGGCCCAGGAAAGGGGATAAAACCACTTAAGGTATACACAATTGTCAATAAGGTAATGCTACGCATCTTAATGGGCACCCCCGGCACACGAGGACAATGGTAGGATTTTTGATCAATAAGCTAAAGTGCTGAGAATGACATCCTACGCCGTTGGCTTCCGGCCATGCCGGATTTTCGGGTCAGTAAGATCTTGTCCGGTATTAACACTATAACAATGCAAATCTGCTGGTTCAGTGGGTACCAGCATTGCTTTCGAAAACTAAATACCTGATAGGTTTTGTTTGGGTACCTAGGTTGGGACTGCTTTCTCAAAAGGGTGACATACTTCACACATTCAAGCGAGGAGGGCGTTCGGCAAAGAGTGGAAGCTTCATTACAAACTGTGCGAGATTTCAAAAGACCTTTTTATTCGCATATGTTTTTTATCTAAATGGAAGTATTGCGTTTCGGGTGTTCATTTTTAAGTCTTTATTTTGCAGCATGAATTGCAGTCAATTTATATGTTGTGTTATCTCCGTAGACGGCCCAGAGGAACGCTCAGAGTACCGACGGTCAGAGCGGTGCTCTACCTATCTGAGCTGCAGCCAGGTGAGGCGTAGTACCATCCTCCTACCTAATAGTATCCTGGAGGATTTATACGTACCTAGGACGTCCAGGTGACACTATTGTACCGTAAAATTTCTTTTTTTTATCAACGCAGTAGCGATGGTTGGTCCTGATGAAAGCAGCGGATACCTTGTTGGGTCCACATACTACAGAAACATGTTGACCTACATAATCTAAATAGTAGCTATTTGTTTAACCTACGATGTTCCCGCACTGGTTTTAACTATTGGAAGTCTGAGAGGTACCTAATAAATTTCTTTTCCTCCCTACTCTCCAATTTTACACATTTCACTTTGCTCACACATTCATTCTTCTACGCACTGCTTTTCAGTTATCGGAACACGGTCACCTTTTACACACCCTCAATACACTGGGGCATCCACTTCCAGCACAACAAGTGGCTGCAGGTACTCTCCTTGGGCTGAGGAGTCCCAGATGATGACATGGGTGGTACCGGACGGTAACTGATGGGTACTTTCACATTTTGGAAGTATCTTGTCATGCTTGAGTCACACTTTATGATCTATTGTTATAATTGCTTGTGAGTTTTATGTCAGACACTGAATACCAGGTAGATTGCTTAGACCCACAGTTACATTTTGTTTTTTTGCATTGTCTTCTTTGGGGGCTGTATCTGTGCTTGGTCTTTAAACATTCCCTTGGACCCTCTCTCTATCGGTTTTTTCATATTATCTCCATAAAGCCATTGTACTGGATAGTGGCCCAGGCCCAGTGAGAATGGATGTCTAGACAAAGTTACAAGCAGCACTTTAAACGGGGAAGAGAGAGTTCTGCTGTTTCATATTGGTTTGAAATGGGTCAAGTGAGAGAAATGCTGGCTCCCTCGGTATCTATCTATACCTGGAATCAGCAATGATAAGTGGTCTGGAATAATTTGTGGCCACAACGGGAAGAGAGTGAAGTCTGCGTGTCATGACAACTTCACTGTTAAAGGCCCAGGGAGCAGGTTCTTGCCTCACCTTCTCTGCACTAAGCCTTACCCCCAAAACCCTTTCTGTATCAAACGTGATTTGAATCAATACACCTATATTGCATGCATGTACTATAAATGTTGTATTAATAAATCCATTTTATGATTTCCAGAAGATCACGTTGCCTGAATTCTGAATTTATCAACATGATTAGCGTCCAGTGATGGAGAATGTTTTATTTTTTTACTTTTATTAAAAAAAATAGAGACCTTTCTCTCTTAACACCGCTTGAGAACATTTGTTTTCAATTCACAGATAAAATATTTTTTAATCAAGCATTACAAGGGGAGAATGAGGACGGAGCATAGAGTATTCTTACTAGGAAAACGCCAAATAAATAGACAATGAGAAGGAAGAGCACATTTTTCGGATAAGGCGATACCTTCAGAAGAAGGGCAGAGATTAAAAGGCCAGGACCACAAATTCCTAATTAGATATCTTAAAAGCTGTCAAACATGCAAAAGCCAGGTAGACTTTATCTCTAAAGCAGTCACCTCACAGAGAGACTCAGGGCCAAAGGAGTGCACTACAATCACAACATAAAATCACAAGTCAAATTTACAATGCGTACAGATATTGAACTTACCCTTGATCACATGACATCATAAACAGTGGCCAATGATTGAACAGATCGAATTAACTGCACTTGGATATAAGCCACAGGAGACAAGCTGGAAGAAACATTCACATTCTATTGCCAGCTACACTCTGAGCTACCTCTATGATTGGCTTTATGGCTGACTACATTACATTGACGTCCTTCTCAAGTTTAGTGATAATTGTCATTTATTTTGCCATTTGGGGCTGAGCTCAAATATTTTTCTAAGCCACGATTATTGCAGGGGACACAAGCAGCCCAAAGTGTTCAGCCACCTCATTGGTGTCACTGTGTGCTCTTTTTCTGTTCTGATTCTGTTGCAGTGAGTTTTTACAAGGGTGGGTGGGTTTCTATATTCCAGTCTCTTGAAACCTGCTGTCACCTTCCATGAGGATCTGTAGGTCCACTTTGCGCCTGCATCGCATCATCACCTTGGTTTTCCGATTGATGGGTTTCAGGGCTGTCCGCTGTAAAAGAAGAATACACAAACCAATCTAAAGAAATATTCTGATACTAACGTTGGTGCAAACTTTCACAATATCAATTATCACACAATTGTATAAACTGAAATGTCTTTATGTAGGGAATTGGTGCTAAGCACCTTAAATAAGGAAAACCAAGCTACTTACCGTAAGTGCCATGTTTTTCTGTTCGATTCTCTATCTGGATCTGTTAACAAACATGTCTGTCCAATTTGTATAAGACGAAAAGTACAGCAACAACATTTTGAACGAGGACTGTCTGATTTGACCAATGCTTTGCTTGTTTCTTTCCAACAGGGAGGGAGTACCGTCCCCTCTCTTCCCCCCTATTCACTCACTCTTACTGTGTCTTCGTCCTGCTGGAATTGCTTTTGTTGACCTGACAGCCAACCCCTGCACCTCCCCTCTAGTACCACCTTTACAAATGACATCCTTTGTTTCTTTCCATTGGCATATAAGTGGGCCTTGTGTTGCTCTACTCCATTTTGAGGTTCAGCCTCGTCTAGCTAGTCCCATTTTCTATTTCCTCTGATGAAAATCAAAGGGGTCCCAGCTGACTGTGCCTGCTCTGTGCTGCTTCTGGTGTTCTCTGGTGCATGTGCCTGCTGTTCAATGCTCTTGGGCAGGTTCAGCTCTGCCTGCCGGTCCTTGGTCCTGAACCTGTCGTGTGATATTTTCAGTTATAAAAATTAACTTATTTTAAGGTTAAAATGGGTTTTATTGAGCCACCGTCATAACAATTTTCCTCATAAATGCACAACAATACTCAATTTCAAAACATCTCTTCACTGTATATAATTTCTGTTTTAAACCTATGAAGCATACTAACCCCTTCAACGGGAGCACGGGGATACCCGTGATTCTCACACGCTGTCATTTCAAGCTCTGACGTCAGGTGTATTCATCACCTTTCTTGTCACCCACTCCCCCCCTAATCCGGAGAATATCA
The DNA here is from genome assembly GCF_964263255.1 of Lissotriton vulgaris. NCBI lineage: Eukaryota > Metazoa > Chordata > Amphibia > Caudata > Salamandridae > Lissotriton > Lissotriton vulgaris. The sequence goes on from NC_141687.1 coordinate 389,829,881, forward strand.
CGCAGAGGGCTCTGTGGCCTCTGGGCCAATCCTGTGGCTCGCACACCTAGTGTCTCACCCAAGTCGCTCCCATGTTTGGCCTCCAGAAAATATCAGTACCCGGGTGAATACATATACTTTTTTGACTCTCTAGCACTCCCAACTGAGCTTCATGTATCTGGGTGAATATATATGTTTTTTCACCTTCTACCACCCTCCACTTAGCTGCATCTACCTGGGGAAATCCATCTTTTCTTAACCCTCAACTTACCTGCATGTACCTGGCTGAATATATATGTTTTCTTCACCCTCAACATATCTGCATGCACCTGGGGAAAGATATATGTTTTCTTCACTCTCTACCACCCTCAACTTAGCTGCAGGTACCTGGGTAAATACATATGTGTTTTTCACCGGCAACTTACCTGCATGTACCTGGGTGAACACTAGGACGTGCGTTGAAGTTTTTTTGTCACGCTGATGGTCAACAGAGCGTTGTCGAGGGAGAATTGACATCCCTTAGCGCGATTTGAGGGCAATTGGATGACACCCAGAGAGATTTTCTCATTGCAGGTGGTCACGACCGTTAGCAGTGAGAAAGCTGCCGCTAAAGTAGAAAATCTACTCGAGCGGCAGCAAAGAAGTAGCGCCTTTACGCACCATGGAACAAGCTCCCGACGCAAAACATCAGTGTAACGCGCCGCGGTGCCGATTCAGCCCGCAGAATCTCACAGCGTCTTTATGAAACTCCGCAGAATTCTGTGAAGTGAAACTCTGCGAGTCGTCCCCCCCCCATCACCCCAGTAAATATGTTTTCTTCACTCTCAAGTTAGCTGCATGTAGCAGGGGAAATACAATTTTTTTTCCACCCTCAACTTAGCTGTGTACCAGACTTAGACCCCCTGTTCAGTTACAAAAGGTCTCTCCCGATCATCTGCACTTCCTGCCTCTCGCCCTGCTCAGATCCAAAAATACACAAATCTTTTTAATTCGTCACTGGAGCTTGCTCTAAGTCTCAGAGTCGACTCGCCCAATTCCGTAACAATTGTGTCCGTCAGGGGTGGCCTTAGGCATGTGCAAGCTGTGCACCTGCACAGGGCCACCAGAACCCAGGGGCCACCACGCTAATATATATCCTTAATAAAATAATCCTCTGAGGATGGAGACATATTTGCGTGGCGGACCCTGGCAAACACCCTGACCCCCCCTCTTCACTGGCCTCCACGCTCCGCCCCGCCCGGACCTCCTCCTCCGGGGCCCCCTACCTATGCTCCCTGCCCAGGGCCACCAAGAGCCTAGAGCCGCCCCTGGTCAGTGCTGTAAATGGAAAAACTTTAATATGGTAACACATAAATTGGGGTTAAGGTGTGGCAAAAAGGGGGTGGAGTAACGAGAGGCGGATTCATGAAAAGCAGTCTGTGAGTCAAAGTATAGATTTTTTTCTTTCCAAACTATGTCTCAAAGAAATTGGCAACAACGAGACAGTAAATCTGTTCTGCTTAATTGGTTGCAAAAGTTGCATTTTAAAATATCTTATAGCATTAGGAAGACACATGCTGCAGAGAGCTCTGTATGCCTGGTAAATCTCAGGGAATAATAATAAAGGTCGGGTAACTCTGGTGGTTAATGCACTAGCTGGAGAGATCTGTGTTTTGTCCAGTCACCGCTATTACTCATAAAGTAGCATAGAGGGTTAATGTGTCTCCTGCAAAGCACATTGTGTAATATGCGGATAACAGATTAATATCACATGCCTAAGTGGGTACTGCTTTTGACACCAAGGTTGCTGTTCAGAAAATGCAATCCTTCTAATATAGCACAGTGCGCATCAAGGGCCTGCATGCAAACGGCAAGGATTTTGTTTAGAACCTTGTTGTTTTTTATCAATCTGGTGTTTTTATAAAGCTGCTAAAAGAGGCATTTCAGGGTAGTAATTGTGTTTTATTAGTACAGACAACCCCAAGCACTGTGTTATTTTAAATCTTGATTTTGTGTGTTTCTCCCAGCCATTCATTGTTTCATTTTTATTTTAGGAGAAATTTATTGAACACATTTTTTTGTAAACAAATAAATAGAGAAGAGAACAATCAGAGAATACAAGGGTCCAGCTTAAAATATACAGTTCAAATGCATAGAGTCCTGGAGGATTGATCGAGACCGGAGTTTCTAGATTTACAAAGCAAAATCCAGGAAACAGATGCTAAATAATAGGAAAACAACAAATGGAGATTCAATAAACCCAAAGATGTGTGTTATGGCGTAAAAATAAGAGATAGAAGTAAAGTAAATTGAGCAAGACGAAAGGGGAGAAGAGGGGACACTAGTAGCTATAGAGCCCAAATACATGTACAATTACGTAAAATTCACGAAGATCTTAGCGTGTTTAAGAGCAGGTGCATTCCAGATCATATGCTCCATTCAGTCAAAGTGCTCGCCAAGGGTTTTGAAAGGTGGTGTTAACAATGTTAAATATCTCTCATATTTGTACCCATGTGATAGGGGAAAGGTGTATGAGAATATAGGGTGTGGGCAAAAGAGAATCATGGTGGTTTTGGGGAGGCAAAATAGTTGTCAAGGGAGTTCCAGATAGATGTGTTGCGTATAATCCGTACTGAATTTTGTAAAGAGAAGTTATCCGTTCCTATCAGAATGGCAATCCAGTTTAGCCTAGGGCAGAAGGAGGTGGCGACTGTGTTTTTCCAATTCGTTAGAATAGATTTGCCGGTGGCTGTGAGAAGAATATCGATTATCAAGCTGTCGGAGTGGGATCTGATGTTTGGGTCTAAAAATCCCTTGAGCAGTGTTAAGAAAGATCGCTCCAGAGGGATCCTGCAGATAGAGTGAATAAAGCTAAACACTGAGTCCCAAAATGGGCCGATGGCTCCCAGCCATGCATTCTTAACATATAATTTAATAAACAAATAAGAACTGGGGGTCTAAAAGCCAACAATATGGCTGGCTGCCTAAAACTCATCAGAGAGTGAGTTAGAACTGAAGTCACAAAAAAGCCCAGAGAGCAGGAAAAACAAGGAAAAGAGAGCAAAAGTAAAGTGATTCCTAGTGAGATCCAAAAGCAACTAATTGGATTCCCATCAATGTATCACAGTGATCAATCTTCTCATCTGGTCATCCCTCTATTGGGATGGTTTGTCTCCTGATCATCAAGACTTGCTACCATTCCAACGGTAATTAGCCAGATTGGATCAAAACCAGAATCACTTTGAGCAGAGAAAGTGTTTGTCAGATCACAAGAAAAATTGAGTGCAGTGCAAAATACAAAAAGTGGTGATTAAAATAGGGTAATGAGGCGAAAGAAAAAGACATTTTATTTTTATACCGACTCATCCCCTAGTTTAAAAACAGAACAGTGCAAGGGGCAGTTTCAACAAATAACTGCAACTATCAGGCCAACATGTTTCAGCCACTCGGGAACAAAATCCCTCGGCTTTCTTCAGGGCCTCCGCTCTCAAAATTTGCTACTGCAAAAACAATTGTGTACTAGCTCAAGGTGAGAAACTATGTGTCAAAAATATCTGTTTGAGTGAAAATAAAGATAAGAAAAGAAAAAGTCAAGGTTGGAATTAATACAACCTGCTTGTACTACTCCTCTGCATCAAGGCATGCAAATGGCATCTAAAGTATATTACATTATATATCAAGTTACTAAAAAATTGCTCTCTTGTTTGTTTGTTCCTATAGGTTAGTGCTCAATCAAAACAAATTTATAATATGCTCACCTAGCTTGACCGGGGACTGGACCTCACCTCACTTGGACCAAGCTCAGGAATATGAGGCCCGCTCTGTGAAGGTAAAGCAAAGGGAAACTATAGAGTAAAGAGAAAAAGAACTTGACTCTGTCAGTCCATATCATCCTCACTTTATGAACCCTCATAACCTCAATCCTTCTCAGAAGTTGTCAAATCAGAACAACCACGTAGCATCTCCTAAAAGCTCCTCTCAACAACTACGCTCCCATCTTATATTTAAAGATAGCAATGCTCCAAAATTACAATAAACAAGAGTCTCTTCGTGTGTTGTAAAATAGGTTCTTGAACAAAGTTTATATTATAGACAGAGTTAAATATGCATTCCATTGATTAAAAGCCAATGAGTGAATGTACTCAATCTCCTGTAAAATGTTAGAGCTTAAGATGGCTGATTGTGCAATTAATTGCCATCAACAAACCCCCAATATCATGGAGTCCTTAGGGATAGTCATTGTACTCCTATTCTGAGGGTAAAATTAATACTAACTAGCCAATTCTGCATTCATCCAGGTAACACGCCACAAGCTAAACCAGTTACTGTTAATCAAAACCATTTCACTCGCCTACCTGTCCGTCGTTGCCTCTGACAGATCCTGAGTATAAGGGGAGGCAACGAACGGCTCAGGTAAGGCATTTTTATTGGCCCCGTGTACGGCTGGAAAACAGTCTCAGTTCGACATGCCCATTATTATACAGCGCCTCCCCACACACATTCAACGAATATATTAAAATGTAGTGAGCGCTGTTATTTATAAAACAAATACCTTTTGCATGATGGGTGAAATCCCTTTTTCTTAACAAAGAGCCATTTTTGTTCAACTCCGCTCGAAGTCTCGCATATAACCTCATGAGAGAGCTCGAAACTACAAAATGACGTCATGCTCATGGCCTTAGTAGTTTTAACTTTATCAAGTTCCTTATTATCAATTATCTGCAAAAAAACTCAAACCTTCATCTTTGTCAAGAAGGCCTGAGACATCCACAGGAGCCGACGATGGTCCCAACGTCCCTCCGCCTCAACCGCCACCAGTAGATGACTAATGGTAACTTTTAAAGCAGGGGGGAAAGGGGAAGTGGAAGAAAAAAGAGAGGCAGCCTCCGGTTGATTAGCCTTGGTCTTCTCAATAGACTCCTTCACTGGCGTTCTTAATGACAACACCTGCAAAGGAGCATTTCATATATTCACAATATCACTATGCTGTAAGTTAAGTATGCATACACTGTGGAAAACTCTTACCATGTGAACCTGGGCTATAGCCTCTCTCCCTGATGGTTGGTATGTTTAGTCTTTGACAGCTCCTCCACAAACAACACAATTAGAATACTGCTCTACTGTGGCTATGACTTCTTTTATCCTTATATGTATTATCTCTATTACCTGGTGTCATGAAAAGTCCGATGGTAACTCACTCCAGTTAAGCACAAGGAAAAAAAAGGAACATGAATTTCGCTCCAAATAATATTTTTTTACCCTATTAGTAAAATAAACTGAGAATAACTAGATAGTTACTTCAGTATCTGTAGGAAACATTGTAGCAGTTCAAAATTCTGAAGCTCCAAGACGTTTCAAGAAAAGGCTAAGAATTGACTCAAAATTCAACTTCAATAAATGAAGAGTCTCAAACAGTACATAGTAGCTTGTCAAGAAATCCCGCGTTGTGCATGCGTTTATTTCTGCCTCACCAAAATTTCGCTGACTGGATTTCCGCTGAAGAAATCAGCTCTCACAGGAGACGCGCTGTCACTCCAGAGGGTTTTCAGTTGAAGTGCACAGTTCTTCAGACAAACGTGCGCTTCGTTACCGCTACTGTCTGCGCGCCCTGAAAGACTAGACCAGCAACTCGATTTCGATCGCGTCTTTCCCTTAACGCCATTTGTCGCTGTCCGGACTCCCAGAATGGATAAACATTGTTTCAAAAACAATGTTGTCACTTGGTGATGCCTTTTCCAATGTGGATATTTAGATGTAGCTTTCACCTGATGCTTTGTACTGTCCCACGTTCCTACTGCACTGGTGGTGACAGTAGAGATCTTGACAGTACCTCCCTCCAAGAAATGTTCCCCCAATTTGGGTTTCATTGGGTGTGCTCTATGAAAGTTCTTAACTAATCTTGGGGCATGTACATTGGAAGAAGGTTCCCATGACCGTTCCTCTGGACCGAAACCCTTCCACTCAACTAAGTAGAATAGATTTTTTCTAGTGATTTTTGAATCCAAGATTCTGCTAACTTCAAATTCTTCACATGACTCAATGTTGATGGGTTGAGGAGTATTTGTAAGCCTAACATTCTATGGGTTCTTTTTAAGGAGTGAAACATGAAAGACGGGATGGATTTTCAAAGACTTTGGCAGTTGTATCTTGACCACTACAGGATTTATTACCTTTAAGATTTTAAATGGGCCAATGAATCTGGGTTGAAACTTTCTGTTCCCTTTTAACCTTAAATGTTTTGTGTATAACCACACCTGTTTACCCACTTCGAACTTGGACCCAACTCTCCTCTTCTTGTCTGCCTGATTCTTATAAGATTCTTTTGCCTTAATTAGATTCTGCAAAGCCTTCTCCTAAGATTTTTTCAAATTCCTCATCACACTGGTAATGGCTGGTACATCCTTATTCTGACTGCCCATTATGATTTTAGGGTGTCTGCCTGTGTTCAAATAGAAGAGGGTATACCCTGTGGAATCATGCATCGCATTATTATAGGCAAACTCTGCCGTCCACAATAATTCTGACCGGTCACCATCCTGTTCCAACAAATAGAGATGCAAGTACTGTTCCAATTCCTGATTTAACCTCTCAGTTTGACCATCGGTTTCAGGATGATAACTGGTAGAATATCGGGAGTCAATGCCCAAGTTGCGCATGAAAGTGTTCGAAAATTTGGACATGAATTGTGTGCCTCTGTCAGATAGGATTACTTGAGGAACCCCATGAGCGCGAATTACATGCTGATTAAATGCTTGCACTAACTGGGATGCTGTAGGTACTGATTTAAAGGGATGAAATGACCCATTTTAGAAAATGAGTCCACCAACACCAATATTACTGTATTGCCCTGACTGGATGGAAGATCAACAATTAAATCTAGGGACACAGTGTGCCAAGGGTAGGGTGCATTAGGCAAGGGTTGTAACAAACCCTGAGGAGCTTGTCGACTAGGCTTCCCTTTTATGCATAGTTCACAGGTCGAGACATACTGCCCCACTTGAGCCGCCATGCCAGGCCACCAAAAATACCGCTTGATCATTTCTACAGTTTTCTTTACTCCTTTTATGACCCGCTAACCGATCATCATGGCATCCCCTCATGGCTTTTTCTTGTATCTCTTTCGTTGGAAGATATACCTTCCCCTCGTAATAAGGAAGACCATCGACAAGAGTTTTGTCGTCTGAACCAATCCATTCACTCAGTTCTTCTTCTGAACAAGTCTTTTGAATTTCTCTTGTAAATTCCTCTAGATGAATGGCTCCAATGATTTTATTCAACAGAACTATTGGTTCATTTACAGGAGTTCTCTCTTTGCCACATGAATTAATTCGTGAGAGGGCATCAGCTTTCCCATTCTTAGCGCCTGGTTTGTACATTATCACAAAATCAAATTCAGAGAAGTACAGGGACCACCTGAATTGTCGTGGGGTAAGAGTTTTTATGGATTTCAAAAATTGTAAGTTGCGATGATCTGTGAACACCGTTACTATATGCTTTGCTCCAAACAGGTAATGTCGCCAATCTTGGAAGGCTTCCTTGACCGCTAGTAATTCTTTGTCCCCAATGGAATAATTGTACTCGGTGTCTGACAGTTTTCTAGATCGATAAGCAACAGGGTGGAGTTGTCCAGTTAGTTTATCCCTTTGAGACAATATTGCATGGTTGCAAAATCCGATGCATCAGTTTCTACAAAGAATGCCTGTTCCGGGTCTGGGTGCATTAGAATAGGAGCGCTGATGAAGGCCTTTTTAGATCTTGGAAAGACTGTTCCGCCTCTGGAGACCAAACAAATTTCTTCCCTTTCTTTAACAGATGAGTGATTGGCATGACTTTTGTTGAGAAATTAGGAATGAATCTCTGATAGAAATTGGCAAAACCAATGAAGATCTGTATTTCCTTCACACTCCTGGGCGATGACCAGTCTTGTATTGCTCGAACTTTGGAGTCATCCATCGCCACTCCTTCTGCAGACAGCACAAACCCAAGAAACTCCACCTTCTCCGCATGAAACGAACATTTTTCCAATTTCACATACAAATGATTTTCAAGCAGCTTCTGCAGGATGGCCCTCACATGTTTAATATGATCCTCAATGCTGTTGGAAAAAATCAATATGTCGTCAATATACACCACAGCCACACGATCCAAAAACTCTCGAAGGACATCATTAACCAAATTCTGAAAGGCTGCTCGGGCGTTGCTCAGACCATATGGCATTACTTGGTATTCAAATAACCCATATTTGGTTTGAAAGGCCGTTTTCCCCTCGTCCCCTTCCGCAACCCTTACCAAATGATAGGCCCCTCGTAAATCAAGCTTAGTTTAGATTTTTGCTCCTTTGACTTGATCCAAAAGTTGGGTTATGAGGGGCAAAGGGTATCTGTTTTTTATAGTGACTTGGTTCAGGGCTCTATAATCTATGCACGTACGAAGAGTACCATCCTTCTTCGGTCGGAAAAATAGAGGCGATGAAACTGGCGATTGTGACGGTCGTATAAACCCAATTTTTGAATATTCATCGAAATATTCTTTGAGATATAGGTTCTCAGCTTCAGTTAATGCATAGATATGGCTGCAAGGTAAAATGGCGCCAGGCTCTAGTTTAATTTTACAGTCGTAATCCCTGTGTGGTGGAAGCCTTTCTGCATTCTTTTTATCAAACACGCTAGCTAAATCCTGATATTCTCTTGGTATTTCCTGCGTGTCGACAACACAAATGCGAGCCGGAAGTTGAGCTAGTTCAGTAGCAGGTGATCCTTCACACTTAGGTTTAGTTTTGGAGAAGCAATTTCTCTGACAATGTTCTGAGTTCATTTCGACAGTTCTTCTCTCCCAGTCAATAGTAGGATTATGTGCGGTTAACCTCGGCAATCCCAGTATCAATTGGAACTGGGGAGCGTCTATGAGGTTGAATCTAATAAACTCCCAATGACCCTGTAGACCTTCCAGTTCATATGTTTCAGTTTCTTCCACTATTGTACTTGAAGTTACGTTGGTGCCATCAACCGCCTTAACTACTTCAAGATGTTTCTTTTTGACGGCCTTGATTCCTATTTCTTTGGCATACTTCTGATCACAAAAATTGCCGGTAGCCCCAGAATTGATCATAACTGAAACTTACTTTATTTCTTGTAGTCCGAATTTCACCGAGAACGATACTGTGAGATGAGGGGCCGCCGACTGCAAGGTATTGATCAGTTGTTGATGCTCCTGGGTTGACTCTTCAGAACATCCCACCAGGGCAACTCCATTTACTGATGGGATTTGTCTTTTAACCCTTGGTTGTCTTTGGGTTTCTTGGGACATTCTTTTACGAAGTGTCCCGACGCTCCACAATACAGACATAGATGATTAGATCGCTGCTTCTCTTTCTCTTCTTTAGAAAGTGGGCCTCTGATGGAACCAATTTGCATAGGTTCATCTCCCGCATTAAAATCAGGCTTGTTGTTTTCCGATTTGCCACGATCAAGACGGGGTATGAATGGTCTAAATTCCTTCTTTTTTTCTGATCTTCTTTCAAAGAGACGATGTTCAATCTGGAGAACTAAGTCAATCAATTCTGAAATTTACTGGGGACGCTTAGGAATCTGAGCTAGTGCATCTTTTAGTTCATCTTTAAGGCCTCAATAAAATATTGCTGAACGTTTACTATCGGGCCAGTCAGATTCTACAATTAACTTGTTGAATTGTGCAATGTAGGCGACAAGTTCTCAATTGCCTTGTTTAAGATTAAGTAGCTCGTTGTCAATTGCTTGATTAGCGGATCTCCTGTCAAAAATTCTTACAAATAATTTTTTCAAAAGGTCAAAATTGTATAAGGCTGCGTCATTACGGGAGACCAAAGGCATGGACCAGGCAGCGGCATCGCCGCTCAAGTAGGACAACATGAATGCAACATTGGCTTGATCTTCCTTGAATATCACTGACCTACATAGGAAATGTAAGGAGCATTGAGTGAGAAATATCTGGGTCTTATGAGGGTCCCCGCTAAATCGCTCCGGGTTAGCTAAAGGAGCTATTGGGGCCACTGAATGTATCACTTGGGTAGCAACTTCTGTGGCCGAACTCTGAGGGGGATTAAACCCTGGTAGAGGAGTAGTTCCAGCCAGGAGTTCTTCCATCTGTTGTCGGATTTGACGAGTTTCCTGTTGGGACCTTTTTACCTCTTCTCTAAGGACTCTATTTTCCTCTGCCGTTCGTGAGAGTTGGTTCTGTAACCCTTCTAAGATTCCGGCCAAAGATTTTAAATCTAAGCCCTCTGCCATGTCGACTCAGGTGGATTACGTGGCACTTCAATCTGTCAAGAAGGCCTGAGACATCCACAGGAGCCGACGATGGTCCCAACGCCCCTCCGCCTCAACCGCCACCAATAGATGACTAATGGTAACTTTTAAAGCAGGGGGAAAGGGGAAGTGGAAGAAAAAAGAGAGACAGCCTCAGGTTGGTTAGCCTTGGTCTTCTCAATAGACTCCTTCACTCGCGTTCTTAATGACAACACCGGCAAAAGAGCATTTCATATATTCACAATATCACTATGCTGTAGGTTAAGTATGCATACACTGTGGAAAACTCTTACCCTGTGAACCTGGGCTATAGCCTCTCTCCCTGATGGTTGGTATGTTTATTCTTTGACAGCTTCTGCACAGACAACACAATTAGAATACTGCTCTACTGTGGCTATGACTTCTTTTATCCTTATATGTATTATCTCTATTACCTGGTGTCATGAAAAGTCCGATGCTAACTCACTCCAGTTAAGCACAAGGAAATGGAACATGAATTGCGCTCCAAATAATAATTTTTTGCCCTAACTATTAGTAAACTAAATTGAGAATAACTAGATGGTTACTTCACTATCTGTAGGAAATATTGTAGCAGTTCTAAATTCTGAAGCTACAAGACGTTTCAAGAAAAGGCTAAGAATTGACTCAAAATTAAACTTCAATAAATGAAGAGTCTCAAACCGTACATAGTAGCTTGTCAAGAACTCACGCGTTGCGCATGCGTTTATTTCTGCCTCACCAAAGTTTCGCTGACTGGATTTCCGCTGAAGAAATCAGCTCTCACAGGAGACGCGCTGTCACTCCGGAGGGTTTTCAGTTGAAGTGCGCTTTTCTTCAGACGAACGTGCGCTTCGTTACCGCTACTGTCCGCGTGCCCTGAAAGACTAGACGAGCAACTCGATTCCGATCGCGTCTTTCCCTTACGCCATTTGTCGCTGCCCGGACTCCCAGAATGGATAAACATTGTTTCAAAAACAATGTTGTCACTCGGTGATGCCTTTTCCAATGTGGATATTTAGATGTAGCTTTCACCTGCTGCTTTGTACTGCCCACGTTCTTACTGCACTGGTGGTGACAGTAGAGATCTTGACAATCTTGCAAAATAGTAATTGTGTTCAAGGAATGTCACAAACCAAACAGTAATACAACCAGAGGTTAGATCGTAAAGATAGATTGTGTAAGCATGTAAGTCAAACAGCCCACAAATGCAAGTTGTGCGTTTTAAATATCGCTGGTGTTTTCATGTTAACCCGATATCGGCACGCTTTTGTTATTTATTGTTGTCATTTTGGTGAATAAGATAAAACTTTAATGAGACCCCAGTTTCCAGAACCAAGTTCAAAAAGTTGGGCTCTGAAAAATGTGTAGAACTCGGAACTAAAGAATGACGTCATACTCATGACGTTTGAAGTTTCCGCTTTTTCGAGTTCCTTCAGCAAACTGCCAAAATACACTCAAACCTCCATCATGCACTATACTAATTGTGTGAAAGAAATGTCACAAAACAAATAGTAATGAAACCAGTGGATAGAATATGTGGGTCAGTTGTGTAAGCATGTAAAGAAAAGCAGCCGTGCAATACACGTTGGGCGTTCTAAATTCTCGCTTATATTCTCATGCTAACTCTTCTGTTATTTGTAGTTATCCTTTCAGTAAGAACAATAAAACTGTATTGAAACCCCAGTGCCAGATTCAAAAGGTTCGGCTCTACAAAATATGATTAAGGGACAAAGCTCCTTAACACAAATTAGATACATGGACGTATAGTAGCAAATGGTCTATAGTACTAAGTGTTAACCATATAGGCGTGCCTCACAATATTGCGTCCACTTATTAGGTACAGTGCTAGTGCATGACATGATAATGTGGAGAGTATACGATTATTTAAAGTATGATCAAATCTTATCTCTACTAACCCAATGAGCTTGCTAAGCTCTTTAGTATTGCAATTAATGTATAAATAATTACCACCGTTTTTCACAAAATATTTTTTTTTATCGCGTGCTAGACAACGAAACTAATGGTTGTCACACGTTAGACTGGATATTCATCAGTATATTGAAAATCACTTATAGAGACAAGGGAAGGTGATTGTAAACCACTTGTTGCAAACCATACCTCCAGGGTAGTATTCACTGCAATCATAAGTGAACCTTGCAGGGTGATAAGCAGATACTATCTCCAGGGAAGTATTCACTGTAATCATAAGTGTTCCTTGCAAGGTTATAAGCAGATGGCTTTACAAACTGGTCCAAGGTATATCATCATTAAGACCAACTGTATCACTGCGAAGCCTAAATATCAATTTCTGCTCTTTCGTGAATAAATATCTTGAGATATCACTAATGTGTGACGGTATAAATGGTTTTTGTAATACTGTCCACTGAAAGTCTTCTTCTCCATGATTTTTGTCCACATAGTGTTTGGTAAGTCTTGTCAATGTCTTTTTACATCTGAAAGAACTTTTGTGTTCAAGCATGCGTATTCGTACTTTGCGTGTTGTCATTCCAACATATCTTATGTGGCAGGGGCAAGTTAGAAGATAAATCTATTGGCCACTATTACAGTTCATGAATTGAACCTGCTCCCATGGTCGATCAGTGCCTATATCTATTGTCGTGGAATGCTTAGTCTGGGGCCAGATGGAACAACCTCCAGAAGAATGGTGTCCCACAACAGGTGGTAAATCCCATAAGGTCCCTATAGATCTCTTAGGTGAATCCTTGGGACGTGTGTACCTGACGATCACGTATGCTGCTTGATCTCTTAAAAGCAAACAGGGGGGGGGGGGCAATTCTGCCACTGCTACAGTTCAAAATGCGCCAGTGGCGACGGATAATCTTCTGAATATTATTTGCTCTCGTACTGAACGTGCTTACGAAAGTCAAACGATCCATCGGAGGTTTAGCTACAGGGGGCTCAAGCAGAGCTTCCCGATGGTTGTTCTTAGCTCGTTTGAGCGAATGCTTAATCAGTGTGTACGGGTAATGCCTTGCCAATAGTTGTTGAGACAAACCCTTTACGTGATTCTGAAAAGACTTTTCTGAGGAACAATTCCTCCGTATACAGAGAAATTGCCCGTAGGGCAAATTGTCCCGGAGGGCCTTGGGATGTTAACTCTCGTACTGTAATAGAGAATTCCTTGCCATAGGCTTACGATACAGTTCACTCTGTAAACCTGAAGGGGTTGCATAGATGGATAAATCCAAGAAAGGCAATCTCTCTTTATTGAGTTTGTAGTTATATCTTCTTTGCGGGTCATTAACCTCAAACAGTTCATCACGTGGCTGCTTTTTTGCAATAGATTAAAACGTGCTTAAATGCTGCGCACATGTTTGCCAAAAAACCTTAAAGCCAAACATTCGTAGCATTTCTCCACACTTACATTTACGATTGTTATTATCAATGAAACGTTCTTCTAGCAAGGCCATGAACAGAATGGCCATCTCTGATGTAAATGGACACCCCATGGCTGAGCCTTTCACCTGCATGTAGAAAGTATTCTCAAATCGGAAGTAGTTACGTTTTAGTGCGAGTCGTGCCTGATCAAGAATAAACACTATCGGCACTCGGTGTGGTCTTACACATGTCTCAAGGTAAACCTCCATTGCTTCGAGGCCCTCATCTTGAGGGATTTGTGTATATAAAGATGTGACATCGAATGACACTAGCTACTGTGAGTTGCTGTCAAATGGTTGTCCTTCAATTTTGTTAAGAAAGTCGGTTGTATCACGTAAGTATGATGGTACTTGATTGATGAACGGCTTCAAAAAGATGTCCACTTATTTGGCAACCGGCTCTAGTACTGACTCGCAGCCGGAGACAATTGGTCTCCCGGGAGGATCCACCATGCTTTTATGAATTTTTGGTAAAAACTAGATCACTGGGATGCGTGGATTTATTTTGTTCAGGAACTCATACTCCTTCGGTCCCAATATTCCTTCCCCCAGTCCCCTTTTCAGTATTTCTTTGACTTCCTCTTGAATGAGGCCTATCGGAAAAAGAATTTGAATGGACTGTTTTATCCTGCGTTAAGCCACCACCGCGTGGAGGAAATATGGAAAACACGTTGGACAAAAAAGAAGCGTATTTAATACTCAAATTCCATTGCACAACCAATGGGCTGAATGACCTGACAGAACTAAATCAATTCTGAAAAAGTGCAACTTTTGAATATTCCAAAACCGGGTATTGTTTCATCACAACTTCATCAAACTACGTGTCCCAGAAACCCTGCTACAAGGAACAGGAAGAAGAACATATAAGCAGAGTCAGCACAAGTGCCGTGTGATGAATGTTTGTGGAGAAATGCCATTTGCCAAGTGACGCTTGAAGAATATCGCCTAAATGTAAGTGTGGAGAACTGCTACAAATGATTGGCTTTAAGGTTCATTGGCAAACATGTGCACAGCATTTAAGCACGTTTTAATCTATTGCAAAAAAGCAGCCACGTGATGAACTGTTTGAGGTTAATGACCCGCAAAGGAGATGTAACTACAATCTAAAAGCGCGAGTCCTAAACATTTGGCCAGGAAGGGTATTTCTAAATATACGAGCACCATTGAAGTGCTTTCTAATATAATGTAAATGCACAACGATGAAAAGTCCTAATCTGAAAATATTTGCACATGCGAAGGAAGGAATAGAAACACCAAAAGCTTGAAAATGTGACATACCGCGAAGTAATTCAGACTTTCTTACCATTCTTCGAGTTCCATCAGGAAGTCATAACTGGTTAAGAACAGCCAGAAATCCGCTGAAAAAAGTATTACAACATTCACAAGTAAGGGATAAGCCACATTAAGCTTGTCCTGTGCTTTTAATATTAGTTCATAATGGTTGTCCAAATGACCACGATTTAATTGTATTTTAGGGTGGAATGTAAAGCCCTCAATGAAATATTTTGGCTCAATTTAAATCGCAAATAAGGATACAAGGTGGGAGTCATCGCAAGAAAACACGAAGACTCCAGTAAGTCTCATATATTTAGACAAAAATTAACCATATCTGCTGAAAATGATCAGACTCAAAACCTCATACTTACACAATTTATTTACCCATGTTTAGGTGCCTAAGAGGATACTATTAGGAGATTGATTTCAGCAAAGAAGATAAGGTACCAGATACACTTAGTGCCCATTTTTTACCTATTAAATGCAGAGAAAGAAAGGGTGATGTAGTGTGTTATTTATACATCTCATTATTTGTTAATTTAGATTACACCGTGGTCTAAGCCCTGATGATAATCCCCTGAGGCAGAGGGGGATTGAAAACGTGTCGGCACGCTAATATTTTGCCTGCGAGGGATCCACATTAATTGAAGCTCTAGAGAGGGTGCCACTACATGAAATATACCCCGAGAGCAAATCACTTCCAGAGAAAGTTGTCCCCGCAGTATACCTGTTTGAAGCGCTCAATGAACTGAACAATACTCAATGTCATAGCGCATACAGTCATTGTTTGAATCACCGACTGGTGTAATTGTTTGAATTAATCATTAGATTTGAATTTATTGTCGTCATGTTTTAGTTTTTGAATTGTCCAGTTTTTTATGTGTTTATTAACATTTATTCATGAGGAATGTATAAATGAATGAAATGTGTATTCTTTTCATGCTTCAAAAAAATGAAAGGATGTTTGAAATTAAGTTGAATTAATACAACTGTGAAAGTAAAATGCAATGAGGTGGTGCGTTGTATTTCCAAATCTGCATGAGTAACTAGCAGTTCCAAAACTGGTGGCCAGGTAATTCTTTTTGAAAAAACAATGGACACCAAGGCATTTAAATGTATCCATAACTAAGGCCTGTCCCTTAGTAGGTAGCACCTCCCTGGCGTCCCCTATATGTCTTCGAGGTTCCTTCACAACACTGGTTTGTGCACATGGCTGCTGAAAGAAGTCCTGTTTAACTTTAATTTTCTTGGATTTTTGTCCTATAGGCAGCATCTCCCCTCATTAGCAGAGGGTCACTCCTTCAATAGATGCTTGAACTCAGCCTATGAGATCCTCAGGAAACATCAACATTGTTGCCCCGAGCAGGCAACACTGCCTTCTTCCTTCACAGTCAGCAGCTCATTTTTCACTGTCTACTATACCCCATGTTTGTCACTGCGGTGGAGATGGCAACACGATGGTCCTCTATTGTCACCCACGGCGGGTATCCTCATGCTACTGGTTCTTGCTCTACTTAAGTTTGTCCTGCACCAGGACCATAGCCTCTTTATGATCTTTTTGACTGGTTGACTTGCATCCTTCCACTACTCACATTTAGGGAACGACTTTTTTTTTCTTACATTCAGCACTGTATGAGGTTGCATGTGTTTTCTAGCTCTTTCTCTCTAGTATGCTTCCCCACCCCTACGACACCTCCCCCTGGAGCTGGGCCTCTCACCCCCCTCCTCCCAGCTTGTCAGTAGAAGTACAGCAAAAGGGGTATTTTCTTGGGGTGTGGCTAAATGCAGGCTTTAAGGGTCGTTTTGATGTTATCTCCAGCATTCCACGGACTGTAGTAAAGCACAAGCTTTGGTACACAAAGGCTTTTATGGTGCTGGGTGAAGGGTGAACAGCAGCACTCCCACAGCTGGCATCCGAAGCAGGAAGGTGTACATAGCATGTCACTTCTCCTGAAGGCTCAGAAACCAGCTCTAGGCATCTACAGAGGACCGGATGGCTGAATCCTGTGGAAAGTACATTAGGCGTTGGCAAGCATTTCCCTTTACATTCTGACATTTCTTATTCCTTTTCAGTTCTGCTCAGAGTTACCCGAGTGAAATGTATTTAAAAATAAACCATTCTATTTCTAAAGTTTGAAAACATTAAATTCACTTTTGAAAGTACCATAAGCTATGTTTCATTTTCCTTCAGTTTTTTTAATTTCTTTCTTTAACTTTTACTTAAAAAATACTTTACAGACAAAGATTGGCAAAGGCAAAAGGTCTGGCCTACAATACAAAGACAAGACATTCGACTTTGACAGTGCGTGTTTCTTCTTACCTCTTGCATTGTTGGACAATGGCAATAAAAAAAGTTGTGAAAAAGTTATATAAGTTGGACCAGTGGCATCATGTAGAGACTTAGCTTACTCCCCCCTCCCATAACACTGCTTTGGTTGCTTCATATCCCTTAATCTCTACATGGCTCCTCCAACACAGATCGCAGGCACCCACCACCTCTCTGAGGCCAATGAGGTTTTGCTAATTTTTGGGTTACTTTACAAAGGTTTTTATTTATATAGCGCACTTTGTCATGGGCTTGGGGAAATTAAACAATCAGGCTGTTATCACAGGAAGCTGAGCCTGACAGCAGACTCAAACATGGATCCCCAGCTCACCAGTCAGCAGCTCTCACCACTGCCCCTTATCCTTTGCCTAGCCATGTTGCAGGGTACAGTACCATATGTGTCCAAAAGAGGTCTCAAGGGACACCTAGTGACAGACTGGGGTACTGCACCCTCACAACACTGCTTGTTTTCTGTGCGTTGCCTTTACGTTTCCCTGTAGGCAGCGATTTTTTTTATTTTTTTTATTTATTTATGCATTTTTATATAGCGCGGACTTTACCCGAAGGCGTCAGAGCGCTTCACATTAGGAAGAGAAATGAAACATAATGAGAAACATTACAGAAGAGCAGATTACTAAAACATACGTTACTTACATAAGGTAATAGTGACAATTGTGAGCAAACAAAAAACATGAGGTAGTAAAAAATTGTGAGCAACCAAAAATACATGAGGTAGTAAAGGTAATAATGACAATTGTGAGCAAACAAAATACTTGAGGTAGTAAAAATTGTGAGCAACCAAAAATACATGAGGTAGTAAAGGTAATAGTGACAATTGTGAGCAAACAAAATACTTGAGGTAGTAAAAATTGTGAACAACCAAAAATACATGAGGTAGTCAAAAGTGCACAAGAGGAAAAGTGACAAGTGGGCAGTTATAAGAGAAAACAGAGTATAATTTGAGGTATAATACTGCAATAAGTGCTAGGCACAAGAACAGGCGTTACGTAGGCAAGGTGGCACTTGTGCAAGTATCAAAGGTAAAAACATGTGAGAGGTAGCAACCGTGTGTTACAAGGGCAAAGTGTTGTGTGCATGTTACAAAAGGGCACCGAACACAAGTACATGGAGAATACTGCAAAAAGGCAGACACTCCCACCACAGGAAAACACTGGGAAGGCACTCCCATGGTCATGGAAAGTAAAAAATATCAGTAGTGGGAAGTCTTCCTCCGAATAGCAAGAGGACGTGAATTACTTTTGGAGGTGTCTCTGGAGGAGGAGAACTTTGAGGTCCCTTTTGAAGGCCTGGGAGGAGGCGGTGGTCCGGAGCTCAGGCGGAAACGAGTTCCAGATTCTCACTGCGTTGCCTGAAAAGGATTGGGCAATTGTTCTTTCCTTCTTGAAAGTGGGAGGTTCAAGCAGTAGATTCTCGGCATTGCGTGAAGGTCTAGAGCCTCCAGAGAGTTTCAGTTTATTCACCAGGTAGCGGGGAGAGGAGGAGTGCAAGGCTTTGTGGGTGATACAAGCGGTCTTGTAGATAGCTCTAGCCTCGAAGGGAAGCCAGCGGAGGGTGGATAACAACGGTGTGATGTGATCGCTTCTTTTGGCCCCATAGATGAAACGAGCTGCTGAATGGAAGACAGACTTAAGTGGGGACAGGTGAGATTTGGGGAGGCCAGTAAGAAGAGAATTGCAGTAGTCTAGTCTGGAGAGGACCAGCGATTGCACCAGGGTTATAAGGTCCTGCTCCGGGAAGAAGCGACGGATTCCCCAAAGAAGGCGCAGTTGGTAGCGAGCAGATTTTGCAATAGAATTGATGTGGGGAGTTAGATTGAGTTTTTTGTCTAGAATGACACCAAGAGATTTTGCGCTGTCGACAATGATGGGTTTGTTGTTTAGTAGATTCATCTGATCCATCCATGATTGAACCGGGGGAGGAGAGAGTGAGGAGGAGAAGAGGAGGAATTCAGTTTTGGAGGGATTCAGAATTAATTGATGAGATGACATCCAGTTTTGAATGGAGTCAAGAGTAGATTTTAGGATGGAGAGATCATGAGTGGAGGCAACCTTGAGGTAGAGTTGAGTGTCATCTGCATAGAGATGATAGTGAATCCCGGATTTGCTTAGGAGGTTTCCCAGTGGTTCTAAGTAGAGATTGAACAGTGTGGGTGCAAGTATAGAGCCTTGGGGAACACCTTGACCCACCGCCACAGGAGACGAAAGACTGTTCGCTATTTTGATCATTTGAGATCTGTCAGAGAGGAAGGATGCAAACCATTTAAGCACAGTGCCCTCCATGCTCATTCTCTGTTGAAGAATATTGAGGAGGGTGTTGTGATTAACAGTGTCGAAGGCTGCGGAGAGGTCAAGGAGAATTAGCAGACAGGACCTCCCTGAGTCGAGTATCCTCAGCGCATCATCAACCACTTGCAGTAGGGCTGTTTCAGTGCTGCAGTTTTGGATGAAGCCGGACTGACAATTGTCAAGAAGATCATTGTCCTTGATATGACGAGAGAGTTGTTTGGCTACACATCTTTCCGTTATCTTTGCAAGAAAGGGAAGGTTAGTGATGGGGCGGTAGTTATTGAGGTCATTCGCATCAGCAGTGGGCTTTTTCAGCAGAGGGGTGACCTGCCCAGTTTTGAAGGGGACAGGAAGGGAGCCTTGCCAGAGGGAGAGGTTGATCAGAGTGGTCCAATAGGAGAGGGAATGGGTATAGAAGTCAAAGGCAATGGCACTGGGGATAGGGTCAAGCGAATGGTTGGAGGGCTTTGTTTCGTGTATGCATTTGAGAAGGGCATCTTCAGATATGGGGTCAAAGCTCTGCCAAATGGCTAAGGATTTGCGCTCCTCTGGAGGTGTAGGATGAGCAACCTGATCCACAAATGATTTCACCTTTCCATCGAAGAAAGTAGCGAAATCCGCTGCTCTCTTTGTAGAATCCTCCACCTTGGAGGTTGGGGGAGAGCAGCTCGGAGTCTTGATGAGATCGAATAGTTTTTTGGGTCTATTTTTGGCGGAATCAAGGAGGGTTTTGAAGTGCGTCGCTTTCTCAAGGAAGATGTGCTTGTGGTATTTGGATCTTGCTGTGCGAAGCAAGGCTAAATTGTCAGTGGAAGGCAATTGCCTCCATTGCTTCTCCAGGAATCTTAGCTGCTTCCTTTCCTCATAAAGGGATTTTTTGAACCAAGGTGCTGAGGGAGTGGGCCTTATCCTTTTGCTTTTGAGTGGAGCGACGTTATTAATTTCAGCTTCAAGAACTGTGAGGCATTGGGAGGTGAGATCGTCAACAGCTATGTTCGGGTCTAGCCTTGGAAGTGAAAGCAAAGCTGATTCACAGAGGGGACCAACATCAATGTTTTTGGCATCACGGAACCAGGAGATGGCCCTCTTGGGTTGGCCAAGAGTTATAGAGTGTGAAAGTTGAAAAGAGAATGGGATGAGGTGGTGGTCAGACCAATCTACATGAATAGGGGTAGTAGTAGAAAGCATGCCTGCTTTAGAAATAACAAGGTCCAGGATTGCGCCCTTAGAGTGGGTTGGTTCAGTGCAGTGTTGGATAAGATCATTTGCCGAGAGGAAGGTGGCCAGTGAGTTCGCAGAGGAGTCTTGTGGTGCGCCCCAGTGGAGATTGAAGTCACCCACGATGGTCTGATTGTCACTTTGAGAGTATTGGTCGCTGATGAAGTCTTTGAGATCTTCTATAAACGAAGAGCTACTGCTACAAGGCGGGCGGTAAATGATATGGAATCTGAGCGGTGAACGGTGTTGCAATTGAAGCTCAAGAGAAAGGCATTCAAAGGTGTGGGAGGAGCTGCTAGGAGACGCCTTAAGTTGGAGGGCGTTTCTGAAGATGACTGCAACACCTCCCCCCGTGTTTTCAGTTCTGTCATTCCTAAATATGGAATAACCTGTGGGTAATAGGAGATCAAATATAGAGTGAGAGGTATCTTTGAACCAGGTCTCTGTGAGGAAGAGCATGTCAAGTTTGTGAAGGGTGATGGTGTCGGAGATTTCAAGTTTGTGTTTTACTGCAGATCTGCAGTTGTGAAGCATACAGCGCAGCTCTGTCAAGACTGTTTTGGTGACGGGGGCACTTGGGCTCTGAAGGGTGATCGGGATATTGTACATTTGCGGAGGTGCTCGGGAGGGTTTAGGTGGACGCTTTGTTCTGACAGAGGTGATTGTCGGAATAGTGTAGACAGTGGGGTTGCTAGGGTATGCCTGTTGAAGAAGGGTGGCGTTCAAGGGCTTGTGTGAGTTAACGACGCTTGCAGACGAAGGGTTGAGCTTGGCTGTATTGGGGTGAGGGGGCGAGGTGCATCTCTGGGGAAGTTGCGAGGGGGTAGAGGTGCATGGAGGGGTGGGGATCTTAGAGCATAAAAGTGAAATGGCAGCTGTCAGCTGAGAGATGGAGGTGATCAGAGAGCCTAGCGTATTTTCCAGTGAGAAAGAGGCAGAGCACGGAAGGTTGGGTGGCTCGATTGAAATAAGGGGGGGTGGAATTGGTGGTGGAAGGCAGGGAGAGGTGGGAGGACAGGGGGTGTGTTGGGGGGTGGGGTTCACAGGTGGGGGAAAGGTGGAGGTTGGGAGCGGGAGTAAATGAATTGGGGGTTAAGGGAGAGTTGTCATTGTTGGTGTTGCAAGAGGGAGAGGAATTAGGGACAAATTTAGAGGGAGAAATGTGCGGAACACGTCGGCAGGGAAGTAGGAGGGGGGAGGCCTGTGTGGCGTCATGGGAGTGTAGGAGGTTTGGGCGGAAAAGAGGTGCATTGGTTGCGGAGGTCCTGTCAGTTAGGAGAGGTAGCAGCGAGGGAACGGTCATCTGGCAGAGTGAGGGGGGTTGAGAGAAAGGGAAGTTGAGGAGGGGAAGTGGTTCTGCTGGGCCCGAGGGAGGGAGAAGGAAGGTGTTCCTAGGAGGGGAAAGGGGGTAGTGCGGCAGTACTGGAGGAGTAGGAGGGAGGAGCGAGATGCAGTGGGAATGTGGCAAACACGGGGTGAATGACGAGGGAATGAAGGGGGGGAGAGGAGGGACGGAAGGATGGCTAAGGGGAGCATAGAGACAGTTAATTGGGGAAGAGTGTTGGAGGAGAGGTGGACTAAAGAAGGGGGTGATGGGAAGAAGTATGGGGGAGGAGAATAGATTGGAGTATCGTGATAGTGCAGATGGGACGAGGAGCGTGTTAGCTAGTGGTAAGGCTGAAGTAATGCGGGAGGGGACATACTGTGGGGGGGGAGGAATAGGCGATGAGGTAAGTTGGGGGGGGAAGGGAAAAGGGCCGACCTGCGCTTCTCGAGAGTGCAGCCAATTGGAGTGGGGTGGGGTCGGCGGAGGAGAAAGGGAGTAATGGGTGGAGCTGGAAGGAGAGTCAAGGGGAAACCCGGTTGTAGAGACGGGGAGTAAGGTGGGGAAGAGGTGGTCAAAGAGCGAGAGGCAAGAGTCTTTGCCTTGGATCATGACAGTACCGTTGTTATAGAGTGAGATAGTGAGGTAGCCATTGAAGCACCCAGAGGGGGAAATTTTTAGTTGTTTCCCATAAGGGATAGAGGAGGAGGAGACGACGTTAATGGAATTGTAAAAACTGTTGGACCAAGAGGGGATGTCGCGAGTGAAGAAGATGAAATCGTTTTTGAGCCTCCCAAGACGACCATTGTAAAATTGATTCACAAAAAGGGAGTCCGGGAAACGTTCAATAGTGTTATGCTTAAGTCGTTTTATTGTAGCTTTAGTCTGGTCGGGAGGATAAATGATTTTGTAGCAATTGGCTCCAGTCTTGACTCGAGAGGTGGCCATGTTGGGAAGCTGAGGCGAAGGAGGGTGGGGGAGAGATGAGATGGGTGTTGCTGGGAGAGCGGTAGTGAGGAGAAAAAAGAGGGCAAAAAGGGGGCGCATAATCCAAACGGTTATGGTGGAAAAACTGGGTTAATGTGCCGTCAGGCTGTAAAAAGGCCTAAACGATGCAGCTGGCACTACTTGCTGCGCAGCTGTCAAAAGGCCTAAACGGTCCAGCTGGCACTACTTGCTGCGCAGCTGTCAAAAGGCCTAAATGGTGCAGCTGGCACTACTTGCTGCACAGCTGTCAAAAGGCCTAAACGGTGCAGCTGGCACTACTTGCTGCGCAGCTGTAAAAGTCCTAAACGGTGCAGCTGGGAATCACAAGTGACATTAGTGACATTAGTGAGCAATCAAAATATATGAGGTTACAAAGTACAAAGTGGCACTAGTGTTCAACCAGCATAACCAAAATATAAGAGGTAGCTGTTGGTGTAATTCATGAATAAAAAGTGAAATGGGTGCAGCTTACAGGATAGAAAGAGATGGGCGCAGCTTACACAAAGTGTATATAGATATGTGAGGTAGCGATCAGTGCAGTACAGGAATAAAAATTGAGATGGGTGTAGCTTATACTAATGTCTATAAATATGTGAGGTAGCGATCAATGCAATACATGAATAAGAAAGTGCGATGGGTGCAGCTTATAATACTGTACAGTATACACATAAAAGTATAATATTAAAGATATAACGGACCAAAATACTGGTGCAAACAAAAGGCAGCATTAGTCAAAAAATGACAAAAGTGAGCAGCGAGAAATATATGAGGTAGCAATCGGTGCATTGAATACAAGTATAAGTATAATACTGCAATAAGTGGCAGACACTCGGTAGTTGAGATTAGTCTAAAGAGGCCAGTTCATAGGTATGGTCATATATTGAGCAGGACTAGTTCATGATGGCCGCCACAGAGAGAGCGAGACCACTCTAAAATGGCCGCCAGAATAGGGGAGATAGAAACGTTAGTCCTCTGTTAGTTGCTGTTGCTTTAGGAACAGGAAAGGGCAGAGTCAGTTTCTATTTGAGCAATCCCAGTTCCTATCTTGCTGGGAGGGAGTCTTATCTCTATTATGGTGGTCTTGTGTGGAGGAGTCAGGCCGGGGAGCCTCGTGGGCCTCGTGGATACAGGAGGGGATTTATTGCTACAGTTTTATGGCCCCAGCCATTTTGAACAAAGGGAAAAGGAAAAAGGAATGTGAAAAAGGAAAAAGGAATGCGATGCTCCTGTACAGAACTTCTTGCCTGAGAAGCTCCTCCTTTACCAATTGGTTGCCCCTGGAGCTCGTTGTAAATATACCTTATATGAGGTGCTCAAACAAAATAGCATAGCAACTGGCTACATGTACCACTTTGGCAGACACATCCCGGGGACCTCCATTACATGTCCCAGCCTTGCTGCAGTCAGTATAGAGAACAAATCTGCAGTAGACTGCGGGCTCACTGGAACCGGTTCAAAAACCCACTCAGAGCACCCATTGGAATCACACTGCAGAGGTAAAGATTGCAATTTCTCTGGAACCCATTATTCGGGATCAGTCTCTCCTATACACCCAGTCTAACAGTTGATAAAGTTTTCACTTGATGCTTCGTGTCTGGCAAAGCACGCTTCCCCACAGTTCATTTAATAGTGGAAGGGGTGCTCTTTATTCCAACAGGTCAATTTCTTGTCTATTTACTGACTTTTGTGACAATGGGGGCATGCCGTTCTTTAATTTTAAATATCTAAAGCATAGCGTGCTGAAGTTGCTACAAAAGTCAGTAAAGAAAAAAACAATGGCAGACGGACAGCGCATTTCTTTTCCATTTATTTACTTTTAAACATTTAAAGCTAAAGCGCAGCATGCTGCAATAATAAATAGAAAACAAATACAGCGGCTGCACAACTCTTTTTTCTATTTATTGAACTTTGTATCAATGTCCGCACGCCGCTCTTTAGCTTTAGACATCTAAAGCTAAAGCGCGCATGCCGCCATTGCTACAAAATTCAATAAAAAGAAAAGGAACAGGGGCGGACACAGTATTTCTTTTCCATTTATTTACTTTTTTTTAGCAATTACGGCATGCCGCGCTTTAGCTTTAAACATCTGAAGCTAAAGTGCGGCGTACTGTGATTGCTACAAAAGTAAATAAATACAAAAACAAAAGAGGACAGTCGCTGCATTTGTTTTTCATTTATTTACTTTTATAGCAAGCATGGTGTGCCTAGGGTGACCAACCGTCCGTAAATTTCACGGACAGTCCGTAATTTCGGCCGTCTGTCCGTTGTCCGTGAAGGATTCTTTAACAGACGCCATTTGTCCGTAATTTTAACCTCGGGCACTGGTCGCACTACCCTACAGCCGGCACAGCTTCCACCCTCCTCCCGTCTTCACTCCGATGCAAAGCTCAGATACCCCGCAGCATTGGAGAGGCCCAGCGGGATGGCAACCCTCACACCTTCAGCCCTTGATGACCCGTTAAGAGGTGCTTGAAGGTGACAGAGGGAGGGGCTGCAGGTTCAGGAGCAAGGGCATCTATTCACATGCAAACAGCCCTGAATGCGCCATGTCTCTGCGATTTAGGAGGGCTTCACACATTTAATTTCTGCCGAGGGTCCCAAACATCCTAGAGCCGGCCCTGATTACACTGCGCAGCACTGGTTCTCTTCACAGGGCTTAAATACTGTCACAAAATTGTAAACAAACCTCAGTTCTTCTAACATGCAGTCTTCATGTAATACAATTAAGAAATGACACAATCGCACCCACACTGATTAACAAAGTATGGAGGACAATCAGTTAAATCAGTTCTCTTGGAGCATCTCCTGTAAGTACTGTACATCACAGCGGGGGATGGCACAACTAACATTTTGGAAAGAGCCTGACTTCTCGTTGTCTTGTCCAGGAGGGGGTGAGGAGCCCTACCCCACCCTGGAAGAGACCAGGATTATACTAGAATACTGCATGCCCACCCCTGTGCCCACCCTGGTGGATCCTGTTCCCCCTCCTGTGATGGCTCCTGCCCCGCCCCAGTGATAGCTCCTGTCCCCCCCACCTGCCCCCTGCCTGTGATGGCTCCTGTCCCCCTCCAGTGGTGGATCCTGTCTCTGCCCTGGGTGGCTTCTGTCCCAGTCCTGGAACGGCCCCTGCAGCGAGGGTGAAGTTCTTGATGGGCCTCTTGTCAAAAAGGCTCTGCTCAAAATGAATATGAAAAGGTGGGCGAGTGAGTAAGTGAAGGGATGAATGGATGGCTGGATGAATTAGTGAAAGGGTGAATGGATGCATAAAAGATTAAATAGATGGATAATGAGAGAGGATGGATGGATTGATGAGTGATTGGAAGGATGGAGGAGAGAAAAGGTAAATGGCTGGGTGTATGGGTGGAAGGGTAGCTGGATGAGTGAACAAGTGGATGGATGAGTGGAAGGATAGATGAGTGAAAAGGTGGATGATGAGTGAATGAGTGGGTGGATGGATAAGTGAAATGATGGATGGATTGATGAATTGATAAATGCAAGGTTGAATGGATGGACGAATGAGTGAAAGGGTGGATGTAAGGATGGATGAGTGAGTGAAAAGGAGGGTAGATGAACAAAAGGATGAATAGATGAGTGAAGGAGTGAAATGATAAATGCATGAGAGAAAGGATGGATGAGTGATAGGGTCAATGGATGGATTCATGAGTGGATTGGATGAGATGGATGGGTGGGTGGATGGATGGAAGGAAGGATTGCTAAGTGAAGGGGTCGATGGAGAGAGAAAGGGAGGATGGATGGATGACGGATAGAGTGGAAGGGTGGAAGGATGAGTGACTGGGTGGATGGATGAGTAAGTGAAAGGATGGCTGGATGGGTGAAAGGGCAAATGGCTGGATGAGTGAATGGAGGGATGGGTAGAAGAGTGGATGGATGAGTGTACAGATGGATAGAGTGGATGGATGAGTGAATGGATGGGTAGAAGAGTGGATTGATGAGTGTACAGATGGATAGAGTGGATGGATGAGTGAATGGATGGGTAGAAGAGTGGATGGATGAGTGTACAGATGGATAGGGTGAAAGGGTGGATGGATGGATAATGGATGGATGAGTGAAAGGATGGATGAGGGGATGGATGAGTGAAATGATAGATGGAAGGATACATGATGGATAGGTTTGCAAATTGTTGAATATGTTTGAATATGGCTGGTCTTACTTCTATACTACTGCTCGACCTCTGATGTGTCTGTAAAACCTAGCCAATTGTCCTGAAGTTTTGTCCTGAATTTTGACCTCCTGTCCTGAATTTGTGTCCTGAATTTCGACCCTTTGTCCTGAATTTTTACACTCCCCGTCCTGAATTTGCACCAATGCCAGTTGGTCACCCTATGTGCCACCCTTCACTTTTAAACATATTAAGCTAAAGAGTGGCGTGCTGCAATTGCTACAATAGTAAATAAACACGCAAAAAAATATATGGCGGGAGAACAACTTTTTAAAATCTGTATACTGACTTTTGTAGCAATGGCGGCATGTTGGTTTTAAACATCTAAAGGTAAAAGTCAATAAATAAAAAAACAAAGGTGCTTTTCCATTTTCAAAGTCAATAGCTCTACATTTAACCAATGCAAGATGTATTATATTGCAAATGCTTATTTAATTTAAGAAAAAACGTTCCCCCTACTGGTTAATTCAGAGAGCAAAACACACGAGATAATGGATGGAATGTTGCACAATGGCAAAACATTCACCCCCAGTCACAGATCTGGGTTTAATCCATCGTTATTTTGCTCACCAAGCCACCCCAGTTCAGACATGGCCATATGCAAATCAGTCTTGACCCTGTGCCTCATGGGAACAGTCCAGACCGAAGCCATGTCTTCCCTAGACCAGAATCAAGCATCCTAGGACCGGTTTCTGTCTATCAGCCGTCTTCAGCCAGGATAGCTTGACTCCAGTGGCGTAGTGAGCACGTGACCCACGTCTGGGCATACCCTTCCCACATAGGATGAACAGCAAAACACACAAGATGATGGACGGAATGTTGAACAATGGCAAAGCATTCACCCCCAGTGACAGATCTGGGTTTAATCCATCGTTATTTTGCTCACCAAGCCACCCCAGTTCAGACATGGCCATATGCAAATAAGTCTTGACCCTGTGCCTCATGGGAACAGTCAAGACCGAACTGCCAAGCCATGTCTTCCCTGGACCAGAATAAAGCATCCTAGGACCGGTTTCTGGCTATCAGCTGTCTTCAGCCAGGATAACTTGATAATAGATGAGAGTGGCTGCGAAATGGGTAGTAAATGGATTTGAGTTTGTTGGTATGTTGGGTCGGTGGATGGATGGATGTTGGATGATGGATGGATGGATGGATGATTGGGGGGATGTATGGATGGACGGATGAATGGGTGAACTGATGGAATACGGAATTGGCTGTTCAGGCCAGACCATGGACATTATTCACCCTCCTGTGAGTGGCTGCAAATTCTGTATGTTCTGAGTTTCCTGGTAGTGTTAAGGAAATATTGTATTACTACTGTCATTGCGTTTATTGTAAAGCATTCTTTTCATCATTTGAAAGTACAGTACTATATATAATTTCTTAGGTGTCTCACTTGGAGCTTCAGAAATGGGCATTTTCCAATGTCCTTATAGTTTCCAACCTTGATCAACATTCGCCCGTAGGTTAGCACACGCCTGTAGAAAGAGAGAGCTGCAGGCATTGGGATGTGCCAGAGGTGGTGGGCGCATGGTGTCGCGTGACTGCGCTTGGGGTGCGGAATAAGTCCATTTGCACATGAGCCATGAAGGTCTGAGCACTTCCTCCCTCAACTGCACCCGGTAGTTTCCACAGGTCGAAGTTCAGGATCCAACAAATACATAGGTACATGGAGGAAAGAGGACTCCATCTAGCTTTGTGATAGTCAAACGTTTGAATCACATTTAAAAGGCAATGTAGGCACATAAAACAAACCACCCATTGTAACGGATAAATGCATAAGGACCCATCAGGCGTACAGTACATGTCCCTTCCCTTGATCATAACAGGTTTCATTGGTCTGAGGCTAGGGCAAGATTGGTAAGGCGGACACTGGGGCAGTGGTCCGGTATCAAAGTTGCAGCTGTGGGATGAATTTTTGGTCAGCGTGGTTGGCGATTTGGCCTGTGACTGTGCTGTTCAGATGCCGTCAGCAGCCCAGTAAGGGCCCGAGCAGCCTTTCCAGAGGCAGATGGGTCTTTATTACCTCCATTTTACCAATAGACGGAGGTGCCTGTGCAGAAGTGGCCTAACTTATATTCAGGTGTGGTTCCCCATTGTAAACTAATCTGTACACAATTAGTCCTGGCAACATTTGCCTATATTTATCTCAGTGAAGTTATGAACATTTTTTCACTTTTAGATACCCCTTCCACTTCCAATTCATTATACTTAAAACACGGATGCAGTGCTTTGTGAAAAGGCACAGTCTGCAAATGTGGGCAACTTTTTTTAGGGTGCCCTGTACTCTTTTTGATCCCAACCCTGCCTTAGGCACCTGTATTTTTCTAATAAAGTAGACGATGCCTTGTTACGTGGATGTCCTGCAGTTTATTCTTCACAAAGTTGGTAGCGTGAATGATGAGAGGATGAGGCACTATAGTCAGAGCTGCCTACTTTGGAAGTGGAGGAGGAGGCTCAAGTTTCGGTGGCGGCTCAACATCCTGTGGTTCTGGGCAAATCACTTAATGTCCAGTGACTAAATGTGAATGTCTCTTTGTGCAATGCAACTGGTGCTCATGTAAAGTGCTTGAGTTTGTGCTGTAAAAACTCGGGAAAAAATGCTACAAAATATTCCATATTGCTCTGACGATGGCGAGCACTAACAAGCCCCTCAGAAAACAGCACCTGACATTTGACCTCGGTCTTTGAATGCACAACAAATGTGACGAGATGAGAACAAGATTTACAGGCCTGGGTACAGAAAGGGAGCACTTGAAAAGTAAAGACAGTGCCTCACATTTGACCTCGGTCTTGAATGTCCAGTAAACGTGACGAGATAAGAACAAGATTTAAAGCCCTGTTGACAGAAAAAAAGTTCGTGGAAAAATACAGTGAATATGGATTTAGCATTTGGCGGGACGAACTGAACCTAAGCTAGAGCCTATTGCAAATAAAGCCAGCAAATGGGAAGCAAGAAAACACGAGCTACAAACCACGAAGCTATGGGAAGCGTCGGCCAGAATGCATTCTCAGGTCAACTTCTGAAACGCCTCAAGCTGCCTTTCACATAACAGACAGCCGTGCTGTCTGGTAGGCTGCTACCTAAAAATGTGCACTACATACAGTCTGTATATCTTGAAAGCACCATTTTATCTTAAACTTTTTGCGCATTTTGTCCCAACCTATGTTATACTGTGCGCTACGGAAATGTAAAAATAATGACTTACATATTCACAGTGCCTTCTGTCACAAGCTGGGACCTCGCAGCACTAAAGTTACAAAAGTCCCTATTATCCACTGCACCAAATGAGATTTTGTTCTGTGGCTCTTTGGTAACAAATAATGAATGGTTGGTGGTATTGCACTCTAATAATCAAAAAATAAATCACTTGTACGGTATGTGTGCTGCACTAAATTGGTGCCTGCCAACACCCTCGAACAATGCATACAGCCAAGGATCGCAAGATCACAAGGACTCTAGTGCGCACTAACTAAGGAATGAGTATTTCAAATTTTATCATTTGCCTTGCATTTAATTCAGAAATGTTCTATAGCTTATTTCATTTTAAATTCAAACGAATAGAGCATGATTCATTGCAATATATACATATAAACGACATACAATTAGTGCCTTTGATAATACATTTTTGCTCAGCAATTTAAACACAAAACAGTTTTAGTTCACAACCCAATGCATTTCGGGGTTTGCACCCCTTCGTCAGGGGCCTATAAAGGAAAAAGAAGAAAGAAAAGAAGAAAAAATAGAAGCCTAATTAGTTTCGATGCTAAAGCGAAAGTTAATCTATATTGAACTGATAGATCTTTAATTCTTACCTAACTAACTGGTTGGTATGCGAATTATATGTGGTTAAAACTTCTTTGTCGAATCTGAAAAGATTTATGATAGTGACATAAGTTTATAAGCTTATCAGCTTATAAAAAGCAATATATGGTGGTATATTAACACCACGTTACCTTTGTTTCTGGATGGCGAAAGTTGCTATCTGTGGGAAATTATATAAAAAATATATACATATAATTTAGAACGCTGTCCCTTTATATTTGTCTTAAGCAAACCAAAAAGGTTTGTTTTGTATTGAAATTAACGCTCACCTGTAAGTCATAAGCGTTAAACTGTAACGTTGAAGGGATCTAGTGAAGAAAATGATGAAAAAGGGAAGGTTAAGGCCATATACGCCCACTATTTTTAGGTATAAAATTCAGCGGTTGTGGTGTGAAAGTAAACGCGAAGATTTCAATTTACCTGCGAGCCTTATGTTAGTTTTTCAGGGTCTCGCTAGAAGTCCGCGTTTCTCCAACTCTACACAGAATGACAAGAAAATACAGTGCCCGTTTAGTGCTCGGTAGTAAAAAAACGACTATCCTCGTAAAAACGTCTCCTTCACGGTTGTGCTTACCGGAGAATTGAAAGGAAGTCGCGTTGTAACGGCGTCTACCTTCGTGGTGTGTGTAGGGTCATCTAGTCCATTATTTATTTTGATGCGCCGGACCCGATATCAACACAAAGGACGGACTTGTGTTTGTATGACGAACCCGATTTCAGAAATAAAAACCGGACTGGGACTCACGTTTGTGGGCGCCATATTGATGGAGGCGCTTTTTTGCGTTATTTACCAGATGTGCGGGTGTATTAGAGATATTTCGAGCCACTCTTAGACCAC
The DNA here is from genome assembly GCF_964263255.1 of Lissotriton vulgaris. Taxonomy (NCBI): domain Eukaryota; kingdom Metazoa; phylum Chordata; class Amphibia; order Caudata; family Salamandridae; genus Lissotriton; species Lissotriton vulgaris. Next base: position 389,861,800 of record NC_141687.1, read on the forward strand.
TAATTTAAGGATAATGAGTGCGTTGTCTAGTTTCTTAGTAACTCAAGAATAGACAGAAGGAAAGAGTAAGAATAAGAAAAATATAGTCAAATGTCGAAAATAAGTACAATCAGTTGCACAATTTTGTATTCTTAGCAAAATGGTAACCGTGCATCAATAGTTAATTAGCCATGTGTAAATGGATATACCACATATAGACTCTCTGGTACATAGTGCCACTATGCAAATGACAACCCTCGAGTGATCTGATGCTGATTCCAACCTGTACTTAAAGGAAACATATCATATCTAGTTTGTCATTAAGCCCATCCGGGACTACTGTCTGTAATTTGCGAATCCAATATATTACTCTCCTAAGCAGAATTTTGGCATTGTCCAACCCTAGACGCTGTGGAATTTGTTCTATGATCTGAAAACGAACTTGTGCTATAGTATGGTTCTTCTCGATCCAATGTCTGGCTAATGGTGAGGTTATGTTTTTGTTACGGATTCTACTCTTGTGCTCTGCTAAGCGTATTTTCATTTTCCTGTCGGTTTTTCCGACATACAGTAATCCACAAGGACATTTTATGGAGTATACTACATGTTCTGCATTGCAATTTGCCGAATGTCTAAGCCCTATTTGTTCACCTGTTTTCGGATGAGATAATTTACTGCCAGTAATTACGTTATTACAATTCTTGCAGTTGTAGCATTTAGTTGTGCCTTTAGGACTAGATGTTTCTAGTATCATGTCATCTGGTCTATTCAATAGTTCTTTGATGTTTCTTGACCTTGAGTATGCGAAGAGCGGTTTCTGCTCATAGAGATGGTTAAAATCACTTTCCATTTGTAGGATATCCCATCTTTTAAGAATCGTCTTTTTGATTTCTCTTGTTGCTGTTGAATACTTTGAGACGAATACCATTCTCTTTTTTGATGCTTTGGTCTTTTTTTGTAGTAATTCTGTCCTTGGAATCGTTTTTACCTTTTCCATTTGCATGTCAATTAATTTTTCGGGATAACCTCTTTTGAGATAGCATTGTTTCTGTCTTTCAAAACTCATGGCACATTGAGCATCATCCGATGATATCCTTTTTATTCTCATAAACTGAGATACTGGAAGGTTATTCTTTAAAGTGGTTGGATGGAAGCTTCCATATTGAAGTGCTGTGTTTTTGTCAGTTGGTTTCTTGTAGAGTTCTGTTTTTATCTCATTCCCTTCAATTTTTACTTGTACATCCAAAAAAGGAAGTGTGGTGGTGCTAGTTTGGCTTGTAAATTTGATTCTTGGATTAATGAGATTTAAACTTTGTATGTTACGCTCAAGGTCTTTCATAGGTTTCTTCCAAATAAGGAAGATATCGTCAATGTACCTTTTGTAGTACAGAATGCCAGTTTGCCACGTTATGTCTTCCAGAATGTATTCCAGTTCAAATTTTGCCATAAAGATGTTTGCGTAGACACACGCCCCTGGAAAACCCATGGCAGTTCCGCTTAGTTGTGTGAAAAACTCAGTTTGCCATACAAAGTAACTGTTGTGTAAACAGAATTCTAATAGTTGCATAATTAGATACTTTGTTTCTGGTGGTTTATCCATTCGCAGTAGTGCCCATTCTATGGCTTCTAGGCCCATTTGGTGCGGAATCGATGTGTAAAGTGACACAACGTCTATTGTGCATAATACCAGGTGCTCGTCAGTTTGTAGATCCATTGAAGTGACACTCCTTAAAAAGTGTGAAGTATCCTCTAAGTATGTTGGCCAATCCTGCATGAAAGTTTGCATATGGGCATCAATATATATGCCCAAATTTTTGAAGATTGAGGAACAACCTGAAACGATTGGTCTTATTGGCGGATCGTGTAAGCATTTGTGTATTTTGGGCAAGAAGTATATTTTCGGTCTCCTTGGATATAGTTGCCTTAAATATCTTTTAGTTGCGGTAGTGATCCACCCTAATTCTTCCGCTTTGTCCAAGATATTGTCCAAAGTTTTTGCAATCTCATTTGTAGGGTCTTTTGGTAATTTTGAATAAACTTCAGTGTCGAAGACATGTTCATTGCCTTTCTTTATGTAGAACTCTGAGTCCATAATAACCAGTCCTCCTCCTTTATCCGCCTTCTGCACAATGATATCCTCATTGTTACGGAGAGTACGTAAAGCGCTCAATTCAGCTCTTGTCAAATTTTGTAGCTTGCTCTTGTATTTGATTTTCGTCATATCCGCTTTAACAAGGGTTTCGAATAAATCCAAGCTTTTGTGGGATACTGGCGCCATAAAACTACTTTTAGGTTTAAATTGTTGTTCTGTGTTTTCGGATGTCTCAACTGGATTCAGGATGGTGAAAAAGTATTTTAAGCGTAGAATCCTCATAAACTTAAAGAATGATACCTCTGTCTCCAATTCATTGGTGCGATATGTACTGACAAAAGTCGGGCCTTTATTCAATAATTGAATTTCGAATTTGGATGGAGAATATTTCGAAATGTTAATTACTAAATTCTGCTCTGGCTCCGTACGCCCTGTTTTTTCGCTTGTTCCTTCTCCTTTTCTTTCTCCTTTGCCTTTTCCTCTTCTTGTCTTTTGTCGCCAAGGTGTGGTGGAATTTGATCCGGAAATTCAATTATTGAATAAAGGCCCGACTTTTGTCAGTACATAGCGCACCAATGAATTGGAGACAGAGGTATGAATGGTTGGTGGTATTGCACTCTAATAATCAAAAAATAAATCACTTGTACGGTATGTGTGCTGCACTAAATTGGTGCCTGCCAACACCCTCGAACAATGCATACAGCCAAGGATCGCAAGATCACAAGGACTCTAGTGCGCACTAACTAAGGAATGAGTATTTCAAATTTTATCATTTGCCTTGCATTTAATTCAGAAATGTTCTATAGCTTATTTCATTTTAAATTCAAACGAATAGAGCATGATTCATTGCAATATATACATATAAACGACATACAATTAGTGCCTTTGATAATACATTTATGCTCAACAATTTAAACACAACACAGTTTTAGTTCACAACCCAATGCATTTCGGGGTTTGCACCCCTTCGTCAGGGGCATATAAAGGAAAAAGAAGAAAGAAAAGAAGAAAAAAGAGAAGCCTAATTAGTTTCGATGCTAAAGCGAAAGTTAATCTATATTGAACTGATAGATGTTTAATTCTTACCTAACTAACTGGTTGGTATGCGAATTATATGTGGTTAAAACTTCTTTGTCGAATCTGAAAAGATTTATGATAGTGACATAAGTTTATAAGCTTATCAGCTTATAAAAAGCAATATATGGTGGTATATTAACACCACGTTACCTTTGTTTCTGGATGGCGAAAGTTGCTATCTGTGGGAAATTATATAAAAAATATATACACATAATTTAGAACGCTGTCCCTTTATATTTGTCTTAAACACACCAAAAAGGTTTGTTTTGTATTGAAATTAACGCTCACCTGTAAGTCATAAGCGTTAAACTGTAACGTTGAAGGGATCTAGTGAAGAAAATAATGAAAAAGGGAAGGTTAAGGCCATATACGCCCACTATTTTTAGGTATAAAATTCAGCGGTTGTGGTGTGAAAGTAAACGCGAAGATTTCAATTTACCTGCGAGCCTTATGTTAGTTTTTCAGGGTCTCGCTAGAAGTCCGCGTTTCTCCAACTCTACACAGAATGACAAGAAAATACAGTGCCCGTTTAGTGCTCGGTAGTAAAAAAACGACTATCCTCGTAAAAACGTCTCCTTCACGGTTGTGCTTACCGGAGAATTGAAAGGAAGTCGCGTTGTAACGGCGTCTACCTTCGTGGTGTGTGTAGGGTCATCTAGTCCATTATTTATTTTGATGCGCCGGACCCGATATCAACACAAAGGACGGACTTGTGTTTGTATGACAAACCCGATTTCAGAAATAAAAACCGGACTGGGACTCACGTTTGTGGGCGCCATATTGATGGAGGCGCTTTTTTGCGTTATTTACCAGATGTGCGGGTGTATTAGAGATATTTCGAGCCACTCTTAGACCACTAATTTAAGGATAATGAGTGCGTTGTCTAGTTTCTTAGTAACTCAAGAATAGACAGAAGGAAAGAGTAAGAATAAGAAAAATATAGTCAAATGTCGAAAATAAGTACAATCAGTTGCACAATTTTGTATTCTTAGCAAAATGGTAACCGTGCATCAATAGTTAATTAGCCATGTGTAAATGGATATACCACATATAGACTCTCTGGTACATAGGGCCACTATGCAAATGACAACCCTCGAGTGATCTGATGCTGATTCCAACCTGTACTTAAAGGAAACATATCATATCTAGTTTGTCATTAAGCCCATCCGGGACTACTGTCTGTAATTTGCGAATCCAATATATTTCTCTCCTAAGCAGAATTTTGGCATTGTCCAACCCTAGACGCTGTGGAATTTGTTCTATGATCTGAAAACGAACTTGTGCTATAGTATGGTTCTTCTCGATCCAATGTCTGGCTAATGGTGAGGTTATGTTTTTGTTACGGATTCTACTCTTGTGCTCTGCTAAGCGTATTTTCATTTTCCTGTCGGTTTTTCCGACATACAGTAATCCACAAGGACATTTTATGGAGTATACTACATGTTCTGCATTGCAATTTGCCGAATGTCTAAGCCCTATTTGTTCACCTGTTTTCGAATGAGATAATTTACTGCCAGTAATTACGTTATTACAGTTCTTGCAGTTGTAGCATTTAGTTGTGCCTTTAGGACTAGATGTTTCTAGTATCATGTCATCTGGTCTATTCAATAGTTCTTTGATGTTTCTTGACCTTGAGTATGCGAAGAGCGGTTTCTGCTCATAGAGATGGTTAAAATCACTTTCCATTTGTAGGATATCCCATCTTTTTTTTTGTAAATTTTTTTTTTTTTGTAAAATGATATCCCATCTTTTAAGAATCGTCTTTTTGATTTCTCTTGTTGCTGTTGAATACTTTGAGACGAATACCATTCTCTTTTTTGATGCTTTGGTCTTTTTTTGTAGTAATTCTGTCCTTGGAATCGTTTTTACCTTTTCCATTTGCATGTCAATTAATTTTTCGGGATAACCTCTTTTGAGATAGCATTGTTTCTGTCTTTCAAAACTCATGGCACATTGAGCATCATCCGATGATATCCTTTTTATTCTCATAAACTGAGATACTGGAAGGTTATTCTTTAAAGTGGTTGGATGGAAGCTTCCATATTGAAGTGCTGTGTTTTTGTCAGTTGGTTTCTTGTAGAGTTCTGTTTTTATCTCATTCCCTTCAATTTTTACTTGTACATCCAAAAAAGGAAGTGTGGTGGTGCTAGTTTGGCTTGTAAATTTGATTCTTGGATTAATGAGATTTAAACTTTGTATGTTACGCTCAAGGTCTTTCATAGGTTTCTTCCAAATAAGGAAGATATCGTCAATGTACCTTTTGTAGTACAGAATGCCAGTTTGCCACGTTATGTCTTCCAGAATGTATTCCAGTTCAAATTTTGCCATAAAGATGTTTGCGTGGACACACGCCCCTGGAAAACCCATGGCAGTTCCGCTTAGTTGTGTGAAAAACTCAGTTTGCCATACAAAGTAACTGTTGTGTAAACAGAATTCTAATAGTTGCATAATTAGATACTTTGTTTCTGGTGGTTTATCCATTCGCAGTAGTGCCCATTCTATGGCTTCTAGGCCCATTTGGTGCGGAATCGATGTGTAAAGTGACACAACGTCTATTGTGCATAATACCAGGTGCTCGTCAGTTTGTAGATCCATTGAAGTGACACTCCTTAAAAAGTGTGCTGTATCCTCTAAGTATGTTGGCCAATCCTGCATGAAAGTTTGCATATGGGCATCAATATATATGCCCAAATTTTCGAAGATTGAGGAACAACCTGAAACGATTGGTCTTATTGGCGGATCGTGTAAGCATTTGTGTATTTTGGGCAAGAAGTATATTTTCGGTCTCCTTGGATATAGTTGCCTTAAATATCTTTTAGTTGCGGTAGTGATCCACCCTAATTCTTCCGCTTTGTCCAAGATATTGTCCAAAGTTTTTGCAATCTCATTTGTAGGGTCTTTTGGTAATTTTGAATAAACTTCAGTGTCGAAGACATGTTCATTGCCTTTCTTTATGTAGAACTCTGAGTCCATAATAACCAGTCCTCCTCCTTTATCCGCCTTCTGCACAATGATATCCTCATTGTTACGGAGAGTACGTAAAGCGCTCAATTCAGCTCTTGTCAAATTTTGTAGCTTGCTCTTGTATTTGATTTTCGTCATATCCGCTTTAACAAGGGTTTCGAATAAATCCATACCATCCTAATTGTATGTCGTTTATATGTATATATTGCAATGAATCATGCTCTATTCGTTTGAATTTAAAATGAAATAAGCTATAGAACATTTCTGAATTAAATGCAAGGCAAATGATAAAATTTGAAATACTCATTCCTTAGTTAGTGCGCACTAGAGTCCTTGTGATCTTGCGATCTCTGGTAACAAACACACAGACATCTGCAGTGCATTAACTAATAGAGATTTCATAATGTAAGATAGTGTAATTCCCACTAATTAAATTGTATTTATTTTTCATTTAAGTTGTTCATTGTTTTATTTATAGTTAACTGAAGGTGAAGACCAAAACAACTTACAGAATTTGTTTTTATTTTTAACCCAAACCTTGGTCTGCACACCAACGCTCACTGACAATGCACCCACTGCATGCAGCATTACAGTATACATTTTTTAATGCACTTCTACCGTTGATAGCAATACATTGATAGCAATACAGTTAGCACCAGCGAAAACCAACCCAGAACAAAGCAGCATTATTTTACTGTTGTCCTGTGACTCCAAAATACATTAATTAAAATTTGGGATCAGTCTAGGCAAGATCAGTTGCATCTCCGAAGGTTTAGGTATGGGAATAAAAGTGGTAAACATTTGCAACAAACATTTTGCAGTTGAATTGATATTTTGAACCTACCTTGTGCAAGAACCATTGCTCACACTTCTTTTTTTAAATAGTTTTTTTAATCCCTTCCCCCGTTACCCACCTCCCCTTCCCTCCGCCGCCCCACCACCCACGTCTGGTAGCAGCTGCTGTTTAAAAATATGAACAACTGGCAAGTTTAAGGATTCTTCTTCTATCACTTAACAGTCCTTTTCTAAACAAAAACATTGTCAAATAACATTGTGTGCCAACCACAAGGCATCTTGAGGTACAGAACACAGTAATTTAGATGGGTGGCATTACCAGGCTCTTTCTCCCATGCACAGTTCTCATTCTAGCCCTGTTTTAGCACAGAAACTCCACCCACGTTGAACAGTAAGACTATGTGAGTGGACATAGTGAGTTAATCCCGCCAAGCCTGGTGAGTTGAAAGGCAGTAGCCCACACCCCCGCACAGCGTTCACTCTCAAAATAACCCAGCCAGAGACCTCACTTTGTTTTGGTTAGAGATTGGTAAACATCTCAGGCTGCATTTATTCACACTCTTTAAACACAATTAGTAGTCAGATAACCACAGTACAATTCCAAAACATATTATATGCGTTTACATTTCAGTTAAGTGTTTTTATCAGTCAGCTATACATTGAATCACCTAACCCCTCTACACACCAGCAATTAGGTTTTAGTGAGCTCATGGTTGACTCGTCCACAGATTACCTCTGCCCATTCCAAGATCTACCCTTTGTGTGTAAACTCCCTGAGGCTTCCTTAAAAGAGGCTCCTATGTACTGGTGGATATCAAGTAAAATGTGGAAGGTCTGCTCGCCACAGAGGAATTGCGCCTTGGTCGCCACCTCACCCATCATAGTGCCAGCCTGTGCAACCTGGCCATGACTTGGTCCCCTGGCACAGACTTCACTCTCCAACCCCAAAGAGCCAGAGTTCTAAAAGCGCCACCATGTATGTGTTGAGCTAGGCTGGGAACGCAGGAGCGACCATCCCAACTCCTCCACTGGCAGCTTCTCTACCAAATGCTGCAAGCACACCCCTTTGAGGTCCCACAGACAAAGTTATAATGAATGTGACTTGCAAGGGTGACCTGAAAATTCCTGCCAACCGTGAACTCACCCCGCCACAGGCCAGCATGGTTCACTGGCCATCTGGACCCCCATCCTGCTGAGAGAGAAATTGAAAAGTGAAAGCGAACAGTTTACCCACGTACATGGCATTGCCCTCCGGAGGTAGGTGCACCCCATCTGGAAGAAACAACCTTCGTCCCCTGATGCAGCTGTGGAGGAATACAGTCCAACATAGGGGATCTCCGCAACTAAGAAAGCCGCCTGTTCAGGGGCTTTATGAACCACATAAATTCAACAACAATGGACTCAAACAAGTCTCCACGCCCAAACTGCACCAATTTGTTGCTTCCCAGATGGAAAATCACCAGAAACTGAGGCGGAAGCCCCTGAGAACTAGCTTCTCCACAGCTGATAGAGTGTCTCCTCCTCCTTCAAGAGGAGAGGCAGAGCAAAGAATATTGGATAGGTGATGGTTGGCCCAAAGTGAAAAGGAGTCATGACTTTTGGCAAAAGGGCAGCCACAGTCCTCAACACTAGTTTGTCCAGGAAAAAGGTGGTGTAGAGTGGCTGGACTGAGAGCGGCTGAAGCTCACTTATGCAACAAGCTGGAGTGATTGCAATGAGAAAGGCAGTTTTGAGAGTCATAAGACACAAAAAGCAGCTAATCATTGGTTTGAAGGGAGTGCACAGGTTTGGTAGGAAGAGGTAAGTCCCTTAGTATCGCAGAGTACTTAACTCCCCCATACTGAGGGTCCTCCGACTGCCAAATTTATAGTTGTCCATCAGCCCTGCCAATTGCTGTCAATTATACAAAAGTCTGACAGACAGCTCCATCCGAAAGTAGGAGTTTGTTTTTGGAAAAAGTTAAACTAATGGCCTCTACACCCTGGAAATTGTCTCCCATGGTGTGAAGGGGTCACTATTTCCTTAGTTTTTTTAAACTGTCCCTTACCGCCAGGACAAACAGCTAAAAAAACGAAAAAAACATAACGCTGTCCACTCGAAATTGGGCGGATGGTGTTATATGTGAACCTCTTACAGGTCATACTTCATTGGGACTTTGGAGGACTATGTCAGCAACGAACCAGAGTAGGATCCGTCGCTAACATACATAAGTTCTGCCTGACTGTAAATCAGACAGGTGGACCTTCAGTTTGGTGGAGAGGGTCCTTCATCACCATTGCAACAGATTATCCTCTGCCAAACTCTAAATCAGCCCCTAAGATCCCTCTGTGGTATCACAAACAGTTTGAGAGAGAATGTGTGTCAAACCTTCAATAAATCGCATTACAACTGGTGACTTAAGCAAGGATGGTTGATCTGGCAAATGCAAGAAGGCTGATAGGAGCAGCAAATAACCTTTAATAGTTCCCACTGGAAGGCCTTGCTGGGCCAAAGACAAAACAAATAAAACATGTAACAGCTTGGCTTGCAAAGGGTCTGTTTGATGGACTCCACACCAGGCCACAAATTTGTCTGTTCATCACCACCCCCTTTTCTGAAACAAATTTGTCCCAGCACTCGGCGTACATGGACTTCATAGACAAACACCTGGCCCATTTGATGGATGGCAGGAAGGCCTTCAATGCCCAGTGGATGGTCTGCAACTCTAACAGACTTATGGTCGAGCAGTCACCACTGCAGATCTTGCAAGTTTCCTCAGAAACCTGGATGATGTCTGCCTGGTTCCCTTGGTGCTGGGCCCACTGGGACTTCAGATCATGAGGCCAGCAGGTCAAGAAGTCTTAGAATTGCTCTCACTGTGATACCCTGATCTGCACTGTATCCAAACTAGCTACTGTGAAAGGAAGCCTTTGCGAAGAGTCAGGTGTGACTTCAGATCTTTCATTGAAAACCCCGCCTATGTTAGGAAGTTCACCCTTTTGTGGAGGTGGTCTATGATTGACTGTGTCAAGCCCACCTTCAACACCTGTGTCATTGAGGTGGGGAAAAACCGGTATCCCCAACCTCCAAAAAAGGGCTGCGAACCACACTACCTTCACTTGTGTGAACACCCAAAGGATGCTCGTAAGGCCAAAGGGGAGCTAACTGAAAATGATCCTGGCTGACCTTGAACCACAGGTAATGTCTGTGGGACTGCAGGACAGGTACATGAAAGTAAGTGTCCTGCAGGCCCATGGCTTCTATTCAAAATGCCTGGATTCAGGCCAAGAGATCTTGGGGCAGTATGAGCATTTTGGATCTGTTCTTCTGTAAGAAGACATCCAGACGATGAAGATAGGGTGAAAGCCACCATCCTTCTATGGCATGAGGAAAGAACAGGAGTAACAACTGGTTCCTATTTCCAAGGACAGCACCGTGTTGATGGCACATTTGGGCAGAAGAGCTTGCACCTCTTGTAAAGTGGACAGGTGCTACCCTGAGCCACATTGATGTGGGTGAAAGCTGTGGTTGGTCAGAAAGAAACAAAAGGGCATAGCCCTGCTGGACGATATGGAGGACCCTTCAGTCAGATATGATGGAATGTCACCCTGAGCGATAATGTTGATTCCTGCCTTCCAGAGTGATTGTACTCTACTAAGGGTAAAATAAAGAGATTTGAATGCTGACACCATAGGGGAGAGAGACTGGGGATATTGGTGCCCCTGGTGATCTGCACATTGTCTGCAAGTTCACTATCCCCTGCCACGATAGGGCTGAGGAGACTGAAGCAGGGGCTGGTGTTGTCTTACGTCAACCCTCTAGAAGAGCCCCATAAAGACAGAAACTGATGAGGAAATTGTCTGGTGGGTCAAAATCCCCCAAAAGAATCCATGGGCCACGCTTTCCTTGAAGTACTTGGAGTTGGAATCAGCTTTTTCACCAAAACCTTGGGATTCATAAAAAGGGCATTTCCATGAGGGATGGCTGTAAATCTCCAGAAATCCCTGTGGAGCTCATCCAAGCGTGGCGACGAAACATCACACTAATGCGTACTGTTGGAGCGAAACAATCAGTAGAATAAAGGCCAGCCTGAATTACATATTTTGCTGCATCATACCCATCGTGAATGGCTTGCGCTAAGGAGACCTTGAACTCTTCAAGGACCACCAACAAGATGATCTTGGTCATGTCAAAGTAGGTATGTGTATAATAGCCTAGCAAGTAACTAGTACTGACCGAAACCAACGTTAGGCTGGCCGGAGAGAACAAAAAGTTCTTGAACACCTCAATCCTTTTTGACTCCATATTAGGGGGTTCATGGTGAATAAATTAAGATTCACCCTACTGGTGCAAGCTTGAACCACAAACTCTCAGGAGTAGGATGCTGTGCAACAAAATCTAGGACCTCAGCAGCATGTCTTATGGCTAAAGCAAAGGATTACTCTCTTCCATTGACGGCCCAAGCTAGGAAATCAACGCAGTATCAGGGGTAGTATCAAGCCCATTGGCCCCGTCTAAATCCATAATAAATTGTCCTCATTGAGATGTGGAGCAAAATCATCCCCATCTTCACCATTGTCATATCCCAAGTGGTGGCAAACTCTGGTCAGAGTCAGAACAGAAATCTGGTGGAGCAATTGAAGATGACTTTGTGGAAGAGGGAGAGTTTGTCCTATAAGGGTTGTATAGGAATCAGGTGTGCTTTATTGGAGCCAGAGTGCAACCTCTGTTTGAGTCAAGACAGGATCAGCGCGGAATCAGACAATAGAGTCGGCAGGGGATCCACCTCTGCCAATATCAGGACTGACATAGGTTTTGGAGTCCAAACAAAAGTCAGCACCAAAGTAGGTGCAGAACCTTTAGCAGGATTCAGCGGCTCAGACTGTGTTGAGGACAATTCCAAAGGTGGTAATCTGAGCTGAGGCCCTTGCTGACACTTGTAGCACAATGGCGTGCACTTCAGTGAATATGCTGTGATCTAACATGCAGAGCCAGCCTCACTGGAAGCAGCTGTTTAGGTATGAGCAGAACCATTTGAAAATTGTTCATTTCAAGCCTATCGATTCAATCATTTTCAGGAGTCTTTGGTACCTGACAGTGTCACATTGCCTGGTGGACAGACTGAGGAGGTGGTGAGGCAAGTTTTGCCTTTGTCTAGGATAAAGAGGGTGTCAGAAACATGAATCACAGCTGTCTCTATACTGCGTTGTGCATTGAAGCGTGATTGGTAGTCTCAGCAAAGGTTATTTTCAACAATCACCTATTTTAGTTGTCTTTAAACACAGCTTGCAGGGGGCTAGGGTGAGTATATTTTTTACTGGATGGTAAGTATTCAGAAATGTTTCGATTCTTTTCTGATAAGAGTCGACTTGACCAGCTTTAAGGCAGTCTGCGGCAATGCCTTGCAAGAGAGTCATTGATTAGATTGGGCCAGAAAGGTATCAGGGAGTCTCTTTGGAAAAGAAGGCAGAAATAGAGGTCAGCGGGATGGGTGCACGGTTTCAGGGAAGCTATGGCTATACACATATTAGGTTGTGTGCTTTTTTTTTTATTTTTAACTCTGACAAGGTGGGGGGCGGGAGGGGACCATGGGAGGCCCGACTAAATGTCTTATGGATTATGTTGTTGTATGTGTTTGAGCTACTCATTGATCAAAAGCCTGCTAATATTGAAATGATGTATTTGCCAAAGTGTTAAACCAGTAAAACCAACTGCCCCCCACACCACCCAAAAACAAAAACTCTTGAGAAGGTGGTTGCGGGTTTCTGGATTGAGTCACTGGTAGTGGAAGAGGAGGGAGTCTTCAATTCTGAATTTTTTTCTTTGAAGGAGGAGGAAACGTTCTCACCATCATTTCAGGGTTGTCGTTGGTTTAGGAATTAGAAGAGGGTTTCATAAATTGACTATCTCAAAAAAGCTTTTTAAGATTGTTCTAACACCTGTGATCAAATATGTGCTGCTTTAACATAAAATCAGCTTTCTGTATGTTTTCCTTTATGCTAAGTTTTCCAAGTAGTCTGCCCCAGGGGTACAGGCGCCAAATGTATTGCACTGTTTATAGAACTTTTCATGCTTTAGTTGTTCAGATAACTATTTTTATAAACTTTGGTTTTCTGGTGTTTCAATGTTTTTAGGGAAATATCATAATCTTGTTTATCTCCTTTACGAATTGATCAGTTAAGTGGTCTACTGATTGAGCCAGAGACATTTTGTTGGAGGACCCAGTTGTTTCGTTTGAGAGTACCATTAGTGCTATCTATCTCTTTATACTCACGTATGTAGTGTTTGGGTTTTCTCTTGTCATTTGGTTATAGTTCTTGGGGAGATGAGAGCGAATAGAACAAGGAAGTGGTTAGACCAGTCTATTGGGCTTAGGGAAATCTTTTTTGATTTGGTCAGATTTTGCTATGCGGAGGTCCAGGCTCAGATTTTTCCATAAATAGGGGATAAGGAGCATTGCATACAATCATTGTTCAGCAGGAAAGCAGTTAGCTGTGCCATGTAATAGTTGACGTTTTGCACTCATGAGGGCAATGAAGTCACCTAAAAATATGTTTTCGGATTGGGAAGACAATTTGCCTAGTAATCAATTTTGTGATTTGTTTCACAAAAATATGGTTGTCTCCTGGAGGATGGTAGATGAGATGGAATTCGGTAAAAGATTTGTCAGGAGTTTTGATCTCTAACAAGAGGCACAGGAAAAAGAGGAAGATGTTGTTTTTCAGTGGTTAGGCATTCAATTGAGTTCTTGTGAAAAAGTAAAGTACCACTACGCCTCCGGCTATGCCAAGTCAGTCATGGTGTGTGATTCGGTACCCCTGCTGGACCAGGAATTCTAGTGTAGGTTGTGAGGCCATATTAAACCAGGTCTCTGTGAGGAATAGAACATCTAGGTCTTTGTTGGCGATAAAGGTCAAAACCTCTAGTGTGAGTTTCAAAGCTAATTTGCAGTTGCGCAAAATATATTTGATTGAAAACAGGAGAGAACAACTAGACAGTATTGAGGTGAGAATCTGGATGAGTTGGATGGGTTTCATCCCGTGGAGCGGCTGTTTTATTCACTCTTGCCCAGGGATATTGTCTGCTTTTAAGGGCGATTGAGAGGGATTGGTGATGTGTAGTCACCAAGGAGAGCACTTGTCAGTTTATATTTGGTTAGAGTGGCCTCTCTTACATCAGGGTAGGGTGGTGCCTTGAGGTATGGTGGAAAATAGCAGCACGTTCCAGTGGAGAAAAGTCACCTTGTTTTCAAGAGATTGTAATGCTGATTGGTGGTCTTAATAATGACAAAGATGATGCTTGTATGCTGAGAGGGTCATTTATTGTATTACCAAGAATGTTTAATGATGGTTGGAAGTGTTTATCAGTGGGCAGTTTAACCAGTTCTCTTTGGGGTTGGTCTGAGGTTTTGGGTAGAAAAGATTGCGATGACCTTTGCTTTACAGGGTCTGGGATTTCGAGAGACGATTAGGCTGTGGATGAACTCCATAATACATCCTGATATCATATTAATGCAGAATACTTTGTACAGTGGATTATCTCACTTCTGATGCTGACTGTTTCTGGTCAATATGTTTTACGCTTAGGGAAAAAACATTTGCTGATGCAAAAATAATACTTCTGATAGCAACATTCAGAATAGCCCTTACATCTATAGTTTTTTAGTTAATTTCTAGTGGTGTAACACACCCTAATTGCCCCATTAGTTTTCTAGATTTCCACTAATCTCCCACTAATAAAGTGAAACTTGCTCTCTGCTATTCTTCACAGTTGTTTCTATCCCTGAACTTTACCATGTCATCAACCGTCCCTGTCAAAGACCACAGTCAGTTCATGCTGCCAAGACGTAAGACAATTTATTCATCCCTCGCCTCCTTAGAGGGGCAGGCTGATTTAGATCACAAAGTTTATTTATTTAGGAGTTTTGTATAGTGCTAGCTCGACCAGGCAGATATCGCGACCTGGGCCCGCCTAATGTTGTGCCGAGTAGCCCTCCACGGCATGAATCCCGCCTGATCTGGATGAACCAGGTCCGTAATATAGGGTTTGAGCCTAGTGGCCAGGGCCTTCGCAAGGATCTTCGCCTCCGTGTTCAGCAGGGAGATGGGGCGATAGGACGCGTGATTTTCCGGGGGTCGCCCGGACTTAAAAAAACCCACAACCTCAGCATGTCGCTAGTCCGGTGGGAGCGCCCCACTTTCGCAGGCCTCCTCCAGTACCGGCCGGAAGTGTGGGCCCAGCTGGACCAAAAACCGGCGGAAAAATTCGCTTGGAAACCCGTTGAGGCCCGGCGCTTTACCCGGATTTAATTCACCCAAGGCCTCACCCAGCTCCTCATCTGTCAGGGGCCGATCTAAGAGTTCCCGCACCTCATCCAAAACGGCTCTCGGGGGAAGACCGTCTATGAAGCGCTGGACAGTCTCGGCCTCCAGGCACTCCTGGGGCATGTACAGCCCCTCGTAGTACCCGGCAAAGCTCTCTGCTATTGCTACAGGTTCATATATGGGTTCCCCCTCAGGGTTCTCGATCCAAGGCAGCGGCTGAGCACGCATGATCCCCTGACATAGGCGGTGTAGCATCTTACACGATTTGTCACCCCATTGATAGATCCGACTGCGGGTGGCCAGCCAGGCCTGCCTCGCCTCGTCCATGAGGACCGTGGCATACTGCTGTCGACCCAGTTGTCATCTGGCGGGCCACCATCCTCTTCCCGACCCGACCCGTGCGTTCCAACGCCTCCAACTCCGCCTTGCGCCGCACTAGATCCTTACGCTTCTCTCTCCGGGCTGTAGCGCACCAGGATATATCCACGCCTCGCATCGTCGGCTTCATGGCCTCCAGAGGACAGTCGAGGAGTCCACCGAGCCCAAATTCGTGGCCAGGTACCGATCTATCTCGACAGTCCTGTGCGCCCTGTACTCGTCCTGCGTCAAGTGCCAGGCCGACATTCGCCACCGAAACGGCTGCCTGGCCAGGCCTACATTGAGCGTGATGGCTATCGGCGAATGGTCCGAAAGCGCCCGCGGCAGAATCTCCGCTGACAGCACCTTGTGGGCCAGCGCCCTGGGGATGAAAATGTAGTCTAATCTGGAGAAGGAATAGCGCGCCGCGGAGAAGGAATAGCGCGCCGCGGAGAAGTAAGTGTAGTCCCTGCGAGCCCCATGTTTATACCTCCATGTGTCTATCCAGTCAAGGCCTGTGGTCAATGCATGCAGCCTAGTGGTGGGCCCCTCCCCCTCCGGTGCAAGGGCCGCCGCCACAGTCCGCCATCTATCCCAGCTCCTATCTAAGACATCGTTCCAATCTCCCCCTACAATGGACAGGGCATCCGGCATGGCACCCCAAAGGGACAAGAGCCTCTCCACCAAGGACCACTGTAGCGGCGGCGGGGCATATACACTACCAAGAATCACGCTATCTCCACCAATTTCACACTGCAGAAAGAGGTACCTGCCCTGTGTATCTGTCCATAAGCATTTGTGTATATATGACACTCTCCGGTGTAGAAGGACTGCCACTCCCCTGGAGCCCCTCGAAAAGCCCGCGTAGTATGCATGTGTGAACCCTGAGCGCTGGAGACATAGGGCCTTCGTGCCTAGCAGATGGGTTTCTTGTAACAACAGTATGTCTACTCCCATTTGTTTGATGCACTGAAAGATCGCCCCCCGTTTAACTTTGTCCAGCATCCCCCGCACATTCCAGCTCAAGATTGGCAGTGAACCAGGGCCTACCCGCCCTCCCTCCCCGACAGCAGACATTTGATTGGCATATCACATGTGGGACAAGCGTCCCCTAGACACAGCTGGTGCGGCACATGGCAAATAAGGAGCAGCAATGCATACGCAAACACCCCAACCCCCAAAACCCAAACCCCAACCACCAACCCCCCCGTCCTTCCCCCTCCCCGTACCTCCCAAACATGGAAGCACCTGTCGCGGTCGGATCGCGGTCTGGTCCCCAACGGGAGAACCAGACCCACGTCCTCCAATGGATCCCCCTGTGCCAGCCCATAGGAACTAGGCTGTCACTCCCACCCACCCATTCAGACCGGGAAGGACTCCCAGCCTAAAGCAACAGTGCACCTGAGCATCCACACCCACTATAAGCATTGAGTCACGTTCATGGCCCACAACAATCAAGTTCCATCAGTTTGCTGTTCCTGTGTGGGGCTTTCTCGGCGGGCGACCGAGCCCGAGCGCGAGCCCCTGTTCGAGCGCGATCTTCTGCGGTGCCGACTCTGGCTTCTGAGGCCCTCCCGGGCAATTCCACTGGAGGAGGAGTCCGACTCCCCGTCTCTGGCCGCGTTGACCCTGACTTTCACGGTTTCGTCTGTCCAGTGGAAGACATCCTCCGGAGTGTCTTAGAACAAGGTACGGGACTTGTAGATCACCCGCAACCGCGCCGGGTAAAGCAACGCGTACTGGAGCTTTAGGCCACAAAGGCGGGCCTTGGCCGCAAGAAACGACTGACGCTGCTGCTGCACTAACCTCGTGTAGTCTGGAAAGATTAGGATATTCGCGTTATCGTGCGTGAGCACGCCCTTGAGTCTCGCTTGCCGCAGGATAGTATCTCTATCTGAGTAGTTCAAAAACTTGGCTTTGATCGGCCGTGGGCGCGCTCCCACAGGGGGTTTCTTCACGAGCGCCCGATGGGCCCTCTCCACCACAAAGAAGCGAGATAACGTGTCTGCCGAGATCCAGCTCTCCAACCATTGCGCCAAGAAGTCCTGAACCTTGTCCCCCTCGCAGCCCTCCGGAAAGCCAACAAAGCAGAGGTTATTCCGCCGAGCGCGCCCTTCGGCATCCTCGACCCTCATGGCCAGACCCTTCTGTATCTTTACCATAGCCGCGACTTTTTTCTTTAGGATGGAGACATCATCTTCAACTTCAGAGATACGAGTCTCCGCACCAGTGATTCGCTCTACTGCGTTCGCAGGTCTTGGCGGAGAAGAGTGACATTGGCTCCTACCGCACCTATTTTAGCGTCCAGCATATCCCTCGACTGCGTGATGGCCGCCAGCAGCACCGCATTGTCGGGTGCCGGCGCCTGGGATTCCCCAGGGCCCGCAGCCTTCGTGAATTTGTCCATCGGCCCCTGCTTTCTCTGGCCACCCCCGGCGCCACCCCGCATCATCTCACCGCGTCCTAAGCAATGGGAACTCCTTATGTAGGCAAGCTCACAATCCTGGGCTAGCCGCGTAGGCCTCAAGCAAAGCAGACAGTCGTCCAACGCAGATTGTAGGCCTAGGGGCCCGCACAAAACGCCACAGAGTCCCTCCTTCAGTCCTGCAGTGCCAACGTGCCGCAGGGCCACAAGCAAAAGCACTCCTCGGGGGCCGACAACCAACAATGTCCAGGCAGCCCCACGGGACCCCGCGCACAATGCCTCCACTGGACCCGGGCGCCGCTACTTCCCCTCCCCCGGGGCCTGACCCGACCCCCGAAACACCCAGCAGCAGGCAGTCACGACTCGCCACTGTCGCGACGGTCCCACCAGTCGCTGCCACTCGTCTCCCACAGCACTGGGCCTGTCAGGATCCCTCTGCGCCTCCTTGGTGCTCCTCCTTCTATATAGTGCAGCCGGTGTCCCACTCGCCGCTCCAGTGGAGAGCCCAGGCAGAAATGGTGTCACAGGGCGTCCCGGCCAGTGGAACCCCCGAGCACTGGAACGCACTTCAAGGTCTTCCGAGGGCCAGGCGCGGAAACCTGGGGTATAGCTGGTGAATGACCACGGCGGGTCACCAACCTCTGGGGCCACACTCAAATCCACCACCTCCCGTCCTCAATCCCACAAGGTTCCAGGTATGCTGGGCCACAGGCTAGGACACGCTCTCTCCGAGGGCCAGCAAACGGCTATGTTAAGGCCACGTCAAGGGCCCCTCCACATGTAGTCTCTGTCTGTGCTGGGCGCCGCTTGTCCTCCCCACCGGGGACCGGTCTAGCCCCCGAAGCACAGGGTCCCTTGGCAATCCCCACTCACCCCCGCCACGATGACTCAGCTGGGCTGCGCAGCTCTTCCTATCCGATATCCGGCAGGCCAGGCCTGTCTGCTCCGCGTTAGGGATCTCTGCCGTGTGGGGCCTAAACCGGCGTCACCTGGCTTCCGATGATTAGGGCAAGCCGAAAGCTCACACCACTCCCGCAAGGGGCCCTCCTCTGCCCGCTGCTGCCACCCGGCCGAGCGGCTCCACGGCAGACAGGGCGGCCCAAAATAGTGGCTGCCTCTCAGGGGTGTCCCCTCCGATGTTCACCCACACAGCTCAAAGCAGGGCGCTGCTCTGATGGACTATGGCGTGTCCGCTGCGAGGCGCGGGGGGCCCACTTATCAGTCAGACCCTCGGCCAAGCTCCGGCACCCCGCCGCGCCCACCGCCGCCGCCGACAGTCGCTCCCGATCCAGGCGGCGCCAAAAATCGAGGCCCCGGCTTCGTAGGCCTCGCCGGATCTCCCGGGACCCGCGGCATTACCGGGTCGTTACGTCGTCCCCAGTGCCTCCACCCGGCTGTTCTCGCCGCCGAGTGTATCTCACAGGTCCAGCAGCATTATCCACTGACAGGGAGCCCTAATGGATGCCCAGGGCAAGGATATTAGAGCAGGATAGAGTTAGGCTGGTCGGAACTCAAGCTCTAAACGACCGCCATGATCGCCGGTCAAGCCACACCCCATCTTAAATCTTTAGTTTTGACTGAATTATAGTTTTACAATATGGCAAAATGACGTTGACAGAATGTCCCTACCTACTCTTCCTTGTATAAATTTGTGAAGGATCCTTTAAGCGTCAAAGCCTTCACTTCATTAACTTGCCTTTGAGACGTTATTACCAGAATAATTGCATGCATTTCATATACAAGAGATAGCGTAATGGCCTAGTGCAGATCTGCCATACTGACACTGGTTTTGCTATTGTTGGAAAATAAAAAAACATATCCTTCATGAATTCTTTCACAGCCTTCCAGTATCTCCAGGACTTCTTTGCACTTAGTTATTGCAACCAAATGTACTCCATAGAGTGGTACTGTGGTCCTGATTTAGCCTTATGAAGCAAGTAAGGAAATATTTGGTGCAGTGAGCCAGAACTTGGTGTAGTCTTTTGTGAGGACACCACACACACACCCAACCTTCTTCATATGAAAGCATGTGTGCACCTGTAGAAGTTCTATAGATAGCCACTGGATCTGTATTCCTCCAGAATTTCCAAATGCCTAAATTAACTAATAAAGTGGGACTGCAGGATCTCATTGATGAAGGCAGTGGATGCACCAAAAGTGTTACACAAAATAATACGTTTGGGTTTTTATAAGGAACGGGGTTGTGTGAAATGTAAAGGTTGTGCAAGGAACAAGGAGAAATAAAACATTAAAGAATTATTGCTATTTAATTATTTGTGCATGTCCAGGGGGCTGATCAAGTAGGGATATGCTGAAGTGGTGTTGAACACGTTACCTATATTCTATTATATTTTTCTGGTGAATACTCCAACTGTATATTTCTCACCTTTTGAATTCTAGCAGCTGGAGGACTTGATCTGGAAACTTGTGCACCAGTTTCTGCAAGACAACAGAGGGCACCATCTGCCTCAACATTGACTTCATCAGTCATCACAGATATGACCAAACAAAAGTTGCATAAAGGCGGATTGTCGTTTTTTCTTTGTAATATTCCTCGCCTTCAGATGCCGAATGACAGACAATTGAGGAAATTAGCAGTGTGCAACTTCTAACTTGGGACCTTATTAATGTCAGAAAGGAAATTCAAAAGAAGGAGGAGGTGAGCGGTCAGAGAGGAAAGTGTAGTTAGATACAGTATGCACTAGAAAAAACGTTACCAAATGTATGTTGCTTGTGCTTCTGATGATACTTCTAACCACAGATTCCTCAGTTTTAGAGCCACTACCAAAGCAGCACCCACAAACCCTCTGTGAGGCTGAGGTGTTGACAAGGACATCCTGCAGGACCAAGTGGGCCAAACGGCCCTACCTGCAGGCCTGAAAATCAAAGCAATAGGCTCTGGATCCGGTGTGGACAGTCTCATAGGAAGCAGCTTGGCAGATGTTTGACACCGGGAACCCCTTAGCCAAGGCTCTTGTGACAACCTTCGCTACGGGGACATAAACCTGAATACTCTTAGGAGGCTCCTTCTTGCCAAGGCATTGTACAGCTTGAAACAAAGTACAGTCCACTTCATTAAGGTCAGCTGTTGGCAGCCTTTTCCTTCCCTGCACTGGCAAATACAACAAATAGTTGGTTGTCTAACCAATAATATTTAGTCTTATCAATGTAGAAATTAAGAAAATGCTTAAAGCTAGTAGAGATGTGGCGAAGAGAAAAAAGTGAACACTGCATGATGGAGATACCCCATTTGGAAGGGCCCACCACCTTGGATGCCCTAGTCCTAAGTAATAGTCAATCAGGAAAGATGTGATGTAAGGTGGCTGCAAGGAATGCGCCACCAACTACATAACACAACATACAGAAGTAATCGCAGTAAGAAAGAGATTTTCTAAAGTCAATAGCCTCAGGGAACAACCTTGCACAGGCTCAAAAGCTTACATATAAAAATCCATCAAATTAAGATTTCACTGCAGTACAAAAGAAATGGGCAGGTAGAAACATATAAAAATGCCTTACAACAATTGATATGATAAAACAGGACTGATAAGGCCAATGCAGAATGGTCAAAAGCGACAAAACATAACTTTCTAAGAGGGCTCTCAGCAAAGTCTTGCAAGATAAGGGATGGGATAAAATAAACAAAAGGACAGCAGGCAATTTGACCTCAAGAGGGTTGACCTGTTGGTTATCGCACTAGCCCACAAATGTAGCACAACAGTCAACCCAGAGACTGGTGGATAAGCTGCAAGCAAACCAGATGACATCCTCCACCTCTGATGGCAGATCAAAACAACTAATCTGGTTCCGCTCAATCTCCAGCAATGAGGATGTCGATTGTGAAGATTCCGATTCAGGAAACTAACTTGCTGCTAGGACAATAGGCCTTCTCAAAAAGCTGCCCAAATTAGAGGGCAAATGCTCATATTCAGGAGTTCAGAGAACCCCAAATTGGTGGGCTCAATCTGGGGTTATCAGGATGAATTGCCCACTGTGCCTCTAGACCTTCATCAGGACCTGGACGTTGAGGAGTTGCAGCAGATATCAGTAAAGGAGGCCTGAGAACCACTAATGGACAAATACATCTCATAAGGAACCTCGAAGAGAAAGCTCCAAGGAGCAAAAGGCCAGACACTGCCAAGTTCAGCTAACAGACTTACCATGAACATGCCCACTTGGCAAAGACGCTCTGTGCACATACACATACAGAGAATCCACTCGGACGCTGAGTCATCTAGGTGGCTGGCCATCATAAATATCCCATTAGGACAGTGAGAACAAGACTTCACCCCGCCCCCTGCCTGTTGCAGTCAGTGGTGTAGCTAGTGGGGTGGGGGGGCGAGATGTCCTGGGCGGCACTGTTTTTGGGGTTGACAGAAGTCGTTTCTGTAGACTACCGCCCCGGCCCGAGAACAAGTTGTCTGTCTGCCACCTCCCCCCCGGAACAAGTCTTCTGCTGAAAGACGCTCCAGCTCTCTTACCTGTGCCTGGAGCAAACTTAGGGGCCACCTCGGGAGCAAGTACGTCTAGCTGTCGCTTATGAGATGCAGAGATTGTCCGGCAGGCAAAGGTTCTACTGCAGAGCCCCCATGAGACAGTATCATGAGGCCCAAAGCCAGGAGACTAAGAAGCCCCAGAAACCATACAGGCAAAATCAGAAGCTCGGGTATGAAACATCCGTACCACCACCTAAATGTGCCAGACTCGATATGGTCTGAAAGGCCTTCAAAGCTACAGTGTCCACTATGGCCCCCAATCAATGAAATTTATTGCATGGGCCAAGATGGGTTTTTGTGTTGTTGATAGAGAAACATAGGGTGTACAGCAACATAACCATCGCCTACAGATGACCCTAGACTAGTTGAGGTGATGTTACCTTCAGGAGGTTGAGGTTCATAGGTATACATGTCCCTGACCTGCGAACATGGGCCATGATCACTGACATCCCTTTTTGTGAACACCTGAGAAGCAAGGTAAGTCAAAAGGGCAGGCTGGTGAACTGGTAATGCTCCCTTCCGACCAGAAATCAGAGGTAAACCCTGTGAGACTGCAGCACATGAAAATATATGTCCACCAAGTCAAAGGACATAATCCAATCTCTAGAATCTAAAGCCAGCAAAACCTAGGCCAGCATCAGCATTCTTTCTCCCTCAGGAAGGTTTCAGAAGTCTGAAGTCCAAGAACAGTATCAAGCCCAGTCCTTCTTGGGAACCAGGAACCATAAGGAATAATATTCGGTGCCCCTCTTCTTCTCAGATACCACCTCAAAATCGCATCATTGGCCAGCGCAGACTGAAGCTCCGTGAACACCAACGACCTCGGAGTAACTACTGGCAAAAACCTGGGAGGGATTGAGACAAAAGGGATGTGTAACTAACCTGAGCAATCTGAAGGACCCACTAGCCTGAAATAGCAGTACTCAAGCCAAGCAGACTAAACTGGATTCTGACAACTAACAGAGGAAGAACGAATAAGGTTTGATACCCTTAGCAGCACGATAGTAAGACAAATGTTGGCCATGTAGCTGGCATAGGCTTCTGACACTAACCCTTCTTTTGGAGCAACAAAATTGCTGGACAGCAGGCTGAACAGGATGCAACGGATACCTTTTAGAAAAATTCTTGTTAGGGTAAGTCAAAAAATTAACCAAAGCTTAACGCCCTGGTAGCTATGGCATATAACAGACAGGCTTTACTTGGAGAGACTGTGTAAAGTATTTATGCAATACTAAAACAGAAATGAAGTCAAAATGCAAAGCAATTAAACTTCAAAACCGAATTAGATGAATAGAGTCAAATTTAAACAACAGCATTACACCAAAATGACAAAAATACAATACGGGTAAGCAGAGATGTGATGTTTTAAAGTTTTAAGTAGAAATAGCGCCAAGAAGCACAAACTGTCAATGATAGTAAAGTGTCAAAGAAGAACTTGACCTAGGCACATTTTATCGGCAGACCTGAATGGAGCATGGGTCAGAAACTCTAACCAGGTTTGTCCTGGTCAAAGATTTTACCTTCTGATGTTAATCCATTAAGTTACAATCCACCACAGGATTACACTTCTAAAAACAACCCAACAGGACCTCAGGTGAGGCACATAGAGACTCACAGGGTAGCTGGCAGAGGCCAACAGGAGAGTCCATTCCAGATCCAGCTAACACTGGTTAGTTGAGCAAATGCAAGAAAGGAAATCTTGTAGCTACTATGATCCTCTAAGTTCACTTATTTGTCTTGGGTCCAAGAAGGAGAGCAGGTCTAGTCTTCTTGGCTCTTCTCAGGTCTCAAACAGAAAGTTCAGACCTCTTCTGGTCTTTCAAATCCAGGGGTATTCTGAAGTGGGTGCCTGGAGATGCCAGATTTACACTTGGCACTAGCTAGTAGGTGGGAATGCTCTAACCAATGGGGTAAAGGTTCCTGAGGCTATGGCCCAAATGTTGGGTCACACTAAATATGAGCTCTGAGGACTGTACTATGGAAATCCTAGTGTCCTCTCACACTAAATAAAGTTTGATGCACTCTCTGTACCCACAACAACATCAGAGACAGAAGTCTGGCAAAACAAAGTTGGGTTATCAGCAGCCATGGGATACAAATGGATTGTTACGGCATCCTGACTTCGCCCTTTGACGTGCACCCTGAATGATATATGTAAACTAAGCAGAACTGTAAAAAAAAGGCTGTGACACTATAATGTCAAACGGAGACCTCATGTGATTGAGGCCTGACGGGCTGGGGGGACAAAAAAGGACCCGGCCCAATGGCAGTTAACATTTACCTGTAACAGGGAAGGCCTCTTTGAAGTGTGCCCCCAGAGTCCCATGAAAAACCCTGGCAAACCTGTGAAGTACAGTGTGACATTGAAGCAGGACTTGACACTTTGTGAAAAATGATCCTCATAGCCTTCTACATAATCTGTCAGGTTCAGATGGGTCACGTCTGCCCATTCAGGTCAGCGTATTGTTTGCTCCTGAGAGCAAGTTCACACCGCATTCACACCTACTAAAAAGCTATTTACTGAATGAATGAAGATGGAGAGCAAAATTCATATTTAGCTGCTAGGGACTTCAGGCAGGGCAAATGTAATTTTAATATGGGTGTGTAATTCTTCCCTGAGGGCTAGGTCTTTAAGAAAGGGTGTGTGGAATTACCATTTTGGCCTTCTCCTAGGATGAAAGCTCAATTCAATTGTAGCACTTTGGGGGCATAGTCTAAGATATAAATTGTACCTATCACGGATCTGGAGGTCCAGGCCATGACTGGGAGCTCAAAGCTATGCCATTTATTCATGAAAATGTCTTATGAATATGTGAGAAGAAAGGATAAACTTGCTACCTGTCGTTTTGTTCTCTCCAAGCATCACGTATGTCTATCTGCCTTGGAGTTTCAGAAGATGATGCAATATGACGCATCTTATCTGTGTCAGGGTCCCAAGAAGTATTCAATTGCCATATGAGGATGCTAAGGTGAGTTGAGCTCTTTCTAGATTCTCTTTGAAGAAGCAATACCTTCCTGCCTTATCTTTCATAGTATCTACATGAAGGGACGAAAGGCCACCATGTCATTGTGCACTGCTGCAGGAGGAGTAGTAAGCTTGTGGAAAATGTTTTGAACTTTGCTTCTTTTCCTCGTTTGAGATGAGTCTCCTGTAGTGCTACAATGTCATTACCCCGTTTCATATATTTCCATATTTTGGTCCATTTATTAGGGGTGTTAAGGCTTTTAACATTCAGGGAGAGGACCTCAATCCTGGTTCGCCTGAGTAATGGTGTTTAAGGTCGAACTCCACCAAAACCAAACTCAAAAAAACAAGTATCTAAAAATAGAACTTTCACATAGTGGCTAGGGGTCCTCGTTGCAAGGACAAAACATCCATTCCCTGACGAGGGAGTTGTATGTGCCCCGGGGTTAATAGGTCCATCTTAGAATCTTTTAGAAATTAGGACAACTACACGTGTCACACATTACAGTCATATTTGTAGTGTCTACGCAGAAACTGGGGTATTAATTTTCCCTGGTGCTGAGGAATGGTTCAGCATTCTAGACTATGGTTCGTTTAGTCTCAGTGCGACATCTGACTTTGCCAAATTTTTAGTTTGTCAATATTGCTGTGGTCGGGTGTCTGCCAAGGCAATGTAGTTCATATGTAGTTCATGTGTGGTCTGATCCTCTTCCTGTTAAATGTTTGTCTTGTGCCACTGTGGGGCAGCAAAAATGGATTTTCAATAGATATCCCCCTGTTGAGAGATCTTGTGGCTTTTATTATCATATTTGAATGCAATACCAAATGGGTATTGCCATCAACACTGAATTTTTGTGACACTGAAGGGAGTCTGTAACTGGCCTGAATTTTTGCCGGTGGAGAAGTGTCACCAGGGTGAAGTCTTGGAATAGGGTGCAGGGTGCAGAAATGGCCTTCATGTTGGATTTGATATTGTGATCTGGCTGCATTTGAAATCATGGAACTTCATTAGAATGTCCCGGGGTTTGCTTTACTCCTGAGATCGCCTCAGACCCACATGATAGTTGATTCTGTCTGTGTTCTCCCAGGATTGGGTAGCGAAGAGACCTAAGACAAAGTGTTCAATGTCTGTGCAGAAGGCCATGGATTCCAACATTTTCTCTTCTAGAGTGGTTTTCAAGGTCCTTTATTTGTCTAGTGCTGGCATCATTTTAGGAGTGGAAGGCAGTTCATTTATCTATAAAGGGATAGAGTGTTCTCTTCAATGTGTCCCTCAGCCTTCAGGGTTCTGGAACCCACAGAGTCTATGTCTGTTCTCAAGGTAATTATTTATCCCCCAGATCTGACCTGAGAGTGTGCAATTGCTTAGATATGCCTGCCTTCAGCTCCTAGGGTAATTCAGATTTTAAAGTTTGTATGCTGGCAAGGAGTTCTGCTTTTGTTAGGACTAAAGTTGATATGTCTGCAGTGGAACCAGTGCTTAGAGGCTCTTGAGTATCACAGTTTGGCCGAATCAGTTTCTGAGTGTGGCGTTTCAAAGGAATAAACAGACTCTCCTAATGCCTTGGGGAGCATGCAGATTCCCTTCGATGATTTGATATGGAGAATTCAGACGTTAGGGACCCTGGCAGATAAGTCTTTAAATTAATTTGTCATCTCTGGTGTCATAACCCGCCCCGACACCCTGTGGTGTTCAAGGATGCGGGCCAATGCAAGCAACCCCAGTCCCTCAATTTGCCTCCAGCAGGAAACATCTCATGGAGGCCCAGGGATGATCACAGCCATGTGGTGCTGGGACTCCCACGTGTCACATGTGTTGCCCGTTAAAGTTCAGCTTCTTGTACCTCTTTGACCCTAAATATGGCCTTTCATCGCTTTATAAAGGGGCTTAAGTGATCTCATAATTTATCCATTTGGAGAGGGCTGCTGTCAGAGCAGAAGGTGACATCCAGCATCTAATTTCGCCCTCACGTCTCTGGAAAGGTCCTCGAGTACTGTGATCCTAGTTAGGCATGGTCACCGGTATTTAGGACATCATGTTCATCCTAGTCGCAGAACTGCTCTAAGGTGTGGCCAACTTGGTCCACCCCAAAGTTTCACCTTCTAAAAGTAAATTTTCTCATAATTTTTAGGAAAAGAAAATCAGACTTTACCATTGAATTTCATTCCAGAGATACATAATAATAATATTGCATATCAATACTTTTATATAGACGGCCAACCCTGTTACATGGAACTTTGCTTTTAGGGCTTTTTCACATGTAAGGACACGTTTAACATGAGATGCGTACATGACCTACTTTTAAATACCTTGCACCCTGACTTATGGCAGTAAGGACTACTTGGGGGTGACAAATATTCCAAAGAAAGCTTTAGGCGTGTCAAAAGGGATTATTTTGACAGGTCGAATTTACAGTTAAAAGCTGCACAGCCAGGCTACTGTTGTCAGGTGTGCAGTAATGTTTACATTGTCACTGTAGTGGATGGCACAATGGGTGTTGCAGTCCATTTGTGACATTTAACTTGAAGGCCGTGGTTACATATACTATGGACTTGTAGGTAAGTTAAATATGTCAAACAGATGTTCTATAACCAGCAAAAATAAAGTCCAGTAAAGAGGCAAAGAAAATCACGTTGATCCTGCAGAAAGGGCATATTTCCAACAAAATGCCTCTTGAATAGTCCTGGAACTTGAGTTACTCACGGCTGGTAGAACTGAAGAGCAGGTAAAAGCAGCCCCAGAGAGTGCACACAACCCCGTGCCATCTTTAAAGTGCTCTAGAGCAAAGACAGGAGTTTAACCAGACAGCATGTCTCCTCCTCATATAGAATAAAGAAGCTTGGAGATCACAGGGGAAGCCTATGGTGCGCATCCAGCCATGAAGAGAAATAACCACACTTGTGCCTGTGACACAATCTGTGATGTTCAGGCCAGTCTGAAATACATATCTGGCTGCATCCGCGTCATGAGAAGTTATTAACACAGGAGCAAATCACGTGTGAAAAGAGTTTGGAAAAATAAAACTTAAAGATTAATAATTTGGGAGTATTAGTAGTATTTACCGAATAAGGTGCAAAGTTACTAAATACGTCTAACGCTGTGCGCCTGGGTTGGAGTGGAGTTCCACTCCATTACTAATGTTATATACGTCAACGTGAAAAGGGACGGATCACGTATTCCATGGCGCACGCATTCAACGGAAAAATGATGTTCAACAAGAAGCATACGGAATTAAAAGAGGTGTGCGCGGCAAACTTCTGCTTTGCATCCGGTCATGTGCCATATGTATAAAGGAATTTCTGAATTCTTCAGGAAGAGTAGGCAAAATCTCACTCACCATATCCCAAAGGGTCTGCGTGTAACAGTCCAAGTGGCACACTGTGTTCAGAATGAAAAAACCAAAATAAACATGTGCATTAAGTCGTTTCGACTCCTTGTCCAATGGAGACATGGGAAAAGGCATTCAGATTAACCTTGCTAGTGGAAACTTGCAATATAAAGCTTTCCCGAGTCAAGCGCAGAGCCACCTTCCGATCTGGCAGCTCAGGGCGGGGGAGTCCAGAATACGAACTTCTGTCATAAGATTAGCGTTAGTATTCACAGTAGGCAATGCAAATCCTAAACCTCCACCGTCCTGTATACAGTCACCGCCTATGCATGTGCTGTTGCTGAGTTTCTGGGGTGGAGGTGGGTAATAATAACTAATGTTTTGAATTTAAAGCAGCAGGTCGCAGAATTCTAGAGCAAAGCTAAAGTGCCCGATAGACGTGCTTATTCTTTAACCTCTATATCTAACCGTGTGAGTGTACTAGTAGCAAGGATTTGTGGGATATCATTCTTAAAGTTGCTGTCTAAATGAATTGGCAGATTGTATTTTCATCTGAATATAATTGCATCATGGTCATCTATTCGAGTCGTTTCTTAAAATTATATGTGAACTTAGTTTGCGCCAACCCATTTGAGGGATATACAATATCTTCCTCTCATATTATATAGGTAACAAGTATTTTTTATCTCGGTCGAGATGGTAAAGTATTTTTGTTTGTATGCATTAGTAATATAGATGGGCAAGCTTGTTTCAAAATATCTTCTTTTAATTCATGTTGCATTATTCTTTTTATAATTAATTGTTCTCTTGGCTCTTTTTATGATGCAATACCAAGTAAGGAAATGTAACTGTGGGGATGTGATGATGTTACTTGCACTAGTGTTTTTATACAGTTTACTTTGCTATGCTCCGATGCTACGGCTCTCATACTAGAACGAATTTTTATTTATTGTCTAAAATGCATATTTCTTATCACACTGTATTTACTTGCTTACTATTATGACATACATTGTCGAAATAAAGCTTATTGAATCGCTTACTCACCGTAAAGGAGACGCTCTCTTCTCATGGGGAGGAGGTGCCAAAGGGGAATTAGTGTCAGTTTCAGGCGCAGTGTCAAGGCCACTTCCATTCTGCAAATCCAAATACAGGTCTTCATCAATCCAGTGAGCAGGGAGAAGCCGAGTCTCATCATCATCGTCCTCGTCATGGAGTACAGGGTCAAGCCTCAGGATGGGGTCAGAGTTTTTTTTTTTTTTTTTTAAAGGCCTGTACCCTTTGTTGATTCCAGTGTTGAAACAGAGGGGCTACAGGGCAGTCTTCGAAAACCTGCTGTTCAGAGTCTGAAACCAGCACCACCAGATCCAGGGCCGGCACTGAGCCAGGGGCAACAAGTCGACCTATGGCAGACCCTGGAGCTGATGAGTTTGTAGTTGGACCCCATAACGGACCTGTGGGGCTCGAAGGTGACTGGGACCACCTTGAATCACTGCAACATGGCTTCTTTGAAGGCCTCAATTTGCTACGCAGTCGACTAGAGCCAGGGAAAGAGGGAAAAGAGGACCTGACTTTACATTTGTTTGAGACTCCGTGTCATCCCATATGGAGGCGGTGTGGAAACGAAGAGAAGTCTGATGTCGCCATACTGCAGCTATTGCACTCGTTTTTGGATCCAGGTGGGTATCTGGGAGGCTTCAAAAGTTGAGAAATCTGCAGTTAGACATATACATAATAACTGAGGTTATAAATGAGAGGTATTTATTGTTCTATGATTTATGTCTCATTTGTTTTAGGATTGTGTGCAAGTAGTTCACAATTGTTGTGTGTGTTCCAAAAGAAGGGAACAAGTGAAACAGTGCGAAATGTGATGGAGGGAATGGTGACTTAGGACCCATTAGCAGTCTTTGTCTGCGTATCTCAGTAAGCATGGTATTGGGTTTCTAGGGAGTGTCAACTACAGTTTTGAAAACAAGGCCACTATGCCTGTGGTAATGATCTTTCTGGTGGACAACCCAATCACAGATTCTTAATGTGTAGAATAATCCCAGGCCTCAGGCTGGATCCAAAAACCTCAAAGCTCTCATATTGCTGGTAGGGGGCACTGGCTCCGTATTAACGCCAGATGTGCCCTCAGATGACATCACTGAATCAATATAGTGCCCACACAGGCGCAACGTCAGTTCCATCCATTTTTTCCCAGCGTTCGAAGCAAAGGGGCAGACTGACCTCGATAGAGTAGTGCAGTACCAACATAAATGTAACTTGGGATCTCAATAAGCCTTCCCTATAACTTTCCATCAAACGGGGAGGCGGGCGGGTCAGAGAGTATTCACCAGGAACATAGTTATGGCAGGTAAGCAACTTTTTCTTCTGATGAACACTTCTACCTAAGGATTCTTCACCTGTAGAATAGATTCTATAGCCATAACCCCGGAGGAGGAGGGTTGATGGATGGTTGTACCAGGACATCCTGCAAGACAATTCTGGCAAAGAGACTGTCTCTAAGCTGAACGGAATCCAGGCAGTTATGCATGGGGTGAATGTGTGCAGACGCTTACGTTGCTACTTTGCATAAGAACCACTGGCCTATGTTGTTTGCCCGCGCACGAGGCAACAGAGTGTCTCCATATGCCAGAGTAAACCTATTTTGTAAAGCAACAAAGACGCCTTCAAAAGCGCCATCCGTACTCACCACCAACTGATCCGTAAAGCCAAGAAAACAGCATTCAAGGATCGACTTGACAACAACGCCCACAACAGTAAGGAACTTTTCAACATCGTCAAGGAATTTTCCAACCCCTCGGCCAACTCCAACGACATCACCCCCTCTCAAACCCTCTGCGATTCCCTAGCCTCTTTTTTCCACAACAAGATTGCTGACATCCACAACAGCTTTGACAACCAACCCGGAAACCAACCCACCCTACCATCAGCTGTCCATCTTCCCCCCATTAACACCCTTAACGCCTGGAACCCTATCTCCACTGAGGACACCATCCGCCTGATGAATTCCATCCACTCTGGATCCCCCACAGACCCTTGCCCTCACCACATCTTCAACAAAGCAGACCCCGTCATAGCTCCGCACCTCCGAGACGTCATCAACTGCTCCTTCAACTCCGCTACCTTCCCAGAACATTGGAAACACGCTGAACTCACCGCCCTTCTGAAAAAACCAACAGCAGATCCCACCGAACTCAAAAACTACCGCCCCATCTCGCTTCTTCCATTCCCGGCCAAAGTCATCGAGAAAGCTGTCAACAACCAGCTCGCCGCCTTCCTCGAAGCCAACAAATCACTCGACCCCTCACAATCTGGCTTCCGAGCCAAACACAGCACTGAGACCGCCCTCATCGCAGCAACAGACGACATTCGAACTCTACTGGACAATGGAGACACAGTCGCCCTCATCCTCCTCGACCTTTCTGCAGCCTTCGACACTGTCTGCCACAGCACCCTTTTACAACGCCTCAGAAACATCGGAATCCAAGGAAAGGCACTGGAATGGATCACCTCGTTCCTCACCGGAAGAACCCAGAGAGTCCGCCTCCCACCATTCAAGTCCAAGGCCTCTGAAATCATCTGCGGCGTACCACAAGGATCCTCACTCAGTCCCACCCTCTTCAACGTATACAATAGCCCCCTCGCGGCCATCGCCCGCCAACACAACCTCAACATCATCTCTTACGCAGATGACACTCAACTGATCCTATCTCTCACCAAGGACCCCAGCACCGCCAAAACTAACCTTCACGAAGGAATGAAAGAAGTCGCCGAATGGATGAAACAAAGCCGACTGAAACTGAACTCAGACAAAACAGAGGTCCTCATCCTAGGTAATTCACCCACTGCATGGGACAACTCCTGGTGGCCAGAAGCCCTCGGAAATGCACCCACCCCGACAGACCACGCACGGAACCTTGGCGTCATCCTGGATTCTTCACTCTCAATGAACAGACAAGTCAGCGCCGTATCGTCTTCCTGCTTTAACATTCTTCGCATGCTCAGAAAAACATTTCGCTGGATCCCCACCGAAACAAGGAAAACAGTCACCCATGCTCTGGTCACGAGCCGACTGGACTACGGAAACACCCTCTACGCAGGTACCACCGCTAAACTCCAGAATAAACTACAACGAATCCAAAACGCCTCAGCCAGGCTCATATTAGACATCCCACGCAACGAACACATCTCTGGTCACCTTAAAGATCTCCACTGGCTACCCGTCAATAAGAGGATTACTTTCCGACTGCTCACCCACGCACACAAATCACTCTACGACATCGGACCAGACTGCCTCAACTCTCGACTGTCCTTCTACACCCCCTCCCGCCAACTCCGCTCTTCCAGCCAAGCCTTCGCCACTGTACCTCGCATCAACAAGACCACCATGGGAGGCAGATCCTTCTCTTACCTGGCTGCCAAAACCTGGAACTCACTCCCCGCTTACCTTCGCCTCACCCAGAATCACCTAGCGTTCAGAAAGCAGCCTAAAATGTGGATATTTGACAAATAATCATTCCCCCCCCTTCCTAAGCGCCTTGAAACCCTCTGGGTATGTAGTGCGCTATATAAATTTTATGACTTGACTTGACAAAAGCATGACGTTCACAACCTCCTGAGGCAGCTGAAGGGAGCTAAGATGTCCCAGCTCAATCTCCAGGCATGCAGGTTGAGTCCTCGGAGACAGGGATGGAGTACAATCCCCTCCGACTGGAAGAGGAGTTACGGTCTGAATGTCAGCATGAGCGGGGGACATAGGAAGAAATGCCTACATACCACACCCTCCTTAGCCAATCCGGATTAATGAGAACAAGTTAGTCTTGGCACATCTTTTTCAGAACTTGAGGAATCAAGGGTTTGGGGAAAAGAGCAATGCAGCTGAAAGTTCCACCTCAACTGAAACGTGTTTCCCAAGGCTCCCTTTAACGGATACTGGAGAGCACAGAACTGCTGGCATTGAGCATTTTCTGAGGAGAGGACCAAGTCCGCCTGAGGTATGCCTCACTCAACGAAGATGTCCTCGACTAGTGTTTGAAGAAGACACCACTTGTGATCGACAAGATAATGATGGCTTAGGATGTCAGCCCTGACATTCAGAGATCCTGCTAGGAGATGGGCAGTGTGCCCACACCACAGTCTCAACGCTTCAAAAGTAGGCGAGACCCTATTCCCACTTGCTTGTTCACGTACCATATCAACCTTGTGTTATCAGTCAGGATCTTGATAGAACAATGCTACATGCCCGCAATTCCAAAAGGTTGACATGAAGAACTCCTCCGAATACAAGAGATCTCTGATCTCCAGATTCTCCAGGTGAGCTGCTCACCCTGAGGGGGAGGCATCCCATCCAACACTATCGTAGTCACGGTTGGAGGGTGAGAGAAAGCCATCCCCCAACTCAGACTTGCATCGTCCTCTACCACACTACTGCTGCAGCACTAGGGGAGATCACAATGGAGTCTGACAGTGCCCCTCACCCACTCCCATCGGACTTTAGCCACTGCCTGCAGAGGAACCACTGTAGGGACCTTATGTGCCAACATGCAAGCATGACTTGGAGAATGCAGGAAGCTAGCAGACCCAGGAAGTATAGGATCGTCAGGACTGGAATGAATGTGCCTCGTCGGAAGGGCCTTGTTGGACAGGCCACATGAAGGGCCGCTCTCCCCCGGCCCAACCAGGCCCGAGTCCAGTCACGCAAGTACCACACACCACCATTGCCCGTTCTCCATCCCCTCAGGGACCCCTGCCCTCGAGCCTGCCGACCTCGTGGGTCCGATCCACTGCTGGCCCACGCGCCCAACCTGGGGCGCCATCTTGGACACTCCACCACGAGGCCGCCTGGCCCCCGATCGACCTCGACCCTGGGCCTGG
This sequence comes from Lissotriton vulgaris, assembly GCF_964263255.1. Lineage (NCBI taxonomy): Eukaryota > Metazoa > Chordata > Amphibia > Caudata > Salamandridae > Lissotriton > Lissotriton vulgaris. The sequence continues at coordinate 389,896,459 of NC_141687.1, forward strand.
CCCGGCCTCAGACATTCCGGCACCACTCTCCACCCAGGAGGTGAGCGGGCTACTTGGCAAGTCAATGGGAGAAAGAGGTGTCGATGGCTCTCCCCCGCCAAGTGCCGCTCGCCCATCGCCTCCCCGGGCGCTGGCTCCACCCCCCTGCTGGGTGTCTGGACTCCCTCATCCCGGACCTCCCGACCTCCAAGTGCGAGGGTCCGGACATCAAAGCACACCAGCCCTATAACTGGGGCAGCTCCAGAGCAGGAAGGCAGTTGTATCTTGGAGTCGAGAGACGTAAAGAGGAACTCATCCTTGACGGACTACTGGCGCTGCCGTAGCTCTGTCTTGTGCACCATCGTCCTGCCTGTTGGCGCTGCCACAGCCTTCGCAACCTTCATCCTTTATCGTCGTCGGGACCTGCTGGCGTGGCCGCGGACCGTTGTAACCGTCATCTTCACCGGGACCTGCAGGCTCCGCCGCGGACCGTCGTTTTCCTTCGTCCATCTCGGGACCTGCTGGCTCCGCCGCGGCCCGATCATCTAGAACGCCGAGCTCGAGGATTGAGAGCTATATTCATCTTTTGGTAACAAGACTGTCCCGCTACCCTTTTCCTAAGCCAGAGACTAGAACCGAGGGGACCCCTGAGTCCAGACCTCCTTGTACCATATCATCGTAACCTAAGAATTGCATATAAAGTCTCGTTAACCTTCAACCTTGTGTGGTGTCCGTCTGTGGGGGGGAAGTTACTTGTCTGTACAGTCGTTGGAGACGGCTCTCCCCGGAGACCTCTCCCCGTAATCTCGGCCGACCCTCCCGGTCCGTCTAACATTGGTGGCCAGCGGCGCGATTCGAATCACCGCATAACGTACAGAGAGTAGCTCACCCCACGACGAAATCACAATGTCCACTAAAGAAAGCGGATCAACCGAGAAGTTCCAAATGGAGAAACTGGAGGAGTACAGCCATTGTGAACTAAAACAATTCTGCATCGAACTGGGTATCGCTACCACCGGACTAAGCACCAAAGACGATTTTAAGCATGCCCTAGAATCTTGGGCAGAAACCGGGGCTGCCGGAACCCCCGATCAAAGCACCGCGGAAAAAACCACCACGGCCCCTGAAGGGCAAAGAACGGGTCTCTCGCAAGACGAGATCCAGGAAAGAGAAAGAACCCGACTACACGAGCTGGAAATGGCCCGACTCAAGATGGACATTGAACTTAAACTGGCAGAACAAAAAATCAACTTAGAGCACCTGCGTCTCCGAGAAGAAAGAGAGGAGAAACAGAGACAAAGGGAGCTCGAGGAAAAGAAACTGGCGTACGAACACGAACGGAACCTAGCTGAGATCAACCTGCGCAAACAGAATAAAGAAGCAGGGGTGCCCGAGCGACCCCACACCTCAGGGACCACAGAGAAAAAGGTACACATCCCCAAGGATGTTGTCCGAGAATATTTTCGAGAGGACGACATCCAGCAATGGTTTAAGGCCTATGAAATCGCTATGACTGCACACCGGATCGATAGAAGCGATTGGGGAGCTGGTCTATGGGGGAGATTCCTCAATGAGGGTCGCGACACCCTGCTACAGCTCCCGGACCACCAGATGACCTCCTATGACCATATGAAAGCGGCCCTCCTCACCCGCTATGGCCTCACACCCGAGATGTACCGTCAGAGGTTCCGAGACTGCACCCGCATCCCGGGTACAACTTGGGTGGACTATGTAACCTACTTTAGCCGAGCCTTCGAGGGCTGGATCAGAGGAAGCAACGTTACGACATACGAACAACTGTTCAATCTGATGGTATGGGAGCATTTGTCGAACAATTGCTTCATTGAACTCCGCCAGCACCTCCTCGACAGCAAGTTAACAGATCCCCGGCAGCTCGCAGCAGAAGCTGACCGGTGGGAGATCACCAGAGTGGGCCGAAATGGGTTCTACGAACAGAACCGGAACAACAATGGTCAGCACCGACCCAGAGGAGGAGGAGGAGGGGGCCAAGGACGAGGAAGAGACAACACTCCGGCCACCCCCGCAACCAGCACCACCCCCCCGGCCAACCGGGGCAGCACCCCGGCGCGACCGGGGTACAGAGCCAATGTCACGTGTCACCGATGCCAACGAGTCGGCCACTACGCAAACGACCCAAACTGCCCGCAGTACCAGAATCCAAGACCCCGCCAAGTGGCCGCCGCGGCCCTAGGGGAAGAACAGATCTCCGAGGAGCAGGAGGAATACGAACAGGAGCATCAGGAGTGGGAGCCAGCCGCTTAGGGGGGAAAGACATGGTCCCGCGGGTCCCCCTACCCGCTAACACCCAGAAGTACAGCCAATGGGTGAGCATCAATGGACGCCGGGCCGAAGCCCTTCGTGACACCGGGGCCAGTGTAACAGCCGTCCGCTGCCATCTGGTGACCCCAGAACAGTATCTACCGAACATTCTCTGCCCTGTACGATCAGCCGATAACTCGGAAAGTCTGTGTCGGATGGCCTGCGTCCCTTTCGAATGGGGAGGGGTCTCCGGCATGTTGAAAGTAACAGTCCGAGACGATGCCCCCGTAGACTGCCTCCTTGGAAATGACCTTGAAAGCTCCCCGTGGGCAGCTGTGGAGCGAAGAGAACACCTGGGAATGTTGGGCGTCCCGGACTGGGCGTGCGTCACCACCCGGTCCATGGCAGCCCGTGCCAACCACCGCCCAGAAGAACCCGAATGGCCGGCGCCACCGCCTCCGGTCGCCCCAGCCGAAACCACCGACCATGACATCCCCCCCGAACCAGCTCAACCTTCCGACCTCGCTAACCTCGACCAGTGGCCTCAAGAGGGGGGACCCACGCAAGAACAATTTCGCCAAGAACAGAGGACCTGTCCCTCCCTCGAGGGACTCCGCCAGCAAGCGCTCGCCCAAAGCGCAGGGGATACCTCCGGAACTCATTGGGTCTACTGGGACAATGATCTGCTGTACAGCGAACAAAGAATCGCCGAGCTGGAGGCCAACAGAGTATTAGTGGTACCCCTCCGTTTCAGAGACTTTCTGCTAAACCTGGCCCACGATGTCCCCCTGGCCGGGCACCTGGGACAAGATAAAACCTACAGTCGCCTAGTGACCCACTTCTTCTGGCCCAAAATGAGAAACGATGTGCACCAACATTGCCGATCTTGCCCCACGTGCCAAGCCAGTGGAAAGAGCGGCCGCAAACTAAAGGCCCCCCTGCAACCTTTCCCTGTGGTCACTACCCCATTTGAGAGGGTCGGAATAGACATTGTGGGGCCGCTCAGCCTAGTCAAAGAGGGCTGGGAGATGCCTCCATTAAAGAGCCCTCCAGATGTCTTCCGGTACCTCCTAACCCTCCGCAACCAGACCAGACGATTCCGAGAACTAGCGAAAGCCAACCTAGAGGCCAGTCAAGAGGACATGAAAAAATGGTATGACCAGAATGCCTCATCCATTGAATTCGAACCTGGCCAACAGGTATGGGTGATGTCCCCCACTGAACCATGCGCCCTACAAGACAAATGGACGGGGCCCTTCAAAGTAGTCGAGCGCAAGGGTCCTGCCACCTATCTCATCGACATGGAATCCTCCCGGAACCCTCTCCGGGTCCTCCACGCTAACAGACTAAAGCCCCACTTTGTGCGAACAGAGCTCAGCCTCCTGATGGCCACAGACAATGGGGTTGAAGAAGACTCCGAGCCTCTCCCTGACCTACTACGGACTCAGGAGCAAGACGGCTCCGTGGATGGGGTCCGACTCTCGGAGGCCCTCACCAGAGAACAACGCCAAGAGTGTCAAGCTCTCCTGTCACAGTTCGCCAGCCTGTTCTCCCTCACCCCAGGTGTCACTTCCTGGTGTGTGCACGATGTGGACACGGGGGACAGCCCCCCTATTCGCCACCGGGCCTACCGCGTGCCAGATCGGGTACGGGCCTGCATCCAGGAAGAAGTAGCCAAGATGCTCACGCTCGGGGTCATCGAGCCCTCAGACAGTCCTTGGGCCAGCCCTGTCGTACTGGTCCCCAAAGCAGCTGCCCCCGGCACCACACCAGAACTCCGGTTCTGCGTCGACTACCGGGGCTTGAATGCGGTCACCAGAACCGACGCACATCCCATCCCCCGGGCAGATGAACTAATCGACCGAATGGGAGCTGCCCGCTACCTCAGTATCTTCGACCTGACGGCAGGCTATTGGCAGATCGGTCTCACACCCCGGGCACAAGAACGTTCTGCCTTCTCCACCCCCGATGGCCATTACCATTTCACGGTCATGCCCTTCGGCATGAAGAACGCCCCAGCAACATTCCAACGGCTCGTCAATCAGGTCCTGGCGGGGCTCGAAGGATTCAGCGCCGCCTACCTAGACGACATCGCTGTATACAGCCACCATTGGTCCGAGCACCTCCACCACCTCCGAGCAGTGCTGCAAGCCCTTCAGCGAGCTGGCCTCACGATCAAGGCCAGCAAGTGTCAAATTGGGCAAGGGTCGGTAACCTACCTCGGACACCAGGTGGGAAGCGGACTGGTGGCCCCTCTGCAGCTAAAAATTGCCGCCATCCAGGCCTGGCAGCCCCCCATCACCCAGACCGAGGTACGAGCCTTCCTGGGCCTCACGGGTTATTACCGAAGGTTCGTGAAAGACTATGGTACCATAGTGGGGCCCCTCACAGAACTCCCGTCAAAGAATCAGCCCAAGAAAGTCAACTGGACCCCAGAGTGTCAAACTGCATTTGAACAATTGAAGGCCGCCATGTGTTCCGCCCCTGTGCTCCAGGCCCCAGACTACAGCCGGGAGTTCGTCGTCCAGACGGATGCCTCCGACCATGGCATTGGGGCAGTCCTGTCTCAAGTGAACACCGAAGGCCTTGATCAACCGGTGGCCTTCATCAGCCGGAGACTCCTACCACGGGAGCAACGCTGGAGCACCATAGAGAGGGAGGCCTTCGCTGTGGTATGGGCCCTCAAGAAGCTCCGGCCCTACCTTTTTGGCACCCACTTTCGGGTGCAGACCGACCACCGACCCCTGCAGTGGCTGATGCATATGCGGGGGGAGAACCCAAAGTTGCTACGTTGGTCCATCTCCCTACAGGGGATGGACTTCACTGTTGAACACCGGCCTGGGCCAGATCACGCCAACGCGGACGGCCTGTCCCGGTTCTTCCGCCTCGACGAGGAGAGTCCCCAAGAAGATGGGTAACTCTCCCCGCCTTCAGCTGGGGGGGACGCATGTTGGACAGGCCACATGAAGGGCCGCTCTCCCCCGGCCCAACCAGGCCCGAGTCCAGTCACGCAAGTACCACACACCACCATTGCCCGTTCTCCGTCCCCTCAGGGACCCCTGCCCTCGAGCCTGCCGACCTCGTGGGTCCGATCCACTGCTGGCCCACGCGCCCAACCTGGGGCGCCATCTTGGACACTCCACCACGAGGCCGCCTGGCCCCCGATCGACCTCGACCCTGGGCCTGGCCCGGCCTCAGACATTCCGGCACCACTCTCCACCCAGGAGGTGAGCGGGCTACTTGGCAAGTCAATGGGAGAAAGAGGTGTCGATGGCTCTCCCCCGCCAAGTGCCGCTCGCCCATCGCCTCCCCGGGCGCTGGCTCCACCCCCCTGCTGGGTGTCTGGACTCCCTCATCCCGGACCTCCCGACCTCCAAGTGCGAGGGTCCGGACATCAAAGCACACCAGCCCTATAACTGGGGCAGCTCCAGAGCAGGAAGGCAGTTGTATCTTGGAGTCGAGAGACGTAAAGAGGAACTCATCCTTGACGGACTACTGGCGCTGCCGTAGCTCTGTCTTGTGCACCATCGTCCTGCCTGTTGGCGCTGCCACAGCCTTCGCAACCTTCATCCTTTATCGTCGTCGGGACCTGCTGGCGTGGCCGCGGACCGTTGTAACCGTCATCTTCACTGGGACCTGCAGGCTCCGCCGCGGACCGTCGTTTTCCTTCGTCCATCTCGGGACCTGCTGGCTCCGCCGCGGCCCGATCATCTAGAACGCCGAGCTCGAGGATTGAGAGCTATATCCATCTTTTGGTAACAAGACTGTCCCGCTACCCTTTTCCTAAGCCAGAGACTAGAACCGAGGGGACCCCTGAGTCCAGACCTCCTTGTACCATATCATCGTAACCTAAGAATTGCATATAAAGTCTCGTTAACCTTCAACCTTGTGTGGTGTCCGTCTGTGGGGGGGAAGTTACTTGTCTGTACAGTCGTTGGAGACGGCTCTCCCCGGAGACCTCTCCCCGTAATCTCGGCCGACCCTCCCGGTCCGTCTAACAGGCCTTTATGTCTGCAATCATATGAGGTGGGGGAAAGGCACAGAGAAGTGTGAGGACCAGCACTGACCCTATGAACTGAAGTAGTTGGTAGGAACTAAGGTGAAATTTGGGCTCATTAATGGAAAAACCCATGTCAAACAGCAGAGACACTGTTGACTGTAGTGGCACACCGCCACCTCTGATGACCCAGCTTTGATCAGCAGCCATACAGGTGCAGAAAAATTGGGACGCCCGACCATCTAAGATGGCCTGCAACCACTTCCATCACCTTGGTTTAAACTCTTAGTGCTGGTTGTCAGCCAAATGGGAGTACTGCAAACTGATAATGTGTAGAACCCTATACAAAGCACAAATACTTCCAATGCGGCAGCCAGATGGAGATGTGTGAATACACATCACACAAGTTGCAGGAAAGCATTCAGTCTTCTGCTTCAAACGCCAGCAGCAGTTAGGATAGAGCTAGAGGAAGAATCTTGAACTTCTCATTTTTGAGGAAGAAGTTCAACCTCTCAAAGTCCAGGATCAGACACAGATTGTCGTCCTTATTGGCCACAAGCAAAGTAACGGAACTGGCATCACTGGCCTATTTCCTGCTCTGGCATGAACTCCATTGCTCCTCTCCATAGGAGTGCTGCCACCTCTTGCTGAAGGATGACATGGTGGTCTGGAATGGGTGCGATGAGGGGTGGAGAATAAAGAAAGGGAAGGGTGTAACCTCTCTTCAGTATCTGAATAACCCAATGGTTTGAAGTTATGGCCTTCCAGACCAGAAGAAAGGAGGACACTCGCCTTCTCAAAGGTGCTGAATGAGGGTGGGGAAAGATCTAAGACTACTTTCCTAGGGGTAGGAGGAAAGGAAGAAGAGGCTTGTGGAGAGATCTATGGCCCTCACCTCAGTATCTACCCTTGTAATGTTGGACCCGTAGGTTTTGGGGCTGTTGTATCTGTGACTAGAATGGCTGCCTCTGCCGAAAGGAGAAAGCCCTGGTAAATCTCCAAAAGCGTCAAAAGCACCTGTAGTCTCTTTGGGGTTGAAGCTGCTGAAGACTCACAAATCAGACATTTGCCTTGATAGCTTTAAATCTTTCCAGGGCTGATGTTTTTAGTTTTTTTTTGTAATTAGAGAAATTGCATCAAAGAGCAGGTCCATCAAATTAGATTGCACGCCTGTTGAAAAGACAAGGTCCCGAGTCTGTAGTGTCTTGAGACTTAAGTACCAATTGCTTTTGCCACAAAATCAGCCGTATCTACACTAGACTTGATGATGTTCCTAGAGGCCTTCTCAACAATGTGCTGACATGTCTTCTGGCACTTTCATTGAGCCATGTCCTGTGGGGCATGTACATAGTGGCTACTTGGTATTTAGCATTAAGTGACTTCAGACTCATGCTGCCAGCTGAGAAGAACTCCCATACCTGCAGCCTTTTGGATTCACTCTCCGAAGGAACTGATGAAAAAGGGGCCTGTACCTGCCATGAGGAGCAGGATGCCTGAATTACCAGGCTCTTTGGGGAAGGGTGTTCATAGAGAAATGAAGGGTCGTCAGTAGCAGGCAATGGCATCTGGCCACTAGCCTATTAACTGAAGGTGCAGAGGACATCTTCTCCCAGGCTGCCAAGATAGGTTCCACCAAGGCCTCATTAAAAAGCAGTAAGGGCTCTGATGAGGGGTTTGATGATAGCAGAACATCCGTGAAGACATTTGTCTTTCAGTCTACAGAGGGTATTTGTAGGTTCAGTACCCCAGATACATTCTTTATGACAGGGTAAATTTATTTAGCGCCTCGCAACATCTACAAGCGGTGGAAAATGCGCATGTTGGAGTGACTTCAACATCTTGCTGCGGTCCTGAGAATGCCTGTAAGGCTGTCTTTCCTGCGACCTGGCCTGCACAAGATGGCGGCACCAGGGCCCCTTCTGACGAGACCGGCTCACTACGACTCAGATACGGTGGCACTCACTTCATACCCATGTCTGGCTCATGCACAAGGGCGGCACCTATCTAGATCTTGATTAGTGCGGTGCTCTACCTTTGACTTAACTGCTGTGCACTGCGGGGGTCACCAATAACAGTCCCTGAAGTTCCTGTACTTCCCTTCAGATAGCTGTAAAAGCGGTAGCAGTAAGGGCGCCTCTTCGTCTTGGCACACCATGCAATATGTCTGATGCCTGCAAATAATGCTTATCTGCGGCCAAGGTTGAAGTTGTAGTGGTTTGTAGTGTCTTCACGCTGGCCATGACTCTGCGGTAGTAACAACTGGCCCTGGTGTTAATTCTAAGATTGTGCAGTATGGAAGTCTTACAATCAGTTGGTGCCAAGATTTGCCCTTCTACGGTAGCCATCCTTCATTCTTCCTGCGGTGATGCACTGTACTTTCTGACTCCTCCAGAGTCTTTCAATGTGCTACCTTCTTGCCTCTGCCTAATACGAGATCACCATCTACTAACAAGGACTTCAGGATCTGTACCACGTTTGTCTTCAGTTTGCGATGTGTCCGACTCCAGGGACGGTGCCATGAAGGAGAGACGTTGAAGCTAACCTACATTATTCGAAACAGTGTCCGCCGGTTCTTGATTCTCCAGTGAAAGGCAGCCCAGACTCCTCAGCTACTTAAGAGGCCGTACTTCTCAAGCTCTATTCGGTAAATGACACTGCTGAAAGCACCAAGACAAATACAGATCTGCTTTAGGTAGAGGTTGCTGGTATTCGCAAGGACTACCACGATCTAAACATTAGGATTAGTAGTGCTGGAACGAGAATAAGTTTGGTTGAAGATTACTCTAATAAGCAAGCCAAGCAAATTCATACTCTTGAACGCTCCCTTTCTGCGCTAATGAGAGAGCTCACGGAGCAGGAAGATCGTAGTCACAGGAGCAATCTGAGGATTTTTGGTGTGCCGGAAGCTCTTGAAGACTCAGCCTACTTACCTTTATAAAGGACTTTGAGATTGAAACAGCTCATAGGGTTCGGTCTTTTAAACGCAAAAAACAAATCAAACGAGACATCTCATTTTTAAACCACTGCACCACCAACATACTGAACAAATCTTTGCCGCACATGCGGGGAGTTCGGATGATAAAATGGCAAGATCACAACATTTCTATTTCACAAGATTTTGCACATGACACGGTTATTCGTCGCAAAGTCTTTCTGAATCTCAGGAAAAGGTTGACAGATATGAGGATTCCATACTAATTTACTGGCCCATCCAAATTCCGTATCTTTTTGAAGAGGAAACCAATGATCTTCACAGGGCCACTAGACTAGAAACTTTCTTGGGCAACAACTCGGAACACCATATGGTCTCTGAATCAATTCCCACCACTTCATTGAGACCCCCATTGTCTGTTTCCCCGAACTTATTTTTATATACGTTTCTGTATGCTTAGGCTGCTGCATCCACATCTGGTGGTTTTGAATTGTGCATCCTCCTGTTTCTCCTAACATGCTGGAGGTATCGTATGTATTGTTGGATTGTATGTTCCCTTGACTATGGGCTTCTTTTGTAGAATACTCTGACATAAATCTCTATGCCTCTGCACTCATATATTGCTATTACTTTGTCTTATATGCTACGTATACCGCCTAGGTCTGGGTTACCGATTATTACTGGTCTTACAATATGTTTTTACATACTTTTACATTCACGCTGTTATGAGTCACAACTGTTGTGTTCATATACACAGATGTTTGTTGGTACCATTCATGCTATTTGTTTCATTGTTAACTCTGATATGAGTCTTTTATGGTCGTAATTGTCTGAATTGGGGCACTTCTTTACAGTACTCTTCAGTGTATCCTACTATGACACTTATTTGCTCGAGTTGTGCCTTAACATGCTCAAATTCATGCTATTTGTTTAATTGATAACTGATATGAGTCCTTATGTGTTCATAACTGTCCGGATTGGGGCACTTCTTCACAGTACACTCCATTGTTTCCCTCCTATGACACCTATCTGCACGAGTTGTGCCTTAAAATATTCCATAGCACATCATTCACAGTTTGCGAATATCCTAGTTTTGGATCACTATGTAGTTTGTATGGGCCCGTAAGGCTCTGGTTCCCTTTTCTTACCCTTGTTTCCCCTTTGAGCTAATCAGCTGATCCCAATATGGGTTGTCCAACTTATTCTACACCTCCATGTTCACCTGCAATACATTTTTTCCAACCAGCATATTACAAGATGTCCCAATGTCATCCTTAAATGTTGTCTCTTTGAACACTAAGGGGCTGAACCACCCTGTCAAAAGAACCACATTTGAAGGCTATTGTAAAGTTTTGAATGGGAACAAAGTGCTACTCCAGGAAACCAACATTTGATATAAACAAGACCTCTATATGAGGAAAGGCTGGGTCTCCGATGTCTCTTGCTCTGAAGCTTGTGGGAGGAGGAATGGGATTCTTACCAAAATTTAGAAGAAATCAAAACTAACTGTAGTCACCTCTGAACATGACGCCAATGGCAGATGGCTACTTACTAGATAAAATAATGGTTTTCAATATGTGTATACACTTGTTTAGACCAGAGGCAGCCCCCTTACTCACCGGCAGTGTTGCTCCTGCTGCTCCTGCTCCACTTTCGCCGCTCCTGCTGGGGTGGGACTCAGGCCCCAGCGCAACGTGACACTGCAGGGTGCGGGGCCAAGCACCTGACACGCCACAAAGATCCCGGAACTCTCCTGCAGCGCAGGATGCACGCGGGCGCCCCAAGCCTCGCCCGGGTTAAGGGCAGGCCCGTCTGCGCATGACCGAGGCTGGGCTGAGCCACCCCTCTTGGCTCTAGCATCTGGGACTGCAGCACAGAGAGGAATCCAACCTTTTTGTAAGGTGAGACCATGGGGAAGAGGAAGGCTTTGTAGCTGAACGCCAGCTGGCTGCAACCATAACTAGCTATTTTACTACTGCAATGGGGAGGCGATTAACAAGATTGAGTGTGTGGAGGAGAGGATGGGGGTCATCTTCAATGGTGATCTCCTGATCACGTCTAAGGACGATCATAGCTCATAGCGTGAATCTAGCGGCTCGCCACCAGTAAAAAAAAAAAAAAGGCAAAAACAGTAATAAGCCGCCAACAAAACGCAAGCTGCCCCAGGGTGGAAATAAATCAACCCCTGTCATCAGAAATAACGGGTTGCCGCCTAGGACTGACCCAATCAATGAAACCATACAGGGAGGCCTGACACAAGCCACCCTATCAGAACTCCTGGATAAACTGTTGAAAGTGTGCCTTGAACCAGTTTTGGCTGTCCTTAACAGTATTGACACTTTCCTAAATATCTTGATTGGATCAAGTTCAAGCACCTTTAAAAGCCCGGTGGAGCAGAGACAAAGCTCAGAGGCTATTACTACAACCACGGCAGAGCTCAATCAGGAGGTGACAGGGGAGGTTCTCATGTAAGAGGATGGTAGGAAAAATAGCTCTACCCGCACTGCCCAGTTTAATTCAACAGCGTGGCCACTTAGGGCACAATCAGGCCCGCAAAGGGGGCCCAGCAACAGCCCTAACGCACAAGTTACTACTTGTGTAACAATATATCTGTAAGAGACATGAGTTAGTGATAGATTCCTTACCTTAGAATATCCCCAGGCGTCAGACTGGATCCGGAAAGTTTTGCTAAGCAGTACCCTTGTGCTGCAGTAGGTGGCTTCCAGCAGCTCTGCGTCCGTCACTGGCATCGTCAGCGCCAAGATGACATCACAGAGAGTACTTAGGCGCCACCCAGGCGCACTGACGTCAGTTCTGTATACGACTTTCCACGCCAGGAACGCAGAGCCATGCAAGATACTGACCGTTGGTGCATAAAACAAGAGCCCTCAAAGGGGAGGTCCTTAACCCTGGTAATCAGTTCGCAGAACGGGGAGGATGGGTGGGGAGGTAAGGAATCTACCACTAACTAATGTCTCTTACCGATATATTGTTACACAAGTAGTAACTTGTGCATCTGAAAGAGACACGTTAGTGATAGATTCCTTACCTTAGAATAGATACCCCAGCAATACCAACCCCGGTGGTGGATCTGTGAACAAAATTTCACCAGGAAGTCACGGAGAACAGAAAGTCTCTCCAGACTGGACTGTCAAGGCAGTAGTGCTTTGTAAACGTGTTAATCGAAGCCCACGTAGCTGCCTGACAATGTCCTGCAAGGGAACGCCGCGTCCCAAAGCAATGGTGGCTGCAATTACCCTGGTCAAATGGGCACGCAGCCCCACAGGAGGCTCCTTCTTGGCTAAGGAGTAACATGCTTTGATGCACACCGGGAAATGGTCCGTTTGTGCACAGCCCGACCTATTTTGAAGCCCACATAGCCAACAAAGAGCTGATCCTCCACCCGGAACTGTTGTGTACGCTGCAGATAGAAAGTAAGCGCATGTTTGGGGACCAGACGGTGGAGCCTCTCTTCCCTGGAAGGATGCGTAGGCGGAAATAAGGTGGGCAAAGTGATGGTCTGCCCGATGTGGAAGGGCGTGACAACCTTTGGCAAGCAAGAAGGACGGGTCCTTAAAACCACCTTGTCCGGATGAACAGAAAGGAAAGGAGGTTTAGAAGAAGGAGCCTGGACCTCACTTATTCTTCTGGCATAGGTGATAGCCACCAGGAAAGCCGTCTTTAGCATAAGAAGACGTAAAGGACAGTTATGAAGGGGCTCAAAAGGAGCGCACATCAGAAAAGTCAAGACAAGATTTAAGTCCCATCGAGGCATTGCGAAAGGCACAGGAAGGAACGTGTTTGTAATGCCTTTGAGGAAACACAACCGGGGGCTAAAAAAGAGAAGGCTGATCAGGAAGGCGGAAATCGTAGAAAGATAACCTTTGATAGTGCCCAGAGCAGAGCCCTGCTGGGCCAAAGATAGAAGAAACAGAAGAACCTCAGAAAGAAGGGCCAAAGGGAATCTACACCCTTTGCAGTGCACCATGCCATAAACTTGTTCCATCGGCGGGCATATACCGTTTTAGTGGAGAATGACATTACAGACTTCGGGAGGAAGGTCGAAAGCCGTCAACTGTCGCATGGAGGTGGAGGTTGGACAGGTTCGGTGGAGGACCATCCCCTGCTGCTGCGACAGAAGATCCTCCTGAAGAGGCAGACTGATCGGGGGATCGATGCTCATACTTAGTAGCTCGGCAACCATACTCTTCTAGCCCTGTCTGGAGCCACAAGAATAACTTGGTCCCAGTCGTGCCTGATCTTCTTCAGCACTCTGGGCATAAGTGGTATAGGCGGAAAAGCGTACAACAGACGACAGCTCCACTCGAGATGAAAAGCGTTTCCGAGCGAGTGCCGCCTTGGAAATTCCAACGTGCAGAACTGATGGCATTGCACGTTCTCTTCAGTGGCGAACAGATCTAACCAAGGCTCTCCCCACTGCTGAAAGAGACCTTGCACCATGTCCAAGATCAGATGCCATTCATGATCCATCAAGCAACGCAGCGGAGTTAGTCGACCCTGGCGTTTAGTTTACCAGCCAGGCGTTGAACCACCAAGGTAATGCCTTGATGTTCCAGCCATGTCCAGAGGTGCAGAGCCTCCTGACATAGGGTCCAGGACTCCACCCCACCCTGTTTGTTGCAATACCACATGGCAGTGGTGTTGTCCGTGAACACCTGCACTACACTTCCCCGGACAGAAGGAAGGAATGCCTTCAGTGCAAGCCGGATCTCCCGCAGCTCCAGAAGGTTGATATGGAGCCGTGACCTCGCCGGAAGACCAGAGGCCTCCGATCTCCGGCTCTCCCAAGTGGCCTCCCCATCCCAGGAGGGACACATCTGTCACCACTGTGTGCTCCGATTGGGGAAGGGAGAGGGATCTGCCATTGACCCAATCGCGATTCGTGAGCCACCACTTCAGTTGTCGTGCAGCGCCCTCTGAGATCTGAACCGGACAGGTTGCTCTGATGCTGTGCCCACTGGAAATTCAGGTCCCACTGCAAAGCCTGCATATGCCATCTGGCATGTCACACTAGCAGGATGCAGGAGGCCATCAGGCCCAGGAGCCGGAGGATCATCATGACTGAAACCCGGGATAGAGGCTGAAAGATTGGAATCATTGCCTGAATATACCGGACTCGCTGCGCGGGAGGATAAACCCGAAACTGCCCCGAATCCAGAACCGCCTACATGAAGGGGAGCTTCTGAGAGGGACTCAGGTGCGACTTCGGCACGTTGATGGAGAACCCCAGCAAATGCAGGTCGGCCATAGTTTGAAGGTGGGTGACGGCTGCCTGGGGCGAGCCCGCTTTCAACAACCAGCCATCGAGGTAAGGGAAGACTGACACCCCTAACCTGAGCAGATGAGCTGCGACCACCGCCATCACCTTCGTGAACACTCGAGGGTCACTGGTAAGGCCGAAGGGAAGCACAGTAAACTGAAAGGGCTCCTGGCCCACCGTGAACTGCAGGTAACGCCAGTAGGCGCGCAGGACGGGAATTTGAAAATACGTGTCTTGCAAGTCCAACGCTACCATCCAGTCTCCTGGATCGAGGGCAGTCAAGACCTGAGCCAGGTTTAGCACCTTGAACTTCTCCTTCCGGAGGAAGCGATCCACATCCCGGAGGTCCAAGATAGGACGCAGACCCCCTTTGTCCTTTTTGGGGACCAGAAAGTAGTGGGAATATCAACCACTCCCTACTTCTGGCCCAGGAACACACTCGATGGTTCCCTTGGCCAAGAGGGCCGCGACTTCCTGTTGGAGAAGAGCCAAATGATCCCCCGACATGCGGTAGCACAGAGGTGGCATGGCTGGGGGTGGGGACTGAAAGGGAAGGGAGTAACCCTTGCAGATTATCTGCAGCACCCGTTTGTCTGGCGTAATCTTGCGCCAGCGGGGGAGGTGGCGGCGGATCCCGCCACCCACCGGTGTGGCGTGCTCCCTGAAGCTCAGATTAGGAGGGTTTAGAGGCAGAAGCAGCGGGTGGAGGTGGATGGACTCGCACGCTGGTTCCCTGACCCGCCCCTGCAGAAACCGCAACTGCGGCCTCGCTGATGCTGGTTTTGCACAGGCCTGGTGGAAGGGCGCACCTGGGTGCCTCGACCCTGGCTATGAAAGGAAGAAAAACCAGGAGTGGCCGGGGTCTTAGTAGAAAGACCCAGGGACTTGGCCGTAGCCCTCTAGTCTTTAAAGAGTCGACCAAGTGCCCAAGAGGACCTCTGTAAGGGCATCATCAAAGGGAAGCAGCGGCTCCACCAAGGTAGACTCTGTCTGGAGCACCTCGGTGAGGAGGTTGGTCTTGAGGGCCACCATGTGGAAGTCAAGATTGAGGGCCTCAGCAGCCCAACAGGGGACCATCATGTAGGAGGCACCCTCCTCCATAGTAGGCGGGGGAAGAGGTGAACCCCAGGTCAGAAGAGACATCTAGGTCGCCGGCACCCTCCAAGCCGTCCACCCAATCGAGTTTGGAGTCACATTGCCGAGCAAGCGGGTCCTCGGACCCTTCCCAGTTGTCGTCCGCCTCTGGTGTAGAGGGGGCCAGTCGCGGCGCAGTGTCGGAGCCGGAGAGGGGATGAACGGCGTCGGGAACAGCACCGTAAATGGCGCCGGTCGGGGCTGGACCGTGCCTGCTCCCAATGTAGATCCCAGGCCGGAAAAAAACGGTCAGGGAACTGGGGAAAGGGTGGGATGAACGGCACCCTGTGCGGCGCTGGGGGGTAGAGCTGGAGCTGAGGGTGGCGCGGGCCGGCAACGCCGCACCTCGTGGCGCCGGGGCCGGAGCCAGCGGTGCAGGATCCTGTGGCCCCGGGGCTGGAGCCAATGGCGGAGTCGCCGGGTGTGAGAGCGAGGGCTTGATATACAGGCGTGGAGGCTGCAATATAGGTTTGGAAATAGGTTTATTGATATTAGGGGGAAGGGAAAAGGGTTGGGAAGTTAAAGTTTCTTCTTCCGAGTTTTCCTGGGATGAGCCGGAGAAACCGAAGGTCTGCAAAGTTGTTTCCGTGCCTTCTAGGTCTTCTGGACCGGGTTGGTTACTCCGGAGGCTCATAGAAGGATAAAAATAAACAAAGGGGAATCGTCAGAATGGAGTTCTTTATAACGAAGTTGATTTCCTTCACCACACCCGTGTGTTTGTCAGGATAATTCAAGATGGTGAGTGGTCTTATTTAGAAAGGGTATGGGGTCGTGAACTTTAAGTGCCTAGGGTAGGGGAAGTCGTGTACAGTTTCAAACAATTTTCGGTAACAAACTTAGTTGTCTAGAGCAGGGTAGAGTCGTGTACCATCACTCGTATACTTCTCAAAATAGTGTGGCACACGTAGTATTTTACAAGCTTCACTTGACACCCGAGGTGCTCTACCCTCCCACTATGCTCGTTCCCGCCCCCTCCCTCTGTGACCCCGAGCCAGTTTTACTCACCGGCCCGCCGTAACTCTCCTCCGAGTTACGGCCGCCTTCCAGCCTCCTCCGGACACCACCAGTCCTCCGACCAGCTTTCCTCTTCAGGGTCGTCAGGTCCAGCGTCTTGGCCACCGGGTCCCGCGTCTTCTCCACCGGGTCCCGCGTCTTCTCCACCGGGTCCCGCGTCTTCTCCACCGGGTCCCGCGTCTTCCTCACCGGGTCCCGCGTCTTTCTCAACGGGTCCCGCGTCTTTCTCAACGGGTCCCGCGTCTTCCTCACTGCGTCCCGCGTCTTCACTCGTCCTCCCTGTTTCCGCGTCTGCTCTCTCCCTTTTGACCTGCCCCTGCGTGCAGTTTATTGGCTTGCGTCTCTCCCTTCTGGGGTATGGGGGTTGGATTTCCGGGTCACGCGAGCGCTCTGCATGTTCCTGTGGAGATACGTGAGAGGTATGTGGACATGGTAGTCCTCAGGAGCTCTCCTGACACCATGGTCGCCCCTGCATGTTCCGGGTAAGTGCGGGGTCTTCCTCACAACCCCTTTCCCTTGCTGTCCTTCTAGGGGAACTATTCTGGGGATATCTAGACAAGTAGTCAGCATTCCCTTGGTCTTTCCCTTTCCTATGTCTAGCAAGAAATCGGTATGGCTGTAGAGAAAGAAACCATCTCAGGACTCTCTCATTGTGGCCCTTATTCCTCGCTAGCCACTCTAGAGGGGCATGATCAGTGAAAAGAATGAACTCTCTACCTTTCAGGTAATACCGTAGGGTTTCTACCGCCCACTAAAGAGCAAGAGCCTCTTTTTCGATGGTAGCATAATTCTTCTCCCTAGGAAAAAGTTTGCGGCTTATATATAGGATGGGCTTTTCTCCTTGTGGTGTTTCTTGGGACAAAACAGCTCCTAGACCCAGGTCAGAGGCATCTGTTTGTAAAATAAAAGGACGGGAATAATCTGGACTGATTAAAACTGAGTCAGAGGTTAGGGAATTTTTTAAGGCCTCGAAGGAGCGCACTATCTCGGCAGGAGGAGATTGTAATACCTCTTCTGTTCGAATGTTTTTCTGTAAAAGATCGGTTAAAGGAGCTGCTGTTTGTGAAAAACCAGGGATAAACCGCCGGTAATAACCCAACAATCCCAAGAAGGCTCTTAGATCTTTCTTTGTCTTGGGTAACGGTATCTGGGAAATGGCTGACACTTTGGAAGTTTGAGGTCTTATGACTCCTTCACCTAAGAGATATCCAAGGTACTTGACTGTCTGAGCTGCCAAATGGCTTTTGGCTGGATTAATTCTTAACCCATGAACTCCTAGAGTTTTTATTACTTGAAAGAGATGGACCAAATGTTGTTCCCAAGAGTCACTATATATTATGATATCATCTATATAGGCTCCAGCATAGGCCTCATGAGGTTTGAGCACCGTATTCATGGCTCGCTGAAATGTGGCAGGCGCTCCATGTAAGCCAAAGGGTAACATTTTGAAATGGTATAACCCAATCGGGGTGGAGAATGCCGTTTTTTCTTTATCCTCAGGTTTTAGGTTTAAAGTATTTTATTGAAGCAGGGTGGGATAGGACACAGAGGGGTAAAAAACAGGTGACCCACAAGATCCGCGCTCCAGTGCGCATCATACAGTCAATACAATAATGCAATCACAATTTTGTGAGAGGCTCCGTCTAACTCGGGAGCATAGCTTCAGCACCTGTGGGCACGAACAAACGACGAGGGGAGGGGAGGGGGGGGAGGGGGAGGGGAGGGATGAGGAGAGGAAAAAAAATCAGGAGGGAAGGAACAAAAAAAAGGAACGCATGGGGAAGGAGAAAAGAAAAAGGGGGGGGGGGGTGAGGGGAGGAGAAACAACCCCGCTCCAAAAAACCTACCCAACCAAACTGAACCCCCAACTACCATACCCCGACCCACCCCCTGTACTGTGCCAGCATCTGCAGTCTCCACCACTGTGAACTCTCCATGAATCACTACTATGCAACACCGACCCCACCCACTCAGGCAGGCGGGTCCGGCGGCGGCGTCAGCCTCAACAACCGCAGATATCTAGGGCAGGTAATTTCTCGGAACTCAGAACATAACAGGCTGTGAAAGGGCTCCCACAATTCCTCAAAGGTATCCGTATCCCCCAGGGCCACTAAGGACATCTTTTCCATTCCAAGAACATGCCACAATCTGTGCAGCCAACCAACTACAGAGGGGAGTGTTGTAGTGCGCCAGTGTATGAGAATATTCTGCACCGCTGACCCCAGCGCAATTGCGATCTGTCTACCCCTCTTGGACCTAAGGGGATACATCAACCCGTTCGGCAACCCCAACAGGACATAGGCCGGGAACCTAGGCAGTTCTATCCCAAAGCATTTGTCAACCTCGCTCAGGACCTCTTCCCAGTACGGGGCCAGCAGGGGGCAATCCCACAGTATGTGTGTCAGTGTACCAGTGTTGCCACAGTTGCGCCAGCACGTCCCTGGTATCGCCCTATCCATCTCATGCAGTTTCTCCGGGGTGCGGTACCAGTAGGTCGAAATTTTAGTAAAGGTCTCTGTAAGACCCGTGTGGTAGGCCGAGTGGCGCGCGCGGTAGGAGATGTGGTCCCATTCTTTATGACTCAGCTCGCGCCCAAGCTCTCGCTCCCATCGTTCCCGACCCGGGTTGTGAATGTGAAATGAGGGGGGCTGCAGCATTCTATACAGGTCCGAGATCAGTTTGGCGTCCGACGTGCGAGTAATTAACCAACGCTCATACTCCGTAATTTCCCTGTGTGCCGCGTCGCGCACTTGGGGTTGTAATGCCCAGTGGCGCGCCTGCATGTATCGCATGCGTTCCGTCTCAGGGAGGCCATAATCCCTCTGCAAGTCCTGGAAGGAGACAACTCCCTCGGGGGAGTACAAGTGGTACAGAGTGCAGCAGCGGGCCACTCGCCAGCGTTCATAGGCTCCCTGTTCCAGCCCGGGGCCGAAGTCCGGGTTGCCAATGAGCGGCGTGAAGGGAGAGGGGAAAGTAGTCAACTCGCATCTGGCAGCCACCGAGTCCCACGTCTGGAGCGGGACCCGCGTCACCAAAGACGCGTAAAGATTGGGGGGCCGATGGGCTCGCCTCAGGAATGGTACTTCCTGCAGCGTCCTACCCGCCACCGCCTGATCTTGGAACAACCAGTGTTTATCAGATTCCCACCGGCTCCACTCCACGAGGTATCGGAGCTGGGCGGCCTGAAAATATTTCCGTAAATCCGGTATCCCCAGCCCTCCGGATTCCGGCGAGAGCATAGCGATGCCCCTCTTGATCCTCGGCCTACGGCCCTGCCACACGAATCGTGCAATGGCAGTCTGAGTCTCCGCGAGCCACCCTGCAGGAGGGTGGAGCGGCAATGCTCTGAAGAGATAAAGCACCTGAGGCAGAAGGGTCATCTTCACTGCGGCCACCCTACCCAGTAGTGACAGCGTGCCTTTATCCCACCGGCCCAGTTCCTCCTTGATTTTAATACCTAGAGCTGCGTAATTGGCCTTAACCATCTCCGGGAGGGAGGGCGCCAGCAGGATCCCCAAATACGGGATCTGGTCCTTGGACCAGCTCAGAGGATAAAGCCTCTGCAGTTCCACTCTAGTGGCAGCAGATAGCGAGATGTCCAGGGCGGCCGACTTACCCAGGTTCACCTTAAAGCCCGCCACATCAGCGAATAAGTTCAGTTCCTCCACACAGGCCGGTAGCGATCTCCGCGGGTCATCCAGTGTCAGAATGACATCGTCCGCGTACAAGCTAATCGCGTGGCGAAACCCGCCCATCTGGACACCGATAATGTCAGGGTTCTGCCGAACCCTCTGGGCAAATGGCTCCATGTACAAGGCAAAGAGCAAAGGGGAGAGCGGGCACCCCTGTCTCGTGCCCCGTTCAATGGGGAAGGGTCGAGAGCTGCCGCCGTTCACCCGGACCACCGCAGATGGGAACCGGTAGCAGTTAAAGATCAGGTGACGAAACTTCTCCCCTATCCCAAATTTGCTCAGGACTTTCTCAAGGTAGGGCCAGTGCACCCTGTCAAAAGCTTTCTCCGCGTCAATGGACAGGAGCATCCTCTCTCCAGGGATCCGAGAAGCCTTCTCGAGAATGTGCGTCACCCTCTTCGTATTATCTACCGTTTGCCTACCGGGCACGAAGCCCGCTTGGTCCGAGTCAACCATGCCGGGGAGGTGCAACGCCAGGCGTGCCGCTAAGATACTGGTGAACACCTTCAAATCGGTGTTCAGCAGCGAAATGGGACGATAGGACCCACAGGCGGTCCTGTCCTTGCCCGGCTTAGGGATCACTGAGACCGTGGCCTGGAGAAATTCGGAGGGGATGGCCCCCGGCTCTGCGAAGGAGTTAAAAAGGCGAGTCAACAGAGGCGCCAGCTCCTGACAGTAGGTTTTGTAAAACAGCGGGATGAAGCCATCCGGACCCGGGGCCTTGCCCAGTTTGAGCCGGGATATCGCCGTGACCACCTCCTCAATGCGTATGTCACGCTCCAGATACTGAGCCTGATCCTGAGTCAGCGACGGAAGCGGAACCGAGTCCAGGTAGCTCCCCTCAGCCTGGGCCGAAGGGGGCTCCCCGGAGTAGAGGTCCGCATAAAAGCCGCGGAAGACATCCGCTATGTGTTCATCGGTCGTGACTCTGCCTCCGGCCGGGTCCAGCAGTTCCTTCACTCGGTGCTGCTGGTGCTGCACCCTGAGTTTGTTAGCCAGGAGCCGCCCACACCGATCGCCCCCAGTGTAATATTTGTGCTTCAGGCGGAGCACTGCGTATTCCGCCCGATCCATGTCTAGGGCTGCCAGGAGCTTCCGCGCCGCCTTCAGCTGCCTCCACACCCTGGGGGCCCCTGTCCTGAGATGAACCTGTTCCAGCTCCCTCACCTGCTGAGTGAGCTCATCTCTCTTAAGTTGCCGGTCCCTATTCTCGGCAGCGGAAATCGCGATAAATTCGCCTCGGAGCACGGCCTTTAGGGCCGCCCACTGCGTCGCACGGGAGGTGTCCCCATTATCGTTCACGGTCTGAAAAGCCAAAATGGCCGCCCTGATCTGATCCACCACCGACCGCCTATGCAAAAGCGTATCTCGGAGCCTCCAAACCCCCCTCGACCGAGCCACCGGCGGAAGAGTGAAAGTGCCCTCAACTGGGGCGTGATCAGAAAGAGAAAGGACCCCCATGTCCGCATTCGAAGCCAAGAGAAGCAGCGGGCTCGACACTAGGAGGTGGTCTAAGCGCGCATAAGATCTATGGGCGTGTGAGAAATAAGAGTATGCGCGGGTGGTGGGGTGGAGGCAACGCCACATGTCATGCAGGTCCAGCTCCGCAAGTCGAGTTCGAATCGGGCCCGAAAGCTCACCCAACTGCTGGCGCCGCTGCACAGACCTATCCAGCGCCGCGTCAAAAACCAGATTCAAATCACCCCCCAACACTATGTGCCTATCAGAGGTGAATGCAACGTCGTCCAAGGCCCTGTGTAAGAATTGGTCCTGATGGTCATTGGGGCAATAAACGGAGCCTACAGTCAGTGCTAAGCCCCCCACCTTGATTCTATAGACCAGGAGTCTTCCTTTCTGCTCCGCCACCTTGCCCACAACCTCGCCCCTGAACCTTCTAGAAAACAAAATGGCCACCCCTGCCGTCTTGGAAGTGCTAGAGGAAAATAGCTGTGTGGGGAACCTGGGGGTTCGCATCCGCGAGCAGTCCTTAGCCAGCAAGTGGGTCTCCTGCAACAGGCAGATATCCGCCTGTGAATTTTCCAACAGGGATAACACTGCCCGCCGCTTAACCGGGTTATTCAGCCCTTTCACATTGAGAGTAAGCACCTTAAGAGCCATCTAAGAGAGAGATCAGGGAGCACATATCAAAAGGCAAAGCCCGGTCAGCAAACACAGAAGGCACCCTTCGAGACCTCAAAACAGAGCAACGTTGAATCAACCATTGGCACAGTACAGTCCCCGAACCCCAACACCCCACAACCAAACCCCCCCCCCTCGCCCCCACACCAGCAAAACCGCACCACCCCCCACTACTGGCCCCCCCTCTAGGTCCCAAAATCAAAACAGCTGCCCGTCCGCCCCAACCCCTTCCCCCGCTTCTCAAACTTTTCAAAAAAGACATTGTCCCAGTCCGGCCCAAAACGGGCAAGGCCGTGGAAAGTCAACCTAGTGGACGTCCAGCCACCACCTCCAGCACTCGCCCTTCCTCCCGGTCCACCCCCCGAATCCCCGCACCTGCAATAAGAATGAGCTAAAGTAGACTCCCCCCGGAGTGAGTTCAGGCCGTCAAGGCCACTTCGCCATTCGCCGCCACTCTGGAGGCCTCCTGGATGGCAGCCGCCATTTCAGCCCGGATTGCAGGCGAGCCCGGGCGCTCCGCCGGAGGAGAGGCCCCCCCCCCAGCTTGTTGCCAGCCATTCCGAGGGCTGCGCCTCCGCCGTGGGGCCGGGGTATCCGTGTCCGTAGCAGTGAGGCCCAGCACCGCGCAAACATCTTGAAGGGACCGAAGTTGATGTAAGACACCGTTCCACCTGAAGATCAGGCGGAAGGGGTGCCCCCAGGAGTACTGCGTTTCATGCTCCCGAAGGAAGTCCGTAGCGATCTTGAAGGATTTCCTCTTCTGTAACGTGACTGTGGATAAGTCCTGAAACAGTGTCACAGGATGGTCCCGGAATCGAAAAGGCTGCTGCCCTCGTGCCTCACGGAGGATCCGCTCCTTCAAAGGAAAGTTCGGGAGGAATGCCAAAATGTCCGGGGCGGGCGCCGTGGCCCTGCGGGGGCGACCCACCCGGTGCGCCCGGTCAATGCGGATCCGAAAGTCCTCCGGCTCTCCCAGGATCGCTCGGAAGAGGGCCACCAGATATGCCGTCACGTCTTCACCCTCCTCACCAGACGGCACTCCGCGGACCCGAATGTTGTTCCGCCTGGACCGATTTTCAAGGTCCTCGGCGTGGGCCTGTAGCTCAATCTGTTGCTCCCGGAGCCGTAGGACCTCCTGCTGCAGATGGGTGATCTCCTCATCCCTGGAGTGGCCCGCTTCCTCCACCGTGTTCACCCGATCCCCCAGGGAGTCCATCTCTCTCCTCACTTCGCGTACCTCCCCGGCCACTTCATTCTTGAGTGCTTGGAAGTCTTCCCTCAGGGAGCTAAACAGGGACTCGAGAAAGGACCTCGTCACCGGGGGCTCTCCACCTTCTGCCCCCCTGGCTGGTGCCGGGGAGGTCGCGGCCGGTTGAGCACCTCCGCTGCGCAGGGCGCTCCGTCCCAGCATCTCCGGCAAGGTCCGGTCGCCTCTTCGCTGTCCCCTGGCATTCGACATCGTAGAACGAGAACAGACACTGAGGTTCGCCGAACAGCAGAGAAAGCGGCTATATGCCAGTCGGGAGTGGTCGCAAAGAGCACCAGGAGGGATGAGCTGCCCGGCCGGACCCCACAAAATGGCCGCTCAGTAGTGTCGAGGGGACAACGCCCAAGATGGAGACCCTTTGTCCTTCTCCGACCCAAGAACCAGAAATCCGGCCAGGGGGCTAGGT
The DNA here is from genome assembly GCF_964263255.1 of Lissotriton vulgaris. Taxonomy (NCBI): domain Eukaryota; kingdom Metazoa; phylum Chordata; class Amphibia; order Caudata; family Salamandridae; genus Lissotriton; species Lissotriton vulgaris. The sequence goes on from NC_141687.1 coordinate 389,920,580, forward strand.
CACAATGCGACAGCCGCCGGGGTCCACCGCTTCAGGGAGAGATCAGTCTCGGAAGACTCGGTCCCCAGTTCCGCACAGATAACCAGCCGAGGCGACCTCCTCCGGCAGGCCCCGTCAAGCCACGGGCTGGCGTAGCGAGGTGGCACCGACTCCGCCACCGCTCCGCGCCTCCGCTCCGCTCCGCTCCGTACAGCCGCTGCTGGACAGCTCCAGACCTCGCGCGGGGCCGTCGTCGAATCCCACTCCAACAGCACATGCACCACCGCGGGCTTCACACCTCAGGGGCCGATCGCCCCGTCGTGCTCCGAGGGTCGGGAGACTCGTGGCTTTCAGCTCCCACTCGGGCCGTACAGCGGGGTCTGATCCGGGCTACACCGGCCAAAATCTCGTCCCCGACGGCGCTAACCAGGCTCAGCAGGCTCTCCACACCTCCACCGCAAGCACCAGGCTCGGTGGCCGCGTGATCCGGGGGGGAATCAACGGTTCCGAGCGGTGCGGAAATTCAGGGGTCCGGGAGCCCTCGGCAAGTGCGACCGCTCAGCCCGCCATCTTGGCCACGCCCCCTATCCTCAGGTTTTAAAGGAATTTGCCAATATCCTTTACACAAGTCTAGTGTGCTGATATACTTGGCTTTTCCTATCCTTTCTACCATCTGATTCACTCTTGGGAGAGGCTAGGTGTCAAATTCGAATATTTTGTTCACCTCTCTGAAGTCAATACAGAATCTCACTGACCCGTCTGGTTTTGGAACTAGCACTATGGGCGAGTTCCATTCACTTTTAGATGGTTCTTTGACATCCAGCGGTAACATTTTCTCTACCTCTTCATGTATAACCTGCCAGCGAGACTCAGGTATACGGTAGGGTCTTAATCTCACTCGTTTACATGGTGGGGTTTTTATGGCATGTTCGATGAGATTGGTCTTTCCAGGGGTGGTGGAAAACACCAGAGCCAAAGGTTGTAAAACCTTTGTTAAGTCGTGTGCTAACACATCAGGTAATTCTGGAGCAAGACATGTTTGAAACAGGGGTGTTTGGAGTTCTACGCTATTCACTGCCACTGGTACAGGTCCCTCCCATTTCTTTAGTAAGTTCACATGATATATTTGTGCTATCTTCTTCTGGGAATCTGTCTCTATCATATAGGTTACTGGAGTTACCTGTTGAATGACTTTATAGGGACCCTGCCATTGACCCAATAACTTCTGGTCGGATGTAGCCATCATAAGCAATACGAGATCGCCTACCTGAAAGGACCTAGGTTTCGACCCTCGGTCATATTGTTTTTTCTGGGTCATCTGGGCATTCTCTAGATTATTCCTGACAATACTCCGAATTTGTTTCAAGTGAGTTTGAAGATTCGAAACATATTCGGGAAGGGGTCTGGTATCATTTTGTTCTGTTTCCCACTGCTCCTTAGCCATATCTAATAAGGTACGTGGTTTGTGTCTGTACAACAACTCGAAGGGGGAATAACCTGTGCTTTTTTGTTCTTTACATCTGATGGCAAAGAGAGCTAGGGGAAGAATGTCCTCCCACTTACGGGCTTCCAAGTCTAACAATTTTTTTTAGAGTGGTTTTAATGGTAGCATTATATCTTTCAACCAACCCATCCGTTTGGGGGTGGTATGCTGAAGTACGGATTTGCTTCACACCTAGTTGAGTACAAATTTCTCTCATCATTTTGGAGGTAAAGGGGGTTCCCTGGTCAGTTAGAATCTCTTTTGGAAAACCCACCCTGGAAAAAACACTAACCATCGCCTTGGCGATATTGGTGGTGTCGGGTCTGCGTAGGGGTATGGCTTCTGGGAATCTAGTAGCATAATCCACCAGAACCAATACATATCTGCACCCACTTCTAGATGGCAATAAGGGACCAATGATATCCATGCCAACCCGCGAGAAGGGTTCATCTATGATGGGAAGGGGAAGTAACGGGGCTTTTGGGGGTTGAGAGCGACCAGGGCCGGACTGGGAACTGAAAGCAGCCCTGGCAAATTTTGCCAGACCAGCCCCCGTCCGGTGCGTAGCGAGCGTGCGAGGCGAGCGAGCCAGACCACTATTAGGAGGGTTTGGGGGGGTTCTCCCCCCAAGAAAATTTTGGAAAACGACAGACCAAAAGGGTGAATTTTACAGCACATTTTTCATTACGTATTCAATTGTATCAACTTTCAAAGGACAGTAAATAGTAGATGATGACCTTAAGGAGCACAAGGTTACCCACCCAGCCATATGTACCCATAGACATTGTTTCAGAGAGCACCAAAAATAGACACACTTCGTGAATCAGAGAGGTAAAAGTGAGACTAGCCCCCACATGGTGTGTAGCAAGCAAGCGCAGTGAGCAACAACTACTAGGGGGAGTTTGGGGTGTTGAACTTGCCAATTCGGTGTAAGCCAATTTTACCATGTTTGAAAGGAAAGTGCAAGCACTTTAGCACTGGTTAGTGGTGGTAAATTCACTGAGCCCTTAGAGCCAACAAAAATGGCATTTTTTGATGTAATAAAGCAGATCAAACCAGATTTTAATTTGGAGGAATCGGAGGCCGACAAGGACTTATCTAACCATGTCTCAGCAGTCAGTATGAACAATAGGTATCTAAAAAACATTTTACATGTGCTAATGGTGCTGGGACTTTTTCTGAGATAGCTTCCTTCTATATCTCCTTGAGTACCTGATGAAAAGGATGCAGTTTAGAATGCAGGCATTTATCATCAGTTAGTGTCCTTTCCAAGTTCAATCATGGGATTAATTACTTACATTGTTTTTCAGTCCATGAAGAAAATATGACAGAGTGTCTTAATTTATGGGTCATTTTTACCAGAAAGTGGCAGCCCGAGTCCAACATATACTTTTGTGCACAGAAGAACTACTCAGGCACCCTTATAAAGCTGATATTTCAGGATATATGTGTTAAATCTAATGCAAATTACTCATGCCATCCTTGTTAAATCATAATACATCGTTAATACAGTAGTCAGGGTAGAAACAAAGCACCCAACAGACCTTGAGCATATAATCAGTTCTACCCTCTTACTTGAACCATACTGAAACCTGACCTACTCCCCTTTGTAATAATAGATGTAGTGTTTTTGATGGTTAATGTAAAGCTTCCTTCTCCATACAACTTTAAATTGGCAGCTGGAAAGAATATGTACAAAATTGGCAACATTCTCAGCTTGAATATTAAGTCTATTAAACCATGTGCCATGTTTTAAAAATCATATCCATGTGCCATTGTACACCAGAACCACGCCTTATCACTGCAGCACAATTTGTTCCTCATCTGGCTCCCAATTGTTTTTCTTCTACGCTCTGTGTGCTACAATGCCTTAGTACCCAAAGGCTGTGCGAGAAAGGCTCTGGCAATGTTCACTTGCAATTCCACGCCTTCCTGCCTTTATTTAAACAGAGAGCCTTAACTGTTGATTATAATACATCTCCTTTCACATCTTCAATTGCATTTCATTCAGATGAGCCAACCAAGTAACTTTATGAAATTTGCATGCAGAATATATGCTTAAGGCTAAAGTCACTTAATTAAGATTTATGCCAATTAACTTTGAAGGCACAGTATTATTAAATCTTAAATGCAGAGTTGGTAATTAAACACTATTCAGAACTCGAGTTCATTTGCTGCAAGGCAGTCATTGGGAGATTTGCTGTTATGAGCTTTGTATTTTAGCACAAAACACAATGATTTGAATGGTGTCATTGCTTGTTATATAGCAAATGCTGAGCTCCACCATACGGTTTCAGGTGAATTAATATAAGTACCTTATCTCAGAGACTCTGGCTGGTAAGAATGAAACTCAGTTAGGGGTGGCCATTGGCCAGGAGTAGCAGCTCCCACCCCTGGCTTGCCCTTGGGTACTCATGGTGTGGCACTGCCTTTGTTGGTATCTACCCCTGCACCAGGGGTAATGAAGAAGGCAGGAGCAGAAATAGAAACTACGGAATGTTTAAAGGGCCTATTAGTGTATGAAGTGCCCCATACCTGAAGACTTTAAAAACTTTTCACTATAGGAGAGAGGAGGAGAAGAGGCATAAACAAGCAGAGGTATGGCTAGCAAGTAGCCAGAGAGCCACACCTCTCTCTACCCTAAAAACTCCAGCAAAAGCTTCGGAGGCTACCACTAATTTCGTAGGGAGGTTGCTTGCAACCCGCTTTATGGACGTCAGCAATGCAGAGCCTCCACACACAAGCTGGAAGGCTGCTCTGTGCAAGGGTTTCCAGCTCCCCTTGTCTAGCACTATGAGAATAGCTCTTTCCCGGGTGACCATGTGAAGGGAGCCAATAGACACACACTCACACCGTGTGAGGTAGCAGTTCTAGCTTCCACATCTTGCCCTTGCTGCCCCTGGGCCCTTAGGTGCAAGTAGGACTAGGAGGCTGTTGAAGGACTTGGGCTGGGATCAGAGATCAACTCTGTGATGTCATCAGAGGATTGGTGATGTCATTTGCCTAACACTGCGCCTTCTGTAGAGAACTATGTGCAGCTAATTTGTTCCAGATTGTAATCGATGCAAGGCAGACCCAGCCTTTTTAGCTTTATTAGGCCAAAAAACACTAATACTATTCAGCTGGATAATCTGTTCCTTAGACATTGAAAACAAAACATCATAGAACACACAAGAATTGGGTATTATGAAACAGCAAGTCTCTTTCGAAAACTTCTGTCAGACTGCATACTGGGAACTGTAGCTACTGTACCATCACTGTGGTCCGATTGCATCTTTTAGAAGTGAACCATCCGCTGAACACCAAAGTGTGCACATTTTAACAGTGCAAACTCCTTTCATGTGAAATCCGGACTGAAATCCGGACAATTAAAAAAAAATAGAGAGGTCACGAACCAACTGAGCCAGTGTCAAGGGAACTCACTGAGGGCTCCCAGAAATGTACATGTTAGCCTAAGTGGCAAGTGCCAGTGGCAACAACACCGGTGGCGAACAACACAAAAGGACTCAGTTGTGTTAAACAAACAAAAAAACACACTAGAAACCCATGCTGTTTGCTTAAAATATATTTGTCAGCACAAGCCTTGTGCTGAAAAATATATTTTAAGCAGACTTGCTGACTCCAACCTTCGCCCCAGTTACAGCCCCCAAGAGTCAAGCAGCACAGCGCCACCAAAGGGAGCAGCACACATATCCTGCCTGCTGGCTCTAAATATTTCAGCTGGCCTGACCCTGCTCGGAGTTGGACACACACACACAAACTCCACCGGACAAAAAGAAAACCTATATTACAGAATATGACCTGAGATCATGTTTGAGGTCAGTGCTGCACTGCTGGGGCGGCGGGCCATGGGCCATGTGAGGAGGAACCGAAGGGCTGCCAGTGCCATTGCTCGGCATCCTGTGATTCTGGGCAAATAACATAATCTCCCCGTAACTACCAAAATGAATGTGTATGTCTGCAACACAACTGGTGCTCATGTAAAGCAGTCTGATACTTTCAAGTTGAGTTTGTGCTATATACAACTCCAAAAAAAGGGCGACACAAAACCTTGATAAGTGTGGCCCTCAGTCTTTGATGAGACTATACAGTTATCTGCATCTGCAATAGTATACTGAGAGTGAGCTTAGAAGTGTATGCACTATCAGGCATCTGTCTCTTTGCCATTGTGAATAACACATCTTACAAACCGTAAAATGTCAATAGAGCGGTGGCAGATGGAGAACATTCCAACAGCTGTCGCATGAACATCCTGCCCGCACTGCACTGAGTTAACAAAGGAAGAGGGTAAGCTTGACTGCCACAAAGGGCAAAAGGTTGAAGGGAGGTGGGTCTATCCATGAGACAGTATGCAAAACAATGAATTAAACAATACATCTTACAGTAACATTTGAAGACTCTACCTCTGATAGGCACTAATAAAATCATCCACTACTTCATGGACGGCTAACGTAAACATTCAGAATATAATTAAACTAACTGGTGCAATTTACAGTACGCCTTCACAGATACATCGATTTACAAAGTGTTTTACAGCAAGCTCAAACTATTGTATTGTTTAATTTAATCTAGTTTTATATGTCCCCTTCTCATCAGCTTGGGTATGTACCAGCACCAATGTACGTTAAATAGGCCAGCTTCTACAATTAATTGGGTATGCCTTATAAGCTAGTAAATGCAGTGTGGCAGATTTATACTACCAATATCAAAATACTGATTTTGACAACCAAAGTTTTGTGAAAGTAGGTATCTATAGGGAAGAATATTTGATATTTAACTCCACATATATGTACCTTGACAATATATACTTATACTTCTTCAAAGTATGTAGATGTTGAGTTAAGATTGCTAAATCGATCCCTACCTATTTACTGTAAGAAAGTAGTAGATTATTGTTTGTGGTGGACTGTCACCCACCTAAAGGAAAAATAACACTAAATTGTCAGGGTGAACCCTAAAGTCATTAATTTCACCTGAGCTTAACCCCCAGGTGGCTATTGTACAGAGGAGTAATTATGCAGTATCAAAACAGTAATAAAGTTAAAATATGAAACAATAAAATTACTGAAACCAATTTAGAAAAATTGAGTAAGTTTTAATGATCAAAATGACACCAAAACAACAAACATTCATCAAGTGGATCCGGAGATGCCAATTTCTAAAGGTTTAACCTCTTTGATGCGTTGGGCGGCCCCCGGACATTTGACGTCACAGTGGGCATGTGCGGAGGATGGCCGGGGGCTTTCCGAACTGCGCACGTGTAATTTTTTAAGTCCGGCGCGGAGAAGAGGATAAGTAAAAATAGCACATAAAAGTACAAAGCACCCATGATAGCAATATAGAAGTGGTCGACCTAGACATAGGCGTGATATCGGGGAGATCCCGATGGAGCATTGGTCAGATACACCAAGCTACTTCATCCAGGTCAAAGGTTTTACCGCCTGACATCTGACTTTTTATGGAGCTCTAAATCCTCCAGCAGGGCAAACCTGACACCCTACCAGAGGCAGGTGCAATACAATGGACATCTTTACTGTGAGGACCCCCCCTCCCACAACCAACAGATCTAGAGGTCTTGCAAGTCCAAAAATGTTCACAGACCCAACTTTGCAGGGTTTCTGGAGAAGCTCCTCTAGGTCACCTCTAAGGCTCTGAGTACCTAAAGGACAGCAATTAGGGGCCAGGAACCACTTCAACAGTAGCCACTAACAAGGTCCAGTCCATATCCAGTTGGTACTGGCCAAATGGTCACTCCTTGAAAAAAGGCCTCTTGCAGCTTGTAAAGTCCGAGAACATAGAAGTAAACCTCATAACCCTTTGGCATCTGCTTCGTTGACCTCGTTGCAAGCGAGATAAGGTCTAGCCCTTCAGGGCTTCTTTCAGATTACACGGATGGGCCTTGTGTCCTGACACAATTTAAAACTCGTGCTTTTTCTTTCAGTGTAGGATGTTGTATAATAATATATTCATTAGGAAACACTGCATCAAACGGGGATGGCATCTCCTGGGCCATTAATATTTGCCTTCTGTGCATTCAGTTCAATTTCACCTGTCACTTTTATTTTCTCAATGGTACACTCACATGAGACTTCCTGCTTAGGATAAATATAGCTTCCATGTAATAAAGTACAAGAACCAACCAAACGCAGAACCGAGCAAAATCTTCCCAATTTTTAACACCAATACCCACCACAAAATCAATTCCAGTCCTTTGAATGGGTCGTCAGTGGGTGAGGATTTCCCGACAGACCGATTTGACGCCGAAACACATCACTCATATCTAGGGGCGAAGGCCCCAGGTCAGGAGTTAAATTAACCAGATCACCACACACAGGGGAAAAAAACAGACAAACGGTTACAACATTCAATCAGCAACCACAAGAGCAAGAACAGGGAAGAGAGCAATCGAAATCAAAACAAGCGGTCAAGCAGGGAGGCCGTGAGCAATATGGGCTGACAACAGCCGTGGCAAAAAACAGTTTAGATTCCAAATGCACTTTCAAAGAGGTCCGTAATCCCGGCACAAAAATCACTATTGAGCAACAACCACCAATAATACTTGAAAGAAATGCACACGAACTTCCTGGTCCAGCAGTAGCTCTTGAATTTCAAACTGCGTCATCCCCTATGCAAATCACAGTTTCGGAAAATGAACGTAAATGTTCATTAATACAAAGGGACCAAAGTACGGGCCAAATGAAGTCAATCAACAAAGCTAAAACCCCAAAAAATCCAAACTCAATTGAGGTAGAACAACAAGCGCAAGAACAACAACTAACCCTCCACGCCCACGAGAGAACGCAACCTTATAACCCTCCAGCTAATAATGCAGGTACAACGCAAAAGGAGCAAAGCACTCATTCAGAGCTGTCTGACTTAAAGCTAACCTTTATTCCCGAATATCTAACTAGGGGTCCACAGGACTTTTTGAATCAAGGTAATTTGTTAAAACTGTTTAACGAAATATCGGCTTTAGAGGAAATTACTTCCAAAGATCTTAACTCTGTCGAATTTCAACAAAATGTAACCAATGCGGCCATTGAAGAAACAGTAACAACTTGGGCCTCAAAGGACCTGGTAGAAAGGATATACCACGCAAGACTGCAATTTGAATCATGGGGAATATCCATAAAGCGACACAAGCGTTCGAGGTACCCCTATCCCTTACAACCAAACACATGTGCCCAAGATAAGGGAAAAGGGAGTAGAGGTCAATACACCTCTTGCTTACGCGGCACCAGGGCATCCACGCCAGAGCCGTCTATTGAAAGTCACAAAGTACAAATAAACAACCTTCATCAAGCTGACAGAACAGATTGGTCTTGGATACCAAACGTCTTGTGCAATAAAACTACCTGACCCAGATCCAATCTTTTCCATAACCCAGCGGAATGAAACGCTCCCCCAGAATCAAACAACTAAATCAATAGTTTCAATTTGCTTGTGGAACGTGCATGGCTTTCGAGAAATGGCCCACGATTACGAAACCAGTGCCTTCTTCCAAAAACAAGACATCATTTTGATCCAGGAGTCTTGGAAATTGCAATCAACCCCTGTCCAAGGTTTCAAAGAACATCAAATATATGCAGAAAGCCCCTCCATGCACGGCCATCCCCGTGGTGGGTTATCAACTTACATAACCCACAAATACAACTGGGTATCAGAGGAGATAGAAGTGGGCCTGAAGTGGGCCCAAGTGACCAGAATCACCGAAGCCTCGTCATCGAGGATTGAACCCTGGAAAATGATAATATTTAACATTTACATCCATCCTGATAAAACGGTACAAATAGAAAAACATGCAACGCTGTTGTCACTTATCAAGGCCATGCAAAGGACCTACCCGCAATACCCTCTGGTCCTCTCCGGGGACTTTAACAACGCCCTCATTGACCAAAACAAGGCAAAGGTGAAGATGACAGGAAATAGTAGTGGGAAAAAATTCGCATCCAGGTTAATCGAACATGGACTGGCTATCCTGAATGGCAATATAAAGGGGGATATGCCAGCAGCTGTTACATATCTGAGCGGCAGGGTTCACTCAACAATTGACTACTCAATAGTAAGCAATGAGTTAATCAACAGCATCATATCATTTGGCATTGAAATACGAGCAGAAAGTGATCACTTCCCACAAATATTAACTTTGAATATTGCACCAATTATGGCGCCAACAACGACCCCCCTTCTGCACCATGCATCAAGTTTAATCTGAGAAAACTAAAATGGCATGGAGGGGGGTTGGGCAACATTATTGACTCAGTTAAAGCCCATATGGCCAACCTAGGAATTCAAAAGAAGGAGGACCTAGTACCCAACTGGGAGAAAATGATTCAGGTCCTGCAGCAAAAGTTCCCAGCAAGGTCGGTGAACTACAGCAACCCCAACAACAAGAAGGAGCCTTGGTTCAACCTGGACTTAAGAGCGAAAAAAAGAAAGGTGGCCAAGGAGGTCCGAGCCCTCGCAAGTCAAAAAAAGACAGGGTATGTGGCAAACAAATCTAATCTGAGGAGAGCCAGGAAAATCTACAGGAAGGCACTCAGGGCCGCACAGTACTCATATAAAGAAACAATATGGAACAAACTATTAATTGCGGAAAAACATCCTAACAGCCGGGTTTTTTGGGGTATCATAAACAAGCTTAACCAAGGGGCAAAACTCCAACAAGAAGCTGGGGTCGGAGCAGAAACCTGGATCAGACACGTGCAAAATCTATACAGCAACAAAGATACAGATCATGTTAAAGATTCAGGGGCAGCAAAGGTTAACATGGAGCAACCAAAAGGAGTTATGAACAGGGAATTTAGGGAACCCGAGCAGGAACTTCCTCAGAAGGGGCCTACAGACCTAGTTGACCTAACCACCAAAAACGAATTGAGGTCAATAATTTCAAGATTAAAGTCCGAGGGTGCAGCAGGACCAAACGGGCTGCCGAATGCGATCTTCAAGTACGACCCGGACCTGTGGGCAGAGACCCTAACGCCCCTGTTCAACCAAATTTACAACCAAGCAGAATTACCAGCCTCCTGGAAAGGAAGCATTATACACCCAATTTTTAAGCATGGCGATCACCGCAACCCCTCAAATTTTAGACTGATATCACTAATAGACGTAGAGGCCAAACTCTACGGCTCCTACATCCTATCCAAATTACAAGCCTGGATATCAGTATTAAAGATTATGCCAAAATTCCAAACAGGATTCAGGCAAGGAATGGGAACAACAACCAACCTAACTTGCCTGTCTACCCCAACAGACCAAGCAATAGCAAAGGGCACCCGATTGTATGCATGTTTCATAGACATCAAGTCTGCATTCGATCGGGTGAACAGAGAGCGCTTGTGGAGCAAAATAGAGAGCTGGGGGATGCCATACCAACTTTAAGTGCCGTCAAAGCCCTACACCACTGTACTTGGGTAAGAGTGAAGCTGGGAAATGGTGGCAGTACAACCAGCAGCATCCAAACGCACCAAGGCCTAAAGCAAGGCTGCGTATTGGCCCCCACCCTTTTTAACCTTTTTCTCTCCAACCTAACAAATGCGATCAAATCTGCAGACAGCCATCCACCATCATTGGCAAATAATCCAATACATTACCTACAATATGCGGATGATATTGTTTTGTTGAGCAAGACTCCAATCGGCTTACAAAGAGCCATTAATAAATTAACCTTGTATTTAGAACGGGAAAGCTTAGAACTCAACAAGGAGAAAACCAAAGTGGTCCGCCTAGTTGACCGGCAAAATCTAAAGTACAAATGGATGGCCCAAGGGGCACAAGTGAAAGAACAAGAGCACTATAAGTACTTGGGAATTACAATAACAAGAGGAGCAAACAACAAGGACCACAAAACAGCACTAAAAGCAAAAGCACAATCTTTAATCTTTGCGTATCGCTCCCTGAAAGAAAAAATGGATCGCCCTAACCATAACATCTTTTAAAAGAGATGGCAGCGAAGATTATGCCTACTTTATATCTTACGGCCTAGTCACGTGGTGTGGCAAGGAGGTGGAACTTTTAAATGATTTACAGATCAAAATTTATAAAGGGGTTTTCAACCTGCCAAAATCCGCCTCAGCCTCCCAAGTAAGGCTAGAATTTGGTTTGCAAAATCAGAAGTTCCGGAGCATGAGCGGTTTCGTGAAATTCTGTTGCAAACTTAGATCTGCAGACCCAGATACATTGGACTGGCTAATCTGGGAGGAAATTAAACAAGCATTAGAAATGCAATCGGGCTCGGATTTATTTGAGTTTGAGTTAATGGCATTGTAAATGCCAATGTATTAATGCTATGTGTTATGGAGTGTGTTCATGTGGTGTGTACTGCCAGTGATCTCCTTGTGAGTGTGAGAATATTGCACCGTTACTGCCTGTGATGTCCTTCTTGTGAGTGTGAGAAGCTTGCACCTCTGCTGCCTGTGGTCTTCTTTTGAGCGTAAGAAGCTTGCACTGCTGCTGCCTGTGATGTTGTTCTTGTGAGTGGGAGAAGATTGCACCTCAGCTGGCTGTGGTCTCCTTGTGAGTGTAAGAAGCTTGCACAGCTGCTGCCTGTGATGTCCTACTCACTACTCTACTCTACTCAGTACTCTACTCACTACTCTGCACTCACTACTCACTACTCTACTCACTACTCTACTCACTACTCTACTCACTACTCTGCAGTCACTACTCACTACTCTACTCACTACTCTACTCACTACTCTACTCACTACTTTACTCACTACTCTACTCACTACTCTACTCACTACTCTGCACTCACTACTCTGCACTCACTACTCACTACTCTACTCACTACTCTACTCACTACTCACTACTCTGCACTCACTACTCACTACTCTACTCACTACTCACTACTCACTACTCTACTCACTACTCTGCACTCATTACTCACTACTCTGCACTCACTACTCTACTCACTACTCACTACTCTCCACTCACTACTCTATTCACTACTCTACTCACTACTCACTACTCTCCACTCACTACTCTATTCACTACTCTACTCACTACTCACTACTCTACTCACTACTCACTACTCTACTCACTACTCTGCACTCACTACTCTACTCACTACTCTACTCACTACTCTACTCACTACTCTACTCTACTCACTACTCTACTCACTACTTTGCACTCACTACTCTACTCACTACTCACTACTCTACTCACTACTCACTACTCTGCACTCACTACTCACTACTCTACTCACTACTCTACTCACTACTCACTACTCTGCACTCACTACTCTACTCACTACTCTACTCACTACTCTACTCACTACTCTGGTGGTGTTAGTACTGGTAGTACTGATGGTGGTAGTACTGGTAGTAGTGGTGGTGGTTGTGGTACCGCTAGTACTGGTAGTGGTAGTACTGGTAGTGGTAGTACTGGTGGTGGTGGTACTGGTAGTACTGGTGGTGGTGGTAGTACTGGTGGCTGTAGTAGTGGTAGTACTGGTGGCTGTAGTAGTGGTAGTACTGGTGGCTGTAGTACTGGTAGTATTGATGGTGGTAGTACTGGTATTACTGGTGGTAGTGGTAGTGGTAGTACTGGTGGTGGTGGTAGTGGTAGTACTGGTGGCTGTAGTAGTGGTAGTACTGGTGGCTGTAGTAGTGGTAGTACTGGTGGTGGTAGAAATGGTAGTACTGATGGTGGTAGTACTGGAAGTACTGGTGGTGATGGTGGTACTGGTAGTGGTAGTACTGGTGGTGGTGGTGGTACTGGTAGTGGTAGTAGTGGTAGTACTGGAGGTGGTGGTACTGGTAGTGGTAGTACTGTTGGTGGTAGTACTGCTGGTGGTAGTACTGGTAGTGGTGGTACTGGTGGTGGTGGTGGTACCGGTAGTGGTAGTGCTAGTGGTGGTGGTACTGCTGCCCGTAGTACTGGTAGTGGTAGTACTGGTGGTGGTGGTACTGGTGGTGGTAGTACTGGTGGTGGTAGTGGTAGTACTGGTGGGTGTAGTAGTGGTAGTACTGGTGGCTGTAGTAGTGGTAGTACTGGTAGTACTGATGGTGGTAGTACTGGTGATGGTGGTGGTACTGGTAGTGGTAGTACTGGTGGTGGTGGTAGTGGTAGTACTGGTGGTGGTGGTACTGGTAGTACTGGTGGTGGTACTGGTAGTGGTAGTAGTGGTAGTACTGGAGGTGGTGGTACTGGTAATGGTAGTAATGTTGGTGGTAGTACTGGTGGTGGTAGTACTGGTAGTGGTGGTACTGGTGGTGGTGGTACTGGTAGCGGGAGTACTGGTGGGGGTGGTACTGGTAGCGGGAGTACTGGTGGTGGTAGTACTGGTGGTGGTAGTGGTAGTACTGGTGGGTGTAGTAGTGGTAGTACTGGTGGCTGTAGTAGTGGTAGTACTGGTAGTACTGATGGTGGTAGTACTGGTGATGGTGGTGGTACTGGTAGTGGTAGTACTGGTGGTGGTGGTGGTGGTACTGGTAGTGGTAGTACTGGTGGTGGTGGTACTGGTAGTACTGGTGGTGGTACTGGTAGTGGTAGTAGTGGTAGTACTGGAGGTGGTGGTACTGGTAATGGTAGTAATGTTGGTGGTAGTACTGGTGTAGCAGGGTTTCCGTTCTCCCACAGAACTGTGCATAGAGATCTAGAACCTCAGTGAGTTAGGATGATCCAAAACTCATCTCAGTTTCAGAAATCCCCTTACCTAGCTAGCTACAGTGTCTCATGGATCATTATGGAACCATCCATGTCTTAGACAAACCAGAACATGATCTTTAGAATACCTCAGGAATCGTGGAACACATGAACACTCTTTCGTTATATAATCATTTCAAACCAAAACTGAGAGTCAAAGAACACAAGTGCAAGTTTGAAATATTTATTATTCAATGCAAAGTTCTCAAACGCAGTATCTTGTATAATACCAAAATGCAGATTATAAAAATCAGAGTCAGCAGCATAGTCACTAATCCATAGTAAGCAAAAGGTGATAGCATGTTACAATGCAAAATCTATAGAAATCTATATCACCTATATTTCGCGCACCCTATCTAGCATATTATTTTATATCTAAGAAGGTCTCATTCGGGCTTTAGCAGGGCGGCCCCATACCTCTCAATGTCAGTAGGAGCAGATCACATCAACAGCTACCAGCTCTCTTCATGCGCAGCACCAAGTGTCTGCGTTCATTCCGTGTAACTCTATCTTAAACCCGCGTAGAGCCCAAAATGTTGGCATCAACATTATTTGTGTTATGTCTAATGTGGTGCGAGGATCAGGCTTCCCAGCGACCTTGTGTTAGGTTATACTTAGAGTGTGCAGCTCTCAGTGTGCAGACAGTTGTACCAAGTGTACCAGGCAAAGCTGATAGCATAGAAATAACATATTATTCTCAAATAATCACCTCACCGCTTCTAGAGTAAAAGCGACAACAACAAGTAGGTGTCGTGTGCAAACCTGAAGCCGAAGTAAAAACGGCTGTTTAAACATGTAATACACTCATGCTAACTTAACGCAATATATGTAACGAAGTATCCATATGACACCCCCCCATTGATCCGAGCACCGCCAAACATAAGGGAAAAGGCAATACTAAATCAGATACATAAAATGAAAGCAAAGTTCAATAATTTTGAGCAAAAATAAGCTAAAAAATATGTATGAATGAATATGTATGAATGCCTACAGTGGCCTCAAATCTAAAAAGAAAAACAAAACTTTTCGAACCAAAAGTTATCCGTCAGGTCTCAAAAAAATGAAATGTAGGACCAGGTCGCATTAATTCAAATGTCTGTAAGAGAAAAAACAAGGCACTTATCCGATATCCAAAGTCATGTGCCACATTGACGTTATCCTCAGCGACATCACGTGATTGAAATCTCCATTATCTGAACGCAGTCCATCCCTCCGATTTCAGCAAGGGGAAAGTCATATTTCACAACAAAGCACTCCTTCCAGGCATCTCACGATTGGACAGTATATGCAAAGAAAGTTGCAACAGCCTCCAGTATGAAATCACTGCCATCATCCGAAAATAGTTCAGCAATCCAATTCAGCAATGGGAAAGAACATACGTGCTCCTCCAGCATCGGATCCTCCTGTAACGTCAGAGGACAACTCGGTGGGTTCACCAGATCGCTGTGTGTCAGAAAGGCATCCGCCGCTGCAGAGATCTCCCATTGGCCCAGAACTCCATTTATCGCTGCCAAGGCCATAACTCTTTCGCCAGAACAGATCAGCTCGTGAGCCACCACGGGACGCATTAGCTGATCAAAATCGACGTCAGGAGCAGTCCTCAAGCATAGGCACAAATCAATGGCCCAATCGAACTCGCAGCTCAGGCAGTGAAACACAGGTTGGACACACGTGAAGTCGGTGAACCGAAATGACAATCTATAAGCCGTGCTTAATGCTGCAAGCGGCAATGTTCCATAGTAATTGAGCATCCGATTACGGCACAGTGTCAGGAGGCGTTGAACGGCTTCTTGCGCAGGATGGGCATCCATGTTTTATAAAGAAAAACACCAACAAGAAGCCAGCGGCTACAGCCAGTAACACAGGTAGTCCACCAAACAAACTCGAAAAAATAGAGTGGAAAAACGTGGGAATGATACCAAAAACTTTTTCAAACGTAGTCACGAGGCCACTGCTTACCAATTTAAAAAAATGTGCAAGCCCAGTCGTGGAAGAAGCATTAAAAATCTGGTGCACCAGCTCACAGAAATGAAACGGCAAATCAGTATTTAAAAGCGCCTGCACCTCTGTGCGGGTGTTAGCTATGTGAAGGACATAAGTTTCCCGGGCCGAACTCAGGGTCACTTGTTTTTGAGACAAAAGGGCCCTTATTCTGCTTAAACCATTGAACTTCGCTTCGAAGGTTGGAATCCGTGGCCAGATGGAGACATCTGAAGACCCATGCGTGGGTGGGTATAGAACATTCTTGCAACACACCACACGCTCTGATACAGTTACCACATAAGCCACACCAATTAATAACCAACAACATAATTCGTTGTTTAAAAGCAAATAACTACCATTAGCTAATAATGTAAATGTGGGAACTACTGCTGGAACTGGCGTGCCTTTTAAAACACATGCTAAATTTGGGCGTTCCTGATTACAAGAACCGTGCAACTGAATGTGTCTGCATATTAATGAATGGTCAGGTGACTGTGTGCATTCCTCACCATTAAGATTCACTTCTTTTCCATCCTTCAGACATCTGTATGTGTATGGTAATGACCATGCCTCATGTAGGAACGCACTGCCTAGTGGTTCATATCGTCCTATAGCAATATACCGCATACAATTAGTAAATTTGTATAAGGGAAATGGTAATGTAATTAATCCATGAATCAGCCACGTGGCAGTAGTGGTTTCAGCAACAGAGAAAGGCAAGGATTCTAGCTTTCCAATATGTAACATAGAATATGACGCATCACGCATAGAAAGCATGCGTTGCTTTTCAGTTAGATTAAAAGGGGCAAAAAGGGACGAAACGTTCAACGAGTTCCAGGGAACTCGTCCAGCCTTAAGTGTCTGTAGGGTCCATGCAAATTGCATTACAGAACGCAACTGATTTTGACCATGGTATAACGTGGACACTTCATCATGTACAATATCAACAACAGAAGAAACAATATTATCCAACGTGTAAATCCTGGAAGAAAGCATGTTAATACTGTTATCGACCACTGCAAGCACTTTTTCCAAATTTGCTTGATCAATAGCTCTCAGGCGTTTAGCTGCCTCAACCTGTGAAAATTTCCAAATTTCATTGTATACAGCATAAAGAAAGCGTTTAGATCTACCCCTAGCCGGGCCTTTTATAAAATCATTTAGCTCTATATTCTCATTCAACTGGGACAGATGCAGTTTAACTGCAGCCAAAGTGGAATGTTGTAACCAGTTCTGACACAATTTGCCTACTGAATAAGTAGTAACAGTGTGATCTGTTTCAAACCTGGGATCTGGCCTGATGTGTGTAAAACCTTCAGAAAAACCCAAAAAACGACGTTGGCAAGCATCAGAGCTTCTTTGCCACAAAAGCCACCCCTCCGGATCAAAACGGGAAATATTAAAGGAGGAATTCTGCAAAAGTGCTTGTATCCCACTGATGGATAATGTAGTGAAATTACTCCAACCTGAATATTCTTCCAAATCAGGGATAGTAGGGGTATTTAATTTTTTAGATGTAGCCAATCCAAAACATGTTGTTTGGGAAATAGTAGAATTTAAAAACAACATGTGATTCGGGATGAGACATGCACGATGCAAAGCCTCAGTGCCTTGTACCTGCCAATCTTTGGTACCCCAAACCGATTTAAGGTCAATAGCATCCTTCCATAACTCATAGCCATCCACAGCTAACCTTTCTAGAAAGGACTTTGAATACAGCAATTTTGTATCAGTAAGTCTAACTTTGGGCATGAATTTCTGGTTCACTTTAAAATAAAACGACTCAGGATTTGATTGATTAAAATCTGTAAAATAAGAGTATTTTCCCAGAAATGTACTTGAGCTCCCCTGTAAAGGAGTAGGGCAATGTTCCCACTGAGTGTAATTCACAGGAACCCTCCTGGAACTTGTCTTGTGTAAGAAATGATTTCCATAATGTTGATAACAAAACAAATCACCATAATTGACAGAATCTAAGTACAAATCCTCAGCATCAAAGGCCGCATAATATTTCAAATCAGAGAACAATGCTTCTACGGCCTGAAGATCCCAGTCATCAGAACGAATATCTTGCTTAATCACATCTCCCATGTTTACTCTAAGCACATTAGGAACATTAATAACTTCTGTGGGGCCATGTATCTGAAACCTAACCGCATCCCACACAATCCCATCAAGGACAGGCCAAGCAGTAATTTCTACTGTATTTAAGTCTCTCTTTAGTCTGTGTGCTGAATGTGAGGAGGAAAGAGGGGCCAATGTTCCATTAAGGTACCGAATTCCTGTTCTTTCTTTTACATAATGGCCATCGATCAAGCGGAAAAAATAAAACACAAAACCAATTGACATAAAAAGATAAAATGAAAATAGTATCAGCCAAACGTATGTCCAAGGTGGAATTAGAAAATGTTTTTTAAACAACGTGGCATATTTTGCAATAGTCGATGGTTTCTTTGAAAGTTCCGAATCAGAGTCAAAAGAGAATCTGGACTGGTTAGCCAAACGAGCTTGTAAATCGGACATAGATAAATCAGCAGGATCTGCATAGGTCAGCTCATCAATGTTAGTAATAGGAATAGTATTTAATAAAGGACTGGATATAGCAGGCATCTCGAGGGACACCTCCTGATCTGCACCAGATGTAATAGCCAGCACAGAGTTCCTCACCATGGAAGGACAGGATACAGCCGGTGTCATGCTATGAAGAATCGGCCACCCTGTGTGTCTTGACATTGTCAATAGAAATAAATCTGTTTTCTTTACGACCTGGAAGTGGTGGTAAAATGACTGTTCTTGTGCCCTTCACTCCAAGAACTCGAACCGGTGCACGATATGAGGGACCAAACTCTTTCTTGTTATCGATCTTCTCTCGAACCAGTTCTCCAACTTGGGGTAGCCAGCCAACTACCGGGATCTGCAACGCATCATCCGACGTGGAGGGCAAGTGTTCCTTAGCAAGACTGTCTCTGGTCTTTTGTAGATTCTGTAAAACATTGCAATGTTCATCTACGTCAAAGGCCGCGGCCTGGGCCTGGCAGTCTGCACCATCAAGGTCAGGGACGTACATCTTGATACCAAAGAGCATTTCGTACGGGGACCGCCCACCCAGAGACCTTCTAGGGAGATTATTAAGCGCACGCTGCACGCCATAGAGGTGGGTCAGCCAGTTTTTACCAGTGCCTATAACTCGGGCTGTCAAAGATTGCTTTAAGTCGCGGTTCATTCGTTCTACTACAGAATTGCCCTCAGGCCTGTAGGGACTTGAAAACTTCACCTGTACTCCCAACTAAACCATAGCATCCTTATACGCCTTAGAGGCGAAAGCCGGACCCCGGTCCGAATGGAAAGCACCACAAGCAAAGATTCCCACAAAGACACGCAAATCCTTAATGACAGTTCGCGAATCAGCGCTTCGATGCGGCCATACCCACACAAAGCGTGTGCATGAGTCAACTGCTACTAAGATGTATTTATACGCAGTATCAGAAGAAAAAGGACCGCAGTGATCCAAATAAACGCAACCAAGCGGTTTATTAGAGATGTACAACTGTGTCTGAGGCGGACGCGCAGCCGTAGAAGGCTTGATCTGCTGACAAATGTCACACATAAGGACATAATCGCGCGTCTGTTTGTACAGTCCCCGCCACCAGAACCTCTGTTGTAGCTGAGTTACAGTGGCTGAGACGCCCGCATGCGCAGACGCCACACCTTCATGAGCCGCTGTAATCAGAGAAGCTCTGCGATCCGAGTTGGGAACTAGACGCTCTCCAACTTCAGGAATTTTCACATAAGGAACCTTATCGGGACTTAAGTGGTATGTGTACTTCGAAGGGAACCCCGCAGGATATTTACCTCCCTTCTCCGTGGCAGCAACAGCCGCCAAGATGTCATCATCTATTTTGCTTTTGGACCTCGTGACTGCTGCAACCAAGTATTTCGATACCGCAGACTTTGCTGCCTCATCAGCAAGCGAATTACCAACAGCGTGGACCCCCACGCGCTGGTGGCCAAGAGTATGAATCACAAACACGAGCGGCAGTTTCTCTTTAAGTTCCGCCACTCGGACCCAGATCATTTTATGTTTGATTGTGCTACCTTTGGAATCACGAAACTCATTCTGAATCCAAAAGAACAAGTTCTCATTGTAAGACTGGACACAGTAGTAAGAATCACTTACGATCAAAGTCGTCACACAAGGATCAGCGTACTCCAATGCGAGCATAAGAGCACGAAGCTCTGCTAATTGTGCGGTGCAGTCCCCTAGTGTTTGCGTGTGCACGACACTGGACTTGAACTCATCGTTCACCATGGCACCGACTACAATGGCGCAAGCGGAAACGTAGGCATGTTTAGAGCCATGCGCAACCTGCGCCGAACCATCAGTGTAAATGATACAATGGAAATCCTCCAACGGCCGCATCGCTAAAGGAGCAGGATGAACAAATTCATACTGTAAATACTCCTGCGACCGTAAAGCGGCGTCAAAAATAAACGTGACATCCTGGGATGTCAAGGATGTAGCCCACTGAATCCACCGAGGGTGCAAAGCTTTAGAATTCGGTACACTGGCTTTCGTGACCGCCTCCAAGGCAGGACACGGGGTAACAACCAACATGCGCTTTCCCTGCGACAGGGCACGTTCTTTAAGAATGCCATCTGCACAGCCGTTAAAACTTTCTCCACAGTGGAAAAACGCAGTTCAGCCGAAGTGTACAAGTGTGACTTGTAAGCAATAGGTACAGTATCCCCTTCATTAAAAGTCAGGTACGTGAAACCCACCGTCCCAGGGATAATTCTTATCACCAGGTTGGTCTGGTTATCACGGGTCTGTAAGTAGTCAGAAGTGAGCAAATCAGCCTGCAAAGACTGCAAAATGGCTGAATGCTCAGGCAGCCAGCATGATTTGGAAAAAGATGGTTGTATCAAGGCATACAAAGGCTTGATACGCTGGGCATATTCCGGAATATATGTCCTCCCGAAATTTAAAAAACCCAGCAAAGACTGTAATTTTTTTTCAGCGTTGTCGGAGAGCGCAACTGCGCGCACTTCTCCAGGAAGTGAGGAGCCAACCCCTTTCCTTCCTGGTTAAGTTCATAACCCAGAAACAACACTGTGTACTCCGCAATGTGTGATTTTGCAAAGTTAAACTTGTAACCCATGTCTGCAAAGTTACAAATTATGCTGTTTACTCGACACAGATGCTCCCAAAGTTCGTCGTCTGTGAGATAAATGTCATCCACATACGAACAAGCAACTGGATCGAAGCTCTCCAAAAGAGAGACTATGCGGGCGGAAAACACTCCAGGACTATTCTTATATCCCATTGGGAGTCGTTTAAACATTTTTTGTACGCCGCCGCACGTAAAACTGGTCCATTGGGAACTTAGACCATCTAATCTATGTGCATAAAAACCATTGGAAATGTCAAGCGTGGTTTTAAACCGTTTACGCTCAAGACCATTCACTAGTGCAGAGCCGTGAGTATTCTGTACTGCACAGTTACGGCAATGCGAGTTCAAATGCCGGTAATCCAAAACCAGACGATATGAGCCGTCCGGCTTGTTAACAGTAAAAAGGGGATTATTCATAGGTGACACACACGTTTCAATTACACCTTGATATTCCAATTGTTCAAGGATAGCCGCGACTGAAGCTTTAGCTTCACGCCGTATGGGATACTGAGGTTGTGGCTGCGGCTGTGACCGTAAAGGAATCTCATGGCTAGGGGACAATTTATCCCAGCCACACTGATTTCTGTACACAGCCGGCGCAAGCGCCAGAGCCCACTCTTCTGCAAAATGCAGCGCTTCCACTCTCGATACAGTGTGCGCGAAACTGGGGAGGATTACCTCCTCCCCTCGCGGAGCTGCGAGAACAAAAGGTGGGGGCCAGTCAGCCTCCGAAAGCAAAATGTCATACGTAGACGAAAGATTTTCCCAAAATACCCCTTTTACAGTTCGCTGCATGTCACCCTCAATTAACAGGACAATTTCAAAAAGTCTTTCAGGGGGAGCAACATGTGTATCAGCTGTTTCGATTACAACATAAGTGTCAGTCGCTGTCACCTTCAACAGTGGACGGAGGGCCTCTCTCACTATGGTAATCTCCGCCGCGCTGTCCAGCAAGGTCAGAGCCCACGTCAGATTCCGAAGCCGCGTTCTCACTATCTGGGGCATATCGATGCGCCGTTAAGGCTGCGACCTTCTTCTTGGCAAACTGCGGTCTCTTAGGCGTAGAGTCGTCCCGCTGATCCCCTTCACTTCGCGTGCGGGGCTGGCCACGTCCTTGCTGGCCACCCCTGCCCCTGCCGCCCTCTCCACCACCGGTTGACGGAGCCGATGAGTCCTGAAAGGAACGAGGAGAGCGTTGGTCAGAAGCCTGAAATCTTTCAGGCGATTTAATCGTAGCGCGATCGCGCAAATCATAAACTCGATCTGACTGCGCAGGCTGTGAAGGCGCCGGACTAGAAACCTGTGTCTGTTGTTGTTGTTGCTTACCCTGATTCTGCTTCTTAGGCCAATTTTGTTTCTTGGACTTGGGCTGTCCACCCGTTTCTGAAGACTGTCCCTGGGGCTGCTTCCTCTCCTTTTCAGGAAAAGCTTTCAAACCCTTAGAAGTGCGGCCAACCGTTTTATAAGCCGCCACAATAATTCTTGCTAGCTGACGGGGTTTCTCGGCATCGGGAATTAACGCCAGAGCATTGGCCACCTGAAAGTTCACTGCATCCCCCTTGACATTTGCAAGGATAAGACCGCAAACTGTCTCAAACGAGCCGCTCAGGCGCATACCCAATTCAACCGCCGATTCCGGTCCGTGATCATCCTGAACACGTTTAAGGACCGCAGAAAGGTTCGACACAGACGGGGTGCCAAAGCACCTCGAGTAGACCGCCGCAAAAGTCTTCCCCCATGTTTCACAGTCAGTAAGTTCAGGGGCCAAATCTTTCGGTAAACTAAGCGTAAGAATCCGGTGTTTCTCACCCGGAGTTGTATTAGGAAACACAGCCTCCAGCTGGTCGAATTTCTCGGCAAGCCAGTAAGGAAAATCATCCTTATTCTCTGGCTTTCTGCCCATAACGGAATTCACCAAGACAGGACTGATTTTCAAACCAGCCTGTTCCGCTCGAAGCTGCGCACCTGCAGGGGCTGCGCCATGAACATTACGACCAATGTAATGAACAAGCGCCCTAATCACTCCAACCGCGACTTCATGAAGACGCCGCAGGTCAGCCACATTACAAGTAGCGCGATTAGGGTGAGGCGTAAATCCACCCAAAGCGGGCCAATTTGTGCCCGGAATGGACAAAGGACCTAACCTCGGAGCCGTTAAAGGATGGGGTAGGGCGCCACCAAACCAAACTCCGTGCTGCCAAGCATCGATAGGTACTTCCAGTGCCCGGTACGGAGCATAAGCCGCCGGAACAGCCGAGGCAGTGTATGAATGGTAGACACCCGAATTAGCGTCCACTTCCGGAAATGTCACCCAGGAATAAAACAATTCGTACGGGTACGCATGTTCCGCACTCACCACTAGAACCACAGCCAAGCCTTCCACAGGGACATTATATGCCCGCAAGTGACCTCGAACCGCGATGCGGCTATGCTGCGGTATATCCACGGCCATGTTAGCACAGGAAGAGAAAAAAAGACAAAGAACACTTTGTAGCACAACTGGGTAGCAATTCAAAGAAACCGTTTTAGAAGAATTCAAGCTTGAAAAGACCTATTTTAAAAATAGGTAGGTTTTTCCGACACCACCGTTTACCGGAAACGGGAATGAAGGTGTCAAGGTTTGAATGATATACTACTCGAGTGTCATGATATACGGCCAACCAAACCGTTGGGCGCCATGTAGCAGGGTTTCCGTTCTCCCACAGAACTGTGCATAGAGATCTAGAACCTCAGTGAGTTAGGATGATCCAAAACTCATCTCAGTTTCAGAAATCCCCTTACCTAGCTAGCTACAGTGTCTCATGGATCATTATGGAACGATCCATGTCTTAGACAAACCAGAACATGATCTTTAGAATACCTCAGGAATCGTGGAACACATGAACACTCTTTCGTTATATAATCATTTCAAACCAAAACTGAGAGTCAAAGAACACAAGTGCAAGTTTGAAATATTTATTATTCAATGCAAAGTTCTCAAACGCAGTATCTTGTATAATACCAAAATGCAGATTATAAAAATCAGAGTCAGCAGCATAGTCACTAATCCATAGTAAGCAAAAGGTGATAGCATGTTACAATGCAAAATCTATAGAAATCTATATCACCTATATTTCGCGCACCCTATCTAGCATATTATTTTATATCTAAGAAGGTCTCATTCGGGCTTTAGCAGGGCGGCCCCATACCTCTCAATGTCAGTAGGAGCAGATCACATCAACAGCTACCAGCTCTCTTCATGCGCAGCACCAAGTGTCTGCGTTCATTCCGTGTAACTCTATCTTAAACCCGCGTAGAGCCCAAAATGTTGGCATCAACATTATTTGTGTTATGTCTAATGTGGTGCGAGGATCAGGCTTCCCAGCGACCTTGTGTTAGGTTATACTTAGAGTGTGCAGCTCTCAGTGTGCAGACAGTTGTACCAAGTGTACCAGGCAAAGCTGATAGCATAGAAATAACATATTATTCTCAAATAATCACCTCACCGCTTCTAGAGTAAAAGCGACAACAACAAGTAGGTGTCGTGTGCAAACCTGAAGCCGAAGTAAAAACGGCTGTTTAAACATGTAATACACTCATGCTAACTTAACGCAATATATGTAACGAAGTATCCATATGACACTGGTGGTGGTAGTACTGGTAGTGGTGGTACTGGTGGTGGTGGTACTGGTAGTGGGAGTACTGGTGGTGGTGGTACTGGTAGCAGTAGCATTGGTGGTGGTGTTACTGCTGCCTGTAATACTGTTAGTGGTAGTACTGGTGGTGGTAGTGATACTGGTGGTGGTAGTCCAGTGGTGGTAGTGGTACTGGTTGTGGTAGTACTGCTACTGGTAGTACTGGTGGTGGTGGTAGTATTGTTGGTGGTGGTACTGGTAGTACTGGTGGCTGTAGTACTGGTAGTACTGGTGGCTGTAGTAGTGGTAGTACTGGTAGTACTGGTAGTACTGATGGTGGTAGTACTGGTAGTACTGCCCACTCTGCACTCACCGCCACACTGCACTCACCGCCACTCTGCACTCACCGCCACTCTGCACTCACCGCCACTCTGCTCACCGCCACTCTGCACTCACCGCCACTCTGCACTCACCGCCACTCTGCACTCACCGCCACTCTGCACTCACCGCCACTCTGCACTCACCACCACTCTGCACTCTGCAGTCACCGCCACTCTGCAGTCACCGCCACTCTGCACTCACCGCCACTCTGCACTCACCGCCACTCTGCACTCACCGCCACTCTGCACTCACCGCCACTCTGCACTCACCGCCACTCTGCACTCACCGCCACTCTGCACTCACCGCCACTGAGTTGTAGAAGGTATTATTGCTACTAGGGCTCATTGTCTTGTAGTATATGCTGTGTTGTGTGTTGAAAGTATGTTCACAAGCTGTAGTTGTTTGAAAAATGAAAATTATGTGCAGGTAGAATGTTAAATTGTCTATGAAATGTTATTTTTCATGTTATTGTCTGTCAGTCACCTAAAGGCATAGCAATAGCATGATTGCAGGGAGCAGATGTTCCATAGTGGGTGTATTTGGATATTTACTTTAAAATGTGTATACACGCATTGGAGCATCGTGTGCTGCTGCTTGGATGAGAGAGCACATCACAGGCAATACAGTGAAATGCAAACAGACACGACCAGCATCTACCAAGCTCGGTGTGCTTCGCAATTAGAAGTGTGTACAATGAAAAATAAGACCGGTAGACCCATTTATTTGCAAGCTCGGCGCATTACTCTCTCGTCTGCTTGACCTTAGAATACCGAGCATGAGGGAACCACACACAGCATTTGTATGCAATTCATAAAAAACACGAGGGCACGGCCAATGGGGAGGCAGCTCTTTCCTAGTTGCAAAGTATAGCAGATGCAGGCTATGTGCTTTACAAGAACTACGGTAATGTCTTCATTCTCCACCCCCCCTCTCTGGTGCTACTCTAAGAAGTTGCGTCAGCGATGTAAATGAGCACGAGATATTGTTATAGTTTCGTATCATGCGACATGCAAAACCGATTACTGTTTGCCAATCCCGTGAACGGCCTCAGCCCCTCTCATGCACAAGGCAACCAGCAGCAGCCGGAGTAGGGAACTGCTGGTGGCTGCACAACAAAGCAACCGGCCTTTGGGAGCCAATACTACGAAAACGCATCCAAGCCCCCGCCATGGAGCGACAAAACATGCCCTGCTCTCAGCTCCGTCCTTCCACGTGGATGACACTGGGCGGAAAACCACTCCGTTTAAAGAATAAACTGCAAATGCTAAGCTCGGCGCCTGTACTATGACTACTCCTCCTCCTCAATGTATACAAATGCACCCATGTTTTCTTACAACCAATCACGGTTGGTAGGATCGCATTAAAGGCGTGGGGGTTATTTCAGTAATTGCCCGCACAGCCCCCCTGGGGATGACAATGCACGCTTCCGCTGAAGGAGACAAAGTGCTTTGTATGGGGAAACGTGGTTTTTACAAGTTCTTTTTTTTTCGTCTCGCTCGGTTCTAAATAGAGTCAAATGACTCATCTCGTAAACATAGACGAGCCCACGGGAGCGCGGCAGTCAATGCACACACGGGAGCTCACTGGTTGCAAACCTGCTGAGTCCAGGGCAGCGTGCGCTTCTTATTCCAAGTATAAACTAAGCAGAGAAGGACAGACCCCGCGTGAATAACGGTGGCCTTATAAACAGCTTTTGGGATCCAAACAAAAAGACAGTACACCCGAACGGTAACTCCCCGTGTGGCTTGGTTTATACGGTCGTATGCCCAAGCATGCAATGTGAACGCGCTCGCACCATCTGGATTACATTACACGCCCACTGTGACAGCTCCTAATTAAGATTAATCACTCTCCGTGCTCGTTCGCGCACAGAAAATGCCATGAAACTAACATCAATGACGGACGAAAAGTAAATATAGCCTATCACGTCAAGGCTACTACATAGACAGCACAGCGAAGACGAATCACTAGGCAGATGCCATAAAACACTAAGGAATGTAAGGAATTTGTCTGGCCAGAGCCCTAGATATCCTTTTTTTTTCTTTAACATTAGGATCTCGGAAGCTCCGCCTCCACTTCGTGGACGCCGAGGCCCGAGCCCTAAAAACGGGGGGAATCTGAATCTGTGAACAATTGGGGAAAGTATCTGATACTCTGCGTGGAAAAGTTAGAACTGGAAGCTGTCTGGAAATCTGGGACCGATAAGGCAAGTCTAAAAAGTCTAAAAAATTAGTTAACTCGGCAGCAAAATGGAAATCCTTTTTGTAAGACAAAGATTTATTGTCAAAACGTCGGCATGCTTGGACCATCATGAACTCTTTTACAACCCCACAAATAAACTCATATTTAACATCCCACTTCAGTGGTCATCTAAAAAAGGCTTTTATAGATTATCGGATGGGGATGCATGTTACAAAGGATTTACTACCGGCGTGGAAAGCAACACACCAGATGACCCAATTTCGCCTTTGCGGGTATAAAAACGAAACCCTTATCCACCTTTTCTGTATATGTTCGGCCCTGACAAGCCAGAGACGACTGTTATTGAAATACATCTTCAATGTGTTAAACATTCGATCTTGCAGACACGCAGTCACAAGCTGGCTCGGAGGTACCTCCAAAATTCTGGCATACCGTGGAGTTAAATTCTTGGCAGGAGCAAGAAAACTTTTAGAACTAACAGAACAGGAGGACTCCCAGTTGGCGGGCAAAAAGGGTAATTCCAACCCTCGGATTTCATGAACGCTGCCACAAACAAAACAGAGGCCGAGAGACAATAATTTTAGCATTTTAATAATAAAATTGTACTGTTATTTATTATGCGAATTTTGTAACAATTTTAACAAATTATGCAAATAAAACCTTTTGAACCTTTGTAGTGGACTCTGCACTTTTGGAACACGTCATAGGCTTCTCTCCAGATCTGGCTACAAATTCTGTATATTTTGATCAATTTAAGGTGAACAACAAAGTTTATTGTAAAACATCACTATGCCCATTTTTATAGTGGAGAACCCACCCAAACTTTCCGGAAAATGTTGCCCAAGCTAACCCGGTGCAATTGATTTAAATATATTTGCCAGGGTTGATTTTAGTTCCCAGACAAACGGTAACCATGGTGCGATATTTATCAGCGCTACAGTCTTTAATCAGCACAGTAGCATGACGTTTCCCAATATATTTATGACAAAATATTTAAAATGGAGAAAGAGGCAACTCGCTGAAATAATAATCATGAAGAACTAGCTGCACTGAAATGATTGAGCCCACAGATTTCAGCTTTATTCTGAAATTAGTGAAGTCACACTCAGGGGGCCAGGGCGCTAGAAGTGTGCTGTGCTGCCTGCGTCGAACCGGGCCGGGGGTTAAACAAAAAGGTATAGGCCAAGGCCCTGGGCCTGGGCTGGGAATTAGTATTTTTTTCTTACACAGTTAAATTACTCTTTTTTAAAAATGTACTTGATTTTAAAAGAGATAACGAACTATCCCTGTTTTTTTTTTACTTACAGGCTGTGCCTGTTAACCCCAGGGCCGTTTCCTCAACTAATCTTCATCACTGTAATAACAAATGTATTTGACATTGAGACTGTCATACCTTATGAAAGTCAAAGTACATTCGATGCTGCGGCCTCGTTTGCTATTTCATATCCGTGCCTCTGCTGCTCCTGCTTGTCAGCTTCACGGGATGCCAAAAAGATATCACACAGCACTGAATGATGGCACCGTTAATGTGCAGCGCTTTCACTTGTAGCTCCGATGCACAGGCCGACTTTGCACAGGCACAAGAAGAGTATTAGAAGCCTCGCCTGAGTAATCTGGACAACGCTGCGGGTGGGGGGCGGAGGGGGTGCTATACCTATTG
Source organism: Lissotriton vulgaris (assembly GCF_964263255.1). Lineage (NCBI taxonomy): Eukaryota > Metazoa > Chordata > Amphibia > Caudata > Salamandridae > Lissotriton > Lissotriton vulgaris. The sequence goes on from NC_141687.1 coordinate 389,949,704, forward strand.
TTTAGTCCTGGCCCGCCCCGGTCCACATTGCCATTGGGAATCTGATTTGCGGCGGGCGGCACAAGGTACAGGCAGAGCCCAGGGCTAGAAATAATTACATTATGGGGTGCTGCCTTACCTCGACACGTTTTAGACAACTCTGGCTGAGTTCTGGATTGCTCCTCTCGACCTGCCCTGGGCTCATGGGGTCACGCACACGTTTTATTGCGCGAGCCACGGCGGCAGAGACGTCTGCGCGCTGCGCACGCCCCTATTAAGCGTTGCACAGTTGGTTCTCCAATGCATTATTTTTATGGATCATTGAAGTACAGAATCCACTCCGCAGAGATTGGTGATAGTTGTGCTTTTTTATGCCCTCACGGAGCGCGAAACCAGGGGACACGAAGGGTAATGAATGATTACTGTGAGTAAACTTCTCTGATTTTCGCCCGACCAAAAATCGGCCCCCAGCAACAAAACCGGCCCCTGGCCGAAAAACCGCCCCTGGCAGCCTACCAGGGGATTGCCCGGTGCCCAGCCTTGCCAGTCCGGCCCTGATAGCGACTGTGTTTTTGACAAACCGGACACTCCCTACAATACCTTTTTACCTGTTGGTATATGCCTGGCCAATAGAAATTTTCCAAGATGGTTTTTTCTGTCTTGTCTGTACCAAAATGGCCCCCTAACAGATGACTGTGAGCTAGATACAATACTTTTTCTCGGAAGGGATTTGGGACTAACAACTGGGCATTCTGATGTGGATGGTTCTTTCTATATAACAAGCCGGTTTGGACAAAAAAATATGGACCAACATGTTGAGGGTCCTCTTCATCAAGGGCCTTGTTCCAGGCTTCCTGAAGAACAGGGTCTTCTCGCTGAGCCGCATGAAAGTTACGATCCGTTTCCCAAGGATTCTCTACCGGAATCACAGGTACCACTAAGGGCTCTTTTCCTTTTTCGGCCCTTCTTTGTCTGCGACTTTTCCGGTACTTAGGGGTTGACCATTCTTTATCAGTCTCTGTAGAAAAGGGTGCTTAAGCCAACCAGTCCTCTGCAGCCAGAGAAGACTCCTGTAACAACTGGGGTAATTTGGCATAATCGTTTCCTAAGATTGCTTGTTCAGGTAACCGAGGTATGAGTCCCACCGTTAAAGAAGTCCCTGAATCTTTGGGATGCTGGACTAACACTCGAGCCGTGGGATAGGGTTTAACATCACCGTGGACACATTTGATGGCCACCATACCTTCTATAGACCAATGCTATCCCCCAGATCCTGGGGTCTAACCACGCTGTGTAAGCAACCGGTATCTGCCAGGGCAGTAACAGGTCGTCCATTCATGGACACAGTACACTTATAAGGGGCTAATCTTTGGTCTTCTTGGGGTGAACAGAAGTAATTACGGGCCATTCCTATCTCCATGGGCTCTTCTTTTTGTGGTCAAACCTTGCTGTGTGTCCCATTCCCCCACACTGAAAACATTGGGGACCTGACATAGGAGGTCGTACGAACGGGACACTGGGCAATGGGTTGCTGGGAACAAGTGCCAAAGGTTCAGTTTTTTTTGTAATTGGAGGTCTAGCAGGTCGAGTTGGCATATGCCCACTGTTTTTTCCCGTGGCTTCGTCCCTAGTTTTCTGGAAGTCCTGTGCCCTATTATATGCACTGGCTATTTCCAAAGCCGTTTCCAGGGTAAGGTTGGCTTGCGGTCTAACCCACCGTTGAATAGGAGGATGGAGTGATGTTAAGTACTGTTCTAAATATATTTTAGCCATGATTCCATCCTTGTTGGTGGTAGTTGGTTTCAGCCAACGGTCTGCCATGTCCTTTACTCTAAAATATAAGGCACAAGGGGCGACCACTGCGCCCTCCACGGCCTGGTTGCCCCCACGCTCCCCTCCTGCTCTGCCTGCCTCCTTACCTGCTGCCTGCCTGACGCCGATCCGGAGCCCCACCTGCTGCAGGGCCGCTCCACTTCGGATCCCCGGCGCCCCAGCCGCCGCAGGGCCGCCCGCATAGGTTTTCCCGCTGGTACCTGCCGCGACCACGCCCCCCCCGCCTGCCGATTGGCCCACGCGCTCCCCGCCACCCAGCGGAACCTCCCTCCTGGCTCCCTTCTTAAGGGGACCCTGACCTCGGTTCAGGAGCGACCACTGCGCCCTCCACGGCCTGGTTGCCCCCACGCTCCCCGCCTGCTCTGCCTGCCTCCTTACCTGCTGCCTGCCTGACGCCGATCCGGAGCCCCAGCCGCCGCAGGGCCGCTCCACCTTGGATCCCCGGCACCCCAGCCGCCGCAGCCGCCGCAGAGCCGCCCGCATAGGTTTTCCCGCCGTTACCTGCCGCGACCACGCCCCCCCGCCTGCCGATTGGCCCACGCGCTCCCCGCCTCCCAGCGGACCCTCCCTCCCGGCTCCCTTCTTATGACGCCCCCAGAGCGACCGCGCAGCGGGAGCACAGACTGAGCGCCGAAGGTGCGCCAAAGGTAAGCCCGTCCGCGTCCGTCCGCGCCTGGACCGCGCCCAGCGCCAGGACCCCTGGCCCCCGCAGACCCCAGCCCACCCGCCGGACGTACGACGCCACCCTCAGCGCACTCAACGCCGGCCGAATCCCAGGATGCTACCGAGCCACCCCGAGATGCACCCACGGACCCTTCTGCTGCAACTCCTGCAAGTTCACCTGCATCCAGACCTGCACTACTCCAGCACCAACCAAGACCAAGACGAGCAACAGCAGCAGCCACCTGAAATGCATCCTGCTCAACACCCGCTCCGTCCACAGACACGCCGTCGAGCTCTGGAACCTGCTCGACACCACAGCCCCAGATGTCGCCTTCCTCACGGAAACATGGATGAACGCCTCTTCAGCGCCCGACATCGCCATCGCCATCCCAGACGGCTACAAGATCGTCCGAAGGGACCGCATCAACAACACCGGAGGAGGCATTGCCATCATCCACAGGAACACCATCCGCATCACGACCAACACCAACGACACCCTCGCACCCGCCGAGCACCTGCACTTCCAGGTCCACATCAACCCCAAGACCACCCTCAGAGGCACCCTCATCTACAGACCCCCGGGACCACGCACACAATTCAGCGAAGACATCGCCGACTTCATCAGCCCGCACGCCCTCCCCTCCCCTCCGCTGACTACATCCTCCTCGGGGACCTCAACTTCCACCTGGAGAACAACAACGACCGCAACAACACCACCCTGCTGGACAACCTCTCCAACCTCGGACTCAAGCAGCTGGTCACCACCCCCACCCACTACGCCGGACACACACTCGACCCAGTCTTCTCATCCAGCAAGGACATCGCCTTCAGCCACGCCAACGGACTCCACTGGACGGACCACAGCTGCGTCCACTTCAGCTTCAGAAGGACCACGATCCACCACCACCAGCAACAGGTTGCACGCAGAAGCTGGAACAAGATCACAGCCGACCAGCTCGCAACCGCCCTGAGCAAGAACCCACCCACCAGCGCAACGAACCCCAGCCAAGCGGCCACCAACCTCACGAAGTGGATCAGCGACTGCGCAGACGACCTCGCCCCTCTGAAGACCCCGCCTAGCAGACCCGGTAGCAAGAAAGCCCCATGGTTCACCGACGAACTCAAAAGCTCCAAGAAGAACTGCCGAGCACTCGAGAGAACCTGGCGCAGAGACCCAACTCCGGACAACATGGCTGCCCTCAAGCTCGCCACCCGAAAACACCACCAACTCATCCACGCCACCAAGAAAACCGCATTCAAGGAACGACTGGACAACAACGCACACAACAGCAAGGAACTCTTCAACATCGTCAAAGAGCTCTCCAACCCCAACGCCGGAAACAACGACATCATCCCCTTCGCAAGACCTCTGCAACTCCCTCGCCTCCTACTTCCACAACAAGATCGCGGACATACACAACAGCTTCAGCACTCAACCGACGCACGCCGCGACCGAACCACCGCCCCCCACCACCACCCTCCGCGCCTGGACCCCGATCAGCACCGAAGACACCGTCCGCACAATGAACTCCATCCACTCCGGATCTCCTACCGACCCCTGCCCTCACCACGTCTTCAACAAGGCCGACGCTGTCATCGCACCCCACCTGCGGGACATCATCCACACCTCTTTCGACACCGCTACCTTCCCGGAGAGCTGGAAGCACGCCGAACTCAGCGCTCTACTAAAGAAGCCATCAGCTGACCCCACCGACCTCAAGAACTACCGCCCCATCTCGCTGCTCCCGTTTCCTGCAAAAGTCATCGAGAAGACCGTCAACAAGCAGCTGGCCGCCTTCCTCGAGACGAACGGATCCCTCGACCTCTCGCAGTCTGGCTTCCGGGCCAACCACAGCACCGAGACTACCCTGATCGCAGCCACCGATGACATCCGAGCTCTGCTTGACAACGGAGAAACAGCGGCCCTCATCCTCCTAGACCTCTCCGCGGCCTTCGAGACTGTCTGCCACCGTACACTAGTGCAGCGACTCAGCAACGTCGGAATCCAGGAGAAGGCACTGGAGTGGATCATCTCCTTCCTCGCTGGTAGGACACAGAGAGTCCGCCTCCCCCCGTTCAGATCTGAAGCCACCGAAGTCATCTGCGGCGTTCCTCAAGGCTCCTCGCTCAGCCCAACCCTCTTCAACGTGTACATGAGCTCCCTCGCAGACATCGCACGCCAGCACAATCTCAACATCATCTCCTACGCCGACGACACCCAGCTGATTCTCTCCCTCACCAACGACCCCGCCACCGCCAGAGCCAACCTCCACGAAGGGATGAAAGAGGTAGCCGAATGGATGAAGAACAGCCGCCTGAAACTGAACTCGGACAAGACGGAAGTCCTCATCCTGGGATCCTCACCCTCCGCCTTGGACGACTCCTGGTGGCCCCCCGCCCTAGGCAGCGCACCCAAACCAACAGACCACGCACGCAACCTGGGCTTCATCCTGGACTCCACCCTCTCCATGACCAGACAAGTTAACGCCGTCTCCTCGTCGTGCTTCAACATCCTGCGCATGCTACGAAAGATCTTCCGGTGGATCCCCACCGAGACCAGCAAGACGGTCACCCAGGCCCTCGTCACCAGCCGTCTGGACTACGGCAACTCCCTCTACGCCGGCACCACCGCCAAACTCCAGAAAAGACTTCAGCGGATCCAGAACGCCTCAGCACGTCTCATCCTGGACATCCCCCGCCGCAGCCACATCTCCGGACACCTGAGAGACCTGCACTGGCTCCCGGTCACCAAGAGAATCACCTTCCGACTCCTCACCCACGCACACAAAGCCCTACACAACCAAGGACCAGAATACCTCAACAGCCGCCTCAACTTCTACGCTCCCAAACGCCAGCTTCGATCGACCGGCCACGCCCTCGCCACCGTCCCCCGCATCCGAAGAGCCACCACAGGGGGACGGTCCATCTCCTACCTCGCCGCCAAGACATGGAACTCCCTCCCGACCCACCTCCGCCTGACCCAGGACCACCTCGCCTTCAGGAAGCAACTCAAGACCTGGCTGTTCGAGCAGTAGCGGACCCCTCTCCCCTAGCGCTTTGAGACCCTCTGGGTGAGTAGTGCGCTATATAAATGCTTTGATTGATTGATTGATTGATTTCTTGTGGGCCTTCCTTCATTTGTCTCAATTTAAGTCTATAAGTTTCATCGTCAACTCCTAGTCTTTCCAAGATACATTTCTTTATGTCCGCATAAGGAACTGTCCCCTGCATGGTGGCTGCCTGGTAGTCTGCTTGTAAGTCACCAGATAACAACGGACCTAAATACTGTCCCCATTTCTCGGCGGGCCACGAGGCTGCAGTCGCCATTCTTTCAAAGTTACTAAAGAAGAAATCGGGATCCTCTCTGCTACATAGCGCTGTAATACCACAGATGGCAAGGTAGTAGGGCCCCGTTGGTGGCCCAAGGCTTCTGTAAGTTTGCCCATTGCAGCTTCATGAGTCTGTCCCTGCCCTGCTATGGCTTGTTGGAACTTGCCCCGATCTTCCTCCACGACGGTTAAGAAACGTTCCATAACCTTGCTTAGGTGTTCCTGATTCTCAGCCATTCTTGCAAGGGCAGCCTCCATCTCGCCTTTCAATCCCACTTCTGACACCACTTGTGAGAGCGAGGGCTTGATATACAGGCGTGGAGGCTGCAATATAGGTTTATTGATATTAGGGGGAAGGGAAAAGGGTTGGGAAGTTAAAGTTTCTTCTTCTTCCGAGTTTTCCTGGGATGAGCCGGAGAAACCGAAGGTCTGCAAAGTTGTGTCCGTGCCCTCTAGGTCTTCTGGACCGGGTTGGTTACTCCGGAGGCTCATAGAAGGATATAAATAAACAAAGGGGAACCGTCAGAATGGAGTTCTGTATAACAAAGTTGATTTCCTTCACCACACCCGTGTGTTTGTCAGGATAATTCAAGATGGTGAGTGGTCTTATTTAGAAAGGGTATGGGGTCGTGAACTTTAAGTGCCTAGGGTAGGGGAAGTCGTGTACAGTTTCAAAAAATTTCGGTAACAAACTTAGTTGTCTAGAGCAGGTTAGAGTTGTGTACCATCACTCGTATACTTCTCAAAACAGTGTGGCACACGTAGTATTTTACAAGCTTCACTTGACACCCGAGGTGCTCTACCCTCCCACTATGCTCGTTCCCGCCCCCTCCCTCTGTGTCCCGAGACAGTTTTACTCACCGGCCCCGCCGTAACTCTCCTCCGAGTTACGGCCGCCTTCCAGCCTCCTCCGGACACCACCAGTCCTCCGACCAGCTTTCCTCTTCAGGGTCGTCAGGTCCAGCATCTTGGCCACCGGGTCCCGCGTCTTCTCCACCGGGTCCCGCGTCTTCTCAACCGGGTCCCGCGTCTTCCTCACTGCGTCCCGCGTCTTCATTCGTCCTCCCTGTTTCCGCGTCTGCTCTCTCCCTTTTGACCTGCCCCTGCGTGCAGTTTATTGGCTCGCGTCTCTCCCTTCCGGGGTATGGGGGTTGGATTTCCAGGTCACGTGAGCGCTCTGCATGTTCCTGTGGAGATACATGAGAGATATGTGGGCGTGGTAGTCCTCGGGAGCTCTCCTGACACCATGGTCGCCCCTGCATGTTCCGGGTAAGTGCGGGGTCTTCCTCACACCGGGCCAGCAGGATCTGGACACTGGACCGCAGGGGCCAAAGGCGCGCCGGCGGGAGCCCAAGGCCTGTAAAGGCGGTCCAAAGCAGAAAGGAATTCTTGCATCTGTTCGGAAGTTGCCGACGGACCCGGGTATGGTGGGTAGGCCACTGGACTCTCCGGCTCCAGAGGAGCCGCAGGGGCGAGGCCCCTGTCCCCCTCGTCCACCTCCGAGGAGTGACAGGGGGACGGCGGAGAGCAAACGCGCTTCTTCGACTTCTTTTTATGGCGACACTTACCAAAATCTGAAGGCGGAGACTTGGAGTCCGAGGAGCGACGGCTCCGGTCCCGCGAGTGGTACCGGGAACGGCCCCTAGACCGGGAGCGGCGACGCGAAGAATGCTGGATCTACAGCAACTTCCGACGCAGCTCCCACAAGGCCTTGGGGGCCATGGCACGGCAGTCACAGCAATCCAGGGAGCCTCCAGGCAGTAGAGGCAAACATTGTGGGGGTCCGCTACCAACATGTTTCGGCGACAGGTCCCACAGGACTTAAAGCCAGGAATCCCTACGTGCACCAAGAGAAAAGGGGGGAGATAAAAATCTTGAAATAGTGGTCAAAAAGAGACCAAGGTACGTTCGCAATCCGGATCTGCGCTTACTGGCGCGGAAAAAGAAAGAACTGACGTCAGATCGCATGGGTGGCGCCTATGTACTCTCCATGACGTCATCTCGGCGCTGACGATGCCAGTGACTGACGCGGAGCCGCAGGATGCCACCTACTGATGGGCAATTGTGCTGCTAAGCAAAACTTTCCAGATCCAGTCTGACGCCTGGGGATATTCTAAGGTGAGGAATCTATCACTAACGTATCTCTTTCAGATTTTCCACCTACAAAACACCTAGCCGTTGCAAAGCATCAACTAGTATGCACAAGCACAAAAAGTATTCTGCAACTTCCGTTGGAGGCAACACCTCTAGTAATAGTTTAAAAAAAAAGTCTCCCCTTCCCCCTCATCCGAAGTGCATTGGCAATTAAACAACAAGGTCATTCACTGGCTCCCAAAAACTGCATACTGTTTTAGTTGTGAAGAACTTTATGCGAGTATAAATAACGTTCAATGCGTGTCCTGGGAAGGCCATCATCCAAAAGAGACTCCTGGTGACTATATTTTGGTCATAGCATATAGTAGGCTGTCTTATGGACAGAGCATCCCAACTTCTATGGACGGGAGGTGGGATTGAGGTGGTGCCTTTGGGATATTTCTAGAGGCCCATTAAATAATTCCGCCCACACTTGCTCTCTGCTAATGGGGGTGTCCCGGAGCAACCTGCCATTCCAACCTATAATCGTTTTTTACCCCTTGAGCAAACTGATGGTGTACATATACAGCAGGCTGCGCCAGTAAAACACTCTAACAAGGATGGGAGGGCAATAATACAGGCACATGTGACCACTTTCTGGCCCCTGGTGTTCCCCTGTATGGCAATAGCTAATATAAAAGACAAGGTCGTACAGGTCCTACCCAGTAGTACCAATAGTCCTGTGGTCAGAGAGACAGGTCTTATTACGCAAGAGGGCAATAAGTTCAGTTGCCTGTTTTGGAATGGAGCAGGGCTTGCGTCCAAGATGAAACATGATGTCTGGTTAGACTTCATAAAAGGCTACGACATTATCTGTCTCCAACAGACATGGGCCCGTGAGAAGATGTACATAGATGGCTTTATATCTATCGACACTCCAGCCGTCCGCTTGCGTGGAGGACATGACTGGAGTGGCCTGCTCACTTTAACAACAAGAACTTTGGGCAACAAAATACGCTCTTCTAACCTGGACACTTCTCACTTTCAATTTAATAATGTTACATTTGAACTAAATCTCACATTCATAATTGTGAATTTTTATCATAACAATTGTATTCCTTTTAATACAGAAATAGCGGCTAGCCTTGAAACTTTATTTAGTAAATATATTATGGAGCTGAACACAGATTACATAATATTATGGGGCGGGGATTTTAACCGCAGACTTTGTACACCATCACAGCTTTCCGTTTGTACTTACATGGAAGACTCCACTGAGGGCCAAAGCCATTTTGAACACATTTCCTGTGGCAATGTTTTTAACTATTTTATCTAAATTCTCCCTCTTTTTAACTATAGACTTGACTCTGGGTGCTGTGCAGGAGAAGATTAAGTGAGCTTGCGGCGGTCGAGGCAGCCTCATTGATTTTATTGCTCTTTCCGACTATTATAACCCCAAGTCGGGAAATTTCTCAATTTTTAAAGCTCTTTTTAGCGACCACTATCCTTGAGTGATTCAATTTGAAACACAAACCAAGAATATGCCCTTAGTTGTTCCCCCTTATTCCACCATAGAAATAAGAGTCTCATGTGTAAATGGGCATCCATGAATCCAGAGGTCGTTTTGGGAAAACTATTAAAAAAAAAGTCGCAATTTTTTACTTGCATGGAAAATGAACCAATTCCAAAAACTATTCTAGTAGCGTTTACAGACCTCTCCTTAACCTTAAATGAAATTTTAAAATGTGGCAGAAGGCCCACAGCCCGTAAAAAGTTTAAGTGGTGTTTGCACAAGGAGCCATAACAAGCTTGTCGAAACCTTAAACCCTTGCATGCTCAGTCACGGTGGGCATATGCTCACGACGGCCGGGGGCCGCCCGAATCCCGCCCACTATGCAAATGACCCAGACGGCGTGAAAATTCTCCGCACATGCAAGGGGTTAAAACAAAAGCCCAGACATTTAGCATGGGTGAGAGCTTGTAGACGCCAGTATAACAAGCATTTACAATGCAACGGTTTCACCTTTGGAAAAGTTAGAGCTATTGGCATTGTAAATGACAAAATTTGTATTTATGTGTTGGTTTTGAAAACAGATAAAGAAATGGCATTGTCATTTACATTGGCAATAGCTCAAACTTGCGTAAATGCAATTGCTTGTAAAACTGGAGTTGCATATACACTTACAGCCTCAAAATTGATAAAACAATGCCACATATTTGCACAACATAATCATGTTATAGGGTTTACAATTGAAAAGACTTGGAGCATTGGGCAGACCGTTTTAAGAATGGTTAAAATATCTTCTGAAACAGAATCCTACTTGGTGTCCAGCTCTGTCTTTGGTCTCAGGCTGTAAGGCTGCCCTGGTCGTTTGATTTTGCCCACGTCGTTCCCATTAAATGGCTGTACCATCACCTTTCTCCGAAGAAGACCCTTCTGTTCGTCCCGATAAGCCTCTTTCTTAAAGCTGGAGGGCATTACTGACCAGCAGGTGCCTGTGTCCCCCGGCACAAATCATACAGGGGAGATGATGTGGCGTAACAACCAGAGCTGCCTAAACTCCGGGTTCCTGGCCAGTCCTAGCCCGACATTTTCACATAGTGCCCCGCACCCCCAAAGCTGCTGCCTTACCCCCCCCCCTACTACCTTGAGATTTAAATCTGTGATTTGCTGCTTGCAGATAGATTTGTGCAGCACGTGCATTGTTCCACTCAGCTTTATAACCCACGATTTTACGTGCACATCTCCAGGTAAGCTGTTTCCTTCCAGCAAGGATTACTCTGTGGTTTGGGTTTACATTTACTAAGAAGACTTTATTAGAACCCAAAGGAATCATTTTTAGCAAAGCATAGACTAATAAAAAAAAATGGGGCAGGATCTCACAGGGAAGATAGGAACGGGTTTTCGCCAGAGACCATTTACGTGTTGTATGATGGCAGAAACACTAGGTGTACACGGCTCAACATGAGAATATTGCAACATCTATGCACTCATGTATTTGAAACAAATGCATTTAGATGTCTCTGGACCAATGTAACGGTCAGGTCGCATTTACAGGTACACTATGTCACTATGTCAGATGGCTCGCACACATATACAGCTGAGTAGCTCTCAGAGATACATTTGGGTTTTCTGGTCACACTCAGGCACACAAGATCACACACATAATTAAGACAGATGGCTTACATACATACACTTGGCACAGTTAGGTCACACATCCTGGGGCTGCAGGATCAAACACGCTCATTGAGCAGCTTGGTCAAAAACAAGAGGGCCAGCAGGGTGAAAAACTGGCATTTGCAGAGCTATGATCAATACATTGTAAGAACACATACTCACTGACAGGGGATGCAAGTTAACACAGAATCGCATACAATGCACATACAGCGTCTACAGAGTGAAAGGCACGCCGTCACCCAATTACAAATGTGCACAGAAGGTACCAGGGCAAAAGATCCCGCGCGCACACACTTTTTGTACGTGTACACCCTGCAAGCTGAGCTCCAAAGGACACACCGTGTGCAAGCTGAGCTCTGGTGCTCGCAATATTCAAGACATTCTCTCAGTTCGATCGGAAGCTGAGCTTGCACAGTCTATGTAGATGGAGCTTTTTCTTACCTGTCTACTGCTCAAAAAACACCTCCTTGCTTCTAAGTTACGGGCAACTTTTACTGCCTGACCTGCCATGGAAGTCGCCATCTTAAACCGGAAGTGAGCTATGCCAAATGTTAGAACAGACAGCTCAAGCAGCAAGAACGTGGCGTGCGAGACGTGCCTGGGGACTGGAGGGCTGGACTGGTGCTTCGAGGATCGATTCGCTCGTTGCCATTGAGGTCCTGCGGCGCTAGAATTGGCTTTTGCAGAAGCAGCTCGAGTAAGGCTGTGTTGACTGCATTTCGTTTTAAACTATTGTTTTTAGTTTTGGCACAAGGGCATTTTAATTTGCATAAAGGGCTACAGTTAATAAAGTTAATTAAACGGGCAGTTTATAAAGTTCTTTAAACGGCCGAAAGTACTAAAGTTCCAAATCTGCCTATGTAGGACAGTGACTGCGCTGCAGCGGGAGGGGGGCAGGAAAGGCACGGACAGCGGGAGGGGGGCGGGAAAGGCACGGACAGCGGGAGGGGGGCGGAAACGGCAAGAAAAGGCACTCACCTGGACTTCTTCCGGCGGCGGTTGGCCTGCAATGACGAAAACAAACCTTCCCCCCCCCAAAAAAATAGGAACCGCCCACCGCCGCAATGACGTGTCCAAAGGGGCCGGATGAGAAAAATTCTCAGAACGCCCACAAGTCGCCTCGCAGAGTGACGGACGCCTCTGTTTTCCAATTGCTAGCGTCCATTCATGGAGCTAGCCAATGGGAAACAGAGGCGGGACGAACATCCATACTGCAAAACAAAAGATTTTGCCTGCGCGAAACGCTGCTTGCGCAGCTTTCGGCAGGCGAAACCTAAAAAGACTCAAGCAGACCGAAGGGAAACTGTCAGGAAGGAGGCATGGGAGAGGCTGTATCAGCATCACTAAGAATAGCAGTCTATTCTGGAAGCCCATCAATGCCCCTTCTTCTAAGACAACCATATTAACACCACCGATGTCACACTACCCTCAAAAAAGTGGGTTGACTATTTTCATGCGATGTATAATAATGGGGGGGGCAGACTGGCACTACAGAATGTGGCAACTACACAAAAAGGGCTGCGACAAAATTAGATCCACCAAAAATCCAGTTACAAAGGTTTTAGGTTTTACAAACAAAAACAAGGCTGCCGGGCCCGATGGCATTCCGAACGCTCTCTTCCTGGCAAAGGCTGACCTCTGGTTCCCAATTTTAACCAACATTTTATGCTATGTTACAGTCATGGGTCCCACAGAATCCTGGTCAACAGCTATAATTATCCCTATTTTTAAAAAGGGACATAGGTCTAACCTAAAATGTAACCACCCAATAATACTGATTAACACCACATGCAAGTAGATGGGCAGGGTTTTACTTAATCGCCTTGAAAGCTGGATATCAGAAAAGGGAACATTTTCGGACACCCAATATGGTTTTAGAAGGGGCCTGGGCACGGTGGAGCAATTCCTCAACATTTACTTGGTAAATAGCAAATACACCATGGCAAAATACACCATTCTTTACTTGGGCTTCATGGACTTGACGTCAGTCTTCGATTGTGTGAGGAGAGGGAAATTATGGCAAAAGTTGTGAGGCATGGGCATAGATGCTCCCCTGATCCACTTTTTAGCACAAATACATCAGGATGTTACGGGTAGAGTAAGATATGGGGTGAACGGTGAATTATCAGCCCCGATTAATATTAATAGTGGTGTCCACAGGGGTGTGTGTTAGGCCCCTTGCTGTTTTGTTTATATGTAAACGAGCTGGAGAGTTTCTTGAATGAAGGGGCAATTGATGTGCCACAGGTGCGACGAAGAAACCCCCCCACACGGTTATATGCAGATGACTGTGTACTGATTTCAAGAGCAGGCGTGGGACTGAAGACCCTCCTCAACAGATTTAGTGAATTTATGTGCGAGTTGGATTTGCAGACCAACACCGCCACGTCACAAATCATGTCGGTGGGGAAAGTCAATTGTAAAACGAGACCCTGCTTCATTAATAATGAAAAATTAGCCCAGGTGTCAAATTTCTGCTACCTAGGCATTCCTTTTGCTCAAAAAGGCTCTACATAAAGCGGAAAATGTATTCCTCAGAAGATTATTGTCTGCCCCCCCCAGATTGCCATCTTTCATTTGCCATCGAGAACTGGGGCTAATCCCCCTGGCAGACCATATACAAAGTGCTCCCATCATGTTATGGCGATAGATCTGGGTAAACGAAGAACAGACCCTCATCCAGGAAATAATTCTAGACTGTATAAACTGTGACCATGTCCATAAAATACCATGGCTCAGCTAAATGAAGACCCAGCTGACCTGCACGGGAAAGCAGGATCTCTTCACAAACCCTCAGTTCATCACCTCTGTCACGAAACTCCAATTAAAAAGAGATTTTTTAAATATTTTAAGTGATCGCAGAGAATACAAAGAGCGCAGTAAAAAGCAGGTAGCTGATTATCTACCTTTGATTACCACTGAAGGAATGGAGTTCAATATTTTGTACCCTTATAGTCATTTTTCTTTATCTCACTAGTTTTAGATTCGGCATCGCCTACTTATTGGTCTCGTATCCCAGTTCGACATACCACAAGACCAATCTGGACCCATGCCCTTGTGATTGCAACTCAAGCCAGAATATGTTGAACTTTCTTTTCGTTTGAGAGTTATACAATATACCACTCAGGGAATTCATCCTACCACTCTTGAGGGTTTTGAACATCAAAAAGTGTAGACCAGCGCTGTTTTAACTCCGACTACTCCAGTCAGAATATATTTACGAAATGATATATAGATTTATTGCTGCTACAATCCGCTTAAGGAAGTTAGTTGGAAAATAATGGGTCTCTCCTTTTCAAGATGGTGCTCTGTCTTTTTCCCGCTAAAAGTGTTTTAAAATGACTATTTGTAACCTTTGGAGGATTTTATATTTTATACTTTGATTTTCCTGGCACTGTCAAAGAAGCACCATTGCACTTTAAAAATGACTGCTTTTTAAGGTAGCATTTATTGGCTACACCCGAAATTTTAACTGAAAGCCAATGACAATAGGAAAATGAATTACACTTGATTGAAACCTGTCCATTTCAGAGAAAAGTTACTATGCACTTCATCAAATGTTTACATCCCCTGTTTACACACTATTGACCTTCTTCTAGTAGTTCTCTTTCTTTAGCTTTTTCAGATTCTTCTCTACTTCTCTCTACTTTCTTTATTTCTTTCTCTGTTCTTCTATGCGCTTCTTTACGCCACAATTCTATGGCATCTTTCTGACATTGTCTGGCTTTCTTTTTCCATAGTGCTTCTTCTACTCTCATGATGCATTCAGCATCCCATGTCCCTGAGACAGGCCATCTATACTTCTCTTCCAGATCCTTTGTATAGTCCACCCATAAATCTAAGTACAGTATGGCATCTAAGCCATGTTTATGGTACATAAAATGACCGGGAGTATCCCTAGGCGGGACGGGAACTGCTTCTTCGAGTATCCCTTTTCTGGTTCCTATCTGACGTAATTTCGAGAACAGCGGCATGTTTGAATCTTACTTGAACGTGAACACAATAAACACAGTAATGAATTACAAACAATCATTCATACCACGACATTAAACACATTAAAACATTCCGGAAAGATACTACCTATTACATAGAAAAACACAATTCTGACAGTCTCGAAATACGTTACTAGAATACTGAATTTCTAGATGCACTGCTAAAACAGTACAGACATACCGGTCCCACAAAGAGACACGTCATACCGTATCCACCTAAGTGAACACGTCTGGACCGGGTCTGTGTACCCAGACCCGTCTTGACCGGGCACAAATTAATGAACCCGTCTATATGCGTTCCCAACAACGGTACTCACCGGGAAGCAGAAACTGAAGGCCTCGGATACTGGACTGGACTGGACTGCTACGGCGTCTGGCTGATACGCATGCGCTTCGGAACAGGTGGGCCTCCGGATACCTCGGACCTTGCTCTCTCGGCTTGGGCTCTGGTCGGGACTCTCCGCATTCCTCACCGCCTCGTCTGGATGTCGGGTCGCAGTCTCCGTCTCCTCCGTGGGCCTGAGGGAGTTAGCAGGAATACCCGCGAGTGTGCACAGGGGTCCGTCACGGCTGTAGAAGGGGTCAGGGGCCTGCGTTACATCGCCGGCGCGTGGGGAAGGGGAGGGGTACCTGTTCGGGCGCCAGGAAAGTTCTGCACTAACAAATGGCACAATGCACTTTGGAAAATGAGTGTTTTACTGTTTGGGTCTGGTGTTGCAATTTAAAATAGAAAATTGTCCCATTGCAGCTGAAAATTGACAATGATACATTTATGAATTTTATGTGGGCTAGCTGCTTTCGGCTAGTTTTTATGTTTTTAGGCATTTTAACCATCTTGTACTTGTGTGTGACTTTTATCGTTTATCAAAAAAACAAATAAAGTTTATGAACTGAACTGATGTTTATATCATGAACGTCAACGCCCCAAATGTAGATGATCAAATGTTCTGGCGTACTCTTAACAGAAAATTAAGGGTTATCCCAAGACGTTCAAAATCAATTGTTGGTGGGCATTTTAATCTCTATGGATCCCATTTTAGATCACAACTAGGCTTTAAGTTAAAAACATCTACGGCTCACAAATAATGCTCAATCTCTGCACTTCTCACCGTCTTTTCGATGTATGGAGACTACACCATCCTAAAGGTAATGACTTTACCTTTTTCTCCCCTCCTCATTTCAGCTTTTCACGCATAGTTTATCTACTAGCAGATGATTCACTTCTTAAAGAAACTTCTAATGTCTGAGTCCATTGCATCCTTATATCAAACCATGATGCAGTTTCCATGACTATTAGATCCGTGTCCGATACAAACACGGCTAAAATTAAGCGCCTGAATACAGAAGTCCTTGAGAACCATCATGATATCGAAGATCTTCAGCTTGAAATAGTATACTTTTTTGAAGAAAATTAGCATTCTGTTCAGTCCCCGGTAATCCTTTGGGACGCTTTTAAATGTGTCATTAGGGGGCTCATTATAAAACAGATGGCTGCCAAAAATTGTGAAATTAAGAAATGACTGCACAGGCTGGAGATCGAAATTAAAACCAAAGAAGAGTCTGTTAGATGCTCTAATGATAATTGATAACCAAAAATAAGAACGTGAAATACTCCTAGAATTCCAATTTCAGTAAACAGGCATATCTCAGTGTTCATACCCAAAAATCAAAGCAAGTCTTGTTTTGTAACAAAGCTGGTAAAGTACTTGCTGCCACTCTTAAATTTAATAAACTCAGCAACCAAATTTCTCACCTCCTGGCCTGTGATGGCTCACAGAAATTCAAAACTGAAGAGATCCTCTCTGTCTTTAAGGATTTTTATTGTTAACTTTATACCAAAGAGACACTATGTGAAAAATCCAAATGTTTAGAATTTCTGAATACCCTCCCCATAGCCTCAGTCTAGGACTGTCCCATTGCAGCTGAAAATTGACAATTTATGAATTTTATGTGGGCTAGCTGCTTTCAGCTAGTTTTTTACGTTTTTAGGCATTTTAACCATCTTGTACTTGTGTGTGCACGTGTGTGTGACTTTTATGGTTTATCAAAAAAATGAATAAAGTTCATGAACTGAACTGATTTTTATATCATGAACGTCTACGCCCCGAATGTAGATGATCAAATGTTCTGACGTACTCTTAACAGAAAATTAAGGGTTATCCCAAGACGTTCAAAATCAATTGTTGGTGGGGATTTTAATCTCTATGTATCCCATTTTAGATCGCTACTAGACTAAGTTAAAAACATCTAGGGCTCACAAATAAATGCTCAGTCTCTGCACTTCTCACCGTCTTTTCGATGTATGGAGACTACACCTTCCTAAAGGTAATGAATTTACCTTTTTCTCCGCTCATTTCAGCTTTTCACGCAAAGTTTATCTACTGGCGGATGATTCACTTCTTAAAGAAACTTCTAATGTCTAAGTCCATCACATCCTTATCTCAAACCATGATGCAGTTTCCATGACTATTAGATCCGTGTCCGATACAAACACGGCTAAAATTAAGCGCCTGAATACAGAAGTCCTTGAGAACCATCATGATATCGAAGATCTTCAGCTTGAAATAGTATACTTTTTTGAAGAAAATTTGCATTCTGTCCAGTCCCCGGTAATCCTTTGGGACGCTTTTAAATGTGTCATTAGGGGGCACATTATAAAACAGATGGCTGCCAAAAATTGTGAAATTAAGAAATGACTGCACAGGCTGGAGATCGAAATTAAAACCAAAGAAGAGTCTGTTAGATGCTCTAATGATAAATGATAACCAAAATTAAGAACGTGAAATACTCCTAGAATTCCAATTTCAGTAAACAGGAATATCTCAGTGTTCATACCCAAAAATCAAAGCAAGTCTTGTTTTGTAACAAAGCTGGTAAAGTACTCGCCGCCACTCTTAAATTTAATAAACTCAGCAACCAAATTTCTCACCTCCTGGCTGTGATGGCTCACAGAAATTCATAACTGAAAGAGATCCCCTCTGTCTTTAAGGATTTGTATCATTAACTTTATACCAAAGAGACACTATGTGAAAAATCCAAATGTTTAGAATTTCTGAATACCCTGCCCATGGCCTCAGTCTAGGACTCAGATAGGGCAGGACGGACTCAACCGTTTGACACAGGGGAAATCAAAGAAGCTAGACAATGTATGTGGTCGGGTAAAGAACCAAAGCCGGATGGCTTTCCAATTGCCTTTTATAAGGTTTTTTCACCCTCAATCATCACCCACCATAAAAATATGATAGACCATTTTGTGCTCCAGAGCAAAGTGTCGGATTCAGCATCTGAGGCCACGATAGTGGTTATTCCTAAAGAAGGAAAGGATAATTCTGATCCTAAAAACCTTCGCCCCATCTGTTGCTTGAATATGGAAGAAAAAATATACTCTGAAAGATTTTAGCCAATAGGCTAGAAAGTTCTATATCTGATTTAATACACAATTCACAAACCAGTTTTGTTAAGAATCGTCTGGCCTGGGAGAATATCCGCACATTTTGCCACACACTGAAAAAGTCTCACACGTCCTCACTCCCCCAGTGGCGATCGTTCTTGATGCCGAAAGGTTTTTGACAAAGTCCCATTGCCTTTTCTTCATCCTGTTTTGGAATCTCATAAGCTTTGAAACTCATTACCATGGTCAAGGCTTTACGTGCCAACCCCAAAGCAAACATTAGAATAAACGTCTCTACTTCCTCATACTGCGACCTACACCAAGGCACACAACAAGGTCGTCCTCTTTCTCCTCTACTTTTCTTGCTTGCTATTGATCCTTGACTCCATTTACTCAATGATGCCCCGGAGATTAAAGGTACCCAATTTGGACCCAAAGGCTATAAAACTGCAGTCTACACGATGATATTCTCTGAAGATATTAAATATGCAATTCCGAGCATTAGCAATATCATACATTCTTTCTCGGAGGTTTCTGGGTACACATTAAATTGAGACATGACGGAGGTGTTAGATTTAAATTTAATATGCTTTCCTTCACACGTGGGCAACTCGGGTCTTAAATGGCAACCTAAACGTCTTAAATACTTTGGTATCTGGTTTTGTGGAGAGCTAACGGAGACAGTACAATACAATGAATCACAAACTATTACTAAAGTTAGAGATTTTTATCCTCATGGTCCCAGAAGTTCATCTCTTGCTGGGGGAGGCTCCAAACCCTCAAGATGATGCTCTCTCCAACGGCGAACTTTGTATCTTCTATGCTCCCACTAAAACTCTTTTCTTCAAGGAAATTGATAAAATTACTTCAAAGTTCCTCTGGAGTGATAAAAAGCAAGGATCTGCAAATCTCATCGCAAAACTCCACCTCTCGGAGGATGCCTTCTCCCAGACTGGAAACTTTGTCAATATGCGTTCTTGGCTTCACAAGGAGCTTCTTGGCTAGTTCCAGATACGCCACGTCCCCCATTATGGCTGGAGATAGAGCAACATATATGCTCACCCTGCTATATTGTTAAAATGTCAAAGCTTTCTATGTCTCACTCCAGACAAATGTTTATTGAGTCTAACAATGCTTTAAAATTGGTAGACAAAAGACAATCGGAACCTATTCATAATTCTGGATGGGCTCCTTTGTGGCATAACTCTAAAATTAAAACAAAGCTAGACAGATTGTACAAGCATGGGCCTCCAAAGGCATTACATTGATCAGACATCTCTATGACACCAATGATGACCCGCTTCCTTTCTCGACTTTGTCGGATAGGTTTGGCCTCTCCAATATGGACTTCTTTAGTTTCCTTAAAATAAAAGTGAAAAGTTCAAAACTTACTATCACCGAAATGCCATAACTACCATTAACCCTGGCAAGTTGGCAGCACTCAGAGCACATTGCCTCTAGAATCCATAAATCTCAATCAGACTCTCTCACAACACAACCTTCCATCCTCTACACCAAATGGGCTTAACACTTTCATCCTGATGTCTTTAAGCACATTTCTGATGAGCAATGGTGAAATATTGCTACTCTTGCTTTACATTATAAAATTGCCCCCTCTCTAATACAATCCAAACTCTTTCCAAAGCACCTACTTCTTTTGATCCCTGCCAGACTTCTTAAACTGCATTCACAGGATTCTGATAAATGTTTGAACTATAACCAACATTCTGGAACACACCAATACATGTTCTTTGATTGTCTACTTTGGTCCCATATTGGCAAGCAATCCAAGACAGACTTTTCAGAGATATTTCACTGCCCAATAACTCTATGCTTTCCTTATAGCTTTAGGTCCCTGGGCCCCTGAGCACGCTCTAGTACTCCACGCTAACGATAAGGCTTTTTGATCTACTCCTTACTATTGCAGTGAAAGTTATTATTTTTGAGTGGAATCATTCAATCATCTTTTTCACCACACTTGGTGAGTCTCATACCTTAGAGGGACACATTCTCTGCATCCCCATTCACAATCCAACGCTGTTTGGGGCTCTACAGATAGCTTCAGTGAGGAGAACATTGAAGTTGGATAACTTACTCACACTAATGACCCAGGGTCTTCTCAGATCCACTCACTTGCTCTTGAATAGCTCCCCTGCTCCACCACACTCTCCTCTTTCCCCATACTGGTTTATAATTTGTCCTACGTGTGCTTTTATGATGTAAGCGAAATTTTAGATTGTCTTGTATTCTATAACGAACATTCTACAATGTGGAAACCCTTTGCCATTCATAACCCTTGATTATCTACTCCCAACTACGTTTTCCTAGGAAGTGGACCCTACTTTTAAGTCTTCTTCTTCTATATACTCTAATGTATATGAGAAGGATTCTTTGTACCATTTATATGGAACTGGGTACCATTTACTTCTAATGTTCGTATTACAGCAAACCTTATACTTGCTTTGCATGTCATATTGATATATGTGTATGCACTCAATAAAATACTTTGAACACTAAAACTGCACTTCGGGACAGTTTAGCAACTTTACACCAGAAGTGCTGGAACAATTTTCAAAGTAGGGGTGCTGACACCAATGATACATCACTGAGTCATAGGGATAGTAAAAATCGTAGAATCACACAAAGATTAGCAAATGTATTCAGTAGTAGAGTGTTATGGATATAATATGTAGCTGGAGGTGCATTATAGAGCATTATGTTGCAAACACATTACTAAAGAATTGTGCGGTTCCATTTTCCATTGAAATTGCCATCAAATGTGCACAGACATACAGTTAAATTGATAAACTAAATGTGAGGAAAGCAGGTTTTTGTAAATATATATCATTTGTGCATAACCAAATAAAGTGGGTTGATTTCCTCCCATTAGAATCTTTGTTTCCATCACAGTTCAGGACTACAAAATAATTTGCTCCATGTTTCCTTTCGGTGCTGATAAAATCAAAATGTTGAGTCCAGTCCATTTACAGGTATTTAACTGTGTTGAGTTACAAAAAAAGACTCTGTAGTCTTTCGTTTCACACTCCATGTACCCCACCAAACTGTCACAAAGCTCACTTTAAAAATGTCCTCACACTTTACGATCAGAGAAAGTAATGCAAACTCCAATCCCTGGGTTAAAAGAATAAGCAGCAACTCCTCTTAAGGCATAGCCTGAAAGTTGACTTCTGACTGTGAGTGCCAGCAAACGTGACCAGATAAATACATAAAGTAATTCGCTTTTACATTTTTTACTCTTTACCAACCCATAGTTTGATAAACGCTGCACAAAAGTAAAGATTTTCTGTGAGGAAAACTCATAACTCTCAGGGGAGAGCGAGGTCCGGATCCACGTCAAAGGAGTGGGAAAACGGGAACGGACATTTTTGCGCATGGGTGGGTTCGGTAACGTCATTTGTCGTCACTTCTAGTGTTGTTAAGAACGCAGTACCCCCTACCGGCAACGGGTGGGTGAACTTTGAAGTTTTGGGATCCAGTTTGAAGTCTGGAACTAATCTGCACCTGAGGAATCTGCAGGTAGGCGTATCTACCAGAAGAACGTGTATAAGTTGTTGAGTCTTTAGTGGGAAGCCCTCTAGGTAGGTATTTGCATTTGGAGGTAGCTGTGTGTCTCATCTCAGCAGGCCGAGTATGTTTCTTGTAGCAAGGTTAATTACTATATCCAGTGCAAACAGAGGTAGCCTTACCAAGAAGCTATTTCAGTGGCCACATCTGCTCACCACATCTATTTGGGATTATTTCAGAGTGGGATTTCTCTATGTTGAAGAGGTTTGGTTATAAAGCACAACTTCAGAAGACATGGCCTGGGAGTTCGGTCTGGACTGTTCCCATGCGGCATAGGGCCTAGACTGATTTGCATATGGCTATGTCTGGACTGGGGTGGTGTGGAGAGCAAAATAATAATGGATTAAACCCAGATCTGTGATGGGGGTGAATGTTTGACAATGTTCAACATTCCGGCCATCATCTTTTTGTGTTGCATTTTCACCCTAAGTGGGAAGGGTATGCCCAAACGTGGGTCCCGTGCTCACTACGCCACTGAAGTCAAGCTATCCTGGCTGATGAGGGCTGAAAGCCCGAAGCCGGTCCTAGGATGCTTGATTCCGGTCCAGGGAAGACATGGCTTGGCAGTTCGGTCTGGACTGTTCCCAGGAGGCACAGGGTCAAGACTGATTTGCATATGGATATGTCTGAACTGGGGTGGCATGGTGAGCAAAACAATGGGTTAAACCCAGATCTGTGACTGGGGGTGAATGTTTGACAATCTTCAATATTCCGTCCATCATCCTTTTGTGTTGCATATAAAGCACACCTATCACCATTTGAGTGAACTTCAGCTGCTAAGAGATGGAGCTAACTTATGGAACAACAGAACAATGATGATAATTGAGACTAATTTAAAGGAAAATAAATGTTTTTCATATTATCTAGAACCGGGTATGATTTGGAATGGAAATGAGTTCCACAAACTCGGTGGGCCAGCGATCCTTCTTATACTTTGGAAACTAAAGAAGATGCAGAGGATCAAAGAGTCTTGTGGGGAGATACCGCTGACAAATGAGGAACTTTTGTTGTGTAGTGCTGAATGCACTTAAAGACTTTAACCTAATCCTTTTGCTAATCGGGTAACAGCCTAATGCTCGAAAAAGGTTATGAACCTTTTCTTTTTCACCTGAGATGGCAAAGAGACTGGGCTTTACCCCCATAGCCATTTCAGAGCATTGTGTGTCACTAAATTAGTGACGTTATAAATAAACAGGCCTTTACGTTTTGTTTCATATAGGTCATTTAAAAATAGAGAAGTAAAGTTCAGTACTGGCATTTGTGTTGTTCTTTTGTAAGTGTGCAAGATGTATCACTGTGCAACTGTGAGCGTGGCAAGCCGGACGCCACTAAAGAATTCAATCATCAGCAGCTGTACAACAACGGAAAATAAAGTCCAGTCTGAATGTAAAAATGAACTAGCTGCTTTCACACTATCGTAACTAACAGATGGATGAAGGCCGAATGCAGAAATCCCGTTACGGCAATCTGAAGTGTCCAGGTTATAGGTGACAACTCAAACAATCCCCACTGTCTGAAGCGTTTTCTATCCTTGCAAGAACACCAGCAGACTAGAGGGTCTTATTTAAAGCTTGCACAGAGGGATTAACAACCGCAACGGGAGCACACCCAATACATGCTTCCCTGTAAATAACTTTAAAATGTTCCCCTGGACTCTCACCCATTGTTGATCATTGTTCCCAGCAAGGTTCCTGCTATACAACTATCCTTACATACATACATACGACATGAGACCTACAAATTGTTGATTAAGGAGCAAGGAAAAGGTAGGAAAGATGGCAAATCATAAGACCATGGCCATTTATTAATATAGACACCAAGATTATAAAAGCTAGAATATTAGCCTAGTGGCTAGACCAATAAATGAAATTTGAAGAAGCTATTTGAAAAAGGTCTTAGAGATGCATATGATCCTTGTCACTTTAGATGCAGCAAAAAGCATTAGACAAAGTTAGCTGGTGTTTTCTGAGAGGATAGTTTAATAAAATACAAATTGGAGCTGCATTTTTTGCAACTATTCATTGCCCAGTTGGTGTTGTAAATACTTTCGACCTAAGTCAGGTGGCATACACTCAAACATAGGAATACGTAGACTACAGCATGCACAGTAATTAAAAGCAAAAAAACGAAAGTCATACCCCTTTTGAAAAGGGACTGAGTGAAAGAAGCAGGGGCGGGCTCCTCCGCTTAGGCGGAGGAGTGTCGCTTCCCTGCTCTTAGGGTAGTGGAAAAGGGAAAAATAAAATGATAACATCAACGTACTTATCATTTTATGTTTTCATGCACTTTGGTGTGCACGATGGTTTGGCCGGCCGCCTTGGGACAGCAAAATAGTCAGGCGCACTTTGCGTATTACCCATCAGGCTGTAATGCCCAGTCTGATGGGGAACATGCACAGGCTCCCTGTCCCCGTCTGATCGCCGAACCATGGCGCTCGACCAATCACAACGTTGCAGTGCATTGTTGTGATTGGCTTAGTGGAGCCTCTGTGCATCGTGCCTCTAGGAGGAAGAGGAGAGGCGGTGGAAAAGGCAAGTGGGTGTTTTTTTAAATATTTTTCAACCCCGGCTGCGACCCCCTGGCTTGCTCTTTGCTACCCCTAACACTGCCTTTGTGATCCCTGGCCTCAAAGGCGGCAACTTCAGTGCCAGGAAGCAGGGGCAGCTGGGGTTGCACTCGCTTTATTTTCTATAATTTTTTTATTACACTGATAGTGAATAAATAAAATATATTACTCACTAATAGTGTAATAAAAATGGAGTACAATAAGCTGGAATATGCCCTTCCACAGCAGCTGAGGTAAGTAAGAAAATGCTTTTTAATGTATGTTGTGTCCGTGCTTGCGATTGAGTGTATGTTTATGTGTGAGAGTATATATGTGTAAGTTTATGTATATGTGTAAGTATGTGTGTGTGAGTGAAACTGGAAGTCAGAGGGCTTGTGATGTTACTTCCGCTACCCCTGACATTTCAGTAAACTGACATCCATGCTGAGAGGCTGTAAAAATAGGAGCCGATCAGGAATGCATGGGTAGTAAGACGTTTGTGTGGAGAAGATCTTAAAATGGTCAGTTTTCTTCTTCAAACACTTCCTCCTGAGTCCCCAGCCAAGGCAGTGCCCGAACACCTGGAAAGGAGAACGAACAGGACAAACTTTTTAAGTGTTATTTAGTGGAGAGGCCCCTTGGAAAACTGGGCAGTACTTGTTTGAGGTGATACTCCTTTTTTGGTCTTGCGTGGTGTTGCAGGGCAAAGCGCTGCTCGCCACGGCGAGAGATTTTGTGAGAGAGGGATTTCAGAAGGGTGCTTGAAGCCCCGCCCCTCACTTCCATTGGCTGGCGTCACCGTTTATGCTAAACGGTGGCCTCCCATTGGAAATGAGGGATTTTGGTTGACGCCCTTTCGCCTCCGATCCGACTGGGTTGCCTGCTTTGCAGCTGTCGCAAAGTACTTTCTCATCTTTATGGGGCCATGTGTTTCTAACTAGAAACACATGGCCCCATAAAGCTAAGACGTGGGCATCACGCTAATACATTCACACAAAGTCTCCCTGTGCGGCAGCAGGAGTGAACTGAGTGTTATCCCCACTCTGTCTCTTAGGTTCAGGTTTTAACCCTTTGCCGCGGGGCTAATTCCCCCGTGGCGCAGGGGGGAGGGGGGCCGCGCACGCCGCCGCGGTGCTGATGACGAGCCCAGGCTCGTCATGCAGCACGGTGCTCGTGTGCTGGTGACGAGCCTGGGTTCGTCATGAGCCCGCCCGCGCAATGGAACGCTCAGCACAGCGGGGGAATTATCCCCGCGTGTGAGCGTTCCACGGCTCATGACGAGCCCAGGCTCGTCACCAGCACACTAGCACCGTGCTGCATGACGAGCCTGGGCTCGTCATCAGCACAGAAGAGGTTAAACCATCCCAGCGCTCGGCGGGGTTTTCATGCACGACCTTTTCTAAAATCTGTGTAATCGTCGTCAGGGGCGGCTGGTGTTAATGGGCGTAGAGGGCGTTGCCCTCGCTACCACCATGAGGGAGAAGCAACTTGCACGATGTCCATGATCATAAACTCCCAGCATGCAGCAGCGCCAGCTTCAAACAAATAATGAGTCCAACTTGCTGATCGGCGATAATTGTGGACATGTCACGCTGCGCATGTGCCAAGGGCGAGGTAATGCTCGACCTGCAGGCACAAGCTGCGCAAGTGACGTAATTTTAGATGGAGACAACACCATCTACAAAGAGGCTTTCGGGTGAGGAGCTACAAGCATGAGCTTAGACTGTAGGAAACCTGTTGAAGTGCCCCCATTTGCTGACCTTCAGAAGGCCTGTTTGTTTTTGACCTGTAGGAAGTATGTATGCTAGACATATTTAAAATTTGTAAAGCTGTTTACGCCAGGTCATGGTCATCCCAGAGAGCTGATGACTGTGTGGCAGGACTCGAATTTTATGTATGTCTTTGTTCCTATGTTCCCAGAAAGTTGGGGGGGGGGACCGCTCGCCTCACAGGCACTTTGTGTGCCCTTTTGTGCACATCAGGGCCCAGGGTAAACTGCTTAAAAAAGTATGTGCACCATATGTTGTACGCGTGCCCCTCAAATTCCACCTACTCGATCCCCCTGGGCCTGCCCTTGATTGATAAACTGTTTTAAAGGAAGCACAATCACTCTTGCTTCCAAAATGGAATGTAATGTACATTCCGTTTTGGAAGAAAGAGTGATTCTGCTTCCTAAACAA
Source organism: Lissotriton vulgaris (assembly GCF_964263255.1). NCBI lineage: Eukaryota > Metazoa > Chordata > Amphibia > Caudata > Salamandridae > Lissotriton > Lissotriton vulgaris. Next base: position 389,976,452 of record NC_141687.1, read on the forward strand.
TTTATTATGTTCATCACCAAAATTGCAGTTTATCTCATGCTACAAGGCCTTGTACGAAAGTGTTTGTTGGTGGTATTTCCTTGCTGTGACTTGTGCTTGTCTGATAGCGGCGCTGAGCCCCAGTGATGTGGTTTTTATAAGGGGGTGCTTCTCATACTTTCCTGCCCTTCTGAGGATGACAAAAAGGCTGCTGGTAGTGCAGCGATGCCAATGTGTAACCCACTGCAGGTACAGACAGCGGCCGGATGTAAAGATGGAAAGGCAGGCTGCTATAGAAATCAATTGAGGCACAGAGAGCACAACCACGTGAAAGGGACCCTGTTGTAGTCACAGCCCCCCAAGTTGAGGGGCTAGATTGGGTGTCAGTGTCAGTTTACCTCATTTCTCACCAGTGGACAGTCTAAGTATGTGGCCATCTGACAAGCTCAGTGAGGGTGCACACCAATGAGTCTTTTTAGGTCTCGCTGGTGTAGCAGCGCAAAGCGCTGCTCCAGCAAAAGACCTATTGTTGTGGGTTTGCCGGGAATGGCAGACAGGGGATGGGCATGCGCTTTCCCTCTGCGATTTCATTGCCTGTACGCGCACGTCCAGGCCGGCGCCGTGCACATCCCCTGTCCCACATGCAGAGCAAGTCAGGCTTTCGAAATCGCGCGCACACGCACTCAGAGACACACATAAACATACACACGCACAGCTACACACACGCACACACACAGCTACAACCACACACGCGCACCATTCCCCCCCACTCACTGGGCTTTTACATCGCGTCACGGGATGTTCTGGGAGTTGGAGGTCCTTCCTCGCTTGCACCATTATGGCTTGCCTGCTCTCTCCCGGGAACCGCAGCAGTCCCGGAATCCCTGCTTTCTTCTGGGCTCTCCACTACCCACACCCCTCTGCCTCCAAGGTGCCGTTACTCCAACTGCCAAGATCGGGCATCACTCAATCAACAAGGAAAGCCGCTTACTAGATTTTGCATAGGCGACGATGTGGCTGATATAGCGAAGACACACAGATATAGGACGTGATGTGCCTCGTAGGCAGTTGCCAATGGTCATTCCTCTAATGGGAATCAGTCACTATCCTATCAGAAGTGCACTTAGCACGGAACCGGAAGTGCTGAGAACGAAGGAGCAGAACAGAGGTAAGCAGAGGGGCTAGCGAAGAAAAAACTGGATTACAATGGAGTGTTCCATGGGCGTCTCAAAGGAGGGGGAGAGGAAATAACATAAGGAAGACATTAGGTGCCTCTAAAGCAATTTCAGTGTAAGAAGAGCGTGAGGCTAGGCGGGCTTTGGCTTTTGGGGTGATAGGGGAAATAAAATTGTGGCGAGCATGGATTAAAGGCCAGTTAGGGGAGTCTCAGAGGAAGGGCTTATTTTTTACTCACTTTGCTTTGGCAAAGTCAGACGCGTGTTTACTTTCGTATCGTGCTTAGTAAACACGAGCTTGACTTTGTTATATTATAAGGTGTGAAGGAGCACGTCTGAGGAAGTCTCTTGGTGGTTCAGGACAATGTCGGCACGAGTGAGGGGCACGGGGCTGGGTGGGGCCGCCATCCTCGTCAAGCGATGGAAGAGAGCGTGGGGCCTGCTATTTTGCAAGGTCCCAGATGTTCTTTTTTTTTTTTTACATTTTTGGCCTCAGTTATGTAGATACAGATCCAGACCGGACCCAGATATTAATACACTTTCCAAGCCCCACCCCAAGAAGGGCACAGGAGCCTGCTGTTGGCGCAGCAGCCAGCGCCTTCCCTCCCGTGGTTGATGTGCGAGCTAAGGGGTTGCAGCTTGGGTGTCTTTCTAGGTGTGAAGGAGCATGTCTGTGGAAGTCTCTCGGTGGTTCAGGACAATGTCGGAACAAGTGAGGGGCGCAGGCTGAGTGGGGGCGCCATCCTCGTCAAGCGATGGGAGAGAGCGTGGGGCCCGGTATTTAGCAATGGAGAGTACCGGCCCTTCTCAGGAGAAACCTAATACTTTTAATTGGAGGGTCCCAGCACTTCTCAGAAATGAGCATACAAAAGAGAAAACATGCTTACTCTAAAAACTGCCTGTTTTCAAAGGATAATTTGAAACAATGTACACAATATTGTGCCCCTCATTCCACCGATTTCGTCCACGAGTCATATGCTCATGCAGAGTTTTGCAGTAAATATCAAACTGCATTTAATCGAAAACGAACTGTTTAAAATCTCGCATATCATTTAGTGGCACAGTTGTTGGCCATACTTTATGCCATGCATTTGACCGTATAACGAGCAGTTACTTCTGCAGAATGGCATCCTGTTCATTTTGTATCCGCTTAGAAGCCCAGCCGTTTTTGATCCTAACTTCTATGTTGCGTTGGACAATCCGTGTGCCCCAGTTTAAGCTCTCTAGCCACCTCTTATGTCGGAGCTGAGCAGCCAGGCCTGGTACACACTTTATACATCTCCTTTGTTATTTCCCCCAAACACCTCTTTCCTCCTAGTGAGTGACTGTCTACCCCAACCTGACCGGCGCCCCTTCTCTGTCGGGGGCTCTGGCTGCGTCTGAGAGCGGTGCCTGGCGACCTCTCCTGCTGCCAAAAGTGAACTTGTGCTCCGGAAGTGTGCCCGTGATTTGCAGAGAAGTTCCACCTGATTGATTGACTACAAAGCCACGCAGGGGTTGCCCTTAAATGCTTCCTGGTTGCCTTTTGTTTGCTGCCGAGTATGGGAATCCGAGCTTCGACGAGATGTATGTAAACCGACCCTGAACCCCGCCCCCATGCCTTTACACTAAACCTAAGTGTAAAAAGTCCCTCTTCAGAGTGGGCTCTCATAGCCCTTCAACAAATCCCACCTTCTGTTTCTAACCCGGGACTAACCGGTTGCGAAATTGGGTGTATTTGCATTACGGTACAATATTGAGAGGGGATATGACTACCATAGAGTCGCTCATTTTCGACTTCTTATTCGTGCACTTTGAAAGCCATCAAAGCTCCTCTGTCAAAAATATTTAGAGAAATAAGCAATAAATATCCCTGCAGCAAACGTTATAAATTGATGTACACAGCATCGTCACCCCAGTACTACAAATAATATATTTTACCTGTGCGAACAAAAGTTTGAGTGATACTGAACGAGACCTCAGACAAAATATCCACTTAAAATATTTCAAGACTGGATTGATCATTGATGCAACTTTTGTTGGCTGCATAACATTTAAGATAAATTTTTTATATAAACTTCTTTGCAAGGTGTAGTTCCATGCATGCATTTGTAGTAATTGATTTGTACCTACAGTCTGATTATTAGCCTTGTTGTCCTTTTTTCGGGTCTTCATTGTTGTGACCAGTTGCTGGTGCTTGTTAGTATTGCATACAATTAGGGTGGGGTGGGGGCGGTTTCCACACTGTTAACAGTGGGGAATGCTGCTGGTATGTTTGAGAGGGAGCGGTGTTGGGTTAATTGGAAGTTGACCTCAACTTATAACAAGCATTACAAATGCAATACGTCTCACCTTTCATTAACTTAAAGCCATTTGCTTTGCTATACAATAGCATTAGCAAAGCAAATGGCTTAAACTTAATCAAAGGCGAGACCTATAGCATTTTCAATGCTTGTTTGTCATTCTCTTTGAAATAGCTGAGATGGTCGCAATCATTATTTTAATAGCACACCAGAAATAAAGAATGCAAAAGGAAAATAACATTTTTAATCAAGTCCCAAATGTTTATAGTGAGAGAAAATTAGAATTAGGGTGACATGCATGGCAGAGGTTGGTTTTCCTGTCCGCGATCTGTATTTCAAAGGGCAGTAAAACTTCACGAAGGCCGACTGAATGTTATAATTTGGTTGAAATGCATTTCTTTTGTGGAAGAAGAGTCTTGCAAACCCAGATTGCTCGTTGATTTCTTCCAGCTACATTTCAAAATTTGTTGTGGGCCTCCCAGTGTATTTATTTTGGGGAGGCTGGCAATAAAAATCAGATTAGGGCAATTTAAGGGAGAAATTAGAGTTGGAAGTCTGGAATCCACAGTCACAGCGGGAAAGGCACCTAGGAGTTATTGATGGGGCAAAAATAGAAAGGGCATCTAGGCACAAGGGAGTGCAAACAGGATGGAACCATAAAGGTGCTTACTTGAGCACAGATAGAAGCCGGATAAAGGGATGGTTAATTGGAGTGGAAGGACAGAGAGATGTGGCATCAGAAACTGAAGGATGAGTTATCAGGGTGCACTTAAAGGAAATGTTTGGTGTTCAGGTTGGAGATATTAAACAGCGTCTGCATCAGCATCTGAATACGGATAGGCCGCGTTTAGCTGAGCTCTGGGTTTTGCCAGTGATTACAAAAATAGTGAGGAGGACCACTGAGCCCCCCCTTATGGCGGTCAGGCACGCTCACTAGGCTCACTCACCACTGGGCACTCATCCTGAACTTTTACGCCCTACCACTTTCAAATGTCACCAGCCTCCACTGATCGTCGTTCTGGTTTCTGTTTTTGAAACCGGGCTACAGAGATGATTTACGAAGTAGGACTGTGGGAGGAAGGTTTAGCGCAAAATGCACATTCATCCGCTTTGGAATTAACTCCTTCCTGTCCTGCTTCTATTCAGTAGAAAGTAAGTTGCATGTTTGTAGCGCAAGGGGGTGTGGTTTAATCGCTAGGGAGGATGACTTTGAGCAGACACCGAGAATCGAACCTCGATTCCCAGCTTCAAACAGCCTGTGATTCTGGGCAAATCACGTTATCTCCCTTTTCCGTAAAATGAATGTGTCCTTGTGCAATGAAGCGTGTGTTCTTGTAAAGTTATTTTGCTGTATTAAAGAGCAAAATTAATAAACTATAACCAACGTTTTGCCGACAGGGGAAGAGTCTCCCAGCATTAGTTCACGCTCTTGCGATTTGTTTTTAAACTGGGAAACCAAGCATACTGAAGGCACATGGGTTAGTTAGAACGGTAGTTTGTTTTCGCTGCAAAATCGGTTTTGTTTGTTTCATGTTAGTTTTGGCGCTTCAAATGTGTGAGTGGACTTTTGAGTAAGGGAGCGATGCGCTCAGCAGCACCCACCAAGTGAGCAGAGAGCTGGACTTCGAGAGACAGAATGGAGAAGTGATTGGCCTGACATTTCATGATCAATCGTAATTTATTGTTCATTAGGAACAGATTAGCCCTTATCTTACCAGGTGTATAATAAAGATCGAATAAAGCCATATAATGTTGTGATCGTTATCTTCCTGTAATTAAGATTTTATTTGCTAATCTGATTGATTCCTCTATATTAACTGAATCCAGGTCTAGCTTTGCTGCCCATTTACCCTGGTACATTCCTATATCATCCAGACATGATGCCATAAGGATTTTATAATATCCTCCAATTAACGTTTTCGTAAACATACTGTCAATGAGAGGGGTTCTCTTTAACTGTGATTCCGGCTGCGATCCTAATTTATTAATATAGCTGTGGATTTGCAAATAATTAAAGAAATCAGTGCCTGGTAGATTAAACTTTTCTTGAAGGTCAGAAAAAGAAAGAAGACAACCATCACTAATTACATCGCCTAAAATATTTGATTCCCTTCATACGCCATCTATTCATCACAGGATCATAACAAATTGGGGGAAGGATACCTGGTGTATCAAAAGGTGTATAAACAGTGATTTTTGGGATTCCTAAATGACGATTGATTAATCTCCATGCCGTATAAGCTGATTTTAATATCTTAAATCTAGTTTTTTTGAAATAGCTAGGCTCAATCATTTTAATCAGGTACCCCAGACATCCCACCCCCAAAGCAAACTCATAAAAAGATGGCGAATGACTTGTCAACAACCTTGCCCTTTCACAGACGATATTTTGTAGAACAGAGGCCAAATAATAATACAACAAATACGGTATGCCCCAGCCTCCCCTTTCCTTAGGTAAAATCATTTTCTTATACACCCGTCTATGCCGCTTATAACTCGATAAGAACCTTGCTGACATTCTATCTAACTGTTTAAAGCAGCTAGAAGGAAATTCAAGCTGTATAGTGTGGAACATATATAAAAACTTGGGAAAAACCGCCATTTTTAAAACGTAGGCCCGTCCTAATAATGATAGATGAAGATGATCTATTCTTTCCAACATAGAGTTTACCTTTTTCAAAACCACATTCAAATTTAATTCTGGAATATTAGATAATGGTAATGCAATTTTAATACCTAAATATGTAACCTCTGTCACTGTTGTTATTTGTGGAGGAAGAGAAGAATCCTGAGCTAGGTATAACATTTGTGTTTTTGATATATCCAGTTTATATCCTGAAAAAGATCCAAACTGAGTTGCTAAGTCTTCTATTGTTGGGATTGCTCTATGCATGTCTGTCGTTACTACTACTATATCATCCGCGTACGCGAATGCTCTATAGTTCATCCCGGAAACTTGAAATGGTTCAATATTGTCAGCACTGTTCAATTTATTTAGGAATGTATCAATATAGAAGGGTAGTTAGCTCCACCATTATGGGGTTGTGGTCGGATGTGATTCGTGGGTATATGACCATTGTCGTGATGGAGCTCATCAAAGAGTCTGAAATTAAAGCCAAATCTATACGTGAGCATAGCTTATGAGGAGCAGAATAGTAAGTATATCCTGGAGCATTAGAATATAGTGAGTTCCATACATCTCTAACATTGTGTAACTTACACAGGTTTAAGATGGATGTTCTAGTTCTGGGCATTCTAATATGGTTACCAGGGCGTGTTGTGTTCGACTGACGGTTCATGATACAGTTAAAATCACCCATTATTATAATTTCTCCTTCCCAGTCTAATAAAGCTATATTTAATTCTTCGTATATTCTTGGGTCTTCTTTGTTAGGTCCATATATAACACAAACCACGAGCTTCATATCACTGTGGCATAGTTGAGTAATTGCCCACCTCCCCCGTTTGTCAGATTGTGTCCTAATTATCTCTACCCTAAATCTTTTATCTTTTAATATGGCCACCCCTCTGATATGTGAAGCGGCTGCTGAGTATGTTATCGTTTCGAAGCCCAGTTGATTCAGCAGCTTCTTATCGCCATCTATGATGTGGGTTTCTGACAAAAAAACTAGTTGCGGGTTATATAGATGTAATTCTTCAGCGACTAAGTGTCTTTTGCGCTTATTGTTTAGTCCTGACACATTCCATGCTAAACATCTAATACTTTGCATCTTTAAAATAATAGATATAGACAGTAGTAACTATTAACAACATAGTTTCACATTTTCTCACATATGAAAGAGAGCACTTTACAAACTTAAATCTCTTCTTAAACCTTTCTACCAGGTTGAAGATATTTTTTTCTTTCCCCCTTTTACCCCTACCCTTCCTCCACCCGTCCACCCCACACACAACCCCCCCAAACTGCGAAGAACTACCCCCCCCCCCACCTTACCTACTGCTGCCGTTGGAAAGGCAGCGCTTGCGGCGACGACGAATCTAGGGCCGCCCTCCCCCCTCCTTCCTTAATGATTTTACATCTGCTAGTAGTGTTGGAACTAATTCTCCTCCCCCCTTTTTTTTTTTTATACGCTATTTCCTTTCGTTTCAGCTCTATGGTTATTTGCTCTTATTGACGCTTAGCATTGGTTAAAAATGCCTGCGCTTCTTGTACTTCATAGAATGCAATTTTAATACCTAAATATGTAACCTCTGTCACTGTTATTTGTGGAGGAGGAGAAGAATCCTGAGCTAGGTATAACGTTTGTGTTTTTGATATATCCAGTTTATATCCTGAAAAAGATCCAAACTGAGTTGCTAAGTCTTCTATTGTTGGGATTGCTCTATGCATGTCTGTCGTTACTACTACTATATCATCCGCGTACGCGAATGCTCTATAGTTCATCCCGGAAACTTGAAATGGTTCAATATTATCAGCACTGTTCAATTTATTTAGGAATGTATCAATATAAAGGGCAAATAAGAACAGGGAACATGGACACCCTTGCCGTGTTCCACGAAGAATCGAAAAAAAAGCGGATTCCTGCCCTGCTAATTTAATAGATGCTGTTGGAGAGACATATAGAGCTTTTAATGCCAAGATCATCTTTGGGCCAAAGCCCTTCTGATACTTTACATCCCAAAGATACGGCCATGCTACCCTGTCGAATGCCTTCTCGGCATCCAACAGGGTAATTCCCAAAGCCGTCTTGGTCGCCTGAGCCCAATCCATAAGAGCAATAAGCCGTTGAATATGATCTGTAGTGTCACAGTTAGGTATGACTCCGTGCTGGAAATTAGAGACAATAGATGGGATAATGTCAGATATCCTAAGGCTAAAAGCTTCGAGTAAATCTTGCTATCAGCATTAATTAAAGATATTGGCGTGTAGGAGGCTGGTAAGGAAGGTAACATCTTTCTTCAGAAAGGCCATGATTATTGAGTGTCCCCATGACTCAGGTGCTCTTCCTTTCTGTGCTTCTTAAAATGTCAGCAGAAGATCTTGCTTCAATAGATGTCGAAATATCCAAAAAATTCTAATGGGATACCATCAGGTGCCATGGCCTTTCCTAATGCGAGGGAGAGAATTGCAGCTTCCGTTTCTTCCCAGGTTATATCTTTCTCGAGAGATGTGAACTGGTCTGAGGTTAGTTCAGACATAGTTCCATTATCATTCAAATTCAAATTAATTAATTACAGGAAGATCACAATCACAACATTATATGGCTTTACTCGATCTTTATTATACACCTGGTAAGATATCAAAATGGGGGACAACGGTGGGTACAACTTGCAGTAGATGTGGGGAATATGCAGCGGATGCTTTACATATGTTTTTCTCATGCCCACAATTGAAAGAGTTATTTTCCTCTATTGAACAATTTTTAACTATATTGTTGGAGTCGACAGTGGTTATAACCGGGGAAATTGTATTGATTGGTGTAACGCCAGATATTCTTTCCGAAGATAGGAAAAATGTTCTGTTCATTTGTATGGCGCTTACAGGCTCTTGTATAACACATGAATGGATTAGTTATGCTCCCCCCTCTTTTGAGACTTGGCGGGCGGGGCTACTTGCCATGTATAATTTGGAACTGGCTATATATGAACTAAGGGTCGAAGGAAAAGGATATTGGGAATGAAGATGTGGGCACCAAGTGTAAAGTATAGTATTATATTTTTCTCCTTGGGCTTCTTTTCTTTTTTACTTTTTTATTTTTTCTCTTTTCGTTATATCTTGTATATATTTATACACCAATGTATAACATGCTACCTTTCCTTTGTCATATATGATGTAATCTGCTCTGCTTGTTTTGTCTTGCATAAAATGGGATAAATACAAGGAACGGATTAGCCCTTTCAGGCAAAAAGAGTTACTCTGCAGCGGTCTGAATCTACCAGGGAGAACATTATAGCACCTGTCGGTTCTAAAGCCCGAGAATATTAATCAGATCTCGCAATTATCCACAGAAATAAAACACTTGGCATATAAAAAGTCACAAGTCCCTAAAAATATTCATGAACTGTCCAAAATTGAGGCTTGTATTTCATAAAACACTGGACAAACCCAAGGCACAAGGCAGAAATCACGATACTTGGACTTTTTTCTTTTTAGAAAAATGGTCAGCAGCTATAAGCATGTAAGTAACCAGATGTGAGACCTGCATGTCAGGCTGACAGACCTCGCAAGCACTGGCGTAACGAAAACTGAGGGGGCCTCCCAGCACGGTACGTAGAGGGGCCCCCTTTAGGCTCAATCATTAGAGCTCTCTGGCCAGAGTGCAGTGCCGAGCGGGCTCTTGGAGCTTGGGGCCCTCCGCACCAAGTGGCAGGGACCTGTGTTACGCCCCTGCTCGCAAGGGGGCTGATTTTTGCATAGTGCGGTGGCCCCCTTATCTGAAATGTGAGGAGCACTGCTGTGCCGGCTGCTCCGCGCCGGTTTTCCTCATTATTGTTTGTTGATGGTGGAAGGAGCTCCCTGCAGAAAACAACATGGGTGTCAAAAGCTAACAACATCGGGGAGTCAGTGTCCCACACCATGTAAACGGCAATTCATTTATGTTCTTAGTTCAACGCAAGGGACGGGCGCAATCTACTTCAGGATACGGAATCTACTGTTTTCCATGAACTGTAATTTGACAAGGATTGCAGAGGGTGTAATCTTTATTAAAACTCATAACACATCTGAAGGCATGCAGTGTTGTAAAACCTCACTCAGTTGGTAAATCAGCAAATTAGTTTGATTTTGACGTGAAATTGATTTTGCTCTCCCTCTTTATGAGTCTGTGACCTGCTCTACACTTCTTTCTCTTTCTCACACTACTCTGGCTTCTTTTTTTAACATCTGCCTCTTGAGAATCAGCAGTATTTAGCGCAGGGACACACTGTTTTCTGTGTAACCAGGCACTTTAAAAATGGTTTATTATTATTATTATTATTATCACACACTCTTTCTGCTTCTCTATGTCTCAAGCTCATTCACCACTTCCTGCATAAACTACCTGTGCGCCTCTATCTTCTTTTCTATTTATTCTGTGCAGCTCTCAATCCATCTATCCACCGCACCACATATTTCAAATATACAAATACACTACACACCACACAATTCCACAACTAACAATTCCAATGCAACCCACATAATTTGATACCCCACCATATAAATCCACTCCAAACCAAAACACAAAAATAAAAAACATTGTCATTTACAACGCTGATAGCTCTAAATCTCACAAATGCGAGACCTATTGCATTGCAAATGCTTGTTTTCTCTTTCTTTACGGTTCAGGAAATTGTTCTTAAATACATTCTTCACAATTGATCGTTTTCAGCTAATCCCATTTCATAATTTAAAGAGTGCCATTTTCACCTTTATTAATTTCCAAGACAAAATGCTTACTTTTAGTGAGGAACAGCCACAAGCCAACGAGGGAGGGATGGAAGTTAATTTTCACTGGAACAGGCTACCAGGGTGGGACAAGAGGAGTTTGTGTCACACAGGGTAAAGGTGTTTCCAGGGAAAAAAAACATCTCTTCCCGTTGAATAAAACATATTTATTTATTGTCCAATAGAAGCTGTAAATGCAATGTTCTCGTTTGGAAACAAGTATAAAATAATACGAGAAATATAGAGACTACCAACTCACTGTTCAATCGCAGAATCTAAACAGTGAAGTTAATAATAAATTTAGCATTTGCATTAAATGTAGATGTTGAAAAACATTAAAAATATTTATTATTCACGCATATCAATAGGTAAAATTTCATAAGCATGCAAAATCTGAGGAAGATTCAATGCTGAGAAATAACCTACTTGCTCTTTTCCTTCCTGATCACTCATGCATAGGTATGTGAACTCCTGTAGAAAATGCAATTATATTTTAACTACATGGCTTTGTATGTTATACAGATGATTATTTTTCGAGCAAAGCCATTTTATGATATTTTCATTTTTATTGCTGCACAGTCCTCGCAGGCTTTCTAGAGAGATACTGTTAAGTGATGACCCTAGCATAAATCAATTACAAGTACATTTATGATTTTCACACCTGCTAACATGGTTTCTCAAACGGTGGTAAAATTCACCAAAGCATGAGTTCAGCTGTATATGATTTGGTAGTGGTTGTACAGATAAGTGCTCCCACGTCCAAGAGATTAGTCAATCTATTTGACAAGTTCTAAACACCTACAATCAATATATGCAAGCATCATTGTATTCAGAGGCCTTAAAGAGCAGTAAACGTCAAAATATTGATAAGGGGATAAGAGAAATAGCGGAACTACTGACTGCTGACATATACAGTGCTGAACAATTATAGATTTTTAGCATCGGTGGATACAGCTATTTATTTAACACTAGACCTTACACACTGGGAGCATTCGCTTCTTTTTCGTTTCCGAGCAGAAACAATCTATTGGCTTTTGTGCTTTAAATGTGTCTCCGATTCGCTGGGGAATGCAGTATCATCATGTTCCTGTGATAACAAATCTCATCAGTCACTTATGCACTTTACCTTTTTTTTGCTCTTTGTCCAATTTTTCACGTAAGCACTTTCTGAGTTCAGCGGTATATGATTTGGTAGTGGTTGTACAGATAAGTGCTCCCACGTCCAAGAGATAAGTCAATCTATTTGACAAGTTCTAAACACCTACAATGAGGGGCGCCACCCCACTTAAGGGCTGTGGCGCCTTTAGTGGCAGCAAAGGGCCCTGGCAGTGTAGGAATCCCTTCCGGGTCGCGAGACCCGGAAGGGGAGCATAATAACCAAGCAGACCGGACGCGCGTCAGGGAGGAAGAGTAAATTGACCCAGGAAGTAATTAAGGTTTGGCGGGGTGTTTAAAAGGCAAAGGGGCGTTAACTTCACCCTCTTTGTCCACTTTCCTGCATCGGGGTCGGAGGTCGCGTCGGAGTTAAACCAAGTGCAGCATCGGTGATTTGAGGAGGAGCGACCGCGAGACCCTAGTGGCAGGTAAGTGGGCCTCAGTGTGCAACGTGGTTAGCGTGTATATCGCATGGCTGGCGAGGTGCGATTGAGGGCATCTCAGGGTATGCATGGCATGCGAGTCGATGAGACAGGACGTGTTACGAGTGAGCTATGAGAGAAGTAGGGGTCCGGAGCGCGTGGGTGAGACAAGGAAGGTCGAAGCGTACGCGATGAAAGGCGAGTAGGAGGGAAAGAGTACGCTTGGGTGCAAATGAGGCACACCGATAAGCGCTCGAAGTACAGGTGTGTGGGCCAAGCGTTACAGTATACTGTAAGGTACGAAGTGTTAATGCGGCATGAATGAAGCGCACCAGAAAGCGAGCGGAATATGCTATAAGGTACGAGGCGTAGGGGGCCTCGAAGCGATACCGCGGCAAGGGGAACAAGTTGTATGGAGAGGCATTTGGGGGCACGTAATTGTTGGGCGGCCATTTTGCGGAAAGCGGACCCGATTCCATGGTAATTGAGACGGGGCCTAATTATACAGAATAGGAAGCCGATTACGGCGAGACGCAATTAAGGGAGAAGGCGCAGTGGAAAGAAATCTAATGGGTAATCACTTTTCTTGTTTTCTTGTACATTTACCGGAAGATCCTACCTTTTTCCTCCTCATTAGGGATTAGGGACAGCATGTGTCAGTGCAAGATAGGGGATAAAGAGGGGCGAGTAGATGCCAGAGGGGAGAATGAGTGAATGGCAGCCCCCAGACTAAGGCAGACTGATGGGTGACAACTTAAGGCACAGAAATGGGGAGGCTGACGTGGGGAGTTCCTCGGATTCCAAGTCACAAGGGAATAAAGGGGTAAAGTGCAGATGTTAACACTTTTTTCGTCTCTTATTAAGCGCAGAATGCCACCAAGACACGCACGGAGGGGAAAAGAAGCCCAGGCAACAAAAGATGACTACCTAGCATTGACTGAGCTGTTGAAGGTCACCAAGGAGAAAGGCCTGGATTGGGCGTTAAAGACTTTGATGGAAGGGGCCGGTACAAGTACACAAGAGCAAACCGCGCGGGGCAAGCGGGCACGGCGCACACCAGAGAGGTTTAAAGATGCGCCAATTGAAAAGCGCAATAGAACGAATGACGCTCAAGCCACATCATCAGGTGAGGTAGAGGTGTTAGATACAGCGGGCTTGGGGTTGGACACAGCGCAAGTAGGGAGGTCGAATGGGGGAGCCAACACAACAAACAATGGTTCACAGGTGGGGAAGGTACCAGTCTCAACCGTGGAAGCGCACAATGTGCAACTGGTCCCGCAGATCACGCCAACAGTAGTTGCTCAGCCAGGCAGTGGTATAGCGCAAGTGTGGGTTCAGTCAGGGGGTGTGACGCAATCCCCAGGTGTAGTAGCAGCAACTTCGCATGGGCAGGCGCTTAGTAATTGCGCAGTAGGTTCCAAGTTTTTAGGTTTCACCTTCAGGGAGGAGTATTTCATCGATCTTTGCATGCCAATGGTGTGCTCGATCGCGTGCGCAGTGTTTGAGACTTTCAGCAGGTTCTTGGAGTGGGCATTACAGCAATTCCTAACGTCAATTACATCATATGAGGTGGTACACTAACTAGATGATTTCTTGTTCTTGAGACCGCGGGGCTCCCTAGCATGCAGGAAGGCCCTGCTGGGCTTCCAGCATCTGGCAAAAGCACTGAGCGTGCCACTAGCCGTAGAGAAGACGAGGGGCCTACTATTCGTTTAACATTCCTAGGCATAGAGATAGACACTAGAGAAGGGGTATGTAGGCTCTCACAAGAAAAAGTGGCAGCTTTCAAGGCAGCCATTGAAACCTGTTTGTTGGCCCGGAAAGTGACGCTGCATCAATTACAAGTTTTGGTAGGGCAGTTGAACTTTGCACTGAGAGTTATACCAATGGGCAGGGCCTTTTCTAGGAGCATAGCAACGGAAATGTCAGGGCTGCGTGCCATATCATCATCATACTAGGCTCTCAGCGGAAGTGAAGAACGACGTAACTATTTAGAAAGAATTTCTGGAAAATTTCAATGGGACAGTGGTCTGGCAAATGCCGAGTCGCCCCCAACGTTGAGTTGGAAGTGTTCACAGATGCAGCGGTCAGCGTGGGTTTTGGGGCTGTATTGGGGCACAGGTGGTGCATGCAGCACTGGCCGGAGGAATGGGCGCTGTCAGGTCTCACACAGAATATTACCTTTTTAGAATTGTTCCCAATCAATGTGGCTTTGCATTTGTGGGGGGACATTTTGGCGAACAGGTATATTTCGTTTTGATCGGAGAGTATGTTAGTGGTGATGGCAATTAACAATCAGAGAGTGAAGTGCACCTGGGTTCTGCGCCTGTTGAAGGAACTAGTGATGCAATGTTTACAGCGCAATGTACATTTTACTGCCAGACATGTGCCGGGGATAGACAACACAGTCGCTGACGCTTTGTCCCGTTTTAAGTTGGCAGAGTTTCGCACCCGATGTGCAAGCTTGCTCTGGTAGGCCTGGGGGTGGACATGACTCATTTTACATCCCATTCGTTCCGCATCGGCGTAGCCACGACAGCAGCGGCATTAGGCCTCCCAGATTAAATTTTCAAGAGAGTGGGTCGATGGAAATATACATGATTTGAGCGATATGTACGCTCCAGTTAGTGTAAGTACTCAGTGTTTCTGCCCCATTGCTGACGCCTCAGGTTGATTATGTCCATCTTCAATTTGCTCTAGGTGCAACATCCCAGAGGTCCCAAATATGCTAGTGTGGCCATTCTTTTATTCGCAGGGCAGGGCTTGCCTTCAAGGATTCACGTGAGGAGAGAGCACAGAAGGCAAAAAGAATTGACCACCATTGGGTGGGAATAGACGGACAATGTTTAGGGGGGTCCCCAATGATTTGCGGTGCGCCATGGCCAGCGGCATGCCTATCCCGGATATTTTAGTGATACATTCAGGGGGCAATGATATGATCCCGGCAGGAAGGAGGGGCGTCAAGGAGGCTCTGTTCTCAGTGCTGGCAGCGGTCAGGAACATGTTGCCCAATGCGATTATACCACGGCAAGTATGGGCGGAAGGGGCGCCGCCAAGGGCTGTGAATAAGTCAATGAGGAGGCTGAATCAGACAGTGGCGGAAATTCTAGAGATATCCAGCATTCGGACCGTCAGCCAAAAGTTGATACAAACATCAAGGTTAGAACTGTATGCGGTAGATGGGGTGCACGTGTCCAAGGCAGGTAGTGAGTTGTTCATACAGACAGTGTTAGGAGCCATCGCAGAGGTATTAGATTGCTGAGGGGGGGTGGAGTCCGCCAGTGAGCGACTCGCCCTGTGGCGGGGTCCTGGGCAAGAGAAATGACAGGGACTCCGTTTGTCGGTGGCACTTTTGGTCCCAGAACAGGTCTTGAAGTCTATCAGGGCTCTGGGCTGGCGAGAGAGGGGTGCTGACCTGCTGGTGGCTCCGTACTCTCTGGCTCTACCCAGGAAGCCAGCGGTTGTCACAAGAGGTGGAAGATTATTTACCTGCGGCTCTATTGACCGGGGGGCAGTCAGTCTAAGGAGAGCAGGCTATCTTGGTTGTGGCCTGCTGGCACAGCCCGAAGGTCAAGCATGGAAATGTATAATCTTTACTGTTATTGGAGTGCTGTGGTGTTTTGAAGCAAAATATATTAAAGGATGGTCACAAATAAGTAAAAAGAGGCCAATGGAGTAATTGGCCGTATCTGTAAGTTAATAAATGTTTACACTGTGAAGACCAAAACTGACTCAGGTGTTTCTATGAGTTGAGAAATGGTGGTGGGGGGACAAGTGCACTTTGTATGCCATCTATCAATATATGCAAGCATCATTGTATTCAGAGGCCTTAAAGAGCAGTAAACGTCAAAATATTGATAAGGGGATAAGAGAAATAGCGGAACTACTGGCTGCTGACATATACAGTGCTTAACAATTATAGATTTTTAGCATCAGTGGATACAGCTATTTATTTAACACTAGACCTTACACACTGGGAGCATTCGCTTCTTTTTCGTTTCAGAGCAGAAACAATCTATTGGCTTTTGTGCTTTAAATTTGTCTCCGATTCGCTGGGGAATGCAGTACCATCATGTCCCTGTGATAACAAATCTCATTAGTCACTTATGCACTTTACCTTTTTTTTTGCTCTTTGTCCAATTTTTCACGTAAGCACTTTCTGAAGCCCATGTTAAAAAACTTCAGGGCATCGTCGGTGTAAAATAGCTCTGCTTCAAGACTAGAGCCAGAAATATAATGGATGGGTGATTATAACTTTTTCTCCTATCGTCCCGCGGCCATGACAGCTAATAGAGGATAACAGTGATATGACACATTAATTGTTTTAATAACGTGTGGTTTTATCCCATGTTTAAATAGTTTTTTCAAGATGCACTGTAATTCCTTCTCTTTTTAGTGCATATCCTGCTATTCGTGTATCTTATGTGTTTCTGATTTGTCTTGTTTATTTATTTTGTGACTTCTTTTATGACCTATATAGGTCGAATAAAGATATGTTTGATTTGATATTGGTAAAGTCTCAGGTTAGAGATCTTACAAGTGTAACAAAAAGGCCTGTCATCAGGTGAGGGCCCTGCAAAACTCACATTTTCTTTCAAAATGAAAATGGCGAGTTTTTACCATCTGATGCAACTTACTCCCTGATTTGTTAAGGATCCCTAACTGCAACAACCTTCTCAAAAGTGACAGCCACCATGCTAGAGTGGAATACGTAGAAATTCCCAGTTATTCGTGTTGCGGGAAATGAGTAGCGGGCACCTGATCCGTCATTTATAGGATGTGGTGTAGATTTCTCAAACACATTAGAAGAAACTAACACCTTTGGGGGGCTCTTACCCACTATCACAAACTGATAGGTAGAAAACACACAAATACTTGTTTATATAACATGGTGTATTAAAAATAACTTAT
This sequence comes from Lissotriton vulgaris, assembly GCF_964263255.1. Classification (NCBI taxonomy): domain Eukaryota; kingdom Metazoa; phylum Chordata; class Amphibia; order Caudata; family Salamandridae; genus Lissotriton; species Lissotriton vulgaris. Next base: position 389,993,760 of record NC_141687.1, read on the forward strand.
TAGCAAAATGACATTTAAAATAGCCTGAGCAGAAAACAAATCAGTCAACACCTAAAAAATAATTAAAGCACAAAAGAACACAAATAAATTGTAAAGTTCAGGGTCATAAAACAAAAATTCGCACAAATCAGACCACACACTGGGGACCAGAAACTGCACAATATTTATTTCACATATTAGATATCCTTTAACAATTTGTTTAAATTTGTACATCTCTATTTACAGCGATTTAAAATATTCCTTTAAACTCTTGCAGATATTTACATAGTCAACAATAACTACAATGTCACATTTCAACAATGGTCAACAGCTTTTACCAGTTTCAGTGAGAGTCAAAGATTAATGGTTAACATGCACTGATAACATGATCTTCAATGTACACATCTTCAACTGAAGAGGTTTAGTGGCTCTGGGTCACAGGGCCATACAGCAGAAAATATACTCACAGCATACCCCATTCATGTAATCTTTCCACCAGAACATTTATATCTTAACCTGCATTGAATGAATCGAAGGATCAGATAAGCATGCATGGCAATGTTAGCTAAAAGGGGCATCTGCTTTTGGTGTTTAACCAAATAACATTGTCCTCACAAAGTATGAGCAGTATGCTCAATTTCCAGACAGCACTGTAGAAGTATTCCAGCATCCTTTACTCCACTGAGCAATTAAAACTAAGGAAAAAAACAACATATACATGTAAAAAGACAGCTTTGCTGGGAAATTAAGACTGAGGATATTACAGAAAAGTTTGGAGGGACATAAGTGTTGCAAAACTGTTAAAATGACAGCAGGGGCCTTTTTGACAGTGTGATTTGTGGTCATTTATTCTACAACGACCACACTGACTTCAAGTTTTAAGTTAGTTTGAACGTGTTAATTCTTAAAGGATCTATAGATGATGGCTAGAACATGGTTTGCAAACACAAATTGGCCAGGATTAAGTAGGAGGACAATTCTTTGATTATCCCCGTTCTCTTCCCTTATCTATCGTTTACCACGCTATGCCAAAAGGATCTTAAAGTTGGTCAACAAATACATACACAGACTGCAAAAACACCTTGAGTGAACAAACTTTGCATTTACATATTTCTAAGGATTGGGCACATTGAGGAGAAGGAAGCACAGATGTTCTAACTACAGGATGAATTTAGTTCAATCTAAAAGATTTCTATCCAGCAAAAGCCCTATTTACTAATTGACCACAAAAAACTCCCAAATACTGCAAGAAAACTAATATGTTTTACGTAGGAGGTTATGGAGTTAGAAAGCAAAATTTGTTTTTTTAATCATGGGATTTGGGAAAGGGAGACGATGTGGAGGGGTAATGCAACTTTTCAGGCATTGCTAACAGACCACTGATCACAAAGTTCATAGTTCTTTTTTATATTTCTCCATTGTTCTCTATTGCAGGGATAGTTTGTGTTCAAAAAGAAAAGAGACACACATACATCCAGGGAAGCCATCCATCCATTCATTCATTAACCTAAACTGCCACTTTCCTGAAACATAGATGATTACCACAAGAAAGGGTTCACTTAGGTACCATATGATAAAGGAGAGGAAGGCAGCACCTTTCTGAGAATGTCTTCTATGTAACATAAATTTACCAGATCCCAGAGCTATACTAGAATTAGGAAAACAATAAACATGCACTATTGATATCAAGCACAGTTATCTCAAACAAATATTTGTAGACTGCTAAATGTTTTGCATATTGTCCTATGTCCCTTAACAAAGTACCTACCATTTCTCATACGATAGAAGATGCAAAAAGAAACATTAAATATTGATTAGAAAGCCAAAATGAATTACACACAATTAGTGTTTTTAATATGTTGTTCCTTTAACAACATATGGCTATTTTTTTCAAGTTCTAAAGAACAGATAATAGCATGTGTTAGCAATGCACCACTTTAAGAATTAACAGCATACGTCCCATACATTAGTGATATAAGGTCAGAGTGAGTCACTGATGCCTAACTGACAGACATAGACAAACATCAAAATAAACTTACAATGCAAGCCTATCAAAGTCCTCATAAAATCCCTCACATCGCAACATAAATAGTGGTCAATATTTTTGGAGAGTTCACATTCACACTAACTTAAGATATTTCAACATACAAGCAAAACTTGCCTGCAGTGGTGGACATCACCTACCAAAAACTCTTAACATTAACAGATTATTGATTAAGAAAACACAAGAGGCACATGCTTGTATATCTAATGATGTACACTTTAAAAAGACATCCATCACTTTTCGGAATATAGTTAGACCTATAAAACAACATTAACCAAAACTTTGAAAAGTAAATGTAACAATTTTTTGCTCAAGAAAAAAACATCTGCTTGTGAAAATAGTCTGAATTAGCCCCCTGGGAGACGCTAACTCGAAGAGAGTCACTTTGCAATCCATTACTTTTACATTCCGTTTTTGTCAGTGTAGTTCTAAACTATGAGAATTCTAGAACACATATTACTTCCCATGCCACAGTTGTGCTAGCGTTGCTCAAGATATTTTGATTTTTTAAGTAATGAGAAGAACTCCATCAAAGACCTAGAATCACCACTACAGTGGCCCATTTTCAATTCTTTTGGAATGCCTATTGTAAGGCAGGATTTCCTTTATTTAGAACCATAGTGCATACGTTTTTTTCCTGGGGATTAGGTTGTGTACGTGATACACGTACAGTTTTTTAAGATTTCTTCTCTGATGTACATTGTAGGAAAAGGAAATTCTGCTAAGGAAATAAAATTAAATGTGTTTGACAATGCTGATTTGCACTTATAACTTTCATTTCAAGAAATGCAACTTAAAATTGATGATACATCATCATGAGAACAAGAATGAAACACCAATTCCCTGCAATCAAGTAACATGATAGTCTGCTATCACAGAGGTTCTAATAAAAAGTGGTAACCGGCATGTCACTACTGATGCACAATTTGAAACAGAATTTTAAAGCATGTAATATAATTAGTTTGAGAAAATACTAGCCTATCTTTTTAGGTATGGTGGAAACTCTTCTAAAGGAATTATCTACAGTTCTCATTTCACACGAGTTATGCAGTGTGGATGAAACTGTTAATTTCTGTTGATTAAGTTGTGCTTAAGACTTATTGCAGGATTTTAACTTTGTACAAAAGTCACTTATGCAGATGCGGGATATGACATCACAGTCACTTGATGCACGTTGGAGAGGACCAAAAAGTGGGCAAACATTGCTACTATTTTGTTAAGACATGCTTCTTTCCCTTCTGGAAGGGGCAGTTGGGAGGAAAAGGTTGTTTATTGATGAAGGTCTATTAAGTGAAAAGTGCAGTTCAGGGAGGGGTAGTGGCGATCAAACATTATGTGCCATTACAAATGATCAAATATTATGTGTCAAAGAAATGTCAACACTATGGTTTAGAACAGTAGCAATGTCAAGGTAATAACTATACTTATGTACATTTCTAAATGAAATAGGACTCTTCTGAGGAGAAGTAAACAAGGTTAGTAACAATCAGCCAAATGCAGGTGCTGTTTTGGGTAGTAAATTTGATCACTTCTAGTAAAGCTGTTTGACACTGATCTCAACCACTGAATTGCTGCCTTTGATGTAAGAGTGCTATGCTTCCAGGTGGAGTCACGCAATACCAGGTAGAGGTATATTTCTTGAAGGTCTAGCAATATCCATTGTGATATTTTGTGGTAAATGCTCCCATAGTGCAAAAATTGAGCACCTCCACCCCATAAAATATTTTGGGATAAAACGTCTACTTTAAGGACAAGTTGAACCTCCCCCTATTAAACACAAAATCCGTCTCAGACTACAGCATATGGGGGCTAACTGCTCCCTGGGTGCATATAAACACATTATTATAGCTTTCTAATTTATGATGCCTCAAATTAGCTCAAACATTTTGTAAAGCATATAACTGAGCAAGAGAATGCTATTAGCAGTGACAACAACATTAATTTAAAGCCTTTTGGTCAGCCTAAATTGTGAATATCAAATGTATTAGACATTGGCTAATTGGGTCTCGCTGTTCCACCACTAACCTTAGAACACACTAGTTTGAGTTCCGTAGAAATCAGTATTTCTCATGTCTAAAATCTTTGCCTATTTGGGGAAACCACCAGTATCAGCAATCCAATGTTCACAAGCAGAGATAAGAAGAAAACTCACCCATGCAGCTGTCATGCTGGCCAATGAGTATTTCTACACATTGAAATGTTGGGTTAACCAAGAATGTTCTTAATGTCCTTATGATCCATAAATTGGTGCCACACTCACACCAATAGTACGGACTAATCTATGCCTAATGAAGTAAGGTCTGCCCTCTGGCATCCGTATTACTTCTCATGTCACAAGACATCGGAATAAAAAGCCATTTTAACTAAGACATACTACTTTCTTTTAAGTGTAATACACCCAAAGTGGTAGAATTTCCAATCACCACTACAGACTCTGGAAGCAAGGATGAAGCTAGCATCTGTAAAAAACTGACACTTGGAGTCCTTTTCAAATTTCCCAAGCAAATATATCTGGGCCAAATGGACTAATCGAAAATATTTGGATCTAATATACATGACCAATGCGTTGTTAATTCTATATAATTAGTGTTAAGGTAACCACACCTGAATGAAAATCTAAAATAATAAATATCTTTGTTCCCTTTCTTTGATTGTCCTTCTGCAGTTGAGGTTTGTGCACAGATTAAAATGCTACAGCACAAACATGGCCTAATTTTGCCAATTGTACTTAGAGGTATATTTACACATATTGAAATGATTGATTTCACATCAACCGCTGAGTTTTCCTATCCAATCAGAGGTATTTCCTAGGGAATTCAAGAAATTTATTTCAAGTAGGAAAATCAAAGATTCTTGAAAGTCTAATAGTGCTTCTCCATACTCCTCATTACTTGAACACAGATGCCCAAGCATTATGGCTCACACAATATGTATATTGTAGCTGCCTGGGATGAATGTGGAAGCCAACAACAGCCAACTAACACAGACGTATTCCGGAAACTCACCACAACCAAGTTTTCCTCAACTCACTCTAAAGTCCATGTGTTTTAGGGAAGGGACACAACACTTGCTCCTGTTTCTAATGTTCGCATAAAGCATTATGTTAACTGCCAGTCAATGAGGCTGCTCAATAAATCATAGCTAACAATAAGATAAAACTTGCAAGGACATTTTTCATTGCAAGAAAAACTGTAGACTAAAAATTCAGGGATTTTCCGGGACAATAGAAGAAATAATAAATATACTGAAAAAGTGCACGTCATACTTCTAGAGAACTGATAAATAATCAAACATCTTTTTGGGGATTTGTTTTCAGTGATTAGTAAGTGTGATAATCATTGCTAAATGAGATCAAGTCATATCATCAATCATATATCAATGTCTGCAACATTGTCTGCATTTATTGACATGACCATTTGCATTTTAGGATCCAACCTCAGTTAGTTACAAATAGCTAAATACATGCTGGCGATGAGAAGTGTTTTCATCATTTATGCAAAAGTGTAATTCAGGAGCTAACAGTCTATGTAGTTAGTGAAGAATACAGACGCCCAGACAGGTGAAATAGAGGAGATCTATCCCTTCCCACATTAGGTTTATATCTTCTTCCTAAGTCACTTGAAAAATGTCAAGTTTCTCTCATCCACCAGTAGACAAACTTCCATAATACCCATCAGAGAAGATGATGGGATGATTCTTGAAGAAAGTGAATTGTCATTTTAATGTCGACAACACTATGCGATCATTCACTTCTCCATATTAACAAAGGTTGTAGAAAACCAGGCACAAGAAATGTCATTGGGCTTTTGAGGGAAGCATTTAATGTTTGTGTACTTTAAGGCAAATGGAGTACCCCACAAATGTGCGTACCAGTTATAGGATGTCATCAGCTAGAATCATGTTAAGCCATCAGTTGCATTCAGAGAATAAGTGTTGTAGGCTCAGCACACAAATCTGCCTGCTAGGATAAGAAATATCAAGTTCCCTGTGGTAGAGTAGTCATTGTGAGAAGACAGCTGTGCCTTGGGAAAAAGAAAAGTTCAACTGTAGGAATGCCCAATAATTATGTCATGTCGCAATTATGCTATAAGACTCTTACAAACGTTTCCAGATGCATAAGTGCTTTTTAAGCATTCCAAAAAGGAGAAAACATGTTGTACCAGAAGTTAGAAATATGGGCAAACCAATTGATGGCCTTCTGGGCCCTCGTCACTCCAGATATTTTCACTTATGCCAACCATAAGAAATATAAGCTGAGTTGTTGTAAGTAAAAAAACAACAAGTTATAACATCTGCTACTAACATACCACATAATACACTGACGTAGACTGGCAGAAGAGCGATTTGGATAGATTGAGCATTCTTACACCAAAACTAAAAACATACACTAAAAGAGGAATTGCAAATGGTAAACTACATATAAAAAGAAGCTACAGAGAAAGGTTTGCAAACACAGTTCTATATCCCTCTTGCAACGCATCTAGAGTTACATCTTCTTCTGTGGTCTTCATATTGCAATTAGGTAAGCAAATGGGAAGATTTTGGGGTCAACAAATCTGCAACATGGAATGTTCGAAAGAAGAGAAGGTTAGTGGTCTGCAGTTTTGAGAGCCTAAGTTTCTGCCAGGAAAGACAGTCAAGTGTAAAACAGATGGGAGAATGGTCACACTACTCAAAAAAGAAAAAGAACGTTTAAACTAAGCATAAAGGGTTGTATGCGTTTTCTACTTTTCTGGAATGCCTTTGTTAATTCAAAGGCTGAAACACCTCTCACCCCGATTTACTGGCTGTAGGTGCTTAGCTGTGGGTAAAAAGGGAAAAATACTCAATTTCAGAGTTTTCTTACACATACATAAAGTTAAACATAACTTAGTATTACTACCCACCACTGTGGCCAATGCAGTGGGGATATTTTACCATCTGAAGAGTTATACAGAGGAAAACTGAAATCAAGTGTGCATAATAAGTAGAAGATTGAAATCCCATAGCAATGACACACTGCTTGTTTAGGCAGAACGGTATTTTGACCCTTACTTTCCTGAGGCAAATACAAACTAAATGCACAAACAAGGCTCTAACAAGTATTTATCAGCAAAACTTTTCGAAAACTATCTCGGTATGTATATAGTCTAAATTCCGCAAAACTAGGATACATAACTGATGCAAATCCTGTGAGTTGGTGTGTTTCTTTCGTTTTTTTTTTAAAGAAGAGTATTCTTGAATGTAATGTTTATGAGGCGAGGAGCGATTGGCAAATAGATTTTCATTTCCACACTAATTAGGATAACACCTTATAAAAGAAAAGTTGCAGTTGAACATACAATACTAACTCTGTAGATGAAAATATACCGGACGTTCAAAAACTCAAAGGTTAAAAATCGCAGTACAAATTTGACATAAAATTCTTAATTTGCTAATTCACTGGGCTTGAGAAACACTTAAATGCTAAACGTTGTTTACACCAGTAGAAAGTGTTTGGTGAAAGAAAACTAAACAAAAGAGTTTCTTATTTTTACACAGTATTACAGTAAAACATTGGCTTAATGTTTTAAAGAGGTAAAAACCAAAGAGTTTGCTATGAATCTGCAAAACTAAAATATTCTTCATGTATCATTGTTCACAGTAAAATAAAAACATCCTACACAGAAGGAAAAAATGCAGACAGAAAAATGCTTATAGACACCTATCCTCAGGGCAGAGAACATGTAAACACAAGGATGATAAATAGAATTAATCAGTAAGAGGCTTATCAACGTTGTGGTCAAATCAACTTTGTTGAGAGCAAACATAAAAACAGGAAAAACAAATAAATTTACTGGCTTATCATTTGCTGGTAGCCAACATTTTAACAACTGCCCCAACAATATCAAGTATACATTCAATCATAGCTTCATTACAGCAACTGGAATTTCTTTGATGTCCTGAGGTCTGGGTAAGCGGTGAGGAAATCCAAATCGGCAACCAGCCTTCCCTTGCAGTTAGATTCTTTCAGGTGAAATTTAGAAACCATTTACACGTTCCCAATACTGAAGAACTCACGGGATCCCGGGAGGATAGGATTTCGTCAACAATCTTTGTTATAAAAAATAAATACTATTCACATCTGCAGCATGGTTCCCCAGCAAATGGCAGACTCCTGTCACCGATTAATTTCCTTGAAAGTGATCTAGCAAGAGAGGAGTGTTTTCTCCGCAGGTCTCATTAAGCAAAACTCAAGAGGAACAGCGAAGACATCAGCTGAGAGTACTTTCACAGCAGTCGGCAGCCTGAGGAAATCCTTCCCCTGAGCAGACCAAACACACTATCTGGTGTTCACATCTGAGAAGGACCGGACAGATCTGTACTTAAAGAACATCGACCACCCCTCCATTCTTACACTTCTATTGAATGGATTATTCTTGCTGGTTACAAAAAAGTGCAGCATGACTTACTGCCCTTGAAGAGTTCTTGAAGGTCATATTGAAAGGGTCATTAAACCAGAGCAAGTGACTTCTTAGCTACATCAATTCACTCCAACTCACACTTTGAGAGTAAAGGAACTAGTTCACGAATGTGTTGGTTTATGGATGATCATTGTTCAGATGACAGACAAGAGTGGGAACACAAACAACCCTCTTTCTGAGGTACGGTGAAGAAGACGACTTAGAGCAGCGACATTGGCAAGTATGGATTGCACAGACTCAGAAATCCAGTGTCATGACCATATCTCTGAGGCACTCCTGGATCAGAGAGACAAATTACGTTCCAGCATTCTTCTTGGTCCTGCCAATTGAGATAAACAACTGGTTTCTATTTATTTCTCAGCAAAGCTTCGCAGTCAAAGGTATCACATTCACCATTTCCTTTAGTGTCTACACAGTCTCACAGTGTTGAAATGGGACTGGTCAACCTACGATGGATTGCACATCACCCAAGGAGAAAGGAAGGCATGAAAAGGCATTCATTTCAAACTGCCTCACGACCCATTTACACAAGGAAGGGTGGAGGATCAAGGACAAAGAAGGAGGAGGCTCTTATTGCTGTTTCAGTACAAAACACAGTATGATCACTTGGATTGAGACAAACGAGGTCACAAAAGTTAGTAGTTTCACACCGTGGGATGACACATCCTGGTCTTGTGCAGAGGATGCAAGGTTTGGTTAAAAGGAGCACAACGTGGACAAGGTCAAAAGTTAAAGCTACACTTGAGAGATCAACTGCATATTAAAACTGGGGGACCGAGACTGCTTAGACAGTGGGGTTCCTGGGGACAGAAGATCTTTACCTTCCCCAGCTTTGCCCAGGCGATCTTCTTGTAGACTAATGGTCGAGAACCGGTTGGTATTGCCAGCTGCTAGATTAGTAACACCTTCAATGCCGGTGCTGGCACCTGCTTGACTGCCATTCACATAGTCAAATGATTTGCTGGAAGAAGCACTGCCAGTCCGGATGAGACATAAGCTGTTTGCTTTTGGCACCACCTGGCCTGCAGGAAGGCTCAAGTGCTTCTTCATCGGAGAGAGCTCCAATGCTTCCCCTGCAGGTTCAGAAGCTGTTGTCAGGGGTTGTTTTCGAGGAACTGTATCTCGAGGGCTCTCTGGTTTCACAAGAGAGGAGCATTCCTTTTCCTTAATCAGACGCCCACTTACTGCTTTCCGTAAGCTGCTTGTTCTCTGAGTTGAAGAAGATAATGGTTTGGACCCAACTGGTTGACTGCTGATAGAGGCGCCGGATGAAAAACCCTCATCTGCATCATTGAGGTTCACAGAGTCCTCTCGGCCAATCACTCCGTCGGCATCTAAAATAAATCCAGACAAAATAAGTGAAACGGCAGTTGAGATTCATCTAGAACAGCTGTCAACACCATTCATTTAAATATCCCCAAGTCAATGTTTAACTTGGACAGTTTGTGAACTTTCACTAGCCTGCAGACTGTAAACATACTCAACACTGGACTTTAGTGGTCGCTTGCTTTTCTTTGTCCAGATAGTTTCATGTAAAACTCTATTCAAAAAGCGTACTCTGAGCATAACAAATCAGCTCCTTGAGGCTTGGAATGGTTTAAAGATGATTAGGTAAGTCAGCATTAGTGACAGAAAATGTACATAACATGGCCTACAGCATGTACATTCGGTTATTGTTGATGCATTGGAGTCCTGAAACAGATGACCTGCTAGAAAGCAGAGGAAAATACTTTCAGGTTTTCAACATCTTTCATGTAAAAACATGTAAATTAATTACAAAATGTATCCTCTTTGATAAGTTTGTAGGTGTTCTGGGGAAATTGTTGCGTATATGAGGTCACCAGTTTAGTATGTATGTCCATTTTTTTTAATGCAAAACTTCCAAAGTTAGATGATGCTGTAATTAAAAGTCTGCAGAGGGCCTCTTGTAGCGCTCTTCTACTTAACACTAATCTTAAATGGACATTTAGTACTGAGCAGAAGATCTCGGTGTCTGAAGTACAACATGAACACATGGAAACCCATTAAAGCTGGAAGAGCAAAATCAGAAGTAACTTGGCTGCTTTTCACTCCACACTGTGAACACGGTCGGCCTTGAACAGAGGATTTTGGTGATAACCTTCCTGTATAAACATCGCCACCACTGTAGCTGCCAGCCATTACTACAAGATGTAAGACTCAATGAAGAAATGTTGATAGTGTGTTCCACTTGCCAAGGACACATAACACAGTGTACACAGAATGTGTTAATCTGGCTTTACCCCGCCATGATGCACTATACGGAAAGAGTACACTAAGTGGTGAACATATATGAAGACGAGATATACACAATGACGCTGCCTCAGCACACAGCCATGGCCTAACAGTGGCAGGAGAAGTTATTCAAGTCAATGTTGCCAAATAAGATTAAACGTTTATGGAAACACTCATGCTTTAAACCTACTGGCTTTCAACCAATACAAAGAAATAGGAATTGTTGTTTTTTTTATGTGAAAATACCATACAAAGCTTTTCATACTTGCAAACGAGATTTAAAAAAACAAGTTTACACATCACTTCAAGTGGCCAATATGTGGGAAGATGTTAAAAAGCACAATACATTTCGTGGGGTAGAGCCAGCATATGCCAAAACAAAAGATTAACGTAAATATATCACAAATGAGACAGATTAACAGTTTCTTCTCGCAGGGGTTTGTGCTCTATGACCACATGGAGGGAATAATCTAAAGCAAGAGGCCATTTAAATCAATGTGTAGTTACCTAAGTCGGTGCTTGAGGAAGCTGGGGAATGAGAACCCAGGTTCAAGAACATCCAGCATATCTTCAATGAACTCTTATCACCAAATCTCCTTCACTGATGATATTTATCAACTCAGACTCTGCCTCAATCTAATCCAACTAAATGTGTGGCACCTACCCTAAAGCTCAACACAATAAAGAGAACCCCTCAAGATTGAAATTGCACCAAATAACCATTGATGCAAGCTTGGCTATCCGACATGAACCTAGAAGGCTTCACCTCAGAGAAAAAGGTAATGCAAAAATCACTTGGATTCACCCCTCGACACAGTTCAGCTTCAAAGAAAACACTGCCCAGAAAATCAAAAGAGCACACTAGTAGCTCACCCTTCACAAAAATACACAACTGTGCCTGCCTGAAAGCATCAACAGAATGTCAGTGCCAGGTCTTTTCCTCTCTCACCTGATGGCAGCAACGGTAGGTTCAATTGCCCCCTTTAGATTGGATGTTACTTGCAAAGGAAGCCAGAGTAATCAAAGGCTTAAAAAAGTTAAATCCCAATACTGAGAACTACACTCACTCCAAACCAGCATCATCCATCAGACCAGTTGCATTACCCAAAAGGCATTTAAAAACATTGCAAGACAGAAGTTGAAGAAATGCAAGAAAGAAAATTCACCATAAGAAATTACCTCATAAGAACGGCTCCCATACTTCTGCTTTTCGGAAAAAAACATGAAGACATATCAGCACTACTTACCCACGGAAAAATAAACTATCCCTTGTAAACAGTCATGAATTGTATTGTCTGGTTCCCTCCTACTGTTTTAGTGCTCCTTTGCTCTCCTGCTAGGTTTTAATTGTACACATACCTATACTGACATCTAATGAGCTTGATCCTTTGACAAGGGTGCAGCATCGATTGGTGGGGCAGGGTGGTAGGTGGTAACATTTCAACAATAGTAGTTTTTACATCTTATGGCTCAGGAGATAGACCAAATATGAATTAAGGTTGAATGTCCTGGCATTATAGACAGGACACCACCTTAGCAAAAACCATGGTGAACAATCCTAAGGTCGCATGTAGACCAAATGGAAGGTGCTGGTAGTAACATCACATACTACATGTACTTGTAAAGCACACAATCACTGAGAAAGGCATCTCTGCGCTGAATAACAGGTATTTATTGTAACCCATTGCAATGGTACTTAATGTATCTCCCTTGGATGGAAGAAAAGCGGAGTGGTAGTAGTGGTGCTGACAATTCATCAAACAGGATGAACCTTGGATGGTCCTACTGAGGTGGAACATGAAAGTCTGTGATTTGCAAATCCCACCCTCCCGGTACACTGCTACCACAATTCTGGAAATGGTAATTCTGAACTTTAAAAAAGTAAGCAACTCCTAGAAGCTGCAGGGATCAACATTTACCCACAAAACACCAATCATTTTCTCTAAGGTGATGGAGCAAGACTCTGAACCTTCACCATGGAGTTTCTCCAAAGCCAACTCTTTGCTGACAGGGTTCATGGGAGACTAAAACTGTAGACAATTTTGGTGAAAATATGCCACAAATTCTAGATTATACGTGTCTAGAGATGAACCAGCAGTCAAGCATTCAACTTTCTACAGTAGGTGAATAATCTCAGACCAGCAGAAGTCCTCCTCTTGAAAGGAGTCAGACATCTTTGAATATTCGGTAGCAGTGAAAATGGGACTGCTTAGATTGCCAAATCTGCATGGTCATAAGTGATAGGCTGGTAGAAATGAAAAAGCACAGCCTTCTTGTAACTGTGATTTCTTGGACAACTGAAAGTTGCACAGCATCGTTTATGAAAATGAAAGCTGGAGATGAATTCATGGTTAATCATAGCTATTCTTATTTATCAAGGAAAATAATATTACTGCTAAATTGCAGAACAATTACGTTATTCTCTATATCTAGATTTAAGGCAGGGAGGGGAGTTGAACAAAGCACTGAAAACACAAGAGCTATAAGCTTTTCTGGGGTTTGAGGGCATCAAATCGTACTGCTGAATGGATATTTTGTCTTCAAGGTTACTGAAAAGTATTTCAGAATGGCACTCTCTACAGCTGCTTATCTCTCCACCAAACACGCACCTGTATACCCTCTCGGGAGATTTGTGCGCTATACAAATCAACATAAGATAACATAACCTCTGTGAGATTGGTCTAGACTCTATTTTGTAAGTTTCCCATTCTATTCATCGATGCCTTTTTACAATGCATAGGTTTAAGATATCACGGACCATACCCTTTGTCTTTCACTATGCAGGCACACTTGGTTGAATGAACTGCAGTTTTATCCATCCGAGAGATAATCATTTTCGATTGTGGGTTTTGAAATGCTGGGGAATAGTTGCTCTTTATCCGACAATAAAGGTATAACGTAATTATTGTATTCATATAGCCAGCAACAGTCCCTGGGCAAGGAAGAGGCAGTTAAGATTACATTGTGAGTGCTTCTATGGCCTTTGCCAGAATAAAATGCAGAGACCGATCTTAATCATGACCTCCTTGTTACCCAAATTAGTGGGCAGGCTAGAGTACCACACTAAAGCTTTCTAGGCAGTAAGGTTCTGTGAACCAGCAAAAGTTGAGGATTGTCGATAACCGAAAATAGGTGGACAAGAATCCTGTCAGGCAAAGGCTGGAAATTGGTTGCTGGATGCACTTACGTGCAATCAATATACAAGCATCTTCAAAGATATATGAAAACCGTAGGATTGGCCAGAGAAGATGAAACACATTGTGTGAAACGTCACAATGGACAAGTGGAATTGACCTCAAATAATACCATTCTGGGGTGCCACTCCTACTTCCTTTCTAAAATATAGCATTTTTATAAGAAGTCAAAGCATGCATAAAATAAACAAACTCCGTGAAACAGAATCAAACATAATCCGTGTGCATATACCACAAGGAAAAATAAACATAGCTTTGTGGTTGATATATGCTCTATTTCAATAAAGACACATGTCCCTTAAACTGACTAGACGAAAGATAAAGATGCAGGATATAGGTTACAAAAGTCCTTTGGACTAGGATTGGTTATACATTTTTTCCAATTTAATAGCTTTGACAAGCAGTTTCACAGACTGTTTCAGGGTGGCACAACTGAATAAGAACAAGATATACATACAGCACTAGCAAACAAAACACAAGAATAATATGGGAATCCTGTAAAACATTCACCGTTAGCATAATCGAACAATCGTGATACAGGCTAATGTTAGAAACCGGTCAGCTTACAAATTAATTTATAGTAAAATCAGGAAAATCTCCATAGCAAAGCTACCTCACCAGTACTAGTCTCAGAAGCACTAACGCTCACACAGATCAACTACGATGGGCATTAACAGTAAAGAAAAAAACCTTTCACCAATGGATCCGGAGGACATGACAGGAAAACCACTGTCTCAACAAATTCAGCATGTAACGAACAATACCACGTGCTACTTGTGCAGCCAACACAAACCACACATCCAGTCGCTGCAATGTCATGCCAGCTCTCCCAGTGCAGCTCTCAAATTAGATACTGGAACAAACATACCAGCACCCAATTTGCAGAGAGCCTCATCAAACCCCACTCATCTATAATGGAGGCTTTGGACACCAATGAATACAAACCAATTGCCACCTAATAGAGCTAACTAAAAGATAGGTAAGGGAAAACTTGATGACCATCTGTGACAACCTACTCCCTACAAGCGACATGTGGCAATCAGACATAAAAACATCAATGCGAACGAGTTTTACACAACCTACAACAGTCTTAGAATTACAAAAAGGCAATAGCCCTGAAACTGTGTTGGAAAATCGCTACCTTAAACATCACATGAAAAAGCTTACTGCGTTCATAATTTTAAAAAAACGCCAAAACAGCATGAAGTCCACAACAAATGGTAAAAATAAATACCAGTGGCTTAGATGTATTTAAGTGAAGGATGAGACTGTGCAAGAGACACTGAAGGAACCAGACGAATAGTCTAAAAAAAAAAAAGACGACATCAGCAAATGCACCAGTGATTCATCGATACAATCAAGGAAGATTTTCACTCTTCAACAGCAGGTGACTAACATCGATGCCTTGAAAAATGCAATGACCTCAATATTCTTTTTATAGCAAAATCAAAAAATTTAAATACAGAAACATACTGCCACGAACTAAGCAGAATCATGGTATTCCAACCTCGCCCACTCTCGATTCATCACACCTTTAGCTTCTTCCTGCGAACTGGTTTGGCCCAAAAACCAGCTAGTAGAGCCCCGCACAGACACTTGTATACATAAATCAATTACTCCCTAAATGGAAATGTATATCAGATCCAAGATTAATGCTCTTCATACCGAATGCCCTGAAAAATGCAATCAGTAAGCCTCTCCTGTAAAACTCTAGAGAGGATGCAAAATCATGTCTACGGTCAATATTCAGCTTTCACTACCCCAGTTAATGATGGGAAAGGAGGTTACTAGACATCTCCAAGACAGCTCCTACAGCACCTAAAACTAAATACTTCCTGCAGGAGCATCAGTCTAGGTTCTGGCTAGGCAGTGGTGCTAAAACCTGCCATGCAAGTATCAGAGAGTAACTCCTGTGATAACACAGTGAGCCCATATGCTGCTTGATCACTCAAACTACTTCCCCATATACCATGATATTCTTCTAAGCAGACTGGTCCACTCTGAATTGGACGCGGTCCTTCCACTCAAATAAAAGCCAACTAGTTCACATTGGCTCAACAGACCATCCATCACACTTCTTGACAGGTGATCGGCTCCTTTATCTTGTCCACTCTTAAAAGAATATGTACATCCTCTAGAAAAACATTGCTTGAACAGTACCAAGTGAGCCCACAAAATGATGCTGATGATATGCATATTCATATCTAGGAGGAATACATGTCATTGACCCGGATTAGCATCGTCATCTAATTGGACCACATTTCCACTGGGAGAAAGATGGAGGGAGATTGAAGACATCAGAATGTTTCTGGCTGTGGAAAACACTGCGTCGGACTCGAGGGCAGAGCCAAATTACATACAGTTGAAAATGAACCCTGAATTCTTGTGCAGTGTGCACCGTTTTTTACCTAAAATCCCTGCAAATGGCAAAACAGAATGAAGGAGCCTCCATGTACCGACTGGACTCCAACTCCTTCCTCTCAGAAATTCAGTATCCAGGCTCTAGCTTGACTCCAGTGCTCTGAAGTATGCGAAAGGCGGTAGGCAGCATTTTATATATCTTCAGAAATAAATAAATCGCTACTAGCAACAGTGTGGCTCCACAGGTAAAACCTGGTCACCAAATCTGTTCTAGTCCCAATGCCAAGGAAGGAAATAAGGTTATGTCCGAAAAATGCAGATTGCTGGAATTGCTAGATGCCATAGCATATATACTTGAGAAAGGCAGATACTGGTGGTAATTTGAATTAGTACGAACATGCACAGAGAGCCTGTTTTTTCGAATGAATGCACTGTACATTAAAAGAATTCAAGAAAATGATCTTGCACACGGTTACACTGGTATTGATTAAATAGTTATTTTTATAGCATTCAGATAAATGAATGCAAGTTGTTTTCTGCTAAAGCACTCTAGCACTCTTAATGGCCCTCCATTAGAGATTAATAAAATTCAGTTACCAGGAACGGGATGCAGATTTACTTCCATGCCCACGGTTGCTGGATAGGGCAAAATTCACTTGGCTTAGGTGGATCCTTGTGGGCATAGACTAGGTATAAAAGTCTACTGTGTTACTTGATTACAGAGAAGGCTTAAAAAAAGAAAATCGGCCAGCTTTTTGCAAAATGTGAAATCCGGAAAAACATCAGTTCATGTGATGCCCTCAGGGAGGAGTGAACTAATGCCTTACTACGTTGAAGAAGCTAATATCAGAGCCTACTGAAAACTTGAATGAAATGAAACCTTGAACATGTTAATAGCAACAGAAGTAGGGTTTGCAACTCCTACCAGCTGTATTTATGATGTGACGAGGGCAGAGGAGTTAGAATACATCGGCATTCTCTGGATTAATATGAGACAACTCCAGCTAAAATCTGACAGTGTGTGAGAGGAGGCCATATCACTATTTCTCCTTGTTGTGTAAGAAGTAAGGATGCAGATTCCGGTCCAAGGAGAAATAGTGATATGCCATTTGGCAATATAGAGTTATGTGTTAACAAAGAAAGTCAAATATGCTTTGAAACCATATAACAATCTGCAGCTTCCCCCAGGGCTTCTCCCTCAGCGCCACCCTCTTCAACTCTCCCATGACGCAGACATTGCCCGCACCCACGGACTCAACATCATCTCTTATGCCGCCACCCAGATCGTCCTTGCCCTCACAGAAGACGCTTACTTCATCCGAACCAACATCCACAACTCCATGTCCGACATCATTACCTGGATGAAGACCAACTGCCTTAAACTTTACTCGGACAAGACAGAAGCCCTCATCTTCTGGAACAAGCCCTCCCCTTGGGACGACACATGGTGGCTGACCAAACTCGGACCCTCACCCTCTTCCACCAACCACACACGCACCTTGGAATCCTCCTGGACAGCCAACTGACCATGAAAAAGCCGATCAACGCCATCTCCTCTGCCTGCTTCCTCACCCTCCGCCTGATCTTCCGATGGATCCCTGTCTCGACCTTAAAAGACAGTCACCCAGGCCCTCGTCTCCAGCTGCCTTGACTACAGCAACACACACTATGATGGAACCACCAAACCGCTCCTGAACCGCCACCAGACCATCCAAAGCACAGCAGCTAGACTCTTCCTCAACCTCCCCAGAAGATCCAGCACCTCCTCTCACCTCAGATCTTTACACTGGCTCCCCGTCCAGGAAAGAAGTCTCTTCAAACCGCTCACACACGCCTACAAAGCCCTCCACAAAACTGGACCTGCCAACATTAACAGCCGCCTGACATGCCACCAACCGGCTGGGGAACTACGCTCCTCCACCCTCCCTTAGCTCACCCAATGTCTGTTAAAGCCACTTCGGAAGTTGTTCCTTCTCCTACCTCGCCGCCAAGTCCTGGAACGACCTCCCTCTCCACCTGTGCACCTTCCCATCACTGGAAGATTTCAGTTAGAAGCTCAAGATCTGTCTCTTCAACTGCACACAGAACCCCAGCGCCTAGAGATCCCCCAGGGTGACAAGTCGTGCTCTACAAAATCCACTGATAGATTGATTGCCTACTTTATTACGTGGCCATAATGTTAAAAGCAAAAATGCATATATCTCTATGGCAATGAGATGCAAGTATATCATGGTTGGGCAATGGTGGTTCTCGATATCCCTCGCGTCTGGCAAATGGTCAGGAGACTGTTGATATACCTCTCCTGCCAGCATTTATACCCCTGCTAGCACACAGACTTCAGCGAGAGGTAGACTTTCCAGCTGTCCATGCATCCTTCCTCCAAAGAAGCAGAAGTACCAATTCAGGTAAGAAAACGCGTTTATCAATATGTGCAATGCTTGTAGCAGAAGCTAATACCAGCTCAGAATAGCTATCAACAGTGCACTTGAATTTCTGGCTCAGGGACGGATAATATAGCCATCAGGTGGAAACCTCCAAAGATGAAAAGGAAAAATCGATATGTGCAAGTCACATAACCCATCTGAAACCAGACTGATGGGAGGCAATAAGATTCAGTTGAATCAATAATATATCATGCCAGGGCTTTTCAATATAAACAAGCATTGGCATAGCCAATAGGGTTTGCCTTTGGGACCTTATAAGTGTTTAGCCACGCAGCATATTTTCCCCCACTGGGCAGATTTCTGTTATGGAACTAGAGCTAATATAAAGTGCTTTGATACCTTGATTTGTGCTATATAAAAATGCAAAAATTAAAAAGGGGTGAAAGGAGAAGTGCTTGCAGGTTCTGGAGATGGGAATGCGAAAAGATGCACTTTGTAGAGTGATTAAGTAAAGCATGTTTGGCTGTGAGATAATCTGGCGAGGGTTGATTGAGAGGGGGGAAAGAGGCGACGGAGGAAAGGTGTGGGATCTGCAGGTAGTTAGTTGTTCCAAAGTGAGGAGGACAGGTCTTAGATGAGCAGTTAGGTGTTCCAAAGTGATGAGCTCTGCATACCACGGAATCTGCCTCCGTGGTTATTGAGTCGGGCTGTGATGGTGAGAAGTTTGTTTTGAGTGGCAGATTTCAGGGAGAAGTGTGATAAGGCTGCAGATTAACTGAAGTAATCTGGGGTTCGTTTTTGGATTACCATATAGGTAATGCATGGAACCTTTGGAATGTCCTCTTTCTTGGACAGAAGGTTAGCAAAAATATAAGTCCGGTCGCATCGTTCTATACACTCAGAAGAATGGCGAGCACATTACTTGGGAGGCTAGTAAAAACAAGCACTGGCGAAGTCAAAAGCACTCACCTTTGCGATCTATTGTCCTTGCCAATGCCTTTACATCATGCTGTACACAGCATAAACTAAATAATAAGCAAGCATGCACAGTGCACTGGAACAACATCAAATAAAACGAGGGACAGCAGGAGGAGGAGAATGAAGGGGTCAACAAGATCGAGATGAAGTGGGGGAGGGGCATGAGAAGTTAGCAAGATGACGGAGAGGGGGGGAAGCACTGGTCAGGAAGAGGATGGAGAGTAGGGGAGGGAGCATCACAATGACTAACATCAGTAACATTGACTGTGTGTAAAAGGAGGGTACAGAGTGCAGCAGAAGGATGGGTGGTGTGCGCATGGAAAAAAAGACAGCTGGGTCAGGAGACCGCGTGGGGGTGAGGAGGAAGGGTCCACTCACTGCGCAGAGTTGATTGAGGGAGGGTTGTGCTGCGCAGGGAGTCAAGAGGGGTGTGGTGTGTAGAGCGAACAATGAGAAGCAGTGCACATGGCGGGGACAGTGTTTTAGAGAGATAGGGGCATAATGGGACAGTTTGTGCACGAAATAGAGAAGGTTGACTGCCAGTTGCATGGTTTGGGAGAGGGTGACATTCGGTGCGATAGCATGGATGCGCACCCGTGCACAGGGAACGGAAGTTGCAGGAGTACAACGGTACTTGGACGGACAGAGTGGATGGTGCATCTGTGCAGAGAGAGAACAGCTTGCGAAGCTCCAGGCTCAGAGCAAGGCGGGGCGCAGCACCACTATAAACAGAGAGGAAGGTGTACAATTACAAGAAGTCTTCACTTCCAGTCTTAATACGTCTCTCGAAAGCCAAGAATCTGTAAGAAGTGACAATGGAAAGAGCCAAGTGAGGAGGACGTTCTTCTCAATATAGGAGGATGTGCTTTACTCCTCGGCTCACCCTTCCAAAAAGTTAACGAACAATGAGCTGTACACCAAAATAATACAACCACCTCCAATCAAAAGTTTAAACCGATATGTGATGCAGCCCCCTTCCCGTCCACCTTTTTATATGGATCAATCCTTGACATGTAGGCAGGATCCTCCTAAGGCTGAAGGAAGCCCGTGGGCAATTCACAGGGAACTGACTGTATATGTGTTAAAAAG
Organism: Lissotriton vulgaris; assembly: GCF_964263255.1. Classification (NCBI taxonomy): domain Eukaryota; kingdom Metazoa; phylum Chordata; class Amphibia; order Caudata; family Salamandridae; genus Lissotriton; species Lissotriton vulgaris. The sequence goes on from NC_141687.1 coordinate 390,014,485, forward strand.
AGCAACATAACATAACAAACAAGGATGGTGGTAAGGTGAAGAGGACAGCACACAGAGAAACAGTGGGTGAGAAAGAGGGGAAAGCAGTACACTGAATTAAAATATTAACCCAGCACCTAAAGTAAACATCAAGAGAACTTGGTGGCTGTGAGGAAAGTTCAAGCACAGCAAATTAAGTGGCAAACTTTTCATCAAGTTGGCACACAAACTAAACAAAACATGCACACTTCTCACCACAAGCCAAGAACATGATCAGCATTTCTCTGAATCAGTGCCTCAGTGCTTACTTTAGCTGCCCACACACTCCCGTCCTTACCAACATCCCCTGCTATACCCACCAGCAGATTTTTCCCTCCCGCACAACCCTGTTGTCCTTACTTACACAGATCACATACATATATTTTTTTAAAGTTAAAAAGGACTTACATTTAATAAAAAACATATTGACATGTAAATGCAGAAAGGAATTACAGCGCTTTACCTGGAAGGACAATATTACAACACCCCGCCGTTTGAAGTGCTGCAGAGCGGTGTGAGCTGTGGTGGAAGATCAGCTGCTGCAGGGGAAGAGGCGAGGTGGGCAGCTCTGAGACTAGCTCAGTGGCTGATCACCTTGGTCTCTGCAGCTATAGAGGTGATTCGGGAAAGGCTGAGCTCGGGCGGCCGATAACGAAGGCAGTCTCTTTAACCCGAAAGCGGAAGTGGGAGGAGTGTAGATTTTGGTGTTGAGAGGGAGGGCACCACACGGGGAGAAATGTTAAAGTTCAATGTTATGATGAAAAAATGGAGGAAGTTGAGGTGCGCATGCAGGTGAAAAGAAAGTGCAAAGAACAGTTTAGCTACTCTTATCTGAGGTCCGTGGACGGGAGCCCCCGCTCCTTGCTGTTTTTAAATAGTACATGTTTGCCTGCTGAAACAAAGCGGAAGCGTCTCGTAAAATATTCAGATTACGGATGCTTCTGCTGCAGGCGTATTGCAATGGGTGTGAGGCAAAGCAATAGTTTTTCTTTCACTGGTTCCTAGAACGTGGCTGAAATCACAGGAAACGCAACGGAGGGTCTTCTTCGCCGTGGACACCTCGGAAGTGCCAACTCTGCAATGCCATCTTCGAATCAAAAATATGGAAAATGGACAAACAAGAGGCATGACATTTACAGAAAAGTACTTTAGTAAAGGCGTGTCAAATGAAAACAAGCGTGGCCACGCGTGCCAGGTCAGCGGTGAAAGTAAAAGCACCGCGTTTGGAGCAAAAGTGCACCAGGGCCAGTGCGACCCCAATCTGTTTCCAATGAACGCTACTGCGAGACGCGGGAGTGATAATTGTAAACAGATGGCGCTGCTGCTCGCTCCCGAGCTCCCTAGGCCAGGGGAGAAAGAAGGCGGGACATGCACCTGCCTTTGGCCAATTGCATCCTGACATTCTTAAAAAGACGCATGCTAAAGCCAATAGCGGGTGATAAAAAAAAGGCACACGCACGAGAGTGTATTCCAAGTTTAAAACCCTTACTAAAAGCCTTGCAGAGCAGTGTAGGCGCGCTGGCTCAGGCGAGACCTGAAAAGAGTAATAGATTAATAAACACAACATTAAATGCTAATGTAAACTACAGTCCAGAGCAGGATTTACTATGCGATTTAAGACAAGAAGGTTGAACCCCTTTATTGTTCCTTCATTTAAAAAAAGACCGCTTGTAATGGTATGGCTTGACGGCACAGCTGTCACCAGACAATTATGTGAGAATCACCAGGAGAATCACCATTTGGGTACGGACACATGCTGGTAGCAAATTGTGATTGGGCAATTGTATGCTTCCACAAAAAAGTGCTTGACCTCCACACAGCCTTGATTTTGTTTATTTATCCAGTTGCTTGAGCTTGAACTTTCACAGTCACACACACACACGGACACAAAAGTCATTGTGAAGTCATTAAAGTGTCCTTGATAGCTAGATAATTTATGGTGCTTTTCTCTAACAGCAGCACAAATGGGAAGAGGGAAGTCATTGACTTGTATGGATTTTTAGGTCTTGCTTGCCAATGCAACTATCACCTAATCTTTTAACCTATACCAATATTACTCTACGGGGCTTTGCTTCCACAATAATATATGTCCATTCCCATTCTATCTACTTGTAATGCTTCACATTACCATACAACATTCATTTAAAGCCGGATCTATTGGCTATTGCCAATGCTTGCTTTCTAACCAGGAAAGGGAACTGAAGAGCCATCACTTTACACCACACTGTGGCACAATGTTTTATAAACAATCAGAAGAAAGCACAGGCTCCTGATCACATTTGATGGAGATTGGTGAAGCACAATGCCTTCATTGTGTATCTGTAAACTCAAAGCAGCAAAGTGATCCTCTGACCGGATACTCAACGTTAAAATGGTGAAGAAACATCACCTGATCTGTAGGTTTAAAATTCGTCTTTCTGAGCAATGACGAGGGCAGGGTCACCTGCATTTTATTGACAATTGTAATGGTAACATTGGAGTTAAAAATTGCAAATAAAGTAAATGTAGGGAGGCACTGTTCCTGTTTGTGTATATACAGTCACTAATGGTTCAATTAGAACTGTAAACCTGAAAAGCTCGAACCTCAGCTTACAGGGAAACATGTCCAAAAGGAAAGAAATAACCAACTATGAAAGAAAGGCGCTCGTGAGCTGGAAAGCAAAGCAGTCTAAAACACTGCATGTTCTCAGGGAAGATCATAAACATAAAATAAGGTTCTAAGTCATGGTGTGAAACATTAAAGGTGATCAGTTTTGTGAATTTGATTGACAAATCTAAGTTATGAATGACTGACCATGAGTGATCGACTATACATTGCTTGGCAGAATAACGAGCCACAGATAGAATACCTGGATTAATTTTGACAAACAAATGGCCGTTAGTCACATGAAGACTATTCCAGCTTTCTTCCCATAGAGGCAAGCAGTGTATGTCATCTTAACTTGACTAGTGGAAATATCTACAGACTATCAATTGTAAAGTTTTCTCACAGGATGCAAACTAATGCAAGTTGCGCATGGCTATTCATAGCAGAACATAGCATCTACTCTACCCAACAGCTCATGGTCTGGCATTGGCTGATCACGTAGGAGTGTTTAAAAAGAGACTGGACAGAGAAAATGACATGCGCAAGAAAAGTAGTTTAGTTAGATACATTACATGTAACGTTGCCCCGTTTATTAAACGTGCATTGGTTCACATACAAAACAGAACACATATTCAAATTACTTGGTCTTAATCCTCAAGGACGCCAGTTAATGGGTGAAATAGTAAGAACATCATTGTATGCAAGAATACCTCTGACAGAGTCAACAATAGATTTTTATTCCATCATGCATAATTTGTTGGGTAAGAACAGGGGTAGCCGGCTCTTCTCTCCACTCCTCCCCAGTCAAATTCACAGCGGCATACGTTGGTAGCACAAATGTCTAAACTGCCAGCCCAACGTTGCCCTTCGCACACTACTCACTTGCAAGGGTACAAGAAAATCGACAAACCACATTTTAAAAGTTGGGAATAGTAGGAAAAAGATGTTAAAATGTGGTTTTTGAGAACTTTTAATACAAGATTTAGTATAATAATAAACATGGCTATCGTGGCATTAGGTTGCAACAGATTTCATGTCCATTATAAGCAGAGCTATAACCTTTTCTCTGAATGGGGGCGAGACAGAAATATTAATACAATCCTTCCATTGGAGGCTCAAGTGCAAATATCTAGACACTTCAGCAATGCCACAGAAAAGGCATGCAGAAAAATCTTTCAGAGAAACATGCTGCGCCTCCTTGCACCTCAATAACAGATACCTCAATTCACAATTTGACTGAATCCCTGGCGCTTTTTCTCGCAATGATCCCTCTCCAGACAGACGCTCAGAGGAACCCGCACACTGAGGGGGATTTAGGCCAAAAAAGCCTTGTAAACAGGGGATGTTTTATCCGATTTCTCATTTAAGATTTTAAATATAGCAATGCATTTAAATTTCAATATGTAGCAGTACAATTTATGCAACTCTGAGATGAGGTCCTGAAGCAACGTTAGAGACAACGCTAGAGAATGTAACATTAACTTAAACGATTGGTTTACACAAATGGTTTACTCCACATTCAGCAGTGACAACAGCAGAGTGCCTCCTTGTGTTAGGGTAAAACTATAATATGCAAGAATGTAAAATTGCTTTGAAATTGGTCGTTTTACTCTAACGGTGCACTCAATATTGGGCAGCAATAATATCAGGGCGCTTCTTTGTGTTATAGTAAAAAGGCTATTTAACGGTCTACTTCGCATTCAGCAACAATAGAAATCGGCAATTAAGATTTTTTTTTTTTTTTTTTTTTTTTTTGGATGGGCATTTTACCCTCAACAGTTTACTCAACAGCAGCAAAGTGCCTCCTTGCATTTGGGTAAAATTATCATTTATGAGAATGTAAAACTACCTAGAAAGGCGATTTAACTCTAACAGTTTACTCCACATGTTACAGTAAACCGGACATTTTAGAGAATGTAAAAATATTTTTAATGGCGATTTTATCCTAACCTTTTACTCCAAATTCGGCAACCACAATAGAAGAGTGCCTCCTTTTGGTACGGTAATGTTGAGTTCATCGATTTGAACACATTGGCAAATTAACTCAAGTACAAGCAGAGGAAAAATTCTGGAAATTCTCCTAGTATGTTGGGAGCATAATTCTGGAGTATTAATATGTTACGTTTGCGGGACACATTACTGGGTGTAAGGCTTGCACTCTTTCCTTAGTTGGGAGCAATGCGTAACAGTATTATTTAACTCTTGCATAGTTCACCGCTGTTGACCTGTTAGGCACAAATAACACCAGACAGCTGTGCTACCAAACAGCCACAATACGTCCAACTATCAGGCCCTGACCACTTGAGGCCAAATGAAAAACAAGCTTGTGTTTTCTGTTACCGAAGCGAGCGAAACAACGCATCTAACAAAGAGCCACTCCATGGAAGATGTACAGATTAAGGTTCAGGATGAAGGTGGTTGCATGGCAAAGAATGTAACATCCGTCCACATTTACGTTTTAGAAGCTCTGCTACAAAGGGAAAACATTATTCTGTAACAGTGGAGGAACAACATGATGGTAAAGGACGATCAAACATACAGTACGTCAAACATAGCAGACAGGAAATGCTGGTAATGCGAAATGAAATGAATGGGAATAAATAACTGAAGGAGAGCAGCCTATTAAGAGGTTCTCAGGCATGTGGGCATGCCCCTTTATCCCTGCTACCAAAGTTCATGCAGATCATGCAAGTAGAAGAAAGGCCTGTAGGATTTACTGAGCATACTCAATCTCATGCAGTAATATCAAGGGCCCGAGGCCAGAACGGGCCCAATGAGACAATTAAAAAACACGCCAAGGAACTTTGTCCAATTAGGAAAAAGATGCTTTTATAAAAGGATAGAAAGAGTAATTGGGATTTATTTTTAAGGAATTTATCAATCCTAATTTCTTTTTGGCGGGGACAATATATAGTTTACATAGTAAAGTTGTATGTGGTAATACAGATGTTCACGAATATAAAATCAAAAGTTTAACTTTCAAACCAAAGGCACAACAGGAAGAGAGCTACTGCCCAGGATGGGTACATATACATATATTGATTGTCAATAAATTTCCCTTGTGTTATCAGGAATGTACGTCATGTCGTTTTTTATTCGCCAGCCTTACAAGCCTTCGTGGCCACCCAAGTATTCAGACTATTCAAAATGGTGGCTAATGAAAAGACCGGATGTCATTTTTTTGCATATGGACTACTCATCATATTTAAACAAATTATCTGTGGACTCAATGGACAACCTATTAAAGAATTAGGTCTTAGGCTTGAAATGTATTTCGGTGCCACAGTTTTCTGGTGTTGCGCTACAGCAGCCCACACACAGCCCCTCTATAGGATCTGATAGACAATAAGGACACAATTTCAGGGCTCAAGATAAATTGAGGGCAGAGGTGGGGGAACACTAAGCCTGAAGAGAAATGTGAGAAACATAGGGATAAACTGGAAAAACAGGTTAGGGAAGGGTGAGGCACTGGGTATCCTTTCAAAGAATGATCGGGCATGTACAGTGAACATTACCTCACTGAGTAGTACTTGCTCTTCCTATGAGACTACAGAGTGGGACTAAAGCGATGGAGTCACCCAGGGAGACTGGTGCCATGTACCGAACAAACAGGGGAAAGGGCAGAGAGCGTCTGGAGGCCTAAACTCTAAAGTTAATTAAGGCTACAGTGGGGAAAGAAAGCTCTTTAATCGCCTATTACCAGTGGACGATTAAAATATGGCTGTCTCAGCAGAGCTGCAGCATGAGCACATCCAGAATGGTATATATAGTCTCACAAGATTTGATAAGAATGAGCGTACTCAGCAAGAGAAAGTCTGCAAGCAAGCCCACAGTGTTGCACTCTCATACACCCCCACCCCATTCTGCTGAGCTTTAGCCATGCTAAGCTGGTCTTTCCATTTCAGAGAGATGCACAATCCAGCTCTGACAATATCCAAAAGCAGTACCTGATCTGATGCTGGGGATTTAGGGGATGTGATTAGCAAAAAGCAGTTAGAAGACCCAGGAGTAGTCCACGCGCACACTAGCATGGTTAGGCAATTTGCTAGGGGATTGGGAGTTGGTATCTTTCTCTGCCAAGTGCCTCACTGATTTCTGCCTCCACATCTCTGGCCTACCCTCTGTCGTGGTCACTGCAAAGGTGGACTCTCGTGGAAAGCCGTTGTCGAGTGTGCACAGAGCCAGCTCCGCGCTTTCCCGGACATTGTTCCCTAGGTCTGTGGAAGTTTTCTGGATCGGGGAGCCAGGGATGCTCACGTCAACTTCATTTGTAAAGTCAAAGCCATCTGGGATTCAACACACAGTAAAAGTTTAGTCCTTCAGCGCTTGTCCTCCAAAACACTGTAAAATGAAACTAGGAATCTTGCAACAAGTTGTGACATACACTCACAATCCCATGTACAGGTTATCAATACCCCCAGAAATGTGCTTTCCTTTTAATATGAAACAGTTTCCTAAAGACATTAATACACAGCTGCACAGTGACAAATGTAGCACATATTAACAGTGATGATGTCAGATGTAATGCATGATTTCTAGCTTGGTACTTTTCAATCTATATATTAAGTGATGGGAAATTTCACCGTGTATGAATATGAAGTAGGAACATTTTACTCCCTGCATTTAGAGGTTGGGAGGAAAAAATAGATGCTGAAAAGTGAAAATATATGATTTTCTGATTAAAAATCCATACCTGCAGCAAGTCATGGTTTTTCCGACTGGATTATCCATGAAATTAAAAATAGTTTTTTCCCTTAAATGCGAACCTCAAGACAGGCACGAGCTACTGTCATGCACATCCTTGAGACGACTCCTTCACCACATGCCTACCTTAATACACTCGGACCAGGCGGGATACATCCTGGGACGGCGAGACATTTAGTGAGTGGGCTTTAAAAAGCCGACCACAGCTTTTTGTGTGGCCTAGAGCGTGCGGTTACTGAAACACAGTTACGAGCAGAGGCGCCATCTGGCTTTCCTCATCATGGCTCATTAAGCGCATTGCTCACGGCGTGCGATTGCTTTCACTTCACTTTCACTGTCGCGTCAATTTCACGGCCATGCGGCCAATGCTTGTTTCTACATGCCTGTCTGTATCATCTGTTTTTTTTCTATTAGCAAGGGCTCCTGTAACTAACCTTATTTCCTTCATGCTGGAGAGGCAAGGGTACCACATATTTGCAGGGTGTCGTAAGACTTCCTCGGAAGGGTCAATGTGTAGAAGTAGACATGTCACAGCTTTCTCCGCTCACTGTGACACCGACCCCCCTCTGTCCACACCCCCCTTTTGACACCTATGGTACCTTTTTAAATGTAGGACGATCCAAATACATTGTACTTTTATGGATATTCTTATCCGAATAAAGATTATTTGAACTTGAACTTAACTGCATCCTTGTAATTTCAGACTCTCCTCAATTATTCTCTTCATATTCATTACATGTGCACAAAATGGAGAGGGTGATACATAATATGTCAGGCAATAGAAATAACCTATGACATAAGACACAGTGATGTGTTTATGGACTCATACTGCTAACCCTTGTACAAGCAAGCGAGAAGCACGGTTGTGTACACAGAACCCTCATAAATGTTCCCTTAAAGAGTTGCACAGTCATGGAGACTAATCACTGGAATAAAACCATTGCATAGATTACACAGTAAGAAGTCAGTTTCTCACAATCAAAAATTAATAGCAAAACTGAAGACTGTGCTATGCCTATCAAGACATTTTAAATGCTTTACTTCTGTATTAGGTTAAGTTACAAAACATCCTGCTAAGTTGGAAACATTATAAACGTGAAATTATTTGCTGTTGTCTTTAATTTCAGTGTTTGATGGTTAATATGTTTTGATTGGTCGATTGTTTGCTATATCATTAGTTGATTTATTTCCATTCAAATTCTGTATTCAATAGTTCACAATCATGTGAGACACAAACTGCAATGGCATCATTTATTTTCCAAGGTTTGAAATAGTTTTGCTGTTTTAATATAATTTTGTTCATTAGCTTCGGAAACAACCTTTGAATCTCTAAATTAAGTAGCTTCCATAAAATGAAGCTTAGTAAGACTTTTCCCCCATGAGAATAAATTGTAGGTACCACCTACCAATCTCAAAGGTGAGATTGCAGGTGTTCCATACAAGGTAAAAAGTTAATTGGACAATTTCATTATTGTCGAATTACCTTAAATTATAGGAGGAAGCAGGTTAGAGAATTCCATCTTGCCCTTGTCAGATGAATGCCAAAGTTTGACTTGTCGAGAATGATTTTGCAATGTCATGTCTACTGGGTAGTGACATCAGAGTGGGTGATGAAGGATGTTGCCTTGACACAGTGGCAGACAGTCCACCTAGATGATCGCCAATTGAATAAGGTAGCTACTCGACCAGAGAGAACTTCTGGGGTGCCATTAGCATCACCTAGTTCTCAAGCAGAGGACATTGCTGTGGTGTTTAAGGTAATCATATGTGATCTGAGATGCTTTGCTGAAGAAATCAGCGATGCTGTGAGAGTGAGGCTCCGATAGAGCATAAATCAAAAAGGAAACAAAAACATCCCACTTTGGTTTATATGCCACCACAAAATTCCAGGTGCAAGACGACAGTGAAGAAGCTGGGAACTTTCAATCTAATGAGAAGATAGACTCCTAAATTGTGAGCCCTCCACTTCTAACCCAGAAGCCAGCCAGCAGCTGGTGATCCACATTCTATTATATGACTGGAAAACGAGTAGCGGAGCTGTCCACCTGGAGGTACTAAAAAACAGGGAAAGCCTTAGTCCACACCTTTAGTTGGCTATCATGGGTGTGAATTTGGACATATGTTGTGATATATCTACAAGACCCCTTCATTGTCTAGGAATCTGCAACCAAAACTGGTAGGCAGTGTTCCATTTAAAAGGGTATGCATATTGTACGTTTCTTGGACCATTTCTATAAAACAAGACAAATATATATGTTGCTAAATTTCTATGGCAGATGGATTATTCGGATAAAGTAAGTTTAAAATGTAAAGATAGAACCACTGAATACACACACTTACTACTTCCACAACTCCTACATGCTCTTCCATTCAATTGCTTAACGATAAATCTATCTCAGCATAAATATGAGCAGAATGTTAAGACTGTTTTTATGGGTGCTCTGTAATTGACCGAGCAAACCACATAGATTGCTACTACGGCCATCTGCAGCTGAGCCCAAAAAAAAAAAATAATGTGTAAGTAAATCTGGAACAATTTTTTGATTTATAAAACATTCATTCTATCAGTTTTAATTATAACCTGTTGCTACTTTTGTTTTAAACCGGACATTGCTTTTTAAAAATGTACTTTTAAAATGAACGGCTTACCTGCACTTTAGCACCACGCATACACCGGAATCTATGAGGCACATAACTTGCTTGGCCGCCATCTTGGGAAGAGTGCACTCTAGCAGTTGGGGGTAATCTGCTATAAAACATGCGTGCTGCGGGACACGCCGCTGGCGCGCCTAAGGCATGCTCGTCTACGCCCTTTGGCTTCCCGGAAGTGGCCAGCGCCAGGTATGCTGCCGTTTTCCTCCTGATGTGTCCGCCACACGCAGGATTTGGAGCAGGGAAAAATTGGGATCGATTGGTGCGTCTTTGAGGTCATGTGGCCATGTTTGGGCTGTGCTGGATAATATATCTGTTATCTGTCCGAGCTGCAACTTTCATTTTAACCATACTGTGGGCTCTACTCCCTTACCCAGCTACATTCCTCCTGTCTCTCTGTCTGTTGAAAGTCTGGTTAATGCGCGGTCCATGGCTAAACATGCTTCTGACATTTTTGAGCTTTTGGTGATAGATAGCCAGCTAGATCTGTTATTTATAACAGAGACCTGGCTCAATGAGTGTTCAGCTCCAGTCATTACCTTGGCTATCCCTACAGGGTTTAAAATTGCCAGGGTCGACCGCAAAGCAGGCAGAGGCGGAGGGGTTGCGGTAGTTTTCAGGGAAAACTAGACTCTTACTCAGGAGCATTCACAGGATTTTAGGGAGGGGCAAGCGTTTGATTTCTCCCTCACTATTTCTCTGCATTTTGTACTGGGAGCCACGTTGTTATATCGTCCTCCTGGGCTCCGAACCCCTTCCTAAAAGCTTTTGACGAAGGCATTGTGCCTAGAGCCTTACATCACTCTGATTATCTACTACTTGGCAACTTTAATATCCACTTTGACTGTAGAGAGGCTCCAGATACGCACGCCCTTAATGAGTCCCTGGATCTCGCACAACTGACACAGTGGATAAATTCCCCCACCCATAGTGGGGGTCACACCATTGATGGGGTTTGTAACAACTTTCCTTTAGTTGTACAAGATCCTCTCCCGGTCCCTTGGTCCGATCATTTATTAATTCAATTCTCCTAGCCAGCCTATTCTTCTATGAAGACTTTGGAGGCAAGAAGCATTCGAGCCTGCTGCTATTGGCAGAGTCCTGGTAGATTCCCGCCCGGGTATGGTTGGGGGTCTATTGGAAGCAGTAGTCGGATTTAAGACTTGGTTGGCCAGAGCAGTGGAGCATTTCTCTGCTCCACTAAGTCATAAAAGAGCGAGACAATCCCCGTCCCAACCTTGGTTTTCAAAGGAACTGAAAGAACAAAAAATATCATGCAAAAAGCTAGAGCGCTGCAGGAGACAGGCATACCGTTCTCTAGCCAAAGTAGCTCTCAGGAAGGCTCAGAATAGCGGATACTCCATGGTGAAGTTGGCCAAAGGCCACTTTTTCGCAGAGCATATTGCCCAGTCGAAAAATAATTCAAAAAAAATATTTGCAATTGTTCAAAGCTTCCTGAATCCTTGCGCTGAACAAATGGCTTCACCTGTCTCTAATGATTGGTGTGAGCAGCTTTTTTATTTTTTTATTGATAAAATTCAAGCCATACAGGACAGCTTCGGGACTGCAAATCAACTGCAGGCGACCTATTCTAATCAGAAATCTGCAGTCTCTGTTCCAGTTCGCCCTTCTTTGACTTCATTCACTCCCATCCCGCTGTCAGATACCTTGGCAATACTTAAATTACTCAAATCAGGCTCTCCTACCAACCCCTGCTGAGCAAGATTATTGGCGGAAGTAGTGGATGTGGTTAACCCAGAAGTCAATAAAATTGTCAACCTGTCCCTCCTGACCGCCACGGTTCTACCTGAGTGGAAACAGGCAAAACTCCTCCCCTTGCTGAAAAAACCTTCATTAAATCCCGCTACCCCGGCCAGTTACCGCCCAATTTCACTCCTCCCGGCTGTGGCAAAGGTGTGTGAGAAGACCGCTCACAAGCAGCTCTCTGAGTTTGTTGAGACTTCTGGCGTCCTCCACCCCGCCCAGTCGGGATTCAGGGCCTCTCATAGCAACGAGACGGCCCTGGTTGAGGTGGCGGAGGCTATTAGAGAGTGCCTGGATGCCGGCGGCAGACCAGCTCTGGTGCTTCTAGACCTCCCAGCCGTGCTTAACCCCGTGCCACACCGCCAACTTTTGGCGCGGTGGTCTCAAATCGGCATCTCGGGTCTGATGTGGGAGTGGATAGAATCCTTTTTAGCCAATAAATCAAGGCAAGTATGGCTGCCCCCCTTCTCCTCTACTCCAAGTAGTCTGACTACGGGGGTTCCACAGGGCTCTACATTGAGCCCTCTTATATTTAATGGCTATATGACAACCCTTATTTACTTGGCGGAGGAGCAGGGTGGTAAGATCATAGCCTTTACTGATGATACCCCGCTCCTCTTCTCGTGGAAGAAAACTGATTTCTCTCCAACCACTGCCAAAAACTGTCTCGTTTAGGTTTTTAAATGGCTAGCAAAGGCCCAACTGAAATGCAATGAGGAGAAATCGGAGGTGCTCCTCTATGGATCCTTTCCCCCGCATTTCAGAGAGGATATTTGGCCAGTGGGCTACCCCCCTGCCTAACGCCATGGGGAACCTGGCGAAAAATCTGGGAGTCTGGTTCGGATGAGGATTTAAGATTTCTGCCTCCGATCAATAAGTTGGCTGGTGTGTGCTTTGGCACACTGAAACGACTAAAGAAGTTTCTGCCCCTCTTGCCCAAAGTGGCTAAAGAAATGGTGACTCGTGCTCTCATCCTGTCACGTGATGGCGCGAGCTCTACTGGGTAATCCTGGCAGATGTAGCGTAAGGCAGACCCTACGGGATCTGCATTGGCTCCCGGTGGAGCAATGGATACTGTTTAAGGCTCTTTCATTGGCTCATTGTGCCCTCTATAAGGCAGGGCCGCAGAATCTTAGGAGACGCTTCACGTTCTATGTGCCACCCCGACATCTGCGCCCTGCAGGCCAATGATTCGCTGTCATACCTAGGCACCGCTTGACCAGATTGGGCGGCAGCTCCCTTTCAGTTAGAGTGGCCATGGCTTGGAATGCTTTGTCCTTTGACCTACGAAATATTGATGACCTTAGGCTGTTTAAAAATCAGTTAAAAGCCTTGTTATTTAAGTAATCTTTCAGCCGGATCAGCTTCCTTCAGTCTCCACTATTTGGCTTCTGTGAAATTTTCGAGTAGCCGTGCACGCTATAAATGGAGGTTAACATAACATAACATTGATCATAAAATGAATTTTTCTATGGTTAACAAACTTTCCGAAATACACAGCAGTGATTTTGAAATAATGCATACATAATTTAGAAACTCCGCTTAAAACTTCTGTGACCAAGACGGGATTGTGGCAACATGCCAGGTTTTGTTCTGGATACTATTGTTAAATTAGTTAAAGCTTAAATTACCAAGATACTCATCTACTTTGAATGCAGTTTCTTTCCTTTGGAAAGGATAAATGTAGCACAGTATCTTTAAGGTCTGGTGTGCAACAAGTTATACTTAACTATGAATAAGTTAATGATGATTTACTTTAACTAGGTAACATGTGTCCACGGGTAATACTAGCAGCCATGGTCAGATTTGCTCATTTAGAAAACAATGAAGGAGATCAGGCTCTTGTAATCTGAGGGATAATCTATGATAAAAATCTAATTTTTTATATAAACTATAGATTTTCAAGTATGTTGCTATTTTTCTTTCTACCTACGCTGCGAAGATTTTGGCAATACTACCCATCCACTTTCATCAGATGTCCTTTACAATATTATACGACTGCCATGTCTGAATGGTTACTTGCTGATAGATTAAATCAGGAGTTATACTTGGTAGAAGAGAGGTGCGCATGAACAGTGTCTATGGCTGGTGGGGAAGGTTGTATGCCTGGGGATCCTGGTGGACTTGCTTGTACTTCTGATCGACCAATACAGTTACACATAGGTAAGAGAATGATTAAGTAGGACCAGGATGCTTACTTAACAGATTGTGCTAATAAAAGAAGTGAAGCATGGATGCGAGTTTGCCCCCATATTATTAACCTGTTTGTGGACCTTAGGAAGTGTAGGAAATTTCCACCAAAATGGGTCTACATGCCTGCTGTTTGTTCGATAGATACAGTATTCCCCCTACAACAGTCCCATAAAGTACCCACATTTAACTGGCCAGCGACATCGATTATGAAAAATAAAGATTATTTTTTGGAGGCCACAATATATTTGATTGCGAACTGATGATCATAATTATATCTAATCTTTGTCTTCATATCAAATATTCTCAAGGCCATTTCTCTATGATTACTGCAGTTATTCATATGGTAGTATATTTCTTCATAGCTTGCTTCAATGAAATTCCAGATTTGTATTTCATCCCTGTTTGGAGCTCATCAGGAGAGTAGCAGTGCCACTTTGAAAACAGTAACATGTGCACAACATCAGTAACTGTTCAGGAGGAGCCTTTTCTGGAAAGAATCTCTCCAGGATGTGGCATCACAAACATCCTAGGAAGCCAGAAATGAAAACCAAAACGGTGTGGGTGAGCTGGAAAAACCCAGCATGAAGAGCATTGTTAGCATCAAGAACCTTCTCTGATTTTCTGGTCTGAACCATTGCTGCACTATTGTGATGGGCTTTAAATATAGCAGAAGACTGGATGCCACTGTTCTGTAGCATATATAGTAGATTAACTGCAAGACATACTAGGAGGTCCAGTGGGAGGGTAGGAAGGGGAAAGGCTATTAAATCATTAGGCCTACACTACGGTCCGCATTACAACTGGCCTCTTAATCCCAAATTGGGCAGATATTTGAGTTCACATTCAAATTGGTGTAACAAGACATGCATTCATTCTGCATGTGTTTTCTTTTGCCGCATGTGAAATTACCACAGGTAATATGAAAAACACATTTTCCAGGTCACACCTGGAAAAATTTGTCCCCACAAAAAGACCCGGCATTACCAAATTGCAAATGCAAATCAGTGAAGTAAGCCATTTTCAATGTTATTTCGCATTCCACAGGACATATAGAAAAAGTTACTTGCCCTATAAACATCTGTTTGTAGCATAAGTGATGTAAATTCACATGCTCTGCCTACTTATGTCATCTAGTTTTGGGCCCAAACATTTGCAAGTTATTTTTTATCGAAGTTTAAATCGCAAGACCTGTTATGACTCTTTCCTTGTCCCAGAATGAATCAGCACAAAAAGCTTCACCTCAGATTGTTTTCCCACTTAAACGGCAACTAGTGCTAGTGGAACGACTGGAGTCAGGGTGAGCTGATGTTATGCGATGAATTAGCTGTAAAACATCTGTGATCACTGCTAATTATAGCACTACACTAGACAAACAGATGGATACAGGCGAAGTAACATTTTCTGTTCATAGCATGTGCGGCTGTGGATACACATGCTCTGAAAAAAATTAAAGCAGTCCCTCGATAAGCAGCAGCTAGTTAGGTCAGCAGATGATGCAGATGTTTGAAAATGTGTCCTTAAAACTGCTTGGCCAACTAAAGCATGCTGAGGTACAAGCACATCTACACAATCCTATTTAGTGAGGGTGTGTGATGTTGACTAAGTAGCAGCTTTATATCCATGATAGAGATATTATGTAAAAAAGCGAGTGTGGCTCTCTTTTTTGTGTAGTGTGTGCTGTAGGAAGGTGGATACCTGATTATGGTTACCGCAGATTTTTTGCCTAGTGTTTAGCTGGATTTCGACTTAGTTGGCCTGGGATCCTGCTAATCAGGGCCCCAGACTATCTGCTCTGACTTTAAAATGGACTCCATGTACCCTAGGTACATCTTCATTTGGATACTGGGTCACCTTATAAGCCCCTGTACGGTGTACTATAGGTACCCAGGGCATAGGTGCATCCAAGGCCTACCAGGGGCTGCAGCATGTATTATGCCACCCCTGGCTGGCCACCCAAATTGACAACTGGCTGATCACTCAGCTAGGGCAAAGCGGTGTAATCACCCTTTGCTTTGGATATAGTATACCTATATCTAAACTTATATCTAGACACATATACACCTATAAGTCACTCCTATGGTAGGCCTTAACAATCCTGGAGGCAGAGTGCTTGGTTTTATGTGAGATGGTGCTCTAGCATGAGCTGAGCCTGTCTGCAGCTTTCGGAACCATGTCCTTATAGCTGTTCTAGGATATTGACTTACCATATACTCTTAAGTGCTTTATGAAGAAGTTGAAGCTGAAGTTAAGGGACTTGTAGAGCTCTCGATCACCATGCGGTTTCTTGGCGCTGAGGGACAAATGAACCGCTGAGGCAGAGAGGCAGATTAGGCTGGGAAGGCTCGAGAGAACAGGAAAGTCTTGAGGGCTTTACGGAAGTCAGTGTAGACTGGGAGGGACCTAAAGGTGATAGGGAGGGCATTCCAGAAGGACGGCGCCAGAAAGGAGAAGTTTAGTCCCCCAGTGTTCTTCTTCCTGAAGCGAAGCACGCACAGTACAAATTGGGAAGAAGAGCGTAAGTCTCTGCAGGGGATGTATGAATTGATCTTTGCATTGATGAAGGCTGGTGCAGTGCCGGCCAAAGCCTGGAAAGTCAGACAACCCATCTTGAAGAAAGAGCGTTCGGCAATGGGGAGCCAGTGCAGTGCTTTTAGCAGAGGGGTAACATGGTGGGATTTGGGAAGTTTGTAAATTAGTCGGGCGGCCTGATTTTGAATAAGCTGCAGGCGCCGAAGATCGTAGGCAGGGGTGCCTGTATACAGCACATTGCTGCAGTCAAGTCGTGAGGTGACCGTGGCCATGAGAATAAGCTTAAGGGCAGTGAAAGAAAAAAAACGGGAGATCTTACGAATAATGCGAAGAGTCAGAAAGCAAGCAGAGACCACAGAGCTGATCTGGGAGCGCATTGTGAGCTCAGAGTTGAACTCGGTTATGAACAGAGTTATGAAACTCCCGGTTAAATGCTAACTCTGGTTTGGCTTTATCAAAACATGTTGAGTAAGGTGTCATACGATTTGGAATACTATCCCCTCGCCAGTCCTGGCGACGGGGGTAGCATTCCACCCTTCTAGAGGGAGAAGACATGTTGTTCCTACTATTCCCGGTTAAAGTTAACCAGAGCCTCAGCATCACAAAATGGATGCTGCTGCCACAGACACAAGTCTGACCTCCAGCTGCTGGGAGTCCTTCCAGCAAGGGAGACTTGGACAATAGGTTTCCTGCCTTGGGAGGTGCTAGCACCACCCCAGACAGAATTTTGTGTATTTGGACAGGGAGGGCTGAAAGGATTGAGACACTGCCTGGGGCACACAAGGTGTCCCATGCATAGTCCAGTTCAAACCGGTGCTGGGGCACTCAAGCGCCAGCTCTGGCGCGAAACTGGACAAAGGGAAAGGGGTGTAACCACCCCCTTGCCTGGTCCCACCCATAGGAGGGACCTAGCAGGTAATCCAGCCCCTAAGTTTGGTATATAGGTAGGAGCTGAGTCCCAAGACTTTAGATTAATCCTGACTGAAACTCTGAAACAAAACTCTGGACCTTCAACGATCTACTTGACGAAGACGACTGAAGAATCTCCCTTCTAGTAAAGGAGTGACCACCCTGCACAAGCAGGCACCATCCAGCGATCAACGGCTTGCTTTGTCGCCGCCTCCCGCCGGAGCCCGAGCACATAGCCTGACAAGAACCGGATTCCCAGACATCCAACAGCCCGATCCACAGTCCCTTCAAAGCTGAGACCCGTGGAGGCGACGAGAGACGTGGGACCGGCCATCTTGAAAAGTCTGAGACCTGCTAACTGTGCAGCCCCCGAGGCCTCCTCGAAGCAGTGCATTGGGGATTGAGAAGCTCCAGCCCCGAGCAGCATCAACACCAAAGATCAGCCCTGCACCCTCCACGAGTTCTGCGTGGGCCCTTTTGCATTTTCCAGCTCGACGTGTCTGCCCAGTCACTTGCCCGTTGGCTAGTGGCCATCTTGGCAAACATCGTTTGAATTTACACTGCTGGTCTGGTTGCTCCAGAATGGCCCTTGCTTTCCTCAAAAGAAGCATCCCCTCAGACCTTGCTGGTCTGAGTAAGAAGCCTACATCGTATCCTGCGTGGGTTGCCTTTGCCAACGCTTGTTGACTCCAATCCTGAAGCAGACATTGCCGACAGCGAGAGCCTTCGTGGGACAGTCCGTGCCAGACTCCTGGTCCTCGTCGACGCCTCCTGGTCCACGTGCCTGCAGAGACAAGCTTCCCATCAGCACCTGATTGCTTCGTGACATCGCCTGGTTCCCTCCTGGTCACTGGCTAGTGACCCAGACTCTGTCCCCTCTGCTTTCAGGTCTTCTACATCTTCGATCCACCCTTGGATCCACCCGGACTCTTCTCTCCTGGCTGCATGCAGCATCTTTTCTCCAAGGCTCCATAGAACTCCACGACGAAACCCGACACACTTTGGGACCTATGCACCCGCTTCCTGTGGGTTAGGTAACGCAAGTACTTCAGTGCTCCTGTAAAGAGTAACTCTCCTAGTGTCCTAGTTTCAAGTGGTTAGCTTTTAGTCCAGTCGGAAGGCTCCCAAACCTTTAACTTTCCATTTTTACGCATCCATTGACTTCTATGTGTGCACACGTGTGCCTTTAAACACTGCACACGCATCCCGTGGGCCTCCTGCTCCCTAACCATTGTTAGCCCAGTGTAGCCCCAGCGATTCCCAAGGCCCTAGGCCTTACCATTGTTCATGATGTGGTACTTATACCACTTTTTTAGTATATGGTTTAGCGGGCCACCTGGCCCTATCCATATTTGTTCAACTTTTGTATGTTATATTAAGTTACTTGTTATGCGTTTGTGCTTCTGTGCTCATAATGAGTTCAGGGGATTGCTTTAGAAATAAATACATATATATTTTGAATATATATATCCTGTGTGGTGTCCTTTCATTTGGTATTAAAGGGATTGCATATGGTAAAACAGCTGGCTTCACATGCCCTCTTGAGTTTAGCCTAAGACTGCTTTGCCCATGCTAGCTCTAGGATAGCTGGTCTATAAGGTTGACTTTACAACCATCACCATAAGGGTTGTTTGGACTGGTGCAAGGTGCTCACTAGAATAGTGAACATCATATACCAGGCCAACTTCTCACATGTGCTTTGTGGGGACTGGTAATGAGCATTTAGCTTTAGCATAGAATGCTTGAATACATCTAACTACCCATCCCTTATGTGGTTTTGGCAAAAGCAACTAAAAGCTTATTCATTTATTTTATTTATTTGTTTTTGGTATGAGCAAAACACTGAAATGTTATCATTGCTACAGCATTGAGTGCTGTGTTTTGGGCCTTAGTTACATTGTTCAGTTAAACGTGGGCACAGGAACCGTGAGGTGTATATATTGAATTTACAGCAATAAAGTGCTTGATGGCTTTGGTAATCAGAAGAAAAAAACAAACATCAAGCAATAAAGAAAGCAGGTCAGCAGTAAATGTTTATCTACAGTAGGGCAGGCTGGCATAGATAGCTCTCAGCACCACGCAAGTTGCTGAAATAGATGTCAGTCAATAATCTCACAGTGAATACAATATTAACAGCTAATGTGGGCAACCAGCCAACACCAAGTGGGAGAGGAGTAGGTGTCATAGTGAAGAGCAAATCGAGGGAAGAGGCTGAGGTTGGTATTTGGTCGTGCCAATGACCGGACACTGCCTTAAGTATTAGCCACCTGCATAGAATGTGTCAAGGAGGGGGAATGTGTCTGCAGGGGAAATGTGTCTAGGGGGAGAGGGAGTCATGTTATGTTCCTCTGCTTACAATCTTCTGATCACTCCTAGGTTCAAACGCAAGAAGCACGGTGGTGCCTGTTTCTCTTTTCTTGCCCCGTCCACTTGGAACTCCCTCCCTCTCTCAATCCGGCTCAGCCCCGAGTATTCTACCTTTCGTAAATCCCTGAAAACATATCTGTTCGGCCTTGCCCATGGCTAGCTGCACCCACCCCCTTGTGCCCTCATCCACTGGTCTTTGAGCGCCAAGAAACCAATTGGTGTATGTGCGCGATACCAAATACCTTTAACTTAACTTAACTTAACTTATGTTATATTATGTTATAAGCTTATATAGCGCTATATCACCCAGGGGTATCTAAGCGCTGTGACCACTGTCTGAAAGTAAAGTAGCAGCTCGCCCCATCCCTTGGAGATGGAGCATTTCCAGAGGTTGCTGACTTCTTCTGTTCTAAGGATGGAGTTCATTACCTTTGCCAAGACTCATAGTGATTGGTGCCACACCTACACAGTCGGAGGATGGACAGCTTTCCGCCACGCTATCACAGTGGGAGGATGGACAGCTTTCCGATGGCATTTGATGATGCGCTTAGATACGAGCAAGGCTAGATCGAATAAATAAGTTCTCGTCTTATTTCTCTCGATGTGTATGTAGGGCCCCAGGGTACAGGCCCCCACCTATATAAAATGGTAAACCATGTTACCCAGGCAAGGTGTGTGATAAGTGCTGACCAGTACTTAAACAAGGACAGGCAAGACCTAGCATGTGGAACAAGTGCAAAGTAAATGACAGCAGGGGCAGCAGGCTTCTGCACCAAGGACAAACTAGTTAATTTTAGCGGGAGAGAGGTATGCCCTGTGCAGAACAAAGTTGGGCGAGTTTGAACCTTGCATTTCTATACACAGTGACTGTTAGGCCAGTATTCTCTTCCATTCCTTGTCACGTAAAGCCCTCAGGATTTCAGTCTTCAATATAACTCGGGAGACTGGGGAGGGAAATCCGGGTGTGCTCACTGATGGCCTGGCTAGCCAACTGAAAAGCTTATTGCCAATGCCCACAGTGTTAAAGTAATGCATAATGGTGTGGGTTTGTAGCTCCACTGTAACAATATTCCACCTGCTGCACAGTGTGTGGATCAGTGTTTGGTAGGTTAGGAATTGCCTCCTGTGAATGTTAAATAAGCCATGTTACTTCACCAAAAGGTAGCGCCATGCCATCCTGAAAGGGGTCACCCTTAGTTATCATGCCCTTGGAGAGCCAGTGTTGCAAGTATGAGGATGTTAGGAAGCCCCTGGTTTGCAGGGAGCCTAGCAAGGGAATGGCAGGTGCCCAGGAATGGTCAGAGCTGGGATGTGCAAGCTACATCAGAAACAGTGCACCACCCGGTTCAGCCAAAGGAATGGGGGAATTTTGAGATGGGTTGGGATAAATAGCTTAAAAATCTATTTGGTTCACTAGGGTGCATGCACCATGGCAGTGTCATCTAGGTGGCGGACGAGCTAGCCAGTAACTCTCCCATTGCAGATGTGCTGCTAGATAGCAATGGTCAAAGTTTGAAGCCTTAAGGACTTCCATGTCCGTGGGCAGTATAAGATTCACTAGCGCGACTACGGCACCTGTTCCTCCAAATAAGGTCACCCAGCTTGACATCCAGTGAGTGAAATAATTTTGCCAGTAGAGGTAGCAAAAGATTAGCCAAGTTTTCATGGGAGCACGAACATTTTGGAAAGGTCAATTCTGCCCATTACCGAAAGTGGAAAACCTCCCCAGAATACAACTTCGCTTCGGATCACTGATAGCACTAGAAAACGTTGCTTAGTCTTTATGAATGCTTTAGTTCTGCCAATGAGCTACAAAGGCGCGCTTTTAACATGAAGAGTGTGGGACGCTCTTTTAGCAAGTTAGATTGGCTTTAGTAAGAAGATGGGTAGTTTCAGTGAAAAGATGAGAATATTGGGTAAGAATTTAAGATGAATAGTCTTGGGAACATGGATGTATGGTTCCTGGATTATAGACGACTGTAGCTCACTAATATGTCTACAGGAAGTAATTGCTACAAGTAAAGCCACTTTCAAAGATATATATTGTAATGCACATCTATGAGGAGGCACGAAAAAAGCACCCATAAGTCGTGTGAGCATGCTATTTAGGTTCTATATAGGTGTGGGAGGTTCTTTTGAAGAAATAATTCTCTTCAGCCCTTCCATGAATGGTTCAACAACCAGCACTCACAAGACAGAAGAGTGTTCAATCAATCAATCATTGTATTTGTAAAGCGCGCTACATACCCGTGAGGGTCTCAAGGCGCTGGGGGGGCTACTACTGATCGAAGAGCTAGGTCTTGAGAAGTGTTCTGAAGGCCAACAGGTCCTGGGTCTGTCGTAGGCTGGTAGGGAGAGTGTTCCAAGTCTTGGCGGCGAGGTAGGAGAAGGATCTGCCGCCGGCGGTGGTTTTCCGGGTGCGTGGAACTGTGGCGAGGGCGAGGGAGGCAGAGCGGAGGCTGCGGGTGTAGAAGCTGAGTCGGTCCTTGAGGTATGCTGGTCCGGCGTTGTGTAGGGCTTTGTGTGCGTGGATGAGGAGCTTGAAGGTGATCCTCCAGTTGACGGGGAGCCAGGGCAGGCCTCTCAGGTGGGGTGTGATGTGGCTGCGTCGGGGGACGCCAAGGATTAGTCGTGCCGAGGCGTTCTGGATGCACTGCAGCAGTCTCAGGAGCTAGGTTGTTGTTCCTGCGTAGAGGGCGTTTCCGTAGTCCAGTCTACTGGTGACGAGAGCCTGGGTGACAGTTCTTCTCGTGTCGGAGGGGATTCATTTGAAGATCGACCCTAGGTTGTGTGCGTGGTCGGGGGGTTCTGGGGCTGTTCCTAGCGATGTTGGCCACCAGGAGTCGTCCCAGGCTGAGGGGGTTGAGCCGAGGATGAGGACCTTAGTCTTGTCTGAGTTCAGCTTCAACCTGCTTTCCTTCATCCATTCGGCGACAGACTTCATTCCTCTGTGGAGGGTGGCTTTGGCGGTGTGGGGTTCTTCGGTGAGGGAGATGATCAGCTGGGTGTCGTCGGCGTGGGAGATGATGTTGAGGCTATGTTCTCGTGCGACTTGGGCGAGTGGTGCCATGTAGATATTGAACAGCGTCGGGCTGAGGGATAATCCCTGAGGAACGCCGCAGATGATCTTGGTGGTCTTGGGGCAGAAGGGTGGGAGGCGGACGCTCTGGGTTCTGCCAGAGAGGAAGGGTGTGATCCAGGCCAGGGCCTTCTCTTGGATTCTGGCGTCATCTAGGCGTGCTGTTAGGGTGCGGTGGCAGACCACGTCGAAGGCTGCTGATAGGTCCAGAAGGATGAGGGCGGCTGTTTCTCCTTTGTCCATAAGGATCCTGATGTCGTCGTGGGCGGCGATAAGGGCGGTCTCTGAGCTGTGGTTGCTGCGGAAACCTGACTGGGAAGGGTTCAGGATATTGTTGTCTTCGAGGTAGCGGGTCAGCTGCCTGTTGACGATCTTCTCTGGGACTTTCGCCGGGAAAGGGAGCAGGGAGATGGCACTGAAGTTCTTGAGGTCGTTGGGGTCCGCCTTGGGTTTCTTCAGTAGGGCGTTGATCTCGGCGTGCTTCCAGCTCTCTGGGACGGTTGCTGTCTCGAAGGAGAAGTGTGGCTCAATGGTTAGAGGTGGCAGACCCGGAAGCTGAGATCGGCCTGGGACCAGGGTTCGATTCCCAACGTGGCAGGGTCTTGGGTCAAAATGTCCGCGGGCCTGATAATTCTCGCCTCAGCGCCTACTCTAACCTTGGGTTCCACTCTGCAACTCTGGGCAATAGCTTGCTTAATCTTCACAACGGCCCCTTCAACGCAGGGGATGCCTGGTCTCACCTTGGGGTGCCCAGAAGGGACCATCTCACAGGGAAAGCCAGGACAGTTTCCCCAGCGGTATACAGCGCCGGGACGCCCGCGGTGCAGGCAGCTGTGCGCTTTACAAGTATACAAAATTTACATTTACATTGTTTTCCGGGTGGGGGGGCGATGGCTGTGCTGGATTTGTTGAAAACGTGGTGAGGGCATGGGTCGGATGGGGACCCAGAGTGGATGGAGTTCATGGTCTTCACGGTTTCTTCATTGCTGACGTTGGACCCGGTGGTCAGGCCGCTGGTGCGCGTGGTGGTCGCAGCGGTAGTGGTCTCGGCGGTGGAGGTGGGGGTGGTGGTGTTGAAGCTGTTGTGGATGTCAGTAATCTTGCGGTGAAAGAAGGTGGTCAGTGAGTCACACAGGTCTTGAGATGGTGGAATGGCGTTGGTGTTGGCGCTGGGGTTGGAGAGTTCTTTCACGATGTTGAAGAGCTCTTTGCTGTTGTGTGCGTTGTGGTCTAGGCGGTTCTTGAAGACGGTCCTTTTGGCGGTCCTGATGAGTTGGTGGTGTCTGCGGGTGGCGGTCTTGTGGGCTGTGTGGCTGTTTGGTGTTCGGTCGCGGAGCCAGCTCTTTTCCAGCTTCCGACAGGTGCGCTTGGAGGTCCGGAGGTCTTCGGTGAACAGGCGGTTTTCTTGTTGGCGTGATTGGTGGTGTAGGTCTTGAGTGGGGCGAGGGTGTTGGCGCAGTCGTTGATCCATTGTTTGAGGTTGACGGCGGCGGTGTCGGGGTCGGTGGGGTCACGGGTGATCCAAGGGCGAGGGCGGTGGTCAGTTGGTTTTCGGTGACCTTGCCCCAGCAGCGGCGTGGCATCTGTTGGGTGCAGTGGTGTGTGGTGGGTTTCCTGAAGGTGAAGTGGACGCATCTGTAGTCTGTCCAGTGGGGTTCGGTGGTGTGGTTGAAGGAGACGTGGGGACTTGCGGAGAAGATGGGGTCCAGTGTGTGTCCAGCGGCGTGGGTGGGTGTCGTCACGAGCTGTTTGAGTCCGAGGTTGTCGATCAGGGCAGTGGAGTTGGCGTTGTTGTTGTTCTCAAGGTGGAAGTTCAGGTCCCCGAGAAGGATGTAGTCCGTGGAGGCGAGGGCGTGGGTGCTGATGAGGTTGGCGATGGCGTTGCTGAACTGTGGCCGGGGTCCGGGTGGTCTGTAGACAAGTGTTCCTCTGAGGGTGGTGTTGGGGTCGGTGTGGATATGGAAGTGCATTTGCTCGGCGGTGGTGAGGGTGTCGTCGGTGCTGGTCAAGACTCTGAGGGTGTCCTTGTGGATGATGGCGATTCCCCCTCCCACCCCGTTGGTGCGGTCTCTGCGGGAGGTCTTGTAGCCTTCTGGGACGGCTATGGCGATGCCGATGCCGAGGTGGTGTTCAGCCAGGTCTCCGTCAAGAAGGCAACATCAGGGTTGGTTGAGTCTAGGAGGTCCCAGAGTTCGATGGCATGTTTGCGAGCGGAGCGGGTGTTGAGGAGGTGGTTGGGTTCTCTGATTGATGGTTTGGCGGGCCGGATGCTGAAGAAGATGTAGTTCCGGCAGGTGAAGGGCCCTTGGGTGCGCTTCGGGGTGGCCAGGTTGCAGGGTTGATTTCGTCCGGGATTGCGTGCAGGGAGGGTGCTGGAGTCGTAGTGCAGTCTTGTGTGGCGGCTTCGGGGTCCAGGGGTTCTGGCGCTGGGCGTGGTCCAGGCGCAGACGGGCTTGCCTTTGGCGCGCCTATGGCTTGCCTTTGGCGCTCCCGCTGCGCAGCCGCTGTGGGGCTTCCATATGAGGGGCTGTGGGAGGGAGGAGCAGCTGGGAGGGGGAACGGCGGGGGGCGGGCCGCAGGGACGCAGCAGCGGGAAGAAGGCACAGAGGGAACCAGGGAGAACGGGGGACAGGACACGGGAGGCAATACGGGGGAGCAAGGGGGCACAGAAGGCAAAGGGGGTACAAGGCACAACAGGAGAGATCAAGAACCACAAAGTAATCACAAAATACAAGAAGAAACAGCGATCAGCAGGGGGACTCACGCGGCACCAGGCAGCGGCAGGGGCAAGGCGACAGCGTCACAGGAAGACCGTGCGGCAGCTGGGGGGGGGGGGGGCAGGGGTGGGGATGGGCGACCTACCTGAGGACAGGCTCAAAAGTCAAAGGTGTTGTCTATTATAAAGGCGGACTAGCTAGCCCTGCATTATAAAGGTGTATCACATAGGAAATAATGTCCTTTATGACATCGTAAATGGAGCTATGTACTTGGAAAAATAGTAGTGCATAAATATTTTCTATTTAGCGGCATAGCAAGCATGAGTAGTGGGTTTCCAGCCTCTCGCAGAATGACCATGCACTCTTGCAGGACGTTAAGGGCCCACACTCTAAGCACTCAGGGGCCAGATTGCTAGACTGACTTGTTTGGGATATGCATGTCTGAGACTACCCTAATGCTGTGTGAGAAAGTCCAGTTGTATTGGGTGCTTCTTGTGAGGGCTGACTAAATCAGAACCATGTCTGTCCTCACCATGTTGGTGCAGCTAGGATCAGAGTCATGGAAACCTGCTTATTTTTCTTACAACATATGGTATCAAGGGGAGAGATGCAAATGTGTAAGCAAATATTCTTGAGCAATTGATCCATAGTGCTTTGCCCTATGGGTATCTGCTGGTAAAACTATGTCATTTTGCGTTGTCAGATGGGCAAATAGATCAATTCTTGGAGTCCCACAATGATGGAAATACTTTTGAAGAACTTACAGGTGGAGTTTCTACTCATGTATCTATTGCTGCATCCTGCTGAGAAGTCAACAAAGTCACTGGCACTCCGCCGCCAAGAAATGAATGCTGTGTCCTACTGCCCAGTGCCAAATCTCCTGTGTCAACAGGGCTAGGTTTGGAAACGTGTCCCATCCTTCTTTTGGATGCAAAACATTGCAGTCATGTTGCTGGCTTTTATGAATACAGTTATGCCCCAGAGTTGAGAAATGCTTTTAGGTCGGATAGTTCCAGGTAGTTGATGTGGCAAACAGGATACTGAGGATCCCGTTCACTTTGAATAGCCATGTGGTGAAGGGTGGCACCCCACCCCATGAAAGAGGCATCTGTGATGATGGTCACTTGCATAAGGGGTTGTAAAAGGACATGTCTATCAACTTGTTACTGCTTTTCCACGGTTGAAGAGAATGTTTGGCCCCTATCGCCTCCAAGATTAAACCCTCCCAATGCCCTTCTGCTAGTGTACATTGCCTAGATAAATCTTCCAATAAAGCCCAATCAGGCATACGGACGATTGCTATGAAATCCTATATTATGCATTCCATATCATTCCCAATAGTTTCATTACAGTTCTTATACTAATGGGACAGTGTGTGTGAAAAAGAACAATGCAATTGCCCACTATCGGTTTAGGTATGCTTTGCCTGTTTATTCGTTGAGTACTGATCATAGGAAGAGTTGGATTAGCTGATGT
Source organism: Lissotriton vulgaris (assembly GCF_964263255.1). Taxonomy (NCBI): domain Eukaryota; kingdom Metazoa; phylum Chordata; class Amphibia; order Caudata; family Salamandridae; genus Lissotriton; species Lissotriton vulgaris. The sequence goes on from NC_141687.1 coordinate 390,041,480, forward strand.
TGGAGATGAAATCTTTTCTCATTAATAGTGCAACTTAATTTGAGCAGTCGATACTGCTTTTTAGGTCTTGCTCCTAGCGTTGCAGTGCGCAGCACTGTTCGCGCAGCGCGAGCCCTCTTGAAAGGGAGGTGTGAATGCTGACCACACGCTTGTGCGTGTGATCAGGCTTTCGGAGAAGGCATTGGCTTTCGCATGTTTTAAAAAAAAATAAAAGGCAATCGATTTGGCAAAGGCGGGCGCATGTCCCGCCTTAGCAACACCCATTCCCGACGATGGCTAGCTAGCTAGCAGCACGCGTTCGCCTTGCTGCCGCGCTCCCTCCCCCTGGTCCTCTGTGGTGCGCGCGCATAACTACTTTGGATTCCTGGACCTCACTTATCTTCTGTATAAGGCAACACCCTTGTTATGTGCTGCATTTGACGTAAGACATAGTCAATACATTGGTATTTGATGCTGAGAAGAACTAACTCAGTGCATTGAAGTATTCCAAATGAACACCTTTGTGAAAACGAGTCTTTCGGCAGTGAATGTTTGTCTAGGGGTTGCTCAGTGTGCAGAGTTCGACATTTAACAAATAATTCCCGTATGCTTGTTTGGATGCTATATCATATTTACCCGCAATTAAGCAGTGATCAGCCTAGATTAGTAGTTCCTTGCGTGACCCAGCCCACAAAAAGTTCCTTCTTCTGAAGACAGCCATGATAGTTTTCAGCGAAACAACCACAACTGGACATATTTGTCTTCAGATGGAGTTCTTTATCCACAAAGTGTATACTTTGCTATCCAGCTAGACACTGGAAGCTGTGTATTGACTTGGAATACGTATTTATAGTTTTGCATTTAAGTCAGGCTTTCTGTACTGTATACTACATTTTGTGCGATCTGAAATTGCATCCCTGCATCCTCGGAGCTCTTTCCCCGTTAGTTTAGGCATGGGGTAACTGTAGATTTCTAGATCTGGTCTAGGCTACAGTATGTGGCAGGTATTTTTATTTAATGGGTTTGAAAACTTATGTATACATTTCACTTGGAGTCCTTTTGTCCACGGGGCTCTTTGACACACACAAAATGAAAAATGTTACATTTTAGCAGATTGTACAAAAAACTTAAACGAGCCCAGAAGGATTGGTATTTCTTAACGAGTGTTCGATGTCACACTGAGGTAGTTACGCCATGTTAATCTAGTGACACATTTAAAAAGCACATGGACCTTTCCTGTTTGGGCTCCGGTTGGAGGGCGCGCTGGACTGCCTATGGATGTTCTCAAAGGATTATAGCTCTAGATTTTTTTACGATGCTAGGAAGACTGTGGTTGGTTGGACAGGAGATTGACACTTCTATCGCCCAAAAGGAGCAACCCTAGCCATTCATCTCTTGGACCTGCCTTGCTGCTCTTACCAACTATGTAGTGTGGAGATTAAAGAATATTGGAGAGGTGAGCGGGCTGTAGAGAAGAGCATCAGTGGTGTGCCAGCATGACCTCTACCAACAATTACCAGTGGCTGGAGAACACCGGCAAACCTAGCTCCTGGTGAGAACCAGGAGAAAGACTCTTGTGGGAGGGAACACGCTAAAGGAAAGAGACTCGGACACTCGCGGGCCAGGGACCCCGCCCCATCTGTGCTTAGACTTTGTGGAAGGGAGGTCCCTGGGGAGATGAGTTGGCTACTCTACTAAATTCCTAAGGCGCCCTGCTCGGAACCTTAAACCTTAAATGTCGCTTATATGCGCTCCGTGCATGCTTCCTGTAAGTGGACCCACCACTACCACCTTATGTAGAATTATAACTGTCGATCTCCCGGGCAGCTTCCCACATATACAATTTCGGGGACAGTGCATTCTGTTTGTTCAGCCCTAAAGGAAGCTGCACCCCCGTATATTTTTGTTTGGTCTGCCATTCCTGGGTGCTTTGTGTCTCGAGATTCGCTAAATAACACGTATTTAAATTGTCTGGCCAAATTGCTTCTTGTGTCCCCAGACACATCCTGGTGGCGCTTTGTGTCTAGGATCTCGCCTGACAGCGGTCTGTATGGGGGATCGCCACTTTGCGCATCCGTCTTTTTACGAGTGGGATTATGTTGTAACCCTTCAAGTGTTACGTGTTTGTTACTGAATGTCCCTGATGCATACCGCCTGTGGATTCTCCATCCCCTGCCTGTGAAACACTCATTCCTTAAGTGGATTGTAACCTGACCTGATTCTGAACCCCAGAGAAGAGCGAGCCGAGTAGCCTAGTAGGTTTCTTAGCAAACGGTACTGAACGTCTGATATGTATTAACGGAGAGGGGTATAAACATCACACAAGGGGTATATGTAATACTAATTTGCTATTTCTTTTTGTTTTGACTTGAATGTAAGGCTAGTTTAGTTTGTGGTGATGTGTTACAGGTATTGTGTGTTGGACATGTTCAGGGGTCGATACTGTTTACCATTCTCATTTGGCCCATATTCACACATCACCTTTTATTTTCATAATACACTACACTCTATAGGTCTCCATTACAAAAAATTCGAGTTATTAGTGTTGCATTATTATTTGCTAAGCCAAAAACTCAAACTTTTACTAAAGCGAGACCTATTGTTTTGCAAATGCTTGTTGAATGTGTGCTCAGCACTGGTCTTTGCTGTTGCTCCTTATCACCCAGTCATTTAGGTATGGAGACAAGTGGGTGGCATGTATATGTAAGTGAATTGCGTCGACTGCCAATTACTTGGTAAAAATCCTTGTTGCTGTGATAACCCCAAAGGAGAGAACTTTAAATTAGTAATGTTTTCTGCTTACCATGAAATTAAGGTAACAATAATGTGCCAGGTATATGGGGATGTGGGCATCCTTCAGATCTAATGCAGCCATCAAGTCCCTCTTTGTAGCAATGAAAAGTGACCACGTGAAAGTGTTCTGATGAAATGAACCTCTTGAGTGGTCATATATTGAGAAAAGGCCATGTCCTGTCTGCGAAAAAGGAAGTAGAAGGAGGAGATCCCGTCCCCTTGTTGGTGTGCGGACATAGGTTCTATGGCGCTCTTTACTACGAGCACCCATGCTTCTTCCTACAGGAGCTGTAGATGGTCTGAACTCAGTATATGACGGCAGTTGGGATATTTAGAGGGAGTATGTGTAGAATTGGAGTCAGTACACTTCCTAGCACAATGGAGAGGACCCAATGGTCGGAGGTGATGTTTATCATTGTGCTAGGAATTTGGAAATCCTTCTCCCAACATGTGTAGTGGGATCGAGGGGAAGAGGAATGAAGTCAAATCTTGTTAGAAGAGGAGGCCTTAGGAAGGCCACTACTACCTTTGTTATTACACCTCTATGCACCCCAATGAAAGGTTGAGCCCTGTTGTGGGTCCTGAAATGGAGTCTGCAGGGTAGGGCCTTGCCAGGCTATTGATGTTAAACTGCCTCATGCAGGTTCTTGTATCATGGTTATAACTTATTATTGCAGTTTCATTGGTACTGCTATGTTACCAGTGCTTTCCGAACTTGATGCTTTTCTGGGCATTTTGAAACCTATAATAGCTGAGAATCTTGTTAACCGTTCTTTCATCCATCCTAAATGTTGGGGATTTAAAAAGGCAATGTTAGGAGAGGTTCTGCATCTGATGAGCTGGCATCCATCAAAGATCTGTTGCTTCTGTGTTTGCACAATGATTATAAAACATTATAAAATGTATAATCAAGGAATGTATTTGTTGTATTTCTTGGGCTATTACAGTTTTGAGCCATTAATGGTGACTTTGCTAGCAACTCAGTTGTCCACACAACTATTACAGCAAGAGGTGGTAAAAAAATTATTTTCTGTCGAGGACCAATTCTTTTTATGTTTTTGCTGATACTTAGATGTTGCCAGGAGACGGGAAAGTGACCACAATCAAGTTATTTTTACTCCAATGACACATGGAGTACTGCAAGAACTGTCGTTTTGACCTCTTTCTTTTGAGGGTACTATCACTAATGATTTAAAGTCCTAAAGATTTTGAGATACTGAAACAGAGCTGGTTTTCTAATAGGTGTCATCAGCATGTCTTACACTCCATTGAAGTATGCACAGTTGAGATCTCCGAAAGAACCAACATTTGGTTCCATTTAAGTTTCATGCAAGTAGAGTGTGTCGTTTGTTTAATTCACATTGTTAGAAGTTGGTTCAAAGCAGGCAGGAAAAAGCTTTGGCTGGGAGACTAGGTGCCTTACTGAGGCAGCTCGCTAAGAGGAATATAAAAAAGAAAAGTGCAAATTTGAAGGGCCCCAACTCCTACTCAACACAATCTTCTGTGGAGCTCAGTATAGGGTGTGGTGACTATATGCATTTATGCTGGAAGGCAACCTTTTGTTCTAGTAGACTCCAAGCTTTATTTAATAAAATCGAAACACCACAGTGCTTAATGACTATAATAAATATATATATACATTCGCAAAGAAGTACGACGCACCACGCCACAAACTGAGGACATCGACACAGAGGGTAACAGACCAGAGATACCTCTGAAGCAGAAGTGACCAGGGCGGAGCAATCAGAAGAAGAGGGAGCGAGTACAGGACAGACACAAAGACAACAGCCTACTTTTCGCAAGGAATTCAACCTCATCAGACAGTCATGGCTGAGAGGGGGCAAAGGGCGTCCCCCGGAGCAATCAAAAAATGCAGGCACCTCAGAAGGAGGGGCGGGAGAAAACACTGGAGATGGAACAATGCCCACCAGAAGTCGGCGGGCCGAACCAACAAGAGTTAGGAGATAACCTGACCATCATAAATCTCTCTCCAAGAACATTGTCACCAGATGAGGAGACTGGCCTTAAACTAGGTCTAACATTCTGCCCTACGAGCTGCTACGAATATACTTAAACCCGGATCGACTTATTTAAGTTTATTCGGAAAATAAAACTACTGAAATTCTTCAAATTAAGAAACCCTGGGGAACAAGTCACAAGCGGTGTAGCGAGGAGACAGATTGACAAACAAGAATCAGGAGGAATAAATATCCGTGATCTGGATACTCTTGCAATGTTGGAGGATTTGAGAGATGAGAATACCACCCAACCAGTACCACAAATGGACAATACCAGGAGAGCGGCAGAGATGGGGATAACCGAAGTAGGAGAATTAAGCCCATTTAAACCGCCATCACGCTTCTACCCCCAATCACCCATTAACGCAATTGATAATTTCTCAGAAACTGCAATTCGAGAACTGCAAACTTTGAAAAGAAAAGAGAAAGACTCAAAAGACAAAAGAAAATGGAACCTATTCTTGGGCCAAAGGAAGGCGATACGAAATCTTGCACAGAATGACTCAATCATAATAAAGCCGTTGTATAAGGGGGGCAATGTTGTCGTACAGACTCAAAACAATTATGTCAAGGAAGCTCTCCGACAACTTCAGGATAAAGACAACTATGCCCCCACAAGAGAGGACGAATACAATAAAAGTATCCAAGAATATGCAAAGTTGATCAACAAGTGGTATGAAAGAGGAATATTAACAAGAGAAGAACTACTGTTTTTACAGAATAAACAGCCGAAAATTCCAATGTTCTACCACTTGCCTAAAGTGCATAAGGACGCTGCTAGACCACCGGGGAGACCGATTGTGTCATCAATTGGAGGACAGACTGAGAACATGTTGAAATTCATTGATCACTTTCTCGCACCATTTGTTGGACAATTGAGTTCTTACACGAAAGATACCAAAGATTTTCTAAAGCAAATCCAAGATGTAGTTTGGAAAGATGACTTTATCATGATAACACTTGATATTTGCAACCTATACACTAGCATAAGGCATCAAGAAGGCTTAACTGCAGCAAGAACTTTCCATGGACAACGTCCAGCCCAATATTTGGAACATAGCGAAATGCTTCTTGAATTCATCTCGTTTTGTCTGAACAACAATATTTTTCTCTTCCAGGGCCAACGATATTGGCAGATACAGGTCACGGCAATGGGCACTTGCTTCGCCCCTAGTTACGCGAACTTGTTCGTGGGCTGGTGGGAGAAGCAGGTGGCCTGGGCCGATGACAAGGAAGAGTGGGTAGACAAGATAGTCTGCTGGCGGAGATACATCGATGATCTCTTCGTAATTTGGAAGGGATCAGAAACATCGGCAAAACAATTTATCTCTGCCCTCAATGAGAATGATTTGAATTTAAGATTCACTTACGAGATGAGTCAACTTTTTGGATCTTAAAGTATTTGTAGATTCTGGAGTCATCCAAACATCTTTATATAGAAAGACCACAGCTGGTAACTCTGTTTTACACAGACGCAGCTGCCACCCTGCTACCCTTCTAAGCAGTATCCCCTACGGGGAACTGTTAAGAATAAAAAGGAACAGCTCAAGAAAGAAAGATTATGATCGGGCAGCTAGTGAGAGTATTGGACGTTTTGGATTAAGGGGCTACTCACAGAAAACATTGCATCTAGCGAAAGAAAAAGTGGAAACAATAGAAAGGCAGACATTACTCAGGGACTCACAAACACGTCTATCAGGGGAAGATATAGGGAATCTGAGACTAATCACGAACTACTCTTCAGCAGCCAGTAAGTTAAGAACGATACTGTGCAAAAATTGGAAAATTTTGAAGTCTGACGGTGTAATAGGCAAGGAGCCTTCGGATTATCCAAAGATAACATTTAGAAAATCAAGGTCTTTAAAAGACTATTTGGTACAAAGTCACCTTACCAAACCATCACCAGCCTCAGGTCTGCAGAGCCTTTACGGATCGTTCCCGTGTGGGAAATGCAAAGCTTGCAGTAATAGCAAAAAAGTCTTAACATACCAAATTCCTGATACTGAGACACGTACGAGAATCTCGAAATTTATGACATGTAGTACAACACATGTAGTGTACTGTCTGGAATGTCCCTGTGGCTACCGCTACGTGGGTAGTACAGTTAACGCAGTTAAGATGCGAATACTGGAACATTAGAGAGAGATTGCCAATAGGGATGAAAATTACCCTGTAGCCCGTCACTTTGCTAGTCACCATAACAGTAACAGAACACAATGTTTTTCTGTCTGGACTGCGTCCCCAATGATGTTAGGGAAGGAGATAGGGAGAGGAGGTTACGACATCTGGAGTCGAGATTCATTATCGAACTCCAGACCAAGTCACCTAATGGGTTAAATGCAGGAGAGGAACTGATAACTCATCTGTAGAGTATTTAATTTAAAGCAGTATCCCTGCGTATTAGGGTCACGAATCAAAAGGTCTGACAAATAGCAATGTTGAGGAATAGAGTGGAATAACAGTGCTATGGGTGTAATTCAAATTAAGGAATTGTAATGAAATTTAAAGTGATTAGGTTATATGTGCTCATAGAAAATATGTTCTGACACACAGTGTTATTATATGCCCATCCAGGGCTTACTAATTTGAGTGAGAATAAATTGAAAATGTAATTTGATAGAATCTTTGTTCACTGTAAACATGTGACAAATAACGTGAAAACATCTGAATTGTTTAAATTAAGGAATGATGACTATGTGGTCGTTACCAAAATACTCGCTGTAAATAATCACAATGCACTAGAACGATACCATTTGCACATTCCAATATGGCGCTCATGAATTGCTTTGTACAGTCCTACGTTTATTTTGATGAATTTGTAAATATCAACTTCCGCCTCAGAAGGCGCCAGCCGACACTGACAAAAGCTACGGCTGAACTATGTGCAATAAATCTCGATTGAGATTGAACTAACGAGAGTGCTGGTCCTTACTATTCAAGTAGCAGCGGAGCTTTTTATTTGTATATATATATACATATCTCCATTCAAAAGAGTTGCCTGTCATGGAAAGAACCCACAGACCAGGCAAATATCTGCCATATTATTTATTCAAAGCAACAGCAAGAGAGACTGCAAAGCGGCAGCAATTTGTCCAGCCGACGCGTTTCGTGCTTGGCGCACTTCTTCAAAGGCTCTGGACTTCTGTGGCATGAATAGGCATTTTCTAACCCCACTTGAATAATAATAGAGTCCCGCCCTTGTGGGCGTGGCCACACTGCAGCCCGATGGTAGCTGTAGTGCTTGTATTGCTTCAGTGAGCTGCCTTGTTCATGCAATGAACTTGTTAAATCTGTGCCAACTCTTCAGTTTTGAGGTGGTTGGGAGCCAGGAAGGGGATACTCTGACTTAATGTATAGACTCTTGAAGGGACGAAGTGAATAAATCAGTTCACTTTTCACTAAATGAGGTTCTAGCAACGTTATCTATTAAAATCATGATGGTGTATGCATGGATATAAAGCCTGACCATACGAGGTTCGTTAAAGCTGTGGCTATATGAAGATGATGTATATGTGAACTATGAAATGTATGCTAATACTACTGTAATCGCTGTGCTTTGGAAACAATACTCCTTGGGGAACTCAAATTCTTTTGGTTTATTTCTATGAAGAAAAGTCAATACAAACTGTTGAAAAAACATCTTCAGTTATGGATTTGCTTTCAAACTAGACCAGTGTCCCTTGCACTCGGACCAGGAATATCTAAGGTAACCCTATAAGATCCAGAGCCAAGTCACATTGTTATGATAACCATCAAAGATGATATTGATAAAAAAAAAAAGATTTGTCTAGCTTATACAGGTATCCTAAAAATCGGTCATGGTTACACCCTCAAGCATACACAATTACTCCTCTAACACCGAAACACAGAAAAAAAGCAAAACTCAGGAGTTCCACGGATATTTTAGAACATTAGCGTTGTGCCTAGACCCTTCAGTGTGCATTGCACTTCTGCTAGGCTTAGCTGTATTTACATATGCGATGCCATTTCTCTCTAATACATTATTATGGGTAGAACGGTTTCCAGAAAATACCAATGTTGGGAATCTAATCAAGTAGCAAAAACACGTTTTTTATTTCTTCTTACAGATTACAAAAGCTTTATAATGGCTACAAAAAAGATGGCCATACCATCAAATTCTACATGGTACCTTTTCAAGAAAAAATATTACATTACGCCAACATCTAAACAGTGATGACTCTTTCCTTGTTAGCTAAAAGCCTCCTCCTTGTCACTACTCCAGCAAACACGTATGTACAGTCAAGCTGCTAGAAGACAATCTACATGCTCAATGACTTGAAATTGTGAGAGCTTACCTTCTCTCTTCCAGCGATGTCGACGGATTGAAGCAGTAGTAATGGCAGAACGGGAGATCCTTTGAACTGTTGGTGTAACCTCCACTTTCAGCACCTTTTGCCCCTGTTGAGAAGTATCTGGGGCATCAAACGGTAATGAATTTTTCATAGCATTTGCCACCTAAAAAGACAAATAAAAGCTTGCTTAATCACTCATTCCAGAAACCCAGTGTGGCTAGCATAAGGTTGGTCCGGGGAGGATGCAAGTCACTTGGTTATAAGCCATGCCAAACTTAGCAATATTGCAAATGGAGGCAGTAGGGTCACGATACTGTCTAACATAAGCTTCCACAGGAAAAACAGTTCAATGAAAAGTATTAAAACAGGATAGATAGACAGATCTAGCACAGTGGTGCTTACTACTGTGTATGATAGTTAGGACCTAGTTACCATAGGAAGAGAGTTTTTTTGGTTTGCTGGTAACTTTGGTGCCTTTTGATGAATCTTCACAAAACGTCTCCAAAAAAAGGTTCATCCACCTCAGCTTCTTCCTGAAAAGTTTTCAGGTAATGTGTCAAGCAGGTGCGAACAAAAAGGAGGGGTTCCAAAATGTAATTTCGCCATGCCATTTTCCATAGGAAAATTAAACAGCGATACCGCATAAGTGGCAGAACAGAATGACACCAAATTTTAGATTTTAGTGATATGGTGTAGATCAGTTCAGTAGTTTCTAAGAAATGAAGGTTAAACATTTTTTGCATATTGTGGGCTGTATTATGCAATGCGGTGCATTTTCTTTGCTAGCGTCGGGCGTACCTTTCAAAACCTGCCTTCAACTCAGTGAGAGAGCAATGGGCTGAATTTCATTGCTGAAGAAGAAACAGGAGGCACTTCACTGCTTGAGGGCCTTATATTAGATGCCGAGATGAAGTATTGTGCCAAGCGAGATCAAGAGGTGCTTCGGGACTTAGAGCAAAATACATTATTACTAAACCAGCAAATCCTGGACAAGGCTATTGTGGTCGGATTGGTGTTTCAGAGTCAAATTTATGGGTGCTATTACAAATCAGGAAAATTATTACATTCTTTCAGTAACTAGCAATGACAGCAATTAACATGCTGAGGTGGATTAGGGATGATGTGGGACAACTGACGAAAGACGGTCCGTTTTTGCAAATTACTGTTATAATATGCAGAGCTTTAGTTCATCAATGACCGCTAACACAATGGAAACATTTCTCGCTGACATAACTGTGCATGTAGCCACCTCCGCTCAAAAGGAATGCTCTAGATTGAACAATTACTGCAGATGAAATGAAGTAATACATCACTTTCAAACTAGTAATACACCTGGTACAATGGCTACACCACAGAATTCCTTTAGTGAGTTGTAAGATATCTCACCTTACACATCACGGCTATCTTTCAGCGATCTCTCAAAATTCTTCTCAGGGTCTAGTCACAAGCAAACCCTAAATTAAGCTTTGCTCAGCTCTTGGGTAGCATGGCACAGAGCAGCCAGGCTTACCTCAGAGTCAATGTGTTGACAAGACCAAAACAACAAAAATCCAATTAGTAGAATCAGAGATATGCAATTTTAAAAATTTCAGGGTAAATAGTGGCAAGAATCCCAAAGCACCACTCGCTATCTGGTCGTGCACGACTGGGAGAAAGTCTCAAGTTCAGGCTGACAGCAAGGGAGCATGGATGCGATACAGGAAACAGATCAGTCCAGCTGGAAAGTTGCCATCTCAGTGCAGCACAAAGAGTCCCACTCGTTGCTACACTCTCTGGGCTAAAAGTAAATATCAACAAATCTACCCATTCAAGAGGGGCTTCGGGACCCGGGTCTCACCATGAGTGACAAACGGGTGCAGTGGAAACCGGATACGTTCCACTACCTGGGAATCCAGATTTACCGCCAGTCAGGTGATCTCTTTGATGGGAACCTGGGGAGGGCGGTGACTCGATTAAATCGCAGATGTGGTTTTGGAGCACACTGGCTGTAACGGGTAGGATAGCACTCACCAAAATGGTGATCCTCCAGCGGCGTCTATACTACTTTACCAATTTGCCAATATACATACCAGACTCCTTCACCTCCTTAGAGAAACAGATTAGGGATTTCATCTGGAGCAACGCCAGGCATAGAGTGGTACTGTAAAAGCTGTACTTCCCGACGGACCAAGGTGATCCATAATGAGCTGGTGATACCCTCAGAGGGAAATCCCAGTGGACCGGCGGTACTTACTGTGAAAACAATCAGGTGGTGGCAGGAAAAGGGCATCCAGATACTTGGAGACCTATACCACGAGGGGGAGCTCACACCATACACAACGCTATTAGAAGAAGAGGGGTTGCCACCAGGACAATTCTTCGCCCATCACGCGCTGGTAGCCTCACTCACGGCAAAATGGGGGGAGCCACAGACGCACCTCACAACGCAATACTTACACGTGATGGGACAGGGCTGGCATCTAACGTGCTGGTTTGTAGCCTCTCTCAGAACTCATGCAGCGATTAGCCTCGATACACTCCCTCACAAGAGGGAGCGGAACCTGGGTCACCAGGTTACTGACACGGAATGGGCCCGGGTGCTGGAGAGCCCAACACGCATCCCCACGAATATGCGCTTCCAGCAGATACAGCTATACATACTTCAAGGGCATATCGCACGCCTGCAAAAATGAATCAATATTTCAGTCGATGAGATGCAAAATGTCCGAGGTGCACTGAGAATGGGGCTGACTTAATACACATGCTCTGGAGCTGCACCCGGATGGGAACATAATGGAGTGAAGTGGCAACAATATTGCACACCCGTACTGGTCGGGAGCTGCCTTTTGATTGTCCCACCTATTTATTGCACAAGTTCCGTAGGACACCCAACACGAAGGTCACATCCAGATTTTTATACTTGGGAATGATAGTAGCCAAGAGGCTGATAACTAAATGTGGAAAGCACCAGACTCTCTCCCCCCCACCCCCTCCCCCCATATACAGGCCTGGGGGAACTCCAAGCTTGCGTGGGCCAAGGCTGAAAGCCTCGCCATCAGACGCGAAGAAACTCTGGGACAGCGTAAAGTTCCAATTGCAACAAACTGGGATGCTCTCTACAGTGAATTACAGAAAAACACATATCCAGCAACTGGGACTCCGCGGAAGCCCAGGCTGTAGGTAGCTAGCATGCATGCAAACTGCAATACTGCATATGTCACGACACCCTTTTACTGGCAAGTATGCGCTGACTGTATCAGTGTACAACCACACACTTTAAACATGGGGGTGTAGCTGGTAGCTGCCAGCTGTAAGTGTAACATACAACACTACATATGGAAACGGGGAGGGGTTGAGGGCTGACAAATCGTTACACATGTTTCGTTTTCTCCCCTCCCCCCCTTTTTAGGTCTTGCCTTGCAACGCAGCGCATGCCCTGCTCGCTTGCGAGACTATTGTCGTCTGTTTTTCTTCAGAAGCGGGTGGAAGCTCCATCCATGCTTTTCATTGGTGCACATGAAAAATCCTTGCTTTTGATTGCAAGGGAGGCATGTTTGTTCCCTCCCTGTCTGTTTGCTGTGCTTGCCCGGACAGGAGATGTGCACGTGCACAGCGTCTCTTTTGCTCTCGCCGTTTCAGGTATGGTATCTGTGTGTGAGGCACATTGTGAGCATGTGTCTCTCTCGCGCTTCTCAGTGGGTCACCAACTCCCACCCGGACTGGACTTGTCGTCTTCAACAGCATCGCGTCCACCCACGGGAATCCCCGGTACCGCAGCAGTGTAAGACCTCCGGGCTGGACTCGTCGTCTGCAGCAGCATCACGTCCACCCACGAGGATCCCCGCTGCCGCGGCAGTGAAAGACCTCCGGACTGGACTCGTCGTCTGCAGCAGCATCTCGTCCACCCACAGGGATCATGCTGCTGCAGCAGTGAAAGGCCTATTAACAGAGTGCTTCGAAGAAGCCCGTCAGGCTAATAGCAGCAGGGATTTGGCGTGTCGTATCTGAGGTACAGGGAGCAGGCTGATTGACGAGGCTGACTCTTCTCGACATTTAATAAAACGGAGGCGTCGTTTCTCAGGGTTCTGTTTCTCTATCTGTATTTGCTTCATTTTTCCACAACCGCTGAGCAACAAGGGCTAGCGGCTTCCGTACAGCGTTTGTCCATTTGGGTGTTTTCAAGTAGTGCTAGCCTGCTGCTTTGATGGCTTGGATGTGCTTAGAGACATTGTAGGGAAAAGAGCAACGCAAAAACCAAAGCAGATTTCAGAGAGTTACACTTAGCGCCGTGAAGTCGTCCATCTGAGGGGGGGCACATGTGGGTGATTAAGAACTTGTATTCAGAGGTTGCAGACCATAGCCCAGGCGAGGGTCTGTTGTTAGGTTAGATGGATGGATGGATGGAACAAGACTCTCAAAATAGTGAGGGTGATGACAGGTCAGCAGTCCGCCTTCTTAATGGAATGTCTCCCCGAGTACTGGACCCCTGGAATCCCCCCTCCAATCTTCCTTAATTTGGGTCTTCCGTGAAGTCCCCATATGTGTCACTCTTCACGCTGTGCTATGGTGGCTGTCTTCCTAAGAGCACAAAAGAGGTATTATCTTGTGTGTGTTAATGCTGTATGGGTGAATGTAGGCCTGGGCTCCTACTAAAGTAATGCTTCTCAAAGTTTGGGACGTGGGGCCTCCAAGTAGAGGTGGGCATCCATACCCCGCCAATTGATATGAAAAGCCTAGCCAAGGGTCTGGCTTAGCTCCTACAGCCATGCCACGAGTCAAGCTACCAGCCTATTTAGAATGTAAATCGTGCACCAAATGCAACTAAAGGTAAGATAAGGACTCCTTAAAATGTAGAACAGTTTCGCTTTAATACATTAGATTCTGTGACTGCATTGAGGGGCATTCATTAGAAGTAATAAGTTCTAAACATTAACTTAGAAACAACCATGCTATTAGTGAACCGGAAGGCAGATCAGTTGACAACTGCTTCCTGTCTGTGGCCTGGGTTGTTACTACAGATGGAGAACCATTATAGACTGTTATAGAACACCTTGGTGCCAACTAGTGTGTTCAGAAGGCAGGCTTACCTTCCTCTACAGGGATCTACATTGTGTTAGTAGGATGAGCACTTGCACCATAAGGACCAATATTTTCTTAAAAATGGGGTGATATGTGCCCTATAAGGGACCCTTTATTTTCTTTGGCTCAAAATACCAGTCCTTTACATTTCCATTGTTTAGGGTGGGAGAGAACAAATACCCCATATTTGTCTTCCGGTCAAATGGCACACTCGCACTATAGGGATCGATCCTACCTGTGACAAAACAGTTGCTCCATATAGACCTATATTGTAGTTCGAGGGAGCACCTGAGCGAATGGGACCTCCATTGTGTTAAGTGAGAGGAACAGCTCACCTACCTGGACCTAGATTGCTTTCAGATGAGAGAGAACACTTGCCCATGGAGATATGTATTGATCACAGTGAGAGGGAGCACAGACCCAAAAGGGACCCTTTAGAGGAACCCCTTTAGTCTTTATCTGGACTGAATACTTCCATGGGTGACAATGAACCCTATGACGGATTTTATGTTTGGTGGAAAGTAACATCTGCCTCATGAGGTAGTGCATTAAGTTTTTTTGTGGAGGGCATATCTGCCTCATAAGCCCCTATAGCATGCTTAGTTTAGATGGTTCTCTATCTGCAGTGAATTAGACGTGGCAGGGGCCACATAGTTGTGCTGAACACAAGAAAAAACTTGGTCTCGCATTTGCGAGAGTTTGAGCTATTGGCATTGTAAATGACAATGCCTTTTATTTATGTGTTTAAAAACCTGCAAGCTGTGCGTAAACAAGCACTTTGTACCTATAGACCTTGCGTCTTGTAAGCAAGGACTATACGTACAAAGTGCATGTTTATGCGCCGTTCGCAGGTTTTCAAAACAAGTGAATAAAAGGCATTGTCATTTAAAATGCCATAGCTCCAACTCTCGCCAATGCAAGACCTATTGCATTGCAAATGCTTGTTTTCTTTGCTGTCAGTTTATGCATATCCTTTTCCTTCTTTTTATGCTCTCTTGTTAATCTATTACTGTCGCCTAGCTGGTTGCGAGTACCAGTACAACAACTTTATCTGTATGTTCGTGCATGTAAAGGCGTACAGAGGTAGGCATGTAATAGCATATATACTCCAGAGGACAATCAGAAATGTAAGCTAATATGTAAATGACATGACTTCTGTCCCTCCTTTCTTCACTTGCCTACCTATTGGGCACGAATTGTAACTGCACCCAACAGTCTTGTTTTTACAGCACTTATACTGCCTTGGGAATGCAATAAGATCTTACAAATGTGCATGTCCCATACCTCCTGTAATAGTTGGAATGCCCAACAGTGCCTGCATATATATGCTGTATGTTGTAAAAATACAAAATCAATAAAACAGAATTAAAAAAAAAAAAACGTCCCATTCGTGGTGTATGGGGCATCGAGGAACATAAAAGTGTTGCAGATGAAGTAAGTGGGGCTGTGCCCAATTCCACCCTCCCATCCTGCCAGTGGTGGCTAATCCAGGTACATCTAAGCTCCTTAATGTATGTGGTAGTCTAGGAGGAATACACAATTCCCAACTGTCAGCTGAACCCAGTCATATGACCGAGAAACAGGTTACAGGCACTAAAAGAGTAAGGTAGTAAAATGCCAAGTTTCTAAAAGTGCCATTTTCAAAATGTTTACTTAAAACCGACTTCACCATAAGTTAGTATTTTTCATTACAATTAAAAAGACACCCAACATGACCTGGTTAGTTGCTACTATTTGGAAATTACAGGTTTTTAAATGCAATAAGGTAACTGTAATGGTATCCTATGGGAGAGATAGAGCTTGGAGTGGTGAAAAACGAATGTAAGAGATTTTCACTACCAGAACAAATAAATATTTAAAGTAAATGTCCTACATTTTAAATACACAACACCCTGCCCTGTGGGCTGTTTAGGGACAACCCTAGGGGTGATTTATGTGTATTAAAAAGGAAGGATTGGGCCTGGCAAAAGGTTTATTTTGCCTGATTGAAATGGAAGTTTAAAACTGCACACTCAGGCTGAAATGTCACACCTAAGACATATTTAAAGGACTACTTAAGTGGGTGGCACAATCAGTCCTGCAGGCCCGCTAGTAGCATGTAATTTACAGACCCTGGGCACTTTTAGTACCACTTTACTAAGGACTTTCAAGTAAATTAAATATGCCACTTGGGTGTAAGCCAATTCCACCATTTTTTAAGGAGAGAGCACAAGCACTTTAGCACTGATTAGCAGTGGTAAAGTGTACAGAAACCTAAGACCAGCAAAAACGAATTGAGCAAAAAGTGGTGGGCAAAGGAATAAAGTTTGGGGGTGACCCTGCAGAGAGGGCCAGGTCCAACACTAAGGTTTTTGGAAACTGGCTGCTTGAGGTCCTACAGCCCCTATATAACAATAGTTTCATGATGGGGCGTCCATCTTGCATGACATTTGACACCTTCATAATGCACTGGCATCATCACACATTAGCGGGCAGCTGGAAATTGAACTGGTCGATATTAAAAATAATTTGGACTGTGATGGATTGGGTTACCTATGGGTGGGTCCCGTCTTGGAGGGGGATTTCGTCCTGAGGTATGCACTCATTACAAATATCCCAGGGAAAGAGTCAGAGTTGATCAAGCTCTCTCAGACTCATTCTCCATCGAGGGGAATGGAATATTATTATTTGTGATTATTATTTGCATTAGCCATCAAACTACTCAAGGCTTTACACATACCCCTAAGTTTGAGGTTTGGACTAGTTTCCAAAGTCGAAGATCTTATCTTGGTGTAAGCAGATGATATGCTTACTTATTTATGGCACTGTGAATTCTAAGGTCCTCATGTAAGGAAATACCTGGATTGCTTTGGGAAATATTTAGTGCTTTCCATAAACAGGTCCAAATCAATTTTGTTCCCAGTTAGAGGTGGGTGCATGATGCAGACTGCTGGAAATGTTTAGACAAAGAAAACTCGCACATGATTGTTTTTACTGTAAAACGGTTTACTCTTTCCAGAAGGAAATTACGATCTTAGGTGGTTTGCTGTAAATAATATGAATGTTAACGGCCTTGGGAATGGAATCATTATTTTCTGATATGTACTTTTCTGTAGATTTTTCATATGATGCTTTATAGAAATGGGTACTTTTGTATAAAACAATATATGAATCTTTATATTAAAAAACTTGGTTACTTCAGTCCCCAGAACCTGCACTAATGCTTATAATCTCTAAGACAAGTAACCGATTCTGGCTTACACTTTATACTATAATATTTAGGGAGAGCAAAGTTTCCCGCCAATAATTACTCAAGCTATCAGACTAATAAGGAATAAGGAAAACCAAAAATGAATGTCCAGTCTTGCAGATGCTTAGAACTCAATCCAAAGTGATCTAGACCAAGCATTTGCAATACAATAGGTCTCGCATTTGCGAGAGTTTAAGCTATTGGCATTGTAAATGGCAATTCCTTTCATTTATGTTTTAAAAACCAACACGTAAATAAAAGGCATTGTCATTTACAATGCCAACAGCTCAAACTCTCGCAAATGCAAGACCTATTGCATTGCAAATGCTTGTTTTAGAAGCAGGCCGTGGTCCAAGGTACCAAAGCTTCTAAAAATGTTTATCGACAATCCCAAGGGGCCCCTTGTCTTTTGTAAAGGGTTACCATCAATTTGGATTCGGTTGTAAAATATTAATGTTTTGCAACCGGATGTAGGCTGCAAAGCATTATTACATAAGTTTAGGAATCGGTATTTTGGAAGATATGCTCTTTACACACCCTTTCCAAATACTGATTCTGTATTGAGCCTGGAACCCTAATTGCGATTCTGTAAAAATGCTATTTTGTAGTTTCAACGGCTCAACTTTGACCTCTGCAACTGCAAAATACCTTTGTGCATCAGGCCCCATGTCGCTGGCTGTTAAGAAATGCGCGGAGCTTGACGATCACAAGTTTAAACCTGGCAATGAGATTTGGTATTTCATCCTTGCAAGGTAGGTAAAATGAGTACCATTAAAATGCATTGGGCATGATTCATTCCAAGTGACATGACTCAATCCTTGAGAGAGGGACACTGCACGTTTCCCCCAACCCCCCGCACCTCGGTGAGCTGTCCCGGAATATAAAGTGCATCAGTAAATATGATGAAACGTGAGGACATTCAATACTATGACTCGTCCAGTTTGAATGATAGCACCTTTCTTGGGGTGTTTACTTATCCTCTTTCTGTATCGTGGTTAGCCAAGACCGGGCGGGTGTCTAGGGAGACCCCATGTCCAGTCTGTGAGACTGTGTTGAAGTCATGGCGCCACTGCACTTGCTGTACTAGTGATGGCTGCAACACCGCTGATAGTTCCTGCGGTTGCCAGTTCTAGCGTCATCACTAGGGGGCAACAGAGCGGCCTCGTTAAGCCTCACGCCCTGAGTTAATGGATGTGGGGTAATTTGAAGACTGTACACTGAAGTGATTGGTGTCAGAGCTCCCCCCGCCTACACTACAAGGAGCGTAGCAAGGGTGTTCCAAGTGCAAAGGAAAATGAGCCCCCATTCAGCATTGGTTGGGTAGTAAAACAATCTAATATTCAGGGTTCCGTAGTTCCGAGGTTGCGGTGCCACTGCACCCGTTGCACCAATGATAGTGCGTCCCCGCCCCCACAAATGACAGTACGGCCAGAGATGGGTGTGTACCTCCCAACCTGTAATGGCATTCTGAGGGTGGTGGGGTGGCAGAGCTAGCCCACCCCCTACGCTTGGATGGGACTGTAAGAAACGTTAGTGTTCCGCAGCAAACGTAGTGAGGTAAGTGGTAATCACAGGCCCGTTTACACATGGTTTTGTGTAGTGCAGATCGTCAGCGCTGCTGCATAATGCTGTAAGCACAGCAGCAGCTCTTCACTTAGTCTTAGAGGGACAGCAGCACACGCCGTGAGAGAGAGCTCGAAGTGTTGTACAGCTCCCACCAAGGCCGCTGATTTAGTCACACGACCGTTTGTAATGATCAGACACTGTAACAATAACATTACTCTAATTTGGGATCTCAGGCGGGGAGAGCAATGCTAGCGTTCGAGCCCAGGATATACACGCATCTCAGCAGCAGCGAGAGCTTCAGTGAGTGAACTATTATCGCAAAGCAGTGGGCGTCCTGCCAGAAGGTGTTAGAGATTCATATGACAGGGTAGAGGGCCTGGAATTAAAACGAAAGCAAAAGAAGCAAGGAGCAGTGAAGAACAACATTGCGAGAGTATGTGCAACTACGGCTAGAGCTGCTGACTTTGGAGTTGGGAGCCAGGCTCGAGTCTCGGCGTCAGCACAACGCCTGTGATTCTCAGCAAATCACTTAATCTACTCCAGTGCCTAAAAAAGAAAAACGCCCTTGTGTAATGCAACTGGTGCTTGTGGTAAGCGCATCAATGCCTTTGGGTCGAGATCGTGCTATATACAACTGCTAAACGCAGTATCAGCACTGGTCGCATGGCTAATTTCAAAACAAGCCGCGAGTGATGCGCGTGAGCACGCACGCGCTTGTGTGAGGGAGCAGGCCATCTGTTTTGCATAATGGCGCACGAGTCTGGGCACTATAATGCAAAACAGATGTCTACAGTGTGGGTAACCGCCACCAATAGGCCATGGGTGGAGCAAAGGCGGGACATGCACTCTCCTTTGCCCAATTGCGTGCCGTCTTTTTTAGAAAGACGCACGCAAAGCCCAATAGCCTGCAAACAAAACTAAACCACACGCACAAGCATATGGTCAGATTTCCAAAGACTTTTTATTGTTTACATAAAGTCTCTCCAGAGCAGCACATGCGCGCTGCTACAGGCTCGACCTAAAAAAGGCTGAAAATTATGTTGCAGACAAAAAATAAAAACGGACCTGGAGCTGATGGCACCAAATGTGTGTCCATTCTTACAGTTAATGCTCATAACTCAATGCAAAGTGATCCAGAAAAAAGATGACAATTATATTGCAGACCAAAAAAATGGAGCAGATGGAGCCAATAAGTCAACAAGTGTTTTCAGGCATTTCTTTCCTTATTGACCAAAGACACTTTGGTACTTGAACTGAATACAAATGAATTAATAATAATGGTGATCAGAAGAGACCAACTTGTGAATGCATAGTGCGATACTGATTTTTAATGTAATTGGTACAAATGGAAAGGTTTTGTATGCATGATGTTTTTAATATATTGGTATAATAAATATCTGTGCAAGTTATAGTCTGATAGCAGGTAGTACTTGTTGGCTGCGACCTTTGCTCCCCCTAAATAGTGTATCATATATGAACCTTGTTTTACTCTCAATGAGCAATATAAACTCAAATAACATATCTTAGTGGCCACCTATTAATGAATATGTTAGAATTATGTTATGACTTTGGTTGTTACTCTTATTTTATTTCATATACTCTTTGCTCGTGTTAAATTTTCCCTTCAAAATATATGGATAGCATTTTTATTGCATAACATTTAATTTCAATGCAAGGAATTTACTGTATGTCATATACAGTATAAGCACTAATAAAACTGATATTCAGTCGGTTATTAGAATATCACTACTCATAACAATTTCATGTTTAACGACTCCGATTACTTCAATAAATTCAACATAGGCAATTTGATTACTCCTGCAACTGTGATTGCAAAAGAAGTGACCACTATCATGAGGCTGAGTAGTCTGCATTTTTAGGTTCATAGAAACTTTTCACAATGCACTTGGAGTGAGCCTCCTTCTACAAAACATGTTTATCATGAATTCTCTACCATCCTACACCTAGCAATCAAAATTAACCTAATAATTAATATTAAGAATAAACTCTTGTAGTAGAATATTAATACAGCACTAAATTGGAACGTTTGTTACCTTAACATTCAATACTAACGCTACATTAGTGATATAGAAACCGTTTCTAGGGATAACTCAAAACTGCATAATGCCCAAAGAAGGCCTACCCTTGGAGGACATTCATGACCTACTACAAGAGTATAGCTCACCTAAACCTTTCTTGGATACCAATACCTCATACTGAGATACAATTCACCCATTCCTCTAGTCTCTGGGCAAAGGCCAGGTCATAGCCGCCTTAGCATCCTACAGGCATCATAGTAAGCAATAGAGGACACTGAATACTTGATGGACATACATCACGGGCCATGGTAGTTGTCAGGCGTCAGCAGCTGTGCCTTTCCTCAGCTCGTGAGGAGTTAGAGGAAGAAAAGAGATGAACATTTAGCAGTGTAGAGGAATATTGGGTTTTCCTTAATTTTGGTAAGTTTCTGATTTGTGAAACTCTGGTTCATAAAATACGTAATGGGGAAAGATTTCTGCACCCTCTTTTCTGAGTCAATTACTATTAATAATAAACAATTATCCCTGGTGTCACATGATAATTCAGATTTAACAAGCTGTTAAATGATGAGGTTTTAGCTTGGTTCTTACCAGAAGTGGCTGAGAGTACAATTCCAGCTGAGCTCTGTAAATAATGTCATCGAGCACCTCCTGGCCAAGCTCCCACTCTCCATTATATCTAAAGGAGAAAACAGTTATTTCAAGCATCCTGCAGTGCTCAAAAATGTATCGCAGTTAGATGTAGAACCAGAACATGTTCAATATTAACTCTATCTCAACGACCTCGCATTCCAACTTGGAAACACTTGTTGGCCACATTCTTACTTTGTTTATCTGACAATTCTGATGATTGTCCAACAGCTTTACCATTCATATTTCTTGTTGTAACTGATTAATGTTAGTATCATATTTGTGCTTTGCAAAGGGTGCGACTTTTTCTGGGTTGACTATGTAAATCTCATAATAAACATATGTATATTTAAATGTAATATGATCAGGCTCTAGAGAATTTATGTTGGATTGTATGGTAGGTACATTCACAATATACTATAATTGACTTTGAGGCTTAGTGCACCTGATATTCAGGTTTGTTTTTAAAACTGATGCTTATAGGCGTCCCTTCTGTATTTTGCTTTCTAGAAAGGAAGCCTGACGAACATGTATGCTGACATCAGTTGATTTCTTAGGCTGTCTGCGCCCTCAGACAGAGTCTAATGGCAGGTTGGCATGGCACCTTTTTAGGTGGAAAAGGGCCCAGTTCACAGAACAGGGAGGCTCGAGGGTTGTGGATAAATCTGCGGTTAGATAGAATATCCACCAGAAAAAGATTGTTACTGAAGGTAAGTAAATTGTTTGTCTGATGGATACTTCTATTCACCGATTCCTCGCCATGTGAACAGATATTATAGCAGTACCTCGCCAGGTGGTGGGTCTGTGAACTGGCAAAGACCAAAAAGTCCTGCAGGACTGAGCAGGCAAAATGCCCTTCAAAGGACCAGACTGCTGAGGCAGAAGAGCTTTGTGAACGTATGTATCAACGCCCACTTAGCTGAGCCACAAATGTCAAGGGTTGGTGCTTCGCATGCTGGCGCAGTGGTAGAAGCATTAGCCATGGTAGAATGAGTTCATAAGCTTTCTGGAAGTTGCTTCTTTGCCAGTGCATAGCAGATCTAGAGAACAATCCGTCAGGAGATGGTCGGATTTAGCACTGCCTTGCACTTCTACACTTTGGAAAACCCAATAGCTGATGTTCTTCAGTGCGAGCTAAATGAAAATGTTGTGCCCGTTTAGGGACCAATCGTTGGACCTCTCTTACTTCTTAGTGGAGATGAGATTGAGCAAATAATGTTGGAAAGGTGATAGATAGCCTGCCCAACATGAAATGGAGTGGCCACTTCTAGTAGAACGGAAGCCCGGGTCCCCCACAACACCTTATCTGGGAAGAATGTTTTATAAGCAAGATTGACAGAAAGAGGCTGCAGCTCCCACACATTCGCAGGAAATGTTATGGTGATAAGAAAGACATTCTTCAATGTCAGACGACTTATTGGGCAACCATGCACCAGCGCAAAAGGGGTGCACATCAAAAAAATGAGAACCAAGTTCAGGTCCCACAGTGGCATCACAAAGAGTTTTGGCGGAAATAAATGCTAGAAATCTTTCAAAATCTCATTATAAGAGGTGATATAAATAAAGTAGACTGATCCAGAAATCATAAAAAAGCAGAAAGGGCACATAAATAGCCTTAAACAGTGCACATAGAAAGTCCTTGCTAGGCCTGAGACAAAACAACAAAATGCCAGACAGCTTGGGTTGGAGTGGGTCAATCTGTCAGGAGCCACTCCTAGCCACAAATGTGTCCCAATAGCTGGTGTACACCGATTCTATGAATTATGAGCTGCCTTTTTGCCGCTGGATAGCTGCAAAAGATATTGGATGTCACAAACATACATACTCTTCTCTCCTTCAAGCCCTGCCGAGTCAGAGTTGAGTATGGCCTAAAGAGGTCACTTTAATAAAGGATTGCAACAGAGAAGATTTCCTTCAGATTGAACTTTGAGATCAACATGTAAGCACGCATTATCATTTAGAAGTAATCTCCGTTGGAAACAAATCTAACTCGACAGGGCGAAGAGACTGAGGCCTGAAGGAGAGAAGAGTATGTATGCCTATGAAACCCAATACCTTTTGCAGATGTCCAGCAGCAAAAAGGCTGCTCATAATTCCCCTGCATCCATTCAAGTGGTGCTTCTCACTGTGAGATGCTGGATGGCCAAGTGTTTTAAAGCAAAATGTCTCCAAACCTGTACTCAATTAAATACTGTATGACACTTCACCATCATTTTGAAAATGATTATAATATAAAATGAACTCAAAGTAGCAAGACAGTCGATATATAATGTTATTTCCAAGTGAGATCAAGAGATCTGATGCACCTATCATTAAAGGCTAGGCACTGGGGAGGAAGCTGCGCCTCTGGAGGTTGCATTGGATATTAAAAACAGAGGGTACACTTGTGGATGTGCATTGGATCCAGAGAAGCCTTATCCAGAATATAATATTGTTTCTTAAATTGTATATTTTATATGACAGATGTGTTTAAAGGTTAGCAAATGTTGATTATAGCAGAACATGGGTTACGCATTTCATATGACTCTTATGTTATGAAGTCCTTCATCGACTGATACATTTTTGCGAGAACAGTAGAACAATGCTGCTGGAAGTATTGGCATAGAATGTTTGAACCTGCAGATTTTAGGTCACAATTGCAAACCTGTATGAGGCATATCACGACTGCACCGGGGTAGATAATGACTGAGCCCCTATCATGCAGTACCTTAGTAATTGTTGTTACTGTATTATTTTATTGATTGCATTATTGTTGTTTAAATTATTTTTATTGTTAAAACAATTACTACAACATGAATTTACAACCTCCTGAGGCACATATCAAGCCCACAAAGGATAGTCTTCAATTATATGTACATCTGTATTAATCATGCACTTATTATGGAGTTCTTAACATCAATGATGTAAATTTGTGCGATGGTAAGAGGTTAAAAGTCACATGATGTCACTTCCGCTACCAAGCATTTTAGTGAATTGATGTCCATGGTGCTAACCTTCGCTTAATGAATGCATTGGGCACTTTCCTCAGTAGCATGACTGAGGGTGGGTGGGGGCTGGCTTGAGGGCCTGTATCTGGAGACCACTGACATCTTACAGTTTTTAATACCAGTTCTCCTCATCATATTATGGGATATAATAAGCCCCTTTATCATAATTTATATTGTCCGAGCCACTTTCGAAAAGACTGTGCAAAGTTTAGGCCCTATTCCATGGTAAGGACAAAGTGTCACACTCAGAAGTATTGTTGAGTGTTTATCTAGGTTCCTGATCGATACTGTGACCTTATGCCCCTATTCGGCTATAAATCCATTTATTCCCTATATTGGCATAACCGTTCAAGTGCGATTTTCTGAAAAGTCATCTCTGGCCTCACACGAACAGAGCCACATTCCAGCATAGTTCCCTCTGCCACTTCCTTTGCGACCAATTAGTGCAATGACAGAGCAGTAGTCACTATCTGATGTTCCTAGATAACACTCCGAGTTCTTCAACAAGATAAAAACTCAGCAAACCTGGAAATCCCCGCTTGCTATGCGATTAGTAATGGAACTCTAATGAGCAACTGATAACTATCACTTCCTAGTGACATCTTTAATTGACGTCTTATGTCCAGCAAACTTGCGTCAAACCCGGCACCTGTCAGGTATAAATATTACCAACGTTGCCTTAAGCAATGCCTGTTGTACGAGCTACTGAAGCCAGCTGCCTGCACGACCCCGTGTTGGTAAATCTAGCACTCTGTCGCTGCAGCCTGCTATCCTGTGGGGGTGAAGCTGCTGATACCATTATCGCCGCTAAAGCGCGACCTATGGTGCAGTACGCTTAAGGAGCTGAACAGCCGTCCCTCTGCGAAGACATCCAGCAGATTCCAGCTGCCCGCGGACGCTGTCCCCCCTCCTTCCTCGACGCGCTGAAGAGAAGCCGCTGCCTTTCTCGTGCAGAGAAATCCAGTCCCGGCGCTTCCGGTTTACCCTCGCGGGTGACTGGGATATCGAGAGAGACCCCTGAAGGAGATACCAATCCTCCATCATTCTATTCAGAGGTATGGTGTTGACTAAACCCTTAGACGAGAATTCTTGAAACAAACCTTGGCAAAACCAACTTAACTTAAAGCTACTTACTTACTCCCCTTTCACGTGTTAGGCTTAGGTCAGGCACACTGGAGTAGGCTTAGTTAGAAGCACCAGTTGAGTATGTTAGCCTAATGTATACATGACTGTATATATGTTTTATTACTTTTAAACCATTGTATGGCTAAGAAACCATATCAATGCTTTTACAGTTCTATTTCGCAATACTTATCTTACTGTACGTACTTTTTATAATAACAATTATTGCAATTGTGGCAATACATTTCTCTTGTACGAGAAGAAAGACTGTTCAATAAATGTTAACCCTTTATTGACAAACGCCCGTCCCTCTATTCTCTACATCTCGTGAAAGTAAACTGCACTAGACTGACTGAGTGAAATACATGTCTATTGTTTCACACGACCCTAGAGATTGACTCTTGATCTGAGGAGCAAAGTTGTCATGTTGCACGGTTGTTGGAAAACTGAATCCCTTCTTGTCTGTGCCAAGGAAGCTGATCACTTCCTATTCAGAGAAGAAAGTTTCCAGTGACCTCTGAGCTAGTTGGTAACACAACCCAATTAAGTTTAGCATAGTCAGTGGAGGCCTGGAATATCCGCAGTTCCACGTCGATACTACCGTTTATGTTATTCCAATGCGCAGGGCCTAGTGGGAAACTAGGAACTACACTACATGGCGCCCAAACGTTTGGTAAGGCGATAAACTAACGCAAGGCAGTTAGAGTAACTCAGTCGTGCATATTTCACACCCCTTTCTCCCGTAAATACTCCAATAGACGTCTGGAGTGGATGAAAGGTTAAAATCCGCCCGACCTTAGTAGGAAGAGATTCCTATGTAAAGCTCTGGTTTATTCAACGTTGAAGGATACAGTGTTCCAAAATATTGTGCATCTAATCTTTGTCTCCTTGGAGACCTACTCGGCAAAGCCTGCATTTTTCAAAAAAATGACAGACAGTGAAGAAGAAAGGGAAGCAGTTAGACTGGCATCCCTACTAATAGAGGAAGACACGAGTCTCCTAGAAACAGATCCGGATGCTATTATCATCCCGGTCCAATTAAGAAAATCTATAACTTTAAAACTTATAGGTAACGGACTGACACCTCAAGGTGGTACAGTAATTTTCGTGATAGAGGCTCACGAGTATCGGCAGACAGAGGTATTCTATTCATGGATAAACTTTCCAGCGGTAAACGCTATAACAAAAGAGTTTCACTATTACAAAATAGAGAAACCTCCGGAAGAGTACGCTCCTTTCGAGGAGATTGAAATTCCACTTAAATTTCAAGAGCACCTGCTCTGGTTTAATGGCGCCCTAAAACACACTGATCACATAACTAGGCCCGGTCCACTAGGTAGACCAGGAGCCACGTGGCCGGTTCTAGCCAGCTACACACCACATCCTGACATTGCAAAAATGTCTAGAGAAGAGCTGTTAGTACAGCTAAACACATTAATAAAAATACATAGGCAATTAGTCCAATATGTAATGCGGACTGCAACAGTCCAGCCAGCTGTTAATACACCACAGCTGACCCCTCATCAGGGGAGCACAAATAAAATCACACCACAGAACATACAATCATGTCTTGGTAAAACACCCGTAAAACGGGAACAAATTCCTTTCTGGTTAGCCCAGAAAATCACTCAAATAGAGGCAGTATTTCCTGATACTACCCCTATTGAGAAACACAGAATCTTGACCATCTGCCTTCCTATGGGAATCGCACCACACGTGGAGGACTGTGACACTTGGGGTACAGTCTTTGCTTCCATTTACACAAAAACACACGGTGTTCCGTCTATGGCGGCAATACCAGAAGTGCTAAAACAGATTCAAAATGAATTCGGTCTAGAGCCCGCTTTAAATCTAGGTATGAAATTACTGAAAGACTTCAAGCAGGTCAAGGCTATATTATTAGCCAACATTAGAGGAGAAGCAGCATCTGTGGCGATCCGCCAGAAGTTGAAGGAAACAGATATATAAGATCATGTTGAGCTTGCAAAAATCATAGAAAAATGCTATGAAGAATTAGGTAGAGACAGCTTGGGTGGAAAACCAGTTAAGCCCCAACTGCTCGAAAATCCTGAAAAATTATTTATTAAAAATAATTTAAACACTCCTAAAAAGAGCTGGGATGGAAATAAACAATCCACTCCCAAGGAAAAAAATTTTCAGTCCAGAGGAAGGTCTCCTCGACGGAGGGAAAGAACTCCGACTCGAGAACGCCAGTCTCCCCAACGGGAGCCCTCTGAGAAAAGATATAACCTTAGAAATAGGGATAATCTGAAAAAACCTGATAGATATCAAAGTATTGATACACGTCCCTCTCGATCTTTTCCACAGAATTCGGAAAGAAGAGGACGGTCAGACCCAGGAGAGCACACCAAGTCCAAAGACAAGGAACCTGCTCAAAATAAGAAATCTCAATTTCAGAAAAAGAAGGTAGCCAGTATTAGAGTAATCAACCATGCCGAGAATACTGAGGACACAGTTGAAAAACGGGGAGTGGGCATTGACAATGTTGGACAGTGCAGCAGAAATCAGTATAGCGCGCAAGATCTTGATGAGTCATCTGGAGACAGTGGACACGAATGAATTCATTCAAGTTGAAACTGCCGACGCCAGACTTAGCGAGCCCCATAAAATATACGAAATAACATTGCGTATAGAGGGTGATAAGACTAGGAAAATTAAGGGTCTATTTTGGGATAAGCTCTCAAAAGGCTATGATATTCTGTAAGCTGAAAAAGATTGGCCCCCAGAGTTTGTCAGGGAGTGCCCTCGTGGCGAAGAAGTGATTATGCCTGCCTTCTCGAATCACATACCGATTCACAAAAAATACACATATGCAAGGAAATGGGCAGTAGCCCAGGCACCTGCATTATATAAAAATCATGTAGGATGGGATGAGGATTGACCTCCTCACAAAATCCAACTAAAAAGTGAACCAACTGCCGTATCCCATAAAGCAAGAAGCTAAAAAACAAATCAGGGAGATCTTAGATCAACTTGAGTACCAGGGGGTGATTGAAACATGCACCTCTCAAATGAACAATCCTTTGTTTCCTGTCTCCAAGCCAGACAATTCATATCGTCTAGTTTTGGACTACAGACATCTTAATACATGTTGCAAAACCTTTGCAGTACAAAACTCGCATAGTGCAGCCCTAATGAATAATATAGTTAGGAAAAAATATAAAACGACATTAGACATTTCTAATGGCTTCTTTTGTCAAAACATTGCACCAGAAAGCAGATATTTGACCGCTTTCTCCGCATTTGGGTCGCAGAAAAAATTCTGTCGACTCCCACAGGGGTTCAAGAACAGCCCAGGACTATTCTCAGCTAGGGTAACAGAGTTACTACAAATCTATGATGATGAAGCATTATCTTACGTAGATGATATTTATCTCACAGACGACGACTTGGATACTCACTTGAAAAGAGTGAACACCATTATACTTGGGTTCGCAGCAGAGGGTTACAAATTCAACTTTAAAAAGTCCCGAATTGCCCATCTGACAGTACTGTTCTTAGGGTACGAATTATCAAGTGAAGGGAAAAGCCTAGCGGACAACTTCTTAGAGAAGTGCGCTGTACTCCAAGCTCCAAAAACGCTGAAGAATTTACAATCCATTCTAGGTTTTCTGAATTTCGGAAGAACTTACATTCTTAATTACGCAGAGAGGGTTAAACCTATCTACGAACTAATTAAACCTGATTTTAAACAAATCAATTGGACTCAAAAACACACAGAAATTTTGAGATCACTGCAAACAGACATGTTAGCAAAAACAAAATTAGATACACGTGACAACACACGTGATCTTGTAATCCGAGTCATCCCAGGAAGATGCGGATTCACATACCTAACCTCTAATGAGGGAGAAAAGGTACCAATTTCAATTAAATCTCACTTGTACACACAAGCAGAAAAAACATTCAGTCACACAGAAAGAACTGTGAAAGCAGTGCAAATCGCATTAGCAAATGAACGAGAACTAGCACACGGCAAACGGATTAATATCCTTACAGCGGAATCCGCCTTCGAGGCGCTATTCAGCCCAGTATACATGCCTACAGTGTCACTGGATCCGAAATGGATACAGTGCATAGATTCTCTAGGAGCGGAAGACGTGAAATACTATTTCGCCCCGCAATTTGAAGAACTGAATGATTTAGAGTATGAAGAAGAATATCCTTTGCCAATCGAAATTCTGCCTCTCCCACTATACGCCTGTATAATCTACACAGATAGCTCTGTACAGCATTTCAACGTAGAGAGAAAATCCTACGATGCAGCATGTGCGATCATTAAAGGTCGTTGGCTGTGCGGTAAATTCAGACCGAAAGTAACAAAAACTGAATCTGTAAGAAACTGTTCGGTTCAGAGAACTGAAATCAGATCTTTAAAGATGGCGCTCGAAAATGCAGAACGTGAATTCCCGACACTTATAGTGTGCGATTCTCATTTTTGCGTCAACTCTTACAACAATAAACTGCAGAGTTGGATCGAAAACGACTACAAAGATGACACAGGTGCCACAATAAAGCATAAATTGCTCTGGAACGAGGTAGCTCTTTTAAGCAAAGAACTACAAAAGACTCACGTGATTCACGCACAGAGTCTTCAACGTGATGGCGTTCACGTTGCAGGGAATTCATTGGCTAATACAGCCATAGCGGAAGCAACTAAACCGGCTTCCGTAGCCACAAAAAAGCGTACAGATAAGTACATAGACGGGGAAACCATGCTGGCAGTAAAAACGACCGTAAAAGGCGACTGTGCAGCACTACCCGTAAACTATCCACTCAATTATGCATACATAATCGATGCAAACTCCGTTCCTTTTGCTCGAATCCCTGGAGTGGGGGACAGTGTAATTCCAAACAGGAGCAGGAGGGGCTTCCTCTTACTGGAAGCACACATGGGATTGGGTCTGAGACACCAAACAATCAAAGCCTCTCTGAAAGAATTACAATCAGAGTACTGGTGGCCGGACATGAGTGAAGGACTTCATGACTTCGCAAAGAACTGTCCGGACTGCAACAGAGGTCGCAGTGATGAACCGGCAAGTATAGTTTCAGAAATCCTGATAGACTGCATAACGCGGTCTATCTGCGCAATCAAAGAAGAGAAGCGCGTCCCAGTGTACACCATTAAGACGAAAAGCACTTAAAAAATGAGCCCCCCAGCGCTCGGCTGACGCTAGAACGGTTATAAAAGATTTGCGAGTCTTTATCGGCACATACGCAATTACCACGTTCCATTCTGACCAGGGTCCTGCTTTCAGCTCTCGAGCCTATAAGGAGGCCATGGCTAGCATGGGAATTGGGATGCGGTATTCTTGTCCGTCGCACCCCGAAAGAATAGTGTGGTAGAAAGAAAAAACCGTGACATAAAGCAATCTATAACAACGAAGGTATTAGGTTCAGGCGCTGGGTGGGTCAAACATTTAATAAGTGTCCAGACTAGTCTTAACAACATGCCAAGAAATTCTCTAAAAGGTTTCAGCCCATACGAACTATTGTTCGGAATTAGAATGCGAGTTCAGGACCTCGATAGTCAGATGTCAGTGGTACAAGAAGAAACAACGCACTTTGATGTAAAAGATCGTTTGGCTGTTTTACAGGAACTGAATGAAACAAGAAAATCATTAAACAACATAAAGTTAAAGCAACAGCCAAGTACCACTGACGAGGCACCACCCGCAACAGCCCCAGCAAGGCCTGTCTGGATTCCAAAGATTGGGGATCTAGTCAGAGAAAAGATCGCGGTTAAGAAGGAATTTGGGCCTTCTTACAGAAAAGCAGTACCTGTCTTAGCAGTCACCGGAACAAGATCAGTTGTGCAACCGCCCCTTGCTGGTAAAAAGGAGAACAGAGTCGTGTCTATCGATCTGGTAAAACCACAAGCATGTGGCCTATAATCAACAGTAGGCCCAGTGGACTCCCAAGAAACAACAGAATACCCAAACTTGCAACAATCCAAGAGGTTCAAACTGAAAGACTAATCACATTCGATCAGCCTGCAGTGCACAATGAAGGACTATGCAATAATGCCATGGAACTCGTGCCTCTTGAAACACAGATTGAAACAGTTCGTCAAGAAACAACACCAGTCTACAATGATGTGGCATCAGAAAGTGCTACCGAGAGACAGATTGAAAGAACAATCCCATCAATTGACAGAACTGCCTCTGGTTATTTCATCAACTTCGACAACTTCTCTGAAGATCAAAACGACCCCGAAGTGATGCCAGAAACAAAAAAGACTTTTAAGGAAAAAGCAACGGAACTCTTTCATCAACTGAAGGAAATCTACCTAATTTCCCCTTGGCTAGAGTTCTGGTTCGGTCTAGGTGTATTTTTCCTCCTGCTTTGGCTCAGCATGGTACTGTGTTTGGGAAAATTCATTGAAGGAAAATATATTACAATGGACACAGCAAGTCAGAACATCAACCTAGTCCTGAAACCACACAGATCATCCCACGTGAAGAAAAGAGAACTGTCAACAGTAAATGTCACAGCAATTCCAATACCTGGTGGGGTAGTATGGGAGAAAACAGACTATGAGATCTATGGTCCGGTCGAAATCCTGAAGTATCCTCATCAACTAAAGGTTTCCTTAAGTGACTTTGTGACACCAAATACATTCTCTGATGATTGGGACTTTAACAGTATTAATGACATGATGTCTGATTTAGTAATGTCAGCTAGATTCACAGATCATGATTATTTACAAGGTTCATCTAGTTATGAGCAGTTATTCTGTTACACCCACTATGGGGATCATTACTTGCATAAATCTGCACAGCCTAGAAATGTTTTTATGTATAATCAATGGGAACATTGTTCTCACCACCTAAAAGCAGTTCTAAAGCATTTTTTGAGAAATTCAAATACTTCTCAGGGTTTAACACCAGTGATGCAGAAACGTTTTATTATAAACTGTTAGATAAAACAGGAATGAAAACAATGCTGACAAATTCTAAATTGATATATTCAGAAGCATTTTATGACAAAATGATGACATTTGGTTTTGATTATTGGAAAAATAATATTGAAACGAAAACAATTTGGGGTACAAAAGATTGGCAGGTGCAAGGCATTGAAGCACTATTTAGAACCTGCATGATTACCAGAACAAATGTTATTTTTAAATGACAATACACCAAACATCTTGTCTTGGCCTAGCTAAGATCAAAGACCTTAAAACACCGTCTATTCCAAAGCCAATACCAGAAAATACAACCACAGATATTGAGTTAGACGTGTCACATATTTTACATTTCAACAGAACACATCCTGATTGGAAAAAGTGGTTAATCTGGCCTACAGACACAAATAGCTGTCAAGATAGATTCCTGAATAAAACACAGGGGTTAAAAATGACCAGATTAGACCCTAGATACTCCCAGAGACAACATCCAGGGATTATAACAACATACAGTGTAGGGAAACTCTGCCTTGAATGGCTAACTACGTCCACACTGGCTGAAATTAAGCAACACTTGTCTTTGCTAAAAGATGGTGCTGATTTGCGCGATTTCATTCTTGGACCACGCAAACAGCGTCAAAAGCGTTTCATAGCGACCAGTATCTATGCTGCTTACAACGAGGCTTGGAAAGTAAAGCAAATTGAAACTGCTGAAAAAATACGAGAAATTGATCGTATTAATTTGGAGAAATCACTTTTTGTGGTAGACAATGGGTTAACGACTCTGTCTTCCAGAATATATTCTTTGGACAATATTGTATCCTCTGCCTTTGATGTGATAGACAGAGATTTGCTAATGTTACAACATGGCCAGTCTCAATTACGCTCTATTATAGAATTAGGCTGGACGCTGCAAAATCTTCGTTCAGGCTATGTGCCTTGGCGTTTAATCAACACGACGTCATTATTTTCCAGTTTTAACCTTACTGATAAACAGATCAGTTTGGCACAGAAAGGAGCAGACTATACAATCCTGAGCATCGAAAAACTCGAGAGATTACCATTGACAATGTCAGAGAGTCCTGTCATTGAATGGATAATACACGGAATTATCACAATTCCGATAACAACTTTCCGATTTAAAAAGTGCCTTGAGTACATACCTGCTGGCCAGTATGAACAATTGGGTAAAGGATATGTAAAATCCGAATGGAAATTACCATACACTCATTCTTGCTATAGTGACAGTGACAAAAATGTATTTCTTAGTGGTGAAAATTGTAAACATTCACTAAGCGGTATACTTTTGTGTCAGGGTATTAATTTACACGGAGCATGTGATGGAAATTCAAACAACCTTTCATGCCACCAGCTAGTCACACCTGCAACTCAGATAGAGCCCTTCTTTATGCAACTTTCGAACGGGAGTTACATTCTTAGAACGGATCACAGATGTTGTGGCCTCACGCCAGGGAAAAGTTATCTAATAGAAGTAACGTCCATGGTCAAATGTTGTATGCAAGCATTGTTTCCGAGTGGGCCTCCAGACATAGTGACTCCCATCTGGCCTCGTCTGAATCTCTATTCTATACGAATTGATACATTAAGCAAAATGAAATCTGTACTTTTACAGACAACAGTGCCTATAACGTCATCTAAAGAGACGTATGATCTTCTAGTTGCAAGGACAGCTACTGAAATTCATGACCTTTTATCAACAAATTGCCCCGTGCATTTCGTAGAAATGTTCAGCCAACTCCTTAACATGTCTAGTGCTACAAGTATCCCAGGCATATTTAAGACAGTCTTTACGGGACTGCTAACACCCTTCCAGGCAATTTTGGGAATCTTTCCTAATTTTGTGCACTCCATTTTTGGCGGCATACCATTATTTTTGGGACTCGTCACAGGGATTCTATTTTTGACCCTCCTGCTACGTTATGGCAAGCCTCGGCTCAGACATAGCTCCCATGGGAATGGAAGAGACAATCCTAGCAATGCGCTACCGGGACAGGATAACTAACGTCCTTGGATTGGCCAGGCTGAGAGATCTAAACATGACCTGGTTCCTTTCATTCAGACTGATATGGCAAAATTGCATTTTACCTGTGCTACGGTGTATGCTTTGCGGCAATGAATGCGTGTTGGACATCTGTCTTTCACTTCCATCAGCAGTACCAATGGACGTCGATACTTTGCTCAGTCCAATAACGGCTCACGCATTGTGTTGTCCCCAGCGGCTACCAATCCTGATGACGGCATTCGTGGAGACTCCTGTGCTACAGCCAAGTGGTAACAGTGGAGCGAGTGACAAAAGCAACATCATCCAGGTACAACGTTCTGTGAGCATTGCTGGTCCTGCCTTCGATGACAGCAATCATTCTCACCCCTGCCAAGTTACAGCGCTATATAATTTGGTTGAACTATCACCTGATTTTGTAGACCAATTCTTTGAGAGCCTGTCTGATACGATGTTCTCACCCATAGAGAAACAATAACTTTTAGAAGCTTTCCGACACACAGCGTTCCCATGAACTCTGAATTCGGCCTTCAGTTTTGATCAACAAAAACTGCCAAGAGCTTTGGAAATCTATTTTCTTTGAATTGGACAATTTTTCTAATATTGACCTTTTTTGGCACGAACAATTCTTTGCTTAACGTAAAAAATATTCTTAGAGAACAGAAGCTTCACACTTCTATTTCTAAACACATCTAGAGACATAACAACATTACACCAGCCTCTAGCACACATGTTATTACAATGCATTTTTATGTGATGATTTATCTCGCCTTTTCTTCTGTCAGAGATACTTCATGTGTAATTCCTTTTGCATAATCGTTCATTGATTTCATATGCAATAATTTTTTGAATGATTACTATGCTTTAAAAAACGTACAGTACCTAAATTCATGTATTACAAGTACGCCTATTTCGAATGCATTTATGTATTTTGGGGTGGGCAATGTTACACATGCATCTAATTGCTTTAGTTTTAGTAATTTTGATGGACATTAACCCGTGGAGTGGGTGTTGCGTGTTTATCTAGGTTCCTGATCGATACTGTGACCTTATGCCCCTATTCGGCTATAAATCCATTTATTCCCTATATTGGCATAACCGTTCAAGTGCGATTTTCTGAAAAGTCATCTCTGGCCTCACACGAACAGAGCCACATTCCAGCATAGTTCCCTCTGCCACTTCCTTTGCGACCAATTAGTGCAATGACAGAGCAGTAGTCACTATCTGATATTCCTAGATAACACTCCGAGTTCTTCAACAAGATAAAAACTCAGCAAACCTGGAAATCCCCGCTTGCTATGTGATTAGTAATGGAACTCTAATGAGCAACTGATAACTATCACTTCCTAGTGACATCTTTAATTGACGTCTTATGTCCAGCAAACTTGCGTCAAACCCGGCACCTGTCAGGTATAAATATTACCAACGTTGCCTTAAGCAATGCCTGTTGTACGAGCTACTGAAGCCAGCTGCCTGCACGACCCCGTGTTGGTAAATCTAGCACTCTGTCGCTGCAGCCTGCTATCCTGTGGTGGTGAAGCTGCTGATACCATTATCGCAGCTAAAGCGCGACCTATGGTGCAGTACGCTTAAGGAGCTGAACAGCCGTCCCTCTGCGAAGACATCCAGCAGATTCCAGCTGCCCGCGGACGCTGTCCCCCCTCCTTCCTCGACGCGCTGAAGAGAAGCCGCTGCCTTTCTCGTGCAGAGAAATCCAGTCCCGGCGCTTCCGGTTAACCCTCGCGGGTGACTGGGATATCGAGAGAGACCCCTGAAGGAGATACCAATCCTCCATCATTCTATTCAGAGGTATGGTGTTGACTAAACCCTTAGACGAGAATTCTTGAAACAAACCTTGGCAAAACCAACTTAACTTAAAGCTACTTACTTACTCCCCTTTCACGTGTTAGGCTTAGGTCAGGCACACTGGGGTAGGCTTAGTTAGAAGCACCAGTTGAGTATGTTAGCCTAATGTATATATGACTGTATATATGTTTTATTACTTTTAAACCATTGTATGGCTAAGAAACCATATCAATTCTTTTACAGTTCTATTTCGCAATACTTATCTTACTGTACGTACTTTTTATAATAACAATTATTGCAATTGTGGCAATACATTTCTCTTGTACGAGAAGAAAGACTGTTCAATAAATGTTAACCCTTTATTGACAAACGCCCGTCTCTCTATTCTCTACATCTCGTGAAAGTAAACTGCACTAGACTGACTGAGTGAAATACATGTCTATTGTTTCACACGACCCTAGAGATTGACTCTTGATCTGAGGAGCAAAGTTGTCATGTTGCACGGTTGTTGGAAAACTGAATCCCTTCTTGTCTGTGCCAAGGAAGCTGATCACTTCCTATGCAGAGAAGAAAGTTTCCAGTGACCTCTGAGCTAGTTGGTAACACAACCCAATTAAGTTTAGCATAGTCAGTGGAGGCCTGGAATATCCGCAGTTCCACGTCGATACTACTGTTTATGTTATTCCAATGCGCAGGGCCTAGTGGGAAACTAGGAACTACACTACAGTATTGCCTGTTGACTGTGTGCTTGTAGTAGCCATGCGCGGCCTCTGTGGAGTCACGAAGGATTCTGCTTGGAGTCAGATAGAGTGATGGGCTGCAAATCCTCTGATGTCCATGAAAGAGAAACGGCGCAGAGGGTTGCATTGTTTGAAGTCGGCACCAATGTCACATGACGTGCAGGAGTAATGCTGTAAAGTTTTAAGACCCAGGCTGTCACCTAGGAAAATAGTCACAAGGTGAGTGATCTGCGGTTAGACGTATCCATCAGAAAAATGTGCCTTACTTTCACTACTGCTGCTATTCAGGCGTTCTTTACTTTGATTTCACTCTCCCGAGGCTGTGCTGAAATTAAAGGAAGCTCTCCTCTTTACAAAAGTTTGGTTGAATTTCAAATGCAAAGAGCATATTTTAGTATGGCTGGAACGATCTTTGTTAGGATGTCAACCTTCCTTCATCTCTTAAGGTAGTAGGAAGTGACTCTATCCTTTTGATTTACAATATATTATTACCTACAAGTGTCCTAACAGATCAGATATATTAAAATGATTATCTATAATTTTAGATTGAATTCTCAATCTGAATCTTAATGACTTTATGGAATAAAACAAAGCATTCACAAACCCTTACAGGATTTTCTGTAAGGAATATCAAACATCTAATGTTCACTAGACTATTGCTTGTAATGCTAATGATGGGACAATTTAATTTCCCTTCCGGTGGTGTTTCATAGTACATTCAATTGAGGTGATCTAAATGGTAAAATGTACTCACCTGTAACAATAATTTTTGCAGCACCTAGATTTGCGTGCTCTATTTCAACATACAGTGCAGAGTTCAGAAATCTACAAACTGTTTCCAAACGTTAGTCTGAGTATCATGTCTACTATGACTCCTCAACACATCATCTAAAAACTCACAAGACAGCCCACCCTCCACCTTCCATGCATAAAAACATCATCCCCAAGGACAAGAGAACGGGACTCTATATAAAATGCTTCAATTTGGTAGGGAAGCCAATCCAATGTGATAGGTGCTATTATGAAACAAATACTCTCTCTCCAGCAACTGTCCAGATATCAATATACTTCAATAGATTCCCTGTGCAGGCACTATTGCTGCTTAAAAGTAATCCAGAGCACTGATATTCTTTTCCATCTTCCAAGTATCCCTGTGCTATCACAGCAGCAGAACGACAACCTCTCAACCCAGAGCTTTCTTAAAATAAGAAGCCTGTTGCTTGGAAAAAGCCATGGAAGCTTAAAACCTACAGATGTGATCTTTGAGCAGACAAAGGTAGAAGATCAAATCGATCACGTGAAAGTACCCACATAGGGGTTGCAACCTGTTTCCTCAAAGACCATGCCAGAAAGTATGGGCGTGCATTGCTTTTGCCAGCAACAACCCTATTGTTTTCAGAAAGCTGGACCAACCACACATGTTCAAGAGTGTTACTTTTTTCTGAAGTTCAATACAGAGGAGTCTTAAAAAACAATTTGAACAAGGCCTACATCATTCATTAGTCTGATATCGAGGTAAGTTGTTGCCCTAAAATTGATCCATGAGCGAAGATGTCTATTTGCAAAATCGCTATAAATAGATACTACAACAGGAGGTTAGATAAACTGCAGCTGAAAACAGAGATTTAGTAGGGGGTGTAAAAGCATACAGATTTTCTCCAGTGAGTGGACCAATTCCATGAGGGAAAATGGTTTGAAATTCAATTCTTGGATAGGCTGGATGAAAACATATGGATCTAATGACAGGAGTAACAAGGGTAAGTTTAGCATTAACACATACTGTACTAATGACAAACGTTTAAGAATTCCACCGTCGATTCATTTGCCTTTCGCACCAAAATTTAGAGCTCTGCCATAATCAATTCAAGAACCAATAAATGTCTCTGTAACACCTGCTACAGCCTTCTCAACCAAGAAGAGACTCATGCTATTTAGGATGAGAATATATATACAGCGGCTTGTAATAGCATTAACTTACTCTTTTAGAGAGAACAGGGAACCAAAAGTGAAATCCAGAATTTTTATCTTTTTGAACATCAGAATCTTTGCTCCTTGAATAATGAAAGAATGATAACATGCATCAAACGATATTGAAAATAAAAATTTTGTTGAAAGGGGTCAAACTGAAAGTGTTGATGGAATCATTTGTTGATGGCATCATGTAGCTCTGAAGCCTGTCAGCCAAAGGTCTGTTGTGCTATTGGTACCTCATTCTGTGTCTTTTATGCGTCATGATTTTCCCAGAAAATGCTTCCTTGTTCAATTCTATATCCAGGGACACACCTTGCTTCCAAACCAAAAGACGGGGGAAAACAAAATTGAAGGTGAAATCTCTGTGCAGTTTTCTGTGGATTTCTGGGCGACCCTTGACCCCGTCACCAGGCAGGTCGCTCCTCTCACCGCCCTGAGCCCGCTGCTGCTCGCATTTGGTTTGTGCCCTGCACTTTACTGCTTGCATTCTGCATTCAGGACTGCCCATTGTTAGGACTGTGTTAATTGTGTTGTCTTGATTTCTGTGCTCTGCTCCACCAACTGTTAGGACTGTGTTAATTCTTGTGGTCTTGCCGGTGTTCCTGATTTGTCACCAGCAATGTTATCCTTTGTGCCCCTAATTTTGCCTTCTGTAAACCCCGCCCGCTCCCCCCTTCATTTTCCCCATTGCTGCATACCCTGCGGCCCCGCCCCCTGCTTTCCCATTTGCTAGCCTGCTAGCTGCTCCTCCCTCCCGCATCCCCTCATATGGAGGCCATGCAGCGGTACAGAGAGCGACAGTTGACCCTGTCATCAGGCAGGTCGCTCCCCTCACCGCCACAAGCGCCCCGGTGTGCTCTGAGCGCGCTGCTGCTCCGCTGGCATTTAGTTTGTGTCCCGCGCTTTACTGCCTGCATTCAGCTCTGACCATTGTTAGGACTGTGTTAATTGTGTTGTCTTGCCAGTGTTCTTGATTTCTCTGGTCTACCAACTGTTAGGACTGTGTGAATTCTTGTGGTCTTGCCCGTGTTCCTGATTTGTCACTAGCACTGTTATCCTTTGTGGCCCTAATTTTGCCTTCTGTAACCCCCACCTGCGACCCCCTTCGTTTTCCCCACCGCTGCGTCCCCGCCCCCTTGCTTTCCCATTCGCCACCCTGCTCCCGTCTCCCAGCTGCTCCTCCCTCTCACATCCCCTCATATGGAGGCCGCGCAGCAGGCGCGCCTGGGCCAAGCCCGTCTGCGCCCAAACCCCTGGCCCTCGCGAACACCGCAACACCAAACTCCTCTACAACTCCAGCACCCTCCACTCACTCAACGCTGGACGATCACGGACCTGCTGCCTGGCCACCCCGAAGCGCACCCAAGGAACCTTCTCCTGCCGGAACTGCAGCTTCACCAGCATCTGGCCCGCCAACCCACATGCCCAAGAACCCAACTTCCTCAGATGCATCCTGATAAACACCCGCTCCGCCCGCAAACACTCCGTCGAACTCTGTGACCTACTCGACACCAACGCCCCAGACGTCGCCTTCCTGACGGAGACCTGGGTGAACCCCTCCTCGGCACCCGGCATCGCCATAGCCATCCCGGAAGGCTACAAGATCACCCGCAAGGACTGCACCAACGGAGTAGGAGGAGGTATTGCCATCGTCCACAGGAACACTCTCAAAATCTTGACATATAGCGACGACACCCTCAGCACCGCCGAATAATTGCACTTTCAGATCCATACCGACCCAAACACCACCCTCAGAGGTACCCTCGTCTACAGACCCCCCCGACTCCAACTGCAGTTCAGAGACTCCGTTGCAGACTTCATCAGCACACACGCCCTGGCCTCCACAGACTACATCCTCTTAGGGGACCTGAACTTCCACCTCCAGAACAACAACGACTCCAACTCTTCCACCCTGATCAACAACCTCGGACTCAGACAACTCGCCACAACACCCACCCACTTCGCTGGCCACACGCTTGACCCCATCTTCTCAGCAAGTTCCCATATCTTCTTCAACTGCACCACCGAACTCCACTGGACTGACCGCCATGGCATCCACTTCACCTTCCGGAAACCCACCACACACCACCACACCCAGCAGATGCTTTGCCGCCGCCGAATCAAAGTCACTAAAGACCAGCTAACCACCACCCTCGCCCAGAACCCACCCGCAGACCCATCCGACGCCGCAGCTCGTAACCTCAGACAGTGGATCAACGACTGCGCAAACACCCTCGCCCCATTCAAGAAGCCCTCCAACACCCACTCCAACAAGAAAGCCAGCTGATCACCGAAGACCTCCAGGTCTCCAAGCAAACCTGCTGAAAACTCGAAAAAAACTGGATCCATCACTGAACACCGGAAAGCTACACAGCCCACAAGAACGCCACCTGCAGACACCACCACCTCATCAGATCTGCCAAAAGGACCTCCTTCAAAGACCGCCTACACAACAACGCACACAACAGCAAAGAGCTCTTCAACATCGTGAAGGAACTCTCCAACACCAGCTCCAACACGAACGACATCCCACCTTCACAAGACCTGTGTGACTCGCTGGCCACCTTCTTCCATCGCAAGATCGCAGACATCCACGACAGCTTCGACGCCATCACCACCCTGCCAACCACTGAGATTCCCGCTCCCACGACCACTATCGCACCAACCGCCTGCTCTCCTGGACCAACATCAACGACAACGACGACGCCATCAAGATCATGAACATCTACTCTGGATCCCCGGAAGAACCCTGCCCACACCACATCTTCAACAAAGCCATCAGCACCATCGCACCCCATCTCCGTAAAACTATCAACATCCCCTTCGAGACAGCAACCTTCCCGGAGAGCTGGAAGCACGCACAGATCAACTCCTCACTCAAGAAAGCCAAGGCGGACCCCATGGACCTCATGAACTTCTGACCCATCTCCCTGCTCCTGTTCCCGGCGAAGGTCATCGAAAAGGCTGTCAACAAACAACTGACCAGACATTAGGGAGGCACTATCTGAAGTGGGGAGAATAGGCATCAGTAACATGGTATTTGCTGCCACTGCTGCTCTACCATTTTGTTAATCAGGCCCTGAGCTTAAAAAAATAAATAGACTCTACGCTAAATGAGTTTATATGGCGCCCTGGCAGTTGTAGAGTGGTCTTGGATAAACTCAATGTAGCAGTAACTGAAGTCAGATTAGGAGTGCCTAATTTTGAAGAATACTGTTTAGTAGCATAGCACCACTATGTGTCAAATTTGATTCAGAGAGAAAAAACGGTGGAAGCTGTTAATGTAACTAGCAGTTCATGACAATCGATGACAGCTCTTTTGGTGTATGAATTAAGTGACAAAATCTTTGGGTTGAACAGCATGGGTGAGATCAGGGAGAGTGACAGTAATCGATTCATTTGAGGGAGGGACTTTATGGCCATTTGTCTACCTGGTGGAAGCCATTTCCATATAGTCAGGCCAGTCACTGACGTATGGAATGCCCTGAAAGCTGTAAGGCTGGCATGAAGGTGTGTTGATAATGAACCCAAACTAATGAAGCCATATACTTAATTCTTACAATAAGAAAATGAAGGGAATAGTCGTAGGCAGAAAAAACATTTTTGTTTCTGAAAAGAAGAGGAATTGTGGACAAGCAACACATTCAGACAACCCTTTGAAAATAAAATTGGAATGCATTAAAAGCCAGTAATGCCAGTCCTTGCAACATAACTAATTTGTCGTGTTAGGTGATTATGCTACATTATGCTGTCACTTTTTGAATATCTGCACAATTGCATCTTATTGAACTAATTTATGTACTAAACACTTGTATGTTAAAGGCAATCTATAAGAAGAACAGTAAGAGCAGAACAGACTATGTACCGCACACTTGTATGCATCCATACATGTTCCTTACTATTGTCCTTACCTTTGTCAGGAATGTTCAACACATTCCCATTTGGATTTTGTTTTCCAATGCTTTACCTTATTTTGATTTATAACGCATGTAGATATTGAGAGTAAAATATTAATGTAAATATACAATCACATTCAGAAATTATTGAAAGAAGAAACCTCGTTTGTCACATACTGCAACTTAAAAGTAGAAAATGATTTACAAAAAAATAAACAATTATGCTTTTCAATAAAAATCTTAACCACCAAATCCAGAAATGAGACCATCCGAATGATACATTTAACTCTCAAATTACATATTAGTGTCAAAGACTAATCACATCAATCATAAATCTAATAGTCATTAAATTGACTGTATTATTGAAGGTGCAAAGAAGTAAGCTGCAATTTTTCTTGGGGGTTATACCATACTACGGTACAATTATGGAACGTGATCTCTTCACTAAAGTTAATAAATGGTTGCATATATGTTTAAGGCTACAGTAGGCTTACAGGACTGCAGTTATTTTCATTGGCATGGCATAACTACATAAATCAATATCTTCATACTACTCTATGTATAAACCAACTGCAAGCATTGCAAGATAACACATTGACTGTGGTGCTATGAAGCATGCAATGGTGGCCTAGAAAACACAGTGACAATTTCACTTGTCAAGCTCAGTTCCTTACACAAGGCATACGACCTGTTTAGAAACAACTGTTATGCATTTCAAAGGTATTTATTGTTTCTACTTCGCACCCCTCACATGGGCACAGTGTCACGCACATGAGCATGAATAAACACAGCCCTCTCTCTAATGGTAAACTTTGTCTGCACACATC
This sequence comes from Lissotriton vulgaris, assembly GCF_964263255.1. NCBI lineage: Eukaryota > Metazoa > Chordata > Amphibia > Caudata > Salamandridae > Lissotriton > Lissotriton vulgaris. The sequence goes on from NC_141687.1 coordinate 390,085,399, forward strand.
GAGTACGTGTATAAATCTCCTTAAAATCTGTCTGCCCCCATTAAATACATCTGCAAGGCACCAGGTGCAATAAAAAAGAAAGTGAATCATTCTACAGAACTAAGTACAATATTTGTGTGGTGAAATAAATTGGAGTTTTCTGCGTTGCTTTAAGCAAGATTGCAACATCTAGTAGATCTCTTGAAGACTTTGAGGATGATTAGCAAAAAAAAGTAATCAATGAAAGACACAATGCTAAAGTAAAGAATAAAACTATTAATAGTAATTTCTGAATTAACTTCTGGCATGATCGGTCAACTGAAAATATGTCCTACCATGGACTATATATAGAAAGGTCTTCTAAAAAAATATATATAAATAAAAGAAACCTTAAAAGTGTCTAACTGGGATACAGAAAGCTTCGCAATCTTTCAGACTGAAGAAAGACATTTATCCTGTCGTCCGATGACAATTGAAGCCAGTCCCTTTCATTTCATCTTTCCATACTTACATGGCATGGTAGACACCAGTCAGCAGCTGCACCATGAAGCTAGGGTCCAGTACTACTCTGCTGCCGATTTCTTTCCAGCGTTTCTCATGTTGCTTTGGAAACCCACTTACACATAGCCTGGCAAAAATAAAGAAAGACACCTTTTATATCCTGAATACAAAGGAATGTTTCTATACCATAATGTTCTTAATGAGTTACCATGCCTGTTTTCAAACATGTCGCAGAATCTTTCTAGCCTGGTAGAGCTGTAGACCATAAGTTTAATAACAGCAGTTCTAAGTCGTTTTTGAGAGAAATCAAAGCCTCATCTGCCACACATCAGTGAAGGACGATAACATTGATCACATGACATATATATATATATTTTTTTTTTATTACTGGACTGGTGTACAACCTACTCCTATTCTCACCCTCAATCTGGACTCCATGGGTAGGAAGACCACAGACTCATTGGGCAACTATACTATTGTCACATATAGATACTCAGGAGCTGTGAGCATTTATTTCACGTTATTCCACACTTGCCTACTCCTGTGCTGAGCAGGGCAGAACAAAAGGCAGAACAAAAATGCCAACTGTTGCAAACATTCATGATAAAAATCACAAGTTTATTTGCCATTCAAGTTAACCAACCTGCTGAAAGGCTGAGTAAGGGGAAGGTAAGTGGGATTTGTATGTGGATTTTCCAGAGGCTCAGAATTAGAATACACAAGGGTTGGTATTAGATAGGCGTTATTTACAGTGTCAAGTGATGGGTGAACTAGGCAAGTTATTTAGGAAAAAAGATTGAGAGTAAATATAGCTTTAGCCTTTTGGAGACTTCCACCTTTACCTCAGGAAGAAGATCATGAAATGGCTGGATATCTGACCATGGACTCCAAGGAAATCCACCTGAGTTGAATTAAGCAAAGCAAGAATGTTTGAGAATGAGGAAACCTACATGAAAACATGTGCTGTAACCAAAGTTTTCTACCAAGATACTTCGAGTACTCGCCATTTTAGACTATTTTGTTTTCTTATTATTAGTATTCTTTTGTTGTGCAGACTTAGCCCCAAAGGGCTTTACATAGGTCAAGAAATTACTTATTGTGGCATGCAGGTTACTGATGCATGAACAAATGTTTACATAAGCAATAGCGGAGAATGCATAGCACAGAACTTAGTATCAACAGAGGAGTCACACATCACCTACAAATGTTGGATGCAGTCACAAAGTTGGCAAAGAATGTGTTCAAAAGTCAACCAGTGAGTAAGGGTAGGAGGAACAAGGATGGCTGGAGGATCTAGCGTTTTTCCTGAGGGTCAGGAGCGAGGAGACAAGTCTCAGATGGAGATGAGACGTTCCAGATGTTGCAAGCATAAGTGGAAAGGGTCTGTGTTCTTATCTCCTCTTTTCTTTTCACATCTTGGAATTCTGCAGTACCATTGGTTTTGTGAAGTAGGTGATGTGGTTGTGACTTGGGGTGACTTCAAGCAAAATAATCTGGCTTGGCGGTTATCAATAGCCTTGGATATGATGCAGCCTTACAGAGGACACCTGTTGGCATTTCCTGATGTAGCCCAACAAGATGACTAGGTCGGCTGGAGAATGCAGTATTTTTTAGGCTAAAGTTCTGGATAAGCAAGCCTTTTGAGACACTTTTTCAATCCTGCAAGATCATAACAAGTACCCTGACTAGATCACCTTATCAGAAGCCAAACATTTGAGTCAACAATGTTTTCAATACACTGCCATTGAGTGGGCTTTCATGAAATAATAGACGTGTACTTGTAGGACACAGAATTAAAGATTTAAATTTGTGTGGTAATATCCAACTGGCCTCAATACTTCGAAGACCCTAGGCTAATCAGAAACCGATCTCGTTATGAGCAGACACATACAAAACTGGATGAAGCTTTGATTATGAACAACAAGAAAAAATTACCTGTAATCCTAGTTCTCCTTCGGGGGAATCTCAATTGAAATAATAAGCTTTAGTCCTGCTCAGCACTGGATCTATGAGCATTTTTAACTAAATATATAAAAGCAATACTTTTCAAAACCTTAAAAATGAAATCACATATAGAGAAATCTACCTATAAGCTATAGCTACTTGATTTTACTTGTCTGAAAAAAAGAAACCAATTCAAATCGAAAGAATTTCAATAAATTAACAAAATTAAGAGGAAAATCTCTTTCAGAAGAACGTGGACAATGTAGCTACATAGGTTACCTAGGAATTATGTGAAAGGGAGGATGAAATTATTCAACAGCGTTGACTACATTATGTTGCGAGAAAAGACGATTTAGATATAGAGGATTTAGTGAAAACATTACTGCAGTATTTAGTCTTCACACATATTAACAGTGGGCAAAGGTTCCACGTCATTAGTAACAGTTAAACACTCAAATACAGGGATGGACAATTGAAAGACGGGTAGCAGACATTTGCAAAGGGCCTTCGACTAAGTGGCATCATGTGTTGCTGCGTTTTTGATGACAATCAATCCATTTGAGCCACGTTCAATTTTTTTGTGTGTAAAATCTGCAAACTATGAAGCAAATGATGAATTGTCGGGCAAATGTAGCAAATCCATAATATGTGAAAGACACCATAACAGCAGAATCACATATATCCAGTGATCCTGGATAAAGCCTCTACAGCTTTACACCCCCTAGTAGTGTTAACTTTTGCACTAAGGATTAAGTAGATTGTCTAAAAGTGGATATATCTGTAATAAAAGTTTCATATTTCACAAATATTCAGTCATAAATATTATTTGTCTAGTGAGTGCAACAATCTTTCAGGAGGAAAGAAGCAATTTTGAAAGAAATTTGGGAGCGATACTGGATAATAAGGAAATATGCTATTACTTGGGAAGGTAACTTGCACATATCCCAGTGACAATCTTCTACTTGTTAATTACACTGAAGGGACTGCAGTAGTATAGAGATTGGATCTCACAAACTGTGTTGCTTGATTGCTGTGAGAGGCTGGATTTGATTTTAAAGGACTTTTAAATTGAGCATGCCTTCACTCTTAAGTTTCATGGTGCAGGAACGCATCAGATAAGTTCCCTTTCAATAGGCTAATGGAACAAGGGAAGATCATACTCTGCACAAAGAGAAACGTAGGAGAATATCCCACAAATGGCCAGGATAGGCTATGCAGCAGAAGAAGAGAACACAAGTGCAGATGAGGGCCAGAAACTTATCTTATTTGAATGTCATTCATAAACTAAGAAGCCATGACGCAGATGGATCAATTAATTATACACAGGACTTAAGCTTCATCCTGATGATTTCAGGCAACCAGTGTAGTGAGCACAAGTGACTGGAAATCTGGTCAAATTTTCAAACATGTACAACAGTTCTGGGAGCGGCCTTCTGTATAATTTGCAGATGTTGTATATGCTATTGCTGGGCTCTCAGACAAAGGGAACTACAATAATATAGGCATGATGCAGTAAGAGCAACTGTACCAGCTTTACAAAGCTGGAGAGATTTTTTGCAGCAACCTTAGGCAGAAAAAAAACATAAGAGCCAGCAACTGCTTTTGTACTGGTGAAAGGGAACAGTTCTTATTGAAAGCCAGAGACTACATATGCTGGATAGACTCTTGTTATTCTTTACGATCAATAACAAAACTCATAATTGTTAATATATTATGCACTGATGGATTTTATATACCTTGTTATTAATAATGCTTTTATGATAACTTGTATTTTTATTGTTGAACTGTATGAATGATTTTTTTTTTTTTTTAATATATTTTTATTGCAGGAATCAGTAAATCGTTACAAAATCGACCAGCATTATAACACAAGCAATATCAGCGAAATACAACCCTCTGTCCCCGCACCGTAAGTTCCGTACACAGCCTTCCGGCCCACAACCCAGGGGTCGGGCGGCGAAATTCAATGGGGGCTCAGAAGGATGTCAGAGCTGGTCCGGATAATCCACTGTCCGTCATCTGCTTTTCCAAACAAGCCTATAAACCCAAAAGAAAAACCCCCACCCTCAAAATACTACTAACCAAAGTAAATCCCACCCAACCCCGCCATCAGCGCCTGAGAACAACCGCAACAGGATCTGCTATGGGACCCACGGGGAAAGCAACAGGACTAATAGTGCAAATGTTTTTATGGGACTCGGGGCGAGTCGCTTCTTCACCGTCAGAGTCGCTGGGGGCGCAATAATCCCTGAGGGCCTGCACTAACATTTCCCACTCCAACGCTGCCTCCTGCGCCTTCTCATTACGCTGCCTCCAAGCCAGTTGGTATCTCAGTGTGCTCTCCCCCGCCGCCCACTTCAAGAGCTCGCTGTGCCATCGACTTCCTGTCGGACCAACTCGTGCCTTCCAGGTCCTGGTCACCTCTCGCTTAGCAAGAAGGAGCCCTAGGTCGATAAATTTGCTGGAGATTTTATTCTTGGGGGTATGAGGGAACCAGTGTAGGAGTCCCACCGCCGCATCAAATGATAAGGATCTCCCCGTCACCTCCTCCAGGGTCTTCCCCACTTCCACCCAGTAGGATGATAATCCCGGGCAGGCCCATAACATGTGGAGGAGGTCCGCCTCCTGAGCTGGGCACCTAGGGCAATCCGCCGAATTCGTGGCAAAATATCGCTTAATTTTCACTGGGGTCAGATATGCTCTATGGAGAACGTAATAGTGGACCAGCTGAAAACGGGCGTGGCGTGTGCCCTTCCAGGCTCGCCGCACCAACTGGGACCAGGTCGTCTCCGGGATCTCCCTGCCAATGTCCTCCTCCCAGCGGTTTCTCAAAGTAGTGAGAGGAGCCAACCCTTCGTTGATCAATCTACCGTAAAGGCAAGTGACCGCCTTCACCGTGCCCGCAGACATCATCACGTATTGGCACACCGGAGATAAGGCGGGTTCCTCCTGCCCGCTCTTCCAGTGTGCCTGGATCGCTCGAACAATGGCCGAGTGCAACAGAAAGTCACCACGGGGGATCTCGAAGCGGTCGATAAGATCCTGGAAGGGCAAGAGCGCCCCGTCCTCATACCGATCCCCAACTAGCTGTAAGCCGGCGTCCTCCCAGGCCGCCAATCGTGACCAATCGCCTCCATGGGGGAGGGCCGTCAGCATCCCCAAAGGTATTTCGGGCGCATACGGTGTTCTCAGATGGCCTCGGGCGTGAGCCCGATTCCAACACAGGCGGACGGTCCGCTCCTCCAACGACAAATCCCGCAGGGCCAAACGTTGTCGCAGCGCTATGAAGGAGAGAACATGCCTGGCCATGCCCGTCCCCCTTCTGTCTTCCGGGCCCCGGAATTCCCGGGCGATCTCCTGGGTGAAGGTCTGGAGCTGCGCCGCCAGATAATACTTTTCAAAGTCTGGCACCGCAAGCCCCCCCTCATCTTTCGGCCTCATCAGGGTCTTGAGGGCCACCCGACGGCGGCCCGAGCCCCAGAGGAATCCGACCACCATAGATCGTAATAGTCGAAACGTGGCCGGTGGGACCCAGATCGGTAGTGTCCGGAAATAATATAAGAGCCTGGGAAGCGCCACCATTTTAAGCAGAGCGATCCGTCCCGCCACCGAGAGCGGCAGCGTGGCCCAGAAGTCCATGCAGCCTCGAAGTGCTCGAGTGCTGCGGGCAATGTTCCCATCCAGGAGGTCGGATGGGTCGTGATAGACGAATACCCCCAGGTACTTAAAGCAGTCGGGTTCCCATCTAATCTCCCTACTTAGAGTAGGGGCGGGGGCACCCTTACGAACCGGGAAAAGACAGGTCTTGGACCAATTCACCCAGAGGCCCGAAACCTCCCCAAACTCCGTGAGCGCCGTCACCGCTCCATGTAAAGCGTTGAGCGGGTCCTCTAGGAAGAGCAACAGATCGTCTGCATACAGCGAAACGTAGTGCGGGCCCGAAGGCGTCCACAGGCCCATATAGTGGGCTCCCGATCGAAGATGCAGCGCGAGTGGTTCCACCGCCAGCGCAAAGAGAAGTGGGGACAACGAACACCCCTGCCTCGTGCCTCGTTCTACCGGATATTGCGAGGAAATCAGTGGTCCCGCCCGGACCCTGGCCGATGCAGAGGCATAGAGAACCGCGGTCCATCTGATGAAGCCCTCACCGAGGCCGAATCTCCGCAGCACCGTGCAAAGGTAGTCCCACTCCAGGCTATCAAAAGCCTTCTCTAGGTCCACCGATAAGACAACCGGGGACGGGGCATCCACAAACGGTTCCCCTAGCAAACGGAACAACCTGCGAATGTTCATAGTCGTGTTACGCCTTGGGATAAAACCTGCTTGGTCCTCATGCACCAGGGAACTCATGTGTCCCAGCAGCCTCGAGGCCAAGATACTGCTCAGTATTTTATAGTCCACTGTCAGCATCGATAAGGGACGGTAAGACCCCGGGTCTGATGAGTCCCTTCCTGGTTTGAGGAGAGGAACCACCAACGCCTCACACATCGAGCTCGGGAGCCGCCCCAGCCTCTTCGCCTCTCTGTAGACCACCAATAACCTAGGGGCTAGGAGGTCAGCATAAGCTGCATAAAACTCCACGGGCAGGCCGTCCAGGCCCGGGGTCTTATTTCTCGCCATCCGTTTAATGGCGCCGCGGATCTCCCCCAATTCTATGTCGGACCCCAGGGCTTTCGCCACTTCGCGCTCCACTGTTTGGAGCTCCAGTGGGCGTAGATAATTATCGAGCCGGCCAGGGTCTCGGGCGGAGCGACTGCGGTACAAACTTTCGTAATAATGCCGGAAGCAGCTGAGAGTCTCCGGTTGAGTGTATACCTCGGTTCCGTCCGCCTTACGCATACTTGTCGTCAGTGAGGACTGACGCGTAGGGTTGGCCAGCCATGCCAGCAACGCGCTCGATCTGTCCCCCTCCGCGATGGACCGGACCGTGTAGGCCTTGTAGTCAAAACAGCGAAGCCGTTCGACCTCCGCCGCCACCTTCTCCCTCGCCTCCGCCGTGTGTACCTGTAATTCCGGGCGCCCGGGGCGGCGAATTTCCAGCTCGCGGAGTTTCCGGTCCGCTGCATCTAGGTCAGCTAGGATAACTCGCCTCATGCCCACCTTTTTAGAGATGCAGTAACCCCTCACCACTACCTTAAAAGCGTCCCACTCTAACGCTCTTGTACTCGCGGTGCCGCTGTTGGACGCAAAATATTCCGATACCTTATCCCCCAGGTCCGCCCTGAAAACACTGTCCTCAAGAATCTCGGGTCGTAACTTCCAGGTGGGCACCGCCGGCGCCCCGGGGAGCCAGCGAAGGTCCAGCAGGAGGGGGTTATGGTCTAAAATGGTTCTGGACAAGTACTCAGATCGGACCGCTGCCGAAACCAGTTCGGGCGAGCCAAGAAATCCATCCAGTCTGACATGCAACTCATGTAGGCTCGAGAAGTACGAATAGTCCCTAGATGTGGGGTGGTGCGCCCTCCAGATATCCGTCAGACCCCAGTGGGTCTGCCAATCCTTACGACCCTTAGCCGTGCGACGAACCGGAGAATCGGGAAGGGGTGGATGTGAGCGGTCAGTGTCTACGTCCACTACTGAGTTGAAATCTCCCCCGAGCAAAAGGGGCCCGGAGAAGAAGTGGGCCAACGAGCCCGATAACCTGGAAAGGAAGGCAGTCTGGTCTATATTAGGAGCGTACACACAGCAAACGTTCAAGTCCCTCCCTCCTAAAGTGCCCGAAATGGCCACGTAACGCCCCTCTGGATCTATCACTGTTTTCGTGACCTGGAAGGGGACCCCAGCTCTAACCCATATTAGCGCCCCCCTGGCATACGCGGAGTACGATGTGTAGAAGACCTGCCCCCTCCATCTACGCTGTAGCGCCGCCCCTTCCGCCTTGTTCAGATGAGTTTCCTGCAGCAGCGCCATTTGCACTCCCCTACGCACTAAATAAGCGTGGACTTTGTGGCGCCTGGACATAGTATGGAGCCCCCTCACGTTCCAAGTAACACATTTCAAGTTAGCAACATCAGCCATTGTCCCATATTGTTCTCGCACAGTCTCCCCATCCGGGTCCCCACAAAAAAGTACATCATTCATCCCAGCACTGATGGCGGCCATTTTCCCCAACCAAAGCCAAACAACCCAAGAACGAACCAAACCCCTACCCACCCTCCCCAGAACAGGACCCAAACAGCACCATCCAGATCCCATCCAAACCTTGCCCTCCAACAACCCAATAACCCCTACTAATCCTGCGGTCGCCACCGTAGGAAGGCCTTAAGGGCCAGGTGCGGGCCGGGCGGAGGCAGTGGGCCCTCGACGCTTAGGCTACCAGGACTAAAACAAGCCCAAAACAGTACCAGAGACCCTCGGGGCACAAACAGGGGCACCCCACCCTCCCCGCCCTCGTTGTCAGCATCAATTGACGGCAACCGCCTCCCCCCTGCAGGGCCCCCTCCCAAAATGAGGTAGCTCACCCCGTTACCCCTGGCCATCCAGAAGGTCTTCCACCGACTTCGGTGTGATCACCGGTGTATGGGCGCTATCAGTCACTGAGTCCTCGGAGTCCGATGGTGCCCCCTCGTCACCCGGGTCCGCTTCCTCTTCAATGGCATCGTCCCGTGCGCCAGACAACTCAGATAACACCTCCAGCACTCCCCTCCGCTCCGTCGACGTCTCTGCAGTTGAGGGCCCCCCTGAGCGGCCGCGGCGATTCCTAATCCTCCTGGATCGCCGTCTCTGTTCCGGCTCCTCCGCCTGTTGGGATGAGGAGCCGAAGCCATCTTTCCCTGCTCTGTAAAGCTCGAGCCAGGCACAGACATCCTCCGGGGTGTCGAAGAATTGAGCCTCCTCATCGACAATGATGCGGAGCCTAGCAGGATAGAGTAGTGAGTACTGGATGCCCTCGCTCCTGAGCTCGCGCTTGACCGCCAGGAAGGAGAACCGCCTGCGTTGAGTTTCGTAGGTGTAATCTGGGAAGATGTTCACCTGACTGTTCGCCACTTTGAATGGGCCATTATGCCTGGCGGCATTGAGGATTAAGTCTCTGTCCCGAAAGTGTAATAACCGCGCCACCACTGGTCTCGGGGCACGTCCCTGCTGCGGTGGCCGCGCCGGGACTCTGTGGGCACGCTCCAAGGTGTAGAAGGAGGATAGCCCCTCCGGGGCCACCGTGTCACGGAGCCAGGCCTCCAAGTATGCCACCATGTCGCCATCCTCGATCTTTTCCGGAAGGCCCACCACACGGATGTTGTTCCTCCTGTTGCGGCCTTCCGCATCTTCCGCTCTCTGCTCTAGGGTCGCGATACGGGATAAGGCATCCTTCATAGTCGCAGCCAAGGTTCGCTGCGCCGGCTCCAAGGTTTTCACCGAGCTCTCCACTTCCTTGACCCGGTCCGAAAGTTTGCCGTGGTCCGCTCTAAGGAGACCAAGGCTCGTCGCCACCTGGGCAATGTCCTGTTGGAGGGCCGATCGCGTGGTCGCTATCGCCTCCAGGACGCGGTCGAACTGCTGTTGCATCGATGCACCACCAGAACTCTTTGGGTCCCCATGTTCCTCTTTGTCCTGGGTCTCCGAGTCCGAGGCGGTTGGGGTAGTCCCCTTGGCTCCTCTAGGTTTCCCCATGTCGCCGGGGGCACTCCGTGATGGTCCAGGAGCAGGCGTCTCCGGGTGCAGATGCCGACCACGACCCTCCCGGTTACTGGACCTCAAGTCGAGTATCGGAGACCTCCTTCTCCAGGGCCTGTGGGAACTTCTCCGCTTCGGCTCGCGCCACCACCACGGCGTCCGAGGGCACCGATAAGGGGGCGGAGACAACCGCCGCCAGGTCGGGCAGGCCCGCACAGCCGCTAAAGTCCCGGGGTGAGGTTCACCAACTCCACCGGACGATTTGTGGCGCCAGAGTGTCGCGCCTCCCATGGAAGTGGACTGGCCAGGAAAATGTGGCTAGGTGCGGTGTCGTGAGTGGGGCCACCGCCTGGTTCACCAGACGTCCGCTCAGGGGATCCACTATAACATGGGCATCCGCCCAGTCACCCATCCGAGTGCATTCTCGTTGTAGAAAGTCCGATCTGACCGATATCTAGTGCACAAATCAGCAGGGGATGGCAAAGCCGGGGGCGAGACGCCGCTGGCGACGCTCCACCAGTTCAATGGATCCGGCTAGGGGGACAATGAAGTCCGGGCGCCATGTTGGGTCGCACTCCGCAACTCCGCAAACTTCGGTTTTACGCCGGATCACCACTCGTCCGAGCCACACCAAGGGCCCTGGCAGGTCGTCGTCGGTCCGTTCAGCAGAATGCGGGGTCCGGGGTGCCCCGCAGCCTCCGAGTTACAGGATAATCACGGGCTCAGTCCCGGAGCCGAGCTCTCAGGCGACCATCGCCATCGGCGCCCAAGCCACGCCCCTGAACTGTATGAATGATGATGCTTTTATAATAATCGTCATCGAAATAAAGCTATTTTGACTGACTGACTTTCCAACTGAGTAGTAACCACAGCAATGGTAACACATGTCTGAGGCACATCCTTATGAGACGGAGTGCCACCAAAAGCTCAGATTTTAACTCTCTTGGTTATAATGCTCCGTTAATACCTTTTGTAGAAGGAGCTTTCCAAGGAGGTCCATGTGAGCATCTTTTTTGCCTGTCAGCCTATAAGGTATATCCTGATCCATGTCAGAGTCTTCAATGCAGTCCAAGACCTTAAACTCTTTCTCAGTAATGAAGGGACCACCAGACAACTGAGAACATGTACTAAAGAGGCATTTTGTGATCAAAAGTATGTCTGGAGCAATTCTGAAGAAAGGGGCAAAGACAAGGATGCAGGGCCCAAGAACATATGTCTGGAATATGACACCTCAGCCCCTCCTCAAAGGCTAGGGGATCAACAATACTCCAAGACACCAGTTCTAGTGCTTGCTTGGGTTACTCTGAAAATCTTAATTAAAAAAGTATCTGCTGAAGTAAATCTGTACTGCAGTGGGAAGATGCTGTCCTTTGTTCACTGTGGCTGATAGAAGGTACATGTGGAGATGGTGGTACTGACCACTACACTGTCCTACAAAAAGTGGCCTTTCAAGGAGTAATACATCTGGAATAAATAAAGGCATCCTAAAACAATTCCTTAAGGGATTAAGACTTTCCTTATCAAACTTGGGTGTAAATGGTACCATAGTGTAGCATAACTCTCATTATGTTCTTATTCTGCTACTTGTTATGCCCAACCTGGAGAATATACATATCTAGATGCTACAGCTTCATGCAGGAATACAAAGTACAGATTGTGAATGTGGAAGTGATTGGACAAGGCCAAATTTATTTATTTATTTATTTATTCAAAGTTTTATATAGCGCGAACAGGATCCTTACAGATATCAGAGCGCTTCACAAAGACAGGGAGGGGCAATAGGAGTAAACAGAGATAATGGGAACAGTATAATAGTCAGTGACATGGTAATAACATGGATGATAAAAACAAACATAAAACCAATCCATATATGATCAGGTAAATAACATGGTAACATGGTAATAACATGGTAATAACATGGTAAGTAACATGGTAATAACATGGATGATAAAAACAAACATAAAACCAATCCATATATGATAAGGTAAGGGAGTAGTATAGAGCAGCACAGGTCATTGATCCGACTACAATGGCGTACAGGTGGATCAGTAAACCAACGTGTATCATATCTTGGTCGGTAGTAAGAGAGTAGCGTAATAGTGCCCCCAACAAGTCAAGTATAGTGCCAGGGGATAGGCAGAGCAGCGGTACAAGCAATGCAGAGTCTCTGACCCAACATCTGTAGCGATCAGGAGATCTTGGCCAGAAGCATTGTTTTCACCTCTTTCTTGAAGAGTGCAGTGGAGGTGATTAGCCTTGTTTCAGGAGGGAGCGCATTCCAGATCCTGGGTGCCATTCCAGAGAAGGAGCGTTTGTAAGTTTTCGCTTTCCGAAATCTACGAGGTTTCAGGAGTAGATTTTTAGTACTCCTATTGGATCTCGAACCTCCTGATATAGACAGCTTTTGAGCGAGGTAGTTGGGTGCCTTGTGGTGCACGGCCGCGTGTGTCATAGTTGCAATTTTTAGCTGTATTCTGGCTTCAAAAGGCAGCCATTTTAGAGACTTTAGGTCTGGGGATATGTGCGAGTGCTTTCTAGAGCCAGTAATGAGTCTCGCGGCAGCGTTCAGGGAGGCTCTTAAGGGTGCTGTTGTGGATTGTGGGAGACCGCTGAGGGTCGCAATTCCGTAGTCTATTCGAGGGATGACTAGAGCTTGTACAGCAGTTTGGAAGTCTTTGGCCGGGAGGAAGGGTTTAATTTTCCTCAGCGTGTTAATTTGGAAATTAGCTGCTTTTGTGGCTTTGCTGACGTGCTGCTGCATGTCGAGCTTGGCGTCGAGTGTGATGCCTAGGGATTTCGCCGAGTCCACGATGGTAGGTTGGACATTGAGTGCTGTTAGGTTGTTGAGCCAGGTTTGGGTGGTGGAGATTTTCGCCGGAGGTGAGATGAGTAGGAACTCAGTTTTTAGAGCATTCAGTTTGAGGTGATTATCGGCCAGCCAGGATTGGGTGTTAATAAGCGTGGAATTCAGCTGTTTGATATCTTCCGGGGACTGTAACTTTAGGTAGAGTTGTGTGTCATCAGCGTACATATGGAATTGAACATTGGATGCTTGAAGCAAGGTGGCGAGGGGTTCCATAACGAGGTTGAACAGTGTAGGAGAGAGGGTGGATCCTTGTGGAACCCCTAGATCTGCAGGCACAGGTGTAGATAGTACATTGTCGATCTTGAACCTCTGAGACCGGTTGTGAAGGAAAGACGAAAACCATTTGAGAACAGTTCCCGATAGCCCCATTCTAGTACTTAGCAGCTCCAACAAGTTCTCATGTTTGACCGTGTCAAATGCTGACGAGAGATCAAGAAGGATGAGGAGGCAGGACTCATTACGATCCAGAATTTGGAGGGCGTCATCAATTATGTGTGTCATAGCTGTTTCCGTGCTATGTTTCGCTCTGAAACCTGATTGATGAGGGTTGAGGAGGTCAAATTGATCAATGTGTTTTGTTAGTTGGAGTTGGACACATTTCTCCAACAGTTTGGCCAGGGTGGGGATATTGGTGATGGGCCGATAATTGTTTAGGTCAGACGGATCAGCTGTAGGTTTCTTGAGTATAGGCGTGACTTGCCCCACCTTAAGGGAGTCTGGAATGTGTCCTTGTTGCAAAGAGCTGTTAATGATCTTGGTCCGGAGAGGGAGGAGCAAGGGGATAAAGTCTTTTACAGCATTAGCAGGTAGAGGGTCTGTGAGGTGATTAGAGGGCTTCAAAGTGCAGAGCAGTTTGTGTATAGCTTCTTCCGAGTAGGTGTCGAAGTACTGCCAGGATGCCTTGTTTTTAGGTTGAGTGTCAGCCATTCTGGTGTAGTTGGAGTATCGATTTACATCCATGATGAGGTCATTTCTTATGTTGTCAGTCTTATGTTTAAAGAAAGCAGAGAAGGCTTCACAGTGTGGAGTGTCATTTGTTGTGCTATTTGATTGTGTGGGTTGTGCCTTTGTTTGGGTCTTGATTAGCTCGAACAGTTTTCTTGGCCTATTCTTCGCTTGGTCCAACTGGCGGCTGAAGAAGTCCGACTTTGTGCGCTTTATTTTCCTAAAGTAGGCATTTCTCTTGTTCTTGAGCTTTTTGAGATGCAGTGCTGAAGGGTCCGATCTCCAGGTGCGCTCTGCCATTCGCATATTTCGCCTTTCGTCATTGAGACTGTCATCATACCAGGGGTTAGAAATTTTGGTGGAGACTCTCTTCAGTTGCAGAGGGGCGACTTCATTGACTATTGTATTCATAGAGTCAAGGTAGTGGTCAGTCAGTCATTGAACATCTGAGGCACCTGAAGGGGGAAGGAGGAGGTTGCCGATGTGGGGAGGTAGGGTGGAGGGGTTAAGATTCTTCAAATCCCTTTTCCATGTTTTGGATTTGATTGGTTGAGTAGGGTTAGGTTTAACTTTTTCGTTGATAAAGAAGGTGATAATGCGGTGATCTGACCAATCGCAGGGTAGAATCGCTTCCAGTTGAATAGCGTTCTCTTTGGCAATGATGAGATCGAGTATTGCGCCTCTGTCGTGTGTTGGTTTATCGCATAATTGGGTGAGGTCAAGCGCATTGAGGAAAGTTTTTAGACTATTCACTGAAGTGTCTTTCTGATCATTCCAGTGGAGATTGAAGTCACCCAGGTAGACTTGAGTGGTCTGCCGACCGGCGTTGGAAGTGATCAGGTCCATGACTTGTTGGGTGAATATGAGATTGTCACCAGGCGGGTGACAATCTCATATTCACCCAACAAGTCATGGACAATACCAGTCAAAATGTGAATATGGGATTCAAAACAGTTAAACAATTTGGAAGGAGCTCCACAATTCACCTCCACAGTCAACTCAAAAGAAAGACCTAGCATAAACACAGCCAAGAGCAAAAACATAGCTGTTTACCCTTTCCGAATAATAAAGGCAACTGGGTTGAAAGACTAGTCCAGTTCAGAGGAAAGGATCAAGTAATCCTGAGAATTCACCTCCAGAAAGTCAGTTCACATGCAGAGGATAAGGCATGTCTCTAAACAGCCACTAGATGCTCCTTAAATGATGAGAGGGTGTCTAACAATTTTAATTTGATGACCAGTACCAGATCCCACAGTTTTTCTAATTACATCAGCAGATTTGTCAGGATGCTTCTGGTCTACAGGAGTTTGTTACTTAGGAATCAATTTAGTTTCTGAAAGTATATTATTCTGAGCGTAGTCATAAACACATGAAATGTCCACTTTCACTCTTCGAAACCAGCTACTCTCCACTCACGCTGACTGTGTCTTGTCTGCGCCATTTACACTGAATAGCACTCCGCTGCCTTTTTGGTAGGTTCTCACAATGCAAAAAACATGAACATACATACTGTGTTATGGTGGGGTTTTCACTTGCCGCAGGCAGTAGGTTGGCATATAAAGCAGGCTTTCACTAGCCAAACAATATTAGTAGTTATTGCTGATGTACTAGTGAAGGAGCAAAACCTCTGAAAACCAAAGTCCTCATATAAACCTGGCTGTAAGCTGGTACAAAGCAAAAAGTAAAACAAATATTTAATAAAATAAAATGACAAAACATGCTACCTCCAAGTGGTGGATGAAGAAAAAAAAAAGATATTGAACAATGAGGGCATGCAAGCGGTGACCATGAGCTCATGAATGGCGGTGTATGTGCTTAGCCCTTCCCTACGTGCGCTATAAGCTGATGGTACTGGCACAAGATGCACGAAACTCCCATATATTATATTTCAAAGCAAGTCAGACTCAATTAAAATGACACTTTAGAATTGCCTGGGAAAAATAGAATCTCTGGGGATGAGGAGGGGAAAGTAAATATAGGCATTAAAAGTGGTAGAGGATGTTCAAAATGCGTTCACACTACAAAGATAGTGGAAGAAAATAGGTTACTTACCTGTAACTGTAGTTCTCCAGTATTGGAACTTTCATAGATTCTCGTAACTGAACCATTCTCCGTCATCAAGATGGAAGTCCCACTGCATCTTATAATAGCAATACCATGGTAAACATGGACTAGAAAGGCCCTAGGCCCTTCAGTTTTATAAAATATCCTAGTTAATTTAAAGAAAAAGAACCAAACTAAGGTTTGAAGGAATCAGATTGCCCTGCTCTCTAGAACACTCCTGTGAAAAGCTCCAGTCCCTCAGATTACAAAGCACGAGAGAGAAAGAGCAAGACGAGGTGAGATCCCCCGGCAAGGAGGATGGGTCACATGAGAATCTATGAAAGATTCCAATTCTGCAGAACTATAGTTACAGATAAGTAACTTATTTTCTTACTACAGATTACATAGCAGTAATGAAGCATATATCAACGTAAATGCTAAGCAGACACACATACACATGCACATATATATACATTTATATTTATGTATACACATAAATGATGAGCAATGTACATAATCACAAATATATTCACCTGTATACACAAGTACAGTGAGAAAATGTGTGTAACAAGTCAGTGGATGGTGGGAAGAAGGAGCTTGCTCACCTACACAGAAAAAATACCTTAGTACTGCTTAACCCACTGCTGCGTTGCAGTGAACTGTATATTCCAAGCAGAAATGCTTTGTAAAGGTGCATCGATTTTTCCAGGTAGCAAATCTCTTTAAGTGACACACTAGCAAAGAGCGCAACTGAAGTAGACATCGTTCTTGTGCAGTGGACATGAACTGATGTCTGTAACGGTTTTCTGCTGGTTGATGGCAGAAGTGAATTCCAGGGGAGTTTCCAGCTGACCGTCTTCCGAACTACAGCTCCCAGCAGCCTCCACTGCTGGAAGGAGAACCGGGACCGGTTCTGTCCCTGACCCTCAGACCTCATATTCGGATGCAATCTCCCGCACTGCGGGACTTTCAAGCTGATCTTCCGCCAAACTACAGCTCCCAACAGCCTCTGTGCTGGAAGAAGAGCCCGAACTGGTTCCTGCTGGTTCTGTCTCTGCCCCATTGGCCTCATGACCGTACACTGTCTCCCACATCACGGGACTTCCAGCTGACCCTTTGCCAAACTACAGCTCCCAGCAGCCTGCACTGATAGAAGGAGAGCCTGGACTGATTCCTGCTGGTTCTGTCCAAGCCCCTCCGGCCTCCTTTCTGGATGCCGTCTCCTGCATCGCGGGACATGTGCGAGCAGCGCCAAAGCAAAGTCTGTGTCACGGTGGGGACACCTTTTTTTGGCCATCCCCCAGCTAAGGTAACGTGCATGCACCCCGCCCAGGCACGGCGGACAGCCCTGCCCGGCCACTGCGCTGCCTGCTGTCCAGGTCCATGCACTGCCTGCTGTCCCATTGCTGCAGCTACTACCCCTGCCAAGTCACTGCACTGCCTGCTGTCCCAGCGCTGCCCGCTGTCCCTGCGCTGCCCGCTGTCCCTGCGCTGCCCGCTGTCCCTGCGCTGCCGCTGTCCCTGCGCTGCACTGCCTGCTACCCCTGCCTGGTCACTGCGCTGCCTGCTATCCCTGCCCCTGTGCTGCTGCTCCTCCAGTCCTGTTACTGGGCTACCTGCTGTCCAGATTCCTGGTCTACCGCGCCCCTCCTGTGCTGCTGCTACCCATACTTGGACACTGGGCTACGTGTTATACCTCCCCTTGCGCTGCTGCTTTACTTGCCCGGTCACTGAACCGCCTGCTGTTCCCGTCCTCACACTGGCTCTTCTAGTTCCTTGCCCAGCTCGCAGTACCCCAGGACCACAATGAGGACCTCTAAAGGAGACAACTGAATGCCCATGTTGCGGACATGCTCAGCGGTCGTGCCGCCAACGCACTGCCAGTTGGACAACGCCCAGTACCAGGACCCCTACCCCTCTCCCCGCCACCCTGCAGTACACTGCAAAGGAACTCCTGGAACTGGATCCCGGATGCTGAAACAACAGCAAAGTCTACTCTTTCCTGTGATCCACCAAAAAGGCCCTCCACCTGAGGGCACTGCCAGTTCTCCTGCAACACAACCTATGAAAGATCCCGCACCACTCCTGCCCACAAGAACAACCCACAACCACTCCATTGAATCTTGCCCAATACCCGCTCACTCTGCAAATGTACCACGGAAATCTGAACACCATCCCCACGTACGCTGCCTTTATCACCGAAACGTGGTTCAAACCCTCCTGGAAATCAGATATTACCACTGCCACTCCTGAAGGCACTAAGATGATACAATGAGATTATACCAATGAACAAGACGGATGCATCACCATCATCTTCAGAGAAACCATCAGATGCACCACCATCAACGACAACTCCACACCGCTCATGGAACATCTCAACTGCCTACTACAAACTCATGCGAAGACTACGATAAGAGGCACCCTTGCCTACACACCCCCAGGACACTAGCCACAACCTCACTGCCCCCCCACTAACCACTTTGCCGTACTCTGGAACCTCAACTTCCACATCAACAACGCCATCTCCACGCCCTCCAGGAGAACCAGAAAAATATTGGCCTCCCCCAACTGGTTACCGAACCAACGTAGAAAGCCAAGCACACACTTGACCCCATTTTCACCTCCAGAGACCGAATCAAATTCAGCCACACCACAGAATTCACCTCGACCGACCACGCCATTTTACACTTCACCATCACCGAAGCCCTGAACACCATCACCGAAGCCCTGCACACCTTCACCAGACGTCAGATCTCCTCACATCGCAGCTGGAGCAAGGTCACCGAAACTCAGTGGTCAATCTTTTCAATCTTTATCTTCGCACCCTTCTTCTTTCTCTGAGGCAGTGGGACGTCACCGTCTTTAACTACGCTGACGACCTAAAACTCATCTTTCCTCTCTCTACCCCCTCCGCTGTTTCTAACTTCCATGCTGTCATGTCTCACATTCTCCTCTGGATGAGTCAAAATCAGCTCAAATTGAATCCTGGAAAGACGGAGCTCCTTCTTCCAGGCAAGAGCTCCACCCATTGGGGTCCTCACTTCTGGCCCACAGGGCTTGGCCCCCCTCCCGCCCCTGTGGCATCTGTAAAGAGTCTGGGAGTTATTATTGACTCCGAACTCTCACTTAAAGCCCAGGTGGGGGCGTTGGTCTCCTCCTGTATGCATCAGCTTCGCAGGATCAGGAAGGTCGCTTATCTCCTGTCCCCTGAAGTTCTGCTCCAAGTCACCCTGGCCTTGGTCCTTTCCCGCTTGGACTTCTCAAACTCTTTATATCACGGTCTGCCCAAAACCCTGCTCTATAGGCTGCAGATCACTCAGAACCAAGCGGCACGACTGGTCTTCAGGATTCCAAAATGGCAGTCGGCCAAGCCTCTCTTTGCCAAACTGCACTGGCTCCCGGTCAATCTCAGGGCAGCCTTTAAGATCGGCTGCATAGTATTTAAATCCCTGACCGGCCCCTCTCCTAGGTTCCTGAAATCCCTCATCACCCCATATTGCCCCTCTCGCAATCTCAGATCTTCCCATCTTCATCTCCTTGCTACTCCCTCCTTCAAACTCGTGAGGGTTGGAGGTCGGAGTTTCTCACACCTTGCTCCCACACTCTGGAACTCTTTTCCTCTCTCTCTTAAATCTGCTAACTCTCTCACTCTGTTTCGTAAATCTCTCAAAACTTGGCTTTTTCCCCAATCTGGCTAATCCATATCTGCTATCTCACTGAAATCCCAATCAGCGCCAGGAAACTCACGTCACGGTGTCAGTGCGCTCTAAAAGAACAACCCCTTTCCCCACCACTTCTACAACCTCGCAACAAACCCAATCAGCACACAACTCACCAGCATCCTCAACACCTCCATCTCCACAGCAACCTTCCAGGATAGATGGAAAAACGCAGATATCAGAATATTCAGAAAAAAGCCTCTGCAGACCCCCAGAGATCTAACAAATTTATCATTTGATCTCCCTGAGAAAGCAGCAGCTCACCAGCTCACCGAAGTCCTGAAACAAAACCTCCTACGGGCTCCTCACAATCAGGATTCCGCGCCAACTACAGCACTGAGACAGCACTGATTGCAGTCACAGATTACATCAGAACACTCCTCGACCACGGAGAAACTGTGGGCATGATACTCCTTACCTCTCCACTGCATTCTCCTACAACACCCTCATCACAGAATATAACATAGGCATACAGCAAGACGCCCTCAAGTGGATGACCTCCTTCCCTACAGGAGGCACACGGAGCATTCGACTGCCTCTATTCACCTCAGCACCCAAAGATATCATATGCGCGTTCCACAAGGATCATCCCTCAACCCCATCCTCTTCAACATCTACATGCCCCCCCCCCCCGCAGACATCATCATATCTCACGGACTCAACATACTCCCCTACACAGATGACACTCAACTGATCCTCACGCTCACCGAAGACCACTCCAACGCCAAAACTAAGTTCTGCAATGCCATGGCCAATGTAGCCAAATGGATGAGAGACAACTGCCTCCAACTCAACAAGACTGATGTACTGATCTTCGGGACGAACACATCCACATGGGACCAAAGCTGGCTGCCTGCAGAACATGGACCCACACCGACCGACCATGCATACAATCTCGGCATCATCCTCAACAGCAACTGACCATGTAACAACAAGTCAACTTTGTCGCCTTCTCTGTTTTCACACACTTTGTATGCTCCGCAGACTCTTCAGGTGGATACCAACCAACACAAGAAAGTCCATCACACAGACACTCATCACTAGCTGCCTCAACTACAGCAAGAACCTCTATGCCGGCATCTCCACCCAGCTCTTCAGAAGACTTTAGACCAGAGTTGCATCCGGACTCACCCCCCACCTGAGACCTTCACTGGTTCCCCCATACAGAAGAGATGCCAGGTCAAGATCCTCACGTATGCCTATAAAGCCCTCCACGACCTTGGACCTGGCTTCGTCAACCATTGCCTGAACTTAAACCAACCCTCTAGACACCTACGCTCCTCTTCACTTGCCCTCGCACACATTACTCACTTCGGTCGCAGTTGTGGAAGCTCCTTTGCCTACATTGCTGCCAAGTGCTGGAACGACCTGCCCCTTTAGCTCCGCACAACCTCCTCACTGGTAGACTTCAGAAAGCGACTCGAGACCTGACTCTTCGACTGAGACAAAGCACCCAGATACCCCTAGGGATGGCAGTGTTGAGCTTTACAAATGTTGTTTGATTTGATTTGATCTGAATAGCGCTGGATATTTACCTGTTTTGAAAATGGATACCCATTCTGTGACGCCACAAACAATTGATTAGACTTGCATAAACGTTTTGTTTTGTCTAAAGAGAACTTCAAGCACCGCATATGTATAAAGAATGCAGCGTCCTTTCGGCTGCCATTGAAGGGTCTGGAATTATTTTTTTTTAGAATGATAGGCTTATTGAGATGAAAGTTTGAAGAGATTTTAGGAATGAACATTGGGTTTGTGCGAAGACTCACCTTATCATCCCTATCTTGCAATAAAAGATTCTGTATGGTGAGGGCTTGTATTTCGCTGGCACATCTGACAGAGGTTAAAGCTAAGAGAAGAGCAACCTTTCAGGAAAGGAATTTAACATCCACTCTTATGAATGGGTTCAAACGGATGCTTCTTAAGCTGTGAGAGCACAATGTTTAGTGGCCAGTGTGGAGGCGGAGAAAACTCTAAATACTCCTTTGAGAAATTGTTTAACTATTCTGGCAGACCATAATGACGGAGATGTGGTTGATCGCCTGAAGCGGGATATGGCCATGTGAGCAAATCCTGAATGTGTAACTGCAGAAGATATGGAAGGATCTCTTCAGGCAAAGAAGAAAGAGGATGTACATTATCATGTTGGCACCATATGCAAAATCGCTTCCACTTAAGGCAAGAGCTTTTGTTAGTACTTTCTGTGTGGGCTCTGGACAGAATATCTGTGAAGTCTGGTGAGATATTTAGATTGGCAAATTCATTGTAATAGAAAGCCACACCGATAACTGAAGAGACCCGGGATCTGGATGCAACACTTGGTCCTGGTTCATTCTCAGCAGAGAGGGTATCATCCTCATATGGATGTGACTTTTCTCCGAAAGGAGAAGCAGCTTTATAAACCAAAGATGAGGTTGCCACTTGGGAGCTATGAGAATTATCATGCGTGATTCGGGCTTCATTTTCATGCGGTCTCTCTCTGAAGGACAGGTATGGAAGAGAAGGCGTAGGCAAAGATTTTGGACCATGCAATTGAAAATGCATTCCCCCGTGATCCCTGATGATGATGTCAGCTTGTGAAGAACCGCCATTTGCGGTTCTGGAGGGTTGCAAAGAGGTCGAGATCTGGTTTTCCCCACTGAAAGAAAATGTTGTAGATCTAACTTCCACTTGTTGCAACAGGTCGTCAAGACTGCTGAGAGTGTCCACTATTGTGTTTTATATTTCACACCTTTCATTCGCAGATGCACTCCGTGGTGGATGGACCATTCCCAGAAGCTTTGCGCCTCCTGGGAAAGGTGGTGTGATCTTGTATTGCCCTGCTTGCTGATGTAGTTCATTGTGGTCTTATTGTTCATTTGAATGAGCACCATACAGTTTCTTATACTTTGAAGGAAAGCCTGCAAGGCTAACTGCACTGCCTTGAGCAGACTGTTATGGAAATGACGATGAAACATTAGTCACCTGCTGCTGACCTGCAGGTCTTGAAGGTACGCTCCCCATCCATCTAGGGAGGCATTGGTGGTGTTGACTGATGGAGAAGTTGGACTTAGGAAAAAAAGGCCAACTGACAGATTCGCTTGTTGCTTCCTCCAGGATAGGGCTTTGACCATGGTTGGAGTCAGTTTGATGAGGTTGTCAAAAGACCCCGTTGCCTGTACCCATTGTCTGCCGAGTTCATCCTCGAGCCGATTCATCCATAAACTGCAGAATGGAACTAGAGAAATGCATGATGACCTCATCCCTACGAGGGACTTGTAGAGGCAAACTGAAGGAGACCCTTTTCTTCGTACCAATTTTGCTAAGGACATTAGTCCTAATTGCCTTTCTGATATGCGGTACGCTTTGCTGAGTGTAGTATTGAGCGTTATTCCCAAAACGTGATGTTCCTTGACGGGTAAAGAACTGACTTTTCTGGATTTAGTGTGAGGACAAGCTTGATGAATAGGGTTGTGTAGGCGGTTGTCGATCTCTATGCAGCCTGATTGAAGGGTGCCTACACTAACCAATCGTCAAGATACAGGGAAAACCTTGTGTTTAGGCTTCCTCATGAAGGCTGCTACAGGTGCTATCCACTTTCTGAAAATGTGAGGGGCAGCCTTTAGGCCAAAAGGAAGAACCCTGAACTGGTACTGGCTGCCGGCTAAATACGCATCCTGGAGGTCAAGGGTTGACATATAATCTCCCTTGTTCAAGAGTAGCAGAATATCCTGCAATGTTACCATGCAGAATTACTGTTGAGACTTCTCAGGTCTAGAATTAGTCGCAACTCCTTCAACTTCTTGCAGACCAAGAAGAAACTGGAATAGAATCACTCTCTTTGCTATGATG
The DNA here is from genome assembly GCF_964263255.1 of Lissotriton vulgaris. Classification (NCBI taxonomy): domain Eukaryota; kingdom Metazoa; phylum Chordata; class Amphibia; order Caudata; family Salamandridae; genus Lissotriton; species Lissotriton vulgaris. Next base: position 390,108,838 of record NC_141687.1, read on the forward strand.
CAGAAACTCTATCACCTCTTTCTTGAGCATGGTTTTGACCTCCAACTTGAGAAGATGTCGATGTTACGGTTTGGAGGTTTGAGGTGGGGTCTGGATGAATTCTAATATTTGGACAAATTGAACAAGGTTTAAGACCCATTGGTCTGTTATTATATCTTGCCAGCGTTTAATATAGTTGGACATTCTTCCCCCTAGCCAGAATGGGGGAAAAAAGGGGAACAGTCGGAGGCTGCAAGCAGTCATTGACATGGCCAGCGTCTTTTCCCAGGCGTCCCGCTCTGCTTCTTGGTGCTAACCTATTGTTGTTTGTGGTTGTTGCTGTTGGGAGTACTGGGAATGAAACTGCCGAGAGACAGATGAACGTGAGGGGTATTGATAATGTTGTTTTTTAAAAAAAATGTATTAATTGGTTTTATTGGCATGTAAAGAACTGGCAAACAAAAAAGCAATCAGTACATTCATTGACAGTAATCAGTGGTGGCAGAAATAAACAGTAGGCATAGATAAATTGGTAGGTTTCACAAGATGCATAAACAGAATCAGCAGGAATCCAGGAGAGGAGAAGCGTCTCTAGCACGTAGCTTATACATACAGACCTATACAGCTGTGTGAAGCAGGGTCCACACTTAGGGGTGAGCTGGTAACTTCTCTCCCGCTCAGGGTACCCGACCTCACTATCCAACCATAACATGTCGTCAGTACACCTACTGTACGTCAGAAAAGTCAACTTCGTGAGGTGACACTGTGCTCCAGTTCGTGTCGCCCCATCTGCCCGGACCCCAGTGCTCTCATCTTCTGTTACGTCCCTTGTCTGCCTCCCATCTAGAAACATGGACCAGAAATTCTTGGATCTATTGCGTGGGGGATGTAGCTCGCTATACAGTTCTGATTGTGTGCAGCAATAAGTCATGTCCCTGGACTATGATGCCAGTGTAGGGGTAGGACCTCTCACCCAGGTGCGCCCAACGCATCGCTTAGCGAGGAGGAAAGCCCTGTCTACAAGTATCTTATGTGCCGGCCGCAGAGGCCTTGAGTAGCCCAGTAGAGCCAATAGAGGGTCAGGGGTCAACGTCAATTGTGTGATCCTATTAACCTCTTCGTACACTGTGTGCCAGAAAGTGAGGACAGCCGGGCAGGACCAGGCCACATGTAAGAAATCGGCTATCTGGGCCCCGCATCTCTCGCAATTCGGACTCGCAGCTGATATCTGTATAATCTTTCAGGGGTATAATAAAACCTATTCAGGTATTGAAAGTGGAGTAATCTATGACGGCCGTTTAGTGATATCTTCTTAGTACTTGTGCAACAATACTGCCACATCTCCTCCCGGATCTCAGTTTGTAAATCTAGCTGCCACGCAAGCCTCGGTTTTGCGTACTCCGCCAGCCTCTCCGAGAGCGCTATTCGGTACAGGTTAGTTATTAATTTAGCGGGGGACTTGGCGTTGACTACATAATCATAAGCCGTGACCGCCGGGGGTCCCTCCAGGTCCTCGCCAAAATGATCTCTCAGGGCGTGTCTCACCCTGTGAAACTGAAAGCGCACCAGCTGCGGGTATGTTACGTCATCCGTTTCAATCTCTTCCCAAGTTCGGGCGGTTCCCCAAGCAAACCAGTCCCCCTTATTGTGGATATTCAACGTTTTCAGAGCTAAGAGTACTCCTTTATCCATACAAGGTGTCAGACAGGCACACAAAGCAAGGGCTGTCTTCGGAGCATACAATAGGCTGCACGCTTGAACATCCATCATGTGGTGCCAAGCATGTGTGACCGCGTTCAAAGAATCCAGAAAGCCCGTCCGCCGTTCCCGCGGTTTTGCCAGCAGCGCGGGTAGCGGAGTGGGATCTGCTACAATCGTTTCAATGCGTATGTGAGGTATGGCCATTGGGCTATGTATCCAATGGTAGGCATGCGCGCTCGGTGCAGCACTGTAATAGAGTTCCAAATCTGGAGCACTCAGGCCTCCCGCCGCATGCGGCCGAATAAGTATGTTTCACGCCACTCTAGGATGTTTCCCTGCCCATGCAAGTCAGACCATTGTAATTGTCCGAAGAAATTGGACGATAAGACCATTGGGATATCACTGAACAAAAAAAGAAAACGTGGCAGCACAATCATTTTCATGAGGGAAATACGCCCTAACAATGATAACGGTAGGGTGATCCATTTTTCGACATCCTCCTCTAGCTTTGAGAATGCCACCCCATAGTTCTCTCGTAGGACGATCTCAGAGTCTGTGTGGAGACGAATCCCCAGATACCGCACCGCATCCGTGGTCCATTGTATGGGGTATTACGGATCAAATTTCCTCAAAGCGGGGGTAAGTGGAAACATAACGGACTTATTCCAGTTGACGTGAATGCCTGAGAGGAAGCTGAACAGGACCACTTCGCGAAGAACCGTTGATAAGTGTACCTCTGGCTCCCTAACATATAGGAGCATATCATCGGCATATGTGGATACGATCAAATTGTAGGAAGAGAATCAAATGCCCCTGTGACCATGGTACTCACGTAGGGCACATGCGAGTGGTTCCGCCGTAAGCGCATATAGGAGAGGGGAGAGGGGGCAGCCCTGCTTCGTACCCCTGCCAATCCTGATGGGATCTGTGACGAGCGAACCTATGCGTATGCGGGCCGTGGGGGAAGTATATAATACCGCCAGAACTTGTAGAAACAGCTGTCCCACTCCCATCCGGCTCAGTACTTGTCTCAGGAAAAGCCACTCGACCGAATAAAAGGCCTTCTCCATGTCTAGGAAAACCGCGACCGCAGGCACCTCTGGTCGTGTGTGTTTGAAGGCCGCGAATGCTGTTCTAAGATTATACGTAAGGTTGCGAGTGGGAACAAATCCGGCCTGCTCTGGGGCTACTAGTGTGGTAACCATAGGACTAAGACGATTGGAAATCAATTTGGCAAAAATCTTCGCGTCCACATTTAATAGTGACAGAGGGCGATACGACGCGCAGTCTCCCGGGTCTTCGCCTGGTTTAAGAATCGCGATGAGGATCGCTTCTCGCATCGATGGCGGCATAGTACCTGTGTTCGCCATGTCGTTAAATAGGGTGAGTAAATTGGGCAACAGGAGATCTGTAAACACCTTGTAAAAGGCTACTTTGAGGAAGTCCGGCGCGCTTCCAGCCCTCATTTCAGACAGCTCCAAGACAATTTCATCCCGTTCAAACGGTCGCACTAGAAACCTGCAGTGTGAATTGGGGAGCAAAGGCAGCTCTATATGAGAGAGGTAATCGAGAACACGCTCCTTCGAGGCTGGGCCACGTGAGGCATACAGCGCTGCGCAATATTCACGAAACCGTTCCGCAACCTGTTCATTCGAAAGGGGCTCATCCGTCGTCACGGACCTTAGCACTGGTATACTCGTTCTGTTCCTGCCCTGCTTAGCTAGGCGCGCAAGAACCGCCCCCGGGCGTACTCCTTCACAATATGATCTAGCTGTTGGGTATTTGCCTAATTGCTTGACTTCGGCATCAGCCTCCTCGTTATACTCCTGCAGAACCCTAGCTAGCTCCTGGGTAAGAGCTTCGCTATGGTCTTGGAGACGTTTGTGCTCCAATTCTTTGAGTTTGGTTTCCAAGGCCTGTAGTCTGCCTCTAATCGATTTTAGAACTCCCGAGTGTTTAGAGATAGTGATTCCTCTAACATACAGCTTGAACGCCTCCCAGATATTCTGGAACGAGTCAACGGAGCCTACATTGGCATCAAAAAACTTTTCAATTGCCGTCGCCAACTCCTCCCTAAAAAGGGCATCCAACAAGGAGTATGGAGGGAAGCGCCATGCAAATGGTGGAATGCGTCACGTTGGTGTGACCATCGACAATATCGGTGAGTGGTCCAAATATGTATGTGGCAATATTGTGCAGGCCGTGATGTTTGTGATGAAACAAACCAATAGTCTATTCTAGTGTGTATATTATGTGGGGCCGTGTAATGCGTGAATCCGCCTAGTGTGGGGTGTCTATGCCTCCAAACGTCGCATAAGTCCAAACTGATAAGCTGCATCTCCAACACCCTAGCAGAGGTCGACGGCCGGTGAACAGGGCCGTCCGACCAGTCAATACATGGTTATCTTATTGTGAAGGGGCGGCCCTTACCTCCCGGGCACAGCGATACCGTAGGAACGCCCCTACGGGCGGCATCACTAACCCACAGCCAAAACCGGCTACACCTCTCTCTGTCTCCCTGCAGGCGCCGACAGCACCACCGGAGCGCAGCGGACCGGAAGCGGCCTGGATCGACCCCGGAAGTACAACGGCTACTAAAGGACCGGAAGTGACCCCGCCTGACCCTGGAAGCCTTTCCTCAGGAACCCGATCGGATGATAGAAAAGCCGGCGAAGCAGAGGAGGAGACGTTCCCAGCGGTGGACTTGTGGCAGGAGTTGGCGAGACGCGAAGGACCGGCAGCGGAGATTGTAGAAGAGAGGACGAGGCGAGAGAGGGAAGAAGAGGAAGACGTTTGGTGCGAGGATTGGTGGCATCCTCAGGAGGTGGCTGGAAAGCGCCGTAACTCGGATGAGAGTTACGGCGGGGCACGTGAGTAAACTGTTACCATTCTCCGTGTTTCCCCCTCCCCGTGTAATTAGTGTAAATAGTGTAAACCTTGTACAGAAGTCACGCACACCCCACTGTATAGTATAATCACCCCTACACTGTATTATACATTCCGCCAAAACCCCCCCCCCCCACAATTTGCACTCTGTCCCTACACCCCGTCTTTTCTTTCCTTTCTTCCCCTACCCTACCGCCCTCCCTCACCGTCTATTTCCACCCTCACTCTCCCGGTGCCGGTGTCAGTCGTCCGAGTTCCGTGACCATTGGAACTAACTGCCCTGTATCTCTTTCCTTTATCTCTGAGGGACACCCCAACGCCCGCAACCAGGAAGGAGAACACCAGCCCTGCAGTGGACGACCTACCTGTGTTCTCACCATCGGACCTTCCTCGCTAGGAACCCCAACACGAACCCCGAGGATTGTACCTAATCACCGTGCCCAAGGGCTTGTCTTTTCTGTATCCAATAAAACTCTTGCTAATCATAGCGCAGTACATCCGGCCTTCACGCCTGTTATTCCGGCCCGCCCACCCCCACACTTCACACTTACCTTATCTTATCTTAGGTGCCATTTGTAAAGCGCGCGGACGCCGAAGCTTCCTGGCGCTGATAGACAGAGTGGGTGAGGAGGAAACGCAGGAGGCGAAAAACCTAGCTAAGGGGGGGGAGGGAGGGGGAATAGGTTTTTAACAGTTTTCTGAAAGTAAGAAGAGAGGAAGAAGATTTAATAGACAGAGGAAGGAGGTTCCAGAGCATAGGAGCTAGGTAGGAGAAACAGCGGCTGCCGAATTGCTTAGTTTTGTTTTTGGGGGTGACTAGCAGGTCACGGTGGGCTGATCGGAGGTTGCGTGTAGGACAGTGGGGACGGATGAGGGATTTGAGAAACCCAGGGCCGGAGCAGTGAAGGGCTTTGAAGGTGAGACATGCCACCTTGAAGCAGCCCTTTGGTCTATTGGGAGCCAGTGGAGGCTATGGAGCAGAGGCTTGGCTGATTGCCATCTGGGGTTCCATGGATCAAGCGGGCCGCCTGATTCTGGACGACTTGGAGGCGGTGTAACAGAAATTGTGGAAGACCGTGATAAATGGAGTTGGAAAAGTCCAAACGGGAGAGCACAAGTGAGGTGACAGTTTGAGTGAGTGCCGCGGGAGGGAGAAGGTGACAGACTTTGCGAATCCTCCGAAGTTGGTACATGCATGATGAGATTACTGCTCCAACTTGGGCTTTGAGGGAGAGTTCGGCGTCGATGATTAGGCCCAGACTCTTTACTGTTTTTGCTGGGGTAGGGGGAGAGCCGAGCTCCGACGGCCAGAACTGAGGTTGCGGTGTCATGTTGAAATCGCCCCACCCAAAAAAGTCATCCCCTCCGAGTATGTTGAAATCTTAGCTGCTAGCTCTGTGTAGAAATCCAGATGGTCGTAATTAGGGCCATAAGTATGTACTATGCAGAGTTCCGTGCCCTTGCCGCAGCAACTAGTAATCGTGTATCTCCCCTCCCTGTCCGTCACAAGCGGTGTCATCTTCAGTGAGGTTCTTGGATTGACCCACGTAAGGACGCCTCATGCATGTGTTGTGTACCCAGCCGCGTGTACATTACCCATGAGGCCCCGGTATCGTAATATATGGCTGTCTGGGGGAAAGTGCGTCTCCTGTAATAGGGCTATATCTACACAATGACTGGCAAAATATTGTAAAACCTTTCGAACCTTCCGGTGGTCGTTTAGGCCTCGCACATTCCAGGTCACTAACATCAGTGAGTCTAAGGCTGTCCCCTCCCCAGTCATCCCGTCTGTAGCAGTCTGCATAAGTCCCCTACCAATAGTGTCCAGTCAAACCTCGTATCTAAGAATTCCGCCATTGCCACATATGTAAAATTGTGTAACATTCCCTCAATAAACAAGCACTCCCCTCTCCAGCCCTTCCAGGCGCCGCAGCCCCTGTCCACCACCCATCTCGCACCCACCCACGCCTGCCCATCCCAAACTAGGCCGCGATCTCCCCCCCAACCCGCAGAGCTCATCCAAGACACCCAACCCAACCCTAGAACCATCAAGCCCAGATCAATAAAACAAAGCCCCCCTCGCTCCCCTGTATCCAAAGGCAGTGGGTATCACACGAGGGCAAAGGTAGCCCTCAATATGCAAACTTTAGTCAAAAAATTTGTAACATTGCCCTGCTCCTACGCCACCTCAATACCATGGTATCATGCGTATAACCATCAGCTCCAACCAGCCATTCCTTAACAAATAGACCATTAACGTCTAAATTGCGTGTGGTGAAGGAACAAGCAGTGCGCCCGCCGTATTCTCCATCCTATGTTCTCAGGTCAGTTCAACAGTGTTTCCTCCTAGAGAAGATAAAGGGTCAGCAATGACATCTATCAACACAGAGTGTATCCCGATATTCTAGGCCGCCCTCTGACGACCACCCGCGCCTAACCAGTAACCTCATCATCTGTAACTACCCGCCTCAGAGAGCTCTCATTTAGCATCGCCCAAATCGCACAAGCAGAGTGGGGTACAGCCTAGCCCCTGTGAATCATCTCCCTTAATTCCCCCTCTGACCTCACACCCCGCGCTACATCATGCATTATAAATCATGCTGCTTATCTGTGCATAACTAGGTCAGTCCTGCACCAATTGTCCAGAGTCAATGGAGCACAGCAAAAAGTGTCAGGGCATCCAGTGTAGAACATTCCTCACCCGCGTCTCCCAACACAGTCAGTAGCAATCTCATAGCTAGCCCACAATCAGCACAGTTAGTCCTGCTCCTCTAAGGAACCTCCCGAAGCCTCATCCGCTCTGTTCAGCGAGGGGCAACTCTCTCTGCCCCAGTCTTTGATGCCTTTCTGCAGGGCTTTAGGACCTGTAAAGATCATGGATTACTCTTGTCTGTTAATCCGTAACTTCGCCGGTCCGGGAATAGTGAAAGGACAGAGCCCTCGTAGTGCAGTGGTTGCTTTTCCCTCTCAAGTCTTAGTGCCACGTCACGGTCCCTGTAGTTGAGCAACTTAGCAACTATGGGTCTCAGAGGCGCACTCGGTTTAGGTCTCGGACCCAGTGAGCGGTGGGCCCGTTCCACCACGAACATAGCGGAGAACGCAGTATCACCCAGGAGTTTCTACAATAGATTTTCAACAAAGACTTCCATGTTCCCCGTCGATGTATTCTCAGGAAGGCCTGTGATGCGAAGATTACACCTCCTAGAGCGCGCCACAAAGTCCTCGGTCTTATCCAGCAGCATTTGCATTGCTCTGCTCATCTGTTTGTTGTCAGCATCCAGGGAGGTCTGGGCCTCCTCCACCTCCGTGAGGTGGCGTCCCAACATGTCGATACGCTCCGCTTGTTTGTCGAGCCTCTCCACCAAGCGGTCCATGCGGTAGGAAATCACGTCCATCTTGCTTCCCAGGGAGGCCAGACCTCCCTGCAGGCTCATTTCCATTGCCAATAGTAGGCTGGTATGTCTTGCTGCGGGGGTTCCTCTGTCGGCTCCTGCTCCCCGGTCTCTCCCAGGTGCAGAGTCGCTAGACTTAGAACCTTTAGGATCAAAGGACAGCTTGGATTGCGTCCTGTTGGTGCGCCCCATCCTGCTGGGACCTGTTGGGGCAGCGCTGCCCGGAGCTAGGAGGGCCGCTCTGTGTGTAGTCGCCTATGCCGCCGCCACGCAGCTCTCAGCGCTGAGAAGGCTCCACGCGGGAAGACCACTATTGTCAAGACAGCCTGCTCTCAAACCTGTCGCTCCTCACCACCAGGCGCTCATGCGCTAGAACCAGGGGTCAGTCTGTTGAATCGTCGCGCAGCTCCACAGGGTCCGACTGCGTCCCACCAGTTCATCTCAATGCTCAAGTCTGATGGCCCCAGATCCATATGGGGCGCGTTCCAGTCGGTGCCACCACTGTCCCTCAGCGAGTATCCGCCCCAACGCTCTATCCAGTGCACTATATGGCAGTAGTCACCCCCTAATTCGTCACTGCCACCATCACCACGTAGGCAGGCTCTGCGCACTGTCTCCCCATCCGCACTCCTTACCCCAAGCAGGTGATTTTGCTCCTCCGGGTGGTCCTTAGTAGGGCGAAGTCCAGATCGATCAAGGGCCCCAATGTACTGTTGGGTGCAGAGAGGCCGCAGCAGCAGCGGGCGGGGCCAACCAGCCGCTCCCAGGGCCCACGCTCGCACCGCGTCTCACTCCGCAGCTGCTCTCGCTCCCCGTGCCGCACTCCGCCTCTGCAGCGGAAGGAGCGAGGCATCAGGGTCAACTCCCATCCGAAGGCCAAGCTGCCGCTCACCGCCCCATGCCGGGAGCGCCGCAGCCAGAAGCCGGTCGGATCTCCTCCTCCGTCGTGCCCCGGTGGAGCTCTCTTTCACGGTCGGGCATTCGACAGCGCTGGACCAGAGGCTCGAACGGGCGGCCCAGGATGTCTCCTCCCCACCAGGCCCTAGTATCTTGCAGAGGAGGGGGGGCGAACGTACTCCAAAGCCCTCTCCGAGCACCGTGCCTCCCACAGCAGAACAGGCGGCCGCAGCGGCGTACGAAACGTCTGCACGCCTCCCCACCACAGGCCCCAGGCTGCAGAGGCGGCCCGGGACGTCAGGCCATAGTGTCTGTAGCAGCAGTAATTGGCAGTTTACCGGCTCAATCTCGCCTCATTCGCGATCCGCTTTTATTCCGAGGCACAGGGCTGCAGATTAGGGCCACTGGGAGCAGTTAGGCACGCAGGATTTATGCAGGACAGTCATCAAGACAAGGGAGCAAACGGCTCAGACAGACATCGTGTTTGCGAGCTAGCTCCGCCCCGGTATTGATAATGTTGGTTACCTCCCGAAAGGCCAATTTCCTGTATTGAAGTGTACCCAATGATTTAACTGTATCTGTCTGGTTTTATGGCTTGTAGGGCTGTGTCAATATGCTTGATGAAAAGGGCTTCGCCATTGAAGGGCAGATCCAAGATCTTATTTTGGTCCTCCGGCCTAAAAGAGGTAGCTTCCAGCAAGCCCAGCCTCCTTAACACAACTGCTCCTGCAAGTTGTCTGGAAGCAGTAGTGGCAATGTCCATGACACAATCAATCACCTCCGATGATGTGTGCTCCCCCTCCTGTAGAACTTTTCTGGCCTCTGTTCTGATGTCCTATGGGAGATGGCCTGGAAATGGAGCACTATTGGATCCACATTTGTGGATCATATTGTCTGAGAACCACCATGGAATTCACCGCCCTTAACGTAAGCACGGACATGGATGAATAGCGCTTACCAATATTATCAAGGTGCATACTCTCCTTGTCTGTAGGAACGGAGATTGGCGCAGAGGAATTCTTAGATCTGCGCTGGGCTGCCTATGTAATAACTGAATCAGGCTTTGGGTGGCCACTGAGACAACCAAGAGCATCCGCTGCACCCTTGTATTTTTTTATCAAGCCCTCATCCCATATGTAGCTCACAATGGGCATAGCTCTCACACTCTTCTGAAAGGGCTCCTTGAAATCATAAAAAAAGCAGTCTGAGTAGTGGGCATGGGCAGGTCGAACCTTTTTGCCTTTCTTTCAAGCAGGTTATGGAATCCTCCAATGTCTTCAGGTGGGTAATCCACTGGAGATCATGGTGCAATCAAGAGATACTCATCCCTTTCTGTGTGGGGGGGGGGGGGGTCATGGAGATCCCCCTCTTCTTCGTCATTTATTTATTTCGAGTTTTATAGTGCGTGAACACGACCTGATCAGGGTATCAGAGCGCTTCACAGAAAATTAGAAACTTTCAGTGGAAAAAGCAAGCAATCATAACTAACATCAGAGAGAGAAACAGAGGCAAAAAAACAGAGCCGCAGAAGAGCAAAGGCGACTACCTTAACATCTGCCCTCTAAGGTTACACTGAAGTACACATTTTGCAACATCCTAGACAACATACAAGAAAGTATAAGTTACAAATAACAAATTGGGTACAGCCAGGCCGATCAGTGGTCAGCCTCTCAAGCAGCGGGATTCATAGACCCTTGAGTATACAAAGGTGTGCGCGGTTATGCCACGACGAGAGCTGATGAGTAAGCTAAGCTGAAATAAGTGAATGCTCTGGGAGAGTGTTATGGCAGGTATTTGCTCAAAAGAAAAATCGTGGCTTCCTTCTTAAAGTTTGGGATACTTCTAATGTTTTGTGGCAGCGAGTTCCAGACTCTAGGTGCGGCCCTGGAGAACATCATCAGAAGTTGCTGGGTCCTGCAGGAGAGCTGTTTGTGGAGTATGTCTTACCGACATATGCTGTGTAGTAGATGGCTGCCCAGGTGGAGATTTTAAAGGTAAGGAAGCTTGTGCAGCAGTAGATGAAGTTGGTAGAAAAGACTTTCTGTAATCTGATGGCATGAATTGCAGGTCTGTAACTAATGAGGAAGGCAGACACACACTTTCTTCTTGGTATTGTTGGTGGTATCGGTCTGGAGATACGTAATGCTCTTGTTCCTCAGATACACACTCATTATACTTGTCCTCCTGGCACTTGACATGCTGTCCAGATTGGCTATGTGCAACCCCAAAGGGCCCCTCCCCATCAAATCTTCTTCATCCAACAGGTGGGCTGGTAGCAATGGTGATACCTTGCCTGGAGAGGTATGTGCATGAGTTCAATGCCTTATTTTTACAGGATGGAAGCAACGATGTTGAGAGAGCAGTGTCTTTTGTCAACGGGAGAGACGTCATCATTGACGGGGGAGCCGCCGTCATCAACAGAGGAACAGTCTTCACTGTCATCGACAACTTGGTCAGAGTAATCTTCAGCGTCGACAGTCTAGGTATATTAGCTGTTGACAAGGATGTCATCGTCGAGGAAGACGAGGTTGTAGGCAGTGTGGAAATAGTGCTCGTGGTAGCTGTCTTCAACCCGCTGTGTATGTCTTCATCATCAATAGTGCAGACAATGCTATTTTCATGGATTAAGAGGCGCTCATCAAAGATCGGTCAGTAGATGGTGCAGATGCTGGTTTCTTGAAGGAGAGAGAGACCTTAGGAGGTGGTGTAGGCAGGTCAGACTTAGCTTTTTTTAGGCCTATTTGAGGAGACAGATGGTCTCTTTCTCCTTTCGCCTGGAAGAAACCTTACCTTTCTGAGGAGATTTTGAAGAATGTGCCCTCTTTAAGACCCATGAGTGTTTTTTGTTATGTTCCTCCAGAGAAGACTGAGATTGACATGATCTCTCCCTCTTCTGCGACTTTCTTGAGGAGGATAAAGAGTCCTCACTGTCATCATCAGACACCAGCTCCTTCCTGGTTTCAAGTTTTTGGCGCCATATCAGCAGCCTTCCATTTAAAGTCCATCCGTGTTTCAGTATAAAAGGTACAACAACCTTGCATTTTTTGACCTTATGAACTGGATAAAGACAATATATACAGTTCTGATGAGGATCATTCGAATGAAGCCAGTTCTTAATTTGAGCCGGTTGCTTCTGATGCTCAGCACCAGCACTTAATTGTCAACAAAGGCGCTTGTTGGTCTTGTAGGCTGCCCAGCGAAGCAATAGAAGCATCTAATGAATACTACACAGGGTTTGTAGGTCATGAACTCCCTCACTGCTGCTGTGTGCTGACTGCTTCTTTACCCTGCAAAGTCCACCAACACCACATGGGCTCGAAATGTTGCTTTGGGTCAAGGTGTGCACACAGGCATACAAAAGCTGCATGGATCAACAGAGAATATTAGTCGGACTCCTGAAGTCACAGAAACCTAAAGCTCAAGGAATGACCATCTCTCCCCACCAATATCAGGAGAAAAAAGAAGCTTAAGATGGGGAGAAAAGAAGAATGAAGAAATCCCAATAGCTCATATCATATCAACATAGAAAACGCACATTCAAGTCATGTCCCCTGAAAATGAGCCACTTACCCGTACCTCCTGTGGCACAGAAGTCTTGAAGAATGACAAGAAGAGCACAGCCATTTCAGAGCAAGCCGCTGGTATCTCCGCAGCATCAAAAGCCACTCGTAAAGGCGTATGCCATGTTCAAGTCATTGCGAAGGGTCTGGGGCCTGGTCGGATGACTGCCATAAAGGGCTCGACTATGGGAGTATTGGAAGTAATCTCCATCACTACAATGAATGCCAGCCATACAAAGCTCGGAGGATGTAGCAAGAAATGATTCCGGCAAAGTATAAATCCAATTATTGCCAAAACATCAGTCTTTAGTCTCTTAATTATAAAAAAAAGCAGGATGACTTTCATTTAGCAAAGCACGCAATGAAACAAATTATGTCTTAAATAAATGGCACAAGACAAGGAAAATGAAAGGAAAATAAAGTTACCTCCTTCTCTGTATAAGAAAATATTTTTGCTTTCATACCTTATTCATTCAAAGAATAACACTAGAATCTGTTTAAGGTGTTTTCATTTTTGATATGCTGCATAACTATTTTTCTTTTTATTGTTATTACTTAATTTCTCACATACAGATAGTAGTGCAAAATTCCTTGTTAAAAAAATATATACACCTTCACTTGCGACCATCTGCCACAAGGTGGCGCTGTCCATCTAATTTGGAGATGATCTCAATAACAGTTAAATATTAATTCAATATACATTAAAATTACTATTACCAGCAGCCCAAGCCATTCTTATAACTAAACCTGCCTCTATGATCCTGCCTGTTTTTACCTTTGAAAATAAAGGTTGTATGTTTCAAAGAAACTCAGGGCAGTTTTCTTCTTTACATATATCATATATGGTGACTTATATGTCTTTATTTGGTCAAAAGTAAGTTTTACATGTCATAACGGCAGTTTTTGAGCCTAATATGGTGTTTTTCAGGATGCATATGTATATGCATATTATCTATATATATGGGTATTTATGTGTATATATATTGTATATATATATATATATATATATATATATATATATATATATATATATATATATATATATATATATATATATATATATGTATGTAGACATATGCATATTATTGGCTATTGCTCCGGGATCCCGCACGTGGGCAGGACTATTCAGTGAATAGGACTATTGATGAGTATCCCCTTTAAGAGAATTGTGTTATTACTACTATTTACAGCATGGCAGGGGCAATGTTGTGGTGCAGGCTGCTGTGGCCTCCTGATGAGAGCCCTGGCACAGATTTTTTAAAACATTTTTTTACAACTTAAGCACTGAACGAAGCCTCTTCTTACCACAGGTAGAACAGGCCATGGAAAAAAAACTCCCTATCTGACATGATGAAGTCAGAATTGAAGTCAAGATATACAGACAGACTGGTGTTGATAAATCTGTATACCCCTGAAGTAATAAGGTTTGGAATTCCATGAATAGTTCAGAACAGGTATAACTGAGCTGACTTCAGTGGAGACTCCCAAGCATGACGTGCGGTAGAAAATCTGAGGGACTGGAGCTTCTCACAGGAGTATTCTAGAGGGCAGGGGAATCTGATTGGTTCAAACCTAAGTTTGGTCTCTTTTTTAAAAAGGACTAGGACATGTTACAAAACCAAAGGGCTTAGGGCCTTTCTAGTCTGTATTTAAAGTTGCACTGCTATTATAAGGTACCGTGGGACTGCCATCTCGATGACGGAGAATGATTTAAGCATGTGAATCTATGAAAGTTCCAATACTGGAGTAAATAAAACCTTTGCATTAAACATGACTATATCCTTTTGTGTAGTAGAATATAATGCCTATTATTTTTAAGAACAATTACCTTGCCATCATAATAAATCACATTTTCTGCATGCTAAAATTCATGTTTTGCTGCATATAAGGTTGTGGACTGTTGTCTGTAGGCTGCTGTGTCAATCAAAAGGGCTCTGGTAGATATAAATACTAGACTGACTAATAAGCAAGTGTTTTTTAATCAATGTTTTTGGGCATGTTTTTGCTGGCATATACATAGCATGTCTTCTTTCGTTTCATTTTTCTAGATTTTGTAAGTGATGTTAGGGTAGCACTGTGGATTTACTATTAGTAGCAATATGTTGATGTTCCAGGTTGTGGGATGTTTACTCTAGCTTTTTAATAAATGATAGAGAATGTTAAACAAGGGCTATCGCAATTTGCTATCATGAAGAGCAACGCCCGTAATGTACTCTGAGCAATAAGAAAAGAGAGGATGTCTATGAACTATATCTCCTGAGATAGACATCCAGTTACAGGTAGAGGAATTTCTTCTACTTCCCAAAGTGATTGATGCTACTTACCGGGAGCCCATCCTGCAGAGTGACTGATATGAAGAGGGAGGCATATAAACAATGGCTGAGTTGTAGCACAGCATCAGAAAGCTTAAAACTTCAAACCTAGAATAGAAAGATCATTATTTATCAAAGAGCAGAGGGAAAAGTTAATTAATTAATTACAGGGGTGCAGATTCAATGTAGAAGACAAAAGAAGATACTATGCAAATGGTTAACTTTTATTGATAGAGGTGAATCAAATGAAAGTCTATTACATAAACGTTTTTAGGCAGGAGACCAAGTGATGGCGTAGGCATCTTTAACCAAACCCACAACTTGAATGATCTCAAGATCAGGCACAACAGAAGCCTGCATCAAGTTGAATCAAGATTTGCCTGTGGCATGCCAAGTGAGGTTCTTTTCAGAGAAACTTTAAGTGAAGGCTGGCTTCTTCCGTTTTTGTTGTCTAACTCCCTTGTAGTTGCTACAACAGTAAGGGGCCGATTAGGATGGAGGATTTTCCG
The DNA here is from genome assembly GCF_964263255.1 of Lissotriton vulgaris. Classification (NCBI taxonomy): domain Eukaryota; kingdom Metazoa; phylum Chordata; class Amphibia; order Caudata; family Salamandridae; genus Lissotriton; species Lissotriton vulgaris. Next base: position 390,124,074 of record NC_141687.1, read on the forward strand.
CCTCCTCCGGGCCGGCGGAAGCCACCTCCGGCCCGGAGGAGGCGGAAAATCCTCTGCGGAGTCACCAAAGACCCACCGCCAAATTAGGATGGCTGGTGGGTCTGGAATTCCGTCCGCCGCTTTTCCGCCGCGGTCGGCTTCCGACCGCGGCGGAAAAGCTATAACATGGCAGGCGGTGTCTATGAGACACCGTCCGCCATATTATGATGTATGTGTAAAACTGCTTTTCCAAGGCGGCTTTTCCGCCATGGAAAAGCATACGGACATTCACTTTGGGGGCCCGTTGCGGGCCCCCTGGGTGAATGGGGGGTGGGGGGTGTACATGGGGGGTACCTATGGTACCCCCCTGCATTTGCGTGCACAAAGCGGCAGGCACCGTGCGGTCCCTGCCGCTTTGTGCATGTAAATGTAACACATGCTTTTTTAACATTGCGGCGGGTGCAGCTTGAAGCTGCACCCGCCGCAATGTTAAATATGGAGGATGTGACCGCCACCCTGGCGGTCACATCCTAATCAGGACGGAGGGAACGCCGCAGCCCCTGCGGACGTTCCCTCCTCCTCAAGGGTGGCGGACGGACGCAAGTCCGTCCGCCATCCTAATCGGCCCCTAAATGTAGAGGCTATGCTAAAAGCGACCCAAATCAACCTGTTTAACGATGTCAAAAAGACGGAGCGTTTTAGAACACAACAAATGCACGGTTCATTGCTCAAAACATTTCATGGGGCTGATGAGAGAGGCTTTTTGTTATCAAACTCAATGGTGCTAATTGCATTAACCTAGGAAGGATGAAGTGCTGAGCGAACCTGCTGGATATAAACCTATGACAACAGGGTTCTTATCATGTACATGCATGCAATGAAGGCATGAGATCACTTTAAACCCAAGGACCATCCTACAAGAAGTAAACCAGCCACAGCATCTATCTATATATAGGAATGCTCCTATAGCTCAAATGTGTTAAGCAGTGATTTAGGGTTCTGTGGGGACACTAAAGTGGGTCATGGGCTTATAGGAATCTATTCAGTTGGCTAATTTCATCTTTGGACTACTTATTCATTCGCTGTATGCCTCTTCGCGCAGTTTAGCACAGACGGCCTCTATACGTCCCATGCCTGGAACACCGGGTTTTCCAATAACACACATTGCCACAGGAGATTTTAGTTTTACTGGATTACCATGCGACTGGTCAACCTTCACACAGAGCCGCCAGAATGAGCCTGAGTTGCAGCACAAGCACTTTAAATAACTCGCTGTTTACCCACTGCACAACTTTTTTACTTATTTCAACATGGACAACTTTCTCACGTTCCTTGCCTGAAATGCTGCGCTCATGATTCATACAGCCTATCGAGGTTCTAGTACCATTAAACCAGCATTTACCGCTGTTTACCCACAGCACACCTTTTCCATCATAGATGGCTTTAACACATCCCATGCCTTGAACACTTAGTTCATGACTATATGCACTGCCGTGGTTCAAGTACCTTTGTACCATCAAGCCAGCATTTATTGGATCTTCTTGGCCACGCCGAGAATCTTGCACCATTCCATAACTTTCACTACATATTGTTTTTGATTTGAGCACAATACACATCTATGTGCAAAATTAATAAGTTACTTACCTTCGGTAACACTTTTTCTGGTGGATACAGTATCTGCCTGTGGATTCCTCACCTTTTGAATTAGCCGAATGCGCAGCATTCCACTGAAACTTTTCTCCTCAGCTCTCCCATGTCGACGAGGATGTCACAATGGAACGGATCCACACACGACTCCGCGTGACGTCTTTGGAGCCATAAGAAGACCTCGTCGACTAAACTTTCAGTGCCTTCGAGGCAAACTGGTGAATTGACAACAGTTTCACAAGTGTACACAGTATACAAACACAGCCCACATTGGAAATTCTTCATCATAGACATTTCCTAAAGCCAAGCATCACATGACTCAAACAATAAATCACACAAGAAAGACATTGATTATTTTTCGGTATAATAGGCAGACAGGCAACGTGGAGGGGAGTGGGTCAGTGAGGAATCCACAGACAGATACTATATCCACTCGACAAAGCGTTACCGAGGTAAGTAACTTGTTCTCAATCAATCAATCAATCAAAACACTTGTATAGCGCGCTACTCACCCGGAAGGGTCTCAAGGCGCTTCGGGGAAGGGGGCCGCTACTGCTAAGGCGAACTGCTAAGGCGAGGTGGTCATGGGTCAGCCGAAGGTGGATGGGGAGAGAGTTCCATGTCTTGGCCGCCAGGTAGGAGAAGGATCTGCCTCCGGCGGTGGCTCTACGGATGCGTGGTACTGCGGCGAGGGCGAGGCTGGCCGACCGTAGCTGGTGGGTGGGCGTGTGGAAGGTCAGGCGGTCGTTGAGGTACTTGGGGCCCAGGTTGTGGAGAGATTTGTGTGCGTGGGTGAGAAGCCTGAACGTGATCCTCTTGTTGACGGGGAGCCAATGCAGGTTCCTCAGGTGGCCGGAGATGTGGCTGCGTTGAGGGATGTCCAGGATGAGTCGGGCGGAGGCGTTCTGGATGCGCTGTAGTCTTTTCTGTAGCTTGGCTGTAGTCTTTTCTGTAGCTTGGCTGTGGTTCCGTCGTAGAGGGTGTTTCCGTAGTCCAGCCGGCTGGTGACGAGGGCCTGGGTGACCGTTTTCCTGGTTTTGATCGGGATCCATCGGAAGATCTTGCGGAGCATGCGGAGGGTGTGAAAGCATGAAGAGGAGACGGGTTGACTTGTCTGGTCATCGAGAGGGAGGAGTCCAGGATGAAGCCCAGGTTGCGTGCGTGGTCTGTCGGCTTGGGGGCGGTGCCCAGGGCTGGGGGCCACCAGGAGTCGTCCCAGGCGGAGGGTGATGGTCCAAGGATGAGGACTTCCGTCTTGTCTGAGTTCAGTTTCAAGCGGCTGTTCTTCATCCACTCGGCGACGTCTTTCATCCCTTCGTGGAGGCTGGTTCTGGCGGTGTCGGGGTCTCTGGTGAGGGAGAGGATCAGCTGGGTGTCGTCGGCGTATGAGATGATGTTGAGGTTGTGTTGGCGTGCGATGGCTGCGAGAGGTCTCATGTAGATGTTGAAGAGGGTGGGGCTGAGTGATGATCCTTGCGGGACGCCGCAGATGACTTCGGTGGCCTCGGAACGAAACGGGGGGAGGCGGACTCTCTGTGTTCTTCCTGCGGGGAACGAGATGATCCACTTCAATGCCTTCTCTTGGATGCCGGTGTTGCTGAGGCGTTGGACTAGGGTGCGGTGGCAGACAGTGTCGAACGCTGCGGAGAGGTCCAGGAGGATGAGGGCCGCTGTTTCCCCGTTGTCGAGAAGGGCTCGGATGTCGTCGGTGGCTGCGATTAGGGCAGTCTCGGTGCTGTGGTTGGCTCTGAAACCGGACTGCGAGGGGTCGAGGGATCCATTAGTCTCGAGGAAGGCGGCAAGCTGTCTGTTGGCAATCTTCTTGATGACTTTGGCAGGAAAAGGGAGGAGCGAGATAGGGCGGAAGTTTTTGAGGTCGGTGGGGTCCGCTGTTGGTTTCTTCAGTAGGGCGCTGAGCTCAGCATGCTTCCAACTCTCCGGGAAGGTGGCGGTGTCGAAGGAGGTGTTGATGAGGTCTCGGAGTTGGGGTGCGATGGTGGAGTCGGCCTTGTTGAAGACGTGGTGGGGGCAGGGGTCAGTCGGAGATCCGGAGTGGATGGTGTTCACCGTGCGGGCTGTGTCTTCGGTGGTCACTGCGGTCCAGGTGCGGAGGGTTGTGGTGGGGTGCGTTGGTTGGGCGGTTGGGTGCGAGGATGGTGTGCCGAAGCTGTTGTGGATGTCGGCAATCTTACGGTGGAAGAACGAGGCGAGGGAGTCGCAGAGATCTTGTGATGGGGTGATGTCGTTGTTGCCGGTGCTGGGGTTGGAGAACTCCTTGACGATGCTGAAGAGTTCCTTGCTGTCGTGGGCGTTGTTGTCCAGTCGATCCTTCAGTGATTTCTTGTTGGTGGTGTGGATGAGCTGGTGGTGCTTGCGGGTCGCGTGTTTGAGGGCGGTCATGTTGTCAGTGGTCCGGTCGAGGAGCCAGGCTTTCTCGAGGGTGCGGCAGGTCTTTTTGGAGTCCTTGAGTTAGTCGGTGAACCAGGGGGCCTTCTTGTTTCTGGGTTTGCTGGGAGGGTTCTTCAGTGGTGCGAGGTCGTTGGCGCAGGCGGTCAGCCACTGCGTGAAGTTACGGGCTACTTCGTTGGGGTACGGTGTGCTGGCAGGTGGGTTCTGGCTGAGGGAGGTGGTGAGCTGGTCGGCGGTGATCTTGCTCCAGCTTCTGTGAGGAGCCTGTTGCGGGTGGTGGTGGGTTGTGGTTTTTCTGAAGCTGAAGTGGACGCAGCTGTGGTCGGTCCAGTGAAGTCCGGTGGAGTGGCTGAAGGCAATGTGCTTGCTGGATGAGAAGACGGAGTCAAGCGTGTGGCCAGCGTAGTGGGTGGGGGTGTTGACCAGTTGCTTGAGTCCGAGGTTTGCGAGGTTGTCCAGCAGGGCGGCAGTGTTGCGGTCCTTATTGTTCTCCAGGTGGAAGTTGCGGTCCCCTAGGAGGATGTAGTCGGCGGAGGGGAGGGCGTGTGGGCTGATGAAGTCCGTGATGTCTTCGCTGAATTGTGTGCGTGGTCCCGGGGGTCTGTAGATGAGGGTGCCTCTGAGGGTCGTCTTTGGGTCGGTGTGAATCTGGAAGTGGAGGTGCTCGGCGGCGGCGAAGGTGTTGTTGGAGTCGGTCGTGATGCGGATGGTGTTCTTGTGGACAATGGCGATGCCTCCTCCGGTCTTGTTGACGCGGTCCCTCCTGATGATCTTGTATCCATCCGGGATGGCGATGGCGACGGGGGCTGAGGAGGCGTTCATCCAGGTTTCAGTGAGTAACGCGACGTCTGGTGATGTTGTGTCGAGCAGGTTCCAGAGTTCGACGGAGTGTCTGTGGATGGAGCGGGTGTTGAGCAGGATGCACTTGAGATCGCTGCTGGGGTTTGGCTTTGCGGGCGCGGTGCATGTTCGGAGGCAGGTGAACTTGCAGGTTGTGCAGGTGAAGGGTCCGTGGAAGCGTTTCGGGGCGGCTCGGCAGCAGGCAGGGTTCCGGCCGGCATTGAGTACGATGAGGGCGGCGGCGTCGTATGTCTGTCGGGTCGACTTGCATCGTCGGTGGGGGCCAGGGGTCCTGGCGTTGGGCGCGGTCCAGGCGCGGACGGGCGCAGACGGGCTTGCCTTTGGCGCGCCCTCGGCGCGCCCGCTGCGCGTGACCGCTGCGCGTCCGTGCGGTCGCCATTTATGGCGAAGTGGGAGGGAGGGAGGAGCAGCTGGGAGGCGGGAGCGGGAAGGGCACAGAAGAAAAAGGGGGCGTGGCCGCGAGCACGGCGGCGGGAAGCGGGGCGGGCAGTGACAATACAATACAGCACTGGGGAAACAGAAATGCAATGCGAATAACAAGACTTGAGAAGAAAGATTAAAACAGCACAGATGGGAAAAGAAACTGGTGTTAAACGGCACAAATGGGGAAATAAACAGACAAACTGAGATATTCGGCACAAATGGGGAAAAAGAGAGATAGCACACGCAGATACGGCGAGGGTCGGGATAAGCGAGGCAGGCTCTGCGAGCAGCAGTGGGGCGAGGAGCACACGCAGCAGCTGGTGGCCGTGCGGCGCAGGGGTGTCCTGAGACAGGTCACCTTCTGGTGGATACATCTGACTGTGGATTCCTTACCTTTTTAATTGAATCCCCAAGCAGTCTCGCTCACGCCCGAGAGTGTGCCTGCCTGCCTACCTAAACCAAAAAATCCTGCAGTACGGAAAGTGCAAAATGGCCGTCCCTCCTTACCTCCAAATCCAAGCAATGGTGCTTCGCAAAAGTGTGCAGGGAGGCACAAGTTGCCGCCTTGCAAATGTCTACCACAGGGACACCTCTAGATAAAGCCAAAGAAGAAGACTTAGCTCTGGTAGAATGAGCTTGAATACCTTCAGGAGGCTTCTTCTTGGCCAATGTGTAGCAGATCTCGATACAGAGGATGATCCATCTGGACAGCGTTCTTATGAGGACAGCCTTGCCCTTCATCTTGCCTACATATTAGATGAAGAGTTGACAGAACCAAGGACCTAAAGTCCTCGGTTCTGTCCAAGTGGAAGCTGACTCTACCTCTTGGGGTCCAGGCGATTAAGTCTCTCTTCCTCCTTCGAAGGGTGATGGTAGAACGTGGGTAAGGTGATGGAATGCCCTAATTGGAAAAGAGTGACTACCTTAGGCAGGAAAGCAGCTCTGTTCCTAAGAACCATCTTATCCTCATGGAATGATGTAAAAGAAGGCTTGGAGCTAAGAGCCTGCAACTCACTCACCCTCCTTGCGGAAGTGATTGCAACCAAAAATATAGTTTTAAATGCTAGGAACCTTAAGGGACAACTATGTAATGATTCAAAGGGTGAACCCATCAAGAAAATAAGAACCAAATTCAAATCCCACTGAGGCATGATGAAGGGAGTGGGAGGAAACCTAATTGTGATACCTTTAATGAATCTCAAAACTATGGGAGATTTAAACAACAAGGGTTGATGTGGTAAACAGAGAACGGCCAACAAGGCAGACAAGGAACCTTTAACAGTAGCTACTGCACAACCCTGTTGTGGTAGGGAAAGAGACAAACCCAGAACATCAGACAAATGGGCCTCCAAAGGATCAATCTCTATCCACACGATTTAACATTATTGGCCCACCTACCAGAATAGACCGATTTGGTGGAATGTCTTCTGGTTGATAATATAACATCCACTACATCCGGTGGGAGAGCGAAAGAGCTCAGGTTGCCCCATTCAATCTCCAGGCATGAAGGTGCAGGCTCTGGAGGTGGGGGTGTAGAACATGTCCCTGTGACTACGAGAGGAGGTCTGCCCTAGGAGGGAGATGGAGAAGAGGGTGCAAGAAGAGATAAAGAAGATCTGTGCACCACACCCTTCGCAGCCAATCCGTGGTGATCAATATGACTTGTGCCGATCTTGGCGAATCTTCCTCAGAACTCAAGGAATCAAGGGTATGGGAGGAAACAAATAACAAAGCTGTGATAGTGTAACATCCCCTGGTCACCTGGTGCTCCTCTCTTGGAATGTAAATGGAGTACAGGAAAAAATCAAACGGGAAGTAGTATTGCAATATATTAAGGGGCGGGCACCAGATATTGTACTGCTCCAAGAAACTCATATATAGGGCACGTTCGATTGTGCACTTAATAGATGGGGCTACAAATTGGCTGCACACGAGGGATATACCAGGAATTCAAGAGGGGTGGGCATATTAGTAAGGAAGGCATTTCTCTTTACTGTTCAAGCTGAGACGCCTGACCCACTTGGGCGATTAGTGACATTTCCTGGAACCATGGTACGGTAGACTTTTGCACATCATCTCGCTCTACGTTCCGCAGCGGTTCCACTCCTCTGTGCTAGTGGATCTAGGTGTCCACCAAGTGAAATTGCCCCAAGGTGACATACTGATTGGAGGGGACTGCAATGCAGCTCTTGATGGAGAAATAGATCGTTGGCGGCCAAGGTTATCAAAAACATCAGTCAACTATTTCGAGGAAAATAAGGGGTCAGTGAACTCACAACAAATTCTATAGGAAGGCTTCAAGGCTGTAACAAGGGGTCAAGGCACATCCCTGGTTACCTCGTACAAGAAGGAAAAGGCAAGGTAACTTACAGAGATATAAGAAGAGAGTATGAGGCCTGAATTAGAGCTGCTGTGGGCGGATACCCCCGAATCACAGCACAAACTACAGATCAAACAGGAGGAATATTGTATTGTATTGTAATTGAATTTATATAGCGCTTACTACCCCTGACGAGGCGTTGAAGCGCTTTTTCGGCGGGTAGCACGCTACTCCGGGACCCATAGAGGATTAGTGAAACATGCAAGTACATATTAAGTGGTGAATAGGTTAGTCAGTTATTTGGATTTGGAATGATAGCAGAAGGATAGAGGAGGACAAACGTTTGTATTTATCGCTTGTTGAAGCATGCTATTAAGGAAGCCTATAAAGGGTTGGTGGTGAATTAATTTGGTGAAATATGAGGTAATTTCAGTGGTGGATATTAGTCTGTTACTTGGAGTGAGAAGGATAGCAGAGGGATAGAAGGGGAAGAAAGATTTGCATTCCTGTAGCACTTGTTACCCCTGATGGGTGTTGAAACGCTTTTCTGGCGAGTAGCATGCCGCTCCGGAACCCATAAAGGATTAGTGTTGAAAATTAGTATAGTATAAATAGGAAGTAATTTGAGTAGTAGATATGTTATTCAGTTATTTGGGCAGTATATTAGTATAGTTAAATATGGAATTTGAGAAGTGAACATCTTAGTCTGTTAATTTTGATGGAAAAGGATAGTGGAGGGATAAAAGAGTGAAGGATTTTTTTTAAAACATTTTTTTTTAGGTCTTAGCAGTAGGAAGAGGCTTTTGGATGAGTAAAAATGAGTTTTGGAGGAGAGGAGTCAGAGGGGAGAGTTTAGAAAGGTATGTTTTAGGGGATCGGTGTAGTAAAAAGAGGTGACAGATGATGCAAGGAGGGGTAGAGTAGGAGAGAGTCTAAAAAGGGTTATTTTGGCGATCATAGTAGTGGTATGGGGTTTGGAATACATGAGAGAGTGGATGTAGAGGATATATTGATAGATGTATAGGATGAGAGATAGGGTAGTGCATTGGAAGGAGTAGTAGAAAGAAGTTTGAGATGAGTCAGAAGGTTGGGCTAGAAGATATATTGAGCGAAGTATAGGCTGAGAAATAGGCTAGTGCATTGGAAATGCTAAATTAGAAGAAAGAGATAAATATATAGATCCATTAGTACATTGAAAGTATATAGATACATAAAAGAAGTAAGTATATTTAGATTAAATATATTGATAGAGGCACAGGTTGAGAAATAGGGTAGTGCATTGGATATGCTTTTCAGGAGAAAAGTAACAGACACACAGATCCAAGTACATGGAAGGTACGTACATGCACAATGGAAGTTTGTACATGTCGAACAATGATGATTTTTATTTATTGAATAATATTATTTATTTATTTATTTTTCTTCTCTCTTAACAACAAATTATTTTACATGCTTTATAAAGTAATACACAAAGATAGGTACATATCAATAGTGAAAACAAATGCTTATATACAGAGGGATATGCTGTAAATGTATGTTTCCGTATGGTGCTTATGTGGGAAAGAGCCAAATCTTGAGTAGTTTTCTGGAGATAAGGTGGTTGTCGGTGGATCTTATGTTGGGGGGTAAAGAGTTCCATAGTTTGGCTGCTTGAACAGAGCAGGATGTGCCACCCATGGTTTTTTTTCTTGTATGGTGGGATTTTGAGGCGGGATGCTTCTTTAGAGCGGAGGTTCCTTTGTTGAATGTGTTTGGTGATTTTATTCCTGATGAAGAGTGGTCCTATTCCATGTATTGCTTTGTGGGTAATACAAAGCAGCTTGCACGTTGATCTTCTGGCAACCGGTAACCAATGCAGGGCTTTCAAGGCAGGGGAGATGTGGTCTCGTGGTTTGATATGCAAGAGTAGTCTGGCAGCCGAGTTCTGAATCCGATTGTAGTCTTTTCATGGTCGTTAAAGGTGATCTGTGGTAGAGGCTATTGGCGCAATCCAGTTTGGATAGAACAAGGGAGATGGTAGCTTGGACCCTGTGTGGAAATCCCAAATGAGGGAAAATTCGTCGCAGCGTTTTTATAGTAGCAAAGCTTGATCTTGCTAGTTTATCCACCTGGGCTTACATCGACAGCTTGGAGTCCATTGTCATTCCGAGGTTTCTTACTTCCTTCGATACTTTAGGCAGTGATCCCAGTTCATCAAGCCATGCGGCAAGCGGGTTGTAATTTTTCTAATCGCCACACGTGAGCATTTCAGTTTTTGAAGCATACAATTTGATATGGCTCCAAGTCATCCACTGATCCACGGCTCTGAGACAGCTGAAAATTGGTGATTTTCCAATGTCTTTGGGGCATTCCAGTTGAAGGAGTATTTGCGTGTCATCTCCATAGTTGTAGCACATGAGGTGAAATTTATTGATCAGTACTGGTAAAGACTTCATGTAGATGTTGAAAATCATGGGCGAGATGATAGAACCTTGAGGGACCCCTGCTTTTGTGGAGTACGGTTTGGACAAGAAAAATGGGGTATGGATGACATTAGTTGGAGCTGACAGAAACTGAAGTGATGAAGGCGATCCATGCACTAATAACAGGTATGGCAATGGGCCCTAATGGTCTACCGATTGAGCTATACAAGGTGACCGCTTCCACAATTGCACCATATTTACAGAAAATGTTTCAGGAGAGTGTCCTGCTAGGGAAGCTCCTTGAAAATCAGAGACTCCCCAATATAGTTGTGATCCACAAAGTAGGGAAACCTCCGGATGACTGCGCCTCGTACAGGCCAATCTCTCTGCTTAATGCAGAATTAAAGATCCTTGCCAAGATCCTAGCGACCAACCACCTGGGCCCGTTAATGCACGAACTGGTCCACCCCGCCAATTCAGGATTCATGCCATACAGAGACACAGCGCTTCACCTTAGGCGACTACATGGAGTGTTAGGAAGGGCTGCAAGTATTAGAGAAGAGGCAGTAGTAGTATCCTTAGATGCCAGAAAAGCTTTCGATATGATTGAATGGTCCTTCCTGTTTGCCGTCCTAGAGCGGATGGACTTTGGGAGTAGTTTCATAGCATGGATCAGACTGCTATACACTAATCCCCTTGCACAGGTTGACAGTAAACTGGGGCCGATTAGTCTCCACAGAAGTAAACAGCAGGGTTGGTAATACGCCGAAATTCGAACACGGGAAGGAGTACTTTGCACTTCGTGCTTCCGAATCGTCGACTGTACTTCAAGACTGTTTTTTTCCCCCTCTTATTCGGAGGTTGCATTGAGGCACTGAATATTTGCATTAACAGTGATTTTAGGTTTTTGCCGTACTTGAGGTGACCGCAATATAGATGTGTGGCTGAATTTGCGATTACCGTTTACACTGCCTCTGCGCTGGATACTTGAGTTTCGAACCCTGATGAAGTCTGAGGTTATGTGCCTGTAGACGAAGTACGTGTTGGCTCAATTTGTGGCTACATGTGATGCTGAAGGAGTGAAGCATACTGTATTTGGACATATATGAAAACTGAATAAACCACAATGAAAACGGATTAAGAAGACTTTGATTTGGACTGATTACGTTTTTCTGTGAATGTGGTTCAGGATTTTGCTATTTGTTTTTTTTGTCCCCTACCCCCACTAATATTTGCCTTGGTGCTGGAACCTCTAGCAGCCTTGATACGGGGCGATCCCCTTATTAGATGTCTTAAATGGACAATAGAATGGGAAGATAGAATTTTCCTTTACACTGACGGTATTCTCCCTTATTTGGCTAAACCTTATTCCTACCTACGCAGGGTGCTACAAATTTTCACCCTATACCAAAATTATTCTGGATACACCATAAATTGGGATAAGTCACTCAAATATATCCTGTGGGGTGGAAACCCGAGACTTCTTAAGGAATGTGAGGCCCGGGTGGTGACAGACGGATTTAAGTACTTGGGGATCTAAGTAACTAGAGAACCATCATAGTTTCAGAGCCGGAATCTAAACCCTCTGCTGCACAATTGCAGGAAGACGTGAGACACTGGAGGTCGTTCCCCTTGTCACTGTTGGGCAGGGCAGCCTCTATAAAATGATGGTGCTTCCCTTTTTTATATATGTTTTACAAAATACTCCATATGTGGTGCCCCTCGGATACTTCAAGGCGGCAGAAACTGAATTAAGGACACTCCTTTGGGATGGTGGAACTCTGTGAATTGAGCTACACAAACTGACCAAAAGCTGGTATCATGGGGGGATCGCGCTTCCAGCATTTCAATCATACTGCGGGGCAACGCAATTGACAATAGTTAATAAATGGGTACATGTAACCCACAATGATACAGCCTACAACATGGACAGACACAACATGTCACCCAGTAGCAATATATGGGGGAAAACACGCAATACCACTCCACTCCCCAACATCATCAACAACTAAATTATGGCACACAGCAGCAAAGGCGTTGGGCTGGAATGACAAAATTACCTTGGCTACACCGCTGTGGGAATCTAGAGCACTGGGATCACAGGGAAACCAACCAGGTTTTGATAAATGGGATTTAATCGGCCGCTCCAAGGAGGGCGACCTCTGGGTGGGTTAGAATATTTGCGGACCTCCAAAAAGACTAAGATTTGGCTCCCACAGTGGCCTTTCGATACCTCCAAGTCAGAAATGCAGTAAACCAAACTATTTTGCGGGTGAGGACCTTCCAGTCTCCTCCCTCTTGGATGATAGGCTTTAAGATGATTATTTGAATACAAAAGCAATATCACTCGCCTACCGAAAGATATTAAATAATCCCCCAGACAAGCTTGAGGAATTGAGATCCAAATGGGAGGAGGACGTGGGCCGACTGGACGACGAGGACTGGCTGGAGGCATTGGCGTCACCAAGGGAAGTGGCGATTCGGTCCCAATTCAAACGGTTTCAACTGACATTGCTGCACAGGTCATACTACTCACGTGCTACACTAGTCTAAATGAACAGACACACCTCTACACACTGTCCAAAGTCTGTGGCCAAAAGGACACCTTTTTCCATCTATGGTGGTGCTACCACAAGATTGCCACGCACATGTACCAACTCTGTGGCAGGGAGTCGGCAATCTCACCCCAAACGTATTTATTAAATGTGTGGGGCACAACTGACCTGACGAGGGGGTAGAGACTGGGCCACATTAGGTTTTGTGGTAGCTAAATGCAACATAACGAGGAAATGGGGGCCAAGTCCAGCCCGATTTTCAAGGACTATGCGAACGACATGGGCTGGTGTATGCAAGTAGAGAGGGCGGTCTATGAAAGTAAGTTATGCCCACATAAATGGACAAAGATCTGGAGGAAGTAGAAAAAAAGTAGGGGGATGCTCTGTCAACCAGTTCACACTACCGACCCACTTGAAGCAACTGCAGAGTAAGACACTAGGGGGGACAGCCCGGAATGGGAAAGGGGGATTGTGGGCATTATGGAAATCTGCTTTAGTTTAAATTCACGAGACGCAAAAGGAATATCCTGCGATGTATACAGCATGTTATTTGTAAATTTATACTGATCGAAATGGTATTCACTGTCTTGATGATGTACGGTTCCAGAATAAAACAATAAAAACAGTTATAAAATAACAAAAATAAAAAAGTTCCTCCCAAAGTCACAGAACTGTCCAAAGCTTCTGGGCTGAGACTGAAGTCCCAATGACCTTGCTGTGACTTACTGTCTTTAAAGCACTGTAGCGTAGCTTGGACATCAAGAGAGAACCCTGAATCACGCAACCAAGCGTGCCTCCTAGTAGCCACAGACTATCTCATCGTCCTGGCTACCGATTCAGCAGTGTCCAGACCAGAATGTTTCACCTGGTGGGCAGCAGCTTGATCATCCGAAAGCACCTCTGATAAATGCCCTTGCACCAACTTGGTCAACTTTGGAACCATCTCCCTGTCAGAGCCCATGAGGGCGTGGATGTAGCGACCCAAAAGGCCTGTGGCATTTGTTGACTTTAAGGCCATACTTCCTGACGACACCTTCTTTGCCAATTGCTACAGGCGTTTTGACTCCCTATCTGCAGGAGTAGATGAGAAGGAACCTGCAGAATGCCTCGAGGAGCACAAAGCCTGGAAGACCAAGCTTTCTGGTGAAGGATGGGTGAACAGAAAAGCAGGATCCCCGGAGCCACCTTGTACCTCCTTGCCACGGTACTGGATACCGCCGGAGTACACATCAGCTTCTGCCAGACATCAAGAATGGGCTAAGCCAAAGCCTCATTAAAGGGAAGAAGAGGCTCTGAAATACATGAAGGAGAATGCAGAACTTGCGTCAGGATATTCGACTTTAATTCCGCTGCGGGAAGGGGGATAATTCCAAGAGAGCCGCAGCCTTCCTGATCACTGCGTGATAAGTAGTCACCTCCTGCATCAGCTGACCTTTTGGAGATGAAATCTGTTCCCCTTCAGGAGAGGTATCCAGACCACTAGACTCTTGTAAGCCTTGAAATCCGGATCAGGGACCACAATCTCCCCGTCCTCAGCTTCTCCATGCTCTTTCTGGTACTCTTCCTCCTCCAATATCCTTGTTTTCTCCCTCCTCCGAACGGGCATCGGCAGAGCCAGATGTGGTGCTGAAGACTTCGGGATCGGCGTCGAAGGGGGGGTCTACAGTAACAGGAATTAACGCAGGTCGAGTCGGCGCGGGTTCAGAACCAGGCGGTGCCGGGGATGAACCATCCAATGACACTTGCCCCTCCAAAGATTGTAACGGCGTAGAAAATCTCAGCGCCAAAATAGGCTAACTCCCTGGAGCCATAGGCATAAAAGGCTTGAGAGGTGCCTGAGAAAAGTGAGGTGGCAAATCGCCCAGGGAGTATGACAAAAAAACCATGGGGCCACCAGGCACACCAGTAGGGTTTGTTGCTCTGATGCACAAGCCAAACATCACATTTAAACAAGCATTTGCAATGCAATAGGTCTTGCATTTACGCGAGTTTGAGCTATTGGCATTGTAAATTACAATGCTTTTTATTTATGTTTTGGTTTTTACAAAAATAAATAAAAGGCATTGTCATTTACAATGCCAATTGCTTAAACTTGCGTAAATGCGAGACCTATTGCATTGTGAAAGTTGCTTTTAAAGTTACGCTTTGAACATGCATTGACAAACCGACTACCCTTGAGGGCAGAACTGATGCTGTATTGTTGTGCACAGTCGCACAGCAAGAAAACCTCAAATGAAATGCTTGTCCCCTTACAGCGCCACTAGCTCCGCCCATCCGTTAAATTTGGTGGTTACCTGCACTTGTCTTTTCCCTTTGTGGCACTGCGTGTACTGACAATTAGTGGAGTGAGACGAAGTTAAAGTGTTGTACATCCTCAGGACATACCGATTGGCCACATATGGACGCTGGGATCGGAATACTAGTGCTCTGCATGTGCTTTTGACATTTTAGCCACTGGAGAACACTTTCTCTCGTTTTTTGCCCCTAAGCAAGTGTCCGACTCCTTAGTGAGTTGAACAATCTGCGTGAGGTACTGTCATCCGGTGGCCACGAGCTGGAATGGTACCAAGGCCAGCTCAGCTCTCTGTCCTTCCTGTTTCAACCGCGTGCCCGTAAATAGGAGGTAATCATTTTGACAGCGCTTTTGACAGGGCAATGGTGTGTTTTGAGGATCTACAAAAACACATTATTTAATAAATGTAAAAGTAGTACCACTTAATATTATTTCCTTTGATGATTTTGTTTTAAAAAATCTTATCAGTTTTTTCCCGTGTGGGCGTTCACATACAAGTAAGGCAAAAGCGCTACAAGGCCATGAAAATGACAGAGCTGAGCTATACAAATACCAAGAAACATACCAAATACATTCAGAATTTGTATTCCTCTGCGGGGCAGTTGATCTCCGGGACAACGGCTGCTGAAGTGAACTGGCTGTTGGCTTTTATTTTAGTATTATATTTGGCTGCGTGCTAGAACGCCAATACCTTTTCCAGGAAAAGGTCAACGGGCACATCCATGGAGAGGTGTGAATGGAGCGGCCCTCGTATGTGTGTGTGAATTCCTCCTCCCAGGGCATTAGTCTGCCACCAGTGAAGCCTCAAGATTGATTCCAGGAGCTGTTGCCGTGTTTATGACAAGGCCTGATCCAATCACTTACAGAAGTAGGCAGTAATTCTCCAGTAACCTGCGAGCGGGGGCTTGGCAGACATGTGACCGGGGATGGGGCGGGTTCCTGATGGTGTCATTCATTGAATGGGGAAGGAGACAGATACTCTTAATTGAATTTCCCTAGCTGGAGGCGGGCTTTACTCTGATGGAGGGGGCGGTGGTGCCAGCTGTCAGTGTTTGGGCAGTATGGCTTACAGTGATGCAGTCAGGCGAATGGCCCAAGCTTGATAAAGGATCGCCCCCTGGGAGGGCACAGCTCACCACAATACCTCCTGTCCACTTACCATAAGTCTTATTTTATGTGCAGACAGCGCAGTAAAAAAAGTGAAATTTGGAGATTTCCTCTAGGACTTTTGCAACACTGGGGCTTTTTGTTCCTCTCGTTGTGGTTTTCCGTCTGTTTCTGCACACTCTCTTACTTCGTACCTAAAGAACACTTTGTGTCGCCATCAGTCAGAGATTTCAGTTCCTTCCTCAAAAAATGTAGTTTATCTCAAACTGCAAGACGCGTGATAGTGTATTTTTCTCTAACAGATATCTTCGCGTTGGATGCACGAACTTTTAGTTGGAGCTGTATGTTTAAAACATTTGTCACAAATACACATGACCCGTTGCTTTGGAAAACAATCCCTCACCCAAAGGAACAAGCTGTCGCCATTACTCACACAGCAGTGTGTTTATTTTAGCATCACGCTTTCACTTTAAGTGAAAGTGAAAGCGCGATGTTAAAACAAGCATCGATCTCTTGTCTTTATAGGGCCATGTGTTTAGAAACACATGACCCCATAAAGAAAAGAAACTGCTTTGTGACAGACGCAAAGCAGGCCACGAGTCCGGCTCGGAGGCGAAAGGGCATCCACCAAAAACCCTAATTTCCCATGTTGGCGTTCACATACAAGTAAGGCAAAAGCGCTACAAGGCCATGAAAATGACAGAGCTGAGCTATACAAATACCAAGAAACATACCAAATACATTCAGAATTTGTATTCCTCTGCAGGGCAGTTGATCTCCGGGACAACAGCTGCTGAAGTGAACTGGCTGTTGGCTTTTATTATAGTATTATATTTGGCTGCGTGCTAGAACGCCAATACCTTTTCCAGGAAAAGGTCAATGGGCACATCCATGGAGAGGTGTGAATGGAGCGGCCCTCGTTGTACCAGAAACAGTGACGCCAGCCAATGGAAATAGGGGGCGGGCTTAAAGCCCTTTTCTAAAACTACTTATCTGCAATAAATCTCGCAGAGCGGGCTACGCATGTGTGCAGCAACGCTAGGCGAGACCTAAAAATGTGACGGATACGTACCCGAATCGGGAAAGCAGAATACATTGGATCTGGTACTACAGGCTCTGAAGCCGGTCTGGGAGGCAGCAAGTTCGGCTCCGGCTGCGGTGCCGGACACCAGAGGTGAAGTGTTCGACTTCGGCAACTGTGGAGGCATTGCATCTCTTGGAGCCAGTGGAGTAACTGCTATCGGATCTGGAAACACTGACTTTGGAGCCACATACTTCGACAAGCAACGCCAAGAAACATGGCGCTACTTTTTCTTATGCTTCGATGACCTCGAATTATGTGGAGTCGGTGACTTGGAGCAGGAACTCAACCTCCTGAAACCCCTTTTCTGCTTCTTGGCCTTGGTTATGAATAATTCGGCCTCTCTCTCATTCAGCGCTTTAGGATTCATGCACTTGCCCAAAGTACACTCCCTGATCATGGTCCGATGAAAGACATCATAAACAGTCTTCATGGAAGTCAATAATGGACATCTGACCCCCAAATTCTCTGTATGGCTGGAAACCTGATTTTCTTTGAGTAGCGGTACAAAAGGGGGTGGTGATGGACGGAGCATCTGAATCAATCAAACACTCACACCCAGTCAAAAGATCTCGGTTTAATCCATCACCGTTCTTTAGCCCACTCTGCCACCCCAGTTCAGACATGGCTATATGCAAATCAGTCTGACCCTGTGCCTCATGGGAACAGCCAAGCCTGAACTGTCAAGCCATTTCTTCTCTGGACCGGAAACAAGCTTCCGAGGACCGGTTTTTGGTATTCCAGCCGTCTTCAGCCGTCGATCAGTAGCCATGATCGAAGGCTACAAAGTCACAACAATCCGAACAAAGAAACTCCCGGGAATGGAGAACCTGTGAAAAAAACTGTTGCACGTCAACAGCGCGGAAAAAGGGAACTGATGTCCGTACACCGTGAAGATCTTCTTATGGCTCCAATGATGTCACACTGACTCGCACACGGAGCAGTTCCATTGTGAAGTCCTCGTCGATGTAGGAGAGCGGAGGAGAAAAGTTTCAGTGGAATGCGGCGTAGTGAGATAATTCAAAAGGGGAGGAATCCAAAAGATGAGAAATCCGCAGGCAGATGCATCCATCAGAAACCAGCGACCCATGCTATTCGTTTTGCATATAACAAGTAGTCTGGGGAATTGTTTACGCAATCTAATTGCCCGACCACTTGATTGTCTTGTTACTTCTTAACACAGTGAGCACAGGGGCAATATCTGAGCTTGGAATCACTCGCTTGATTTAAATCACCTATCAGACACCTCTACTTACATTATCACTAGATTATAAAGAACTTCGAGCTCTAGTATGTATTGGACCCCCTTGAGACATGATTCTCATTTTACCTTTCTATTGCCCCACAGAGCTTGATATCCCCTGATGAAGGGCACTCAGCTCGAAATGGATTTGGATTGTTAAAATTGGAAAGCTTAAACACTGCTTTGCATATCGACATGCACATAAATTAAAACAATTGGGATAAACTGAAACTTGCCTTCCTGGAAATGAATTAAAAATGAATTTAATTTAAGCATATTTTAGAAAATAATTTTTTGTTTAATCAGACGAACTTGTCTATCTCCCCTTCTGGGATAAAAGTGTCGCGATTAGGGAAAGCTTTACCCGACGGGATGCGCATGTTTCATGTGTCTACGTACATGCACAAAACTTTAAATACTGCCTCAGAAAGACTTGTTTAATGTTTAATATTATGGTTTCCCATTAGTTTAATTTAAAGACATTCTTTGAGGTTTGTGTTGCTCAAATGGGTGTAATTTCTGATATTTATATGTTTCCCTCATCTTTTTTGCTCGCGATAACGTGTCTCTCATAATTGTTGAGCTGTCACTCATAATTACACTGAAATTATGAAAATGTCACACAGAAGCAATCTGACACCTTGTCAGCTACGGATGAACTATTAAGAGAAACGTGTCTACGGTATCACCAGGGCTTTAAGTGGGAAAAAAACTGGGGGTGCTCTAAAAGGGGCGTGGCAAATTTCTTAAAGGGTTGTGGCCTATCCGAGTAGGGGTGTGGTCTAAATCAAGATAACTAGCATTGTGTGCTTAAAAAAAATCACGAAGTTGCATCCAGCGAAGGATAATAAAATAGGTAAAAAAGTATATTTATAAAGAATAAGCAATAAAATACCAAAAACATGTAAAAAGTATTTACATTACTTTGAAATCTATTTCTGGATTTCCCAAAACCCTTGAAGATATTCACTGTCTATTTTGCTGGGGTTTCTCACAACAATTTTCTTCAGCAGACCTTTTACCTTTTGCCAGCCAACTCTTTACATACAGCTTTGCGTCAAATGTTTCAAATGGAGTCCCATTGAGTTTTACCCATAAGCATGAAGAAATGGTCTCTACAAGAAGAGAAGCCCTTGTTGGACTAGCAATTAAGTTAATTGCACTGAAACCTCTCTCGCAATCCACATTACTTGCTGGCAGGGCTTCCATGCAAACTACTAACTTTTTTTATGCTTCAGAGGTTTTCTTTCCACCGAAATCTTTGAAAAGTCTAAAAGCATGGATAATATCTCTTGCTGGCAGCTGACACTCTGAACACAGTTTCTGGATCTCTGTTTCACCATAAAGAATGCATTCACCAACATCAGCCTCAACAACTAACAAGGTGATGGGAATAATTCTAACATGAATTGATGCCAAGTTTTGGACTCATGACTCCACTGAAAGCCAGTGCCATCCCTCAATCTCTGCGTTAATGCACAGGATGGAAAGTGCCAACAGGTGCACAGGATGGAAAGTGCCAACAGGCCCAGAAATCAGGTGAGAAAGAGAATCCCTCTGTCTTTAGAGAACCAGGGAATGGGAGCAGAAGAGCAATGGTGAACTGGAGCCCACCTCCTTTGCACAGCTCTGTTACAAGAGACAGCATCCCCTTTCTCAGTGTTAAAAGGGGAGAAAAGCTGACCTGCTGAAGAACTGAGGGCATGTGCTTTACAGATAATATTGGGCATATAACAAGGAATAAATTCCTTATGAAACAAGCCGCACTGGTTTCAGCATTGAGTGGTACAACAGTGTCCTGGGGTGGGGGGTGGGGGAAGACTGAAGGACCCGGCGTACTGCTGCAAACACACTTGTAAGACCCACCAAACAAAGTAGGCAAGAAGCAGCACTACTAAGGGGCATGGCAGGAGAGGTGCTAACAGTGACCCAAGAAATAGAGAGGGCGACAATGAGCAACTGCGAGGGCTGCCAACCAGATGTGAACTGAATTATAAACTGGAAAGCGAGGGCAGCTATTGGGCTAAAGTCCAGAAGATGTCTTGAATATAGATCTCTCCCCAGTGGTGTAACAAAGGCCCCCGCAGCCCCCACGATGCGGGGCGCCCCAAGCTCCTGAGTGTGGTCAGAGGTGTACTTTGCAGGGGGCCCCTCAAGTTTCGTTACGCCACTGACAAGTAAGTAGCAACAGGGCAACCTGTAAAGAGAAGGCAGGCCCGCCGGTAGCACGTGTGATCATAATCTCCCACCCCCTGTGCAAACTCGATTATCGGTTATCTTAGGATGTGAAGGGGGCTCTGCGGTCCGCACTGATCTCCGGTGAAGCCGCTTTCACCGGTGGGAAGCGCCTCAGCCTCAGGTTCAGGCAGCTCCTTTCCTCTACGATGAGCACGAGGGAACCCCGGTTGCTAGGGGATGACCTCTGTCCGGCTGGACATGTCATTCTAAATATAGATTTGATTCCGTCTATATTTATTGGTTCTACATTCGAATATGTACGGGACCACTGTTGTTTGAATGGATGAGCACACGGAGACAGATTTCACAGGGGGGCAGCTTCACAAAGGCACAGCGCAGAGACCCACACAGCTGCTGGAAGTGTGGGTGCTGGAGAACTTTTGTATCCCCGAGTTCCCAGCTCTTCTTAGGCCCTTGGGGACAGGCAGGCTTCAGAGGGGCAAAGCACACAGCACAGCTCCTCTTCAAGTCAGGGGGACACAGCACACAGTCCCTTCTTCGGCAATCACTGTAGCTCAGCTCCCAGACACTCAGCATGGATTCCTTCTTGATCACAAAGTTTCCTAATCTGTTTTTACTGGGGCCCCAGTCCTACTTTTATACCCCAAAAGTCTTTGTTCTCCTTGTGTGAGGGGTCCTGGACCCAATCTAAATCAGTTCTGGGTGCACTCTGCCAGTGCAACTCTTCTTCCTTTGCGAGTGAAGGCCAGGGCCATCAGACGCACCACAGGAGGTGGATCCAGCATTGTGGCAGGCAGGCACAGCCCTATTGTGACCCAGGTGCTACTCCTCCCACCACTCTACATGCAGATGGGTCTATTCAGCCTTGTGCTGACTCAGCCAGCCTCCTGAAGCCGCCCCCACCCCCTGACACTCACAAACCAGACTGTCAATACACAACCAGGCAGAGGCACACAGAAAGGTTAAACAGGAAAATAGCCTCTTTCGAAAAGTGCTATTTCCAAACTTAGAATAAAAAAACTATCTTCACTAAAGGATGTGTTATTAAATTCTAAGTTCAGGGATACCAGATTCCATATGTCTATCTTGCCGTTATGGGAAGATATGTTATCCTATGGGCAAGATAGCCTTTCAAAAGTGAAAAACGAAATTGGCAGTATTTCACTATCAAGATATGTTACCCACACTATTAACACCAAACAAACACCAGGACGTCTGCTCACCCTACCTTTGACCCTTCATGCCTGAAAACAAAGCCCCCTAGAGCCCCCTTTCGAGGCCCCCCAAAACAAACTGGGGGGGGGGGGGGCTCAGTCCCCTACAGCCCCCCCTACCCCCACTTAAAGCCCTGGGTATCACAGAAGTCGGTAACTTGTAGAAGAGTACAAAGACCCGTACTCAAGAAGCTGGACATATACGCGTGAGAACCCATCATGAAGAGCAGAGAGCCAGGCCTCGAAATCTGCTGCAAAATCTCAGACATAAGAGCATTATTGTGTTGTGTTGAGACGTGGTTTTATTTCCAACTGAAAGGTGGCAGCAGCTACACGTCTTGTGACATCTAGAAGTCTACAGCCACACTAACTTCTAGATAAAGGGCAAACCTCACCATAGGACAGAGTTCTTCAATCTGTGGGGCACGCCCCCATGGGGGGGGGGGGGGGGGGGGGGAGGGAGGGGGGGCGCAACACCATCCGAAGGGGGGGCGAGCACTCCGCTCCAATCTTACCTTTGTTTGGAGAACTCTGGTATGGCTGGAGGGGGGTGCGAGGGGAAAATCGATGGGGCACTACATGCCCATTCTTTTGTCTGGGTAACTCTCCCAGGAGGGGGTTAATTCACGGAGTTGGCAGCTACAGCTTCTGGTGCAGTGCGAGCTCCGCTGCTAAAAACGAAAGCAAACAAACAGACACACTTTCGGTTTTAGCAGAGGAGACCCCTTGTCTCCCACTGCAGCTGAAGCTGTCAACTCTGTGAATTAACCCCCCTCCTGGCAGACTTAGCTCTTTCCAGAAAGGAGACAAAGTTTCCAGAGAAGTTTTAAGGCATGGGCAAAGTGGGCTCTTGCCCAGGGCCCCAGCCTTTCAATGGGAGTGGGGGAGGGGTGAAAGAGCCAGCTCGGTTCTACAGAGTCTTGCCCTCATGACCTTGAGTAATTTTTAAACACCATGTTGTAAATAGCGTTTTCTATCATTCATATTTAATATGTAAGAGTCTATTACAGACATTTTGCAGACAAAATGTGTTATACAAGGAAGCCATAATTGCTGCTTTTCCATTTTATTTAACTAACATCCATTGACAAAGCCTATTTTCATGGATTGTTGTAGGTCTAATGTTACTGGATGCAATGATAGAAACAGCAAAATACCAGTTGCTGCACATTATGCTCAGTACATATTTTTAGCTTCAGTGTTTTAAGACACGCCCTTAACTACATCAGACAGGCCTCTTGGAGAGACCCCCAGTTTTTTCGTCCCACTTAAAGCCCTGGAAACAACACCATGTCCGTCACCTGAGGTCCTGGCACTGTGCATCATGCATGACTCATGACTTCCAAGTTTTCAGATTGCCTATGTGCAGGGGCATAGTTAACCCTCCCCCCACCTCACCCCACCCCTTGCTTTAGGAAATACAGTAGGGGCTAAGTTCTTGATGGGCCTCTTCTGTCTGCAACTCTACAGACAAAGGCTTAGCTCATAATTAATGTGAAAAGGGGGGTGAGTGAATAAGTGAAGGAATGGGTGACTAGCGGGGTGGATTAGTGAAAGTATGAATGGATGAGTGAAGGGGTGAATTGGAAAGGATGGATAGATGAGTGAATGAGTGGAAGGATGTATGAGAGAAAGGGTAAATAAATAGATGTATGGGTGGAATGGTGGATGTATGGGTGGAATGGTGGGTGTATGGGTGGAATGGTGGGTGTATGGGTGGAATGGTGGGTGTATGGGTGGAATGGTGGGTGTATGGGTGAAATGGTGGGTGGATGAGTGAAAGGGTGGATGGATGAGTGAAAGGGTGGATGGATGAGTGAAAGGGTGGATGGATGAGTGAAAGGGTGGATGGATGAGTGAAAGGGTGGATGGATGAGTGAAAGGGTGGATGGATGAGTGAAAGGGTGGATGGATGAGTGAAAGGGTGGATGGATGAGTGAAAGGGTGGATGGATGAGTGAAAGGGTGGATGGATGAGTGAAAGGGTGGATGGATGAGTGAGGGTGGATGGATGAGTGAAAGGGTGGATGGATGAGTGAAAGGGTGGATGGATGAGTGAAAGGGTGGATGGATGGATGAGTGAAAGGGTGGATGGATAGATGAGTGAAAGGGTGGATGGATAATTAGAGAAAGGATGGATGAGGGTAAATAGATGTATGTATGGGTGGAAGGGTAGATGGATGGGTAGAAGGGTATAAGCGTCCCTACCGCTTTTAAAACTTAAGCGCATCTGCGTGTAGCTCGCCTGCTTTGCGGCGCGTGAGCGTTTTAATGCTTTTTTAACTCTGCACATTACTTTCTCCTGACCTGGCTGGGAAGGCTGCTTGTACAGCGTGTTGTCAGCGTGTTGTGTGTGCCCCTCGCATTTTGCTCGGCTGAGCTTTGGTAGGCGGAATACGGAGTGCTGGACTCGCCCCTCCCTCCCGCCTCGGTCTGACGCCGGTGATTAGCGCCGTTTGAGCAGAGGGCGTGGAGGGTCCGAGCCAGGCACTTCCGGTAGGGAACAGCAGCGCTCTAGTTGTTGGGACGCTGGGGGGGATATAAGGCGGATGTGCTGTCGTCAGCGCAGCGGACGAGTGCAGCGGGCGCGACGAAGGTTCGCCGGAGTTGCGCCTGAGTTAAGCCCGTCTGCGCCCGTCCGCGGCCGATTGCGGCCCAGGGCCAGACCGCCTGCTTCTCCCTCCTGTCAAGTCTCCTGGAGTCGAGATGATTTACTTCTCCTCCGCAGAGAGCTGCGTGGGCTTTGCCCTCACAGCATTGATGCAGGGAGCAATGCGGGATGCAGCCACTGTGATTACACCTTCAACACAGGTAAGGCACTAACCGCAGGCCAGCATATTCTGGTATGTGGTCTACTAAACGTACGCTCCCTGCGTAAACACTCCCTCGACATCCATGACCTTCTCACTGGGAAACAATGGGATCTGTTTTTCCTCACGGAAACTTGGCTTGACCAAGACTCCATGCCGGAGATCATTGAGAACATTCCAGAAGGTTACTGCCAGCAAGGCTAGACAGAATACAAGGGAGAGGGGGCGGCATAGCCATTGTTGCTCGACAAGACTACCAATGTCAGCTAGATCGCACTGTGATTGACGACAGTGAGGCTGGCGCCTTTTCCATTTCTATTAATGGCTGTTTTACCTTGAAAGGCCTGTTAATTTACCGTCCTCCAGGCTCCACTGCAGCCTTTGTTGAAAAGCTAGTGGAAGGCGTCACAGAAGCGGCTTTACGCTCGGACAAATACCTGGTCCTAGGGGATCTTAACTTACATCTAGATACCCCCACGGACAGGGTGGCGAGTGAGCTATGCCACACGATGGCCAGCTTACAATTCGAACAGAAGGTATTGCAACCCACCCATAAGTTGGGCCACCTTCTGGACCCAGTTTTTGCTAACTGGAGTCAAGTGGATGCCCAAGCCCCGATTCCCATCGCATGGTCCGATCATCTCCTCGTCCCCTTTACCATCGAAATACGGGGACCACACCCTAATGACCCTCCCGCTGATAAACACCCTAGGCGCAGATGGACAGCGTTCTCCCAGGCCAAATTCAATCTGGCACTCACCGAGAAAGGTCATCCTGGGGGCGATGGGGCTGATGAAATTAATTCCAACCTTGACCAGCGCATTCTGGAAGCCCTGAATCAGGTGGCACCTTTGGGTATGGCGAAAACAGGCGGCCGAGTGCAACCTTGGTACAATGAGGATTTGCGAACGGCCAAAGCAACATGTAAGCGCGCCGAGAGGCAATGGAGGATAGCCTACTCCACGCAGGCCAAAACAGTTTACATAGATTGCAGACGTGCCTATCACACACTGATTAGGAAGGCCAAATCATTGTACTACTGCAATAAAATAGAGGAAGCAAAGCAGTCCACTAAGGAGCTTTTCTCTATTTATAAATCTATTGCAATAGGAAAACCCGCCGCAGTGCCTAAGAAACTCTGCACCACGGAGGGCTGCAATCGAATTGCTGAGTTCTTTGCAACCAAGGTCTCCAACATATACAATTCCTTCCCCCAGATGACAGACAGTGGTCCTGCCCCCTCGGAATTCCCAAGAATGGAAGGGGAACATCGGCTAACTACTTTTGTCACTCCTTCCACTACGGAGCTTCTCCGTATTTGTGGATCCATAAAATCCGGTTCCCCTAGAGATCCGACCACTCCCAGTCGGCTAAAGGACAGCTTGCCAGTACTAGAGCCCTATGTGCGTCAGCTACTGGACATCTCCTTTGAGTCTCAGGTGGTCCCGAAGGCCTGGAAACAGGCAGTGGTACTTCCTCTGCAAAAGAAGACCAACGTTAGCTTCGAAAAGCTGGATAACCTCCGTCCTATTTCCCTCCTTCCCTATATGGCGAAGGTGGCGGAAAAAATAGCCAACATACAGCTTATGCAGTTCGTGGAGACGGCTTCACTACTCCACGACTCGCAATTTGGCTTCCGCCCCCGTCACTCAACGGAGTCTGCTCTCCTCGTGGCGGTGGAAGCACTCAGACAGGGAGTAGACGAGGGCCAAACGATGGCATTGATCCTACTAGACTTAAGCGCAGCATTCGACACTGTAGCACATTCCACCTTGCTACAGTGTCTGAATGGAGGAGGGGTGACAGGAGCTGCGCTTGGCTGGATCAAGTCCTTCCTTTCTGAGAGGTGCTTTCAAGTCAGATTAGGTGACTGCTACTCCAGGGAGATTGAGTTGGGCCAGGGCGTACCCCAGGGTTCGTCCCTGAGCCCAACTCTATTCAACATTACGTCTCCCCCCTGGCGGCTATTGTGGAGGGGTATGGTCTCCGCTTGGTGTCCTACGCCGATGACACGCAGTTGGTCATCTCACTATCGCGCGCGCCCGGACTTGCGGCGGACATCTTCAGGAACTGCATGAAAGACCTTGCTGCCTGGATGTCTGCAAACTGTTTAAAGTTAAACGGGAGCAAGACCGAGGTGCTCGTGGTGTGGGGCACACCGTCTGCGTGGTCGTCGGCGTGGTGGCCACCCTGTCTGGGGGAAGTTCCTGCTCCCTGTCGTGAGGCCAGGAACCTTGGCGTGTGGCTGGATAAGGACCTCACCTTTGGCCCACAGGTCGGTCGGGTGGCAGGGATATGCTTCAGTGTTCTGAGAGCTCTTAGGAAAGTATTAGATCTGCTTCCCATTTCTGCTCGTCAGACGCTGGTGCATGCCTTGGTCACCTCCCGACTTGATTATGGGAACCTGCTCTATCTGGGGGCCACAGGCAGGGTCATCGGCCGCCTGCAGGTTCTTCAAAATGCGGCAGCGTGGTTGGTCCTCAGACTCCCTAGGAGGTCATCCGCCAAACCAGCCTTACGGGCTCTCCATTGGCTCCCCATCGAGAGGAGAGTGGAGTTTAAGGCCCTTGCCACCTGTCACCGTATCTTGAACGGCAAAGCACCTCTTCCGCTCCAGAGCCTAGTATCCCATTATGAGCCTGCACGCGGTCTTCGGTCCTCGCAGACCGGGCTGTTAAAAGTCCCAAGAATATTCAAAGCTCCTATGGGAGGCAGATCCTTTAGATACCTTGCTCCCAAGCGCTGGAATAATCTTACGCTGGAACTTCGGCTTGAACCCTCCGAAGTCCAGTTTAGGAAAAAACTTAAAACGCACCTTTTCAGTAGATAGCTTGGTTGGGAGGAGGGGGGACAGTCACTCCACTTGTCATAGCTCGGGGACACGCCAGTGGCGTAACCAGGCGCTTAATAAATGTCCATTAATAATAATTAATAATATGGATGGGTAAAAGGGTGGATGGATCAGTGACATGGTGGATGGATCAGTGAAATGGTGGATGGATCAGTGAAAGGGTGGATGGATCAATGAAAGGGTGGATGGATCAATGAAAGGGTGGATGGACCAATGAAAGGGTGGATGGATGAGAGAAATGATGGATGGACTGATGTATTGATAAGTGAAAGGGTGAATGAACAGATAGATGGATGGATGAGTGAAAATATGGACATATTTTTACACAGAGTCCGCTTCTGAGGAGAAGACTTCATGGGGATGAGCATCTCTGTACCAAACATTCAGATTGAATTATTTCACTATTGGAAAATGATTGAAAGCGTGGTGCCATATGAGGGGCATGTTTTTGGAGCCCGTGCAAGCATTGTTTTCTTAACTTTTAGTTTTCACAGAAAGAAACACCACTGAAGAAAAACAAACACAAATCGGGACTGAACAGGTACAACTGGAATGTCAAACATATTTTCAATAAAAACTCGTGATAGTGAGCGTCCCAAGGGTAGCCTGTGATGCCCTAGCTGATCAATCAGATACAATATCTTAATCTTGAAATTAAAATGATATGATGATCATAAAAATAAGTTTAAGGAGGTGACACTGGAGAGGGAATACTTAGAAGACAGAGTCTGTCGACACGTCTCACAACACTATTCAACAATAAATCAGCCCTAGAGCAATGTAATTCACATTTTGAAAAAAAGCTTTATTTACATGTTGACTAACAAGGACGTTATGTTTTAAATGCATTGGCCGAATGAATACATTTTACGGGTGAGGCTCGTTTGCAATCACGCATGGCTTTCATATATCACCCACCAGTAGCCGTGTATTCGTCTCACAATCGAAGGGCCTGGCATTATCAGCCTTCCCCACATTGTGCTTCTACTCTCAGCTTGGATCAACAGGCAGGGTTTCTGTATGTTTCGTCTAACCTAATGGTGCATCTCATTCTCTCCTTTACTCATCGGTAGGAACTGCCATAGAGTTTCCCAAAATCTCGCGGCCGTGCCACTGCGTGTACTGTGGCAGAGCAGGTGTCGCTTATCTCACTGCAGTCTGCTAAATTCACTAGCCAGTCTTTGTGCAGAGGTGGCCCCTGAGTAAAGCGAACTTAAATACATTCTAGTTTAATGAAGCAATCCCTTGGTGAGGCAACAACTCTCTCCACTGAGCAAACTCAACGCCATCAACTCGAGAGAAAAGTAACAGACACTTCAGTTTATTAAGAAACAACGTAAAACTAGGCAATTGTTCATTGATGTCTATAGAGGGTAAAAAAATCACAATCGATGGACAAGCCACTTTCTGGTGAGAGTAAAGGCCGGGGTTTTGAACGTGTGTGGTAGGAAGTTGGCGCCTGCAACAAGTGTACGTAGATTTGGCTCTCGTTATCGTGGGACGGTGCTAACAGGAGGGGGACGACCCTGAACCCCCTATTTTCAGACCAAAGGTCTCACACAAATACTACAGGCCTGTGCACACGTATGCATACAGCTGCTGAGTATATTACTCTGTGTCATACATTAACTCAAAAGGACCTTCCCTGTGCAAACATGTATTAGAAATCACAATGAACCATCCGGATTATTAGTGTGTTCTTCTTTAACTCCGAGCGATTGCCCAGCCAACACGTGTTTTGTCTGGGGAAGACGCTGCAACCATGTTTCCACAGATCAGTGTACTCGCTGCTAAGTTCTCCACAGCTGCCATCATTGGTCCCCTCAATCGGATCCGACACTGACCTTCTGCCATATCTCGGCTCCATTCTCCCACGCGGAGACTACCACACTCTCCAGTGAAGTCCCCACTCCAGGCTACACTGCCTGATGCACCTACAGGACCATACTTGGTCAATATGACGACTTCTACCAGGAACCAGGACGGAAGTATAACTGGTTTAGAGTGAAGTCCCCACTTTCACTCCACCGTCGTCCTTATCTTGGACCCCTCCGATCCGCTAAAGAAACCTTACTGCTATCATTCAGCCGGGACGGAAGTACAACCGGCAGAGATATTTGGATCTACTTCCTTTTGCCAGAGAGTTCCGAAGAAGTCTAGGGGTACTCCCCCAGACGAAACACGTGCTGGCTGGGCAGTCGTTCAGAATTAAAAAAGAAGAACACACTAATATTCCTGATGGTTCATTGTGATTTCCAGTACGTTAGCTCAGTGAATGTCCTTTCGTGTTAATATATGACAGAGTAATATACGCAGCAGCTGCATGCAGTCGTGGGTACAGGCCTGTAGTATAAGCCATTCTCTGGGAAGATTGCAGGGACGTCTTGATGATTTGTGGGGCCCTGGGCAAGATAGACTTTGGGCCCCCGTTAGAAGCAATTCGGAATTTATTACCCCATTTCAACTCATTAAAGCCCTTGCGATGCCTGGGTTCGCTATCTTTAATGGAATGACCATTGCAAGAAAAAAAAACTATGGGGCTTTGAGTTAATCCACTCAAGTAATGGTCGCTCGACTCAAAGTAAACAAAGCAGAGCAGAAGGCTATTTGCACTGAGGAAAGGGAATCTTCCAAGCGCAAAATAAATGTTAAGCTGAACTGTAAACACCCTTGAAAGAGTTTGCTATTCTCCCTGGAGCAAATCCTTAGTAAATGTGGCCTTACATTTCTTTTAAGCATGCTCAGATGTGAAATTTAAAAAAAAGCTATTTTTTATGAGCAATGCAATTATGGCAAGAAATTTAACTTTTCACTCACTTTACCAGAGGGAACATTGTAAGATGGGGCCCTGGACAATTGCTAGATTGTCCATACTTTAAAATGTATCTGGAAGACTTGAATAAGAAGGCACTATCTATCTATGGTTAGTGATCTCGGTATTCACAACACAAAGGCAATCTTGAAGTCCTTTTTAGATCCTGCTAGACAGTAGTAAACATTATGCGATTTGCAGTACAAAGAGCATTCATAAGCACTACTGAGAGAGGGGATGAGGCTGCACCTAAATGACTGCATTGAACTTTTCGTCTTTAGGGAACAATTATGCTCAATACAACAGGGCTGAGTTGGGAATTTGACAATCCAATGATCAAGGCTATAGGATTGATTCGTTTATCATTTAAAGTTGCACCAAAGTCAGTAAGGCGGATATATTTATTGTGAAAATAATACATTAAATCCAATATGTATTTAATGGTGAATTTTTATTACACACTTCAATACCTGAAGAGAGGTGTTTTCTTACATGACATTTGACAGATTACTGTAGTAGGTAAGGGTTTTGGTAATAGTCACAAGCTGTAATAAGCCCTACAGGTAGAAGGTTTATAATGTGGTAATCTTTTTAGGTCCTCTTAGGAGGACTGTACTTTTATTAATTTGTTTGCAAACCGCAATTTTCCATATATTTGTATTTTATGACTGTAGGCCAGCTGGTTGCCTTGTTAGAAAATTATTTTCAAACCATAGGTCTGAGATGGTTACAGTAACAAGCCAATTATAAAGGCAGTAGGCCACATTGATTCAGTGTGGAAAGTACTTTAAGTGCAGATTAACTCATTTCCCAAAACCCGGGAGTCGAGTACTTGTAATATAGTAGTCTGTCTCTAATAAAAGAGAGAGGGACCCCAAAACCAAAGGGATAGGGTTCCACAGTTAACGTTAGTCTGACTAATATAGTAGTCTGTGCCAGAGCACTTAAGGAGGCCCTGAAAGGTTTATGTGCCTACTAGGCTTGTAATAAAAAACAAATCAGTACAAATAAGTGAACACCGACATATAAATACATACATATATATATATACATAGAGGGACTTTGAGCAGTTCTCTTCTGCCATTGATCTGTTCGAGTGCCATTCTAGAGCTCTCTTCATTCATGACACGTTACAACCATGGGGCAAGTACTTAGCCCACTACCACCATAGGCTCTATTGCCCTACTAATGACAGAATTGTTCCAGATCACATGTGTAAATCTGCCTGAAAAGGTTTGAATTTTAGTGTCCTAAGTGGTGGACCAGTCCTTTAGTTTGCATTTTCTCCTTTTATAGTCCCTCCCTTTAATTGCTTTCTTCGTTTTGATATGTAATGATTCCTTTTAGAGCGTACTGCAGCTCCCCAAACATTGCTACTAGGCCCCTTGTTTGTTTAATGTTTGATCTGAAAACAAACTGCATCTGGTGCGGCTGCTACTTGCAAAGTAGGCAGCCATCTTGGAATGGTATTGTCCCTAGTGTACCTTTGTATTTTGTTCAAAGAAAGCAAACACGTTGCTTCTTAATGTGGGGGCATTGTTGGAACATTTAAACACTCAGTATAATACTTTTGCATTTTCTTTTTATTCTTTTATTCTTCTACGTTATTTTACATTTGATTGTTAAGTTTTTGGGTAGATTTTGGAGAGGATGATTAAGTGGATGAAAATAAGAATGAGTGAGTGGATGCATGAGTACAAGGAAGAGTGTTGTGTCAGATTTAGAATAACATGCTGATTGCCTAAACTAATTCGTGATTGAAGATGAACTTTCAGTAACAAACCAGAACTACTGGCATTGTCAACGCTTCCAAGGGCTAGATTTGGCAGTGCTGCTGTATGAACAAACCTTTTGTTTTCAACATAAATGCAATGGGCTCTGAACCTGTCCCTTGACAGTACTGCCTTTTTTGATACCAGCCTCATTCAGTCATTGGCTTGCGAATACGCCAATCATATATTGGCTTAAACCAAGTATTTATCTTTCGCCAAATGCTATTGTCTGTTTAAGTGCATCTTTCCGGCTCCAAGTTAATACATGCATGAATGGGATAAGGGACTATTTTATATCTCCCTCCTTCTTAGAGCTCCTCAGCTATGATGGCTTGCTAATGCATACATACACAGGAATGCACAAATGCTTACATGTAGATATATTGGTTTTACCAAAGCTTGGTCTGTAATAGCTAAAACAAGGGTTGAAGCCAGAGTTTTACTTTTTTAATGTGTTATTCTGCTCACTGATATAGCCAACAGGGAGCTGCATTTGCAATAATGTTTTAGAGAAGAGAAATAGGAGGGAAAAGGTGTCAATCTGCATCACAACACCTTTACCCTGCTAATTCCAGAACTCCTTAAAAAATAGTGTAGGCGTCAAGTGGGAATTTTACAATC
This sequence comes from Lissotriton vulgaris, assembly GCF_964263255.1. NCBI lineage: Eukaryota > Metazoa > Chordata > Amphibia > Caudata > Salamandridae > Lissotriton > Lissotriton vulgaris. Next base: position 390,156,672 of record NC_141687.1, read on the forward strand.
CAGAGATGCACAAGAGGTAATCATGTTTCCTCATTCACAGTTAATGTATTTGGAGTTTGAGGAAGCAACCATAGCAGGAACAGACATACTTGAAGTCAATGGACAAAGGGGACTACCAGGTCAGGTGTTGCAGCCCACTACACAGTTATATGATATACATGTAGCTCACAGATGAAAGATTGCCAGTAGCACTGTGTGGAGAATATAACAAACCTTACTACACGACTTAGAAAACATCTGACATTTAATGACCGCATAAAGGAAAATGCAGTCTTTGAAAATTGTGGCTCCCCTTCGAAACTTAGTTGGTTTTCTCTGCTATCCAGAGGACAAAAGAAGTCTGCTTCCATTCTAGAATGGCCCGAGCCCGAGTACCTGGAAGAAATGCCTATTCAGTCTGGGATGCTGAAGATTTGTGCAGGAGGTAATAAAGTTTGAAGCTCTAGGGAGGGAAAGAGGAATAGTGAGTTTTGCACTCGTAACTTAAGGCACAAGTGCCCACATGCATCAAACTGAATTGCATTTGCAGACGGTGCGAATTGCAAAAGTGGCCCTTTGCGAATGCAATTCATTGATTTGGGATGCATTAAGCTTTTTTGCTTTTTTCGCAATTTAAGAAATCACTATTTATTTGCGATTTCTTAAATTGCGATTGCATTTAAGAAATCGCAATTTTGCGATTTCTTAAATGCAATGCATGAACAATGCCGAACATGCCGAACAATCCAGTGTGCGCGAGAAACCTAGGCCTGCTGCTTGATATGAGTGTGGTCCTGGACCAGTCTTGTCCTGAGGAGGTGCACCAAACATGCAGTCATAATAATAATAATAATAATAGACATTTATAAAGCGAGCAGCTACCCCCAATGGGGTGCCCCGGCACTTAGACAGTAGTAAAGGTAGAGGTATGTACAATGGACTGGTAGCGGACTGCTATGCCAGTCATGGGCTTAGTATATGTAGCTGCCACAGTGGTGGCAGCCAACCAGGTTTTGTAAATGTAAAGCTGCAACCAGACCTTTTTATCAGTGTAACTGGACGGGAGGCATACTGACCCACTGGAGTAAAGTTCAACTTTTATGAACTAAGATCCAAGTGTATGTTGTGTGTGTTCTTCTATGCAGTCTGCATTGTGTGTACAAGTCAGCCAAAGTAACGGAGGCCAATGTAATCGATTCGAAATGGACACCATTCAAAGCTCTCGACGAATTCACCTCTGACTCCAGGACGCTCCCGGCCCAGGCTCCCACGCAGGAATCATGCAATGCTCTCAGCACGTTTTTCTTAGAGAAAATTGTTATGATTAAGGACACTATCCCGGTCACCTTTCCTGGCACTGATTCTGTTTGTCCCCCTCATAATGCACTCTCCCTCACATACTTCCCCTCTCTGTATCCTGAATCCTTGGCCACACTGGCCGTTCGTGTCAAGTCTGGCTCACCGGACGACTGTTGTCCACCATCCATACTACGGGACATCTGCCTTACTTTACCTGACTGTATCCTCCCTCTGCTGAATTTTTCTCTCTCTTCCGGCACTGTGCCCAGCTCTTTCAAGGAGGCCGTCCTGGTGCCTTTACTGGAGAAGCCTGGAGCCGACCCCCCAGTCCTGGCGAACTACCGGCCTATCTCCCTTCTGCCCTATTTCTCTAAAATCTTGGAAGCCCACGTCACCGCCTGTCTCTCACAGTTCATCGAGAGCTCCAACTTTCTCGAAGCCAACCAGGCCGGCTTCAGACCCGGCCACTCTACAGAGGCAGTGATCTTGGCCGTGTTGGACGCTCTGAGAGACGGCGCTGACAGGGGTACCCCCCAGGCCCTGGTACTTTTAGATCTGTCGGACGCCTTCGACACGGTGGACCATGACATCCTTCTCCACCGTGTCGAGCAGGCCGGCATCCAGGGCCTGGCGCTGGCATGGGTCGAATCCTTTCTGACCGGGAGGTCTCAGACACTCAGCTTGGGCACCTTAAGGCACCTAGGGAGCGCTCTCTCTGCGGGGTCCCCCAGGGCTCCTCCTTATCCCCTCTTCTCTTTAATCTGTATCTCCGACCTCTTCTCTTTTCTCTGAGGCAGTGGGACGTCACCGTCTTTAACTACGCTGACGACCTGCAACTCATCTTTCCTCTTAACTCTTCTTCTGCTAATTCTAATTTTCAGGCGGTCATGGCCCACATTCTCCAGTGGATGAGCCAGAATCAACTCAAACTGAACCCCGGGAAGATGGAGCTCCTTCTCCCGGGCAAGAGCTCTACCCACTGGGGTCCGCACTTCTGGCCGACAGAGCTTGGCCCTCCCCCCACCCCTGTGGCCTCGGTGAAGAGCCTCGGGGTCACTATTGACTCTGAGCTATCCCTTAAGCCCCAGATAAGGATGGTGGTCTCTTCCTGCATGTACCAGCTGCGCAGGATCAGGAAGGTGGCCTATCTTCTGACTCCCGAAGCCCTGATTCAAGTCATCATGGCTCTCGTCCTCTCCCGCTTGGATTTCTTGAACTCACTCTACCACGGTCTGCCTAAGGTTCTTCTCTTTAGATTACAGATCGTTCAGGACCAAGCGCCGAGATTGGCCTTCGGGGTCCAGAAATGGCAATCTGCTAAACCTCTTGTTGCCAAATTGCATTGGCTTCCTGTCACTTCGAGGGTAGCCTTCAAGATCGGCTGCCTCACCTTCAAATCTCTAACCGGTCCCTGCCCTGCCTTCCTGAAATCCCTCATCAGTCCCTACTGCCCTTCACGGTAACCTCAGATCTTCTCACCTCCACCTCCTGGTTATTCTCTCTATCAAACTCTGCAGAATCGGAGGCCGGATATTCGCGCATCTGGCCCCTAAATTCTGGAACTCTCTCCCTCCCCTGCTTAAATCCTCCATCTCGCTCATTCAATTCCGCAAATCTTTAAAAACATGGCTCTTCCCACAATCTGGCTAATCTCCCTTGCCTCCCTCAGCACCAGATGAGCGCCAGGAAACCCACGGTGACAGAGCGCTCTATAAGCTCACCTTAACATAACATAACATAACATAACCATGGCCTTACCAATAGACAGCGGATGTGTATTTCTGACATTACTGAATCTGGACGGAGGAGTCCTAGAGATGAGCAGGGAGAGAGGAGACAAGGCTTCTTTACCAATTTGCTCTAGCCATTTCCTGAGAGGGGCTGCTGATTAGTCTTCCGGTAGCACTATCATTTGGTAGAGGAAGGTGAAGGGTGAGAGTGTAGAATCTGTTCAAGGTGAAAGGAACCCCTTTGGAGAGGCCAACCTTTGGTGTGCTGATCACTCTTCAGTGTGACTGATGACCGACAGGTGCAGAAAACTCAGATCTCTTTGTGGCACTGTTGTGGTTATTCCCAGCTGGTGACAACCCTGCTGTGAGGAGTATCATACCACAGAAAAGGATATGTTGGGCGCGTAGTCTGGAAAGGACACTTGAATGGAAAAACACATTTTAAAGGTGCAGACAGCAGATCCACATCTCTTGTCTGCTATGATTGGGACCCACTGACTAACTTCCTGTTCCATGTCTTAGTTCTCTATGACACAGGAATGGAGTACTCAGCAGAGTACTAAAACGAGTGCTGTCCAACCAAAGCTGGTGTTTGCCTGACAGCCAGTTTCCCAGAGATAGGAGGATATCACTTAAGTCTTATCTTGCTGCAAGATGCTGTGCATCTGACCTGAAGTGCCTACAAGCCAGACGGCCTCCAGATAGAGGGAGGTAGCCTGCCAAACCTCCAGGAAGCCAGAGTTTCCAGGAGCAGTCACATGCAGAAAGACCCTGGTGCTTGTAGGGTCTGACAGATGAAGGAGAAAGATCTGCGTGCCCCAGGCATTGGTGGGCAACAATCAATCAATCGATCATAGCATTTATAAAGCGCACTACTTACCCGTGAGGGTCTCAAGGTGCTGGGGGGTGGGGAATGCTGCTACTGCTCAAAGAGTCAGGTCTTGAGGAGTCTTCTGAAGATTAGCAGGTCTTGGGTCTGCCGTAGGTGGGTGGGGAGGGTGTTCCAGGTCTTGGCGGCGAGGTGGGAGAACGATCTTCCACCGGAGGTCGTTCTTCGGATGCGGGGGACTGTGGTGAGGGCGAGGTCGGCGGAGCTGGCGGGTGGGGATGTAGAAGCTGAATCGTCAGTTGAGGTACGCTGGTCCGGTGTTGTGGAGTGCCTTGGGTGCGTGGGTGAGGAGCTTGAAGGTTATCCTCTTATTGATGGGGAGCCAGTGCAGGTCTCTCAGGTGGGGTGTGATGTGGCTCCGGCGAGGGATGTCGAGGTTCAGGCGTGCAGAGGCGTTCTGGATGCTTTGAAGCCGTTTCAGGAGTTTGGCCGAGGCTCCTGCGTAGAGGGTTTTTCCGTAGTCCAACCTACTGCTGACGAGGGCCTGGGTGATCGTTCTTCTCGTCTCAGTGGGGATCCACTTGTAGATCTTGCGGAGTATGCGGATGGTGTTGAAGCAGGCGGAGGAGACGGCGTTGACCTGTTTAGTCATGGAAAGGGTGTAGTCAAGGATGAACCCTAGGTTGCATGCCTGGCCTGTGGGTGTTGGAGCTGTTCCCAGTGCGGTCGGCCACCAGGAGTCATTCCAGGCCGAGGGGGTGGATCCGAGGATGAGGACCTCCGCCTTGTCAGTTCAGCTTCAACCCGCTGCTCCTCATCCATTCGGCGACGGCCTTCATTCCTTTGTGGAGGTTGGTTTTGGCGGTGTGGGGGGTCCTTGGTGAGGGAGAGGATCAGCTGGGTGTCGTCGGCATTAGAGATAATGTTGAGGCCGTGCAATCGTGCGCTATGGGCACGCGGTGCCATGTAGATGTTGAACAGCGTTGGGCTGAGGGATGAGCCCTGGGGTACGTCGCGATTATCTCGCTGGCCTCAGAGTGGAAGGGGGGGGGGAGGCAGACGCGGATGCTCGGTGTTCTCCTGGAGAGGAAGGAGGTGGTCCAGTCCAGGGCCTTCTCTTGGATACCGGCGTCGTTGAGGCATGTGCGTAGTGTGTGGTGGCAGACTGTGTTGAAGGCGGCTGACAGGTCCAGGAGGATGAGGGCACCGGTTTCGCCGTTGTCTAGCAGGATCCTGATGTCATCGGTGGCAGCGATGAGGGCAGTTTTGGTGCTGTGGTTGCTGCAGAACCTGGACTGGGACGGGTCTAGGATGCTGTTTTCCCCGAGGTAGCGGGCCACTTGTTTGTTGATGGTCTTCTCGATGACCTTTGCCAGGAACCGGAGTAGGGAGATGGGCCGGACGTTCTTGAGATCTTTGGGTTCCGCCTTGGGTTTCTTGAGTAGGGCGTTGATCTCGGCGTGCTTCCAGCTCTCCGGGATGGTGGCTGTTTCGAAGGAAATGTTGATGGCCTTTCGGAGATGGGGTGCAATGGAGTTGCTGGCCTTGTTGAAGATGTGGTGCGGGCAAGTGTCCGACGGAGAACTGGAGTGGATTGTGTTCATGATGTTGATGGTGTAGTTGTCATTTATGTTGGTCCAGGAGAGCAGGCAGGTGGTGCGGATGGTGATTGTGGGGGCGGGGGTCTCAGTGGTTGTCGGGATGGTTGTGACGTTGAAGCTGTCGTGAATGTCTGCGATTTTGCGATGGAAGACAGACTCTCTTGTGCACGGTTCCAGAGTAAACCAAGGTATTAAGGCTGCCCAGCTTCGCTGTCATGAGGATTGCAAAAACCTGTGTTGCTGTAACCTTTATGAGTTCTTACAGCTGCCTTGCACTGCTACACTGTATCCAAATGCAGGCTTGACTGTTTTCAGCTGGGCCCGAAGAGACACTTTTGCAAGGAGTCAAGTGCCATGAAGCAGGGCAGGTTTGAAGCCAGCACCCAGAAGCTGGCCAGCGTGACACAGATCTATCCATGTGGGGTTGCCGCTACTCTGGGTTATCTGTTTTCCCAACTCAGAGCACTTTGTCATACACACCCGCAACTGCTCTTCAGTCATGACTTTGCTGCACTCGAGGAGGCCACATTGGAACTGCGATGTGTGCACCCTTGCCGAAGTGGGAGAGGGGATGCATATTGCCACCGGATGGCTGCCGCCTGAAAGCCAAACAACTTTAGCACTTGGTATAGGTGTAAGAGGCATCCAAAACTAAACTCTGAAAGGCATTTTTCTTTTAGTACTAAATAAGAAAAGTTGTTATAAACAGGACAAATTTACATATTCAAAAGGTCCCCGTATATATGTTAATGTTAGATAGGCTTAATATACAAATTGCCTAAAAAAGTGACAGAACAGCAAAATTACATTATTTTTTATATCAAATATATTGTGCCTGACCATTATTGCATGTGTAGCATTTAGTTTTGTTGTATATAAAAGTACGTTTATTTTTAAAACTAAAGCACTGGGTTAGCCAATCAGTTATTTCACTACTTTGGGATTATTAGTTCTGAGCACGAGCACCTCCACATTACCTTCCTAAAAAGCCTGTGACTACCCACCATCACTAACAGCGAGTGTTAAGTGCTGAAGTGGGTGTACTTGGCCCAGTTTGCAGAGCCATGGTACGACTGACCCTGGAAGATCCGAGGCAAACAAACAAGGCCCCAAAAGTTGAGGCCCTTCAGTTCCTGATTACCCCATAAACCCCTGAATGGGGCGTGAGTCATCCACTGGATACTGTTCCACAAGGTGCTTCACTAAGCACCCTGAACAATGAGGAGTCAACTGTGAGGGACTGCCTATTACTGAGAGTTGGAAGCCTGAATCCAACAATATGTAAGTCAATTGAAAGTCTGGGGAACAAAGGGGAGTCAGTATTATGTGAGTATTCTTATCTGCTACAAAGAGGTCAGTTTGCATAGGATTTCAGTTCAATTCCCATTTATTTCATAATGTGCCCAAAAATCCAATAACATACATTTACAAATCAGCTTTGGCATAAAAAAGGTAAACCATCTTTAAAAGACTTTAGCGTACATTAAATTACACAAGTTATTACATCATTACTCTTTAATGCAACAGATGTCATTGGGGGAGACATGTACGTGGCTCAAACCATTTTAGTTATTACTTTATCAATTGGTTTATTTTGTGTACAGAGAGGATAATTTGATCATAATAGAAATAACAATTAGTAGATGTCTCAACCAAAAATAAGGGAGCTTTTAATGCACCAGATGTTCTCATGAGGGACATGAAATACTTAAAGGCAGGAGATGAGTAATCCTGAAGCACAATGTAATATTTTCCTAAGAGTAATGAAGGTTTTAATGGCAGAGGAACATTATCAGCCACATTCGAAAAAGCCCATATAAATTGTGCATATCTAGTAACTAGAAGTTTATTCTTGAGAGTGTCTGGGTAAATAGTATACCTCAGTGGCTAAAACACGTGTATTATTATACCCATAACACCATATCATCGTAGAACCATATCTTTTATGTACAAGTTAGGTTACATTAACCTGGACAAATCAAGGTGTAGCACATTTCAAAGATTGATGGAAACTAGACCATGCCCCTTTATTGTCAGTTTAGTAGATCCACCAGGATTATTTTTTAATTGTTCCTAATAATAAAGGTGCTAGCAAATAATATAGCAATTTTGTAAAGAATGTCTAGGTCATGTGAACATAATACCGAGACTACCAGTTCCTTGTTGAATAGTACTTTTAAACTATTGCATACTGGAACCAGCTTTGGCTTTTCTTCATTTGTGCAACATGTGTAAAAAACAAGTGACTAATGCCCACATGCATCAAACTGAATTGCATTCGCAAATGGTGCGAATTGCAAAATTCGGCCGTTTGTTAATGCAATTCATTGATTTGGGATGCATTAAGCTTTTTTGCTTTTTTCGCAATTTAAGAAATCGCAATTTATTTGCGATTTCTTAAATTGGGATTGCATTTAAGAAATCGCAATTTTGCGATTTCTTAAATGCAATGCATGATTTTTTTGAAATTGCTAAATCGCAAATAGGAAGTGGTAAATTAACATGAAGTTCAACTTCATGGTAATTTGCGATAACTTTCAAAAATGCACAAAAGTGCATTTTTGAATGTTTCATTTTACACATACACATGCCCTTGGGGCATGTGTGTGTGTAAAAAGTACTTAAAGGTACATTTCAGGGGTGCAGGGGTCGGGGGTGGGTCCTTTGGACCCCCCCTGCACCCTTAAAATTGCATTCTTATTTTGCGATTCCTTAATTGCGAATCGCAAAATGAGAATGCCTTCACATTCATTCCTATTGGCCTCTAGGCCCATAGGAATCAATGAAAAGGGATTCCTTCATTGCGATTCGCAAATTGTGAATCGCAATTAAGGAAACTTAAGAAATTGCAAAAAAAATTGCGATTTCTTAATGCATAGCCGTTTGCGAATTCTTAATTGCGATTTGTTAATTTTTGCAATTAAGAATTAGCAATCGGGAACATCGATGCATGTGGCCGTAAGAGTTTCTTTTGATTTATACACAAACACACTGATATGATTTTTATTTATATATCTGAATGGCGCACACAACACAACAAAATTAATTATCTCTGGCCCCTAGCTACTCTTAATCATAAGTACAAATTAGTTTGTCATTACTGATGCGTCCACAGAAAAAAGGATTTAAGAAGTAAAAAAAAAGCAACTATCTTCCCTTCATTACTGCCTTTTCTGGTGGATTTTCCCTCTAACCACAGATTACTCACCGTAGAATATTCTCCAAGTGCCAGACTGGATCTGGAAATTTTTCCTAGCAGTGATCCCAGGAGGTGCTGGGTGGCATTGTGCGGTTTGACGTGGGATACATTCCGCCCTGGAAGTGAAGGAGCAGAGCCACAGCGCATAAAAGCACCCCCCATGCGCACTGATGTCAGTTACTTTATTTTGGCTAAATGCAAACCTCTGCTCCCGAATAGAGTATGGCCTTCCAAACTTTCAATACAATGTGCTAGAAAAACAAGATCCTCGCACAAAACAACGGGATTCAAGCTTTGCCACGACTGCAGGTAGCAGATGTCAGTCACTGGTCCACATGAGATGTCTCTGTGGTGCCTGAAGTAAGGAAACCACTCCAAGTCATGTGATAACATCTTTGGATAGAAGTATTTATCAGAAAGCAATGATTTAAATGCTTTTCTAAAACTTAAAGAGTGGACTTAGGCTTGATATTTTATGACAAACTTCCATTTCTGTGAGACAAGAACAGCAAACCTGAAATCCCCCTTCTAATGGAGACTGGTTTTTGGGAACTTTCAAAATCATCTAGAAAGAATTTTAAGGATCAAATAGTCACCAGTTCTCAATGCTCGATACCATGACAGTTTCTCGTGTATATATACAGGGGCATTCCCTTTCAACCTTCCAAGCACTTATACACTAGAATTTCTTACACACTTTTATGAAGAAATAAAAAACAGACTTTTAGCCTTAGCAGTTGTTTTGTGGACCTAATTTCTCTGCATCCATCGGGCACTGGCCCAATGACAAATATCCACAGTGTTTTCAGCCTCAATTAATTAATGATACATGTCCTTTTGGCACAGAGTAAGAAGTACTTCTCTCTGAATTGCCATGCTTGACTGCCTCATATTGACACAGACTTATCTGTCCCCAGTCCCAGTGTCTTGTGGGCATTGGAATAATGGGGAAAACCCAAAAAAGTGATTGCAGAGCACTGAAGGGAGGTCCTGCTGTAACAGATTGTGAATTTAGTTTTTACCTGTTATTCTATAAGGGATCCCCCTGTCGTTCAGTAGACTCATAAATACATAGTATCATTTGATAACATTTGAGCTTCCCTTGGGTGTGAAGAGATTTGGAAAATGTACAGATTCTTTATCTTCAGTGTGGCATCCTGAGAAAAAAAAACAGTTCAACACCCCCAGGAGATCCATTTAGACAGCAGTCCATTTACTCTGCCAACATCTTTGGTCAGCGCCAATTTGAATGAAGTAAAAGTCTAAGACTCCTAAGGATCTTTGTGATCAGTATGCAAGTGGTGCTTTCAACTCTGTGGGAAAGATGCTTGTGCTGGAAGACCTTCGGAGAATGTTCCAAGTCAGTTTAGAACATTCCTCGTGTGTGACAAATATGATCGCCTCCATATTTACCAGAAAAGGGACGCTCTGACCATTTATTTTAATGGTCAGCAAAATCTCTACGACAATGTATTTTTCTGTCCGCACACTGCTTTTCACTGAAAAGATATATCCACAAGATGGATTGTAAGGTTAGGAGAGGACGACCAGACAGATGAATATTCTTCAACTTCCAGGAGATCAATGTATGTTTTGTTGCTACTGGGCTTGACTCTTATTAGCAAGCAGAAGAGGAGCAACACTGCTCTGATTTCCCATTCCACTCAGACATAATGAAAATGATCATATAAATCACATGGGTGACCTTAAGTTAAGCACTCCCCTATTATAGGGAGATTCAAAATCACAACAATAAGACTCTCTGCGGTGTCATTCAGCAGATTGAGTAATACATGGTTTGGCCATGCAAAGATCTGTCCAGAACGCTTGTTTAAAGTTCACAAAAGCAACTGCCAGTATCTCCAGTTTCATGGTTTTGTTGATGCTTCCTGCAAACATAAAAATGATAACTCAAAACGTCCGGTGACAGAGATTAGGTTACTTCCTCAATGCCATAATTCATGGGTGGCGCATTGAGTGGAAAACAATGTTCAGAGGTCAGATTTCTCTTTGCAATGACACATCAATGCATACTAATCTTGAAATTTGTGTTTTACCACTAGTTTCAGCAAACTCAATATAATGACCCATATAATGAATCAGAAGTATTTTTTTGCATTATCATTTATGCCCATGGCCACAATAAAAACGCTGCATCTCAGTCTTTCCTGGTATCATCATCATCATATATTTTCTCTTCTTATACATGCTATGGGGTCACACTTTGAAGAGGACTTTAATCCCAGATTGCCCGCATCCCGTTTACCCAGCTGGTGGGGCTGTGATTTCTGAAAGAACACCCTTGGGTGCATAAAACCAGCCCTGTATTGCCACAGCATGAGATGCGCTTTGAAGGGGACTCTAAATCCCAGATTGCCTGGATCCTGATTACCCAGCTGGTGGGGGCTGTGATTTCCGGTAGAAAGCCATCAGGTGCATAAAACCAGTTGTGCTTCACCGCAGCATGCGATGTGCCTGGCCAAGGACAGGCCTGTACCGTGCCCTTCAGCGCCAAGGAGCGGCAGGGCAGGGCCATCCCCCTGCCCCACCCAGCCCCCACCGGCTTCATTCTCAGAGCTGTCTGGCCTGCAGTCTCCCAAAGGAATTGTGCTTTATTTTCATCGTTCGCTGGCACGGAAACGGAAAAGAGAAAAGCTTGGCAGCCAAGTCTGTGTAACCTAAATTACCAAAACTTTTGAAACAGCCAAGTTCGGTGGCAGTGAACTGTGTAGCTAATGACATTAACACTTTGATAGAATAAGTAGAGTTCATTCTATGTCACAAAGTTAATACTGGTGAGAAAGTCAATACAGCTTGCAGAGGGTCGAAAGTCCCAGATGTATTTAAATTGAAACCAGGCCCTTAGGAAAACTTCCACTACACAATCAATCAATCAATCAATCATTTGTAGAGCGCACTACATACCTGCGAGGGTCTCAAGGTACTATGGGGGTGGGGAAAGCTGCTACTGTTCGTAGAGCCAGGTCTTGAGAAGTCTTCTGAAGGTCTTCAGTCTGCCGTATGCGGATGGGGAGGGTGTTCCATGCCTTGGGTGCAAGGTGGGAGAATGATCTGCCGGCGACGGTCACTCTTCAGATGCGGGGGGCGGTGGCTAGTGCACGGTCTGCGCAGAGTAGCTGGCGGGTGGGGGTGTAGAGGCTGAGTTGGCTGTTGAGGTACGCTGGTCCGGTGTTGTGGAGTGCCTTGAGTGCGTGGGTGAGGAGTTGAAGGTTATCCAGGGAGCCAGTGCAGGTCGCTCAGGTGGGGTGTGATGTGGCTGAGGCTAGGGATGTCGAGGATCATCAGCTAACAATCAGTTGACAATGCTGCTAGCCTGGTGCCAACAGGAACAGTGGTGGATGGAGATGATATAAAGTTTGCACAGAACTCACTTATTAATGTGAAATGTTCAAACAGGTATGCAGTGCTACAGGAAGAAGGTGTCCCTCCTTTTTCCCCTCTTCCCCAGCCACTGCCTATACCAATTCTAGAACGTTTACCTGAAAAGGAGCCCTCAACCCTGCAATTGGACTAACAATATTGCTAACGAAGAAGTTGCTAACCTGAAGGTTATACTCTTGAATATGGCAAAAGCCCGTAAAACAGGGCCATCAAATGTCTCATCGCCAGTGAAGTGTAATGCTCACCCCCTATAACCCCAGAAAATTCCCCAGGAGCAGTGCACAACCTTGAAACTAGTTGTGCCCCTATATACCTGAATCCTCTTCACATCCAATTCTCCCAGCGAGGTTTGCATGTTGATACTATGGAAGTGAAAGGACCTTCAGTGGTGTAATGGGCCCGTTATATGCGACCAACAGTTTTCTAACTATCAACCCATAAGATCTGGTAGGATGGACCTTATCTACAAAGAGTGCAAGGCTGATTGTATGCCTCCTTTTGTTACAGCTCCCCCCAAAAGATCATGAGGTGGTTTGGAGTCCTGACCATGCCACTTGATATTCATGGTGAAAGAGCTACAATTGCTGCGAGACTCTCTCTCTCTCTCTCTCATTCTAGAGCAACCAAGTTCGGAGGCAATGAACAGTGTAGCTAATGAAATTGACACTTTGATAGAATAAGTAGAGTTCATTCTAGGTAACAAAGTTAGAGAGAGAGAGAGAGAGATTCCCTGAAGCATAAGGTCTTACATTGAGTGAGGCAATTTAAGAAATGCCATTCGATCGTATACTCCGATACTATCCATGTAAAGCACCTAATTGTTCCTGTAGGAATAAAAGATACAACTTAATTGTATTTAACCTCTCTGGAGTTGGTGAATGGTTTGATCGCATTGGATCAATGGACTCTCTATCAATCAATCAATCATATGATTTGTAAAGCGCAATACTCACACGTGAGGGTCTCATGGCGCTGGGGTGGGAAATGCTGCTACTGCTCGAAAAGCCAGGTCTTGAGAAGTTTTCTGATGGTCAGCAGGTCTTGGGTCTGCCGTAGGTGGATGGGGAGGTTGTTCCAGGTCTTGGCGGTGAGGTGTGAGATCGATCTGCCGCCGGAGGTTGCTCTTCGGAAGCGGGACTCTCCCCTTAATGGCCCAGAAATGTGTTTTAAATCAAGTCCTCAACCCATGGAGATGTTCTTAGTTATGGAAGGGTGCAGATTGGGGTTACTGGGAAAATGATTATGCCAAGAAAAGTGGTGCTTATTTGGGTATGGCTCAAGAGAGTGGCTTATCAACGGTTGACGGACTACAGGCCGCATATGCTATTTTACCAGCTCTGAGCATACAGCACTTTGTACCAATGGTGAGAATTGTGTCTGCCAATACTGTGATGGAAGATATGTCCTTCAATCAAAACACAATGGGGGGTATCTAGGTTGACCATTTGATAATCACTAGCCCACAGACAACGCAAAATATTTAACAGAGAATTGTATGTATAAAAAAAGGAGATGTCCTCGCTCCATTTAATATCTTGGAATATTGCTGGAATTTGCTCAAAGTTGGGTGACGAAGATTGGTGCTCCTTTACTGAATAAATTCCATTTGTGTATTTTTCAAGAGACCTGGGCCACTGCTGAAATCAATAGGCAGGGGTTTACAACCTACGGTATTAGGTCTACCCCATTGGTGGTCCGCAGACATTTAGACGTCTCATTATCTGGTTAAAAATATCCGTAGAGAGCATCTTCAAGAAAATAAATGTCGACTTTCCAGATCTATTAGCACTGGGGTTTTACCTAAGTCAGCCCCCTGTACTTAGTGATAAATATTTACAACTAGCTTACCCGTCGCGCGGTGCTGTGATCTCAGAAGAAAGGAAATTTAAGGAAACTTGTTATGATAACATTAAATTTACATTGTGTCATTTTTATTGAAACTTATTCATTTTAATATGGAAAACATTTTAAGTGTTGTTTTAATTCTGTTTATTTATTCGAGTACTTGTGGATACACAGTATTTTTTGGTTTTCCTTCTGGTGCGTACACGAATAAATCAGAATGTTTTCCGACGCGTGAGCTGGCCACATACAGTTGTCCATGTGAGAAGCACGGATTCTCCAAATCTAGTCGACACGCTTGCAGCGATTGTCCTTGTGCTTTGTTGATGGTCATTGCAAAAGCGAGTCGCGCCGGAAACTGTAAACGTTCAGTTTTGGAAAGATTATGAGGGCCCTTGGGGGCAGATATTTTTTTTGTTGCAAGAAACCCTCGCGGGAGTGTACTCAACAACTTTTATCAATTTTCTTTTATTTTCTTTGTTTTATTTTTTATTTTTTTGCCAGAAACCCTCGCGGGACTGTACTCAACAACTTCCCAAAGTTTCATGCCGATCGGATGAATGGTGTAGTAATGCACAAAGGACAGACAGACAGACATTCCCAGACTTTAAAAATCATGAATTCCCTCCTAGAATGTCACAGTAGGAACCATACTGTAATTACTGCAGGTGATTTTAATGCATGTTTTAAACCATATTCCCCGCTCTTGGATTTACATGGGGAAGAAGACTTATTTTGATCGAATCCCTCTTGTGGCAAGAGAAAAGCAAAAAAATAACATTTAACAATGGCACCGTCTGGGAACAGAGATGTTTCAGTAACTGCAATAGCGCGAATGTCATATATCTGATCACCTGTCCCTGTCAACTTGAATATGTGGGGATGACAAGCAGGGCAGTGAAGGTCAGGATAGGTGAACACAAAAGCACTATAAAATGCAGGAAATCAAGTACCAAGTCACAAACCATTTCCTTGAAAAGAATCACAAACCGGAGGAAATCACATGGACTGTAATAGAACTGGTCATTAACGAAAGATTTCTGTTGGAAAAGGAACAGAGATGGGTGTTCCGTATTCAGTCACACAAAAATGGGCTGAACGACGACATACCCTGGAGCCAGTTGTAATGGCACCTTTGCCTGTTCAGTCTCAGATTAACATCACTCACGGATATTACTCCCCTTTGCCTCTCCCCTTCTCAGCTTTTGGCATTAGATGGTGGGGGCCGCCTCTTGGAGATTACTTTTGCAAATAACAATCACCATTTAATAATATGAAAAAATTATTTGCACCAGTTTAAATATTATTTTGTGACCCCACAAATAATTGATTAATTGTAAATGTAATTGCGTTTCCAACCAAATCTAACGTGTATATAGTTTACCAATCCTTGAGCAATCCTAAACAATGACAATAGATATCGCGGAAAGACTTCCGTTTTTACACCCTGACCGCGCCAGAAACGGGCGGCCATGTTGGAAAGTTAGCGCTCTAGCGTTACGCAGTAGGCGGCACCCACACAGATGACAATGCGGATATGCAGGGCTTTTAATAACAAACGGACACTCGAGCCCGGCAATCCTCGGAGGAGCACGGGGGTAGGAACAATGATTTCTTTTTCTGGCAGACATGTGAGTAACAGACTCTGACCTTGAGTCTTAAAAAACGGGTCACAGGGGCATAACAAGCAAACAAAAATCTCGCTGATGTTTAAACGATTAACACGAGGTTTTGTTCTTCACAGTAAACTGCGCAGAATACCCCTCGCCTGCAAACTCATGGGGCTCTGACAATTGTTGAGATAAGTATGTATTGATTTCTCTGACAAAGGTTTTGAGTTGTTCGAAACGCTTTCCATTTCCCACCAATTCTCTATCATAAAAATATTGCGAAGGAGGGTCCCCCCCTTTCCCCTTTTAATTGCTAGTTCGTTGGAAATGCATGGAGTCATGATTGTCGGTGTGTGTGATGAGATGATAGTGGAACCCATAGTGTGAGGCCACTATACGTCTTTAGCGACAGACAGCTGATGTCGAGAGACGTAAAACATTTACCTGTTGATCCCCATGTAGGAACACAATCGCTTTCAGATATATAAGGCGGTTTCTCCACTAGTGTGGTATACAATTTTCTGTCTGTATTCCCATTCAGATTTTAATGCTTATTTACGCATTTATGTTGGTTTTTCTCTTCCCTTTCTTTTACAGAGACCACATTAGGTCAATTTTTTCATACCTATTGCATTGTTTTTTTGCTTCACCTGGGCCAACTCATGCCCCGAAGCCCAAACAGCCAGCTTATTTTTGCTGATTTGTTTGTAGGACAGTAGGCACAACTTCATAGAACTGAGTACTAACAAGTAGGGATCGCTATTTGGTCCTGATGAGTAAGCAGTAGGGGACTGCTTACGAAACATGTCGACTAGGTAGTAGCTAATGCTCTACCACACAACCCCTTCTTAACGTTCCCAGCTAGAGAAGTTAATAAAATTGTTTTTTTCTACTAAGCCAGGGAATTTTTAATCTTTTTCACTTTTTCACACTCACTAGTGTTAGGTCCCTACACTTTCACTGATACCCATGCACCCACACATAGCCTCTGTCACAATTTAAGTGCTCCCGCGTACTTCGTCTGGTCGTAGCACGCCCCGTCCCGTTATAGGGGCGGGAAGACCCCTATGATGAAGCATGACACTAACGGTTTTTTAGTGTGTGAGGGTTATACAAGGCATGAAATTAGTGACATGAAAGTGGCTGATCATTACGAGAGCGACCATTTTCCTAATATACTCCAGTGAAAACAGTGAAGGTTTAAAGATCTAGAATGGGTAGACTACCCCTCACTATTCTCTCCTCTTGCTTTGACTAATAACGAACGGAAAGTCAGATGGGAGGTTGTTTCTAGATCGAAGAAAGCTATCCACAACCTTTATAGTATTGTCATAAGTGAATTGGAAGTATCTGAGCTGCTGATCTTGACTCAGTCTCAGATTACGAGTCTCCACAATAAGATTTTTGATAAATATAGAAATATAAATATTTACAAATGACTGTCAAATGAGTAGGGCTATTTACTCAATGAGCACGGACAAACGGTTTAATGAGGCATGCAAAATCGCTAAGAAGGCTCCTATTCTAGCCTTGAGGAGTAAACAAAGATCTGAGATTGTAGGTAAGAGACAGGAGTATGATGTAATAAAATGAGCAATATGGTGACCTTCTACTCCATTTTATGTGCACAACTTCATTTTGTGCTTTCTAGCAGCCACAGGATGGGAATGTTGTCATACTTCACAGCACAGATTAGAGCAGTTTCTGAAATATGTAGTGTGAGATGTGCAGTTGATATCGTTCACAAGCGAGAGAGAGAAATGTACTGCCCTGCCTTGGAGCAAACAATGGAGACTGGCTAGCTCCTGTGGTTGACCTTGATGCAAACTGGTGCAGACAGCTTTGATTTTGCAACCAAAGGAAGGGGGAGAGGTTTCTAGAAATCTCTCCTTGTGTTGAGTAAAGATATTAAAGATGGCTCTTGGCTCTCAGACAGAAGCTCACCTGTGGAATGGACGAGTTGCCCACGGACTTTTTGTGTTCCCAATCAAGACTTCTGCCTGACTGTGAGGGCTCCCCAGTCGTGCTGGCCAGAATAAGGACACTCCATCGGTAATAAATATATTTTGTTTTCCTCCGAAAAGTGTTGCATTAATAAAGGCATTTGTTTCATTTTGACATTGCATTAATGAATTAATTTGCCTCATTTTGGGAATGGGGAGTTCCTTTTTCTAAGTGGGTCATAATATTTCAAGTCTGAAGCAACACATATGGTAAGATTATTAGAACTAGTAAAGCCCATTGGGAGGCTAGTATCTGGGAGAAATTGTTGATTGCTACCAAACAAGGTGATAACAAACACGTTTGGCACTTGGATGCAGGCAGCCATCTTGCCCTGATTGCCACTTGGTCCCAGAAGAGTGGGTTAAACTTTTTTCAATTCTATATGCAGATGTTAACATTGATCAAGCCTCAATAACTATCCTATACCAGGGATCTAATGATTCCCTGGAGGAAGAAGGTGAGGCTCTTAACTTTAGAGGAAGCTATTGTCACCATACCAGCCCAAAAAATATGGAAGGTGCCTGGGTTGGATAACGTCCCAGCTGATCTATTGGGTTTCGAACCAGAGATTTGGGAACTGTATGTAAATGGCTTGTCAAATGCTTAATTGAAAGGGTCCCCCAGTCCAAGGACCTGGACAGGAGCTGTAATAATTCCCATATATAAAAAGGGAGATAAATCAACCCTGGGTAATTGTAGGCCCATAAGCCAAATTAATAATATTTAGAAAGTTTATAGCAAGGAGATTTTGAACAGGCTGTGCAGGCTGTGGGAATGGATTGCCACGAGTCAAGTAGTGTCTCCTCTCCAGGCGGTATTTTGCCAAAACACTAGCACTATTGATCACACAATGAGGTTCCTATCCATTGAATGGAAACATTTAGAGATTGATCCTGGGCCTTTATTTGTGGCCTATGTGGACCTCTGTGTCACATTTGACCATGACCTAAGAACAAAGTAATGGGAGGTCATGCAAGGCGTAGGGATCCCTTTGAGTTTATCATACTTAATACCAGCTTTGTACTCAGACAACTATGCAACGGTAAGGTGGGGGTCAGAAGGAAAATCTACTGAGGCCATTCCTATTAGAAGAGGAGTCAGGCAAGGATGTATCTTGCTCTTTCTTTTTTTTTTTTTATAAATGGATGCATCCCTTATATGTTTGATTACGAAAATAAGTCGCCTAAAATGTGGGACACAAAATACTAGGTAAGTCTCCTCTTAGCAGAGGACACCTTACTCCTCTCCAAAATTGCAAAGGGGCCATCTATTCTTTTGGCGAAATTTAATTTGTTTTGCAAGGTACATGGCCTAGAGCTCAATAGTAATAAAACCAAATAAATGTTGTTTAGTCACCAGAGGAAAATAAAAGGAAGGAGGTTGTTTGAGGGTGTGACACAGGACAGAGTAAAGGAATGTGACTTTCTGAGAGAGAGAATAAGTGATTCGCAGAGCTGGCATCCCCAGATGGAAAAGAAATATGTTATCCCTGAAGTGAAGCAAGGGACTGGGTCGGTCTTAAGGCTCGCCAATAGGGCGTCCACCTTTGCTATCACTTCCCCTGATTGAGATATACAAGAGTCAAGCTTGCGGAGCTGTTCTGTAAAGCCACGATGGTGCCAAAAATATTATATCTTAACTTTTGATCTATTTTGGATGCGGCTGCAATAAAACCCATTTTATATTGGATCAGGTTGTGGACTAATGAAGATCTGAGTCCCTATAGGGATTGTGTAAGAGTATTAAATTGAGGGCCAAACAGTGAGTACCATCCCATGGTTACTACATATAAAAACGTGGCTCCTCAAGTTGGGCCTAAAGGATTTTTTTTCCATCCTACTAAATTACTTGTGATGTAGGAGAAAAAGTGAAAACAACTTATTGGAATTTTGTGCTAGGAGCAAATATTCCTACGCCAAGCTCAGGTAGTTTGGTAAACTCCAATTTGAGGTTTAAAAGTGCACCTGAATTTGAACCTTTAAGGTTGTGCATAGAGGTGTTGTGACGTTCTGTAATGTCCCTATGCATAAGAATGTCGCTGAGAATGCGACTTTTACGATATGTGATTTAAGGTCCCTCACTGATGGTGGGGCCCACTATGTGGATATGTGCTGATTAGAACATTATGTTTGACATTGTGTGTTTACTTTAGGCACTCTAAAATGGCCGCTATGATTCAGTAATTTTACAGTTTTTTTGTCCGTTCTCGATATCCAGTACAGAGACTATGTAATGAGCATGTTTTCGCTTGGTTCACTGTGTGATCAAGGAAGTCAGCTTCCGAAACGCGTTACCTAAATCTGAAATAAATCTTCCTATAAATGGGATTATGAAAGCGCGTGTTATTGCAGTAACTGAGGATATATATATATAAACTTTAACTCTATGTACTAAGAGAGTATGCTTATCTTGCACCTTTTGTGGTTCAGTGGAGCCGAAATAAAGGACTTTGAATTTATATATGCTGTTTCTTAAGGTATAGGTTTCAAATATAAAGGCATAATTACTGATGTTGTTATGCATAATAATGTGATAATGAAGTCTGCTTGAATAGATTCATGTTTTTCTGTATCGACCATACTGAGCTGTAATCGCCTCCCTTTGATGAAGGCTACAGGAAGGCACATCCAGCCTTCAATGAGCAGGCTTATCGGCCTGCTGACGCAAATGAGGTAGCAGGCACTGCTACTGTGCTGAACAGTGGTTATATTTTTCAAAAGAGGAATGAGGGTATAAACCAGTTTTGAAACTCTTAAGTAGGCCGCTTTTGGCTCTAAGTTTAACTTTGTTAGCTGAAAGTAAGGTGGGGTGAAAAATATCAATATAAATAAGATTTATAAGACAAACACAATGCTACTATATTTTTGTATTATTCTCCATCCTGTATCATTGCCACTATTTTGCTTGTTTTATTAATAGTTACTATTCACATTGTTTGCAGACGGGTAGGGTTTTGATTTTAAATACATTATGAAAATATATTGCTGGTTTTCTGGTGTTCTTGAGTGTGCATTTCCCGGATGAAAGAGGGGTTGGATTCCACAAATAATGCCTGTGATGCCTCACAGGATTGATTGTTACCTAGAACGCATCTCACTCAAGTAATGTTCAGTGAGTTGCGGGGTGGTGGCAGTCTATCTGGCTTTCAGTCTCAGGCTCCCACAGTGACAATGTCGTTTGTGTCAGAGGGTCTCGAAAAGCTATTACCAGTCCGTGTTTTGAAAAGGAATCTAGAAAACGTATGACTGGATTTTGACAGGCCAAAATAAAGGGACTACCCAACTCGATGTGTTCAATGGATAGGGAGCTACCCGGGGTAGTAATACCCCCATTTCTCCACTCACCTCAGTGAGGTCATTTCCCTTTTTGGACATGCCACAAAGCTCTGTTGCTCTTCACATGATGGCATATCTTAAGCACAGTGGAGAATCAGGGAAATGCCACTCGCAAAAGTCTGCTTTGTCACCAATGTAAGGTTGTCAGTTAAACAATTACATTTGCAGTGCGTCTACACAGCAAACTCTATTCATGACTTCAAGAACATTTTAAATATAACGTTTGTATGAAGGAAAATGGAGTAGCTCAAAAGTGCTGCAAGTTTCTGCTCTGGTGAGGCCCTGCAAGGGTTGCAGCAGTCCATCTTTGCTAATGCCCATGCAGAGCCTGACCACGCTCAAAAGAAGTAATGACATTACAAGTAGCCACAGTGGACTTATATACTTTCCTTTCAATTCATTTTTTATTGGTCTGTAACAAGAACAACAGGAAACGAGAAAATAAATGACATGTTCCCTGCAGTTTAGCACATGCATTCAGAGTTCTTCAACCTCCCCTTCAGGTGCTGAAAAGGGATGTACTGTCTGTTGCAGAAGCACTCGAAGAACAGAGTGCGAGAGAGGATGCAATATCAAAGAGTGAAGTTATGCCTCGCTGTTC
The DNA here is from genome assembly GCF_964263255.1 of Lissotriton vulgaris. NCBI lineage: Eukaryota > Metazoa > Chordata > Amphibia > Caudata > Salamandridae > Lissotriton > Lissotriton vulgaris. The sequence goes on from NC_141687.1 coordinate 390,178,103, forward strand.
ACCTAGATAGCTTCAGAATGCTCACAAGGCAGAAAGTACTTTAAATAACTCGGTTTCTCCTTTTTCCTTACACACGCGTTCGAATTTGCCAATAGGAGAAAAACACAAAGAAGAACCAGCACACAGACCGTACAGCTGCCTCCAGGGCTGTCCCCTTCTTTACAGTCTACTATAACATAGATTAAAAGGCAGGTCATTGGGTGCTACAAACAGCAATGGGGAGGACAGATGAACACAGTCTCAAACCTTGTTGCACACAATATTTGTATCCCAGTCACACAATTGCACCATCTACCATTTACCACACACATACAAATCACAACACTAAAACCCATCCATACATTGACATCGCCAACATTATTTAATTATGCAGTTTTGTATAGCACAAACATGACTGAAGGGAATTAGCGGTACAAAAGGGGGGGTGATGGACGGAGCATCTGAATCAATCAAACACTCACGCCCAGTCAAAAGATCTGGGTTTAATCCATCACCGTTCTTTAGCCCACTCTGCCACCCCAGTTCAGACATGCCTATATGCAAATCAGTCTGACCCTGTGCCTCATGGGAACAGTCCAGCCCGAACTGCCAAGCCACGTCTTCCCTGGACCGGAAACAAGCTTCCGAGGACCGGTTTCTGGCATTCCAGCCGTCTTCAGCCCGGCTTGCTTGAATCCAGTGGCAAAGTGAGCAAGGGACTCACGTCTGAGCATACCCTGCCACACCTATGGCGGCCAAAAGCGGTACAAAAGGGGGTGGTGATGGACGGAGCATCTGAATGAATCAAACACTCACGCCCAGTCAAAAGATCTGGGTTTAATCCATCACCATTCTTTAGCCCACTCTGCCACCCCAGTTCAGACATGGCTATATGCAAAACAGTCTGACCCTGTGCCTCATGGGAACAGTCCAGCCCGAACTGCCAAGCCATGTCTTCCCTGGACCGGAAGCAATCCCGAGCTGCAAAAATAGAATTGGTCACCTTGCTGGATTAACTGGTTTGTCTCTGTCGAGGGCTGGCAGTGTGAATAACATTGTTAAATAGTACATGTTGTCTAGCTTCCATGGTGAGACAAAGAAGCGTATATATGATCAGTGTTCTAAGGTAAATGTGCTACTTCCGGTCCCAAAAGGAGCTGCTACATGAAAGCACTGCTTTGAGAGGAGCCAGATGAGATTTGGGGGAGCTATTCAGAAGAGAGGAGCCGCAGCACAGTCTGAACCACACCATGGACTAAATTAGGGTCTTTAGGTTTTCAAAATTGAATGAATGATGGCTCCTGTAAGAGAGTCTCAACTGGAACCAAGCACTCTTCTACATGGTGTGATTTGGGATAGAAGATTTAGTCTTTGGTCTTGAATCACACTCAGAGATTTAGCAGTATCAATGATGGTGAACTTGGAGTCAAGAATGTTATAAGACTCAAGCCAGGATTAAACCAGCAAATTGACATGAGACAGTGAAATGAGAAGGAACTCAATTATAGAGGAATTTCATTTCAGATGGTGTTCAGTGATTCAGCCTTGTACTTTTGTCAGTATAAGAGCAAGGAGCCGAGCATCAGCAGCCGAAGAGATCTTGAGGTACATCAGCATAATAATGGTAACATTTTCCTGAGCCTATAACACATATAATTAATAAATTAATTCTGTCTGGTACCAATAACTAGTGCAACTGTTTTCTCGCTAAGGTGACAGTCATATTACATCTGTTTACGGGAATGCTCCTATTGCTGCATGTAGGCCAACTGAAGGTGGTTGCTATGGTTTTTTTGAGGCAGCTAAAAAAATGGAGTTAACCTAATCAAATCTAGATTGAACTAAGGCAGTAAAAACTGGAATCCTAGGATCTTTTCCTAAAAGTGGTAGAACTGGTGGAAGTAATTTGTGTTGATAAAGACACACTTTTGTAGTATTAGGAACTTGGGTCACAAGAGAAAGATTTGTAAATGCAGATTGTGAGGTAGCGGACTGTGGTGACCGGTTCAGTTGGTTGACCCATCACAGGTGGCCAAAAAACACTAGTTATATTTCTTGTAAGAGTGGTCAATAAGATGCATGCCTTGCTTAAATTTAACAGTTACAAGACACCCCTACCTCTGGTTACCTCAAAACGTGTGGTGAGGCTTTGGATGGGTCTGTTACAAGTGACAGGCTAAATATTAACAACATATTATCTGCATACATATATAATCTTGTGCCTCAGGAATGCTAAATAGATGCTAATGGGAGCAAATACTGATTGATTAAATAGGAGAGGGGATAAAAATGAACCATGTGGGACATCATACCGAATTTCTTTTGAAGTTGATACAAGTGGTAAGAGTAGAATCTCTGTTCTGCTACTTTAAAATGTTTTAAACCAGTTTAATGCTTTATCTCTAATTACACAGTCATATAGTCTTTTTAATATAAGCTAATGATTTATAGTGTAAATAGCAGCCAAGAGGTCTTCAGTCATCAATCATCATCACAAGTCAATGAAAATTGAAACAATTACCCGTCTACGTCTTTGACAGAGGCTTATCCAAAGTTCTGTTGGAAATGCATAATTTTGTTAGACATAGCTTGTGTTTTAGGGTGTAGAGTGTTCTGATTACGTTATTCAATTCGGTCTGTGAGAAGAGATTGAGTGACGAGTGGGATTTGCTGTTGGAACAGCATCACTTTTCCAATTAGATGTCTTTGGTGCGATTAGACTGCAGGAAGGCTGTCTTGTGTGTACTGTTAGTACTGTAGCTGAATGTGTGATGGATGTCTACTGTTAAAGGCACTGCTTGCCCATCTACATGGTCTGGTGCCTCCGTGTGCAAGTGCATGTGTGAAAAGGTCAAACATGCTCTGTTGAGCTTGTGTGCGAACATGTGCATCTGCACTGCTTGGAGCACATGAGGTTAAATAAACTGAACATTTACAAACAACATTTATTTATTTATTGCTCTACAATTCAATACGGTGAAGTACATGCAATTCAATAGGTTCAGCTATTGAGTTACAAAATTCTAATATGCTGCCTTAGATTTTACACACATTTTATTTGCTTGTGTACAAATATTAAAGCCTATTCATATTTGAGTAAATAGCAAATGGACAAGTATAGAGCACCAACATTCAGTCTCTAAGCATGCTTTTGTGGTGGAATGGGGATGGAAACCTTCAACTGAATTTATTCCTGTGGGTGTGGACAGATAAGAGTTCTCAGTTTGTACATATCTTCTTGTTGAGGAATTAAAATCAGTAGGGTAATATTTGTGAATGAGGGAAGGTCTGTCAAACGTTTCTGTTCCAGCTGCAACATTAAGCTCAAAACCCTAAACTTTTAATCAACACCAAAAGAGCATGGTTATAGAAGAAATAAAACAAATTAACTGACTGAAGATGGCATACCTCTTCTAGAGTAAAAGCACTACTTCTTAATGCACTAAGGTATGAATGTATGAAGTGAAAAACTGATTTAAACTAGAAACTAAACTAAGGAGATAATATGCAGGTGGGAACGCCTCTGCAAAGAATGTTTGCTAAACTATGGAATTTTCACTGAATTAGCTAATGAGCTCTATTTATATTAAGGTACAGTGTTATAAAATTTAGCGAGATTAGCAGTGGGCAAAAGCAGTTTGCAGCTCTTGTGAATCTTCCTAAAGTCGTAGTTTCACTCTAAAATAGAGTTGGCACAAAGTCTTTTGCATTTTAAGAATGGTTTGCTTGAAAAGGTGAACAGTTGTCTAAAAGTCTTAGAATGTTAGGTTTAATGTCAAGATTTCAATCAGATTTCCCCTTCTTTCTGTGTCTGGATAAGGGAAACTACAACTTAAAATTTCCACACAATACTTTATCATAATGTAGTGAAAAAAAGTAAATTACTCGCGATCAAGCAACACCTACATTTACTAGCGTAGTTTTTTATTGCATGGTTAGCATCTAGTAATATCATGCTTCAGAGCACGAGCATCCTGAACTGTAAAAGTTGAGGCTCTAAATATGGCATAAACTGTGAGCTCAATCACTTCAAGGCATTAACTTCAGGCTTTTTGCGCTATGGGCCTGAAATCCCCAAGTTCCTTGCACTGTCTTCCCATGGGCCCCAAGCTCCTCGCATTCTAACCATGTGTCCCCTAAGACCCGTAGACTGTCTACCAACGTATCCCACGCTCTTCTCACTGTTTGTTCATGTGTCCTAAACCTCTCAAACAATCTGTTGGCATAGCCCATGCTACGTCCCAGTGCTCCCAAGCTCACACTACATGAATGTTCCCAGAGCTCCTTACAATGTACATCCATGTGCCTCACGCTGCTCACTCTGAACGTCCATGTACCCCACACTTCTCAAACTGTATTTGTAAATGTCCCAAATTCCTGCCAACTCTCATGACTGCTCAGGAGGTTGTGCTGGAGCTTCGGTAATCGAAAAATAGCTGAAACAATATTTTCCTCTCCCAGACTCTCCCAAAATTATGTAGGTTTATGCTAGTCTCCATTCTCAACTGGATGGACCACAGAGTGTAATGCATTGATCTCTGCAGTTTGTCAGCTCTTAAATAGTTAAACAAGTCTCCTGACCTTACTTGTCGTGATATGACCTGAACTCCATCCTCATCTTCACACTTCAATACTCTATCATTCCAGATCATGCTTTGGTAGTCGAAAAACACTAAATCTTTTTTTCACTTACTCACCTGTTCTGGGCAGTAAATGTTTCTCTCTGAGGATGAAGGTCACTGTAGACTACCCTGATGAGGTCATGTTGACTTAGGGCTCCTTCCGTCAAGGCCATGGACCCAATCGTGTATGGCTGTGTAACAACAAACACATAAATTAGATCACACAACTAGATTGAGCACGAAATATCCAGCCATCACAGGAGCATGAGTGGAACACTAGGTTAAACACTTAAAACAGATTTTTTTCCAGGTACCTTCACACCCTTGAGATTTAGGAAGGCAGTCATGGCTTACCTAAAACCAACAAGTAAAACTCACAACCTCTGCACAGGGATTGGCATTCTGACTTACGGGCATGTCCCATATTGACACCAAGCATTCATTACACTTTATTAACTTATCAAGCAGGATAGTCCATGTGACAGGTATTGCCGGAATGTGGAGTAAGTCACATTACTAAATAACAGAAGTATGCACCAAGAACTAGATCTTTGACTTCACAGATAAATACACCGTACAAAAGTATATCAAATTTCCCCTTGTTTGCCTGTATGCTTGTTGTTTTGCTCTATCAAAAAGCATGGTACCAGGCCAGACTCAAGGGTGCTGTAATTAAGTATAATGCAAATAAAGTAACAATAATTTTTTAAGAAATCACCTCTTTCATCTTAATCCAGGAATCAAAAAATCAAAAACATGAAATTGAAACACAACAGAGGGCTGCTCTTTAAATAGGGTTGAACTTACTCATCACTTGAGCTGCAGAGGGAGATTTGGCCAGAGATTAAGAGAAAGAGTGTGTTTGTGTCAGTCAATCACAGAAGAAAATTGTTAGAGATAAGTTATGGTTAGATAACAAATATGCAAAAAAACTCAGATTAAGTGATGTTATGGTTATGCTTCAATTGGTGAGCTACACTAACATACCAACCCCCGACAAGCATGGCTAATGACCTCACATACGGCATGAAGAATGATATCATAAATGATCCGAATAAAGATCACCAATAATGTTGAACAACAGTACTTTTGTGTACTGTTTATATATTTCCTGGATATCGGCTATGGATTGAAACCTTTCCTCCTTCCCTTAGAGTACCCATTATTTTCTGCACCAGATGCTATCCTTTGTAATCAGAACTCATTCAATTGTCACACGTACTATCTATGTACTGGTAATTGACGGCAAACATGTTGCGTTAACATGGGCCACAATAAACAACTAAACTGATGACAGCCTTCAGATTTTCTGAGGTAACAAAAGGATACCTTCCAAAGGCCTGACTCAAGCCTCAATGCTAGGAACAGAATGCAGTATCTATAATCACAGTACTGGAGTGATGTGTGTTATATAACCCAATAATTGAATCTCAAAATTCAAAATAGGTTTGCGTTGTATTACATGTTTTTTCTGAGTTTACGTAGTCGTTTTTATAGTAGGTATTCTGTCTTGTGCTGTGTTTCGGTAATTAGCTTTACGTGGTTCTCTTTGAAGAATCTGGAGTTGATGGGTAGGAGTGAGTGAGCGTGCTGAGGTATCTCTGGGCTGCTTTTGGTAATGCACGCAAGGAAAGGGGGTGATGTAGTGTCTTGTGTCAAAGAGACGCCTGAAGCAGAACTATAGAGAATGGCCAACTTGTATTGGCTTATGGTACCGAAAACAACATCAACAGTTCGTTTCCCCTTTTAACACAGGACATTGCATTTTCTCAAAGAAGGAATGTGAATAAGAGTTAGTGAGTAGACATGTTCTTGGATATGCAACTAGCTGAGTGGGCGAATTATAGAACAGATAACTTTCTGAATGGCTAGCAGCCTCTAGTAGTAATGTTTCATAGTGGAACAATGCTTTTTTTTGTTTAAAATCGGCTTGATTTTCCTAAAGTGTACCTTTATGTAGTAAATAACTTTTTTCTTATTGCCATTGTATTCCTGAACCAAACTATCTAATTAGGTGTATTTTGACAATGTCCTCATTTCTCTCTATACATACGAATAACAACCCTCAGGTGGTAATCAGAAGCACAAATGTCTGCCGCAGCCTTCGTAACCACTATTTTCTGCTTGATTACCATATAGTAAAGGAGAGCAGAAACATCCTCGAAAAAAGACATTATTCTCTCATGGTGATATTATGAATCTTGAAGTATGAAATGCTATGCTCATAGACTATTTTCCGGTTCTAACCCACAAATTAGACTTACGACTGCGCTTATCATTATGTCATATCACGAAGAATGTAGTGTAAAATGACCTTATTAGTCATAATATTAATATAATTAATGATGCTATGAGCAGAGCATAGTAGGGAGGAGTGCGGGTGATGGTTCTGCACAGTGCTTTTCGGGAGGTTTGGATCAAAACATTAACATCACAACAAATTAAGTTCAGGGGCTTTTTAAGTACCATATTATTGTGTTCTAAGTAGCTAACCATAACTTCTCATTAAAGTTTTATCAGTGAGCAGCAGGGTATGGCTGCTGCCCACAGTATCAGCTGGCCATTGCATTGTGTTGTATCCTGCAAGTAGAGTGCACTGTCTATTCATCAACCATGATCTTTGAACAGTACTAGCCAGCACAGTCTATAGATGTGCCCATTACTCTCATCCCATGCTCAAATGGCATGGACTGCGATTCAATGCTGTGGGCATCCTTGGCTCAAGACATAGCCCATTGTCCAGAAAGTACTGAACAGAGCATGTGGCATTTGGCTCCATGATGTGCCCAGTAGTCAAGGTTCATAGTCAGCTGACATGCCACTGTATATATGAGACCAGATGGGTGTAAAAAAGATACACAATATTGTTATGTAAAGTACTCACTGAGCTCCACTTTAGTGAACACCAAGTTATTCACTGCTATCATGTGGCAACAGTGGGAAGCATATGTTGTTTCATTCTGTTGTTTCCCACTGTTGCAACATCATAAATGAATGCCAGGGGGCGTGGCTTGGATGCCGAGGAGGTAGGCAGCGTGAGCTCGGAGCTCCGTGCCCGATCCCGGATAATATCCTGAAAATTCATTTGAACCCCGAGATAAAGGACACTATCCGGTACTGGACGGTACTGCGGAGGGTCCGGGACCCACGGAGGACGACACCGAGCCTTCCCACAGCAGTATCTCGACTTTGAAAGCTAAACTCGGCCGAGAAGTTGCGGACCCCAAAATGGCGGCGAGGGCATGAGATAGCTTGTGACGGAGACATCTGCCCGGAGACCCACTGAAGACCACTCCCGGACACGCTAGAGGTGTTGGCGGCCGCGTCGCGCCTCTCCCCAGGTGCCGGATGGACTTTTGGCGCGCCCTTGGGCGGTGGTTGAGGACCGTCTCCTGATTGGGGCAACAACGGTGCGACAGTGACCCGGAGACGGGAACCCCGGACCTCTGGCGCAACTGGCGCTGGCCGGGCCACGACCGCTCGGTGCTTCCTGCTTCTTGGTGACATTTCTGGGCCTGAGAACCCGGCCGGAGGACGGTGCCCGGCGACGCTCGGAGGGCGACCAAGTACACACTTGAAGACCACCGCCCATCCCGGCCCAAATGGGGAAGCCGAAGGGGAAAGGAGATGGCGCGACCGACAATGAGGCGGCGGAAGGAGCGGAGAGAGACCAAGCGGCGTTACAGCGGATGCAGGATCGTATCCTGGAAGCCATCGCCACCACAAAGGATGCCCTGCAGCAAGATATAGCTCAGGTGGCAACGGGCTTGGGCCTCCTGAAGGCCGACCACGACAAACTCAAGGACAGAGTGAAATCCGTGGAGTCCACGGTTAAGGACTTAGCCCCGGCCCAGGCAACGGTGAAGGCCCAGATGGCCGACGTGATGGACCGTCTGAAGGTGCTGGAAAGGAGGGCCGAGGATGCAGAAAACAGGAACAGGCGCAACAACGTACGCCTAGTGGGCCTGCCGGAGAAAATTGAAGGCGACGACATGGTGGGCTATTTGGATAACTGGCTGCGGACGGAGGTGGCACCAGAAGGTCTGTCCCCCTTCTTCTCCCTGGAGCGGGCACATAGAGTTCCGGCGCGTCCGCCAGCCTTGGGCCTTCCTCCTCGCCCGGTGGTGTTCAAGTTGCTCCATTACCGGGACAGAGACTGGCTTCTGCAGAGGGCGAGAGAGGCAGGGCCCTTTCAAGTGGAAAACAACAGAGTCACCATGTTCCCGGACTACACGTTTGAGACTCAGCGACTCCGGGCAAACTTCCTGTCCCTCAAGCGGGAGCTCCGCCAGGAAGGCATCAAGTACTCCCTGTTGTTTCCTGCCAAGCTAAGAGTGGTGGTGGATGAGAAGTCTTTATTCTTCACGTCTTCCGCGGACGCATGGGACTGGTGGGACACTTATAAGGCAGGAACGGACGGTGCTAAGGCCAGGGAGGAAGAGGCTAAGGTGGAAAAGCCGATCAGGCAGTCCCAACGGATCAGAAGGAACCGCAAGAGGACCGGGAAACCATCGATGTCGCAGACGGAGGCGGAGAGGCAGGCGGCCCTACAGGCGGTGGTGGACTTATCTAGAGCCGCCAGGACTCAGTCTGGGAAGGGTACGGGCTCAGAGACAGGACAATCGGAATTTGGTGGAGCCCGGGGCCCTATTGTGACGCCGCAGACCTCGGGAGAGATACTGGAGGCGTGCTGAACTGGTTTGGCGGAATGGACTCGCTGGTTGGACACCGGGGCGATGGACCCGCAGCAGTGGAGAGATGTTGATTGAGGTTTTGGGGAGCTGTAATGTGGGGATTGTGGGGTGGAGCGCGCGGGGCTGATTTGTTGGAGGTCTTATAGCATTGAGCCGCGCCTTACTGGCCCCTAAGGTCATCGCAGTGGGGACTGCGAATATTACCACCTTTCCTTGAGGGGTGGTCGAGAGTGTTGGTTTGGATGGGGGTACTTCCAGTTGCGGGGGGGCCTGTCCTGGGGGGGTGGGAGTTGCGAGCAGTTGGGGTTGCTCTGGGGGTTGTAGTTGTTGGAGGGGTTTGGCTTCCTGTTTGGAGAGGGTGGGGGGGGGCCCGTGGTCGCGGGACTTATACGAACACTGTTCTTTGCTGTCTGGTCCGGTTGTGTAGGGGGGAATGGCTAGTACTGGAGCGTTGAAATGTGTGACCTGGAATGTGCGGGGTATGCAGTCCATGACGCGCAGACATAAGGTTCAGGCGTACCTCAAGCGTAGGGGGGTTCACATAGCGTTTTTGCAGGAGACGCACCTAAATAAGCAGGAAGGGGCGGCTCTACAAAGGCGCTGGAGGGGGCAGTTATTCTATACAACATTTTCGGCATTTGCGAGGGGGACATTGATTTGGATACGGGCGGGGGTCCCCTTCCAGGTCTCGAAGTCGTCGATAGACCCAGAGGGCAGGTATGTGGCGGTGGAGGGAAGGCTGAGAGGCAGGATGATTTCTCTCTGTAATGTGTATGCTCCTAATGTAGATCTGCCCGCTTTCTTGTCTAACATCTCGGGCAAATTGGCGGGTTATTTGGCAGGGCCGGTCCTCTTGGGGGGGGACTTCAACTCAGTTGAGGATGTGCTACTAGATAGGTCCCATCCCCCGCTGCGCGCGTCCCCAGCACATAGGATCGCCAAGCGTAGATTAGAATGGCAGGAGAGCTGGGCCCTCACGGATGCATGGAGGGCGTTGCACCCCACCACTAGGGACTACTCCTTTCACTCGCACTTGCATGATTTACATGTGAGGCTGGATGCATTTCTTTGTTCGGAATGTGTGCTCCCCGCGGTGGGAGGGGCGGAATACTTGGCCAGGACGATATCGGACCACAACCCCTTGTTGATGTCTCTGGAATGGGTGGTGACTGTTAACTGCGTGCCAACATGGCGCCTGCAACCTGACACCCTTGACGACTTGTTGTTCAGGGAGGCCCTGAGTGAACGTATTGAGAGGTATTTTGAGGAGAACAGTGGCTCGGCTTCTACGAGGGCGGTTGAATGGGATGCTTTCAAGGTGGTGGTGCGGGGACACTGTATTGGGCACACGGCAGGGGCGCGGAGGACTCTGTTGGATGACTTAGACAAGGCTGAGACACGGCTGAGGGATCTTGAGAAGAGGCGCCCGAATCACCCTGAATTGCAGGAGGGGCTTAGCGGGGCGCGGGAGGGGCTGGCGGTGGAGCTGGAGCGGCTGCGTAGCTTCGACCACAAGGCGTACGTGACGAGGGCGCATGCGGAAGGTGATAAGGCGGGGGCGATGTTGGCTTGGCTTGCCAACCCTATCCGGGGGGGAGGGCCGATCATGAGGATCCAGGAGCCAGGGGAGGAGCCTTGCCACTCCCAACCCGGGATCCTGAACAAGTTCCGAGCTTATTATGAAGGGCTCTATCTGAGTGGTGACACGGGAGGGACGGAGGAGCTTGAGGAGTTCTTGGACGGGCTAGAGTTGCCGCGAGTGGAGGACTCGGAGGCAGAAGAGTTAGGGCGGCCCATCTCCCTCGGAGAAATAGGTTGTGCTGTAAAACAGATGGCTAGAAACAAGACCCCGGGCCTTGACGGTCTACCGATCGAATTTTATGGCAAATACCTGGAACATCTTGCTCCGCGGCTGCGCGAGGTATACAATGAGGCGCAGGAGAAGGGCCGACTCCCGGGCTCTATGTGCGAGGCCCTTATGATCCCACTTTTGAAGCCGGGCAGAGAGGGTGCGGCGCTGACCTCGTATCGTCCGTTGTCTATGTTGACGACGGACTACAAGATCCTCAGTAAAATTCTGGCCAACAGATTACTAGTGCACATGACGGGCCTGGTTCATGGTGACCAGTGCGGTTTCATACCGACACGCAATACCACTCATAACATCCGTAGACTCACGAGACTGATGGGTGCGGATTGGCCGGACACCGTCTCCCCATTCGTCCTGTCCATCGACATTGAGAAGGCATTTGACAGCCTCGAATGGGGATACCTGTATGAGGTGATGCGTCGCTTTGGGTTGGGAGACGGATATATACGGTGGACCAAGGTCCTCTATACTGAGGCGGTAGCAAGGGTCCGGGTGGGTGCACTGATCTCAAGACAATACCCGATTAGGCGTGGCACTAGACAGGGTTGTTCCCTATCCCCGCTACTGTTTGCGTTGGCAATGGAACCCTTCGCTGCGGTAGCCAGACTAGGCCGCCACTACGCAGGTTTGTCTTTTAGGGGGAGGCCACACCTCATCTCCCTATATGCGGATGACTTGTTGATGTTTTTGGCCGATGCCGGCGCCGAACTTCAGGGGGCGCGGAGGCTACTGGAGCAGTTCGGTAGGTTATCGGGCCTGAGGGTCAACTGGCCCAAATCCTGTCTGTTTCCCCTGAGGCCGGGAGAGCCGTGCCCACTCACTGCTCAGGAACTCCGGTGGGAGCCGCGCTGCCTACATTATCTAGGGGTTTATGTTTACCACGCCCCGTCCGACCTGCTGGATGGCAACATAATTCGCTGTATTAACGCCCTGCGTGGATCTATGGACTTCTGGGCGACTCTACCGCTCTCCCTGGCTGGTAGAATTTCCCTGCTTAAAATGATAGCCCTGCCCAGGCTTTTGTATTATTTTAGGACACTGCCGGTATGGATCCCGAGTTCGGTTTTCAAACGCCTGAGGTCACTGATTATAGCGTTCCTGTGGGGCGCGGGTAGGAGACGCATAGCGCTCGACACGCTGTTACGCCCCAAAGATGAGGGAGGTATGGCAGTGCCAGACTTCGAAGGATATTACCTCGCCGCACAGCTGCAGACTTTTACTCAGGAGGTGGCAAGAGTATATAGAGGTCCCGAAGACGCGAGAGCCGAAGGCACCCCGCGACACGTTCTGGCTTATATTACGCTGCACCAGAAACTCCGAGTGGGAGACCTGACGGTCGAGGAACAGACTTTCCGGCTATGTTGGGACCGGGCCCGTAAGCGGGCGGGTGTCCGCCTTATGTATGCCCCCGAAATACCGCTGGGAATGGTCACTGCCCTCCCACATGGAGGTGATTGGTCACGCTTGCTAGGGTGGGAGGAGGCGGGAGTGCACGTGCTGGGTGACCTCTACGAAGATGGGGTGTTGCTGCCGTTTCGGGACCTGCAGGAGAGATTTGACCTACCGAGGGGTGACTACCTGCTGCACGCGGCAGTCACGGGCGCCATGCGAGCCCACTGGGGGGAAGGGCTGCAGGAACCAGGCACCTCGATGGCTTGCCAATACGCCATGATGGCGGCGGGAACCTTTAAGGCCGTCACGTGCCTGTACTCGAGGATGCAGCGGGAGGCCCTGCAACCTTTGGCAGCCCTGAAGGCCAAGTGGGAGCTGGACCTCCAGGTGGAGATACCAGACACGACCTGGGGCCAACTGCTGAGGAGGGCGCGGAAGAGCTCGAGGAATGCAAGGTTTCAATTGATCCACTTTTATGTTATCCACAGGGCATACCTCACGCCCGGGAAAATCCAACAGTACTTTGGGGCGACCGACGCTGCTTGCCCCAGATGTAATACAGCGGGGGCGGATCTATGTCATATGCTGTGGGACTGCCCCACTTTAGGCGACTATTGGCAGGAAGTTGGGCGGGCCCTTAACGGCGCGAAGGACAGGGATATCCAATATACTAAAGCAGTTGGCATCCTTCACTGGTTCCCACATACACCTAGAAATACGATGTCAAGTAAATTTATAGATTTAGGGCTTATCTTGGCCAAGCGGGAGATCACACGAAATTGAAATGCCAGAGTGGGGCCCACGTATAAAAGATGGTATGGGGAGTGTCTGAGATGGGCCGCGTGTGATAGTACCCTACGGTACCAGATGGCTTGGAGGTCGAATGACGAGAAAGCACTGGAAAGGGCGACTGCATGGGAGGTGATGGTGCAGGCGCTCAGGGATGTGGACGGTGAGGGGCAGGAAGGCGAGAGCGAACTAGCTGGAGCAGACCCTAACACTATACAGGAGAACACACCTTAGCGATTGTTTGCTTCCTCCTACAACACACCGGGCACTAATACATGGTTACTCAAGCGCGGCGCGACCACGGGGGAGGGCGGGTAGGAAGCTGGATTGGAGGGTTGTTGGGGTACCGAAATTGGGGGAGGGGGAGGGGCGTAAATCACAAAAGCATTCCAGGGTTATGTGCAAAATGAAGCAGTCAGACAATGTAAGCAGTACGAGACCAGAACGGAAATGAAGCCACCCGCGTCAAGAGCGGGATGATCCCCCCGGATGAAGATCGAATGTCTTCCATTGCATCGTTTCATGTCATGCTATTTTTGTTGAATATCTTGTCTGTACATTTATATTGGTGATGCAATAAAAATGATGTTACAAAAAAAAAAAATCATAAATGAATGCCAGGTTGCCCAGACAAGTCACTCTGTGAGCCTTTCAGTGCAGTGCGTGCTCTGGTTTGATGAAGAGCAGAGAGCACAGCTTTGGGAAGGGAGGGTAGGACGATAGCGGATCGTGGATGGTGGGTATGGGTGGTAAGCAGCCTGGCATTTTGTTTTAACATCTGGGACAGAGAGAAGAGGCCATGTTATATATAGCTCCCACATTACTTTTTTTGCACCTACAAATGCAATGTTTGAGAGTTTATCAAAATGGTGGGGCTTGTGAAGGCATGGTTAGTCTGAAGTTAGCTGTAACAGAAGAACAGCAAAAGTGAGGAATCTCAGAAGCCTAAATCATTCAGAGCTCTGTGGCCTGAGCCCAGCCCATACTAGGCACAAAGTGTTTCTTTCTATTGCAACTTGTGTATAGTAAACCTACACCCAGTGGCTGCTCAACAGGTCTACAGAAAATGTTCAGTAAGCAATAGTGATAGCTGCACTGCTTTCAGCCATGCTCAATGATCACATGTGGGCTTTAACCAGGTGCCTGCTGGCCATGATATGTAGCCATGCACCAGAAAAAGAAAAGCAGCCATAACCACAGATGTGCTATTGCTAATTAATTAGTATACTTAACCTCAACATCTCAAACAAGACCAAAGACATAAAGGCATTACAACCCACCAGTACATGCTGGGGTAATTTCCAAAAGCTTTCCTCGCTTGGTATTCTCACTTACCTCATGGTAAATTGAGGGCTTAGACAGTGATGGGATGGTAAAAGATAACACTTTGTTGTTTCCATCTTTGTCAGCAATTTCCTACATGAGAAGAAAACTGGGATTATTAACACAATACACTCTACTCGTATCTACATGAGCAAGTTAGTCTGATAACTGAACACTGACGTCCAGCTATGAGGACACTGAAATCCCCTCATATGCAAGAGCAGGAAGCTCTAGAAAATAGTGGTGAGAATGAGCACAGCAACCTGTTTGTTACGCAGCTCATGTACAATCAGTGCTCTAATCAATCAGAACTTACTTACCTAAAAGAATAGATCAGCTAGTCTTAGATTGGGGCTTAAAGTTACAGAGAGGGCCTCTTAGAAATATACTTTTTTATTAGCACTCAAACTAATGAATTAGCTTACTGAACTAAAAACCAAATATTTTACACAACAGAATGACTGACTTATGACTGACTGAGATGGCTATCCAGTTGTAGTAAAGAAGTATTCAACGGTGTTCACCAATGTCCAAAACAACATGTTGTTTACTCTTAGATATAAACAGGAATACATATGTGCTACACTTCTTGTAAATCAAGTGCCGTCCCGCACAATACATACCTGAATATAGGTATGTATGTCATCTTAAACCAGAGCATTAGAACAACAAATATACTGAAAGATCTGTGCAACTGTGTGTATTATAAGTGGCATGCTACATTTATCTCCAAATTCATTTGAATGTATTTATCCACTTTGATCAACTTGAGTTCCAGTGCAGTCCCACTAGATGGCGGGATGCGGGATCTGATGCATCACTCTGAATCCCAGTTAAGCTACCACTCCATCGACATCTACATCAAGACAGAGTTGTAGCTGGAAAACAAACCAGCATTCCATTGGAGTGCTGCTCGAAAGTCTATCGGGCACCTGCAAAACCAAGCACAGTGGCAAATAGCTCCTGTAGAGGTGATCGGCTCCAGAAGTAGAAGTAAAGACCATATCTCCATCATAAGTGGGCCACACTTGAGAACTGTATCAACTGTACAGTGGGTCTAGATGGGTGATGGTTTATCCATCCCTTCCTTGTCGCCAAGGGACAGTGTAGTAAACAAGACTAACTTCAATTAAAATAGAACAGTGGTGTATTATAAACTAACAGCACCATTTGCTTCCTGTTGGCTGCTGAATGTAGCCCTGTCCTATGCTTCACTCTACTCTCTGCTCCCAATGCCTCATAAGCTTCGCAATTGCTAACTGAACCCCACCTGTGTCCCTCTCATCAATCTCATGCACTCAGTTACCCATCTACTCAGAGTACTACTGGTTGCCTTTTACATCCTGGACCCCATTACCATTCAGACCTCTGCTTCCTGTACCTTGATGCCTCCTGGTCTCTCTTTGCAGTTCCTGTCTGTGGAGAACATGTGGATATCAGCACCCATAAGAATGATTTCTTTGGTTATCCATTCCCACTGGCTAGGGCTTTTAAGTTATAGCAGAATAATGCCAGAGTCAAGTCTCAGAAAGTCCCGATTTTGGAATCTGGCTAACTGGTTGCCCTCAACCTCAACACAGGGACCAGTATCCAAAATCGAATTTTGCAAAGACATGTCTAAGTTATTTTAAAATCTTTGAGGGGCAGATAAAGTATTCTAAGGTGTGGGGCTTTTTTCTTGCTCTGGATTTTCTTCCTTGGCCTCAAATTGGATCAAAGACTTTTCTGTGCATTGTTTAGAATTTGCTGTCTAAGCAGCATCTGACCTCGGTTGTCTCTTTCAGATTCTAGAGAGGAGACTTCTAGTCCACCATCTTCCCATTGCTCAGCCCTCGTCCTTTAATGTCTTCCCTGACACACTCCACATGAGATTACTTTTTGTTCTGTAAATTGGGTAATCTGTTGTTGGCCTTTTAGAATTGAAAACATAGCCTTCTTTCCCAGAGTCAAAACCCCTAAAGATAGGAGTTTTGAATACCAAGAAAAGCCACTTTTCTTTAGGTTTCCAGATTAATCTCCCTCACAGACATCTTCCAGAAGTGTATGTATGTGCTTTCTCAACACTCAATTCAGCCAAGGAGCACAGTGTTGGGTGATTCACCATTTGAGTTTTTCAAAGTGCAATCCTTCATTCAATTGAGGGTTTAAATGCCCCCATTCACTGAACTTGTGTTTCCGCTCTCCCAGACAGTTTATCCCTCAAAGGTGTCAGTAGTTGGGGCTCCCTCTCTGAGCAGGTACACTAGAAGGATCAGCACTCCAATTCCCATAGGGCATGATACAGTTTGTTGCTGAGGGGCTGCCACCATCTTGACTCCCTTGCAAATCTTAGAGGAGAGCTAAAAAGGGATGAGTCAGGCCCCCAATCCAGGGAGGTGGTTCCAGCTGGACCATCTCTTATCCTGGCAGAGTTCGCATTCGCACTATCTCTATGATGCCCAATGCGTGTACCCAGCCAAGGGTTTTCCTCGAAGATCTAGGTAAAATTCTTGTGGGTATTTGAGTGGTGGTCGGTGATTTCCAACGTCGCTCAGATTATATCAAGGACAAAGGCTGCAACTACTCCAGCCTCATAGATTGACCGCAGCTCTTCAAGTATGCTCAACATATGGTTTTTGGGCTGTGGAAGTATTATTGTAACTTCTTAAGACGCCAGGTAAGAATTTATTTTATTTATTCATTTAAAAAAAAAATGTTTACTCCAAGGAGTATCGTGGAATAAAAGACTAAAATATACAGCTCCTAACATAGGCAGACGCACAAGTTAACAAGAAAGATCTGAGTGCTTTCCTGAATAAGGGGAGGCTTTCATGTTTCTGAAGCGTGAGCAGAAACAAGTTCCAGGGCAAACAACCCAGATATTATAAAGTAATACCATTGATCCTCGATGTATTTATTTTGGGAACTTGGTTGAGTATTACGATCTTAAGGAGCACTGGTGGGACATATTTGGTGAGATGGTCTTGATAAACTTACTGACATTAGAAGATTTGAGCAAAAATACATGACTCTGACTCACTTCAGGTTTCTCCCGGTCTCAGATACACGACTAAACATACACAGTGGCCACTTGGACTGCAAAGTTTTCAATGCACTATCATCTCTCCACTGCTTTAATTTATAGGTGAGATTTATTTTGTATGTAAAACGTGATCTAAATGATTTTTGAAAAAAAAAATCCTTCACAGCATGGGGGATTAAAAAGGTACTTTCTTGGTGTGGATACATCCTTTGTTGATTTTTTGATGGCCTCTGGGGTTGGAGTTTATTTTAAAAACGTTCTAAAGTCACAGTACATTAAATGCAAATGGCTTGTGCAGGTACTCGGACACAGAATCATCGTTTTGATTTGTGTAGTAAGAAAACAACCAAATTTACAGAAAAAAGTTTTCAAAGCTTGTATTAGCTTCTGTATGTTAAGAGTGGAGTCATGGGCACAGTTGTTAAACGGGATTACAGAGATTTTGTTGGGTTGCTTGTAGGGGAGAACTACAGCTACGATGCTATACCACATTTTTGGTACGTTGGAGAACTGGTGGAATTCAGAAAAGGTTTCTATTGAAACACGTGACGTCATATCTAGTAGTCTGAAAATACAGATTTTGCTAACTATCAAGCAGGGAATGTCATCCCTGATAAAATGTATAATGAGGGATGAAAAACTAGCTGAAGATTGAATTGCCTGGGTGGCAATGAATCAAGTCTTATTGGATCCCCGGATACCCGGCCTCCATGAGCATAGATGAACAGTTGTAGGAAGGATGTTGGAGTAGGAATTGTCTTCGGTACAGGGAAGCAGAGATGTTAATATGGAAATGAGATGTTAATACACATCAATACTAAATTCTTTGGCAAGCATGCCTACTCGGGTCTATGGTATTAACGGGCTGTCCACAAAACGTGTGGAGGGGAGGCAGGTGGTCGGATGCAAGATGGTAAGTGACTATAGAATACGCAGGTGGAGGTTGGTGGTCACTTTGGGGATTGCTCATGGCTTCATCTATCCTTACGTATACCTGCCTTTGTTTTTCTATGCCCTCGCTACACACATTACTGTTTCTTGTTATATGAATTGTCGAAATTCAAAAACAATAAAAATAACATAACATAGCAGGTAAAGCCATTGAATATGAACATGGTGATAGTACAAAAACACAATGCTTCTCATGAAAATGCGAGGGACAGTCTGATATACAGAGGTTAATGAAGTTAGAAGGAATCATAATGAATTTCCCACCTAGTGATGCATCCTGGTCCTAGGATTCGGATTTAGCTTTGGGCTCATGAATCCTGCCTAAACAAACAGTTTCCTTGATGTTATTCAATGAATGATACCTGATGCTACCAAAATCACAAAAGATGTCTTTGATGCCTTTCAAGGCATATCCTTTAAAGCATTTAGGAAGCTGCACAACAGGGAACAGCCCCAGGAATTAGGGATAGATGGTGTGTAAGCGTTGCAGAGGAAGAGGCGGTGACAGCAGCGTAAAGGGGACAGGATGGCTGAACTTTGAGCTGGTTATGGTTTTGAGAACTTTGAAAAACATTGTCTTCAGGTGGCAGCATCGACTGAAGCTTACGGGATTTTGATTTTTTTGTACGATGCATTTTATTATTATTTATTATGCTAAGACACATTTTAGAATAGCTTCTGTCACCGTTCCTGCGTGTGACCTCTCAACACACAGCCAATGTGCCAAAAACATTAAAATAGGTATTTAGTAAAAGCTGTTTTGACAATAGCTGTGATTGTTGTTTATAGATCCAATAAAATAATTCAATGTGTTCAATTATATACTTGCAGACTCCGCAGAGTCAGAAGGTGTTAGACCTGTCTGGCCTATTATTTATTTATTTAGTCCCCTTTTTGCCCCTCATACTCTTCTCATCTTTTTGTGTCCACTAGATTTTTATGGTGGGATAGATGCTCTTTTGCCCTCATAGTTTTTCACCTTAGGCGCCTTTCCTGACAGGAATTTATTCAGATCTACAAAATGGTGGTTTTCAACTGTCACAACTGTCACACCTGAGATCTGACCCATAGGATAGAATAGGGCATTCCAGAACCTTCTGGTCCCTTCTGGACCTCTGAGGGTCAGCCTATATAAGGCGGAATGCTGGGCAGCCATTTTGTCTTGCCAGAGAGAGTCAGCTGGAGGACAGGCTGTAGCATAAGGTGGGGGTAGGATAGCCAAAGGGTTGACCTCCCAATTTAGGGACGCTTCCTTATTGATTCACCACCCTTCCTTCCTTGTGGTTACTTGACTTGACCCCGCTGCGTGGGATTCCTGGAGACCCTGGGCGCCTGATCAACCCCTAGCCTAGAAGTAAGGGTTATGAGTGGTTGAGGGTGACTGTATTGCTGAGGAGCACAGTCTATTGTCCAGTTGGGAAGCCTCGGTGAGACTCTGGCAGTGTTTTGCCAAGAAGAGGGAAGGGTTAATGCTGAGGGTTCGTTTATTGTGACCCCCTCGATTGGCTCCTTAAATTGACTGAGGACGTACTTGCCTTCGATTCCCCTCTGTCATTTACCCAAGCTGAGTCTTCCCCCCCTCATACCTGTGGTGTCAGGCTGCTGGTGAGGATAGCGGCTCATCAAGGGAGAAGAAGGCAGGGACTCTGCAGTAAGGGCGGAGATCGCAAGTGACGTGAACGAGCAGGAGAGGCGATCTCAGCCTTCCCTGGATCGGAGTGAGATAGGCAGAGGCTTGGCTGAGGAGGGCATCCCCCTGAGCGGCGCAGCTCTGGTGCGACAGCCACAGGTCCCGGAGTGAGCGGAGCGGAAGAAGGAGCCGTCGGAATAGAGCGGGCTCGGGTGTGGAGACACTACACACCCGCGCATGCCTGGTTGAGCCGACTGTCTTCGTGAGGCGGAGCCGACCGGGGAAGAGGAAACGGAAGATCAGAATCGGCTCTCGTCAGCGGAGGTGAGCCCTTCGCCCCGCGCCAGCTCTGGAATTGAGTGACTGGTCAGGCGGGGGAGCGAGCAGTAGTTTCCTGCACACGGAGGGATCCTTTCCCCCATCCTCCCCGCGCCAGCGCTGACAGCGAGTGGCTGGTCGGGCGGGAGGAAACAGATCGAGCGCCAGAGGTTACCGGCTGGGACTTCTGTCGTGGTCTCCCTTTCCGCTCGGCGATCGGAGACTTCGGCCTTGCGGGCCCAACTGTAAGTAAGGAGTTCGTGGTGGGGGAAGACTGAGACTCAGAGATATAACGCCAAGAGGGACTGAGGAGCGGTTCCTCCCAGAAGGTCTCATTGTGTGGGGAAATTCAGACCTTGTGCTATTAAAACTTCCCCAGGTACCCCGTTCGCTCCCCATACTGAGTCCTGGAAGGTGGTAATTGACGTGATGAAGTAATCCTTGTGTTTTCAGGTCCAGAGGAGAGCGGCCACAGAACCATGATCTGGGGGTAGTACAATCTGTTGAAGTATTGCTAAAAGTACCTTCTGTCAGGGAAAAGTGTTAAGTCCTCATAAGAGTTACAGGTGCATATGTTATTTTAGGATAATCACTGATATCCTTCTCTAGCTGCATATACTGTTAGAAAGGTGGGGTGAGACTAGTGTTGTACCTTGATGTACCTTGATGTAATGTACTGAGAAGAATAAGTTGGAGTTGTAAAGTGTGATACATTACTCAAAGTGAAACCGATTAAGGAGAAATAATGGTGTAAAAACAAACATATCTTTATAAATCAAGCCATATTTTTCCAAAACATTGGTGTAGCGTCATTTTTTAGTGGAATTGCTTTGAGTTACTGCTGGGTGGTTGACAACCTTTACACATGTGCCTCTGTTTAGTGACTGTCTTAACCTAGGCCAGGCAACCCTAGGTGACCTGACATTTCTAGGTCCAACAGAAGGCAAGTAATATTTTGCTTTTGAAAGGCAGTGTATAGGAGACAACTCACATTGAGCAAATATGTTATCTACTGCATGGACATTATAGGCCAAATCTTGAAAGCCACATTAATGGTGTTAAGAGAACATCATTCCTGCATATTTAGTTTACAGACTTAATACAGAATGGATCTAATTCCTGAAAGTAGCACATCACATGAGAAACATTTGGTAGTAGCAGGAGCACCTCGACCATGAGAGCAGTATGGTGTGTGTGTGTGGAGGAGCTGGGGCTGGATTACAGTCAAAACCGTTTTTCTCAAATGCACATTTCACCTGAGACTCAGAAATATAATACGTTTTGCACACAATCGCAGAGCAGTTTTAGTCAAGTTTATAATTTAGCATTGAACATCTCTCCAAAAATCGGACGACTTTGGACACCACCACATGACACACAAATTATTTCCTTGCACTCCAAACCCCTCCTCCCCCGTTATAAGTGGTAAATGCTCAGTTTCATCTTTCTTAAACTGAGAGTTGTATGGTGCCATCGGTGCAGTAAATATTAACCTACATCTGTGTAGCAAGTGTCTTCTTCTTTAGCCAATAATGACATTTTCCTGCGACAGGACAACCTGCTGAAAAATCGTTATTTCATTGATAAAGCAGTCGGAGAGTGACGGTTGCACTGTTTGGGTAATGCAAAGAACATTTTGGTGGCCTATGATTGGGTTAAAGGAGGCGAACTGTGTATTAATTACAAAACTGTGCATTCTGGATATATATATGTATATATATATTTATATATATATATATATATATATATATAAAATCAGCAAACACTTTCCCATAAGGAAAAACGCCGCACACCACTTCGATTACTCCATGCTTATTTTATTTTCTGTAGGTTCCCCACCTACGCGTTTCGGACAGCAAGTGTCCCTGTTCACGGTACAAACATTTGTCCATCGTTACTGTTAGTTATTTAACCAATGACATCACATAGCAAATTAGGATGCATTGTGGGCTTGGTAGTTTGAAATATGTATTTTACATATTCTGACAGGGTTTGGCGCTGGATTTTTGCAATTTTGGACACAAACCAATTACTAAGTATGCATGTAAGTCATGTTAGTTAATTGCGTTAAATGAGGACAACTTCATGAATTGTCGACATTTAATTATTAATTAGCGCATACGTTTGGGCATTGTAGGACTGAGTGTCCATGTTATGGCTGTATGCCAAAGAATATGTTTGTGTCATTGATGCATCCATCAACAGTGTCAACCCTGCCAGAAACAAAATTAAATTTAATTTTTCACAAACGGCGCATTAGTTTCATTTTTATGCAATCTATTGTTACCCATTTTGGACTCACAATACGTGGTATACCAGATAACATGCTTCTGCGGAAAAAAAGTATATAGGCTCAACAATCTGCCCGCTTAAAAAGCGAATATTAGAGCACACACGAGCAATTCAGACTAATGATCAGAGTTATGCGACTGCCAAACATCTGAAAACCCACCCAGAAAAAACGTGGAAAGACATGAAGTACTCTGGGATTACCATGGTGGGTGAAAATGAAAGAGGGGGAGATCGAATCAAAAACTTAAGACGCTTGGAATCCAAGCTTATAATAAGATTCAAAACAAGAAGCCCGTGGGGTCTGAACGAGGATGAAGAGTTACATGTTCATTTGTGAAACTAAAGTCTAAGGCAATGAACTGGAGATCTTGCATTGAATATAATGATAAAGAAATGTAAAATGAAATGTAAAGTACTCATGATAATCATCTCCGCCAAAATGGGTAACAATAGATTGCATAAAAATTAAACTAATGCGCCGTTTGTAAAAAATTAAATTTAATTTTGTTTCTGGCAGGGTTGACACTGTTGATGGATGCATCAATGACACAAACATATTCTTTGGCATACAGCCATAACATGGACACTCAGTCCTACAATGCCCAAACGTATGCGCTAATTAATAATTAAATGTCGACAATTCATGAAGTTGTCCTCATTTAACGCAATTAACTAACATGACTTACATGCATACTTAGTAATTGGTTTGTGTCCAAAATTGCAAAAATCCAGCGCCAAACCCTGTCAGAATATGTAAAATACATATTTCAAACTACCAAGCCCACAATGCATCGTAATTTGCTGTGTGATGTAATTGGTTAAATAACTAACAGTAACGATGGACAAATGTTTGTACCGTTAACAGGGACACTTGCTGTCCGAAACGCGTAGGTGGGGAACCTACAGAAAATAAAATAAGCATGGAGTAATCGAAGTGGTGTGCGGCGTTTTTCCTTATGGGAAAGTCTTTGCTGGTAAACATTGAATGCGGGGCTGTCCCGCACCTCGCCGCCAGCACCAGCCATAAAGTGCTCCTCTCGTATCGGGACATTTGATAGATATATATATATATATACACACACACAGAGGGTGTGCCGGCGTAAACGGACCACCCAAGCAAGGTCCGGTAACCTATACAAATCCCTCGTGAACACGACGCCGTGTTCTGGCCAAATTTCATTTATTTAATCAGCTGATAGGATCAAGCCTTCTAGACAGGCAAAAAGTGTCCTATCAGCTGACTAAATAAATGAAATTTGGCCAGAACAAGGCGTTGTCATTCCTTGGTTCACGAGATATATATGTATATATATATCTTCAACAAAGAACGGACCCAGCCAGCTCCAATTCGCAACCAGAGGGTCAGAAGCACCACAGCACAAACGGGGTCCAACACTCGTTTTCAGGTAGGTTTTTTTTATTATTCTTTCAACACCATCGTGCAGACAAAGAGGACGGTCAACGCGTTTCAGCGGTTGCCTTCGACTGGACCATAGAGTCCCGCAGTCCAAACAGTCCATTTAAAGTGCAAAGTGCTTAAAGTCCCTTCTTCATTTCCATTAAAAACAGAATAGACTGTTAACCCTTCTAATCACTTGTTTTTCAGTGGCCAATTTAGACTTTCATTTATGTACACAGTTTTATGAGCAAAGAAACATATAGGTGAAGTACCCTATGACAGAAAATGGCAAGTTAAACCTCTTTTGAGCAACATCACTCCCATCATGACTTCTTAGTTCAAATACAAATTTTCAAAAGTGGCATAAGAATAAGGGAAGTAGGTATGGGGTACAATGTATTCCTAATAACTATATCAAACTATTTCAATAATTCATAGCAAGCATCAAGAAATTAATCATTAATGGCAAGATAAGGGAAAGTAAAAGTAAAGGGTAGACGGATTGAGGGGAGAAATAACAGTTATCTATCAGGTCAGTTAATCAATTATACTACGAATAAAGTGCCGAGTGCAATGTGCAAATTATCATATGTAAACATGTTATGTGCAAATAGCATTAATGTGCAAGGGCGCATTCCTATCCTTGACCTTTCACATATCCCTTCTCAACCAGGTCTACCCTATCAGTCCATATACATTGAGAAGCCGAGGAGGTGCGGAGTAACCCACTATCTGTTTTACGATCAAGCTAAAGTAGACTTACACAAACAGAACATAGTGAGCAACAAAATAAAACCCTCATTCAATGATTCAATATACTTTACCCTAACATTATGTCATTAAATATAAACATCTATATAATGCTCATATGGTTATTGTCCTTATTTGTTAAAACAATTTTTGCTCAATTATATAGGACTTTTAATCATTTTTCCTCTTAAACCTTGGATTGTTTTCTCTCTCATCCAGTTCGATCAACAATATTTACATGTGTTATCCAGAGATGTTGTTATTCTATAAATGTACATACAGTTCTGCATCCAGGTTATGTCCAAAAGGATTCTCTGTTCCCAGTGCCAAGATGAACCTTGATTCTGCTCTTCTTAGGTCTAAGGTTCTATCTCCTCCTCTTTCATGCTGCTTAACCAGTTTTGCACCAAAAAGTTGTGTTCTTGGTTATTGCTAGAATGCTTCTCCTGAAAGTGTTTGGCCATTGGGTAAGCGAGATCCTGATTCTTGATCGCCCTAAGATGTTGTAATATACGTAGCTTCAATTTGTTTATTGTACTGCCTACATATAGTTTTTGGCATGGACATTGTAGGACGTATACTACAAATTTGGATTCACACGTTATGTGATCGGTGATTTTTTCTATGTTTCCGTTTTGTAGTTCATATGAGAGTGTTTTTGCCGTACTCACAGGCTTTGCATTTAGAGCATTTCCAGAAGCCAGGTGTTGTAAGCCAGGATTTGTTGCCTTTCTCATTCTGTGGATTGATGGTGGATAGGTGACTTTGTGTGAGGATATCACCCAGAGAAACTGTCTTTCTGTAAGTTATTTGGGGAGTTGGTGGAAGGTTTTTTTTCAATGAATCATCTAACATCAGGATTTTCCAATTTTTCTTTATGATTTTTTTAAGACTTTGGTGTTCTACGTTGAAATCCATGATGATGCGGGTTGTTTCTTAATTTTCCACCTTCTCCATTGTTTCCAGTAATGTGGATCGTGGTCTTTCCTGAATTTTTGTCTTAGCCTGTTCAACGACCTCGATAGGATATCCCCTTGCCAAAAATCTGAGACCAGTGTCTTCAATAGTTTGTTCTATATCCTTTGGTTCTGTGCAGTATCTTTTTACGCGGAGCATCTCTCCATACGGGATGCTCCACTTTAGATGGTCCGGATGTCCGCTGCTAGCATGAAGAACACTGTTAGTGGCAGTGGGTTTCCTATGTATTTTTGTGCAGAACCGTTGGTTTTTGACAAACACTTCCACATCTAAGTAGAACACACTGGTTTTGCTACAGGATGATGTAAATGTTAAGTTCAAGTCATTGTGGTCTAGATCCTCTAAAAATTCTGATAGATGGTTTTGATCTCCTTCCCACAAGACAAATAAGTCATCAATATACCTTATCCAGGTTCGTATATAGGACTTGTATTTGCTTCTTAGTATGTTTTCCTCCCATACTGCCATGAAAAGATTTGCGTATGTTGGGGCTACAGATGTTCCCATGGCAGTGCCCTGCCTTTGAAGGTAAATTTCCCCATTAAAGAGAAAAACATTGTGGGTTAAACAATAGTTCAACATATCCAGTAGCAGATCTGAGTGTTCGAGGAAGCTGAGTGACCGTAAATCCAAAAATTTCCTCACAGCTGAAAGTCCATTTTGATGTTGGATGGACGTGTACAAAGAGTTTACATCTATTGTAACCATGGTAAGATTCTCGTTCCAAGTAAGATTTTTTAGTTTGTTCAGGAAGGCTGTTGTGTCCTTTAGATAGGACGGAAGGGATTTCACGTACTCCATCAAGAACACATCAATAAAATGTGAGGTTTTCTCAAGTAGCGAACCCATAGAACTAACTATGGGTCTGCCAGGTGGACAAATGAGAGACTTATGTACTTTCGGCAGAAAGTATATCGTTGCTGTAATGGGATTCTCTACCTTCAAATACATAAATTCCTCCGAGTCCTTTATCTTTCCAATTCAGAAGTAGCGAATGATATTTTTTAGTCCATCGTTCAGTTGGATTGGTCTCTAACTTAGTATAGTGATCTTGGTTATTCAATTAGCGGTAGGCCTCTGTAATATATTGCTCTCGGTCTTGCATAACAATATTTCCGCCTTTATCTGCAGCCTTTATAATGACTTTTTGATTGTCTCTCAGTTCTTTCAAGGCCCTTTGTTCTCCTTTCGTGAGATTCCATGAACGTTTTTCATATTCTTTCTTTTGTTTGGTAAGTTGGTTCATTTCCTCTACAACAATTTCATGGAAAAGATCTATTTTATTGCCAGGTGGTAATTGTGGGCAGAATTTTGATTGTGACTTAAGTCCACTTTCTCCACCCTTGTTGGTCATTATGCCTTCCCGTCTGCAGATGTCGAGATCAGTTTCATTGGTTGTAGACTCAAGGGAGTTATTTCCTATTGTTTCACTATCTAGATTTGACATCACCCTCAGGGCAGGTAATTCCTTTCGTGTCAGCAGAGATGTTTCAGTTGGTAATAAACGTGAGTTGAATTTATTGGGCGGTCTCTCTTCAAAATGTTTCTTTAGTTTCGCCTTACGACAAAATGTATAAAGGTAGATCCGAAAATTGAGGATGTCCATTTTAGTGTTGGGGCAAAAAGAAAGTCCTTTGTTAAGGAGGCTGATGTGGTCTTTGTTCAAGATCATACTTGACAAACTTATAACCAAGTCTTTATTTTGTGCCAGTAACATATACAAATCCCTCGTGAACACGACGCCGTGTTCTGGCCAAATGTCATTTATTTAATCAGCTGATAGGATCAAGCCTGCTAGACAGGCAAAAAGTGTCCTATCAGCTGACTAAATAAATGAAATTTGGCCAGAACAAGGCGTTGTCATTCCTTGGTTCACGATATATATATATATATATATATATATATATATTCACAAGATATATATATATATTCCCCATGTGCGCTCGCAGGAACAGAGGTCCAAACATCGATAGATTGCCAGTTGTTTAATTCACACAACGCGTTTAAACTGCATGTAAGAACAGTGTTTTTCGCAAAGAACTCCCACACACATCTCATAAGAATGTCATCAAACAATTCCTCACATGTAGCACCACATTTGTGGTGAATGTCATAGAATGTCCCTGTAGACTCCGATATATTGGCAGCACTACCCTCGTGGTTAAAAAAAAAGAATACTTGAGCACATGAGGGCAATCACGTACAGAGATCCCAAATGCCCAGTGGCCCGACACTACCAAGAAAAACATTTCTCCGATCCCAGCCTTCTCAGTTACCTTGCACTAGAGCACATCCCGAGAGACCCCAGAGGAGGGGACAGGGTTCTGAAATTAAGGCAAAGGGAATCCAAATGTATCATTGATTTTCAAACCAAGACCCCCATGGGGGTCTTAATCAAGATGAGGAATTCGCAATACACCGGAGGGAAGAAGGACTAGATTAACAGTAGATTCTCCCCCCTCCCCTTTAGAACTTTCTGAAAGAGCATTTGGCAGATTATTTTTTCTGAGAACATGACCACGTCTCTTTGTTTTTTTTTGTGTAGTGTACATGGCAGCAGCCTTACTGCAATTAATTTTTCCCTGTATTTTTCCTCCCCTTTTTTCCACTCAATTTCTTGTGCAGTAGAAATTAGGGTATATGTATTATATTGTAATACAGCAGTACTAGGAGATAAACAATGTTATCTGTCTAGAGTAGTACACCTGGTGTTTCAACCATTTTTTAATCTAATTTATTTCAATATATATTTTTTATGTTTCTTTTGCAGGAGGAAATGAAGGAGTCCACTCACTGTGGATAGACTATCACGGACCACCTAACCTTTTCTTCGTCTTCACTTCACTTCACCTTTATTTCATGGTCAACACATGCTGTTGCGTCAAGCGTAGTCAACTGGGGCTCTGCTTGTAGCCAGTCTTTCATAAGCAGACCACGTGGGGTAATGAATAGGGGCACTAGCTCTGTATTCTTTACATCTCGAGGACAGTGCTTATTTTACAGCAAGTTTCACTACGGGCACTTGCCAATACTACGAGCTCCCTTTTTCTCACCTTACATGGGTCATGCTTTACATAATGACATCCGCCAGGTCACTTGGTTTCAATAGATGGGCTTCATTTTCCCTCTGGTTTTACTTAGGCACTTGCCATTACTTTATTTGTGTTTATTTAAGAGGGCATGACAGTCTAGATTGTCAAGGCCTCAACAAGTTTAGCGCACACACAAGGACACATGCTATCGCTTTTCCTTGCACCAGACATTCTGTGCAGCCACTCGGTGCAGCTACTTTTCTCTAGTAGATCTACATTATGGGTCACTAGGACGGATGTCATGTGCGTTTTATCTGACACGCGCAACTTACTGAGTCCAGTTCGGGGGTTGCTAACTTGACTCCCGACAGCACCTCACCTGACAGCAGTGTTTTGTTTTCATTGATTTGACACGTAGCTCGATCTGGCCGTAAGCTATTTAGAGCATACATTTTCACTTTGATAACAAGAATTGTTGTATTGTATTAGCTCATGCTTGCAGATATCTATGTATGTGCAGCACTTTTCATATGGAGAAGTTATTTGTACGTCTCAACTATATTCCAATATGGCCACCGATTATCATGCCATTTGACTCTATACACAGCCGTCTTCTATTGTTACCATGATTTCTTTTATAAACCAATCACTTGTGGTGCACGTTTACACGTGATCAAGACTGCGGAAGCAGTTGAAACGCTTTGTGTGAATTAAACAACTTGAAATCTATCGATGTTTGGACCTGATTTTTCCTGAGATCGCACATTATCCGAGGCTCGTTTGGGGAATTGCTTTGCCGGTATGCTCCGACGGCATGTGCGCCACCTCCCATGGGGCCTACAGGTCCAGAGTGGCGGTGAAGTCCGGAGCGGGCGGCTCAGGTAAGGCAAAGGTGGGCATGAGGCGGGAGGCGGTCTGGGCAATGTCGGGGCGGACGGGGGCGGCGAGGCGGGAGGGAGGCGGTCTGGGCAATGTCGGGGAGGGCGGTAGTGCACAGAAGCATAAAATGCTGCCCCCAGCCCCCTTCTGCCCCGGGCAACGCCGGGGCGGGCTGCTAGTATATATATAAAATGTTACTTACCCCGTATGCATCTCTGCTTGATATGTAGAGCTGTAGATTCACATGCTTTGCATACTCCTGCCATCTAGTGAAGAGGTCCGGATGTTTGCAAGCTCTTCGAAGAAGTCTTTCCAGTCACAAAGTAAGGTGACTACTCCTTTCGGTGATAATGCACGTGGGCATCGACTCCATTGTTAGATTGTTTTCCTGCAAGAGGGTGAGAATGGAGTAAGTGAGTGCAGCAAAGTGATGTCCATGCATTAATTAATAATTTAAATAATGAGAACTGCAAAAACTACAGGTGCCCGGGGAGGTAGGAGGGTGCATGTGAATCTACAGTCCTACATGCCAAGAACAGATGCTTACTGGGTAACATAATCCATTCGAGGCATGTATGCTGCAGTTACATATGCTTTGCACAGACTATATAGCAGTATTTTCCCAAGGCAGTGGCTAACCAGTAGATGTTGAAGTTGTCTGAGCACTGCTTGCCCTACATTGGCTTGTTGGCATGCTAATACATCCACACAATAGTGTTTGGTAAATGTGTGTGGTGTAAATCATGTTGCTACTTTACAGATGTCAGGTATAGGGTTGTTACCTAAGAAGGCCATAGATTGTTATTGTTATTTTCATTTTGATTTTGTCTGGCGCACAGCTACCTTAGGGTTTCCTGGCACCGCCTGAAAAGTGCCAGGAGGAAGATGCCCTTATTTGGCGAGTGAAATGCACTCTAGCGGGGGTATAGATAAAGTTATTTTAGCTTTTGTGTGGCAACTTTGAATGCACTTAACAATCCATCTTGAAATACCAGATTTAGAAATAGGATTGCCTTTGTGAGGTGGTGTAAATGAAACAAACAGTCGCCTTGTTTTACAAAAATCTTTTGTTCTTTCGATATAATACAATAAAGTTCTTCTGACGTCACGTGTGTGAAGAGCCCGTTCTGCTACTCAATCAGGATGAGGAAATAATACAGGTAATTCAACTGATTGGTTACTATGGAAAGCAGTAACCACTTTAGGAAGGAATCTGGGATTGGTACGAAGCACTACACTATCTTTATAGAGTTGAAAGAAGGGTTCTTCTAAGGTTAATGCCTGTAGCTCACCAAATCTCCTTAATGAAGTGACTGCAATGAGGAATGCAACCGTCTATGAGAGAAACTGTTAAGGACACTTGTGTAGTGGTACTAAGGGTGGAACCATAAGTCTTGTAAGTACAACATTAAGATTACACACTGGTGCTGGGGGAATTCTTGGTGATATAACTCTCTTTAAGCCCTCCAATAAAAGCTTTAGTGACAGGAACTTTGAACAAAAACAAATGCAGTCTGTTTTGTAGATTCCCAGCTACTCCTACAAGGTCAAACGAATGGACGTGTAAGCTAGCCCACATTGCTGTAGGTGCAGAAGGTAACAAACAATGTTCTGAATAGAAGCATCTAGAAGTAGAATTTTGTAATAACAGTAGACAACAAATTGTTTCCATTTTGCTGCTAGCAAACTCTGGTAGTAGGTGTTCTTGCATCCTTCTGAATAGTCATACAGTCTGGTGGCAAATCTAAATATCCAAGACTTAAGGAGCTAAATCTCTAAGTTGAGCTCCTTGGGATTTGGATGCTTGATTTCTCCATGCTTCTGAGGGAGAAGACTGGAGGTGAGATGTGGCTTTTGATGTGGAACTACAGAGAGCTCTAACAGAGTGGCGTACCATAGTTGACTGGCCCATGTGGAAGCTACCAAAATCAGCGCGAGTGATGTTTGCCTGAGTTTTAAAAACCACAAACAGAAGGAGTGGGAGAGGCAGAAAAGTTTGGACAAATAGCCTTGACCAAATCATCCATAGGGCATTGCCTTTGAATAGATGGTGTCTGAACTTGGCGGCGAAGTTTGGGCATTGTGCGTTGTTTGCTGTGGCGAACACATCTATTTGCGGGTATCCCCACTGTTGAAAGTATGGAAGGATAATTAGGGCAATGAAGTTCCCACTCGTGTATTTGCTGTCTCTTTCTGCTGAGTAGGTCTGCAAATTGATTGTTCACTTCTGGAAGGTGTTCTGCCAGAAGGTTAATCTTGTAATAGATTGCCCATTTCAAAATTGTCTCAGACAGTCGTGACCGATAGAGAGTGTGTGTACCCCCGTTTTTGTACATAGTACATCACTGTCATGTTGACCGTGCGGACTAGGACAACTCTGCCTGTGAAATGAGTCTGAAAAGCTTTCAGCTCTAGAAATACTGCTAAAAGCTCTAGATTGTTGATATGTTTGTGTTTGTCATCCCAGAGACCCTGAATTGTGTAATGATGGAGGTGTGCACCCCAACCTGTGAGAGTTGCGTCTGCTGTTAGCATGACTTGTGGAACAGGGTTGATGAAAGGCTGCCCTTTTGATGAATTATGTGTGCTCCACCACTGCAGAGAGCGATGAGTGCAGCTTTCTACCAAGACTACATCTGTTAATTGACCCTGTGACTGATTCCACTGACATGCTAAGTATTCTTGTAGTGGACGCATGTGTAGTCTTGAATGAGCCACTATTGCAATGCATGATGCCATCATTTCCAGTAGCCAAATGAAAGTTCTGGCTGGCAAGGTCTGGTTGGCTTGGAAGGGCAGCAATAGAGTTTGGATACTGGAAATTATGGCTGCAATGGTGGAGACTAGAGCTGAGTGTTGAGACTGGCTCCTAAATAGGATTGTATCTGTGAAGACTGTAGGTGAGACTTTTGAATGTTGACTGTAAAACTCAATTGGTGGAGTAGGTGTAGCGTGGTCTGAGTGTGTTCTAGACACTTTTGGTGTGCTGACTTTGTTGAGCCAGTCGTCTGGGTACAGA
The DNA here is from genome assembly GCF_964263255.1 of Lissotriton vulgaris. Taxonomy (NCBI): domain Eukaryota; kingdom Metazoa; phylum Chordata; class Amphibia; order Caudata; family Salamandridae; genus Lissotriton; species Lissotriton vulgaris. The sequence goes on from NC_141687.1 coordinate 390,211,042, forward strand.
AAGATATGAATTTGTGGTCTTCTGAGATGAGCTGCGACTACTGCTAGATATTTCGTAAATACTCTGAGAGCAGTAGTCAATCCGAATGGAAGTACTTTGAACTGATAGTGTTTGCCTGCTATCACAAATCTGAGGTATTTGCGATGAGCTGGATGAATGGAAATGTGGAAATATGCGTCTTAAGTCCACCGTGGATATAAAATCGCCTTGCTGTACAAGTGGAAGGACCTGTTGCAGCATTACCATGTGGAAATGTTATGACAGTATGTACTGGTTTAACTCTCTGAGACCAAAAAATGGTCTAAATAATCCATCCTTTTTGGGGATTAGAAAATAAAGAGAGTAAACTCCTGAACCTTGGTAGTGTAATGGGACTGGTTCTATGGCTCTCTCTAAGAGAGATTGGGACTCTTGTTTGAGTAGCTGTAAGTGGTAGGACAACTGTTTGTGGACGCAAGGTGGATTGGTGGTGAGCTCCAGGAAATAATTGTGTTGGATAGGGTGGAGCACCCATTTGTCGGTTGTTATACATTGCCAAATGAGGAGAAACTGCTGAAGTCTTCCCCCGACATGTGTTAAATGATCGAGGAAAGTGTGGGCAAGTCACGGTTTGTTAGGGGAAGGGGTGTTACATGGTGTGGCTCCATTACCCCTACCCTTGGAATGGTTTCCTCTATATCCTCCTCTATAGAAACCTCTAGAGGGAAAGGATTGATTGCTGCCTTTATAAGAGGAAGCATTTGGGTCCGACCCTGCTCTGTAAGATGAGCGGTGAAAGGAGCCTCAATGGGATGGTGACTGAAGCGCTCCCATGAATTTTGCCACTTTGGTGTCCTTTTTCATCTTTTCTAAGGATTGGTGGACAATGGGACCAAACAGGTGTTCTTTGTCAAAGGGGGTGTTAAAAATGGACTGTTGAACTTCAGGCTTAAACCCAGAGATCCTAAGCCATGCATGCCGTCTGAGGAGAATGCTGGTATTGATCTCTCTAGCTGTGGTGTCGGCTGCGTCTAAAGCACATATTTTATTTATTTATTTATTTAAAAGGTTTTGTATAGCGCTAGCTGGACCCAAGAGTAACAGAGCGCTTTACATGATTTGGTTAAACGTAGAGAATAGACAAAACTGAGTAAAATTTGCTAAAATATGGTAAGGCAGTCGAGCTTTCAGAGTGACTATAGATAAGAGGTTGAAAAGCATGTAGCATATTGTAGATCAGGAAGAACAGAGAAAAATTATATAGTAAGTCATTAGTTGGAAAAAGGCGAGGAAATTAGGTAAAATATTGGGAGGGAGGGATGAGGAGACTTATAGCTATAGGGGAGCCAGTATAAGTAGTGAAAAGAGGAGGAGTACATGGTCGGACACAGTAAGTATAATTAAGAAGAAGCAGCCTGAGGTTTTTTTTTGAGAAGGGTTAGGAAGCGTTACAAAGCAGGTCTTTGGGAAGTGAATTCCAGATAGACAGGGCATTGTCAGAGAATGAGTGAGATTGAGTTGCTTTCTTTTTTAGCTGAGGGGGAACAAGGACAAGAGCGTTAGTGCTCCTCAATGTTCTAGTACACCCCGGTTTTTGGAGTTTGTCCGAAAGAAAAGAAGGGGTGTTTTGATGAAGGGCTTTGTGTGTGGTGCAGGCAATCTTGTAGGTGGATCTGCCTACGACTGGAAGCCATTTGAGGTTTTTGAGAACTGGGGAGATGTGGTCGTATCGCTTACAGAGATAAGCCTGTCAGCGAGGTGAAGAAAGAACGGATTTGATGGGGGCTGGGTGGATTATGGGGGTGCCAGCAAGAGTGGCATTGCCATAGTCAATTCTAGACAGGACCAGTGATTGAACAACTGATTTAAAGTCATCAGCTAATATGAAGGGTTTAATATTTTAAGATGATGTATAGTAAAGAGAGCACCTTTTGCCAAGTTTTTTATAAGGGGTGTGAGATTTAGGTTCTGATCTACGCAAATTCCCAGGGATTTGACCAATTTGGAGATGGTGCGATAGCAGTTGAGAGCTTTAATGTCCATGATCCAGTGTTGAATAGGGAGCGATTTGTTCTTGGGAGAGAATATGATGATTTCAGTTTTTTGGGCGTTTAATTTGAGATGGTTTTGATGGAACCACACTTGGATCTTAGTCAGGGCATCGTTAAGATGTACGATGTCATTGTGGGATTTGATCTTGTAGTATAGTGGAGTGTCATCGGCATAAAGGTGGTAGCTGATTTTAGCTTGTTTAAGAATAAGGGTGAGAGGTTCCATGAAGAGGTTGAAGAGAGTTGGAGAAAGGATAGAGCCCTGTGGAACGCCCAGGGAAACAGGTTGCGTTTTAGAGAGGCAACCACTGATTTTAATTTGTTGAGTTCTATTTTGGAAATAAGAGGTGAACCACGTGAGGAAATCACCGTCAAAGCCTAAGCGGTCTTTGAGAATCCTGAGTTAGGTGACATGGTTAACAGTATCAAAGGCAGGCGAGAGGTCAAGAAGAATGAGGAGGGAGGCTTTTGTCCTGGGAGCGATGTATGTCATCAGGAATTTTGAGCATTGCTGTTTCTGTGCTACATCCCTTTCTAAAACCTGATTGGAAAACGTCTAAGAGGTTGAATGTGTCGATGTGTTTATCCAGATGTATCTGGACGCATTTTTCGAGGGCTTTGAAAAGGAAGGGAAGGTTGGAGATAGGGCGCAGATTGTGTAAGTCATTGGGATGAGCAGCTATATTTTTGATGATGGGGGTAATGTGGCCTAGTTGGAGGGGAGCAGGAACAATACCAGTGTCAAAGGAAGAGTTGATAATATTGATCCATAGTGGGGCAATGATATGTTTTAGTTCTTGTACCAAATGAGCAGGAAGAAGGTCTCTGGTATGCGAGGATGGTTTACGTTTGGTGATGATGTTGAGAACATCGCTTTCAGATACTGGACAAAAATCCCTCCATAAAGCATTGTCTTTTTAGCAGGGGGTCGGTAGGGTTGGGTTCGTAGCTGGTGAAAGAGAGGAGGAGTTGCGAGGTATCATGAGGGGGGATGGGAGTGGAAAGAGGCACAGGGGGAGTGCTGAGTAGGGGGTGTTGGTTGAGTAGAGAGGGCGTTGGGGTGAAGGATTGATCAATCTTGGTGACTATCAGAAAAGAAGCTAGCAATTTCTTCACACCTCTCAACTGTAGCTAGTAATTTTGGGGGGGCTGAGGTAGTTTAGTTTTCGACAATCTTAAAAAGTTCCCTAGGAAGATGTTTAGCCTTGTCAAGTTGATAACGGAGGAAGGAGGCTTTTTCGTTAAAGATGTGTTTTTTTGTAGCTAGCCATAGCAACTCTGAGGAGGACAAGATTCGAGGTGGAAGGTTGATTTCTCCAAGTGCGTTCAGTCTACCCGAGAGCTCTTCTCTCTTTCTTTAGGTCAGAATTAACCCAAGTTTTGGACGGAGAAGTGGGCGGTTAAGGTGAGGAGGTAGAGTCGGAGTAGAGGGGTGAGAGGTTGGTTTCATAGAGTGAATGAGGGGGTCGAGGGAAGTAGGGATGGCATGGGAGTTGAATTTGGGAGCGTTGTTTAGATAATTTGGAGAGGGGATAGCAGGAGAAGGAATAGGGGAGATTGGAGGAGCCTTTGGGGAAATATGGGGAGGTTTTACCAGGGATGGTGTAGGTTTTGTGTGGATGGGGGCGATTTGGTAAGGTTACAGGGAGGGGAAGGGAGTGGAGTAGATCGTGGATCCATGGGAGGAGTAGATGGAGGAGAGTGGGTTTGGGAGGAAGAGGGAGTTGAGGGCAAATCGCTGGAGGGGAAGGTGTTGTCGATGTAGCCGGGGGGCGATATTGGGGAGTGAGGCTATCAATGAAGATTGAAGAATTAAGGGCTAGCGAGGACGCGAGTGAGTGGATATGGGGATCAGGACTATCGCATAAGGTTAACGGGTCAGGGAAAGGATGTGAGGGGATCGTAGGGTGGGGGGACAAGAGAGGGGTGGGGAGTGGAGTAGACCGCAGATCAAGGGGAGGAGTAGATGTAGGAGGGTGGGTCAGGGATGTCGATGGAGTTGAGGGAGGATTGATATAGGGGGGGGGGTGCTGGCCAGGTAGTCAGTGTTTTGAATTGGAGAGAGGCTTTCATTAAGGATTATAGAATAAAGTACTAGCGAGGTTGCTTGTGATTGGGTATGTGATTCAGTGCTTTCAGTTAAGGTTAGTGGGTCAGGGAGTGGATGCGAGAGGGTCATGGAGTGTGGGGACATGAAGGTTACTTGCAGTTTGGATGGTTGGAAGTTAAAGTTCGGTGTAGGTATAAGGTTTTGGGATAGTGAGCTTAAGTGAAGTGAATTTCACCAGGAAAAGAAGAGGAACGAGTGGTGGAGAGTTTCAGACTTTAGGGAATTTTGCGGGATTTTGAGATAGGGAGGTGTCGGAGAAAGATGCGTTTTCATTTAGATGGGCGTTAAGTGAAGAAGATGTAGTTGGTTATTATGGTGGCGGTTAGGCTACTGTAGTTGTCCACAAAAAGTGTTTCTTGATGGAGTATAAGAAGTTTGTGTTTAAAATGTTTCTTACTGTGCTCAGAGAGGTTTAAGGGGTAATGGATGTACCACAAGTTAGGGCAGTGTCTGGAGATGGGTGATTCTAACAGCAAGGGAGTATGTATGTGGGGAGGTATGACGTGTCAGCTGAGTTAGAATGGAGGGTGGGAGGAGGAGGTGCAGGAAAGGCTGGGATGGTGGGGAGTGGGGAAGGGGAGAAGGAGCAGTGGAGTTGAACAGGTAGGGTGTCAGAGAGGTAGAGTTATCAGCAAAGCTGGAACAGATTGCGAAGAAGGGAAGATTAGTGAGGTGGCCAATAAGGTGGTGTAGTGGGAGAGGGGGGAGAATCCAGGGGAAGAGGAAGTAGCTAAGGTCGCAGATTAAGAGAAAGAAGTGAGAGTGGAGAAGCAATCAACGAGGAGAGAAAGTATTCAAGAAGAGTGGTGAAATTACTGATAGAGAGATCAGCAAGGTCAAAGGGAGAGAGAATAAATCAGGGCAAATAAGATAAACAAGATTCACATTACAATCAGAAGGTTAAAGTGAGTAATATAAATAACCAGTGTAGATTAAAGTTACACAGATCAATGAGGTAAATAGGAAAAAAATGAGAAAATCATAAAGGAAATAAAAACAAAAATATACAGGTTTCACATTACAACTAAAAGTAAAAAGTGAGGAATTAAATTACGAGAGCATATATATAGGTTACATATTACAGTTTCATCAGCTAATTAGAGGTAGACCCTTAATAGCGCATCAGAAGGTAATGTGACGAGTTCGTAATGGACATTAGTAAAAATCATTCAACATAAGTAAACCAGAAATGGGGCATTTTCATGTACAAGATGGCGTGGAATAGAACACGTAAACTATGATTCCGTGTTTTGATTAGAGTGCCGCCTGATTTGAGAAAGGTTGTTTCTTACAATATAGGATAGCACTCTTTGTACAATATGCACTCTCCGATCATGAGGCAGAACCTGTAAGCAGGACACAGGCGTGGTCAACCAGGTATTACAGGGCCCATTGCTACCCGTGATTAATGGATCGCTCACCTGGTCATTGGCTTCCCCAAGTCAAATGTTCGAGGAACAGTGCGTGGAAGCTACTTGTCCAGTTTCAGTTCTTCGGCCATCTTAGAACTGACTAAATTGGTGCTGAAGGACTTAGGTGATCAATTGGACAATACTAACTCAAAATTTAATTGAAGTAGAGGACAAACTCCAGGACCGTATCATAGCAATCTAGTGATGAGGCATGATACAAAATGCCTTTCTTGTTCCTTGCAAAAGGTAAGGAAGCATCTCAACAACTCCCAAAATCGTTGACCTGTGCTGCACTAAAAAAGATAGGTCCAGCAGTTTTCCCTCTTCAACTAACTGCTGTGCCTTAGTTTTATGTTCGTCTGAGAGATATTGGAGCAGTTGCTCCATCTCCTTCCAGTGTGCCCTGTCGTACCTAGCTAGTAGGCCCTGTGTGTTTGCGATGTGCAGTGGATTGGCAGCTTGAACAGCCATTTGTTTTCCTGAGGCATCTATAAGTTTCGACTCCTGGTCTGGAGGAGGTGCATCCCCAGAGGTTTGCGAGTTAGCTCTTTTGCGAGCATTGGGCACTACTAGGGAATCCAGAGGTAATTTTCCTTTTATAAACACAGGATCTGATGGTGAGAGTTTATATTTTTTGTCTACTCCTGGAGTTAAAATACATGCCCGGACAGGGTCTTTAAAGATATAATCTGCATACCTCATCATGCCTTTGAGCATAGGGAGTGTTTGACATGACCTGTGTGTCGACCCAAATGTTTCAAATAAAGTCCCCTTCTAATGTCTCTTTATGTAATGCCACGCCTTGATACTCTGCTGCTCTAGCAATGAGCTGTTAGTAAGCCATATTATCGTCTGGTGGTGAAGGCTTTGCAGGGTAAAGGTCTGTGTCATTATCTACTGGAGGATCTCTGGTGTAATCATTCCATGGGTCTGCAGGCAAATGAGTATCATCATCACCATGATCCCCATCTGGATCTGTATGTGGAGATTCCTGAGGTGTAGTGTGTAAGGGTTATTCATTATTAACTGTGGAGAAGAAGGTGAAGACGGAGAGAGTTGTGGAGCAGGATAAACAGGGCTGGTAGCCCTGTCCTTCTTTGGAGGAATCTTATTGGGAGTGTCATCAGAAGGAAGTTTGTGTTTTGCCTGTGTTTTCGCAGAAATATGTCCATTATCAGGATTAATATAAGAAAAATTTGTGTAGGATCCTATTTGGCCATAAGAACGTCTAAAATTGATTCTGGAGGCTCGGAGACACTGTCCTTAGATTTCAGCGTTGACATGGATTTGTCTTTGGTAGTAGGTTTTGGGTCCGTAGCATGTTTTTGTTTCGAAGCACAGGATTTCGGCTCCAAACTAGCTTTGTCCTTGGAGCCAGATGGTTTCCAATCCAAAGGTAATTTCGGTTGACACGGACCCATGCCGGAAGGTTTGGCGGTTTGTTTTGGTGCCGAGCCGAGAGGCGGGGCGTCGGAAACATGGTCTCGCTGCCGAACTTGGCCAGAAGGCAGAGGTGGTGTTGTAGCCCTATGTGCTTTGGAAGCGGATTTAGGGGGCAAGGGGTCTTTGGTACTCACGGCACCTTGTCCCGGAGGCACATCTTCATGCTCCAGATCGATCTTGAGCTGTGAATCAGACTCTGGAACGGAGAGGGCCCCTTCTTCTGCGGCGGACGCTTCGATCTCCTCTTGCGCTGATTCTTCCCCATAGATATCCGGAGTGTATTGGATGCTTTGACATTGCAACGCTCATCGTCGAGCCCGACGATCACGTAGAGTCTTCTTGGACCGAAACGATTTGCAAGCGTCAGAGTCTATATCCTTGTGCTCCGGGGAGAGGCACAAGTTACAAACTTGATGTACGTCTGTGCGATGGTACTTGGCGTGGCACCCAGGACAGAATTGGAATGGAGTCTGTTCCATCGGAAGAAGGCTGGACCGACATGGCTAGGCCACCCGCGAGGTTTTCGATCGAAAATGGAAAATTTGTCGAGCGAATCGATACGCGCAGAACAGGAAAACCCATACGGAAACAATACCGTTGAGGGTAGAGTGGATTGCACACTGAGAGGAACCCGAAGAACAGTTTTGAACTGGAGCGCAGCAATACACGTCCGAAACCGATGGTGGGAAAAAAACAATCTAACAATGGAGTCGATGCCCATGCACACTATCACCGAAAGGAGGAGTGACCTTACCTTGTGACTGGAAAGACTTCTTTGAAGAAAAACAACTTGCAAACATCCGGACCTAACACTAGATTACAGGAGTATGCAAAGCATGAGTATCTACAGCACACATGCCTCGAACAAGTATATATAAATTTACACTTTCTTATGTCTGCACTTTTTTACTTTGTCATTAATTTTTTGGTACATTTTTGAGTTGATATAATATAGGACTTGTGAATAGAACTATTTTGCTAATGCAGTAATGCTACTTAGGGGTTGTGTAAATAGGTGACATGGAGACAATCAATATGCCCATAAACTGATAAACTTCTGGACCATTGTTTTCATATACTATCATTTACCACTCTAGATCCCCCTTCCCTTCAAGCATCATGTTCTCTACTTCCTAAAATGAGCAAGAAGTGAATCAATGGTTTGGCCTAAACGATGCAGTTAATGAGTGAAGACCATTTAGAAAATGTAGTGCGAGTATGTCCCGTACTGCTGTCATTCACTCAGAGATCAGGTCTGAGGAAATGATGTGAGGCTATGAATTTTTGGCAGCCAGTCCCTTCCTGTCACTGCCTGTTCCACATGCCCCCAGTGTATGTCAGATTTAGATTTAACAACGTCAAACAAGGATCTTAGCTCGTGTTGCTAAAATGTACTTATGAATTTTTGGACTGGGTTTTCTGGCCGGTTTTAGGCAACTTTCACAATTACTTGGACATTTTTTGTTTCATCATATTCCAAATACAATTAATTAACTTCCCCTGTATTGTGATTAAGTCCCCAGGTAGTGCCTGAAATAGAGCCAGATACCATTTTCATTTTAACAAAACTCTCAGTCTACTGTGGATGTATAAAACTGTTGCCATGTTCCTTGATCATGGTCAGTGCCATTCGGGTCAAGTAAGTCAGATGCAGTTGTTTATTTGAATCCCATGCAAGTTATCAGACTTTATTATACTCTGAACAACATAAGGGGGTTTCTGTGTATTCGTATAGTAGCAGTTCCTTCACTTATACACCACACCTTCTCTAATGAGTACCAAAGCAATACCGTCTGCAGGACTGCTCTGAGCAATAAGCAAGAACTCTGCGGCTCCTCCTGTCTACTGGCCATCACCATTTGGAAGGAATACAACTGGCCCAGTTCTCTCTCGTGACTCGTCCTTCTCTTCACCTGCTTTACTTCTCCCCTGGCCAGCCTCTGCGCTGGTCCCAGCTCCCCAGGTGTCCGGCCTGACCTGATGTTCTCTCTCAGGGCCAACTCCCTCAATGGGACCTCTTTCCCTTTTTTCTTACCACAGGAGAGTCTGGGCTCTCCCAACAGTTTTAATGGAGGTTGTTTCAAAAAGCGGATACTATGGTGACTGCTTTGGTGGATGCTTGCACCCGATGTATGAAACCGGACATAGGTGCAGCAGCAGAAACAGCGGGAAATGGTGTCTCAATTTGGCTTCCCTCATCAGGGCGCGTGTTGAGACAATACACATTTTTGGCTTTAAAATTCTGGTCACCCTACTTCTTTGGCACAGTGTTACTGTCACTTCCTAACAATAAATTTAAGACGAAAACTTATTCAGTGGAGCACCGTGGCGTTATTGTTTATACCCACCTGAGCTCCTTTGAATAAAACAACAGAAAGCAGAACAATAGTACATTTTGTGCCACTCTACTTTTCTCGGACCATTCTCTGGTGTCATGTCCGCTGGACGGCGCCACTTACAAGGTTGTAGATGCCAAGCAGCAGCGCCTCGATGCAGCCGTTGCTCTGCCGGTCACGGCTGGCCGTGAGGCGCAGGTACACCCAGATGAGCTCGGGCAGGAACTGGAGCGTGAACCTCTTGAGCCGCACCTCGGAGCTGCGGTAGAGCTCAAAGAGCTGGTGGCAGACAGGTTCCACAAGCTGTGTCACAAACAGGGAGACAGGGTTAACGCAGGCCTCTACAGGACTCCAACAAGAACAGGAGGGAGCTTGCGCCCCACCCGTGGAAGGAGCCCTTCAGAGGACACAAAGCAGGACTTGTTAAAGGTAAGGACTGACAAATCTATAGCATTCTTGATCAATACGCAATGAAATTAATATACTACTTTGTGCAAAAAGAACATTGCATTTGTAAAATATATACATTCACCTCGTAAAGGAAATGCAACAAAAGTGAAACTGTTATACCCTACTAAGTTGTATTTGCATGTACTTCAGCCCTGCTGTCTCTAGCTGCTCAGCCAGAGTGAGAGATGGTATCGGAATGTTGGTGTGACTGTGATGAATGGAATGCCTGGGTGCCTGAGTGGATGAGTGGTGACAGTTGGAGATGGGCTGAGCAGCAGGCACGCTGCTCCTGGTGGAGCTGGTACCACACCAGTGCTGGCTGGACACAGATTGCTGTAACTTGGACTAAGAGATAATAAAGAAGACGTGAAATTACATCCTGGCGCCTGGTGTCTACCTTAATAGGACACAACACAAACCCACTCGATTAAAGTGTCATTGAAAACAACAAAGTAAACTAAACACTACATATCGGTAATTTGGAAGCGGAAGCCCCCTTCCTACAAGTCTTCTCTATAGTCAGACTGGCGCAGTCCTCTGTATAACAGCGCAAAGAAAGGGGGCTTACAGGACAGCAGCCATGGTAAACTGCATGTCCAGTTGTGATTATACCATTAAGATGTTTCGTTTAAAAACTGTAGCAGGCATCTAAATTAAGTAAGATTTATAAATTAGCAAAAACATTACTTTTTCACATTCACCAACTGTTTTTCTATCCCTAACAATTCACTTTAAAAAGTTTGGATGACTTCTGTCCAACCACGCTTTATTTTAGCTAATGATACATATACATTACTGCAAACCAGCACTTAAAATGTACGTGCTCCATCCGGATTAGCTATGTAAATGCACAGTAGCAAAGCTTCGAGTTTTGTACATTTTTACAGAACACGAAACAACCGTAAATATTTCTTGCTTTCTCACAAAAAAACAGAAGGGGAAGTTACACTAATGTTACGGATTTCATCAACCTCAGGGGCTGAAACACTCTCCTCCTCTCACTCTAATCTGCTACCAATATTTTAAATCGCTAGGTACTGTCAGGCTGATAACGAACCACGAAGCGAACACTTAAAACTCTTTTACAGTACTGCAGAATATATCTTTAGCGGTCAAACACAGACACGTTCATTAAGGAAGTAGCCAGGATACGTCATACTGCCACCTCAGATCCACCCTTTCAAGTTCGGTGCAAATTATCACCGTAATGATTGGAGGCAGGAGCCAAGAAATTTAGAAAAACACTAAGAACAAAAACTCACATACATACTTTGCATTAGTGCATTACTGTACGAAGAGGCAGGCACCGTTAGGTGATACAGCCAAACGGCCAGTTTAGGGGTTTAAACTCTACAGCAATAGGACTCACAGTGCTCGGTTGATCTGGGTTGAAATAATAAAACGCATCGCTTTTAAAAGAGACACCAGAAACTGCCAGGTGAGTGACTCGGGGTCGGTGAGCACCGAGATGGAAAATCCACCGGGCGCTGCGCCAACCACGGCCTTCCAGGTCTTCCAAGTATCACCTTCTCTCTTCACCGGGGTCAAGCTCAGGTTATACGCTCCGTTTCACATGAGCATCCTTTACTGGGACAAGTGTACAAGTGGGGGGTTGACGTGGGTTTACGGAGTCCCTCCACTATTTCTAGAGAGGAGAATCCGTTTTCCTTACACGTGGCCGAAGGATGCTGGGGTGCCGTGTAACCTTGTGCCCCAGCACTACTACAGCTGCGTGCGTGCATTTCTAAACACTGCACGAGTGTAACCTGGCTCGGGGTGTTTGTAAACGTCCATCACGCTGGTAGCATCCAATTTATTCGTGAAAGAGATCAAGTGGGGTTAATCTTGAATCTCTCCCACGGAAGTAAAAGATAACTTCACACTATTGACTCTTCCATCTCCTAATGACCTGGAAAGATGCAGGCTTTTGTGCCTTGAAGCTGGCTAAAGCACACCAGCAGAAAACAAACACGTGTTAAGTAGATGAAACCTATGTGATATATAAAAATTATAAGAAATAAAGAAAATTTTCTTTTCAGTTGTTTGTGTCCGGTATTTGTAAAGTAGGCCCGTCCAATTTTAAGTCAGGAATAATATATGAATATGAAATTACATGTTGGGAGGTATTTCGTATGACACCACTGAATTCCATGTACTAATTAGTCCTCCCCCCACCCTATTTTTCGTAAGGCTTATATCTTGACTAGGATATAAAACTAGCTGAGGAAAGGGTGTTTGCCACAGAACACTTGGTGTTGGGGGCATCTAGATGCACAGGAGGACCAAGCAGTGCAAAACTGGGGTAACGCAAGAAACCTGGGTCACCATCAGACACAAACTTGTGGAGGGGCATGTGCTAAGATTGTGAACAGGGGGGTAGAGCCATGTTCAGAGACAAAAATACTTGTGGGTTCTGTCTTCACTGTTCTTCTCCAAAGGTGTAACTTGTGCAAGGTGAATGAATCATGCAACACCTCTTGGAAGAATGCCCAGCAATAGTATAACAAGGTTAATGCAGAATGAAGGACTCGTGCATTAAACTGCCTTCTGACAGGAAAGGTGGGGCTTAATCAGAAAATTTACTGGCAACGTTTTTGACAAATGGGAGAAATCAATGTAAAAACAATGAGTTACAGAATTCCTGGGGTTTGCCGTGTTGCACAAGCACAATAGATCGGTCCAGCAATCCTAATTGCAACAATAGTTTATTTTCCGAGAAAAGATCAGTATATTACCTTCCCATAGAATTTTCATTTTCAAGCACTGCCAACTCCTTCCTAGAACCCCTTTCAGCTCCAACATGATTGTCGTTGCCGTCCAAGAGGCCCAGTCATATCCCTCTACAGTTCCATGTTTGCTAAGCTCTTCAGCCGCCTGACTTGTAGACACTGTGGAGTGGGTGGACAAGCTCCTGCTTCCCAAGGGGTCTCGTTGGCCAGCTCTAGCATATCGTGAATAGTGATTTATAACTATTTCTCGCGAATAATTTTACCGGGAAACTGACCAGGACACTGCTTTCCCCGGACGCGTGTGGCAGTTACCTGTTGGTCTCCCCCCGCCGCCGTTGCAGTTCAACACCCCTGCACGGTTGCCGAGGAGGGTAGACCACATCCCCCAGCGCCCACTGCGGCTGACGCCACCCATCACGCCGAGTTCGCGCCAGGTGGCGATTCAAAGGAGGAGTGAGTTGCGGCCGAGCAGGCGAATAATTTTACCGGGAAACCTACCAGGACACTCTGCTTTCCCCAGACGCGTGTGGCAGTTGCCCGTTGGTCTCCCCCGCCACCGTTGCAGTTTAACACCCCTGCACGGTTGCCGAGGAGGGGAGACCACATCCCCCAGCGCCCACTGCGGCTGACGCCGCCCATCACGAGGAGTTCGCGCCAGGCGGCGATTCAAAGGAGGAGTGAGTTCCCGCATTGCGGGACGCGCTCGGGCGCAGCCGGGCTAAGCCCGGGCAAAGGGCGGGCCGTCTGTGGCCGTCCGAGGCCGAAAGCGGCCGGGCTGGGCCCATTCTCTTTAGTGATTTGAAAGTTGGTAACCCGCACTCCTTGTCTAGTTCAAGTTAATCAAAGTTATTTGGTTTCAGGGTGCTTAAACCTGGTGCATGCACCGTCCCTGTGCACTCGAGTATATATGTAAAGAAGCTGATAGTTTTGTAGCAGTCCCAGGTAGCACTCTTCAAGTAAGATGAAAAATCATCGTAATCCATATTCGTCAATTTAATCATTTTTCTTTTTATTGGTTCATTTAGCGTTATCAGATGTTTGAACGGAAAGTCTCAATTTTCAAGTGCTTGTAAAGTGTCAATACAGGCCTTTTTACAGCATGTTAAGATATTCCATCCATTATATCACATAAAGTAATGTAACCCAATGCATTTCGGGCTTTTTTTGCCCTTCTTCGGGGGTAACTGTGAATATTAAAAAACGCATGTCAAAAAACATAATTTTCAACGTATATAAAGTTGCATCTATTTTGTAAAACTATATACTGTGAAAAACGTTACTTCAGTAATTACACCCCGTTATTCAAATAGTGAAATGTGAACATAATCGTTAAATCAAACTTCCAATAAAAATGCCTTCAATAAACGCAACATACTCATCAGATATAAAAACATATTGTGCAAAGCGAAAATCCTCATTAAACCATATTTGCAACGCCTCATGACCCTCGTGTTTATAACAATACTACGCTTAAGTTCCCAAAAAATTTACTATATACTTATACCCGTGACTCTCACATTTCCAACCGTGCATTCAAGCCTTTATTTCCCTCCTACCTTCAAAATGCGAATTAATCAACTGAAAAACCTCTGTGTTGATCCACTGCCCATTAACAAAAAGTACCTCCCTTTAAATCAACTCTCAACATCAATGAGATTGAACGCTCGCATTTTTCAACGAATATTTGAAATGTCATATTCATGTTTAGATTTATTTCGCAATATTTATGCAATGTTTCATGTATTTCTATAAGATAGTTATGTATCATACGTCTTTAATTGGGGTCGTTCTATGTCTATAGGTAGGGAAGAATCACGTGGTTTGTGGGTTACGCTTTACTTTATAAAGGGAGGTACTTTTTGTTAATGGGCAGTGGATCAACACGGAGGTTTTTCAGTTGATTAATTCGCATTTTGAAGATAGGAGGAAATAAATGCTTGAATGCACGGTTGGGAATGTGAGAGTCACAGGTATAAGTATATAGTAAACTTTTTGGGAACTTAAGCGTAGTATTGTTATAAACACGAGGGTCATGAGGCTTTTGTTGCAAATATGGTTTAATGAGGATTTTCGCTTTGCACAATATGTTTTTATATGTGATGAGTATGTGGTGTTTATTGAAGGCATTTTTATTGGAAGTTTGATTTAACGATTATGTTCACATTTCACTGTTTGAATAACAGGGTGTAATTTCTGGAGTAACGTTTTTCACAGTATACAGTTTTACAAAATAGATGCAACTTTATATACGTTGAAAATGATGTTTTTTTACATGCGTTTTTTAATATTCACAGTTACCCCCGAAGAAGGGCAAAAAAAGCCCAAAATGCATTGGGTTACATTATTTCATGTGATATAATGGATGGAATATCTTAACATGCTGTAAAAAGGCCTGTATTGACACTTTACAAGCACTTGAAAATTGAGACTTTCCGTTCAAACATCTGATAACGCTAAATGAACCAATAAAAAGAAAAATTATTAAATTGACGAATATGGATTACGATGATTTTTCATCTTACTTGAAGAGTGCTACCTGGGACTGCTACAAAACTGTATCAGCTCCTTTACCCATTCTCTTTAGGCCATCATCATAGTATTCGTTGAACTTATTAGGACTTGCCAGGACAAATTAAGTACCTCTAAGTTATAATGGACTTTGCGGTAAGCCTGCCGCCTTGTGCTCTATTCTTTCATTTGTGTGCATCTGTACTTTGTCTTAGTACATAGTTAGTACATAGTTACTTGTTATTTGTCTATTTGCTTATTATGGGGAAGAAGAGAATACAGACAATTCCTGCGGATACTTGTAACACCATAGATAACTATCTAGTCAAAGCTGTGAGCACATTGGCGAAGGAAATTGACCGTGCGGAAAGCCGTCTCTCACTGGGGTTAAGTACGATACCGGGTGAGCAAGTGGAGTTAAGCCCCCATTTGATAGTAAGCCCTGTGGTTTCCCCAGGTTCTGACCAAGAAGTGGGTGTAGTCAGGATAGAAGAAGATAGCTCGCGTATCTCAGGAACCCCTAATTTATCACTAGTAGCCATTCCGGTCACCCCGGTTAACACGATTGAGCCAGTTGTTACAAGGAAATCAAAGAAGCCAAAAAGGGGGGGGTCAGAAAAGTAGGAAAGCAAACTTGGTCATTAATAATTCACCCCAAGGTAATATGGTTACAACAAGGTCTAAACTTTGTAGACCAGTACCCCCGAATACTATTGACCTTGAGGCTATCTAGCGCAAATTAATTGAGTTAATGAACCCGATTCATGACAAAATTGACAATGTGGCCAGGGAAGTACATAAACTTAGTAATCAGATGGAGAAATACAGCACTGCAGATCATCTTGATGCACTTAAGCTAACTCGAAATATGGATAATACATTAGTTAACACGTGCCAGAATAGCACGACTGCACCTAGACAGGCAATCACCCAGCAACTGCCCCCAAGGAAAGATCAACAAATAACTCGGTCTGTGGGTGCTCTATAGGAACCAGTCGCCCAGGGCCAACCACTATAGATACTATTTCAGAAAGATTACCCCGTAACGGTTCTATCATCACTACAGGGCAGACAGCGTTGACCGAACATAGTAAGCAAGGTAACTCAGAACCCAATAATTTGGGCAGGTTAGAGCCTGTGCGTAAAAACCAGAATGTAATCCCAGCTGTGATAAATTTGCCACCTGAATGTGGTTCTTATGTAGCAGATCTTGCGAACGTCCTAAAATTAAAGCCCACCCAAACTGAAAATCATGAAATGCTTAAAAATAAAACCTTGCACTGGCTTTCTAGGTATTGTGGTTTTCCTATGTATGGGGCTAACCAGATAATTATGACCCAGAGAGTAGGCTGGTTGGGCCCCAGTGAAAAGAAAATCGAGGGTGACTGTCATTATTAATTTCAGAACAACAGACTGGGCTAGGGATTCCATTTTGAATGCACCTCTCCCTTCCAATTGGGAGTATAATACAACCTTATTCCCACTAGACTTTTTCTACAGGGATCAGACAGGCAAACAGACCAAATTGCATATAAACGATTATCCAAGAGTTAATCATTACACCAAAGCCAATAATTCGTTTTCTTTATCTAAAATTCAGGACTGTTTCTCAATCCCAACTTTTAATAGATTTCAGGCATTTGAACCAATTGACGACATTGATTGACTTATGGGCCATTATATCCAGAAGCATGTTGTTGACGCAATATGCCGTGAAATGGGAATCGATGGTCAGGCCTGTACAGTTAACCCTAGGGAGATATTGCCTAGATATGAAACTAATCCTAAAGTGGTCAGATTGAACAGTACAACCAGCAAACCCAAGGAGTTGGTTCTAAACAATGGTACCCAGACGGTTGTAGCTACAGTACAATATAATACTACACCACCAGTAGTTCCTAGTATACCTGATAGCCTAGTAATATCCCGACCCCACACTATTTTACATGATACCACCGAAGAAGGCCTTAATATTACCACCTGGAATATAGCGGATATTGGTGGGAAATTAACTACCACATTTTGGAAGGATTTCATCAGACAAGGGTACGATATAATCTGTCTCCAAGAGACATGGCATAGAGAGCCAATTTATGTTGAGGGCTACACATCTTATTGTGTAGATGGAGCAATTCCTGCTGCAGGTAGGGCGAAAGGTGGTCTTCAAACTTTGATATCGACTAGATTAACTGAGTTTAAACTTGGGAGTTGTTCCGAGGTTGCCCCATATGCACAGTTACTATGCTTGGAGCATCACAAAGGCAGGGATTTGGTCATAATAAATTTTTATAACAATATCTTTGACGCCAGTAGGGGATCGATAGTGCAGGACATAGGAAGGGTGATAGATGAAATCCTAGCCAAGTCTAAAGATCTACCAGTCATTCTCTGGGCTAGAGATTTTAACATACAGGCCAGTAGATATGCACAAAAAGGGATCTGTGGTCTTTTAGGTGAGCAGGATCACAGAGGCAGTGCCCCATATAACCACTTTCCCCATAACAACTATGGAACTGCGCTGAATAACCTAGTCGCTAAACTGGATTTAGAGTTACTGGACTGCACCAAGAAAAAGGGTAACATCAAGTGTCCAACTTTTAAAGGAAGGGATGCCCATTCTAACATTGATCATATTCTTGTGTCTTGTGGTTCGGCTTACTCTAAATTATGGATAGTTGAGCAGACCGTGGCCGATCACAATAGTATCTCTCTGACATTATTCGGTTGGGGGGCGTAAAACTCATATTGATGGCAGCCCTACTCAGGTAAGACCGAATGGCACGAGAATCAAGTGGGTCAATATTAATCCTGATCGACTCTTGGCGGATGTTCAAGTTAAATGTAGTGCAGAAATAAGCTACTGTTTAAGTAACGAGGTGACCTCTGGTACCCTGCTTTCTAAATTCTGTAAAATAAATACGGTACTTGAGGGCTTATTGACAGCCAGGAGCCGGAAGTTGAGGACTACCCAGGTGGTCTGGTTCGATAAAAACTGTGCCCAAGCGTTAACTAAACTAAAGTTGGCTCTTGATGCCAAGCCAAGAGATATAGTACAAATCAGGGATGGGCGCCACAATTATAAGATTTCTTTGGTGGCGCGTAAAAAAGAACTACAAAATGAGGCCTGGTCTAACCTAGATTTGGCGGCGGTCACAAAAAATTACAAATTATTCTGGGAGACTATTAATTGTCCCTTTTTAAAGAATGAAAATATTCCTGAAATAACTTCCCACGTAAATTGTAATGCCTGGATAGACCACTTTTCAGAGATTTTTTTTCAGATGGGTTGATTTTAGATACTCTAACGGAAAATAAATCCAAATGGCAGATTATGCCGATATCTATTAGCTTGACTGAGGTACATGAGGGTCTAGTAAAGAGCAATGGTGGTAAAGCCCCGGGTCCCAATGGTGTGCCAGTGGAACTGTACAAGCATGAGATCAATTTATGGGCACCCATATTAACACGTTTTTTTAATGTTGCTATTGAAGACAACCTTCCATTGACTTGGGGACAATCGATTATTGTCCCCCTTTTTAAGAAAGGTTCAAGGTCAGAGGCATGCAATTACCGTCCCATCTCCCTCCTGGACTCGTCGATTAAGGTCTTGAGTAGAATCCTTTTAGAGAGACTAGAAACTTGAGCAGAGCAAAACACCATCTTATCACCTGTACAGTACGGGTTCAGAAGGGGGATGGGAACAATGGAGCAGTGTGTAAACCTCAACCTTATCATTAACAAATATACCACAGTTAAAGAAGGTCATTTATTTTTATGCTTCGCCGATTTAAGCTCTGCTTTTGATTTAGTTTAACATTCCCTTTTATGGCCTATTTTATTGGAAATGGGAGCACCAAGGAGATTATACATTTCCTGGCAAGACATTATGAAAATCTGTCCAGCAAAGTGCGATTTGGTCGTGCCGGCGAAGGTACCCCTTTTTTTAAGATTAACAGATACATTAGGCAAGGCTGCGTTTTAGCACCTCTTTTAATTTCCTTGTTTATTAATTAAATCGATTCAATTCTTAGAATGACTCCAGCGGATGCCCCCATCATTGATGGTAATCCCATCCCAATACTGTTGTACGCGGATGACGCGGTCCTCCTATCACGCACTCAAAATGGTCTCCAATGCCTCATTAAGAAGTTCCAGATGTTTATAAACAGCAGGAAACTGTTAATTAACAAAGGAAACACTTTTGTAATGTCATGTGGGAAAAGATCAACCAAAATAGGACCTTTTATTTAGATGATGCAAAATTAGAAATTGTTAAAAAGTTCTGTTACCTTGGCATTACATTCTCTGGAGATGGAAGGTGGGCCGATGAACAGGGGAGCGTACGCCTTAAAATGGTTAGGAACACTAATAGCGTTTTTAGATTTGCCGCCAAATTGGGGTGTCGCAGAATTAAGGAGATGGTGTCAATCTATAATTCAAGGTGTTTGTCATCCGCATTATATGGGGCGGGTGTATGGGGCCACCACACTCACAGTGGCAAGCTAATCCAAAACAATGAAAATGTATTCCTGAAACGCTTGCTGTGTGCCCCTGCATCAGGCTCCATTGAGATAACTCATAGGGAAGTGGGCTTAAATTATGTTAAAGATTTAACAGCCCTGCGTCCGCTGGCATTATGGCGATCGATTTGGTCCAAAACTGAAACTAAATTCACCCAGGATGTAATCAACGATTGTCTAAAGCTTGACTATTGTTCACGCATTCCATGGCTTAGACACATCCAACATTGGTATAAAATACTTTTTGACCTATATCCTTTCTAGGAAATGGAACAGGGTGCTTCTATAGCCAAAAAAGAGCTCAAGGAATCCTTTCTAAAATATACAAGGAATGCCAGGGCTGTCGAATGAGAGAAACAACGTACTTTACTTTTTATCAGGAGTATTATGTAAGCGAAGGCTTCCAGCCCTATTTAACAGAAGTTACAAGAAATTCTCATTGCTTTGTATTAACACGCATAAGATTAGGCACTGTGCACCACCTTGTGGCATTTCCTTACACTAGACGGAACAGTACCTTTCCATGCCCTTGTGATGGTACTTCCAAACAGAGCTGTTGTCATTTTATGCTGTTTTGTAAATTTTATATCTTTCTTAGAAAATTTTATTTAAAACCCATCTTTTTAAAATATAAGGTATGATCCACTAAGGCTGCGATGCAGATAATGTTTAATTTAGAAAGTGCAGATGTATGTTTTTATGTAGCTACATATATTTTAAGATGCATGTCCGCAAGGAAATCAATTATTATATGAACATGCAGTACTAAGAATTAACATATGTTACTTTCAGTTGGAGAGACGAGCATTTATTTTAGTCTCTGTACGTGTTTTTAGGTTATTAGCATGCACATTATTAATATTATGAGTTTTGCACATGCGTTATAAACGAAATTGCACTTTATTATTGCAAGTTTTGCACGTGTCATAAATGAAATTGCACTTTATCATTGCAAGTTTTGCACATGCGTTTTAAAGAAATTGCTCGTACCAGTTTTCCTTATTTGACTATTAGTATACGTCTCTTTACTATTGAGAGTTGCACATGTTTTATAAAGGAAATTGCGCTTTGCTAGGTGTATTTTGCACATAAAAGAGAACTGTAGTTCCTATATACACCCTGCGACTGTTTATTCGTCCCTCATAAATTTGATTTATGTCTAGGTGTTGTCATTGCAGGGTTGATTTCCTATTTTTTGTATCATATTTCTTATATGTAACGTTATGTTTTATGCTTTGTCTGCTATATGGTTATATATATATATATATATATATATATATATATATATATATATATATATATATATATATATATATATATATATATATATACACACCGAATAAAGCACTTTTGAATGAACTGAATTGACCTACTTCTCTGCCAGAGTCCTCTCACTATCTCCCCTCGTTTACTCATGTCCTCTTCCCTTCCTGTTGGACAGATGGCCAAGGATGGCTACCCAGGAATCACTGCTGGTCTGTCTGGTGAGACACCAGTGTCTTGGGGTAGACCCCCACCACCACTCTCAACACTCCTTCCTCATTCCCTCTATCACGTCGCTTCTTTTCCTCACTCCTGGTTTCTCTTCTATTTCACCTGTCCCCTGTGCGGACCATCAGGTCTTTGAGGTGACCTCATGGTTTCTCAAAAAACTGTATAAATAAAAAACATAAGATCTTAGGACAGCCAGTGCCAACAACCAAAGACCATTTGTGCTGCAATATTACAATTCTAAATGAACTTTTCCTTTACTTTAAAGCACAGCTACATTTCTCTCCCTCTATTGGTCTTAAAATGTCTCTATACCTAGAGGTCTCTCTCTGGGTCTCCAGTTCTAGGTTTCCTCTCAGTCTCTATCTCTGATGCTCTTTCGAATCTAGGGACACACCCACAGGTAAGCCCTTAAGTACCCTCCAGAAAGGGTTGGGACAATTCAGGGTTCCAGAGGAGGGGCTGGACAGTGGGGGGATACTCCCATGTCCTTTGTCCAGTTTCACACCAGAGCGGGAGCCAACAGCTCCCTGAACTGGTTTTAACTGGACTATGCAAAGAGGGAACCAAATGTGCCCTGTAAGCCGTCTCAGTGGCACTGTCAAGCGCCCCAAACTGCCCCAAATTCATTAAACCCTGTCTGAGAGGTAGTCACACCTCCCTGTGACAGGATATCTTTAGTTCTGCCTTTCCCCTGCTTGAGCTCGGCTCAGCAGCAGGAGGTCAGAAACATGTCTATGGTTGGCTGCAGCCCGAGCTTGCTGTCTGGTTTTGAAAGACTGGTACCGGGAGCACTGAGGGACTCCCGGAGGAGCTTTACAGTGCAAGGAATCATACCTCCCACACCGTTTATGGTGTGGGGTTATGATTCCAACATATTTGATACCAAACATGACAGGGTAGGTTACAGCCAGTTTGGAGATGGTCATCGCGTAATGACGCATGGCCCCTCTATGAGTTATATGGCTGACTCACTTATAATCCAGGAGACTGGACTCCATAGGTTATAGGGGTACCCGGGCGCATGCAAGGGCACCCTCACACTTAGAACCGAGGACCTTGCCTTCAGGATTCAAAGGCCGGCCTTAGGGGTGACTTATAGGTTTTAAGCGTAGTGACCTCAAATATAGGGAACCTATATCTGTCGTAAGTGGTGCTAGTACCAGCTTACACAGGCTGCAATGGCAGGAATACAGTTACAGTTTGAGTAGTCTCCCATGGGTGACATAATGCATGCTTCAGCCCAGTATCCAATCTGGGATGTACCCAAGTACTTACCATAACTAATTTAGGGGAGAAAGCACAGAGACTGGGGTACATTCAAACCTCTTCCTAATTCTGATTCGGAATGAAAACACCTTCTACAATTCGGGAAAACTTTTTAGAATTGCAAAAGTTGTTTAGTATATTTAAAAACATTATTTTGCATTGGCAAACAGAGATTTTGTGAACTGCATGGAATGTGCCCACAAAAGTGTTAGATACGTCAGGCCATTTTTATCTTAGTGGATCAAGTCTAGAGTTGAGCTAATGTTGCAGACTAAGGATGTGTATTTGAACCAACATCACTGAGTTCCTATAGCCTTAAGTAAAGAGTAGACTGAGAAGTGTGCATGTATGTATGTAAAGTACTTACTGTTACCACTGGTTGGTTCCCTCGTTGTTCTCATTGGTCAAGGCCTCCTGTAGCTTCCACTTACTCTTCGGTTGTCCCGTCACCTATGGAGCTTGGCGAAAGTGCAGTTTCCGATCTCTACAGCCAGGATCCTTCCACTGGCCACCTTTGTAAATGTACTTTTTTTTTTTTTTTGATCAGCCACTCATTAAGAGTACATGTTTTTGCAAGCCCTATCTATCCCTCTCCCTCCCTTCCACCCCCTCTCCTATCCTTGTTGTTTGCCCCGTCCCTCCCAACCCTCCTCCTGCATCGTTGCAGTCGCCAGTCCCCAGTCCCATGCCATCTGGCATCCTTTTTCTTTTCCCTGCCTTACAACAAAAAGTGGTTAGATGGCCAGCGCAGGCTGCGCAATACCGCTTGGTTTTATTTATTTATATTCATTTTGACTTGATTTACTCCTTTTAATTATTGATACGTTTTTACATCATTTCTTGAAGGGAACAATCATACTTGGAGTACAGAGTGATTGTTCTGAACAAAAACATTTTTTCAAATATTTACAATAATGGAGGGTGGCAACAATTTTGCAAAATGTGCATTTTTTAATTTGTTTAATTTTATTTGTATGTTGAAGAGTGCGGATCCCTCTTCTCTAAGTATTTATTTATTTTAACTGTTTATTAACAATTTTATCATTATACATTGATGCATTGATTCTCATATTTGCTTGCGCACATAACAGATCACAAGATCCCAATAGTGCAGCAATTTTTCGTTCAATTCAAACATTACAGCTTTAGGGTTTACTTTTGCACCCTTTACTGTTTTATTTATTTTAAACCATCTTTAAAAACATTTAAAAAAAGAATAGCTTATGTAGAGCTGTATGGCTTTGTTAATGTTTTTTTAAAGGCATTGCACCGCATTATAGGTTGCTGTGCAACATGGCTTAACGTAAATAAAAACAAAGCACTATGGCGCAGTCAACACTGCCCGGGTCTTAGCGCTTTGTTTCATTTTTTTTTAGCCATGTTGCAAAGTAGCCCGTGCTGTTGTGCAACAGCTTTAGAAAACATTGCCAATAGCTGTCCCCTGCCCCCTCCCCCCCCAACTACGAGTGCTACTTGCTTGGCGAATAACCACCCAGTGAGGAAGCACAGTGCCTTGTGAGGGCGAGGGCCCGGCTTCCTGAGGAGGTACTCTCACTAGATGTCTAATATACATTCTTACTGGCTACTAATGCACCAGATTCGGGTTTTTTTTCTAGACACATGGTATCAGCCACATTAAAAAAAGGTTGTGTGACCAATTTAACGTGCTGCCTCTCACTCCGGCATACTAGAAGACGAAGACTGAGTAAGGACCTACCCATGCCCATTTCTACTGGCAAGCTTACACTAGCAGTCAACCATTCATAAACACTCCCAATATTAGCAGAAAAACAGCAGAGGTCATGGGTGGCGATTGGCTGGATTAGACTCAGAAAATGTGACGTGGCAAGGGATGTGGGACTAGACGCCGGTTCCTTTGGTTACAGAGCCATAGGACAGTGCTGCCATTTGATCACACCTCTACACCTTAAAGAGGTGTGCAACCCCAAACTGAAATTACCGAGTGTTCACTTTCGAAGTTCAACGGATGCCACACTTTTAATGATTAACTACAGTGAATAAAGCAAGTTTGACGGAATGAAAAAACTCCTACCTCGTTATTTGGGTCCTGGATAACCTTGTAGAGGGCCGACACCAGTGTATTTTTCCGGTGCAGGGTTGCTGAATAACCAGACACCTGAGTTTCAGGTAATGCCTACGAAGAAATACAGGGACCAGTTTACCTCGCTGATAAATACTTCACTGGCAGCATTTTCGAGTGACAACATGGATGGCACTGCCACAGACAAAGCTGTATCACATATACAAACATGCATCGTGTCAAAATCTTATTGCTTTTTACAATTTCACAGATCGGCATTTGTAGGATTTCAGAAATGTTGTAGGGCAACACATGCGAAAGTTGATTTCACGTCCCAATGTTCTTGCGAGGTGATGGGGAGGGGGAAAGGTAGTGGTCAACTAAACTCCAGCACACACTGCAGTTCACTTCAATTATACAGGGACATTCATTATTAACACATCACGGTCGTCCACCATTTAGCAATCACTAACTTTTTAATTCTTGGCACCTATACAAGAGGGCCCAGCGAACACCATATTGCTTCTGCGTTATAAGCTATAATACTTCAAGACCAACAAAAAGTTACTAAATAAATATCTAAAATAATAAAATAAAGAAAACAAAAGCGGGCCCCAGCAGCAATAGGCCATCCTTTCTTGTATGCATAACGAAGTTAAGCGACCTTTACTACTACCTTAAGGAGGCAGAATACCGGCAGGCTGAGATGCATGCAAGCCCTTACTAGTTCATTTTACTTCTAAGAGCCAGAGTTCCTCTCCCCAGACACTCGGTAACAAATCAATGTGCCGGTCAAGTGCCAAGATAATTAGCCAAAATTGACACAAAAAAATAAAATCCCTCAAAGAGGACCTGCAAACCCGGGGAAAAAAATAAGACAAACACTGCCTGCTATTGAAAAGTTCCATTTCAGCACGTGGTTTGCTTTTCAAGCCTTAACATAACCACACCTGTAAAGATGCACCTTCAGCTCAAAAAGTTACATTTTGAAATACAAGTCCTTGAAAGCGCATGGCAACAAACGTAGCAGTTGAAATGTTTTTATATCAGCCTCCGAGTCCCACACCAGCATAGGACGCACGAGCCCTTACCCTCTGTAGAGATGTTTGCAGAGCGGCCGGCCTTCCCACTGCCACAGTTTGGAATAAAGCCCTCTGACCCTGGATTTGACCTCACTCACGTTGTAAGAACTCGCCAGGAAATCCCATTGTAAACGTTCACCGGAAAATATGTCTTTAGAATGGTCCAGTCCATAGCGGAGATTACGGGATTTCACTTAACAGCAGTATGGTTGAGAATTACTACAAGCAACAATCATTTGATTTCAAATTAAAAAAAAATAATTTGGTGGATTAATTCCATAGAAGCCTGTGTTCTTTCAACAGACTAGGAATTAATATTCAGGACTGTTCATTCCTTTTGAAATGCCTGTCCACATTTAGCAGGCACATTTACTTTGTTATTCAAGCCTAAGAAATAATTTATGCAGAAAGCATGTACATTAGGCTTAGTAATACCCGATAAAAAAACTCAAGGATGGGCTCTGCTCCAAGAAGCAGAGTGCTCTGCTGGCATCCTAGGTGTTCAGGATCATATCTGCACTGTAGCTGCAGAGCAAAAAAATAAAAATAATTGCACAAGTAAAGCAATAGATTTGAGGAAAAACTCTGGGAACTGTCTTAGTTAGAGAGCAAAATGGCATTTGTACTTCGGAAACATTCTGCAAAAGCATAACATCTTTTGATATGTTTTTGCATAGTGCACAACTCACCCGCAGTATAATGCTGCTGAAGGATGAGCTGTACAGGAAAAGCCGGAGTCGGGTTAAGAGCCAAGCCTTCAGTTTCTTGCTGAATTCAAGAACTGAGACGGCTTTGAAGTGCAAGGGCAGGTCTTTCCAGGCTTTAAGAGCGAGACGTGAAAAGGAAGACTGTTGATTCTGCGTATGCAGGGGGGGGGGAGGGTTGTAGAAACCCGGGTAAGGAGAGGTTACTGGTAGGTTTGTGGAAGCTTATGTGGTTGTTGAGATACCAGCGACCAATGTTACTTACGGTTTTGAATGTGTGTGTGAGGAGTTTGAAGACTGCTCATTTGTGGGTTGGCAGCCAGCGAAACTCTTTGAGGTGTGGGGTGATGTGAGTGCAGGGTAGGAGGTTGAGGGTGAGCCTGCCGCTAAGTTTTATATGGTCTGGAACCTTCGGGTTAGTTGAACATTGATTTCAGCATGGAGTGAGTTGCTATAGTCCATCTTGTTGGTAATGAGGGTTTGAGTGATAATCCTTTGCATGTTGGTTGGGAGTCTTTTGAATACCTTCTAGAGCATCTCAAGTATACGGAAGAAGGAGACAGAGACTGTGGTTCACTTGGCCGTCATTGTGAGTTGTTTGCCAATTACTATTCCAAGATTCTTTGCATGAGTTGTCAGGATGGATGTGGTTTAGACTTTGGCAGATCATCGTTAGAGTTCCAGTGTGAGGAGCTTTTGCAGAAGATTACTACTTCTGTCTTGTCAGTGTTGAGCTTGAGGTGGTTGGTTTTCATCCATTTGGCGACTTCGGTCATGTAGGCGAAGAAATGTGTGCTGGTATTTGGAGACTTGTCAGTGAGTGAGAGTATGAGCTGAGGGTCGTCAGCATAGACTATTATGTTGATTCTGTGGGCACGGATGATGGTGACGAGTGTGGTCATGCAGAGTTTAAACAGGGTGGGTCTGAGGAAGGATCCCTGAGGAACTTCACAAATGAGGTCCAAGGCGAAGGGGGTCAGGGCTGACTGATTGAGAGCAGCGGTGAGGAAGGAGCAAATCCAGCAAAGGGCAGGACCCTGGATGTCAGTTGTGTACAGTTATTAAATAACGATTGGGTGGAAGACAGTGTCATAGGCTGCGGAAAGGTCCAGTAAGATGAGGACTGCAGTGTCACCTCCGTCCATGATCATCCGGATGTAATATCCGGTGGCAATGAGGGCAGTCTCTATACTGTGGTTGGATCTGAATCAGGTTTGAGTGGTGTTGAACAGGTGGCTAACACTAAAGAGGGCGTCTAGGTGTTCAGCATCTTTTCCATGACACTTGCCAGGTACTTTAGCAGGGAGACCGGCTAGGGGTTTGCTTTGTGTCTACTTAGAGTTTCTTGAAGAGGGCAGTTTACAAGTGTACAGGCAGGTAGCTGTGTTCATTGAGACGTTAAGGATCATTTTGATGTCTGTGCTGATAGGGTCTAGTCCTTTGATGAAGATGTGGTGAAGGCAGAGGCCAGAGGGTGCTCTGCAGTGTATGTACTGCACGGTTGTAGCAGTTTCTGGAGTTGTCATGTTGGGCCTGGTAGTAAGGGTCGTCCTTGAGGTATTGGCTGAGATGGGCAGGTGGGCTACACCGGTGGAAGTGTCCAGTTGGAGCTTGAATTTGTCATAGATACTGGTGATCTTGTTGCTTAAGAATCGGGACAGCTAGGTGTAAAAGTCCTGATTGGGGTTACGCTAGAGAAGCCTGCTGCGGGAAAGATTAAGTATTCCCCAATGGGGAAGGTTTCCCTTGTACTGTTGGTGCTGCTGCCAATGAAGTTGAGGAGTGCAGATTGTTTGGTGACTCTGATTTGGTGATGGTAGTGTATGAGGGCGGATTTGAAGGTGCTCGTGTAGATGTCGTACGGACTTTGTCTCCATCTACGTTTAAGTTACTTGCAGCTGGTGAGCCTGGATCTTATAAGTGCTGCCTCGTAAACAAAGTAGATTGCGAGACAAATTCAAAACGAGACGGGGTGGGGTTCTCAATTGCCATGAATTAAGACGCGTCCAATTTTTAAGACTCTGGGCTAGCCAGAATAAATCACCAGTAGCAGGAGCAGCCAGAATTGGTATGCTGTTGTGGCGTGGGTCAGGAGAAATTCCTCTGGACCCACGCCGCAACAGCAAACCGATTCTGGCTGCTCCTGCTACCGGTGATTTATTCCGGCTGGCCCTGCGTCTTAAAACCTGGACGCTCCTCTGTCTTAATTCATGTCAATTGAGAACCCCACCGGTCTCATTTTGAATTCCTCTGCACCCTCGCCGGAACAGAAGAGCGATTCTGGCTGCTCCTGCTACCGGTGATTTATTCTGGCTAGCCCTCAGTCTTAAAACCTGGACGCTCCTCCGCCTATCCTGCCCACGAGCCTCCAATCCGGATTCCTTCAATAATTCTTAATATCCTCACACTGTATCCGAATTCTGTAACCTGGTCCTGATGATGGCCTAACATTGTATATAGGCCGAAACGCTGTCGACCACCACAGCGTAATTCACAGCGCTTTCTCTGTGATTGCCCAGAATAATTAATTTGTCCTAAGAAATGTCAAACTGTATGGGCATCATAGATGACTTCATTGTATATATAACTTTGCTTGCGCCTCCTTCCCCACTGTATATATTCCTCAACCTCTCACTAGCACTTGTGCACAGCATCATGGGTTACATGACATTTAATGTTTCACAGTGCAATTTTGATATTTGTTGAAGTATTTATGCTTTTGATTGTACAATATAATTAAATATACATGTAAAGCGTTTCCTTAAACATTTTTCACTTAACGGTCTTTTATTTCCCTGTGTCCCCTAGCCCCTTTATCAGCAATGTATTATGCATCTAAAATAATATCCCCTGCCAAATGATACCCCTCAAGACATTGTCTATGTTATACAATATTCACCCTGGTCTCTATCTGGTTTACGGGTAACCTCCTGTGGTCTGTTATTATATGCTATGAAATATGATAGCACTCAATAGCAGGATTTAAAGTTGAAGGGGTTGAATTTGCAAAGTTAACAAACAAAATACAAAAAAACAGACACCAACCTCAGATGGTGATCATTTTCACGGAGGACAATCCGAAGCTGAATGTAGGTCTTTGTAAGATCCTAACTTAATTCTCTAATAAGAGATGGTTCTACTTTCAGTTACTTTGTCGCAAATCACAATAAAAAAAGCTTAGCAGGTAAGGAACAAACTTTAAGACATGGATCTGGGTGGTTGCCCCCACTTTTTGCATGACACTAAAGTCTTTCAATATTGTGTTGCAGAGGTTTTAATTAAGAAAACGTCTGAGAGAATGTCCAACATGGAAATGTTTTGCTACTGAAGATTTGGATGTCCAATCTTCTTGCTTCAAAGCAGTGGTAAGTGTGGTTAAAATACAACATTTTAAGTCCTTTAATAATGTAAATGAAAAGAATCCATCTTAATTGGGTCCCACAACTCTCCTTTAGAAAGTGGGTGCAGTCATTGGAGCAGTTTCTTCTCAGCCTCAGAGCTACTGTACTGCATGCACAATGATAATCTGTTCACAATATTTACTTGACATGGAGGGGATTTCATGATCTGAACTTTGGCACTTTTGATTTTCAAGGGAGCCAAACAGGCATATATATTTGGTAGCGTATACCCATATTCAAATATCGTTGTTCAACACACGTCTGGCATGATGAATGCCAAAGAGCATGGCTGATTGCGCTTCTACATGAACTTTCCATAGTCATTTTCTTTCTTCACACAGAGCACTGCTATGTTCTTGCCATTCATTAGGTCCTCAAACCCTACTTTACAGTTGTATGTTTTGAAAGCAATAAATCTAGGTGTGGCACAAGAACTTTTTATGTGGGCTTTTAGAACACATAAAAGTAAGTCATGTGATCTTCTTGCAGGTAAGCAGCTTCGCTTGCAGCTAAGGAAAGTTTGCACTTACATAAGGAGCTTAGGCAGTCAATACACAACCTTGACAGCGATACTAAAGAGGAGAAGGAAAATCAGGATGGTGTAATCCTAAAAAAAAATAATAATTAAAGGATGCAAGTATCTGGGATATCCAGTATTTAGCTATGTAAATATACTCTCTCTGAATACACTTACCCCTCACAAGTCTGCCTGAAGGCACCCTAATTTTATGGGGTGCTGGCCGGAATTCAAGGAGTACCTCTCCTGGTTCAATGAGAACTTCATTTAGCTTTTTTTTACAGGCTTTAGTACTGGTCTGTCAATGTTAGCTCACAAAGGAAATAAGCTTGATATTAAAAGTGCCATCCAGTGTTGGGGGGGGAAAAGATTTCTCTTTACCCAGTCCTGCGTCTTTAACAATACCAACAATGGGTGTTACTGAATGCATCTCTGTTTGGAGTTTGCTTGAGTTGTGAGACCTATTGTGGCAGTATTCACAATTAAGGAATTCCACGGGAAATGAATTACCATGCAATACATCTAACTGAAAATAATTTACGTAGAAAGCATGATACTGAAATTCTCGCATTACTCCATTCCTTGAAGTCCAACATAGATACACCCGGAACAGTGCTACTGAGATGAAAGGAAACGCAAAACATTTTTTAAAACATGTAGCCAATTAGGAAAGACCAGGGTGCCCAATGAGTGAATATACACTCTCAGGCTGGGCAGGTGGTTATTAATGTTTGTTTTATAGTCTGTGGGGAAACA
Organism: Lissotriton vulgaris; assembly: GCF_964263255.1. Lineage (NCBI taxonomy): Eukaryota > Metazoa > Chordata > Amphibia > Caudata > Salamandridae > Lissotriton > Lissotriton vulgaris. The sequence goes on from NC_141687.1 coordinate 390,241,841, forward strand.
ATAACACACTTTGTATGAAATGGGTTCAATTAACTGAAAGGGAGGCAGATCTTTCTCTGTACAATACAAGATTTGAACTATGACTTTGTCTATATATTTATTTACAAATTTACAAGATCCAAAAAGTACATGAGTGCTTTACAACACAACAGTTACTACTGCATACAAGTAGCTTACAAAAGAAGAATTGCATGGATTAGGATACATAACATTTGAACCATTTACATGATTTTAAGACCACAATAACCCACATGAGCAAATGCCTGCAGAAAGTTAAACGTTATTCATAAGGCAATACGGTGACTGACAAACAAGCACTTACTAAAAGGAAAACAAGTGGATGCCATTTTTCAAGTCAACATGGCTACCATGACTAGACCCAGATGGAGAGGAAAAGAAAGTAGACGGTGAAAGTACAGCTAATGTCAGACAGAGCAAGCCTCTCTAACCGACAAGAACTGGACGTCTTCCCAGTCCGACCATTGAAAGAGCACACCAGGAGATAGATGTACAAGAGGCAGGTTGCATTCCACACCACACAGAAGAGGGCCCAACTGCACTACACCAAATGTCTCCAGACAACCTGTGAAGTTGGCTTCTTCTTACCCTGATAAAACGTAGGCAGCTGGCGTGGGCAGGGTGGGATGGAGAAGGCAGGGTTCTTCTGACAAGGTGTATTCTTATCGGAATTGCAAAATCATGTCTCAAGAAAATAGAATGAAAAAAAGATTTGGACGGAAAGATTCAACCACTAGTTGTGGCATGCTTCGTCATCGGCCAGTCTGTCCTACCATGGTAAGATCATACCAACATGGAGGTCTCAACCTCGTTGGGAGGTCAAAATACGTTTTTTTCTGGTCAGATTCTGGTCCAGTTTCTTACATAAAACAATGTTTGTGCAAACTCTGGATTTCCCTTTATGTTAGGGTACAGATTCTTATATAAAACAACCTTTGTATGAACCCAGGCTTTCCCTTAATTTTATGGTACACAAGGCTGAATTAAAAACACAGGAGGATGTTAACAGAAATCTAGGTCTCATACATCCTCTCTACTTCTCCTTTGCCAACATGTTTCTGCCTCAATAAGATCTCTCAAGGGTTGAGTCTAGGGCCTTCGTTTGAGCAGTCACAGGTACCCCTACTATTGTGTTCTTCAGTTACTAATTCATACATACATGTAAGAATAATTCTTATATGCCCATCCAACTTTAATTCACCTGTAAACAAGTATTCAATCATAAATCATCAATAATTAACCTATTCGTCAAGAGTTTCTGGTAAATTCATTAGCTTTTCTTGTCTTTCATACGTAACATTATCGACTATCATTGTCAGTGTATTATTAAGTGGTACACTTGTGACAACACTGCATACTGAGCACACGTGAACTGCAAACCCGTGAGCATGCACTGCTAGTGCACTTCCTCACCCTAATATTTGCAAAATCGCTCTCTACCTTGCCGCAGAACCCCCACCCCCCCCCCCGACTACTGAGGGAGCTCCAAATCGTTGTAATAATCTGGCTGAATTTTTCCAGCAAAAAATCCAATTGATCTGTTTGCCTTTTCTTTGCCCTCAGACTGAGTCTACGGCCATTAGTACGAGAGGCCTGCATCCTAAACTCCAGTGGTCTCTAGGGGAATTTCCTCTATTAGACGCTGACTCTTTGGATTCATATATTTCTAGGGTAACTTCGGGCTCCCCCTCTGACCCCACCCCTCCTCAGCATCTTTCTTTAGTCATTAGTTCCATCCGCCCTGTAATTCTGGACATCCTGAATTCTTCCATAGCCTCCGGTTTGGTACCCATTGCCTGGAAGTGTGCCCTGTTCAGAGCTCTCTTGGAAAAACCTAACCTAGATCATTCCAACTTGGCCAACTATCGGCACAAAGCGCCGGGACACTCCTTTGGAGTAGCCGTTGCGCTATAGAAAACCCATAAATAACATAACATAACATATCGTCCAATTTCTCTTCTTCCCTGACTGAGTAAGTTGATTGAGAAACACAAAAATACCATGCTTGTTGAGTATCTGGAAACAAACAACGTGCTCCACGACTCACAAACAGGATTTCGTCCTCAGCCCGGGACGCAGGTGGACCTCTTAGCAGTTACAGAGGAGGCAAGGAGATTACTGGACCAGGGTGGCACAGCAGCAATTATCCTTTTAGATCTCCGTGCCGCCTTTGACACTGTCGATCACAACATCCTGTCCGATCGTCTTAAAAATCTAGGAGTGACTAACCTTGTTCCAGTCCTTCCTCAGTGATCGCTTCTTTCAAGTCTTTGAGGTAGCTGACATGTCCAACTGGTTGCCTCTTAGTTGTGGGGTTCCTCAAGGTTCATCCTTGAGCCCCACGCTTTTCAATATTTATATGGCTCCCCTCGCAGAAATAGTCCATCCATTCGGCATAAAGATCATTACCTATGCAGATGACACTCAACTTATAGTGGCTTTAAATCACCCAAAGAGGTCATCCTGCACCCTAGGCCCTTGCCTAGAGGCAGTAGCAGAATGGATGGAACTCTCACATCTTAAGTTAAATCGGGACAAAACCGAGCGGATGCTCCTGGGCAACTCTCCGTCACCCAATTCTATTCTGGTGTGGCCAACCTGTCTTGGCCCTGCCCCAGCTCCAAAGGAGCAGATCAACAGCTTGGGCATGTGGCTCGACAGCTCTCTGCTACTTGTCATAATGCTACGGAAGATCCTTCCACTGCTCTCTTTCCAGACGAGAAGGATTATGGTACAAGCCCTCATACTTTCTCACCTGGATTATGGGAACGCTCTGTACCTGGGAGCCCCCCAGTCCACCATTCAGAAACTGCAAGTGATTCAGAATTGTGCGACCAGCCAACTCCTTCAGATTTCTCTGAGACACTCGGCGAAACTGGCACTAAGGAGCCTCCACTGGCTCCCAGTCTTGGCCAGGATAAAGTTCAAGACCATGTGCTTGGCTTAGAGCCATTCGGAAGACCGGTCCGGTCATTATTCACTCCTTTGTCACTCCCTATCAGCCCCCTAGGAATCTTCGTTCAAGCCTCGCATTCCTTGCCACTCAGAGGAAAACATGAAGAACCAGATGGGGCAGACGCTCTTTCTCCCTGAATGCTTCAAACCTCTGGAATTCCCTCCCCCCACCCTGCAGAAGGAAACAAATCTGTTGGCCTTCCGCAAGCTCCTTAAAACCCATCTCTTCAAGGCTACGCTCTAACTTGGTTGTTCCTCTGCCGCCCGGTCCAGAAGCGCTAGGAGGCCTCCGGGTAGCTACGCGCTATAGAAATTTAAATTCATTCATTCATACTATTGGGGTCAAACCTAGTAGTCACACAGGTGAATGAGCCCTCCTCACTTGTGTAGAAGACAAATAAATACATTTAAGTGGTATAAGCAGTCACGGCCGGCATGACTCGTCAGTGGGGGGGGGGGGGGGGGGGGGGGGGATTCATTTTAAATAAAAATTATATAAAAACGTACTTTCGGGGGGTCTGGTCCCGCGTCGCGTCGTCCGTCCTCAAAGGTAGCAGCCGCAGGCAGCCTCCCTTCACTCCCCTAAGCCACTCACAAGGCTGCCTGATTTTAATTGAGCACGGAGTCACTTTACATATAAGCAACCTCACCTGTGATCAAGGTTTATTGCGGAGCTGAAACACGTAAGGAAAAGAACTACGAGTATGTTGCTTTTATATTTACAAATAAATGCATGGCTGTTCCAGGAATTGGGCTTTGGAACCCTTCTTTTATATGTGTGTATATATATATATATATATATATATATATATATATATATATATATATATATATATATGAACAAACCAATCTTCGAAAAAACCACACTTCAGTGGACATGAAGACACGGACCCAATGGTTGCAGGCAAGGAGATTTTATTTAAAACCTCTCCGGTTACGCGTTTCGAGCAACTTGTGCTCTTGGTCGGCATTTCTTAGTGTTTGTCTGTCCGTTACATCCTTGAGTAGGAGTTGAGGGAGATCTTCAGCTCTGCTAGAATTTCAGGGGTCGTTGCGCTGGCAGGCGAATGCAGTCTTCTCGCCTCCGCCTCCAGTGACAGGAAAGCCGTGATCTGCCCTTGGAGTGGAGCCCCTCATCCCGGCCATGGCGGGCCGTTAGTAATGTCTATGAGCAAGAGCGCAAGCGCTTCGATGAGGGCTCACCACAGAGGCCCGAGCCTCCGGCTTCTTTTTTGGCACCCAAAGCAGAGTTGCGATTCCCTCCTGAGTGAAGAAAAGATAACGGACAGACAAACACTAAGAAATGCCGACCTACTCAAGGGTTTAACGCATCACTCGCCTTACAGGACTGCAAATCCCACAAGTCCTGGCGCTGGTAACTCCTCCCACTCAGGGCGGACAACGCCCATTGATCAAATTAAAATGTGTTTGAACATGTAAGGCGAGTTTGGCAGTTTCTTTCTTCAGTCCATGATTAAGGGGCGTGTTCAGGCCCCGAAACGCGTCTGACTTATCTTTTCTTCACTCAGGAGGGAATCGCAACTCTGCTTTGGGTGCCAAAAAAGAAGCCGGAGGCTCGGGCCGCTGTGGTGAGCCCTCATCGAAGCGCTTGCGCTCTTGCTCATAGATATATATATATATATATATATTTACATACATTCACACACACACACACACACACATATACATACATACACACACAATAAAAATGTTAAAGTGGTCCAGAATTTTACATATGAATGGGACTATTCTCTGTTTCTCTGTCCTTATGATTTTCAGTGAAGATAGCAGGATGGGTAGCCTCTTCAACACCTACAATCAAGTAATCAGGTGGTGCTCCGAGAGCAGTGGTTCTTAAACTTTTGAGCTCGGTTGTCCCCTACTAGTTGAAATTGAGGACCCACATGTGCAATTTATACGATTTGAAACTTAATACACTACAAATTCAGAAATTAGTATACTTCAAAAACACAAATTGTAAAACTGTCTATTTAATTCACAAATAAAGTATGCATAGATGTATATTTGATTTAATGGGAAGGTTGGAGCCTTTCAAAATGTGAGCTTTATTTCTAAAAGCTAAATTAATCTGGTAGAATCTAGCATATCAATATCTTTTTTGCTCCTAATGCGTGCTCTCTTTTTGTCAGCCCATACCAGTGTTGTAACTGATTCAAGCAAAAGAGACAATTAATGGACGGAATGCAGTACAAATCAAAACATTCACCCCCAGTCAAGAGATCTTGGTTAAATCCATCATTATTTTGCTCACCATGCCACCCCAGTTTAGACCTGACCCTATGCAAATCAGCCTTCACCCTGTGCCTCATGGGAACAGTCCAGCCCAAACTGCCAAGCCAGGTCCTCCCTGAATCGGAACCAAGCCTGGCTTGGCAGTTCGGGCTGGACTGTTTTCATGAGGCACAGGGTCAAGACTGATTTGCATATGGCTGGTTCTAAACTGGGGTGGCATGGTGAGCAAAAGTACGATGAATTTCACCCAGATCTATTTACTGGGGGTGAATGTTTGATTTGCTCTGCATTCCGTCCATCATCTTTGTCTCTTTTTTCGTTCTTGTCCAAAGCGCACCGGACATGTCCAGACCTTGGTCCCGGGCTCACTGTGCCACTGGATTTAAGCTAGCCAGGCTGATGAGGTGTGATTCCCCGAAACCGGTCCCAGGATGCTTGTTTGTGGTCCAGGGAGTTCCTGGCTTGGCAGTTAAGGCTGGACTGTTCCCATGAGGCACAGGGTCAAGACTGATTTGCATATGGCTGGGTCTAAACTGGGGTGGTATTGTGAGCAACACAATGATGGATTTTACCCTGATCTATTGACTGGGGGTGAATGTTTGATTTGCTCTGCATTCAATCCATTATCTTTGTGTCTTTTGTAAGTGATTCAAGAGCGTTTTTAAATGTTCGGTTTTCAAGGTTTTTTTTTATGTATGTACTACTAATATTTAATTTTTTAAACAGCTGAAGACCACAGAGCAGGTGTCTCGGTCCCCCAGGGGTCCACTGACCACAGCTTAAGGTTCAACGCACTAGAGCATCAATGTTGTCTCTTATACAGTGCAATATTTGATCTGTTGGTATCCCAATAAGAGAAACTGCAGAAACACCAAAGACTCTGAATCAAGACTGAGCCTAAAGCCAATAAACTCAAATCGCATTAGTTTGAGCCATCAGTGATAACATTGGCTGCTAATGGAGCAGAATATTATCCTCTGCAATATTTTCAAAGTGCACATGTTATGTTAGTAGTGTTTTGTACAGCGCTCGTTCACCAGTTGATTTCTTGGCGCTGGATCTAGAAAGTGCAGGAGAGTTTAACAGCTCAATTGTAAGCCTGAATGTACAACCACGTTTTAAGCAATTTAATTGGCCCAGAAATTTTGCAGACGTTTCCCCCTCATTAAATGCCAGCCAATAATCCAAAATCCTTTACCATAAAGCCCACCCATAAGTCTACAGTCAAGAAAAACAAAGAAATTTAGGATTGCGATCCATATGGACACGTATGGCGGCAAGGCTTCACATGCATGTCCATTCAGTCTGGCTACCTGGACCATAGGAGGCTATGGAGGATCTATAAATATCTAGTGTAAATAAGGACCAGTCTCTTCACCAATCACCAACAATCCTCCTTCCAGGATGTCCCTTTCATGATATCAGTTTGGTTTTGAGGTCAATTGGTAATCATTCACTGAATTACACCTGCACCCGATTTGTGCAATGTCTGTACGGCCTATACTTGAGCACGAGAGTGACATCCAAACATATGTGACCTCGGTAATACAGACTTTGAATGAAAGGGAAAGTACTTTTCACTTTCTGCTCGGCTTCTCTTTCAATCGACATTTTCTGAACAACGTGCTGCAGGGTTGCAAGTAAATGGTTAAAATGGGAAAGCCGCGGCAAGAGGAGTCGGGCAGACTGCAGAGGCTCTCGGCTGGGACATCCCACCACGGGCCGTTCCACCACGGACCTTAACCTGGGGTGTTCGGGGACACAGTGCGGCCAAAACTGCTCGATATACTAAAAGTAAACCTTTATTTTTATTTATTTTAAAGGTTTTTTATAGAGCTGGCTAGACCCGGAGATATCAAAGCGCTTTACATGAGCATCAGATCATAGTTACAGGTTACATCGTTACAAAGGTTACACAGTTATTAGAGCATGGCAACATAGTTACTTGGAAGGTCAAGATAAACAATAAGCAAGGGGAAAAGCAGGCAAGGGGAAAGATTCAGGGGAGGGGGAAGGAGCTGGGGAAGTAGACGGGTAATGAAGGTGGGAAAAGAGATGGGGAGGGTGAATGACACCGCATGGAAAGAGGAGGAGAAGGGCGACAGGGACACAAACCGGTAGACGAATCAAAGCAACGTCCAAAGTCCAGTAAGCTGTGATCCCAGGGGAAGTGGTATCACTTCCCTATCTCTGTTGCGGGAGGCTCCCTTTACGCAGTGGACTCTTTCAGAGGGGTCTCTGAGACTCCAAGGCCTACATATTGGATCCTTCCCCAAAAAGGGGAGAGGGATTGAGTGACATACCATTCCTCAGCTGTGAGTGGCTCCCTTGGCGCAGTGAGCTCTCTCAGCGGGTACGCTGAGACTCCAGAGTATAAATAATGGATCTTTACCCAACAAAGGGAGAAGGAGTGCTTAGTCAAAGGGCACAAAGGACAGGGGGCTAGGCAGACTAGCAGGCAAGGTGAGAGATTCAGGAAAGAGTGGATAGGAGCTAGGGAGGTAGATAAATGGAAAAAGAGTACTAAATGGGAACAAATTTAAATAATGAGTTATTATATAGCGCTTATGGAATCAGAGCACTTTACATGAGGGACAATAATGTTGCAATTTACATCAGTTAAAAGTTACAAAGTATCAAGAAAAGGATTTAAAGAACATAGGGGACAAAGTGAATGGAGCAGGGAAGGGTAATGGGATAGGGTGAAGGGGTAGGAGGAAGGTAGGAAGTAGAGACGAGGGGGAAAATTTGCCCAAGGTCCGGCTGGGTAAAGAGAAAATATGAGAAATGTCTTAAAACTATAAAGAACATAACACTACCTCTAGTAATGAATCGTGAGGAGCGTGCCACGTTTCTGAATCTAGGGCGGGCGTAAGACGCTCGAGGAAACTAACTGGGGGCGCTATCTCCCTGATGAGCAGAGGGTTAGTCAGTTGGGTTTTCCTGTTTCCACAGGGTTCGATTAACAAACTAGGCAGCAGCCAGTTTGAGACAAACTTAGGCCATCAAACTTAACGAAGATGCTGGTTGTACTTCAAATCAAGCATGGATCATTCAGTGGAGGAGTTCGGATTAAAAAAGGACAAAAAAAACCAAAACACATGAATCCTGTAACTGGCCCCAATCACATACGCAGAGAAAACGCTCTGCATGTAAGGCAGAAGTGTGCAAATCAATGCCCTGCTCGGGCGTGGGCGGGACGTGCCTAGCACGCGCCACCTTTAACCCCTCCCGCTTACCTTGAACTCGGAGAGCCATTCTTCCACCACGCCCCGCTCGGAGGCCAGCATCTTCTCAGGGCTTCCCCGCCTCTCTCACCTGGGGGAGAAAGAGAAACCAGACGTTCAGTGTGGAAGTGAAGGCCGGTCAACTAACACGAGCAGACCAGCGCGCTGCTCCTCAGTCAGCTCCCTCAAGTGGCTTCAGCAGAGTGAGTGGCATGCCAATAATTAAAAAGAAAAGTTTGCAAGTCATACAACTCAGTTCTGTAATGGTTCATTTATAACCGCTTGGAAGTTGCCGGCGGCGAGGGACTGGATTTCAGAGCGCAGGCGGGCACATTAGAGGAGGCCAATGTACCAGCCGTACATATCCGGTGCTTTCACCCGGGGCGGCGTGGAGGGAAGGCGCCTGCAACGAACGGGGAGCGCGGGGCGTGGTCACGGGCCGTGCCAGTTAATAACTTCGCTGGTTCTGCTGAATGGGATCTTACATCTGCGCGTCCTGAGAAGCTTCCAGACTCTTTATGAAGGAGGTCTGACAGCTGCCCAGACACGACGCCGCGCTGGCCAGGAAGCTCACCTTTACATACGGGCAGTTCCGAAAGGAGGCCACTGGGCAATGGGAAGGCAAAATGAACACCCATTGCTGACGCCAATAACTTGGGCTTTTACCTAGCGATGACACGCTCCTTCACATTTTCAAACACAGATCTTTAACTTCTCTCACAGCTTTTTAGTGTTTTAGCTAAGCTAACTAGGTTGCACCAGTCCTATTAGTGAGAGAGAATTCATGGGCATTCATTCTGCAACGTCCACCTGTCAGTTACTTACTATTTGTGGTAGGGAAGGCTGCACCGCTGCTGTTTTGTGAATCTTAGTGTAAAACTTTCAACTGTAAAAAAGGCAAAACGATTCACATTGCCAATGCTTATTTTAATGCAAGAGGTGAATAAATAAAGTGTGCCCTGGCAAAATATGCAAGCAGATGTAAGAAATATTATTATGTACGCAAATATAAGAAATTGTATTATTATTTGAGTTGGATGCCTACCCACCCCAAGGAATAACCACAACCCTTGTCAAGGTAACTCTCCAAGTCTCTAAATTAACCTGAGCTCAATCACCTGGAAGGTATGGCAAAGAGCAGACAGGCTTAATTTACACTAGGAGGTTAGAACAGTGTCTCAGTTGGCAGAAACCAATCAACAAGCACACAAGAGGCTGGTAGGTTTTCAGGGGGCACCTTTAAGGTGCCCTCTGGGTGTGTGTATTGGTAAATCCATCAATGGAATCTGTGTGGGTTTATCAATTCAAGATATTGGATACCAAACATCCCTATTTTCAGTGACGCCATCATGTACCTGGGAAACTCATTTTTTCACCAGTGTCCAGCACGTTTTAAAATGGCTTCCCTGTCCACTTGCACGCGCAGTAATAAGACATACCAGCACAGGTCAGTCCTATACAGGTATGCCCTCACATGTAATATTCTGCCTTAGGGCTGTCAGTCCAACTGCAGGGGTAACTTAAAAATATCACATGCAATGGTAGGGGGCATGGCACACAGGGATGTAGGACAAGAATTTTTTTCACTTTTGTCTGCATGAAGACTCGCAGTCTGCAAAGGCAGCCTTGCGTGTACTTGGTGAGGGGACCCTTACAGTGGCACAATTCGTGCTGCCGCCTTTAGGGGCCCTCGTTAGAACGTCAAGCAGTAGGTACCAGGGGTACAATTTACTAGGGACTTGCAGAGGTTGCAAAAGATTTTGACAATTGGGGGAACAATTGAATATTTTTAGGGAAAGAACACTGGTACTGGTGATCTGGTTAGCAGGAATCCAGTATACATCAGTCAAAGCTGCATCAAATACTAGGGAAAAAGTGGGGGGTACTCCCAACAAGAACCCAGGTCCCTACATGGGGCAAGACTGAGCGCTCCGAAATTGCTACTGAAAGCAGTGTGAGTTCTCCTACTTCCTCTGACCGGGTCATAAAGGTGTTCAGTAAACATGCTCAAGCAATCTTTAGCCTCTCTGTAGAGGACAAAGTGAAGGTCACATTTGTGCCATTCGGAATTACAATTATAGAGGAAAGTGTGTGAAGGAGACACATAGCTGTTGAGCTATTGACAGTGAAGTATTTGAGGTATAAGGGTCAACAAATTGATAGACAAGCCAACAGCCTGCTAAAGAAAAACAGTGGTTCTGTCGGGAATATCACCTGATGTGTGATCGGTACTTAATCCTTTGAAAAAGTATGCTTTTAGTCATATAACGAAGTAACACACCAAGGGAAGAAACTATTTCTGTCAAAACAACTAAATTCCTTTACTTGGTATTTTCTATATATACAAATCAATAAGCGGCTGTCAAAATAAAAAAAGACATACAGCGAATAAGCCAATGGCCGACACTCCAGCTCACTTCAATAGATAGTGATCTGTTATGCACAACCAAGCGGCATCGGACGAATGAGGACGTCTATGTTTCTTATTGAATGTAATCGATCGCCTTGGTGGCGACCCCCTCCATTGATTCCACGGGCTGGTGAGGAAAGATTTTTGATTCTAACAGATCACTATCTATTGAATTGAGCTGGCGGTGCCGGCTGACACCTCCCTGAACATTGCGACAAAGTTGGATTCACATTTAGTAGGACCTGAAGTCGTTTGGCTGTCACCCTCCCCATGTCCTGATGAAGATCCGCCTCTGATGCACTTTAATCAGCACAATCTTTAAGGGTCGAAACGTTGACGTTGTTATCTTCATGAGCCCACGCAATTCCCTGACTTGAACAGAGAATCGTGTCTTCTGTTGGGGCATATGCACTGAAATGTGGACTCGCATGTTAAATATTTTTGCTGTGTGTTATATATGTTTTTTAAGCCACCCCTGTACAGCACTCAGTCGCAATATCACAAAAAGTCACTACCTGTACCACACAACCACTGGCTCATTCGCCGTATGTGTCTTATTTGTTTTTGACAGCCGCTTATTGATTTGTGTGTATATATATATATATATATATATATATATATATATATATATATATATATACATATATATACATAAATACCAAGTAAAGCATAGGTCTTCAAACTGTGGGGCGCGCCCCCTGGGGGGGCACGCACTTCACCCCACATTGTTGCTTCCAGGCGCGAGACGTGCATCACAGCCCGGGCTGCTGCAGCTCCAGCTGCTGGGGGCTCGGGTGAGAGTGTCAAGAGTCATAAGTCTTTAAAGGCCACAGGCACGACGATTTCAGGGAGGGGGTGGGGGGGGGGGGGGTAATTCTCATGGTCATGGAGATGCAGGGGCTCTAAGAAAGGGCGGAAAACAACAAAGCCTCATTAACGCGTAAATGGTCTTTTAAAGACCTGTGAAGTACTTGGGTGCGGCTGGCAGCTCCAAAACTGTCTATGTGTGTGCCCAGTAGGTTGTCTCAGGCAGGGCTGACATACACGACAGGTGGGGTGTGGGGGGGGGAGGCATGCTGAAGCTTTTTGACCCCATGGGTGTTATGCGCCTGTAAAAAACCATGGAGCATATTTACAAGCCCCTTGCGCCACATTTGCATCACTTTTAACATAGAAAAAGTGACGCAAAGGGCTTGTAAATCTGCCCCCATGTGCATATTTATATACCTTTGTAAACTGATTAAAGAGGATGTTTGTTTTCTGGTTCCAGAACCCCCTGTGCCCCCACTCTGCCTATTCCTTACATTTTACTGCCTTAATGTGAGAATGCATTTCATGAAAAGGAATATAAAGTAGGGTTACCAAAATAAAAATGCTAGCCATGTGCTGTTTAAAGACCCTGCAAAGGCCTTGTCTTGACACTAAATAAGGTTATAAATAAAATAGTATGTATTCATTTGTAATGTGATGTTTCAATCTTTGTTCCCTTTAATAATAAGTCATAGATCATTCAGGCAGCTTTAGAACACAATTAAAAATGCTTTCTATATTTTTTGTTGTGCTAAGTGTGCACAGATCAGTGCTGAAAATAGGCTTTAGGGGACTGCTTACATTTGTATCTTCTGGGACATTATTATAATGAGCTGGCAACCCTAATCGCAAGACTGGAAGTTTATTGCAGGATGAGTACAATATTTATTTCCTCCACCCTCGATCCCTGGACCTTGAATAATGCCATAAAAGCAATAGTTGAACTTATATCTGAAACCCTATGCCAAGCCTCAATAACATGCTGAGTAACTCAACTGTGTCTGGGAATGCACCCTGCATTCAGACAACTCACTCCTCATCTCGTCCTTCACTTTCACATTCACCCTGCACTCACAGGGATCACAATGTACTCACGCTGATCACTATGCACTCAACCCACCCTCTCACCCTGTACTCACAATGACCACACTGCACTTATGCCACGCACCATGACATTTCACCGTTCTCCCTAAACTTACCTTGCGGTCACATGAGCACACTGCACACTCTGCACTCATAATGATCACTCTGCACTCACAATACTCTTGCGCTGTTTACCCTGTATCTCAACATGCAATCACGTTTTCACCCTGTACCTCACCCTACAGTCACACAAGCACACTACTGTGTTGTATTTGTATAGCGCGAACAGTAACCAGTAAGCATCCCTGCGCTTGTACTCCTACCACAAGGGAACCCCTCCTGGCTTTTCCTTGTGAGGTGTCCACTCCTGGGCATCCCATGGTGAAACTAGGCATCCCTTGTGTATCGGGGGCCGTTGTGGAGACTAAGCAAGCTATTGCCCAGAGTTGCAGCGTGGGGCCCATGCTTAGATTCGGCACTGAGGTGAGAATATCCGGTCAGAGGAATTTAAGCCCGATCTCGCCGAGGCGGGAATCGAACCCTGGTCCCTGGCCAGCGCTCTGCATCAAGGTCTGCCGCTCTAACCATTGAGCCACACTTCTCCCACTACTCACCCTGCTCATGCGACACTTCACTCACCTGTCCCTCTCACATGTGCAATCAGTGTTTTGGCCAGCCCTGGCTGGGAATCTTAGCCCCCCCCCCCCCCCCCACCCCCGAAGTTCTGTCTAGTTGCGCCCCATGTAGCTTCCCACGTCGGAAGTACGTTTCACTGCAAGGAGTTTACAACAGTTACATCCTTCCTGAAGATTCCATTCTCTGGCAGGTAAGAGTGGAGAGCTTTTTGTACTATTTTACTATTTTTTTAAAGCCTCGCTCCTTTCCCCTTCGTCCCAATATTAGTGGGAACGTTGGATATTTCAAGGAGGAGTGGATTTGGCATTAATGCCATGGGTGCTGCCTTTGGTTCTGGGGACCCAGGTTCGAGTCCTCGGTTCGGCTCAACATTGTGTGATCCTGGGTAAAATCACTTAATTTACCAGTGACTTACGAAAAATGAATTTGACCTTGATTAAAGTCGTTGGTGCTTGTTTAACATGTTACAATCCCTAGAGCGGAGTCCATAAGTCAAATATTGTGAAGTGTGCCTACCATCTGTCCTCGCTTCTTTCGTAGACCAAATTTAAATGTTTTCTTGTGCAGCTATTTCTGAAGCTTTAGAAGGTGATCTTCTTTATAAGCCAACTATACTAACAAATTGACTCTTGATGCTGCTAGAGAATAAAGATGTATATATCCTCTTGAATCACTTATATTATATGTGTATGATGTAAATGTCCCCTAGGCCTTCTTGGAAAACTGCGGCTGGCCTCCTACTGACATGGCAACACCTGGCCATACTCCACATAATCATGGATTTTTCAATTGTGTCAGAAAGCATGTTTTGTGGAACTTCTTTTTCTGATATCTTGTTTAGGGGCAACGATGTGGCACAACAGCCGGAGCTGATGACTGAAGAGCTGGGAAACCAGGTTCAATTCTTGATGTCTGCTCAACATCCTGTGATTCTGGGCAAATCACTTAATCTCCCTGTGCTTACAAAAAATAAATGTGTGCTTGTGTAATGTACAAGATGCTCCTGTAAAGCGCTCCAATACCTTTAGGTCATGTTCACCCTTTATAAAACTACAAAAAATATATTGCAAAATGTTGTGAGCACTCCCGTTTCCAGGCACTGCTCAAGACTGGAAGTGGAGCACAACCCAAGGATGACAGAAGCAAGAATCCATCCACATATTCTCTTTGTGGAGAAAAACATGCACTCCCACACTTGTTTTTTGGGAGTGTTTTTGCTAATCTGTCCTAAATTTTGTGTTTTATGTGAAAAATAAAGCACCAATGTAATTTTTGGTGCAATTTTTTTTCTTGGAGACTTTTCATTTGAACTTTAGAATAAGCACATGCACTACAAAAACTTCAGTTTACTAAACACTCTTACTTTAATATTATTTGCCCTATACAACCTGGGCTCTGCAGGAGGGAATGGCCATCAATGGCCTTCAATGATGCAGATTACCAGCTTCCAGAACTTTTTTGTCAGTTGGTAGTGGCGGGGGAAGGGGGGGGGGGGCTCAACGTCTAAAAAGGTTTAGATGAGGGGGCTTGGCCGACTAAAGTTTGAAGACCTCTGAAGCAAAGGAATTTAGTTGTTTTGACAGAAATTGTTTCTTCTTTATATGACTAAAAGCATATTCTTTTTAAAGGATTAAGTACCGATCACACATCAGTTGATATCCCCGACAGAACCACTGTTTTTCTTATGCATACTTACTCAGGTTCTGAGGGTTACCCCATTATGTTTAAAAGCCAATAGTCTGGGTTGGCTCTAAGAGCTTGCACACAAACCAAGTCTTGAGAATGTGTGGCAGGTAAATTATGCAACAGTCATTCAACAATATAAGAAAGTCTTTTCAAAATTACAAAAGATGTATTTATTTGACATACAGAAGCAATATTTTTCTTAGTACATCAGAAAATATCACTGCATTGAAAAGTATTCACTGAAAGTTATATTTTTAAAATATTTACTTAAAAACTTTCATGCCTCCTGTCCTGACAACTATGCCATTTGTGAACTAACTGGTAACTTAGTTGTCATGGGCATCTGATACATGGCCTACAGTCTTATTATAGGTGGAGTAACATTTTAGTCTATTAAATCAAACACAAAAGGGGTTTTACACAGCACATATCCTGAACTTGCATATTTCAAGTCACTCTCATATGCAATAATGAAGAAAAAAGAGGCACAGTGAAGTTAAATATTTGCCTAAGTTCAAACAATTTGGTCAAGCAGGGATATTGTTCCCAGTCTTTTTGACTTCACATTGTGCAATTACGGAACTAGATGGTATCTTATTCTCTCTTCTGTTTTATATCAAATGCTAATGCTAATCTTAATTCTTGGCCCAATAACTTATAGTGCGGATGGCAGGCAAAAGTCACTTGAAAGCTCAGCTCGTTTTGGTGTTGACCCAAGAGGACCTCAAGGTAAGCCAGAGGCAGGAACTGCCTCTAGCAGCTCGCCACCCCCCTCTACAAAGTGTTGACAGTGGCAAAGAAAAAAGTGGTTTTGCAATTCTGGTGAAGAGGAGGAGTGTTGCTGCTGTCCTTGGCGATCCTTGGAAATTTTCAGGTCATTTGTATTGTGGAAAGAACTGATTGGACTGTTACTGCAAAGGTTATGAGGAGTGCCACATCCAGAAGAGCATACCTTGGGATTAATCCCTGAACTAACAGTATTGTCGCTCGGACTGAAGAGCAGGGAAGCCATGCCTAATGAGCAGGCCACGGCACAACTCTGTTTAAAATGTCAAAGGGCTAGGGGGGGCGTGGCTAGCAGCCTAAGATGGTGGCAGCTTAGAGGGCGAGCTCCGCGGTTGAAGCGGCCTCCAGACCTATCCGAGCATTAATCCGAAGCAGAATTTTACCTGGCGGGCAGGGACTGAAGCCCGGGACCGGGCGGCACGCCCGACGGCAAACAGACCGAAAATCCGACGGCGGGAAGTCAAGTTACTCGACTCGCCCGCTCTGGCCTTGGGAGGACATAGGAGCCAGGGGCCTGCCTGGTGTGACGGGGCCGACAGGAAGTGCTGCGGAGTCGGCGTGGAGGTGCCGGAAGCGGTGGAACACCAGGGACGCGAGCGGTGAACAGCTCAGAGTGGCCGTCAACGCGGCGGTGCCCGGCGAGAAGGAGAGTGCCTTGCATTGACTACAGCCCGGTGAGTGAAGGGGCGAGCTAGACCTCGGCTTGAGGGCGGCCGGACCCGTCCCGTCGGAACCCGGGGGCGCCATCTTGCCTCCCGATCACCGGAGGGCCCAGGCCTCGGCATTGCCGGGGTGTTGAAATTGCCGACCCGGCGTTAATGACAGCAGTCACTCGGACAACGGAGGGCCTGGCACTGGGGACACCAACATCCTGAGAGGGGCACGGGGCGGCCACTGGGGCGCTGGAAAACGGCCGCGCGGCGGAGGCGGCACCACAACCTGCCTGTCTGTGCCGGCCACCCGGTGCGCCCGCACCTTCACCTAACCGGCTGAGAAGCGGAGCTGCGGGGCCGCCGAAAATACGGAAGAGGCTCTCGATTCACTGGGTATCCTCTCTGATACATGGACTGGTGGGCACGCCCTTGGACGCGGCTGGCACGTCACGACTGGGGTCGGGAGGCATCAAGAACTGCACAGAGCCGAGGGGGGCCAAGGAGTGGGTCAGTTGGGACAGTATCCTGAGAAGGCGGACACGCGCGCCACCCACCTCACGAGCAAACTCCGCACCCTCAGTGACACAGGTCCGCGGGTCCGGCGGACCACACAGCAACACAACCTCATCAGCTAACCGCACCGAGGGACCCGGGGACAGGGTCATTGACAATAGCTCCTTTGGCCGGCCGCACCTGAGGGCATCCACCGGGACTCCATCTGGGTAGACATAGCCTCCTGTCTGCTCGGCTCACGGCGATCATCTAGAGACAACTACGGAGGCCATGGCGGGCAAAGGCCAGAAGGGAGGCAATGCACAAGCACGTCTTGAGAGGTATGCGTTTGAAAAGCCGTCCGCCTCCCCACCAGATACCAAAGCACAGGCGAGCAAGACGACCGACCAAAAGGGGGAAAAGAAAGCAACCCTTGAGGACGTTATGCGAGCCCTGACGCAAGTTCAGGCTACAGTGGGATCGATCTCAACGGAAATAACCCTGATAAGAGCAGACTTCCACAAGATGTCCGAAAAAGTATCGTCCATAGAGGTGGTGACCAAATCTTTGGTGGAAGATGTCTCGGAACTCCAGATCAATGTGGAGCGAATCTCGAACGAAAACAAAGACCTGCGTGCAAAACTGGATGAGCAGGAAGGGCGCTCAAGGCGGAACAACATCCGCATTATAGGGGTTCCAGAGTCGGAGGACACGAGAGCAATGGACCTCTACGTGGAAAACTTGATCGTACAAGGACTCAAACCCAAGGGCTTGTCCACCTTTTTCTCCGTGGAAAGGGTACATCGGGTCCCGGGAGGAAGACCGAAGCAAGGCGCAGCACCGCGGCCGATTATTGCTCGTCTCTTCAACTTCAGAGACAGGGATGCGATCTTGCAAGCGGCTAGAAACTCACCTCCAGTTAAGATCCAAAATTCAACCCTGGCGTTCTTTCCAGACTACACGGCGGAGGTCGCACGTAGAAGGAGGACATTCTTTGAAGTCAAAAAGGAACTAAGGGCGAGAGAACTCCCCTATGCCATGCTATTCCCAGCCAAGTTGAGAGTGGTGGCAGACAACAAAACTTGGTTCTTCGACACGTCGGAGGCTGCACATGACTGGCTAGAAGGATGGAGACAAACGGACCCACCGCGCCGCTCCGCACGACCAAATAAACACCGCGCAAATGGATCTCGTGCGGGCTCCCAAGCGCCCGGAGGGGACCTGGATCCACACTCCCCACTGAGTGAGGCACATGACACTGAGAACAACGATGAACAATGACTTCCCGGGCTTAATGGCCTAGAACAAAGGTACTGTTGAATGGGCTGGCCGTCAAGGACACCGGGCGGAGGTCCTCCGTGGACATGGAGGGAGGCCGCCGACTCCGGAGAGTCCCTCACCCCGACGAGCAAGTACTGTGTTTGGGGTTCGGGTCAGGCACTCTGCTAAGTTGGGGGGGCGGGCAGTTTTGGGTCCGTCAAGCAGGGGGGCAGGGAGGGGTGGAGTTGGGGAGGGGGGGGGTTTGGTTCTTTTGACTTGTTTTTCAGATGTAGATTGGTACTACGGGATACACACATTACGTAAGGCGAGCGCATGTCAAGGTCTTAAATCTCACTTTATATGGGACATGGATTTTCTCTACCACGAAAGCAATGGCACACAATACACGGTATGACATGAGGAGGGGGGAACCTGAGACAGGACCTGTGGCGCCTCTACAGCTTATGTCTTGGAACGTCAGAGGTCTGGGAGACAAGGTCAAACGAGGGTTGGTGTTACACAGTATAAAGAGGCTCAGCCCGGCCCTGGTCCTACTGCAGGAGACACACCTCACAGGCACAGCCACACATGCCTTGGACAGGAAAGGCTACCGGATGATTGCCCATTCGGAATTCACGAGGGGGTCCAGGGGGACAGGAATATTAATGCACCGATCCTCCAAATTCATACTCCACTCCACGAAGGTAGACACACAGGGGCGCTTCGCAGCGGCACTTGGGCAGTGGGAGGGGAGGCGGCTAAATGTGATCTCAGTATACATTCCACCGGCACTGCACACGCTAGTTCTCCTAGAATTGGGTAAATTTCTGTTGGAACTCCCAGAAGGCGACCTCATAATAGGGGGGGATTTTAACGCAGTAGCACACAATACGCTAGATAGGTTCCCATCACGAACACAGGCTCCAGGGCCCTCCCGGCTACATGATTTCCTAGAAGCGCAAGGCCTGATAGACCTATGGAGGCGCCTACACCCGACAGACCGTCACTACACTTATCATTCGGCGGTCCACGACAGTCTGTCGCGGATCGACTATTTTCTTACCCCGGGGCAGGGACTCCTTACTGTCGACGATGTGCAGATCAAACCAAGGGGTGTCTCGGACCATTCCCCGTTGACACTGACCCTCTCCAACCCGGAGCGGTCCCAAAAGCGCATATACCCGATATACCCGGGCTACCTTAGGGTCCCACAGGTGACCAAAGCTCTTAAAACAGCGACAAGATGTTATCTCGCAGAAAACACTGGTTCGGTCTCATCCCCGTCGATTTTATGGGAAGCATATAAAACGGTACTCCGAGGCCAAGCCATCTCCACTATCACGAATTATAAGCACACCCAGAAAATAGAACTGCTAGACCTGGAGGACAGACTTGCCGAGGCGAACGAGGTTCATATGGCTGACCCCACCGGGGACACGCTCCACACACTACAACTGTGTCAGCAGCGCCATGCTGATCTCCTGCGACGCAGAGTGGTTGAAAACATAGCAGCCACTACGAATAGGGTGTACGAGGTAGGAGATAAGGCAAGTAAGCAAGCAGAGGAGTATCTTACAGTTGAAAGACGATGCGGGGGCGATGCACACCCGCCCCGCCCGGATAGTCGAACTCCTGGCCGATCATTTCCAGAAGGTATATACCTCTGAAATAGAGGTTACACGGGAAATGGCGGAGGTAGCGCTAGTGGGAGTGCCCACCCGAACCCTGTTGCCAGACAATGAAGAGGACCTGGAAGCAGACTTGACGACTGAGGAGGTGCAATCAGCTATAGCGGCACTACATCCAGGAAAAGCCGTGGGTCCCAACGGGATTCCGATTGAGTGGTATAAAACCATGTCGGAATCGCTTTCGACACCACTACTCAACATGTATTTAGATAGCTCAGAGCGAGGATATCTACCGCCTGATCAATGCATGGCCACCATTGTGGCGATTCCGAAGCCGGGCAAGCCCCCTGAGGACTGCGGTTCTTACCGACCGATCTCCCTCCTCAATGCTGAAAGCAAAATCCTGGCAAAATTATTGGCCAACAGGCTGTTGCCTCACCTTAGTCACCTTATCCATCCGGACCAGTCGGGATTTATGCCGCACAGAAGTACGGCGCTGAATCTCAGACGCCTGCATGGTGTCATGGCAAGGGCCCCGTTGCTGACAACTGATGCAGCAATCCTCTCGTTGGACGCCAAGATGGCGTTCGACTTGGTGGAATGGAGATACCTTTTTGCAGTCCTACAGCATATGGGCTTCGGGCCAAAATTCATAGCATGGATCAGGCTCCTGTATAGTGCTCCCACGGCGCGAGTGACGGCCAATGGACATCTCTCAAGAATCATTACATTGGCAAGGGGCACGAGACAAGGTTGCCCGCTCTCACCGCTACTATTTGCCCTGGTACTCGAGCCATTGGCCACGATTATTAGGACCACGCCGCTACTGCGTGGCATTCCCTGGGGTGAGGGGGGGGAAGACAGAGTGTCCTTATATGCGGACGACATGCTAATATACCTTGAGAACCCGGCAGAGGGGATTCCAGTGTTGCTGGCATTGTGTGAACGGCAGGGAATAGCCTCAGGTTACAAGATTAATTGGATGAAATCGGTGATCTATATGCTGCATGGGACCCCGCCATGTCTGGGGGCGGATTGCCCCTTGGTGGTGGAGACAGTCTCCTTTCGATATCTAGGGATTAGGATCACGCGAGATCATGTAACTTTTCAGGATTTGAACCTCAGGCCACTGCTCGACAGGTTGAGGGCGGACGTGCGCCACTGGAAGACACTCCCGCTGACGTTACTGGGGAGAGCCGCACTTTTCAAGATGATGGCGCTGCCCCGGTTCCTCTATGTTTTGGAAAACACGCCGGCACTGGTCCCACCTTCCTTTTTCAAACAGATAGCGGGGCAACTGTCCGGCCTATTGTGGGGAGATAGACCGGCGAGGGTAGCGCAGGTGAAGCTGATTAGGGACTGGTACAGTGGGGGGATTGCACTCCCAAATCTGGAGCTGTACTACTGGGCAGCACACCTCAAGGTGATTAACCAATAGTTGCATGCGCCGCAGGAAGATCCGGCATACTTGGCGGACAGACGGCAGCTTGGCACTACTACACTACTTGCCCCGCTTTACAACAAGGGCCTGACGGCGAAACTGATCGGCCCGACTAAACACACTGTAACTTTATGGCATAAAGCTCAATCCCGTCTGAAATGGGGGGGGGGGGGTGATTACACAGCTTACACCCTTATGGGACTCTAGGGCACTGGGCAACTTGAGACGTAGTAAAGGTTTTGAACACTGGGACACTATAGGGATTTCCACGGTGGGGGATCTATGGACACGGGAGGGAGTGGTCCCGTTTGACACCCTGAGAGAACAGTATGAACTAAGCACCACTGAGACGTACCGCTACATACAGATTAGGCACGCATTACTGGCCGCACTGACACCGGGTACCAACGTCCCGGAATCGGCCCCTTTGGAAGATCGACTACTCACGGATTACATGGAAGCTAGCGCCACATCCCTCACATATCGCAAACTAATAAATAACTTGTCTGACCCACTACAACAATTGAAAGAGAAATGGGAGGATGATGTTGGGGACCTGGATGAGGCAAATTGGAATGCCGCAATGGCGTCGCCTAGAGAAGCGGGAATACAGCAAGATTCCGTTTGGTACAGTTCAAGATACTACACCGAGTATACTACACGCGCACCACACTCCACAAATTCCAGAGGGCAGACCACCCATATTGCTTACGTAACTGTGGGGAGGAGGGCACATTGTTTCACACCCTGTGGTCCTGTCCGAACATATTTGACTACTGGAGGCGAGTGGCACGTACGGTCGCCCAGACGCTACACCTCCCGTTCACTCCGGACCCCAGAATTTGTTTGCTAAATGTGTGGGGCCCGACCGACTTGACGATGCAAGGGCGATTATGGGTGGTTATAGGGATGATGCTAGCAAAACGAGATATAGCACAGAAATGGGGGGCGGCAGAGGTACCGACTTTGACACAATGGTGCAAAAATATGGACATGATCATGATGACGGAACGGGCAATATACCAACAGAGGGCTAATCCGCGTAAGTGGAACAAAATATGGCTACCGTGGAATACATATAGAGGGGAGCTCTGTGAACCACTGCCGAAAGACGAAGAGGGGGATAGCTCAGAAGAGGAAGACGTTGTAGAGTAAGAAGGGGCCTACGGGGGGTACGGGAGGGGTTGGGCATGGGCGAACTTGGTCTTCTACTGCCCCTTAGGCATGAGAGATTATAAGAATGTCAATGGGTGGGGAAATGTGGCGGATGGACTGCATTGCCTAGAATGTAATATGTACGTAACATAATTCTGCAAGACCAAGTTACACACCTGGACGTTGTTATTGTTCAAATTTTAAAAAAATGAAAATGTTGCGATCCTGATAGAAGGTGGCGGAATGTTGACGCCATACTTCATGATGCATGCATTACTGATTATGATAATATGATGCAACAATAAAAACAAATTAAAAAAAAAAAATGTCAAAGGGCAAGTCAGTCTTCTTGAAAAAAAAACATGAGCATCATCAAAGGGAACGTTCATAATAATAAAGTGGACCTCATCAAACAGTCAGTGAAGTGCATCCAGGCATAGTGATGCATGGTAATAAAGAAGCCGACTGACCTCACAACGATTTCACAGTATGTAGGCCAGCGCATAAGAGGTTCTCTTTGGCCTTGTCCTGACCATCATGCATCACGTTTGCACAATGGTTGGTCCCAAAGGTGATCCCAGAGTTTCAGGAAAAATATTTGTGCAATTTCCTAAAGATCATGAGAGTAACAGGCCAGAAGACAAGTCGCATTCTTGGAGCAAAAGGGTAAGGCTACCCAAAAAGAACACCTCCTTCCCCATTGCTTCAATCCTCTTAGACACCCTCTTGGGGAGTAGAGAGGAAAGAATTAGGATTCTGCTTGGAGGAAGAGGAAGCCTGTACCACAACACTCTCCAGGAGCGAGCCAGGGAAGGTTGAGGTGAAGGCGCTGGGTTACCTGATGATACATCATGTGAGCAGAAACTTCTTAACTCCATGTCATCTAAATGAGATCGATAAAGGCCTGGTTGAAAGGGAACAAAGGATACACAGCAGAGGAGGCAGGCTGAGGAATCTCGGTGTGGTTAGCTATGTTTTCCTCTACATGCAAAGGCATTCCAGAACCTCAGCAACCTTGCGATGCATAGTCATGAAAGAGGCAACCTCCTCCTTCAGAGGTGCTGATGGACTCTCCAGATCTACCTCAGGAAAAAGGCCAAGACCACTTGCTTTCTGCAGAGCCAAAGAGTCCCCACCATCTGTGCTAGTAAGGGGCAAAAGATTACCTGCTTCATTGCAATCAACATGGTTGACTAAATTGGCCATATGAATGTGGCTAGAATAAGAGCCACAAATCCCTTCAAACCTGCCGAAGCACTTCTATCATGAGGTAAAGACCTGCAAAGAACTCTTTCTGCATTAACTATTAGGCATGGAGCTGGGATCATATCAAAATGGCCTTCGCCTTTAGGACATTTGCCAATTTTTAACAGAGCTGTGATGGATGGAACGCTGGCCACAGTGTAACTGCCAGTTTCTGTGGCAAAGGAAAAAGTTTGGCCAGTGCCATGGCAGTGTCAGGAAAGTGCTGAGCAGGGTTGCCCAGGGTCAGAGATGGAGTCCTGGTCGAAACCTAATTGGAGGCCCTAAAGGCCTTGGAACTTTCAGGTGCACCAGACGAAGCTGGAGGATAAAAGAGCCAACAGAGTCTGGGTGAAGAAAACAAACTGAGCAGTATCAGCCCCAGGAAATGGAAACACTACGAAGAAAGCAGGAGGATCTGGGCTCACAGCCAGTTGCATCTCTGATAAAATTGGCTCAGAGGACAAAGTCAATGCCCGGGAGTCAGGGAATGACCTGGAGCAGTGACGCACCTGTCAGTCATCCTAAGCTCGTGCCATGAAGCATTCTGCCTTCCACTCCTTCATGGTCTTGGCAAGCATAAAGCTGCACTTCTCACGTGACTCAGAATTATGTTTGTGCTCCAGGAACCAGAGGTAGAAGTCATTGGCTCGAAGAGCGATATCTGCATTTTGTACGAAGTACTACACTTGAACCCTTCAACACAACTGGAGAAGTGTGGCTCAATGGTTAGAGCGGCAGACCCTGAGGCAGAGGTCTGGCCCGGGATCAGGGTTCAATTCCCGCCTCGGCGGGTCTTAGGCTCAATTTCCTCGGACCTGATAATTCTCGCCTCGGTGCTTATTCTAATCATGGGTCCCACTCTGCAACTCCGATCAATAGCTTGCTTAATCTCCACAACGGCCCCAACAGCGCTGGGATGCCTGGCTTCACCTTGGGGATGCTGAGGAGTGGACATTTCACAGGGAAAAGCCAGGAAGGGTTCCACAGCGGTATGCGTACAGCGCCAGGAAACCTCGATTGGGGTATAAGTGCGCTTTACAAGTACAAATTCATTTCATTTCACTGACAAACTGTCAAAAACACTGCAAAAGTTCTATTTTGTGGAGGCATTTTCTGAGCGGAGCAACTCCAGATCCCCATTGAAGGCATGGCTAGCTCATCTCCTGCTGTACAATGTCAGATAGCAGGAATCAGGATAATTCAGATGGATCATTTATTTACTTTGTGGACTTGCACTTTATTATGTCTCCACAAAGGTTTACACTCGATTCTGCTCCAGCATTCTTATCACACCCTCCCGCTCACAGCCCAGAAAGGGTGGCTCCATGAGATCCATGCCACAGTCCAGGCCTCTCTTCCTACAGGCCCTGCTCCACTTTCAGAGACCATCACCCTGCAGATAAGCACTGGTCCTGCCTCGTGCGCACAGATCTCCAATGTTGCCCAGAAGAGAGGGGGACATCCACCGCCAGTTGAACTTCCCTTACTCATCGTTTGCTGAATTTATATCATGCGGCTGTGCAGCAGCCTACTTCTGATGCATCAAAGTAGCTCTGTGGCCATTTTGAGCAGACACGGTATAAAGGGAGAACCATCACTATATTGTTTTCTGCAGTACCTGCTGCTCTACCAGCCTCCATCTGGTACTAACATGATATGTGGCACTAGGCTTCCATTTCCCACTGTAGGGATATTCTGCCGTGTTGGTATGACTAGCCCAGGAGACCGAGCTGACCCTAGGTGTGCCATGTCAGTTTCTCATTTAAGCCATGCCCCCTTGACGCAGATTTCTGCTGCCTTCCACAATGTATTTGTTTATCGAGATGGGGTGCATAACCCACATTTTTCTGTGGGTTATGGGGTGTTATATAATGTTGGTTGCTCTGATAACATGATAACACTGCAAGCCAACTATTCTTTATGCGTAAAAATGTATACTAACGTTAATGGCTTTTTATGCAGTGCTACATGTTACCTTAAGGCTCTCAGGTGCACTTGTGGGGAATCTACTATATGTTTCTCCACTGTTACACACAGCTTTTTATGCTCCATCCAAGAAAATAAACTAACATGGGAATGCTGTATGCACCCTTCAAAAAGTGCTCTTCCCAAATAACGTGTGATCTACTTAATAATTTTGCACCATTTTGGAACGAAGATCTAGGTAAGAAAAGCACCAGGTAACTCTTCTGCACATTTGTAAAACGGGTCAAAAGTTGTTAAAAAAAAAAAAAGAATGTGCTTGGACTAAAGGTCAGCAGCAAGAGCTTCTCTATAATATAGCTCACCCGGACAGGGGTCAATTGTGAGCTGACTCCTTATGAGCTCGAATACAACTGGTGCTAATCCTACTCGGTGCACAAAAAAAGAAACTGTAAGGAACGCGGCATTATAATAATCGGTCATTAAATAATAAGAGGTTGGAAGGCTTTTAAAACCGAAACTCAAGAAAGTGGGCTAAGCGACAATTCTGTAAATGTAAGCTCTTCGGAAATTATATATATATATATTTTTTTTATTCAAATAATTTTTATTGTTTTATAGAAAATAATCAAACAAATGGTCAAGGAAAAACAAGAATAAAGAAAGCAATTAGAATGAAATAATAATAATACAGCAGTCAATAAAAGTAAAAACAGTAACAATAGTGTAAGGATAATAATAATGATAGAAGATACTCAAGGTCCAGGAGATTGTTCAACGGTAGGGCTCACCCACATTCGTCTAACAGGTTACCAAGCATGAAGAACATATTCCACAGAGTATTGGCAGTAGAACGAAACAGTAGGGGTGTACAGAAGGCATACCAGTTTGAGGTTAAAATTTAGGTATTCACGGAAATCATAGAATGCATTGGAGGCATCAAGGGATTTCCACAGTTTCTTGTGGGATTTACGCCAGGGGGGAGTATGTAGGGATTAGTTATCTGCTCATCTTAGGGAGGAGAGCCATTCCTGCTATGCTCTAAAAGATACTGTGCTGGAGTTTTTCCAATTACTCGGGATAGCTTTAAATGCTAAAGTTAGCATAAGGTTCAATAGGTAGCGATCCTGCAAGTCCTTGACCCTAGCATCCAGTATTCCTAGTAGGATATAGGAAAAGTCCCTGGGGTGGAGGATGTGGAAGGTCTTCTTTATGTACTCGTAGACCCTATCCCAGTATGATTGTAGATTCGGACAGTAAAAGAACATATGGGCAAAGCTACCAATGTGGGATTTACAATTTCAGCACGTGGGGCTATCGCTGAGTATAAGTTGAAAAATTCTCTCAGGTGTCCAATATGTCCTATTTATTAACATTAGTTTAGTCTGCAATAGTATGGGTGATATTTTGTTCGTGAATGGTGTCAAATGAATTTTCTCCCACTCAAATGGGATATTACAGGAATTAAGTTCAGATTCCCATTTTACCTCACACTTCTTGTACTGTTTGGGGGGATTGGGAGAAAGAAGCTTGTATATCTGAGAAACAATGTGCTCTGTTTACGCTAGTTGGGTCATCTTGGGGATTATCGAGGGGTCCCTGGGTTTGATGGAGCGTGGCGTTAGGAGTGACTTTCGTTTTAAGAACCTGTAAAAATCTAGCGGCGTAAAATCATGACGTTTCTGGTGGTCTGAGAAAGGTAACGGTAGTTCGTTTGTGTAGAAGTCTCTGACTAGGTTTATTCCACTTTTAGCCCAGTGTTCCCAATACAGTGACTTCCCATCTATCAATGGACTCAGGTTATACCATAAGGAAGTCAACTTGGATTTACTGATTCTGGTTTTGGAAAGCTTGTCTAGGTGCAACAGGGCCCTTTTAGTGTTGAGCATAATGTACTTTGAGTGG
Source organism: Lissotriton vulgaris (assembly GCF_964263255.1). Taxonomy (NCBI): domain Eukaryota; kingdom Metazoa; phylum Chordata; class Amphibia; order Caudata; family Salamandridae; genus Lissotriton; species Lissotriton vulgaris. The sequence goes on from NC_141687.1 coordinate 390,269,407, forward strand.
GGAAAGGTGGAGACGTCCATTGTTAGGAGCGCAGTCAGAGGTATACCATTTGAGAGTGTCCTTTCTATGTCCAACCAGACCGGGGTGTAGTCTGTCTAGGGGCTTAGCCAATCGGAACCTGATTTACATAAATATGCCGCTTGGTAGTTTCTGAAGTTCGGTAGACCCAAACCACCTTTATCTTTGGGTAGTTGTAGCTTGTTTAGTGATATCCTGGGGTTTTTGCCATGCCACAGGAACGTGTTATAGAGGTTATATATTTTGTTCAAGAAATCATTGGACAACGTCATAGGGAGCATGTTGGCTAAGTAATTGACTTGGGGTAATCAATTACTTGTATTTGACTAGGGGGGCGATCATCATAGGGGGGTGATCATCATTTTTAGTGTCATTTTTAGTGTCTCAGCCCTACCCCACCAGGACAGAAATTTAGGGGACCAGCCGTCAAGCCGAGTAGAGATTTTCTTATAGAGGGAGTTTTCGTTCGTTTTTTAAGGTGGTGATAAGATCTTTTTCAAAGTCCAAGCCTAGGTACTTGAAACAATTAGGTTGCCACAGTAGACCGGAATCGCCAATAATTTATTTGCTGTCGTGGCTGTTCAATAGTTTTACTTCGGTCTTGTCCTTATTTAATTTGTACCCCGAAACCTTTGCATAATCTCTTTTTAAGGACATTGTCGGTATGGCAGAGTCAGCATGTTCAGATACCACCAAAACGTTGTCAGCGTAGGCTGTGATTTTGACTGTGTGATCATCAAAGCGAACCACTGTGATCTGGTCATTATTTCTAAGGTGGTAGAGAAAGGGTTCGACTGCAAGTAAAAATAGAGAAGGGGAAAGAGGGCAACCCTGTCTAGTTCCCTGTTCAAGTTTAAAGGAGGCTTTAATAGGCATCCACCCGCTCTAACTTTAGCCAAAGGGTTGTGATATAGTGCCATTGCCATGCGCGTTAAGTCCTTCCCTAGACTGAATTTGCCCAAGGCCGCTTCTAAATAGGACCAGTATACTTTATCGAAGGCCTTCTCCGCGTCTAAGGCGCAGGGCCGGCTCTAGGCTCATGGTGGCCCTGGGCAGGGAGCGTAGGTAGGGGGCCCCAGAAGAGGGGGCGGGGCGGAGCGCTCAGGCCAGTAAAGAGGGGAGGGGGTCAGGGAGTTTAGAAGTGGAACAGAGCCGGAGGCCGCCAAATCCCTGCCAGGGGCCACCACGCAAATATGTATCCATCCTCAGAGGATTAATATATTAAGGATATATATTGGTGTGGTGGCCCCTGGGGTTTGGTGGCCCTGTGCAGGTGCACAGTTTGCACATGCCTAGAGCCGGCCCTGTAAGGCGATAGCAACTGTTGGGGAGTCCATCAGTTTAGCCTTCTCCAAAATATGAGATAGTATAAGAGTATTGTCACTGGTGAGTCTATTCTTTAGAAAGCCAACTTGTGAGGGGTGGATGAGTTTATGTAGAAATTCTTGGAGTCGTTTGGCAAGGATCATAGCATATATTTTGCAGTCTAGATTAATCAGGGAAATTGGTCTGTAATTTTTTGAAAGTGTTGGATCTTTCCCTTCTTTAGGAATCACAGCTATGATGGCTTCTGCCGGAGTACCGTTAATTTGGCCAGAGGTGTAGAATTATTGGTATAAATTTAAGAAAGGAAGGGTTGGGACTGATGAAAAGCATTTGTAAAACTTTTTTATATGCAGTTTATCTACAGCTAGAAATGACAACTTTCTGGTGAGGGAGACTCTAAATAATCAAACATCAGTGTACATGACAAACACTTTGCGTCGATTGTGAAATAAAGACTCAAAAGGCAAGTATAAAAAAAAGAAAATTTCTCTTCCTTTTGTTTTTTCAAACATCGGCATTATTCCTTCCTGAAATAAGTATTTAGACACCTTGAGAAGAGAACCATATCGAGATAAAGCCAGTTAGAAACCCACGTCTTGGGAGTTCACATTTGCCTCCACGCTGCAGGGAAGCAACATGGGCCTCGGCTGCGTGTACCTTTGGCACGAGGATTTGAATTTGTGGCTAAACATGACCGCTATTTTCTGCCGAGAGAGAAGTGAAACAAACTTCAACTTCAGTCCATCAATGAGCTGCACTGTGACTTGCACCATTCATATTTTTGTGGGCATCTACGTGGAGTTAAATGAGTTGCTTTCTATAGCAGACAACTAGATCTTTTAAAATCTAACCTTACAAATAAAAACACTAGATGACCCTCCTAATATGGTTTTGTATATGCGATACTAGTGGGCATGGTTGAAAGGGTCACTGCAATTACAAGCTACATGGAGGTGGAGTAACTCAAATTCACAGGAGAGGGTGACCCCTTGAATGAAAACTGGCTCCTAAAGTCGAGTTATGAGCAATTCACAGAAAAGCCTGGTCTAAAGTGGACTGAGGTCACTGAGGCACAAGACTCCGGAGAACCCCTGGCTCGCAAGTTAATTTGTTCCTTAAAGTTGATAAATTGGTGTATCTGCATCAGCATAGCTCTGGATTTACCAACACAAGTGGATAATCGGAGATGCCAATGACTCCGGTATCCTTAGATAAGTGCAAGTCTCTGGATTTGCCAACAATAATTGATAAACTGAGATGATGATGAATCTGGTATCCCTACATTAAGCGCATGTCTCTGGATTTATCAACAATAGTTGATAAACAAATAATGATAAATCCAGTATCTATTTAACTCATGGCTTTTAATTTTGCAACAAGCTGGATATGTAGTTTTATTATCATTTCAGTGGCAGCTGCTAGCAGGGAAATATGGTGGGCAGCACGGAGGACAATCATTTAAAAAAAAAAAATTAAAAACTTACCTGCGCCTCAACACTCTTCAGCTTCTGCTGCACAGGCTCCCAGACTCCTCTGCGCCAATCCAGATGCTGCTCTCATGCTGGTATTACCTGGCATGAGAGAAGAGTCGAGATGGGGCAGAGTGGGCTGGTTTTACGCTCCAACAGGAGCGGTAAGCCTGTGCCTGCTGTCCTTCATGCACACGCCTGGAGATATCTAAGTGTGCATGTCGGTTTGGCCGTCCTAAGACGGCTTGCCAAACCGACGTGCACTTGCAGTGCCCTGTACCCTTCACTGCACCTTCTGCTGTCAGGGGATGGCCCCGGCCTTAAGATTCGACTCCGGCTCCGTCATGTAAAATAAAATGATAATAGCAGTTCATTCATTTACATCTTTATTCAATCCATTAATAAACAGATCATAAAAGTACAATCTCATACCAAAACGTGTATATATATATATATATATATATCAACATCCAAAGAGATCCAATAGCCATGTGGGCGCGCTCTGCAGTGTGTGCTCTGCTCAGGGGTCGGATCCTGACCCAGGTAATTTTTTGAAACAAAGGAGGCGGCACAATCAGGAATCGATTTAAAGCCTTATTTATTACAAGACTTCACCCCACCAACGCGTTTCGGCCTCACTCGGCCTTGCTCACGGTTGGTTAGTCCCTCTACAGTGTTTGTATTTATACTAGCCCATTTGTAGCCATTTATGAGGCATTATGGGAGATGTAGTTTCAGTGCATTTTAGTGATTAAATTAAAGAAAAGAAAGACTTTGCATGCTTTTAAATTATAGCACTTAGGTAACAGTCAGTGTTCACAATAGTGGGTTTAGTACCCATTGTCTTGACTTGATGTTTACTCTTTATCCGTTGTTGTTCAGGGTGTAGTACCCATTTTTATTCTGAGGTTCTTATTCCAGATGAACATGCAGATCCTCTCCAAAGTTCATCCCCTTCGGGTATTTGTTTCGGAGTCTAATTATCATGCGAGACTCCATCTGTCGCAGTCTTCTAACCACATCACCTCCTCTTTCCATTTTATCCAGCACTTTTGCTCCAAAGAAATGCATTTGCCTCCAATCGCCGTTCTGGCATGTACTCATGTGCTTCGCAGTGGCATATTGCATGTTGGAATTTTTTACTGCTCGAATATGTTCCAAAATTCTTTTCTTCAACATGCAAGTTGTGCACCCCACATATTTCATTCCACATTTACATTCGATTATGTAAATAACATTTTTTGAGGTGCATGAGATTTGTTGATCTATTCTCATTAACTTGCCATCTGGTTCCTCAATTACTTTCATACTTTTTCCAATCTTGCAGGCTTTGCAGGTGTTGCAGGGTTGGAATCCTTTTCGCTGCATTTCTAGCCAGTTCTGTTTTGGCTTTTCTTGGAAGTGGCTTTTGACCAATAGGTCTTTCAGTGAAGTGTTTTTTTGTATGTTATTTGTGGTGAGTTGCCAATGGTACTGCCAATATCAGGATCATTTTTCAGAAGATGCCAGTATTTTTTCATTATTCGGGCAATGTTGGAACTTTCTTTACTGTAGGTCATTATTAATCTTGGAGGTGTGTGGGTTTCACTTTTTTTTGGTTGTTCCATCAATGTTTGGGTGCGTGTTTTTTGGTCGACTTTTCTTTTACAATTGGTCAATACTCTTTCTTCATAGCCTCTCGCTCTGAATCTGCATTTACTTTCTTCAATGATTTTCTCAGCATCTTCAGCTACCGAGCAGTTCCTCTTTAGTCTTGTGAATTCGCCATACGGTATACTACGCAGGAGTGGTGTGGGATAAAAACTTGTCCCATGAAGTACACTATTTGTGGCTGTCTTTTTTCGAAATAGAGTTGGTTCCAACTTTTCATTGAGCACATATATTTTAGTGTCCAAGAAATCTATTTCCTTAGTGCTGGTATTGCATGTGAATTGTAATCCGACATTGTTGTTGTTAAGTTTATTGAAGTATATCTGAAATTGCTCATTCGTGCCGTGCCAAATAATGAACAGGTCGTCGATGTACCGAACCCATAACATTATCCGTTCCAGATCTTGTTGATTTTCTTCATTCCATGCTATGGTTTTCTCCCACCACCCCATAGTGATGTTGGCGTAGTTCGGTGATAGAGAAATGCCCATAGCGGTGCCGCAGGTTTGTTTGAATAGTTGCTTGTTGAAGAAAAAAACATTGTTCTTCAAACATAGATCAATCATTGACATTAGCATTTTCGAATGGTCCAGGTATATGATATTCCGTTGTTTGAAATAGTATTCACAGGCTTGCATTCCGATATCATGGCGGATTGAGGTGTAGAGTGAGACTACATCAATGGTTACTAGCAAAAATTCGGGGTTCCAGGTCACATTCATTAGAATTCTCAAAAAATCACCAGTGTCTTTTATATACGATGGGAGACTTTGGGCAATGGGGGCCAAAAATTTGTCGACGTAATTGGAAATGTTTTCGTATAATGATCCACATGAAGAAACAATGGGCCTCCCTGGTGGTTGATTTAAGGTCTTATGAATTTTCGGGAGAAAATATATGCACGGTATTATTGGGTAATCAATGGTTAGGTACTTTTGTTCTTCTTCATCTATTAAACCATTTTTGTGCCATGTTTCCAAATGTTCATGCAGCTCTTTTTTCATCTTTTCATACGGGTTTATTTCCAGTTTTTGATAGTTGTTTGCCTGGTTTAATTGTCTCATTGCCTCTTCCATGTAATCAGTTGTTTTCATCAGGACAATATTACCCCCCTTGTCCGCGGGTTTTATGGTGATTTTATCATTGTTCATTAATGTTTTGATTGCTGCACGCTCACTTTTCGAGAGATTTTCCCGTGTCTTGTTCTTGACTTTAGAGAGATTGTCCAGTTCTTTTACCATTGCTTCCGAGAATAGGTCTATTTTGTTCCCAGGTGACAGTATCGGATAGTACCTTGATTTTCTCTTTAATCCTGTTGCTGGTCTGACGTCTGTTGGGATATTGAGCTCCTCTAACAGTTCAGCATCCGATATAGAGGTACCATCTAAGTCAAATAATGATTCAAAACTGTTTTTCATGTCTGGGATATCTGCAATGGTGTTGAAAGGAACTTCCTCTGTGTTATCATCTACAGTATTGATGGGCTCTGTTTGTTTGTTGGCGTGCACTTTTGCTAGTTTTAACTTTCTCACATATTTGTAGAAGTCTATCCGAGTTTCCGTGTAATCAAAATGTGCTTCGGGACAGAATGATAATCCCTTATTTAAGACACGCTTTTCAGTCTCTGTCAGTTGGTGGTCCGAAAGATTTACTATCAAGTTGGCCTCGGATTGCGATTGCGCAGTGGGTACTGGCGTTTTTCTTCGTTTTGCCCTGCGGGTTTTTCTGGCGCTGATGTGGGGGTTGTTTGATTTTGTTGCCCCCTTCCTCTTCCTCTGTGTCTTTGGTTGGGGTATGGTCGTCTCCCCCTTCCTCTTGCTCTTCCTCCGCCTCTCGCAATACTTTTTTCCAGATTGACCAATTCGACCTCCTCTAAAACTGACCAGTTTTTTGACTGGTAGGTGCTTCGTGTTGACCCATCATCACTAATGCTGGATTCACTTGCACTTGATACTAGTTTTTGTATTGGATAGTTCTTTTTCAAATTATCATATTTTCTAGCAAAAGTCAATATTCTGCCATGAATGTAATCCTGTTCATCCCTTTGGAATTTCCGCTCCTTGCGTTCTTCCATTTCATTTTCATAAGAGTCTAATCTAGTTTCCATTTCCTTGCGGAGTTTGGCAACTTCATCTTGATTGGTCTCATTTGTAATGTTGTCTTCCAGCTCTTTGATCTTTAGTGTGATCTCATCCACCTCAATGCGTGCATGCTTTACAAGAATGCGCATCATGTTCAGAGAGCATTGGGTATTATTATCTATCCATTCTTCAATTAGTTCTTTCTTTACCTCTGTATGCGTTGGCATTGTGAATATCCTGAGCCCTCGAGGGATGCGTTTCACTTCTAAGTACTTTTCTAAAGCAATTGCCTCCCAACTTTTATTGATCTCTTTCTTGTATAATTTTTCTAAAGCGTTTAGCTGCTGCTTTAGAGTATTGACAGGTGTTGAGGACGCTGTCGAGGTTACTGGAGTTTCATCTGGTTTACCCCCAGCTTTAAACATCGTGGTTACTTTTGAAGCTCTTTTTGCTATACGAGCCTCCATTGTTGTAGTTTAATGATGTGCTTCATGCAATTGTACCTTAAAGGGTGAAACAATGTTTTTAGTCTCTGTCGCTTTAAGGCTCGATCCTGATCTGACTGTTCTTCGTGAGGCTGCCCGTTTTGTTCACGGAGTCAGCATTTTCCATACGTAGATTTAGTCAGCCACTTCAAATTCCTGCTTGCATTCATGGGAGTTACACTCCGCTTACCTTGTGCGGGACTGCTTCACTCGGAGGTTGCGCTGCGCAGCTTCTCCTTCAGTCCGGCAAGGTAATCACTCACACGCAGCCTTTCGGTGCAGGAAGTTGGGCGCGTCACTCGGCTTCATTTCTCAACATCCAAAGAGATCCAATAGCCATGTGGGCGCGCTCTGCAGTGTGTGCTCTGCCCAGGGGTCGGATCCTGACCCAGGTAATTTTTTGAAACAAAGGAGGCGGCACAATCAGGAATCGATTTAAAGCCTTATTTATTACAAGACTTCACCCCACCAACGCGTTTCGGCCTCACTCGGCCTTGCTCACGGTTGGTTAGTCCCTCTACAGTGTTTGTATTTATACTAGCCCATTTGTAGCCATTTATGAGGCATTATGGGAGATGTAGTTTCAGTGCATTTTAGTGATTAAATTAAAGAAAAGAAAGACTTTGCATGCTTTTAAATTATAGCACTTAGGTAACTGTCAGTGTTCACAATAGTGGGTTTAGTACCCATTGTCTTGACTCGATGTTTACTCTTTATCCTAAAGTACTTAGAAGTGAAACGCATCCCTCGAGGGCTCAGGATATTCACAATGCCTACGCATACAGAGGTAAAGAAAGAACTAATTGAAGAATGGATAGATAATAATACCCAATGCTCTCTGAACATGATGCGCACTCTTGTAAAGCATGCACGCATTGAGGTGGATGAGATCACACTAAAGATCAAAGAGCTGGAAGACAACATTACAAATGAGACCAATCAAGATGAAGTTGCCAAACTCCGCAAGGAAATGGAAACTAGATTAGACTCTTATGAAAATGAAATGGAAGAACGCAAAGAGCGGAAATTCCAAAGGGATGAACAGGATTACATTCATGGCAGAATATTGACTTTTGCTAGAAAATATGATAATTTGAAAAAGAACTATCCAATACAAAAACTAGTATCAAGTGCAAGTGAATCCAGCATTAGTGATGATGGGTCAACACGAAGCACCTACCAGTCAAAAAACTGGTCAGTTTTAGAGGAGGTCGAATTGGTCAATCTGGAAAAAAGTATTGCGAGAGGCGGAGGAAGAGCAAGAGGAAGGGGGAGACGACCATACCCCAACCAAAGACACAGAGGAAGAGGAAGGGGGCAACAAAATCAAACAACCCCCACATCAGCGCCAGAAAAACCCGCAGGGCAAAACGAAGAAAAACGCCAGTACCCACTGCGCAATCGCAATCCGAGGCCAACTTGATAGTAAATCTTTCGGACCACCAACTGACAGAGACTGAAAAGCGTGTCTTAAATAAGGGATTATCATTCTGTCCCGAAGCACATTTTGATTACACGGAAACTCGGATAGACTTCTACAAATATGTGAGAAAGTTAAAACTAGCAAAAGTGCACGCCAACAAACAAACAGAGCCCATCAATACTGTAGATGATAACACAGAGGAAGTTCCTTTCAACACCATTGCAGATATCCCAGACATGAAAAACAGTTTTGAATCATTATTTGACTTAGATGGTACCTCTATATCGGATGCTGAACTGTTAGAGGAGCTCAATATCCCAACAGACGTCAGACCAGCAACAGGATTAAAGAGAAAATCAAGGTACTATCCGATACTGTCACCTGGGAACAAAATAGACCTATTCTCGGAAGCAATGGTAAAAGAACTGGACAATCTCTCTAAAGTCAAGAACAAGACACGGGAAAATCTCTCGAAAAGTGAGCGTGCAGCAATCAAAACATTAATGAACAATGATAAAATCACCATAAAACCCGCGGACAAGGGGGGTAATATTGTCCTGATGAAAACAACTGATTACATAGAAGAGGCAATGAGACAATTAAACCAGGCAAACAACTATCAAAAACTGGAAATAAACCCGTATGAAAAGATGAAAAAAGAGCTGCATGAACATTTGGAAACATGGCACAAAAATGGTTTAATAGATGAAGAAGAACAAAAGTACCTAACCATTGATTACCCAATAATACCGTGCATATATTTTCTCCCGAAAATTCATAAGACCTTAAATCAACCACCAGGGAGGCCCATTGTTTCTTCATGTGGATCATTATACGAAAACATTTCCAATTACGTCGACACATTTTTGGCCCCCATTGCCCAAAGTCTCCCATCGTATATAAAAGACACTGGTGATTTTTTGAGAATTCTAATGAATGTGACCTGGAACCCCGAATTTTTGCTAGTAACCATTGATGTAGTCTCACTCTACACCTCAATCCGCCATGATATCGGAATGCAAGCCTGTGAATACTATTTCAAACAACGGAATATCATATACCTGGACCATTCGAAAATGCTAATGTCAATGATTGATCTATGTTTGAAGAACAATGTTTTTTTCTTCAACAAGCAACTATTCAAACAAACCTGCGGCACCGCTATGGGCATTTCTCTATCACCGAACTACGCCAACATCACTATGGGGTGGTGGGAGAAAACCATAGCATGGAATGAAGAAAATCAACAAGATCTGGAACGGATAATGTTATGGGTTCGGTACATCGACGACCTGTTCATTATTTGGCACGGCACGAATGAGCAATTTCAGATATACTTCAATAAACTTAACAACAACAATGTCGGATTACAATTCACATGCAATACCAGCACTAAGGAAATAGATTTCTTGGACACTAAAATATATGTGCTCAATGAAAAGTTGGAACCAACTCTATTTCGAAAAAAGACAGCCACAAATAGTGTACTTCATGGGACAAGTTTTCATCCCACACCACTCCTGCGTAGTATACCGTATGGCGAATTCACAAGACTAAAGAGGAACTGCTCGGTAGCTGAAGATGCTGAGAAAATCATTGAAGAAAGTAAATGCAGATTCAGAGCGAGAGGCTATGAACAAAGAGTATTGACCAATTGTAAAAGAAAAGTCGACCAAAAAACACGCACCCAAACATTGATGGAACAACCAAAAAAAAGTGAAACCCACACACCTCCAAGATTAATAATGACCTACAGTAAAGAAAGTTCCAACATTGCCCGAATAATGAAAAAATACTGGCATCTTCTGAAAAATGATCCTGATATTGGCAGTACCATTGGCAACTCACCACAAATAACATACAAAAAAACACTTCACTGAAAGACCTATTGGTCAAAAGCCACTTCCAAGAAAAGCCAAAACAGAACTGGCTAGAAATGCAGCGAAAAGGATTCCAACCCTGCAACACCTGCAAAGCCTGCAAGATTGGAAAAAGTATGAAAGTAATTGAGGAACCAGATGGCAAGTTAATGAGAATAGATCAACAAATCTCATGCACCTCAAAAAATGTTATTTACATAATCGAATGTAAATGTGGAATGAAATATGTGGGGTGCACAACTTGCATGTTGAAGAAAATAATTTTGGAACATATTCGAGCAGTAAAAAATTCCAACATGCAATATGCCACTGCGAAGCACATGAGTACATGCCAGAACGGCGATTGGAGGCAAATGCATTTCTTTGGAGCAAAAGTGCTGGATAAAATGGAAAGAGGAGGTGATGTGGTTAGAAGACTGCGACAGATGGAGTCTCGCATGATAATTAGACTCCGAACCAAATACCCGAAGGGGATGAACTTTGGAGAGGATCTGCATGTTCATCTGGAATAAGAACCTCAGAATAAAAATGGGTACTACACCCTGAACAACAACGGATAAAGAGTAAACATCAAGTCAAGACAATGGGTACTAAACCCACTATTGTGAACACTGACTGTTACTTAAGTGCTATAATTTAAAAGCATGCAAAGTCTTTCTTTTCTTTAATTTAATCACTAAAATGCACTGAAACTACATCTCCCATAATGCCTCATAAATGGCTACAAATGGGCTAGTATAAATACAAACACTGTAGAGGGACTAACCAACCGTGAGCAAGGCCGAGTGAGGCCGAAACGCGTTGGTGGGGTGAAGTCTTGTAATAAATAAGGCTTTAAATCGATTCCTGATTGTACCGCCTCCTTTGTTTAAAAAAAAAAAAAATATATATATATATATATATATATATATATATATATATATATATATATATATATATATATATATGCAAGGCTCAAGACACCAGCCGGTTGCACACGTGAGCGGGTGCACGCCAAACGGGGGTGTACCCGTTGTATTTATCACAGCTTCAAACATCCACGAACCGACTGTTCGTAAGGAAAGCAGCACACACAGGGGGTAGTTCCACGTGGATTTTATTTGGGAACTTTACAGCATACGACGCGTTTCGCCAGAGGGCTTCGTCAAGATATGCAAAGAGCGGAGGCGCTCAACTCATTTAAATCAAATATCTTACTTCCGCTATTACAATAGAAAGCAAAAAAGGACTATATACAAGGTCACTAATGGATCGGCCATCTTAAGATAGTGTCATAAAATACAGTTGTATCACATTCTTTGATAGAACATATATACAGAATGTATGTACACACAAAAAACTTTTTCGCAAGTCCCACAATAAATAGTCTGGGGACTGCATGAGTTATCACGCCCATAATGGGCACCAGTAGTCCAATAGTCCTTCTTTCACATAAACGCCCAGAATGGGCATGCCAACGAACAGGTAAACAATACTACATGTTAGGGTGCAGACAAAGTAAATCAAACACTTTGCGATGTAAAAAGCCATGTGTAATAGCGGAAGTAAGATATTTGATTTAAATGAGTTGAGCGCCTCTGCTCTTTGCATATCTTGACGAAGCCCTCTGGCGAAACGCGTCGTATGCTGTAAAGTTCCCAAATAAAATCCACGTGGAACTACCCCCTGTGTGTGCTGCTTTCCTTACGAACAGTCGGTTCGTGGATGTTTGAAGCTGTGATATATATATATATATATATATATATATATATATATATATATATATATATATATATATATAATGCAAACTCAATAGTCCCTGCACTTCCAGCAACCGGCTTGGCGAACAGAGACCACTCCAAATCCCAAAATTAAGGCAAAGATGTTGTTTATTTAAACAGAGTTGACAGAGCTCACGGTCTGACGCGTTTTGGTCAGTTGCCCTTGCTCACAGATAGTCCTGCACTTTACTGCCATTTTTTATATATGCTTGGGTGAACACCATGTGACAATAAACAAGAAAGAAATACTACATGTATATCAGCAGTAGATACTATGAACAGAGGAAATTCATTCATTCTGTCATGAGTGAACAGAGTCATATACTACGAATAAATTCATAGATTAAAATGATCCAGATCAGTAAAAAATGCGCTGATTAAAACCATGATATATCAGAACATTATATACAGGCATAAATGCGCATAACAATTGCTATGTAGAAATACAATACATCTTCACAGCTCTAGATGCATGAATATTAAAACCAACGATGTATAGATGATATAATAACAGTCCTAAAAACAATATGGCTTTGTATGATAAATTCTCTACTTGGCTCGATGTTGAATACTGCATTAGTGAACCTCTTTGGTTGAAAATTGATTACCAAACGAGTACTTGTGCAAATATGCGTTAATCAATGTAAACATACAATATGTGCAAAATGCAATGTGCAAATTACTACAATTTAATGTAAACATATAATATGTGCAAATTCCGCAAATACTAGATAAAATTACTACTATTTAATGTAAAAAAATATATATATCCATAAAGCGGTACAAATTACCAATGCAACAGTATTTCCGATTTGAGCAATATTATAATCACTAACGAGGAGCAGGCTTTAAGAAAATATATCATGAGACCATATTATAATGAAAGACTACTTATATTCCTACAAAATATATTTTATATCGCTGGACTGTTAATGGTCATGCCTATTGCCACGAGTTAGATCTGAAACATGAAACTTGATGACAGCACCTCTGAATGTAACCTACAATCCTTAATGCTACACTAGTATTAAACGTGACATAGAATAATAATTAAAACCACAATTACGTGAAATATTTTGAAATGGATCCTAGTTCATAACTATTTATATAAATTCATATTATTAAAATATGAAAAAAAGCAAAGAAAATAGCAAGGAAAGATTTGAATATATCACTAGGGAGGCGACTGCTGGACAGTTATGTCAGTTAAATAATTATGACTTCATGCTGCGCAAGAGACAACCATACTACCAGAAAAAATCTATAGAAAGTGATACAAGTCCTCCGTTGTATTCAACCCGTTAGGCACCTTGCTGTCCAATTCCAGGATAATCCTGGATTCCAATTGTCTCAGCATCTTGTCCCTGTCTCCCCCTCTACGGGGTTTGGGGACTGCAGTCAATACATAATAATTGAGACATTGCAAGTTGTTATAATGTACTCGTTTAAAATGTCTTGCGACAGGATATGTACTGTCGTTGTTAACAATTGCACGTAGATGCTGGAGAATTCTGACATGCACCTGCAGCTTGGTACTACCAACATATCGCAAGCCGCAGGCATTTCAGAACGTAGACAGCATATTCTGTCTTGCAGTTGAAGTTGCCTTTGATAGGAACCATTTCGGGACTGAACGGGGTAACATATTTCGTGGTGTTAATTCCAAATCTGCAAGCCCTGCAGCTGGCACACTTTACAAACCCCAGCCGGGGTTGTAACCATGTATGTCCTTTCCTTAATTCCGGAAATGTATTAGTTATGTGGGTTCGCATCGAGGGCCCTTTCAGATATGTTATAGTAGGACTACTCGGACGTTGTGGTGCCAAAACCCCATCAGTAAGCAAGATGGACCAGCTTTTGGTTAAAATGGCTCTGATCTTTCTCTCCTGGAAATTAAACATGGTAATAAACCTGGGAATAGAGTCAGTGTCATTGCTTATGATGTCTGAAGTAGGGACCTTTTCTGTGTTCAAAAGTGATTCCCTAGATCTGGTATTCATTTTGAACACTGCTTGTTCAAGCACCCTGTCACTGTAGCCTCTTTGTTTGAACCTGTTGAGGGCCTCAGTGGTACAGATTGCTAAATCCTGTTCGGCACTGCATATCCTTTTTAACCGGAGGAGCTCGCCATATGGGATGTTACTAATGATCTGTTTGGGAAGTGCGCTACTGGCATGGAGCATTGAATTTCCCGCCGTACTTTTTCTATGGAGGGTAGTTGCGATTTAGCCATCCCGGATAAAAACCTTAACGTCTAAAAAATCAACGTTATGTTTACTGATATTATGCGTAAATCTAAGGTTTTCCTGATTGATGTTAATCTGGTTGATAAATTCAATCACACTTTTTTCATCACCCTTCCATATTAGAAAAACATCATCAATGTAAGGCATCCATTGTACAATATGTTTAGAAAAAACATCAGTATGTCTACCCCTGAGGACCTGCTTTTCCCACCAGCCCACGTGCAAGCACGCGTAGCTAGGAGAAAAGCAGGCCCCCATCGCCACTCCTCTCTTCTGCAGGAAGATGTCATTGCCATAGAGAAAGAAATTGTTATTAAGGCACCAAGTTACCAATTCCATGATCATTTTATTGTGGCTATAACACTGCAATGGTCTGGTGCCCAGAAAAAACTCAAGTGCTCTTAAACCTGTAACATGTTCAATGCTAGTGTAAAGAGATTCGATGTCCAAAGTTATGAACATCGAATCTGCCGTCCATGGAATGTTCTTGATTTTTCTCAAAAAATCTCCAGTGTCCATAATGTAGGTAGGTAAACTAGTCACTAAATCCTGCAAAAAATAATCAACGTATTGCGTAATATGTTCTGTGCACTTTGGGAATTAGATCAAATCTAGCAATGACCGGATTATCAATGTTAAGGAATTTGAATTCTTGTATGGAAATCATTCCCTCTCTTTTAAACTTGTAGAGAAGTTTTTTGAGGTTATCTCTTGCCAAGTTATATACCTTTAAAGTTGTTCTTTGATAGCATGACCCATCAGTTAATTGTCTCTGTGCCTCAGCGATGTAATCTTTTTGGGGCCAGATGACAATATTGCCCCCTTTATCTGAATTGGAGAAAATAATTTGATGGTCATTGTTCAATCTTGTCATTAATGCGGAGTATTGCTTTTCACGGTTACTTTCATATCTTTTCCGATGTTTTGTTTGATAGTGCAATTTTTTTGAGATCTTCTACAACCACATCGTGAAATACGTCAATCGCATCTTTGGGCATAGTTGGCACAAAACTGGATTTGGGCTTAAACGGACTTATGTTGGCCCCAATTTGCGTAAATTGTTACTGCAGATAGTTCTTCCTGGGTAGATATTATGCTCTCTGCGGCTTGATTTATATCTCCCAACTGATGTAAAGTGAGTATGGCTCTTGCATCAGCTGCTTCTAGGCCTGTGTTGACAGGATCAATGGCTGACGTTTCTGTATTTTGTAGCCCATCCTTGATATTGAAAAATTTCCGTAATTTCAATTTGCGAATGTAGCAAAAGACATCAACTCTAGTTTTTGTATAGTCAAAGTCACTGATAGGGCAGAAAGTAAGGCCAAGACTTAACAGTTGTTTTTCCACCTCTGTCAGTGTTACGGAGGAAAGATTGACAATAGTATTATCCTTTATTGTTTGTTTCGCCAATATTGCCTCTTGGTTTTTTTGTTGTTTGAATTTGTGCTATTTGCGGCGTTCCCTCCGTCGTTTGTTGATTCTTGTCCTTTTTGCCTTTGATTCCGTGGTCGCAGTGTTTGAAGGCAAGCATACATATATTTTTTTTTTAAAAAATTAAAATCAGATTAAAACCATAATTGATCCATCTTTAGAGGTTAATTACGGCAAACTTCTTACCCTTCAATTTCTCCAGCAAGCCCACAAAAAGGATGCTACCACAAAACAAACGTAAGGGTTAGGCAAGGCTTTTAAGAAATACAGTGCAACTTTGCATTGAGAGAACTTTTGACACCTTAAAGTTGAGAGAAGGAACTTTTCCCTTTCGATGCAATAAAATGGGCAAAAGAACAGCAAGTGTAAATCAGAATGGGGGGAGTGATTGTCGCACGGGCCTAATTCTGAAACCTTTTTTCTGGAAACCCCAGCATTTAGAAGGATTAGGTTTAAGTTGAAACGCAACAGGATGAACCTATGCTGAGCCACTGTGACATGATTAAGGTAAAAATAGCCTTCCCCGGGTCTGGGTGGGAGTCCACTATAGACTATCAGCGACTGTGAACACCTGTTCTTTTTCCATCGTTCAGCAGAGGCCTTTTGTATAAAAAGGTTAATTATTTCCCGTTTGGATACCTTGGTACATAATGAAGGGTTCCTGAATAATTCTCCCTGCCCAATTGCTTTTAGTTCAGCCTGAACATAACTAAGCCAACCAATTCTGCTGTAGCCCTCAAGCCTCAGATAGTCCCTGATTATACGTTGCATCAAGTCAACAGTATCCCTACACCAGATTGAAATCCACAGAAGGATAGGTGCTAACCTGATCGAATCACACAGGTAAGGGAGGCCCAGTTCAAGATGTAAAATATAATAAATCTTTCCAATGCCCCAGTCCATTGACTGGTTCGATAACCAGTGCATGCATTTGTCCATTAGCTGGATGGTTAATTCCGGTCGGTTATCCTGCAGTGGCGGAACATTGGCAAGTACCAGCACTAAGGGAGAGGCATCCGGAGGAAGGTGAAGCCGATGATGAAGACTCATTTCCGCCCTGGCCACAGAAATAAGTTCCACGCATGTAGGCTCTCCTGGTTCCCCAGACCCTTGAGACATCCGCTAGTGTTTAGGGGCCTCATTTCTATTAACATTCAGTGCTGGTCTTTGGACCATCAGATGGTTAACAGTTTGATGTTGGGCTAAAGCCGCTGAATCTTCCCCTCCCAAAGGGCGGGAAGTCAGAGTTGGTACAGACTTGGACCAATCAACGCCAGTGTCAATCTGATTATTGGCCGTGAGTCAGTCAGTCAGGGGCAGCATCAATATAGATGGTACAGCATTAAAACGCTCCAAGCCTGATAAACTCTCTTCAATCTTAGATAGTTTAAGAAATATTGGGTCCAGGAGAGAAGTCATCACTTTAGTGACTTGAGTCCAGAAAACATCATCCAAAGCTAAGTCTCGAGTCTGGGTTCCTAAACATGATGACGGTGGAGCATTAGGAATATCTGGGGCAGATGTCTTAGCTAGGGATGCCCTCTGCTTATTCCCTCTCACCGTTTTTGGTTGTTTAGCTTCGGCAGGACCACGACCCCTCCGCAGCTTTGGTGGTGAGTCACTTGCTACACTAATACTGGGGACATCTCCCATGTCCTCTAAAACAGAGGTGGTGAGGGAATGAATATAATGTGGGGTGGCCCGCTGCCCAGGAGTGATATCACCAGATAATACAATGAGCCTCGGGGACCTGTAGGCGAGCTCGTTGGTAATTCCAATGGAAGGTCTATTTGCAAGGAGGAGTGGTTCCATCGACAAGCGTCTCTCAGTAAGTTCTATCTTATGTGAGAGGACGCTAGCCGCTCTGACTAAAAAGGCATCAAGAGTTCCAACACTCCCTCCTCCCCGTTTTTCCACAAAGGCCTTTCGCTTCCCCATAGACATACCTAAGTATCACACGAAGTATTAAATTAAAAAGACTACTTGCTGGCCAAAAGTCTAGAGGGTGGCCCAGCCCGGGCTCCGACGGGTGTGGACGGGCCCGCCCTTGCGGCTGGGAAATGGAGTCCCCTCCTGGCGTCACTCCCGGTAAGCATTTCCTGCTGCAAAAGCTACCTGGAGTCCCGACACTCGATTGGAGGGAGTACCAGCTCAGGTGCGTGAGCTCAATTTATTACTCGAAGAGTGCCTTGTCTACCTGGCTGTTCGAGCAGTTGCGGACACTCCTCCCCCCCCCACCCCCCCCCAGCGCCTTGAGACCCTCCGGGTGAGTAGCACGCTATACAAATGCCTTGGTTGATTGATTGATTGATTGATTGATTGATAGCGCTGTGGTTTCTTGCCTAGTAACAGGCCGACAAGATTTCGCTAATAGTATGAGGTTAAAAGTTACAATTGAAAGTTTGAGGGCTGAAAGTCATGAGTGGTGGCGAGGGTGAGTGGGGCTGGCTGCCTATCCGGGCTGCCTCTGCAGAATCACCCAGCACACACTTGGCAGCCTCCCTTATGGAGAATTTTGTTCATGCTCGCTCGCTCACTTGCAACAGGTCCGAGCTCCTACCCCTGCTACTCCACAATTACTCGCTCACCTGCCGCTCCACAGTCACCAGCTAGATGGAGTGCTTTCTCCGGGCTAAACTCTCCCCCACACAGTGGGAAGAAGTCTCCATACGGCCTCCAGCCTCCTCCACCTCGGTCTCCGGCCGTCCCGTGGACCGATGGTCGTGCTGGAGGCAGCTGCTGAAAAGCCTTAGAGAGCAGAAAGCCCAGCTACTGTATTTAGGCTTATTTCCGCCGATTCCGCAGGGGCAGCAGAGACCTCAGCCGGCCAAAAATAGGTGGGATTGGGCAGAGACCATAGCGTTTTGTATCCTGCCCCCTCGCTGTACTCGGGAAGTCGGAAAAAATATAGCAGTAATATGTATTGCTTTATCATTTTATTTTACGTATTTCATCTGCTGGCTCCATCAGTGGGGCGACACTCCTCCGCCAGAACCCCAGTTAATTTGTGCCTTAAAGTTGATAAATTGGTGTATCTGTATCAGCATGCCTCTGCATTTAACAACAATGATAATATAGCAGTTTTATTCATGGTTTTATCATTTTATTTTACATATTTCATCTGCTGCCTCCATCAATGGGGCGACGCTCCTCTGCCATAATGGTGGAACTGCCTCCGAGTCCCCCAGTCCATCTTCAGCAAATGGCCGATCCCTCAAAGAAGACGTGTACGTTTCTGACCTCTAAGGACGATGTCTGAATTTGCTGACCTCGTCCAGGGAGCCGCATTGGCGTAACAAAACTTGAGGGAGACCCCTGCAAAGTACATGGAGGGGCCATCTCCGAAGTCAATCAGGAGATCTGGGCTAAGGCAGCCCCCTGGAGCATGGGGCCCCCTGCACTGCGGGGGCCAGCATTTATCAATTTACTTTTACATTGTGCGGTCTCCTTGCCTGTTGCTCGACAAATAGTTTGTATACAATTTTAAACAAATTATTTAAATGGGAGCCAAAATAAATCAGCTTCAAATTAACACCATACAAAATAACCGTACTGTATTGTTTGGGATTGTCAGTCACGTTGCAGACGATTTTAACCTCAAATTGTGAGTTTTGTTGACGCTGTCTAAGTGAAGTTCATTCGAGGCCCAGTAAGTGTAGACGGGCATGCGTCTAGGTCACTCATTCCAGGCAGAGGATGGAAATGTCTGCACCCCCAGTCCGATCGGAGTCAAGGGCTAGCATGTCTGGGTAGGGGACAAGGTGGAGTAGATACAAGACGAAGGGGAAATAAAGTCCACGGTTCTGATGAGAAGCAAACTGCTACTATGTGTGTGTTGTGCTGGTTACTGCAGTGTGGTTCAACGCAGATGGAAGCTATGTTACTGAGTCAAATGCGCTTATTGCAGTAACATACAGTTCTACAACAACAAACACAAGCCTCGGTATCTCTTGCAGTGGTTCATCTGAATGTCTACTGAACTCTGGGAGAAAGTGCACGTCCATAGATTATCCTTAAGTGAAGCGCGTGACTAGAGAGTGCCAAGTGTGTTAGCCAGTAGATCCGAGGTTTAAGTGGATTACCATAATCCACCTACAGTTTGCACTTACCCATAAGGAGACTTTGTTAGTTGGAGATTGAGCTAAAGCCCAAATCCTGTGTGTGGGAACTTGAGTCAGTAATCTCCTAGCCCCGGACAAGTGTGGAAGAGGACTGTCTGCGCCTGTGCACGTGTACTAAGCTTGTGCCAAGTGCAGCATGCCGCCGGCTGATCACGAGGGACTGTGCAGAGAACCTGGATCTCTCATGCTGTGCTTTAGCCCAAGTGACAATGTTTCGGTCCATTGAGCTCAGCTTTCACGTTTCAGGACCTCATCCATTTTTGAAATCTGTTCCTCCTCCTGTTGCAGAGCCGTGGATCTTTTTACCTGTGTCGTGCTGGCACAGGTTCTCAGTGGTAACATTAAACTATGGTAGTTTTGTCTCATTCTCAAGTCTTACTATTGATTGCATAAAGGGCTAGTTTTGTTCAGGAGTGTGTAAATTACGTGCATTCCATTCATACCTTACTTTCTTTCATGAAGTAAAACACAAGCCCATAGATGCGACGGTTTCAGATTGGTGTGTGTGACTTTTTCGGATTTCCAATGTAATTATGAGTGACATTTCCACAAATATGAGTCAGACTTTTTTTAAAACAAAATCAAAGAATGAAGAGGAGGGAAAAATACCCATCTGAGCAATGAAAAACTGTTAAGTCCGCACCAGAAATGAAAGGGCAATAACATAGTGCCCTTCACGACTGGGCCGCCCTAACAGGATGTGTGAGGCCCCAACAAACTCTTTACCTCGAAGCAAGTGGTCCGCAACCTGATCGGCGCGCCGCCCTCCAAGTGCCTAGCATCGGCGTATCTAGTGGCCCAGATAGCTGCCTTAATGAGCCAATACACTTGAAAGTCGCTGCCTACCCGCCGCCGTGTCAAAGAGCACCGGCCGGGCATTCATTGGCAGGGGGAGAGGTTGAGAGGCGCGCGCGCACGCACATACACAGTGCGGCAGCTGA
The DNA here is from genome assembly GCF_964263255.1 of Lissotriton vulgaris. Taxonomy (NCBI): domain Eukaryota; kingdom Metazoa; phylum Chordata; class Amphibia; order Caudata; family Salamandridae; genus Lissotriton; species Lissotriton vulgaris. The sequence continues at coordinate 390,290,238 of NC_141687.1, forward strand.
GTGAGCCAGGGCGCTCCACTGTATGATTTAAAGTGCATTGCAGCAAGCCGCGCTAAAACTTAAAGCACATTTTACCTGCATTAACACGCTCCAGAGGCGCACTGTAACTACTGAATAAACTTAAAATGGGAGGAGAGCAGCAGCCAGGAAATGCGGTTACGGCCGGGCCACCGGGCTCCTCAGAGCAGGGCCGGTCCTAGGCCTTCTGAGGCCCCGGGCGAAAGGGAAGATGCGAGGCCCCCCTAATTGCATATTGTCACAAGAAGTGACATCACAGAAAGCGACATCGCATATTATGCTGATGTATTAGATTTTTCACCATTTGATTCTTACTTTTTATTCCTCGTTATTCTATGGATTTGTACTTCATGCTCCTTTTTATATTTCTGTACCATGTTTTCTCTTTCTATTTCAATAAAGCTTCCTAAACAAACCACTGGAGCGAATGGATAGAACCAGAGAAACCATTTGATGCTATAACAGGAAGAGCCAGCAAACTAGGGGTCCAGGATGTAGACGCAGCGCACGGCGTTGGCTTCCTCGATTAGACCCTGGACCTGCTTCAGGGATGCGTATGCATGTGTGTGTATAAACACACAATGCGTACTCATGCCAATAAAATGTCTTGGTTGGATAATGCACCTGCTACAGAGCAACTGAGGTTAAGTGACGTTCACCGATTTTGATCCCGGCAAGTTTACTTTGGGGTTAAAGTCTCACCTACTGGTCACAACATACTATACCCATAATAGTGCTCCTGGCGCTCATGTACTGGCTGCATGGAGGTACGCATGTGTGCAAACACCTACACACAATAAAAATGTTCAGTGCGGAGAGTGCTAACGCAAACATCTGTGTATCATGCATAACGCAAACATGCATGCCCAGTTAAAGCTTAGGAGTTGATATAGCCAGAAACCGGTCCTAGGATGCTTGATTCCGGTCCAGAGAAGACATGGCTTGGCAGTTCGGGCTGGACTGTTCTCATGAGGCACAGGATCAAGACTGATTTGCATATGGCCATGTTTGAACTGGGGTGGCTTGGTGAGCAAAATAACGATGGACTAAACCCAGATCTGTGACTGGGGGTGAATGTTTTGCCATTGTGCATCATTCCGTCCATCATCTTGTGTGTTTTGCTCTACCACACATAATACAGGTTACAGGTACAACCCCTGTAGGGTAACTAGCCTGGTTCGTGTTCCTGCTGCAGAGATCTGTGTGTAAACTTTCGGTCACATGTTCCGATACAAATTAGAAAGCTCACCGCCATAAAACACTTGTTACAGTGATCTGTTTGTAACTACACACTACTCATCTGAATGCCAGCAGGACCACATCAGCCATTTTAACCTCTGAAAATAACCAAGAATAGTTCATTTGGACTGAGTAACAGCATTAGCTGATATAAATTGCTTGGTTGAGCTTTTATTATCTTATAAACAAAAGCAAATTTGTAACACCATTTCGTACCTAGCACTCTGCACTCCCTAGCACTCCATAGTCACTCTGCACTCCCTAGTCACTCTGCACTCCCTAGCACACCTTAGCACTCCCTGGCACTCCCTAATCACTCTGCACTCCCTAGTCACTCTCCACTCCCTAGTCACTCTCCACTCCCTAGTCACTCTGCACTCCCTAGCACACCTTAGCACTCCCTAGCACTCCCTAGTCACTCTGCACTCCCTAGTCACTCTGCACTCCCTAGCACACCTTAGCACTCCCTAGCACTCCCTAGTCACTCTGCACTCCCTAGTCACTCTGCACTCCCTAGCACACCTTAGCACTCCCTGGCACTCCCTAGTCACTCTGCACTCCCTAGTCACTCTGCACTCCCTAGTCACTCTCCACTCCCTAGTCACTCTCCACTCCCTAGTCACTCTCCACTCCCTAGTCACTCTGCACTCCCTAGCACACCTTAGCACTCCCTAGCACTCCCTAGCACTCCCTAGTCACTTTGCACCCCCTAGTCACTCTGCACTCCCTAGTCACTCTGCACTCCCTAGCACACCTTAGCACTCCCTGACACTCCCTAGTCACTCTGCACTCCCTAGTCACTCTGCACTCCCTAGCACTCCCTAGCCACTCTGCACTCCCTACCACTCCCTTGCACTCTGCACTCCCTTGCACTCTGCATTCCCTAGCACTCCCTAGCCACTCTGCACTCCCTAGTCACTCTGCAGTCACTCTGCCCTCCCTAGCACTCCCTAGTCACTCTGCACTCCCTAGCACTCCCTAGTCACTCTGCACTCCCCAGTACTCCCTAGTCACTCTGCACTCCCTAGCACTCCCTAGCTCCCCCTAGCACTCTGCAGTCACTCTGCACTCCCTAGCACTCCCTAGTCACTCTGTACTCCCTAGCACTCCCTAGTTATCCTGTGAGTTTCAGCCCTTCCAATGAACAATGGACCAGGAAAGGCAGGGTGAGGGTAAAAAAAAACAGAGCTTGCTATGACAAACACTTGGCAGAGGTGAATGTGTTCCAGAGGCATGCTTGGTACCTTCTCCAATCTACACAAAGTATCTTACGGTCTCCTACTTCCACAAAACCAGTCCTTACCACTCCTTTTTTTAGTTATATAGCATAGCCATGCTAGCTTTGCCTTTAAGAGGTCAACATCAATAGTTATGGCACTTGTCACTGTTGGGGCTTTTTTTTGCTCAATCTTGTGGTGTATTGTAAGAACTGCCTGATTTGCAATAAGCAGCTATTCCTGATCCACATTTTTAGGGCGATTCCTCTCTGGTTGTGAAAGACTTATTGTGGGATTACAAGGAGCATAGAAGGACTTGCAGCCCACCCATTAATTTCCATTGGTCAGCTTTACTGTCACTCTTGTTTACTTGCTTCCGTTTGAATGGCTTGCCTTGCCCATCTTATGTCTATCACTCCCCTGGAACATATGCAATTCACTTTTACCCTTCCACTTCTACTTTTAGGGAATTGCTTTCTTTTTTTTTCTCAAGCCCTCCAAAAGAATGCATGTGTTTTCAAGCGGTCTCCCTAGTGTGCTTCTCTTCCCCTGTCATGCTCGATGTTGCTCTTTCAATCCCAATTGCTTCTCTCCCTCATCCTTTTGTGATTCACTCACAATTGTGCTCTTCTCCTCCCTTGTTGCTTTTCAGCCGTGTGCTTCTCTCCCCATCTCGCTGTTCCTCTCTCGCATGTTTGCTTTCCTCCTTCCCTTACCCATGCCCTCCCTGTTCCAACTCGGATTGCAAAATAAAAGTATTAAAAAAAATGTTCCTGAGTCATTTTGTAGGTGTGCAAATGCATGGTGCACCTACATTCAAAATGACGGAGCCGTCATAGGAATTTTATTATTTCTTGGGGGAGGCCTGTTGTTCGCGGCATTCGTGGACCTCAGGTCAGCCTTCGACCTTGTACCCAGGATCAAGCTCTGGGAAGTTTTGCTGGATCTAGGCATGCCCAAAGAGCTGGTGGTGCTGCTGATCAATTTGCACACAAATACCTATGCCAAAGTAAGATGGGGTGGTCCAGGGGAAGTCACTGATAGTTTTAAAGTAGCTAAGGGGGTTAGACAAGGGTGCGTGTTGGCCCCCACCCTTTTTTCTTTGTTTATTAATGGGGTGACCAAGTATTTTTCTAACTACCCAACGGATGCGCCCACCCTTGCTGGAAGGAAAATTCCCCTCCTCATGTTCGCGGACGACACGCTTATTATTTCTAAAACGAGGCAGGGATTGCAGTCCGCCCTGGCCCGTTTTGAGTGTTTCTGCAGCGAGCACGAGTTAGAGGTGAATGTCAGTAAGACCAAATTCATGGTTCTGCGAGGCCCCAAGGCTGTGAAGGCCAAGGTGTCAATGAGCGGCGCCATTTTGGATCAAACGGAGGTTTTTACATACCTGGGTGTCACATTAAGTGAGAATTTGAGCTGGAAACCTCAAATGGATCTTATGACCCTGAAACACGCGCAACTTGGGGGAGCCTTATTGAAGGAGTATGCAAAATCTCTCACCAAACCCATGGCACCGTTGGTTAAAATTTATGGTTCCAAGGTAATTCCTGCAACTATCTACGGTGCCGAACTGTGGGGGTATAGTGATTTATCCTCTTTGAGGGTGGCTCAGAATAGGTTCCTGAGAATGGCAACTGGTCTCCCACAATCGACACCCTGCTTACCCCTGCAGCTTGACCTAGGTGTCAAATGCATAGAGGATGAGGTACGGTATAGACCACTGGCGTTTTGGCGGCGCCTGTGGACTACACCTGAATTATCCTTGTTCACTGAGGCCATTGACGATGTGAGGGGTCTTGAAGGGTCTCACAGGGTACCCTGGTTCAGTCACCTCAGGAGGCTCTTGAAAAATCTAAATTTGGAGGCATTATGGGTTGATCCAGCACGCGCAACCTTTCCCTCAAAGAAGGCCCTCAAAGATATTTACTGGCATTGGATTACTGAGAGGAGATCCGCTATGGTTGATGGTCCTACCATGACACTGGAATTTCTGGTTGTAAAAGATGTCCCTAAATATGAAGCTTATTGGGACTTAATCACCAAGCCAAAGGATCGCAAACTGTACCACCAACTACGAGTAGGCTCGTTACCTGTGCGGGGGCTTACGCACTCTTGGACTACTGGTGGTAGTGATAAGTGCCCCTTCTGTGTAACAGCAGTGGAAAATATTGAACATCTTTTTTTCTGCTGCCCTATGTATTTGTTACCCAGGAAAGTTTGGCTTTTACCAGTCTGTCGGTTACTAGGCACCAGCTCTGCTCTTGCAGCGTTTAGGATTCTTAAAACTGATACTTCCCCCTCCATCGTTATTGGTGTAGCAAAATTTGTGAGTTGGGCGTGGTCAATCCGAACCCGTAACCTTGGCAAATGACGTTTTTTATTATATAGTTTTTATGACTATTTGTTTAAAGTAGCACTGTTATTATGTAGCAAGGGGTCTTCTCGTTCATCAATGTTTAAAAATTTAATACTTTTCTTAACTTGTTTTTAAATGTAATGTATTTATTATCTTATATGCAAAATGAATTGTCTTTAAATATATATGTATTTGTCTTTTATGATGTGAATCGAATAAAGACCTCTTGACTGACTGACTGATTATTTATATTCTTTAGCTATGCTGCACTGTAGAGCCGGGCTAAAAGCCATTGGCAATAACAAATAAGTCACAAAATGCAAGACCTGTTGGCTTTGCCATTAAATCGGTAATACCGAGCACAAATCTGGAGTGGATGGGATACTTAACGCATGGAGTAGGGAAACTTGAGGGCTTTGCGGAAAACCGTGGGACAGCGAGCAGATGCGAGCAGTAAAGTGTGTATGAACTTTGGGAGGGGGGAGGGGCAACTATTCAGAGACCATCTCCACATTCTGAAGTGAAGCCCTCACAAATAAAGGAACATTTTTTTCAAATTCATGGGGTAGAAAGAGGTTTAAGTCTCGCCCTATGAAACGTAAGCGCTTTGCCCGACCCGTATGGACTCCTTAAACCAGAAATTTCTCTATAAATTAAAGCTTTTTGCTTGCCAGAATTTGTTGGCACACATACAAAAACAAAACACACGTTTCAGAATGCAAACGTTGATATCTACAACATAAACGTTTTGATGGTGGGGCTACTGGGTAAACAGTTCACCTTTGCTTAACACGACAAGATACCCCACCCTCTGGTCTCAAACATTCTGCTCAATTGAGATAAGAGACACTGCCCTACCAAGATTCGAAGTATACAAAAGACAGTTGATCTGGCTGCTCCCTCTTCCCCTCACCCACCTCCTCTTACCTGTGTCCGGCTGGTGCTCCAAAGAAACAAAGGGGCCTCCGTTGCCTGGAAACAAAATGCTGAAACAGAGCCTAGAATGGCCAGTACTTAACCGAGGCGCTGCCCCGCCCCTGACATTGTGAGCCAACATAATTGCTGGCCCAGCTGTTATGCCGCCCCCCATTCTGTTTGCACCTTCCCCCACCTGTAATGTGATCAGGTGAGGCAGGGGGCCCTGTAGTGAGCTGTGAATGTGTGCCTTTCACGGGGGCGCGATCAGGTGAGGTAGGGGGCCCTGCAGTGAGCTGTGAACGTGTGACCTTTCACGGGGGCGCGAGGCCCCCTGTGTTTTGCCGAGCGCGAGGCCCTGGGCGGCTGCCCACACTGCCCATGCCTAGCGCCGGCCCTGCCTCAGAGTCTCCTCCAGGCCACAAAAAACTACTACATTCCCTCGGCCCAGCTGCATTCAAGGCTCAGCACGGTAGCGTGTGCCTGAGCTACAGCTGCTCTTGCTGTGATTCACCTCAGTCTGCAGATCTGCCAAGTATCACGCAACAAGCGTTAGTTTAACACATTTCAGTGTCGTGGTCCGCATCACCGCGCTGAAATGCAAAATCACACATTATAGCGCCTTCTCTGCTAACAAGCATGAGCAGTGCTATAATGCATGACTGAGCTGCAGTCTGACAGAACGCGGTGCTCCCGGCAGGCTAGAGGGAAGGCGCAAGAGCTGCACTTTGCTGTACTCGGATTGCTACAATGTTTCCATTGTAGGCAGACACACCCCGGACCCCGAGTTGGCATGCGCATAACTGCCGAAGAACTCGCAGGAGTCAGTGTCCATGCCTTGACTAATATTGTGAATGCATCAGAGACAGGGGCTAAGAGGGACAAGTCACAAGTCCAGCAGTCCTGCTGAGCTCAGCTGCCATCCGCCGTGAGCAGCGAGCGGGCGGCATTTTATCAAAGGTTTGGCTGCACTTTAGATGGCGCCTAAATTCTGAACTGCGCTACAGCCTGGGAGCCAGCTTCGAGCTATTCGACCCTGTCCCGGTGGGGATCTTGAGTAATGGAGTTATTCCCACCGACGCACGCCATCTGGTACAGGCGGGCACTGGCAACGACGGTCGTGGCTAAATTATATTGGTCAACAGCCTGCTAAGTGCTGGGCAAGGCAGAGAGCGACTCAAAGCAACATGTTGAGATCCCGCCTGGCGACTCGACCCATGACCTCAGGCCTACCTGTGCCTTAGTTACTCGAGTGAGGCAGGCCTTCTGAGTCGCCGGCGAACCTGTGCAGCAGTATAGGAGCTGTCTAAGCTCACTTTGCAGCACCTGCGCGCGGGATCAAATACCAGCTCGCTGCCGCAGCACAGGCAGCCGGGCTCAGCTGCCACAAGAAGCCCTTTGTCTTCAGGAGTCAGTACATGAGTGCCAGTATAAAGCAAACACTTCTGTGCAGTGTCATATGTATTTTTTAAACTACTTTTATAGCCTGCTGCATAACACGCACTGGTGCAAGTACTCTTAGATAGCGCAGGCTTTTTAATACTCACTCTCTCAAAAAGTATATATTTGAAATAAAAGTGCCTACAGCGGAGTTGTGACCCCTAGGCTATGTGTACCTTAATCAAACTCTTCTGCTGAGGCTTGCCTGCATCCTCCATGCTTAATTCTGTTCTAATGTTAATTGCTTAGACTAGCCATGCAGCGTAGCTTCAGATTCAGGTTAATAATAAATAACGGGCGGCGCCGCACACTCTGCTGTTATCAACGAATTGATTTTTATCAAATTGCACAGTGTGTTGATATGGTGGAATGGCAATACCTCTTTGCGGTTCTAGCCCACATGGGGTTTGGCGCCACATTCATCTCCTGGGTGAAACTGCTCTATACGAGCCCAGCGGCGCGTGTGGTGGCCAACGGGCACATCTCCTGTGAGATTCCACTGGCGAGAGGAACCAGACAGGGATGCCCACTCTCCCCACTGCTATTTGCGCTCGTTTTGGAGCCATTGGCCGTGACGATTAGGAAGACCCCACTGCTAAGGGGGATTGGGTGGACCGAGGCCTTAGAAGACAGAGTCTCTCTATATGCCGATGATATGCTGATTTATCTGACAGATCCAGTGAATGGAGTCCCAAACTTGTTGGAGGTGTGCGACACGCACGGGCGTGCATCGGGGTATACCATAAACTGGACGAAATCGGTCATATACGGCCTAAACGGCTCCACTCCTCCTCTTCCGGCGGAATGCCCGTTGACAGTGGCGACCACCTCCTTTAAATACTTGGGGTTTTAAATGTCTCAGGATCCCGACGAATTCTTTCTGAAGAATCTGCTACCCCCGCTTACCAGGCTACAGAATAATGTAAAACACTGGAAGGCCCTGCCGCTGACGCTGCTGGGTAGAGCGGCAATATTTAAAATGATGGCGCTGCCGCGCTTCCTTTATGTACTTGAGAACACTCCAACCTTGCTACCTCCGAGTTACTTCCGAAGAGTTACCAGGTTAATGACAGATTTGTGGCCACTCGTGGAGCAAGCCTCTCTGCCAGATACTGTTTGAAACCCTCTACCTGCTGCTGTTTCCGCTACAGGAGTAGCACAGCTGACCGCCCAAAGCGCTGCTGAGAGACTGAGATCGTCGCGAGGCCGCAGAGGAGGACGAGGCGCCGGCCCCGGGACTGCGAGGACCAGCATACACCATCTCCAGCTGGTCCTCTTCCCGTGAGAGCCGCGCCCCCTTCCAGCGCCCCGCCCCCAGCGAAGCGCTACAACTTCTCGCGGCACCCGCTTCGCGGGTGCCACTCGTGGAGCAAGCCTCTCTGCCAGATACTGTTTGAAACCCTCTACCTGCTGCTGTTTCCGCTACAGGAGTAGCACAGCTGACCGCCCAAAGCGCTGCTGAGAGACTGAGATCGTCGCGAGGCCGCAGAGGAGGACGAGGCGCCGGCCCCGGGACTGCGAGGACCAGCATACACCATCTCCAGCTGGTCCTCTTCCCGTGAGAGCCGCGCCCCCTTCCAGTGCCCCGCCCCCAGCGAAGCGCTACAACTTCTCGCGGCACCCGCTTCGCGGGTGCCACTCGTGGAGCAAGCCTCTCTGCCAGATACTGTTTGAAACCCTCTACCTGCTGCTGTTTCCGCTACAGGAGTAGCACAGCTGACCGCCCAAAGCGCTGCTGAGAGACTGAGATCGTCGCGAGGCCGCAGAGGAGGACGAGGCGCCGGCCCCGGGACTGCGAGGACCAGCATACACCATCTCCAGCTGGTCCTCTTCCCGTGAGAGCCGCGCCCCCTTCCAGTGCCCCGCCCCTAACAACCTCTCACTCCTCATAAACGCTACCAGGACCGCGCATCGCGGGACGCGCGCGGGTCGCAGCCCGGGTCGAAGCCCGGGCCAAGGGCGGGCCCGTTGTTGCCCGTTAGTGCCCGATAGAGACCGGACCGGGCCATCTCTCTTTCATCACTGAACCAGCAACAAGTTTATAAACATGCCACCAAAAACAAGGAGCACCTTTAAGTCAAAATCCAAACACGCGCAGGAGGTAGCACAAGTTACAGGCCCTATCGACCTATTCATCTCGCGGGTCCACGAGACAATAAACCAGAGTATAGCCCTGATGGAGAAGAGAGTATCATTAGATCTCATGAGTGCTAATGCGAAGCGTTCGTCATTAGGCGCTATAGCAAACGCCACCTCTCCCATCAATCTCAACACACAAAACTGTTCTCTTCCAGTGACTCTGTCAGTACCAGATTCAAACACAGTCCCGTCGGTAGTAGACCTGTCAGTTACACAGTCTGAGTCAGACCTCTCCATAACATTTGACGACTTGGAAACAACCCCTGATCTAGCTGTTTGTCAAACTCAGGGGGACGCCCAATCAAACGAAAACCCGCTCCAGCAAGGTGAAAGGGAAGGAGCAATTCCAAAAACGCACCCAGTAAACAATGAAGAATTAACCAGTGTACCGTGTTCTGAACACGCAACAACTCAATCAAATTCTACAACGTCCCATAGCACACTAATTCTCCCAGTAACTAACCTACCACACAAGGCAATTTCAAATGACCATACTGTAAACCAATGTAAAACTTGCAGAATCACCTCGCAAGTTCTTACCACAACAAAAGATTTGTTATATCAATACTTAAAGCCCATCCAACTCAGTATTAGGAATCTCGAAGCCCAACTAACCATAATTTCGGCCACCCTCCTAGATACAAACACCCGTATAGAAACAAAGGGGCAGCGTAACATCTCGCAGCCACCTAAAAAACAGAATCAAGCACACATGCAGAAAACAGCCAACCACACAAACCCAACGTCCCTAGCACAGAAAAACCCCAAACAAAACACCACACTTCCTAAATCTGCAGTTAAATCGTCCCAACCTCAGAAAGAGAAACCTCCTGCTATAACCATTCAGCAAACAGTAAACACAGATTCAGTCATGATAGACACTCCAGGCCCAGCGACAAATACAGACACCAGTAGAGCCTGTTCAGAAAAAAGGCCCGAAACTTTTCCATCGAAACCACTGTCCCCTCAAATGACTCCTAAAAACACATCCAAAAAACCTTCATCAACTAGACGTTCTGCCCATTTGCCTCCGGAAGCCACTCCCTACACAATAGTTCTCACAGGAGTACCAGAGCTAACCGACGATACACCAGAAACTGCATGGTCACTCAAAAACAAAGCCATGCAGTGGTTAAGCATCAATAGACCTCTCGAATCCTACCTATCGGGACGGATCACTACAGCCCGTAGGGTAGCCTGGATAGGCAAAACGACAAAAACAATCCGCGGAGACTGCATCATTGTAACATGCAGAGATCCCTCAACAGTAGACTATATCTGTGCCTGGCCTCAGCTTGACAAAAAAGGGGGGATCGATGCTCGACATTTTTCCTTCTTCTATCCCCCAGCTAAACAACAGCGTAATCCTCCACCCTGGTCATGGCACCAGCTCCCCAAAGAACCATGGAATCAGGAGTCATGGTACCAAGTGCCATGGAAACAGATGGAATACTCATACGACTATATAGGTAGGGGTGGACCGAGAGAAAGGCCCAGAGAACGCCAGAGGCCCTATTGGCAAGACAGACCCTATCAAACCTATGAAGGATGGCAGGGCCTTTCAACCCAAAACCGTTTTGATTGTCTCGAAATGGTCGACTGACCATTCCGGGACAAACCTAGCCATCATAAACCCGATACTATTCCGCAAACAGTAAATGCTAAGCAGCATACAATATCTCCAGAGTTTACACATGTTAGACACGAAATCACATTGCAGGAACCATTTAATATCCTCTCCACCAAAACCGAAAAACCCTTCCATACCTCCCAGGTACTATCTAAACCCCCAAAAAAGACTCCGCCGATCATCCCTCTAGCAGAAGCTGATACTAACTCGGGAATGTGCCATCAACAAGCCGCAGCCATTACTAACAACCCGACAACATCTGCAACCGCGAAGGAACCATCAACCCTGAGTTTGGCCATTGCATACTGGAACGTTGCAGGCTTAACTACAAAAATAACCTGTCCTTCATGGCTCGACACAGCAAAGAGTCAGCAAATTCTGTGCCTGCAAGAGACCTGGTGTACAACTCCACTTCATTTAGCGGGCTACAAAACATTTTTCACCAAAGCAGTACCTAGTAGTAAGGGTAGACCAAAAGGCGGACTTATGACCTACTTTTCCAATACCCTTCCTCTCACTGTGAAACTGCTAAAGGAAACACCCATCTTTCAAATCATACAAGTCACACAGTTAACAGTATCGAAACGAAACTTACATATTTTCATAAATTATTACAATAACTCCGGCACTCTGGAATGCTGCTCACACCTAGACGAAATAGCCGCATATTTATCCTCACTTCAAAAAACAAATAATAATTCCACAATCTACCTCATCTGGGGAGGCGATTTTAATTTCACATTGTGCCCAAACCACAAAAATGGGAACTGCGGGCTCCAGAATGAACTTGGAAATACCATCCCCCACTTTGTGCACACGTTGGGTGGTAACAAATTAAACTAAATCCTCTTCACCCTAGACCTTGACTTTGTCAATGAACTAGTCAATCCGGAGCAGGACTTTCTACCCACCTTTCACGGGCGAGGCTGTCTGTCAACCATCGACTTTATTTTAGCCTCAAACTCTTATAAAGGGCAACTAAGCAACTACAAAATAGGGTCTAATCCAATCAGCGACCATTATCCTCTTAGTGTGGAAATCCTCATGAAGCAAGCTGGGACACTCCCTCCAAAAGTTAGTTCCCTTGACCAACAATCGCTGGCCATGAAGAAGCTGAATGGGTACGCAATTAAATGGACAAAGATCGACCCGGAAGAGATAACACAGAGGGTTCTTGAAAAAACACACCTCTGGTTAACGAACTGTCTGTCCCCCGAGGCATCCCCAGAATTAATTGTCACCTCTTTTTATAACATCCAGGAAGTAATAAGGGATGAGCTATTCATTAACACAAAAAACAAGCGCAGACTTCCTACCACGAGATGGTTCGATACTGCCTGTCGGAAGGCCCTTACATCTCTCAAAGAAGCCCTAAGACAGCAACCGAGAGACCCTCAAATAATCTCACAATGGAGGAAAATTTACAATACCGCTCGGAAAAATCGTAAAAAACAGATAAAGCAAGATCTATGGCTTCGACTACACGACAGTGCATTAAGGAAAGATAGCACTGCTTTCTGGCAGACCATAAGATCACCTCTCCTGGCCAACATCAGCGACCCAGACCACCTCGATGTGGCAATAACTGAGGATGACTGGGTCTCCCACTTTTCAAAAATCTTCGGAATACTATCGGATGCCGTTCCAACAATCCAAATACAGGAATCAGAACCAGCTAAGAGCAAGATCTATCCAATCAAGCTACGCTTTACCCTCAACGAGGTCAGAAAGGCAATTAAGTCCTCAAAAACAGGCAAGGCCCCCGGCCCAGACGGGGTCCCCGTGGACTTGTTCCTTGTCGACTATTGGTCAAGAATAATTACACGGGTCATGGCTGCAGTCGCCTCAACCGGTCTCTTCCACTCATGGTCAACATCTACACTATTGCCCATCTTCAAAAAAGGGGACCGTAACGACCCTGCGTGCTACAGACCGATCTCCCTTCTGGACTCCACGGGCAAGATTGCAGGTCGAATACTCCTGGACCGATTACAATCTTGGGCCCGGGAGAATAACATCATTACTGACCTGCAATACGGTTTCCAGAAGGGGCTCGGAACGGTGGAACAAGCCCTAAACCTCGTCCTCCTGGCTGGAAAGTACGCGCGCGCTAAAGGAGGCAACATCTTCCTGGTCTATGTAGACTTAAGCGCGGCATTCGATTGCGTACAGCATGCAAAGCTTTGGCAGATCCTGGCACACCTCGGAGTGGACCCACCCATACTAGCCTTCTTGAGAGAGTTATACACCAACGCAGAAGGTCGAGTTCGTTTTGGCACCGGCGGTGAACTATCACGTCCCTTTAAAATATCAAGAGGAGTAAGGCAGGGATGTGTACTGGCTCCCTTCCTGTTCAACCTATACACAAACGGGCTTGAACAGGCTATGCTGGAAGGGAGCCAGGACCTTCCGCAGATAGATCACCGCCCGATACCCATTCTCCTGTATGCCGACGACTCTGTCATCCTGGCACGGACTTCTAATCAACTCCAGCGACAGCTAAATAAATATGTGACTTTTATGGACTCACTAGGCCTAAAAGTTAATATCAAAAAAACTTTTACAATGACCATCGGACCAAAGCCAGGAGTCTCCAAGCCCATACTCATCAACAACAGCAGATTAGAAAAAACACCGGTGTACCCATACTTGGGCATTCTAGTGGATGACACAATGACCTGGCGTAAGGCAGTGAAAGCCAGAAATCTTAATTTTCGCCGTGCTGTATCAGCATTAAGTGCTTTCTCAAGGAAACTAGGCAAACCAGCCCCAGCGGAACTGTTAACGATATACTACGCAAAATGCCACAGTGTGGCTACTTGCGGAGCAGGCATTTGGGGCTATGGATGCATCGACCAACTCCAGGTTACCGAGAACGCCTTTATCAAATACATCCTAGCTCGCCCCCAAAGCTCCCCGATCCTAGCCTCGCACCGGGAGCTTGGTATGGAATATATGTTTGACACCATACGATGCCAGCCCATCCTACTGTGGCAGCGTATATGGTGTAACCCTGAAAGTGCCATCACCCGTTCCCTCATTACCGACTGTCTTGGCCTAGCGTACTGGAGGAAAATACCGTGGCTTAATTACATTCACAAATTCCTTCTAGATCTTGACTGTGAGCACTACTTCCTCGAATCCCCCTCAATTGAAGACATCTCGAAGAAACAGCTGAAGGAATTATGTATGGGCCATCTAAGGGAACTCCGCAATCAAGCAGAGATTACCAAAACACAAAACGAAAAAACTTGTATATTGCAGACAGGGAAACTCATTCAGCCGTACCTGACATATTTCCTGTCAAACTACGAAAAGTTTTTAATTACAAGACTCCGGTTTGATCTTTTTTACCGTCTGGTCTCATTCCCAGAAATGAGGAACTGGTCCCGAAATCTGACAAGCTGTCCTTGCGATGGAGTTTCTGTACAATCCACGATACATGTCGTCCTTTTTTGCAAATACTACAGACTAGCAAGAAAAACATGGATTTTTCCCATCCTCCGAGCAAGCGGTCTCAGACAATCATATCCAGCACTCTCCCATTTACAATCCCCGAAATCCCCGCATGAAGCCAAATTGATAGCGACTTTTCTTAAAATAGTAATATCAACCCGTCGCAAAGTTTCCACCTAAACCTGTATCCATTCCAAAATGTAGAAACAGTACCCCACTTTGAAATTCTTTTTCTTGTACAGTGATACAAGTTCTGTGACCTCATGCTTACTGATTTTATCTTTCTGATTAATGTTTAACTTCTCTTTTTAAGATGTACTTTTTATGATTATACAAACCTATAATCGAATAAAAGTTGATGAAATGAAATGAAAATGACAGATTTGTTATGGGGAGGAGGCCCAGCTCGTATTGCACACGTAAAACTAAACAGAAGCTGGTATGAGGGTGGCATCGCTCTGCCCAATATTCAGTTGTATTCCTGGGGAACATTACTTAAGGTTATTAACCAATGGCTACATGCACCGCAGGACGATCCAGCCTATCTTGCTGACAGGATACAACTGGGCACCCATAGCCTACTGGCACCACTATATCATAAGGGTGCAGTGACCAAACTGATAGGACCCACCAGACACACAGTGTTTTTATGGCACAAGGCACAGGCGAAGTTCAAGTGGGAGGGAGTCATAACAAAGCTCACACCGTTGTGGGATACTAGGGCCCTGGGATTCCTACGCCACACCAAAGGATTCACCCAATGGGATAATATAGGGATCTCTACAGTAGGAGATTTGTGGTCAAGGGAGGGGGTAGTCCCGTTCACACAACTTCAACTCCACTACAACCTAGGTCCAACGGAAACATATAGGTACGTGCAAATTAGGCACGCCCTAATGGCAGCCATCCCAGTTGGTACTGCAGTGCCGGAGGCGTCACTGCTTGAGGATCGCCTGCTCACTGATTTCATGCAGGAGGGTGCGACATCCCTTACGTATCGTAAAATTATGAACAACTTACCTGACCCATTGGGAAAGCTGCGAGAAAAATGGGTGGATGAGATAGGTGACATGGATGAGTCAGATTGGAATGCTGCATTGGCGTCTCCGCGTGAGGCGGGTATCTCAGCTAGATTCCGTTTGGTACAATTGAAAATACTGCATAGAATATATTACACCAGAACAACACTATTTAAACTTAGCAGGGCATTAACCCCGCTCTGCCTCAGGGGCTGTGGAACGGAGGGTACCTTCCTCCACACACTCTGGGACTGCCCAGCTTTGATCAGGTACTGGCAGCAGGTGATGCGTACCATTTCGCAGACCCTGGGACTGTCCCTGGTGCCCGACCCACGGGTGTGCCTACTGAATATATGGGGCCCGAATGACTTACCGTTCCAAAGTAGATTGTGGGTTACGATAGGCACAATGACAGCCAAGAGAGACATAGCGCAGAGATGGGGAGTAGCAGAGCTACCAACCCTGTCACAGTGGTGTAGAAATATGGATACAATTATGGTGACGGAGCGAGCAGTGTATCAACTGAGAGCGAACCCCCGCAAATGGAACAAAGTGTGGTTACAGTGGAACACATATAGGGGCGATCTATGTGAACCCTTAGAGGAGGAGGATGTTGATAGCTCCAGGGATGAGATGGAAGATGTTTAGCATTTGCAATGACAGGTTACTGGTCTTTTCAGAAGATAGTGGAAGGTAGGGTCGTGGATCCCTTGAATAGTTTAGAGCAGGAGCCGGGAGGTGGGAATGTGGGGTGGATGTGGGTATGTAGTAATTGTCGTGTGATGGGAGCAGCTGAGGAACAGCACATAATGTCACTTCTGTAACTATCGAGTCAAAAGTTTCGTTATGTTATTAAAATTACAAAAAGCAAGATGATACTGATTTATACATGTGATAATTACGACACAATTGCGATACATGCAGGAAAATATGCTGCCGGACCGTTGGTTGTCGGCTAAATAGCTGTGTAAATGCTACCTAAGCTAAGTAATGTTGATTTTAGCCGGCCCCAGGGTTGTAGGCCTGACAATGTAATTGATGGAGATGTAAATTTAATCTTGCAATAAAAAAAAAAAATTGCTCAGTGTGTCTTTTTGAGATAAATGACAGTCTACAGAGGGGTTGTTACCTCTAAGCTATGCGTGTACCCTTCCATTTCTGGTGCTTTGCAGCCGTTTTAAAATCTACTTACAGTTTCTCGTTGCTCAAATGGGTGTAATTTTTGATATTTATGTTTCCGTTGTTTTCTTTGCTTAATTTTCCTCGCGAAAAAAAAGTGTCACTTATAGTTGTTGAAATGTCACTAATAATTACGCTGACATTATAAAAATGTCACATATAGCAATCTGAAACCTTGGCAGCTATGCTCAGTACCAAGTGCCCGGCCTGAGTTCCAACACTTTACCCACTCACTTGCGCCACCGCAGGAGACGGCAGCAGGATGTTACGTCCGGTGCAGCGGAAATAGCCATTGGACATGGCCTCTCCTGACATAGAATCATTGTCAGGAGGTAATGCTGCACCCAGGATGAATATCGATACATTGTTGCCAATCTCACTTCAGCCAGCCCCCAAATCCTACCAGGAGCAGCAAGCTCGTTCCTGTGCCCCTCTAGCTACTAGTTTACATTCAGCATATCAGCTACAGCTTGACAGCTGAGACAGAAGCTATGCCTATTATGCGTGACTTTGCATTTCAGTGCAATGATGCGGATCACCACACATTAGGGTGACAGACTGGCATAGGTGCAAATTCAGGACAGTGAGTGCAAACATTCAGGACAAAGGGTCAAAACTCAGGACAAAAATTCAGGACAGAAGGTCAGAATTCAGGACAGAAATTTGGGACAAAAGGTATGTTTTGCATACACAGCAGATGAAGTTACGTAATAGTGCATAAGTAAATAGACAACCAACACAAGCACAAGTCAAAATACGTTTTTTTTAGGTTGTGAGAACCTTGACTCAGTGCATCTGTTGTGTATGCTAGTGAAACACACCTGCATTTTCATATAAAAAAAAGTGAAGAAAAAGATCAAAGCTGAAGGCTTCTCAGATCTTACATGCCTCCTTTCCCCCAATGAAAAAAATCCCCGATCCGAAATGCTGTCATTGGGCAAAGAGGCCCATTATCATTCTGTATGAGATAATTAGGCTAACATACAGAATGATAATGGCCCTGATAGTCTGTGCCAGGTCGGGAGGGGCTGCTGAAGGCTACAGATCACAGCAGGAGAGTGAGCTGGTCCCTGCAGTGAGAGTTACCGGCTGCTTGCAGGGGGCAGCTGACGCCAATGTCTGAAATTACGGACAAAGGGCGTCCGTGGAAGAAACCCTTACCGACAACGAACAAGAGGCCCAAATTATGGGCAGGCCGTAAAATTTATGGTTGGTTGGTCACCCTACACACCTGATGCATGGTATTTGGCAGGACTGGGCTCATTTATGAATTGTTATAGTAAAGCTACCACGTGGCAGGGGCTTATCACAAGCCCCTGCTACCCAGGTGGAGCCATGCACTTCTGGGCCCTCCATTTCTCCTCAGGCCCATGAGTAGTCGTGAGATATAAGGGTCTCTGGGCCCCTCACAACATTTCGTCATGAGGGCCTGTTATTTTGCAATAGGTCACTGCCACCAGTGGTGGCTCCTCCGTTATGGCGGAGCTAGCAGATGAAAACATGTAAAATAAAATTATAATAAAGCGATTGACACAACTGCTTTATTATCATTTTTATTTTGCATGACGATGACGGACAAATCTGAAGGCCGGGTCCATCCTCTGACAGCAGTAGGAGTGGTGAGCACAGGGCACTGCAAGTGCGCATGTCGGTTTGACCGGCTGTTGTAGGACGGCCAAACAGACATGCACACTTAGATATCTCCAGGCTGTTGCATGGAGAACAGAAGGCACAGGCTCACGGTACCAGTTGGACCGTAAAACAGCCTGCTCTGCCCCATCTCGGTGTTTCTCTCATGCTGGGTAATAGCATGAGAGCAGTATCTGGATTGGTGCAGGGGAGTCTGTGCAGCGGGCGGCGGGCTGCAAGTAAGTTTTTTTTTTTAATTAATGTTCTCCGCAGTGCCTCACCAATTTTCTCTGGTAGCCGCCGCCACTGTTTGAGGTCCACCTGCTCCATGGACGTCCTACATTTGGTTAAAAAGAACACTGAATCTGTTCCGTGTTATCTGTCAGTGGTTTTTCTTTGGACAAGGACGAAGTCCTTCAGCCTTTGAAGTACCATTTACAGCTGGGTAGGCATGTCGTATTTTGGGCTCACAGCAGACGTTCAGATATGTGTTCAAATCTTGGCTGTACACCCTCTGGCCACTGCTACTCCAGTAGACTTCCTCTTACCTCCACTTCCACCTCTGTCTTTCCCTTACATTCACCTCACAACATCTCATCTCTATTTTAACCCATGTCCTAATGCCACCCCATCTGTCCTAGTTTCCAATTTCCCCCCCTTTCATTTCCTTGCCTTAATCTACCTCAACCATGCCCCAACCTTCATTTTTTAGTTATGTTATCCTTAATTTTAGTCTCCTTCTTAATACACCTGAATTCCCCCCTCATCTGCAGCATTATTGCTTTCTTCCTCATGCGCTCATCACATCCACCTTTCCCTCTTTCATTCCCAGTATTCTATACCTTTCCTTACCTGCATATTTTCCAGTGTCCCCCTCACCTTCATCTCATAAATGCAACTCTCCCAGTGTTCCACAAATCATCTTCTCACTTCTATCTCACCATTTCCCGAAACTGCATTACCACCTTTAATTCCTTCACTTAAGCTTCTTCATCTCTACCATCCATTCCATCGTCTCCCCAGAGCATCACTCACCCCTATCGATCTCTCTTATTTTGTCTACTCTATCACCTTTTGGCCCCTTGCCTCAATCCTTTACTGTCACTTATCTTCTACACATTGCCTCTTATCTTCATTTCTTCCCATGGCACTGTCACCTCACTATCCACCTCATCTTCACCCAATTAAATCACTTTCATTTCCCAGCATCTTGATACCATTTTTAATTCAGCTTCTCACCCACTTTTCAGCCTCCTTCAGTGTACGCCTTTCACTGTTTTTCTACCTCAGTCTGTCTCCCTTCTATTTACCTCCCATTTTTTTCTGCCTTCTCCGCACGGTCTTCCACTTTTTTTGGCAAACAAATTTTATGGGGTTTTCAAGTGAGCAACAAACATATAATACATTAGGATGAAACGTGTTCCGAGTGACCCTTCGTCCCACACCAGTACAGGTGCGTAGGCAAAGCAGTAATTAAAGGCCAGGCTGGGAGCCACGGCGTGCATGCTAGTCCACCCCATACCCCGTTCAGAATTGGGAGTCGATCAGTCAACACATTCATCCCAAGAAACAAAGCTTAACACACCAACCACGCCCCCTCCGACCCTGGAATGGGGTGTCATCTCTTATATCATAGTAATGTTCTGGGTACCCTATGTCGTAGGGAAACCTCGCTAGTTGCAGGCCATCATCGTGGAAGTAGAAGGCCACCAAATCTATAATCTCCTGTTGCTTCCATTGACTGCCCTGGTGTATTTGAAAGGCACGATTCTGACGTAATGGTCCCATCTTCCTCATCCCTCTACTTTAGTGTGTCAGTTAAGGATTCCCCATTTCTAGCAAAGTCCATAGGCCTCCTGTCCTGATAGGCTTCAGAAAGCAGTACGGCCCTCTCCCACTATGCCCATCTAAGCATACAGGCTCTCCACGTTCCACATTGGAACCAGCAGGAGCTTTCTACTGCATTGTTATACACTGCTTGGCTAGTATCAAGGCCAAGTAGATAAATCTGGGCGTCAGCTAATGCTTAGCCAGACAGGGATAGATCCCCAATATACACATTTTGGGGATGAGGTCTAAGGAGTGTTCCATGACATCAGATAGTAATCACAACTGCTCTGTCAATAGAAGGTTAGAGATGCACAGTCTCATTATCATGTGGAGCACGCTGCCTCCTTCTAAGAGGCACCTAGGACATTCATGGGAAGTGAGTGGGAAGTAGGTGTCAAGTCTTTAAGGTGTAATGTACGCTTTATGTAAGAGTGTATGAGTTTGAAGCAAACATTGCAGGATATTTTTGGGGTTACCTCCCAAACTTTTGACCCAGTCGCCGTCTGTTAAGGGTGTCCACAAGTCTGCCTGCCTCTTTTCTTTCAGCAGAGTGAGTGGCAATATCCTGTCACACCAGAGTGCTTCATACAGTCTCAATACCAGTCTCCGAGTGTTTGTAGTGTTGGGGGTTCGGCCTCCTACCTCCCCCAGTATTTCGTCCCCACTGCGGTCAAGGTACCATAAATTAGGAACTACCCTGCTGGAAAGTCATACTTTGCCCTGAGGTCCTCTAAGGAGCGTAGCTCCTCATTTACATATAATGTACCCACAGTATCCATGCCTGCTGCTAGCCAGCCCTGTAGTCAACCCCATTCAATACCTCACATATGCATAAGCAGGGCCTGAAGTGGACAACTTCAGGGAATCAGGCGTACGTGTTTGGATTCTCTGTAGCGCTCTCAGTCAACAGTGTCAGATCACAGAGAGGTCATGTCAGACCACAGTGGCTGCCCTTTTAGCGTCAAGCAAAAAGGTCCATAGCAAAGCCGACTCAGGTGCTTCAGGAGAGCGAACCTCTTCTGCATCTTGCAGTCTCCAAATCCATCACATGCACCAATGCCACTCTCTTCCTCTCTTAACCAATGTTTTGACTCATCCAATACTGCTCCAAATCACTTGTGCCTGTGGGTTGGCCTAAGGTGGTTAGATCTGGGATGTATGGCTGGATAACAGGCACCCACAGTGATTGCGAAAACACAACAGGAGAGGAGAAGAGTCTGACAACGTAAGTCACTTCCCTAACTTGGCACAAACACAAAAAGTGGTACATGGGCTGCTTATGAGCAAACTACGTGGTGTATTTCATGCCCAAATTTGTTGGGTCCAGTACATGACTCCAGATTATAGGGTGACTAAAACTTGGTCTCCTAGTTGGGAAAGGTAATCCTTAATGGAAGAGGAAACCTTACACACTTAGAGGTGTCATGCTTCATGACTCGGATTACTCTCCCCACCCTGGAAGGGCAATGCCACCAGGGCGGGCTCAACCTCCTCGAAGACTGTAACGGATTGACCAGACCATCCCAATCAAACTCTTCATGTAGGTCTGCAAGTCATACAAATGGCATCAGGCAGTTAGCAATGATTTAACAATATGGAAGCATGCCTCCTAGGAGAATATGTATGTGCATTGCACAGCCTAAAATGTCTGAGACAAATTAAAGTATGGCATCTTTTTTGTACCAGACTAGCTATGAGGTGTTGGATAGGTGATGGTTAAGAAGACTATTTGTTTTCTTTGATGAAGAACTGAGTGCTGTTGTGTGATTGGAGAGGCCTAACTATATGGTGCCTCTAAGGTCTGTAAGGTGAATGTGCGTTATAATAACGAATGTATTTTGCTGAGGTGTGGACTGTCTGTACTGTTGTGAGCTTGGTGATACTTAGCTAAATGGAACATCTGAAAGTGTTGGATCTGTGCTCATGGTTCTTCTGGAAGTTCTTGTGTTACTTCCTAGTGGAATTTCAGTTAGTGTGCACAGCAACATCCAAGTATCTATTACATTTGCACGGTGATGGACTTCTTTGCTTTGCTCAGGACTTGCAGGTTTTACATCTGGAACAAGAATCGTAGTTAATGGCATGAGCAGCTTATGCAAACATTTAAAGGTGTACATTTTGCCTACACCTCTGGCTCAGAGTGGTTAATTTTGAATAGGGGATTTCACCTAAGCATCTGGAAGCTTCCAAAAGATCTCCACTCAGACGCACCCTAATGGGTCATGCATTAAACAATGGTCAGACTTGCACCCAGGGCATTCTAGGACGAACCTTGAAAAAGTGGGCAGGGTACTGTCCTGTCAGAATGAGCTTGATCAGGTCTGCCCGCATCCATCACTCTACTGCCCTCACTCCTCCATGCAGGTTGAGGTCTGTATTTTACATCCCAGAGGATACTACGGGGGCTGGGGGATGTTTAAATGAATTATCCATCCTATATAACCTTCCGGCACACAGGCCTTCATTTTCATTCTCACAAAGTTATGAGATTTTTAAGCCATAAAACACAAGAACCCTAGCAAAGGGAAAGCAATATAGTGTTGAAGGGTGCACACAGTTCTTCCATTGCAAGGCCGGAAAGCCTTGAAAGGTGGTGCATTTTTTCAGTCACAGCATAGCTCTTTTCTTAAATATTTAAACTCTGAGTTGCAAAAACGATGTGAAATGGTTAAGGAAGAACAGGTGTAGCAGCTGTTTCCTATGATTCCCACACCCAGGGGAGCACTGTTCAATCCCTCTCACTGCTTCTTCATCCTCCTCTTATCCTTGACAAAATGGCCTTCGATTTAAACAGTAGCTAAATGTTTCTGACTGAAAGTATCACAACTTTTCTCAGCATGCACTGGAGACGCAAGCTGGATGAACAGGTTACTGTTTGTCGCCATGTCTAGCCGATAGTAAAAGAAGTCGCAGATGTCACACTGCATGATGATTAGCATTTGCCAGTCCATCTTCAGGCTCCTCTCAGCACAGAGACAGGTAGCTAAAAAGACCTTGGAGCTGAAGAGCAGCAGCAGGTCCTCTCCTTGCCACAGTTCACAGAAGGAAAACCCTGAGTCAACTTACAAAGCTCCTAATGTGTCCCTTTCCTGCTCAGAGTGACCCAGAGACTCATCCAGTCAACCCTGGGGAGCAAGGAAACCTTCCTCATATGGTGTCCTGCAACTATGAATCACATCCTCTCTGGACGGTCACAGTGATATTGCCCACGCCAATGGACACTAGGATCCAAAGGGGATGAAGAGTTGGTCATTTTCCCATCCTATTTCAGGGCCGCTCCTATCCTATAACAGAATAGTTACACAGTAAGGCCTGCCTGAGGCCTACCCTCAAGATATATTTGAACCAGGGACTAAATATGTCAGGTGCTTAAATCCAGAAACACATTTGCGGATATCCCATTCCCCGTGTGTTTATAATAAATAAAAATAAAAATAAACTCCCAAGCATCACCTCTTTTGGGGATGCAGCAATATGAAGGCCTTATTCTCTAACCCCCTAGCTTGCCCAATACCATGGGGCGGGGGGGGGCTGCCTGATCTGCCTATGTGATTAGACGACAAACAATCAGTTCAAGATCCTCTTTTCTACCTTGCATACCAAACATAGATACTTACAGAAGACCTAGCAGGGCATGAGGCGCTGGGGTGATGGTGGAGTTTCCAGATCTTTCTTGGAGGGGCCCAAACAGCCATTGTGATCAACCTGACACGGTGCCTAGGGTCTCCTCATTTTGTTCTGAGACAGGCACAGTTCATCAGGGATGGAAGCCGGATGTTACGTTATGTTAGGTTATGAATTTATAGAGCGCATGGTTACACCTACTGGTGTGTCCCCGTGCTATTCAGTTGTGCCGGACAACTCCGGGAATCAGTGATCTTCCTAGCATGGGTAATTGAAGTCTATTGTGTGAAGAGCCATGTTTTTAGTTTTTTGCAGAAACCACTCTCTGATGGCTCCTCCCTGAGAGACGCGGGTAAAGCGTTCCAGCTTTTTGCTGCCAGGTAGCTGAAAGTTTGTGCTCCCATAAGTGCTTTTTTGATCCTTGGGACTTTAACCAGATGTGTCCCTGTGGATCTCAGATGGAGTTCGGTCCTATAAGGTGACAGTAGGTTCTGCAGGTATGTGGGGCGCTTACCCTGCAGAATACGGGACCAAAACATAGTGCCCAATGTCTTCAGTGCGTTCTTGGAAGACGCCCGTCTACGCAAGTTCAACGCCAAGCGAGCTGCTGCATTCTGGATTGATTGTAACTTTTGCAGTCCCTTTTTGGTAGCACCCAGGAGCATCACATTCCCGTAATCTAGTCTCGCTGTGACCAGAGCATGGAATGGGGTTTTCCTAGCAGAAATAGGTAGAATGACCAGTGTTTTTGTGAGTATTTTTAGGATACCGAAACATCTTCCTGTCAGTCTCTTGATCTGGGTTCCGAAAGACAGTTTGGAGTCTATCCATACCTCCAGATTTTTTACCTCAGTCTTCGAGGTCGAGACTGGTCCTAGAATGGATCGAGTGTTCCATATTATTAGTATTTCTGTCTTATTGCCATTTAAACTCAGGCAATTGTCTGCCATCCACCCTGCCAGATCTTTCATGCAGCCTGCAAAGCTGGTGGCTGCTTGTGCCGAGTGTGCTGGGCTCCCGGCAGGCCATCAGTAGCTTTGCTACCGGATGGGGTGGTGGGCAGGGAGATGGGGTGGTTCTCTTCCATCTTCCTGTCTCCAGTCCTGGCCGGCAGCATGAAGTCCCTTATGCCAATCACAACGCTGCAGTGCAGTGTTGTGTTTGCTCTGAGCGCTGTGGTTCAGTGCTCTCACGGGAACAGTGAGCCTATGCATATTCCTCACCAGGCTGTGTAATGCAGCCTGGGGGGGAACATGCAAAATGCGCATGACTGTTTGGCCGGCTAAACAGTCATGCCTACTTAGGGAGTGCAAACCACTCCTCCACCTGATCTGACAATCCCTGCCCTGCCACTGACTGCAATAGGAAAAATAAAATGATAATAACAACACGTTATCATTGTATTTTCCCTTTGAGCAGTGGGGCGTTAGTCCTCACCTTACCGGAGGAGCCACTACTGCGGGCCATGATAAGGGATCCGGTGGGGATTCTATGGAGGCCTCCTGCACTTCTTCCTAGGACCCAGCATGCACTCGGGCAGGAAACAAATGTTTAATTTGAAATGATGTACTTTGGGGAGAAAAAGGTTTTAACTCACTTTGAACATAGATCATTATCGCAACTTACTATTCGCATGGTTTGACCTGAGCACCTGAAGTGCTAAGACAGGATCAGTAAATATTCTTAACTAAAAGTATTTCAAACTAGATGCATTTCAAACTAGAAGATTCTGACTACCTACCAAAATGTCAGTTTTTACCGAACATCCCTACCCTCCAGATTTCGTCCCTAGCTTCCTTTATTTCTCCTACCCTCTTTTCCACTTTGTACTGTTTCATGCTTTTCATCTGAAGCTATCTTTCAATCTATACATCTTGCTTTCTTTCCATCTTCTTCTTTCCCTCTTCCCTTCTCTGTTCTTCTCCATCATTTTTACACTGTTCTTTCCTGTTCTACCTTTTTTATATTACTCCCTTTCTTTATATTCTATTATGGTTAATTACTCTCTTTTACTTGTTCTCTCCCATTTCCCCTCCATCTATTTAATCTTTCCTTGTATCTCCCTCTTTTTCATTACTCTTTCTTTTATTTTTCTATCCATTTTGTGTTTCCTCACTCTTAATCTTTTTTTATCCCTAACCCTTTTCTTCCTTTTGCTACCTTCTCTTCTTGGTCTAGCCTTTTCATTTAAACCTAGCAGTTTTTCCTCCCAATTCTGGTCCCTCCTTTGCTTCAACTTAGCAATTTTTCTTCCCATATTGCTCCGACTTATTGTTCCGTCTTACTTTTCAGGACGTTCAATAAGAGAAGTCTAGTTTGGCTATCAACCCATAAAACCAGAGCAATACAAAATAAAATCATTTATAAACAGTTAAGACATTTTTAAGAACAAGTATTTGTGAAGCATACTAGATAAGGTACACATTTAAGTGAACAACAACAAAAGCTCCAAGATGACAGCAGAAGGAAAGTTAGATGAAGGTGTTTACTTAGAGCATCCCAAGATTTCTTAATGCCATAGTTACTCATTAATTGTGCTAACAACTTTCTTTGAAGCCCCCACACAGTGGGCAGAAAAACAGAAGATACACCTCATCTTCCACCCAATAAAAACAATGATGCCAGGTTCTCCACTTAACAGAATATAACCACAATTATGTGTAGATGATACAAGTAGCAGAGTCCCCAGTTTACATTTTGTATTTGACCCTATTCAACACTACTCCAATTCTGATACGGTACAGGAGGTGTCTTAACATTTTATTCACTTTTGTTGGGAGCCCTCCCAGTGTCCGATCATGGACAGCAAATATTACGCTTCCGCAATTATTACGCTTCCCATACCCAAATTTAAGGGGCCAATTGTCACCCCTCTGATTGAACATATTAAGGTGCCCTGGTGCTACGAAGATATTGACAAGAATATGGAGCACCCCTCAGGACACTCGAGATAATGAGTTTTCTACAGCAAAGAAGTCAGAAATCGCAAAACCGAGGATCAGAGGCACAGTGGTACCACATCAGCCATCAAAATCAAGAAAAGAGATTCCTTTCTGTGTGTTACAAATCATATACTAGCATTTCCTTTCCAAAACACCATTTGTGTAGACCAGTTTCTACCTACATTTATAGCCCTGTGCATAACATTGTAATCAAAACATAAAGAAATATATATCTTAGTACTTTTTATTAAAAGAGGTTTTCAGATTAGATACAGGTTTGTTTAGCAATTCATAAAAAACAATCATCCATATATCTCATAACAACATTTGGTTCAGTTTATGTAAATTTCACAGTGAGTCAAAACATATTACACAATACATCATTACAATAAAATAATATTTATACATATAAAATCCGTATGTCGACGCGTTTCGGTGCTTCGTTTTTATAGAACACCTTCCTCAGGACGGTATGGGTTAAAAACATCAATTCTTTCTAAAATTAAATACATACAATTAATAAATTTATACTTATATAAAAAAGCTACTTTTTATAAATATTGTTTTATTGTAATGATGTATTGTGTAATATGTTTTGACTCACTGTGAAATTTACATAAACTGAACCAAATGTTGTTATGATATATATATTTTTATGTTTTGATTACAATGTTATGCACAGGGCTATAAATGTAGGTAGAAACTGGTCTAAACAAATGGTGTTTTGGAAAGGAAATGCTAGTATATGATTTTGATACTTCCCGGTCCTTTCTGGGTTCATTTGGGAAAACTCTCTTTTTAGAACCACATCAGACATGGTACACAGACTTTTCAAGGATCAGTTGCTGACCGAATATCGTGGCATCATTTGTACTACTGACGTTGGTCATAAATTGCATACACAAATGTAGGAAAGCATTGTTAATGGCGGTAAAGAAGAAACAAGCATTTACAATGCAACTGTTTCGCCTTTGGAAAAGTTTGAGCTATTGGCATTGTGAATGACAAACTTTTTATTTATGTGTTGGTTTTGAAAACAGATAGATAAATGGCATTGTCATTTACAATGGCAATAGCTTAATCTCTCGCAAATGCGATTTGTATTGCAACTATTTCAGTTATCATTTTGCACTACGATGAAAACTGGCTTGTGCATTTACTACTGCAGAAGAGTATCAAGAGGAGAGTCAGCAGGTGTCCCTGTAGGAGGTAGTGTATTCAAGACTGTGCAATACAATACATGCTCCCTTCCAAACTCACTTGGTCTCGAACGCCCAGTCATACACTGCACCACCATACATTGCGACAGAAATCTGGACATACATTAAAAGGAAAAAAACACCTGTTTGTCTATAGTTGATTGTACTCGGTGGCCTTGAGAGAGGAGGCAGAACTGTGGTGAAACTGCTGGGTTTGTGTGTACAAGGGAGGAGAGGAGTCGTATTTGTGACAGAACTTCTGGGGGTGGGCGAAGGAGCTGGGAAGACCTGGCACAAGAGTGGAGGAACGGCAGGGCGCACTGGGGCAGTACGCGATGCCGGTCGAGACGCCTTGGTAAGATGTTCATTGGCCTTGGGCTGGATGCGGCCCCCTGAAGTGTTGGGGGGCCAACAGAAGAGTTGGGCCCCCCTCCGACCCCCACACAGAGGCCTGCGTTACGCCCCTGATGCCGACAGGTGTTTATTGAACTCATGCTCAGTGAATTTACTTTGGAAGGATGAAATGTTGAGTGGTCCCGTCTGTCGTCTCGATTCACTGTTCACTACAGGCCCCTGCATCAAATTGATGACTAGCTTACCCGAGTGTCCAAATCCCAGCCATACCCTGTAACCGAGTGGCACCGCATCAGTGAGGCACCCCTAAAGCCCGCCAGAGCCCCAACTGCACGCACACCTCGAGCAGCCTAGACGCGTAGTATGATGCAAACATCGTCCCCCCCTCCCCACCCCCGCCGCAGTCCAGTCCAGGGTGGGCCATCACGGACTCTAATGGGCACACTCGTAGTAGCAATATCGACGCCATGACACTATGACGGCTGGACGTTAAATACGGTAAAACACGTGGCCAAGCGGTGCAGTTTATAGCTCAATTTTAAAATAAAATGTTTTAAAAGCCCATATATTTTACAAGCAGCTCTGACGGCTCTCATGAAACACACCAATAACGAAGAAACAAATATGATGCTCCCCCAGAGGCGCAACTAGAACCAAATTTCGGGGGGGGGGGGGGGGGGGTTCTAAGAAAAAATCTCAGGGGTGGGGGAAACCCATGAAAACTTAGTTGACAGATTTTGGGGTCAGGCTGTGAATTTTTCAAATAACTGGCTCAAATGTTATAGCCAGTTCAGATAATACGGTGCATGCAATTTCACAGGACTCTTCCCACCACGCCAGAGGGGCTTTAGGAGACCTGAGTTTGATCTTGCACCGCCCCCACAGTAGAGCTTGCAGCCAGTTCGAGCAGGGACGTATTTCAGGATCCTGGCAGCGGGTTCTTTACTTGAAGACCACATGGCGGTGTACATCAGGACAGATGTGCTTCCGGAGACCCTGTGGGCGCCTCACTATACTAACACAAATACGGATGGAAGAGCATTGCATTCCCAGTGCATTTCTCTATGGCGACATAATGGCGCATGCATAGTACAGCTCAGAATAGAAGTACACTGTGAGAACTGGGTCACGTGCCACAGTCCCGGGACTGAAGCAATCAGGGTGGCGCTTTAAAGCTCGAGCACTTCGAATGTCTCAGTCCTGTGATAGCAGGGTTACTACGAGCCCTACTACCGCCTCCGTTCCGGGAGGAGAGTGTGGGAGTCCCCGCGTCTGGGTAGCTGCTGTCATGGCGCAGCCCAGGATACAGCAGAAAGACAAATAATTCTGCTTTTCGTGCATTGAAGGACACTCCCTGTCATGCTGCTACCATATGTACAGCCAGGGAGCACGGACAGCTCGGGGTCGCACTGCAAACAGCCAGGGTTTCAATGTTTCTTCTGCCAAATGTCCATATCCCTTTCCTACCAGACTGCAACATAAACAGACGGTTTGGGGATTTTCTTACCTGTCAAAAAGGGCCATTATTACATTTTAAATATGGCAGATAGCTTGAGCCTAACGAAAAGCGCTCCCTTTGTGCTGTTGCGAGATTTCTTTCCATAATCGATTATCGCCCTGCATCAGAATACCCAAACATATCTTTTTATACGAGGGAAATAAAGGGCTGAATAAAATGGGATTACAAATAGATCGCAGACAAAAACATAACGCCTATATTAGTAAAGCGCACGTTCACGCCTTGGGTAATCTAGAAGATGAATAAATAACCGGTGCAATTACAATAACTTGCCCAACCGACTGGTACTCTTTTTCAATTTCCGAATGATGAAAGGTTGAGTAGTCCCGCCGGGGAAACACAGGTTTCAGAAGTGCATATATTAATCCATTGCAGCACACGCCAGCCACTTCTAAGGTGTTCAGGAACGTGACACGGACATACTCAACTCGATTAGTTACTACTCTCACCCACCTGGAATACGCATATAACTACACTCATCACTTATGTGGTTGAGACTTTTCCCGACAACTATTTCATCTTTCAAAACATGTGTTCCATTTCGGCCTGAATTAAATAAAGGGTTTACTTCTATAGTAGATTCCTTTGAAACCAACTTTACAAACGTGAACTTTGAGAGAATTAGGAATGTTCGGACTGAAAACCTACACAGAAGAAGTGCTTGGTAAAGCCGTGCACTGCGGGCAGCAGTAGACAGTGGCGACTTAGGCTATGAAACATCCTAGGGCATTTTACAAGTGGGACACGGACAGCGGGAGGGGGGCGGGCACAGGACAGCGGGAGGGGAGGGGGGCGGGAACGGGCACAGGACAGCGGGAGGGGGGGCGGCGGGAACAGCCAGCACTCACCTGGACCTGGACTTCCTCCGGCGGCCGTGGTCGGCATGGAATGACAACAACAAACCCTGAAGAAAAAAAAAACGAAACTCCGCCCACTGCCGCGATGATGACATCGCAGAGGCGGAGAGCGAAAAAATCACGGGAACGCCCCCGAATCTGGTCCGGCCTTGACGGACAGATCCGGCTCCCAATGGCTAGCCTCCATTTATGGAGCTAGCCAATGGGAGCCGGGGGACGTTCCTGAAGCCCATATTGTAAACAACAGATTTCGCCTGCGCCGAAAAGCTGCGCAGAGCGCAGCCTTCGGCAGGCGAAACCTAAAAAACCTTCAAAGGAACAGAGAAAGCAAGAATAAATTGAACACCCAAAAAAGCTGTAGTGGTATAAGAAGTTCTCGCCAGTATCCTATAGATAAACCCATAAACAAGGACTGGGATGCAATCTCTGGCAATGCACAAGTAGGAAGCCGTCTGAGCGAGAGGAAGGGCATTCTACAACTGGAGCATTTCAGGATAATTTTTTTTATGTCCAACAAATGGCGTGGGGATAGCCCAACAAGCTAATTTAGAATATAATGTCAAGTCAAGTCAAGAATGCTTTATTCCAGGGGGCGTGGTTTGGACGCCGAGGGAAATGGCGGCTTAAGGCTTCTCTCCTCCTGTGACTAGGTTTCCCTGACGGGTTTGGAACCCCTTTCAGCGATCCAAAATCAGTCCCACTTCTGAAATCGTGGATCGGAATGTGGGGGGCTTAAGATGATCTGAGTTCCGAGCGTAGAAGTGCCTGTGGAGCGCCACAATCTGCAAAAGTACCCAAGCGCTCCCGCGCCGGACACCGGTAGGAGCGGTAGGAGCACGAGTACAAGGCGGCTTCAGCAGAATTCGGAAAGGGACCGGCCGGTCTACTCACACGTGGGGCCCTCATGAATTAAAGCCCGTCTGTGACTGTGACAAACGGCGGAGCTCCCATGACCCAAGAGTGAGTACCCTCTACTGCTGTTTCTGCCGCCATTAGGCCGACCCGACCCACACACGGATCTTTACCAAGATGGCGGGCGCAAGTGTTATTACCCGGGAATCGGCCTTAAATAAGTAATTAAGACGCCGGAGTTCGAACTTGATCTTCAGCGGTGGGGCTCCTAGAAATACAGACGCAAGCCTGGCAATAAAGACTGCATTTGTCAAGGAATGAGTGCGTGTGAGTAGCAGCTCCTGAAGTGAAATAGAAGCATTCATTTTTGCACGCAGTCATAGATTCACCGTCGCCTATACCACGCCACTAAAGCCACTGAAAACATGTGCCCAGAATCCTGAAACTGTTGATGGCATGTTTGCTGTACAAGCTACGGGCATTATGTACCGCCATGAATGTCTATCTGCCATAATGGATGGGATCGAGTTCAAAATAGTGGGCGCACCATCTTTTGGCCAGAAGAGCGATCGATTTGCATAGTAGCACAGTCGTATACTGTAATCCGCGATGTATACCAGTCCAAATAAACTTAGCCCAGTCCACTCATAACCAGGAAACGATGTTACCGGCAACAAACATGGAGGGTCACCTCTGATAAAGGTTCCACATGCTACCCACGATGTTGTACTTGTAGTCGCTGTCGGGGGGAGCTCTATATAAGAAGAGTTGTCCTAAGCAAATGTAATCCGGTGGCATTGATCACGAGCCGACCCTGCTCGGCCATTCCGCGACTGTTGGTCACTGCGTGCACTTACCTGGGGGCCGTACCTCTGAGCCATACACAAGACAATCTGGACTGCTACCATCTCTTATAAGTAAGCGGATCCCAATCTGGTGACCACCCAACCCACGCTCCGGTGGTTAAAGCCCAGAAGAGGTATTATGGAGACCAAGGAGCAAATAAACCTGAAAAGGGTCAAATCTGACTACTCTAATCCAGGCTCACCCGTTAAAAATTAAGAAGGACACTAATGAAGCGATAGAAATGATCCTTAGCAAACTAGATGAAGTGAAAGACTTGGCCAAATCAACTAAAGAGGAGGTAGTGGCAATACGACAAGATATAAGAGACACCAATGCAAGGCTTACAGAGACTGAATCGAGGATTAGCCGGTTGGAGGATATAGAAGTCAAAACGTGCGGAGCACTCAAGCGTCTAACCACAGCCTCAGACCAGACAACAAGGAGGCTGGCCGAGTTGGAGGATAGAAATTGGAGGGGGAACCTCCGCATTTTCGGTGTGCCAGAGGGGTCCGAGGATTCGCAGGGCTCCTGTGTGCCGTTCCTGGAATCATGGTTCACACAAGCCACCAACATGACCTTCAACCAACCCCTGGAATTTGACAGGGCGCATAGAGTACCGGGTAGGATTACTAAAACCCAAAAAGGCCCGAGACCCACCGTCTGCAAGCCATTACGATACCAGCATGTGGAACAGATCCTTGCTTTTGTCCGGAAAAAAACCCACATCTAGTGGAAGAATGCCAAAATATATATATATATCGCAGGAATACAGCAAGGGCACAATAGATGTGAGAAAGGCGTTTCTAGCGCTTTGACCGCAGCTTAAAAATATGGGGTATCAGTATGGTTTTGTAGGACTAGCGAAATACAGAGTCATCATACAGGGATTCCCACATATCTTTTCAGACCCTATGAAGCTCAAACGGATGCTGGATGGCCCCAGTGACCAGGAGATGGACACTAACAATACAGACAACATGGCAGCCTCAGCTTCCGGCTACAAATGAGTATCCTTTGCTTATATACTATCTATGTGAAGCTACTCTTGCCGATACCCTGTTATGTTGTGATTACTGGTAAAACTCTCCATGGATATGGCATCGACAGCATTATTGGCCTTTATGTGGCGTATTTGTGCTACTGACATTTGGCTAAATAATGATTGGTGCCTTGCTACCTCTTTCTTGCCGATCAGCACGGTGGACTGATCACTGTGTCAGAGTTGTGTTGTTGTCCACTTTCGTAATGTGCATTGACGGACTCAGCGCACCCTGCTGACCTGCCATATTACTGTGCCAGGAGCCACATATAGTTGCTTTTGGTAAATGCGCATACAAATGTGATTTGTGGAATGGGGCAGTAGCCATCAGACGTTGTAATACAATTAATATTTAAGACGTTGTTCATACCTTCTGTTTGATATTCTAAAAATAGAGCTACACTGTTCTCTAATTGCGGAGTAGAGTATGAGTTTGTTAACTGAATTATCCCAAGGCACAAAGTTGGTCTCATATTTGTTGTATGGTGGGGCCTTTGCCTCAATTTTCATGTGTCTGGGAGTTTGAATTTCGTATGCATCCCTTGCTATGAATAACAAAAAGTTTATTTGTTTGCTGAAACAGTTCCAATGTTTTCATGATGTTGAGTAACCATGGGAGGAAAACGCTGTGATTTCTCTCAAGTCACCATGCTTACTGTTTACTGCTGGTGAGGGCAGGGTGGGGGATGTAGGGGGCAGGGGTGGGGCATGTGTGGTATGTATGGTATGTTTCTTTTTCTTCTTTTCCTTTTCTTTGTTGTACAGATATTGCCTGTCAGTTGCATGTCACATGCACAAGCTAATGCGACTACTTGCCATCTAGGTTGGTCGGTCACTGCACTTGGCAAGATTCTCAGGTACATCACTCTCTATACACGAGGTGACTCATATATAATATGCCCAGCTAGGGAGTACGTGGATTGGGCGATGATCATATTGCTTCCAGATGGTACATTCTAAAATTGATACACCACTTGGTGTGGCCGCTATAGACAAATTGAATACTGTCCCTAAATGTAAAAGGTCTGAACTAGCCTATCAAGAGGCAAAAGATACTATCTGCGAAGACAGCGAGGGGATATTGTCCTGTTGCAGGAAACTAAAATTGATGCTAAACAATTTTACCAGATGAGGAATAAATTTTACACCGAAGTCGTGGGATCTGAGGCGGTGGGGAAAAAGAACGGTGTTTTGGCGTTAATAGCGAAAAAATCAAAAGTTGAACTTCTCTCATCCACAGCAGATGATAAAGGGAGATGGGTGTACACACAATATGCATTTGGGATCTTTTACTCAACACTAGACACATAATTTGAAAGGCTATAGACAATGTTGACACAATACAATTGAAAGATTGAGCAGGTGGATTCTAATAAGGGTTTTAAACCCCTCCTCTCTACTCTCTCTCTTTGCTATAGCGATTGTTCTCCCGCATTTGAGGGGACACTCTCCACATATATTACAGGAGGGGTACGGATCAATTGGACCTACCTCCCAGTTGGGGCAATTTTTCTCTGAAATCCGGGGGAACCCTGAGTGACACCGAATGCGACGGTCCTGAAGAAGACCGGAGTGACCTTTCAGGCGCATCAAGAGCGGTCGAAACATGTTGACTCTGGCAGTGGTAGGAGGGAAGTCTTGAGGTTCCTAACTATCTCCTAAAGGCGCTTTCCCATCCTTTTTTCACTTACTTTGAATCCTGGTAGAGGTGTCAAGAAAAGTTTAATAAAGGTTGCATTCTGGTTGACACCTTTAATCAGTTTTAATCACTCCTCATACTGCACTTTTTTGTCGCACCTTTCGGCTGAGATCACTTGGTGTTTTCACGATTTTCACCAATTTATGTGTTAAGTGTTGTCTGTGTTCAGTTGTTTTGATTATATGTTGTGTAAGAGAAATGTATTATTTTTTCCCCCTCACTTGTGCTCCGCCCTGAGTGGGGTACACCAGGGCGTATTGTAAGCAGGCCCAATGATGAAGCATGTCACATACCTTGGTATGTGAGTGAGGGCAGTTTTCTCAAATAGAGTGATTTGCCCAATTGGGGCCCTCTCTGTTTGTTGTGTTTGTATTTTTATGTTACTTACTCTACCCACCCCTTTTGTGTGTACAATTAAGGTCTTCGGGGGTTCGGGGTGGCAGAGCCTAAACTTTTCTGACCCTCGCCCCTCTTTTGTGATTGAAAAAAGGGAGATGGGTTACAGCCAGACTAAGCAGAGACAACATGGAATTCTATGTTACGAACATTTATGCCCCTAACACGAACTACCTAAAATTTCGGGGGGGGGGGACCGTACGAAACAAATGGAGACCATACCTGACTCAGCCATACACCTATTGGCCGGGGATTTTAATCTTCCCATGGACCCTACCCTAGACAGAGACTCACGATGCCCCTTTAGGACGAATAAATCCCACAAAGCTTTTCTTACCCTATGCAAGCGTTTTCACTTTGTGGATGCGTGGAGACTACAAAACCCCACGGACAGAGACTACACATTCTATTCCTCACCACATGACTCTTATTCTCGTATCGACTATATTCTTATAACACAGAATGGGGCCCCTAGGATAGAAGACACGTCAATAGAGGCAAGAGTTATGTCCCACCACTCATGCATTTCCCTATCTATAGCCAACGTGAAGCCCTCCTCCCGTCAAACGTCGTGGCGTTTGAACGATGAAATACTGGGCAAGGAGCAACACCGGATCACTATCCAGTCTGCTATTAAATCATACCTACAGCATAATAAGAGGGGAGATACTACTGACCTCGTCCGTTGGGAGGCCCTGAAAAGCACTATTAGGGGGGTGTGCATTAAAATTAGATCAGCAATGAATAAAGATCGTAATATGAAATTGGAAAACTTAGAGCGTGAAATATTGGCTCTAGAGAGTAAACACCAGATGGACAGGGATGGTGCGACGCTGAATGCATTAGCCAACAAGAAATATGAATATAATAAAATAGTGAGCGAAAGGGCAGGGGTATTGTTAGATGTTTAAACTCTGTGACTCAAATAAAGCGGGTAAGAGCCTGGCCTCGTACTTGAAGTTCAAGATACAGAAGAACACAATTAATGTCATTAAGGACGCTTCAGGGGTCGCTCACTCGGAGCTAGATAAGATAGCGGAGGTATTCAAGGACTTTTATGAAACTTTATACCCCAAGAATGTGTCGGTAGAAGAGAACAAGATTCAGGACTATTTAAACGAATGCGACCTCCCAATGCTCTCCTCTGAAGAGCAACTACGCCTTAATACACCGATCACGTCCACTGAAATAGAAGAAGCGATTCAAGCATTAAAGTGCGGGAAGGCACCCGGCCCTGACAGGTTCACAGCTAGATATTATAAAACCGTTCCCTCTCTGTTGGTGGAGCCTCTCATGCACTTGTTTCGGGAAGTAAATGATTCAGCCGAAGTTAAAGGCACCCTGTCTGAAGCTATAATTGCAGTACTCCCAAAAGATGGTAAAGACCCTTCTCTCCCAAAAAACTATAGGCCCATTTCCCTCATTAATCTTGACTGCAAACTTTTAGCCATGATCTTCTCTGCTCGCCTTCAGCGGGTACTCCCTCAACTGACCCACCCTTCTTAGGCAGGGTTTCTAAAAAACAGATTGTCCAGTGACAATACTAGGGTACTAGCACACGTTTTGGAGAAAGCAAAACTCCTAGACACACCCAATGCGGCAATAACATTAGACGCCGAGAAGGCTTTCAACAAAGTCGACTGAACTTTCCTGAAGGCAGTCTTACATAAGTTCAACCTGGGAGAAACATTCACAAAGCTAGTAATGTCCCTCTATTTTTGTCCCACGGCAAGGGTTAGAGCAGGTGTCTCTTTCTCCTCCTCTTTACGTTTGCAGCAGGGTACAAGACAAGGGTGTCCCCTATCTCCTTCTTTGTTTCTGCTGGCAATTGAGCCATTTCTCTCCCACATAAGAAATAATGATGCGATTGCTGGTATTCCATTTGAGGGATGTACTGTAAAAACTCACTGCGTATGCGGATGATGTACTAATTATGTCGGAAAAAGCAGGTGAGGCCATACCCGCACTTATGGCAAACATCGATGAGTTTTCCCAGGTCTCGGGTTACAAACTGAACAAGGACAAAACGGAGGTCACACTCCTTAATAATATAGGTAATGGAGATATCCTTGTACACTCTGGTCTGACTTGGCAGCCGCACTGTTTTAAATATCTAGGACTCGATTTCGACAAAGACCTAATCACCACCTTAAAAATCAATGAGGAACTAACCCTAAAAAAGATCTCTTCATTACTGGGCGGGTGGTCACCCAAGTTCCTCTCTTGGTGGGGCAGGGCGGAGACACTTAAAATGATGTCCACCCCGTTGGTGAATTATTTGGCCAGCATGCTCCCCATGACATTCACTGATGACTTCATTAATAAGGTGGATAACCTGTTTGGCGGATTCCTGTGGCAGGGTAAGAAGGCCAGGATATCACTGAAAAAGCTGTAACTGGCCAAAGAAAAGGGAGGCCTGGGTCTTCCCTCGTTCAGGAATTACCAGACAGCATTCCTATGCAAACAGGGAGCGCAGTGGCTGGTAGACTCACCATCTTATGTCGAGAAATCTATCATCGCTCATGTGCCTCTACCGACCCTGCTTACCATGAATCTGTCCCACCAGCTTCATTCCAAATATATTATGTTGAATACCAGGTGGGCTCTGTTAAGACTTGACCAGACCCACAAAACTAACTTAACTATCAGAAAATCCACCCTTATGGCCCTATGGAGAAACCCCGCTTTTAAA
This sequence comes from Lissotriton vulgaris, assembly GCF_964263255.1. Classification (NCBI taxonomy): domain Eukaryota; kingdom Metazoa; phylum Chordata; class Amphibia; order Caudata; family Salamandridae; genus Lissotriton; species Lissotriton vulgaris. Next base: position 390,328,330 of record NC_141687.1, read on the forward strand.
TCTAACGGCAAAACCCTTTTTTGGGAATCCTGATCCAAGAAAGGCATTAACTTGGTGACGGGCCTCTATGAGGGGACACAACCCCTTCCTTTCTCGAGCTTACAGGCAACACATGATCTCACACCCGTGGACTTTTACGAGTTCTTGAAATTGAAAGCTATTATATCAAGCCGTGGCCTTGCCCCTCGCACACCTTGGCTAGTGACCCATTTACCACGTCTCATGTCCGCTGGTCACTTCGTTTCTAAAGTGTATAAGCTACTACTCCCTCTGCCCAGGAAATCCCACAGACAGGTGGAACTCAAATGGGAAACAGAACCCAACTCCCCTGGGATAGAGTTTGATTGGGACATGATACATAGAACCGCCTTATCCAATAAGGTATCGCCCATCCTTTTCCAAACAAAATACATGCTATTGAATAGGACGTTCTGGACCCCGGATAGACTTTTTAAATGCCACCTGAGGGATACGCCCACATGCAGGAATTATCAGTTAGGGACTGGTGATCTCACCCATATGCTCTTCCTCTGCCCCTCCCTGCAGACCTACTGGGGGAAGATCTGTGACTGCATTCATCATGTGTTCAATCTAAATCCTGTGAGGGAATTTGTTTATGTTATATTGGGAGCTCTTGACCCACAACTGCTAAACACACAGGACCGCCAACTCTTAGACTTGATGCTAACACTAGCGTGTAAGGTGATCTTGTGTAAATGGAAAAACACGTCCGAGGTTAGCTTTAAAATCTGGCAGGAGTGGCTCTCATTTTTGAGAGGGGCTGATAATCCGGCGCTGCAATCCCTCCAATAAGAGACTCTGGAAATCACTTGATACGTCTTCCTTCCATTTTTATCCTCCGTGATGTAATAATTGACGCTGTATACTCCGGTCAATGCGGAATCCAGTGTCTGACCTAATTATTGGTAGCTTGGGTTGTCATGTAACTGTACATTTTTCTATTTACATTTCCTTATTTTTTGTATTGTGTAATTCTCACCATGTAGTCCTGTTCACAGGTATAATTTGATTTCCTTTCAGGTTTGTGTATTGGTGTCAAGTAACACATCTAACTCAATTTATGTAATTGAAGCCTTATTGTACTGTTTTTTCTTTGTTTCCCTTCTTTTCAATAAAAATTATTTGAAATACAAAATAAAAAAAAGAATGCTTTATTCCACAACTTAACGTCATAAAAGTGATCATATCATACAATACCTTTCAATAGCACAATTAAAAAAAGTAAAAGAAAACCAAAGCATTCCTGATATCAACCCCGAGGCCATGACCTAAAAATACAATACGATACAGAGACATTATATAAAAAACTATGTGCAAATGAGCAAATTCATTTAAATACAAATAGTCCCTGTTTTTAACATTACAAATATCCACCAGAGAACCAGGTCCTACGGTATAATACAGTACAAAAACGTTGTATAAACTATCAGATATGAGAAAACCAGCTCAATCGAATACCAAAAGTATCCCCATTTGTAATATTCCTGATATCAAACCAGTAGACCGAAACCTAGTATATATTACAATACAAAACATATAATGTATTTGACCTTTTGCATTGAATTAAATAATAAATAATGCTGAGAAATAAAAACATTTATATTACAAACACACGCAACACACACAGACGCCTTTTCCTTGTTATCAGCCCATTAACGTTCCATGACATAATCTTTAAATCGCTTAGCATATTAGGTTACAATTCTGCATTTTACCTTGATCTGACCTGCTAAATTTCTATGATCTGGAAAACATTTGTTTTTCTTTTTTCCCCAATGCTCCCCACCAAAAAAAAACTTTATAAGTGTGCACAAAAAGTAAAAGCCCCTTAATCCTATCCCTACCCTGGAGAACCCTCCCTGCATTCATTGGGCAAATTAATTACCCTCTATGAGGTTCCGCCGTTGTGAGGTTTTAATGTAAAAAAAGAAAAAGAAAGAAGCTGGCTCTTATAACTTCCCTTCATGGGTTCTTTTTAGCTTTCATTAGCTCTAGAAGTGATTCTACGTCTTGGGGTTCCCGCATGTTATAAGTGTGGTTGTCCCACATTATACGCAAAAGAGCCGGGAATTTCATTTGCACTGTTGCCCCTTCACTTCTCAAGTCTGGCATATACTTTCCCAAAGCCCATTGCCTGTCTGCTGTAGCCTTTGAGATATCAGAGCGACTTTTATAACTGTATCCATCTTTTGAAAGAATACCTACTTTCAGGGCCATGCTTAGAACCTTTTCTTTCAGTGTGTACGTTTTGAAGTTGACAAGGATTCTTCTTCGATTTTTCCTCATTTTATTCTGTCTAAAAGGATCCCGATGTAATCTCTGTATGTCCTCATTTAGGCTTTGCTCATCCAATTCTGGGACAGCTTATTTTAAGAGTTGTACTATAAAACTTCTGATGTCTTGTCCCTCTGTTCCTTCCGGAATGTTCAACAGCCTAAGATTGTTCCTTCTCGAATTGTTTTCCATGGCCTCGATTTTGTCTCTCAATTCTTTTTCAGTGGATCTTATTTTCTCAATTGCGCTTTGACAAGATTTCACCTCTTCTCTAGTTTGCACCAAGTTATTCTCAATAGATACTACTCTGTTGGCTAAGGCATTAAACGTAATCTCAAGGGTTTCACAAGTCGGCTGAATTTTTTCTTGGTTCCTCTCAGACTTAGCAAAGCGGAGTTTCATTTCCCTGAGGAGTGCCCCCATCAAGTCGCCTGACTCAGGTTGTTGAGGCTGTTCCATGTTGCCATTTACCTGGTGTTGGACTTCCTCATTTTCCCCGATTGCTTATGTCTCCTTCATGACTTTGTCCACCTCGTCCCAAGGATCATTGGCCATAAGGACGCTGTATCTATTAGATGATTCCATTTGGAGTACAGTCAGGGGGGTATAGCTATATTATCAGCAGAAGGGTTCTATATGGGCCCTATTGGTTTCAATGCGTTATTTAGCAGTGGTGACTTACCTTGAATTTTGAAGAAAGAGCGAAGAGATGGGGTAATTTTTAAGTTTGGTACCTTCTTTTGTTGCTCTTTTTTAGCGGTTTTTGCAGCTCTAGTTGAAACTACTGCTGCAGTGCTCCCCTTGTCTTTCTGTTCTCTATGTTTTTTGTTGGGAGTAACCCCGGTGTTTCCTTCCGATAAGCACCTGACTTGCCTCCCGACTCGGGCTTGCACCCTCTACTTATCAGGTTTAATGAATTTAGTAAGATAAGACCTCCCTCTGTAGGTGGCTGTTCTAGATTCACCCATTTATTTCTTAACGTGTAACAGAGGGGGTTTGTGTGGATTATTTCGTTCCCTTCAGCGGAGTCCTCTTCTAACGTGTCTATGGGTATTCTATTACAGATTTTCCCTGTATGATTTTCCCACGGTACTGGGGTCAGGGTTGGGGGGGACTGTGTAAGTGAGCTTGTTGTATCTTCATCAGGCGTTGCTGAATTTATGGTTGAGTTTAGGGTGACAGGCAACCTGCGTTTAGCTTTGGATTTATTTGTTCCTCTTTTCCTAGTGGAAGTCATGCAGGCTGTATCTCGGTTTACTTTCACAGGTTCTAATTCCCCTACTCTGTTTTCCTTAAACTCCCCACCACGGATCTGTGAAGTGCTGTTAGCAAAACAGGAAGATTCCAGTATGGACCAAGCAGCGTAAAGGGATTTGTTTGTTAGCCCCCAGGAACTTACTTTGCTTGTGGAAAGGGGCTGATGACAACATTTCTTGGAAACAGCAGCCCAGAACCTACCCACCTTCTCCAATGCAGTACCAAGAGGGAGGGAGCTGGTCCCGGGCTGAGAACTTATTTCCTCCTCCACTGTTGCCGCTGCGCTGCCCTGTAATCCTGCCTGTAATCCTCACAGCTCTCCCCCGCAGCCTCCCCTTTCTCTCCACTCTCTGTACTGCCAGAACGCTACAGACTCCTCAGCCGGCAGGCAAAACCACCACTGGGGGCACCTCGGGCTCGCTCAGCCCCCCGCCGCCGTCAAATTCTCAAACGCTCACTCGCGCCTGTGACCGCCGAGCCGAAAGCTCAGAGCTTGGTGTCTGGACCGCTCCAAGCGTCCTCCCCGCACCGGCACGCCACTGAGGGTCAAAATTCCCCCGTGCCGGTAAAGATTACCCCAATCACAAAAACGATCTGTGTAAACGAGCACTTTCATTTTTACGTTTCTATGTGCCTCACAGCGGCGGAGCTCGCAGCCGTACCTCCTATCCGGCCGCTATGTTCTCCAGATGTCAACTTCCTTTTGTCGCTTTTGAATATCTCAAGCTTGTAAAGAATGATATAATCATACTACAAGAAACCCACCTTCTTAAAGAAGAGTGGCATGAAAGTACAAAACACGAAAAGTGAATTGAAAGTAGTGTCTGCACAAATCAGTTGTGTAACATTAAAGGAGTTACAATTATTATAAAAAAAACACTCAAACATAACCCTAACAGATAGTTGTGTAGATTCAAAAGGCAGGTGGGCCGTAGCTAAAGTCAGGATAGGTAACATCTCCTTAGCGGTGGTAGGGTAATATGGCGCCAACAAGGATGACCCTGCACCTTTACAATCCTTATATGCAAAATTAATAATAATACCCACTCAGATTATAATAGGTGGGGGTTTTAATATATTATTGAATTCCACAAAAGATAGATACCCACCAAATAGAGCTTCAAACCTACATAAAATGAGAGAGGAGGTGAACAGATTAAGAGAAGACCTGGGGCTGGTCGATATTTGGGAAACAAAGGGAGACTTGAATAACAGGTTTACCTATAGGAATCACAAGTATGGTCATGCCTCAAGAATAGATTTCTTTTTGGTTGATAAACCTTTTAATAAATTAGTTAAAAAGATTGTACACCTCCCCACTCATTTGTCAAATCATTCGCTAGTTCAATTGGAAACTCAACTTAATCAAACACAGAGTGAGAAAAGATGGACACTAGATCGCACTCTCCTACTAGAACCGGAAATAGTAGGAAAAATTAAAATCTCAGAGGGGTCTTAATTAGCTTAGCAGTAAGTAACAATAAAGGAAGAACCCAGAGAATTTCCCAGTTAGAATCTGAAATATTCAAGAAACAGGAGAAGTTAGAGTCAAACATTCTGGAGGTAGAAAAAAGGAAGATTACATGGAATTATTAGAAAAAAATGATTTAGCACTCTTTTTGGAGGAAACAATAAGGAAGAAGTGGCAAGCCGGTTGCTTTTCACATTATGAGTATGGAGAAAACAGTGAGGAGATGCTCTGGAGAATCTGGGGCATGAGCTCGAGAGATGTCGATGAAACTCTCCATACAACCAATCAGAGAGAACACATACTTAAAGCTGCATTCTCAAAGAAATCTAATTCTGAGACAGCAAAATCACAATCTTGCATGACTTAGCTCCTACCACGGTAGTGAAGAGTAGATTATACTACTCGTTGGTGGAGATACTACCCATAAAACACATCAGAGACCAATGGCTGTTTCCAGAATGCACGGCCCTCAAATGGAAAGACAGGGAGGTAACAGTGGGACTGACTGAGGAAGTGGAAAAAATCCTGAATCACGTTCTGGGAGAATGCTCTACAGGAATCCCACATTATATTTAGGGGTAACGGTTCAAAGAATATATTATTGGAGAACAAGTGGCTAGACCATAAATCTACAGTCAAGTTAACGGATACATAGAAGACCATATCTCTATACAGATGAGATAGGACGCTGTTAGAAATGGGATTCCTGGTTTGGCGGAGATAAGCAACCAGGCCAGGCAGGAACCACAACTCCAGTTAGGGTAAGCTAAGTACACACTAAAAGATAACCTGTTGCTCACCCTCTTGTAGCTTGGCAGAGTAGTCAGGCTTATCTAAAGAAGCTACATGCAAAGTATTTGTGCAAAACACACCCATAATAACACAATGAATACACCACAGAAAAAAACCCACTCCTGTTTATAAAAATAGACTATATTATAAACAAAAAAAGACCAAAAGGACAAAAATACAATGTATAGAAGTTGAGATATTGAATTTTAAACAAATAAATGCAGTAAAGCACTTAGAAGCAAGTAGCGCATTAATTAGGTTGCACTAGACTGGGGCAAAGTCAAAGTTCAGGCCGAACATAATGGTGCACTGGCTGACTGCAGGACCCACGTAGGTGCCTGTTAAAGTATTTTCTTGATCTTAAAAAAGCAAAATGCGTCGATGTCCAGTCCCGCAGGCGCCTGATGCAACAATCTTCTCCATGCAATGAAGGCGATGTGTCAGTCCTGACGCAGGATCAGAGTCGAGAGGCGTAGAGCGATCTGCCAGATTCTGTAATGCAGTCGAGGGGATGAGTCGATCTCACCAAGCTGCAACGGCGGCGATACGCAGTCCGATGCATCGATCTCTGGACACAAAGCACTGGTTCCAAGGTGATGTGCCGTTTTACTCCCACAACCAGGTCGCTGCATCAGTTCTGCTACACGTAGACAGGAGATGCGTCGAAATCCATGTTGCAAGTATTTAGTCTCAAGCAACAGGAGACAAGGCAACAAGACCTTGGAGATCACTTGGAAGAAGGCAGAGTCCAGCTATCCTTCAGCAGAGTCAGAGTGCATCAGGGCAATAAACAGAAAAGCAGGCCTTTCAGATCAGTAGTCCAGTTCTTTTCCTTACGGCTACCTAGGGGCTAATTTAGGGTTGACGTACGTGTAATAAAAGGGAAGTTTAAGGAAAGGGTTTTAAAAAGGCCAACTCGAAGGTGCAATAAATTGCAGACACAGGCCCTGCAATGGCAGGCCTGAGACTGGTTTGTAAGGCCATTTCTGTGGTTCGTATAATCAATGCTGCAGGCCCACCAATAGCATTTAATTTACAGGACCTGGGTATTTGGTATACCACTTTACAAGGGACTTACAAGTAAATCAAATTTGCCTAAAAGGTGTAAATCAATTATACCATGCTTAGAGGAGAGAGCACGTGCACTTTAATACCAGTCAGCATTGGTAAAGTGCCCTGAGTCCTAAAACCAAAACCGGGGTCAGGAAAATAGAAAGGGAAGGCAAAACGTTTTAGGGGACCCTTCAGAGAGGGCCATTTTCCAACAGACGCAATAAAAACATTTGAGAGAGATACATTTAACTACTGATGCTCGCAACACAGGAGGGAAGAAATTGGAAGCAGCAAAGCAATATTTTTATTTTCTTTTATTTTTAGGTTTTTATAGAGCGCGTAGTCACCCTCGAGTATCCCAGCGCTGAAACCTCGGACTCCTAAGGAGGGGGCAAAGAGAAGCTGCTGATGAATCAGGGGAAAAGTAGGGTTTTGAGGGACTTCCTGAATCTTAGGAGGTTTGGTTCAGCTCTGAGACTCGGGGGGAGCGCGTTCCATTTTTTTTGCTGTGTTGACTGAGAAGCGGCGGCCACCTATGCGGGCCTTCTTCACCCTGGGGACAATGATAAGGTTTCCCTGTTCTGACCGGAGCGCTCTCGTCGGTCTGTATGGAGTGATCCAATTATTCAGAATAGGGGGGCCGGCGTTGTGCAGAACCTTGTGGGCCAGGCAGAGGGCTTTGAAAACGACTCTTTCCCTCATGGGGAGCCAATGAAGTTTCCTGAGAGCTGGTTTGGCTGATGTTCTGGCTGGGGTGTTCGTGAGTAGGCGAGCTGCGGCATTCTGGGTCTTTTGCAGTATTTGGAGAGTGGCTTCCGGTGCTCCGAGGTAAATGGCATTGCTATAGTCCAGCCTGGATAGAACTAAGCCTTGAATCAGCAGAAGACGGGACTGGGATGGTAGTAAAGGGAGCACCTTTCTGCATGATCTGAGTAGGCCATAGCAGATGCCGGCTGTTTTCCTAGCCTGTGTCCTGAAGGTGAGATCTGTCTCCAGCCATACTCCCAGACTCTTAACCTCTGTCTTGGGAGTAGGGGGTTCACCCATACAGGCGGGCCAGAGGTTGGAAGGGAAGGCTCATAGATTTGTGACCTAGGAGCAGGATCTCTGTTTTTGACCCGTTTAGTTTGAGGTCTGAGTCACTCATCCATTGATGGACGTTGGAGAGGCAATCTCGAAGGTTGGAGGGCTCTAGCTTGGGGTGGGAGAGTGTCACCACCAGCTGAGTGTCGTCAGCATAGCTGACGATAGTGACTCCGAATGGTGAGACCAGCTCCTCCAGTGGGGCCATATACACGTTGAAAAGCGTGGGGCTCAGTGAAGAGCCCTGAGGCACTCCACACCGGAGGGGGATAGAGGGGGAGCGGCTTTCTCCTTCCCAGACTTGGAAGGAGCGTCGGTAGAGAAAGGATGTGAGCCATTTCAACGCCCTGTCTATCACGCCGATGTTATCCAGGCGCTGGGTTAGGACCTGGTGGCTGACAGTGTCGAATGCCGCGCTTAGGTCTAGGAGGACCACTGCCACTGATCCTCCAGTGTCGATGATTTCCCTAGCCTTCTCTACGGCTGCAAGGAGGGCGGTATCAGTGCCCTGGCCTGGTCTAAAGCCTGTCTGGGAGTTTTTAAGGAGATGGTTTGCTTCTAGGAAGTGAGATAGCTTTTTATTTGCAAGCTTCTCCGCGACCTTACCTATCCAGGGGAGGAGCGAGATGGGTCTGTAGTTGGATAGGTCCGCGGGGTCTAGCGAAGGCTTCTCGAGTAGTCCTTTGACGACTGCCTCCTTCCAGCTTTGTGGGACTTCTCCTTGGACAAGCGAGGTGTTAATGAGGGCAGTGAGTTTAGCTATAATGGTCCGAGTGATGTCTTTAGCGAACCGTATGGGAACTGAGTCACTGGGGGCGCCACTCTTACTAGATGCTAAAGTTGCTGCCACTTCCTCTTCGGTGACTGGTCCGAATGACGCTAAATGAGGTGAATCGGGTTTATCAGGGGAGTTACCTAACGAAGGGGATGAGTCCTTGGCTTTTTCTGAGGTGGCAGGATTGGTAGCAGGAAGGGAGGAAAGGATTTTTTTGATTTTATCGTCAAGAAAATTGGCCAGGTTGACACATTTTTCTTCTGCCGCTTTGGGATCCGTGGGTATCTGCGGGGGGGCCGGAACATGGAGGAGCTCTTTGAGGATAGAGAAAGTCTCTTTGGCTGAGCAAGAGGAGTTCTTTATTTTTTCCTCATAGAAAGAGCTTTTTGCGTTATGGAGGGCTTGTTTGTAAGCTTTCATGGCTGTTTGATAAGCGTCTTTCTCCATCGCCGATTTGTTTTTTCTCCATGTACGTTCTGTCTTTTTGCACTCCTTCCTTAAAATGTTCAGGGGCGGGGTGTACCATGGAGCATGGTTGATCCTTTTTACATGCTTAAGGGAGCTGGTTAGTGGGACAAGGCTGTCTAGGGGGTTGGTGAGCCAGCTGTTGAATTCTCTATCGGCGGTGTTAGGGTCAGTTGAGAGGGGGCCAGCGGATTCCCGTAGCTTAGCTTCCCATTCTTCTGGTATTAGCTTGTGCCATCGTCTGGTTTGTATCCTAGTTTTCTGTTTGGGAACAGGGGTGGTCTGGAGGGACCAGTACATAGGGACCAGTAAATGGTCAGTCCATGGGAGAGGAGTGGGGTCTTGGGTTTGGAGGTTCCTAATGTTGGTGAAGACTTGGTCTAGGAGCTGTCCTTTCTCGTGGGTGGCTTTAGAATTCAGAAGGAGGAGGTCAGCTGATATAAGGTCTGCTAGTAGGTTGGCGGCAGTGTTATCCGCCGGGTCTAGGAAGTGTAGGTTCAGGTCCCCTAGGAGGAGGAAGTTGGGGGTTGATATTGATATAAAAGGTTGAGGCCAATTGTAACAGCTTAAAGCACACACCAAGGAAGGAAAGGTATGGAAGATAAATAGACTGGAGGGTAGGGTGACAGCACCAAAAACCAATAGAGCAGACAAGACACTTCTACAATTACAGAAAAAACTCTAGACTAAAATCAACAAGACAGATTGTTGGCCTACACCTAAAAGCCAAATAAAACAACAAAATACATTTCAGAGATCTACTATCCACTGAAAGAACTTAAAGGAAGAGGAGAGGAATTTGGGCTACTTCAGGGAATTCATTAACATCTGTACACAGAGGGCAAAGAAAAATGTGGAAGAAGAATAGACTATCTGCGGAAATGTTACCTACCACGGCTCATACAGGAACAAATATTTTAAATACGCCTTTAGAGAACCAGGAGATGAGGCAGGCGATTAGATCAGGGGTCTCCAAACCGGTCCTGGAGGGCCGGATCCATGCCAGATTTTTGGGATATCCCCATTGAGATGCATGTAGTTATTTTAAAAATCTGGCATGGATCCGGCCCTCCAGGACCGGTTTGGAGACCCCTGGATTAGATCATTTAAATGGGGGAAATCGCCAAGACGCAATATGTTTATGGCAGCCTTAGTACCGATCCTTAGAGGGACGACTATTCCCCATGTTGACAAGCCTCTAACTCCTTTACAGAAGATACAGGGATTACATCATTGGTGAGGGAGGCTAACATCACACTGATCCCAAAACAAGGCAAAGTCATCATGGAATGCACATCATATTGACCAATCACATTGCATAAGTTAGATGGCAAAATCTTCACAAACAAATTGACCAACAGACTACATAAATCTATGCAAGATCAATGCTGATGAATCCAGATTTATTAGAGGATGTCAATCACATGTTAATATAAGATGGACAACACACCTTATAGAAAAGGCAAACATGAAAAAAGAGTCCCTGTGGTACTACTTGCCCCGAACTCAGAAAAAGCTTCGAACGAGTGAGTTGGGACTTCCTGAGGTCGTCCTTACTCAGTTTTGGGGTCAGCAAAAGATTTAGTAATTCGTTATTCGCCAATTACAAAGAACCCAAAGCTAGAACCCAGGTGAACAATGCAAAGTCGGAGGTACCTAAACTGCGAAGGGGGAAGCAATCAATCTGCCCTCTGCCACAGCTACTCTCTGTGCTCACTAGCGTACTTAGTATTTTCAATAAGAAAACACCCCAAAATATATTGGGTAAAAATTGGGGAGTTGTAGGGGGCAGGGAGAGAGACAACATAAACTAAGCCTATTCAGTGATGATGACCTTTTGATATTGGCTGAGCCTCAACAATCATTAACCACTCTAACCCATCAAATCAAAATAATTTAAAGGTTGGTAGGATTCGAAATAAACACAGAAATTAGAAATCCTCAATGTTACCCACCAACAAGAGAATGTGCTCCAGCTTCAGCTAGATTTCCCATTCCATTTCAGGAGTGAACAACCGGAGAAACTGATAAAAACGGGGACTTATGGATAGGGCAGTGATGAGCAGCACCCCCACCCCCTCTTCTGGATGTTTTATGGCCACACAACCATGTTGTAAATGCTTTACAGAAGTTGTTTTGTTAACACTATGATGTTATGTTATGTTATATGTTATAATGAATTTGTAGCGCGCACTAATACTCCAGAGTGTCCTGGCGAGGCGTATAACAGATACCTGAAGGAATAGGGCCGGTTAATATAACTGCTTAAAGAGGAAGGTCTTCAGCTGCTTTTTAAAAAGTATGAGGCTTTGGGTATTCCACAGTGGCAAAGGAAAATAATTCCAAAGGGTGGATGCCTTAACAGACAAAGACTGACCTCCAACTCGCATTCTACGGAAGCGTGGGATCGCCATCCGTCTCATAGAGGCAGAGTGCAGTGGTCTGTTAGGTATATAGAAGGAGAAGCGCTTCCTAAGATACAATGGTCCAAGATCGTGTAAAGCTCTGTAAACCAGAACGAGAGCCTTAAATTGCACTCTCTGGGCCACGTACAGCCAATGCAGCTCGCAAAGATGCTGTTTTACGCTAGACCTTCCAGAGATGTCAAACAGGAGTCTAGCCGCGGCGTTCTGTATGATCTGAAGCTTATTAAATAGGTACCCAGGGATACCCATGTACAGAGCATTGGTGTAATCAATGTGGGAGAGAATAAGCGCCCCCAGAACCATCTCATTGGCTGTCCTTGGAAGCATCGGAAAGAGCCTTCTCAGTGGGTTAAGGGTGCTAAAACAGACTCCAGTGAGTTTCTTGACTTGCACCACGATACGCAGATCCTCCTCGAACCAGACCCCAAGATTTTTAGCTGGGGTGCCCACGGAATTAGGACTGGGGTAATCCGAGGGCCATAAAGACTCCCTGAAGGTGGATACTGGCCAAATAAAAGGATCTCGGACTTGTCCTCATTGCACTTAAGTTGTGCCTGCGCCAACCAGCTAAATACAGCAGAAAGACAATTACAAGCGAGGTCTGTGGACTGGTCAGAGTTCTCCCATGTAAAAAGAAGCTGGGTATCGTCTGCATATGCAATTATTTTTGCACCGAGTTCCTCAGCCAAGGCAATCAAAGGGGTCAGGTAGATATTAAAAAGCAAGGGGCTCAAAGTAGAGCCCTGAGGGACCCATGTGAGCATTTTTTGGTCAAAGAGGAACAGGGGGGCATCCACACCTGTTGGAAACAATCTTCCAGAAAGGATTTAACCCAATCCCAGGCGGCGCCCACAATGCATATATTGGAAAGGCGCGCAAGGAGTAGATGGTGAGGGACCCTATCGAAGGCGGCAGAGAGGTCAAGTAAAATCAAGGCCGCTCTGCTGCCCACATCCAGGCATTCCCTTATCACGTCCGCCACCTCCACTAGCGCAGTCTCAGTACGATGGGTTGCCCGAAAACCAGACTGCAACGGACGGAGGAGGCCAAAAGACTCCACATAGGCATCAAGCTGACGAAAGACCACCTTCTCACAAACTTTTGCCAGAGCCGGCAATAGAGATATGGGGAGATAAACGACCAGTTTGGACGGATCGAGATAAGGTTTCTTCAGAAGAGTTGAAGCTTAGCCTGCTTACAGCTCCCTGGAACCATGGAGGTCTGTAAAGATAGATTAATAATCCTATTGACCTCTGGATAAACCACTTCCGCGACCCCGGCCAGCACTCTGGCAGGGCAGGGGTCAATCGGAGACTCTGATTTGAGGGATTTAAGGATGGTCAAGATATCAGATCCAGCCATAGGCTCAAAGTTCATAAACAGAGGGGCCAATAGCGGAGGTGTAGGGAGGGAAGGGGGGAGATAAACCCTCGCTGCTGCATCCCCCGACCCCAAACTATTTTGAATGATCTGTACCTTCTCAACAAAAAAAGTAGACAACTCCTCGCACCAATGATCAGAAACAGGCAGGGCCATTTGTTGTGCGGCTGGTGCCAAAAAGCTACTCACAATAGCAAAAATCTCCTTACTATTATTATTGGCTTTTGCAATCCGATGAGCATAAAAGAACCTTTTTACCTCTCTAATCGCTGCATAGTATTCTCTCTGCGCTAAGCGGAGAGCCTTTTTAGCCTGAGGGCAATAATGCTGCCGCCAGCAGCGTTCCAGGGGTTTGCAAGCCAATTTAAGGTCTCTAAGGGTGCCTGAATACGATGGCTTGGAAGGTGTTGGTCTCAGTCGCCTAGTGGAAGGGGGTTTTTGCACCTTACCGACTCCTTGGCTAATCCAAGAGGAAAAACTATCCACTGCTTCCTCAAGATCCGAGGTATGCGCCGGGCAGGTCTCTGCAAGGACAAGGCAAGGACCCTGGAAAGGGCCGGAATGTCAATTTTGATGCAGACATAGAATACCACAGACAAAAAATGTATATTAACAACCTATCTATCCCTGTTTATGCCAATACACAACAATTTACCTCATCACTACAAGAACTGAGGTTTCAGATTTGGGAAAAAACGTGATTGCTGTATGATGAGTGACTTCTTTACGAAAGGAGAAATTAAACCCTTTCGGCATTGTAAATCAGAATTTTAACTAACAGAAATTGATAGACTGTCCTACATGCATGTGAAAAGAAAGACCTTACATGTGTACGGTGGGAACCTTGAGCACACCTGGAGTGCAACCACACTTTAAATGAAGGTAATGAGACGTATTTTGGAAAATATATCCACAAAGTTTTAATCACTTTGAGTGTAAATGGGATCTTCCATAATATAGTTTTGCTTCAAATTGAACAAAAAGACGTCATCCCAAATAAACAACGTAGATTTTCATAATCATGAACATATGCCATATGCTTCTTAGAAATATCACTGATGATAATACTATACCCAATGCATTTCGAGCCGGCGTGGGCTCTTCTTCAGGGGGTCCGTAATCTGTTAATGTGAAACACACGGTATAAGTGTGGAAAAGGATACAGGGCCCGAGAGTTATACAAAATCGCATGCTGTTACGTGAAAAATGAGTTGGGGGCTTAGCGAACTGTGACTGTGCTGTATATGAACGTGACAGGGGAAACATACTGGTGTATCAAAATGTGATTGGGAGGGAACAACGTGAGGAACGGGTGCCCGATTTCAATGATGAAAAGCCATGCACAGTCACAGTTCGCTAACCCCCCCAACTCATTTTTGCACTCCAGGTGTGCTCAAGGTTCCCACCTTACACATGTACAGGGGTGTAACACAGGCCCCTGCAGCCGCCGCGGTGCGGGGGGGGGGGGCCCTCACCCTCGAGGGGGCCCCGTCAGCACAGCACTTCTGTTGGGGAGCTCTAGATTGAGTCCGGAGGGGGCCCCTTTACGTACCCTGCAGGGGGGCCCCCTCAAGGTTCGTTACGCCACTGCACATGTAAGGTCTTTCTTTTCAATTTATCTTCAGCACCTCGGGGACAGGAGGTGACACCCTGAGCACCCTCAAACTCATTCATTGGATTACCATAGTTTTACCCTCTCTTACAAAAAAGGAGTGCAGCGGACCTCCAACTGTTTCTACGTGCATGTGAGACATTGAGCTATGTACCCAAGTTTAAACCAGGAGCCACATGGGAACTCATGAACTCTGAAAAATTGGTCACAGAATGTCAAACGATCAAGGGGGTAATCTTAAACATGCACACGCAATTTGAAGAAGGTAAGAAAGTTAAGAAATGGGCCTACCAAGCAAAAGGGGACAACATGCTGCAGAGGGAAATAGATGACAAGGAATGGTATGCAATCATAAGAATGTTATATATAGGGACCAGCTGTATAAACCGATCTACAATTGATATCTTACTCCAGATAGCCTGAAGGAGATCTACTCAAACACAATGGGAGAATGTTGGAAATGTGGGGACGTGGATGGCTCAACATTGCACATCTAGTTGTCATGCATTCAATTGAGACACTTTTATAAAGAAGTACTCAGTATAATTAAGCAAATAGTGGGCTTCCCCATACTAGATACACTAGAAGTAATAATCCTAGAACTCAGGGAGAAGACAGCAAAGTGCAGCATGTGAGCGACAAAAATACCAGTGAGCCACATGCTGATTACTAATGAATAAGTAACTGCAGCCGACTGCCTGCGGGACATTATCAACACCTCATTCGACACCGCCACCTTCCCCGAGAGCTGGAAGCACGCCGAACTCAGCGCTCTACTCAAGAAACCTACGGCAGACCCCACCGAACTCAAGAATTACCGCCCCATCTCACTACTCCCGTTTCCAGCCAAAGTCATCGAGAAGACCGTCAACAAACAGCTGGCCGCCTTCCTCGAGACGAATGGATCCCTCGACCCCTCGCAGTCCGGCTTCCGTGCCAACCACAGCACCGAGACCGCCCTCATCGCCGCCACCGATGACATCCGAGCCCTGATGGACAACGGAGAAACAGCGGCCCTCATCCTCCTAGACCTCTCCGCGGCTTTCGACACGGTCTGCCACCGCACCCTAGTGCAGCGCCTCAGCAACGTCGGAATCCAGGAGAAGGCACTGGAATGGATCATCTCCTTCCTCGACGGAAGAACACAGAGAGTCAGCCTACCACCGTACAAGTCAGAGGCCACCGAAGTCATCTGCGGCGTCCCTCAAGGATCCTCGCTGAGCCTACCCTCTTCAACGTCTACATGAGCCCCCTCGCGGCCATCGCACGCCAACACAACCTCAACATAATCTCCTACGCCAACGACACCCAGCTGATCCTCTCCCTGACCAACGACCCCGCCGCCGCCAGAGCCAACCTGCACGAAGGGATGAAAGAGGTAGCCGAGTGGATGACGACGAGCCGCCTGAAACTGAACTCAGACAAGACGGAGGTCCTCATCCTGGGCTCCTCGCCCTCCGCCTGGGACGACTCCTGGTGGCCCCCGCCCTGGGCACCGCTCCCAAACCGACGAACCACGCACGCAACCTGGGCTTCATCCTGGACTCCTCCCTCTCCATGACCAGGCAAGTCAACGCCGTCTCCTCGTCGTGCTTCAACATCCTGCGCATGCTTCGGAAGATCTTCTGGTGGATCCCCACGGAGACCAGGAAGACCGCCACCCAGGCCCTCGTCACCAACCGACTGGACTACGGCAACGCACTCTACGCCGGAACCACCGCCAAGCTCCAGAAGAGACTCCAGCGGATCCAGAACGCCTCAGCCAGACTTATCCTCGACATCCCACGGAACAGCCACATCTCCGGACACCTGAGAGACCTGCACTGGCTCCCCGTCAACAAAAGAATCACCTTCCGGCTCCTCACCCACGCACACAAAGCCCTACACGATCAAGGCCCGAGCCACCTCAACAACCGAATCAACTTCTACGCTCCCAAACGCCACCTCCGATCTGCCAGCCACGCCCTCGCCGCCGTTCCACGCATCCGCAGAGCCACAACAGGAGGAAGGTCCTTCTCCTACCTGGCCGCCAAGACCTGGAACTCCCTCCCGGCCGACCTGCGCCTGACCCAAGACCACCTCTCCTTCAGGAAGAAGCTCAAGACCTGGCTGTTCGAGCAGTAACGGCACCCCCCTCCCCCTAAGCGCCTTGAGACCCTACGGGTAGGTAGTGCGCTCTATAAATGTCATTGATTGATTGATTGTAAACAATCTGAAACACCCACATCATTGAGCTGACACTCCTAGCTATGGATAACGGTGTTGGAAAAAATAATTTATGAAATCAAACAGCAACACAAGAAGCTCAAACAGATATAGCAACCAGTTATACATATCTAATGAGTATTTAGGATACCAGGGCCAGACTGGCTACCGACGTTTTTTGCTGGGGTGGCAGGGTGGGGTCCAGGTTCACTGCTGAGGGGCTGATTTTGTTCCTGGTGAGCTGCTGGTGCTTCTAAATGAACAATGCAAAACAAATAGCTTTAACCCCTCCCATGTTCATGACGAGCTGAGCTCCGGTACGCAAGACGAACTCAGCTTGTCATGGCCCGTGGAACGCTCAGGTGTGGGGAGAATTCCCCTGCTGTGCTGAGCGTTCCACGGGAGCTGGTGCACCTGTGACGAGCTCAGCTCGTCATGAGCACAGGAGCGCTGTGCCTTATGACGAGCTGAGCTCGTCATGAGCATACAGGCGCTGTGCGTGCCCCCCTCCCCCACAGCCCAGCGGGGGAATAACCCCAGCAGCGAACGGGTTAAAGCATACTTTTTAAAACATTTGTTTTGCATTGTGTATTAAGAAAGCCCGGTAGCCAGAAAGCCCCTGAAGGATACTACAACCAGACAGCAAAGATTAACAGCACTTGATCTGAACTATTAATGGGCATTAATTACTCCGAACTCAAGAAAAAGACAAGGGAAAACTGTGGGGGCGAAGACACTTATGCAATGTACCATCCCTTAACTTCCTCCATCCTCTGTTATGCTTCTGATATGCATGCCAAGGAGGAAACTCTCCAATCCTTGTGGCCTACTCCACCTGTACCAGCTTCACTTGCACGTCTCCAAAAAGAATGAGCGTACACCTGCCAACTCTTAAGACCCTGTCCCCTACAATGGGGGAGGTCACCAACATGGAGCGATCTACCGCTCCACCTCTGTTTGCCTTTCAGAGCTCATCAATCCCTTTTTGGGTACCTTTTAGTCAGTGGGGGTGCAGACAGCATTGTATTAAAGACAGCATGCATGATTATCTAGTACATCTGAGTCAGGTTTGCATACACATTTCAAACACTTAACGTGAAGAGCTAAAGGTCCAAATTTGAGAGAGGTTTATATTTTTACTGTAACTACATATTTAATTGGCCTTGTATACGTTATCTCATAGCAATTCCAGTGATGCAAGCACGTACAATAAAGTGACATCATTCATATACCACTGTGGGTATTTGGGATTTCATGGCTATGTCTCCTAGAATAATTCTTAGTAAATATGAGGTCACTATCCCATGAATAATGACACATTTAAAAAGCCAACTAGCATATTATGAACACCCACACGTTTATACCCCCAGAAATGTCAATGTGCTAAATTTCCTTCAAAGTTGGTTTACTTGTGTCATGCAGTCTAATAAGTGGCAGCTTGACAGATCCAAGTGCAAACATATTACGCTAATTTCTCCTTCCCACATATTCCATCTGTGGTATTCTGTATATGATCCTTGAAGCCCACAAACCCTAATTTCAGTGCCAGTTCTATGATAAACTGGTGTCAATGCATAATTTGTGCCCCGCAAACATGCAATCCTCATCTCATGAAGAGTCTGGAGACTATATTGAAATTGTTCATTAATGCTGGAACCATGATCTTGTCAGCTCTGCTGAAAGGTGTGTTTGCAGTGATAGTAAGACGCTGTGCAGCAGGGGTAGTTAGTATTTAAAAGGTCGCACATCTGAGTCTACTTTGAATTAAAGGTTTCACCCTTTTATGACACCCTGGGACTATGAGTGTTGCCTTTGACCAGGCAAATTAATGGGAATGTTGTCCTTTTTAATGCCCATCACAAAAATATCTGATTGTGTGTGCTATTAAGGCAACTGAAGTACTCACACCCACACCACCCTCTTCTATCCATGTGTCTAGAGTACATGTTTTGTGTGGATGTAGGAGCAAACGCACAGCTCCTGTAAGTGAGATTAGGGTTGCTTCCTTGAGCTGAATTGCTTCCTACAAATGACTTGCGCTTTATTATAGACCATCAGATGTGTGTCTTTGTATATGCCTCTATTGAATATCCTAACACATTAAAACCACGCTTATTGTCTTTGCCAGTGCTTATTTTTTTTATTATTATAGAAACTCAAGTACTCTGCTGAGGAAACTATTGATCCCTTAAATGTAAGACGTTGTTAGGTACTAGAGAAATTATTAGGCTTTTGTCATCTACTTGCACTTTTATCTAGACTAGAACTGTTCATAAACATCCAGTGCTCGCTGGATATTTTACTCTGAGCCACACTGCTACTAAATTCACAGGGAAAGGTGGCGAGAACCTTGAAGGCGTGGAAGAGATCTGCTGGAGCAAAGGCAGTGTATTCCTCGGTCCACCGCATTTGTTCAACTCTAGTGGGCAGCCTCTTGAGCAACATCCCATGAATCCTGTGCACATGATATTTTGGGAGGCCTTTGGCCAGGCTGTTCAACATCTGTCCAGGTGAATGAAGCCTGGCAGGTCCTCTCTATCTATGACTCCTCTGTGCAGTGCTGGGTCCGTGCAGGAAATCTACCACAGTGCGGAAGCAAGGTCTAGGTCAGTCGGGGTCATTTACAATATTAAAATGTAGACTGCCTCTTTCCTTCACACAATCGGACATATGCGGACACTAAAAATAGGGCCATATACAATATATGTGGCACTGTGGTACTTTCCTATGTTTGTCCTCATATGACCTTCAGACTCCATTGTGATTTCATTCATGTACCTTCCCAGTTCTGGGCCCTTAAATCTAAAGAAAGCTATTTGGGAGACAACCCTGTGAGGGCAGTAGTCAGTATGAACTAATCAGAGGATCATTAAAGTACATCACTTATCTTTATCGTTGAGGCCATCAAAATGTGGAGTTCTCGAGTGCTAACTAGGTCTTCTTTTCTGAGCCAATGTCAAAAAGCGCTTACGTTTTACCTCCTTTTCCTAGTCTAGAACTGGGAGATCCTACTATGTCCATGTGCTACACGTCTGACCAGCATAATTCAATAAAATGGCAACATGGTGCTTTGACTGTTCACTAACAGCATGAATGCTGTACCTGTTCCATCGATTACACTCTGTGAATGAAAAATCCAAACTCTACTTCTATCTGTTAACCTATTGGACCTTTATACCTTTAGTTATTGTGAGAGATTGACTTTTGAAAATGGCCGCTGTTTTGAAAGTCATTCATGCAATTTGACATTTAAAAATCGGAGATTGCTTTCAAGAATTTCTAGAATTAGTTGACTAAATCCTTTTCATGTGTTCCACATCCACTTCAATCGTAGGAATTACTACTTCCCTTACCGATTCTTCAGTCATACTGAGTTGTTGGAGGCCTCGTTTGTCACCTTGTGGCCATGTCAGATCACTTTATTCTATATACACTGTGCATGCCTATACTTCTGCGGCAGAGTTGTGCTTGGTTAGTGGGCATAAAATATGTTTTCAGCATATTCTCTGTGGCTACGGGTACGTGGATTCTTAAAAACATGAACACTAATGACTAATTTCAGGTCGTTTGGGTACTTGTAAAGGACACTGAAGGGATACGCGATCCGAATACTATTGCAGGGGGTCAAAGGCAATAGCAGATTGGCCATCCAGCGTTGCTTCAGGATGCAAATCCAAGCTCTGCTTTTCAATCAAATGCTTTTTGTTATTAATAATTTGTATATGTACAACAAATATTCATATTTTATTAAGCACATTCGACTCTGTATAAGCATTTAAGGACATGAATAAATCATTATAAAATCGAGTGATCACCATATTTTCTGGAAGTTCACTTCGTTTCCCTGGCTTTCATAGTAAATCATTCCATTGCAGCTAATTATACCATCTCTTCATCCAAGCTTTAATGTTCAGTTTCCAGGTCGATTTAGAGTCTCTTGGCTACGAATTCTTTCCAGCAGCGAAGGACTCTGCATTAAATGTGGAAACAGCAGCACCGGTTCAGATAAGTCCTGGAGTCTAAGTATGTAGGCAAAGTAGATAATGTAAAGTAACACACGGGTGATATTTCATGAGTATCCCACTTGGTCTGATTTACTGATTGTAGAATATCATCACACAGTTCTTCAATTTGAGGGCAGGCCGACATATGCTTAGATGTACCTTTTCAATATTATTTTCTGTATTACAACTCCAGCACTTATCCGGACAGCACCAGTTTCCATTTTTCATCCAGGCTCTTGTGTGGCGTAAGACCTTCCTCAGAATTCAACATATGACCAGTTAAATCCAATTATACTATTTTCAGTGTTGTACCATGTTCTGTGATGCATTTGGTTATTTGAGATTGGGGCTCACTCTATCAAGCTGAGTTTTGAACACCTATTCTAGAATATTCGAGTTAGATTCAAATCTCTCCCTAGATGCCGCCTGAATAGTGCCTTAAGTCTGATATTTTACACATTTTAACACCATCTGGATTGGCTCACTACACCTCGTATCGGATTCGTTTTTATCCAGCTGGTGTTTGGAACCTCTGAGACAAAAATGTGACTTTTTACTCTCCCATCAAAAGTTAGTGAGATGTTGGTCAAACCTAGCAAATGTGTTTCTTGTAATGTCGAAATGTAAAGGTAAATGGGAGCTCGCACAGCGTAAATATTCCAAATGTTAGCAAGGTAAAACTTTGTTGTGTGCAACCAGAGTTGACACCGTCTGGCCAAGCGGTGTAAGGAGTCAACAAAAGTATTCAAGGGTCCCCCTACTGGGAGGGGAACACTCTAGTGCACAACGCAATGACCGTAGTCTTATTCCATGAACAGATTAGTCAATGGTCTGAAAATATGAATTTTCAAAAGTCTTTATTCTCTTGATATGAATGTTTTTCTTGTGTTCATATTCATTTTTTAAGTTTCAAAATTAACTAGTGTTATGGCACACTAGGTACATCCACATTAGAAATCCTCAATACAGATCCCGATGCATTTCGGGCCAGAAATAAATGGAGGGACAGATCAGAATTGATTGGCACTGCATTTCCCTCAATAGAGACTCTTTGTTCCCGGCTGTGACTAGAATTGCTTGAAAAGGCTAACAACAGAGTGAATCGTTTATTGTATTTATAGGTTAGCCACTTTCCTTGATGGCCATGATTAAGAAATATCTCAGCCTACACTGCTTTCATTCATCTATGTCACCATTGGATCTTTGTCCAGTTCATGTCCTTTTTGAAGTAGGGCCCTGTGTTCTTAATTTCCAAATCTGTGGCATGGTTTATAAAAGGCTATCATGCTGGCACTAATATTTGCCAGCAGCATTTGATATCCTCAAACAGACGTTTAACTAAGATTGGTTGTGGTGGGCCTCTAAATAATATTTTTAACCTTAAGTGTTTCTGTGTTATTTCTAGTTTCTAGGACAGGTGTAGGCATAACCATTGCATGATGCTGCTATTTTCAATATGAGAATTGATAGTGGGCGACCTAGTATACCCATGAGGGTTTGGGCAAAGATTATGATGGGGTAAAGATAACTTCAAGGGATTTTAATAGACACAGGAATTTTGAAATCACTTAAAGGATGAGATCGTGTGGGCTTAGTGATTTGGACCCACTAATGCTGGTTATGCAACAACAAAAATGACATATTCAAAGCTGTTACTTGTGAGTAATCAGTCAGGAGAGAGAGCAAAAAGAGAATAAAAAACTGATGTATATAAACAAAGAGTATTTAATCTTTTTTTCCAAATCAAGTTAAAAAGTTAGGTACAAGATAAACACCAAAGATGTAAAAGGGTAAAACCATTAATCCACACAGCCCTGGTTACATCAATTGCTCAAGCTTTTCTACCTAACACAAAATTAATTAAATATTCAATGGTAGATAAAGCCACAGTCGACGTTTCGGTCTCTATACTTTCGTGTAGGAGACCATCCTCAGGACATCGATTTCATATCTTGAGTACCCTCAATCATGTAGGCGCATGTGTCAATCATGCAAGCGTCTGGATCATAAAGTCAATTTCCTAGCGCTGATACCGATCCAAGAATTATCGTATTGCGCTGAAGTACCCTTATGGGAGCCAACAGGTGTCCCAGGTAGATGGAATAGTTTGCACCATAGAGATGAAAAATGCTGTGGCGGTATCTGTTAAGTCGGTCCTTCCACTTGTCCACGAAAAGACACGGCAACAAACTCCTCTTTAAGGTACGCAGAAATCGTTATTGAAGAGCTTAGTTGCAGTCACTACGCGTTTCGTTAAGAGCCGTTACCTTGATTATAATATATATATATATATATATATATATATATATATATATATATATATATATATATATATATATATCCCAACACGTTCTGAATTACAGCTTTGCCACTGCAATACGTTCAGGTACAGACCACTCAGGCGCGATAACCTCCGTCAATCAAAGCTTTATTTCACCGTTTGTCTCCAGCATGACGCGTTTCGGCTGCGTCACTGCAGCCTTGGTTCACATGATTTTTCGATACAAATGCAGTGTTTTAAATAGTGATTTCCTGGTTGAGCTTGTCACATGACACATGAAACTAGACACATTACTATGTACAAAGACATCAGTAAAAAACACAGGATCTGCTAGTGTAAAATCAAGGAGTATATAAATAATTAAAACCATCTTATAAATATACCCTCATTACAGTCAGCAAAATATAGCAGCTTCACATGTAAATATATATAGCAGCAAAAATTAAGCAGCAAATTATAGAAGCAGCATAAACCTTGTATTAGAAATATGTTGATACTCCACAATACGTCAAATTTGGCCAAGTGGCCTAACTCTATATTCTGTACCCATGACTTATTCTAACATGTTTGCAGTGACAGGCTCAAAAAGAATAAAGTGCTAGTGCAAAATAGATTAGTAGAGTGCAAAATAGTGCAAAGTGCAAATAACTCAGATAACATTGATATTAAAATAGCATATCAAATTTCTAGGTTAAAATTAATCATAAAAAATTGATAATCACCGAATATGCATGAACGGACAATTTGCTAAAATTCATTGCATTGTAGCATGACCTCCAAACATATTTCATCAGATGTGCAAAAATTAAACAATAATGTAAATACTTCAAAGTGCAAGAATAAATAAAAATCAGTAGTCCCTTGATTTCTCTAAAACTGAACTCTCATTAGTGCCATGATTATGTTTATACAATACTTTCAGTTCCATTATTCAAATACCGTTTCATATTAAAATACCTCAATATGAATGCTGTAACAATCCAGAAATTCAATAATTCTTCCCAAACGTTCTATCTCTCAGTACTTCTTAGTGACATTGTAATACAACTGGGGCAATAAGGTGACTAACAGTTATTTTCTCCCACTCGGTTAACAGATAAACTGCAACCCTCATGACAGCTAAATACCTTGGGGTACACCCTTCTAAAAAAATTATCAAGGTTTTTATAGAAAATTGTGTAGATCCTCCCCCATATTCATCCCATTCGGGATCCTTGTGTCTAATAAGATAATGTATTTGGATTCTAGCTACCTTAGTTGTTTCTCCCTATTGCCACCCCTTATACTCTTGGGCACTGAGTCAATAATGAAGTACATAAGGTCATTCAAGTTTTTATCATGTACCAACTTAAAATGTCTGGCTACTGGGTAACTCATCCGAGTTAACTATTGCCCTGAAGTGCTGAAGAATTCGGTTATAGGCTTGCAACTTGGTGCCATCTTATAAATATACCCTCATTACAGTCAGCAAAATATAGCAGCTTCACATGTAAATATATATAGCAGCAAAAATTAAGCAGCAAATTATAGAAGCAGTATAAACCTTGTATTAGAAATATGTTGATACTCCACAATACGTCAAATTTGGCCAAGTGGCCTAACTCTATATTCTGTACCCATGACTTATTCTAACATGTTTGCAGTGACAGGCTCAAAAAGAATAAAGTGCTAGTGCAAAATAGATTAGTAGAGTGCAAAATAGTGCAAAGTGCAAATAACTCAGATAACATTGATATTAAAATAGCATATCAAATTTCTAGGTTAAAATTAATCATAAAAAATTGATAATCACCGAATATGCATGAACGGACAATTTGCTAAAATTCATTGCATTGTAGCATGACCTCCAAACATATTTCATCAGATGTGCAAAAATTAAACAATAATGTAAATACTTCAAAGTGCAAGAATAAATAAAAATCAGTAGTCCCTTGATTTCTCTAAAACTGAACTCTCATTAGTGCCATGATTATGTTTATACAATACTTTCAGTTCCATTATTCAAATACCGTTTCATATTAAAATACCTCAATATGAATGCTGTAACAATCCAGAAATTCAATAATTCTTCCCAAACGTTCTATCTCTCAGTACTTCTTAGTGACATTGTAATACAACTGGGGCAATAAGGTGACTAACAGTTATTTTCTCCCACTCGGTTAACAGATAAACTGCAACCCTCATGACAGCTAAATACCTTGGGGTACACCCTTCTAAAAAAATTATCAAGGTTTTTATAGAAAATTGTGTAGATCCTCACCCATATTCATCCCATTCGGGATCCTTGTGTCTAATAAGATAATGTATTTGGATTCTAGCTACCTTAGTTGTTTCTCCCTATTGCCACCCCTTATACTCTTGGGCACTGAGTCAATAATGAAGTACATAAGGTCATTCAAGTTTTTATCATGTACCAACTTAAAATGTCTGGCTACTGGGTAACTCATCCGAGTTAACTATTGCCCTGAAGTGCTGAAGAATTCGGTTATAGGCTTGCAACTTGGTGCTGCCTATGTATTTCAATCCACAGGTGCATTGTAAAACATATACCACATATTCAGTGCGGCAAGTGTAAGACTCTTTGATCTTAATGGGGTTGGTGTCGAAAGCTGTGCAATATTCACTGGTGTTCACACCAAATTTACACGCTCTGCATGATATGCATTTACGGAACCCTGTTTTGCTTGATAACCAATTCTTACAGTTGACCACCTCAAGACTTGATTTCACTAGGGCATCCCTCATAGAGGGAGCCCTTCGGAAAGTGATGGAAGCTTCCTCAGGCAATAGTTGAGCTAGAGTGATGTCGGTTCTAAGTAGAGGCCAATGTTTTTTGAGAATCCCCCTGACTTTCCTTTCCTCAGTATTGAATGTGGTGATAAAACTAATCTGTTTTTGCTCACTGGTGGGGTCTAGATTGTCTCTCACCTTGGCTTTACTGCTAGGACCAGCCAAACAGTCCTCTCTACTGTGACTGTTGTCCTTGATTTTGGCATTCTCTAGCTCCTTTGGGCAATACCCTTGTGCCAAAAATCTCTTATGAGCCTCTGTTTGACAAACTTTCAAGTCTGATTCAGAGCACCATATTCTTCTCATTCTGAGGAACTCCCCGTAGGGTATACTCCTAATCAAGTGACCTGGGTGCGCACTCCTGGCGTGTAAAATCGCGTTCCCAGCAGTTTGTTTTCTGTGCAGTTTGGTTTGGATTGTGTCATTGTTTACATATACCTCAACATCAAGGAACTGTATGTTTGTGTGCTTATGTCTGCTGTGAAATCCAAATTCTAATTATTTTCATTTGTAAACTTAACAAAATCTCTGTCAGACTCCTCTGTACCCATTCCTATTAAGCAAATGTCATCAATAAATCTCCAGAACTGAACCACATTGGATTCAAACAACGATTTGTGTGTCCCCCTGAGGACATGCTCCTCCCACCACCCTACATGTAAACATGCATAGGTGGGGGAGAAGCATGCCCCCATCGTGACACCCCTCTGCTGTTGATAGATTTCTCTGTTGAATAGAAAAAAAGTTATTTGTGAGGCATAAATGTATCATCCTCAAAAGCATGACATTATGCTGTCTGTATACAATACTACGTTGATCTAGAAAATACCTTACAGCATTAAGACCATCTGCATGCTGAATACTGGTATAGAGGGTACTTATATCTAAAGCAATAAGAACATGATCTGTTTTCCATTCTATGCTGTTAACTTTGGATAGAAAATGTCCAGTATCTTTTATAAAAGTATCTTTTATAAAAGAAGGATGATGCTTAGTGTCTAAGTGTCTCTCAGGAACTTGTTATAATGTGAAATAGTTATCTCAGACTAAGGCGATGATTAGGGGTGTGGCGGGAAGTCAGGGAAGGAGAGGAAAGGACTAGGGAAGGGCTTAATCTGCGAAAGAGATCAGATGCACCAGCAAACCTGGGTGGTAGTGCCAAGAACTGCACTGGGAGTAGAGAAACCCTCAATAGGGGGCACCCTCACATACTGCAGCCCCAGGGATAACAGTCTGAAAGTCAGACACCAATAAGTTCAATACAAACTCAGTTCCTTAATGGAGATTTGAGATGGGTTACTCATGTAGGGGGGAAAGTTGAGGGGAGGCAAAATAGAAATGAACCACTTCCCAACTAGAGATACACATTTAACAGCCCTGAGAGGGGAAACCATAGGGGATGATGCCTCACGTGTGTTAATCCATAGCCCACCATCATTCTGGCAACATAAGCATCTATTCATTCAATCAAGTAGCCAATGGTGAAAAACACTCACATGCAACATGACCAGCCTCGATGCCCCAGAAGGTAATATGAAAAGTTGTTAAAACAAATTCTCAAAATACTATATATTTCAGAGACCAGCTTAACTAGATCAGACCATTATCCAGTACGGTTTTAGCCAGGTTCAATGAAAAACCACAATGGGATGGCAATTCTTTTGAAGAGGGATAAGGGATGTATATGGACAAGGAAGGAGAGTCCATAGCCTTCGCACAGTTCTAGACGGCCGTCCTATGACAATTGGCACTATCTGTGTCCTGAATATGAGACTTAAAAGACAATAAGAACACCTCTCTAGCATATGGACCTATATTACTTAAAGGTCCGGTCTTTAGGTCGGAACTAACTAAACAAATACTTTGTATTAAAGAGAAATGGAGAAAACGAGCCATCAGCTACTTGGGATGTTACTTGGGACACCTTCAAGGCAGTGCTAAAATGGAAATGTACTGTGCTTATGGCGCAGATACGCACGGTTAAAGATTTAGAATACAGAAATTGGAACAAGAATTAAAATAAGCTGAGAAAAAATATCAAGAAAATCCATCTCTTGCTCACCTGCGTAAAGTGGTGCATGTCGGGGGAAGTTGAGAACTATTCACATCAATAAGGCAGAATTTTCCTTGTTATACTTAGGAAGCCAGTCCTATGTAGCAGAAAATAAAACAAAAAAACACTTGGAAAGGCAATAGAGAGGGAAGATAGAAAGATAATACATTAAGGTGATTACATCTATCAGGGGGGGAAGAGTTACCCAAAGGGCATGAGAAAGCAGGCACCTTAGGCAATACTATGAAACATACTCTGTATCTAAAAGCTTGCACTCCAAACAAACCTAATTCTTAGCTGAAATCTCACACCTTATAGAGAGACTAGATACACGAATCACCAAGACACAGATACAACAAACAGTAAAAATCCTAAACCCTAAAGAAGCTAGACCCAGTGTGCCGCTCTGATTACATCAACCCACAGACAAATGTGGCCTGGCATGGCCGGATTTCTACACATTATTTGGCTGCCCAAATGAGGATTATTACTGACTGGCTAAATTAGAGACTGACAAGCTGCGGGCCCATATGACCCACAATGGGATATTATCGACCTCCATGAAAATAAAAGACCCAATGAGAACTACATTAACAATGCGAGCTAGGGTCCGTAAAACAATTTGTTATAGTAGTTCGCCATCGCCACTAACACCAATCCAGTATAATTAAACGTTTACACAACACTGCTCTTTTCAGGGAAGGAGGAAGGAGGGATGCAAGTATAGTCGATGTTGTCTTCCAGGACACGGAGATCAAATCATTTGAGTTCTGCTAACCAAAATTTAAGAAAAGAGAGAATAAGATATGATCAAATTCACCTCTGGGTTTAACACCAAAGCACTGAACATGGGGACACAAGAGAGAGGACTAGGACTGAGAAATAAATTGAGAGATTGGTGGGCACCAAAGGAGTGATCTCAAAGGTACATGACTTTGATGAAGACAACCTCAAAAGAGGACTGGTCCCACATGAAACACTGGAAAAAGCACCTAAAAAGCAGCGTACTTGGGATTGGGAAAGCTTTATGAGGGACATACACAAATGTTAATTCGCTTGAAAAGTAAGGAAATCCATTAAGGGCCTCCAACCGTTTCTGTAGTGAGAGCTACTTCTGATCATTGAAAATCATTGTAAGCTACTGAAGGCCAAGCAACTCGCACATTGTTACCAGACACCCCCACCATCATTGACTTTAAGCCTAACGACAAAAAAGCCAGATACTATGGTTTGAACAAAATACATTGTTTGACTAGGGGGAAATTTGACAGGGCTGCCATAACTGTAAGTAAGAGTGTGGTCTTTGGGGATGAATGATCACATTTGCGTATGAATAGGATATATGTGAATGAGTGACTGACTGCCTGTACCGTACAGGACATTATCGTAGCCATATGTGGCACAGTTACGTGAATAACACAGATATACTACCATTTCTTTTATAGGGGAGAACTTTACAGTGCAGAAAAATGTTCGGCAAAAATGTTCGTAGAAAGGAACGGTTAGATTTGGAGGTCTCTAGTTGGCACAGATAGGTACTTGTGACAAATAGGGACCCTTGCTTCTAGTCAGGGTAAGGGGGTACACTCCTAAAATAACCCCTGCTCACCCCCTTGGTAGCTTGGCACAAGCAGACAGGCTTATCTCAGAGGCCGTGTGTAAAGCATGTGTGAACACATACAGTAATCAAGTGACAACACTGCAGATGGACACCACACAAGTTGCAGCTTAGTTCTCTATAGATCTTAAAATGTGACTCTTTGGGCCAATGTACCATACTATGCATCACGCTTCTACAATGAAAGTGTTGCAGAGATGGAGATGCGACATAGATCCAGTGCAAAAAAATAAAGAAGTCTAGTTCTTCCTAATGTGGCACGCTTCTCCGATGTTACGAGAAGTCTCGACTCGATGAGTCAGCTGCAGCGGTGATACCCTTGTTCAGTGATGTGAAGGCAGTGGCTTTGGCGGCGACACTCTTCTCGGACGATGCGAGACGCTTTCGCTCGATACGACAACTGCAGTGGCGACACCCTTATTCCATGATGCGACAACACCAGCTCCGATAGCGGCACGCTTCTCCGTGGATGCCAGGTGCTTCTCTTGATGCGGTGCAATGCGACAGCTGCAGCGGCGACATCCACGATGCGACGGTAGCGGCTGCGACGGCGACACGCTTCTTCCTTGTTGCGAGACGCCTCTCTTGATGTAGTGCAATGCGAGACCTACAGCGGCAACATCCACGATGCGACGCGCTTCTTCGGGGTTGCGGGACGTTTCTTCACATGCAGTGCAATGCGACAGCTACAGCGGCGGCATCTACGATGCGACGGCAGCGGCACGCTTCTCCCTCTTGATTCAAGCTTCCAGCACTTTGCAACACGCAGTCCCTCAGAAGGCCCAAAACAGCAGCAGGCACTTACAAAGAGCGTTGGGGTTGAAGTCTGTTGTCCCTGAGACTACAGCAAGAGGCAAGCTCTTCTCGCAAGTCCTTGGAGATCCTTACAAGTTGAATAAAGCACACAAAGTCCTTTCTCCTGTCTTTGGCAGTCAGGCAACCACTGCAGGCCAATCCCCCAAGCAGCACTTCAGATTAGGGATAGTCTCTCTTCAGTTTCTTTGGGTTCCTCTCCTCAGCAAAGGTTTCTTCTTGTTGTCCAAAAGTGATCTAATTTCTTGGGAACAGGGTCCCAATACTTATACCCCAAAATCCTTTGTCCTCTGGGGGCAGAGGGCCCTTTGCCTAGTCCAAACCAGTTCTGGAGCACTCTGTTTACATGACTCCTTTCCTTTCACACTGCAGGGCAGAAACATCAGATGCCCCACAGGAGGTGGAGCCAGCATTGTGGAGGGAAGCCCTGGAGCACTCTGTTAACATGACTCCTTCTCTCCTTTCATATTGCAGGGCAGAGACATCAGACGCACCACAGGAGGTGGAGCCAACATTGTGGAGGGAAGGCACAGCATTCAGGTCCCAGGTGCAACTCCTCCCTCCCATCTAGATGCAGATCTCTCTATTCACCACTGGGCTGACGCGCCCTGTCTCCTAGAATCCCCCAGCCCTGCCACTCAAACTCCAAACAAGGAATACACAACCTAGCAGAGGAAGGCTTGGATAGTTAGACAAGAAAATACCTACTTTCTAAAATTGGTATTTTGAAACACAGAATGTTAAAATCAACTTCATTAAAAGTTGTACTTTATCATTCTGAGTTCGGGCATCTAAACTCGAATTTCTACCATGTTCCCCGAGTCAGTTAGGATTATAAAATGTAATAATCTAACTGCTCATTCTGGCCTATGGAGAACAGTTAGCCTTGCAATAGTGAAAAACAAAAATGGCTGTAATTCACTATTAGGACATGCCACCCACACCAGGGCATGTCCTACCTTATACTTACAAAGCACCCTGCCCTTGGGCCTACCATAGGGGTGTCTGATATGAAGAAAAGGGAAGGTTTAGGGACTGGCAAGTGGGTGCACTTGCCCAGTCAGCATGGCAGTACCAGACTGCACACAGGCTCTGCAATGGCAGACCTGAGACACACTTTTACAGGCTGCTTCTGTGGGTGGCACAACCAGTGCTGCAAGCCCACTAGCAGCATTTGGATTACCAGCCCTGGGCACTCCTGGCGCACTAGGGTCGGACAAGTAAACCAAACAAGCCAATCATGTAATCACTAATCCATACAACAATTTAGAATAGGGAGAGCATACGCACTTTAGCACTGATCAGCAGTGGTAAAGTGCCCAGAGTCATAACACAGTCAACAACAGGTCAGAAAAAATAGAGGAGGAAGGCAAAAAGTTCAGGGATGACCCTGCAAAAAGGGCCAAGCCCAACAGGAACATTATTCTGCACTTCAAATTTCTCTCACTTAAATAATGACTGGGTTTATATGAATTCCAAATAACTCATCCTTTAAATTTTCCTCCGTTTCAAAGTGTCGCATTCACAAACAACAGGCTTCTTGCTCCCAGTGGCTTGTAGACATTGTGCCATATTTATAACTGAAAAATACATCCATTTGTTTAATTGGGAGGAATTTAAATTGAAGCATTCTTCATAAAACATTGAAGATGCAATTGGCTTAATTAAAAGTAGAGAAAAATATTAAGACTTAATGTTGCATAGAAATATTTTTCTTCACTTTAAATGTCTCCCATATAAAAACAAGCATTGAAAATGCAATAGGTCTTGCCTTTAATTAAGTCAAAGCCATTTGCTTTGCTATGCAATACCATTAGCAAAGCAAATAGCTTTAACTTAATCAAAGGCGAGACCTGTTGCATTTTTAATGCTTGTTTTAACTCTTACATTTACTCCTCCTGTTTTTAGACCCCTTCCACAGCTACCTCAGTGGTAACATTGGAGTTAAATCCATTCTCAAACATGCAGTTCAGCTTTTAAACTGCTCTCATGAGCAGGTTGGCCCATATTCTGGGAAACCACTACAGATGTAGTATGGAGATGATACTCCATGGCTGAGTTATTGACCTCGGAATGTGATGACTTAGTCTGATCTAAAATGTTGTCATTCTGGATAAATCAAGTTATCGTATGGTATCTTTTGAATATGGGCATAATAATCAATTACTATGGGCATGGTAATGATGTATAACAAGCATTGGCAAAGCTAACAGATCTGTCTGTCCTATGTACTGAACAGCTACACAACACTTCAGGAAGATAGGCGTGCCCAGTTGATATATACAAAGGCAACATATACAGTCACACATGCACTTACAACATAAACACAGAGTCACCTTTTCCTCCATACCTCAGAGTAACTCTTTGGAAGTACCGAGCCTAAGCTCTCCCTGTCAGCTGACCTGACTTGCGTAGAGAGTCACGCAAGAGTCCTATCTTGTACACCCAGTGTAGCATAAAGACATTAGCAAGGTACACTCAATCGTTAGTCAACATGAGGCATGGGTTCTGCTTTCGAAACAAGCATTGTATGTTTTGTGTCCAACGCATGTACCATTTGTATGACCACGTGGTACAAATGTTCAAATACGACATGTAATACTTCAATTAGGCTTTACTCATTGAAAACAAAAGTTTGATAAATACTCATAAGAAACTTCTAAATGGCCAGACTTCATAAGCATTCTATGAAAATTAGCGTGTTGTTTTCATATACAAATATAAACAAGTGCTGCATATTTTTAAAATTTCTGAATATCAATTTAGGTATCATCACCCACTTCTCTGAACTCCTGTCCCTACTGACGCACTACATACACACGGAGCAGAAGCAAAACAATGTGCGCCTGCGGCGGCAAATCCACCCACCAAGGAAGGTGTAGAGCAATGGGGCAGCCCATCGCTGCAGGTGACTGTCGCGTGTCACACTCACCATAGAAGGCGCGTGGCCGGAGCGTGGGTTGCGGAAGTAATAGAGCCACCCTGCAGACGGGAGACGCTTAGATCGGCCTGAGCCCTGCATACACAACAGGCACTCTGCAGCTCTCAGGAGAGGCGGGAAGGGTACCACAGGAGTTGACGTTGGTCAGACAACTGTACAGGAAGGGTGACTTTTGGTGGTACATCTGACTACATATTTCTGCTGAGGAGCAGTGTTAAATCTGACATAGACCACAGTGGAATACATTATACTTACCAGCTCAGAGTCTGCTCGTCTGAAGGAGCCTTTCAACTACCCCAGACATACGCTCGGCGCTTACCTAGCACAGCGAACTCCGGCAAGCTGCATACGCGAAGCGGCAGCTTAGTTGCCATGACAATGGAAAGCTGGCACAGGATGGCGTCGGACTGTCCACTGTTCCTACGTAAATGCACATCCTATTAGGTTTGGATAAAAGGCAAGAGCAGCCATCCGTGTCCATCCCTACACGTGCATGTAAAGCTTTCATAGAATCGATCGCAAAAGTCACTCGCATGGCGAGAGTAGCGCATGCGCTGCAAACGCCAGGCGAGACCTAACAAATTACTGTTTTTATCAGTTTTAAATAGGGCAGTGTCTCTACTGGCAACTGGGAGCCAGAGGCTGGATGTTTGTGAATGCAGCACTTTGAAATGGAAGAAGATTAAAATGAAGTGTTATCTAAATGATTAAGTTAACTCTTCATTTTAATTTTCTCCCATTTCAAAGCATTCAGGAAAGTACTTTTTAGATCTCGCCTAGCAAACACAGCGCATGTGCTGCTTCACCTTGGCGAGACTATTGTTGTGGATATGGTGCGCGAAGGGAGACAAACCATGTGCGCGCACTGACAGGCGAAGTGCATGGCGTCTCCTCTCTGCCGCACAAGCTCCCACCGCACGCTTGTTTAAGAGACATGCACGCGTCTGGCACAGCGTGATCACATGTCCTGCTTGCTTGTTCATCTGGTTATCTCAGTGTTAGTCAAACTCTGAGTAACAGACTGCCTTTAATGAAAAGACAGCTGGAACTTGTTGCCGCTTCAAAAGGTTTGTTGTGGTTGGCTCTTCAGTGGAAATCCCTACTGCACCCAAACAATTAGGCTTTGTTGCAAACATTTGTGCAATTATTTGCAGAGCACTGAGCTCGCGGCAGGCTATGTAATACCGTAAGTCTGCGTTTACCGCCTCCATCTGACGGCATTCCAGGCCTCACTGTACATCAAACGGAACGATCTGGACTGGTTCTAATTTACCCCCCGTTTGGTTGATGGTACAGAATAAATTGTAGCTCGTGTCAATTTTATTTTTCTATATCACTATCGTGGTTTGAGATCATCAAATAAATAGTCTTTGAAATTCTCGCCTGACTCGCAGGCGTGCAAAATTTCATCTGATTGATTATCCAAGAGAGAAATTAATCAATGTCGCCAGTCCAGTGAGCCGTGCTGACAGTTTATTATGAGAAATTGAGTCTGACGGTCCCGCATTAAAGGGCTTGGCTTGTTTGTTTATCCTTTTGTGCACAACTGATGTGCATTGCAAATCACTACTTCTGACCTAGGTTGATTGGTGGGTGGGGGACAGGCCAACACAATTTTTTTTTTTATTGCAGAGTGCAGGTAGGGGAAAACCATTATCACATTCAAACAGCAATACTGATAATTGTTGTATTTATTGTACGTATTCAGATGTAGATTCTGTTTCATTAGCTTTTTTCGGTGGATGGGAACTTTTTTTTAAAGTTTCAAAAAGAAGGGAGGGAACGTTTTGCTATAAAAAAAAGTTAAAATGTTCTCATTCATGCCATATAGATTTAAGAGTTTGCATTCCTAACAACAAGCATTGAAAATGCAAGAGGTCTCACCTTTGATTAAGTTAATGCCATTTGGTTTGCTACTGGTATCATATAGCAAAGCAAAAGGCTTTAACTTAATAAAAGGTGAGACCTATTGCATTTTTAATGCTTGTTTTCTTATGCTCCAATACTGAGTTGACAAGGACTTTTTTATTTAAGAGATAAATACATCAGGGCTTCAGTGCTTCTCGTCTGCCCAGCCTGATTTATACTTGTAACTGGGCACTCCTCATTATCAGGCCGGGTTAGCTGCAGTCTGATGAAAGTAATGTAAAATAAACACAGCCTTCCCTTAACTTTAAAAGGAAAATGTGATCCCATGCTCATTTAAAATTTAAATGGTTGGAGACACCAACATTAGAAGGTAATGTAGGAATGGCATTGCAACCCAAAAGAGAATTCATCATATGCACCCTGAAGCCTCATATAAATCTTGGTAGGGTTGCGGAGAGGTAGGAGACACTTTGCACATCTGGTTGGGTTGAGCGCAGCTTCGGCCTTCTGCAAGGGAGTAGCAGAAACATGGAGACAGGTTGCTTACTTGCTTAGGGTCTTAACAGGGCGGAATCTTTGAATATTATCCCCTTCTGCTCCCTGCTTTTGACCAGCGAAGGAGGAGCAACTCCGGCCTGTTTCCAGTTGATGCAGTCGGGAAGTTAGGCTTCGGGGGCCCGTGCCCGATGCGCCGCTCATGCAACACCAGCACTGGCGCCCAATTCCGGTTCACTAAGTCCGTTTCTTGTGTGTTTATACAATTTTAGTAAACAGTTCAAGACTCCTCGCAGCTCCTACTGAGACCAGGGACGCTCATATAAGAAAGAGAATGCTGGCGCATAGACGGGGGCCTAAGGCTTCAGTGCCACTTACGCCAACTATCACGACCTGCGCTCTCTCCCCGCAGGAATATACCACCTCGCCTCGCCCAGCATCTGGGCGATTCGGTGGCAGATTCGAAAACTGCACGCCGATCCCCGTCTGGGGCCGAGTCTCGAGGGGCTGGGGGGAAACGTTTTCGGCTCCAGTCACCAGAGGAATAAATGTTTAATCGCCGAGACTCTAGAGGACTCCAGAGGACTCCAGCACCAGCCCCCTCACACTACGGCAGGAAGAGGTGCTGACTCACGCTAAGAAATCGCTTGTGAGGGGCAAAATATGAGCAAGGAATGAGGCAGGGATGAGTAGCAGAAACATGGAGACAGGTCATAGGTTTCCCACTATCTCTGGATCTACAAACTTTTGTACTTTTTGACTAGAGCTAATATAAACAAATCTCGAAATTAGAATGGTACTTGCCATCGAAGTGCATATGAGCGGCAAAAGTGGCCATCTCATTCAAGTAAGAGGTGGAACCCCCCTCATTAACTCAGTGGTTTCACAAAAGTTGGTCAATAATGGCCTTGGAAAAACTGATAAGCAACTTAGCGGACTACAGAATCTCCTCTGAAGGTCACTGGAAACCGCTTTTAGAGTAGATGTCTATGGGGGCAGCTTTGCTCTCTCTACCTGCAAGATGGAGAGCAATGGCTTTGCTCATGTAAGTAAAAGCTTAAATCTTCAATATTCAGATGGGCGTCAGTTTATAGCCATATAGGGGATGGCGATATAGTGAGACATGTAAATTACTTACAACTAGCATATCTGTAGGAGAAGGAATGGGAGTGATGCTAAAAGTTTTATTTGAGGGCACCAAGATTCACTAATTTTTAATTTCTGAGCACTATAATAGCTTGAAAGTATATAATAACGATTGCATTATAGGTTACTGTTAAAATCCCAAAAATTCATACAGAAGCAAAAACTGCAGTTACGAATTGGAACCAGAAATCCACGAAATTTGCAAACGGTGTGTAAGAGCACAATGCATAACTCATATAACAGCCAAGCAAACCATAACTTGCACGCCAAATAATGTTAGAAATAAAGCAGAATGGGGCTTTTCCCTTTTTTTAGTTAAAAACAGAGTCGCAAGTTTTAGCACAAAATTATGCCTTTTTTTCCGCTATGCACAATATGGTGGCTGCAAAATCGGGATTCCCATTAACATCGTGATTCTAGCACCCTGAACCCTATTTTGAGAGGTTGGCATGAAACCGTTAAGCAGGTTTCACTGCAGGCACAAGCAAAATTACCCATGAAAGCTCAAATGGAGGAATAAAAAACCGCCACTCCCCTTAACCTTTCTGCCTCCACTTCATGAAACCGACCATAGCGGACTATAACGAGCAATTGGCAACTTTGGTCAAGGTGTGTGCACAGGGTAAATAGTTGTAGGCAAATCAAAAATACGGAGAGGGAGAGCGTAAGTGTGTAAATATATAGATACAAATATGAATAAATAATTATTTCTAAGCTGCCGGATGCTTCTTTAGTCCAGTACGTAGAAAATGGTACCATATATCACCAATGCAAACATTAACTCTATTTGAAAGGTATTTCACTCATCCCTAGTATGCAGGCCATTCGACAGTAGGTGCTGCTGGAACTGTCCTGACATGTCTCCCTTCGCTCTAATCTTTCAAATCTCTTGATCTGCTGTCCTCTGAATAATGCTGAACCTGCTCGAGGAGATAAAGCTCCCTCCTGGCCTGCAGTCAGCAACATGTTACACCTGGAATGTGTGCCTGTAACACCCTGCAGTGCAGGAACATCTTCCACCTGCAACTGGAACACGACTGACAAGCCACTGCCGCCTGGACTCTTGCATGATTCATGTTTTTGACTCTTGGACAAAAAACATAACTTTTTCACTTCTGGGGTGCAGTTAGTGTTACAATCCATGATCAGCCCGTAGGTGGTCATGAAGGCGACCAGCTTTTCAAACCTGCTGCCAAATGGCCAAGTTCAATGATCAGAGGGTGAATGGCTTTATGGCGGTGGTGAGAGATATGCGCAGGCAGCCTTTAAAGGCTAGTATGGTTACTAATGCAAAGTGACCTTTAATTATACACAATTTACCTCATCCTGCAGGGATTACTTGGTTTTCACTAGTTAGACAAGCGTCACAGAGCTTAATTTGGCACTAAGAAGACTGACTAAGTAACACGCATCCACACAGAGCATGTTAAGCGTATCCATGTTTTTGGGGAAACTCCAGAAAAACGTAAATGTTTCTTTCAACTTTATTTTTTGTCACTTTCTTGGGGGGGGGGGGGGGGGGGGGGGGGGGGGGGGGTCATCAAATGACAGAAAAAAAGTAATGTAGAGGTTTACATTTGAAAAAAACAATGAGGGTCAAACATTGCTTAGACGTACTCAAGAAGATGAGTACTGCGAATGAAGCTTTTACAAAAAGTGAAAAGTCAAAGAAATCCAACTTACTGAAAAAAATATTACAACTTTAAAAATGTTATATCAAATTCATTAGGATAGTCTCCCGTCTAGAATTGGAAAAGTTAAATAAAGGGGGGAAAGAATATGGGTCTCTCCCAAAACCTGGATCCTAAGCCTGTAATTAAAGACTGCACCATCTACTTAAGACTATAAAATTAACCTGGAAACATAAACCACCTGCCCCAATTCTCACCGTCACACGGTCACCTCTGTTGAGATAATGTTTGTTAACTATCTTGGAGAAGTTGTTTCTTGGAAATGCTCTAGCTCTGCGCCTCATCTCATTTACTATAATATAATGGAGGGATCTATTTTTGGTCCTTTGTTATTCTTTCTTCATAACAGTCTGCTGTATTCAATTACTTCTTCACATTGCCTTAAATTCTACTTCTAGGGGGATGATTCTCAAATTTGAAGTTTTTTCTTTTTTATCTTCCTCCTGGTCCAAGTTTCTTTCTGTAGTTGTGGCCTGATGTCTTTCCAGTTTCGCAAACTCAAACCAAAATAAACAAATACTCTTATTTTAAAATGAGGCTGACAATGTGGATGAGAGAAGTGCCGGCAAAGATTGAAGAGGGTTACAAGAATGGTGGAAAGAACCTGATGCTACCCGCAAGACTTGGTTGAAATGAAAAGAGCCAGAGAGCTATGGATTGTGTTGTGGTCTCTGCAAGGGTTCAAGTCAGGAATACGATGGGATTCATTTTAGGCATAAAGCACCGGATTAGGGCAGGAATAAAATAAAGATGTGTAAAGGCACCTAACCTGCTGAGTTGTGAAGGGGAGGATATATTTCTCACTCAAACCATAAACTAAATATGTGTGAAAGGAAAGATAAGGAGCTATGCAACTTGATAAAGTAACAGCACCAACAGTTACAGCTCCATCATATACGGGTCGCAGCAGTCACCTCTAGACTTCAAGCTTGCAACCCCTGGTAGTTTATTTGCAACCTATGTTGATGAGGGCATCCTGCTGTGCTGAATAAAGCAGAAGGTACACACACTTGGGATTCCAAATTTGGCTTCATATTTTTGCTGGTTTCTGGCAAAAGTGAATGTTTTATGTGCATGGGCTATGCAATGTCATTAGGAACATTAAACATCGTTACAGATTTTTCCAAATTAATTTAGGAAATCTAGAGTTATATTTTAAAGTATATTTTCATTTGTGATTGAGTCAACTGAGGCCTGAACAAAAGAAATGCTGCTCGTTTAACTTCCCAATCGTGTCCTATTTTTTACCAGGATGTGTGTTTCCATGCACTAACAAATTTAGTACAATTTCCCTCACAAGAACCATTGTTACCTAGTATTTGTATAGCGCACAATCTACTAAGGCTGCGGCATCGCAGCTCCTATTCTTTAGCCGGTCTAGTTTTTGACTTTTCAAGCATTTCAAATGCAAACTAGAGTCTAATTTAATTATGTGGAAATGTGCGTCAGCACGAAAACATCAGGGACACACCGCTGTATGTGTAATAACATGAGGGAAAGAATTCTAGGACATTTTCTGGTACTCCTTGTTGAAATGCTCCAGTTAATCTGAATTAAATAGCAATAAACAGCGTTCTACCAACCGGGCACTCGTTACATGTAGCCCAGATTACTTGATGGGATCGGTAAAAGGGTAACTGGCTCCATCAGGAATTACAAGGTTCCCAGAAATGCTGCAGACCGGATATGTGTACCCTACCAAAGCTGCTGCTGAAAGTAGCCAATACCTACATAGGGAACTGGGGGAGAATAAAAAGTTATGTGGAAAATCTAAGCCAGAATCAGCAATTCAGCCAGTAATAACTCATTCCATATGGCAGTGGTTATTAGCCTGCGGTCAGGGTAAACACTGCTCATATGCATTCCTTAGAAAATGTATTAATATTAACAGGTTAATAAAGTGTTTATAAATAAAAACGCATATTATGCAAATGAAAATGTTTAAATGTCCTATACATGGGATGGAATTCGAAATTAAGTAGTATCAGACTGATTCATGGGGCAATGGAAGTGCGTCAAACAGAATAAAGTATGAACCACGGGTGGCTTTGAACAGATTTCGATAAACTCCAACCTTTCTATTAAAATTTTGATTTGATTTTGTATTGGGAAATTATATATTTTATAATTTATGTATTTGTTGGATGAATGCTTGTTTCTGTATTTTTGTTTGTTTTCCATTTCCCACCATTGAAAATGCTGAGGCCAGGTCTTCAGCTTCCAGGAATGACTTAGTGGGGGGGGCTGCATTCCAATAATGATGCAGTGGGGTTCCAGCATTGATTAAGTAGGAGCCCACTGAAGTCATAAGATTATGTACCACTGATTTAGGGGATTTTCAGAGTTCAACCTGTAGACACTGTAAATTCTGCACTCCCAAATTTAAAAGGATGAATGCTATTATTAACCTCTGGAGCAAGAGAATTAACACCGCCCTACCGCCCTCTCTAGCACACTTGAAATGAGGCTCCACGTCTTAGTAACAACATGTTTATAATAAGCATTTTAGTTTTATTTTCAATTTGCCCAAGTCCACTTTATCCATATCCTGGTTATATTTGTAGAAGCTTGCCAGCTGGTTGTTCAGCATAGAAATTTTAATAATGCAGTTAGTTGATCAATTACTGGAGGGCAGCCCCCAGAGTCTATTAAATGAGCAATGCAAAATGAGTCTAATAACTTATTTTCACAGAGTTCCAAAGTCACAAGACATTGACAACACGTGGGAAAGTAAAGAGTCTCCTTTGTTTGATCTGGATATGATGGTGACAGGATAGTACCTTTGACGGGGTGAACTGACTTTTCATCCCTCTGAAGTTATTAAAATGTGTTTTGTTGCGTAACACCTGCAAGTACAAGTATTCTGAAATAATTCAGTTCATGGCTTGAGCTATATCCTCTGCTTGCATAATTAGTGTCTATGTTTCGTGTTCCCAACGTAGTTCAAGAAGGCTGGATCGATGCCAGATTTTGTATGACCTTAACTTAAAATAAATGTACTGAAAATAACGTCAATGCAATTCTATGTCAGGACCGGAGACTCAGATTATGCTTTGTCTTTGCTTTATTTTGACAAAGATTTCACAGTAGCCATCAATAAAAAAACTTGAAGAAAAACACACACTCCCATGAACCATAGAGAGTACCATAACAGTATGAATGAATGAATGAATGAATGAATGAATGACTACGCATTTGTATAGCGCATGGTTACCCGGAGGCATCCCAGCGCTTCAGTGGTCCATTCATCCCCGATGATTTATGGGACTAGGAAAGTTTTCAGCATATTTCTAAACCTAAGATGGTTCTCCTCCAGCTGAATAAAGTCGGGCAGGCTGTTCCAAAGTTTTGCCGACTGTACAGCAAAGCTTCTGCCTCCAATATGGCTTCTCCTTATCCTAGGAACTGCCAGTAAGTTCTTATTACTGGATCTAAAGGTCCTATTGGTTTAATAGGGGCAGAACAAAGGTTGAACGAGATCAGGTCCTGTCTTAGTTAGGGCTTTGTGGACGATGGTCATAGCCTTAAATTCAATCCTTTGTTGAACCGGCAGCCAGTGTAATTGCCGGAGCGCTGTTTTGGCTGAGGTTCTTCGTGTGATCTGTAAAAGCATCCGGGCTGCACAGTTCTGTACAGTCTGTAGGGCCCTAAGTGTCCCCTGTGGGGCCCCTAGGTAGACTGCGTTGGAGTAGTCAAGGCAAGTTAAAATCAGGGCCTGTACTAATATCCGCCTCGCTTCAAACGGAATCAGCCCAATTAATTTCCTGAGTGATCTCATCAGGGCATAGCAAGTAGCTGCTACCTTCCGAGCTTGCACCAAAAAATTAAGCGATGGGTCCAGCCATACTCCCAAACTCTTAATTCTCTCCTTTGGGGAGGGGGGCTGGCTTAAAGTATTTGGCCACCATCCATTAACCGAGGAGGGTGCATTATGTCCCAGCATCATGACCTCAGTCTTTGCTCCATTGAGTTTCAGGAAAGAATCATCCATCCACTCACGGACTCTGCTGAGGCAGGAGGAAAGCTTGTCATAGGTCGACATCTGCCCAGAAAGAGTGATAAGCTGAGTATCATCAGCATTGGTCACTAATTGCACCCCCCAAGGTAACACCACCTCAGCCAATGGTCTCATGTATATATTAAATAAGGTTGGGATGAAGGAGTAGTTTCTGTCCTGTAACTCCAGTTCTGTAGTAGGGGTATCTCTGTTATAGTCATAATCTAGTGAATAGTCCCGCCCATGTGCGTGGACCCCGGCAATCAAAAATAATCTCTTAAATTGTCAAAATAATGCAGAAACTGCAAAGACATTTAAGAGAGAATTTAAAGACAAATAATGCAGCCTATATCCACAGGCTACACTGTCCAGTACTTCAACTAGAAATTCCACCAAAAAAACACCACACACAACACAGCCTGGCAGTTTCTACCATAGAGAAACTTGCCTCCCCCAGTCAAAGACTCTGGAATGATAGAGAGGAAGGTAGGGACAGACAAGCCCCATAGGCTGCCATTATGTGGCTTAAATAGGATACTGTGCCTTTAAGAGAACTTTCCAGAACTTCTCCCAGTATCCCAGAATGCATAGCAGGTCCCTCTACTTTCAGTTCTTTTTGAAGGCGAAGCACGCCAGACCTGTAGCATTCTTCACATGATGAAATATCTCCACCGGGGAGGAGGGCGGGCGCTTATGACTATAACAGAGATTCCCCTACTACCGAACTGGAGTTACAGGACAGAAACTACTCCTTCTGTAGTAGGGGATCTCTGTGTATAGTCATAATCTAGTGAATAGAATGGCAAGCCCATCCCCACACCAAAGCGGCAGTGGAGAATAAATACATAACGCCACTACTGTGCGAACAAATTCCGCAGCGAAGCCTGCCCAACCTGAGCGTCTGCCCTGGCGTCAGTGTCCAGACAGTAATGCTTAGCAAAGGTATGAACCGACTTCCAAGTGGCTGCCTTGCAGATTTCAGCAATCGGCACGTTACGGAGCAGAGCCGTCGTGGCAGCTTTGCCCCTGGTGGAATGAGCCTTAGGCTTACCTCCTAAGGTCTTATTAGCCTTTTGGTAACACAATTGTATGCAGGACACAATCCACCTAGAGATGGACTGCTTAGAGGTCGCAAGACCCGTCCTGACTGATCCATAATTGATGAACAACTGGTCAGACCTACGAATAGCTTTGGTTTTATCCAGATAAAATTTCAACACCCTCCTAACATCCAGGGAATGGAGAGACCTCTCCGCTGGGGATGAAGGGTTCTGAAAAAACGTAGGCAAAGTTATAGTCTGGTTGACATGAAAATCAGAAATAACCTTGGGAAGAAATTTAGGGTGAGTACGCATAACAACCTTAGCAGCATGAAATACAGTATAAGGTTCATTACAACACAACGCCACGAGGAACACCGCCTTCCAGGACAGGTGCTGCAACGAAGCCTTATGAATAGGTTCAAAAGGCTCCTTCATCAATCTGGACAGCACCACATTCAATTACCATGAAGGCGAGGGAAGCCTGACAGGAGAGAATACTTTCTTCAATCCTTCCAGAAAATCTTTGATCACAGGGATCTGGAAAAAGGAAGTATGTGAAGGGCATTTCCTGTAGGCAGTCAATGCAGCCAGATGAACCTTAATGGAATGCACATTAAGGCCAGACTGCGCCAAATGTAAAAGGTAAGGAAGGATGACATCTTCCTTACAGGTCGTAGGATCATGGTTCTTAGACTGGCAC
The DNA here is from genome assembly GCF_964263255.1 of Lissotriton vulgaris. Taxonomy (NCBI): domain Eukaryota; kingdom Metazoa; phylum Chordata; class Amphibia; order Caudata; family Salamandridae; genus Lissotriton; species Lissotriton vulgaris. The sequence continues at coordinate 390,372,585 of NC_141687.1, forward strand.
CAGATACAAAACCTCTTCCACTTGTAAGCATATGAAGTCCGAGTGGAAGGTCTCTTAGACTCCTTCAGTATGTCCATGCAATCATCGGGCAGATTCAGATGGCCATATTGCACTATCTCAGGAGCCATGCCGCCAAACTCAAAGACGAGAGGCTGGGGTGTAACATCCGTCCCCCGAACTTCGTGAGAGGGTCCGGCCTGCACGGCAACCGAATGTGAGGAAGGAGAGACCGGTTAAGTAGGTCCGTGAACCACCACTGCCTGGGCTACTCCGGGGCGATGAGTATCATCCGAGCTCTGGACCGGGCCAGCTTGATGAGCACCGCCGGAATCAGGGGAATGGGAGGAAAGGCGTACAGAAAGCTGTTCGTCCAGTTGATCCCTAACGCATTCCCCAGCGTCCCTTGCTGGAAGTACCTGGAGGCGAAGTTTCTGCACTTGCTGTTTTCGGCGGTGGCGAACAAATCTACGTCTGGAGTTCCCCACCTTGCGAAGACTTCTCCTAGTACTTCGTCGTGTATGACCCATTCGTGGTTTTCCTGAACCAGTCTGCTCAGTGCGTCTGCCTGAACATTCTGCACACCTGGCAGATGGGTGGCCGTTATCGTCAGTCCTCTGGCTAGGAGCCAGTGCCAGATCGTCTGCGCCTCCTGTGACAGAGTGCGTGATCTCGAGCCCCCCTGCTTGTTGAGGTAATACATCGTGGTGGTATTGTCCGTCTGTACAAGCAGAGAGTTGGTCTGGAAGGACGGAAGAAAGGCCTTCAGAGCCAAGTGAACAGCCCTGAGTTCCAGGAAATTGATGTGATACGTGGCCTCCATCGGCGACCACGTGCCTTGAATCTGTAGAGTCCCGGAGTGCGCTCCCCATCCCAGAAGAGACGCATCCGTCACGACAGTCTGCGTTGGAATGTCCTTGTGAAAGGGAACCCCTCTGAGGAGATTCTCCGCCGAACACCACCACTTCAGAGACTGAAGAGCATGCAGCGACAGTCGAATCTTGTCGTCCCAAGATCCTTTCCTCTGATCCCACTGGTCCTCTAAGCACTCCTGCAGCGGTCTCATGTGCAGCCGTGCGTGTGGCGTCAGGAAGATTCAAGAGTCCATCGATCCCAGTAGAGAAGACACCGTCCTCACTGTTGTAGATGGAGTCGTCATAAGAGCCTGAGCCTTCCGAAGGAGTGATAACCGTCGCTCTTCCGAAGGAGACACGCTTGCTGACAGCGTATTGATGGAGGCTCCCAAGTACTGTATGCATTGGACCGGAGTCGGGACAGACTTGGCCATGTTGATGTGCAGCCCCAGCTTGTTCAAGAGAACGCACGTCTTCTGGAAGTGTGCCCGCGCTTCCGAGAAGGAGGATGCCTTGATCAACCAATCGTCCGAGTACGGGTAGACGAACACCTTGTTCTTCCTCAGGTGTGCTGCTACCACCGCCATGCACTTCGAGAACGTTCTCGGCGCAGACTTCAGTCCGAATGGGAGTACTGTGTATTGATAGTGATTGGTGCCGACTTGGAACCGCAGGAACTTCCTGTGTTTGTGTGCAATGGGCACATGGAAGTAAGCATCCTGTAGGTCTATAGCGCATAGCCAGTCTCCCTGTTGCAACTGAGGGTAAATCTGATGCAACGACAGCATGCAAACCTTTTCCCTGCGAATCCATTTGTTTGCCTGCCGCAAGTCCAGAATGGGCCTGAACTCGTTCTTGTCCTTCTTGCGAACTTGAAAGAACCTGGAGTACAGTCCTCTTCCTCTCTGAGACAAAGGTACGTCTTCTATCGCCCTTTTCCTCAACAGGATATCCGCTTCCGCCTGAAGCTCGCGCAGCTGAAACTGCGAGCTGACCGGGGGAATTGCTGGAGGAGGGCTGGTGAACCGAAGACTGTATCCATTGCAAACAATATTCAGCACCCACTTGTCCTGAGTAATTTTTCTCCACTCTGCCAGAAAAAATTGAATGCTTCCCCCTACCGGAGGGGGTAACAGATCCGGGGGAAGTAGGTTCCTAGGGCCTAGACCCAGCCTGGCCCTTGGGCGCTGGGGCCGACTGCTGGCCTCCTCTGCCCTTCTGGCGCTTCTGGAACAGCTTACGGAACTGGTGTTGCTATTGCGATTGCCCCGAAGCCTGGCCCCGGCCTTGCCCGCCGAACCACCGTTGGAAAGGGCGGTACTGCTTCTTGGTCTCTTTAGGCTTCTCCAGGCCCACAGCCGTTAGCGTCTCGGCCTCTGCCTTCATGCGGGCCATCTCATCGTCCGCATGCTTCCCGAAGAGGGTCTCACCGGAGAACGGTAGGTTGGCCACCCTCTGCTGTGCCTCCGGTTTCAGGGACGTAAGCCGGAGCCATGCGTGGCGTAGTTGGTTGACTCCGTGGCAAAATCTGTGAGCAGCCAACAGGGAAGAGTCCGCTGCCGCGCTGATAACCTGGTTCGCCACCAGCATCCCCTCACTCAGCACTTCCATGAAGTCCTCACGCTTCTCCCAGAGGGCGCGGTCGTATCGGCCCAACAGCGCCGTGGCACTCGCAGCTTTCATGGATGTAGCGGAAGTTCCACAGACTTTCCTCCCCGCCGAATCCATCCACCTTGACTCCTTATCCGGGGGAACCGTGGAGGACGGAGTGGTGGCATGCTGCTTGCGGGCCGCCGTCACAATGACAGAGTCAGGAGGAGGTTCCGTTCTCAGAAAGGCCGGATCCGAATCGGGAACCCAGTACTTCTTCAGTAACCTTGATGGAGCCGCCCTCGTCACCGCAGGGGTGAGAAACAGGGTCATAGCCGGTTCTTCCAGGCCCGGCACCAGAGGCAGGAGAGGACGAAACAGGTGTTTTTGATGTAAAGTCTCAAAAATGACTGACGTTTTCGGAGTAGGCACCGTCAGGGATATGCCCAACTTCGCAGCGCCCCTTAAAAGGACGTCATGGAACGCCACCAGGTCATCTATCGGGGACACTCTCGTGTCCGGTGACCCCGATAGGGTAGGAGAATAGTCCCTGGTCCCAGAGGACCTCGTGTGTGAGCGAGATTCGCGCCTCCTATGGCGGCGTCTCGACCTCGTGGATGATCTGCGTCGCGATCTCTCCCTCCTCCCAGAGCGAGAGCGAGACCTGCCCGCCCGTGGCCGCTCTGTCGGTTTTCGTGGAGGGGTCTTCCTTGGCTCCTCACGGGGTTTCGGTTTTAGGGTCCCCTTAGGAGGAACAGGGAGAGACAGCAGGGAAGTGGACCTCGGAGGAGGAACCTTCGGCTGCGGGGTGGGCCCATGCGGAGGGACCGGAGGTGGCGGAGGGTCTCCTGAAGGGAGTGGAGGTTTGGGTGGAGGGTCCTCCTTAGGAACAGGAGGAGGAGTCGGAGTCCTGGGCCGAGATGGTGTGTACACCTCTGAGTACACCGAGCCCGGTGACCCTTTAGGCGAAGGGTGCGGAGAGCCAGCCCCATCAGCAGGTGACCGCTTCCTCTTGCGTCCTCCACTTGAAGCAGCGTGACTTCTGGGACTAGAATCCCTCTTGCGCCGTTTTGGAGAGGCTGACCGACTCCTAGGCGCTGACCGCTGTCTGCTGGACGCAGAGCGTCGCTTTTCTGGCGTCGAATGACGCTTCCTCGACTCCGGCGTCAACCCTCTTCTTCGGCGACGCCGAACGTCGACTCCTCGACGCCGACCTCTTCTTCCGCGACGCCGTACGCCGCCCCCTCGACGTCGAGCGGTCCGTCTTCGACGACGAACGTCGCCGTCTTCTTGATGCTCTCGACGTCGAGGAGCCCCTCGACGTCGACCGGTGCCTCGACGACAGCGTCGATGCCGCCTCGACGGCGAGCGTCGATGCTTGTCGGTAGGAAGACCTCGACGTCGACGAAGACGATGACGTCGACGGTGGCTTCGACGGCGACTTCTCCATGATCTTCGACGTCGAGCCGTCTCGACCCGGAGCCCCAGGGAGAAGGGGAGCACACCGCCGTCATCCCTCTCGACGTCGCCGTCGATGCAATCGACGTCGACGGAGACCGGGACCGTTTGCTGGACTTCCTGCCCCTGGGGAGCCCCCCAGAGGCCTCAGCAGAGGCAGAGGGAACCTTCCCAGCCTGCCCAGACCCACCTGCAGTCTGCAGACGCCTCTCCTCAAGGCCAGAAAGCCTGATCTTCAGTCTGTCCCTCAGAGTCCGAGCAGAAAGCTGCTGGCAGAAGACACAATCCTCAGGGACATGATCTTCAGGGAGGCACACGATGCAGACATCATGGGGATCACTCTTGGCCTTCTTCCTCCCACATGCTGGGCACTTATCAAAAAGGCCAGGCATTTTAGAGCCCTAAAAAGCCTAAAACAGCACAAAAAAGAGAAAGAGAACACCAAGAAGTAAACTGCAACACTTTTAGAACTCAAAAGTGCCAAAATATCCAATAAACCCTTGAAAACAAGGGAGAGCTCAATGCCAGGGTCCTGTAAGCAGGAGCCGGAAAAAAGAACTGAAAGTAGAGGGACCTGCTATGCATTCTGGGATACTGGGAGAAGTTCTGGAAAGTTCTCTTAAAGGCACAGTATCCTATTTAAGCCACATAATGGCAGCCTATGGGGCGTGTCTGTCCCTACCTTCCTCTCTATCATTCCAGAGTCTTTGACTGCGGGAGGCAAGTTTCTCTATGGTAGAAACTGGCAGGCTGTGTTGTGTGTGGTGTTTTTTTGGTGGAATTTCTAGTTGAAGTACTGGACAGTGTAGCATGTGGATATAGGCTGCATTATTTGTCTTTAAATTCTCTCTTAAGTGTCTTTGCAGTTTCTGCATTATTTTGACAACTTAAGAGATTATTTTTGATTGCCGGGGTCCACGCACATGGGCGGGACTATTCACTAGATTATGACTATTCACAGAGATCCCCTACTACAGAACCCTGGGGATTGCCACAGTGTAGATGCATAGGAGGGGAAGAGATGTAATCCTCAAATACCAAAAAAGTCCGCTCGGGGAGGAAGGATTGTAGCCACCTCAGTGCGGTCCCAGTGATACCTATATTACTCTTCCTTTGGATCAAAATAGAATGGTTAACAGTATCAAAGGCCGCACTGAGGTCTAATAACAGTATGGCCGCGCAACTGCCTCCATCAACAATCTTCCTTGCTTCCTCAACTACTCAAATAAGGGCAGTCTCAGTGCCCTGTTTGCACCTAAACCCGGTCTGAGTTGGGTGTAGTAAGTTGTTAGTTTCTATAAAGCTGGATATCAGGGAATTTATATATTTTTCGGCAAGCTTACTGATCGTAGGCAGTAAAGAGATAGGGCGATAGTTGGCCCATTCATCAGGATTGAGATTGGGTTTCTTCAATAACGCCTTTACTCTTGCCTGTTTCCAGGAAAGAGGGACTACCCCCGCTGCCAGGGAAGTATTAATCACCTCCCGAATCACCGGGGCTACAGTATCGGAGACCAAATTAAGAACAGTTGGTGGTACTACATCAACCGGTGAGCCTGATTTCAAGTTGTCCAAAATCGACTGAACCTTCAGACAGTCGAGAGGGGGGAATGTCTCAAAGAGGGTCACATCTGGGCCCGGAGAAAGAAGTGGAGACACAGGGGACCCCAGGAATGTTGAATAGATATCTACTATCTTCGAAGCAAAGAAATTTGCTAACTCCCTGCAGCATGTGTAGGCAAGAAGAGGGTCAATAGTGGGGGTCGGAGGGGTAACTAAGGACTTAAATATTTTGAAGATTTCCCTGGAAGAGCTAGAGGCAGAAGTAATTTTTTCTTGATAGTAGATGGACTGGGTAGCTTTAATAGCCCGTTTGTAACTACGTAGCGCAGTCCTATAGCTATTTTTACTGGCTTCAAGGTAGTCTTTCCTCCACATCCTCTCTTTCTGCTTGCAAAGCTGTTTAAGGGTTCTGAGCTCTGGAGTATACCAGGCTTTTTTGTTCACCTCACTACGATGGGAAAGTTCAGCCTTTGGTAAGGCCAAGTACAATGATGCCTCCAGCCAATGATTATGGAGATCATTTGCTTCTGAGGGGTCATTACTAGATTCAGGAAGAGTTTCTGTAAGGTTAAAAATCCATTTATCCTTTGGTAGCTTGGACCACGCTCAGCTAGTTTTTTTTGAAAGATTAGCCTGGCCTGGCTGTTCCTGGCAAATAAGGGTATGGTCTGGCCAAGGAATTATGGTGGATTTTTTTTTTAACTCAAGCGTACTTAAGTTAGTGTAACAATGATCAAGCGTATGTCCTGCTTCGTGTGTAGGGCCTTTGATAATTTGTTTAAGTTTGACCGTGTCCAATGCTGTCATCAGACTCTGACATGCTGGAGTGTCAGATTTGTCTAACTGGATGTTAAATCTCCTAATACAGTGAAATTGGGAACATTACAGGACAGATTGATAACAGAGCTTAGCAGTTCTTCACAAAATTGTCCGATCGCCCCCGGGGGCCTGTAAACTAAAAGCCCCGAAAGCGTGCATATTGGGGATAGAGTGACAGAGAACATCATACACTCCGCCCCGGCGATGATGACCCTCTCCACTCTACAGCCTACAGATTTTTTATGCACAATGGCAATCCCTCCTCCTCGTCCGTCCGTCCGATCTTGCCTCGAAATTGCATAGTTCGAGGGCAGGGCGCGGACAATATCGGGATCAGAGCTATCATTAGTCCATGTTTCTGTAAGGAAGAATACCTCCATGTCCAGTTCCTTCAGAAGCAGGGAGATCTCAAGCGCGTGCTTATGTAAGGAACGACAATTAAGCAGTGCCAGTGAGAACGGGTGTACCTCGGGGACCTTCATATCCGGGGTTAGATAATATCGACACCCCGTGCAGGACTTATGGTCCCTATGAGTAGCTAACAAAGGTACAGTTCGCTCCAGTCCTACCTCTTAATTGAAGTAGTTGATTCCTATTATATGATATCGAGGGTTTATCAGCAAGCGTAGGTGCAGGGGGACTGGCCCCTTGGCCCGGCGTGGCCCGGACAGGCCCAGACGGGCTTGCCTTTGGCGCGCGGACGGAGTACAACGTCCATTTCATGGGAAAAACAGGGAGTAGGAGGCGGCCCGACAGCTGATGCGCTGAGCTCAATTCCCCCACAAAGATGGCGTCTATCCCTGTTTTCACCATGTCAGAACCTCAGTCGTTTTGAGCGGGGAGCAGGGTTCAAGCCCTGCGAGGGGCAAATAGGTTCCTAATTTTAAAAGTATCAAAGTAATCTTGACACACTAAATGCAGAAAAGAAATAAGTTTAAAACAATTTACGAAGCACCTAACCCCCGGCTTCCGCCTCAGGGGAGAAGAATGTAACACACTCTTTCAGTGTCCATGACGTCCAGCACAAAGTCCCTCCTCACGGACAGTGCCTCCTCTTTCTTCACTGGTTTGTAGGCAGTTAAGTGTGTTTTTCGTTTTCTCTGCATATTGTTTGCCTAATATGGCTGATTTTCCTGTTTCAGCTCGCTTACTGTGGCGGCCCCCCAAGGGGTTTATTTGCTGTATACTTGAGGTTTTATATTTGCGGTTATTGTAGGTTTTTCTTCCAGATTCCCATCCAGCCGCGGGACTGCTTTCACGCTCCTTACGCGGCCATTGCCCACAAGAGAGGCGGTGCTCCTAGCAAACCGCCAGGTGGCACTGCTTGCTGGATCCTTTCAAGCGCATTTCTTCACTTCACGAGATCGCGCTGCAGGAGCCGTGTACTGCCGAAGCCTTGTTCCCACTATCACAGTGACACCCGGTCCTACCGGGTCTGTATTCCCCGCATGTTTTCAATTTCTAAACACCCCGGCAGGGGTCTGTATTAGCAGGTGTTCCCACGATAACGGCAGATGGCGAGCTGAGCACTTCTCAGTTAAGGCCTCAGCAAAGTGCATTGCTGGACAGTGGGAGCCCTGTCACTTTCCGAGGGCATTTTCCTGTGCGCGGGGACACGTGCATCCCTATTTTGGGTCTTTGGTCCACCCTAACATTGTCTGGGTTCCCCTGCCTCCTCTCTTTCGAGCACCTGCACTTCCACATGTCCTCCCTCTAATTAAGCATTTGCCTGCCTTCCTTCCCCATGGAGGCCCAACATGGCACATATGAATGAGGAGGCGGACTCCCTTGCATATGTGCACTGGGATGGTTAATTTTACGACATGGTTGACTCTTCCATCTACCGGGTTGTGAATGAGGTTGTTGGGCATATGGAGCAACGCCTGTCTGACCGGATTGCTCAAGAGTGTGCGATGTTGGCGCAGAGCCGTGCATCACCCTCTGCCCCCCGGCACTAATGAGCTTGCCGGGGATAAACCTCCCCCCTAAAAAGAAATGTGAGGAGCGAGTTGACAGGGACACATTTGCGCGCCTCAAGAGAGCTTTTCTTGCCAAGTCAATCCCTCCTCCTGCCTCCTTTCCCCCGCAGACCCCCTCGAGACTCCCGGTCCAGCTACTTCTGAACCGGATGAAGATTCTCCGGGAGACTCAGATGAAGAGGCGGGTTTCTCGCACCCGTGGCACCTTGCAGTGACTCCATGCTCTGCCGCAGGGGAGGACCCAGGCATGTTGGATCCTGATGATATTGTCTACTCACGGTTCGCCACTTGGGCGCCTGGCGACAAGGTAGACAAATTTGTCGCCAGCCAACTCCGCAATCCCCTTGAGAAGGAGGCATGGGGCTGCCTCAAATCGGAGTGTTCTCGTCCCACTCTTGAGAGCAAGGTTGCTTTTACCCCCCGGAAAGATGGCCACTTTCCAAGCGAAATACACGAAGGATCCTCGCAAGGGCACTGACAGATCTTGGCAGTCATGCCAAGACATGCTTCTCGATGCCATAAGCCCCATGACCAAAATATTGGATATGGCTGAGGAGGCCAATGTTTCAGGATCCCTGATTTCCCCCGAAGTGCTCTCTAATTGGACCCAGCGCGCCATTATATTCCTGGGCTATGCAAAATGTGCGCATTCAACTGAGCGTTGCCGCTTCTTGCTCAACAATCTGGACTCCAAGCTTGGGGACTGGTCTTCCTCAGAGGTAGGCACAGTGTCGCAAGGGGGCCTCTTTGAGGACCCTTTCGTCAAGGAACTTGGCAAGTTCGTGGCGACCTTTACTTCTTTAGATAAAGAGCAATCCAACATAAAGAGAGTTTTTACACTGCAGGTTTTCCACGGGGCCGGCTGAGGAAGAGGCCACTCGATCGGCCGAGGTTTCCAACAGAATCCCCCCCAAGGGACAAGGCTACGGACGCGGCTAGTACCAAACTAGAGCACACTACAATAACTTCTACCCAACAAGGGGTCAGCACTTCAGAGGTCGTGGAGGCTTCAAAAGCAACACCAGAGGCGGCAATACAAACGGTGAGTGTTTTACCTTCCGCTCAGTTCTGCATTGAGGGTCGTTTGGCAGCTTTTCAGGCCGCGTGGGCTTCCCTCACTTCGGACGCGTGGGTTCTGCAGACCGTACAGGGTTTCCACATAGGGTTTTACGATCATCCTCGTCAAGCATTCAATCCTCGGCACATTTGTTTTACAGCTCGCGATGCAGAGCTTATCGACAAGGAGTTTTCCGCACTCCTGAGCAAAGGGGCTATCTGTCAATCAGCCCTGCATCGCAATGGTTTCCTAAGCAATATTTTTCTAGTAGACAAATGAGATGGAGGACAGCGTCCGGTTATCAATCTCCGAGAGTTCAATGACTGATTGGTGTAAAGTCACTTCAAGATGGAGGGGATTCACCTCCTTTGGGCGTCTGGCTCCCTATGGATTGGATAGTGATGTTAGATCTGAAGGATGCCTATTTGGTTATACCCTCCTCATTGTCGGTTTCTGTAGTTCTGTCGGAGAGATTGCGTTTACGAGCTTACCATCCTTCCTTTCGGTCTGTCCTCAGCACCGTGGTGCTTCACCAAGGTGCTCCAACCGGCAGTGGAATTTCTCAGGGCCCAAGGCATCCGCATGATTGTGTGCTTAGACGATATTCTCCTCATGGCACAGTGCCCCAGGACCCTGGCCAGTCAACTCCAATTTAGTGGCTCTCCTGCAGGGGTTGAGGTTCGTCATCAACTAACCAAAGTCGGTTCTTGCCCCAACTCAGAGAGTGACCTTCTTCGGATTCGTCGTGGATTCAGTCCAATCTTCCTTGAGCCTTCCATCCCGGAAGATTGCCAAGATCTGCCACAAGCTCTTACAGACCATTTCCAAACCCCGCACATCGCTCAGGCAAATTACCCTCTTGGTGGGCCTTCTCTCTTCGTCCATCCAGGCCATTTTTCCGGGCCCCCTTCACTATTGGGCCCTCCGATGCCTAAAGGTGCACCATCTGAGGAGGGATTTGTAATACGCCAAATCAGTGCCACTCACCATGGAAGCGAAGGAAGAAATCACTTGATGACTGACCCGTATGGAGGCATGGAATAAACTGGCAATTTTCTGCTTGGTTCCAGACTTGGTCATCGAGTCGAACGCCAGCAGGTCCGGTGGGAGCACCCATTGAGGGGAGTTCTTCACTGGAGGAGGCTGATCATTGGACAAACAAGCTCTTTACATCAATTGCCAGGAACTCCTGGCAAGGTACTTTGCCATCGTCCATTGTTGGGCAAGATTCAGTCCTGTGTGCTCCTCCAGATGGACAATGTCTCTGCGGTCCATTAGATCAACAACATGGGGGGCTCTCGATCCCATGCACTAGCGAAACTGACAAATGATTTTTGGAACTTTTGCCTGGCCCATCAAGTCTCAGTGACGGTGGAATATCTTAGCCAACCAGGTGGCAGACTGGCACTGAAGGGAACTTTGCGATTCCAGCCTGTGCAAGCTTGGCTTGCAGGTTTTCCAAAGGCGGTCGGACCTGTGGGGTCCTTTCTTGAATGATCTCTTCGCGTCGCTCGTCGCCCATCAGGTTCCTCGGTTTTTCAGCTGGAGGCCCAACTCTCTGGCGGCGGCCACGGATGTATTTCTCCAGCACTGGAGTCAAGAGAGTGGTTACTCCTTCCCTCCATTCTCAATGATCACGAGATCAGCTGTCCAGGTCTGTCAGCAGGTGGTGGAGGTTGTAATGATGACTCCGCTATGGAGATTACAAGTTTGGTTTACGGTTCTACTGGAACTTTCTTGGGATTCTCCAATCCGACTCTCCGTTTCCTCAACTTCTTCTGAATCCGGATCACGTTACGCATCACCTCATTGCTCAGGGTTTCCTGCACCTGTTGGCATGGCGGCTTTCCGCCAAAGCTGGTCGCTCCCAGGACTTTCGCAACCGGCTGAACTCTTCTTGTCAAAGGCATGGGCGGAGAGCACCACCAAACATTATTATTCCGCCTGGACAAGATGGGTTTGTTGGTGTCTTGGGAGGAACCTGGATCCCGTGTTTGCGGACGTCCACCAGATTTTTAATTTCCTGGCCGATCAGGCAGCAGAAGGCTTGGCTTACCACTCAATCAATGCAGTCAGCTCTGCGATTTCCGCAGGACATGCCCCTGTCGAGGGGGCTTCAGTGGGGGAGCACCCTTTCATTTGCATGAGATTAGTCTCTCCTTGCCCCCGGAACCACCTTACTCGGCCTTGTGGGCTGTCAATTGGGTCCTGAACCTTTTCCTGTCCTGGCAACCGAATAAATTCCTTTCTCTAAAGAAACTCTCGGCTAAACTGGCGATGCTGCTTTGCTTGGTGTCCTGCAGGAGGGTTTCTGACGTGAGAGCCTAAGACGTTACTGCAAGAGTTTCTCCCCGGACGGGGTGAGTTTCACAGTGGGTTGCCACACCAAGTCGCTCATCCGCATGGCCTCATGCCCGGTGTTCCCTGATGCCAAAAACTATGCGTTGTGCGCTGTCTGAAGGCTTATGAGGAACAGACTCAAGAAATTCACCCTCCGTGCGAGCATCAATTGCTTATTGCTTGGAAAAATAAACACAAAGCGGTCTCATTCCCCACCATTGCCAGGTGGGGGTGAGGGGTCATGCAAGAAGCCGGAATTGACACAAAGAAATTTGGAAACCATTCGGCCAGGGCTGCCATGGCCTCTAAGGCCTTCTGTTTGGGGGTGTGTCTGGAGGACTTTATTCGAGCAGCGGACTGGTCCTCAGACTCGACCTTCAAGGGATTTCATTTCAAGCCAGTGATAGAGGTCACTCAGTTGGTGGTGAGTAAGCTATAAACTAGCATAATCTGAGTCTTCAGTCCTGACACAGAATGAAAATTTGCCTAGCATCGTGAAGGTAAGGTTCAATTATATTAAGGACACGGAGGCGAGGATTATCCCGCCCAGTGCACATCAGGGCCGGACTGGGAACCAGAACCGGCCCTGGCAAAGTGCTCGGCCGGCCCCCTTCCCCCCCTCCGGGAGGAGAGGGGGGGGGGAGAGGTGCGACCGCGCTCTGCGACAGGGCCGGTTTTCGGCCGTTTTTGTTACGGGTCGTTTTTGCAGCATAACGGCCCTGTAACAAAAACGGCCCCAGGGGCCCAAAACCGGCCCCCAACCATGCGGCCCACCAGGGAATTGCCCGGTGCCCTCAACGGCCAGTCCGGGCCTGGTGCACATGCTGGGGCGAACCCACCCCGTACGGTGGTAAGTAACCCTTTTATACCTTTTCCGAAAGTTTTGGAAATAAGTTTGAAACTGTCATTCCTCTGTTTGAGTTTCAGAGGACAGAATGTTATTCGCCTTTAATGCTCAAACAGTTTTTGTTCGGACTTTTACGCTGCCTCTATTTCAGGGAACGACGGTTCAAAACAGGGCCAGTGAGACATTACTATTGGTGTGTCTCGCGGGAAGAAAGATGAGGCACTGTCAGTGAGGAGAGACTTTGTGCTGGATGTCCTGAACACTGTGAAAGGACTATACTTTTATGGTTCTCCCTATGGTTCATGGGAGTGTGCGTTTTTCTTCAAGTTTTTTATTTATGGCTGCTGTTAAATCTTTGTCAAAATAAAGCGAAGAAAGACAAAGCATAATCCTCTCCTCAGTGTAATTATTAGAAGTGAAACTTACCTTCATGACTTTAGGTAAATTTTCATTCACACTTTGCGATTATCCTGAAAATGTGACAGGGATCAGCTATCCTTCAACTATTATGGAAACTCCAATTGTTCAATATAGGTGAATGAATACACCTTGGAAGTATAAATAAAACCAAGTAATTAGAACTACTAACACTCATTGACTAGTTCTATGCACCACAAATCTGTAATTAAACATGCTGTTCCCAGGATGCGCAGACACGATTCCTGTGCATGCAACCAGTTGGGAGAAGAATAGTGCATGAGCGGAGTATCTAAATTCATGCATGGAGAGACTTGTGCCTTTGGCTGGGTCTGTGCATACTGGCTCTCATAAGGAGAGCCAGCACATGCGTACCACGAAAGGTAGCCTCTAAAGAGGAGTCCAGTACCTTGCTTGTATAGCACCCTTCATGATGCTCCTCCCCTCTGCACTAGAAATTATTACAATTGCTACACTATTCTTTTTCTGCATGGAATCTTGTTCCAGTTTTGTCAGTATTACTTCAATATTAACTGTTGCGATCCAGGCTGTGGATAGCATTAAGCTTAACACTGGTCTAAGAATATACACCTGTTCCCTTGCTATGATGCAGAAATAGAAGCTGCCCTCCCCACCAGAAGGAAGAGAAGGATTAGGACTAGAAGCTGCCCACCTGTGGAGTGTACCTGGAGGTATGTAAAGGGGGATGGTGCTGTGCGTGACAGAGAATTAGGGAAGATCTGCTTTCTTCAACCTTCACAGCTGCTTATCTTATCTTGGTCCTCCTCTTTCGCCCTACTCCAACTGTGATTCCTGTGGGTGCCACACAGACCAGGTTTTGCTGATTACATCGGAGTAGTGACCTACATGGGAACACAATTCCCCATCCTACCTCATCTAAATCACTTAATCAACGGCCACACCCAAGCTCCTTTCTAGTGGTGCGCAGTCGGAAGTGAGAGCCCAGTAGAGAGGGAGAAGGAAGGAGTGGGCAAAAAAGAAGAAAGAAGTGCCTGGAGTTGCTGGCAGCCAAGAATTAAAAAAAGAGCATTAAAAGCAAATTGCTAACCAAGTTCAGTGTGCCCCTCTAAAGCTGGACGCCCTTGGCCTTGGCCCAGCTTTTCCATGCCAAGGCTGGCCCTGGAGGTCTACCATATCATAATCAAATATTATTGAGTTAGGCCTGTGCATACACTGGTTTGCCTTCGTATAAAAAGATTTTGCTTGTGCCTTTGAGGCTGTATTTGGGGCTACATATCGGTTAATCCTAGGCAAATGATAGCTGCTTTTGCAAATCAGGATGGTCCCAGAGTATCCAAGCCTGTGCTGGAGCTAGAAGTTATGCCTCCCAGTATGCATAACTGGCTGCTAATAGATTTGATCCTGGCTACACTGGATGCACTTAATATACAGACGGTGGTACATGAAATACACTTTTATCTACGTAATCATTTAAAAAAAATGTTTAACAACTAGTATTTATTGCATTTATTCACTTCATAATGCCACTTTTGGTAATTCCTCCATAATGAAAGATCAAGTGATAAAACTTTCTGTGATCGGATGAAAGTGCTTATGATGTTACTTCCTGGCATTTTAACAAATTGCCATCTGTGGCTCCATTCCAGTTTATATGGCTGGAATACTTTATACTGCTGGAACCTTAAAAAAATCATGGCTGCAGTTGTAAAACTTTGTTTCATTAATTAAATGGCTCAACAGAGAATCCTTCCAACTCTTCACATCAAGGCAGCAGAAGTGCGGCTCACTGGTTAGAGGAGGCAGACCCTGATGCAGAGGTCAGACCCAGGACCAGGGTTCAATTCCCGACGGGCAGGGTCTTGAGCTCAAAATGCCCACGGACTTGATAATTCTCGCCTCGGTGCCTACTCGAATCATGGGTTCACACTCTGCAACTCTGGGCAATAGCTTGCTTAATCTCCACTACGGCCCCACCGCAATGGGATGCCTAGTCTTCACCTTGAAGATGCCCAGTAGGGGTTATCTCGCAGGGAAAGCCAGGACGGGTTCCCAAAGCAAGCGCTAAGAGACCTATCGGTGATTTGGCGCTATATAAATCGAAATTAACATAACATAACAATCAACCAGGGCCCTGTGTACAGGTGGGCGAGTCACTGAAAGCTTGAGGCCAGGCTCAGCTCGAGGTCCTGTTGAGTCCTCGAGCCCACCATAACGAGCTAAGCTTTCAAGTAACTTCTGTCTGCCAACCTCCCTCTGCCCAGGATGTCCTCCCTATGCCCAGGATGTGCCATTAGGGTCACAGCTGATGACTTTGGAAAAAGGGAACCAGGTTCGAGTCTTAGCGTAGGTTCAATATCCTGGGGCAAAACAAATTATCATGCTGAATCTTAAAAAAACAAATGTGCCCTTGTAAGTGGTGCTCACATAAAGTGCTTCAATACCACCCACGTAAAAGCAAAGGGTTAACATAAAAAGGGAAAGACATTACCCATTTATTGGCTGATTTGTACAAAGTGAAACCAGAAAACATGGATAAATTGAGGCTTCGCCCCTTAACTTGTGTGCTCTTCAGCAAATATTGTATTTCACCAAAAACCTTTGTGTTCATTATCGTTAAGAACGACTGTGACTCCAGAATACCAGTTGTACAAAATCCTATGATGTTTCAATTAATAAAATATGTTACTCTATAATAATCTGGGCACGTACAGGGTTTACATTACAAATGTCTTGCCTCGTTTTATTTGTACTGCTTCTTAGTTCAAAGTGATCCGGTAAATTCAATGCTTCCACATATTAAAGAAATAGACTTTTTAAAGAATTTTGAAGGGACTTGATCATATTTCATGTGATGTTTGCTGTATGATTACATAGCCAATATTTTCAGGCTCTACCCTATGGGCTCTAAGGGCCGAGGCTCTCCATGGTAATTGGTTGGCTCGCGCACCTCTAGCCCTTTGTTCCTTTTCCACGCGCCCCACATTTCTAAACCCATACAGGCCATTGGGCACAGGGCCAAGGCGAACACTGCTCTCACCATAATGAGCTGGCTCCGATTCAGCAGAGTTCGAAATTACAACCGATCGTTAAAAGCAATAGGAGGACAGTCATTAAAAAGAGGAACAGCATCAAAGTGCGGATTATGGCAAGCCCCTCCTCGGCAGCTCGCACTTACCTTTGCGTCAGATAAGTCAGTCCTCTGAAAATGGAGGAGGGATGTGACACGCTCGAACTCTGGGATGCATCTGTCAATCGTCTCCGCAACCAGCCCTCTACAAAAATAAAGATAAACAAAGGTATAACACATGGCTCGTGACCACAGAGTCTAACAACGAGGAGATGGAAAGGGAAGTGGGCTGTGGAAAAACGCACTGTTCTGACAGCTGCAGCCCTGCTCGAGCTCTTGAGTCACATATGGTGGAACTGCCATTAGTCATTGAAATGAATGCACGGCCCCTCGACGTCTCTGCGAGGTGGGTACATTAGGAAAACAAAACATTCCCAATAAACGTTACTTGGCGGGGTGTCGTGCTGAACAGCGCAGCCACACCGCCAGTGCGTTATACTTATAAGAAATAGATAACCCATTACGCAAGCAGTCTCTGTTCACCAACTCTCCCGCCAAGCCATGTATGAACCACCATGCCCGAAGGCTTCTCTTTTACAGCACGTCAAAAAACTAAACATAATACCTGACAGAGGCCTGCGTCAAGATACAGGTATTGAACACAAGGCCTGGATTCACATTCAGTACCAAATGTGCACACTTAAAAAAAAAAAAACTCCACATGCTTGGTAACCCTGGGCGTAGTTTGCGTAGTATCGCTACGCGTAGCTACGTGAAGTGCAATACACACGAGCTACGAGAACTGCGTAGTGCAGTAGGAAAAATGCTGTTCGCACTGATTGCACAGGGCCGGATGCTTGTCCGCACTGTGCAATCATTGCAAACGGCATCTTGCACAGTGCAAGCAGTCGTTTTTTGCCGCTCGAGTAGATTTGTACTCGGCCGGCAGCTTTCTCAACGCGGACTGGTAGTTTCTCATCGCAAGCAGTTGCGAGTATACGCGATCACTCGCTATGAGAAACCTGACATCCCCCTGTTGAGAAGCTCACCGGGAGGTAGAACTGATCGCGAACAGGGAAAAAAGTCTCGCCGGGATGTTGATTTTGCTTGCTCGCAGTCGCCAAAAATGCCCGCTACGCTACACGTTTTTGCACAGTGCGTTGCAGCGGAAACTATGCACGCTCCGCGAGCGTAGTGTAGTCCTACGCCCAGGGTTAGTGCTTGGTAAAACCACTAAAGACTTCAGGCAAACGAGAGGCGCTCACCGTGTGATCGCGTAACCCCCACTTAACCTCACTTAAGTTTCTGATGTGAACCCTTGAAACAAAGCCTGCACGCACAACTACACTACGCTGTATACACATTTACTTATTTAGGGACATTGATTTGTACAACATGTTTAATGAAGCTCTTCACAACGCCCACTTTTTATCACCACACAAAAATGTGTTATTACCCAATGTTTTGGTACTCGCACCGCTTGACCACTGTTTCAAGGTATGCTACAGTTACAACGCAGTCAGTGCACCACAGGTACTTGCATCAAGTTTTTTCATGACACCTAAGTAATCAAGGACCGTTGTCAGTACCTTTACAATGTGCACACATTATTTTCTTGTGGCGAGCCATGCAACATGGAGCAAATAAGCAACACACGCAAGTTAAATAAGTATTATAACCAGATAACCTTAAGATCCACAGTATCTTATCTTCAGAAGTTGGCTCTTCTTCACATAACCACCAGACTCACAAACAAATATACAGCATACAAATTTACTTCATTGGACTATATACGTGTACATAGATATGTGTGTTCCTTTGTATAAATGTGTATCATAATATTGTTTATAAATATATAGATTTTCATTAGTTCTGCTTAACAAATGTACATATTACTTATGATTATATTTTTCATGGTTCTATTTTTCTACGTTTAACAAGTATATAGGTCACTGCATTAATACATTTTTATAATAACTATTCATCAACAATTGCTTCGCAATAATAATAATTAATAAGAACATAAGTTACTTACCTGTAAACTGTGGTTCTCCAGTATTGGTGTCTTTCATAGATTCACATGCTTGAATATTCCCCGTCGTCGAAGTGGGAGTCCCACGGTACATAAAATAGTAGTAATATATGCATGTATATATGAGAAATATTATAAATAAAATATACATACATATAATGCAATAAAAATGTAAACTTAAAAAAGTACCATAGAACAGAATAGGCCCATTGAAAAGCCCAAGGGAGAATTCACTTTAGTAACTTATAGGAGTCATTATGTGTTGGTCCACATTCCAGCCAATCAGGCTGTAGCCTCCTCTAGAACCTTCTCCTCAGAAGCCCAAGTCCTCAGATTTTCGCAGCACAAGTAAGTATAAATGCTTGAGGAGAAGAGAGCCTCTGAGGGGAGGATGGGAGGGTCGCATGTGAATCTATGAAAGACACCAATACTGGAGAACCACAGTTTACAGGTAAGTAACTTATGTTCTTCTCCAGTATTAGGGGTGTCTTTCATAGATTCACATGCTTGAATAAGAATAGAAAGCAGTAAAAACATACATAAGTCATAAAGGAAGATACAAATTAAGTTTAGGCATACCTTATCACTTAATAAGCAATAAAAAACCAAAAACATGACAATACCTTTATGACTGGAGGCGGGTAGCAACAGAGGCTCACCTTTAATGGAAAAGATTCCGCAGCACCGCTTGACCCACTGCCGTATCCGCGGCATCTGTTGATTGCAGGCAGTAATGCTTCGTGAAAGTATGGCTGCTGGACCAAGTAGCAGCTCTGCAGATTTGTCTTAGAGGTACCCCCGCAAAGAGGGCAGCAGAAGTCGACACAGCTCTCGTGGAATGAGCACGAGCAGGAGCAGGAAGGGGCTTGCCAGCCCGCTGATGACAATAGGATATGGCAGACGATATCCATCTGGTGATAGTCTGTTTAGTAACGGGTTGTCCTTTGCATACTGGGCCATATGCAACAAACAATTGATCAGACTTTCTGAAGGCAGCTGTGCGTTGGATGTAAAATTTAAGACAGCGTTTCACATCCAGAGTGTGTAAGGAGTGCTCCGCTGCAGATTGAGGTGCAGGGAAGAAAGTCTTAAGAACAATAGGTTCATTGAGATGAAAGTCACTGGGAACCTTAGGAATAAAACTGGGATTTGTTCTCAAGGTGACAGCCTCGTTGGAAAATTGCAAAAACGGTGGCTGTATAGTAAAGGCTTGGATGTCGCTGACGCGTCTAGAAGAGGTCAGAGCAAGTAACAGAGCCACTTTCCACGTGAGGAACTTCAGATTGGAAGAATGGATGGGCTCGAATGGAGGCAAAAGCAGCTGAGACAGAACTAGGTTGAGTCGCCATGAAGGTGGAGGCCGACGGATTGGAGGAAACATCCTAAAAAGGCCTTTGAAGAACTGTCTTATGATCCTGGAAGAGTACAAAGATGTTATGCCATCATGACGGAAACGAGAGATAGCAGCCAGAAAAACCTTAAGGGTAGAGTGAGATAGTCCTGATTTTGCTAACGACAAAAAGAAGGGCAAAATTTGTTCTGGCTGAGCACACATGGGGTCTAGTGATCTAGTGGAACACCAAGCGCAGAAACGCTTCCATTTCAGTTGGTAAGTTTTGACAGTAGATTGTGCTCGAGCATTTGATAGCACTGCCCTACAATCCTTGTCGATATTCATGTGTGCAAACTCATAGTACTCAGGTTCCAAGCATGAAGTTGAAGGTATGCTGGATCTGGATGGCATATTTGACCTTGATGCATTGTGAGAAGATGCGGCAGAGGATGCAACCGTATCGGCTGTGTCAGAGAGAATAGGAGGAGATCTGAGAACCAAGGGCGTCTCGGCCATTTGGGCGCGATCAGGATCATCCGACATGGGTGGAATCTCATTCTGTGTAACAGACGTGGAATGAGCGGCAGAGGAGGGAATGCATAACTGAAGGTGTTCGACCAATTTATTGAAAAGGCATTTCCACTCGACTCTTTGTGTGGATGCCGGCTCGCAAACGTTAGACATTTCCTGTTGAGAATCGTTGCAAATAGATCCAACTGCGGTCGGCCCCACTGTCTGAAGATGTAATCCAACGTTGGTTGGTGTAGTTCCCATTCGTGGTTGTCCGAGAGGGCTCTGCTGAGCGCGTCCGCCAGCACATTGGCCACACCTGGTACATGAATAGCTTGGAGATGTATTTGACGTTGTAGAGCCCAGTCCCAAATTTCTTGTGCCAGCTGTGATAGCACGAGAGATCTTGTGCCGCCCTGTTTGTTGATGTAGTGCATGCTGGTGGTATTGTCTGTCTTCACCAACAATGTTTGTCCCTGCACTACTCTTTGAAAGGACTTCAAGGCCAAGAAAATCGCCAGTAGTTCTAAGCGATTTATGTGCCAAGTGCGCTGAGACGCTGTCCACTTGCCCCTCACTGACATTCCGTCGAGATGAGCACCCCAACCCTCTAGGGAGGCGTCTGTCGTCAGTGTCAGTGTTGGTTGTTCGTCCTTGAATGAACGACCTGTTGCTATATTTGGAGGATGGGCCCACCACTCCAAAGCTCTTTGCATGCGAGACGTGAGATGGATCTTGTCCTCGAATGAGCCTGATACCTGCTTCCACTGGCTGTCGAGTTCTTCCTGAAGGACTCTCATGTGCAGTCTGCAGTTGGGAATCAGTTGAATGCATGAGGAAGCCATGCCGAGGAATGACTTGTACATTCGAACAGAAACGTACTTTCTTGACTGCAGGAATTGCACCTTCTGCAACATTCTGCTCTGACGTTCCTGTGAAACGAACACTTGCCCTAGCCGAGAATCGAGCGAGGCTCCTAGAAAATCTCGCTGTTGAGAAGGGTGAAAGTGTGATTTCAGGCAATTGATGGAGAAACCTAAAGTTTCGAACAGGGATATGCAGACCTGTGTGTGTTCTTGTGTCAGTTGGAAAGTCCTGGCCTTTATGAGGCAATCGTCCAGATATGGATAAAACTGGATGTTTTGTAAACGCAGGTAAGCTGCCACCGGGGCTAGGATTTTGGTAAACACCCTCGGTGCCGATCGAAGGCCGAATGGAAGGACCTTGAATTGGTAATGAAATTGGCCGACTGTAAAACGAAGGTATTTCCTGTGCCTGGTGTGAATTGGCACATGGAAATATGCATCTTGAAGGTCTATTGTCGAAAAGAACTCTCCTGGAATGAGGAAATTCAAGATTTGAAGCAGGGTTAGCATCTGAAAAGTCTTGGACGCGATGAACTTGTTTAGAGCCCTCAGATCCAAGATGGGGCGCCACTCTCCTGATTTTTTCTTCACTAGAAAGAAACGGGAGTAGAATCCCTTGCCGCGTTGATCTTGCGGTACCAATTCTATGGCTCCTTTCCTGATCAGAAGCTGCACCTGGGCCAACAGTTCCTTGAAGTGGGGAGAAGGTGGGCCCGAAGGCGGGCGAGCGGGGGGGGAATTTCGTAAATTCCAGGGTGTGTCCTTTTGAAACTACATCCAAGACCCATCGGTCGTTGGTGATGTTCGACCAATTGGAGAAGAATTTCGAGATTCGACCTCCAAGATGCACAATCCTCTCACTGTTTTTTGCTGGTGTTCGCACCACCTCTGTAGTTGGACTTCCGCTGGTAAGGCCTGGAGGTGGATGAACGATTTTGGGACTGATAGGATCCTCTTTGCCTGTTGTCGTAAGTGTATCCTCTATATTGGCCCGTGCCTCGAAAAGTAGAGGTTCCACCTCCTCTACCACGAGCCCCACGAAATGGCCTCTTTCTGTACTGCAGAGTCGTTAAGGACTTCGCTGTGTCCGTGTCTTTTTTGATGAGTTCCAAGGCATCATCAACGTGCTTACCAAACAGAGACTCGCCGTCGTAGGGCAAATCGAGCACTCTGGATTGAACTTCCGGCCGGAAGGTTGTTGACTTCAGCCAGCCTTGGCGACGCAAAACTGCAGCACCCGCCAATTGACGGAATCCAGTAGAGGCTATATCGACGGCACAGTCGATAATTTCCGCCGAAATCTTTTCTCCCTCGAGAATGATGGACTGTGCTTCTTCCCGGATGGAGTCAGGCATTTGTGGAAGTAGACCAGCGATCTCGGACCACATTTGACGGTCGTATCGACCCAGAATGGCTAAGGCGTTGGAAGCTCTTACCGTTGTCGCTGCCATTGTGGTAAATTTTTTACCAATGGAGTCCAATTTGCGGCCATCCTGATCCGGAGGAGAAGTTAAGGGAATGGCAGGATTTCGAGACCTTTTTTGTGCCGCCTGAGTGATTACTGAGTCTGGTTTAGGCTGTGAAACTAAGCAGGCCGGGGAAGTAGGCGGTGCTTTATATTTTTTGTCCAGCCTAGGTAGAACGGCTGGAATGGAGTTGGGACGTTCCATCAACTTCAGACCCTCTTCCCATATGTGGTCAATAATAGGAATGGTATGAGTTTGGCGTTGAGGCAAGTCTTTAAAGTCATACAGAAAACATTCTGCTTGCTGCGTTTCTAACGTTAGGTGAAACCTCTTTGCTGCACGGACCATAAGACTGTGGAAACTTGCGATATCCACTGGTGGCGAAGTTCTCGGTGATGTTGGTGGAGTAGAGGGTGTCTGTGCCCTATAATTGTCCCAATCCTGCATTTCCTCATCATCAGTGTCATTATCTCCAGTGTTTTGTGGAGTTTGACCCTCATTATCTGTATCAGGAGCAGCACCTAAAGGAGACGTAGGTGCAACAGTCGCTTGAACTCGAGGCCTAGGCGTTGGAGACTGTGGTTGAAGCACTGGAGACTGAGGGCGTGGAGCTGGAGCCTGGGACCGCTGCACTTGGGGTGCTGGGGAAGGCGGTAACGATGGTGGAAATCTACGATTGTAGTCATCCAGCATATGTTGTAGGTTTTTCACCATAGACATAGGAATTTGTGTAAAGCGTTCGTAATTAGGTTGTTGTGTGCTATCCAATGGAAAAAGGACGTTCCCATCTTCGACGGTATGATCCGCATACTCATCCTCATCGCTATAGTCCTGACACTTAATGTGTAAATCCGATGGACTGGTTGCTGGTTGGTAAAGTTGATCAACCTCTGAATCATTTCCAGATTCCTCTGCTCCAGATTGAAATAATTTCTCCGGAGGTTGTGACCCACTCCTAATAGGACTTAACTGTATTAGCGGTACAGACTTGAGGGACGCAGTAGAAACCACTTTGAAGGTGGTAGCAGATTGTAGGGGTTGCTGTGTCGTCGACGAGCCCGTCGACGAGAGTGGCATAGCTTGAACACCCTCTAGTTGTTTTTTCGTTGGCGCCGCTGCATCCGGCGCAGGAAATTTAATTTTGGTAGATGATGATTTTTTGGCCGTCGACGGGGCCGTCGACGAGGCCGTCGACGAGGCCGTCGACGGAATCGCTGTCTTTGCCGTCGACGAGGGGGTCGTCGGCGGAGCAGTCGTCGACGGAGGGATCATCTGCGTCGATGGTGTCGTCGACGAGGATCCGGTCGTCGACGATGAAGTCTTGGTCTTCGTCGGCGGGATAGCCGTCGACGATGGATGCGTCGACGGTGGTTTCTTCGTCGACGGTTTGATTGACGAGATCATAATAATTGATGAGATGGGTCTCACCTCCTGGCTGCTCGTCGACGAGATGATCATCGTCGTGGCAGAACTAGTCGACATGGAAGAAGTAGTCGTCGACGTGGAAAAAGCCAAAACAGACTTCGTAGACGCCGAAGACGTCGACGGACGCGTCGACGAGCCCGTCGACGAGCCAATGCCCGTTTTAGAAACGGAGGGCATGGTCTTGGGACGAGACGCCAGAGAACCAGGTCCCGTAGGCGCGCCCTGAAGCAAGTCTTGTGAGGAGACATCCTTGGAAGATCCCAGCTTTTTACTCTTCTTAAGAAAAGGAGAGGGGATTTCAGTCTCAGACCCACGCTTCTGAGAGGTTTTAGAGAAACCAGATGACAAACTCTCAGCATCGGACACGATGTTGTCAGATGACTTCAACTTCTGTAGCCACAGAAGGAGACGAGCCTCTCTGTCCCTCAAGGTCTTAGGAGGGAATTTGCGACAGAGTTTGCAGGTGGAGACAACATGGTCCGGATATAAACAGTAAATACACTTACTGTGTGGATCCTCATGAAAAAGGCGAAGTTTCCCACAGGATGGACAAGCCTTGAACAGAGTTTTCCTTGAAGAAGACATTTTTGAAGAAAATATGAAGAGATATGAAGAAATTTGAAGAAAACTGAGCAGAGCTCAGGGAGACTCCCTTCACACGACGTGCGGTAGAAAATCTGAGGACTTGGGCTTCTGAGGAGAAGGTTCTAGAGGAGGCTACAGCCTGATTGGCTGGAATGTGGACCAACACATAATGACTCCTATAAGTTACTAAAGTGAATTCTCCCTTGGGCTTTTCAATGGGCCTATTCTGTTCTATGGTACTTTTTTAAGTTTACATTTTTATTGCATTATATGTATGTATATTTTATTTATAATATTTCTCATATATACATGCATATATTACTACTATTTTATGTACCGTGGGACTCCCACTTCGACGACGGGGAATATTCAAGCATGTGAATCTATGAAAGACACCCCTAATACTGGAGAAAAACACATTTCCCGGGTCAGTGTCTTCATTGCTGGATCTGCTCCTGCTTTCCTGCATCCGCAGGAACAGGAAGCAGGCAGCCTCCCTCCCTTTCCCCCTCCCCTAAGCCAAATCACAATGCTGCAATGGCAGCATTGTGATTGGTTGGGAAGCCGACCACACATGTGACAATGGGGAGGCCATTACGGCCATATTCTCCATGTAGACTGCATGCAGTCTACATGGAGAAAAGAGAGCTTGCTCATGATTGGTTTGGTCGGCTCCAGAAGGGTCGACCAAACAGTCAGCGCCCACAATAGTGGGCAATAGACTCCTCAACTGCCCTAGAGCAGGGCCGCCCATGCGCCCGCACCCAACCAAACCCTTCTGCTTTCTCACAGTGCAAGAAGCAGAAACATAAAATGGTATTTATAATACCATTTTATGTTTCTGCTTCTCGCACTGCAAGAAAGCAGTGGGGCGACGCTCCTCCGCCCACATGGAGTAGCCGCCCCTGTCCTTTTCAAGCAAACTAACAGAATCACATGTCCATCGCTCAAAGTAATTTCATATTTCCCTACACTAATTAACCACTAATCCTGTTTGGGTTTCGGAATAGTGTGCTACTCCTTGAAAAGCACTTTGATGCCTCATCAAGGGTACCAAGCACTATATAAATGCAAACCCCTTCCTCTTCTATCCCTCCACTATCCTTTTCAACTGAAATACCAGACTTGCATGTCCACCACCTAAATTAATTTAATAATTCCCTATACTAATTCACTACACTCTTGTCCTCAGCAAACGCTGTTATCAACATGCAATAAGTTCAATACTATATGTTCGAAATTTCCACAGAGTCTCTTATTCTTGCGATCTTTTTGTTCAGGTCTTTACTCCTTAGCAAACATGTGTTTCGTCACATAAGGGAAATAAACCAACGACTTCCTCCGGGCTAAAAGATACCATAAATATTTTATGCATTTTATAGCCCTGAGGAAGTTGCAGATTAATTTCCCTTTCGCGACAAAACGTGTGTTGCTAAGGACTAAAGAACTGAACAAAAAGATCACAAGAATAAAGGAATCTGTAGAAATTTCAAACACAGTAGTCAGAAAGAAATTCCCCTTGGGTTAGGTAGCAATAGTACAAAAATACTTTCAAACAACCATTTACGCCACACAAATATAACATGGAAGCAATGTAGACAGATGAGACCAACAGTATATATGAAAACAATCTAAAAATCTATTTAAATTATAAAAACAATTTATTAGGGATCCATTACATTAGATAAAAACAGAATAAGAAATTGGGAAACACATAAAGACGGTACAATAATCAATAAAAACCACATTCAAATAAAAAGGAGGCAACAGGGAAAAAGGATAGAACTCAAATAGAAAGACACAGTTTTGAATTCCTCCTTGGTTTGTTTTCCCAGATTCACTCCTTAGGCGTCGACGCGTTTCGGCGGAGTATTCATATTAATCCGCCTTCATCAGGACAGTAATAACGTTTCCCAAATAAATTCTCAGACACTAGGTCGGTCTAATAGATATAGTAAGGGGTGTTCAGCCTCCCTGTTGTCAGCTCAAGGTATGTATTCAGCGAACTCGTGTATATAGAGGGACACAATAAAAATTGTTTTTGGGAGGTGTGAAGCGTAAATACATCTATTTTCATTCGTCGAATGCTCCAGCTAACTGGCTGGTAGAGTTAATTAAAAAGCTAGTGCTTGAGCACACAGTAGACAAGTGTTCAAATGCCGCTTTTCTCTTATTAGTCAGGCTTTTATATATTCTGTTACGTCATGGGTTCAGGAGATATGGTCCAGTGATACCCGCTGTACGTAGGAAGCCTCTCTGTGAGCCCTTTCCTTAGTCTCTTTTGTCAGGCTCCTACAGGGTCGATGTCAACCTGGGTTCGGAGAAAATTATCCAATTATTCCCAGCTGTGCAAGGAAGCCTCTCTGTGAGCCCTTAGGCGCTGTAGTTACGGACGTCCTGCGTGCTTCTGTACGTCTTCACGGCTAGCCGCAGGACGTCCGTAACTACAGCGAATAATTGGATAATTTTCTCCGAACCCAGGTTGACATCGACCCTGTAGGAGCCTGACAAAAGAGACTAAGGAAAGGGCTCACAGAGAGGCTTCCTACGTACAGCGGGTATCACTGGACCATATCTCCTGAACTCATGACGTAACAGAATATATAAAAGCCTGACTAATAAGAGAAAAGCGGCATTTGAACACTTGTCTACTGCGTGCTCAAGCACTAGCTTTTTAATTAACTCTACCAGCCAGTTAGCTGGAGCATTCGACGAATGAAAATAGATGTATTTACGCTTCACACCTCCCAAAAACAATTTTTATTGTGTCCCTCTATATACACGAGTTCGCTGAATACATACCTTGAGCTGACAACAGGGAGGCTGAACACCCCTTACTAGATCTATTAGACCGACCTAGTGTCTGAGAATTTATTTGGGAAACGTTATTACTGTCCTGATGAAGGCGGATTAATAAGAATACTCCGCCGAAACGCGTCGACGCCTAAGG
Organism: Lissotriton vulgaris; assembly: GCF_964263255.1. NCBI lineage: Eukaryota > Metazoa > Chordata > Amphibia > Caudata > Salamandridae > Lissotriton > Lissotriton vulgaris. Next base: position 390,399,722 of record NC_141687.1, read on the forward strand.
AGTGAATCTGGGAAAACAAACCAAGGAGGAATTCAAAACTGTGTCTTTCTATTTGAGTTCTATCCTTTTTCCCTGTAGACTCCTTTTTATTTGAATGTGGTTTTTATTGATTATTGTACCGTCTTTATGTGTTTCCCAATTTCTTATTCTGTTTTTATCTAATGTAATGGATCCCTAATAAATTGTTTTTATAATTTAAATAGATTTTTAGATTGTTTTCATATATACTGTTGGTCTCATCTGTCTACATTGCTTCCATGTTATATTTGTGTGGCGTAAATGGTTGTTTGAAAGTATTTTTGTACTATTGCTACCTAACCCAAGGGGAATTTCTTTCTGACTAACGTCGATTGTGGAACCCCATCCCTTTGGTTTCGGGGTCCCTCTCTCTTTTATTAGAGAAATTTCAAACACATACTGTTGTACTTATTGCATGTTGAGAATAGCGTGTGCTGGAGGACAAGAGTGTTCTGTATTGGTGACTTTGAGTCACATATTAGGGAGTGGGGTGTACTCCCTAACTCAATCACCGCACACCACAGAACAACAAACTAACATGTAGAATTCTTTAGAGTGTCATATCCCTTCATCGAATTCATCCTATACTAATTCACCCATATTCCTTTTCGGGTTCCGGAATAGTGTGCTACTCCACGAAAAGCGCTTCAACGGCTTATTAGGGGTAGTAAGCGCTATATTAATGCAATTATAATTAGATTGCGGTACTTAGCATCGCAGATACGTTCTTTTTTTACGTTTTGAATTGGCTTAAGGATAGATTTGAAATTATTAACATTTCACTTATAAAGGGGAAATAAGCTCTGATCAACTCGGGGAGAGGTGTGGCGCAGGGGCCAGAGCAGCTGAGTCTGGAATGCAGGGATCACAGTTCGATCTCTGGTGGCAGCTCAGCACCATGTGACTCTGGGCAATAGCTCACTTAATCTCCCTGACAGCCCCCAGCACCTCGAAACCTTTAGGCGTGATATGTTTGCGCTTTACACGTATGAATTATTATTATTATTATTACTATAATTATCAACTCTGAGCTAAAAATATACACCAAAATCTTGTAAAATGCGCTTCTAATGGTGCTTACTACGTGTAGGAAGGTGGAATATTATCTAGTGATGCTGGATAGGCTTTACTATGAAATACTTTCAAAATACCCCAAAAAAGGTCCTTCACAATTATAAACACTTATCTCACTCCTGGCAGTCAGGCTTTACTAAAGAAATATGGATTAAGCATTTCCGAGTACCAACATTGACAATAAGTACTGGACACGACTCGAAAGAAATCTGACACCAATTTATATAAATAAAGAAGATTATTATGTAAATTTAGATACCAAAACGAAATCAATCGGATAAGTATAACCCGAGGTATAGATTTTAGAATCAAATTTAAATCCGTGCAAAACGTTATCATTGCGGTCAATTGGAATGAGCACTAGTGACAATCGGTTACTTCAGGTCGAGTTGCGTGGAATCCAAGGAGGCTAAAGGAGATGCGGTTTCCAGGACCAAGCCACGACAGTCAGTTAGATTTTTACAGGCTCATGGAGCCCTGGTGCAGAGTTGTCTTCGCTGTCTTTGGTGCTGAAGTGGGAGCTATGGGGGAACAGGTTAAACCGCTTAATGGCTTAACGATGCTGGTGAGGAAACGGGTGCAAAATGCTTACAACAAGGCCACTGCTTGAGTCGGATGTAGGTGTTGCGGGGTTCCCACAAGTTGCAGCCTCGAGTAAAGGTGATAGGTGCTGGACTGGCCACCAACGAGCCTTAGCAGCAGTAAGCTCAGCAGAAAGTTATTTTTACACCCGGAGCTCCAGGGGAAAATGGTAGCTGCCAGAAACTTGCTGGAGGTCCGGACTATGTTTCCCACAGTGCACTAGGCAATCTATTTTTGGCCGATCCCTTGAAAGGCCCAATAGGCAGCGATTCTTTAGTTCCGGTGTGTTTTTACCTGTAGTGTGCAAGGGACTAGTGCCACTAGTCCAAGGGAGTCTGGAGTTGCCTTTGCCTCGTAAAGGGGACCCTTTGACTGGGGGGGAATAGGTATTTGGACCGGGACGAGTCGCAGTCCAGCAGTTCCAGGGGTATAACACCTTTGGTTTGTGCAGCTCCTGTTGTCACAGACTCTAGTCTCTTCTGCGTCCTTTGTTGCAAATCATATCATAACTGAGTTTCTGGTGCCAGGGGTGCCCCATAAACCTAGATTTTAGGGGTGTTACAGGTGTGGGTGCAAGTAGTCAATTTGCTACTAACCTCAGTGGATGACCAGCCCCTAAGGTGACCACATCCAGGGGGGTAAGGTGGGGGTGTTGCCTTTTCTACATAGAACCCTCTATTCTGCCACTTGACATGGACCCAGACCAAAAGTAAAAATAAAAAATAGAAATAAAAGTAGGCACCATAGAAATAATGACTAAGTTCTAACTACTAACCCCCCACCCTACACGCATGCGGAGGCTACGGCCTGCCCCCCCCCCCCAGCAGTGTGTCTGTCGCCCAATAAACCCGAAATATAGAAAGAAAGATAAAAGAAGAAGAAAAGAGATAGAAAAACGTACCATGGGATATAGAGAGGGAGAGAAGGATGCCCTAATCTTCGACTCTCAAAAACAAGAAAGAGGGGAGAGGAGGAGGATCAATTCCAGGCAACCCGGATCCCACCAGTCGTCAAAGCATCTGCCACCCCAGGTTCAGGATAAACACCGATCAATAAGACAGCACAGGTGCGAGGCATTACTCAACAGCGATCACACAGTCTGGACGTAAGAAACCCTCCCAAACCCCGGTCCACCAGCCCAGCAGCCGACAACAGGAAAAACAGCCTAGCCCTGTCCCGAGAGTGGATACACCCCCAGACGCGCCACCCAAGAGAGGCCCGCCCACCACATAACAAAGGAGTAAAATGGCGAGAGGGAGGAGGACATCAACAAGAAAGCACAAAATGGCCACGATGAGTCATCAGGGAGTTCCACGAGTGCAACAAAATACACCACAATTCCATAAAAAGCACACGTCGTTGTAAGCAGGATAGGAGAGAGGCGCAGCGCAGGAGGAAAAGGCAGCTGTAACGTCCTAAACAGTTCTCTAGACACACACGACAGGGAGTCCGGCCACAATGTTGCACACTGCGCTGGGAGGGGAAACAAAGTGTCCCGTGTAGAATCTTCAAACTGATGGTCTTGGGCAGCAGCGAAATACACAGCGAGCTCAGCTGTACTGCAGGCAAGGGAGAGCGCTGGCGCCCAACACGGTGCAGGCGGTGACAGGCAGCAACTTTGCGACTCCGGATCAGTAGTGCACCGTCCCAACATAGACGCCATTTGGTCCAGCCTGTCCCCCAATTCCAGGCAGCAGTGGCGGATTTCCGAGCGGAGATCGTGTAGGGCCGACAGAACGGTTCCAAGGGAAGGTTCAGACTGTTGCCCCTGGGTTTTGAGTCCCCGGGGGATCCCTCGAGTCTCGGACTCTCCAGTTGTCAGGGCAGCGCCGGTCTCTGGCGTGGACGGGCGCATCTCCCCGCAAAACATGGCGGCGCACTCCGCCATTATGTCCGAAGGACACGACAGTCACCGGTGAAAGGAGAGCACCGGCGCACTCCCTTATAGCTGCTATCAGAGTGGCAAGCACCGAGCCCAAGAAGTATTCCGCTCGATGTAAGCGCCCCTCGGCGACCACGGGTGGCAAGGCACGGGGTCTACAAGCGATACGCGACCCAAAATGGCCGGACAGTCCTCTTCCCGTACCTGCCTCCTCCAACAAAGGCTCCGCTTCGATGGGGTTCAACAGCCCCGTAAGCACTGTCACTGGCACTGGCACTGTCTCCGTCTGCCACGCGTCACCCCAGGCGGCTGGGCTCGAAAAGCGCCTCACAGGAGTCACACTGGTTCCGTCGCAGCCAGCGCCGGTGGAGCACTCCGGCCGGCAACCGGTCTCCGAGGCACGGCAGGAGGAGCCCTCGCATGTGGGGTCCAGGGTCAGGCGCCAGGAGGCGAATATCTTCGGCTGCCGGGCGGGTCGAGGGTCCGGGAAAGCACCGCCAAGATCAGCGCCGTTTCGCCCACAGTCCACCGTCAAATGAGCCAGGATTAGAAACAGGATATCGGCATGGCAGAAACAGACTAGCGGAGCCGGGAGCCTACAGGTCCGCTCCGATCGCCATCTTGGCTCCTCCCCCCTATTCTGGGCATTCTTGTTCCAAGTCCTCCACCGTATGGGGTTTGGGCCCTACTTTCTTTTTTCAATGAAGAGCTCTATGCCCAATCCCACACTCCGGTAAGGGTCAACGGAATCCTCTTGCCAATATTCCTGATCCGCTGGGGAACCAGACAGGGCTGGCCACTCTCCTGTTTTTGTTCGCCTTATCGATTATACCACTGGCGACATGGATCAGGGGTGAGACACAGCTCTGGGGATTCCACTGCAAGGCATGTTTCGAGGGCTGCATTGCACTATGCAACAACAACATCCTCATCTTCATAGGCAGCCCACAAGCCTTAGGGCCCCGCTACATCAAATACTGAATTTGTATCGAGGAGCACTGGGACTCAAAGTCAACTGGACAAAGTCGCTCCTAGTTCCCCTGAAAGGCGACAATACAATGGTTGACTGGCAGTCACGCCTTCTTGTTTTGCCTGCAAACAAGCCCACCCAACTCCACCTCCACCAGCAATATAACAAAAATGGTGGTACCACTGTCCCTTTTAGGGACATCACTAACACCGAGCTCTAAAAAAGTTGAAAAAGCCCTTGCAGGGAATTATGTGGTGCTTCTTCAAGGAGTAGTGAAAGATAAATGAGCGACTCCTGACGCTCATTTATGAGTCCCAGCGCCCATCCGGGACACCTTTTTTTTAGGTCTCGCCTGTCGATGCACATGCGCATCGAGCAAGGCGAGAGTATTGGGACTTATCCGCTCTTTATCCACACTGCAAGGAATCGTGGCGATTCCTTGCAGTGCCAGTGACTTTTAAGCTCAATGCGCATGCGCATGCGCATTGAGCTTAAAAGCGCGTGCACGTCCGTCTTTGTTTACCCGCTCCGCCCCCTCCCCTTCCCGCCGTATCGCATTTCTCCTCCCCCCTCCCCTCTCCTCCGTCCGTCCGTCTTGTTTGTTTGTTTAATTTAATTAACCCGCTCCGCCCCCTCCCCTTCCCGCCGTGTCGCATTTCTCCTCCCCCCTCCCCTCTCTTCCGTCCGTCCGTCTTGTTTTCTTTCTCTCCTGCCTCTTGTGTTTTTCTCCTTCACTGTTGCCTTTTCAGAGTTGCCTGTGCGCCCTGAGGACGGTTAATCACCCCGGCTCTCCCCTGCTTGCACCCCTGGCGCCTGAGCCCACAGAGGCCCATTGAGTGCCGACCCTAATTGGTGTGCGCCCACCGTCTTCTCACCGGCGTCTCCAAGCACTAATTGGACCGGTCTCCCCCTTTCCTCGCTGCCAAGATGAACCCGAAAGAAAGTTACAGATGCTACGCATTTAATATGCAACATTTATCTGACGTGGTTAAAAACATCAATTTCCTGCTGACATGCATTCATGCAAAACAATGCATTTTCATGAAAAGCTGAAGTTGGATCCACATTCTAAAGGTAGGGGAGCTCTTTACAGGAGCGGCAGGTCTAAGGTTTTTTATTTTATAGACTTGCAAGGCATGGGTGCTCGTCGTGTTGCCGCTGATATGTCGGACTGGCAGAGGTGCCGTCCTCTGTGCCTGCGGCCTGCCACTGGAGAACAGTTTGAGTTACTTTATAAGTCAGTGGCCCACAGACAAGGACACACACACCGACCTCTTACCGCAGTCTTGATCTCGCAGGACGTACTCCAGGGGTCAGCTGTGCCCTGTTGCTGAACCCTGACGGTATACCGAGCCGGCAATGGACGTTCGCTTGCACTGTACCAGAGTGAGAGGCACGCTCAGCCTATAATTTAACAATTCCATGGGGCGATTTTTGACAGCCCAGCCTGGACAAGCAGAAGGCAGTTCTGCGAGCGCCATAATTACAGCGCCGGCTCCGGCGATAAACAGTCTCTCCGTGCTGCTTCCTTCCAAAACAAACTCCCCGCCGTTGGCAGCAGGATGTGACGGCGCCAGCCTTTAATTGTAATCAGCCTGCACCCTGCCCCAGCTGTAATGGTAGGAGGCTCGGAGGCATTGCACACCTCCATCCAGGCTGTTTGAGATTTTATTATAGAATTTGCGTGTCCCCAAATAAATTATAAAGGCAGCCGCCAGTGCCGCGCGGCCCCCGTGTGAAGAGCAAGCGCACCTTGTAAATGCAGCCTGGGGCGGACTGCCCCCCCTAGCTAAGCCACGGTTCCTCCTTTTTCGCCCGTTTTCCCCACCGCCGCTGCTGCTCCCGCGACCTCTTCCCCCCTACCCCCTCCCCCCTCCCCCCCCCCCCCGGTCTCCCCCTTTCCTCGCTGCCTTGGTGATTAATGTGTGCGCTTTCGAAGCAATTGATCCAGGTTTAGGGTGCACTGAGGGGGGGGGGGGGGCTTTTAAGCACTGTACCCGTCCTGGATGGGGCTGCTGGCCCATCACAGGGCACCTCCCCGGCCAAGCAATTAAGTGCCCTCAAGTGGAGGCTTTCAGCTCTATTTCTATTTTAAATAAACATTCTGCCGCGACCCCAGCACTGGGTTCAGATCACTTGACTGGGCGTTTCCCGGCCTCCGAGGACTCTCGGTCCTGACGTGAGTTTCTAGAGGGAAACGTAACACACACACAAACATAGGTTTTGTGTCCCTTCAGGTATGTCGTACTTTGGGTGAATTTCGGTGCGCCGTGTATTGGAAGAGCTTGCTTCTTTTGACCTCCTTTGACTGCAGGGAACAACAACCTCTCCCAGAGCTGAACCTACAGACAGTTTATTACAAGTAGACCGAATATATTTAATTGGCTTCACAGGTGTGAAAGGTGTTGCCAAAGTAAACACTTCGAGTACGTGCTGTGGTACAGTCTCTCCCGTGGTGGTCAGTCACATTTGTTCTCGGTATCTTTCGAAGCACGTTTTAGGCATTGTCTCTAGTTAGTGACGTAATTTGCTGCCCTCCCCTGACCCCCCACCCTGTTAATGGTAAGCCTCCTTGAATCATGCTCAGTGTTTACTTCACTTCAGTGCTTGGAATGGGAAAACAGAAGTGCAGGTACTCAGTAGCAGACTCGGAGTGCCTGCTTGTTTCCTCAACCCCTCACCCTCACCCTCACTCACCCTCAACCCCTCACCCTAACTCACCCTCACCCTCACTCACCCTCAACCCCTCACTCACCCTCAACCCCTCAACATCAACCCCTCACCCTCACTCACCCTCACTCACCTGCACTCACCCTCACCCTCACTCACCCTCACTCACCCTCACCCTCACTCACTCTCACCCTCACTCACTCTCACCCTCACTCACCCTCACTCTCACTCACCCTCACTCACCCTCATTCTCATTCACCCTCAACCCCTCACCCTCACTCACCCTCAACCCCTCACTCACCCTCACCCTCACTCACCCTCACTCACCCTCACTCACCCTCACTCACCCTCACTCACCCTCACTCACCCTCAACCCCTCACCCTCACACAGTGCAATAGGTCTCGGAGCATTTGAGTTAGAGCTTTTAGAAATGTTTATGGCTTTTTTTTTTTAATTCTTTAGCATTGGATACAGGAAACAAAAATGCTAAAGATTTACAAAAAAACCCATAAACAATTCTAAAAGCACTAACTCTAATGCTGCGAGACCTATTGCATTTCCAATGCTTGTCTATATAAATTATTGGGGATGCCTCTAGGGGCCCGGGGACGCCACACCCCTGGGCAGTTTGTTTTTAATGGGGAGGGGGCATGTGGTCATTCTCTGCTAACCTCAATGGGGCCCAGGGCCCCCATCTCCCAGGCAGTTTTTTTTGTTTTAATGGGGAGGGGGCAGTGGACCCCCTCTGTGAGCCTCTACATGTGCCAAGCAACTCATATCCCGGTGCCTAATGTGGGTGCTCCATGGCCCACCCAGTGTACCCACAACAAAACATAGGGGGCTGTAGGGGGGAGCCCCTGGCATGTGCAGATATTTTTCACTGATCCTCCCGCTGGGCGCAAACAATCTGAGTTTCCCAGAAAAAAGGTGTGCTTACATCCCACGGGGAGCATTTTTGTAGCTCTCGCTGGGTGGCATTTTACAGCAGATAAGTTTTCCCTGCCTGCGCATTTGTGGGCAGGGAAACTGTGTCCCAGGAGTAGGTTCCCAGTGACACAGTGAGTGAGCTGGTCCCGGGGGATGTGGTCCCCAGGACGTTTGTTGGCTCTTTGGGGTTGAACGCCCCCTTCCCTTTGAAAACAGCAGCCCCAGGGAATGGGGTCATCTGGGGCATTGCTAGGCTATTAGAGGAGGGCCTCATAACCTCTCCCCTTTAATTTAACCACAGCCTCATGGATGAGTCCCTAGGAAGAGGTCTCTCAGGAAGAGGGGATGCGCACTCCCTCCTCAAAGTGTTTCCTTCCCCTGGGGCTGCAGAAGGAGGATCTTAGGGCCCCCTCCCCCTGAAGGATATAGAAGGAGTGGTGCCACAGTGGACTCCCACATTCCAGTGTGCCCTCCCACTTCCCATGAAGGGGAGCAGGTGTATACCGCAGATGCACTCCCTGCCTGCGCGAGAAGATGCTGGCTTCAGCGCAAGAAGTGATTGCGCTGGCAGGCAGGGGGCTGGCTTGGCCGCTCAGGAGTTGGCTCCCTACGCTGCCAATAGATTAAATTAAAAAACGAAAGTTTGTGGGTGTCTCGAGTAGAAATGGGGCACCTTAAATATAAAATAAATAGAAAAAAGTTTATAGTTCTTGTGATACTCTAAGGAGGTGACCACAAACTATGAATGTAAGTGTTGTCGGGGAGAGTGGAGGTGGGCCCTAAAGGGAGCACAGAAAACTCCCCAGGAATGTTTAAAAAACATAAGAACAGCATGGCTCCTGAGGAGAGCTTACCATCATCTTTAAAATTTCCAGGATGGAGTTGTATGTTCTTAAGCTGAAGTGTGAGGACCTCTTGCAGTTGGTCCAATGGCTTGCATTATGTGGCCAGAAGACTGTTATAGAGAGACTAAAACACAAAGGTTGTTTTGTTTAAATGTGCTTAATTTAACATATTTTTGTGACAGTTATTATTCAGCATTGCCATGTATGTATTAATAAATAATACATTGGCTTGTGGATATGGACAAAATTACTGTGGTGACTTTTCGACATAGCCAGTAGGTCTGCTTTACATAGGCTGATGTGCCGAACCACTGATAAAGCCAATAGCCCTGCCTTTTATATTTTGGTGTGCTGCTGATTTGACAAAGTCCATAGGTATGCCTTACTTAAAACAACACCCCTTCATATTGTTGCTTTGTCTTAAAAAAAAAACCTCAGAAATGTACTGAAAAAAACAAAAGCCTAAGTGACGGTATAGTTGGGTGAAAAGGTCAGTAAAAACATAAAAATATTAAATTATAGAAACAACTGAACTTTACCAGCTGCAAGTCCATGCTTAATTTCTTTAACAAAAAAAACAATAAATGCCAGGACCTTCGTCAGAAGGTCACTGCAGTTTGCACCACCCATTGACCCTGCCAGTGCTGCCGAAGACAGCATCAACACAACAACTAAACATCACACTGTTACACGTGTGACAATTCATACTATTCCAGGCCCCTAAAGCTTTAAGAATGGCTTGAATGGCAGGCATTTTTTTTACGGTAAGGAACTAACTTTTTTATTTTTAGTTAAACAGTGTAACCGTGACAGCATTGCATGAGTTCGTTACAACAGATATACAGGTGCTGTTAGCAGGCATTTTCGGATCATAAATATCGAGCATAATAATCTGAGTACAGTACAACCTTAATACACCTATCTTGACCAGTTCCACTAGTCCGAATCTTCACCATCCACCGTAACACATGGTGGTTCGCAAATATTACCCCTGAAGGCGTTCCAGGCCCCCCCAGATTCTACCCCACTTTCTTGGGCAGCCGCAGTGGATGTAGACGCCTTCTCTGCCACCATTGCCTCGTTTGAATGGCAGGCATTTTTAATGTATATTGAATTAATTAACAACTGTTGTTGTGCTGACCTTTAAATTAAACCGACTGCGCCACCATGTAGCAGACTGTCATAAGTTCCGGAGTTGACAATTAAATGCCGATGCCAAACAACGGAACCCATAGGCTCAAATTAAGTACGGATTATAGTTAACCGAAGTAATTATTACAAGCGTCCTTGCCATGCACAGGTATGATCTCACACATTACAACACTCGTGACATGTTCTATGACATCACTGCTGAAAACACTGTAGGGTGGGGCACGAGTTCTAGTTACTTTCTTTATAAAATCCAGATGTGACGCCTTTCACTTTCATTTCTTAGATGTCTATTACATTCATGGGTTTACAGTTTATCAAAATTAATTGGATTTTCTGAGGGATTAGTTTCAGACATTTTGTTGTCTTCCAGTTTTGAAGCTTCTCCTTTCTTTGTTGTAAAGATTGGATGTCTTATCCATGATAGTCTGAGATAAAGGTGTGTATTGGTGTAATTCAATGCCAGAGTTTTTCAGTAGTAGACTTTGCTGTTCTAAGTACACGTTCAAGAGAACTGAGGAAAAAGTGACGCCTGGGGGACTCTGCATGTCACAGGTTCCGTCCGAGAAGTACGACTGCCTAGCTTCACCAATTGAGATCAACTTACAGGAAAGATCAGAATCACTGGAGTAGTGTCATAGATGTCATTGAGGGGTTTTAGTGTCTCAGTTCCTGTGCTGTGACCAGCTTTAAAACCTGTTGGAGGTGCTGCTAGTAATGAGTTCTGATTTGTGAATATAATGAGCAGGACTGTCACATATTTCTCGATTGCCTACTCTAACTAAGAACACGGATTACTGGTCTATAGTTGTCCAGAGTTTCAGGGTCGGAATTGCTCTGTTTTTTAAATATTGACGTTATCTACCCCATCTTCAGTATACCTGAACACATTTCTCACTTCAAAGAGGCACTGATGTGAGTCAACAAGGCACCAGGATGTGCATGCTAGTGTTTATTGTAGTCACTGGTATTAGATCATCACAATAGTATGCAGGGCACATTTCCTTGTAATAGTTTGATGAGCTTATCCCTCTGTAATTCGGATAATGACTCGCAGCATTTTTAGGTTCTCCAGGTGAGATCTAGTATCTCTCTGAGGAAACAAGCATTTGCAATACAATCGGTCTCTATCGCAAATGCGAGACCTATTGCATTGCAAATGCAATTTCTGTAAAAGCGCCCCATGACACGATTTCATGTTAATAGCGGCCGCACCCCTTATTTTAGATCAGTCTAAAGAAAGGGGCGCGGCCGTCAGTAAAGTGAAAGCGTGGTATGGGGCGCTTTTATAAAAAAAAAGCATCTGTTTTTCATGTTAACAAACAAATTAATTTTTTTGTAAAAGTGCCCCATGCGACTGTTCACATTATTAGTGGTTGCAAAACTTTCTTTAGACCGTGCACCTTTCTTTAGACATGGCTTGTCTAAAGAAAGGGGAAAAGTTACCTTCAACACATCCTCCCAGCTGCAGAGCATTAGCTTTGGAATAATGGATTTATAAATAATCTCACAGTGGGAAAGGTGATTATTTTGGGCCCCTCCAACTTAAGGTGAGGTCCCAGATGATAACCTAGAAAGGAAAAGCATGCCATGCGGAATGATTTTATGGTGGTCCTATTGCAATACTGAGTTATGGGCAAAATTTAGTTTTGACTAAGGGGTCCCGCAGAGCATTATGAGGAGAGTTTCCGGAGGGCAGTGAATATTATAGTACTGGCTCCCCTGCTGAGCCAGGGAGAGCTGCAGTAAAATTTTTCTTTTGTTTCCTTTCCTTTCTGCGGGCTCCCAGCGCCTTTTCCTTTTTTGAATGTGCGCACAAAAAAACGTTTGTCAAGTTGATAAAAAAATGCTTTTTTTTTTTTTGCACAAGCGCCCATGTCGCGCTTTTATGATATCGGCCGTACCCAGTTCTTTACACTAGCCGTGTCTAAAGAAAGGGGTGTGGCCACTATTTTAAAATAAAAAAAATAAAAGACAGTGTTGGGAGAGAGCTGGTCATGCCTGAAACAGTAGGGCAGAAGTCCATATAGCAAAATAGTGCCCTGAGGCTGTAATTTAAGCCTACCGAGTAACAAAACATGTAACAGGAAGTGTTGTCATGGGAGGTTACAAATTGAGACACGGTGGTACTAAGGAGGGACTACTAAGCCTATTGACCAATGAAAAGCCACAGTTTCCAAAGGACAATCACACAAGCCAATGAAAAATATGGGTGGAGAGTGGGCGGAGCTTCAACTTCATACCACAATACAGCATGTCTTGCAGAGCAGCGCACACGCTGTCCAGGCTCGACCTAAAAAGGGAGGGCGGGAGGTGTGGGCAAGGGTTGAGTGACTTTTTAACCTACATGACTGTGATGGCTATGCCTCGGTTCTTCAGTGTGCAAGAGCGAAGAGCACAGAGCTATAGGCTAAAAGCCCAGTATTAATTACCGTAAGAAACCGGGCATTTTGCAATGTTTAGCAAACACAGACAAGCAATGTCAAGCCTCTAGTACACACACATTGTTTCAGGGCTGCTTTGGTGGGTGAAAAGAAAGCAGAGTAAATATTCTAGTCTTGGAACTCCCATAGTTTTGCGGAAGAGAGAAACTACTTTACCAGGGGCTGAAATTGTGACATTTTTCAAAGGGAATTGGAAAATCACTCAATTTCATTGTGCACTATATTTTGTACCCTCTAACTTTTACAAAAGTGACTTACTACCTTTAGTACAAATGTTTATCTTATGGCACATTATAATTTTAAAGAGAGTCAGTGCTGTTACTTCTGAGATATCAGATAACAGAAATTGAATACAACATTTCCTGATTGACTACATTTTTATCGAATTTAAACATGACATTTCTATCACCGGCTCTCCTAAGGTTTCAACAAACTAATACCCCTCAAGAACTCTCGTCTGAAAAACAGGCCGAACACCATCTTGATCCAATCAGATAAAAAAACTTTGAAGACAGAAAACAGAAACCTGAAAATGAGATGGAAAAAAAGGCCCCCATCCAGAAGTTCCCATCTCCAGAGACTCATATGTGTGTAAGGATCAACTGTAAAAAACAGAAAAAAGGCTACTATTCCATTCAGATTTTCAAAGGAAAATGCTCATGCAAAGAAATTCACAAAACCTTCCCAGAATTCCATAATCCTAAATGCACATCTACCCGGACCCTTAATTCAAAAGGCCTATACAATACCCTTGAAGAAATTCTTGTTAAAAGGATGGAAAACGTCCATAGGAGGAAGCCATCCATCGGCGGCACTCTAAGTGGTCACTACACCTTAAACGCCGTACTACAGCACACAGCCAATCCTGGCCACCATTAAGAATCTCCTGCAATCTAATTCGAGGAGCTGCTGAAGGCTAGTCGCCAGGTAAGGTGCCCTGCAGACCCCCGACCAGCTCAAGCTTGCAAGAATACTCCACTCTCCATCGCCACCGTCCGAGCCAGGTTGCCTAAGCTCAGACATTTTTCCAAATGACTCCAAGTGAGCCAAACTTTGTAAAAGTCATCTGTAATAAAAAAAAAATTTGAAAAAAAACCTGGCTGCTCCCAAACAAATGAAGCGGCACCGTAAATATCACAGAGCCAATGCCAGACCACCACCAGGATGAAAGAATCAACCCTCCACACAAATATGGCAAGTATGAGCGTACATACCTATCACTTTTTAATTTACTCCATGATTTAACAGAGCCACAGTGAACCACAACACGAGGATAATCTCTCTCTGCCCTCACACACACCAAACGCCAACGGTTCTCCCAGACAGGCTACACAATAAACCCACTCTCGAAAAGAGTAGCACACTACCTATGCACCTCGAAGAGTTTCAGGGTTTCACCACTGCCGTGATGCTTTATACAAATGCCACTACTATACTTATTATTTAAAAAAAACACACACACGAAAAACGCACATCAAGGTGCGAGATTTCTCTTCAACAGATGCCCTTCTGCGCCCTTGGACGCCCTTTTTAGAACCTCCTCTGATCATTGCGTCATCCACGACCTTTGCTTGCAGCATCCAAGCTATAGTGCGGAGACAGGAGGGGAGACTGTAGGATTAATAAGAATTAATATCAGATATACTATCATCCGGCTTCACAGAGCAAAATATAATCGTCTCCTTTTCATTCTGCACTGTTTGAACAAGTAAATATTTTCCCTGACCCAAGCTGTAGCTTCTTCCTCCAAACTCATCAAGTTTTAATTTTATCAGAAGGCCTCCTGCGGGATTTACTATCACTCCCACACGTGTCCTCTATTGGGATACAGTGCACTGTAGCTTAGGGCGATAGAAACGCGTTCAAGTCGAGAGCTGTGTTGGAGAGATCAGAAAACATGTTTTCTTACTGCAGTCTAGGCATGATATAATGTCACATGCTTCTGCCAAAGAAACCAAAAATAACTGTTGTTCTGGATCAACTACACAAACTGGCATCCGTTCACAGCTAACTAACCGTTAAACATTATTTTGAAAATCACGCTGAAGAGCAAGTTACTTACCTTCGGTAACTCCTCATCTGATAGAAACTATCTAGCCACAGATTCCTTACCCAAGATTTATCCCTAGGTGTCTGCGCCGGAAGAGAGGTACGTAGTGATTATATAGGCACCATCTCGGCGTGCGGACATCAGTTACTATTCGAAACTTTCCACGCCAGAAACGTGGAGCCATGAAGTACACTGACCAAAGGTGTGGAATACTTGGGCCCTGAAAGAGGAAAGCAGAGTCCCTAGAAATCCATTCACATAGCGGGGAGAATGGGTGGATTGGTAAAGAATCTGTGGCTAGATAATCTCTACCAAATAAGATGTTACTGAAGGTAAGTACTGTGGAGAAGTGTGGCTCACTGGTTAGAGCGGCAGACCCTGATGCAGAGGTCTGGCCCGGGACCAGGGTTCAATATCCCGCCGCGGCAGGGTCATGGGCTCAATGTCCTCGGACCCGATAATTCTCGCCTCGGCGCCTACTCTAATCATGGGTCCCACGCTGCAACTCTGGGCAATAGCTTGCTAATCTCCACACCGGCCCCAACAACGCTAGGATGCCTGGCTTCACCTGGGGGTGCCCAGGAGTGGGCACCTCACAGGAACAAGCCAGGAAGGGTTCCTCAGCGGTATTCGTACAGCGCTTAGAGACCCCTGGGTGATAATGCGCTTTACAAATGCAACTACCATTACCATTACCATCTGATAGAGACTAATAGCTGCAGATTTCTTACCTTAGAAAAGATACCAAAGCAATATCTTCCCGGAGGTAGGTCTGCGGACCAATTTCACATGCGGAAGTCCTGAAGGACTGAGCAGCAAAAATGCCCATCCTTATGAACCCGACTATCCAAGCAGTATAATTTGGTAAAAAGTACAAAGAAGCCCACTATGCTGCCTGGCAGATGTCCAGGACCGGAACTCCGCGTGCTAATAGTGGTTGCAGCTTTAGCGCTGGAGGAATATGCACGCCAACCCTCGGAGGGTTGCTTCTTAGCCAATGCATAGCAGATTTTTATACAAAGTACGATCCATCATGAGATGGACCTCTTCTAAACGGCCTGTTCTTTCTTTGCTCCGACATACTCCACGAAGAGTAAATCGTCCAGCTGGAACTCTCGTGTGCGGTCAAAGTAGAATGACAATGCTCTTTTTGGGTCCAGACGGTGAAGTTGCTCATCTTACTTGGAGAGATGAGGCAGAGCGATGAGGCAGAGCGTAAACAGTAGGCAGAGTGATGGATTGGCCTACATGAAAGAGAGTGACCACTTTTGGTAGAAAGAAAGCTCTCATACGAAGCACCAGTTTGTCTAGGAAGGTGTTAAAGTAAGGAGGCTTGAATGACAGCGCCTAAAGCTCACCCACCCTCTGGTCAGATGTCATAGCCACGAGAAATGTGGTCTTGGTGGTAAGGAGTCTGAGGGGACAATTGTGCAGGGGCTCAAATGGAGCGCACATAAGGAAAGTGAGAACATGACTGATGTCCCACTAGGGCAAAATAAATGGAGGTGGTGGAACAAATGTTGTAAACCTTTCAGAAACCAATTTACAATAGGGGATTTTAAGAGGGATAGCAGGTCAGTAAACCACAAAAAAACAGAAATATAAGAGAGAGACCATTAGAGTGCCCAGAGGAGAGCCCTGGATGGCAGGAGAAAGGTTGAAAAGGAGAACCTGAGAAAGAGGGGCAGAAAGGGGATCGATCTGTCTTTCTGTACAGCATGCCAGATATTTTCTGCAATGGCAGGTGTATACTGTCTTTGTGGAGGGCCGCCTGGCTGCCAAGATAACATTACAGATTTCGGGCGGAAGGTTGAAAGCTGTCAACTGTCACCGCTCAATCTCCATGCAAGAAGGCGAAGTGTTGACAGTTTCAGGTGCAGAACCCTCTCCTGCTGCAACATAAGCTCCTCCCGAAGGAGGTGCCTGATCAGAGGACCACTGGCCATGCTCTACAGCTTGGGATAACAAGCTTTACTTGCCCAGTTAGGAGCCACAAGGATGACTTGGGCCTGGTCTTTCCTGATCTTCTTGAGAACTCTGAGCAAAAGTGCTATGAGTGGAAAGGCGCAAAGGAGGCCAGAGCTCCATTTGAGATGAAAAATGTCTCCGAGTGAGAGCCACCTTGGAAACTGCAGTGTGCAGAACTGCTGACACTGTGCGTTCTCATAGGTGGCAAATAGATCTAATCAAGGCTCTCCCCACTGCTGAAAGAGCCCTGGCACAACCTATGGATGGAGACTTAATTCATGATCTGCTAACCACATGCAGCTGAGTTTGTACACTATGGAATTTAGAGACTCTGCCAGATGTTGAACCACCAGGGATATGCCCTGACGTTCCTCCCTTGTCCAGAGACGCAGAGCCTTTTGACAAATGGTTCACTCCCCCACCCCCAACCTGTTTATTGCAGTACCACATGGCGGTGGTGTTGTCAGTGAACACCTGCGCTAGTCTCCCCTTGATGGAGAGTAGAAAGGCTTTTAATACCAGCCAGACCACCAACAGCTCCAACAGTTTGATGTGGAGTCAGTATTCCGCTAGAAACCAGAGGCCTCTGATCTCCTCCTCTCCCAAATGGCCGCCCCAGCCCAGAAGTGACTCATCTATCACTGCTGTCAGATATGGTTGGGGAAGGGAGTGGGATCTACTGCAGACCCAAAATGCAATTCGTTCACCACCACTGAAACAATTTTATCGTCACAGAACTAATGCCCTGCATTCTACAGACAGACTGTTTGTAGTCTTGGGTGACAATGTGGCCAGACTGCTGCTAAGGTCTTTCCACAGCTATGTCTTGCATTGATCCCAGTCTTTATTCAGTGTCTGAGTACAATACATGAAAGTCAAGGCAGCCACAGCGGTATTCCACAGGGATACAAGACAGCTAAGTGAGGCACTCCCCACACATTCTTTAAGAATCAAATTCGAGGCTTTGAAGCACAATTTGGACAAGATGTTATGCAAAATCGGCGGGTTTAGGCTTCGTGCTGCCTCATGCTGCTTTCACTTTCTCCCTCTTTATTTCCTTGCCTATGTAACCTATCGACAGTTCATAGGTTCTTTCTCAGTATGGTCTTCTGACAGTCACATCAGCCATCAACCAAGAAAAGATCCAAAGATCCAAGACTGTTTATTTTTACGTAAGGAAACTGAGAAGGTTGTGCAACCGTGCAGAAGATGCGAGTACAGTCACTTATGACACAAAGCTGCGTGAGTAGTACCAGCCAAGCAAGATCTAAATAGCTGTAGGAGCATCTTCCATGCCCGCCAAAAGGGAGTGTGGCACCCACACGCTGATATTATGAAATACACTGGACAACGACCAATGAGTGACCATAATGTACATTTATTCTATGTCAGGACCAGAGGCTTCAGATTATGCTATCACCATCTATGCTTTATTTGCACAGCAGCCATTTTAAAACTCAACTTGGACCACCTTTCCCAAACACCCTCGGGAGAAAGTGGTCAAACAAAACAAAGAAGGGGCAACATATCCCTCAGTCCATAGTAACCAATCACAGTCCAGGACCCTCTCCTAGTCCCTCTTTACTGCCCTGTTCCTCCTCTTTCTTTGCTGCTCAGCAGCCTGAGATAAGTGTTTTTCTGATGCTCTATCCTTATTTAGTTTGTGAACAACATCTGTGGTCGCGGGATTGATTTTTGCATCCCGCACCCGTTTCCTGTAGTTTATGTGCTTTTCTACGGTGTTACTTGGTATTGTGCCGGCAGCGTCAGCGCGCTTTGTGATTCACCTCGGGTTTGGCAGCAGAGATCAGCCCGTGGTGAAAGCCTCGACGCGCTCCCGCTGTTTTTTCCCTGAGGCTGGGTTCTTCTGGTGTGGGAGAGTGGCGCTGAGACGGAGCTTTGGCTCTTTTGCTGGCTGGTAGTGCAGCCCACGAGTCCGGGTTCTTAGGCCTACGCGGTCCCGCAGCTGAGGCATTAGTGAGGCGTGGTGGTGAACCCCGACCGCGAGGGGCGCTGCTGCGTCTTTTCCAACGCGACGGCTCCTCTCGCTGGCAGCGCGCGCGCAGACTTTCGGAATGCATTCTTGACATTCCGCCGCCGCTGCTGCCAGCCTGTCTCATGCCCATGGAGACGGACGCCCTCTTCGAGGGTCTGTAGCGTTTCGCCCCTCACGCTCATTTTGACAAGTCGGAGTGCTGAAGTGCTTTGGACGCCCGCTGAGTGTAATTTGTTGCGGATAGCACGCAGGCATATTTTTCCAGGTGAATTGGGCCTGGAGGGGACACGTCCTGGGTCTTTGACGTGCTCTTTCTCCCTCACGCCGTTGGTGTATCTCAGGGCTTGGACTTTTGCCTTTAAAACAGGGTTCTACCCTTTGAATTTCGCTGGTCCCCAGCATATTGACCTCAGTCAGGCAGACTGTTAGGGGTTTCCCACTGATGGTTCTTACTTTTCTTCTGGTTTCCCGCCCATCCAGGGGTCTGTTGGTGTTTTCAGCATGTCCCAACAGTGAGACAATAACTGGGGTGAGGATTCCCTCAATCAGCTACCGTTGGATGATGATTTCTACGACATGGTTGATGCTTCCATCTACCGTGCTGTAGAAGAGGCTATGGGCCCTGAGGAAGAGCGCCTGTGCAGGCGCCTGGAGCAGTTCTGTGCTCGGTGGGCGCCTCCTACATCATCTAGTCAGCAAGCGGTCCCTTCTAGCGACCTGGTACCTGCCAAACGCCCCAAGGTGGACGGTGTGAATCAGTATGCCTTTGAGAGGCTGCGGGATGCTTTTAAGGCCCATACAGCTCCGCAGAGTCCTCCTGTCAACCCTTCTCCGCCGGCACCGCCCACTGATCTGCCCAGCCTGGCTCAGGAAACAGGTGATGATGTCAATGGGGACACGGATGAAGAGCCGGGGCCATCTAGGCCATGGCGTCCCGCCTTTTTGCCGCCCCCTGTGAACCCTCAGGCCCCTTCTGATATGCTAGACCCTGAGCTGGTGGTACATCCTCATTCCTCTGAATGGGCGCCTTCGGCCAAGATGGCCGCTTACGTGGCCAGTAGGTTTCGCACCCCTGTGGGGAAGGAGGCGCGTAGTCGGCTCCCTTCGGAGTGTCCCCACCCCTCCCTTGACGGGAAAGTCCCGCAGACCCCTGAGCTTGATCCCCGGATGACGACCTTTCTCGCTAAGTTTATCAAAGATCCCAAGAAGGGGATAGATCATTCCTGGCGGGCATGCCAGGATAAACTCCTGGATGCCCTTGGGCCAATTACTATGGTTTTGGATATGGCAGAGGACGCCAAGACTTCGGGTGACGGAGGCCCTCTCGGGATGGGCACAGAGGGCGTTTGTCTTCTTAGGAAATGTGAACTGTTTGCTTTCCACAGAGCGCCGGCAGTCCTTCCTCATAAAGTTGGGGGACTTGGCGGATTCGGAGGCTAGCGCTGTAGCCCAAGGAGGTTTATTTGGGGAACCCTTTATCAAAGAATTGGGGAAATTCGTTAACACTTTTACATTTTTAGACAGGGCCCAATCATCTATTTAAAACGTTTTTCCCTCATGGGTTTTCTGTGGGGCCGGTCGAGGTAGGGGCCGCTCGACCGGCCAGGGGGCAAGGCTCCAGGCAAGGGCAGTACCAAACGCAGGCAAGATATTCCAATTTTTACCCGCCCCGCGGCAGACGTTCCAGAGGCAGAGGTTTCCGTGGAGGTGACACCGCTAAAAACACCGGTATTGGTCTTCCCTGGTGGGAGTGGGAGGACGTTTGGCCCGCTTTCTGGGTGTGTGGAGGCCGATCACGTTCAATGCATGGGTCCTCCAGACAGTGCAAGGGTTTCGAAGAGAATTCTGCGGCGAACCTCTGCAGAGTTTCCCGCCCAATCCCATTCAGTTTTCATGGTCAGAAGAGGCCCCGATAGGCACGGAAATCTCCGCTCTCTTAGACAATGGCGCTATTTGCCGCACAGCCTTAGATCTTCTCGGATTCATCAGCAACATGTTTGTGGTGGAGAAGTCGGATGGGGGACAACGTCCAGTCCTCAACCTGCGGGATTTCAACGTTTGGTTGGTGTACCGTCATTTCAAAATGGAGGGTATTCACCTCCTCAGGGATGTGCTCCAGCTGGCAGATTAGATGGTCCGGTTGGATTTAAAAGATTCTTACTTGGCCTTCCCTATTTTTCCGCCTCACAGGAAGTTTCTTCAATTCCTTTGGAAGGGTCAAGTTTATTATTTCACCACCCTTCCCTTTGGGCTGGCCTCCGCCCCCTGTTGCTTCACAAAGGTTCTCAAACCAGTGATGGAGTACCTCAGGGCGAGAGGGACACAGCTCATCGTTTACCTGGACGATATGCTCTTGCTGGCCCAAGATCCGTTTTCACTTCGGGATCAGTTGCAGCAGGCCGTGAGTCTGTTAGAGGGCTTGGGGTTTGTCATTAATGTCAAAAAGTCCCTCTTGGTACCGGCCCAGCGTGTCACATTTTTGGGTTTCGTGGTCGACTCCACGACGGCAACTCCCAGTCTTCCTTCGCAGAAAATTACAAAGATTCGCCACGAGCTCAGACGGACGCTTGCCAAGGGCACAGTTCCTCTGCGTCAGATAGCCCGCAACATGGGCTTACGGTCAGCCTCCATCCAGGCTATCTTTCCGGGGCCCCTTCACTATCAGGCGTTGCAACGGCTCAAAGCTAGTTCTTGCGGAAGGGGCTCCTGTATTCCCATCCAGTAGCCCTGTCAGGGGAAGCGGTGGAGGAAGTTAGTTGGTGGCTCTCGCACATGGAAGCATGGAACGGGAGAGCCATCTTTGGCTCTGCCCCGGACCTGGTCATAGAGTCAGACGCGAGCAGGTCAGGCTGCGGCGCTCGCTGTGGGGATTTCTCCACAGGAGGTTCGTGGTCCAAACAGGAGCTTCACATTAACTGCCTGGAGCTTTTGGCAGGCTCCTTCGCTGTGCGTTGTTGGACCAAGGACAGGGTTCAATCTTGTGTCCTCTTTATAATGGACAACGTTTCAACGGTCCGGTATATAAATCACCTGGGCGGTACTCGGTCAAAGGTGCTTTCGTACCTGGCAGCGAATTTGTGGCAGTTTTGCCTCGACAATCACATTTCTTTAATGGCGGATTATCTCCCGGGTCATCAGAATTTGGTGGCCGACTGGCATTCGCGTCATTTCAGAGACTCCAGTCTGTGGAAGCTGCATCCGGACGTGTTTCGTCGGTTACAGGACTTTTGGGGTCTTTTTTCTGTCGATCTTTTTGCCTCCAGGTTGGACCACCAGCTGTCTCGCTTCTTCAGCTGGCGGACGGACCCCCTGGCGGCGGCCACAGATTCGTTCCTACAAAACTGGACGCGGGAAACAGCATACGCGTACCGCCCTTCGCCATGATCACTCGAGTTTTCGCTCAGCTTCGGCGGCAGCGAGCCAGCATGGTTCTCTTCACTCCGGTTTAGAGGTCTCAAGTGTGGTTTCCAGTTCTTCTGGAACTTTCTTGGGATTTTCCAATACACTCCCCCTCTTTCCAGAGCTTCTCCTCAGTCCAAACGGAACTCACCATCCAATGGTTCTCGAGGGCTATCTCCACCTCATGGTATGGAGGATTGTAGGGGTCGATGGGCGCTCCTGGGCCTTTCACAGTTCGCTGAGGACCTCTTGTCTAGGGCTTGGTCAGAAAGCACGGTCAAACGTTATCGCTCCGCCTGGACAAGGTGGTGTCGTTTGGGTGTGCGACGGGGTTGTGATCCCGTGGTCGCAGATGTGGTCGAGGTCTTGAATTTTTTGGCACACCTCGCTCAGCAAGGCCTAGTTTATCGGTCGGTTAACACCTTCCGTTCAGCGATTTCCGCAGGTCATTCCCCGCTGGGGGTAAACCTGTGGGAGAGCATCCCTTTGTTTGCAGGCTCTTGAGGGGTCTCCGCTTATCGCTTCCTCCGGAACCCTGATACTCAGAACTTTGGGTTGTTAATAGAGTGCCTAATCTTTTTCTGTCATGGCAACACAACAAGTTTCTCTCTCGTAAGGAATTGTCCGCGAAGCTGGCGATGCTTCTTTGTTTGGTTTCATGTCGCAGAGTTTTGGACATTTGAGCTCTAGACGTCACGGGCAGAATTTTTTCTCCTTCTGGCGTGTCTTTCACTATCTGTCGCAGGACTAAGACTCACATTCGGACGATTGAGTACCCGGCGTTATCGGACTCTCCTAAACTTTGTGTGGTCCGATGCTTGAAATCGTATGAGGAGATGTCCGAGGAACTGCGTCCTTCTGGGGAGCGGCAGCTCTCAATTGCGCTCAAGAAGCCTCATAAGGTAGTTTCCTCCCCTACTATCGCATGTTGGGTGCGTTGGGTCATGCAGGAGGCAGGCATTAGTCTGCAGCAGTTTGGGGCTCACTCGGCACAAGGGGCGATGGCCTCTAAAGCTTTTTCTCTAGGTGCCTGTTTAGAGGACATAATGAATGCTGCGGACTGGTCCTCAGATTCAACTTTTAAGAGGTTTTATTTTAAACCGGTCATTGATATGGCCCAGTTGGTGGTAAGTAAGCTTTGAAGCAGCATAATCCGAAGCCTCCGGTCCTGACATAGAATTTCCTAGCTAACGTAACAGAAAGTTTCAATTCTATTAAGGACTCGGAGGCGAGGATTATCCCACCGCAGATCGACATAGCGATTCCCACCCTTCGTTGGGAGTAAGTATAAGTTTTGATTTCTGGATTTCTTTTGGTGAGATGATGTTCTTGACTTAGCATACCATTGTTTGGTCAACGTTGATCTTTTCATAATCCTGTGTTATCTTTCAGTTTTCTTGCCTTGTACTTGCTTTGACGCATATGCCTTCCTTCTCAGACTGGGTCCAGATGTTTTTTCCTTGATTTCCAGGATCGGATTCCGGAAAACAGGACACTTGTTTGGGGTTAAGACGCTTCCCAGCAAAGAAAGTGGAGGAACAGGGCAGTGAAGAGGGACTAGGAGAGGGTCCCGGACTGTGATTGGTTACTATGGACTGAGGGATATTTTGTCCCTTCTTTGTTTTGTTTGACCACTTTCTCCTGAGGGTGTTTGGGAAAGGTGGTCCAAGTTGAGTTTTAAAAAGGCTGCTGTGCAAATAAAGCATAGAAAATGATACCATAATCCTCGGCTCCGAGTCCTTAATAGAATTGAAACTTTGGATTACGTAAACTAGGACATTTTTCATTCTTCATCACAACTTTCTTGTCAAACTACAGCAACATGTAATTCAATTCCATGCATGGCTGTGATTCTTAAGAGTGGTAAGGCGTGTGGGTATCCAAGTCAGCTTTGCTATATCCCTAGTAAACTTCCCTATTGAGTAACAAATGGTCAGTCAAAAAGTAATATATGCGGGTTATCAAATCACCCAATAAATAACAACACTAATAAACAAAAATTCATTGCTCTGCACATAAACAAATATAAATCATTTCTGTTACCACAAGACAGAACAAAGATGCATTTAAATACTCTTAAAGGACATGATATTCACGAGCTTCAGTGAAGAAAACACCACATGGTTCTACTTTTGCATGCCGTCGATAAATAATTCATAACACAAAATTGTATTTTAGGATCAGCAGAATCTTCACATATATTTATCACATCCAGACAAGATCTCACCCCTTAAACTCTAAAAATAGGGTCCAAAAGCTTAAGTTTAAGACAAATATTAGAAACAAGAAATGAATAAGAAGAAAGTGTGCTTAATTTCCGCTGCAGTTCACTAGCTCTACAAATATAGTTAGGGGAATTGTATTAATAGCAAACCATTTAAAGCTAATACCACCAACCAGAACCTCAAGCACAGAGAGTATGTGATGCAATGAGGCAATCAACATATCATTTCCTACCAGATCCTATTTTATATCGAAGGCAGTAGAGGCGTAGAGAGGAATGGACAACTTTTCGTTCATAATCATTAGACACTTCCCAAAAATGGACCTTCACCACAACCATATGAACGCAGTTATAACCCCCTGTTCAGATCAAAACAACATCAGTCTAGAACTCACCCAGGTCTATGTTATTCACCTTGACTAAAGAAAAGGATTCCTTTTCTGACATTTTAAGACATCGAGAGGCCCTTTGTAGAAGAATTCAGTATCTGGATGGAATACAGCTGTACCCAAAAGCTTATTGGTTTTACAGTAGCTATGTCCACAAAAAAGTAAGACATGCGGTGAGTTAAGAAGGCCTGTTATTTTCCTCAAGAAATTATTTTAGGTGTTGCAATGATTCCATGCTTCAGTATCAACCAGTCCAGAAGGTCTTCATTTTTTTTTTTAAATATCTTTTTATTGCAGCAAAATCAGAAAGGCATACAGTAGATTTAATCCATTCCCCTTGGAGCTCAGTGAAAACGCCGCTCCCTCACCCTTGTATCACACAGCCAATTAGCTCACACCCCGGAGGTCGAGCGGCAAAGTCAAGGGTATAAAGAAACTGCGCTGGAGCGTTCTGAATATGCCACCAGGTGGGTGGGAAATGGCAGAGCTGCTTTTTGGGTCCTATCACTCCCTCTCCCATGTCCCAAGTCCAGTTTGAACCAAGAGTCACTGTACACCCTCCTTGCATAAACCCCCCCCCCGTAACACCCTCATCCCCACCTACCCCGCTACCCTCGTCTAGAATCCCCCCTGACCACTCCCTACCCTTGCCCGGACCCCCCACCCCCCCAGGCGTGCCAGAGTATCACCAACCGAGCTCTCTACCCCTCCACCAAGATCAGATCCGAAGCATGGCTCCAGGATTCATCAGCAAACATTCGTAGAGCATCACATTGGAACGCAAAGGCAGTGAAGCAGCAAAGTGGGCCTAAGCCGTCCCCCCCGTCAGGCGGGGGCCCCGCCGGAGCCGGACTATGCACCGGGGAGTCCTCCTCTTCCACGTCCAGGAGCGTGAGATCTAGGACCAGCCCCTCCCACGCCCTGGCTCTCTCCAGTGCCATGTCATTGTCTATCCTGAGCGCGGCCTGCAGGCGAAGCTCACCCTCACATCTGGCCCATTTTAGCAGCTCAGCCTTCCAGCGCTCTACCACGGGGCCCCGGGACGCCTTCCATTGGGACGTAATGGCCCGCTTCGCCAGGAGGAGCCCCAAGTCCAGAAACTTGCTAGTGACTTTATTCTTTGACGTGTGTGGGAACCAGTGTAGTATGCAATGTGCCATGGTGAGTTGCAGGTCTCTCTCCGTCACCTCCCTCAGAACCTCCACCACTTCCTCCCAAAAGGGCCCAAGCTCAGGACAGGACCAGAACATGTGTTGGAAGTCGGCGGGATCCGCCGGGCAACGTGGACAGGACGCCGGGTGTGCCGGGAAGTATTTATGTAATTTATCAGGGGTCAGGTATGCCCTATGTAGGACATAAAAGTGCATCAGCTGGAACCTTGCGTTGCGCGTGCCATTCCGGGCCCCCTCCAGTATGCCATTCCAGGCCTCCTCAGGGATCAGTCGCCAAATCGGCTTCCCATTTCGCCTTCAAGGCCAGCAGGGGAGCGGTGGACTCCGAGACCATGCGTCGAGACAGGCACGTGACAGCCTTGACCGTCCCCGCCATCATCACGACGTACTGACAGCCCAGGGACAATGGCGGCTCCGACATGCCCGCCCCCCAGTGTTTGCGGATCGCCGCCGTTAAAGCCGCATGGAGGAGGAAGTCTCCACCCGCCAGCTCAAAACGGTCCTACAGGAGGTCGAAGGGCAACATCACCCCGATTTCGTACAGATCACCCATGGATGACAGCCCCTGCTGATCCCAGCCGTCCAGCCCGTGCCACGAGCCCCCATGCGGAAGCGCCCCGCAGAGTCTAAGTGGGATCTCAGGTGCGTACGGAACCGTAACACCGCATCTCCGGCGATATCTGTTCCAGCATTTCCGGGCCGTCACAAACTCCTGAGTGAGGTGGAAATCCCCCATCAGAAGTCCCAGGACAATCCGGGACAACACCTGGACCGGACCCGCCGGCTCTCCCGATCCGTCCGCCCCTCTCCTGGCCCGCGCCACCCACTGTGTCAGCCACTGCAGCTGCGCCGCCAAGTAGTAGAGCTCATAGTCCGGCACTGCTAGACCTCCATCCGCCCTTGGGCGGAGAAGTGTGGCATGGGCCACCCTGCGCCTGCCCGCCCCCCACAGGAAACCGATGACCATCGATCGCAGCCGTCGAAAGTAGCTCGCCGGGATCCAGATCGGGAGGGTCCCGAAGAAGTAAAGCAGCCGCGGCAGGGTTACCATCTTGAGTAGCGCCACCCGTCCCATGAGTGACAATGGGAGCGTGCTCCAAAAGTCGAAGTTCCCTTTAGTGTGCCTGATTGCCGTACCGATATTCCCCTCAAGGATATCGGCTCTGTCATGGAAGATCGAGGTGCCAAGGTATCGCAGGCTCCTCTCTTCCCAAGTCACGCCCTCCGTAGTTTGCGGGCATGCTCTCCGTGGGCAGGCCGGGAATAGGTGGGACTTCGCCCAGTTCACTCGGAGGCCCGAGATTGCACTCAGCGATTGCAGGAGAGTCTTAGCTCCACGCAGAGAGTCCGCCGAGTCCGCCAGGAACATCAGCAGATCATCTGCGTATAGTGCGATGTGGTGTACTTGGCCATAGACATCCAGTCCCCGATAGGCCCGGCCCAGCCGGGCCCGCGCCACAAGGGGCTCGACGGCCAAGGCGAACAGCAAGGGGGAAAGAGGGCAACCCTGACGGGTGCCCCTGCCCACCCCGCACATCTCAGAGATGACCCTCCCCGTCCTGACCCTCGCCGTCGCGTTCGTATAGAGCAGTCTCGTCCAATCTACGAATCCTTCGCCAAGGCCCAACGCTCGTAGAACATGGAAGAGATAAGGCCATTCCAGGCTGTCGAAGGCCTTCTCCATGTCGACAGCAAACACCACTGCCTCGTCGCCGTCATAGGTGTCGGCCTCTAGTATATGCAGGAGTCGCCGCACATTAAGCGCCGTGTTGCGAGCCGGGATAAAACCCGATTGGTCCGCATGTACCAGCATGGGCATGTGGGGGAGCAGACGCGTCGCCAAGATCTTGCTCAGAATCTTGTAGTCCAGGTTGAGCATGGACAGTGGGCGGTACGCCGATCTGTCCCATGGCTGCTTACCCGGCTTCAGTAAGGGGACGATCAGCGCCTCTCTCGTGGTCGCAGGGAGACAGCCCAGCCGCTTCGACTCGTTGTACAGTCATGTCAGCCGGGGCGCTAGGAGATCCGCGTAGGTGAGGTAGAATTCCGTAGGGAATCCATCGGTGCCCGGCGTCTTATTCCTCGCCATGCTCTTGATGGCGACCCGCACCTCCCTCTCCTCGATCTTGTCCCCGAGTCGTTTCGCGACCTCCTCTTCCAGTTCCGGCAGGTCAAGACCCTCCAAAAAGGCCCGGAACTCCTCCACCGAAGGGAGGACCCTGCTGCGGTAGAGCTCTGTGTAGTAGTCATAAAACAACGCGTTAATCCCCTGTTGGTCAAATCTCGCCGCCCCCGCATGGTCTCTGAGCTCAAGGATGACCGAGCTCCGGCGGGTCGGGTTGGCCAGCCAGGCCAGGAGGGCCCCCGATTTGTCGCGTTCCGAGTGCGCTCGCGTGAGGTAGGCCTTGTAATCAAAGCATCGGAGACGCTCCACCGTCGCCGCCACCGCCTCCCGCGCCCCCAGCAGGGCCTCGTGAGTGTCCGGTCGCTCAGGCCTCGCCCTCTCCAGCCTCCGTAGGGTCTCGTCCTCCTTCTCAATTTCTTCCAGTAGCGTTCTCCGCACTCCCGATGACGTCGCAATGCACTGGCCCCGTAGTACCGATTTAAAGGCGTCACATTCCGTCGCGGCCGAACCCGCTGTGCCCGCGTTCACCTGGAAATATGCCTCGATGCCCGAGGCAATCGTGGTACGGAAGAGCTGATCGTCGAGTGCCTCAGGGCGGAGTTTCCAAGCCGGAATCCTCGGGCGGATCTGCGACCAGCGCAGCCGCACGAGTAGCGGGTTGTGGTCGGAGATCGAGCGCGTGAGATACTCACTGTGGCATACTTCCGCGTGCACGTCGTGCGAGCACAGGAAGGCGTCAATACGGACATGTAATTCGTGGAGAGCGGAGAAGAACGAGTAGTCCCTGTCCGACGGGTGGTTAGCCCTCCAGGAGTCGACCACTCCCCACTGGCGTTGCCAGGCCGAGCGCGCGAGTGCAAGTCTACCAGCTGGTGCGTTCGGAAGGGGGGGTGGGATCTATCCAGAGCAACGTCGGCCACGCTGTTAAAGTCGCCGCCCAGGAGCAAGGGCTCCACCAGGAACTGAGCTAGTTTTTTGGACAGTAGTGAGAGGAATGCAGGTTGGTCCACATTTGGGGCGTACAAGCAACCCAGGTTAAGGTCCCTCCCGTCCAGCTTGCCACGCACCATTACGTATCTCCCCTCTGGGTCAATTACCTGTTGTGTGCACTGGTAGGGTACCCCCGCCCGTACCCAGATGGCCACCCCCCTAGCATAAGCAGAGTAACCAGTGTGAAAGACCTGCCCCCTCCAGCGCAGCTGCAGTGCCCTCTCTTCTTTATCCAGCAGATGAGTTTCCTGAAGGAAGGCGATGTGTATGCCCCGCCTGACCAGATAGGAGTGGATCTTATGACGCCTATGCATGGAGTGCATCCCCCTTACGTTCCATGTGAGACGTTTGTAGCCTAAGTCGGATCCCATGATAGAGTCCACCAAGCCCCATCCACTCTCTCGGCAACCCCCCCAGCACGCCTAGGTCCCACCCCCGTCCCCCCCCCAACTTGCATAACCAAACTACCCCAACTCCCACACCCCCGGAAAGACAACCAACGTGGAAACCCCATCCAAACTCAAGTATCAAAAAGCGTATCACTACAAAATAGGGCTGCAGTGGCAGCGATGCCGGCTCCAGACAGGCCCGAAGCCCCCCGCCCCCGCCCCACCTCCCCTAACAACAATCAGGAGAGTTCCCCCGACTCCCCCCGTCCCCAAGGTTTCAGTAAGAAGTCCCGGGGGTCATCCGCACCCCACTGCATAGCGTCCAGAAGCGCCCCCCCCCCGCCTGCGTACCCCAGTACCTTACTCGTGTGGCCAATGTCTCACGAACCGTCTTAGCCAAGGATATCATCCGATGTCTGGGGAGTCAACACCGGCAGGTCCGTCTCTGACAGTTCGTGCCCACTGCTGGAGCCAGGGCTGGGAGTACTGGCCTTCGACTGCTCCGACGCGCTGCTGGAAGGACTGGCGTCCCCCTGGCTGATGGCCGCCACTGCTTGCACCGCCTTCGCTCGCTCCTGCTGCCAGCCCGATGGGGAACCAGATCGTCGCATCTGCGTCGCCTCCGTGGAGTGTCTCCCAGGAGGGGTCCGTGGCGTGGGGCCTGTGCCCGGCTCCCCCCTCGCGTCCATCCAGCTCCAAGCTTCCTGCGGCGTCAGGAAAAAGTGGGTGCGCTCTCCATCAACCACCCGCAGCCGCGCCGGGAACAGCATGGCGTAGGGCAGTTGCAGTGATCTCAATTTCCGCTTGACCGCCAGGAAGGAGGCCCGCTGCTTTTGCACATCTCTGGTGAAGTCCGGAAAGACCATGACCCTGCTGTTGTCGATCCTCAGGTCCGGGATGTCCCTCATCCTCCGCAGTATATGGTCTCTGTCCCTGAAGTGCAGGAGCCGCAGTACAATCGGGCGCGGAGGCGCCCCCGGCTTGGGGGGACGCGCAGGGACCCTGTGTGCGCGTTCAATGGCAAAGAACGGCGAGAGTCCCTCCGGGGCCACCTCAGATCGCAGCCAGCCCTCCAGGTAGGTGACCGCGTCTCGCCCCTCCGCGTTTTCAGGGACCCCCACGAGGCGGAGGTTATTGCGCCGAGAGCGCCCTTCACTGTCCTCAGCTCGGAGCTCTAGCACCCGTACCTTCTGCGCCATTTCCGCCAGTGTCGTTTTTAGCTCCGCCACGTCCCCTGGCAAACTTTTCAGGGTGACCTCGGAGGTCGCCACCCGCTCCTTCAGCTTCCTGTGGTCGTCCTTCAGCAGGGTCAGGTCCGAACCAATGGTGTCTATGCGCTTCTCAAGAGCCTCCCGCGACGCCACAATCGCCTGCATTATGTCCCCCAGGGAGGGATCCCGCGGGCGGGACGAGCTCCCGGCCCCCTCCCCCGGCGGGACGTCGTCGACGAGGTGCCCTGGGTCGTCCAGCCTCAGGGCCTCGAAGCCTTTCTCCCTGCTGCCACGTACCATCCTGGCGGGCAGCGATCGTCAGGTGCCCCTGCGGTGGTCGCCGATTCTCCCGCTCTCCGCCCTTGGTCCGCCTCAAGTCTGTCGTTCCCTCCGACCTCTGGGCCCGCGCCTCGTGGGGTCCAGTTCGTGTAGCCGTTCAAGGGCCAGGTCTCCCTTCACCAGGGTCGTGGGGCACCAGTGCCCCGGGTCCGGGCGCGTAGAAGGCTCAGGCAGGGTATGCACCTATGAGCACCAGTCTCGATGTGGCCCGCTGCACTCGGGCGCCCCCGGCCGGGTGGGCGCCTCTTCCCGCCCGGAGATTCAGTGCCTCGGGGGGCGGGGAGCCAGCACCGCAACCCCTGCACCCCTCGTCGTCCTCTTTGCACGTGCTCCGCCAACCACCAGTGGCGCAGGCTCCCTGGCAATTCCACCGCCAGGAGGGCGGGACAGGTGCTCCCCGCAGACCCAGCTCTCCTCGCGGTCCCTGCGGCTCCGTGGACGGGCACCGAGGCCACCAAGGCCAGGTAGGCGCCTCTTCCCGCCTGCTGCGTCAGTGCTTCGTGGGGGAGGGCAGCCAGCCCCTCGTCCCCCGCTCTCCCCGTCGTCCTCCGCACTCGTGTGCCCCCCAACCACCTGTGGTGCAGGCTCCCCGGCAATGCCACCACTAGGAGGGCGGGTCGGGTGCCTCACGCAGATTCAGCGCTCCACGGGTCCAGCGCGGTCACCGGGTCTCCTTCGGCGCCATCTTAGGGTCAGGCAGGGCAGTCGTCTCCCGTCCTCCAGATCCGCCCGTGAGGGTGCCAGCCAGTTCCCCTCACCTCTGCCCGCTCTCCGGGGGTCCCCGCCGGCCAGCAATCAGCCGCCACAGTGCTAGGGGGCTCCTCTTCGCCTCACAGGCTCCACCGCCAGGCGCGTCAGAGCGGGACGGCGGCCTCCATTTTGAGCGCTCTTTTCTCCGGGTGCCGCGCTCGGCTCCGAAAGTCCAGCGGGGGTAGTTACAGGGGCCCCTAGTCTTCCAGGATCACCCTGCGTGCCCCCGATGCCCTCCTGGGCCCTTTTGAGGGGTCGGGATGTGAGTCGGGGCGCAGGATATGTGGTGGTGCGAGGCGGGCACGGAGGAGCTCCGGAGTCCCGCTTCCACCTACATCGGCGCCTTAGCCACGCCCCCTCCAGAAGGTCTTCATGTAGCTAGGAATGTTTGTATGGGAAAAGGGAGAAGACATTTGCTCATCTGAAAAGTACAGAGAAATAGGACAGGGTTTGCATTGGAAAATCGTAGAAGGTTCTTTACCATTTGATTAGTCAATTTTCCTATTGCTGTTAAATCTTAGTTCGTGGCCATGAATATATGCAATGGAATAGTAGTTCCTAGGCCTGGAGGCAAAGAGTTCCAGACTTAGGTAGCACTACCCGAAAAGGATTCCACAAGCGTGCATTCCTTTTTAAAATCAAAAAGTGGTTGACGAAGCAGTGTCTGAGCACATTGTGAGGCTCTAAGCCTGCCACATATCTAAAATGTCTATGCTAGCTCTAGTGGACAGGCCCGGACTGGCCGTAGCAGGCACCGGGCAATCCCCCGGTGCGCGCACGGGTGGGGCCGGTTTTGTAGCAGGGCCCATTTTCAGACCTGTAACAAAATCGGCCGAAAACCGGCCCTGGTAAAGAGCTTGGCAGTACCTCCAACCCCCGTGGGTGGGGGTGGGGGTGGAGGTGGCCGAGCACTTTGCCAGGGCCGGATTTGGTTCTCAGTCCGGCCCTGCTAGTGGATGGAGGTGCGCAGTGTGAATAACATAGGCTGTTTTATATAAAGCTCGAGGTTCAACAGGAAACCATGGAGAGTTAAAACTATCAGTGGGATGTGGTCATGGCTTTTCAAGTCAGAAACAAAGAATGCTGCAACATCCTTCTAGGAAGCGAGATGCACTTTGGAAAGTTCGCTGAGGAGAGAGTTTCAACAGTAAATTCTTGACAGTGCCAGTGACTGCACAAGAGTCTGAATGCCTTTCTCAGAGATAAAACGAAAAATCCCACAGTGCACTCTTCTGCCACAGGGTTGATGTCTCAAGAATGACACCCAGGGATTTTGATGTAGTCCATGAGGGTGGAATTGCAATCAAGACTATAATTCTCAAAGAAAGCTAGCAATCACTGAAGGCCATGTTCAGTTGGTGACATCAGAAATGATTTGTCATCAGGCTTATTGTGAATCTATTTTTAACAGGCACCGGTTTTGCTACTACATTTTTAATACATTTTTCTTTTAAAGTGTTGCAGCTAAAGTGCACCCCCCTTATATTGTTATCTTTAAGCACAGTCACCAGTAGTACCATACCTGACTTGAACTCAATTCACAGAATGCAGGAGAAATGCGAGATCCACAAGATCTTGCAGAACTTGGAATTAAAGTATAACAACCTTGAAGATGAATTGATTAATGCTATTGGAAGCTGCTTACATGTGGTCCGACAACACCCTTAACAACCTGCTCCATTTTTAACAGACACAAGTCTTTATGGTCAAAGTTTGCAATTTTCCAAACAATCTGTTCTCTTCGCGAACTTTCAGTTGATTACACAATACATTCCTGAAAGGTTTAAAGAAAATTAAGGCAAGATAAAAGGTGTAATTTGAGGGAATCATCCAGTTTCCCTTTCTATACATAGGTATAATAATCACCCTACGCCAATAATTAGGAATCCTACCCATCCTCTGGTTGATGAGACGTCTAATAGGGCTTATATATAATTCAGATTGGACACAAAAAACATCAGTAGGGACAAAATCTGGCCTTGTGCCTTCCCTTAATTCTGACTAGCCAGTTCCACTGAAATCTCAAGAGCCGGTAAATGAGTCAATTACTAAAGAAGGAACAGATGTTAATATGGCTGGTGCAGCAGAATGCCCAGCCGTTACTTAGCAAAGATCTCAACTATGTTGGGATTACCTTGGAAACATGTGATTGTGTAAAACTTTGTGAACAAAAACAACGATGTTGGGATTGGTCCAAAGAGACCTGTGGTTAGACTCTTTTGTCAAGTATCTAAATGACAAGTACATTCACACATGTATATACACATGTATATACACATGCCAAATCCCCTATGCGAAGCCAAAGGCGAACATATTGCCCCCAATTTGCACCATGCTCTCTAATTTTCTGTTATGTAAATCAATATGCTGCACTGCAGCCTAGCTGTTCATTCACGTGTGCACACAGTGTCTTGCTTCTTTAGGCAAACGTATGTAGGTTTGATGCTAGAGGGTGGGAAGAAGTTCTTAGTAGGGGCAGGAAGGAGGATGATCCGTGTTACCTGTGACTGAATACAGACACGTTACACCAAAAAATAACCCTAATTAACAAATAAACTTGCTAGATTTCCAAAGCCATTACAGAAAATGTAATGTGTAAGGGAGATAAGAATAATAGCACCCAATTGTGAAACGTAAACTCAGAGTAAGCTGGGGGTATACCATGAAGAAACAGGATATCTGTATTAGCCTACAAATCTCACGCAATGATCAAATTCAAGGTTTCGATTTAAAAACTTGCACACATAATCCAGAAGAACACTTCTTCCTTTAAACCTAATTGGATATTTGAGCGCAAGTATATTCACTCCATACGATATGATTGATGCCTGTGCTATGATTAATAAGGAGGAACGAGGAATATGTTGTTATCTCAACATTTGACTGTAATGCGGTCTCTGTGATATCTAAATGCAAATAAAATTAACTTTAAAAAATAAAAAGTAGATTCGCTCCATCTAAATAATACGATGTTCCTTCTTGGAAGAGGTTCAGATGCCATTGTGGCATTTGTCTAAGGAAAACATAGGAAACAAATTTGGTAAACAGTTGGCTAAGGTCAAGTCCATCAAGAGGCAATCCAACAAAATGTGTAGTTTGTAGGAACTTAGCTTAATGGACGGGAAACTCCACAAATGGCACCTACAACCTGGAAGAGAGTTTTATCTCAGGGTAGTCAAAATAGAACTAGGACGCCGATTCACTGGGAGTACTTAGCATATAAAATAGTCAAATCAAAAACCAGCTAGTCTTGTTCAATCAAAGACATCCATACAGCTTTCTTTGGTCTTGGGCTGAACTCGAGGATGGAGGAACAGCCCCCTAAAAGTGCCACATATATGCCAATGAAATGGAGTGTGGCACATAAGCTGATGTGAGCAGATACCATTTTTAACAAATGTTATACGAATTGATGTTTTGAGGTGTGTCAATTATTGGGGGGTTCAAAGATAATGAGTCTGGGTTTACTGACAAACAATTGGCACTAAACCCAGGGAAGACACATGTGGCCTCTCCTATGTACCAAAGAGACAAGGAACAAGTTCTGGTGCACAACTGACAAGTGCAAGCAAGGGGAGTAGAACTTCCTAACCCTTTCTGGGGGGGCTTCTTCAAACCTAAAGTCATTCAATAGTTTCTTACTTTATATGAGCCTTCACTAGTGCATTTTCTTCAGTATCTCAATATTTTCTATGTTGTGTGAATAGGCTGCATTGTGCTACTTTAATAGCGCATTTCTAGTAGAGGCAAATAGTATTGAATCATCAAAAGAGTAGTCATTTGTGAAACAATATGTACCGTATTCAGTGTTAACTAGAACATGAGGGAGGAATGGGCCAGGTACACTGTGTCTGATCTACCAATGAAGTTTCAGCAGCAAGACGGATCATGGACCAAGTCATGGTTTTAGCGGTGTCATTTCATACATCACACAAGTGACTGGTTTCTCTTTTTTCTCTGTTCATCGTATAAGGTCCCAACACTTATGAAGACGTGCATTTCAGCGATAGACTTCCACAACTGGGGTCATGTGACAAAAATCATAATCAGTTTTACTGCATTGGTTAAAAAGTGCATCTATTGGCATGACACAGGCCTTGGAGAGCAGAAAACAAAATAGTCAAACCGTCAATTAAAGAAATGTTTAAACGACCGTTCGCTAGGAAAAGGATGCACTAGGTCTCGCATTTATGAGAGTTTGAGCTATTGGCATTGTAAATAACAATACCTTTTATTTATGTGGGGCTTTTAAAACAGATAAATAAAAAGGCATTGTCGTTTGTCGTTTACAATGCCAAAAGCTTAAACTCTCGCAAGGGCAATACCTACTGCATTACAAATGCGTGCTATAACATTTTTAAAAAGAGTTAGGAAACAGTGTGTCCTGCCTGCAAAAGCAGGCAGGACAATGCTAGTTGAGAAAATAGTGCTAGGGCTGTAATTAAAGCCTACTCAGCAACAACACATGTAACAGGGGGTGTCAGCATGGGAGGTTACAAAATGAGACAAGGCGGTACTAAGAAGGCTCTACTAGGTCTTTTGATGAATGAACAGTCACAGTTTACAGTGGACAATGACACAAGCCAATGAAAAATGTGGGCGGACAATTGGGTGGAGCTTCAAGTCCCTACCACAATACAGCATGCCTCGCAGAGCAGAGCATGGCCTGCCCAGGCTCGGCCTAAAAGCTGGAGTGCTCCAGTGTGAGATCTCCATTAGTAATTCTTGGGAGCGGATACGCCAAAGAGGGTTTGTAGTTACAATGCAATAGCATAACCAGAGGACAAAAAGAAGATATTGATACATTTTATTAGAATGCCTTCCTAACGTTTTGTTTAACAAGGGGTGGTGATGGACAGAGTCTCTGAATTAAGCAGAATACTCTCACCCAGTCAAGAGATCAGGGCTAGATCCAACACCATTTTTTAGCTCACTGCACCATCCCAGCTCAGAACCTGGCTATATGCAAATTAGTCTGGTACTGTCCCAGTGCATGATGGGAACAGGGCAAACCAAACTACCAAGCCAATTCTTACACTGGGAAGGAAACAAGCTTCCGGCGACCGGTTTCTGGCATTTCAGCCGTCGTCGGCCCGGCTTGCTTGAATCCTGATGGTGCAATGAGCAAGGGACTCACATCTGAGTATACCCTTCCACGCTTAGGGTGGACAAAATATTTAACAACAAGGGGTGGTGATGGACAGAGTCTCTGAATTAAGCAGAATACTCTCACCCAGTCAAGAGATCAGGGCTAGATCCAACACCGTTTTTTAGCTCACTGCACCATCCCAGCTCAGAACCTGGCTATATGCAAATTAGTCTGTTCCTGGAAACAAGCTTCCGGGGACCGGTTTCTGGCATTTCAGCCGTCGTCGGCCCGGCTTGCTTGAATCCTGATGGTGCAATGAGCAAGGGACTCACATCTGAGTATACCCTTCCACGCTTAGGGTGGACAAAATGTTTAGCAACAAGGAGTGGCCTGCTTAATTCAGACACTCTGTTCATCACCACCCCCTTTTCTGAATCGTTCCTAACGTTTTGGTCATTGAAAATGAATCTAATAAAAAAAAATTATGCAACATCTATTGAAAAGAATACACGGAATGGTAGTTTCCCCTGCTATGTTTGTAAACAAGCACATGCTCCAATTTGCAATGCACTATAAATAGGGATAAAGTGTACGATCTGAGTAAAGTAGTAAACCAGTCAACTGATGAGACCAAGCTAGCAAGATGGCGTTGTGAATGGATACTTGCCATCTACCTTCAGGTTGAATCCCTGCAGGTCTGACTCAGTCTTACATCCTTGAAGGTGACAAACTGAGTGAAATTAAAATAGGTAACAGTAACACCTGTTAATTACAGAGCTTAGAAACAGGAAAAAAGTTATATGAAGCACTATAGAAAAAGGTTTGTATGCGACAACTCAACGTCTCGTCATGGTCATCACAAACGGGAGATGTACAATTTCAGACACAAAAACTGCAATAAATCATTCTTCACTAAGCTTTTCAAGGTATCAAGTAGGGTGACCAACCGTGCGTAAATTTCACGGACAGTCCGTAATTTCGGCCATCTGTCCATTGTCCGTGAAGGATTCTTTAACGGACGCCATTTGTCCGTAATTTTAACTGGCCCCAAAACCGGCCCAGCTGGCCCCCACCTCGCTTCTTGACTGCGATGCTGATGAGGTCGGTGTAACAGACTCCGAGGCAGTACAAAAGCTCAGATACCCATCAGCATTGGCGAGGCACAGCAGGATGGCAACCCTCACACTTTCAGCCCTTGATGAGCTGTTAAAAGGTGCTTGAAGGCGACAGAGGGAGGGGTGGCAGGCCGGCAGTTTCAGGAGCAGGGGCATCTATTCAGAAGCAAACAGCACTGAATGAGTCTTGTATCTGCAACTGGTGTGAGACATTCCCTTTCTGCCCAGGGTTCCAAACATCCTAGAACCGGCCCTGATTACACCGAGGCAGCACGTGGTTCACTTCACAGACCTTAATTACTGTCACTAAATTCTAAACAAACCTCGATTCTTCAAACATGCAGTCTATATTGTAATAAAATAGAGAAATGGCACAATCGCACTCACAGTGATTACCAAAGTATGGAGGACAATCAGTTAAATCAGTTCTCTTGGAGTATCTCCTTTCAGTACTGTACATCAGTGCGGGGGGAGGGGGGAAAAA
The DNA here is from genome assembly GCF_964263255.1 of Lissotriton vulgaris. NCBI lineage: Eukaryota > Metazoa > Chordata > Amphibia > Caudata > Salamandridae > Lissotriton > Lissotriton vulgaris. The sequence continues at coordinate 390,437,974 of NC_141687.1, forward strand.
CGAACATTTTGGAAACAGAGCCTGTCTTCTCGTTGTCTTGTCCAGGAGGGGGTGAGGAGCCCTCCCCCATCCTGGAAGAGACCAAGATGATACTAGAATCCTGCATACCCACCCCTGTGTCCACCATGGAGGATCCTGTTCCCCCTCCAGTGATAGCTCTTGTCCCCCCTCTGTGATGGCTCCTGTCCCCTCTTGTAGGGATCCTGTCTCTGCCCTGGGTGGCTTCTGTCCCAGTCCTGGAATGGCTCCTGCAGCGATGGTGAAGTTCTTGATGGGCCTCTTCTCAAAAAGGCTCAGCTCAAAATTAATATGAAAAGGTGGGCGAGTGAGTAAGTGAAGGGATGGCTGGATGAATTAGGAAAGGGTGAATGAATGAATGAAAGATTGAATAGATGGATAATGGGAGGGGATTGATGAGTGAGTGGATGGATGGAAGAGAGAAAACGGAAATAGCTGGATGTATGGGTGGAAGGGTAGCCGGATGGGTAAAAGGGTGGATGGATGAGTGAAAGGATGGATGAGTGAAAAGGTGGATGATAAGTGAGTGGTTGGATGGATGAGTGAAATGATGGATGGATTGATGAATTGCTAAGTGCAAGGGCGAATGGATGGACGGATGAGTGAAAGGGTGGATGTAAGGACGGATGAGTGAAAGGGTGGATGTAAGTATGGATGAGTGAGTGAAAGGGAAGGTAGATGGACAAAATGATGAATAGACCAGTGAAGGAGTGAAAGGATAAATGGATAAGAGAAAGGATGGATGAGGGATCGGGTCAATCGATGGATTCATGAGTGGATGAGTAGATGGATGGATGGATGGAGGGTGGGTGGATGGATGGATGGAAGGAAGGAGGGTGGGTGGATGGTAGGAAGGATTGCTAAGTGAAAGAGTTGATGGAGAGAGAAAGGGAGGATTATGGATGACTGAAAGGGTGGATGGGTGGAAGGATCAGTGACTGGGTGGATGGATGAGTAAGTGAAAGAATGGCTGGATGGGTGAAAGGGTAGATCGCTGGATGGATGAGTGAATGGATGGATGGGTAGAAGAGTGGATGGATGAGTGTACAGATGGATAGGGTGAAAGGGCGGATGGATGGATAATGGATGGATGAGTGAAAGGATGGATGAAGGGATGGATGAGTGAAATGAAAGATGGAAGGATACATGATGGATAGGTTTGCAAATGGCTGAATATGTCTAGATATGGCTGGGCTTACTTATATACAATTGCGCAACCTCTGATGTGTCTGTAAAACTTATCCAATTGTCCTGATTTTTGACCTCCTGTCCTGAATTTGTGTCCTGAATTTTGACCCTTTGTCCTGAATGTTTACACTCACAATCCTGAATTTGCACCAATGGCAGTTGGTCACCCTAGTATCAAGTGTCACTAAAACCCAAGTCTCTACGTCAGAAGGGGCTCTTTAAAGAGTGAGCCCTCACAGTGTCCTGTAGAGATCAGGGCACTGCTAATGAATACTTGAGGTTATAACTAGAGAACGTAGTGCTGCCAGCAGGTTACTCTCACATCTGTGTGCTGCGCCTGTAGCAGTGTTAGTCCCCGCCATCAGTGTATGTGCATGGCCCTCTCAGTCACAGCCGTAACCAGCTAGAAGGTCCGGTGGGACACTGGCTTCTCCAGGGAACCACATATCCCAGCAGTCTCATTGGTAACTCTTTCTTTACTAAATTACATAACAAGCTGCCCCCGTTCAAAGCCTAAGTGCCAACCAACCTATATCCTACCAAGAAGCTGCGCAAAAGCACTTGGATGCGTGCAGGTGGATAGTGATATACAAAAGGACTTCTTTGACTTGCCTTACACTTCCAGGTGGGATCGCTAATGTCTTGATTATGTTAAATTCTTAATCCGAACACTGCAAATCTCTCTATTTAAGGACTGGGAAGAGTTTCTGCACCGAATACAGATGATTCAAGATGCTGCACGACTCACTGCTGGGCGGAGAGGTGGGAATCTGTGACTCCCTGGCTGAAATCTCTGCTTTGTAGCCTGTGGCGTTCAGGGTTGGTTTTAAGACTTTTTGCACCATTCACAGTTCTATTTTAGAGCAGTTTCTAACGTTTCCCGGAATAAACTCATGCAATGTGAGCACGGTACCTTTTTTTTTTTAAAGCTATGAAATCCTCCAGAAAACGCACAAAATAGAGGACTATGATATACATCCTCACACTGGAAAAGCATTTCCACTGCTGACTATTCCAAGGGTAGTGTAACTAAAATTAAGAAACTAATTAAAACGATTTTATGCAGTGTGTTTGTGCGCTTTAAACAATATACAGAAAAAAGTAATTGTGCCGTTGCAACAGGAAAAAACAAGCACTGGCAAAGTCAATAGGTCGCGCTTATGTGAGAGCTCTTGACTATACCAATGTGTTTTAGCTATTATGTACAACAGTGTGGCAGCTGTTCAGCGTGGCTAAACGTTAGTGGCATGGAGTGGGGTGGGGTAGATTAGCATAGAGGGGAGTAGCGTAGGGTAAGGTAGAATGAAGTGGGATGGATTGGAGCAGATTGGGGTCGTGTAGATTGGAGTACACTGAAGTGGTTTGGAGTGGGATAGATTGGACGGGAGTGGGGCAGATTGGAGTGGGGTGGCGTGTTATGTCACAGAGAGTGGCGTAGATTGAAGTGATGTGGCATAGAGTGAAAGGGCATCGAGTCAAGTGGCATAGTGTGGAGTTTGCATGGTGTTGTAGGGCACTACCATTACAGACAACACAGTTTCAATTGAAACGACCATTACATTTCTATTTAAATACGGTTTTACTGCACACAAAAGATAATGCGTGCAAATATCATCACATAGGGTATTGATGTGTTTAGATTGTGTTCAAATATTTGTTTCCACCACACTTCTGAATTACAAAAAAATTTGCTTCATGTGTACCAATGAGGATATAGTCTGAAACATCAGACTATATCCTGTGCTAGAAAAACAAGCATTGGAAATGCAATAGGGCTCGCATTAGGAAAGTTTGAGCTATTGGTCTTATAAATGAATTTTTTTTTATTTATGTGTTATTTTTTAAAATAGCTAAGTTAATAGCTTTGTCATTTACAATGCCAATAGTTCTAACGTTCGCAAACACCTATAGCATTTGTAATGCAACATGTTTTGTATTTACGTGACTTAGATGTATTGATATTACAAATAACAATGGCTTTTAATTTTTTTAAATAATTAATACTTAAATAATTTATTTAATTTGTAATGGCAATAGCTTAAACTTTTGTAAATAACTTTTGTGAAGATTATGTTCAGTGTTTTTTATTTTGACGAAAATCCAAGAACAGAAGTGAAATATTAACATCTTTTTGTGATTTGTAATAAAGCAAGAAAGCTTGAAAACAGCTTGAAACATTGAAAGAACATATTTGAACCAGTGATGCTGTAGTTGCGCTGAGTGATGCTGTGGTTGCGCTGAGTGGTGTGTGCATCGGTGGAGCTTAGTGGGTGCATTAATGGAGCTGTGTGGTGGGTGCATTGGTGGAGCTTAGTTAGAGCATCGGTGGAGCTGTGTGGTGGGTGCATCGGTGGAGCTGTGTGGTGGGTGCATCGGTGGAGCTGTGTGGTGGGTGCCTCGGCGGAGCTGTGTGGTGGGTGCCTCGGCGGAGCTGTGTGGTGGGTGCCTCGGCGGAGCTGTGTGGTGGGTGCCTCGGCGGAGCTGTGTGGTGGGTGCATCGGTGGAGCTGTGTGGTGGGTGCATCGGTGGAGCTTAGTGGGTGCATCGGTGGAGCTGTGTGGTGGGTGCATCGGTGGAGCTGTGTGGTGGGTGCATCGGTGGAGCTGTGTGGTGGGTGCATCGGCGGAGCTGTGTGGTGGGTGCATCGGCGGAGCTGTGTGGTGGGTGCATCGGCGGAGCTGTGTGGTGGGTGCATCGGCGGAGCTGTGTGGTGGGTGCATCGGCGGAGCTGTGTGGTGGGTGCATCGGTGGAGCTGTGTGGTGGGTGCATCGGTGGAGCTGTGTGGTGGGTGCCTCGGCGGAGCTGGGTGGTGGGTGCATCGGTGGAGCTGGGTGGTGGGTCATCGGTGGAGCTGGGTGGTGGGTGCATCTGTGGAGCTGTGTGGTGGGTGCATCGGTGGAGCTGTGTGGTGGGTGCTTCGGTGGAGCTGTGTGGTGGGTGCATCGGTGGAGCTGTGTGGTGGGTGCCTCGGTGGAGCTGTGTGGTGGGTGCATCGGTAGAGATGTGTCTGTGGAGCTGGGTGGTGGGTGCATCGGTGGAGCTGTGTGGTGGGTGCATCGGTGGAGCTGTGTGGTGGGTGCATCGGTGGAGCTGTGTGGTAGGTGCCTCGGTGGAGCTGTGTGGTGGGTGCATCAGTAGAGCTGTGTCGGTGGAGCTGGGTGGTGGGTGCCTCGGTGGAGCTGGGTGGTGGGTGCCTCGGTGGAGCTGTGTGGTGGGTGCATCGTTGGAGCTGTGTGGTGGGTGCCTTGGTGGAGCTGTGTGGTGGGTGCATCGGTGGAGCTGTGTGGTTGGTGCATCGGTGGAGATGTGTCGGTGGAGCTGGGTGGTGGGTGCATCGGTGGAGCTGGGTGATGGGTGCATCGGTGGAGCTGTGTCGGTGGAGCTGTGTGGTGGCTGCATCGGTGGAGCTGTGTGGTGGGTGCATCGGTGAAGCAGTGTGGGGGGTCGTTCGGTGGAGCTGTGTGGTGGGTGCCTCGGTGGAGCTGTGTGGTGGGTGCATCGGTGGAGCTGTGTGGTGGGTGCCTCGGTGGAGCTGTGTGGTGGGTGCATCGGTGGAGCTGGGTGGTGGGTGCATCGGTGGAGCTGGGTGGTGGGTGCCTCGGTGGAGCTGGGTGGTGGGTGCATCGGTGGAGCTGTGTGGTGGGTGCATTGGTGGAGCTGGGTGGTGGGTGCATCGGTGGAGCTGTGTGGTGGGTGCATCGGTGGAGCTGTGTGGTGGGTGCCTCGGTGGAGCTGTGTGGTGGGTGCATCGGTGGAGCTGTGTGGTGGGTGCATCGGTGGAGCTGTGTGGTGGGTGCATCGGTGGAGCTCTGTGGTGGGTGCATTGGTGGAGCTTAGTGGGTGCATCGGTGGAGCTGTGTGGTGGGTGCATCGGTGGAGCTGTGTGGTGGGTGCATCGGTGGAGCTGTGTGGTGGGTGCATCGGTGGAGCTGTGTGGTGGGTGCATCAGCGGAGCTGTGTGGTGGGTGCATCGGTGGAGCTGGGTGCATCGGTGAAGCTGTGTGGTGGGTGCATCGGTGGAGCTGTGTGGTGGGTGCTTCGGTGGAGCTGTGTGGTGGGTGCATCGATGGAGCTGTGTGGTGGGTGCATCGGTGGAGCTGTGTGGTGGGTGCATCGATGGAGCTGTGTGGTGAGTGCCTCGGTGGAGCTGTGTGGTGGGTGCATCGGTGGAGCTGTGTGGTGGGTGCATCGGTGGAGCTGTGTGGTGGGTGCATCGGTGGAGCTCTGTGGTGGGTGCATTGGTGGAGCTTAGTGGGTGCATCGGTGGAGCTGTGTGGTGGGTGCATCGGTGGAGCTGTGTGGTGGGTGCATCGGTGGAGCTGTGTGGTGGGTGCATCGGTGGAGCTGTGTGGTGGGTGCATCAGCGGAGCTGTGTGGTGGGTGCATCGGTGGAGCTGGGTGCATCGGTGAATCTGTGTGGTGGGTGCATCGGTGGAGCTCTGTGGTGGGTGCTTCGGTGGAGCTGTGTGGTGGGTGCATCGGTGGAGCTGGGTGCATCGGTGAAGCTGTGTGGTGGGTGCATCGGTGGAGCTGTGTGGTGGGTGCTTCGGTGGAGCTGTGTGGTGGGTGCATCTGTGGAGCTGTGTGGTGGGTGCATCGGTGGAGCTGTGTGGTGGGTGCATCGGTGGAGCTGTGTGGTGGGTGCATCGGTGGAGCTGTGTGGTGGGTGCATCGGAGGAGCTGTGTGGTGGGTGCCTCGGAGGAGCTGTATGGTGGGTGCCTCGGTGGAGCTGTATGGTGGGTGCCTCGGTGGAGCTGTGTGGTGGGTGCCTCGGTGGAGCTGTGTGGTGGGTGCCTCGGTGGAGCTGTGTGGTGGGTGCCTCGGTGGAGCTGTGTGGTGGGTGCCTTGGTGGAGCTGTATGGTGAGTGCCTCGGTGGAGCTGTGTGGTGGGTGCATCGGTGGAGCTGTGTGGTGGGTGCATCGGAGGAGCTGTGTCGGTGGAGGTGGGTGCATCGGTGGAGCTGGGTGGTGGGTGCATCGGTGGAGCTGTGTCGGTGGAGCTGTGTGGTGGCTGCATCGGTGGAGCTGTGTGGTGGGTGCATCGGTGGAGCTGTGTGGTGGGTCGTTCGGTGGAGCTGTGTGGTGGGTGCCTCGGTGGAGCTGTGTGGTGGGTGCATCGGTGGAGCTGTGTGGTGGGTGCATACCAACCAACGCTGCAGCCATCAGACATAAGCAAAATGTTTCAACACTGTTGCGGACCCAGCGGCGATACATTTTTAAGACCCATTAATTGTATGGCATCAAGCCCCTCATTGAAGGCCTAAAACAGCCAGCACACTGGAAAAGTTTCAACCCACCCTGGAACACCAGAAGTGACAGGCATACTCAGTAGACAGTTCCACTAACCAGCCTTTGACCGACACAAGATTAGTCGGTGCAGGGTATTGTCTCATGACAGGGAAGCCAGAGAGGTCATTTGTGGGGTGGGGTGGGTAGGGTCACAAGTGCTTGCATAAGCAGACTGGGGCTACAGGATAACTTTCTTTTCAAAGGTCACTAGGCACCCCGGCCTACCAGCAATCAGCTAGAAGCATAGCGAGGTCCGGGACATGGCGATTGTGTTAGAAGAAGCTCTATGCCTCAGAGTGCTGTGTATTAACCAGGACAGCAGAGAGAAAGAAACAGGGTCCCACGGCTCTCCTTAGCCTGGGGTTAGAGGTGTAGCCCCTTCCAAGACCGAGAATCACCCTCTGCTCACTTTACCACACACACACCGCTAGAGAGAAAGCTCGGACTGTGTCGACCACTGCTACAGTGTTCCCCAACCACCGAACTGAACGTAGACCACAAAAAAGGCACTGCCCTACTTGCTGACCCATGGCCTTATCCCACCCGCTCCGGATACTGTAAGGAAATAAAAAGGGGAGGATTTCTCTGTACCGATGGTAAGCTATTTGGGATAAACAGCCTACACTTTGTTGCGCAAGAGCAACAATACGATACTGTCCAAAATCGCCCTGCGGGAGACATGGCCAGCAGCACTGGCAGGCAAAAGCCCATTCCTTTCAGCACAGAAACACCACAAGCTGCTGAAGCTGCAAAGCAAAGGGGAATCGAAAATGAAATGTGACATACCTTGTATGGTAGGGAAGCTGAATCACAAATGTTGGGAGGAGAATTTAATTTTAAAACTCGGACAGAGTACGCCATCTATACTAAAGTGAGTCGATATTTTGGTTAACAAAACAATGGTGCCGATAATAGTTTAATGTAAAAGCAATCAGAACCGTGGGCTCATTTTTCACACAAACATTTATTTCAACATTTCAAGCTTAACTCACCTGACCAGAGACCGCAGAAAAATGTGAGTCAAGTTTACCGAAATTTATCAGGACGGACTTTGAAAGAAACAAGTTAAACAAGTTTTAAAAGGAGACACGGCCTCCGGCCATGAAACTGAAAGTACGGCCGGCCGGCCGTGAATAATTAGGGGGTGAGAAATGCGCTGGGAGGGCTGCCTTTGATGTGCTAATGCGAGGCAGGCAGGCAGGCGGCTGGTGGCATTGTGCACGCGCTTTTTAGGGCTTGCGCTTGCGCTTGCGCAATCATCTAAAAAGCACATGCACTTCATGCAATCGCCAGTGGAATCGCCAGTGGTGGTTAACCTCTGGATAAGCCACATTAGAGCTTCGCCAGCTATGCGCATGCGCACAGCAGGCGAGCCCTAAAAAATCCTAACCCCTCTCCTCTTTCAGTATTATCACATAAATTCTCGTGCTTTGAAGTCTGAGAAAGAGAAGTAAACAACAAGCTCCCTCGGAAGAGAGAGCTTGACATTTGAATGCACAGCAAATGTGACAAGAGAAGAACACTATTTAAAGGCCTGTTTACAGAAAGCAAGTTTGTGGAAGAATGCAGTAAACTAGGTTTGTGCGATGGGAGGGACAAACATTACCTTCATTGCATTGCAGAGAGATCGGTCACAAAGGTTACACTGTACAGACTCCAATCATCTTCTACAAAAGACCCACAAAGACCAGACAATGCATTTTAAAAGTGCTAAATACAAAAAGCAACTAAAGCAAACTTGTGGCAAACTGAGGCCAGGCCTCATTCTCGTGTGTAGATGGCATTCTACGACCCTTTATTGGGTGGGAAGAGGGAAGGGTTACTCTCACTGTTTACACAGCATGAGGGAAGAAAGCTTTCACTTCCCTCTAATGAGGTGGAGCGGACAAGCTGGGAAGAGCAGAGTGGCTTTAAGGGTGCCATCCTCAACAGATATGTATAGGAGTACTTTCATTTTTTTTTTAAATATAGGTAAAGGAGTACTTCCATTTACCTCGAATTGATGCATGAGGGATAACATAGTTTTGGTGTTCTTAGCAGAGGATGACTTGTACTACAGCTGACTGAGTCTGGGTGAAAGTGTGGATTTTACTGCAGGGTACTGATTGACTGAACAATAACACCCTCTGCTATGTACATCTCTAAAATGCAGTAGAAGGGTGCCTTTCTACTGTTGAGTTTTCATTGAGGGGGCAGGGTGGCTTCTAACACTATATATGTGGCTCATTGCTCATTCTTATGGGCGTAGCGATGCCACCCTACTTGTTTACAGACTCTTTGTTATTTTGCAGATATTGAATAGTGACCTATTAGACACTGCTGACAACAAAAATCAGCAGCCTAAAGCACCTGCACTAGCCATTAGAAATTGTCTAGGCTGGCCTCTGTGCCTGTCACATCCAGATACTCTCCTATTTGTGGCACACTGCTGAGACACCAGTAAAGATAGGCCTTGGCACATTATGCTGCAGGCCTAGAGTGCCGGGGCTACGCTTCAATCAAGCTGTGAAATCACCCTCTCCCATCTTGTCACAGAGTGGGGTTTCGTAAGGGGCCTGACTTATGGCAACCCACTATGCGACAACCTTGAAGCGGTTGTGATGAAAAAGCAAAAGGCAGAAAGCTATAGCCAGTGCAATGCATCAAAATCGTGTATGCGCTGGACAAGTTTCAGCTTTCACTTTCCTGCTGCCGCTGTGTGCCTCAGGGTTGTTGAACGGTAAAAAATGTCCTCTGTAAAGTTAGCCTCTACTCCTCTTCCATTTTGTCCACCAGCTTCCATTTTGTGTTTCTGCTAGGACTTTCATAACGTCATAAGTTACGTATTCACTGAAAAGCTGGTTGCACTGATAATGTTTGCTTGCCAGAGTAGTGGCCCTACCCTGCCGAAAGGCCAAAGCATACAGATGTTTCATCTATAAATTCACCAACGCCTGTAACCTCCCTTGTCTATCTGCAAAGTGACGTGGGGAGGGGTTTATCAAGATTTTACAGTTCAGCATGTAAGCATTGTGTAAGGGGTTGCATAAGGTATAGTGTAAGTGGTTGTGTAAGCGTTATGTAAAAATGCCATAAGAGGGCTATGTAAAGTGTGATCTAACCATGACAAAGGGGTCCTTGGTGAATTGCTATGGTACCAAAACATTATAAAAGGCAGGTTTTAGACTGTTCTAGTTTGTTCCCTCTAGACACTTGCAGTGTCTGTATGACGAAGCCTTCTCATGAGATATAATAAACTTGTGTTTTGTTCCACTCCAGTGTTGATCCTCATTTTGTGAACCCGTAAACTAAAGGGTGTCCCTGCACCAGTGAGACTGATAGTAATCTCACTTCTCACTTCTACAATTGGTGGGCAACGTGGGGCCCCATTGAAGGACACAGCCGGACCAGAAGGAGGTCATTTCGACAGGACAGAAACACTAAGGGACGCCCCGCAGAAGGTGGTTTTCAGCTTATCGACCTGACTTTTGTGGCAGCTGTGCGTCTCAACTGAGACGCAACTGAGCGCTGAGACGCCCTAGGGCATTTGTTGCGCTTTACAAATTTCATAAATAAATAAATAAACTGGGGCTCTTCAGTTGGCATTTTGGAGGTGATCTATTGATCAGAGGATCGGCAGGTGGGAGTTAGAGTACTACGATCAGGTACGATCAATTTGGTTGTCTTTTTTGGGTTTTGTGTTAGTAAAAAGGCCTTTGTAAACGTCTTTGTCAGGTAATGAGATTTTTTTTCTCATCTTTTGATTTTGGTATAAGAGTCTCTTAACGCTATTGTTAAGAAGTATTTGGTAAACATGCCTGTTTTGAACACACTTCGTGCATTATGTTGTTGTTGCAACACAAATAGTATTCTAGAAGAAAGACAGCCAGCGCTTCCAGAAGGCACTCTGAATTATGAAATGTACATTAAATACGGTATTTCTTCCATACTGTTTAGCACATTGTGGAACAAATATATGAAGGCAAATGCCAGTTTACAGTGGCCACTTAAATGGTACCTTTGATTTAAATAAACTGCAATATGTAGAAGAGCAGCTCTTTAAGAGAAAAAGTATGCAGAGTATGTTTGATTGCGTAGGGTTAATTTATTTATAAAGTTTTATGTAGCGCAAACTTGATCCCAAAGGATATCGGAGCGCTTTACAATTTGAGGGAAAGGAAGGTAACAGTTCAGTACACAAGTCAAATGGGGAATCTACATAGGTATTGAATTAAATAGTGCTTGCATAACAGACAGTTTACACACCTGGAGTAAGCGAAGAATGGGTTAGTCGATGAAACATAATGATATAAGGGGAGCAAATACAAAAATAATATACAAGATTAGCAACCAATACTGTAGTATGTCCGATGTGATTAGAGCCGGCAGTCGCCCCTCTTGTTAAGGTAACAAATTATTCATGAGGAAAATGTTTTTACTTCCAGTTTAAAAGCAACCTTGGAAGAGATTCTACGAATTTCCGGTGGAAGAGAGTTCCAAATTTTTGGTGTGGAGCCAGAGAAGGCTCATTGGCATGCTCTCTTTTTGCGGATGATCTAAGGTTTGAAGGAGGGAATTAACACTCCTCGACGGACTACAACTTCCGGATAGTTTTTTTTTTTTTTTTTTTTTAATATATTTTTATTGCAGAGTTATAAACCACAGGATAAAAGTAAACAGCCAGTACACTTGTGGGCCCCCCCGTCCCATGACAATTCGCAGTTGTACACAGCCATTCAGCCCGCATCCCGGAGGCCGGGCGGCATATCATATCGCTCAAAGGGAACACAGCACAGTGTACGTCCCATTGGGACCCTGGCGGTAAATCGTTTTGCGTATCTGCTTTTACCCCCCCACCCGCAACAACATTCCCGTCAGCCATCTCCGTGGAAATTAGTGTAATCGCCCCTGTCGGGGCCTGCTCTAGGATATGCAGGCCTACGTACCAGGCCGTTCCACCCAATCAGACTATCCAGCACTCGATACCCCCTGTCCCAGTAGGTCCAAGGCCACAGCCCACAACCCTCCAATGGCTTCCGGCCCTCCCCAAACCCCCCACAACTAACCCCCCCAAATCCCCCCCCCCCCCGGCAACTGCTGAGGTGCGCGCTTCACTCTGTTGAACTGGATGGGTCCACTACAGTACGTTATTCCGTACTCCTGTGTTCGCCCCCGTGGTGTCCAGCGGTTAGTTCTCGCCTTCATCATCCTCAACCAAAGCATCACGCAAAGCCTGTACCACTACCTCCCATGCACGCGCCGCATCCAATACCTTCTCATTCCCCAACTTTACCGCTTGCCTCATCCGGAGCACGCTCTCGCAGTCAGACCACCGCAGCAACTCATTCTTCCATCTACGCAGTGAGGGACCTCCCCTGGACTTCCAGTGCCACAATATTTCCCTTTGTGCCAATATCAGACCCAGATCTATGAATTTACTTGTCACCTTGGTGCGCTTAGTATGCGGGAACCAGAGCAATAGGCACGCCGCCATGTCGAATTCTACCTCCCTGTCAGTCACTTCATTCAGGAGTTCCCCTACCTCCGCCCAATAGGTTCCCAGTTGTGGACACCCCCAAAACAAGTGGTCCATGTCCGCCCCTGGGGACGAACACCGAGGGCAACAGGCATCCGGCACCCGAAAGTACCGCTGTAGTTTCTCTGGAGTCAAGTAGGCCCTATGGAGCACATAAAAATGGACCTGCTGAAAGCGCGCGTTCCTGGTGCCCTTCCACGTGCGTCGCAGGATATGGCCCCATGCCGTATCCGGTATGGGCCGACCAACGCTCACTTCCCATTTAGCCTTGAGCCCATGGAGCGGTTCCAGCCCTTCTGTCAGCATCCTATTATGGAGGCACGTCACAGCTTTGAATGTGCCGGCCGCCATCACCACATACTGGCACGCCATGGTAGTCGTGGGTTCCAGGAGCCCCTCTCTCCAGTGCTTTTGTATGGCAGCCACTACCGCCGCATGCAGGAGGAAGCCCCCCTCGGGTAGGCCAAACTGGTCCCGGAGCACGTCGAACGGTGCCAACGCCCCATCTATGTACAAGTCACCCACCACCTGCAACCCCGCCTCTTCCCAACCCGACAACGGGGACCAATCTCCTCCGTGCGGCAAAGCCGTCAGCATCCCGATCGGAATCTCCGGGGCATAAGGCCGCGAAGCCCGCGCTCTCCGAAGGCTCCTTTGCCAGCACAGCCGGAGCGTCCGCTCCTCCATGGTGAGGGCCCGCAGCTCGAGCCGTTGCTGCATGACGATGTATGACAGCACGTGGCGCTGTATCCCCCGATCCCGGTCGTCCTCCGGCCCCCGGAACACCCTGGCTACATTCTGTGTAAGGACCTGTAGCTGCGCCGCTAGATAGTACAGCTCAAGGTCGGGCACGGACATGCCCCCTTCCATCTTGGGGCGAAGGAGCGTGCTCAAGGCTATTCTGCGACGGCCGTGCCCCCATAGAAAGCCAGTAATCATGGACCGCAGTTCCCTAAACACCCCCTGGGGAATCCAGACAGGTAGCGTTCGGAAATAGTAGAGGAAGCGGGGGAGCGCCACCATTTTCAACAGTGCTATCCTGCCCAGGACTGTCAGCGGGAGAGTCGACCAGAAAGACAAGCTACCCCGCAGTGACCGAACACAACGGCCAATATTACCCTCCAAAAGGTCAGCAGTCGAGTGGTAAATGCGGACACCCAAGTAGGTGATGCAAGAGGGTTCCCAAACCACACCTAAGTCGCTGCTAGGGGCTGGCGATCCCGCTCTCAGCGGGAACACGCAGGTCTTCGCCCAGTTGACCTTAAGGCCCGACAGCCGGCCGAACTCGGACAACAGATCCATCGCTCCAACCAGTGCCCCCGAGGTGTCAGCCAGGTACAGGAGCAGGTCATCCGCATAGAGCGAAATATGATGCCATTGCCCATCACCCACTATACCCGAGTATCGGTCGCCTGACCTCGCATGGACCGCCATGGGTTCCATCGCCAGGGCAAACAACAGAGGAGAGAGAGAGCATCCTTGTCGTGTTCCCCTGCCCACCGGGTACGCTGCCGAGACCAGGCCGCCCAATCGAACTCTCGCCGTCGCCGAATTATACAAGACCCTCGTCCACCTTCGAAACCCGTCTCCCAAGCCAAACCTCTCCAGCACTCCATCCAAGAAGGGCCATTCCAAGCTATCGAAGGCCTTCTCGATATCCACGGACAGAACCGCCGGCGCTCCTTCCCCATCCAAGATGGCGTCCATTATTCCCACCAGGCGGCGGATATTCATCGCCGTGCTCCTCGTGGGTATAAACCCGGCCTGATCCCTGTGTACCAGGCCCGTCATGTGCGGGGCCAGTCTAGTGGCGAGGATGCGACTCAGGATCTTATAGTCCACCGTCAGCATGGACAGCGGGCGATAAGACCTCACGTCCGCGGCATCCCGGCCAGGCTTGAGGAGCGGCACTATCAAGGCCTCCCGCATGGAGCCAGGCAAGGCCCCCTTCTCGAAGGCTTCCGTGTACACCACCAGCAGCCTGGGCGCCAGAGCGTCCACATAGTGCTGATAGAACTCGATTGGCAATCCGTCCACCCCGGGCGTCTTGTTACGGGCCATATTTTTGATAGCTACTCGGATTTCCGTAAGCGTGATTGGGCTACCCAGGTCCTTCGCGTCCTCCTCCTCAAGGACCGGAAGCAGCCTCTCCCCCAGGTACTCCACGATGTCCTGCACCCCCACTTCCAACTGACTCCGGTACAAGTCCTCATAATAACCCCTGAAGCGGTCCAGTACAGCTGCCTGGGTGTACACCATCTCTCCCCGCGCATTAGTAATGCTGAGGATCGGGCAACCCCTAAGCTCCGGATTAGCTAGTCTGGCCAAGAGGGTTCCCACCTTGTCCCTCTCTGCGTGTGCCCTGATAATGTACTGCCTATAGTCATAACATCTCAAACGTTCCGTCTCCGCAGCCACCACTTCCTTCGCCTCCAATAACTGGGCCTAAGTCCCTCAAAGTTTCTTCCGCTTTCATTAGATCATTCAGCACAGTCGTTCGAGCATTCGAGAACCTGCCCAAGCACACCCCTCTCACCACCACTTTCATTGCATCCCATTCAATAGACCTACTCGCAGCCGTGCCCTCATTCACACCAAAATAGCTATCAATGCCTTGCCGGACCGCATCGTCAAACACAGAATCCTCTAGCGTCTCCGGCCGAAGCCGCCATGTTGGTATCACTGAGCGCTCCCTCTGCCACTGAATGTGCACCAATAGGGGGTTATGATCGGATATAGTCCTAGCTAGGTACTCCGCATGGGTAATCAATGGGGATAGGGCATTCCCGCAAAGCACCGAATCGATCCTGACATGTAGATCATGGAGAGCTGAATAAAAGGAGTAATCCCTGGTTCCCCTGTGCCTCTCCCTCCAGACATCCAGCAACCCCCACCGTTCTTGCCAGTCCTTCCTGTGCGCGGCCAGCCTGCGCACAGGAGAGTCTACTAGGGGGGGATGGGACCTATCCAGAACCACATCCGTAATCGAGTTGAAGTCCCCCCCTAGCACTATCGGACCTGCCAGGAAAGAGGCCAAGGACCCCGAAAGGCTATCAAAGTATCGGCCTTGGTCAGTGTTCGGTGCATAAACACAACAGAAAACCACATCACGTCCATATAGTCTCCCCTCCACCGCCACAAACCTCCCATCCGGATCCACCACCTGATTCAGCACTTGAAAGGGTATCCCCGCCCTCACCCAGATCAAGACCCCCCTGGCGTACGCCGAGTAAGTGGTGCCAAAGACCTGGCCCCGCCATCTTTTCTGCAAGGCAGCGCACTCTTTTTTGGTGAGATGAGTCTCCTGGAGCATAGCTATCTGAACCCCCCTGCGTACCAGGAATGCATGTACTTTGTGACGTTTTACCATAGTCCGCAGCCCCCGGACATTCCACGTTAGGCATTTCAAATTAGGTAATGTCCCCATTCCAGTCCCGTACAGTCCGAATCAAAAGACAACGGTCCATGACCTCCCCAATGCAGTTGCCCCCCCCCAAATAGCCCCAAAACTGAAACATTCCCCAAACCCCACACCCCAGGACAGAGCACACGAACCCAATGGCCGCCCCCATCCAAACCTTGAACCAACTTCTCGCACACTTATCCTGTGGTCTCCACCACAGTCGACCTTAAGGGCCTAGGGGGGTGAGTCGCCGCCGACCCCTGCTAGCGGAGCCCGCGTCCCGCCCATCATCCCCACCAAGTACTCAGCTCCCCCACCCGGCAACCCGTCCCCCAGCGACAGGATATCATCCTACCATGAAGTCCCGATCTAATCCCAAGTCTATCTCAGCCGCAGATAATATCATCCGAAGTTTGTGGGGTAACATTCGGCCCCTTCTGGCTCTCCGCCTCCGAAAGTTCCCCTCCTGTTCTGCTGCCTTCCCCTCCCGAGTCCGTTTCGGCCTGTTCACTGTTCGGTTGTGACCCTGTAATGGCCGCCGTCGCTGCGAGTGCATCCCTCTTCTCCGCCACCATTTGAGCCTCCCGTTTCTCCCGCTGGCGCCTGTTGCGGGACCTGATGCGTTACGATTGCCGCACCCGGGGCTGCTTGGGCTGGTCTCGTCGACTTTGGTGCGTTCTGTCCGTCCCCGCTCTGTACAACTCAAGCCATTGCCAGACCTCGTCCGGAGTCTGGAAGAAGTGTGTGGTGCCATCCATGATAATCCGCAGCTTGGCCGGGTAGAGCAAGGAGTACTGGATGCCTTCCTCCCTGAGCTCCTTCTTCACAGCAAGGAACGATGCCCTGTCCTTCTGGACCGCCTGTGTATAATCCGGAAAGATCGTCACCTTGCTGTTTTCCACCTCATAAGGGCCCGACATCCTGGCCCGCTGGATGAGGAGATCCCGGTCCTTGTAGTGGAGGAGCCGCACCACCATCGGTCGGGGGAGGCGGCCAAGCCCCGGAGGGCGAGCGGGCACCCGGTGAGCACGCTCCAAAGTGAAAAATGGAGTAAGCCCCTCCGGCGCCACCACAGTACGGAACCAGTTCTCCATATAGGCCACCGCATCATCCCCCTCAATCCGTTCCGGCAGGCCTACTACCCGCACGTTGTTCCGCCTATTGCGGCCTTCGGCATCCTCCGCCCTCCGCTCCAGAGTGTCCAGTCGGGCCAATATGTCCGTGATCCTGTGCTCCGCGGTCACCACCGAAGGCTTCAGGTCCAGCAACAGTTGGTCATGATCCTTGACCCGATCCGCCAGCTTCGCGTGATCTGCGCATAGCAGCCCCAGGCCCGTGGCCACTTGGGCAATGTCATTGTGTAGCGCCTCCTTAGTGGAGGCGATCGCCTCAAGGATGGCATCCAAGCGCCGGTTCAGCCGCTGTTCCTGGTCAAGCTCCGGGGAGGGACTTCCACTCAGTTGGGTCGATGTCGCCGAGTCCCCCTCGCGGCTCCCGGGCCTCGATCCGCTGATCGCCGCCATGTTAGGGTACTGCGTCACAGGTCCAGTCGCCCGTTCTGCTGGCACGACCGCGGGTCCGTACCAGTCTCCAGGCACCAGACAGTACTATGTCCCCGCCGACGGTCACAGGAGCAGTGGCCAGGCAGACGGGCCCGTCCCGTCACTCCCCTTGGGCCTGCGTGAGGGAGGATGAATCATAGGGCGGTGGCCGACAGGAGCCCCTGATCTGCCGGGTGAATCGGGCAGTGCCCCTCTGTCTCAGAGCGTCGCGCCGCCAATCCTAGCGCGCCGGGCAGCCGGGTGCACGGCCCCTCGCCATTTGGCGACAACCTGACTCAGGGCTGAGGGTCGGAACCATCCGACCTCCTCGCCGCCATTTTCTTCACACCCCGGACTACACCTCGGCCGCCTCTTCCTTCGATCTCCTCGGGGCCAGCAGTCCCCCAGCGACTCTCCGATTACGGCCAGCTGTCCCCTTTCACTTCAGAGGGCAAGAACTTCGTCTCCGGGTCGCCT
The DNA here is from genome assembly GCF_964263255.1 of Lissotriton vulgaris. NCBI lineage: Eukaryota > Metazoa > Chordata > Amphibia > Caudata > Salamandridae > Lissotriton > Lissotriton vulgaris. Next base: position 390,455,407 of record NC_141687.1, read on the forward strand.
AGGGTCCCGAACACAGGAGAATTAGCGGGATTCCGCGCGGAGCTGCGAGCTCACGCCGCCATCCCGATCGGCGTCCAAGCCACGCCCCCAACTTCCGGATAGTTCTAGCGTTTTGCACAAGGTAGTTGGGGGTTTTGAAATTGGGGGTTTGTGCGATAGGCAGGCAATCTTTAGTTGAATTCTAGCTTCGTAGGGCAGCCAGTTTAGACACTAAGTCTGGGGAGATGTGGGCATTTTGCTTGGTGCCCGTAATCAATCTGGCCGCCGCGTTCAATGAAGCCTTTAGATGGGCCAAAGTGTATTTGGGGAAGCCACACAGCGTAGCACTGCCATAGTCAAGCCTCGTCAAAACAAGCGCTTGGACCACTTGCTTGAAATATGCTTGGGGTAGAAAAGGTTTGAGATTCCTCAGTTTTCTCAGAAGGTGGTTAGCTCCCTTGCACACATTGCTAATATGAGTCTTCATATTCAGATACTTGTCCAGGGTGGTGCCGAGAGATTTAGCCGAGTCAATAATGCGGGGGCAGCAGTTGAAGGCGGTTAGTTGGTTCATCCAGAGGTCGATTTTAGGAGTGTGTTTCGGGGGAGATACGAGGAAAAATTCTGTTTTGGAGGGGTTTAGCAGGAGTAAACCAGTTTTGCGTAGTCAGTAGGCTGGAGTTGAGTGAAGTGATGTTATCCGGAGAGGAGATTTTCAGATAGAGTTGGGTGTCGTCCGCATACATATGGAAGTGAATGTCCATGGATTTTAGTACATTAGCTAATGTTTCCAGGAACACATTGAAGAGAATGGAAGATAAAGAGGACCCTTGGGGAACCCTCATGGTGACTGGGGATGGCTGGGAGAGTGAGTGGTTCGCCTTACCTCTTTGAGACCTGTATTGTATGATATTGTATTGAGTATTTGTATAGCGTATGAAAACTGTCACCCTAGGGGTATGCTGGCGCTTGACCTTGATGGTAAACAGCACGTTAACAGCCTAGCGTTGATAGTGGAAGGACCAATCTTCCATCCTAGGGAACAGCCAAGTTTTCAGCTCTTTTCTGAAACAGGTCAGCGAATGGGACTGTCTAATGGTCTGGGGTAGATCGTTCCATTGTCGTGTGGCTGCTATGCCAAACGCTCTGCCCCCCATTCTGGATTTCTTAAATCTGGTGGTCTTGATCAGATTTACATTAGAAGAACGGAGCTGCCTGTTTGGATTATACCATACAAATCTCTCCTGTAGTGGAATAGGGCCCACATTGTGTACTGCTTTAAACACAATGCACAGGGATTTGAAGCAGAGTCTCTATTTGATGGGCAGCCAATGTAGGTCTCTTAGGGCTAAGGAAGTAGAAGCCCTACGTTGCCTATTCAGTGCCAGTTTTGCTGCCATAGCCTGGACTCTCTGCAAGCTCCGTAAGATGTACTGTGGTGCTTCCAGATACAGAGCATTGCAGTAGTCCAGTCTACTAAGGATTACACTGCTTACTACCAGCGGCCGAGTATCTTCAGGCAAAAGCGGGAGAATCTGTTGCAGCATCCGCATCAGGGAGGAGCAGACACTAGTAGTTTTGTTTACTTGAGCTTCCATTTGAAGACTACCATCTATTTCTACCCCCATATTACCCACTGTTTTGACGGGGGACAGGGGATCATCTTCCGGTGTAAGCCTAAACTCCATTTTAGGATGTAGCTGCATACTATGGGTGGGCAGAATATCACTTCTGTTTGCCCCCCATTAAATTGTAAGGAGTTTTGTCTAAGCCAGCCTACTGTCTAGCGCATACATTCCTGAAAGGTGTCCATGAAAACTGCCTGTTTCCCTTCCAGGGAAAACACCAATTGGGTATCGTCCGCGTAATTAACCAAATTAACTCCGTAAGACTTAATTAGGGAAAGAAGAGGACGCAGGTATATGTTGAAAAGGATGGGGCTTATTGTTGACCCTTGCCGAACCCCATGATGTACTGGAGATTTACTGGACTCAAAGGATGATATATTCACAGCCTGTTGCCTCCCTGATAGATAAGATTGGGACCACTGCAGGGCATGCCCTTTTACACCCAAGCGTCTTAATCTTTCCACCAATATAGTATGGCTAAACCGTGTCGAATGCGGTGGACATGTCTAGTAACACTAAGACAGAAGAATCTCCATTATCGGCACGCATCCGAAGTTTGTCCATTACGGTGACCAAAGCAGTCTCCGTGCTGTGGCCCGAACGAAAGCCAAACTGATTTATGTCTAGTAGGTGATTGTCTTCTAAGTAGTAGGACAAAGTCCTGCTAACTAACTTCTCAAGGATTTTAATTGGATATGGTAATAAAGAGATGGGTCTGAAATTAGCCGGAACCATAGAGTCTAAGGAGGGTTTCTTGAGCAGGGGTGTAACTACTGCTTGTTTCCAAGCCTCCAGAACCACTCCTTCCAAAGATTGGTTACAAATTAGTCAGAGCCACAGAAGGCATTCCTGACCAGATGTTTTCCAAAATCCATGTGGGAGAGGGTCCAGAGGAGAGCCTGAGGTAGTACTGTGAGCTAGAAAGTTGAAGAGATCCTCCGCGGGTGAGCTAGGAAGTTGAAGAGATCCTCCGTGGGGGCTTGAAAGTGTTTAAGACTGGTATCTATTCCAGATCCTTCCACTAACCTCTCGGGTAGATCACTCAAAATGTCGATGTTATTAGGAAAGAAATTGCCAACGATTTTCATGATTTTAGCTTCAAGATGTATGGCAATTGCGTCGTAGAGTTTCTGTGATGCGACCACCTTGCTGCTAGTTCAGGTAGGGTGTGAGAGATCCCTGACGATATTAAAGAGTGCCTTTGTGCTGTTAGGGGCAAGCAGGATGGAATTAGCATAGAAATCTGCCTTTGCTCTGACTATCGCCTCCCTATATCTCGTCTTGGCCAATTTCAACAAATCTTTGTCCCTTTCCAGGTAGGCCCTCCTCCATTTCCTCTGCGCCTTCTTACAAATCATTCTAAATGACTTTAACTCTTTACTGTACCACGGGGCAGATGCTTTTTTCCTATTTTTAATTTTCTGAATTGGGATTTTTTTGTCCAGTGAGCTAGTCATGTAGTCACAGAAAACCTGATAGTTTTCATCCACAGAACTTGCAGGGACAAAGAGACTATGTTTCGGGGGTGGGGGGTCGGGTGTAAAATGATTTTATTTTTTACTAGCTTAAACCATTCTCTACCCTTTCGGTAAGTAGTCTTACAACTGTTATTGTCTTCGGGCTGTGTAATAGTTATGTGGAAATGGATTAGAGAGTCGTCTGACCAGCATTGAAGCAACATGTCCACTATCTTAGTCTCTGTCAGATTGGCAAATATAAGATCTATAGCGTGCCCTCCTTGGTGTGTGGGTTTTTGTACAAGTTGGAATAAATTGAGATTCACACGTTTGCGTTAGATCTCTCAGGTGGGATACCTAAAGTCCCATAAGTTGAAATCTCCTAGTAGGTTCATCCTCAAGTGGATCAGGGTCAGGTCAGTGATGGTGTCAAGCAGTACTTGGTACTGGGTATCAGAAACTGGGGGTCTATAACAAACCATCACTGTGGTTAATCTCCCTTTGGCCTCCTGTAGTGAGAAACCCAGAAGTTCTATCCCAGCAACTGCCTCAATCTCGAGGGGAGCAAACTTCCATATAGCACCCCTCCTCCTCCTCCTCTCCCAGCCACCCTTGGTTTATGGAAGACTTTATAGCCTTCTGGGCAGGCAAAGCCCAGTTCCACAGAAGAGTCTGTGCGTGTCCAGGTCTCTGTGAGGAATACAACATCTATATTCAAATCCTCTACCATGTTAGAGACCTCCAAGTGATGTTTAATCAGTGACCTACAATTCATCAGCCCACAATTTAAGTTTTTGTTAGTTTGTCTATCCCCCTTCAAATCAGCTGTATATTGATGGTTCTCCTCCTCTCCCCACTTACCAATGGTGAGCAGCCTCTCTCTCTCTCTCTCGAGCACTCCATCCTGGCCTGAGCTTGATCCGGTTGGGCGGCGTGGCCGGTGCGCGGCCGGTGCTTAGACGGGCTTATCTCTGGTGCGACTCCGGCGCGCAATTGGCGCGCCCACTGCGCGCTTGCATGTCCAGCTTTAAATAGGCTGACAGAAGCTGTTCAACACAGTAGCGCAACCCAAAATGGCGCTACCGAACGTGCCACAGACCCCTGCTCCCTCACCCAAGATAGCATTCGGGGAACAAGAGTGCCCTACTTTCTTGCTAAAAGCGCTTGATGTGTGATCAACAATTTTATGTGCAAGGTATGCGGACTAGAAACAAAGCATTTGAGCCACAGAAAGTGTGCTGGTGGAAGGACGAGAACAACTGCAGCACCTGGCCACAGAGGCCCATCCTCTGCTCCAGAATGACCAGGAGGTTGTCATGATTGACAGTGTCAAATGCGGAGGAAAGGTTGAGTAAGATAAGGAGGCAGGATTAATTTCGATCAAGCATTATTAAAATGTCATCCATCGCGTGAGTGAGAGACGATTCAGTGCTGTGCCCACTATGAAAGCCAGATTGGTGTTGGTCCAGGAGATGGACAATTTCGATGTGCGCAACAGTTGTGACTGGAGACATTTTCCAAGAAGTTTGGCTAGCGTGGGGATGCTGAGATAGGGCGGCAGTTGTTAAGATCTGCACTGTCTACTGTAGGTTTTTTTAATATAGGTGTTACCTGAGCCTCTTTTAGGCATTCTGGGATTGTGCCTTGTGACAAAGAAGCATTGACGAAATTTGTCCAGATGAGGGAGATTGCATCCTTACTTACTTTGAAGATGGTGGGTGGTAATGGTTCACTGAAGTGATTAGATGGGTTGATACTCCGAAGAACCTTTTTAATATCATTTTCATTGAGGGGGATAAAGGTGTCCCAGGAAGCGTTGTTCTTGATACCCCAGCTACATGGTGCAACCTTGTCTAGAAAGGCCAGGGGGGTGCAGGTCCATTGGGTAGCAATAAAGCCATCCTGGTTTCTAGATCAATGTTAATAAGTTATGGGGAAAACACATTAAACGGAAACAGATTAAAGAAGAAAAGGATAGGAAGAAATTTGAGGAACAGACTATTATACAGAAAATTAAAGAATTATAATTAAAAGCACATGAAGAGAGTGTAGAAAGTGATGAGAGAAGGGTTAGGCTTTAAATGCAAAATGTATATGTGATAAGGGCACTCCCTGGTTGTCTGAAAGCAGTGGCAACAACTGCCATTTTAATCAGACAATCAGCAGGACTTGTACTGGATCATAAATTGAGGGGTTTTGTTCCCCATTCAGTTGATGTATTATTGAATCAAACTAAGACACACCATTTGATGAGTGTTCGTCTTACCGGGTACGAACTCACTTTGTTACCACCACACATTACACTTAAATGCTGCCTGACCTTAAATCCAGCTACTTTGTTGCCATTGCCCTCTGAACAGCCTAGTGATATACATGACTGTATTTTTAACACTGAAGAAAAAACAAAGGGTTGAGTGGATCTGACTGACATGCCCCTGCCTGATGTTCAGGGTGAATTGTATGTAGATGTGTCTTGTTTTAAGCTACCCGAAGGCACCACGACTGCAGCTTACGTTATTACCACACTGCATACAATTGTGGAGACAGCATGGAGAGTTAGTTCAAAATTTGCTGACTGCATTAACACTACCAAAGCGAGTGGCTAACGTCAAGTGTAGTGCGCACCAGAAAGTAGTAGATTATGTTAATTATCAGATTCCTGATGAGGATGTACGTTTTAAAATGGCCCAACAAGAGACAGCTATAGCAGAAATTACAGTTGAAAAATTACATTATGAGTTGAAAGAAATAATAAACACAGAAGTAAGGGAGTTCACAGAGAAAGATGTCAGATTAATAAAACATGCAGAACATGTCTTATTCAAATAACAACTAGATGATGTGTTCAAGAATAACATCAGTTGCAGAAAATGTTACTAATAATTGGAGATAAACTCTTTAAAGGATTTTTGATGACATTGATTGGAAGTTTATGTAACTTTCTGATCGCAGGTTCACAGAAACTAAATGAAAAGAACAGAATAATGCAGAAGAGTAAAAGTATAACTTTTCTAGGTTGTCCTACGGTTCTGAATCCAGCCAATATATTTTTTCGCATTCTATGTGCTGAAGAATGGCTTACTCGTATTGATTTTTGTCAAGTTCATGTCACAGTGCTGTTGCAGGATTATAGTCAGGAATTCTGTCAAAAAGAATATGAATGTCTGGGACACATAATTGGAAAAAGAGCTAAAAAGATGACACCAGAGAAAGTGGAAATAATTCACCAGATGAATCCACCTCAAATTCAGAAAGAAGTCAGGATGTCTTTTAGAAATGGTTGGCTGCTGTGGTGAGTGGTTACCATAACATTCCCTAGTGGCTAAGCCTCTACTGAGGCTCGACACAAAAGGATGTGTCTGATATGTTTCCATTGGACAGCAATTGCACAAAAGCATTCCTTAGAGTTATAAGAGAAAAAGTGTTGCGCCCCGGCACTAGGAGTGCAAGTTTATTTAAAAGAAAATAAACCAATTTGCAGTGAGAGGGAGGGCAGCGCTCTCTAAGTGCCTGTTCAGAAACATGAATGTGTTCAAAGGTCTGTGACTATTTCCCTATGACCCTTGACCCCGACATCACAGAAATGCCCAGCTGCCTTAATTTAGTAGCTATGGTAAATGTCAGTCACAAAAGAGTGAGAAAAAAAATGCCTTCCTCTGTAATATTGTTTTGGGATAACAGTATGACTAAGAAATGTCTGAATTCAAATGTACTGAGCTTACAGCCAACAAATCAAATTGTTTGTAATGAAAATGAATCTGAATCTCTAGGTGTCATGAATCTATGCCTAAAGCCAAAGTTAGACTTTAAGGCCAAATGTCTGATTGAGCCCAAATATGTCCATTTTCTGGATTACCCAGGTTTGAAAGGTAACAATGACAGATTAGGAGCAGCACACGCTGCGCTCCCTATATATTATGTTGTCAAAGCTTCATGGCTTTAAGTAGTTACATCAGACCAAAATTCGAAATTGATTGGCCTTACCGTAACATGCAGTATAACTGCTCAAATTGGAGTCATTATTGTCATGGGAGAGACAATGCTAATTCAGTTGTACAATACTGTGTCCTGTTAGAATATACATTCAATGGAATTTTCACAGGTAAATTTGCAAAGGATACTGTTTATTTAATGCTGACACTTGTAAAGAACTAAAAGAGGTACCAGAAAATATTTTATAAGAAGAACAGCAAGGTTGTATCAGAACAGAATATGAGCCCAGGTATAGATTGCCAGTTTCTCTGAAATAAGACCATAATGAGGTCTCAAAGATGATGTGTGCAGAACCACAGTGTTGTATGCCGATTTAGATTCCATTTGCATTTCCCGATTCATGCCCTTATATAGGTACATTTCACATTGCCCTTATATAGGCATAGAAATCCTTATTTTTTAGGCATAGTCTATGTTACCTAAATACAGGCATGGCTACTTCCATCCGTTCATCTACGTCACAACGATTTCTTGGAAAACCAGACCCTTAAGCTGTTAGGGACTTCCCCTTGCTTGGATATTGACTTCTCCAAGAACTCATTTATTATGCATGAACATCTATTCCTTAGGGGTTCATTCATGACGTTCATATGCCCGACTTAACGTAAATGCTGGCATTCCTAAACACCTTCAAGGTATAAACATACCTTCACTTGCTATGGCAAAGCACGGTGTGGTTCGATGCAGTTCGACTACCTACTTGCACGATGCAGCTCGCCACAGCAAGTCAAGAAGGAAGCCAACTCTCCAGCTGAGGCACTGAGTAGACACTGTCATACTCCTGCCGAGAATTCAGCCCCAGTGTTTCTGACTCCCCTTGCGGGGTGCTGGGAAATCAAATCCAGGGAAAGAGATACCAAACCCTCTCGTTCTAAGGTATGGAGCTGATTAGAACCTGGAGAAACCTTTGGCAATTCTTGTCAAAACTAAACTATAGCTAAAACAGCATCTACTTCCTCCCTCGTACTAGACCTAGGTTAGGTGCACTGGGGTAGGCGTATTTTAGAAGTCCCAGTTGAGTATTTTAGCCTGTGTTATTTATGTGTGTATTTTTATATGTGTCATGGCAAAGGTCAATGCTATTACAGTATTATTTTATATTACTGTTTACGCTGTACGCATATTTCGCATTCTGTCTAACGATTGTAGAAGTTCATATCTCTTGCATGAGAAATAAGAATATTCAATAAACCCTTTTTATTGAATTGCCCGTCTCTCTATTTCTATGCAACTCTGTAGAAGCGAAGCATGCACGATTGACTGAGGTAAATAGTTATCTATTGTTTCCACGACTCTGAAGATATTGTTACGGTTCTAGGGGAAACAAAGTTGTCATGTTTATGCGGTTGTCAGAGACTAATCCCTTCTTGTTTATTCGAGAAAGTTTCTAGTGACCTCTGAGTTAGCGGGCACACACAATTAAGTTTAATATACTCGATAGAGACATACTGACCTCAGTCCTATGTCAAATCTATAGTGTATGTTATTCCAATGAGCAGAGCCTATTGGGAATATAGGAACTACACTACATGGCGCCCAACAGTTTGGTAAGGCACTAATTTAACGCTACAAACTGGAGTATCTCAGTCGTGCTTTTCTCAGAGACCCCTTTTTCCCGTAATACTCCAATAGACGTCTGGAGTTGGTAAAGGATAATATTCGCCATAGCTGAGTAGGACGAAAACTTCTATGTATTCGCTTTTTGGTTTGTTCAACGTTGAAGGATAAATTGTTCCAAAATATTGTGCACCTTATATTTGTTCCCTTGAAACTTGCTCGGCAAACCTTTAGTCAACAAAATGGCCGACGAAGCTAATCCCAAGGCCAGTGGCGCTGCGGCTGATCCAGCCGATGCAGCTTTTAACTTTACAGGTTTTCAAGAAATTGATGCGAATGCTGTAATAATTCCTCAAAATTTAAGGAAAGCCATCACTATAAAACCTATAAAACATGGCCTAACATCAAGAGGTGGTAGGGCAGTTTTTGTGATAGAGGCACATGAATATCACCAGACAGAGGTATTCTATTCATGGATAGTCTTCCCAGAAGCAAATCCAATCACACGTATGTTTGACTTCTACAAAGAAGATGATCCACCAGAGGAATATATTTCTTTCAAGGGATATTGAAATTCCACTAACTTACCAAGAGCATGAGCCCTGGTTTAAAGGTGCCCTAAAACATTTAACTAACTAACTAATAAGTGTCCAACGTAGTCTTATAACATGCCAAGAAGTTGTCTAGGGGGTATCACTCCATGTGAAGTCCTTTTTGGGATAAGAATGTTGGTCCAGGACCTTGATTGTCAGACATAACTGGTGGAACAAAAGAACATTTAATATGAAAGATCGTTTGGCTGTTTTACAGGACTTAAATGAACTAAGAACGAAGCAAAGCAACGTGTTCCTGACGCCAACCACCACTGGGGAAAAAAACAACTGTCCCAGCAAGGTCTGTCTGGATCCCAAAGCCTGGTGATCTAGTCCGAGAAAAGATCGCGGACAAGAAGGAATTTGGGCCTTCTTACAGACAACCAGTACCTGTCCTAGCAATCCACGGATCAAGAACAGCATTACTGACGCCCCTTGCTGGTAAAAAAGAGACCGGTTTGTGTCCATCGACAAGGCTCTATTGCAATCATTTCTGCTTACAACGAGCCATGGGAGACAGAAGACAAGAAATGTGCACGCGCGCGTAAACAGATCAGGTCGCGCGCGCTTCCTGTCTCCCATGGCATTGCCCCTCAGAGTTAACCTTTAAAGTTTTTTTACTACAAACTTATGATAGATGTGACTTCTGTTGTTGTGGGACAGCTTTGAACAAACATAATCAGAGCTTCTGGTCCAGACACAGAATAAACATTTATGTAGCTTATTAGTCAATCATTTTCAATTCTATTAAGGACACAAAGGAGAGTAAAAAAGTAAAAAAGTAAAAAAATAAAATTAAAAAAAGGACACAGAGGAGAGGATTATTCCGTCCAGAGTTATCGATTGATGCTATGTGAATATTGCATTGTAGGTTTACCCTCTCTTTTAGAGTTGCCTTTTACTAACTGTTTTTCTCTTTTTTTAAACACTTAATTATTGACTTTTCTGACAGTCAACAGCTTACACGGACCTATATTCTACCGTGGACTTCAGATATATATCTACGATAATCTGGACCCCATTTCTATAGCCAAGCACCCTTATTCCCCCTTAGGAAGGTGTCACTAATGGACTTGTAATCAGTGCAACAAAAACACTCCTTTTGAACCATATATACACTACTCATTATTATAAAGTATCACCAACTATTCCCCCCTCCCTAACCACCCTCCCAGGCGGGTCACGTATGTCGAATCCCCTATCTAACTGATCTGAGGATGCCCTACTCTTGGTTCTGTTAGCTACTAGTATGGGTCGCTACTGGTATCTTGACAATTGAAGGGGACATAACGGCTGCATGCCTTCTGCTTTGACCATCCTTTTAGTGGAATTTAGGGTGCAGGGTTCAGCTTCGTCATCAGCCCCCACCTCCTTTTTGCTGGGTCCTCATCTCCCACGTTCTCCGGGTTCTTTAACAATTCCACTAACGCTGCACATGTCCCAGCTGTCTCTAGTGTCTTTTCACTCCCCTCACCATCTGCCCATTTTATAAATTCGTTTTTACACCAGAGTATGTTAGGGCCACCTCTCGATTTCCAATGGCTGGTAATATCCCTTTTAGCCAAGGCCAAGCCAAGACCCTTTAACTTACTTGTTACTTTGTTCCTGGTTGTGTGGGGGAACCAGTGTAAGAGGCAATAGTCCGGTGTAGTCGCTATCTCTCTGTCAGTCAATTCCGCCAGAACCGTGGTTGCCTCCTCCCAAAAGTCCCCCAGGGTCGGGCAGCTCCAAAACATGTGTATAAATTCTGCTCCTATCATGTTAAAGCGTGGGCAGGCTGCTGTTTACATATTAAAATATGTATTAATTTTGCCTGGAGTAAGGTAGGCCCTGTGCAACACGTCAAAATGTATCAATTAAAACCTTGCATTTCTAGTGCTTTTCCATGCTCTTTCCACCAACTCTCCCCACACGTGAAGCTTCTGAGTTTTTCACAATACGTCCCTCAGGAACATGCAAAGGCTTACGCAGTGGAGTGGGCTTTGGCTCTTGCCCCGGCAGTGTACCCTAATCAAGTGGGCAGGGATAGGGATTCACCAGCACCCAAGATTCCATTACGGCCTATGCCGTAACCGCAATATCCAATCAGACAGGAGGCTAATGCTCCTGTTTGTGGCATTCTGAATCAATTGGAATATCAATGTGTAACTGAATCCTGTGGATCACCGATGATTAATCCACTTTTTCCGGAATCGAAACCGGACGGTTCATATTGCATTGTATTAGATTATCGAAATATGAATAGTCATTGTCGTACATTTGCGGTACAGAAAACCCACAGCTCTGCGCTAGTGTACAGCATAATTCATAAAACATATAAGACAACACTGGATATATCCAATGGCTTCTTTAGTCCCATATCTTGGCTCCTGAGAGCTGTGACTTGACAGCATTTACCGCTGTCGGGAATCAAAAAAAATGTACACGCTTGCCTTTGGGGTATAAGAACAGCCCCGGGGCTTTTGCTGCAAGTGTTGTGTCTTTATTACACAGCATAGACCCTGATGGGTTCTTGTACGTTGATGATATTTATCTGACAGATGACTAGCTGATGCCCCATCTAGTCTGAGTGGACAGAATTATATTATTGTTTGCCAACTATGGATACAATTTTAATTTTGCTAAATCCCACATCGCTTTACTTGGCGGTACAATGAAGGTAGGCGGTGAGGCTCCCATCATGGAGAAATGTGCACAATTGTAACCTCCTTCTACACCGAAGAAACTTCAGTCTTTGCTGGCATTTTTTAATTTCGGGAGGACATACATTCCCGATTATGCCCAGCGTATCAAACCGCTGTATGCGTTGATACAACCTACATTTACTTCTGCATGCTAGTTACCGGAACATACCTCTAACCTCTATTCTACGATCTTTGCAGTCTGATCTGCCAGAGACTAACTTCTTGTTGACACGTGAGAATTCTACAACACGGTTATACGCATTGTACCAGGACGGTAGGTTTCACGTACCTAACGTTCAACGAAGGGGACACAGTACCTATGACATACAAATCACATCTGTATACAGCAGTGGAAATGCGCTTTTCGAATGTTGAAAAGATTTTGACTTCAGTCCAAATGGCGATTCTGAAAGAACGCTCGCTGGCGCAGGGAAAACACATTCTAATGGTTTCGCCTATCCCTGCTTTAGAAGCAGTGACTAAGGCAAGTGTACCAAACTATATAAGACTTTACATTCCTGTTGGATTCAATGTGCTACTTCTTGGACATCGGCTGATGTCACGTTTACCTTTGATCCTGATCTCCAAACACAGGAGTTTTTACAGTATGAACATTATCATCCTCCTCAGTTGACCTTGCTTACTTTGGAAGAGTACAACTGTATCATTTACATCGATGGCTCGGCTCAATCGGCGATCGGGTCCAAATATGCTTATTCCGCTGCTTGCCCTATTTTTGCTGGTTTAATTGTAAATGGTGAATTTAAGTCTTCGATTGTGCATACACAAGCTCTTGGAGACTGTACGGCGCAATTGGTTGAGCTGCGTGCTCTTATTCTAGCTCTTGAGTTTGCAGACTCTAATATGAATACTGTTATTGTGTGCGATTCTTACAACTGTGCCAAGTCTTTTAATGACAACTTTATTTTTTTGGTCTCAAAATGATTATCGAGACTCTAAGGGTAGCGCAATAAAGCATAAAATGCTACAGGTTCAAGTGGCGGAGCTTAAAAAACTTCTGCCACTGACACAGGTTATTCACACTCTTGGCAATCAGCGTCTGGGAGCATATGCTGTTGGTAATTCTTTGGCAGACGAGGCAGCCAAATGTGCAGTAGTCACATGCTCCGTTGCATCAGTTACAAGGTCCATGACAAAGATTGATAATGAGATTCTGGCACAAAAGATGGAACTGTTTATCCGCAGGGCTTCCCATCTAAATATTCTTATCATTTATCTTCCAAACAAGTTTCTTATGCTTCAATTCCATCGGTTGGGGATCGGCCGATTCCCAACATGGACCGCAGACTTCCATTGATCATAGCAGCACATGAAGGCATGTGTTCTGCACATGCTGGGGTGTCTATGACAGTGTAGATTCTTTAACAACGTTATTGGTGGCGTGGTTTATATAAAGAAACCCGTAGTTATGTGCTTTCTTGTGACATTGGTCATCAAATCAAACCTTCTACTGTTTCACGCCCACCCCAGACACAGCTATGTATATGAAATCAGCCGTTCGGCTGTATATATCTTGGTCACTTCGGTCCATTGACTTCTGATCCTGCATATGAATATATTTTTGTTGCAGTTAATTCGTGCACTAGATTCCTCTGGGTTTGGCCACAATGCAGTACTGATGCTCGAAATGTCATTAGAGATTTGTGTGTCTTTGTCTGGAAAATTGCCTGCGGCACCTTCCATTCGGACCAAGATCCATCGTTCGCTTCTAAGGCGTACAAGGAAGTGATGAAGTCTTTGGGGTTGCTGGTGCAGTTTTCGTCTCCATACCGGCCTGAGGGCAATTCTATAGTGGAGCGAATGAACAAAGACTTAAAGCAATCTTTGACACTCTAGCTGTACAAAACGGAACTGGCTGGCCAATTTGTATGGGGTACAACGTGCACTTCATAATCTCCCACGAAGATCTCTGGGTGACCGGACCCCATACAAAATGCTCTTTGGCATCAAAATGTTTGTGCCCGACCTTGATGGGTTAGACGTGGTGGTGGTGGCTGCCACATTGGACTTGGATAAACATTCTACTATGTTGCAGGACCTTCAAAAGACCTGTCACACCTACGCTACCGAACATATACCCTCTTCCACTGACACAGCATTGCTGATTCCGGTCACCGGCGGGCTTCCTAAGATTGGCGATCTGGTACGAGAAAAGCTGGAGAACAAAAAATAATGTTGTCCCTCTTATCGTGCACAGGACCCGGTTCTTGGATAGAAGGGTACTCGCACAGTGATACTTCCACCTTTTCCTGGTCGCAAAGACATCAATACATTTCAATTGACAATGTCAAGTTACACCATCTGGCCGATTCTGAATAGCGTGACTCCGAGTCTTTCCTGCAATGAACTTCCTTTGAATCTGGTGACGTCTGCATCTTCAACTAATTCCCGGGTCATTGAGGGTGTGAGGCAAAGTCCGGCTAGTCTTTTGCCTACTGTGCCTTCATCTACAGTGTTTTCCAACACGGAAGTTGAGTATACTTATCCTGCTGATGAGTTTCATATAGAGGTACCAGACAGTGCTTTACAACATGAGGCTGAAGCTGCGCTGCCACCGTAGCTGAACGTGGGTGCCAGTTCTTTTGAGGAATGTATGAGCTTCTCATATGACTCTTCTTCGTCTTCTTCTGTGGCATCTACACCATCAAAGACAAGTATTTTTTTTCTCTTGGTTCAAAAAGACTTACCTGGTCCCGCCCTACATCTGGTTGGTTCTTATCCTGATTTTCCTTTTTAGGTCGATTGGATTATTGACTGTGTTCTTCTTGCTCATCAATGGTTATTATTTGACAGAACGCTCTGCTGTAAAGTTGGTAAACATGTCCAATCCAAACTCGTTTTTCTTTAAATTGAAATTGCCGTCTCAATCTAAATTTATTTTGACACACACGGAAGTATATATATTCAAACAGTTTTAGGACTCACTTGGCCTGTAAGGGTTATGATCACTGGAAAAATATCATTGATTTAAAATCGATTTGGGATTCTAAGATTTGGCAGGTGCAAGGAACCGAGGCTTTGCATCGTGCATGTCTGATACCGACTCAAATATTGTTTTTAAATGACAGTGCACCAAACTACTTGTTTTGGTCTGGTTACTGCCAAATACTCTTTCTATTACGTCATTGGCTGAATTTGATAATTGGCGTAATCACACCAATTATACAATAGATGTCCTACAAGCTCTGTTTCAAATTGACAGTTTCAATATCTCTGATGTTGACCCTTTGTGATGGGTGTTGTGGCAAACCAATTCAAAAGCTTGTCAAGTGAGTTTTTATAATGCGACGACGGGTTTCACACAAACTAGACTTGGTCCCCGAAACCCACATTCACACTCGGTCACCACATATTCGGTGGGAAAATTGTGTCAACAGTGGTTAGAACATTCCACTCTGTCAACTGTGAAACAACATCTGTCACTTTTGTCAAGTGTCACTGTAGTGTAGTTCCTATATTCCCAATAGGCTCTGCGCATTGGAATAATATATCCTATGGATTAGACGTAGGACTGAGGTCGACTAGGTTTCTATCGAATATACTACATTTAATAGTAAGTGCCAGCTAGCTCAGAGGTCACTAGAAACTTTCTCGAATTCACAAGAAGGGATTAGTTTCTGACAACTGCATAAACATGACAACTTGTTTCCCAAGAATAAGAAATATATCTCTAGAGTCGCAGAAACAATAGATAAGTATTTCACTCAGTCAATCGTGCATGATTAGTTTCTACAGAGGTGCAGAGAAATAGAGAGATGGGCGTTTTCAATAAAAGGTTTTATTGAACGGTCTTCTTTCTCATGCAAGAAAAGTGAACTGCTACAATCGTAATGCAGACTGCAAAGTATAATGCGTACAGCGAGAACAATATTATAAAATAATACTGTAAGATCATTGTATGGTTTCCAAATAATATATAAATTCATACATAAATAACAATGGCTAAAAATGCTCAACTGGTGCTTCTAAAATACGCCTACCCCAATGTACCTAACCTAAGTCTAGTACGCGGGAAGAAGTAAGTATTGTGTAGCATAGGTCTAGTTTTCTTTGCCAAGAATCTATCCAAGATTTCTCTAGGTTCTTATCAGCTCCATACCTTAGTTTAGAATGAAGGAGGTCTGGTATCTCAGTCTAGGGACTCTATTTCCCAACACCCCATAAGGGGAGCTTGGAAACACTGGAGCTGGATCCTCACCGAGAGAAATGCAGCCTCTCGATCAGTGCGTCAGCTGGAGGGTCGGCTTCCTTCCGCACTTGCTGTAGCGAGCTGCATCGGGCAAGTAGCTAGTCGAACTGCTTCGAACCACCGTGGTTTGCTATAGCAAGTGAAGGTATATTTATACCTTGAAGGTGTCTAGGATTGCCATATATTGACGTAAAGTCGGGCATAATAACATCAGGAAAGAACCCCTAGGGAATAGTTGTTCTTTGCAAAGTACATGGGTTCTTGGATAAATCAATATTCAAGCAAGGGGAAGTTACCCAACTGCTGAAGCCGATTTTCCAAGAAACAGTTGTGACGTTTGGTACGGGTGGAAGTAGCCATGTCTGTATTTGGTCTGCATGGGCTATGTCTAAATAAGGGATTGATTTCGATGCCTATATAAGGGGAAGTGAATTGTACCTAAATAAGGGCATGAATCTGGAAAATTCACTCGGAGCTCTAAACGCCACACAACAACATCAACTTGTCTGATTTTCTCTTGGGTCCCAAATCTCCTAGATCAAAAATATTTATCTATGCAACATACAATGAATTATTGAAACTTTCTCAAATTGAAGCAGCAACCCATCTACGCCAAATTGACAAAGCTAATTTGGAAAAAAGTTCTTGCAGTGCTGGATAATAGCAGAAATACACTGTGTTCCCGCATTTATACTTTTGATAATATTGTTTCATCGGTTATTGATATTGTTCAGAATGATGTTTCTGTTTGATATCATGGTCAAAATCAATTACGATCTGTAATGCAATTTGTATGGATGTTACAGACACTCAAAATGGGAAAAGTACCATGGGATTATTTGAACGCTTCTGCTTTGTTTTTACCTTTTAATCTAACTGAGAAACTGAGGTACATGTCCATGAAAGATGCTACATACACACTGTTACACACTGAACAATTGGAACACTTGGCATTTTCTGTAGCGGAAACGGATTCAGCTGTATGGTGGATTCATGGCGTTAGTTCTCTGCCTTTTTCACCGTTTCAGTTTAAATCTTGCATGAAACATTTCCCGATAGGCCACTTTGAACCCTTGGGTAGTTCCTTCCTACATGAATTATGGTCCCTTCCATTTACTTACAGATGTCAACGGGAGGATACAGAAGTTTTCCTCAAGGGGAGGATTGCGATTCCACAGTGGGACACTCCTTAATTTGCAAACAAGTTAAGTTGCACAACGCTTCTAATGCGTCTTTATCTAATTTGGCTTCTTTTATTAAAGGAACACCAGTTCCGGCAATAATTTGCACTCTCACATTGCGTTCTAACAGCAGTTCTCTTATTTTGAACAACAACAACTGCTGTGGCTTGCGGCAGGCATCTCGTATATAGCAACAGTTTCCCACCATGTAACTTGTAGTAGCAATGTGCTTTTTCCACCCTCACATGAGGCTGTAGATTCAATTTTTGCAAACAGATTTCAATACATTAAGCAAGCTCAAATCGCTATTAATTCAACAAGAAGTAGCTCTCACTTCGGCTCAAGAGACCTTTTGAATTGCAGGTGGCTAGAACATTAGTGAGATTTAGTCACTGCTGAACATAAATCTCCCACTACATTTTGGAGAACTGATAAATAGAATCCTTAATGCGTCTAATACAGAAGGCCTTGCTCATTTTTTTTAACTTGTGTGAACCAGCCTTGTGACTTGTTTTCAGACGATCTTTGAAGTAATACCACCCTTCATACATTCTATTTGTTCCAGCGCCTTAAGAGGCTTTCTCTTAATACTGGCTCTGGTGGCTGGCCTGCTGGTACTTCTGCTCCTGTTACGCAATGGCTGCCCATCTTGTTGTACTGCACAGACCCAGCCTATTGCAACTGTATCCTAACCGAATGCAGCAGTTTTTTGGTAGCTTGCCATTAGCAACGCTGAGCATGACTTAAGGACTAACTTTTCGCTTTGCCTACTTCACTTGCGTGCAACCAGTGTTATACTGCCAGCAATGACCTTTCTATTGGGCTTCGTATTTATGCCTTTCCAATACGTCATACACTGACCTAGATTATGATCTGTTAATGGGTCCCTGAGTGGCGCATGACCAGGCCTGTTCACAGGATGGCCGCATGGCACGTGCGGCTGAGCTTGGAGTGCTGGCTGAATGGATTATCTGTGCGGCTGCACAGCACCTCTTGCAACGGAGTTTCATCGAATATCACGCAAGTTGCCCGGATGTGCTCTTCGAGGCATCGGATTATGAGGAACACATGTGTTCCTTTGAGGTACTAGGTTGGATGGCAACCCTTTTTGCTACAAACGATAGGGGTGCCCTTTTGGAATGGATTTCATACGGAGGATCACGTACTTTGATGGATTTTCCAACTGCTAGCGTAGGCTGCGCACATGCGTAGTCTCGCTGGCGAGATTTTATGTTTCTTAGTAGCGAGGGTAAACCCCGCCCCTCTTCTCCATTGGCTGGCTCCCTAAACGGTGGCCAGCCATTGGAGAAGAGGTTTTAGTGATATCATTTTTTCCATCTAAGCCCCGTTTTTTTCGGATTGAGGGGATTGTTTTTTCATTTCTTTCTCATTCTTCTCCATTGGCTGAAATGTAACAACAACAGTCAAAAACACGCCCGTTGTTACATTCCAGCCAATGGAGAAGAGGGGAGAAAGAAACTAAAAAACACGCCCCCCAATCCGAAAAGGACGGGCTCAGTGACAAATGGCAAGGATTTGTGCCCTGGTTAAAACGTATATTTTCAGACTGTTACCGTACATTCACTGTAGCTTGGTCCAAGCTAATTGTACTCCGTCGAAATACTTCTCAAAGTTGTGCTTATAAAACGTTGTCCTTTAACTGGATAGCAGGGTGTGAGCCTCTGCAAAAGTGGAGACACACTGCATGGTCCGTCTCCTCCCAGTCACGCAAGAGCAGACACCGACGGCACCGCCCCTTGTAAGTGCGGGAAATGAGGAGGCCTAGCCCGAGCCAGCAGTTATCATTGACCCAGAACCGGGAGTCGGCTTGCCCCCGTGATCTATGATGAATGTGTCTGTCTAATGGCAGCAGTACACACTTCACTGCCCGCACTGTACCTGCTTTCCATCCAGAGCAGTAACGCAACCAGAGACACGCCTCACACCCGGCCTGAAGCCCAGCAGGCAGAAGGTAACCCACAGATTCCCTGGCCTCCCCGGTCACATGCACCGGAATTTACTACGCCTTGGCACCAGAAATCAATGCCCCCTGCCCTAGAACTCCCGCGCTAACCCTGCTCACGCAGTCACCCTCTGCGCCTCCACGCCTGTCCCGCGGCTCTGTCTCCCTACTATTCCTGCCGCCTTCTCATTCCTTTCTCCGGCTGCACCTGTAGCGCTCAGGGTCCTGTCCCTCAAGAGCACGGGTGGGGAGGCCTCTCGGGCTGTACCACCTCGAGAAGGAGGGAGGTACTGCACAAAAACACAGCCCGTGTGGAACAAATTGTTTTCCAAAGCTCCCCGCTGAATGTGCTCTTCACAGCACAAGGGTTTCTACAGGGCGTGTCGCGCAGTATAGTTACATCCAAACCTCCCCAAACCCAGCCTTAGGCCTTCCCGAAAGCACGGGTAGGTGCGGCCAATTCACAGTCTTGGGGGGAGGAGGTAGCAGGAGGGGAAACCTAGAAACATTTAAATGACGTCGCTTTGCTGATTGTGTTTTCGTTGTTGGTAACGGCGTCCGTGTTTTGAGAGCGCATTAGG
Source organism: Lissotriton vulgaris (assembly GCF_964263255.1). Lineage (NCBI taxonomy): Eukaryota > Metazoa > Chordata > Amphibia > Caudata > Salamandridae > Lissotriton > Lissotriton vulgaris. Next base: position 390,475,233 of record NC_141687.1, read on the forward strand.
AGAATGGGCTGGGTAGCTTGCTGCGCCCTGTGATGATAAGGAATAAACGTGAAACACTGCCCGAAAGTCGCCATGTAGCAAGGTCGGACTAGCATGCAGGGCAATCTGTCAGTGCCTGAATTGAAGGGTTGACCTGACAGATTAGTGTATGCCTTGGGTTGTGTTTTTGGGCGGTTTGTGGGCCTGTTTTATGGTCTGCTCTCTGCTGACCCGTTTTACTGCTGATTTCTCTGACATTATCATGCGCATTCCCTAGGGCAGGCACAAATGCAAGCAGCTCCTTTCCTTCCAAAGCACACATACAGGGAGCCCATTGCACACTGTGCGCGCTGCTGTGATCACCCTGCCATGTATAATTGATCGTCGCTGCTGGGGGTGAGGAGTCCGTCTCCGCGAGAGCCAAGGACTGTCAGCGCTGCAGCTGGAGAGACAAGGGTATTGTACTGGTGTTAATTACGCTTGTAACGTCTGTTTTTAAGCCAAGAGACGGGTATTTATTTATTTGTAAGCTCAGCAAAGGAATTCTAGCTCCTTATTTCTGTGAAGAGGATGTAGCATTACAGAATATAAGATACCGTGGGTTTCAGCTAATAAAACAGTTAGCTTTGATAAAAGGCATTGAGGGATGTCATGAGTGAATGTTTCTTGGGACTGAGCAATTTTAATTTCAAATTCATTCGATTCAATCTGAGGGGTATTCAACTTGTTTAATTGATGCCAACCTTTGGCCGGTAGTGTTGGAATAGAGCTGGGTTAATGTTTAGATAGTCAAGGGCAGGACCTGAAGTGGACAGTGATTCACAGTGTAGAGTCATTCATTAAGTGTGTTAAACTCCCTTATCTGGTTCTGATAGCATCTACATCTAAATTTACATTTGAGAGGGTTGATAGTATGCATATTTTCAATCTATATAGGCAATATTTATATACTACCCTCACCATGCGCCCTATGCTACTTTACGTTGCAAATCTGTGTCCCCAGCTCACTGTGTAAGTACCCCAGCCCCTACCCGGTAGGAGACACTCAAATACCTCCTCAAATATAATTTCTATTTAGGTTCTTAATTTCGAGTTGTGGCAACCATTTACTTAGTGCTCTGGTTGGTGGAAATGTTTATAAAATGTTAAATATAAAAAAGACAGATTTGTTTTTTCAAACTCCATTTAACGTTTCCATACTTTTCCGATCACATCGCACAAACTGATTTGCTTGTATTTTTAGGTGAACACATATAAAAGTATACGTATTAAGACAAAAAAAGACGTAATTATGATTTGTAGGGATATTTAAGCTTTACAACAGCACAGTGATGAACTCTAAATGACAAGATTTGGTCGGAGTGGCTGTGAAAGCCTTGGAAAACTTCAAGCACTTAAATTTCTCTAACACAAAAGAAGCTCAAATGATTCAGTTGATGGTGACCAGTTCTTCCACTGTCCTAGTATTGTATTGTAATTGCATTTATATATGGCTTACTACCCCCGACGAGGCGTCAAAGCGCTTTTTCTGCGAGTAGCACGCTACTCCGGGACCCATAAAGGATTAGTGTTCCTGCAATCCACCAACAGTGGCAGCCTGTCTGAGGGATACAAGAGGTTATTCAAGGAATATATGCTTTATCCTCCTACACTGGTGTATGTCCCTTTTTCTCTGCTCTGTACACCCCACCATCTACATGCCCCCATTATCTACTAGTTTCAAAGAGGTTGTCGTCTCCACTCCTAACTTCTGAAGACTTCTGGTTTTCCAGCTTTAGACAGTTCATAGAATTACAGGATTGAAGTACTCCATCTCAGAATCCCTGGGAAAGTGTAAGCAAAGCACTGATGCAGAGCAAGAGTATGTAGCGTCATTGATGGCATACTCACCTAAACCACCATCAATGAGATGGAAGTACTCTGTACTCCTCTTTCCCAGAGACTGCCTACTGTGAAATTTAAACGGCAAGAGAGTTAAGGCCAGGGAAACCTTGACGGGCTCTGCTTTCTCAACTACTTTTAACTGATTAAAACAAATATACTGAAAGACAAAAAGACCGATGTGAGCATATTTATCCTTCTCAATAGGTCTTACATCTTTAGGTCTCAGCCTGCGATGGCTGTGCAGACATGCGCAGTCTCGCTGGTGAGACTTAATGAGATAGAGAGAATATCACTAGCGAGGTGAAGCCCTGCCCCTCTTCTCCAATGGCTGGCCTCCTAGTGACTTCTTTCTTTTTAAGCCCCGTCCTTTTCAGATTGGGTCACCACCACATCCACTACCACCACCTCCATCACCACATCCACCAGATCTAACACTACCTTGTGTGTGTGGCTGTGTGTGTAGCTGTGCGTGTGTGGCTGTGTGTGTGTGGCTGTGCGTGTGTGGCTGTGTGTGTGTGGCTGTGCGTGTGTGTGTGTGTGTGCGTGTGTGTGTGTGTGTGTGGCTGTGTGTGTGTGGCTGTGTGTGTGTGGCTGTGTGTGTGTGGCTGTGTGTGTGGCTGTGTGTGTGGCTGTGTGTGTGTGTGTGTGTGTGTGTGTGTGTGTGTGTGTGTGTGTGTGTGTGTGTGTGTGTGTGGCTGTGTGTGTGTGTGTGGCTGTGTGTGTGTGTGGCTGTGTGTGAGTGTGGCTGTGTGTGTGTGTGGCTGTGTGTGTGGGTGGCTGTGTGTGTGGCTGTGTGTGTGGCTGTGTGTGTGTGGCTGTGTGTGTGTGTGGCTGTGTGTGTGGATGTGTGTGTGTGGCTGTGTGTGTGTGGCTGTGTGTGTGTGTGGCTGTGTGTGTGTGGCTGTGTGTGTGTGGCTGTGTGTGTGTGGCTGTGTGTGTGTGGATGTGTGTGTGTGGATGTGTGTGGATGTGTGTGTGGATGTGTGTGTGTGTGGCGGTGTGTGTGTGGATGTGTGTGTGTGTGGATGTGTGTGTGTGTGGCTGTGTGTGTGTGGCTGTGTGTGTGTGTGGCTGTGTGTGTGTGTTGTGTGTGTGTGTGTGTTGTGTGTGTGTTGTGTGTGGCTGTGCGTGTGTGGCTGTGCGTGTGTGGCTGTGCGTGTGTGGCTGTGTGTGGCTGTGCGTGTGTGGCTGTGTGTGGCTGTGCGTGTGTGTGTGTGTGTGCGTGTGCGTGTGTGTGCGTGTGCGTGTGTGTGTGTGTGTGTGCGTGTGTGTGCGTGTGTGCGTGTGTGTGTGTGTGTGTGCGTGTGTGTGTGTGTGTGCAATAGGTCACGCATTTGCGAGAGATTAAGCTATTGGCATTGTAAATGACAATGCCATTTATTTATCTGTTTTCAAAACCAAAATACAGAGACTTACAGGATTGAAGTACTCCATCTCAAAAATGTGTCATTTACAATAGCAATAGCTCTAACTTTTTCAAAGGAGAGACCGTTGCATTGTAAATGCTTGTTTCTATATGCTATAACCTGGCCAGGGGAGGGTGTAGTTAGCTGTTGGGGACATTTCTAAGTTAGCATGAGCTCTGCTACCATGATGCTGCTTTTGCGCACGTTACTACATGACTTTATTTTTCAAGATTCCGTTTGTGCCTTTCACATGAGAACTGTCTGCTTTCTGCATTCTCTGCCTCTTCCTCAGTTTAGTCTGAACACGATGTGCAAGGGCGATAAACAATGCCCCTTGTTATTCTGTTCTGGTCAGTCCCTAACACTTATACAAAACGTGCTACGCTGCTGGAGACCCGTGCTTCGATATTATGGGATTGCATGCTGCTTTGATACACCCTTGGAGAGGGACCATTCCAGGGAGAAGAGCTATGCTGTTCCTATGATGTAAAAACTACCATCTAGGCACTGGGGTATGTGGTATATGGTCTACTGACAAAGCCCAGAGATCTTCCTTTACATATTAAAACTTCTTTCCAGGGGGAGGGTGGTTAGGCCTTATAGTCCTGTATCCCCTTTCATAGTCTATGGACTTGCTACAATGCTAACTGTGTTAGGTTTATGCATTTTGTTGCTGGTAGTGGCTCATATACTGCATTATAGTGCACAATAGTTAAAAATAAACATTATGAACTATAACCGTGACTCTGTCTAATCTTATTGTGGACGAGTACGAGTGAGTGAGGGAAAGGGTACGTCTTGCTACTGCGATTCCTGAGATAGTCGGGAGTGTTGTGTTCTGGGTTGTCTAATCATTTGTAGCTCTGTGATTATGTAGGAAAACAAATGAGACACTATAGCTAGCCGGTTCTGGGATTTTGGGTACTGAGGCGGTAGGAAGGTTTAGCCCCTACACACTGAGGTCCTGTTTTCCTGCGCATAGTTCTGTGTATATGCAGAATCCCCGCAACGGTAGAGCTATGGTGCTGATCTTATTTGAGGATAGGGTAGCACTGTGATTGGGGGGTGGTAAGAAGATTCACAGTCCAAGATGAGAAAAGTAGTTAAAACAGAAAGGTTTTTTGATAGGCTGATGTGATATAAATAGTACAGAAAAAAGAAGAATCCTTGCATCTGTGTCGATAACAGAATTGAAAATTATTGACGTGCAAGCTATATTTTTTTTTTTACTGGACTGAACGATTTGAGAAAGAGACTCACTCGCAAGTCTATCATGAAATATAGCAGATCATTGACTAGAGAAGTTCTGCATTTATTCCAAAAACATAGAAACGAGATGTACCAGTGTTGATACAGCATGTTTATACAGACACTCGCAGCTCAGTAATCTAAGTGCCAGGATACCCTTGGGGTGACAGCCGCGCTATATAAATGCACCTTACATTACATTACATTTATTCATGCCAATGTCTGTAGAATGCAGTACTTTTGTTTTAGATGTAATGCATTTAAGTGAACTATACCATTTCTGAACTGTGGCTGTCTTTAGTCTGCTTTTTAATGAATGAAAGGTGCATACAACACTGGTTTCAAAAAGCAAATTACTTAAGATGAACACATAATCTTTAAAAGAACATGCTTAACAGGGCTCTTGAAGTTCCCAGCTAGGGTGTTTTACCGTGGGAGTTATTGGGTGGGAGAGGAATATGATCAACGTGACTATTTTCTACTTATCGCTATGCTAGCCTAGCACCTTTACTGGCAAGGGCCTAAAGACTGTGGCGGACCTCAAAGCTCACAGACAGTATGGGGATAGGGGTCCTAGGCCAGTGTCGAAACCCTTAAGAAACATTACTGAAAAAAGCAATCATCAAATTTTGGGCCGGTAATGAAACTGTCATGGTTGAAGTCACTTTTCCTTCCTCTTTGAGGGGGGGAGGGAGGGGGGGGTGACTCACCCCCACCTCTTTTCTTTTGTTCTTCTCCCATATGCTTCCCCATCCACAATTTCTTTCCAGTGGTATCCTGGCCTTGCTACTATATGGACCAAAACCTACACTCCTCCAACCTTTTACTCCCAGCCCATTGTTGCATGCTACCTCTGACCTACTGTTTTACCCTTGCTGTTTTTCCTCTTTTTAGGTCTCGCCCTGGCTAAAGCGCTCTCTCGCCACAAGACTATAGTAGTCGGCTCAGCCGACAACGAGTGGAGACAAGAGATGGCCACGCGCAGCATTGAGAAGCATGGCAGTGTCGGATTCCGACGCGCGTCTTGGGATTTGGTCGCGCGCGTGAGCTTCTACCGTAGACAGCTCACGTCTCACACACTGACACAGACACACACACAACCCACCCCTACCCCTCCCCTGCCCCCCTCCCTTCCGCTCCCCTTCCTCCTCCCCCTCTCTCCCCTGCACGCCATCCCCGGCGCTGCCCAGCATCCCCCGGCCTGCATGCAAATCCCCGGCGCTGCACAGCCTCCCCGGCGCTGTCTCTGAAAGGTGAAGGGTAAGCGACAGGCTCACTCTGCCATCATCCTCAGCAGTGCCCCCTGGAAGGTGCACAGCCTCCGGCGCTGCACATCATCCCCTGCGCTGCTCAGCCACCCCTGCGCGGCACAGCCTTCCCAGGCACTGCACAGCCTCCCCGGCGCTGCCATGGGGCTCCTCAGGCGCGATATAGAGTCCAAGGAGCAGGAGATTACCCCGGCGGAACCCATGACCAGGGACCGGTGCCTGGAGAGTGAGATGACGGTAGGGGGACTTCAGCTACTACAGCAAGGAGAGAGAGGGCGAGTGCGCAAGAGGCTGCTGGGCAGCCTGAAACGGGAATACTGTGGCCCCGGTGGGTCATTGCATGAGCATGGTCTGTGGGAGCATTGCACCGAGGGCCTCTGGAACACGTGCATTCTGCAAGGAGTAGCTGTAGCCACTAGCCAGTGTGCGCATGCGCATATGGCATTATTTCAATCCTCGTGCATGTTTAAGGATGGGTTAGAATCTATTCGCCTACATACACCATTCTGCTTAGTATTTTAAAGTGTCCCTGCTTCTATGACTCAGTTTGGGAGTTGATGTAAAAGAGGAAGGTAATGAGATACTTACACCACAAAACGACAGGGGTTCACCCACCACCCATCCTCCTCTGCGCCCCCATTCTCTCGCCCCCCAGGATGGTGTCACCCAGTTCCCGTCCCACCACCCTCCCCATCAGCGCCTTTTAAGCAGAAGAAGCGCCTGGTCAACGAACTGGAGCTATGACTTGGGACCACGTGTACTGTTCGGTGCTCCGCTGCTCTCTAGCAGACATACATGATATCATACACACATATATACATACATGTTATAAGCAAATATGAGTACATACATGCAAACACACACACATATATATATATATATATATATATATATATATATATATATATATATATATACACACACACACACACACGTATTTTGCCATTATAAATTACAATAACTTTTATTTAAGTATTAATTATAAAAATAAAAAAATCCATTGTAATATCAATACATCTAAGTCACGTAAATACAACACTTATTGCATTACTAATGCAATAGGTGTCACATTTGAGAAAGTTAAAACTATTGGCATTGTAAATGACAAAGCTATTAATTTCGCTATTTTCAAAACCAACACATAAATAAAAAAATTGTCATTTATAATACCAATAGCTCAAACTTTCCTAATGCGAGACCTATTGCATTGCGAATGCTTGTCTTTATTCATTCTCCGTCCCCATTCCTTTTCCTTACTCGGGAGGTGGTAGAATAGTACACAAGGACCCTCTGAACCCACCAGGTAGACCTATTATATCTGCCAGAGGGAGTCTCCTTGAGCACACATCTGTATTTATTGATTACTATCTACAAGGCTATGTACATCACTTGGGCTCATATGTACAAGATACAGGGGACTTTTTGACTAAAATACAGGATATTGAATTGTCTGCAGGGGATTGGCTGATAGCTTTGGATGTCACAGCATTATACACGAGTATAACACACAAGGATGGCCTAAATGCAGTTCGCTATTATTTGTCAAGAAGGGGTCCAGAGTTTGAAGAACACAACACTATGCTCCTTGACATGTTGGAATTTTGTTTGGTCAATAATATCTTTTTGTTTAACCAGAAAGCATACCGCCAGTTGCAGGGAGTAGCCATGGGGGCCAGCTTCTCCCCAAGCTTCGCGTGTCTCCACATGGGAGCTTGGGAGGAGTTGGTCCTTGGCCTGGAATACCAGCACTACATACGCAACAATCTGGTGGCGTGGTTCCGCTTCATCGACGACCTGCTGGTCGTGTGGAGAGGAAGCCATGAGGGAGCACTTGAGTTCATTAACCAAAACAACAACAATGATCTCAATTTAAAATTTACTGCGACCCTTAGCCAGGAAAAAGTTACATTCCTTGACACAGAACTGTATGTCAACGATAACAAATTGGAATCCAGATTATACCGCAAGGCTACGGCTGGCAACAGCATTTTACATGCTGCCAGCTCGCACCCAGCACATTTGATCTCCAGTATCCCTTACGGGGAAATGCTGCGATTGAGACGAGTTTGCAGCAATCCCAGAGATCTGGAGCAGGCACAAAAAGAAAGCGAATCTCGCTTTCTTGAAAGGGGTTATTCAATCCAAGTAATAAAGAGTGCCATACAGAAATCTATGGTCTTATCGAGAGATGAACTTTTGGTTAAAAAATCTGAACGCCAAATAACATCTATTGAGATTACACAAGGGGAGGGGAAACCAGGGGCGAACTGTTTCAGAATAATAACTGGCTTTAATAGACAGCACTAACAGATTCGCAGAATATGTGATAAACATTGGCCTATCGTTACCAAGGATAACGTTATAGGTAAAGACCTCCCTAAAAGAGTATCACTCACTTTTAGCAAAGCGCCATCCATGCGTGACCATATAATGGTAACTAACTCAGAGCCTTATGTAAAATCCTCACGGTGGCAGGAAAACAATGGTTTTTACAAGTGTAAAACTTGTAAAGCCTGCCAACATGGAATTAACACCAGGAGTTACAGAGACGGTTTCACTGATACGCAACACCCAATAAATCAAGTACTAACATGCAAATCTGAATTTGCGGTGTATGTTTTACAGTGCCCCTGTGAAAAGAAATACGTGGGCAGCACCAAACATGCTGTCCACAGGAGAATCCTCCAACACCTTCGTGCTATCAGCAATGGTGACAATACCTATCCGGTGGCTCGCCACTTTAGGGAATGTCACCAGAGCGACAATACTAATCTCAAGTATTGGGTGATTGACGCGATTATCAACAGTAGAAGGGGAGGTGACAGGGAAACCAAGTTAAGGAGGCTTGAAACCAAGTACATCTTGTTACTTAACACTAGGACCCCAATAGGCCTTAACATCACAGAGGATCTCTACACCTGCCTGCCCTGACCCTTTGTCTATTTATGTCTCCTCTTCATGGTAGTTATGCGCGAGGGGAACCCGGCCGGGTAAGTCTCGTGCAGGTACCATGAATTGGCTGCGACAAAATAGATAGTCCAGAAATCTGATCGACTTTAGCTGCTGCTTTTAGATAAACCACTAACAATGATTTTATGAATTCACAATGCACTTGTCAACATTGTTTAGTTTATTATTTTGGTTATGGTAATCACTATTTTTTCTACGGTAGCATGCACTATGGTCTTATTGCTTTTTCTAATAATTTACAAAAAGTAGAAAACTCGAACAGAACATGAAAGTTGAATCAAACTTTGAAATGCAGTATTGGATTAAAGACCAATATGAGTAGAAAGGCATAGCTACACTATGTTATGACGAGGTCTGACTACAGAATATGAGGTTAGGGTTTCAACAGCAATACTGAGCCTTAGGAGGAGAATAATTAGCATATTTTGCACATATTTATTGTAGATAAGTGATTGACATTTGCTTCAATTTGCACATTTTGCGATATTTGCACATGTTATTAGAATGGTCAATGATGTATATATTTATTTTTATTTTATTTATTTATTTATTAATCTTATAGAGCGCGACAGCTACCCGTAAGGGTTTCCCGGCGCTAATTGACAGTAAACAACATGATTGATCCTGAAGGAAAAGGATTATTGGGCAAACAGCCAGGTCTTTAGGGCTTTTCGAAAACGGAGATGGCACTGCTCCATTCGTAGGTCCATGGGAAGAGAGTTCCACAGTTTGGGTCCCAGTACAGCAAAGGAACGGCCTCCCACTCTGAAAAGCCTGAACCTAGGTACGCAGAACAGATGTTGAGAAGAAGAGCGGAGTGAGCGTGTGGGTAAATAGGGCTTGATGAGTGTAAATGGGAGCAACATCAATTTTAATCTTATGCATAAAGCATAGTGCCTTAAATTTTACACGATTTTCAATATTGAGCCAATGAAGTTGCTCAATGTGTTTCGTGATTGGATCATATTTCCGGCATCCACACAGGAGCCGGGCAGCAGCATTCTGAACCAATTGGAGAAGACGCAAAATCGCCTTGGTAGCCCCCAGATAGAGCACATTACTGTAATCCAATCTGGAGGTCACCAGGGCCGTCACAACAGATCTTTGAGTGTCAGATGGCAGAATCCAGAAGATCTTTCTCAGCCATCTAAGAATAGTAAAACAGGTGGCTGAGACTTTATTGACTTGGTCTTTCATCGACAGATCCCTGTCAATGAGAACCCTGAGGTTCCTAGCACGTTCAGATGGAGTAGGTAGAACGCCCATGGTTGACGGCCAGTGTCTCGGACTCCAAAGGTCAGGCTTGTTGCCGAAGACAAGCACCTCCGTCTTTTCGCTGTTAAGTTTTAGAAAATTACGACTCATCCAGCGAGAAATGTCACTAAGACCAGATTGCAGAGAGGAAGGTGAAGAAGGGTCTGCTTGAGATAAGGAAAACACAATCTGAGAATCATCAGCATAAGTGAAAAGATTAAGGCCAGAAAGCTGTGCAACATAAGCCAACGGAACAACATAAAGATTGAAGAGGAGAGGGCTAAGAATAGAACCCTGGGGAACACCATGAGGGGAATTGTGGATATTCGAAGTGGAAGTATTAGAGAAGATTTGAAAGGTCCTATCAGAAAGAAAGGACAAAAACCAGAGTAAGGCTTTGTCACAAATGCCAAAAGAGGCAAGGCTATCAAGAAGGATACTGTGGGAGACAGTAACAAAAGCTGCACTGAGATCAAGCAAAATCAGTGCAACTGTTTGACCTTGATCTAATAATTGGCGAATGTTCTCAGTAACACCTAATAGGGTGGTTTCTGTGGAGAAGCCTTGGCGAAAGCCAGATTGAGATGAGTGAAGAAGATTATTGGAAGTGACAAAACGTGAGAGATGTAGATGAATGTGTCTTTCCAAAATTTTTGAAAAGGCTGGCAGCAATGAAATAGGCCGGAAATTAGCAGCAACATTAGGATCTGCAGTGGGTTTCTTGAGGAGTGGGGTAACCATTGCATGCTTCCAGCAATGGGGGACAGTGGCTGAAGCAAGGGAAGCGTTAAGTAAAGAACAGATCACTTCAAGTTGGGAAGATTCAAGCTGGCGTAGAACCTAAATAGGTACGGGGTCCATGGGTGAGCCAGATTTGATATTGTTTAGAATTTCTAAGAGAGTGGCAGGTACAAGGTCAGGCCAAGTCTGCAGAGAGGCCAGGGGAGGGCAAGTGGTAATAGGGGGTGACCAAGGGCAGGCAGTAGATTCCTCAAGTGATTTGATATCTCTATAGATTGTGTCGATTTTAGATGTAAAGTACTGAGCAAGTTCGTCACATTTCTTACTCGAAAGAGGAGGGGGTATAGCGACTGTCTGTGAACCAGCAAGGTCTTTTACCACTTTAAATAAAACCTTTGATTTATTCATGGCTTCAGTAATCAGATTTGTGGCATAGGTGGCTCTGGTGTGAACACAGGCCTTATGGTATAGTTTCAGTTCGGCTTTATACATAAGCCCGGCAGCAGTAGAGTAATCTTTCCTCCAGGCCCGTTCTAATCTCTTACATTGAGCTTTGTGTAGACGAAGAGTTTCATTATACCATGGGGCGGGAGAATTATGGACAACATTTTTTTTGTCTGCAAGAGGAAGACAGATATTTATAGCATATATAAGATGAACTATGCACTTGCACTTTATTCTATGTATTTCTCCTTTTCCCTCACATTTTCTTTCGTAAGCAGACTTGTCATTTTCATGTATTTTACAGTGATTGTTGTTGCCATTAATAATTCACTCATATTGGCATCCATTTATGTATATCTATGACGTTGGTTTCTACTAAGGGTATTTTACTATCATGTAATTTATTTCATAAAAAGTTAACGCTACCATTCAGTAGCTGGAAGTATATTTTCCATGTCCATGCTAATGATATTCACAGGTGATACTCATTATTTATCGTCACTAGCACTTTAAAAGGGCTGTCCTACTATCAAAACGTTGTCATGTGAACAAGGCTCCGTTGAGCCGAAACGTCTTTGACAGTACCTCTGCAATAAAAAGAAAAGCAAGAGCCTATTTGGTCCGTGTCCGAGTTTCCTTTGCTGGCTGGCGAGACTCGTTGCAGCGCAATTCGAAAGCGGTATTCGTAATATATATATTTATATATATATATACACACACATGTATTTTGCCATTATAAATTACAATAACTTATTTAAGTATTAATTATAAAAATAAAAAAATCCATTGTAATATCAATACATCTAAGTCACGTAAATACAACACTTATTGCATTACTAATGCTATAGGTGTCACATTTGAGAAAGTTAAAACTATTGGCATTGTAAATGACAAAGCTATTAATTTCGCTATTTTCAAAACCAACACATAAATAAAAAAAGTGTCATTTATAATACCAATAGCTCAAACTTTCCTAATGCGAGACCTATTGCTTTGCGAATGCTTGTCTTTATTCATTCTCCGTCCCCATTCCTTTTCCTTACTCGGGAGGTGGTAGAAATAGAAACCAGTATCACGACTTTGTCCAGATTTAATTTTCCCTTCTTCACCTCGTATAACAGGAAGATAATCAAGTTAGACTGCAGCTATAATGAAAGACTAACGACTTTAAGCAAAGTCAATAAAAGATAAGTGACTACTCTCAAGTGAGGTGCCCTAGGAGTAGGTCTCATTAATACTGCAGTAATGTTCTGAACAGTAGAGGGAACTGAAGGCTCATGCGTAGGTGGCACGTCACCTACTAGAATGTGATCATTAAACAAAAAATAAGGAAAGCAAAGAAAACAGGATATAGGTTCATGAGGATCGGGTTCATGCCCAATTTTCAGACTAATCGCGGAATCAATGTCTATTCGTACTAATCATTCATTGCAGGACACTATACTGTAGGAGAATGTGCTAAAAAATCTGGCACCGATACAGACTCCCTGGACCTATTGTGGAGACCTGCGATTTAAGGCACATGACCTAAAGTTAGTCCTAAAAGTGTGAGCCATACTACAGCAATGCAACCAGTTACTTATTCACGCACCAGGATCTCTGTCCAGACAATTTGTCAACCCACAAAATTAATGCAAAAGGCCTTACCTAACAGGCTACATATGTCTGCGTGTGTGTTAAGGGGGGGGAGGGGTTAGGGGGGGGGTTGATGGCGGAATTTGCTACATATTCAATGAGAACGGGTGGAGTACCTTGGACATTCACTAAGAATCAGAAGTCAACATCCAAGTTAAGTTGGAACAAAATAGGCCAGTTTGAAATAAAATCACAGGCTTCCTGCAACACCTGTAGAACAGAAACGGATATGTTGCCACTAAACCATTAAATGGATCACTATCCTCTAGATCCCCAGCAGTCAGGTTTCGTTTTGTGTGCGACATGTGACACCTGGATAACACTGGTCTCCTCTACACCAGTCTTCATAGCTTTATCCAGATCACCAGCCAACCAGGTGTTGGAAAATAAAGTGGGGCGGGGTGGGGGGATCAAGTAGAGAGGTTATTATCTTTATAATTATCGGATTTCTATCTGGGATTTACGATTCCTGGGTGAGCGCCTACATCTCTCACACACTCACTGTTTTGCACATAGCACAGACTCTGGCTTCGTTCCTGAGATGGAAGATGCATTTATAATTCCGAAACACAAGTCTGTAACAAGTACACATGTTTTACAAACTCATAGGTGAAAGAAATCAGGTAATAAAACTTACACCAAAAGCAGAAAGTGGAGAAAGAACAGCACATTATCTTTGCTGAAGAAGTCAGTAAGTGAACAAGAAACAGCCACAATGCATCATAAACCAGGAGAGGTTTAAGGAGGCGAAGTACTATTATCAGCTTCAGTGGTGCCGAAGGAAACAATTACTAGGAGGTGGGTCTTGGGGAACCAACCTCGTTTAGAAGGCCTATTTACTTCCAGGTGTCTTGAATGAAAGGTTTTCCCTATTGGCTGGGGTTAATGTAAGGTCAGAGAAAGGTCAAAAGTGGCCAGCCAATATCAGTGGCCTGCAAAGAAGAGAGGCAAAAAAATGGTCGAGCTTCGATGGAAATTAATTCCTGCTCAAATCATTGAATCCTTCCTTACTATGAGGAGAGGACATGGCCCGGGGGATGCCACAGGGCAACACCAACAGCCTCTGACTTATGCTGTCAGTTTACCCTGAAGGCACACACAACTTCACACTGAATCGAAGATCTCCAAATTAAAGGTGCATATGTACAGTTCTCTGTCATATAGGAGGAACTATATTGAGGGGGGCAATTGTGAGGTGTGCCTAAAATTGAAAATAACACCTGACTCTCTTTTTAGGGTAATAGGAAGTAATCCTGCTGCAGGTGAAGTTAAAAGCTAGTGATCGTCTAAGTGTGCTATCAGTGCTACATTACAATGAAACACTCTGCAGAAGTCCCACAGAAAATCCAAAACAATTACATTTTAAGCATGCAGGCCTAAGTACAACACCCATGCTTATATTAATTGCGCCCTTGGGCGTGCACTTACTCAAGGTAAGTGATGGCCTCTGCAGCCTCAAGGTAAGTGATGGTGTCTGCAGCCCTATACGAACCCATAACAGACTCAAGATATGTCACAGACGATGAAGAGAGAAATACAGCTACAGACATTGCACATGAAACACCAAGCACACACAAACCTCCACCTGTGAAGAAGTCTAAGAGGTGCATTAAGCTTGGTCACATTTCCGCAATTCAGATGGCTTTGTTTTGATGTCAGAATTTAAGAAAAATACCAAGCGTATTTCAGTACTCACGGGTTCTGGGAAGCTATGAAGGCTCATTGCCACCATTTGTGTAAATGGAATCAGTATAGAAGGTTTTGAGACTAGAAAAAGGCCTAACCAAACACTGCTTAGACTGAGATATTCCAATGATACTGAATGCATGCACAACTGAGCAAAGGAACTAGTAATCCATTCTTCTACTTTATGGAAAAATCAATGGCCAAGCTAACGGAGCTTGCTGAAATTTGGAAGATATTTATTAGCTATCCACTAATAACCATGCTCTTCCACAGTTATCCCATTGCATTTAGCTCCCATGTAGGATCATCAGCATATGATCATTATATCTTTGAATCCACCCTATAGATATGTCACACTATTTTCACTATCTTTAATTCCCTGAAGCTCTTTCTGCCCTAGATAGCACTGATTACACTCCTATGGATCTTGATGTAAGAGCATGTGTCATTCTGAGTCAGTGATTTTTGTGTAAAAACATATTTAAATGGTGTTGATGTTGATCTTTGAGCACACTGCCTTTCTTTTAAAATCTTCGCACAAATTTCAGACCCTCCGTGAAAGGGAATAGCTATTTCTAGCTTTAGGTCAAAAATCTCCAGCATAAAAGTACACCACCATTATTTTCGTTCCCAATATCAAACAAACTGAGCGGATGCTAATTTCTTAAGGCTAGTGGAAACAATTTTTCTGTATGCTAGAAGCCGATGGCATCTAGATTGTGTTGGTTTTTATTTGCCTATTTTAAGGGAAGGAAAGCCACAAAAGATACGTCCTTCGTTCAGCTTCAAGGTTTTGGTCACTCATCAATATCTTTTAGAATTATCCAAGCACAATGCCTTTTTGTCATGATCTTTTTCGCATTACACTCCTTTTGTCCTTGTTCCTTAGTTGCATCCTTATAGATTGTTTCAGTGGTATTCCATTTCATTGTAGAAGAAGTTACTGCTTCAGCTTTCCAATGAATGTGTGGTTAATTACTATTGAAGAACATCAGAGATTATTGAAGGAATAATCCTTTCTATACCTAAGTAAATGTCGAGGTCCAAGTTTATGAGTGTACCAAAGAAAATATGAAAAATATAAATTTAAAAAGAAGTCTAGTAAAAACATCTTAACTAAACCCGTACATTTCTTTCATAGGTATAATGCTCAATCAGTGCTGTACATTATGTTACTTTACTGCTATATTTTAAGGCAGACATTGTGTTTTTATAAACTATAACTTGAGGACTGTTCTGCCAATCCTTTCACTACTACTATATACATGCATCTGCACTGAAAATGATAACGGAAATGTATAACATGGGTATAAAGTTTCCAAATTCTTGAGTTACGGTTAATGTTAATTCCCATAATAGTGGACTTGTGAAAAGGCTGTAGTCACTTTTGTTTAGACAAGTGGATGAGTGGTTCCTTTTATTGGTAAAGGTTTCTTTTATTAATTTTCTGACATTTCGTGAGGCTTTTATGCTTTTAAAATAACAATAAAAATAACGATTTCTCTTCATGACTATGTACATTATAGATGACACCTTGAGAGTTCTTCCTGCACTCACTGATTTAAATTCCCATCTGAATTGATTTTTTTTTAAACTGCCTAACTTCCTGTGGGGTGATTGTTGCATCACCTCTCAAATCATATTGGTCCTGAGGATGGTCTTGAAGATTCATATTACTTAAGACCCAAACGTCTACATGAAGTCCACCTCTCTACTTTATTATAATTGGTCTCATCTGTAGATGGTTCACACTATCACGGAGGACGGACATATCGAATTATGAGAGTGCATTTCCCTTGCATGGACATTTGTGATTATGGAGCGTATTGCTTGACAGGGACGATACATTGTAGATGTATATTTAGAAATTATCTGTGATGAACCCCTTCTTTGAATACTTGTAGTATATTTTTTTCTATAATTCAACCACCATTCACACCTCTTATTCGTTATTTCAAAATGTTTATATAAATGACCTAGTTTGATTCTTTTTTTGCCACTAATTAGCACAATTTTTTTAAACTGTTTTAATTTGTGTTTGAACGATTCCCTTGTCAGCTATTGACCTTTTTTTTTTTTACAAAGTTGCCATTTTTCTGCCTTCAGTCATTTTGTGCCAGTAGCCTGCCTTGAGTCGCATAACTGTGTGTAAATGACAGACTTTAGGAATTCTTCCCAGTCACACAATAGAGGTATTACGTGCCTGGATGGGCCATCTGTTAATAGCATGAGGTGGGGTGGGGGGGGGGGGCAAATGCAGCCACACTTACAATTGAATAGCCTTCATGCAAAGGGGCCTAAAAACCTCACATCATCACTGCTGCCAGCTTGGAGACAGGGAGTCAGGAAATTCCATGCACCTCCAAGCCACTGTCTAGAAGCTTCTCCAACCTTCCAGAACCAGGGTATACAATAAGGACCACAGACACCAACTCTCCAGTATGCTTCTGGACCGGAGGTTACTCTACCAGGAAGAAGGACTGTGGTGCTGCTGAAAGGATTGCTACTCTGAAGGAGCTACTGGCCTGCTGTGCTGACCTACTGCCCTCTTGCCTGAGAAGGAAGAACTGGACCTGCAACCTCACACTGAACCCAGGACCCCAGAGTGACTTTTAAGGGCTAATCTGCTGGCTTCCTGATCTGAGCCTCAGTGACAGTAGTAGTCATCTTAAGATGACAGCTACATTGCATCACGTAAGCCATTACGTTGCCAAATGTTTTTTTGTCTGTGCACCGAAACATTTGCAAACCTAAGGAGTCTGACCAGCTGGATCGCTATAACCCCCTGCTAGTGGATCCTTCAAAGTGCCTTGAAGCCAATCCATTATGTGCAAAGAACTAAGTTTCCAGAAGGAGAGAGTAGCAATAGCCTTGAATTTAGCCTCATCAAGTCAAGCAACGCGTAGCCTTCCATGCCCTGGTGAAGATCCTGCCTGATGCACAAAGAAACTTCTAGTCAAAATGAGCTGTTAAAGGACCTGCAAAGGCTATGGGCTGGATAGCTCGAAAAGGCATGAGGGTTAGAAATCACCATTGATGTGAATTGGTAGATACTAGGCGCAAGCACAAGTTGGCAATATAGTGGGAAGAGTTTAGAAATAGAGCAAAAGGGGATACAATACTTGGTCTGCTCCCACTGTGTCCACAGTGAGGACGCTCCTTTTCGGGCATTCTCTTCAGAGGGAATAAACCAGGTTCACTCACAAGGTGGATGAGCTCCAGAGGCTTGCCTATGGCAGAATCAATCACCCATAGAGGGCAAATCATTGCACTTGATAGGTAAATCGTCAATCATATATGAGCTCTGTGGCTACTGTCTTTAATGGGTGTTTTTTTAAAAGCTCTTTTAAATAACTAGAGATGCAAGGTTAGGAGCGCACCCCGATTCTCTCAAAAAACACTCCTTCTAGTCTCCAACCATGGTCTTTGATAACATAGTATCAACAAAATCTAAAACACCCAATTTAGCGCCGATGTGGTCCACAAACTTCAAAGCACAAAAAAAAAAATTGGGAAATTTGGTCTCCAGTTCTAAAGCGAATGGCCAGTTGGCCACTTTCACTGACAGTAACATTTCATGTATATAAATGTGCTTGAAGTTTTCGCACTGCCCAGCAAAGCACAATTTTTAATCACTTAATGTCCAGTCTAAAAGTAGATATCAAGTAGAGGTTATAGGGAAGGATAAAGAGAGGTATCAAAAACCCCTGCTAGCTATCAGCAATGAGTGGGAGCCGAGCAAACACAAAACCGGAGCACACACTAAGCGAGTGCTGGTGCGGTTGTGATGAGAACATTTTACGACTTGATACAATCAGCACAGACTAGAAGGTATGCTAGGGTCTGTAGTGGCGAGACAGTGCCAAAGCAACAGTGTATACTTACATATGTAATTTATTTGGAATCATTGCCTTGCAATGGTTTAAGTAAAAAGGACTTATTCAAGGTCACCCTGTGTTCAATTGGGAAAAGCAAAGCTATCTGCAGAAACATACACTCAATGAAGAGGAAGAGATAAGCAAAGTTATAGTAAATCACACTGCGACAGAACTATGCAGCTCTATTAAGATGAACCCCTCATTCCACCTTATTACCACCAAGTCGGCAAGTTGTAGATTTTAATGGAAGGGGATTAGATACTTCTCAATGGTGCATGGCAAGTTATTAAGCCGCCAGAGTTCAAAGGAAGATACCCACACTAAACAAAGGATGAAAGTGATAATACTAAGACTAAGCAAACAAACAGCTGAACTGTCAAAAGTAGAGAAAGCATTAAGGGACAACTCTATTAGCAAGCTCAAAACGTGATATTCGGATCTGCAGAGTGAGAAATATCAGAAGGCAGGAAGAAAACATTTCAGTCAGCTTTGCACAAACTATCTGCACATGGCAGTTTTACTGTGACAATTCCTGTCCTTCATTTGAAAGGGGCTCCGAGAAGAATGGTCAAAGAACCAGGTTTCTTGATACGTGTTCGGTGTCGCCTCTGCCTTTTCTAAGAGGAAGCGACAAAGAGGCTGCAAGGGAAATGATTTTTCCAAATCTACAAGAGATTTGAACGCCATTGCATCACATTTTGCCAAAACAGTAAGCAGCAACTATAGGGCCAATACCCGAAACACAAACCTTGACTTATAAAAAACCGCTAGGCTGCGGGGTGCCCCAAGGATCTGCCCTTAGCCCTCTGTTCTTCAACGTTTACGTTGCCCCTCTCGCGAAACTGATTTAGTCATCCGGGGTGAGAGTGCTCTCCTACGCTGACGATACACAGCTGATTTTCTCTTTTAAAGATCACTCACCCACTGGTTTTACAAATTTTAGAAGTTGTCTTGCCAATATCGTAGCCTGGATGACCCACAATACGTTAAAACTCAATACGGACAAAACCGATGTGCTGTCTTTTAACCAAATGAATCCCATGTCTTCGACCACTTGGTGGCCGTCTGAACTCAACCCAGCACCTTCCCCAGTTACAGTAGCACGCAACTTGGGAGTTCAATTCGACACCGAACTCTCTTTTAAACCTCAGATCCAGAAAGTCACCTCAGCATGTTTTGGTAAGCTCCACATGTTAAAAAAAATGTCTCCCTTTCTCCCTACGGAATCATTGAAGACGGTGACGCACGCTTTGATCACTTCGCACCTGGACTATGCGAAAAGCCTGTATGTGGGACTTCCGGCCTATCTCCTGCATCGGCTGCAGATCGTGCAGAATGCTGCGGCTAAACTGATTTGTAAAGTCCCCTTTCGCCACTCCATCTCACCCTCCCTGAGGAAACTGCATTGGCTTCCGATCTCCGCTCGCATCAAATTCAAGGCCCTGGTACTTGTTTTCAGGGCTCTGAATGGAAAGGGTCCTGGATATCTCAGACACAGACTGAAACTGGTCCACTCTTCCCTCAATCTCAGATCCAACCACCTCCGCCTCCTACTCCCTCCCAGATTCCGCCGGGCAAGGAAAGGGTTTTGACACAAAAAATTGCCGCCCCACTTGTTCCATTAGCCCTTGGTTATAGGCAACACATCAACTTTGGTCAGATATGTTAGGTATTTTATTTACCTTTGTTTTCAAATCTTTTTATGAAAAAATCATAACTTCTCATGACAGAGAAGGAACACTACACGTATAACACATAAGTACATCAACTATAATACAACATTTATCAAATGAAAAAAAATCACAAAGTGAAACATACAAAACAACTGTACCAATTTCAGACTGTTCAAAAAAGGCAAGTCAAATTTACAAGCCTCAATAACCATCAATGAATGAAATCTTAAGAACAGTATTAGACAGAATCACATTAACAAGGAGATGTCACATTGCACAAATGATATGAGTCTAAAGCTCTCAATGATCATGAATTTCATCTCCTTTCATGCCGACGCGTTTCGAACTCCAAACAGTAGTTATGGGTTCTCTTCAGGGCCTTGTCACTTTCTGTCTGTATGTATATAAGAGAAAGGTAACAGTGTGTAAATGTAATTGTCTATGGCCTCCTTATTTTATACTGCTAGTGGTGTGCCACATTCAAATACAATAGTACCTTATTTGTCGCTGTAGTTATCCTATGGGTGTTTGTGCATCTTTGGAACTGTCGTCTGTAGGAAATTAGAATAAAATTGTCAGTTTCCAGTGGCGTTCTACGCTAGCTCTGCGGTAACCTCATACCAAAGCACTGCTGGACGTACCTTTCAATATTTTTGGGTCCGTGTATGGGCCATCCCTATGGTGCGGTGAAGTCTTTTGGACCTAGGGGGAAGGCGGGGATAGGGTTACTATCATTGTGCTTCTATCGTAATATCACTGGGCATGGAAGATTATAAAAAACAATCCTACCTTATTCGCGTGCACCGCGAGCTTAGGGAGCCGCTGGCTCCGTTGTCAGCTGATTTCGCTCGGGTTCTGTTTGGACGGATCCCGTGTTTAGTTCCGTAATTTCTTCTCTAGTCGCGCACTGTTTAAGAAACGGGGGAATCAGTTTGTGTCCCTGTAGCGGGCAGCATTTGTATCTAAAAACCTTCTATTCAGCTCACCTCGTTTGCCGCGACTTGCTCCCACTCAGACTCCGTTCGCTATGGAAGGCGGCGGCCTGGTTGCCTAGTAACTAAAAAGCAATTCTAGGACCGTGGGTGTTCTGGGATATGTAGTTCAATTGGAATGCGCCAAGTGCAGAAGCATTGTTCTAACGTCCCCGATGTTCTACCCTTCAGTCAAGGGGGGCCATAACAACCCTCGTGGAGCCCCACGCAATTATGGCATTATAGCCTAGACACTTCGGAAAGTGAGTTTAATCCATTTTGTGTGCTGTTAAATTTTAGAATGAGGTATGCCTCTTTCCTAAGAAGTGTTTCTTCAATGTCAATTGGACCCTTATTGCCACTTGGCGCTATTGTCCAGAGTACAGTCCATTTAAAGTCCATTTCACTGTGGTTTAAATCCAGGAAATGTTGGACCATAGGAGCGCTTACCACTTTCCTCTTGATTCTTGATCTGTGTTGAGTGACCCGGCTGTTGACCTGTTGGGTAGTTTTACCTATATAGATCTTCTGGCAGTCACAAATGATCGCATATACCACGTTTCGTGTTTTACAGTTAGAAAAACTGGCATGTTTACATTTGATACCCCTATGGTCAAACTCGGATCCTTCAATTGTGGAATCACATGATATGCAATTTCCACACTTGTGGTGTCCTTCAATTGGCTTAAGGCCCCATCTTGATAGTAAGTCACTTTTGGGCTTTGGGGTTGACACGTCTGCTCTAATGACGTCCTGGCCAATACTTTTGTTTTTCTTATATGCGAACAACGGTCGCGGAAAGGGGCATTCAAGTCCTTCAAGCAAATGCCAGTTTTTTAAGACCATTTGTCTTACTTTGTGTGTGTCTGGTCCGAATGTTGTCACACAGACCAGCCGGTCCATGTCTTGCTTAACCGTTCTCTCAAGTAAGCACTCCCGGGGGGTATACTTTGCCCTTTTCTTGGAATTATTTAGTAGTCTCTTAGGGTAACCCCGATTCTTCATCTCATTACAGAAACGAGTTGCATGTTTTTCATATTCTGGTACCTCCGAGCAGTTTCTCCGTATCCGAAGCAACTGCCCGTAGGGCAGATTGTCCCTCAAGCTTCTAGGATGTGCACTACGGTGGTGGAGGATAGTGTTTTTGTCTGTCTTCTTTCGAAAAAGAGAAGACTTCAAAAGCCCATCCGTGCAACTTATCTCCAGGTCTAAGAATGTCATTTTCTCATTGCTGGACCCCAGTGAGAACTTAATATCGCGATGTCTACCATTAATCCAAAGGTGGAAGTCCACCAACTCTGCGCGGCTCCCCTGCCACAGGAGCCACACGTCGTCGATGTACCTGAACCATTGTTTAATGTGTTTGCTGAAGGGGTTATTGGAGTAGATAAATCTATTTCTCATACTCCGCCATGTAAAGTATGGCCATCTCCGGCGCATACGGACAGCCCATGGCCGTACCTTTGATCTGCATAAAAAATTGGTCATTGAACCTGAAATAATTCTTTTTAAGCGTTAGTTCAGCTAATTTCAGGACGAACGAGGTGGGGACCTGGTGGGGCCTGTCTCTTTTCTCAAGGTATAATTCTAGCACTTCTAGTGCTTCATCTTGAGGAATTTGGGTGTACAAGGACGTCACGTCCATTGTCACCATAAATTCCGTCATTGGGTCAAATTGTGTTCCCTCAACTTTTAGTAAAAAAATCGGTGGTATCCTTCAGATACGATTTTACATCACCGATGAAGGGCTTCAAAAAGAAATCAATGTATTTCGAGAGGGGTTCCAAACACGACTCGCATCCGGAGACAATTGGTCGTCCTGGGGGCTCCTCCGGGTTCTTGTGGATTTTGGGTAAAAAATATAAAATCGGCGTTCTGGGAAATTTCTTTATCAAGAACTCGCTTTCTTTTGGTCCCACAAATCCATCTTCCACACCACATTTTATTATTTCACAGATTTGTCCCTGAATGGCCCGCATCGGGTCCTCTGGGAGTTCTCTGTACCATTCTGAATTGTTAACCTGTGTCGCACCTTCCTTGAGATATTTCTCCTTAGACCAGATTACCACCGCTCCGCCCTTATCCGCGGGTTTGATAATGACCGACGGGTCACATTTCAAGTTTTTAATGGCTATGCGTTGGCCTTTAGTGATGTTAGGTTTGGTATATTTCTTATTCTTTTCTAGTTTATTGATTGCTGAAAGCATTACCTGTTCAAACGCCACCACCTGCTTCGGGATGTTTTGGTAGGGGACAAAAGTAGATTTGGTCCTCAAGGCTGTTACCTCTGTGTCCGTACTTGGTGGTTTATTTGCAAAAAAGGCTCGCAGCCGGATCTTCCTGCAAAAGGCAATGGTGTCTAGTTTAAGTCTAGTGAAGTCTGTTCGTTGGCTGGGGACAAATTTCAGACCAAGGTTAAGGACAGCTTCCTCATCTCTAGTAAGTACTTTGTTGGAAAGGTTCACTATTGTCGATGGTGTGGGTTCTAGGACTTGTAAAAGTTCCTGCGGGTGCGCATTTCCCATTGTGGTTTGAACCGAGTTTTTGCCTGTGGGCCTTTGTCTAAAAAAGGCCCTTTCTTGTTTGGATTATTCCCTCTCTCCTCAGGTCCTGATGAATTTGAGGAGGATGATGTATCAGAGAATGTTTTATAGCGATTTCTTGATCTACCCTGGAAATTATATAGGGCTCCACGTGACTCTGAGTGTAATAATCCTCCTTGAGAAAAGGGTAGGCCCTCTCTAGTGTAAACGCCTTTGAATCCCTCTCGTATTGTGCAGATTTGGAGTTTATAGTTATGTCTCTAAAGGTTTGAATATCTTTCTCAATTTTTTCGAGCAGTGCTTTGGCATCAGAAACCGCTGGGCTTTCCTGAAGACTTTTAGTAAGAACCTCGATTTCTTCTAATTCCTTCGCACATAGTCTTTGAGACGTTTCGATGGTATGGACCATCAGGTCCCGGCTACACTTAGTGTTGATGCAGCTAAAACCTTTTTTATATTCACTATCCTCCGTAAATATAACAGGGACGTTTTTAACCTGAAGGCCCCATGGGATGGTCCCACCCCTGAGGTGTTTCAGGAGAAAGTGTCCGTGAAGTTCGGTTCGGATATGTTTTTTCTTGAGTCTGATAAGTTTGTCTGACTCGTTTTGTTGTTGAGCGGAGGTACTCAAGGTAATATTATCAAAAGCAGATGAGGCACATAGGTTCTGAATATGTGCTTCAGAAAAAGATAAAGTGTCTTTCTCTGCCATCACTTTGGGAAGACCTCAAGATCCCCCCAGAATTATTATGATGGGAAGTTAGGGCGTGACTTGTAATGCCCGTATTCTACTCTCGCGAGTATGCACCCGCTCTCAATTTTTAAAGGAGAAAGGAGTTAGGTCCTTAGAAAATGGGGAAGGCTGGACCTTGTAAATACTTTTGACACAAAAAATTGCCGCCCCACTTGTTCCATTAGCCCTTGGTTATAGGCAACACATCAACTTTGGTCAGATTTGTTAGGTATTTTATTTACCTTTGTTTTCAAATCTTTTTATGAAAAAATCATAACTTCTCATGACAGAGGAGGAACACTACACGTATAACACATAAGTACATCAACTATAATACAACATTTATCAAATGAAAAAAAATCACAAAGTGAAACATACAAAACAACTGTACCAATTTCAGACTGTTCAAAAAAGGCAAGTCAAATTTACAAGCCTCAATAACCATCAATGAATGAAATCTTAAGAACAGTATTAGACAGAATCACATTAACAAGGAGATGTCACATTGCACAAATGATATGAGTCTAAAGCTCTCAATGATCATGAATTTCATCTCCTTTCATGCCGACGCGTTTCGAACTCCAAACAGTAGTTATGGGTTCTCTTCAGGGCCAAGGAAAGGGGGCAGAGCTTTTGCTGTAAATGCCTCAAAATTATGGAATGCCCTCCCTATCAGCCTTCGTCTCATCGACACTGAATCCCAGTTCAGGGGTAAACTAAAGACCCTCTTATTTTCTGACTGTTAGCTTTCCCATGTCGACTCTCTCGCAAATCTGCAATCTTAGCCCCGGGACACCCAGTTGGGGGTAGCCGTGCGCTTAACAAATGTCAATAATAATAAAGGGCGCTATGAGACTGATGTTCACTTGTTGCTGTGCAGCAGGGACCTAAAAAGATCAGGAGTAACAGAAACAATTACAAAGCGGGCCAAAAACCTATGCCTGAAAGCTGCTAGCATGGGGGAGAGGTAAGGGATGAGTGTAATGATGTGCATCTATCAGGGTTTTTCCCCAGCAAAACTTTTTGTTCAAAACAAAGACCAGTCCCATCTATAAAACAAGCATTGATTGGTATAGCTAACAGGACTTGCCTTTGGGACTTCATAAGTGTTAACCCATGCAGCTCATTATCATCCTAGGTGATGTTCCGCCAAAGACTGAAGAGCTATACAATTACTAACAACCAGGTTCATGCAGTAGGGTTCAGGAATACATGCCTGCCTCGGGAAACCTATATGGACACATTCCAAGGCTTTTTAACGCACAGACAGAAACACTAGGACCTCGATGCGAGTCAACAGCACTATAACATTCTGTGTGTGACTGCATCACTAGGATATTTAACAGCCTATTAAAAAAAACAGTGAGGTAATTTCCAATGGCGAAGATTTCCCAACACTCCTCACCGGCCTCCTTCTTCAGAGTTTTCCTTTCAAAACACTGCCTGCACCATCTGTTCAACAGCAAGCCTCAGGCCCGCCCTCTGTCCCAGCCTCCTGGGTATAGGTGCACTGGACATAGCAAAACAAAATGCTCTCATTTGTCAGGTCGAGGGGAACTGATGAATAAACATGGACTGCATTGGCATCACTTAATCTCCATGCACCTAAAATCAAAAAATTAACCAGACCTTGTGTAATGTAACTGGTGCTTTTCTAAAGTGCTCCAATACCTTCGGGTCAGTTGAGTTTGCACTCCATAAAAATGCCCCCAAAACATAATCTGACATTTTGTAATGTAACTAGAGCCCATGTAAAGTAATCCAACACCTTTGGGTTGCTTAAGTACACATTATATAATAAACAATGTCTCAAAGTCCCTGTAGAGCTGCGGTGAGTGTGCTTTAAAATTAGAGCTCTGAGAGGAGGACAGGAAGAGGTAGAAGGGGATGGGCATGCAGCAACATAGTAGGACGTGGGAGGGACGAATGCTGTCCCCATTTGTCAGGTAGAGGAAAAATAATGAATATGCAGTGGCAGCGTCAGCATCACAATCTCTGCGCACCTAAAACCAAAAAAATGAACCTGATCTTGTGTAATGTAAATGGCGCTTTTGTAAAGAGCTTCAATACCTTTGGATCAGTCGAGTTTGCGTTCTATAAAAATGCCCCCAAAAATGTATCTGACATCATGTAATGTGACTAGCGCTCATGTAGAGTGCTCCAACACCTTTGGGTCACACGGGGGGCGTGGCTTGGACGCCGATCGGGATGGCGGCGTGAGCTCGCAGCTCCGCACGGAATCCCACTAATTCTCCTGTTTTTGGGACCCTAGGCGACCCGAAGACGACGCTCCTGCCCTCTGAAGTGTAAGGGGACAGCTGGGCGCAATCGGAGAGTCGCTGGGGGACTGCTGGCCCCGAGAAGATCGAGAGAAGCGGAGGCCGAGGTGTTGCCGAGGGTGAGAAGAAAATGGCGGCGAGGAGGTCGGACGGTCCCGAACTTCAGCCCTGAGCCAAGTTGTCGCCGAGTGGCAAGAGATCCTGTACTCGGCTGCCCGAGGCACTAGGATTGGCGGTGCTGTGTCCTGAGACCAGGGGACGCTGACCTGATTCACCCAGGAGTTCGGGGACCCTCGCTGGCCACCGCCCTGAGACTCATCCTTCCCCCCTCAGGCCGGAGGGGGGTGACCGAACGGGGGCCGTCCACCTGGCCATTGTTTCTGAGAGCGTCGGCGGGGACATTGCGCTGCCCGGTGCCCGGAGACCGGCACGGAACCACGGGCGTAATCGCTAAACGGGCGACTGGACTTGTGACGCAGCACCCTGGCATGGCGGCGATCGGAGGGCCGATGCCCGGGAGTCGCGAGGGGGACACAGCGACATCAACTCGGCTGAGTGAGAGTCCCTCCCCGGAGCCTGATCAGGAACAGCGGCTGAACCGGCGTTTGGATGCCATCCTTGATGCGATCACCTCCACTAAAGAAGCATTGCACAATGACATTGCCCAAGTGGCCCTGGGGCTGCTACGCGCGGATCACGCGAAGCTGGCAGACAGGGTCAAGGATCATGACCAGCTGTTGCTGGACCTGAAGCCATCGGTGGTGACCGCGGAACACAGGATCTCGGACATTTTGGCCCGACTGGACTCACTGGAGCGGAGGGCGGAGGATGCCGAAGGCCGCAATAGAAGGAACAACGTGCGGGTCGTAGGCCTGCCGGAACGGATTGAGGGGGAGGATGCGGTGGCCTACATGGAGAACTGGTTCCGCACTGTGGTGGCACCGGAGGGGCTTACTCCTTTTTTCACTCTGGAGCGAGCTCACCGGGTGCCTGCTCGCCCGCCGGGGCTTGGCCGCCCCCCCCGACCGATGGTGGTGCGGCTCCTCCACTACAAGGACCGGGATCTTCTCATTCAGCGGGCCAGGACGTCGGGCCCGTATGAGGTGGAGAACAGTAAGGTAACGATCTTTCCGGACTATACTCAAGCGGTCCAGAAGAACAGGGCATCGTTCCTCGCTGTGAAGAAGGAGCTCAGGGAGGAAGGCATCCAGTACTCCCTGCTCTACCCAGCCAAGCTGCGGATCATTATGGACGGCACTACGCACTTTTTCCAGACTCCGGACGAAGTTTGGCAATGGCTCGAGTCATATAGAGCGGGGACGGACAGATCACACCAAAGTAGGCGAGACCAACCCACGCAGCCCCGGGTGCGGCAGTCACAACGCATCAGATCCCGCAACAGGCGTCAGAGGGAGAAACGGGAGGCACAAATGGCGGCGGAGAAGAGGGATGCGCTTGCAGCGACGGCGGCCATTACAGGGTCGCAACAGGACAGTGAACGAGCAGGAACGGACTCGGGAGGGGAAGGCAGCAGAACAGGAGAGGAACTTTCAGAGGCGGAAAGCTCGAAGGGGCCGATAGTAACCCCACAGACATCGGATGGTATTTTCTGCGGCTGAGATGGAACTGGGACTAGATCGGGACTTCATGGTAGGGTGATATCCTGCTGATGGAGGGCGGGTTGCCGGGAGGGGGAGCTGTGTGCTTTGGAGGGGATGCAGGTGCGGGGTGCGGGCTCCGCTAGCTGGGGTCGGCGGCGACTCACCCCCCTTGGGCCCTTAAGGTCGACTGTGGTGGAGACCACAGGGTAAGAGTGTGCGAAGTTGGTTCAAGGTTTGGATGGGGGCGGCCATTGGGTTCGTGTGCTCTGTCCTGGGGAGTGGGGTTGGGGAAGTGTTTCAGTTTTGGGAATGTTCGGGGGGGGGCAACTGCACTGGGGGGGCCATGGACCTTTGTTATTTGATTCGGACTGTACGAAGTTGGGATGGGGACATTACCTAACTTGAAATGCCTAACGTGGAATGTCCGGGGGCTGCGGACCATGGTGAAACGTCACAAAGTCCATGCATATCTGGTACGCAGGGGGGTTCAGATTGCTATGCTCCAGGAGACTCATCTCACCAAAAAAGAGTGCGCTGCCTTGCAGAAAAGATGGCGGGGCCAGGTGTTTGGCACCACTTACTCAGCGTATGCCAGGGGGGTGTTGATCTGGGTGAGAGCGGGGATACCCTTTCAAGTGCTGAACCAAGTAGTAGATCCGGATGGCAGGTTTGTGGCGGTGGAGGGGAGGTTATATGGACGGGATGTGGTTTTCTGCTGTGTCTACGCACCGAACACTGACCAAGGCCGATACTTTGATGGTCTCTCGGGGTCCTTGGCCTCTTTCCTGGCGGGTCCGATCGTGTTAGGGGGGGACTTCAACTCGATTACGGATGTCACTCTGGATAGGTCCCATCCCCCCCTAGTAGACTCTCCGGTGCGCAGGCTGGCCGCGCACAGGAAGGACTGGCAGGAACGATGGGGGTTGCTGGATGTCTGGAGGGAGCGGCACGGGGGAGCCAGGGATTATTCCTTTTATTCCGCTCTCCATGATCTACATGTCAGGATCGATTCGGTGCTTTGCGGGGGATCCCTAGCCCCGTTGATTACCCATGTGGAGTACCTGGCTAGGACTATATCCGATCATAACCCCCTATTGGTGCACATTCAGTGGCAGAGGGAGCGCTCAGTGATACCAACATGGCGGCTTCGGCCGGAGACGCTAGAGGATTCTGTGTTCAGCGATGCGGTTCGGCAAGGCATTGATAGTTATTTCGGAGTGAATGAGGGCACGGCCGCGAGTAGGTCTACTGAATGGGATGCAATGAAAGTGGTTGTGAGAGGGGTGTGTTTGGGTAGGTTCTCAAATGCTCGTACGACTGTGCTGAATGACCTAATGAAAGCGGAAGAAACTTTGAGGGACTTGGAGCGCCGCAGGCCGGCTAGGCCAGGTCTACAGGCCCGGTTGTTGGAAGCGAAGGAAGTGGTTGCCACCGAGACGGAACGTTTGAGGTGCTATGACTATAGGCAGTACATCATCAGGGCACACGCAGAAAGGGACAAGGTGGGCACCCTCTTGGCCAGACTAGCTAACCCGGAACTAAGGGGCTGCCCGATTCTCAGCATTAATAACGCGCAGGGAGAGATGGTGTACTCCCAGGCAGCGGTATTGGAACGATTTAGGGGGTATTATGAGGAACTATACCGGAGTCAGCTGGGAGTAGGGGTTCAGGACATCGCGGAATACCTGGGGGAGAGGCAGCTTCCGGTCCTGGACGAGGAGGACGCGAAGGAGCTGGGTAGCCCGATCACGCTCACGGAAATACGGGTGGCCGTCAAACATATGGCCCGCAACAAGACGCCCGGGGTGGACGGACTGCCGATTTTATTCTATCAACAATATGTGGACAGCTTGGCGCCCAGGCTGCTGGTGGTGTACACGGAAGCCTTCGAGACGGGGGTATTGCCTAGGTCCATGCGGGAGGCCTTGATTGTACCGCTCCTCAAGCCTGGCCGGGATGCCGCGGATGTGAGGTCTTATCGCCCGATGTCCATGTTGACGGTGGATTATAAGATCCTGAGCAGAATCCTGGCCACCAGGCTGGCCCCGCATATGACGGGCCTGGTACACAGGGACCAGGCCGGCTTTATACCCACGAGGAGCACGGCGCTGAATATCCGCCGCCTGGTGGGAATAATGGACGCCATCTTGGACAGGTAGGGAGCACCGGCGGTTCTGTCTGTGGACATCGAGAAGGCCTTCGATAGCTTGGAATGGCCTTTCTTGGATGGAGTGCTAGAGAGGTTTGGCATGGGCGAGGGGTTTCGGAGGTGGACGAGGGTCTTATATACCTCGGCGACGGCGAGAGTACGATTGGGCGGCCTGGTGTCTGCGGCGTACCCGGTGGGCAGGGGAACACGACAGGGATGTTCTCTCTCCCCCCTATTGTTTGCCCTGGCGATGGAACCCTTGGCGGTCCATGCGAGGTCAGGTGACCGATACGCGGGGATAGTTAGTGGCGGGCAGTGGCATTATATATCGCTGTACGCGGATGACTTGCTCCTGTACCTAGCTGACACCTCGGGGGCATTGATTGGAGCGATGGATCTGTTGTCCGAGGTCGGCTGGCTGTCAGGCCTTAAGGTCAATTGGGCGAAGACTTGTGTGTTCCCGCTGAGAGCGGGATCGCCAGCCCCTAGCAGCGATTTGGATGTGGTATGGGAACCCTCTTGCATCACCTATTTGGGTGTCCGCATCTACCATGCGGCTGCGGACCTATTGGAGGGCAACATTGGCCGCTGTGTCCGGGCGCTGCGGGGCAGCTTGTCTTTCTGGTCGACCCTCCCGCTGACAGTCCTGGGCAGGATAGCACTGTTGAAAATGGTGGCGCTCCCCCGCTTCCTCTATTATTTCCGAACGCTGCCTGTCTGGATTCCCCAGGGGGTGTTCAGAGAACT
Source organism: Lissotriton vulgaris (assembly GCF_964263255.1). Classification (NCBI taxonomy): domain Eukaryota; kingdom Metazoa; phylum Chordata; class Amphibia; order Caudata; family Salamandridae; genus Lissotriton; species Lissotriton vulgaris. Next base: position 390,506,322 of record NC_141687.1, read on the forward strand.
GCGGTCAATGATAATTGGCTTTCTATGGGGGCACGGCCGCCGTAGAGTAGCCCTGAGCACGCTACTTCGCCCCAAGCTGGAAGGGGGCATGGCTGTGCCCGATCTCGAGCTGTATTATCTTGCAGCACAGTTACAGGTCCTTACACAGAACGTGGCCAGGGTGTTCCGGGGGCCGGAGGAGGACCGGGATCGGGGAATACAACGCCACGTGCTGTCCTACATCATCATGCAGCAGCGGCTCGAGTTACGGGCCCTCACCATGGAAGAGCGGATGCTCCGGCTGTGCTGGCAAAGGAGCCTTCGGAGAGCGAGGGCATCGCAGCCTTATGCCCCGGAGATCCCGATCGGGATGTTGACGGCATTGCCGCACGGAGGAGATTGGTCCCCGTTGCTGGATTGGGAGGAGGCGGGACTGCAGGTGGTGGGCGACTTGTACATAGATGGGGCTTTGGCGCCGTTCGAAGTGCTCCGGGACCAGTTCGGGCTGCCTGCTGGGGGCTTCCTCCTACACGCGGCAGTAGTGGCTGCCATCCAAAAGCATTGGAAAGAGGGGCTCCTGGAACCCACGACGACTATGGCGTGCCAATATGTGGTGATGGCGGCTAGTACGTTCAAAGCTGTGACGTGCCTCCATAATAGGATGCTGAACGAGGGGCTGGAACCACTCCAAGGGCTCAAGGCTAAGTGGGAGGTGAGCGTCGGCCGGCCCATACCGGATACGGCATGGGGTCACATCCTGCGACGCACGTGGAAGGGCACTAGAAACGTGCGTTTTCAGCAGGTGCATTTCTATGTGCTCCATAGGGCCTATTTAACTCCTGAGAAATTACAGCGGTACTTTCAGGTGCCGGATGCCTGTTGCCCGCGGTGTTCGTCCCCGGGAGCGGACATGGACCACTTGTTTTGGGGGTGCCCACAACTGGGGACCTATTGGGCGGAGGTAGGGGAACTTCTGAATGAAGTGACTGACAGGGAGGTGGAATTCGACATGGCGGCGTGCCTATTGCTCTGGTTCCCGCATACTAAGCACACCAGGGTGACAAGCAAATTCATAGATCTGGGCCTGATATTGGCACAGAGGGAAATATCATGGCATTGGAAGTCCAGGGGGGGACCCTCACTGCGTAGATGGAAGAATGAGCTGTTGCGGTGGTCTGACTGCGAGAGTGTACTCCGGATGAAGCAAGCTGTGAAGTTGGGGAATGAGAAGGCATTGGATGCGGCGCGTGCTTGGGAGTTAGTGGTACAGGCTTTGCGTGATTCTTTGGTAGAGGATGAGGATGGCGAGAACTAAGCCGCTGGACACCGCGGGGCGAACACAGAAGTATGGTACCGCGCACTGTAGTGGACCCATCCAATTCGACAGAACGAGGCACACACCTTAGCAGTTGCCAGGGGAGGGGGGGCTTTGGGGGGGTTGGTTGTAGGGTGTTTGGGGAGGGCCGGAAGCCATTAGTTGGTCGCTTGCTAGGGCCTTGGATCTACTGGGACGGTGGATACTAAGTGGAGGGTAGAATGGCTGGGTAGGGCGGCCAGGTGTGACGACCCATAGCGCCTAGGGCAGGTCCCGACAAGGGCGACATCACTGACTATCACTGGGATGGCTGACGGGAATGTTGTTGTGGGTGGGGGGGTAAAAGCAGATACGTAAAACGATCTTTCAACCAGGGTCCCTATGGGACGTGCACTGTGATGTGTTCCTCTTGAGCGATATAATATGCCGCCCGGCCTCCGGGATGCGGGCTGAATGGCTGTGTATGACTGGGAATTCTTATTGGACGGGGGGACCCCACAAGTGTACTGGCTGAATAATTGTATCCTGTGGTTTATAACTCTGCAATAAAAATATATTTAAAAAAAAAAAAAAACACCTTTGGGTCGCACGAGTTCACATTACATAAACAAGCCTGAAAGAAAATGCGACAGGAAATGCCCAAGCCGTGCCCTTAACTGTGCTGCAAGGTTGAGCTGCTGAAAATCCGGTGACCGAGGCTCACTAAAGCAACACGCAGTGAAGTGGGAAGGGTTGGGGGAAATCCTCGCCCTCTGAAGTCAGAGAACATTAAGGAGGCAATTTTGATAACAGAGTCTGACATTTCATCTCAGTACCTGAATGGGACGTGAAGATCAAGTAATGGGCACTGAATCTGACCACCAAAGATGGGAAAACAGTGACACGAGCAAGAATCAAAGAAAAACACAGATGCTTACTGTTAACAGCAATGGAGCCGTGCTCTGTAGGAGGAAACCAAACACAACAAGCATTTGCAATGCAATAGGTCTCGCATTAGGAAAGTGTGAGCTATTGGTATTGTAAATGACACATTTTTTCAATATGTGTTGGCTTTGAAAAAATATAAATTAATAGCATGGTTATTCACAAAGCCAATAGCTTACACTTTCCTAATGCGAGTCCTATTGGCTATGGCAATGCTTGTTGGTAGCAAGCAAGGAGAGTGCTGTTGTTGTGCTGAGTGATGATGTGGTTGGGCTGAGTGACCTGGTGGTGCCCCAGAGTGACCTGGTGGTGCCCCAGAGTGACCTGGTGGTGCCCCCGAGTGACGTGGTGGTGCCCCCGAGTGACGTGGTGGTGCCCCCGAGTGACGTGGTGGTGCCCCCGAGTGACGTGGTGGTGCCCCCGAGTGACGTGGTGGTGCCCCCGAGTGACGTGGTGGTGCCCCCGAGTGAGGTGGTGGTGCCCCCGAGTGAGGTGGTGGTGCCCCCGAGTGAGGTGGTGGTGCCCCCGAGTGAGGTGGTGGTGTCCCAGAGTGAGGTGGTGGTGTCCCCGAGTGAGGTGGTGGTGTCCCCGAGTGAGGTGGTGGTGTCCCCGAGTGAGGTGGTGGTGTCCCCGAGTGAGGTGGTGGTGTCCCCGAGTGAGGTGGTGGTGTCCCCGAGTGAGGTGGTGGTGTCCCCGAGTGAGGTGGTGGTGTTCCCGAGTGAGGTGGTGGAGTTCCCGAGTGAGGTGGTGGTGGTGCCCCCGAGTGAGGTGGTGGTGGTGCCCCCGAGTGAGGTGGTGGTGGTGCCCCCGAGTGAGGTGGTGGTGGTGCCCCCGAGTGAGGTGGTGGTGGTGCCCCCGAGTGAGGTGGTGGTGGTGCCCCCGAGTGAGGTGGTGGTGGTGCCCCCCCGAGTGAGGTGGTGGTGGTGCCCCCCCGAGTGAGGTGGTGGTGGTGCCCCCGAGTGAGGTGGTGGTGGTGGTGCCCCCGAGTGAGGTGGTGGTGGTGCCCCCGAGTGAGGTGGTGGTGGTGCCCCCGAGTGAGGTGGTGGTGGTGCCCCCGAGTGAGGTGGTGGTGGTGCCCCCGAGTGAGGTGGTGGTGGTGCCCCCGAGTGAGGTGGTGGTGGTGCCTCCGAGTGAGGTGGTGGTGGTGCCTCCGAGTGAGGTGGTGGTGCCCCCGAGTGAGGTGGTGGTGCCCCCGAGTGAGGTGGTGGTGCCCCAGAGTGAGGTGGTGGTGCCCCCAGAGTGAGGTGGTGGTGCCCCCAGAGTGAGGTGGTGGTGTCCCCAGAGTGAGGTGGTGGTGTCCCCAGAGTGAGGTGGTGGTGTCCCAGAGTGACGTGGTGGTGTCCCAGAGTGACGTGGTGGTGTCCCAGAGTGACGTGGTGGTGTCCCAGAGTGACGTGGTGGTGATCCTGAGTGATGTGGTGGTGTCCCTGAGTGATGTGGTGGTGTCCCTGAGTGATGGGGTGGTGTCCCTGAGTGATGGGGTGGTGTCCCTGAGTGATGGGGTGGTGCCCCTGAGTGATGGGGTGGTGCCCCTGAGTGATGGGGTGGTGCCCCTGAGTGATGGGGTGGTGCCCCTGAGTGATGGGGTGGTGCCCCTGAGTGATGGGGTGGTGCCCCTGAGTGATGGGGTGGTGCCCCTGAGTGATGGGGTGGTGCCCCTGAGTGGTGCCCCTGAGTGATGTGTTGGTGTCCCTGAGTGATGTGGTGGTGTCCCTGAGTGATGTGTTGGTGTACCGGAGTGATGTGGTGGTGTCCCGGAGTGATGTGGTGGTGTCCCGGAGTGATGTGGTGGTGTCCCGGAGTGATGTGGTGGTGTCCCTGAGTGATGTGGAGGTGTCCCTGAGTGATGTGGTGGTGTCCCTGAGTGATGTGGTGGTGTCCCTGAGTGATGTGGTGGTGTCCCTGAGTGATGTGGTGGTGTCCCTGAGTGATGTGGTGGTGTCCCTGAGTGATGTGGTGGTGTCCCTGAGTGATGTGGTGGTGTCCCTGAGTGATGTGGTGGTGTCCCTTAGTGATGTGGTGGTGTCCCTGAGTGATTGATGTGGTGGTGCCCCTGAGTTATTTGGGGTGTTCCTGAGTGATATGGGGTGTTCATGAGCGATTTGGGGTGTTCCTGGGCGATGTGGTGGTGCCCCTGAGTGGTGCCCCTGAGTGATGTGGTGGTGTCCCTGAGTGATGTGCTGGTGTTCCTGAGCGATGTGGTGGTGTTCCTGAGCGATGTGGTGGTGTTCCCGAGCGATGCGGTGGTGTTCCCGAGCGATGCGGTGGTGTTCCCGAGCGATGCGGTGGTGTTCCTGAGTGATGCGGTGGTGTTCCTGAGTGATTGATGTAGTGGTGTTCCTGAGTGATTGATGTGGTGGTGCCCCTGAGTGATATGGGGTGTTCCTGAGTGATATGGGGTGTTCCTGAGCGATATGGGGTGTTCCTGAGTTATGTGGTGGTGCCCCCGAGTATTGTAGTGGTGTCCCTGAGTGATGTGGTGGTGTCCCTGAGTGAGGTGGCGGTGTCCCTGAGTGAGGTGGTGGTGCCCCTGAGTGAGGTGGTGGTGCCCCTGAGTGATGTGGCGGATCCCCGAGTGATGTGGCGGTATCCACGAGTGATGTGGCGGTATCCACGAGTGATGTGGCGGATCCCCGAGTGATGTGGCGGTATCCCCGAGTGATGTGGCGGTGTCCCCGAGTGATGTGGTGGTGTCCCCGAGTGATGTGGCGGTATCCCTGAGTGATGTGGTGGTGTCCCTGAGTAATGTGGTGGTGTCCCTGAGTGATGTGGTGGTGTCCCTGAGTGATGTGGTGTGTGAGGGTGAGGGTGTGTGGGGGGTGTGAGGATGTGTGGGTGAGTGAGGGTGAGAGGGTTGTGAGGGTGAGGGATGTTAGGTTGTGAGGGTGTGTGAGGGTATGTGAGGGAGGGTGAGGGGGTGAGGGTGGGTGAGGGTGTGTGAGGGTGAGGAGGTGTGAGGGTCAGAGGTAAATGGTGGCAGGGCAGACATCATAAGACAGAGAGAAGAGACTGCGTGGTGACTGCATTGGTCAGTTTCAGAATCAGGAGGGGCAGAGTCAGCACAGTCTGCGAGGGATCAACGTGTCTAGAGGCAAAGCATAGCGGATGTAGCATTGCAGCTAGCAAGTCAATGTTTAAGCCGAGTGTCCCTAGAAAGATGGCAACACAGCAACAGCATTTGAGGAGCAAGGCTACTGTAAACAAGCACAGTAGGCTTTCACTTTCGTCCAGAAACAATCTCTCGGCATTGCTGTGGCAGCCTTTGAAGTCTGATGCCGAGGCACAGACAAATGGTGGTGTGTTATGTGGCTGGTAATGGTGTGCACACGCATAGATCACATGAACTGTATGCGATCCGCAGCCGCTTTGGTAGACTTTTCCTTTCCGCTTACTATAATCTCGCGGGAGCAATGCGCAAGCGCATTGGCTCAGGCGAGACCTAAAAAGGAGGTAAAAAGATGGAGGATTAACCACTAGCAAGGAAGCATTTTGAATGACAAATTGAAGAGATAAATAAAAAGGCAATGGGAAGGCTGTAATCCCACCAAGTGATTACAGCATGCCTAGGCTCGACCTAAAAACCTAGCCTAAAAATGCTTTTTCCCCACAGACATATTTAGGTTGATTTGTGTGTTCGGTTTGTTAAATCGTCTTCAAAAACATCAACACACGAATTTATGCTGGTCCAGAGGCTTACAATCTGATGCACAGATACACAGCAAAATGGAGTCTATGTAAACACAAAGCATCAGGTGACTATACCAATACTGATCGCCCCAAATAAACATTTTTAAAAAAACACCGTTCCAAGAAGGGGGATTTAATTTTACTATCACTTTAAAAGAAGCTAGTATAGCAAAGGAAAGAGAAAACAAAGATTACAGGAGTCAAACATATCCAGCGTACATAACAGTCCGCGATAATCCTTATGAACCTCGACAAAGGAGAATAACATCCCTTTTTCAAGTTCAAAACCTAACCAGGTTGAAAAAAGATGAACCATTAATAGCAAAGGCTACCAAATACATGCCGTAAATCAAACTGTGGAAGGTGTCATCAAAAATGCAATCAGCTCACCCTGGAGGAGCAGCAAAGCACTTTCCGTCAGAGAGCACAGTTTAAACGGAAATCAGGAAAATGATCTATTTTTATTATGTCAACAGAGACCTTGTTAGCAGAGAACAAAAAAGGAAATTACACAAGGTGCACATATTTCAATCCACTACTACAAGGAGGGATGACAGATGGGAAAACAAAAATCTGTTTAAAACAACTAGGATTAGAACTGCAACTGAGAAAGGCAAGTGGCCACCAATTTCTAGGACTGAGGCCACAAACGCATAGCTTTTTTCTAAAACTATTTCTGAAACACAAAATTCACAATGCATGATCACAGAAAAATACTGAACCCAAACTTACATGAATCAAACTATATATGAAGTTAATTCTATTGGTACTTCACAGCTAGCGGTTCTAACGCTCCACGATTAATGCTCTGTCACACTTCATCGGCAGGTCCAGGGTCAGTCAATGATTACTGAGCAGCATCTGTAACTACCATTGGTGTCCCAGGGCCTTGGGTACTACACCACTGATCACTTGGTCCACCACCTTTGCCTACATGGGTCTTGAGTTGCCATAGGAGAGTGTAATCGAACACTCAACGGTTAATGTGGGTTAGATAAGAGACTGGAAATCAGATATTGTATGACAGTGAAAACACTCAGTGAAAACACTCACTATATTATATATATATTGGAGAATTAGTGGGCAAACAACCTGCAATCACCTACAAAAAAAACATCTCACTTCATGATCTCCTGGTGAAAAGCTACTTTGAAAAAAATCCGAAAAAAAACTGGCTACAAAACCAACGAAATGGTTTCAAACCATGCTCAACGTGCAAAGCATGTAAAATAGGAACCAGCAAAAAGAGCTATGAAGAACCAAATGGCAATATTATGTACATTAACCAACAGATAACATGCATGTCCAAGAATGTGGTGTATATCATGGAGTGCAGATGCGGAAGCAAATATGTGGGGAGTACCACCTGCATGTTAAAAAAACGGATGTTGGAACACATCAGGGCAGTTAAAAACAAAAACATGCTTTATGCAACTTCAAAACACATCAATGCTTGCCAGGAAGGAGATTGGAGGACTATGAGATTTTACGGGGTGAAAATGCTCACAAAAATGGAAAGAGGAGGCGACATTGTTCGAAAATTGCGACAAATGGAATTTCGCTTGATCATTCGCTTACGAACAAAAACACCGAGAGGAATGAACTTTGGGGAAGACCTCCACATACATCTGGAGTGATCTAGACAGTACCAGCCAAACTAACTCTCAATTTAACCCCTTCGCTGCGGCGGCTATTCCGCCGCAGCGCTAAAGGGGCGGGGCGGCCGCGCGGCGGCGGCATGCTGGTGACAGAGCCGCTCCGTCACCAGCCGCGGTTGAGCTATGCTGGTGACGGAGCGGTTCCGTCATGACCCGCCCCGCTCATTAGAACGCCCGCGCAGGCGCGAAATCAGCGCCGCGCAGGCTCGGCGGCCGGGCCATGACGGAACCGCTCCGTCATCAGCACAGCTCAACTGTAGCTGATGACGGAGCGGTTCCGTCATCAGCATGGAAGGGGTTAAAAGGGTACTATACCCAACTACAAATTGACTGTAAACACTGGAACTATTCCTATAACCATGAATTAATTAACCCATGTGATTTAACATGTTTAGAATTGTGTATGAAGTTAATGACACACCGGTCTTTCTTTCTTTTAAAGTAACTTTTTGTGAATACTGTTTTCAAACTACAACTCCCATAATGCCACCTAAGGCTAGTATGGGCCAGTATAAAAAAAGAAAATAGTAGAAGGACTTACTGACCGTGAACAAAGCCCTGTGAGGCTGAAACGCGTTGGTGGGGTAAAGCTCTGATTAAAAGGCTTCAAATTAAGTTTTACCCCTGATGTCTCACTTTACAAAACCACTTCCTTTCGCCACAGTGGGTAATTGTGCTAGTACTGTTTCTATTCTAGTACTAGCACAATTAGCCACTGTGGCGAAAGGAACTTGAGATAGATAAACAAATGTACTTAACTGCTACAATGAATTAAGTGGTTTTGTAAAGTGAGACATCAGGGGTAAAACGAAAATGTAACACAAGTACACTCCAAGATGTCAGCCAAATTGAAATGTGCAGTCCTGTTTCTATGGCTAACACAAATTGTGTATGTAACTGGTGGAAAGCTAATGGATTGTTGTGTGAGCAAGGGAGCAGAAGCTTCCGAAACGCGTAACAGCAATAAAGCAACACTGTGTACCACCTGATTTCTGAGCGTGCGTTTAAACTTGGATACTATTGAAATTGATTGACTGGTGGGGCTCTGCCAGTGCAAACGGGCCACCAGACTACGGGAGGTTCCGCCGCAAACGAGCCGTGGAGAGTAAGCAGCTAAACGTGGTGGAACTACCGGCCCACACCGAAGGAATAAGTCGCAGGAAGAAGGATTACGAGCGACGCCTGTCCGGGACACGGAGCGAAGAAGCCCAACAGCCTGACGTGACACTCCGAAGGTAAGTAACCCCATAATTCGGAGCTAGAACTCCGATGGCAAAGCGTGGAGACGCGGAGCTTGTCGAAGGGAGAGCCGAGAATGCGGGGGAGCCGACGGGTGTCAGGGGCGCAGGAGAAATAACAGCGGACCGAAGGGCCAAGATCGCACTTAAAGTAAAAAAGTGTAAAACCTTGATATGCGCATTTAAGAAAACTTTGGATGTGCAAGACTCGGCAGGATCAGGAGACTTTGTTACGAGGGCATCTGGAACTCCGACTTACGGAGGGAAACAAGGAGGTACACAGGGCTTTAATAAGAAAGAACTTTATGAAAAGACTGTAAACGTGAACACACGATCAGGGAGCTAGGGTGAAGCAACCTTAGCATCTGATCATCGTTTTTCAAGCTTGGAAAAAGAACCCAATTTTGTGATTAACCTTGAAATACTCTAAAAGAAAGAACAATGGATGAAGACGCGCAACGCAGGCGTGTGGCACAGACACTATTGGCGAGAGCACCTGGCAAGGGGCAACAAGTGGGAACCCAAAAGCAAGTGGAAACCACGCTTATAGGAAAACTGAGAAAATATGAAAAACTAAAAAAGAATGAAACGTCTAAATGGTGGGAGGCAGTATCCCTACAGGACTATGTAGATAAAAACATGATCCCTAGAGGACTAAGAATATATATCACGCCCTCACATGAATCTCCTAATCCTCGCATGCTTGAAGAGTGGTTTGAGAACTCGACAAGCAGTTCCAGAACTATGTTGTGTATATTGGTAAAATGCGCCTGGGAGGATAGAGAGAGGATATTGAAAGAAATACTGGAAATTGAAAAGGAACTTAGTAATGAGAGTGATCAAACAAGTGTAAAGAAATATAAGGAAGAAATGAAAGCCAGATTGACCCAGTATGAGGAAGATATAAAGTTAAGGAAACAAAGGAAATTGCATAGAGATTGCAATGACTATGACTCCGGTCGTATCCTCACATACAGTAAGAAGTATGACCATCTATATGACATAAAGCAACCCACCTCGTCAAGTAAATCTCTTCAAACCCAAGGGGCAGTACAGGATATAGAGACCATAGATGGGTCTGATACTGAGGGCTCCACACACAGCGCAAGCACAATCGCTGAAATGGAAATAATCACCTCTACACCGACGTATTTAGACGAATTCCGAGCGCTGAAGAGGGGGCGGCAGTCGGGAAGATTCTCACCCCCTCCAGCACAAAGAGGAAGAGGCGCGAGAGGGAGGCCCCGGGGAAAAGCAAGAGGGGCCAGAAGAGGGACGGACGAAGCAAGCAGTGGAGGAAAAGAAGGAAACAAAGGAAAAGGAAAAAGTGGAACGCGAGCCAGTGGGAACCAGGCGTGGTGGCTACAAGAAACGCAGTCAATAATGGAGAACAATGAAATGGTAAATAAAACTATAGTGAATTTATCAAGTAGAGAGTTAACTGATATAGAAAGGAATACCCTAAGTTTAGGACTTTCGTTTTGCCCTACAGAAATGTTCAACTACAGCGATACTAGAATTGACATATTCTGCTTCATAAGGAAATTAAAAGTGAAGAAATGGCATGCTCTAAAAACTAACACTGGTAACTTGAATGTACAAGAATCCATAACTCCGAGTCAGCCCTTTTTAGAAGTGGGTGACGCTAATGCCATTCAAGTAGCGCAAGATTTACTATGTGAAGGAGACAGCATTGAAACACACTTCCGTGATGGGGACACGGGAATACTAAACATGACTACACATAGAGCTGCCCTGACGGGTTTTAAACCTAAATCCGTATTTTTTCCAAACCTCCCACACGACAATGTAGACACTTTTCATGATGTCACAACCAAGTCATTAGTGGAATATAAACACTGCCCGAGGGGAAAGGGAGGAGGCTTTAACTTAAATCTTAAACAAAGGAAAGCAATTAAATCCCTAGCAAATGATTCCTCAATCATAATACGCCCAGCAGATAAAGGTGGGAATGTGGTCATACAAGATCGGGAGACATATATAAAAGAGGCCATGAGGCAATTAGACAATGAAACTTTCTACTGTAAAAGCAATGGTGGAGTATACAGAAATAATATCTTAACCATGTGGTCCAAATTAGCCAAATGGCAGGAGGATGGCCTTCTGTCATGGGATGAGTTTACTTTCCTTAAGAAAGATTATCCCAAATTGCCAATAATCTATTTTCTCCCTAAAATCCACAAAAACCCACTAGCACCACCAGGGAGACCCATAGTGTCATCCATAGGGAGTGTATATGAAAATGTGTCCAAATACGTCGAATTTTTCCTTCAGGAACATGTAAGGAAACTCCCGTCCTATGTGAAGGACACCCAAGACTTTTTGAAAAAGGTTAACATAAACTGGAATACATACTCATAACAATGGATGTTAACTCATTGTTCACTATCATTGAACATGAACATGGCATTGATGCATGCATGATCTGAAAAAACGAAACATAATGTACCTGGAGCATACGAGGATGCTAGGTGAAATGATACGAATATGCCTTGAAAACAATGTATTTATGTTTAATGGTGAGCTGTAAAAACAAACTACTGGTACTTGTATGGGTACGAGCTTCGCGAATTTGTTTCTAGGGAAATGGGAGGAAGAAATACACAGTGACCCCCAGTACAGGCAGGCATTCAAGAGAGTCAAGGTATGGCTCAGATATATAGATGACCTGTTTGTAGTATGGAGTGGAAGTGATGTAGAAGCTGAAGAATTTGTGGAACAACTGAATACCAATGAGTATAACATAAAACTGACCCACCAGAAAGACAGATGTAAGGTTGAATATCTAGATGTGGAGGTAAGGGCTGAAAGTGATTGTTTGAAAACGAAATTGTTCAGAAAGGATACCGCAGGCAATAGTGTCCTCCATGCCCTTAGCAGCCACCCAGACACTCTAAAATGGAGCATCCCCTGTGGGGAACTGCTAAGAGCAAGGAGAAATTGTTCTAATACAGAAGAGTACAAACAAGAAAGTGAAAACATGATACAAAGATTTAAGGAAAGGGGTTACCCCAAGTGGGTCCTAGATAGAGCCTTATCTAAAATGGAAAATATAACAAGGGTGAGTACCTTGATAACAAAGGAGAAGGATGACCAAGGGAATGAGACCACCAGAGTAATTTTAACCTACAATAGGGGGTCTCAAAAGGTAACGAAAATAATTGCAAAAAATTGGAACATCTTGAAAAGTGATCCTATCATTGGCCCTGAATTGAGTACCAGACCAGCAATCACATATAGAAAAAGTCGCAGTCTGAGGGACATAATCACGAAGGGAGATATCACGGACTACAAGGATAGGAACCAACACAACCTTGTAGGTTTTTTCCCATGCGGGCACTGTAAAGCCCAATGAGAAAAGAGTTTGATATCCCTCATGGCAAGACCAACAGGAAGATAACTCAGTTTCTGACGTGTAGCTCAACACATGTGATATACGTACTTGAATGTCCGTGCAAGAAAAGATATGTTGGCAGCACGACAGTTATGGCCAAAAATAGAGTGATGCAACACTTAAGGGCAATTACTAACCGGGATCCCCAATACCCAGTTGCGAGGCATTTTGCCCAACATCATAGATCTAATTGCAATCTGTTAACGTATTTTGCAATTGAACAAGTGAGGCAAAACCAAAGAGGGGGTAACAGAGAGATACAGTTAAGAAAGAAGGAATCAAAATGGATTCTAGAATTAGAAACACGACAGCCGAATGGACACAATGACCATGAAGAGCTAGCAGTTCACCTATATGATTCATAAGGGCGCAACTAGGAAGTAAGAATACTGTATCTAGAAAATGTATGAAAATTGAACTAATGTATGTTTATCTTGATGAAGTGGTTCTGTTCCAGGAAAAGCAAAGCTTGAAAATGTATATATGTTTTTAATGAGAATCGTAGCACAATTGTAATTTAATTAATTTTTGTTTTACTCTAACAGGTAGAATCAAGATGCTCTTATTAGGGATCACGTGCACTTCACGAGCAATTGACCCCGTCACCCAGAGAATTCACGGGAGAATAGAGTAGAAGACTTCTTCACTTAGTAATGTAAAGATTTATTCACTTAAGTTCACGTTTTTTCACTATATGTTTTTAAAACAAGCTCTCCCCAGAAACATTGAACCCTGACTAAGCCACTAGGCGAAAGAAGACGGGAATAGAAAGAGTACTAGCACAATTAGCCACTGTGGCGAAAGGAACTTGAGATAAATAAACAAATGTACTTAACTGCTACAATGAATTAAGTGGTTTTGTAAAGTGAGACATCAGGGGTAAAACGAAAATGTAACACAAGTACACTCCAAGATGTCAGCCAAAATGAAATGTGCAGTCCTGTTTCTATGGCTAACACAAATTGTGTATGTAACTGGTGGAAAGCTAATGGATTGTTGTGTGAGCAAGGGAGCAGAAGCTTCCGAAACGCGTAACAGCAATAAAGCAACACTGTGTACCACCTGATTTCTGAGCGTGCGTTTAAACTTGGATACTATTGAAATTGATTGACTGGCGGGGCTCTGCCAGTGCAAACGCGCCACCAGACTACGGGAGGTTCCGCCGCAAACGAGCCGTGGAGAGTAAGTATATATATATCTATATATATATATATGTGTATATATATATATGCACATTTTCTGCCTCCATGCGGTATCAGAAAAAAGAAAGGCCGGCACACTGGTATCCGTTTTCCAAAATGTAATTACCAGAACCCCCCTTCACCCCTCGCAGACGCGTTTCGCCTTTGCAGGCTTCGTCAGTGCAACGTTAGTGACAGAATCAAAACCACCATTTAAAGTCATTGGTCAATTGCATTTACAATCAAAATAGAAAAAGGACAATTTTTCTCAAAATGTGGTGGGCGCCATCTTGTAACGTGCAAATACCACAAATACCATGACTTATCCAAGGTGGTAACGTGAAAGTGCTTAGTGCTCATTTAAAAACAATAACGTTGTTATTCATTTTATGTATCATTTACATATTCACAGTGAAATTTATAATAAACCGAAATAAAGCATTTACATTCGCTCAATTTTCGTTCATTACTTTGAGTTCATTATTTAGCCCTGAATGGGCAAACTTAACGTAGTGCAAGACAGAAAAACAGGCATGAAAATCAAAATCAATATATATCTTGTATATTTATTACAAGAGTAAAATGGGGTAAGACTAAAAAATGAGTGTGCATTAAAAACAAAGGTCCAAACACCTTCGGGGATTGTGAACAGGCTCCAAACATTTTATGTTACAATGTTACTAAGTGGTAAAACATCAGTTCCTTGCTTTCTTCGAAAGCCTTTGAGTCTCGGTTCTCTTACACTGACTTTCTTTACATTTGTCACCCATTCAATAGTGTAAATGTGTCAGAAGGAATGCTATGAAAATAGATCGTGTATACTACAATACATCTGCTCTATGCTCTAGTTTCTCACGGGGATAACAATTCAGTGGGTTTTGAGCCTATGCAAGAAATGTCAAAAAATATTTTACATTTTAAAGCATGCAAAACTCCACCATACAAAAGTCAACTCCAAAACACACACAAGGAAAAATTATGGTTTTAGGGAGCCTAAAAAAAGGTCCAATTAATTGTGACATGATGGATTAAATGTTAACAGAAAAGGGCATGAGGATGCACTTTACTCACTTCAAATGGAAAACTAGTTGCCACCCCAACTGGTCTCCAAAATATAAGTTGCAACATGTGCCTTACTTGTGCTTAGAATAGGCTAGCATTCATAGGTTTCCACAATTATCAATGTCTTTAACAGATGATTGTGGTTACAATATACTGGTAAGAGATCAACAACGAAATCGCAGGCATTCAGTGAACCAACTTGTTGCCACTTGCTACTATATAGGTGAGATTTAGGGTCAGGGCCTAGTTGCCCCTTTTAAATGTGTCATTTAGGGAAAGGGAGGTGACACAAAACGGTTTCAAATGGCGTGGAAATGACGACTTGATGTAAACGTCATAGGAAACTGTTTATAAACATATCCTTCAAATGTCGCTGAAAAACAAGTGTTTTAGCATTAACTTAAATCTACAAATAAAGAGTACTACGAAATAAGTCCCGTTCAAGCCAGGGGCAAGAAAAGGCAGAGACAGTTGAAGTATCCATGCATGGCTAAGTGGAGGTTGAACTTGTCCTACTCTCCAGTTTTCAATTAATATGTTCCTATGTTATCCAAGGACAGTTTCAAGAACCAGAATTGTGAGCATGTTTGATGTGGTCAGAAGCTACACCAGAATCGGCAGTCAGCAAGGATCTACAATTCTGGGGTCTTAAGATTTCACTCAGGCTTTCCCCTGTGCTATACTTCTGGAGTGTGGTAAACCAGTGCATTCCATTTCAAAACCGGTTGCTCTTCATAACAAAACTGGTTCTTGATTTACACACTGTAACCACAACTGACAAAGTCAACCACATTGTTGAATGCTGAAGGCGTACTTGAAATATCTGTGGTATGCTGGGCGTCTAGTGGAAAAACAACCTTTGCAATGGTTGACGTGGCAAAATGAAAACTCAACAAACAGGGGGGTGATGGGATGCACACCATCCTTAGTTCGTTTAATCGATTATTATCCCGATATTCAAGGGATGCGTGCTGACTGAGTCTGTGGCTTGCCCTCTTGCCACCAGTATCATCAACACAGGCAGTGTGGTGCGACGCTGTCACACCAACTCAGTCGCACATCTAAACAGTGTAATTACACCAATACTTAATTTCAACCAATTAAACTTTGTGTTCAAACAATATTACTCCAGATTTTTTCTTTTCTTCATTTTAAATCCACATGAATTGTGCCATACTGTTTCTCTAGTTTCAAATGTTCAAGGTATGCCCATTCCAGGCCTCGTACAAGAACACGATAGAAACGTATGCTGACTTCAAAGCAGTGTTGTTTTGCTAAATAACAATATAATGTCAAACCTAGGGATGGCCACTGTAGGACACCAGAAAGCATTCAATAATTATAACTTAATTTCTACATAAATTTGAGATTGCTCAAAGAAAAAATATTCTCAGGCGAGAAACGAAATCCTGAAAATACAAGAGGCCCTACATCAATAATAGCAAAAATTAGCAAAAATATGCCTACCTATATTCGAGGCAAAAACTTCAGAAAACGCTGAAGATTGCTTACCTGCACCCCATGAATACCACAAAAAATACACAAGGTTGATTTGATCAATATAGGAAAATGCTCACATTTCAATACAAAAGGTTTGGGTTTAGTTCATATTTTGTCAACTTGTTCAAATCCAACAATCCTAAATGAACGTCTGGGTCTATGCAGGATTTTGTTTCAGATTAATTTTACAATCAATACAGTAATTTCTTGCTTAGCAGTCTACACTACCGACCTTACTCATTAATAAAGGAAAGAGATAATCTGGTATTGAAACTTTTTTTGGTAATACCCATCAAAAACATTATATACAATTGCAAAATGACACAAACGTTTGTAGCATGCACAGTGAAAAGACAACGTAATAGTTTAATTCTGTCAGAAGTGAATTATCTGTTATGAGATCAACTTGATGCTTTTTTTCCACAGCATTCAGACTAGCCTTCAAGTCACTAATCACATTCTCAATGAAAAGTGCATGGACGATTTATTGGGTTATACAGCAAAACAACTCTAGGACCACATATCACAACCACATAACGCACAACAAGATTTTCGGATCCCACCTTGCGCCCATGTTCCCATAGAACATATGGATTGATAAGCTTGGCTTAAGTAGGATGGTCTGTGTGGCTAAGTTTTTCCTTCATCTTTTTCTATATTCTTTCAGGACGACTTTATACATATTGGTATAATATAAGAGATATTCCATTAGCAGTTCAAGTTATCTGACCAGTTTCCTTTAACAAAATCCACTCAGTATGTTCGAACACAATTCCTCTACTCAGCAAACTCAAACAGCTGATATTGAACTGTGCTGGTTGATCTGATTGATATGATAACTTCAGACACCTTATACTTTCTCTCCTCGTTTATGCTCTTCCTGCTTTACATTGTTTCAAGGTTTTAGTTCTAAAAGGAAGTACAGTGAAGTACAGTTAACAAGAACTGATATGTGCAGATTAGATACAGCAGTTTTACCAAGATAACAGCATATAACCTTATAGTGTACCTTTGTCAAGTTTTCAACAAAATACTTAAAAAATACACCTCCAAGCTAGGTGATGACATTCTTTCATAATCATACGAATTTCAAGCAAACCTGATGAAGCCACTTGCCAGACTAGAACTTTCCAGAGACCACAACTCTCGAATTATGGGGTCCTCAGATGCCATTAGTGTGTTCCATTTGTTAAACAATACTACCAACCATAACAGGACTGGTTCTTGATATAAGCGCGATAGCCCTATATTGCAAAGTTAACCTCATTGTGGAATGCACAGCAGAGAGTGGGCTGGAAATATTTGAAGTATATTGTCTTTTCAGTTAGAGGAACAACGGATACAAAAGAAGTATTGACCAGACCAATAGTTTGGTGTTTGTGCACTCAAAATGTCTTTTATCAGGCTTAAGAAATGTAGCACTCCCTCACACAAAACTGTAAATCACGACAGAATGTAAACAGAGAATAAACTTGAAGAACAATGCGTAGACCTGGTGGAACTCCATCTCAATGCACTTGAGAAACAATTTTAAGTCCAAACTGAACGTATGTATTTACTTTTATATAACAAACATTGGCATAGCCTATAGGTCTCACCTTTGGCTTTGCCAATATGTTTTAGCCGTGTTGTACACTAGTGTGGCTGCTATTCAGTATGGCTAAAAGTTATTGGTGTAAAGTGACGTGAAGTGTTCTAAAGTGGAGTAGAGTGTGGTGTTATGGATTGGTGTGAAGTTGTGTACTAAAATGATGCAAGACATCAGGAAACAGTTAAGCCGTGATCTGGATCTACAATAAGAAATGTGTTGTGCAATATTTGTGCGATCCTGTCCAAAAAGTTACAATTTCGCCCCACACAACCTCAAAATCTACAAAAGAGGGCCCCTTCCCCTTTAACTGGTTTCAGTTTCAATTTTTGATTGGAAGGTCTCAAACAGTTTAATGAACATTTTAGATAAGTGAAGCAATTGTTTTGGAATTCAATAAAAAAGGTCAAATGTAATTAGACTACAAGTAATTGAACTATGATGATTAAACGAAATGTGAATGAAGCACAGTATAAATACAATAAAATGTATACACCTTTAATTTAATAAAAATAATTTACCAGAAGTCAGCATAATCATTAACCCCCAGCTCCTATTAAAAAAGCCCACATAACATATGCTTCATATGGTTTATGGTAGTGTTTTGTGAAACAGACTAAGTGCAAATACAGTGAATATCCATTTTTTTTAAAACTGAAATATTTATAAATACGCCCAGTTGTTGAATTGACACTAGGCAACGACAGGTAATCCAACAGCTTTCCATACATACTCGCATCCAATCACATATTTTAAATCCAAAAGTGAAATCAAACTTCACCTTATAAATGAAATCCAAAATCACTTGATCCAAACTTGAGCTGACAAATACACAATTTTTTTCCTTCCTGTTAACGAGCGATTGTGCATCAGAAATCACCATAAACTTTGCATTGTGTTGGACAGGCCACATGAAGGGCCGCTCTCCCCCGGCCCAACCCGGTCCGAGCCCGGTCACACAGGTACCACACACCACCATTGCACGTCCTCCGTCCTCTCAGGGACCCCTGCCTTCGAACATATCGACCTCGTGGACCCGATCCACTGCTGGCCCGCGCGCCCATCCTGGGCGCCATCTTGGACACTCCACCACGAGGCCGCCTGGCCCCCGATCGACCTCAACCCTGGGCCTGGCCAGGCCTCAGACATCCCGGCACCACCATCCACCCAGGAGGTGAGCGGGCTACTTGGCAAGTCAATGGGAGAAAGAGGTGTCGATGGCTCTCCCCGCCAAGTGCCGCTCGCCCATCGCCTCCCCGGGCGCTGGCCCCACCCCCCTGCTGGGTGTCTGGACTCCCCCATCCCGGACCTCCCGACCTCCAAGTGCGAGGGTCCGGACATCAAAGAACACCAGCCCTATAACTGGGGCAGCTCCAGAGCAGGAAGGCAGTTGTATCTTGGAGTCGAGAGACGTAAAGAAGAACTCATCCTTGACGGACTACTGGCGCTGCCGTAGCTCTGCCTTGTGCACCATCGCCCTGCCTGCTGGTGCTGCCGCAACCTTCGTAACCTTCGTAATCCTTCATCGTCGTCGGGACCTGCTGGCGTGGCCGCGGACCGTTTGCAACCATCATCTTCTTCGGGACCTGCTGGCTCCGCCGCGGACCGTCGCTTCCTTCGTCCATCTCGGGACCTGCTGGCTCCGCCGCGGCCCGATCATCTAGAACGCCGAGCTCGAGGATTGAGAGCTATTTCCATCTTTTGGTAACCAAGACTGTCCCGCTACCCTTTCCCCAAACCAGAGACCAGAATCGAGGGGACCCCTGAGTCCAGACCTCCTTGTACCATTTTATCGTACTTTAAGAATCGCCTATAAAATCTCGTTGAACCTTACCCTTGTGTGGTGTCCGTCTGTGGGGGGGAAGTTACTTGTCTGTACGGTCACTGGAGTCGGCTCTCCCTGGAGACCGCTCCCCTTATCCTCGGCCGACCCTCCCGGTCCGTCTAACATTGGTGGCCAGCGGCGCGATCCGAATCACCGCATAATCGTACAGACAGTAGCTCACCCCACGACGAAATCAAGATGACAACTAAAGAAAGCGGATCCACCGAGAAATTCCAGATGGAGAAATTGGACGAGTACAACCATCGTGAACTAAAACAATTCTGCATCGAACTAGGTATCGCTACCACCGGACTAAGTACCAAAGACGATTTCAAGCATGCCCTAGAGTCTTGGGCAGAGACCGGGGTCGCCGGAACCCCCGATCGAAGCATCGCAGCAAAAACCACCATGGCTCCTGAAGAGCAAAGAACGGGTCTCTCGCAAGACGAGATCCAGGAACGAGAAAAAACCCGACTACACGAGCTAGAAATGGCTCGGCTCAAAATGGACGTTGAACTTAAGTTGGCCGAACAGAAAATAAACTTAGAGCACCTGCGTCTCCGAGAAGAAAGAGAGGAGAAACAGAGACAAAGGGAGCTCGAGGAAAAGAAACTGGCATTTGAACACGAGCGACGACTAGCTGAGATTGATTTACGCAAGCAGAATAAAGAAATAGGGGTGTTCGAGCAACCCCACACCCCAGGGACAACGGAGAAAAAGGTACACATCCCCAAGGATGTCGTTCGAGAATACTTCTGAGAGGACGACATCCAGCAATGGTTTAAAGCCTACGAAATCGCTATGACTGCACACCGGATCGATAGAAACGACTGGGGAGCCGGCCTATGGGGGAGATTCCTCAATGAGGGCCGCGACACCCTGCTACAGCTCCCGGACCACCAGATGACCTCCTATGACCATATGAAAGCTGCCCTCCTCACCCGCTATGGCCTCACACCCGAAATGTACCGTCAGAGGTTCCGAGACTGCACCCGCATCCCGGGTACAACTTGGGTGGACTATGTAACCTACTTTAGCCGAGCCTTCGAGGGCTGGATCAAAGGAAGCAAGGTTACAACCTACTAACAACTGTTCAATCTCATGGTATGGGAGCACCTATCGAACAATTGCTTTATTGAACTCCGCCAGCACCTCCTCGACAGCAAGTTAACCGATCCCCGGCAGCTCGCAGCCGAAGCTGACCGATGGGAAATCACCAGAGTGGGCCGGAATGGGTCCTACGAACAGAACCGGAACAACAATGGTCAGCACCGTCCCCGAGGAGGAGGAGGAGGCCAAGGACGCGGAAGAGACAACGCTCCGGTCGCCCCCGCGGTCAGCACCACCCCCCCGGCCAACCGGGGCAGCGCCCCGGCGCGACCGGGATACCGAGCCAATGTTACGTGCCATCGATGCCAACGAGTCGGCCACTATGCCAACAATCCAAATTGCCCACAGTACCAGAGCTCAAGACCCCGCCAGGTGGCTGCTGCTGCCCTGGGGGAAGAACAGATCTCCAAGGAGCAAGAAGAATATGAGCAAGAGCATCAGGAATGGGAGCCAGCCGCCATGGCTCTAGCCTGCTTAGGGGGGAAAGACATGGTCCCGCGGGTCCCCCTACCCGCTAACACCCAGAAGTACAGCCAATGGGTGAGCATCAATGGACGCCGGGCTGAAGCCCTTCGTGACACTGGGGCCAGTGTAACAGCCGTCCGCTGTCACCTGGTGACCCCGGAACAGTATCTACCGAACATTCTCTGCCCTGTACGTTCAGCCGATAACTCGGAAAGTCTGTGTCGGATGGCCTGCGTCCCTTTCGAATGGGGGGGGGTCTCCGGCATGTTGAAAGTCACGGTCCGAGACGATGCCCCCGTAGACTGCCTCCTGGGGAATGACCTTGAAAGCTCCCCGTGGGCCGCCGTAGAACGAAGAGAACACCTGGGGATGTTAGGCGTCCCGGACTGGGCGTGCGTCACCACCGGTCCATGGCCGCCCGTGCCAGCCCCCGCCCAGAGGAACCCGAATGGCCGGCGCCACCGCCTCCGGTCGCCCCAGCCGAAACCACCGACCGTGACGTCCCCCCAGAACAAGCTCAACCTCCAGACCTCACTAACCTCGACCAGTGGCCTCAAGAGGGGGGGCCCACGCAAGAACAATTTCGCCAAGAACAGAAGACCTGTCCCTCCCTCGAGGGACTCCGCCAGCAAGCGCTTGCCCAAGGCGCAGGGGATACCTCCGGCACTCACTGGGTCTACTGGGACAATGACCTGCTGTACAGTGAGCAAAGAATCGCGGAGCTGGGGGCCAGCCGAGTACTGGTGGTGCCCCTCCATTTTAGAGACTTTCTGCTAAACCTGGCCCACGATGTCCCCCTGGCGGGACACCTGGGTCAAGATAAAACCTACAGTCGTCTGGTGACCCACTTCTTCTGGCCCAAAATGAGGAACGATGTACACCAGCATTGCCGATCTTGCCCCACGTGCCAAGCCAGTGGAAAGAGCGGCCGCAAACTAAAAGCCCCCCTGCAACCTTTTCCCGTGGTCACCACCCCGTTCGAGAGGGTCGGGATAGACATCGTGGGGCCCCTGGACCCGCGCACAAAACAAGGTCATCGGTTCATCCTGGTGCTAGTGGACCACGCCACCCGCTACCCCGAGGCTGTTCCCCTGCGAACTGTGACAGCCCCGGTAGTCGGCGGGCTCTAATGGGGATCTTCTCCCGTGTGGGCTTCCCCCGAGAAGTCGTCAGCGACAGAGGCACGAACTTTATTTCTAAATATATGAAGTCCCTCTGGCAACAGTGCGGGGTTACCTACCGATTCACGACCCCCTATCACCCTCAAGGAAACGGACTCGTTGAGCGGTTCAACCGCACGCTCAAAGGGATGATCGGGGGGTTGGAAGAACCCCTCCGTCGCCAGTGGGATGTACTGCTGCCGTGCCTCCTCTTCGCATATCGAGAGGTTCCCCAGAAGTCCCTGGGCTTCAGCCCGTTTGAACTGCTATATGGACATCCAGTGCGGGGGCCGCTCAGCCTAGTCAAAGAGGGCTGGGAGATGCCCCCTCTAAAGAACCCACCAGATGTCTTCCGGTACCTCCTAACACTCCGCAACCAGACCCGGCGGTTCAGAGAGCTGGCAAAAGCCAACCTAGAGGCCAGTCAAGAGGACATGAAAAAGTGGTATGACCGGAATGCCTCCTCCATCGAATTTGAACCTGGGCAACAGGTATGGGTGATGTCCCCCACCGAACCCTGCGCCCTGCAAGACAAGTGGACGGGGCCCTTCAAAGTAGTCGAGCGCAAGGGTCCTGCCACCTATCTCATCGACATGGACTCTTCCCGGAACCCCCTCCGGGTCCTCCACGCTAACAGACTGAAACCCCACTTTGTGCGCTCCGAACTCGGCCTCCTGATGGCCACCGACAATGGGGTTGAAGAGGACTCCGAGCCCCTCCCTGACCTCCTACGGACTCAGGAGAAAGACGGCTCCGTGGATGGGGTCCGACTCTCGGAGGCCCTCACCCGAGAGCAACACCAGGAGTGTCGAGTCCTCCTGTCACAGTTCGCCAACCTGTTCTCCCTCACCCCAGGGGTCACTTCCTGGTGTGTGCACGATGTGGACACGGGGGACAGCCCCCCTATCCGCCACCGGGCCTACCGCGTGCCAGATCGGGTTCGGGCCTGCATCCAGGAAGAGGTAGCCAAAATGCTCACACTCGGGGTCATCGAGCCCTCAGACAGCCCCTGGGCCAGTCCTGTAGTACTGGTCCCCAAAGCGGCCGCCCCTGGCACCCCACCGGAACTCCGGTTCTGCGTCGACTACCGGGGCTTGAATGCGGTCACCAGAACAGACGCACATCCCATCCCCCGGGCGGATGAACTAATCGACCGCATGGGAGCTGCCCGCTACCTCAGCATTTTCGACCTGACGGCGGGCTACTGGCAAATCGGCCTCACACCCCGGGCCCAAGAACGTTCTGCCTTTTCCACCCCCGATGGGCATTACCATTTCAAGGTCATGCCCTTCGGCATGAAAAATGCCCCAGCAACATTTCAGCGGCTCGTCAATCAGGTCCTGGCGGGGCTCGAAGGGTTCAGTGCCGCCTACCTAGACGACATCGCTGTATACAGCCACCAGTGCTCCGAGCACCTCCACCACCTCCGAGCAGTGCTACAAGCCCTTCAGCGAGCTGGCCTCACGATCAAGGCCAGCAAATGTCAAATTGGGCAAGGATCTGTGACCTACCTCGGGCACCAGGTGGGAAGCGGCCTGGTGGCCCCTCTGCAGCTCAAAATTGCCGCCATCCAGTCCTGGCAGCCACCCATCACCCAGACCGAGGTACGAGCCTTCCTGGGCCTCACGGGCTATTACCGAAGGTTCGTGAAAGACTATGGTACTATCGTGGGGCCCCTCACAGAACTCACGTCAAAAAATCAACCCAAAAAAGTCAACTGGACCCCGGAGTGCCAAACAGCATTCGAACAATTGAAAGCCGCCATGTGTACCGCCCCGGTGCTCCAGGCCCCCGACTACAACCGGGAGTTCGTCGTCCAGACGGATGCCTCCGACCATGGCATTGGGGCAGTCCTGTCTCAAGTGAACACCGAAGGCCTTGATCAGCCAGTGGCCTTCATCAGCAGGCGCCTCCTACCACGGGAACAACGCTGGAGCACCATAGAGAGGGAGGCCTTCGCTGTGGTATGGGCCCTCAAGAAGCTCCGGCCCTACCTCTTTGGCACACACTTTCGGGTGCAGACCGATCACCGACCCCTGCAGTGGCTGATGCAGATGCGGGGGGGAAACCCGAAGTTACTACGTTGGTCCATCTCCCTACAAGGGATGGACTTCACAGTTGAACACCGGCCTGGGCCGGATCACGCCAACGCAGATGGACTGTCCCGGTTCTTCCGCCTCGACGAGGAGAGTCCCCAAGAGGATGGGTAACTCTCCCCGCCTTCAGCTGGGGGGGACGCATGTTGGACAGGCCACATGAAGGGCCGCTCTCCCCCGGCCCAACCCGGTCCGAGCCCGGTCACACAGGTACCACACACCACCATTGCACGTCCTCCGTCCTCTCAGGGACCCCTGCCTTCGAACATATCGACCTCGTGGACCCGATCCACTGCTGGCCCGCGCGCCCATCCTGGGCGCCATCTTGGACACTCCACCACGAGGCCGCCTGGCCCCCGATCGACCTCAACCCTGGGCCTGGCCAGGCCTCAGACATCCCGGCACCACCATCCACCCAGGAGGTGAGCGGGCTACTTGGCAAGTCAATGGGAGAAAGAGGTGTCGATGGCTCTCCCCGCCAAGTGCCGCTCGCCCATCGCCTCCCCGGGCGCTGGCCCCACCCCCCTGCTGGGTGTCTGGACTCCCCCATCCCGGACCTCCCGACCTCCAAGTGCGAGGGTCCGGACATCAAAGAACACCAGCCCTATAACTGGGGCAGCTCCAGAGCAGGAAGGCAGTTGTATCTTGGAGTCGAGAGACGTAAAGAAGAACTCATCCTTGACGGACTACTGGCGCTGCCGTAGCTCTGCCTTGTGCACCATCGCCCTGCCTGCTGGTGCTGCCGCAACCTTCGTAACCTTCGTAATCCTTCATCGTCGTCGGGACCTGCTGGCGTGGCCGCGGACCGTTTGCAACCATCATCTTCTTCGGGACCTGCTGGCTCCGCCGCGGACCGTCGCTTCCTTCGTCCATCTCGGGACCTGCTGGCTCCGCCGCGGCCCGATCATCTAGAACGCCGAGCTCGAGGATTGAGAGCTATTTCCATCTTTTGGTAACCAAGACTGTACCGCTACCCTTTCCCCAAACCAGAGACCAGAATCGAGGGGACCCCTGAGTCCAGACCTCCTTGTACCATTTTATCGTACTTTAAGAATCGCCTATAAAATCTCGTTGAACCTTACCCTTGTGTGGTGTCCGTCTGTGGGGGGGAAGTTACTTGTCTGTACGGTCACTGGAGTCGGCTCTCCCTGGAGACCGCTCCCCTTATCCTCGGCCGACCCTCCCGGTCCGTCTAACACATTGTATATAATGTTAATTTTAATTCCCCCTCGAGACGCGAAGAGGCGAAATGCCCATGGCCAAGGACATGCGAGATGGAGCGGGGGCAAGAGCGACAAGGAGTGCACCCAGAGTACTAGACATCAGAGCACACATATGGGCAGGTGAAGAGCAGGAACAACTCACAGCTTAATCAGTCACTTCTCAGACAACGATTACATGTGCACCAAAAATACACCTAGCCTCTTTGAAAGTCACACTTTCAGGGGAGTGTTGATTCAACCACATCCCTCCCACTCTCACAAAATTGAACTGGCTAACGATCGAGTCAAGAGCTATACTCAAAACTGGTTGCATAACCCACAAAGCTCTCTACATGGAAAAAACACCCTAACTCACAATTAAATTAACAAAAGCTGGTCAAAACATAGCTCTCCAAAGAGCTTTGACAGTCTACTCTCGATTCCGGCAAAATTTAAGTAAGAGAAATCCTGTACCCACTCCTTCTCCAGGAACACTCCCAGAGTCTGAAACTTGCTGCCTCAGGACTTATGAGAAAATCAATAATTTCCTCACTTCAAGAAGAAACTGAAACTTCTTCTCTTTAACCAATAACTAAACCCTCCCACTTAAACCATCTGACTGGTCTATTTGCTCCCACCCCACACCTTCTACCTAAGGAAAAACTGTGCCTCTACTCTCCCCACCATCACAACTCCTACCTTAGCTACCTCAGCATCTATATCGTCCATCTACAAAATATATACACATATATATATATATTACAGCTCCAAGTTTCTTTCACATTCCATAGAAAGAAATTACGGCACTCGCAGGGAAAGTGTTCGATATGTTTTTTAATCGCTCGCTGAGCGATTAAAAAACATATCGAACACTTTCCCTGCGAGTGCCGTAATTTCTTTCTATGGAATGTGAAAGAAACTTGGAGCTGTAATTTATTACGTGGGGCGCCGCCACGAGAGGCACCCGCCTGCGAGTGACCTGGATCTTGGTGCAACGGAGCTGAAATATATATATATATATATCTCCATATATATATCCAGGTATTCCGCTCGTCTAATGCAGTTTTGCAAAGTCCAATAACAGATACGGACCACACTTTGGTGCTTCAAAGAGTTTATTCGGTGCTCGTGGACGCCATGACGCGTTTCGGCACCTCCCTCGGGCCTTGCTCACATGACACAGTGTAGAGATTCACATTGGCTTAAATACATTCCATGTGTTTCTGACGTTTGGATTCGAGGCATCTACATTCATAGACATAGAAAAGTAATTGGTTCACATTTCGAGATGTTAAATGTCAATGCAAGAAATTCAGTTCTTGTTTTCAATACATTTGTTCAAAGTACCAGATAAATATAATACATTAATCAACTTTTAAAATATTTTTTAAATTATTATTTGTCAATAATTTAAACAAATAAAAGTACATAAAAAAGCCCCATTTTGTAGAGTATCACAAAGTAACGTCATTTATGTTAAAGAAAATATATCTTTTTATATACACATATACTTTATCTACTTCAGAATTGTAAATTCAACAAATCCTAAATTCTTCCATATACATCGTTTTCGTACTGTCACTTTGTATCTAGATTTATGCCAAATAGAACTCATGTAATTGTTGCTATGCCAATTGTGTGAACCACTCTGAAACCTTCAGGTCAAGCTTGCGCTATACAAAACTCAATAAATAAATCAATACATTTCCACATCCGACTCACCAAAATAAACCTGCAAACATCCAGACCTCCCATCAGCAAAGGAAGAAAAACCACAGACAACAACTGGAAACTCTAAACTCTCTGCATGCAGAAAGCCCAGCCCACCAACCTCAGGCACACAACAATTAGATAATCACCTGAATGGATGCCCAAACTCTCTATCCATGTTTAGAAAAATCAGTGCTATCAATAAACAACTTCGCCTCAACCTGATCTTGCAATCCTCAACCTCTTTGACTCCACTGCCAACATCTGG
This sequence comes from Lissotriton vulgaris, assembly GCF_964263255.1. Taxonomy (NCBI): domain Eukaryota; kingdom Metazoa; phylum Chordata; class Amphibia; order Caudata; family Salamandridae; genus Lissotriton; species Lissotriton vulgaris. Next base: position 390,533,705 of record NC_141687.1, read on the forward strand.
CCAGGTCGCTAAATTAATGTACTGGGCAGAAATCTCCACCACAGAAACAGCCAAGACCATGTGATCCATCAAATCCGGAGCAGCCTCGGACCACTGCCAACACTATATCTTCCTCAAGGGTCTGGAACGCATCTGCTGAATCTTCACCTCAATACCCAACCTCTCGGTCTCAAAACCACCTGCTGGACACATGGAAACACGTTCCCATTCTACCCCTGCTCAAGAAACCCTTGGCCAACTCGATGACCATATCTAACTACAGGCCAGTCTCTCTTATAACTTATCCCTGTCCTGAAAAAACAGCACTTGCCTCGCTTACTACCTTGAGACCACAGTCTTCCTTGACCCTTCTCAGTCAGGATATAGAGCCAACCACAGCACCAAGATGGCCTTCATAGCAGCCACGGATGACATGTAGCATATCATTGACAAGTGAGACACAGCAGGCCTCATCATTCTGGGCTTCTCAGTGGGCATGGACACTGTCTCCCAACCCATCATCATTAAGGGACTCCATGAGAGTGGATAATGGGGCGTAAACTACAATGGATTCACTCCATCAATGGATGTTCTCAAGCAGTCAGCTTCATCCCCTTTCTTTCAAACGCTACCAAACTGATGTGTGGAGTTCCACAGGACTCCTCCCTGAGCCCACCCTCAATGTCTGCATGGCTCCTTTCACTGCAGTAATACGGTCACAATGCTTCAGCATCATCTCATGCTACTAATGCTCTCGCTATCAGATGACACACCAACCACTCAATCCAACTTACTCATGTGCATGCCCAACATAGCAGACTGGATGAGAAAAAGTTGCCTCAAGCTAAATGGCAACAAAGTCAAGTCAAGTCAAGTCAGGGAATTTATATAGCGCACTACATACCCAGAGGGTCTCAAGGCGCTTAGAAAGGGGAGGAGGATTACTTGTCAAATATCCACGTTTTAAGTTGCTTTCTGAATGCTAGGTGGTTCTGGGTAAGGCGAAGGTAAGCGGGGAGTGAGTTCCATGTTTTAGCAGCCAGGTATGAGAAGGATCTGCCTCCCATGGTGGTCTTGTTGATGCGAGGTACAGTGGCGAGGGCTTGGCTGGAAGAGCGTAGTTGGCGGGAGGGGGTGTAGAAGGACAGTCGTGAGTTGAGGCATTCTGGTCCGATGTCGTAAAGTGATTTGTGTGCGTGGGTTAGCAGTCGGAAAGTGATTCTCTTATTGACGGGTAGCCAGTGGAGGTCTTTAAGGTGACCAGAGATGTGTTCGTTGCGTGGGATGTCTAATATGAGCCTGGCTGAGGCGTTTTGGATTCGTTGGAGTTTCTTCTGGAGTTTGGCGGTAGTGCCTGCGTAGAGGGTGTTTCCGTAGTCCAGTCGGCTCGTGACCAGAGCATGGGTGACTGTTTTCCTTGTTTCGGTGGGGATCCAGCGAAATGTTTTTCTGAGCATGCGAAGAATGTTGAAGCAGGAAGAGGATACGGCGCTGACTTGTCTGTTCATTGAGAGTGAAGAATCCAGGATGATGCCTAGGTTCCGTGCGTGGTCTGTCGGGATGGGTGCTTTTCCGAGGGCTTCCGGCCACCAGGAGTCGTCCCATGCAGAGGGGGAGGTACCTAAGATGAGGACTTCTGTTTTGTCTGAGTTCAGTTTCAGACGGCTTTGTTTCATCCATTCGGCAACTTCTTTCATTCCTTCGTGTAGGTTAGTTTTGGCGGTGCTGGGGTCATTGGTGAGAGAAAGGATTAGTTGAGTGTCATCCGCGTAAGAGATGATGTTGAGGTTGTGTTGGCGGGCGATGGCCGCGAGGGGGCTCATGTATACGTTGAAGAGGGTGGGGCTGAGTGAGGATCCTTGTGGTACGCCACAGATGACTTCAGTGGCCTCGGACTTGAATGGTGGGAGGCGGACTCTCTGGGTTCTTCCGGTGAGGAACGAGGTGATCCATTCAAGTGCTTTTCCTTGGATTCCGATGTTATTGAGGCGTTGTAAAAGGGTGCTGTGGCAGACTGTGTCGAATGCTGCAGAGAGGTCGAGGAGGATGAGGGCGACTGTGTCTCCATTGTCCAGTAGAGTTCGAATGTCGTCTGTTGCTGCGATGAGGGCGGTCTCAGTGCTGTGTTTTGCTCGGAAGCCAGATTGTGAGGAGTCGAGGGATTTGTTGGCTTCGAGGAAGACGGCGAGCTGGTTGTTGACAGCTTTCTCGATGACTTTGGCCGGGAATGGAAGGAGCGAGATGGGGCGGTAATTTTTGAGTTCGGTGGGGTCCGCTGTGGGTTTTTTCAGAAGGGCGGTGAGTTCAGCGTGTTTCCAGTCTTCCGGGAAGGTGGCGGAGTTGAAGGAGCAGTTGATGACGTCTGAGGTGCGGTGCTATGACGGAGTCTGCTTTGTTGAAGATGTGGTGAGGACATGGGTCAGTGGGGGATCCTGAGTGGATGGAATTCATCAGGCGGATTGTGTCCTCAGTGGAGATTGGGTTCCAGTCATTAAGGGTGTTCACGGGGGGAGAATGTTCAGCAAATGGTAGGGTGGGTTGGTTTCCGGGTTGGTTGTCGAAGCTGTTGTGGATGTCTGCAATCTTGTTGTGGAAGAATGAGGCTAGGGAGTCGCAGAGGGCTTGAGAGGGGGTGATGTCGTTGGAGTTGGCCGAGGGATTGGAAAATTCCTTGACGATGTTGAAAAGTTCCTTGCTGTTGTGGGCGTTGTTGTCAAGTCGATCCTTGAATGCTGTTTTCTTGGCCTTAAGGATTAGTTGGTGGTGAGTGCGGGTGGCGTTTTTGAAGGCGTCCTTGGTGCTAGTGGTTGGGTCTTTTTTCCAGGCCTTTTCAAGGGAGCGGCAGAGTTTCTTGGACTTCTTAAGATCATCGTTGAACCATGAGGCCTTTTTGCTGCAAGGTTTGCTTTGACGTTTTTTCAGTGGTGCTAAGGTGTCGGCGGTGTTGGATAACCATAGGGTGAGGTTGGCGGCGGCTTCGTTTGCGTTAGAAGAGTGGGCTGGGGTGTTTAGAAGGAGCGATGCGGAGATCTGGTCCGTGGTGATTTTGTTCCAGTTTCTTTGCAGAGTTGGTTGGAGGTGGTTGGTGGGTTTCGGCTTATTGTAGGTGAAGTGAACGCAGCTGTGGTCAGTCCAGAGGAGATCCGTAGTGTGGCTGAAGGAGACATGATTGCTGGAGGTGAAGATGGGGTCGAGTGTGTGACCTGCGATGTGGGTGGGGGAAGTGACCAGTTGTTTAAGTCCGAGGTTGGCGAGGTTGTCCAAGAGGGTGGTGGTGTTGCGGTCGTTGTTCTTTTCAAGGTGAAAGTTGAGGTCTCCCAGAAGGATGTAGTCTTTGGAGGGGAGCGCGTGTGGGGTGATGAAGTCTGTGATGTCTTCACTGAATTTTGCGCGGGGTCCTGGTGGTCTGTAGAGGAGGGTGCCTCTGAGTGTGGTCTTGGGGTCGATGTGGATCTGGAAGTGAAGGTGTTCAGAGTTAGCGAGGTTGGCGTCAGAGCTGGTTGAGATGCGGATTGATTTCTTATGGACGATAGCGATCCCTCCTCCTGTGTGGCTGGTACGGTCCTTGCGAGTGATCTTATATTCTTCAGGGATGGCAATGGTGATGTCTGGGGCGGAGGAAGCGTTCATCCATGTTTCTGTTAGGAAGGCGACGTCTGGAGAGATGGTGTCTAGTAGATTCCATAGGTCAATGGCGTGTCTGTGGACCGATCGAGTGTTGAGAAGGATGCACTGTAGGTGGTTGGGGTCGGGAATCTGTGTTGTGGTCGTAGCGGAGATGTTGTCGGTGCCGATGAATTTGCAGGAGTAGCAGGAGAAAGGTCCATGGGTGTGTCCAGGGGCGGCTTGGACGCAGTTGGGGGCGCGACCGGGGTTAAGGGCTAGGAGGGTGGCGGCATCGTAGGTAATGCGGGAGGGTGGGGCAGCGCGAGGGGCAGGGGGTATGGCGCTGGGCGCGGTCCAGGCGCGGACGGGCGTAGACGGGCTTACCTTTGACGCACCTTCGGCGTGTACGTAGCGCGTGGACGCTGCAAACATAAGTAATACTGTCCTGCAAGCACATGGCTCTTCGGACCCTGGCCTAGTGGCCAACACACTAGGCGCCGTACCCACCCCAACCAATAAAAGCAGGAAGATGGGTATCTTAATCAACAGCCAAATCTCCATGGCCAGTCAAGTCAACACAGTAGCAGCTATGTGCCTTCACAGCCTGAAGATGCTCAGAAAAATCTTCAAATCATCAAGTGGTGCAAAACACGGCTTTTAGACTCAACTTCCCTTTAAGAACACACATCATCACACAACAGGGGTGCTGTTTACCTAAACAATCACATTCATTTACACACTTAACAGGAACCACACATCAGCAGATGACTCTTCACCCACGTTTGCAGCATCCAAGCCAATAAAATGGGAGGTCACGCTCAATCAGAGCTGCCAGCTCCCTCCTTGAATTCAGTAGGAGTCTGAAAACCTTGCTTTTCAACTTGGCACCTCACAGACTGCACAGTGCACTCCTTCTATGGTACCCGGATACCCTCCTCGGTGATTAGCACAACTTACAAATCCCGTTAACATAACATAATAGGTTATGCCATAGGTCTGATCTTTTTTTTTATGAGAAAAGCAGTAGTGGACGATTACTTAGTGTGAAAAACATGTGTTAAAGCCAACAGGTGTTTAATGTTGACCACCGCGGGAATTCCGCCACAGTGCGGGTGATTTACGACTGGGCTTGGTTCGGTCGGCCCCGGCCGTCCTCCGCACATGCTGACCGTGACGTTGAACGGCCGGGGGCAGTTTGACACACAAAAAAGGATTAAATATGGATTGTTATTGAACGATGGTGGTACTAAGATACAGGTTTTGTGTTACCTAGCGGCATTTGTAATTTTGTCTTAAGGGCTTTTGGGATTACCTCACCCTCTGACAAATCCTGAGGGTAGAAGATGTAGGCACTGATAATCATTGGGAGCCCATTTTATGGGTGGTTGGAGAATGTTTTGCCAACTCTTGATTTTGTACACATTTGCAATTTTGTAAAAGTATGCCTGATGGCGGTCTTGTTGAAAAGTGTAATCAAAATACAGTAGGCCAGAGTCTGTATTGGGATGTTAAATCAATGCTAAAGGCAATATTCATAATTGCTTTATTGTAAAAAAGCGATGTCAGACGCTCTAGGTCTGATCTTTATAAAAGTGTGACGAAGCTAGTAGGCATGATGAAATTATGCAAAAATCATAGGTTAAAGCAAATAGGTTTATACGGGCGAATTATTACACTCCTGCAGTTTATCGAAAGATATTTTGTTACATGAAATGTCACAATTTACCTTATCAGGCAAGGGTTTTTGTTACCCCGTCTGGGAAACTCTGGAGGTAGTAGATTTGCACAATTAAAATCCTTATTAGGCTGCTGTAAGAGGCTGAATCTGTCTTCCCAGGTGCAACTTTGTACATAGTTATTTTACACTTGCCTTGTGAGGAATCTTACGCTCAATATAGCAGGCCTGGGATACATATGGTGACAAGCTGATTTAAAGCTATAGACTTGATTGGTCACTGGGAAAGGCCATGACAGATGCCAATATGTTTGATCCATCTATTATAAAATTACTACAAAGGCAGCAGGTCGATCTTGCTTATTATAAAAAATATATTTTAGAACTTGTAAGCCCTTAATGGTGTGTTATTACACTTTGCTAAAGCTTGTAGACTGGTCATTTGTTACATCTAATCTCATAAATTACCGCAATAGACAAGTTCTTTGGTGCTGGTTACCCCCTTTTACAAATCCGATGAGTATGTAATTTCCGCCATAATAATCAGTAACAAATTCTCGTATGAGGGCCTGACAGGTTTAGTTGTCTGGCAAGCCATGAAATCAAAACAGTCAGTAAAAATACATACATATGTAGACGCACCTTCTTATATATACAAATGGGGGCTTTGGTTCAGCCCTCTTCTCTCAGTGGTTTGTTCCACCATTATTCACATTCTACCATTGACAGTGTACAGCATGGGGTTATGAGTCAGACCACTTTGGTTACTAGCGCTACTGTTTTGTGAGTGATGGCATGTGCTAGTGCTAGATTTCATGTGCACATCTGTCTGAAAAAAAGTGTGCTTCAGTGTCAGGGATGGTTGGCCAGACCTTCAGATTTATAGTTCTCCATTTACACTTCTATTGGTTTTTGGAGAACATCAAGCAGGTCTCCAGACTGTGCTGCTGGACTGCTTACTTGAAGCTTCAGTGTGGTCACTGCTTCTATACCATCCAGCCATCTTTGAATGTACTGTGCAAAATTGTGAGAAAGTGGCTCTATATGTACTGGACCAAAGTAAGGTGCAGTGTGTATAGAGGCCACCAACCCCAGAGGTATAACAGAGGTTAAAGTCAGGGCTGACCTTACTCTCAAAAGTGGTAGCTTGGTCGAGCAGTAAGGCGTACCAGAGGACAGTGTAAAGCATTTGTTGTACACACTCAGTCAGCAAAAGATTTCACACACTCAAGGACTGAACTCCAGGCCAATTGTTTTTATATCAAAAGATATAGTTGCTTTATTTTTAGAACCAACAGGTATCAAAATATACTTTTCTCAGTGATGAGTAATCTCAGGTTATTGCTTTGCAGAAAGGCAATTACTTGGTAAACACAATAGGTACAGGGGTTGCACTAGGCAACACAGTTCTACACACAATTTAGCATTGAGCTCAATGGGGTTTTCTACACAATTACAGTTGAATACTTTGTACATTACTTTATTAAGTCCAGGACTGGATCCTAGATTCAGTCCTGGGGTCTAAGCTGGAAACAGTTTAGTAAAAACGTTTTGGTTATTGCAATGATTTTTAAGGAATAAAAAGGTATTTTAAAAGTTCACACTGAAAATCTGACAATGTTATCCAATGGGAGAAAATTCAGGTTGCAGGTAAAGTATTGTGACGGGGTGCTGGGTGAACCCCGTAATGATCTGGACTGGTGGTCCGCCGCTCCCCTCTCACCTTGCACATTGTCCCCACAGCTGCCCGAGACCGAGTGGAGTGAGAAGAAAGACGAATACTGGACTCCTCCTGAAATGGGAATCGGCTCCTTTAATTGGAACGAGCCGGGTACGTCAGCCACGCCCCTTCTCTACAGAGCGACGTCAAAAAGCGGATGCACTGTTTCCTCGGCGGACGGCGTTTCCCTCGAGGAGGATTGTTTGCGGACCTGAGGAAAATTAAATTTTGGCCATGTTGTGTTCCCTAGCGCGTACCCCACCGACTCCATGTACCAGCTTAAAGTGCATGTAACTTCCCTCCTGTGCCAGCTATGAAGACGCAAATACATTTGCGTCCACCGTTAACTTGTCCTCTTTCAGATGCACCATGAATGGATTATCTAGTCCGTTCCTAAGTATGCTATGCCACCGTCTTTTTGTAGTACACTTTTCATATTTTTCCTGCTCTAGCAAGAGTAGGCCCTGAACTCCTGCCATCTGAACCTCTTTTGTGGCTCCTGACTCTGCCCAGGCTACCTCTGTACTCGTGAACTCTGTCCTACTTTCAGCGCGGCCCCTCGCGCTCAGCTCAAGCCTGCTTTCTGCCAAGACTGACTATAACCTTCGAGTTATCTGTTCCGCTCCCCGAGAATACATTCCTGCCTACTAGATCCTGTAAACATCCTCTCCAGCTGCAGAGCCAAAGGGCCGACCTGTCTTAATGCAAGTAATTCATAGCCTCTGTTGCCATGCTTCCATGGAAGGCCCCGTGCCCCCACGCTTCACATGTAGACACTCAGGCGCTTATACACGCATCCACAGTTAGCATAGAATAGCTTCTGCCCTAGAGACCTTTCCGCCCAGATAGTATAGTTCCTAAACATCAGATATCAGATATGATAGAAGTACAAGTTGATCTGACATGCCAGACTTCTGTCTCTTTCCGTCAGTGTAAATGTCAAGTCCCCTGCACCCCGTCAATCACACGTCATGCAGCTGCGCGCGCATCCAAGCTTCCGATTTCTGCTGACATTGCAACATTCTGTTAGCACCACCCCTTGGTGCCACCCACTTGCGTCACCTATCAGTGACGTTTCTAGCACACACCTCTAGTTCACGCCTAGTTTACGCCTCTTGATGATGTACTGGTATCACGTGTATACTGTTATCTTGTCTTCTCTCAGCTGTTACGCCTCTTACATTGATTCTTATGGTATAAATCAAGTATATAAGCTATGTATTGTCAATAAACGAGAGCGCGCTCATCTATCCCTTCTGACACCCCTGTGGTGGTCAGAACATGATATCCTGATTCCTTTATGAGGAATAAAACCCTTAGAAACTCTAACACCACGGACTCTGTTTTCTTTCATTCTGATTGAGTTATCATTGATTAAGTACTTACCTGCATAGAAATTAAGAGAGTAAATTAATTATTTACGTCATTTTGGCGCCCGAATAGGGACCCCTCCCCCACCTCACGCGCCGGTTGGTGCGTTGCAAACTCTGTCCCCTGCCATCAGTTAGATGGAACACACGTGTACTGGCAGGATTTCCTGCATCTCCCTCTGACCCACGGAGGTGACGAAGACTGCGATCAGTGGCCAGACGAGGCGGTGAGGAGTGCGGAGGATCCCGACCAGAGCCCAGCCGAAAGAAGCAAGGTCCGAGGTGTGAAGAGGCCCACCAGTTTTCCGAAGTTTTCCGAAGTTTTCCGAAGTACCGAGTCGTGTCCAGTCGAGTTTTCCGAGGCCTTCTGTTTTCCGTGCTTCCCGGTGAGTACCATTGCTGGGTCGTATCTAGACGGGTTTGGGTACGCAAGTCCGGTCTGCACTGTTTCTAGGCAGTGTATCTGTACTGTTTAGCAGTATATCAAGTATTCCGAATTTCTGCACTGTTACACCAGTGTATCCGTACTGTTGAGCAGTACATCCAGTATAGGGGGGTAATCATCTATGTCTTCAATGTTTTTATGTGATTAATGTTGTGGTATGAATGTGACTGTTTAAACGTGTATTATTGTGTTTCTCGTATAATATAGCTGTCAAGAGTATTAAGGAATAAAGATCTAGCGTTCAGTAATAAGTAAGCAGGATGCCGTTCTTCAATAAGTTAAAACAGATAGGAACTAGGAAAGGGTTACTGGAGGAAGAAATTCCTATCCCCCCTAGGGACACTCCAGGCAATTTTATGTATCAGAAACATGGCATAGATGCCATATTATATCTAGATTTATGGGCCGATTATACCAAGCACCTAGACGAAAGACACAGATGGCCTGTCACCGGAACATGGGATGCCGAGTGCATCATGAGAGTAGAAGAAGCATTATGGAAAAAGAAAGCTAGACAATCTCAGAAGGACGCCATAGAATTTTGGCGTAAGGAATCACGTAAGCGTGCTGACAAAGCACTCCGTAGAGAAGACAGACTTAAAGAATCAGATAAAGAACAGGAAAACGAATTAGTTACTGAAGGGATCCGAGTAAAAACAGAACAAATAGACCGTGCCCGAAATAATCTTGTAAACGGTATGTATCTTGCAGCAGATGGCACATCTGAAGCCCAATCAGAGATACCGAAAAACTTACCGACACCATTAGTTCCAACTAAAGTAATGCATAAAACTACTAAAGACATATTCCTAAATTCATATCTAGAGGATGTAGCACCAGCTTATACCAATCTGCCTGTTCGTGCCCTGCCTACTGACAGGGATGGGGGTGGCACTACGCCCCCAGATCCGGTTCCGCCGGTACCGCGACAGACCTCCTCTGTTCCGACAGCTCCGCCACTCCCCGTACTCAAAACAGACCTACCGAAACCAGTCCTACCTGATCTTACTAAACGACAAATTCAAGTCCAAATACAGACTCCGCGGAGAGATAATGCTCAAGCATCCGCCTCAGGAGGTGCGACAGCGGGTCTTCAGACCCCGCCACCGACACACAGATTGCATTTAAGGGACACGCAGAATCCTTTCCAGTCTCCCCACTTATCCCGCCTAGACGCATTCAAAGATAAGATGTCAGTTTGCAGATATGATCCAGTACCCGGAAAAGACGATTTAATGATATTAGCATCACTACGATTAAGATCTGCCACCGATAACTTGCTATGCTATGTAGGAATGAAGGAAGTCCTCGACAGATTATATAAGTTCATTCAGACAGGGGAAGACCCTGATAGTGTTAAAGATGCCATGCATAAACAGAAAGTTGACATTCAAGCACAGATATTACGATTTTTCATAAATTGTGTAATAAGAGAACGAGACAGGCCCGGGACAGATCAAAGTGAATTAGACGCATTAAATAAGTGGGGTCAAAATATAGCCGACGGAAAGCATGATAAGGGGGCTTGCATAGCCAGTATGTCCCAGAAAATTAGAAAGGCAGTATTGACTGCACACCAGGAAGAGAATGATAAAGCTTCCTCCGAGGAGGAAGAAGAACATGAAACACCAGGAAGGTCTACAGATACTATAGCATATGTAGGTAGGGGAGCCTACCTTAGGAAGGGTGTCCGTCCAGAAAGCAAGAGAGTTTTTCTCTCTGAGTTAACAAATCCGAATTCTTCTGAACATCAGTTCCAGGAAACTGATAAAAGGCTTCGAGACCGAATGGGGTACCATGTACTCAATTCTATGGATGAACAGGAATTAGCCCGGTCAGCAGTATTATGGGCCGAAAACCCAGACATGTATAATGATGACACGTTAGTGCAGACATTCTTGAACCTTTCCCCGGAAGAGCAGAAAATAGCAGGTGAATATATGATTCAGCACCTCCTCATCAAGTTCAGAAACCATCATTCTGATCCAGGTCCCTTACACGAAACATTAGAAGCACTACTCATGGATAGATGGAGAGGTTTCAGTACCAAATTAATACAAATAATTCTAGAACAACGACGTAAGTATTACACCTTCCTAAGCTCTGAATATGTTCCCGCCCCGCCTCCAGAAAGAAAAACGTACCACATGCAATGCGGTGGTGGCATTGAAAGTCAGAACCCCTTACGAGAAGTACACCCAGTTATGGGTACGGACCAACGCTTGAAGCGTGTGTATGTTCACACACCACTGACTAAGTTAGAACTGTTAGAAATGAAGAAATTAGTTCCGTGCCATGATAAAGACCCTGCAGGTTTTCATAGAGAGCTTAAAGACATGTTACTGATGGGAGATTACACGTATGATGATATTATGAAAATGTTAAAAGTACTGTTGCCCACGGGCATTTACGAGAAATTAAAGGAAAAGGATTGGGAGGTGGGAGAGTCAAAGATAGCATGGGCAGAAATAGAAGACGAAGAAAGCAAACGAGTCCCAGGGGTAGGCCTTGGGGACAAGACTAAAGCATTACCAGGTTTAATAGTACAGGTTTTGCCAAGATTATTGACAACAAGAAAGGAAGATTGGGACGCAATCTCGTCCTGTAAACAGAAACAAGATGAAGATACTAGTGACTTTTATTCAAGATTCGAGAAATGTTTCATCATCAATAGTGGCCTAAAGGTTAGCAGCGAGTCATATCCACACCTTTTTGTAACAAAACTAGTAGAGAATGCCCTACCATTAGTCAAAAATAGAGTATACAAAGTTGAAAGTACTTGGCAGGCAAATACGCCATCCCAGATGTTACAAATGTTACAGTATCACCAGAATAGAATTAGGGAAGAACAAGATCAGGAACAGAAACGTATGAAAGACACGAAAATGAAAATGTTAGTAGCTCAGACGATTCCAGCCGACGGTCATAGAAAAGGTGGGGCCCAGACAAATCATTCTGCCGCTCCCGTTAAAGGGACATGTAATTATTGCAAGCAGCCAGGTCACTACGTACATGAATGTCCAGTCCTGAAACATAACATCGAGACAGGTAAAACTAAAGAAAGACCGCGTCCGCCTAGACATGAACAGGGTCATCAACAGACCTCACAGAACGAACAGCCAATGCAGAATACACAGCCTATGCATGATCAGTCCCATACAGTACAGACAGTAGCAGTACCGCAGCCACAGCATGCTCAGACACAGCCCGCTGCCGCAACTCGGCAAGTCTCACAACAGATGTACCAGTATGCCCAGTCGGCATATCCAGATTATCAGCGTTATACATGAAACAGCCTAGGGAGGGAAAGTGATTTGCCTCTTATTGAAATTCCTGTAGATCAAGAAGGTCCTTATGTACACAGTCACGTATTAGGAAAAGATAGAAAGTTTTTAATTGACACAGGGGCAAGTCGCACTACTATAAGTCACAATGAAGTCCCAGGGGCACCCCTCTCAGGCTCACAGAATGTTTCCCTTGGTTTTTCAGGACAGCCTATTGTAAATGAAGTATCAGAACCAGTACCACTAGCTGTGGGTCCATTATCTCGAGTTACAGATTTGTTACTTACGAAATCATGTCCAGAAAATCTGTTAGGAATTAAAACACTGAAAGCTCTAGGAGCTATCATATGTTGTTCCCCAGAGGGAGTCAGACTCTTTCTACGGGATTTCAAGGGTCATTATGTTTTACGTGACTTTGATGTCAGATTGAAAAATGTACCAGATCACTTATGGGCAAAAGGCCCAGCAGATGTAGGTTGTATGCATATCACACCATACCGTGTTACACTCAAGACAGGAGTTGTTTTACCCAGAATCAGACAATACAAGTTACCACCCGATGCTGTAGTGGCTTTACTGAAAATAATTGAAGAGCTTATTGCCCAGGGAGTGGTCGTAGAGACCGACTCCAATATCTGTAATTCACCCATCATTCCAATTCTTAAACGTACAGACCGCAATGCACCGCCAGTATATCGGCTGGTGATTGATCTTCGAGAACTGAACAAATGCATTGTACCACAGTATCCTGTGGTCCCCGATATCTCCTCCCTGTTAACTGCTATTGATTCAGAAGCAACGTTCTTTACTGTAATCGATCTCAAGAACGCTTTCTTCAGTGTACCTATTGACCCGGAGAGCCAATATCTCTTCGGATTCAGTTTAAATGGACGAAGTTTCAAATTTTCCCGCGCACCTCAAGGATTTACAGAAAGCCCCAGCATCTATAGTCAAGCACTGAAAAGACAACTAGATTGTATTCAAATGCCAGTTAATACCGCCTTACTGCAATACGTCGATGATCTACTGATCACCGCACGAAGTGAGCCCGAATGTGTACAAGCATCTCTGACAGTTTTGCATTTCCTGGCCGACAAGGGACACAAGGTGTCCCCTTCGAAGCTACAATTCTGTGTTCAGCAAGTTGTGTACTTGGGTCACTTGCTGTCCAAAGTGGGGAGACAGCTCACTCCCGATCGCATTCAGTTAATTGTAAACATGCCACGACCCCAGACACAAAAGGAAGTGCGGGCCTTCATAGGCCTCACCTCGTACTGCAGACAATGGATTCCTCAATATGCATTTCTAGCTAAACCACTCATCCAGTTAACGACACAGGAGGCAGCGACTTCGACTGTCCTCCCTTGGACTCAGGAACATACACAAGCCTTTGAGGAATTAAAGAAAGCTTTATGCCAAGCACCAGTTTTAGCGACACCATGTTACAGCAAACCGTTTACACTTTTTGTTACAGAACGTGACGGTACAGCATTGTCTGTCCTCACTCAAGATCAAGCAGGTTCACATAAGCCTTGCGCTTATTTTTCAAGTACATTGGATTCAGTAGCCCAGGCACTCCCTGCATGTTTAAAGTCAGTAGCAGCAACAGCATTAGCAATCAGACAGAGCGACTCAATTGTTCTAGGTCATCAGTTAACAGTACAAGTTCCACATTCTGTAGAGGTTCTGTTAAACAGAACCCAGACTCAACACTTGACTATAGCACGACTGACAGGTTACGAATTGACATTATTCCAGCCACACATAGAAATCAGACGCTGCAGTATCTTGAACCCAGCAACACTGTTACCTACAGTTATGACAGATCCAGCTCCACATGATTGTATAGAGATCATTAATGCAGTAACAAAACCCCGACGAGATTTAACAGATGTTCCATTGACAAATCCAGACCTGACACTTTATGTGGATGGTTCATGCATGAGAACAAGTACAGGAGAGTTAGTGGCCGCGTATGCAGTGACCACTGAAACTGAAGTTAAAGAAACACATCGTATTGATACACTGTCTGCTCAAGCAGCAGAGCTCATTGCTCTGACCCGAGCCTGTATTCTAGCCAAGAACAGAAATGTCAACATATACACGGATTCCCGTTATGCGTTCGGAGTCGTACACGACTTCGGCATGTTGTGGCAAGAACGAGGTTTTCTGACCTCTCATGGTACAAAGATACAGCATGGTCCTCTCATTCAAGCACTGTTAGAAGCAATACATCTGCCTTCAGCCATATCAGTCATGAAGTGTAAAGCACATACTAAAGTCACAGATTCTGTTTCCCAGGGTAACGACCTGGCAGATCAGACAGCAAAACATACAGCACTGACTCACACTCAGACAACTGACACGACAAAGACAACAGATCCGACAAACTGTATGACAGTCAGAGATCCCACACTAGATGTTATTGACATTCAGACACATGCTACTGCAGACGAAATAAAGAAATGGATCGAACTAGGAGGGATCCAGACAGATCAAGGTTGGATGACGAAGGGAAAATCTACATGGTTTCTCCCTGACTCTATGGTTCAAGTCATGATAAATACAGCACATAGTCCTGCACATCTAGGAGAAAAGGCAATGCTAGACAGTTTGCAAAATCTCTGGAACAATAAACACTTACGAGCAGCAGCAAAACAGAAAGTGCGTACTTGCATGATCTGTTGTCAGTTCAATCCAGGTAAAAGCGTCCCTGTAGAGCAAGGTGGATTTCATCCTCCCGATCACCCTTTTGAAGTCCTCCAGATGGATTATATCCAGATGGACCGTTGTCGAGGATTTAAATATGTTCTCGTAGTTGTATGTGCTCTGTCCCGCTGGACCGAAGCATACCCAGTCCCAGATTACACTGCTCCGACCACTGCCAAACAGTTGGTTCGTGAATTCTTCCCACGATACGGCCTGCCTCGTGTCGTGTACTCAGATAACGGTCAGCCATTCTCGTCTGCCTTAATGAAAGAAGTTTCCTTGTTACTGGGATACCAGTGGAAGTTCCATTGTGTCCGACATCCAGAAGCCGCAGGCCTTGTAGAGAGGCATAATCAGACATTAAAGATCCGCCTTGCCAAAATATGTCAGGACAAAGGGGTCGACTGGATAGTCGCCCTGCCAGTGGCGCTATTCTATATGAGAATGGTCGCCCATTCGAGATCAGGGCTATCCCCGTACGAGGTGGTCTTTGGCAGACCACCGAATATGTGGGCGACGCCCATTCCTAAAAAGATTACTGATGTTGATTCTAATATGTTGACAGATTACCTTGCCTCCTTGATGTCTGCACTCCAATCATGTCGTTCACAGGTTGCCGCAGCCTTCCCTGACAACACTGATGTGAAGCCGCATGACGTCCGCCCCGGGGATATTGTCCTCGTCCGCAACTTCGACAGGAAAAGTCCGTTGGAGCCCCGCTGGAAGTCTCCGAAGACCGTTCTTCTTACCACGAGGACCGCAGTCAAATTGGAAGGCAGAAAGGGGTGGGTCCACCTAAGCCATATCAAAACATTCCCAGGACTGAAACAGGAACAAGACTCGTCCACCCCCACCAAAGACTGTGTTACCAAAGACTTTGCTGAATCCAAACGAGAAAAGACTCCTCAAGAACAATACCGCATGAAATTACGATCTAGCAAGTCAGACAGTTTAATTGTTTAAGTCCTCCCCTAGGTGAATCGGTTAAATAGTTTCTGACATGTATCCCCTAGATCGAGAGAGAGAGAGAAGCAAAGAAACGTACATACTGCAAATCACTTCGTAGTCACTGCATAGTGACACTAT
Source organism: Lissotriton vulgaris (assembly GCF_964263255.1). Lineage (NCBI taxonomy): Eukaryota > Metazoa > Chordata > Amphibia > Caudata > Salamandridae > Lissotriton > Lissotriton vulgaris. The sequence continues at coordinate 390,549,579 of NC_141687.1, forward strand.
TAATCATGTTTATTCTCAGTATTTTAATTATTGTTGCCAGCATCTTATTACCTATCTACTATCCTATTTTCAAGCGTGAACAATCTGCTTACAATGTCTCTGCTGAACACACTTTTAGTGAGTTACCTCCTCACGAGCTTTCCTACAGACTCGCGCTGCGCAACAATACATTCATTAGTATGTTACATCATTCTCATCAAACTAACAATGCTACAAATTGCTGGATATGTGGCCGACTCCCTCCCTACCAGAATTACAAGGGAGCTCTGCCTCTCTTTCCGTATCCGTTCACTCACAATGGCTCCTGCGGAGCATGGTTTAAAATAATTAATTCTCTAGATCCCGACATTGCTGTTTTCGATGGGGGTTGGGTTTGGGGAAACCTGAACTTGGTCCTACTAGACGTCTGTTACCCAGATAAGGAGGGACTTCCCACTAGAATAGGAACTGATCTAGAAAATGAGGTATATGGATTAGGTAATTATACAATTAGCCTTATGATTTTTACTGTTGAATCCGAAGCCACACCCGTTCTGCCCATTATGTCAGTACTGCCAGTCACTGGCGAATTATGTATCAAGAAGAAAGGTTCAGTACACTTAGGTCATAGTAAATGCACTACTGTGGTCGAATTCAGTGATGATGGAAAATCATCTTTTAAAGCTATCAGTCATTCTTACTTTGTTTGTGGTCATACCGCATACATACGTCTACCTCCAGATTGGGATGGTACCTGTTACATTGCATTCCTTCTGCCACCTGTTTTTCTAGCTCCTCCTGATTACCATAGAAATAGCAATCTAGTAAAGAATAGACCCAGAAGAGATGTCCCACTTGTCGACTACACAGAAACGGCATGGGAACAGTACACTGACTTTAATAAAGGATTCTTTTTCTTTTTAGGACCTGTTCAGAATAGTAAATTAATACGCAGATTAACTAGAACACTTGAAGCCGTAGTAAATGAAACTACCTCCGCCTTAGGTAACTTAACAGAAGAGCAGTCCGCTATGCGGGTTGTTGTCCTTCAGAATCGTCTCGTAATTGACGTCATCTTGGCAGATAGAGGTGGAGCCTGTAAGGTCATCGGGTCAAGCTGCTGTGTTTTCATTCCACAAAATGCACCATCTGTATATCAAGCTATCACCCGTCTTCATAAAATTGCAAATCAGATACATCAGAATCCAGGCACCTGGACTTGGTCCGGTTGGTTCTGGACAACGTTAACAGCTTGGGGATGGAAGATCCTATCCTTCCTAGGCATTGGCCTAGTCCTAGTATTCAGTTGCTGCCTGTGCCTGCAGTGTGGGCCAGCGATTTGTGGACTGTGTGCCACCTCTTGTATTGAACATTCCAGTTTTCTCTCAAAACGTAACCGAAAGAAAGAAGAACAAATGATGTTGCAAGAACAGACTGATCGATTCATGAGGATCGATATTTCATGAAGGGTCCGTAGGGAACAAGGAGGGAATGAGGAAAATTAAATTTTGGCCATGTTGTGTTCCCTAGCGCGTACCCCACCGACTCCATGTACCAGCTTAAAGTGCATGTAACTTCCCTCCTGTGCCAGCTATGAAGACGCAAATACATTTGCGTCCACCGTTAACTTGTCCTCTTTCAGATGCACCATGAATGGATTATCTAGTCCGTTCCTAAGTATGCTATGCCACCGTCTTTTTGTAGTACACTTTTCATATTTTTCCTGCTCTAGCAAGAGTAGGCCCTGAACTCCTGCCATCTGAACCTCTTTTGTGGCTCCTGACTCTGCCCAGGCTACCTCTGTACTCGTGAACTCTGTCCTACTTTCAGCGCGGCCCCTCGCGCTCAGCTCAAGCCTGCTTTCTGCCAAGACTGACTATAACCTTCGAGTTATCTGTTCCGCTCCCCGAGAATACATTCCTGCCTACTAGATCCTGTAAACATCCTCTCCAGCTGCAGAGCCAAAGGGCCGACCTGTCTTAATGCAAGTAATTCATAGCCTCTGTTGCCATGCTTCCATGGAAGGCCCCGTGCCCCCACGCTTCACATGTAGACACTCAGGCGCTTATACACGCATCCACAGTTAGCATAGAATAGCTTCTGCCCTAGAGACCTTTCCGCCCAGATAGTATAGTTCCTAAACATCAGATATCAGATATGATAGAAGTACAAGTTGATCTGACATGCCAGACTTCTGTCTCTTTCCGTCAGTGTAAATGTCAAGTCCCCTGCACCCCGTCAATCACACGTCATGCAGCTGCGCGCGCATCCAAGCTTCCGATTTCTGCTGACATTGCAACATTCTGTTAGCACCACCCCTTGGTGCCACCCACTTGCGTCACCTATCAGTGACGTTTCTAGCACACACCTCTAGTTCACGCCTAGTTTACGCCTCTTGATGATGTACTGGTATCACGTGTATACTGTTATCTTGTCTTCTCTCAGCTGTTACGCCTCTTACATTGATTCTTATGGTATAAATCAAGTATATAAGCTATGTATTGTCAATAAACGAGAGCGCGCTCATCTATCCCTTCTGACACCCCTGTGGTGGTCAGAACATGATATCCTGATTCCTTTATGAGGAATAAAACCCTTAGAAACTCTAACACCACGGACTCTGTTTTCTTTCATTCTGATTGAGTTATCATTGATTAAGTACTTACCTGCATAGAAATTAAGAGAGTAAATTAATTATTTACGTCAGACCGGAAGGATCAACACGAGTGAGACCACGAAGGAGGACGAGCTGCAGACGAGCCCTGCTGTGTTCGAGAAGCCAGGAGGCCAACGTTCCGGTGCTTCGCCCTGCCACGGTCCCGAGGGAGGAACGTGGCTTGACAAGGTACGGGGTCGGGTAGCAGGGTGGGTTGGACGTAGTAGCGTCCCTACTGAATAGTTACCGCCTCGGAGTGTACCTTGTATCCCTTGTGCCCTTCCCCTCACGAGCACTGAAAGCACTGCGCCTCGTTAGAGGGTTCACTTGCACTGGGTTTCCTTCACACCCCCCTCCCGTAACAAGTTGTACGTATTGGACGTCCCAGTAACCTAGTCTTCTTGTCTGTCTTTTCGCTTTTGGGTGTTGGCGGACCTGTCGGACAACGCCGTGCTGCAACGGGAGAGAAGAACTGGCCTGAAGCCCTACCCTTGGTCTTTCCGAGCTACCGACGGATGTGTCCCAAACCCTACCATTATTTTGTTGAACTCTTTGCAAGACTGTTTTCCCCTACCGGATTGATAATCCTGTTATGCAGAAAAGGACTTATATTCCAATAAAACCGTCTTTAAAGTCCGTACTCAAAGCCCCTACGTTTGTCTTTACTCCTAACCCCGAGATAATTGAAGGTCTGGAACAACAAGCGGAACCCCCCCTGGGACAAGTATCTTCTCGTTACTTTTGTAATCCAGCACTGGGGTCTCGACTTACAACGGGTGAGTAATTACATTTCAGTAGTATGTGCGAATTTTAAAGAATATTTGAAGTTTTCAAAAGTAGACAGAAGAAATTTCATAGAAACAATGGATTCATTTGGAGAAAATACAGGTTAAGGGTAAACCCGGTTCAGATTACTTTTGTGGTTCAATACTGGGCTACAAGGTACAGTACTGGCTTCTCTCCTGATCACAAGTAAGTACTTCAAAATGTGTTACTCGGCTGATTTTATAGGAATATTTTAGGTTTTCAAAAGTAGACAGAAGATTTTTCGAGTCAAACCAGTCAATGTTATCCAATGGCAGGTAAGTGAGTTACCGGTTTTCCAGGTGAGTACTCAGCTGGTGAAGTTAAGGTTCTGGGCAAAGACTCAGGGGCCCCCCAGGGTCAGGTAGGTGCAGGTGGTTCACCCTCAAGGGGGAAGTAGGATAGGGCAAAGGTTGCACTGCCAGAGGCACTCGGGCGGCTGGGTGCTGGATGATTTTGAGCCGTTGGGCGCTCAATGTTATTCAATGGGAAAGGTAAAAAGGGAACAAAGGCTGCAGACACGGGGACGGAGATTCTTCAGGTGCGACCACCCCTGTGAGAGGTAAGTTGGGATCCTGGAGAAGAGGTAGGTACCCCAAAGCGAGGCACAGGGAGCTGCAGGGCACCGGGTGCAGGGGTGTCTTTGGGTGTCGGGATGACTTACCCTCGGCTGGTCGCGGTTGGAGGGGTCCCTGGTTCTGTGGCTGCAGGCGTCGTCTGGTTCGTCGAGGTGTGTCTTTGGGCACTGGACTTAGGATCCCAGTCGCCAGGGGGACGCCCTCGTGGTTTTGGGTCACTCGGGCACAGGCTGGGCTTGGCGGGTAAAGAGTGGGCTGGTCTTGAGCTTCCTGGCTGGCACCAGGGGTTGGTTATTGAAGCAGATCCTCGGCTCATGGGAGTCTCAGTCTTTAAGAGGGTCAAGGCAGGCAGGTCCTCCTGGGATCCCAAGGTTGCAGTCCGCAGGAGTCGCCGGGACAAAGCAGGAGCAGGTGCCAGGATCGACAGGCCGGTAGGGCTGCGGCCAAGTCTGTGGGTGTCGTCCTGTTGTAAGCAGCTGCACGGCGGGTCTTCTTCTTGATCTTCTTTCTTCTTTTCCTATTGGGATCTGAGGAAGGAAGGTTCAGGGAGCCCCTAAATAGTGAATTTAGGGGTGTTACAGGTAGGGCAAGGGCAGGGACCAATAGGTCCCTGTCCTGGGGTGGGTACACCCCCTAGTCTGCTCCTCTCCAGTGTGAGGGGGGCAGGAACCTAGCTGTGATTGGGCAGGGCTCCCCATCTTCAAGATGGCCGGAGTCCGGGGCCGTGCTTCACCTTGCCTCCCCCACCTGAGGGGTGGGGTTGCCACAGGCTGGCACCACCCCCCTTCCTGACGTAGGGTTTCCCGCCAGTCTTCCCAGCAGAGTGGGGGTCAGAACTGGTGGGGGCCAGTTGCTGGGTACAGCAAATGGTCTGGAGAATCTCACAGAGATGGCATGCCTTTGAAACTTCCCCCTGCCCATCCTGGGGGAGGAGACCTAGCACCTCGCCCAGGATGTGCATTGTTTCAGGCCCAGGAGAGTGAGGGGCTCTCCACCCAGGGGTCCAGCAACATGTCTGCTGTGTGGCAGCCTGGGTAGCCACCCATTCCAGACATGGATTGTAGGTTTGGTTTCAGGGGGCATCTCTAAGATGCCCTCTGGTGCATTTTACATTAAACCTCACACTGGCATCAGTGCTGGTTTAATGTGCTGAGCAGTTTGATACCAAACTTTTCAGTCTTCAGTGAAGCCATCATGGTGCTGTGGAGTTCGTAATGACGACCTTCCAGCACCATATACTCTTAAATGGCAGCACTGCACTTACAGTGCCCAGGAATGGCCCTGGGTATTGTAGGGGCACAGTGCTCATGCACCAGTGCCCACACCACTGGCATAGGGCACCCAGCTAGAGGGGTGGCTGATGTATGTCAGGGCAGTGGGGTTAGTTGGCATGCCACACAGGGATGTGTGCCATGTAGACTCTCTGTTTAGTTCTGTACTCAGACACTCAGCCTGCAAAGGCAGTTTGTGGGTGCCAGGGTACAGGGCCCCTAAGGGTGGCACAATAAGTGCTGCAGCCCTTAGGGGCCTTCTCTGGTCACCATGCCCTGAGTAGCTAGGGTACCATTTACTAGGGGCTGATAGGTGGCCAGAGATGCCAATTGGGTTTGGTTTCAACACAGCTTTAGGGAAGGAACACAGGCCCTGGGTACCTGGTTGGCAGGAGCCCAAGGCACACTCAGTCAAAGCACATCAGCAGTTCAGCAAAAAGTGGGGGCATACCAATGCAAGAAAGATTGCACTTTCTCAAAACAATGTACTACTAGTTTACCCTCACAAGCTGGCCACCACATTAAGAAACATAATATCGGGGGAGGAGCCAAGCTCGACAACGAGATGGCCGCACGTTAGCTCGGCTCCGCCGTCCTACCTGCCTAAATTCGAATATCCTGTCGCTTATCCTGCCCAAAACGGACAACAACTTATATGCAAAGCTCTGCAGTCACTTACCTTCCATCCTGGTGGGTCCGGTGCTCAGTGGACCCGCAGCGGCGTCCTCCCGGAAAGTGCGGCCTCCCCGGGGTTGAGACCGGGGCCTCGCCCTTAGCGAGTTGCCGGCGAGACGGTGTCGGCGGCGGCCTGGGGTGGAGGTTTGGGGCCGGCCGGAAGATGCCGATGTGCGAAGAGCCCGGAGGCAAATGAACGTGCCTGGGACTACCCTCCGGTACTCCAGAGGTGGTGTGCGGCAAGTTGTGGGTTAGGGACGCCGTGTTTGGTGGCTCCCCCCTTTGTTGCCGTCCGGCCGTACCGCTCGGTGGCGGTGAGTGATCCTAGCGGAGCGGTGTCGCCGGCGGGTCCCCCTCTTTTGGTGGTCATCATTTTAGCGCCGTGGGTGCTGCTTGTGCGCTTGAGGGGGATCCCGCCGGGGTTCTACTGTTGAGCTCACCCCTAGAGATGATTCCGAAGAGACGGCGCAATTGTCGCAAAATGGCGGCTGTTGCCATGTCCTGTGTAAAGTCCCGGGATGCCGATTCCTTGCCTTTGTGCTCCGCTTGGGCCTGCACTGGTGAGCTCGACCCCACGATTGGCGACGTCCTGCAAGCGTTGAAGAATTGGAAATCGACCATGGCCCGGGACTCTTGTGAGCAGGACGATGTAATGGCCGCCATTGCTCCCGGGTCGGCTCTTGAGGACGCGGATGGGCCCGGGGTGGCCGTTGATTGTTCCCCGCTTTCTGGTTGGGGTAGCGATGATCCGATACGTGAGCGGGTGGAACCGCTGGTGATCATTGACACTGGTACACACGGCAGCCGTGAACAGTTCCTGAATTGCCATCGGGAGAGGGGGTCCCATTGGCTGCTTCCATTGATCGTCAAGCAACTTCTCCACGGCCTTTTCTCATCGCCATCTCCTATGCCCACTGGATCGACGCACATCGCGACGTTAGCTAAGAAAGGACTAGGATGAACCCGGTTCTTACTTCGGAGGACTACTAATCGGTGAATGGAGTTATGGACTGCCCCAAATTGTGATACTTTGTTGATTCCTTCATATTTACGTATTACCGAACACTTGCCAGTTTCGTTTTGGGCCACGCTCCCGGCGTGTGTGGGCGGGGGCCGCGCCATTCGCTAAATGGTTCCTCTCCCCAGGCTTTCCTTTTTTCTCTCTTTTTTTTCTGTTTCACTATATTATCTTATTCTATATTTCGGGTTCATAATTAGGGCGACAGGCACGCTGCTGGGGGGGGTAGGCCGTAGCCTTCTGCAGGGGTGCAGGGTGGGACGGGTGGATTAGGGTCTATTAGATAGTTCTTTGTTTCTATGGCTCTTTTGTGTCCTTTTCTTGGATCTCCACGACTGTGCGTAACCCCGCGGGGTGAGTTACTGGGAGGGGAGGAATAGGTATCATATGTAATGTGGTACCCATGGCTCTGTTTATCCTGAATTAATCGATCCGCCCCCAAGCACGTTCGCTATTTGTATTATTGATCGCCATTACCACAGTGGGGCGGGTACAGTAACGTGGAGTCCCCTACTTCCTTTTCTCTTTAGTATTTTTGTTTTCTTATTTCTTGGGTTGGGTTGTATAATGATTGCAACTGATCTGTTTCCCTGATGGTTTTTATTACTGCGGAAACACTGTTCAGTTTGTCTCTGGGTACATGTGGTCGGGCGTGGATACTACCAATGAGGAACTGTAAGCGAACCTATGTTTTGCATGCTCTGGACCTTTCTGATTATTGCCTTTTGGCTGTACTGCAATGAAACAGTTGGTTTGTTCCCCGCCACGTACACCAGGTTGCTACCTATACAACTGATCCTTTATTCTTTAATATATAAAAAATTAACCTCCTTTGATCCTATGTCGAGTGGTTCCAGTTAGTTAATATCATTGACTTGCAGCGTTAGGTAACATCGTCTAACCACTCCGTGCCTTTAATTGATAATGGTGCTTTCCAGTTTTGTTCCGTGGCCGGCCCCCGGGTTGTAGGCCCGTATTTGTACACATCCATTTCTTCAAATAAAGGTTTTCAAAAATAAAAAAAATAAAAAAAGAAACATAATATCACCCATGTTGGATCTATACAACAATACATTATTCACGATACTAATCCAAGATGGCCACCCACAGTGATTTTTAGGTCTCGTCTAGGCAGCGTTTGTGCAGTCTCTTCGAGACATGCTGTATTCAGTATATGGGCATAAAGCTCCGGCCATCTTTTTAATTGGCTCATGTATCTGTCCTTTGTAAATGGTGGCTTTTCGTTGGTCAATAGGCTTAGTAGTCCCTCCTTAGTACTGCCTTGTCTCTTCTCTGTATCTTCCATGAGGAAACCCCCTGTTACATGTGTTGTTACTCCCTAGGTATTAATTACAGCCTCAAGGCACTATTTTCTTAAATGGCTCAGGCAGGACACATACTTGGTCCTAAGCTAGGCTGGCAATGGTTACTTCACTCACTATAACAGCTCACATTTATATCAGACATCTATAAATTTCCCTTCATCAGCTCCACACAGAATACAACTTAATCCGAAATTAATGTAACAATTATTTTGTCACATTTCAAAGCTACTAATTGTATATATGGACATAGCTATTTGAATGTACTCGTAGTACTGTCTTGCATGCAGTGCATTATGGGTAGGATGGATTTATCATATCTTCTACAGGGTGCAGTGCCATACATGACCCTTTTGGCCACATATGGTACTGTACCCTGCAACATGGCTAGGTAAAAAACATTGCAATTTATAATGCCAATAGCTCCAACTTTGAAGACATGAAGTGCTGGTGCCTTGTCACTAGGGACCTCTAGGAGCAGCTTGCGGTACTGCACCGAGACATGCAGTGCTGGTGCCTTGCTCACTAGGGACCTCTAGGAGCAGTTTGGGTACTGCACCGAGATATGCAGTGCTGGTGCCTTGCTCACTAGGGACCTCTAGGAGCAGTTTGCGGTACTGTACTGAGGCATACAATGCTGGTTCCTGGCTCATTATGCAAAGCATTTGCAATGCACTAGGTCTCGCATTACTGAAAGTATGAGCTATTGGTGTTGCATTATTATTTGCAACGCCAAGACTGCAAACTATCAGTAATGCAAGACCTAGTGCATTGCAAAAGCTTGTTACTGAGTGGTCATCTTGGATTGCTTTTGTGTGTAGTGTATCATTGTTTTACTGCTCCAAGGTGGCACATAACTTGCTTCTAAATTGTCATTTATGTTAGAACTTTAAAACAATACCCTATGTACAATACCACTGCAGGGCTGCCGCTAATTGATACTTTTTTTATTGCAACTATAACCCCACCACATTTAGTTGGCAAGTTTTCTTTGTCGACTTTTCTTCTTTTTAAATTATCTTGCATATGCTTGTCAAGTTTGTGTCCATGTTTTATTGTACCAGGTAACTGAAAACATACAAGAATTAGTCAGTGGGTGGTTGAATGGACACAGGACAGCAAGTATGAATGACAGAGTGAATGTATGATTACTACATATTGAGTGACTAAACTCACCAGTCTCTGAAAAGAGTTTTAATTATAAATCAGACTTATTGGCATTGCCAATGCTTCTTGAGTGATATTATTGACAAATGAACGGCAGAAGCTTATCTACACTACCTTTGACTGATGGGCATTGGACATGTTACAGACTTAAAACATGAGGATGCAAACCGTAAAATGCTGCGACCATATCTTTCGGACATCAAAATCATACAACCACAATTTATAAAAGATGGACACCCAACCTAAAGATTGACCAGAACGTAATATCCAAAACAAATAATCACAAGAGGACTCAAGCTCCAATTAGCAATAAAACAAATTAAGAAAACACCCAAATAACAGACAGCACTAGGAGGCCATGTTAAGGTCTTACTACACGCAAGCAACTAAAATTGAACTTGCCACGTATAATACTCCAAACACACTTGTTGGCTTTTAAACCTCTGACTATGACGGGAGTAGCTTTTGAACCTCTGCCCGTGAGGTGAGCAGACTAGTCGCACATTCGCCACAAACTTGTTGTCCCTGTGGCCTTCTCCAGTAATAATGTACAGTTTGGTCATAAAAAGCTAGATAACTTGAAATGTGCATCGTCTAGCCTGAGCACTTTACCCCAGCTCAATGTAACGTGTTTTACTGCGTGGTTTACTGAAAAGAGTGGCCCAGTATGTTCCTGAGGATTGCCCTTATTTTCCCTTCCTCTTAAAATGATCTGTACATATTTGTTTAATTTTTTCATGTGCAATAAATTAAAAGATATGCAGGATGAGTCATATGTTCCCATAGACCTATTCACAAGTATACCATCAGTAAGTCAAACAACTGAAACTTTAACCTAAAGTTTACTGTCCTTCGGTTTCCTAACAAACGTTAGTTAAGTGGAGGGGAAGCATCGGAATGCAGGACTCATCGCTCTGGACTGGCCTTGTCAACCATCTCTCGAAGACTATAGACCATTCAGGGTTCATAAAATCACCCTGAACAAACCTAATCAGAAATTCATTAAACTTCTCCTAATTCCTCACAGTGCACCCTAGGTTTTGCTTTTTATTAAACAAAATAGGCTTGCACTGCATGCGACAAAATGTAATTCATAGCATATAGCATACTTGCATCAGATCCTGAAACATAAGCTAGATGCAAGCATTAGGACAAGTTCTGCCCAACTCATATCCCATATATGTCAACAAAAAGAGAGGTAGGGAAATTAAGGACACTCTCTTAGTCCCCGGTTAAGTATCAAACAACAAGAAAAGAGAGGTCTGGTCAGTCGTCAGGCTGCCAGGAAAATGGAGACTATTATATTAAAAGAGCAAGCAATGGGGGATTGTTATTGTCTTGCTCAGAGTAAAAAATGCTCTCACAGCTGTGCGCTGCTATAATATATGTCAACAAAAAGAGAGGTAGGGAAATTAAGGACACTCTCTTAGTCCCCGGTTAAGTATCAAACAACAAGAAAAGAGAGGTCTGGTCAGCCTGACGACTGACCAGACCTCTCTTTTCTTGTTGTTTGGCAACTCATATCCCAGACACGCTCAAAATCTCTCTTAACCTCGGATTTGTAAATCCTATTGGGAATCACGAATACAAAAAAATAATAAAAAATACTAAGACCTGGCCAACCCTTAAGCACAGCTTAGGGTGGCCACCCTGCGCCCAAACCTCCCTCATAGATGAGTATACGCACTGGGGGTCAGCACACACAGTGGGTTGGGCACAGGGCCAGGACACAGGCCTTCTTCAACTACTGATCTTATTAAGTATTATTCACATTTTGTTTCCATCCTCTACAACATACAGCATGAGGCAATGGCCATGTCAGCCCACTTTAGCCACTGGCTCTCATTAGCATCATGTTGCAGGTAAAGTTTCCCTAAAAGTAGCCACTTCCGTGAAAGGGCTGGTGGGCCAATCCATGCTGTGATTCCTTTCAGTTCGTGTTTTTATTACATGTTGAATCAGTCATATCACCCCCCCTTTTTTTTTAAACATAGAATTACATAAACTCTAGCAAATAAAAACGATAAATGCTTATTTTTCACGAAATTTGGTCAAGATAAATTCTGTACTTGTATGAATTCATTATAGCAAGGGCAATGATTAACTGTCCTTTCATTTTATACGTTTAAGTTAATAGTATAGAAAAACAAGAATTAGCAATGAATAGGTCTTGCATGTGCGAGAGTTTAAAGTATTGGCATTGTAAATAACTATGCATTGTATTTATGTGTTTCTTTTTTAAACAGATGAATAAAAAGCATTGTCATCTACAATGTCAATAGGTTAAACTCTCGCAAATGCAAGACCTATTACATTGCTTCCTGTTGCAGCGGAAGAGAGGGAGCAAACGAGGAGGAGGAGGAGTCAGCTGTAGCAAGCTGCACTGATTAAAAGAAAGGAGCGGCTCACCGATGTCTATTTTTTAAATATTGTAAGATTTTGGTAAGCAGCGCAGCACACCGCCTGTGGCACACTGCTTACTAAAAGCCAACAATATTGAAAAAATAGACTTCGGTAAGTCGCGATGAAGAAAAGAAATGTGCAACTCGCCAAAGTCTATTTTTTAAATATTGTAAGATTCTGCTAAGCAGCGCAGCACGCCGCCTGTGGCGCGTGGCTCACTACAAGCATACAATATTGAAAAAATTGATTTGGGCGAGGCCAGACTTTCTTTTCTTCATGGCGGCTTGCAGAAGTCTATTTCATCAATAGTGTAAGATTCTGGTAAGCAAAACAGCATGCCGTCTGTGTTGCGCTGTAGGAGAAAATCTCTAAAGAAAATATTGTTGACAGACTGTAAAGAAACCATACATGTAACAACACAAGTAAAAGGGTCAGTCCTCCTGGGAGGTTACAAATGTAGAAAAGGCAGTACTAAGGAGGGACTAGCAGGCCTAGTAATAAATCAGAAGCCAACATTTACAAAGGGCAATGAATGACACAAGCCAATGAAAAATACGGGCGGAGCTTCAAGTCCATGCCTAAATACAGCATGCCATGCAGAGCAGCGCATGCGCTGCACATCCTCGACCTAAAAAGAAAATGGGCTTACACTAAAACATTTCCAGTAGGTCAGGCTTTTAATAATGTATCTAAATTCAAAGACTCTTTTTTAAATACCTTCTGCATACATCTTGAGTTTACTGATACCTACTTGCCAATACATGCATAAAAATTGCCTGCTAGATCTAATACATAAAAAAATTCACATAGTACACACACAATCCTTAATGTTTCTTGGTTCGTGGTTACCTAATTCAGCAATAAGGTAACCCTCATTCAAGAATTGCTTTATTTACCTCATGCTGATATCTGTGCATAATCTGGAGGTTATAGCTTTTCAAATCCCATCAGGGGAACTTCGCAAGGCAATGGCAATGGGTAGCAGGTGTGTTGGGTATAAGCAGTTCTAATAGTATTTTCGAAGCATATAAATAGTTAAAGAAAATGATTTATTTGCTAATTAAATCAAATGTAAAGTATTAAATACCGACATTTCGTTAATGCATATGCACCAGATAGACAGAATTAAATGAGGCGCTGTGAATGCAACAATTCAAAAGTGAAGCACCTTGGTCAGATATTACACTACAGATGTGTGCCCTTTAAAGGGATCTGTGTTGAACCGAAGGTCACAAGGGCAAATTCCACGGTCACATATGCAGTGATGCACAGCTGCCTCCCTTCACATTTCAAGCAGTAAAGTTTCGCTTAAGTGTCTTTTTTACATGTTCGAGATTAGGACACAAGCTTTAGTATTCATCAGAAGTAGGACTACAGCCACAGAGGGCAAGCCTCCCACTATCGCTATTCCACATCATGAACGCACTGTTACAAGGAAGGTGACCGCTATTTGCCTTTCACAAAGCGGAACTGAGCTGGGCTACTATTTTGAGCCATACACTATCAGTCATAAAGATGCACAAACAAGATGCGAGCCAAAGCCCTCCTGCAGCGGAGCAGACTCGCATTCCGCAAAGCACAGGTCTGCTCGCGCCTCGTGGCTCCTGGCACCGCTGCTGCCCGCGTGCACAGGCGTGGCCGCGCGGTGAGTCTGCTCGCGCCTCGAGGCTCCTGGCGCCGCTGCTGCCCGCGCGCACAGGCGTGGCCGCGCGGTGAGTTAGTATCGAACACTGCACCTCTGTGTGGAAGACAACGTGCGTTTGTGCATGAGACGGCCACATGGGAAGCCTCTCCCCTTTCCAACAGAGTCTACCAAATGGTTTCCTGCTTCAGTCCGCTCATAGCGAAGACAGAAGTGCAGTAAAACAACTAGTCATCAATTGTAACCTGTGTGCAAAAAGGCATGCACAATGCAGCAGCGGAGGGGAGGGGAAATCAATGATGCAGCTTTGCACACGATAAATCTAAGGGGTAAGCGGCAGTGCGAGTAGAAACCGAGAACAAAATAAGAAATCCTCAAGCCCAACTGCCAGGAGAATAGCATTTTCTAAAAAGTACCAAGAATGAACTACGGCAGAGACTCCTTCGCTCCTTGAGAGAATCTATGCCCAAGGCTTCCTTGCAGGACAACCGGCACCTGATCATTAACATTCCTAGGCAGTCGAAGGACATTCTACCTTCTTTTTGTCTACTCAGTCGTTCCCTGTGTGGCCATGAATCATGACCCCACTAGCAATGCTCTACAATAATGGTGTTATCTCCTTATCAATACTACCCACTGCAGGGAGCCTACTGTTCCCTCACCAGGCTGCGGGCAGCAGATTGTGGATGAACAGTGATACAGGCCTTTTATTCGTACACCCGAGGGAGGAGTCTATAAAATCATGAAGTCTTTGTTGTGTATGTATGTTCGGGAGAGAGAGATAGACAGGTGGGAGAGAGAGATAGACAGGTGAGAGAGGGAGAGATGAGAGAGGTGACAGGGTGTGTGTGTGTGTGTGTGTTTGTGCGTGTAAACGTATCCTCTGAGCTAGCACAACACTGTGCTATATAGTGAACAGGGTAAATACCATTTCTGTGGTCCTGTCCTTGAAGCAATCGTGGGGCTCCGCTTAAGAGACAATATAGCAGTTTCACACGTATCTGATTTCTGGATTCAATTTACGTCCAACCCAGGGTGCTGCATAAACAAAAAGACTAAAACGATTGGCTGACTTCCACATGTGCTTGGAGGAGATAACATGCCATTGCCCGGATTTTTTAATTGTGTGGATCCTAATCAAATTACTGTGGCCTAGACATGTTTGTTGAGCTCAAAGCTGTGTGAGAATATGAGACCCTTCGCACTTAAAATGTAAAAGCCTTTGGCCAGTCAGTGCCCCCTGCTTTTGTGTCAAGCAGTACTGAGCCAGAATGTGGATATCTAAATGTGTTATATCTTTTCATTGACATTGGCCTGCTCTATTTGCACACAGTCCATAACAATAGTATAACAAGCATTTACAATGCAACGGTCTCGCCTTTGCCAAAGTTAGAGCTATTGGCATTGTAAATGACAACATTTTTATTTATGTGTTGGTTTTGAAACCAGATAAATAAATGGCATTGTCATTTACAATGTCAATAGCTTAATCTCTTGCAAATGCGAGACCTATTGCTTTTGCACACACACACACACAGAGCCACAAACACACAGAGAGCCACACACAGAGCCACACACACACACAGCGCCCCACACACATACACAGAGCCCCCCCACACACAGAGCCCCACACACACACACACAGAGCCCCCCCACACACACACAGAGCCCCCCCACACACACAAGGAGAGAGCCACACACACAGAGACACACACACACACACAGAGAGCCACACACACACACACAGAGAGCCACACACACACAGAGCCACACACACACACACACACACACACACACACACACACACACACACACACACACACAGGGAACATAGGCCAGAAAAAACAATCACAACGAGGGAACAGCGGGGGGCAGAAAAGCAAGCAAAACGAGGGAACAGGGGGGGGCAGAAAAGCAAGCCCAACAAGGGAACAGGGGGGCAGAAAAGCAAGCACAATGAGGGAACAGGGGGGGCAGAAAAGCAAGCACAACGAGGGAACAGGGGGGGCAGAAAAGCAAGCACAACGAGGGAACAGGGGGCAGAAAAGCAAGCTCAACTAGGGAACGGGGGGGCAGAAACGCAATCACAACGAGGGAACAGGGGGCAGAAAAAAGCACAACGAGGAAATAGGGGGCAGAAAAGCAAGCACAACGAGGGAACGGGGGACAGAAAAGCAAGCACAACGAGGGAACGGGGGGGCAGAAAAGCAAGCACAACGAGGGAACAGGGTGGGCAGAAAAGCAAGCACAACGAGGGAATGGGGGCAGAAAAGCAAGCACAACGAGGGAACAGGGGGGCAGAAAAGCAAGCACAATGAGGGAACAGGGGGCAGAAAAGCAAGCACAACGAGGGAACAGGGTGGGCAGAAAAGCAAGCACAACGAGGGAACAGGGTGGGCAGAAAAGCAAGCACAACGAGGGAACAGGGGGACAGAAAAGCAAGCACAACGAGGGAACAGAGGGCAGAAAAGCAAGCACAACGAGGGAACAGACGCCAGAAAAGCAATCACAACGAGGAAACAGACGCCAGAAAAACAATCACAACGAGGGAACAGAGGCAAGAAGAGGCAAGAAACGGGGCACAATCAGGGAACAGAGGCAAGAAAAGCGAACATAATATGCTGCATTATTTGTCTGCCATTGAGCTACAATTCCGCCCGCAGATGTCTACATAACAATAACAAAATGTGAACCAGCCTGATGCTGCATACCGTTCTCAAATAGAAAAAGCAAGATTCTCCTAATTGACGTTCGCATTCGACTCCTATTTGAAGGTGCCTAGGGACTTAAGTTGTTTGGCTTGTGAACAGTTCTCGTTGTTGGCACCCTAATAATAATACACCCAAAAAATCGTTCTAGCCTTGTTTGAAATGTTGGGTGTCCCCGCTCTCTATCATTCTAACCTGAAAGGCAACCATATGTCCAGGCCTGTGGGAAGGGACATCACCTTAGTATATTGTATACCTACCATATCCCTGCCCAGGTGAACACAAGAAAGCAAAGGCAACTATTCCAATTGAGAAAATTTGGGACATGTAGGGCCAAACTTGCTGTGAACTTATTTAAAGGGTTCAACTAACGTATTTACATTTACTGTGAGCACCCAGTTTGCATTCAACAGTGTATATACATGCCAAGATCTATTATTGTTACGTGCGCCGTCATTGAATATACTTCTGCCTCTAAATCAGCATAGGATACAAAAAGCTAGCAATGCTACAGGCTGAATGGAGGACGCTGGTTAACAATGCACGTGACCCTCAGATTGTCAGAATGTCTGGTGGTCCGGTGTGTAAATCGAGCAGCGCTTCCCGCTGGGATGCAATAAGCGCCTCTGCCCCGCTGACCGGCTCCTTTTACAAGTGCCATTTCATGGCGCTCTGTTTATTATTCCAGTCTGCCTTGTTTTTGTAGATGCTCGTGGCTCGCGGCAGCAGGAGGCACGACGCCCCCGCGAAACCATTGTTTTCTATTCAGAGGAACCCATCATTCGGGTCAAAGACATTCCACAGGGGAGGGGGCTGTTTGCAGCACGCGGTATCTGCGCTTTGGGAATTCAGCGTAATTAAGGAGGGACAGTAAACGGAGGGATATACTGGGAGGGACAGTCCAGGTAAAATACCACACCAAGGGCCACTGCAGTTGTTCCCTTCCATGTCATTGTGAAACGCCTCGGAGGCCATAGCTTTGACCGTGGCGTAAAGTGACAATTTTAGTTAGGAAAAAACACACAGGTCTGTGTCCTGCTGTGAGCCGTGTCAGCAACGCGTGCCAAGCCCGCTGCACCTCAAGGTAAAGTTCATGATGGACCAGATTGTCACACTACGAGGATAATAGCTACACTTTGAAAGGTGGACAATTTAGGCGCTTGCATACACAGAAGTGATGGCAACTATAAAAACATAAGTTTACTGTGGGCTCTGACACGAGATTAAAATATACTACATGGTGTGCGCCTGCACTCGTACTGATACCGAATGGATGTTTTATGATTGATATCGGGCGTCCAGGGCCTCTACCACCTGTAAGAAGGGCGTTTGCGGGGGCGCAGTCCTTAACCTGTTAGGGTTTTAACAAAAGTCCACTGGAAACGCTGGCTGAGCTATGCACCGGAAACACACTGCGCTAGATGAATACATACAATCGCCAGCTTCCTACACCACCGGCTTCGTCACTTATTGCACGAGGCGGGAAACGTGTTGGTCGCTTGCAAAACTCCTGCGAGTACACACGCCCATGCGAAGCCCAGAGGATTCATAAACAAATGCGCACACACATCTATCTACCCCATGGCGCGTAGGGGATATTTACAATTGCGTTTATCCATTTTGTGAAGTGTTTTTGCTGTACTCTGGTCATATGTGCACTGTACAAACAAGCTTAAACAAGGGTGAAATACAATACAGCCTAACTGACGTCGCTCTGGAGCCTGCAGTGGAGCCCGCCCTTCCTCTCCATGACCACGGTGCGGGACGTGCGGCGTCTGACGGCCCGCTTCGCGCCCGTGCTTTCATCCTTCTCTGACGACTACAACCCAAACAAGTCGGCCTGGAGCGCGCCTTGGAAGAGACGTGAGAGGGCAGGGGCATGACGCCGTGAGCGTGCACGTTGGCGTTCCCTGCGGCTCGCGCGTTCACAGACCGGTGTCTGCTCGTGCACCGGTCTGTACCACTTGGGGAGGCAACACAAGGACAATAAGGCTCGCTAGCAGCAGCGCTTCGCGCTGCAACGCCAGGCGAGCCCTAAAAACTAGCCCCTGTACTCACTTCAAACTAGCGACGCATTGTAGCTAAGGGTTCACAACATGAAATCTGGTGCTGTGGTTTGCCTCCTGGACCTCAGGCTGGATTCAAGTAGAGGAGAGTGGAGATGTAGTGATCATATGCCTTGTCCTGCAAGAAAAGTAACATCCCTGATCAGGAGATCATTCGAGCAGTCCCAGCCAACTGAACAAATGTGTGGAATATGCCACAATACAGTGACCCTCCCAAAAGCTGCAAGTTCCATACAGCCCAGACCAAACAGACATCTGAACATGCAAAGGTTACTGGTTGTACACAAGAGAATTCATAATAACATAATTAGTTTTGAGGCCGCCTTATCCGTAAACATGCCACTAATCCAATCTATGGTCCTAGTTTCTATAATTACAATACTAACAAATCTAGATTTTGAAAGGCCGAATACAAAAGCAGGTCCCTGTGGGCTACAGTAGCATTGCAGCTCAGTACAGGGACGGGCTGAAGGCCAGGCCGTTTGAAAGGAGCGTGCTGGGTATCCACAATTCTGAGCCCCGTAGGGTCTACAAGGGATTTTGAGCAAAATAAATGATAAGTGGAAGAGCCTTGCACGTTGACCATTCTTCAAAAAGTCAAAGGCCATATTCAGAGAGCTTTTGGATGGGATAATTAACAACTATAGAGCTGAGGGGTGTTGGGGGGATAGAAAGCTACTATGATGTAATCAATATAATTTCTAATGTTATTTGTCATATTACATCTGAGGTCACGAGGAGTGGTGCATTCCAGTAGTTTTCAGGTTTCTGATTGGAAACATACCTATTGTTTTCAGAGCAATTGTATACTTTTTATAACACGTGCTACGATGTCCTATTAGCAAACACCCCTAACGCATATGTATGCCCATGCAAGAAAGAGTTTTGAAAATACTTGCCTGGATGCAGACTGATGCAAAGAAGGCTGGATACTTGCACTAACTACCTCATAAACCAAGTAAAACCGATGAACCACTTAAAAGATGGCAAAATAACCTTTAATAATTACCCAATATTGCAATTCCTGCAACTACACTACAAAGAGAAGGAAGAGAAAGGAGACTTGAACAATAAAGCCACATTTGCATGGCCGAGGTGTGAATAGGATGGTGTTCTCTATGGGATTATAGATGGGGCTGCCTCAGGTATATGTATTAGACAGGATCGTAAACGCCGACAAAGAACTATCATGCTGTACGATGAGACTGAATCTAATAATAAGATGTTTTATTTATTACTTGCAGATTAGCAGCATAATGTCCAACTCCTCTAGGTAGTAATTATAGGTTAAAACAACACATTTATATGTAACTGCTCATTAAATTGTTGGTTTCCTTGTATCAATAATGTATAGTCCGGCAACTGGAATTAAAGTGCATGAAACATTAATGTTTGTGAACAGTTGTGGAGAAGAAGAACGCTCCTACAAGGGAGGAATGCGGATGAGGAACAGTTTAAATATACACGAGAATAAAAATGCGAATTTAAAGGTGGATCTACTTGCTGCAGACTGGCTAAAAAAACAGTTAAGAGGGTGACTGGAGAGGACGCTGTTCTCGTTTTTGTTCTGTTTGGTGGCTGGAAAGGCTACACCTGGTTCTGAAGGAAGGGATATGTCGGGGGAAACAGAATACCTCCCTTCAGGAGAGTTGCAGCCACTAACTGATGAAGCCAGACTAGAGGAAGTGGGAAACAAAGTTTCCCCGTTGGCAAAGAGGATACAGGTCAGCGTCTTTCAGGTTTCTTTTGTGACTGAGCGTATAGTGATAGGAACTGGATTTTGAGGTGCACCAGCACCAGCTGCGCTCTAAGCACCCTGAGAGAAGCTGGGCCGCAGAACAGTGGACACTTGGCCACCCTGCATCAGTGATGGAGTTGCTGGCCACAAGTAGGGATGGTCTGCTGCCCACTCAGAGAATGTTTCCTGTTTTGAGAGTTTTGTCAGTACTATTGCATTGGAAGTGATAAGGACTCACAACTCTGAACAAGAAGAATAACTAATATCTGGAAATAATCTCGAAGAGTCCCATAAGGAATAGTGCTATACCCACCCCCCATTCACTAGGAGAAAAATAATAGGGTTTGAAAAGAGGACTGCTTTAGGCTCGGCCAGTCTGTCCAAGGGAGTCATAGCTGGTGTGAAGAACAACAGAACAAAACAGTGAGGAAGAGCGAGTCTCTAGATGTCAGCTGTTAAGAAGGTTACGGCTACCTTCCACAATAAAAAAGTTAAAGTAAAGATCCTGGAGGCACCAATGTGAAAATAAAAAGTTAACTGGGGGTTATGTATAACTCTCTTGTCAAGCAGACATCGAAGGAACAGTCAACACATAGGATACTGCGTGACAAAAGCTCACGAGTTCCGACACTGTGCAGTGAGATCCATTCGAAGTTGAAATAACGTCGAAAGACTGGAAAACAAAGCAAATGTCCCTATATTGTAAATTATTGGTTTACCGATGATCCTGGAGGCAAAATAACTCCCTACCCCATCCAATACAAGAGATTGCCCCATTTGGGATTAAGGATTAAGTCTTTGACCTAGGTGTTTTGGCTATGGGTATGTCCATTCTTAATGTCTATAGGAATATTTGTGTTTTTGGAGGATGCTTTCTATTCACAAGGTGTTGAGGCTGGCTGATGAGGGGTGAAACCCCCAAACCGGTCCTAGGATGCTTGTTTCCAGTTCAGGGAAGACCTGGCTTTGGCAGTTCGGGTTTGACTGTTCCCATAATCTCAGTTACATCTCCTTTGATTATTCGTCTATTTGTTTACGCAGTTCCAGACTAGTTCAGCAGTGTCAATTAGAAAGAACAAGACGGACGAAAAGCAGGTACCGAGACTGCATTAGAGCACAACCAATGGGCTCCTCAACGCACTCGGTCCAGTTTAAAGTGGATGGAACTATGGGCCACATGCATCATTGTTTGATTTTGTAATTCCTAATTTGCGATTTTTAGGGAATCGCAAATTAGGAATTGCAAAATGGGATGCATGATTTTTTCCCCATAATATTTGAGAATCGGTAAAAATCGCAATTTTTACCAAATCGCAAATATTATGGGAATACTAAATTGCGATTTCGCATTTCCCATTGATTCCTATGGGCCAAAAGGCCCATAGGAATCAATGGGAAGGCATTTTCAATTTGCGATTTTCTTTTTAAGAATCGCAATTTGTTCATGCATTACATGGGTGCAGGGGGGGTCCAAAGGACCCCCCCCCCTGCACCCCTGTAATGTATTTTTAAGTGCATGTTTCACACACACATGTCCTAAGGACATGTGTGTCTGTAACATTACACTTTAAAAAATACATTTTTGTGCATATTGAAACATTTTCGCAAATTACCATGAGGTTCAACCTCGTGGTAATTTGCACCCCCTATTTAGAAATTCGCAAATTTCAAAACAATGATGCATTGCTTTTAAGGAATCGCAAAATTGCGATTCCTTAAAAGCAATCGCATTTTTGGAAATCGCTAAAAATAGCGATTTTCACAAAAATGCATGATGCATCCCAAAAACGTATTTAGGAAGTGCAAACGGCCGAATTTACCGATTCGCACCGTTTACACTTCCTAAATAGGTTGATGCATGTGCCCCTATGTTCCTAAAATCTGCAGGTGCAACTAAGTCAAGGTTTTCAACTGGCTTCTTATGTCTGTATTATAAATGTACAATCTGTTCTCCCTCAATATGTATTATCTTACAATTCATGGTGGGCCTAAATGAGGAGAAACTATAGTTCAAGCAACATAGGCAAAGGGACGACAACTCTGTTTGTGAATATATCCCTGCCTCAAATACACACGACTTCCTCAAACTCACAGGTCCATAATGGCAGACTATGAACCTTAAAACAAGTGGTGAAACGAAAAAAAGAGAAAAAAGGAAAGGATAATACTATAAACGAAAATATAATTCCAAACAACTACAAAAATGTAAGACGTTTTGAAAAAAATATGTTTCATTGACAGAAGATAATGCTCACTGTCTCATTTTTTAAATTACATTTTTAACCTAAGATCATATACATTACATAGTTGCTATATTCATCTTCATACGCAATGCAATGCGGTACAAATGAGGTGTGCCCGTTTGACATATGTTACAGGTGTGGTACACAGAATTTTTATCAAAAGGAGAGACAATAGGGGAGGGCTTTTATCAGAGGTCCCGCATATGTGCCCAATGTAACAGTTTAAAAAAACGGAGTATTAGGGGGCCCTATAGTGTAGAAGTGTAGTGAGGTGTGTGTAAAAATGAATTTAAAACAAGGAGAGGGAATATCAGGGCAACTAATTTAATAATCCTGTCTCCCACCTTGGTTAAAAGAGAAGTGGTGGTTACTGTTTATAATAATGTTTTAGTCAGTTGCTCAAAAAATTCATGTGGTTTACACACAACACCTCACTACACTTCTACACTATTGGGCCCCTTACAAGCACTCACCCTTACGGCAAGGATTAAAAGATCTCCGCCAAAGAGCCCCCTCTGAGGGTACCTGTTTGGTATTGCAGCGCCGACCCGACGAGGAGCATGCCCAATGATGAAGCATGACACCCAGCTGGCTGGGTGTATGAGGACCCCAAATCTGAAAGGAGGAATTCCCCATCCTTCTTCCTGATAGACAGTAACCTGCACAATCCTTCCTAGTCACTTCTGGTTTCTATAGGAACTGCATACTCCATTTTTTTTAAAGTGGAACACAGAATAGAATGATCAGAACATCATTCTGTTGGAGGGAGCCAGGCTGGAGGCATTACAATCAAGCTCATAAATAAAAGAGGCCTTCCTGCATTGTAATATCTGATGGACAGGCGAAAGATTAGTAATGAAAGGAAAAACAGATACACAGTGAACGTTTGAACTGTTGAACAATTGAACGTGTCCACACCTCTCCTATCGTGCAAGTAAATGATTGTCTATCGCATGACATCACCCGGCGTGATTAGTGTCTTCTAGGAGGAAGTGTTTAGCCTGGCAATAAACGCTCATTGCCTCATCTAATGGTATTAAAAAATGCGAAGCTTGGTTAGAGTTTGAGTAAAAATTCAAAAACTATCGTTTAAGCAGTATGAAGGATGAGCTTTAAACAAATGTCGCTGCATCACAGCATTTTCTTTTGTGTCCAGGGTGTTGAGGCTGGCTGTGAGGGGTGAAACCCAAAAACCGGTCCTATAATGCTTGTTTCCAGTTCAGGGAGGACCTGGCTTGGCAGTTCGTGCTTGACTGTTCCCATGAGGTACAGTGTCAAGACTGATTTGCATATGGCCAGATCTAAACTGGGGTGGCATGGTGAGCAAAAAAATGTTGGATTCAACCCAGATCTCTAGACTGGGGGTGAATGTTTTGATTTGTTCTGCATTCCGACAATCAATTGTGTGTCTTTTGCTTTCTCGCCGTAAGTGCACTGGGTTATGCCCAAACGTTGTTCCCGGAAATTAGATTTGATCTCCTGTACCAAATTAAAGATTATAATGTACCCAATCTGAGAAAATACTTGGAACAATTTATAACAGTAAGTCCAAAATGGTGAAGAGAATACTCAAATATTGGAATGTTATGAGAGCAGACCGCATTACTCACAAGAACAAAGTGCTAATCCCAGCAGCATCTCATACAGGCGGAGAAAGTCACCTAAAGATTTCTTAGTGAAGAGTGATATAAAGGAAAAAGAGGACACTAACCCACAAAGCTGTTTTAAAAAAAATAATCTAAAGAGCGGTACGTGCCAAGTATAGAACAAGAAGGAGTACAAAAGTCCCATACAGTGAGAAGCCCAAACCAATACGAACATTTTTTTTTTTTTTGAAAACCTTTATTGCACAGTAGAATCAAACAAATACGGGCCTACAACCATCCGGCTGGCCTCGGCAGTATTTGAATCACAGTAGCAAGCTATGGGGCGACCCGGCAGCATATGAACGCAAAGCAAGATGAGACTGAGTTACACTGGAAACATATGCGCCACCGGGAAGTAGGAGAAGTGAAGGTTTAATTTTAAAGTTTTTAGTATGTCCATAAAAGAAGCAGGAAAGGATCGGAGGCAAAATAGACCATCCAGGACATAAGTGGGCAAGCGGCAGCATCGGTATCAAGCAAACAATATCAGCTAAGCAATTGACCGCAGAAGACTAGGGCAGGAGAAATTTGAAGCAAACATTACTACGGTCGGCAGCTACCACCCACATCACAGCGGTCCACCCAATGACCCAGAGAAAAAGGAGGAGAGAAAGAGTAGAAGTAGAAGAAATAAAACTAAGGCCCATAGAAACGAAAACGAACAAAGGAATACCCGCCCCACCCAACACGCATGCAGAGGCTACGGCCTACCCCCCCCCCTAGCAGTGTGTCTGTCGCCCAAAAAAGAGTACCCGAAATACAGAAGAAGAGAAAAGAGAGAAAAGAAGTCACAGAAGGCCGGAGGAGGGCCCATGTAAAATGAACAAACAATCAACGTATTCACCCTCGGCCATCCCTCCTCGGATCCCGACCCGACACCGTAATAACATATACCACCCCAGCAGTTCTGGTTATCCTTCGACAATGTCAGCATCCGATCACATTAGGAAACGTGAAGACAGTTGAAGGACTGGGTTCTTTTGGACC
Source organism: Lissotriton vulgaris (assembly GCF_964263255.1). NCBI lineage: Eukaryota > Metazoa > Chordata > Amphibia > Caudata > Salamandridae > Lissotriton > Lissotriton vulgaris. The sequence continues at coordinate 390,574,482 of NC_141687.1, forward strand.
CAGCGGTGCCAGGGCACAACACCTGAAACCTTCGTGGGTAACCTGCTCCGGCGTACAAGTCACAGAGACACGGGACACTTCCTTCGGCGTCAAAGATTCAAGGTTTATTTAATGCAGGGAACACAGAGATCACAGGAAGTACATCAAGTGTAGTTCGGGGAGACTGCTTCAAATTGGTTCTGTGGATCGCTCCTTTTATACAGTTTTTACCCATAGGATAACATTGGACACAAAAGTTTACAACCCGGTTCCCACAATTAGCCCCAGAGGGGTCGCTTTGGTCACTTAGAAACACACAAGGTCCGGAACATAAGTGCGGAAACATTTGGCGGTTCCCAACTGTAAAAACCATCTTCCCACCATTAGCAAATTCCAATCAGCAGTAAAACAGATCGAAATAGGAACAAGGACAGGTGCAGAGGAAGACGGAGACAGTAGGGAGATCGGAAAGGGTGTAAAAGGGGAGGTAACGGGAAACACGAGATACAGGCATCAAAGGGACGTGCCTAATGAGATGCACGGCTGAAACAATAAGTCCGTGCGGCAAGATGAGCCTCGAGCGGCGCCATCTGCCTTACAGCAGCAACCCCCTCGTCATAAAGACACTTACAAAGAACATGTGTCTTCCGCAAATATCTTGGGAGTCCCAGGGTCGCGAAGCGGACAGCGTCCGTTCGCTGGCTACTTGAGGGCAAGAGACAAAATGGATGCCGTATCTAAGATGGAACCCGTGGGTACAGATGAAAAGCCCACATAACAAACGAACGGTTTAAGTTAGCACAGCGAAACTGCGCACACTTACTAAACTCGTCATTTGCGGTTCGTAGATACCAGACTCGACCATATTCGTGCGAGTCGAAAACACCACTTACAATTGTCACGGAACCTCAGACGCTCCTTTTGCCCTCATGTAGGCAAGCACTAGTCAGAATCATATTCAATATTCATCAGACCATCGAGATGTTGTTGCAGCATAGCTCTGTCCAATCGAGTCCCCTTGGTAACAGATGGTTGTCTCATACACGTTGTAGCACAAAGGCCACATAAGGCAGGACCACACTGCACGCAAAGGCAACACGTGAACAGGAACACTACCACAACTCCGATGATCATCAGAATTTTCCAACCCCAAGTCGACATCAGGCCCCAAAACCATCCAAGTAGCGTCCAATCCCCTACATCCACGTGTATGTATTCGGAGATCTTGTGCAACCTCGAGATGGCTTGATAGACGGTAGGAGCATTATCTGGGATGAAAATGCAGCAGCTCGAATGGATCACCTTACATACCCCACCGCGATCTGCTAAGATGACATCTAAAACCATACGGTTTTGTAACGTCATAAGTCTCTCCGCCTGAAGTTCTGTGGTGATATTACCAAGGGCACTGGCAGTAATATTAGCTGTCGATTCTACCACTCGAGTCAACTGTCTCAGGTTCCTACTATTAACCATAGGTCCCCAAAACGGGAGGAAACTCTTGAAAAAGTCTCCTGCCTCTTGACCGGCAGTATCCTCTTCGCTAATTACGCCTCGCACAACTCTAGTCTTATGATAATCGGCATCTACAGTGAACGTCGGAGGCAACAGATTTGCAATAAAACATGAGCCCATAAAGTCTGCGGGCAACCATGTGTATGCACGATCATAACAGATAAAGTATGTACCCTTGGCAGCCAGAAGCACAGGGGACGAGGACATTGGCAGAATGTAACTTTCAGTGCAAGCACTTGCTCCAAGTAGGGCTTGCGATCTTCGACCACAACCCACAAGACAAAGATTACCAGTGTGGGGTACGACCCATATTGGAGGCGAGCTTTTAAGCTGCTTTTCACTAGTGAACACACTATATTCACCTCTACTTAGGACCTTATAGGCTTGTACCTCTTCTTCAGGGATAAGAAAAGGATCATGGATCTCATCCTCCATATCCTCTATTGCCATCGATAAAGGCTTCTGATATGAGGTAGGACCAGAGTAGGGGGAACGTTGTTCTTGAATGGGGTGGAAACCCAGTGCGCTTCGAAACATTGTTTGAAATGCTCGAGCTGACCCTTGGGAACTATACGGTAACACCAGATATGGAATTCCCTTATCCGTAGTATGTGGCATCAACCCACACACCCAACAATTAGTAGTGTTAACCACTAGCTGATGCTGATGGAGGAGCTGAATAAAGGAATTGTTGCGGAATTCTACACGTCTAGCCTGCTCGTGTTCCGGTAACATGTGAAAGGAATGGGGAGAAGCAGTAGAGGTAAGATTAGGGTAAGGAGTAGGAGTAGGTGTAGAAGGTAGAAAGTAGGACAACGTGTAATACACCCCACCCGCCAATAATGCAGAAGCAGTCAAAAACAATACAAACAACTGAAATATGAAACATTTGGTACGACTGAGTTGCTGCAGCTTGAATCTATGCGCCTGAACTCCCTCCAAATCATTCAGCTTCGAGAATGCCATTCCCTACGACCGTCCGCAACGTTTCTTGACGCACTCCGTTCTGTGCAGCAATAGTCAATCCCCAGGAGTTCCTAGGAACCGACGGCCTTTAACCTAGCGTCAAGACCTACTGTCCAGAAGGAAGTACGCGCGCGGCCCTACGGCCTTCAATACACAATATGTATTATATATAAGCACAATGTCTCTCAGCTGTGGAAGTAAAAAGATACAAGGAGGAAGCTTGATATATGTACAAAATTTTCAAAGATACGAATGTTCAAAATTGATCACGGGAAATCGGGGATAATGCAGTTGTCAACTTAGCAAAGCAAAAATATTTTATTTGTCCTTAGTGTGAGATCGCAAGGAATATCGATTTTTCCCGGGACGTGTCTGCTCGTCGAACAAAGGATCCGTTGAAGAGACAGCGTCCTGCTGATCAGTTGAGTGTTCGGGTCTTGAGTCTTTTGCTGACAAGTGTTCAACAATGGCTGTCTGCTGCGCTGAGGATTCTCCAACAAGCTGTGCGTCACTGAAAGGCACAAACGCCGGCAATGTTTCTGTTTCTGTTGACGCAATGCCTTTCCTCACCCACGGGTCTGCCGGCAAAGGAATAGGGACTCGCTTACAATGGGTAGCATGTACCCAATTTTTCCGCCCCTCAAGACGAACGGCAGTCCTCGTGGCCAGGAGTACCTGGAAAGGTCCGGTAAATCTAGGGTCCAGATTATTCTTTCGTGAAAAGTTGCGTGTAACCACCCAGTCTCCGGGCTGGAGCTGGTGGCCTGGACCCTCCGTCTGCGTTGGCAATGCGTCGTAAACCTGTTGGTGAATTAACCTCAGTTTAGCAGTCAAGTCATGTAAATAGTCAATCAACATCGGATACTCAAGATCAGAGAATATTCCTGGCCTAGGAACCCCCACACATTCGCAGGACGGCCGAACACTATCTCATAGGGGCTAAGCCCTATTCGGGAGTGTACAGTCGCCCTAGTTGACAGTAGTGCTAGGGGCAAAGCGTCAGGCCACGAAAGTCCAGTCGTAGCCTGAATCTTCGCTAGTTTTAGTTTAAGGGTACCATTGTACCCCTCAACTAATCCAGCTGACTGGGGGTGATTGGCGCTGTGGAATTTCTGATTAATTCCAAGGCCCTTACACACACTCTTCATCACACTTCCAACAAACTCACTTCCGTTATCTGACCACACGACTCTAGGCATTCCATACCGAGGAAAGTATTCCTTCAGTAGGATTTTCGCAGTAGACAAAGCAGTATTGTCTTTGAGGGGATAGGCCTCGATCCATCGGGAGAATGCGCAAACCACAACCAAAACGTATTTCAGGTTATTGCATCGCTCCATATGGATGAAGTCCAATTGAATCACCTCAAAGGGATATGAAGGAGGAGCAAAACTGCCAGGGGGAGTTGGGGTTCCTTTGCCAGGATTGTACATTATGCACACCATACAATTCTTCACCAGACGTTCAGCACATTTCGTAATGCCATCATTCTTCCACACAGCAGCCAACAACTTGCAAATACCTTTCGCGCTAATATGTGCTAACCCATGTGCCATTGTCACAACGGCCAGCACATACGCATCAGGCAACATCCATCTTTTCTGATCCGACAAATCAATCCAACAACCACTCGCATCCAACTTTCCCGTACTTTCTTTCCACTTCGTCTTTTCAGTCTCAGTGGCCTCATTCTGAATTGCTTTCACACTCTCTATAGTATCCTCACACATACTCGATTCTGTAGGCCACCTGACCGAACTCGTCACATACATTCGAGTGCTAAGGTTCCGGGCAGTCTCCTTAGCAATCTCATCTGCAAACGCATTTCCACGACCAACATCATCCATCACTTTACGATGCGCACTACACTTAACAATCGCAACTAGTGTAGGCAAAGTCAAAGCATCCAAAAGATCGTTCACCAACTGGCCATGCTGAATCTTCGTACCGTGCGACGTCAAGAAACCACGCTCTCGCCACAATCGTCCAAAACTATGCGCTACACCGAAAGCGTACTGGCTATCGGTGTACACATTCACGCGTTTCCCTTTTGCTAAAACACATGCTCTAGTGAGAGCAATCAGCTCTGCAGCCTGGGCAGAATTCTGATTCAATCTTGCAGTTTCAACAACAGTATTCAATGTTACAACAGCATAAGCAGTAGTCACATCGCCATTCGGCAACTTAAAACATGACCCATCCACATACAGAGTGCCATCCGGATCTTCCAATGGGGTGTTTTTAAGGTCCACTCGACCTTTTGTTTCCTCTTCCGTCCGCAAGTAACAGTCATGTTCTGCTACTTCATCTGACTCTGCACTAATTGGTAACAAAGTTGCCGGGTTTAGGACATTACAACATTTTATCTGAATATGGCTTGCCAAGAGCGTCAATTCATACCCAGACAACCTCGCACTCGTCAAGTGCTGAGTTTTCGTACGATTCAACAGAGTATCAACTGCATGCGGAACCATCACCGTAAGCATATTATCCATGACCAATCCTGCTGATTGTCGGATGGAGACCGCAGCTGCCGCAGTTGCTCTCAAACAACTCGGCAATGCTCTAGCTACTGGGTCTAAGGTCGAGGAAAAATATGCACATGGACGTTGCTTACCACCAAAAGGTTGCGTTAAGACACTCAAAGCACAACCTTCCCTCTCGTGAACATATAGCGTAAACGGCTTACTGTAATCAGGGGTACCTAACACAGGAGCCGAACACAATGAATCACGTAATTCAGAAAAACTTTTCTGACATTCTTCCGTCCATGGTAAAGGAGTTGAAACATCCTTGCACGTAAGAGCCACCAATGGTTTCGCTAGCAATGAAAAATTAGGAATCCACTGCCTGCAGTACGACGTGATACCTAGAAAGGCACGCACATCTCTTTGGGTTTTTGGCACAGCCATTCGCGCAATCGCTGCAATTCTCTCTGGGGTCAATCTCCTTCCCTCCTTTGACAATAAGTGACCTAGATAGGTTACTTCTTGACAACAATATTGGAGTTTAGAAGGTGACACCTTGTGATTTAACTCACAGAGATGTTGCAGCAACGATACCGTAGCAATTTTGCAAATGTCCTGAGTATCGGCAGCCACCAATAAGTCATCGACGTATTGGATTAAAGCCGCACCAACCGGCAACCTAAACGCATCCAGTTGACCCTTCAAGGCTTGACTGTAAATCGATGGACTTTCACAGTAGCCCTGAGGAGCGCGTTTGAACCGGAAGCTACGTCCACCGAGAGAGAAACCGAAAAGGTCCCTGCTCTCTTCGGCAATCGGGATGCTGAAAAACGCATTTTTCAAGTCAATCACCGAAAACCATGATGCAGTAGCTGGAATCAGAGTCAGCAGCGCCGTGATGTCAGGCACAACAGGGAATTGAGGAACCACAATTTTATTTACCTCCCGTAAATCGATAACAAAGCGATAAACAGGCGGTTTTGTAGGATCAGTACGTTTAAGAATGGGCAGTACAGGGCTGTTGCACACGTTTCCCCTAGTCTCTTCAATAACATCTTTCTCGATCAAGTCATAGATGATCGCTAACAAAGCTCGCTCACCATCAAGGGAGATACGGTATTGGGGAATACGTGGCAATCGCACATTCGATTTCAACTGAACAACATAAGGGGAGATATCAAGTAGGCCCACGTCATTTGGACCCGTCGCCCACAAAGATGCAGGAAGTGAACTCAATTCCGGTGGTAGCTTATCGAGGGACAAATACATGGGAGAGACTACTCTCTCTCCTAGCGTAAGCTTTACACCCGCAGGAGAACAATACAAAGTTGCATACAAACGTTTAAGCAAATCCAGGCCCAAAAGATTTTCACCACAACCAGTGGTCAAAATCAACGGAGCTTGGAGCTCACGTGACCCAATTTGAAGGGGCAAAGGGCGTGAAACTGGATTGCTAACGGGGGCGCCAGAGAATCCAACGGAAACATTGGTTAAGCCAGACAAAGGTGCGCCAGGGAGTTTCGAATGCATGATAGAACTTTTCGCTGCACCAGTGTCCAACAGAAAAGGCTCAACGACGCCCGATGTAGCAACTGCGACGTAAGGCCCTCTCTGATCAACCGGAACTGATACCACTCCCTCTCCTTGTCTTTGGCTGTCCTAGTAATTACTGTCGTCAGTTCCCTGATCGACGTAATAATCGTCTACATTGTACTGCGCAGATCGTCCTTGCGATGATCCACGTTGATCGAAACAATTATTAGAATTTGATGAATTGTCTGAGCGGTCGTTCTGAGCACCACGACCTCTACCACGTGATGCCTGTTGTGAACCACCACGACCTCCTTTAGACGCATTACCGCTATTACGTCCATTTAAAGCAGGACAATCAAATTTAATATGTCCCTCCTGTCTACAATAAGCACATTGATTGTACCCTAACGAAGATCTTTGGAAAGAGGAATCATTACGTGGCTGCGATCGATTCGATTGCGACTGCGATCTATTCTGTTGAGGCGCATTCTGATTAGAACGCGGCGGATACGCTTGTTGCAACAACACTTTAGTTTTTAGTTCTTTCGTCTTTTTGTCAGCACGGTCATTCTCCTCTTTCTCCCTATTCTCAATATATTTCGCCGTAGCCAATATCTGAGCTGAGGTAGAAACGGCCCATGCACTCTCTGAATTCTTCAATTTATTGCTCAAATCGGGCAGCAAGTTCGACACAAATTTATCCACAAACAACCGTTGTCCACCCTCAGTACCCATATCTTGCCCACTATGATCAATGAATGCTTCCTCAAACCTCGTAAAGAAGTCTGATACACTCTCATCTTTCTTCTGCTTACAGGCTGACAACTTGTCCCAATTGACTCTCATGGCTGGCATAAGCGTTTTCATTAATGTTATTATTCGCTGAGGAAGAGCAGTAATCAATTGATCGGGTTTAATAGCAGCCACTTGTCCAGCATCTGCCGCTGTAATGGCAGCCCAATCACCACCTAATTCATTTGCGTGATCCTGGTGACGAATCTTAGCCCATACCGGTTGCGGTACGACGTTGCCAAACATGTCGATATCGGCAAGATTCATTACCGTAGCATCTACGAGCTGCGATAATTCCTTATAATACCCAGTAGGATTTTTACGAGGATCGGGCAGAGATTGTTTCACCTGAAGCACTTCCGATCGTTTCCATGGGAGGTGTATCCACACTCTCTCAAAGTGCGCCACTACCTGAGGATTAGCAGTAGTATCCGCTGGTATCCAAACTGGCGGAACTTCACGCATAGGATACTGGCCAGACTCGTCTTGTCTTTCAATATCCTCAACAAACAATGCATGAGGTATGGGAGCGGGACGAAGAGATAGCAATCGCTCAATAGCACGTCGGACGTTAGTATCTACTATCAGTCCAGTTGCGAACTGAAGTCGAAGCTCAGACAGGGCGGTTAGCACCTCGTCAGGCGCATTGGCCGCTATCTGATCATGTAGGAACTTGCACATTTCGTCAAACACATATCTCTGAGTCGGTATGTTGAATTGACTAAATGTTTCGAGGACAACACGGGGTGGATTTCTAAGGGGGTTTACCATCCAACCCATCGCCATATTATATAGCGCAACACGCTCTCTGTTTCCAGGCAGCTGACTACGTCTCTGAGGACCATCAGAACCAGCGGACCCATGAACAGGTCCGAGCGACTGAAAGAAGCTTGTCGCAAGGGGAGAATTACGATTACGGGTAGAGGGAGAAGAGTAAGACACAGGACTAACAAGAGAAGGAGTAGAAACAGTAGCAGCGACAGGGGTTAACAACACAGGAGCAGTAGCGGGAGCAGGAGTATGTGGAAGCGGAGGAGCAGTAGGAATAGAAACAGACAAAGGAGCAGGAACAGTTGGAAGAACGGGTGCAGGTTGAGGAACAGGCGGAGGAACAATAGGTGGAAGAACAGGTACGGCAGGGACCACAGGAACTGCGGTACCCTGTACGTACGGAGGTGGCGACTTCATAAGATAGGACATTAAAGGATCCTCAACTGCCTCTTCCTTATTATCCGACTCCGTAGGCAAAGCGGGATAACATTTATCTATGGACATACGCTGTAGCCTCTCAAACACTTCCTTATCCTTATCCTCCTTATCACGCTGGAACTGCTCAGCTTTCTTTACTATAGTAGTAACAGTATCTCGCTGACTACGTTTATTTTGTCTGATCTCTTTCTGTCGGGCTTCTTTGCGCCACAACCGAAAGGCATCAAACATGGCCGGCCTTGATTTACGTTCGAACAACTTTATTTCAAGATTATCTAAGATCGACGCTTCGAAGCTACCGTGAGGTGGCCAACGAAGATCGCCGTCTTTCTTCGTATATTTAATCCAATAATCGTTAAAAGCAATCGGGCCTAGCCCATGTTTGCTATATAAGTCATAAGTAGGAGTTCCAACCGGAGGTATCGGACACGAGTCCTCCAGCAGGGAATCCGCACCACAAGGTCTGAAACAGCTAAACAAAGTACTACGACCAGGCATCTTGCACACTAGCCGAGTTTCACAAACTTCAAGGGTTACGGGATTTACCAAGTCCCAGCAAGAACAAAACCCTCGGTTTTTGGCGGCTGCAGTCGTCAAATATTACAACAACAAAGTACGCTAGCAAAGTGTCACCGACAAAAACACTCACACAGCGTGAACAACAAAAACACTCGCTAAAGTGTTCAACAACCAAGAACTCTGGGAGCGACCCACAAATACTTAACTCAAAGATCGATGGCGTCACCAGGAAGGCCCGTCAGTTGTCTCGCTATACCAAGGTCTACGCCAGGCGCCAAAACAGGTCTACAGTCAGGGCAGCAGTCCGTCGCAGCCGTCAGGAGGCGGGAATCTTCGCGGGAAAAGTCTTCGGGCCACTTATTTCGACAACAGGATCGATGAAGCGGGGTGCACCTTCCCTCGGAGATTTCACACGAAGTTCCTCACGATCGTCGGGCTTGGACCGGTACCACTGATGCAGCCCCACGTTGGGCGCCAACTGAAGGACTGGGTTCTTTTGGACCCAGCGGTGCCAGGGCACAACACCTGAAACCTTCGTGGGTAACCTGCTCCGGCGTACAAGTCACAGAGACACGGGACACTTCCTTCGGCGTCAAAGATTCAAGGTTTATTTACTGCAGGGAACACAGAGATCACAGGAAGTACATCAAGTGTAGTTCGGGGAGACTGCTTCAAATTGGTTCTGTGGATCGCTCCTTTTATACAGTTTTTACCCATAGGATAACATTGGACACAAAAGTTTACAACCCGGTTCCCACAATTAGCCCCAGAGGGGTCGCTTTGGTCACTTAGAAACACACAAGGTCCGGAACATAAGTGCGGAAACATTTGGCGGTTCCCAACTGTAAAAACCATCTTCCCACCATTAGCAAATTCCAATCAGCAGTAAAACAGATCGAAATAGGAACAAGGACAGGTGCAGAGGAAGACGGAGACAGTAGGGAGATCGGAAAGGGTGTAAAAGGGGAGGTAACGGGAAACACGAGATACAGGCATCAAAGGGACGTGCCTAATGAGATGCACGGCTGAAACAATAAGTCCGTGCGGCAAGATGAGCCTCGAGCGGCGCCATCTGCCTTACAGCAGCAACCCCCTCGTCATAAAGACACTTACAAAGAACATGTGTCTTCCGCAAATATCTTGGGAGTCCCAGGGTCGCGAAGCGGACAGCGTCCGTTCGCTGGCTACTTGAGGGCAAGAGACAAAATGGATGCCGTATCTAAGATGGAACCCGTGGGTACAGATGAAAAGCCCACATAACAAACGAACGGTTTAAGTTAGCACAGCGAAACTGCGCACACTTACTAAACTCGTCATTTGCGGTTCGTAGATACCAGACTCGACCATATTCGTGCGAGTCGAAAACACCACTTACAATTGTCACGGAACCTCACAGTGTCAGCCTTGTCCCCGTCGATCCAGCCAGACAATGAGGTCCAGGCGAGCAGCGGCCATCTTAGACGGGAGTCGCAGATGTAAAGACCACAACCAAGCCAAAAACCCTTCGCAGAGGTCTGTCCCACGTAGTGCCAAACAGTCAACAGCTACCCAATAAAGGTGGAAACCCAGCAGCAGTACCTGAAGGCCGACTGGCCAGGGCCATAGCAGCAATCCCATGATAGAACAGGGGGGCCCACCGGGGGACCACGAGGTAGGCACAAAGCAGGGCGGCCAGCAAGAACTCTCCAGCCGATGAACAGGGTCTAGCACCGTACTTCCCAGCGCATCCTGAATGGGTGACCCGGCAGCCATCTCGTCCGGAGCTTTCCGTGCTTCCACACACGACAGGAGACTCTGGTCACCACCGCCGATCACAGGGTGCAGCAAGGCGGGCAGAGAATGACGAGCAGTACAGCCATCCGGGGGCTCACCAGGCACCACAGCAACCAGTCGGTCCTCCAGGTCCCGGGCGTTCGCCTGCATAAAGGATCGCAGGTCGCGCAGGGCGTTCAGTACAGCAGCAATAACAAAGGGTTCCTCAGCAGCAGAGTCATGCACCCAGAGGGCGTCGCCATGTTGTCGTCCTCGGTAATGTCCGCCAGAGCCCATCTCGAAAACAAAGCCAGTAGTGTTACCAATAGGCGCAATCGCCACGGAGCAACTACCGCAAATCTGTCTCCAGCTGCCCGGACCCGGCTACAAAGCAGCATACATTTCGAGGAGTGCCCCGTGCAGCACTCCAAAAACAGCAAGCCGAGGTGCAGGGCGCCCGGTGAAAATGGCGTCCTCCGTAGCGCTAAGGAACAGGGAAGCTCCCAGTGCCGGTCTCAAGTCGGGTGAGGGACACAATGTATCTCCTGCCGCAGTCCCTGGAAGCAAGCGTGGAAATGTGCAGGGCCGGGCGGTACACTGTATCAAGTGCTGCAACAGTAACTCGCTAGCCGCCGGTCCCTCCCACTGCAAGCGTCCGCTGTTGCCGAGTCTTGGGACAGCCGCCTTCGAGAACAAAGACCCGGTCCCTCACACACCGCGGTGAAGCGAGAGAAGGACGTATCTCCGGGTTCACCGCAAGCTGCACGGCGGGGAGTACACCATCCGAGTCAGGAGAACAGCCCGAGTCCGAAGCGCCGACTTTCATACAGGATGGACGGCAGGATCTGCAGCGATTCGGGCAGAAAGCGGGCGGGTCAGCGGAGCCGAGGAGTCAGGCGGCCATCATGGTTGCAGGCTTGGCTCCTCCTCAATACGAACATTTTTAACATGCAATTTTGGGATATACACTTTGGTCTGCCCAAGTGATAAGAAATATATTGGCAGTACAACCCATCCATATTAGAGCCATGAAACATAAGGACAAATTATGCCATGGAGTCAGACATTCACATCAAGTACATGGCGGCAATGGGAAACATTGTTTACAACGCGGGGATTACATTGCGATGCTATTACATCGCAGTTTTCACAACGCAAGTCGTTACAACGACTTGCGCTAGATGGCGCTCTAGGACAAGGAATAGTATAATTTACTATCCAGCACCTTCCCTACTGTACGTAGACTGGAGTTGGAATAGTAAATCATACTACTCCTAAGTCCAGCGCCCTGCAATGCAAGTCGTTGTAACTACTTGCGTTGTAAAAACCGCAATGTAATGTACCGCGATGTAAATGTAAGCATTGTAACATGATACATCTGGCGGCAATAGTAACATTTTGAAGTTTTAGGCGATAGACAGAGTAGTACACAATAAAACGGAAGGAGACCGGAAACTAACATTGAGGCATTTGGAAAATATATTGTTGATCTGGAAACAAAGCGTCATGAAAAAAGAAATGATTGTACACCTGTAATACACAAAACAATGGCTATATGTCTTTTGATATGCCTATACTAATTAGATTTTATTATATTTTAACAGAAGTTTATTGTATTTTTGCATTTTCCATAGATGAAAACGTGTGTCCAACATCTCTATTTGGAGTGAAATACGGTAACAATGTCATGATACCACGCGATATCAAAGCAACAACTGGGGCGCTGGTAACTAGATGTCTTTGAGTCATGATTTACACATGGTGAGATTATGACGTCATTCCATAAAGAAGAAGATAAGAAGGGTGGGTCAACAGAAAAATATCTTGCACTGCCGGGCTTGTTGCACAAGAAATGAGGGCATTTATTGACCAACATGGTAAGGATTTGATGATGAGTGAATAGACACTGTAAGATGCACTTATGAGTGAAAGATAAGATGCCTTTTTCAATGATCGTAAATAAAATTGAGCAGCTCACATGGATACAAACGGCTATATCAGTCTTAGTACAGAAGCACAACAGTGTGATAATGTGAGGGACATCTATGTTGACAAAGAATGCAAATAAGATAAATCATGGCCAGTAATCTGTAATATTTTGAATCAGCAGTGCCTGATCACTTGATGGGTTGTAAATGGTACTTTGAACTCAAACGTGCCCGATTATCAGATACATTTTAAATGCTACAGTATGACTCTAGATACAACTCCAAGATAGTTTTTTCCCTATGAATTTATGCATGCGCTTTAGGAAGTAAGTCTGTTGTGTAACCTGGAGGACACTTCACTTAGCTGTAATTAGACAGAGCATGTATTATCTGTGATCAAGGCCCTTCTGGCCAAAAGACGGATTATTGAGTGCTTGGGAGCACTTAAATGAATGAATCTGCACCAGCAGCCTAAGAGTGTGTGCATCTTTTTTTGTGACGGAGCGGAAGAAAATAAACAGTAGGTTCCTCACACTGCCCTTATGGGTGGCAAAATTGAGGACAGTGGTTGCGAGAATATATATATCATATCATTATATAAATATATACAGCTGGCTGAGAGCTCTGCGCTACACCGGATTATTCCTGGAATATATATATATATATATATATATATATATACACATATATGTATATATATGTGTATATATATATATATATATATATATATATAGACATATATGTACATATATACACATACACACATACACACACATATATATACACACACACACACATATATATACATATATACACACACACACATATATATACATATATATACACACACACACACATATATATATATATATACAAACACATATATATATATATACATATATATATATATATATATATATATATAATTTTTTTTCCCTACTGGTGGTTGCTAGTAGGTAGTTATAGTTAGGACTGAGTTTCCATAGGAAGAGCATTTTTTGATTTGCCTATATCTTTGGCCCCTGTTGACGAATCTTTACAAAATTTCCCCCAAAAAGTGCCCCAGTGAATCTTGTAGTGCATGTAAAGTTTCAGGGTGATCCATCAAGCCGGGGCTGAGAATAAGGGTGGGATGGGGTCAAAAAAAGTGTGTTTCCCATGTTAATTCCCAATTTTAGTTGTGACTATAGCCCGAACCGCTGGACGTGATTACACCAAATTTGGCAGAAAGGTAGCTCTTGGTCCCGGAAGAGCCCTTTTTGTTATTTGATGTAAATCCGTTCAGTAGTTTTTGAGAGATTAAAGGGAATGTAAGAACAATTGTTACTTACCTGTAAACAGGTGGTTCTCCAGTATTGGTGTCTTTCATAGATTCACATGCTTGAATATTCCCCGTCGGAGTGGGAGTCCCACGGTAAATAAAATAGCAATAAATGCTAAATATATAATAATATACAATAAATATATATATACATAATAAGGAAAAACCCAAAAAATGCATACAATAACCATCTGGTACCTAACCAAGAGTTTCCACATAGGAATGCATGGGGAAAAAGAAGTTCCAATGCAGCCTATCCTTGTCATTATGTTAGTCCAAACTGCAGCCAATCAGGCGCCAGCAGCCCTCTAGAACCTTCTCCTCAGAGCTCAAGCCCTCAGATTTTCGTAGCACAAGAGTGACCACAGAGTCTATGAGGAGAAGCGAGCCTCTGAGGGGAGGATGGGAGGGTCGCATGTGAATCTATGAAAGACACCAATACTGGAGAACCACCTGTTTACAGGTAAGTAACAATTGTTCTTCTCCAGTATTGGGGTGTCTTTCATAGATTCACATGCTTGAATATAGAATAGTAAGCAGTCCGTATCCGAACACAAAGTTTCCAGGATGCAATGTATACACAAAAGGTTGGAATCAACAGGTGTAAACCCATGTCATAGAAGTTATAAAACTATATGTATACATAGAGAAGACATGCATAAGACTGGAAACCATAGGAGGAGGGTAGAACAGAGGCTCACCTTATTGAAAAAGATTACGGAGCACAGCTTGTCCCACTGCGGTATCCCCTTCGGCCATGGCACCCAGATTGTAGTGCTTCGTGAACGTGTGCCTGCTGGACCACGTGGCAGCTCTGCAAATCTGATGCAATGGAACTCCGGCAAAGAGTGCAGTCGAAGAGGCCACAGACCTGGTAGAGTGGGCTCTCACTGTAGACTGTAAAGGCTTTCCCGCTTTCTGATGGCAGAAAGCAATCGCCGAAGCCACCCAGCGGGCTACTGTAGGTTTGGTGACTGGTCGCCCTTTTTGAAAACGGCCATAGGCCACGAAGAGCTGATCCGATTTTCGGAACTGGGCTGTTCTGCTGATGTAGAACTTTAAACATCTTTTAATGTCCAAAGAGTGCAGGCGTTGTTCCGCAGGTGATTGCGGATTGGCAAAGAAAGACTTCAGTACAACAGGTTCATTAATATGGAAGTCTGACGGCACTTTTGGAAGGAAAGTAGGGTTAGTGCGTAAAAGCACAGAATCCGGTTTGAACTGTAGAAATGGTTGTTTAATCGTGAAAGCATGCATATCACTCACTCGACGTGAGGACGTCAGTGCAAGTAAAAGCGCAACCTTCCAGGTGACATACTTGAGGTCTGCACTATGGATTGGTTCAAACGGAGCAGTCATTAATTGTGACAGGACAATGTTGAGGCGCCACTCTGGAGGAGGACGCCGAACTGGAGGAAAAGTCCGAAGAAGTCCTTTGAAGAATTGACGTATCAATCTGGATGAGCATAAGGAGGCGGAGCCATCATGGCGGAAGCGTGAGATTGCCGCCAGAAAAACTCTTAAAGTAGCATGTGACAAACCCGACTGAGCCAGATGGAGAAAGAAAGGGAGGAACTCAGCGGGCGTGGCACGCAAAGGATGTACTCCGGCGTCTGCACACCAGTGGCAAAAGCGTTTCCATTTCAACTTATAGGTTTTTATAGTTGATGGAGCCCTGGCCTGAGCGAGGATGTTACGACACTCCTGAGGGATGCTTAGATGTGCAAATTCACAGTGCTCAGGTTCCAGGCTGACAAGCTCAGGGAAGAGGGGTCCGGATGGTAGATTTGACCCCTGTTCATGGAGAGAAGATCCATTCGAGGATGAAGAAGAATGGGTTTGCATTGAGACAGGAGTAGCAGCTCTGAGAACCACGCCTGTCGTGGCCACCTGGGAGCAATCAGAAGGATGTGGCAAGGCTCTCTCCGCATCTTCCAAAGTACGCGAGGCACTAGAGGGATCGGAGGAAAAGCGTAGGCGAAGAGATTCGACCAATCCATCAAAAGGGCATTGCCTTGGGACCCTTTGTGGGGATGCCAGCTTGCGTAAGCGGGGCATTTGCGGTTCTCTGGAGTCGCAAAGAGGTCGATTGCAGGGAATCCCCAACGGTGAAAGACCATATCGAGTGTTGGCTGGTGGAGTTCCCACTCGTGGTTGGATGATCGGGATCTGCTTAGGGAATCCGCCAGGAGGTTGGACAACCCCGGAAGATGTACTGCAGTGATTTGGATTTGATGATTGATGGACCAGTCCCAAATCCCCTCTGCCAGGCGGGATAACACCGGAGACTTCGTTCCGCCCTGCTTGTTTATATAATGCATGCAGGTCGTGTTGTCAGTTTGTATGAGAACTGACTCTCCCTGCAGCACTGGTTGAAATGATTTCAGGGCCAGAAAGATAGCCATCAGCTCCAACTTGTTGATGTGCCAGGTCTTTTGATGGAAAGTCCATTTCCCTTTCACGGACAGGTCTTGGAGGTGAGCTCCCCAGCCCTCCAGGGAGGCATCCGTCGTCAGTGTTAGATCTGGGGTGTTGGACAGAAAAGACGTGCCTGCTGCTAGCTGGTGTGGTTGTGCCCACCATCTGAGCGCCTTCTTCATGGGAATGGTGATGGAGACCTGATCGTTGAAGGAACCGGTGACCTGACGCCACTGCTTGTCCAGAGCCTGTTGGATAGGTCGTGCCCGTAGTCGGCAATGAGGGACAAGAGCGATGCATGACGAAGCCATCCCCAAAAAAGACTTCAACAAGCGGACTGAAACGCACTTCTTTGCGAGAAGTAGCGAAACTAGCCGGAGGATCCTCTGTTGACGTTCTTGGGAGACAAATGCTTTGGCTAGGTTGGTGTCCAACGTTGCTCCTAGGAAATCTTTGCAAGTTGTTGGCTGCAATTGAGATTTCTCCAGATTGATGGACAGACCCAAGGAACGGAATACTGTCTGGCAGATTGCAGTATGGTGTAGAAGTTGTGCGCGGGATTGTGATTTCAGAAGGCAGTCGTCGAGATATGGGAATATCTGTATGCCTTGGAGACGAAGAAAAGCCATGACCGGAGCCAACATTTTTGTAAAGACTCGGGGGGCTGAACGGAGGCCAAATGGAAGGACCCTGAATTGGAAATGAAGGTGCCCCACCTTGAAGCGCAGGAACTTGCGATGAGCCGCTAGAATTGGGACATGGAAGTAGGCGTCCCGGAGATCGATGGTAGTCATGAAATCTCCGACTGAGAGCAAACGCAAGATCTCTGTAAGCGTGAGCATACGGAAGGTCTGGTCCTTGAGATAATGATTGAGTGCTCTCAAGTCCAGTATTGGTCTCCATTCTCCGTTCTTTTTGATGATGAGGAAAAAACGGGAATAAAACCCCTTCCCTCTCTGCGACTTTGGCACAACTTCCACCGCACCCTTTTGAAGGAGAAGGCGAACCTGATGAAATAGTTCTTTGAGGTGCGGAGGTGGTGGTCCGGAAGGTGGCGTTGGAGGAGGTACCTCGACAAATTCCAATGCATGGCCTCTCTTCACAATGTCGAGTGCCCAACGGTCCGTAGTAATGGAGGACCATTGAGAACCAAACAGAGAGATTTGACCTCCAATTCTCCGTTCGACAGAGGAGTCATTGACGTTTGTTGGATTGTCCTCTGAAATTAGACTTCCCTCTGTAAGTTCTGGCAGGCTGCTGACGGGAAGACTGCTGGCGGTTACCGGTGTAACGCTGGTTACCTTGGTTGAAGGACCGGTATTGACTGCTTCCTCCACGAAAAGTGGACGTAGTGCCACGTCCTCGAGCACCCCGAAAGGGCTGCTTCTTAAACTGAAGGGTACCCAAAGCACGTGCAGTGTCCGTGTCCTTTTTAATGGATTGTAGCGCTTCATCAATATGCGCTCCAAATAATGACTCGCCGTCATATGGCATATCTAGGATTCGTGCCTGAACTTCCTGCCGAAACGAAGTCGAGCGTAACCAACCCTGGCGACGCAGAACGGCCGCTCCAGCGAGCTGGCGAAAACCGGTGCAGGCTACATCCACTGCACAATCAATAAGTTCTTCTGCCGTCCTCTCTCCTTCTTGCAGAATTTTCTGTGCTTCTGCCTTGGAAGCATCTGGGAGTAACGCCACGTAGGCGGCCATGTCAGCCCAAGCCTGACGGTCATAACGGCCTAAAATGGCCATTGCGTTAGCTACTCGAACTGTTGTAGAGGACATGGAGGAAAATTTTCGCCCAATAGCATCCAGGCGACGGCCCTCACGGTCCGGAGGAGCAGTGATTGTAGACGCCGGATTCTTTGAACCCCGTTGAGCTGCCTGCGTGACGACAGAGTCGGGCTTAGGTTGACCTGTAAGGCATGCTGGAGATCCTATAGGAGCTTTGTATTTCTTTTCTAACCTTGGCAGCTGTGCTGGTAAAGAGTTTGGCGTCTTCATTATTTTCTCCCCTTCAGACCAGATGAAATCTATAATCGGGACTGTGTGGATCTGTTTCAAGGGCTGGTTTTTGAAATCGTATAGGAAACAATCTTCCTCTCGGTGTGCTCGTGGCAATTTGAATCGCTGTGCTGCCCTATCCATTAACTGGTGGAAGCCCGCGATGTCTACTGGAGGAGAATCCGCTGCAGGCACCTGAGAAGGAGATGGTGTTTGAGCACGATAGTCATCCCACTCCGCCAAATGTTCCTCACCATCCTCATCTACTTCAGAAACTTCACCATCTTCACGCTCTGGAGGATTCTCGTCATCATCATCCTCTGGATAGATGGTAGTGTGAACACGAACTGATGTAGTTCGGTGAACAGTTACAGGCGACGCTGGTTGAGGAGGAGCCAGAACCGGGTTAGAAACTGGATTTATTACTGATGGGACCGTTGTAACCTGTGGCGTTGGTGGGAAACGCCGATTGTAGTCTTCCAACATACTTTGGAGGTTTGATATCATGGAGATAAGCAACATCGCAGTTGGAATTTGAGTGTGAGTTGTTTGATGTTGGCCATAAACATCTTCCTCGTCGTTACTGAAGTCTTGGCACTTAATATTTAGATCCGAAAGACTGTGAGCTTGGTCATCAGACTCTTGATCAGAATCAGTCGCAAACAGCGGAGATGGAGGATTAATCATCTCTTGCTCTGTAAGAGTCTCGAACTGTGGTTTGCTGGACTGCAAGGGCAAAAGAGGCATTGTAGCAAAAGAAGAGGCCGGCGTCGAAATAGTGTCCTGCGTACGCGTCGACGGCATGACATCAATTGACTTCTGCGATGGGATCGACTTGGATGCCATCGTCGACGAGGAGACCGTCGACGGAGCAGTCTTCAGCGGTATCGATGGAGTCATCGTCGACGGAACCTTCACTTTCAATGTCTTCGTCGACGGAGTCATCGTCGACGGAGTCATCGTCAACGGAGTCATCGTCGACGGAGCGGTCGTCGACGGAGCGGTCGTCGACGGAGCGGTCGTCAACGGAGCGGTCGTCGACGGAGCAGATGGAACAGGTCCCCTCGTCGACGGGATAGCCGTCGACGGTGCGCTCGTCGACAAGAGCGTAGACGGAGTCAAAGCCTTCACACCTCTAGTCGACGACGACCGGGTCGTCGACGAGTGAGCTTTTTTCGTCGTTGAAGATGAAATAGGAATCACAGAAGACACAGTCTTAGAGCTGAGAACCACTCTCATCGACGATGAAGACGTCGACGCTAAAGCCGACGACGATCCAGAGGCCAGCGTCGTTGTGACTGTCGTCGTCGATTTGGAACCAGAGACAGCCATTCTCGTCGACGGAGTAGAAACTCCCGTCGTCGACGGCAAATCCGTTTTCCTCACAGAAAAACTGGACTTTGAAGCAGAAGGAGCCTGAGAGCTTTGTCTCGTGGGCCCAGACGTGGTAGGCAAAGGTGAAGACACCGCAGGGGTCATTGTGAGGGAAACTTTCCTCTTTTTAAGAAATGGTGAAGGCACCTCCTGCACACTACCACGTTTAGAAGCTGCTTTAGAACGGCCTGACCCAAGACTTTCAGCGTCAGAAATTACATTATCTTTGTCTTTAAGCCTCTGAAGCCAGACAAGTAAACGGCCTTCTCTGTCCTTTTGAGTTTTCTCTGAGAATTTTCTACAGAGTTTACAGGTACCCACTTCATGATCCGGGTAAAGGCAGTAAATACACTTACTGTGTGGGTCATCATGAAATAATCTCAGCTTTCCACATGAGGAACAAGCTCTGAAGAGAGACTTCGTACTTGAAGACATTTTGGAAGAAACTGGAACACTTGAAGAAAGAAACTGAGCAGAGCTCAGGGAGACTCCCTTACACACGACGTGCCGTAGAAAATCTGAGGGCATGAGCTCTGAGGAGAAGGTTCTAGAGGGCTGCTGGCGCCTGATTGGCTGCAGTTTGGACTAACATAATGACAAGGATAGGCTGCATTGGAACTTCTTTTTCCCCATGCATTCCTATGTGGAAACTCTTGGTTAGGTACCAGATGGTTATTGTATGCATTTTTTGGGTTTTTCCTTATTATGTATATATATATTTATTGTATATTATTATATATTTAGCATTTATTGCTATTTTATTTACCGTGGGACTCCCACTCCGACGACGGGGAATATTCAAGCATGTGAATCTATGAAAGACACCCCAATACTGGAGAAATTTGTATATAAGGGTCGTGGATCCTCCAAGGATCCAATAGTACTCGTGCTAAAATGTGATTGGCTGCCAACACTTCAAGCAGGAAGTGTCGGCAGCCATCTTGGGACTCCCCCAAAAAATGTAAAAACAAAGAAAGGAAGGCTAGGAATACCCTGACCCCCTAGCCCTTTGAGGGGTTTGGCAGGGACCCCCCCTCCTGGGGCAAAACAATTCAGCTGTAGGATTGCTGGATCTGCGGCTCCAGCCAAACTTTTTTTTCCAAAAAGCAGCGCAGGCTCCCATGTTTCTCTACCATTTAGCCCCCGGGTGGGTCACATCCCGGGGGTTTGCGGGCTTACTTAAAATTTAAAGGAGGAGGGGAACAGGGCCCCCTCCCCCTTCTTGGGTATTTTTATGCCCCAGCGACCATCACCTCCCCGGCGGCTTATACTCTGTAATGGGGGCCTGCGCAAACACCCCCCCCCCCCGGACCATGGGGGCCACCACCTCCCTGGGGCTAATTCTAAATAAAACGGGCAGGGCCTCACAGACCCCCGCTGACACCAGGGACCACCACGTCCCTGGGGCTAAATTGTTCGTAATGGGTGGGTTAAATTGTTCGTAATGGGGTGCTTCATGGACTCGCCTTCCACCCCCCCGGGACCATAACCTCCCTGGGGCCCAAAAACTATTTTTAGAATGTGAGGGGGCCTTTTTCCCCCCTCCCGAGCCATATACGTCCCAGGGAACCATCACCTCCCCAGGGGGCCTGTAAGCTACAAAGGAGGGGGGTCGTGCGGTCCCCTCCTAGAGCCAGACATGATCCTGGGGACCGCTTTGACAGCTTCCGCCAAGCCACAGCAAACACCCCGCTTCTAGCAAGAGAGAGCTGAAAAAATGCTCTCGCTTGATGGAAGTGGAGGTTTCAGACAAACTTACCTCCTGCAGGAAGGGGGCTGCCTTTCAGCAGTTCCCTCCGTGCAGCAGCAATGCCAGCTCCCTAAGGAGGCAGGGACCTCAGGGGTGTTAAGGCTCCCCCAAGGTCCCAGGGGAAAAGAGCAGAAAGAAGCAAAATAAATGTGAGAAACAAGAAGAAAGAGGAAAGATAAAGATTAGCAATGAGCAGAAAGAGGAAGAATAAAGGTCAGAAACGAGCAGAAAGAGGCAAAAAAAGTCCAAAACAAGCAGAGAGGCAGAATAACATTACATTACATTAAAAATATTTGTACCGCGCACATACACCAACGGTTTCTTGGCGCTCTTGACAAACAGCAGAGGTCATGGAGAAGGGGTTACTCAAATGCTGACTGGAAAAAAAGGGTTTTCAACTGTCTACGGAAGGAGTCATAGCTGGGACAAAGACGGAGAGTGAGAGGCAGGGAGTTCCAAGTGGAGGGAGCTAAAACAGAGAAACTCGAGCCGCTGTGTTTTTTCCGTTTGTATTTGGGGACCACAAGGAGATTGAGGGAGGAGGAGGAGCGGAGGGTTCTGGGGGGGTATAGCGAACCAGGCGTGATGAAATAAAGGCGGGAGCCGCCTCGATAAGTGCCTTAAAAACGGTACAAGCCATCTTGAACAGACACCGAGTGGAAAAAGGAAGAATAAAGGTGTGAAATATGCAGAAAGAGGCAGAATAGAGGTCAGAAACTAGCAGCATAGGCAGAATAAAGGCCAGAAACAAACAGAGGCAAAATAGAGATCCTAAACAAGAAGAGCCAAAATAAAGGAAAGAACTGAGCAGCAAGAGGCAAAATTAAGAGCAGAAAGAGCAAAATAGAAATCAGAAACAAGCAGAAAGAATCAAAATAAAGGGCCGAAACGAGCAGAAAAAAAAGCAAAAATAAAAGCCAGAAATGAGCAGAAAGAGGCAAAATAGAGATTAGAAATGAGCAATAAGAGGCCCCCAACGATCCTCAGCAGCCATGGGGACTTTATTCACCAACCAGTAGTGCGCCAGGAGGCATATTTGCAGAGTGGTTGAGAAAAAGGATGGGGCCCCCAAAAAGGTCTCAGCAATCCCACTGTACGGGACTTACTGGTGTAAACAATAGGGGTTCTCTGTCCCCAAGGACCCTCAGTAGCAAAGGGGACTTTATTCCCCAACCAGTAGTGCGCCAGGAGGCAAGTTTGCAGAGTGGCTGAAAAAGTGGCCTGGGCTTCTGACAAGGTCTCCGCAATACAGCTGTGGGGGACTAACTGGTGGAAAAAATGGGGGTTCTTGCCCCAAGGACCCCCAGCAGCCAAGGGGACTTCATCCCCTAACCAGGAGGCGCATTTGCAGAGTGGTTTAGAAAGGGGGCATGGCCTCCAAAGAGGTGTCAGTATTCCCGCTGTGGGGGACTTACTGATGGCAACAATGGGGATTTCTGGCCCTCAAGGGCCCTCAGCAACCAACGGGAACTTCATCCACCAATCAGTAGTGTGCCAGGGCGCACATTTGCAGAGTGGTTGAGAAATGGGTTGGGGCCTCCGACGAGGTCTCAGCAATCCCACTCTGGGGATAACAAGGGCGGTTGTTGGCCCCTAACTAGTCTCAGCATACATGCGGACTTAATGAGGGGGGGCGAAGACTGTTCATGGAACTATGCAGAATTTGGCAGAGTTTTTCAGTAACTCCGAAGAATTCTGCAGAGTGAAACTCCGCGAGTTCCGCCCAGACCTAGCAGAAAGAGGAATTATTAAGGTTATCAAGGACAGAAAGTGGCAAAATAAAGGTTATAAGTAAGCAGAAAAAAGGTAGAAAACAAGCAGAATCCACTCAGACACTCAAACACCCACTCAGACACTCGTACTCACTAACAGACACACTCAGACACTCATGCACCACTCACACACCCAGTGAGACACATACTCACTCGCACTCCCACTGAGACACTTATGCACTCAATCACTCACACACTCATTCTCAAAGGTTATAGGTTACAGTTAGGTGGTAACATTAGAAAAATGTAGAAACTCGCTGAAAGAAAAAAAAGGTTATAGGGACGTTATAGTTAGGAAAAAGATTTAAAATAACCTTGGAAATTCAACGAAAAAAACAAGGGTTATAGGGACGCTATATGCTCCGATTTTAACCGTACACTAACATAGAAATTCAGCAGTTATAGTTACCTTAACTAACTATAACTTTAGCCCCCGCAATGCACTGCTTATGAGCTCACATATTACATCACTCATGACATGGTCAGTGACATCAAGCATGACATCACTTCTACCTTTCAGTTAACCTGCACCATTGAGTGCTATTTGGTGAGCATCTATTCAACATTCCTCAAGCATGCATTCCAAACCAAAAGGGTAAATCTCCTCTTTTTGATATATTTTGCTAAGCCCTATAGAGGATTAGAGGCAGGCGAATCACTTCATCTGGTGGCACTGATTAGGTGAAGCTGCAGGCCCGATACTGGACTGAAAAGTAGAATTAGAAGGATCTAGCTTTGCGGCCCTGACAAAAGCTAATTGACTATTTGGCGATAATATGTCAAAACTATAGATGTCAGAGCAAAATAAAGCACTCCTAGGACATTACCCGGTTGTTTTCAATCTTGCTTAAGGATCCAGGAATAAAACCAAGATGCAGGTGGATACCAGTATGCAATTTTAATCATAGATCCCCAATAAGAATACCAAAGAGCTCCCTTGAGATTGAATGTAGATCTTGCCCAGGTACTTGAAGCATGCCACTAGGAACTCCAGTGGGTGGGAGTTCTTATAAAAAACATAGAATTTCCCTCCTCCATTCCCTCACTTTAAGGTGTGGGAGACAACTAGTGTGTTCTCTCTTGACGAGTCTTCTAATTGTACTAGTGGAAGTAGTGAATACACACTAAAAACCTTCTATTTTCCCTCTAAGTTTGTCGTTTGTTCCGGGGACAAAAAAATTGTAGAAGGTTGATTTGTTCAGGCTACCTAGAGAAGTGGAGAATACCTGTTCAGAAGGTGGAGCTAGATGTTGTGAATATGTTTAGTAACGTAGTTGCTAGAACATATTTGGCATTACTAAAAGTAATTGGAAGGAAGAGAATATTTGTTGTTGGTAAATATGTGGAGCGGGGATTGTTCAACATGAGGTATAGAGACCTTTAAATAAGGCTTTAGATCAAGTGACTCATGTGGTAGAAATAGAAGGTAAATTATTGTACAATACTGGCAAGTTTGCTCCTCCAGACAGCACTGTACAAATAATTCGGAAACTGCCCATGAAGAATGTCTTAGTACGTCATTGATGAAAAAGCTCCTAAGGACTTCTTTTGGTGGCCCGAACTGGACAGTGTGGCTAATAGGTAGGTTAAGGAGTGCTCGTCACGCTGTTCCAGTGGCAACATCTTGTGGACTATGGCAGCACTACTCATTTCTGTAGAACGGCTACAGTATCCATGGCAAAAAGTAGTTTTTGATATTTCTAGACCGTTTAATAGGTTACGAGTGATTCTAAATCTGCATTAGTCATGGTGGATATTCTAAATGAAATAGAAAATGGGGCGACCTCTCACCCCATTTCCGGGCGCACAGCGAAAATATGCCCTTGCGACAGCAAGATAATCCAGGTTTGTTCAAAGTTTAATCAACTCATCACAGGTTTCACACTTTCCAAAGTACATCCGTCGGTACATGAGGAACATCTTACACGGGTCACTGTAACCTTATATGCTGCAAAAATGCCAACAGGCCTTAGTCGGTAGCTGGTAGTGTGCGTAAGTAATCCTCATACGTGTATCCTTGTAACCCAATGCATTTCGGGACTTAACCTGGCCCTTCGTCAGGGGTATTCTACAATTTAAAAAACAATGTTTTAGATGCAAAACATTCAAAGTAATTCAAACGTATTGCAAATATTAACCACAAAAATCCTATTGCCATTAACGTTTTCCCGCTAATAGTGGTTTAAAGTACCACTTATTCAGTTAAAACCCGAATCTATTTCACAAGTGTTCCCTCATGTCTCTTACTTTCAGTTGTGATTTTAAAATACACAAATTAGAACGGGATAAGCAAAATTGGGTAGCATGAACTTTTGGTATTTTAAAATCACAACTGCACGCGAGTAAACTTACAAATTTGATGAACATGTACAAATGATTACAACTGGTGTGCACTCTCTCACTCCTTTGGATATTCTAAATGGCCAGAAGTGAAATTTGTGAGCCGTGCAGTGACTAATATTGCGAGTCGTGCATCCCCTAGTATTGTGATAGGGTATTTTTAAGGAGTTTTACTAGGAAAGGCTATCCTGAGACATTAGTTGCAGATAACAAGGTTCAACTTACCACTACTGTGAATCATGGATTTTAAGAGAATGATCGCTCACACCGCAGCAGCTTTATAAGACCTGTAATGAATGAATAAATGGACTGGTGTTGGAAGTTAAAAGTGTGCACTCGCAGCAACACTGTTGGTCTCACATAACTGAATGCCACTGAAGAAAGGTCTTTACCTGAAACGCGTCAGGCTGGCTTACATGAAGTGATGCTGTTCCTTGATGTTTCCTGCTGGCAGGCTACAAAAGAAAAAGTAAAAGAGCTGATTTTTACCTTCGTGTGGCAATTCTCTTCAAATGGTTCCTGTTGGTTGGATATATATAATATCCCAAGAATTCACATGTTGAAGAAAGGAGCACGAACCTCAACTTTGGTGCTTTCAATCAATTTATTTACCACAAGGTAAGTCCGCCATTACGCGTTTCGGCTCCAAAGAGCCTTGATTAAATGACACGCATGGAAGTCAGCTGACCATTTTTATACCATTTTTTTTTAATCAAATGTATTTTATTGAGTTCCACAAAGCAATACCATACAGTAATTGAACAAAATGAGCAAAGCTACAACGCATGTACCCAGGGCGTTACACGTCTCATCCATCTATCCGTCTAATGAGGGGTAACCAGGTGTCAGTGTAGGCTCGCATGGTGGTCGTCAAACCCCGCAATGTCTGCAAGAACTCTTATCCACCAATCTCCCCGAAGCCCCCACCCGCCCCAACCATCCCCAACTGCATCCAACCTTCGACCCTTACCAACCCTCCCCACTCGGTGTGCTCCTAATAGTGCCTAGTGGTGACTATACGGGGTTCAGGCTAAACCTTGTGTTCAGCTCTGGTCGTCTCGTCGCTGAATTCTTCCGCCAGCTTCAGAACCCTGAGATATTTCGGGCAGGTGAGCGCCGTGAATTCTTGGGAAAGCAGGGAGATGAGTGGTTGCCATATTTCTCTAAACGTGTCTGATGTCTGCGTGAGCGAGGCTTGTATCCTTTCCATCCCTATGATATACCATAATCTGTGTAGCCACCCCGTGTGTGTGGGTTTTCTCGTGGTGCCCCACAGTGACAGGATGTGTTGGGTTGCTGCCCCCATCGCCAGTTCCATCTGCCTCCCCCGTAGTGATTTAAGTGGGAACATAAGTCTGTTGGGGAGCCCCAGGATCGCATAAGCCGGGAAACGGGGAATGTCAGTCTCGAAGTGGGTATCCACGTCCTTAGGCACCACCTCCCAGTATTCCTGTACCTCGATACACTCCCAGAGTATGTGTAGCATGGTCCCCGTGTGTCCACACCCTCTCCAGCATTTGGGTCTTTGCTTGGGTTCCCCAGGTGCAGGCGTTCCGGAGTCAAATGCCAATAATAGGCGACCTTCACTGCCGCCTCCTTGCTAGCCGTATTTCTAGCTGTGTGGTGAGCCCGATAGTATATGTCATGCCATTTTTGTCAGAGAGAGCTCGCCCCAGTTCCCTCTCCCAGCGTTTCTGCCCGGTGGATCTCTCTGTAGGAGGTGGCGGGGATAGCATTAGATATAGTTCTGTGATGGACCGTGAGTCCGATGTTTTAGTCATGATCCATCTCTCGTATGGGGTGAGAGGACGACTGGCTAGAGGCGCCACGTCAGTGTGCGTCAGCCAGTACCTAAGTTGGAAGTACTGGTAGCGGTGCGGCTCATCAAGTGTGTGATCCGCTGTCACTATGTCCCACGTCAAAAAGCCTTCTGTATCAAATAAGTGACCCGCGGAGCGGCACACAGACTGTCGCCACTGGGGGAACGAGCCTGGCGGCATACCCGGGGGAAACGCCGGGTTGTCCAACAGAGGTGTCATAGGGGAAGGAAAGGTCGTTAGGCCCTTCGGGACTGCGGTTGCGTCCCATACTTGTAAAAGAGTCCTGGTGATAGGGGATTTCTTAAGGTATGCTGGTCTGTCTGGACGTGCCAGAAAGGGGACTTTCCAGAGGGGTAGGCCCGCCATGGCTCTGTCCTGAAATAACAAGTGCTTTTCGGAAGTAGGCCTGGACCACTCTAGGAGGTATCTGAGCTGCGCTGCCTGATAGTAGCGCCGTAGGTCCGGAACGCCTAAGCCCCCCTCAGCTGTCACCCGTGTGACCAGGTCGCGCCGCAGCCTGGGCCTCTTGCTAGCCCACACATAGTGGTTCAGAGTGTCTTGCAATTTATTTAGCATCCCTACTAGGGGGGTGACCGGGATAGTCTGGAATAGGTAAAGGATCTTAGGCAGTAGGGACATTTTGATGGCTGCCACGCGTCCCAGCCACGAGAGCGGCTGCTGTTTCCATCTCGCGATGTCCCCCTGAACACGTGACAGGAGTTTAGTGTAGTTGAGGTCGACCGTCTGGGCAGTCGCTGGCGTCAGGTCTATCCCCAGGTATTGTATTGTGGTGCTGACCTCAAGTCCCCCTATGTGCAGTAATTCTATGTTAGCTGGCCGGGTGTCGCTACCTAATGGGAGGACAACTGACTTCTGTATATTCATTTTAAAGCCTGACACCTCCCCGAACGCGTTCATTTCTGACAGGAAGGCCGGTATTGAGACCCTAGGGCTGTCCACCGCGACAAAGATGTCGTCCGCGTATAGACTTATAGTCTGCTCCACCCCCACGAATTTGACCCCTGTGATGGTTCTGTTGTCACGAACATGCTGGGCGAATGGCTCAATGTAGAGAGCGAACAGGAGCGGCGAGAGCGGGCAGCCCTGACGTGTGCCTCTTTGGATGTCTAACGGCTTGGAGCTAACCCCATTCACTTTGATTGTCGCCCGGGGTGACGCATAGCAACCCGCCTCCCAGGAACGGAAGCAGGAACCCACGCCAAATTTCGCCAGCATGTTGTCAAGAAATCTCCAGTCCACCCTGTCGAACGCCTTCTCGGCGTCGACCGAAGGTAGTGCTGCATCAGAGGCGTTGAAATTAGCTTTGTCTATGACATGCATTATGCGTTTAGTGTTGTCTGCGCACTGCCGGGTGGGGACGAAGCCCGCCTGGTCCGGTTCGATTATGCCTGGCAGGCAGGGGCCCAGGCGTGAGGCCAAAATGCCCGTAAAGAGCTTTAGGTCAAGATTGAGGAGCGATATCGGCCTGTATGCCGCACACCGCGAAGGGTCTTTGCCCGGCTTTGGCAGGACTATGACCTCCGCCTCCAGCATCTCTGTCGGGATCGAGCCTGGGCCCCCAAAGGAGTTAAATAATTTCGTTAGGACTGGCGCCAGGAGGGGGCAAAAGGACTTGTAAAAGCCAGCGGAGAAGCCATCCGGGTCTGGGGCCTTCAAGGGTTTGAGTCGGGCAATGGCCGATATAACTTTCTCTAGGCGAATGGAGGCGTCCAGCGCACTACCGTTCGTTTCATTGATAGCGGTGACATCCATGGTCTCAAGGTAGGCCCTCCCCGCCTCCTCTTCGAGGGTCGGGTCCGCAGCATAGAGCTGTGCATAGAAGGCTCGAAATGCCTCCGCTATGCGGTCATCCTCTCGGACTTCGTCACCGTCGTCTCCACGTATAATGGGGATCTTGGAGCGGACAGTTTTAGCCTTGAGTTTGCTAGCTAGTAGGCGACCAGTCTTGTCCCCCCCTACATAGTGAGTGTGGCGAAGGCGGAGTGCTGCATATTCCGCCTTATCCAGGTCTAGGCTCGCCAGTTGTGCCCTGGCCGCTTTCAGTTTGCACCAGATCCGGGGGCGCCAGTCCGGCAGTGAACCCTCTCCAGCTCTAGCACCTGTTCCTCTAGTTCCCGCCTCCGTTCCTGTCGCTCCTTATTATCCTCTGCCGCAATCGCCATGATGTCGCCCCTAAGAACCGCCTTGAGCGCCCCCCACAGCGTCGACTGGGCCACCTCCCAAGTGTCGTTTAGTTCCAGGTAGCTAGTGATACTTTGGGACAGCTGCTGTACCACCCCTTTGCGAGAGAGCAGGCTTTCTCGGAGTCGCCACCTGCCCCGGTGTGGAGGTGTGCGCGGAACCGTCAATTGGAGGATCATCGCTTCGTGGTCCGATAGTGCCGCTGGTGTAATGTCTATGTCCTGAATCATGGGGGTCATGTCTATAGAGCCCAGAGAGTGGTCTATCCTGGCGTATGTGCGGTGCACATGTGAATAAAAAGTGTATCCCGGGGCGGTGTGGTGTATTTCCTGCCAAATATCAATCAGCCCCCTGTCCTTCAACCACTGCCTCCCCGCCGCGGAAAGCGCCCCCGTGTCCCCAAACCTCTTCCCGGACCTATCCATCTCGTTGTCCATGACTAGATTTATGTCCCCCCCTACCAAACAAGCCTCAGGTCTCCCGACAGCGCCTCGGACAGCGCCCCTTTAAGAAAGGCCTCCTGTCTGGTGTTGGGTGCGTAGATAGAACCTAATGTGAAGGAAAAGGGGCCTATGTGAACAGTGTGCGCTAAGAGTCGGCCCTTGATTTCGGCCACCTTACTCCCCACCCGCCCCTTAAAATGCCTGGCTACCAGTAGGGCCACTCCCGCTTTTTTCTCGGTAGTCGTGGAGTAAAATTGATGAGGGAAGGCTCTGGCTTTCATGCGGTGCCAAGCCTTCGCTAACAAATGTGTCTCTTGTAACAAACAAATTTCCGCCCCAGAGCGTTTGAGGAATGAGAGAACCGCCCTCCTTTTGATTGGATTATTAAGTCCCTTCACATTAAGGGAGAGGACACGAATGCTGTCAGCGGCCATAAGAGTGTGAGTGTACTGCCTGCGCTGGACCTAGCCCCAAGCCACCCCTCCCTTGGTTGCCTGTCGTCAGAACACACTGAGTTCCCAGCCCCAACCCCTCCCGCCCCCCCCCCCCCCCTCCACCCTGAACACCAACCTGCAAACCCCAACATGTGAACATAGTCCAGGGCCTATCCGGCAACAGTCCAGGCCCTTGGTGAAGTCTCTGGGAGCAGAAAAACATGGCGATGGCGGACCTGGAGCCCCCCGTCCCGCCCCCCCCCACGGCGTGTGCTAAGTGATGGTCTACCCCTGTACTCATGTCTCTTCAAGGACCTGCCGTGGTATCAGTGGAAACTTTCTGAATCGCTGCTGCATGTTGGTTCGCTACCGTCTCCGTGTCCGGCCTGAACCCCTTCTTGGGTGTGCGACGGCCTCTCATCGTCTGCCAGCCATCTGCCTGTGAGCATGGAGAGCGTGATTGGGAAGGTCTTAAATCGGAGTTGTCCTCTGATCCTCCCTCCTCCATGGGAAGGCCCAGGACGGCGCAGGTGTCTCTCAAGGACCTGAGTTGATGGAGCGTTCCGTTCCACTTAAAGACCAGTCTAAAAGGGTGTCCCCACGAATAAGGGACCCCCTTATCTCGTAGGAAGGTAGTTACCACCTTGAACGCCCGCCGCTTCTGTAGAGTGATCGTGGATAAGTCCTGAAAGAGTTCTACTGTGTGCTCCCTGAAGCGGATAGGTTGTTTCTGGCGCGCCACCTTCAGGATGCGCTCTTTGAGGGGATAATCGGGTAAGAAGGCCAGGATATCCGGAGGGGGGGCTGGTGCCCTGCGCGTTAGGCCCACCCTGTGGGCCCTGTCGATTCTGATCTTAAAGTCCTCGTTTTCGCCTAGAACTTCTCAGAACAGATCCTGCAAGTATGCTGTGATGTCTCCCCCTTCCGACTTGAGCGGCACGTTCCGTACCCTGATGTTGTTTCACCTAGAACGGTTCTCCAGGTCCTCAGCGTGGGCCTGGAGGTCGGTCTGTTGATCGTGCAGCCGGAGGATTTCCTGCTGCAACTGTTCCACCTCTGCACTTCAAGCTTGATCCGAGGCCTCCACAGCTGCCACTCTCTCACCTATGTCGCCTACATCGCGGCATAGCTCTTTATAGCCCCCCCGCCATGTCCTGCCTGGGGGTTTGGATGTCTTCCTTGAGAGATGAGAACAATGCTTCCATGCTTCCGACCCCTTCATCGTGCTCACTATCCTTGGGCTGGTTCGCCAGCAGCGGCTTGTCCGGGCTTTTGTCCCCCTTAGGAGCCCCTTTTGCCAGCATGTCGGGGATGGTACGCCCTCCCCTGCGATTAGTGGAGGACATGCCCTTCCCGGCCCTCGGGGCACCCCCGCTGCGTTTGTGTTCTCCGCCGGTTCCCTCGGTGTGTTCAAGCTGGCCCCTCACCTCTGTCCGGCTTTGCTGCAGGTGTTGCAACTTCGGAAGCCTACTGCTGGTTAATGAATTGCCACTTTTTTGTATTAGACAATTGACAGCAAGGTTCTCATCATGGAAAGAGACAATAATGACAGGAAGAATGATTCATGGAAAGAAGTTTGGAACTCAAGAAAATAACACTGTAACATTTCCTAGGGCTAATATCTGAAAGTCTATTATGTGTTGGTGAGAGCATGGGGAGTGAGCCTGTTCCCAGGGGTTGCTGATATTCTGATGGTGATTGAAGACATAAGAAAATAATGTTGCAATGTACAATTTGTGTGTTTATATTAGTGCACGTTCCTAGCGAGAGCGAGCATAGCTAAGACCTCAAATCTGAAGAGCAGATCCTACGAGATTTTCCTTTCCCTGACATTCTGACTAGAATCTTGTCTCCGATCTCCTAGACTTCTCGATATGAGAGGACACAACCTAATTTTATATGTCTGCTGAATTACGACTCTGAATAAATATCAAGTCTGACTTGCAAAATGTTTATGGTTGTACATTGATCTCTTGCTCAATCAGAACTTTTATGAAACTCTGAACTGACTTTTCCTTTGATTATCCTAGCGTATTTAGAAAAGGAATTTTCCTTAATGGAACACGCTTGTTCGATTATTACTATTTTGACGTTTATCTTGATGAAAATTCTGTTCTATTTTATAATTAAATGTAGTTTGGTGGATTATATTAACTTCTAATGCTGAAATTTAAGATTGTCTAATAAACAAATACATGAATACCTAAAAGATTTGAAAATAAAACCTTTTAACTTACACTAACTCGCTTGATTGATTCAGTAATAAGTACTTAACGATCTATTGAATATGTAGATAATTGCTCCTCATTTATCTTCGTCGGTCATCAAAGGTCCATACGACCAGTGGCAAGGGTTATGTAATGATTAAATCTGAAGACTGAGATACAGAAAACCCACCTCCATCAAGTGCAACCTTTCGGTATTGGATATTTTAACATACAATATAGTCAAAAGAGAGTGAGCTGGATAAAGGGAACCAGCTCCCAAAAGAGGGAGAGATCAGAGTGCAGAGATCCTTTACAGACTGAATGTTCTAGTCTACTTTGTGTTCATACAGTATTCTACTTATGGAAGTGCTTTCTGCATGGAGGCAATGAATACAAGTCAATGCATAATGTAGCCTCCTCCACTTTAATAAAATCATGACTCTCTATACACAATAGCTTTGAGAATTGGCATTCTTCTTGTGTTAGCTTCA
Source organism: Lissotriton vulgaris (assembly GCF_964263255.1). Classification (NCBI taxonomy): domain Eukaryota; kingdom Metazoa; phylum Chordata; class Amphibia; order Caudata; family Salamandridae; genus Lissotriton; species Lissotriton vulgaris. The sequence continues at coordinate 390,607,719 of NC_141687.1, forward strand.
TTCTCCTTGCCTGTTCACTGCCATTTTTTAATTTCAATTTGATTTTCTATATGTTTACACTACTTTGAATATACTTATCTCCACTAGTTATGTGTAAGCTAATAATGAAATGTTATGCTTTGAGTCTAAATATCAGTCAGAACAGTTGGTGCGCTATTCCTGCTAGATTAAAATTATGTTCATCCTATATTGAAATATCTTCATTTGAAAAAGGTTGTCCCTGTGGATGCTGCCAATCACCTGTAGTTGAGTTTTATATTCAACAGTAGAAGGGGGTCATATTGTGAAAAATAAAAATACTTTCTTGCGTAAACTGAAGGAATTCAACTCAGCATTCGCAAAGCAAATCAGTCTGGTATCGACAGAAAACCTTCTAACTTTGTAAATGTTTCTTTTGCCATGGTTTTCATTAGAAAAACGATTGCAGTATTTATTGAAAGAAATTGGAAAGAAGCAAAAATATCACTTGGTGTGGAAAGCGCACATTGGCATAATAGTCCCTGGCACTGAAGGGAGCACTTTTGTGTGTAGATCTGCTCCTTGTGGAAGGGTAAAATAGCATTACTCACAATGAAGGTAGCCAATGGAAGAAGTGGGCTGATATAAATAATTTTACTAAAATTAAGAGGTCTTGGCTTAAGCCAGACGTAAAAATTAAAGAAATTTATTTTCAAATGACAACAAAACATTCATTTTAAAGTCAAGAACAATTAAAAAGCTAGTTTTTATTGAAAAATAAGTTATATTTTTTCACTGAAATGTTATTTGCACTAATATTCTCTGCTTGCAATGCTCATATGTTGCATCTCTTTCTATCCTTCGAGTTCCACCCCTTACTGACTGAAGATTTGTTATGTTTTTCTGCTGGTATTATATATAAAGCGCTCTGCTGCTCATTGGGCTAGGTCCAAGCTCCAGAAATTCCAAAATTGATAAATAAATAATGCTTTGCGAAATATTTTAATGCATGCTGTGGAACAAAGAGTGAGCATGCTTTCCACCAATGCATGCTGTGGAACAAAGAGTGAGCATGCTTTCCACCAAAACGCCTCTAAAAACTAAAGACATCCGCCAGGATACGCATTTCAGTACTGAATGCAATACAATTAAAGCACTCGCCTCTTAAACCTAATAACTGTTGAACTTAACACACTACCCCAATGAATCACTGTTGCCTACATCCTCAGCTACAATCAAAATGACTATTTTGCTCCACATTGAAATGTCACTTCACCCCCACAGCACACTACCCACCAGTATTACTTATTTACTGCCAAAGAGCGTCTTAAGCAAAACGGAGTATAATTAAAATATAAACTTTCCAGTCACCAAGGAAGGAACATGTAAGGGAAAAAACGAGTCTCAAAAGTTGAATATGGTTTTAAGAAAAAGCACACCAAAGGAAATTCTAACATTCCCCGTCCCTAGCCACAAGGCATCTGTAATTTATCACACTAGGAGCTGATTAATAAGGGTGCAACTGCCCTTGAACAAAAGACTGGTCGTAGACTGGTGAAAATATGTTGTTAAAACTTCTCTTTTGATTGAGAAGTGGAAATTTGTTTGGGAAATGCCTGGAAATTGAAAGTTTGAGGCCAGTTGTCCCAAATATGTTTTTCTCAAATACACATTTACATAATTTGGTCATGTAATGCACAACTCAAACAATTGGACCACTGAAGTGTAGCAAGAAATAGGAGGACAAAATATCATCTTCCGACACTATTCTACTAAATTTATCAAATGGGCTGTTGTGTACAACAGCTTAAACTGGAAGGTACATGTCCACCTTCACCACCCAGATCTGTGTAATTCCGCTTTGCCTGGCTCAAAGATGTGAATTGTACTATTCAACTGCCACTTCCTAACAATCATCTGTAAAGCAATAGGTCTCGCATTTGTTAAAGTTAGAGCTGTTGGCGTCGAAACTAACAATGTTTTTTACTTTTATTTTTTATTTGTAGTGGAGTTATTACATTTGCATAGCACTATTGGCAATGGTATAAAAAATGAAAAAACTATTTTTAACGCCAGCAGCTCTAACTTTAACAAATGGAAGACCTATTGCATTGGAAATGCCATCGGTCTCGCATTTGTTGTAGTTGGAGTGATTGACATTATAATTGGAAATGTTTTTAGGTCGAGACTAGCGCAGCGCGCATGCGCTGCTCTAGGAAAGGGCGTCTTCGAATTACTCCAGTCTTCCCAGAAACCTCTGTGTGGGTCGGACTCCTCCCACACATTCCATTGGCCTTTGCGTGTGGCTTTCAATAATGAAAGCACGCAAATGGCCAAAGAATGGGTGCATGTCCGACTTTCCTCTAAATGTTCACTATCATGGCCTATGGGTCTCGGGAGCAAGCGGAGGAGCAGCAGCGCGCAGTTGGCCAGCAGCATTCCAGGATCGGGTTACTAATTAATACAGCGTGGTCGCTTTCACTTTCACGACGCTCTTGTTTTATCTGTCTCTCATCTCCGTTTATTTATTTATAATGAATACAGCTAATGCCGAGGCTCGAACCTTGTTCTCCAGCTCCAAAGTCGGCAGGGTTATATATTGAACCACCTCCTCCCTTCGATTCTCTGCACCATTTGTTCACCTAAATACAGGCATGACCTGGGAACCAACTTGGTTTAGGTGGAGTTTTACTCAGAGTTTGCGCAAAACTTTTCTAGTAAATCTCATGCTGTGCATTACTTTTGAGGATAAATTTAAGTTGGAATGGTCTGAAGTCCATTTTGAAACTGAAGCCCGCAATCAGTAAAGCACCCACTTTACAAGGTTTTGATCCATTAGCTACTACTACTGTAACAACTGATGCCAGTAGTAAGGGTTGAAGGAAATGTATTGATGCAAAAAAACGAGTTAGGCAATTAAGCGCCTATTGTCTTTGCTTCTTGTTCTCTTTCCCCTACAGAGAGTACACTGCAACCGAAAGAGAAACATTAGCTTCTATGTGGGCTTTGGAGCATTTTGAGAAATGACTGAGGGGTAGAAGTTCATTTTAAGGTCTGATCACAAGTCTTTGACAAACAGATGGACTATTCAGAGGTTCTGCTATAACGGCTAAACGTTATATGCATTCACAGGATTTCTTTGTATGAAGTGCAGTAAGCCTGCTGGATCCTAATGTGTACTTTTTAATCCCACAGACCTCCATGGGCTCTCATCTTGATATTGCCCACATGTGCTATGTGCCACTATAAGACTATACTTTGCAGACGCAGGAGCAACAAACACATTTACCAGACTCCTACGGGTGTGCACACAGCTAATGGGCAACACGTAGTGAGGACCCACCTCTCTGCACTGAAACTGACTGAATATGCTGACGCAGAAGGTAAGACTCCATTTCCCAGCCACTACAAACATGCATATGACTCAGGACTACAAGCGGCGAATGCGCTCATATGCGCCTCCCCTCCCCGCACTGTTTGAGTTGGATGATGTAAAACTCACTGGACCCTCACCCTAATCAAGATGTTTGCTGTAAACTCCTTCCAAGCACGGGGGATTCAAGGCCACATAGCCTATGAGTAGGCAAAACAACAGTACATGAATATTAAATTGCTGGCTACACCACTTACGGCTCCAAATCAAGTGATCCCAACACGGTTGGTGATTTTACATACTCTCTTCATTAATGCCATTTAGCGCGAACAGAACAGCGTTAACATGCAGGGTTGCTGGGAAACAAGTAGGTGCGTTCACGGATGTAATCCCATGAAGTAGTAAGTGAAGGAGACTCCTTATTCGATTCCATGTCCAGCCTAATGATAATAGCACTCCTAAGATTCTATTTCTCTCAACAGTACGTGACTACAGGGACCGTCTTTCCTCTAAATCTTAAGATGACTGATATGTAGACCATGTAGATGCACATTCAAAACCTTCTTCTCCTTTTTTTGTATGAACATGCTGTATACTGCTTTTAAATTTAAAAAAATTAAATTTTGATGTACCTTTTGCCTTATGTGCCTTTTAGATGTATGCATACGTACAATCACTATGAAATGTATTGAGGGATTCTTACACGTGTGTATTTTTCTCAGCACATAAAAAGGGATAATGTGCCTGATCATGAGACATTTAAAATTGCAATGTCCAAATATATTCATTTTCTCTTCTAGCTCAGATCATATCAAGGAAAGAGTCCTAATAATGATCGGTTTAGTTGCGTGCCTGATTTACTGAATCTAGTATGAGTGCATGCAAGACTGGTTGTAATTAGCAACCATACCATGTAGAAATTAAAAAAACAATATGCTGGTCCTGAAGAAAGCCGCCCACTGGGCATCTAATGGCAGTAACATGTCTACTTTAGATGTCTATGGCCATCATACCTCTGACATTCCACGGTTTACAACCTTGCCTAAGGACCCTTTGACTAAATACAAACTAGGATTCAGCAGTTAATATTACATTTCCTTTTAATCCCTAGGCCATAGTTTAAGTGCTCCACTTATAAACACGTTGACCCTGCCCACTCATACTTGGCGAGTAGGGTGTGGGTCCAATGATGAAGCAGGCCAGAGGTGGGACCTGTGGATTAGGAGCCAACATAAATATCCTATAGATCTGCTGATCACACCGATTTACCAGGGTGTAGATCTATTATTCTCAAGAAATATACTGTGGCCACACAGCTATCTTGTAAACAAATAGGATTTAAGGAAAACAGTTTAACCCTCCATAGTGCAGTTACTTTAGATAGTTGGGAAGGCTGAGGGTCTTACCTTACCATAGCTTCTCATTCCTTCATTGTGTTGTCCTCCTTCTTGCCAGAACATGAGTCAGATAAAAGAAATGGTTCACCTTTATCGGAGAAGAAAATGTCAAGACGAGCACCTTTGAAAGATGGATTAGAAAGTCAAAAAAATTTGAAATGTATGATTGAGTAACTTTTTGGGTTATCTTTTAATTAATTTACGGGGGGCTAATGTTCTCCATTTTATTATGTAGAATTTTTAAGTATTTTATTCTTTTTTAGGATTTTAATTTACATTTTGTTTGAAAAAGGGGGGTGTAGAATGTGATAAGTGGTACGTTTGGATAGTGCTCAATGTTATGAGGTTTTAGGTTGGTGGTTTGGAACGTTGGGTGGCATTGGAAGAGCCAGTCAGGGTCCAGTAGGAGTATGTTTTGATGGGAGGGTGTTCTGAAATAAAGGAGCAGCTTACATTGCTTTTGTGTGAGAGTGAGACCCGTCACTACAGAAATCCAGCCTGAAGCATACATTAATAATGGAGCCCTGAAGTTCTCAACTGCTTTTCAGTACCCCTCGTTTACACAAGTGAACCCACAATATCAATGGGATGCAGAGAGCAGGTCTCACTCGTTGTGGCAGCGCTACAACATTCTTGCATACATTCTTCCATAAGTGTGAATACATAGCCTTACCTCTCTGCCCACCGGTCACTGATTTCACTATCTGTACGTGGTAATCCGAGCATTCTATGGGTTGTTTAGAAACATTTTAGTGGCAACACGTTCTGCTCTACCACTACTGTTTCTTTAGTGTCCAAATATTTTTACTATTATAGATAAAAAGAAATACATTGTAATAAAGTAGCAATACAAAGAGTCAGAAATCATCCATGCAAAAGAACGAACAGTTCTGTTTCCGCATCCGAGCCACCGCCAAGAAGGATTCCAGAATTTCTATTAGTTCCATGATGGATGATTAGGTCTATGACATAATTCAGAAGGCGCCTGTTCCACTCAAAGAAACACACTGAGTAGAAGAGAGAAGCGCATTTAAACCGTTAATCCCAAGCAAGTAGTGCTCTACAAAATAGATCACAATACAAAATAGAGCAGTGTTTCCTGCGTTTTACAGATATGCACGTTCTGCTTTTCACGACAAAGAAAACAACTCCAACCCAGCTCCCTACCTCAGTTTTCCCATTCTTCATTTCTTAAACTGGCTGTTTCGTTTGATTTCCGCTTCTGGCCCTGAGCAGAACATGGAGAGACTGTGCGCCTGGTACATTTACTACTACGGAAGGAATAAAGAGAGCAGTGCGACCAGACGGTGGCTGTAAGGGTTAAAAAGAGCACCAACTCTTAAAATAAAGTCTAAACAAAAAGCAGCTTGAATGATGAGTGCTAGTTAAACACTAAGTACAAACGCTAGTTTTTCCTGACACCGAGAGCAATGTGTTGACTGAAAGAACACCAAGGCAAACAACATTTTTTTTTCTTTTTAATAATTCAAAAATAGTTGCATCTTGTTCTATGGATTAGGGTACACCTGTCAGGTAGCCTAGAGTAAACTCACAGTTTACAGAAGGACACACCGACCAGGTATGAGAGGATTGAGGCGAGAAGTGATGGAACATAAAGAATAACAGGCTTCCAATTCCACGATGATCAATATAGGGGGATTAACCATCTTTGTAAGCCACCGCATCTGACAGTGTTCTTCCTCTTCAACCATCACAAGGGTCTGTCTCATCATTTTCTACCCATGAAGTCAAATACATGCCATCAGGTGCAGTTTCAGCGCAAACTCTAGAGCCTCTCTTCCTTCAGAAAGTCTTGGACCTTTTGTGTGTTCAAAAACGTGTTCCCTCAGCCTCAGACCAACAATCTGACTGGGAACCAGAGAAAACCTCGACCCCCCAGCTACCTTTCCATCAACTGCAGATCCTGTCAACGCACAAAGTTAGTGTGAGTCAAATTTGGGAATACAAAATTCTTAAAGTCGCCTATCCTAGGGTTTCTTTACTTTATTACTATTCTGGCATTCAAGTCTTGCTGTCTCGTATCCTCTGGCTCAGCCAATACTGTGCCCATGCCCCTACCCTTCCCACAGGTATTCTTGGCTGGCAAATGCACACACCACTTTAAGCATAATGATTCCAGTGTCTGGAGCACTCTGAAGATCCACTGCATGCAATGGTCGGTATACCTCTACTTTCAAGTGCCCGTCTTCTGCTATGACAGACATCCCTGAGATCTTGCGCTTACAAGAGCCCATGGTCTCAGTTTCCGTTTCCAGATTCACTATGAAGGAGTGCACCCAATTTTACTAACCGCTGATTCTGCTCAGTTGGTTTTGCATTGTTTTCTCCACCCTCAAGATCGGGCGATCTAGACCCAAAATATCACACTCAGTATTTGATAGGCTGCATTTGCACCCCACTATGGAGCCAATGCTGGCATTTTTGCCTATATGCAGTGCATGACACTTAAAACCCTCAAGATGAATATAATCAACACTCTCAGAGTGGAAGTCACCCCCTTAGTGGTCAGCATTATCAAGTCTCTATCTTGCTAGTCCCGATACATAAACCTGCTTGGGAATCATTTTAAGCCTTTGAAGCCTTTGACATTACACATCAGTGAGGTATATTTGCTACATACCTTCCAGGAACCAAGCATCACACTACCGATGCCAGAAACAGTACCAGCCTGTTGGTTTCTTCACTCTGCTACAAACTCTGAAGCATTTCTCTCCTTTTCTACAAGTTACCACAACTACCATAAACACAGGAAACAATCCCAGATACCCAGTTCTAACAAGGGAGAGGGTGGCATGTGCACCCTTTAGGACTGCCAGAACATGCAGAGCAATGGGAGTTTTCAGTGGGCCCCTAGCTAAGGGAGTTAAGTCGGGACCCACTTCCTTGTCAAACAGGAAGTTGCCCGGCTCGGATTTATGTGGCAAAGTGGCACACTAAACTGTGTCAAATCGCCTCATTGAACTCATCGTTTTTGTTCTCCACATCACATTCCTGAGCTCAGGCAGCAGCCCTATAAATGGAGTTGCCCTCCCAGCCTCCAAAAACGGCAGCTATCTTAGAGTCCAGTTAGCTCAGGCCCGCAAATGAATATAAAGACCTAGGGTTCCTCTTGGATATATAAAGGAAAAAGGTCCATAAAGCTCGTCGATCAGCAATTCACTAAGCACTAAGACACAACAGACATTGGATATTGGTAGTCAATGAGCGAACAAAAATGCTTTGACTTTCTGGTTAATTTTTTCAATGTACTAATTTAATGTAATTTTAAGCTTTCATCTTTTTTATACTCTTGCACAAGTGGTAATTTTATTTCAAATAAAATGAGTAAAAAAAATAAAAAAAAGTTTGTGGTCTATGTGTCATATAGCTCAGTACAGATAAAATGACGAACACATATTTCAATAGTAAACACTTGCTTTCTAAATACTTTTTTTGGTGGGGGAGCCAAAATGGCGCTGGAGCAGGCAAAGCTGCACAGCACCTTTATGGTCAAAGCCAAACAGGGTGGTGATTGACAATTTGTAACTCTGCAGAGCAGAGCGAGCAGTGTTTGTGGACGTGCTGAGTGGACGCGCTGGGTGGCGGTTGAGCTAGCCACGGCTCTGACCGGCCTCGATCTCCTAGTCTCCCCCCTCTGCAACTTGGGCGAAGCGGCTCCCTGGCTGGCTGGTGTCAGCCGTCTTTGCTCGTTTTTCGCCCCCGCTCCTCCTGCTACCCGCGGAGTGCATGGAGAACGGGGCGGGAGCACAGGGCAGAGCGGAGAACAGTGGTGGCCAAGAAGCGGGAATGGCCCAGTAGCGGTGGGGGCCCAGTAGCGGTGGGAGCCCGGTAGCGGCGGGAGCCGCAGGGAGGCATCTTGTAGCGGCAGGAGCCGCGGGAGCATCTCGGAGGCAAAGCACAGGCACAGCAGTGGCAACGGGCAGGACCCTCCAGATCCACCAGTGCCCGATCAGTTGCAGCAGCAGACGCGGGAATTAGGGAGCTAGCAAAGCAACAGTGAACAGCCCGCCCCAGCGCCAGTCAAGCCCCTTCCATGAGTTGTGAGTAGCGGTTGGACCTACGGTTGCCATTCAGTGCGGCTGGAGCTGAGCGGCGGCCAGGAGAGGTGTAGGAGCAACTTGTGCTTCCCATGTGAGGGATAGCTGCAGCTTCTCATCTCTTCGCATCGCGGCTGGAGTCGTAGGACACTGTCCAGTGCGGTGAGTGGATATTTGCGGACAACCTGTGAGTAAGTCTTTTGTGGGGCAGGACTGCTCTTAGCAATTTTAGTGACTTTAGCGCCTAACTAAAGCACTGTGAGCACTGTTAGTTAAAGCGAGTCACAAGGCGCAAGCAACTTAAGCAGCATAACCCACAGCAGCTTACAAAGCCTACAAAAGCCTCTAAAACGCCGCTGATAACCCATAAAGAAAAAGAAAAATACCTTAAACACCTTAAACTGTACAACATAGTCTAAAAGTTAAAAAGAGATTAAACAGTCCGAAAAATCCTCAAAAAACTTGAAGCATGAGATCAGGACGTGTACGCGGGGGACCCAAAGCAGCTGCGAACCAAACTGTGAGGCGGAAAAGGAAGTTGAAGACCCCGGACGGCATAGAGGGACAACCACAGGTCAAGTCAAGACCTGTTACACAGGAGGATAACACCATAATTGAAATTCTACAAGACTCCATGAGGCTAAGCAATCCAACACCAGGGACTAAAACAGCAAAACGCCATCTGTTCCAGCCTAAAATTGATACTAAAAATTCTGCTTTCTTAAAAATGCAGGTGACACCCTGCTCTCATGTCCCATGGCACCTGAGGGTCTACCAACACCTCTCCTGCCCTCCAGATAAGATGATCGTTGTAAGGAGGAAGGGATTAAAGGGTCTACCGCCCAAGGAGGAAAGAGGGAAAGACAAGGGTCAGACAGCCCAACAACAACTCCATACGGCCCAGCAGTTGCCTTAAAATGGAATTTAAAAAACCCCAGAGAGAGAGCTCATTGAACCACACTCCAAGGATCTACCAACATGTGCGCAAGACAGGGGAAACAAGATTGAGATCTATGGAGCAAGGGAAGAACAAGTAAATAATATTGAAGTATCAAGTAAAAACAACTGCAACCCTGCGAAAGCCCACAACACCACAATGGCCTCAACACCAAGGCCCACCAATCAACATAAAAAAAAACGGTGGAAATTGCGCATCACTAGAGCCATTAGCCATCTGTGAACTAGACAACCCAACCGTAATCTTACGATTGGGACTCAAACACGATCCTGCAGAGGGAACCCTGGAAGCAAACACGGACAACCTAAAGGCAGAAAGGGGACCTTCTGAGAGCTCAGGGGACAAGCAAGGCTCAGAAGATGGAGCACGCTATGTCTCAACACAACAACAATGCGATCCGGCGATGCCCCAATTCAATATGCTGAATGACCAAGAGGAACCAGATCAACAATCTTACCTACATAAGGACGAGTGGGAGGCACTCCTTGCAAACCAAGGAAGATACTAACAACAGACACAAGCGGCAAAATCAGCAACGAGGCTGGAAGCCCTAAAGTGGATATGCAAGGCACCGACCACGGCAATGCTTGGGCAAGCTTACTTAAAACTGTGAAACTCCTAGTGGAGGCCCTGCAATATCAGACTGATAAAATGGACTTGCAACTAACCCTCCTGAACACGCTGGCTGTCTATGTTGTGGCAATTGACGGCAAGCTGGGGAATCTGAATAAAACGCTGGAGAGCACTCTTGATCATACATCAGTAGAGCATCGAACCTGTGGGTGCATCCCAATTTTGGACAAATTAGCAACTCTCCCGGCCATGCTGACGGACTTATGCTTACGAATCAAAAAGGCATCAAACAACGTCCACTCCCGGCCCACCGAAGAGCAGACCATGCCTAGTCACTGGGAAGACACAGTAAGCGACCAGCCTGGGGAGGCCGGCAAGGAGCACGCACCGACTACAACCAACAAATTGGGAGCCACTACCAAAAATAACAATAACCCACAACCCACAGTACCTTCTCCTAGCCACAGCCATTCGCTATCACAGGCAGAGGCACAAAACTTTGAACTGAAATTCAATGCAAAACAAAGACGAGCACAACAACGAAAAGGTCGGAAATATAAGCAAAGTCCCACTAGGAACGGCTTCCAAAGACTCTTTGGGGCATCTTTATTACAAGGAGGGACAAAGCTACACTCCACTGGGTCATTATCAGCTCTCGAAGGGACAACGCAACAGAACACTCCCACACCTAAAATAACTGTCACTAAGTTCACTGCAAGCATGATTAGCGGCGCCCAAGACTTCTTCGGCAGAAAGAAAGAAAACTGCATACTTGAGGACGCCTGAGGGGAGGCGGGAACCAACCCTTCCCAGTCCCCTCGAGTTGGAAACTCTATCGCCAACCACATCAACATCAGATCGGAAGAAGACAAAGGGACGAGAATCCACATTAAAACGATAAACCAGGACACTAGACACACCGACAACGCCAGAGTTACATTTTCAAACAATAACATCGCCGCGGTGGGTAACACAAACCAGGGGAGTCTGAACATTCAACACAGCGAACAAACAGCTAAAGGGGAAAATGAGAAAGCTCAGAACAGTCAGCTTCTGCCCATAGACGCAGCAGCCACACAACAATTGGCCAATAAGCACCAGACACCTCAAAAACTAAATCTCCTGATACCCCAAGAACAAATTCAAACCAGCCAGAGCTCAAACTGGCAAAGAAACTCATGCCACATAGAAGGAATCCAAATGACACTGAATAGCGCACTGAACAAGGCCAGTAGGCCAATTCCTCAAAACCAATTCGGTGTCTCCAACTGGGCTGGGGCAAGGGATACTAATGCAATATGGTTCATACATGAATACGCCTCTAAAGGGGAGGCATGACATCCTGAACCGAGTTAACATACTGCGGTTACTATCCCACATACCGCAACTAGCAGATGTAAAAACAACAGACTTGGAGTCAATAGAATTTATTAATTGCGGTTACGTAAAGGCAGGCGAAAAAACAAGAGCTACATGGACCACTGTAACAACAGCACATAAAATACTCTCAGAAAGAGACATCCTGAAATCCTGGGGGATAATCATCGCCCCGTATTATAAACCAGGTTACCCGGATCTGTTAAACCCAGCCACACCGAGAGGTTCTGTGACAGCATCTACTAGACCAACTACATCAGTGCTGAGAGGAGCCTCAGGGTACTGCAACATGGACATGAGGCATCAAGCAGAGCAACTAAGGAGCCACAATGATCCCCTTATTCTGCAAGCTCGGGAAGGAGACACACGATGGTTCGCAAGAACCATCAACAATACAAAAGATTGACGCAATCTTCGCTCACTAAATATGGGAAAAGAAAAAATGGACACAGTACAATCTGCTCATGGAACATAAACGCCTCGCCAACAAAGTAACTGATGTCGACTTTGTCACCTACGTCAGGGCCTTCGACATTGTGGCACTACAAGAAACATGGGCAAAAGATCCGCCCCACCTTCAAGGATTCTTGCACTTCCACACAAATGCCATGAGGGAGGCAAAATATGGCCATCTGCAAGGAGGGTTGGTCATATATAAGGCGAACACAATTGCTCGTTCTGTTCGCATCTTTGGCCCTCCACTGCAATCATCACTAGCAGTTACTGTAACTTTCTCGCAAACATCGACAAACAAAAGGGACATGAGCATAATGATAATAAACGTGTACATTCAACCGAAATTAAAAACCAAACTAATTAAGGAAATGTACAAGTTTGCGGAAACATGCCTAAGAGAGGGTCCCACAACCGATCTTATTTTAACCGGGGACTTAAATTATTATCTAATGGGCTCTTCGTCGGAAGAAGGAGTGCTGTTGCATAACACAAACTGGAATATCCCGCTGCAAACGAAAACGGAAACGTGTAAGCAAACCAAGATCGGAAAAACGATCTTGGAGGATTTAGAACATCTTAACCTGAGGGCTCTAAATGGCAGACTGCCAGAAGATAATCCACCTGTAGCCACACACAACTCCACAAAAAACTGCTAATTTCTGGACTACACCTTTGTTTCTTTAGGCCTCTTCCACCAAATCACATCTTTCCAGATGGGCAATAAAGGGGACATCGATCACCGGCCCCAAGAAATAGCCCTGAGAACAGTGACCTCAACATTCGAACGCTGCCGGGAGCCTCAAGGAATAACAACTACCAACGACCTAAGACAAATTAAATTCAAACTAGCAGCAAGCAGCGCGATGCTGGAAAATGCAAAACAACTTTTTTTTTAAAGGGTCGGAAACGGAGAAGTCGAGAAATTGAAAAACTTCTTATTTGGGATGGAATCATACGCTACCAAGGTTAAACCACCAAACCAGCAAAGATTCAGCGGCACAATGCCCATGTCACTCATGGCAAAACAAGGAATTAAGTATGCAAAAAAAAGGATTAACCAACTCCTGAGATACCTTTGGGACAGACCCAGTGATAAAACTCGACTGAAAGCATTACAGAATCAAAGGGCAGCCCTTAAACTGAAAAGGGACGCGAACAGAGCTAAGGAGGAAGATCTCTGGGCCAAATTACACGCTGACGTCAAACACAACAACAGCTCCAGATTTTGGATGACCATAAATCAATTCATCAATAACAATCATGATGGAATCTGCTCCTACATCTCTGAGGAAGTCTGGGCAAACTACCTCAGGTCCCATTTCCACCGATGCAGCGACCAGAGAGACCATTATCAAGCAGATCGAAACGAAGTAGATTGCCAAAAGACACACTAGTCCTGGGCGGAAAACAATCTCGCCGACTCTGAGAACTCAGTAACAGTCACATCTTCTGAGGACCCCCAAACCAACCATACAGATGCCATCAAACGGCAGATAGGAAAGGGGAAAAGAGAAGGCACCCAAATGGGCTGCCACCAGCATTGTATAAACAGGAGGCAACCTTCTGGGTAGAAGCTCTGGATCCACTTTTCAGAGAAATTAAAACATTGAACACCCTGTCTAGCTCATGGAGAGGCTCAATCATCTCCCCTATCTATAAATCAGGCGAGAAGTCGGATCCACAAGTCAAGTCAAGTCAAAAGATTTATATAGCGCGCTACATACCCAGAGGGTCTCAAGGCGCTTGGAGGGTGGGGAATTACTTGTCGAATATCCAAGTTTTAAGATGCTTTCTGAATGCTAGGTGGTTCTGAGTGAGACGAAGGTGAGTGGGGAGTGAGTTCCAGGTTTTAGCTGCCAGGTAGGAGAAGGATCTACCTCCCATGGTGGTTTTGTTGATGCGAGGTACGGTGGCAAGGGCTTGGTTGGAGGATCGTAGCTGGCGGGGGGGTGTAGAAGGAAAGTCGTGTGTTGAGGCAATCAGGCCCAAGTTCGTAAAGTGCTTTGTGTGCGTGGGTTAGGAGGCGGAAAGTAATCCTCTTATTGACGGGGAGCCAGTGGAGGTTTTTCAGGTGACTGGAGATGTGGTCTTTACGCGTAATGTCTAGTATGAGTCTGGCTGATGCGTTCTGGATGCGTTGGAGTTTTTTCTGGAGTTTTGCCGTGGTACCGGCGTATAGGGTGTTTCCGTAGTCCAGGCGGCTTGTAACCAGTGCATGGGTGACCGTTTTTCTGGTTTCGGTGGGGATCCAGCGAAATGTTTTTTTGAGCATGCGAAGAATGTTGAAGCAAGATGATGAGACGGCGCTGACCTGTCTGGTCATCGAGAGTGAGGAGTCCAGGATGACGCCCAGGTTCCGTGCGTGGTCCGTCGGGGTGGGTGCTTTTCCAAGGGCTTCTGGCCACCAAGAGTCATCCCAGGCGGAGGGGGAGGTACCTAAGATAAGGACTTCTGTTTTGTCTGAGTTCAGTTTCAGACGGCTATGCTTCATCCACTCGGCTACTTCTTTCATTCCTTCATGTAGGTTGGTTTTGGCGGTGATCGGGTCTTTGGTGAGTGAGAGGATCAGTTGAGTGTCGTCAGCGTAGGAGATGATGTTGAGGTTGTGTTGGCGTGCGATGGTCGCGAGGGGGCTCATGTATACGTTGAAGAGGGTGGGGCTGAGTGAGGATCCTTGTGGTACGCCGCAGATAACTTCCGTGGCCTCTGACTTGAATGGTGGGAGGTGGACTTTCTGGGTTCTTCCGGTGAGGAACGAGGTGATCCATTCCAGTGCTTTTCCTTGGATTCAGATGTTTCTGAGGCGCTGTAGAAGGGTGCTATGGCAGACTGTGTCGAAGGCTGCGGAGAGGTCAAGGAGGATGAGGGCGACTGTGTCTCCATTGTCCAGTAGAGTTCGAATGTCGTCTGTTGCTGCGATGAGGGCGGTCTCCGTGCTGTGTTTGGCTCGGAAGCCGGACTCTGAGGGGTCAAGGGATTTGTTGGTTTCGAGGAAGGCGGCGAGCTGGTTGTTGACAGCTTTCTCGATGACTTTGGCTGGGAATGGAAGGAGCGAGATGGGGCGGTAGTTTTTGAGTTTGGTGGGGTCAGCTGTGGGTTTTTTCAGAAGGGCGCTAAGTTCAGCGTGTTTCCAGCTTTCCGGGAAGGTGGTGGAGTTGAGGGAGCAGTTGATGACGTCTCTGAGGTGTGGTGCTATGATGGAATCTGCTTTGTTGAAGATGTGGTGAGGGCATGGGTCTGTGGGGGATCCTGAGTGGATGGAGTTCATCAGGCGGATGGTGTCCTCAGTGGAGATTGGGTTCCAGTCGTTAAGGATGTTCAAGGGGGGTGAAGGTACGGCAGAAGGTTGGGTGGGTTGGTCTCCGGGTTGGTTGTCGAAGCTGTTGTGGATGTCTGCGATTTTGTTGTGGAAGAACGAAGCTAGGGAGTCGCAGAGGGCTTGAGAGGGTGTGATGTCGTTTGAGTTGGCTGATGGGTTGGTAAATTCTTTGACGATGTTGAATAATTCCTTGCTGTTGTGGGCGTTGTTATCTAGTCGGTCTTTGAATGCGGCTTTCTTGGCATATCGGATTAGTTGGTGGTGTATGCGGGTGGCTTTTTTGAAGGCGTCCCTGGTGCTGGTGTTTGGGTCTTTTTTCCAGGCCTTCCTCGAGGGAGCGACAGAGTTTCTTCGATTTCTTAAGATCATCGTTGAACCAGGAGGCGTTTTTGCTGCCTAGATTGATTTGATGTTTATTCAACAGTGCTAGGATGTCAGCGCTGTTTGAAAGCCATTGGGTGAGGTTAATGGCTGCTTGGTCGGGGTTTGAGGAGTGGACAGGGAGGTTTTGAAGAAGCGATGAGGAGATCTGGTCGATGGTGATTTTGTTCCAGTTTCTTCGCAGAGAAGGTTGAGGATGGTTGTGAGTTGTGGTCTTATTGTAGATAAAGTGAACGCAGCTGTGGTCCGTCCAATGGAGAGTTGTGGTGTGACTGAAGGAGACATGTTTGCTGGAGGTGAAGATAGGGTCAAGTGTGTGACCTGCGATGTGGGAAATTACAAATTACAGATTTGTGGCATTATTAGACAACGAAGCTAAATTGTTTGCTATTGAAGGATCTCCAGGCTTGGGCAGAAGAAAAATCCATAATTCCCCTACAACAGACTGGCTTCATAATTTCGGTTGGGACAATGACAAACATACTAAGCATGGCCATGCTTATGGACAAGGCTGAGGCCACACGGTCGCCTCTATTTTTATGTTTCATTGATTACAAAGCCGCCTTCGATCATGTCAACCGCACCAGACTGTGGTCCAAACCACACAGCTAGGGACTGCCACAGCCTTTACTCAAACTAATAATGAATCTACATACGAATACGTGGCTACAGGTGAAGCTGGAAAAAGGAACGCATCTATCAAGGCAATACCGACGGAAAAAGAGCTAGAGCAGGGTTGCGTCTTAGCACCCACACTTTTTAATCTGTACATTGCCGATTTAGTCCCGCTACTAACCAGCTGCAACTCTCATGCCCCGAAATTAGGAGATATTTCATTACCTTGTCTCCTCTACACAGATGACATAGTCCTGATCAGTAAAACAAAAGTAGGGCTACAACATCTCTTAAACACAACATGGGATTTTTCCCAAGCAAATGACCTGACGATTAACCTTGGCAAAACAAGAACAATGATAGTCAGGAGGAAAAGACGTCAAACTGCTGCCTGGTTCTGGGGTGAGACCAGAATAGGGGACACAATGTAATACAAATATTTAGGCGTGAAGTTGGATACAGGCGGTCGGTTTGTGGCACAGAAGAACAGCATAAGGCACAAAGGTCTAGTACTGGCAATTACCCTAAAAACACTAAACTCTAAATTAACAGGCCCATCGATCCTACCACTCGTTGAGGTTGCTCAGGCAAAACTCCTGCCAACAATCACCTATGGCAGTGAGGTACAGAAAGGGAAGGATGCAAAAATACTGGATGTCACAGTAACAACGGCATATAGGGTCATCTTTGGGCTGCCGAAATACACCTCACCCGCCCAAATCAGACTTGAATTTGGCGTTCTCAAACAATCACTTGCTAGACAAGGGGCCTTTATCACCACTTAGGACAAAGTGCGAAAAGCAGAACGTGGCACGCTAAACGAACAGTTGTGGAAGGAGTTACAATCACACCCCGCCTGCCTTACCAGCCGCAGAATATCTACACAGCAGCCTTCATAATTTGAGGCTAAACCAGCTTTGGGAGACACCGACAACCACCCCTACTTAAAAAAAATTAGTGTGGAAAACTGTGAAACTCCTTTCATGGCTGGAGGACAAGGATGCACTATCAAAGAGATCCCACGGCTGGATGACTCTGAACACATACATGAAGCCGGGCATACAAACCTACTTCAACTTGGGTTATGATAAAAACATAAAAATTGCTTTTATGAGATATAGGCTCGGACTGCTCCCTTGCGCCGAGCATCTCCCTCCCTGGCTTCGGATCCAAGCTGGCTCTGCGTGCCGCCTATGTGGATCGGCTCAGGAAGACATGCTGCACCTACTATGCTCCTGTAAAGAACTTACAAAGGAACGAGTTAAATTTCTGAAACAACCTTTCAATCAACGAGGGATCCGCACCAGGAGGCAAGCTTTGCTAGCATGTTTTGAACCGAGCGACCCACAATTGAACTGTAGAACAGTAAAATATCTGAGACTGTGCGGCAGCAAGATGCCAGAAATACTGACAATAGGAACCGAACCAGAAATAGTACTTGCATAAACGCAAGGGGTCTGTGAACACTCCGAGTATATGATTCAGGAATCCAGACAACATGGCTTTTTATATACAAGAGTTTTAATTATGTACATGACAGTTCTTAAATGAGTATATTTTTTGTACTGCAATGGTTTTAATTAATTATGCAAATAAAGTAAAACTTGAAACTTGACAATTTGTAACTTAGCCCTTGCTGCAACGTGTGGATGGCAGCGGATGCAAACAAGACAATAAAATAGGGATGGGTGAGTATGCCCTGAAATTTGGGGCCACCGTTTTGGATGCACAAATACCCGTACTCGGCTGTAAAGAGAAAGTAGGGAGTATTTCCCATGCAGCAAGAAATCTAGGCCAAAGGTTATCATAGAAAGGCGCTACTCAGGGGGCTTAAAAGCACGGTTGATTCTTGGGTCCCCATACATAAGTTTGCCATCTGGGAAATGCGCAAATGCCAGGAATAAAAACTTGGGATATAACGGATATTATTAACACTGTCCGGGCACAGAGCGACTCCCACTACAAACAGTTGACTAACAGCTGCCCAGTCTACACAAGTCAATCAAACGAGCAAGCAAAGTTTCTTGACACAATGGGGTGAGAGCCGATACATGTCAACATCAGGGAAGAATTCCAAACAGAGCAAGCTGTAGTCTTGCATCCTACTGGCACGGGGACCTCGGATATGGTGAGCAGAAATGCATCACCACTGTCTAAAAATTATTTGCAATCCTCCCAGCTGATTTTAAGAAAGACTTTGATAAATCATTGGTTGAGGAACTCCATAAGCTCCGAAAAGAACAATGGACGACATCTCCGAAATTAAAAGAAACATGCAGAGTCTGGGGCAGAGAATCGAGGTCACAGAACAGTCACTATAATCCCTATCCAAGACCAGCTGTGTGGCGACCATATTCATAATCCTGTTGTAACCAGAGGTCAAACAGCTCACACCTTTGATTATCTCTTGTACCCAAATCTCAAACTCTCAGAGAACACTTGGACCTGCTTTGAATTGTGCTTAGGAGTATCAGAGTGCAGGCATCATCCCACCAAGCATCTAACCTCTACGCTCCCAGAGCATGGCCAACGGTCATAACTTGTGGGCTCGATTTGCAATGCGCGTACTTTGGCCCTTCCAAGAAGTTCTATATTTTTTCTGAGCTTCTATTCCCATTTCTATGATTTTTAAGATTCATGTTTATGTCATCCTAGGAGTTAAATCCGTTTTTACTACGAATACATGTTTGCGATTCGACTGGTGCATAACGAACAATTGTTCTTGGAGCTTAGATGGCTCTACATGCTCCAAGGCACTCTATACACGATCCTTAGGCACACTTTTAAATCTATTGATAGCCTCATAGTAGATCTGCTATGGGGCAATAAACAGAAAGAGGTAGGGTTATCAGTCTTGAAAAAAACCTGGAGCCTTGAAGGTCTGGATGTTTACAACGTGGAGCTCCTTTGCAAGGCTGCACATTTGCAACACGTAGTTAACTGGCTCAACCCGGAGGACATGTGGGAGAAGACCCGTCTGCGGGGGTCTGATGCTGAAAATGAATTGCCAGTGTTGTTAATGAGTGGGTCTCAGTTTCCACTGGATACGCCATATCTCATACGCCAAGTGTCCGATGTGTAGGGAGGGGTTGGTCAGAAGGGTGCTTCGACACGCATCTTTTGCCGTGGATCTGCCACTGTGGGCTTTATAGCCGCTCCTGAAGATAGCAGTGTCCATGTCAGTACAGAGATGTAAAGATAGAGGCTGCAAGACTTTAGGTGAATTGTATTCTGGGGGACGTTTTCTCACTCAAGACAAGGCAGTGGAATCCTTTGCTCTGGGAGTGGAACAATATTTACAGTATGCTAAGTGAGTTCTGACCAACCTTTCCGGGTGCCTTGTCGTGCAGCGTACACCCTAGTAACTTGTTGAAAATGGCAGGGGCTGTAGGTCGATTTCTCATATTAATAGGGCACTGCGCAACGACCTCCCGGGAACGCCCCCTCCCAACCAGACCAAATGAGATGGAATACTAGACGAACCAATGTCGGAGAAAGACTGGGTAGGATACACGAGGGGATACAGATACATGAGAGGGTATAGGCTGTCAGCTCCAATCCCAGATTTAAATTAATCCAATATAATTAAGTCCACCAAACATAGCTCTCCCCAAAACATTGCATGCTATATACACTGCCCAGTCAGATACTTGCCCCCGGCTGTGGAAGTCTATCTGCAGACTTTGTACATATGGTGTGGGGTTGTGGGGTTCTATCCTCTTATTGGCAGATGGTGCTAGTGAACCTAAACAGGGCTACTGGTTGGCACATACAAATAGAGGTGAAACAGGTGTTATTGGGACTCATTCCCTTCCACTCCAATAAGAAACGTAGCAGGAAGTTTGTCCTACTCAACGCCGATAGCTATAAAATGGCTGGGTGTGGAGCCCCCAAGTTATGTGGATTGGCTCAGGGGGGTCTTTGAGTGGGCAACTGCTGAGGAAATCCGGATGAAACATGCTTGTAAAGATGAAAAACTGGAAGATGATTTAAGGTCGTGGGTGGCCATGTTGTATGACCTGAAAGAAACCCCAACATTTGTATCACCCGGGGACCTGACTTTGTGATGGCAGGGATGGGTACTGGGTTCCCTATGGCAATGTACTTTGATCTCAATGACTGATTTACCCTTAAGCAGCTCCGATTCTCTAAATTGTCTATGAAGCTATGTACAAGAACAGGGGATGGAGGGTAGTTGGGGACTGTTTACGTAGTCTTATTGCAGTTTATTGACTAAAGTTGCAAAAGTAATTGATGATTATTACCATTGTAAATTGTATACAGTGAAACTTGAATAAACATCATCAAAATAAACAAGCACTGGCGTTGCCAATAGGTTTCGCAGTAGGAAAGTTGGAGCTATTGGTTTTGTAAATGACAAAGCCCTTTATGTTTTTAAAATGAAAACAAAAATAAAAGGCATTGTTATTTGCAATTGTAATTTGCAATGCAATAGGTCTCGCATTAGGAAAGTTTGAGGTATTGGTATTGTAAATGACACATTTTTGATTTATGTTTTGGTTTTGAAAATTGCGAAATTAATAGCTTTGTCATTTACAATGCCAATAGTTTTGACTTTTGCAAACGTGACACCTATAGCATTTGTACTGCAATATGTGTTGTATTTACATGACTTAGATGTATTAATATTACAAATAATAATGGCTTTTATTTTTTTAATAATTAATACTTAAATAAAAGTTATTGTAATTTATAATGGCAATAGCTTCAACTTTTGTAAATACTTTTTGGGAAGATTATGTTCAGTGCATTTTATTGTGATGAAAATCCAAGAACAGAAGTGAAATATTAACATCTTTTTGTGACATTTGTAACAAGATGGCAAGAGAGAAGGAAGGGGGGAGAGAGAGAGGGAGGAGAGGGAGGGAAGGGGGAGAGAGAGAAGGAAGGGCCGAGAGATGGAGGGAGGGAAGCGGGAAGGGGAGAGGGAGCAAGAGAGAGAAGGAAGGGGCGAGAGAGGGTGGAGAGAGGGGAGGTAAGAAGGAGGGGGAGAAAGAGAGAGAGAGAGGGGTTGGAGGGAGGGAAGAGGAGAGAGGGAGAGAAAGAAAGAGAGGGAAGGAAGAGAGCAAGAGAGTGAGGGAAGGAGGGGCGGGAAGAGGGAATGGGAGTGGGAGAGGGAGCAAGAGAGGGAGAGGGAGAGAAAGAAGAGGGGGGGGGGTCTAAAAAAATGACTCTTTCCATCAGAAAATACGTAGAAGGTCCCAAAAGCGAGACCTATTGTCTATGCCAATGCTTGTTTTATTTTCACTGGGAAGAGGCTCAGAGGAAGCAGCGATGGAGGAGCTGGGTGTTGGGGATGTAAACAAATGGGGGGGGGGGCATTTGGTTGGAAGAGTAACAGAGAGCGGGGGCAGGGATGTGAATGGGCAAGCAGCAGATGGCGAGGAAAGAGCAAAGCCAGAATTGCAGAGGAGCATACAAACTGTCCCTGAGGTGAAGCCGGGCACAGAACTCTACCATGTTTTGTCACAATCATCATCTAAGCTGGGTAGCAGTGGTTATTTATGGCGCTTAAATAGGGAGAGACTTGCACCAGCGTTATATGTAAATACATTATTCTTTCTATAATGCTTGGTTACCGCCGGCTTCCTTTGTTAACACAGAGCACACTGTCTGCTCGTGTGCAATGGAATATTTACTAACTCTCATCTCATATAAACATAGCGTTAAATTCCCTTTAATCAACACAAAGAAGCTGTTTCATAGGAAGCGCCTAGAAAACAATTGTATCCATGCAAACTCTGTTTCAAAACATACTGTATTTTAGATTGTCCTTGCCGCCTCTGGGCGCAAGCAGGCGAAAGGAGATAGCTGATCTCCCTACCTTCTCCCAACCTTCCTTATATCCATATGTTGACGAGTCGTAAAAAGCGCCTAAGGTTGTCTTTAAGGCGGTTTGGGGAAGAGCGCTTGTGTACAGCAGAGTTCTTCACTAGGGGTGTCACTGTGCGGGGGAGCACTCCCGCCTGGCAACATTTCCCATGCAAATATGATTCGATCTGTAAGGGGCTCTTTGACAACTCCGAGCAGCGCTTGGAAGGCCTGCCGAATTCCGGGGAATTATGGGGGAGGTTAAAGGCGGTTGTTGATAAATGCGTGAATGAATCGGATATCTTTTAAGGTGTGTATTATACTCTAAATAAAGGCGGCCTCTTAAATGTATTTATTCACCTATAAAGTAAAATACAGCAACAGATGTTCATACAGCCACAAACATAAAATAGGTGCGTTTGTTGCATTTCCTCATGTATTCCACTGTTCAAAACATAAATGTTAAAGTACTTAGCAGTATTCGAACCGTGCCATTACTAACGAGCATAGCACGGAACAAGAATGCAGTACCAGCCGCAGACCCCTTTGAGTTTCTGACACCACAACACAAGTGACCTTCCTTCAACAAATGTCCCACAAAGAGCAGCGGACACTGGCATTGCTGTGGGGAGGGGGCGGCCGTGAAGTGTGAAACAGTGGGTGGGGAAGAAGATCCCTTTGAAGCTCTCGGAGGCAGGAGGGGGGGGGGGCAGGGATGTGAATCGGCAAGCAGAAGATGGCGAGGAAAGAGCAAAGCCAGAATTGCAGAGGAGCATACGAACTGTCCCTGAGGTGAAGCCGGGCATGGACACACCAGTCAGTGTGGGGGGTGTGGCGTACGTGTATTGAATTAAAGCGCTTCAAAGCCATGCCAGGGGTAGCGAGCGCTATATGAATGCAATTACAATACATGTACGTAGAATCAAATGCTGCTTTGTTTCTAGCATTTTAAACATGTACAGTAACGTCGTACTGCAGGTCTGAATTATAAAAAAAGCCTGTAGGGTACAGGGTACTTACCTCCGGGTTGCAAGCCTCGCTTTGGCATTGCCCCTGTAAGGACCTTTATGCTGTGGTGTAGCGCTCTACATATGCTCGCGTTGGAAGTTAGCCGCCCATTTAAATGGAGGTATAAAGTGAGGCCATTCATTCGATACTGGCGTGCTATTACCCACCTCGCGCACACCGCCGTAGGCGCACAGTACAGTTGTGCTGGTGAGCTAATGGCCGGGGTCGATGTAATCACAGTATACGCTGACCTCTGGGGAGTGCAACGGGAGCCCCTCTAGAACTGTGCGTTGCTGACCCCGGCAATTACAGGAGGTCAGATCTCGGTAGCGGTGAGGAAAGAAGTTGAAGGCTGTGCTTAAAGTGAGCTAGCAGCTCGATCGGACGGACAAAATATAAAAATGTAAAGAAAAAAACTAGCTCTGCGCGCCTATGGATGCAGGGTCCCGAGGCACCCAGATTCCTTATGTTGCAGCACCACTGACCCATCCTAGACAATCCCTAGTGTGGGGTTGTCTTGCAGCTTGGTGAGCAGAGACCTCCTGTCTCTCTGTGTGTACCATTGAGCACTGATGTTGGGCTTTACCTCTGCCATGTGCAGAGCACTGTACGGCTCCGCTGTTGCGCCCGGTGCACACCGGATAACTTTATCTCTGCTAATAATTGCCTTTTTATTGCGCCGCTTTCTATGACTTCCTGTTTCCTCCTCTCCCTGGGGCCCTGTCTGCAGGGCTTCTTTCAGTGACCCCATCAGGCTTGTTTTGTTAGCAGCTGAGAAGAGGCTTTGCGAGAAGGATGACTGACTAATCATCACACATTTAATGCTCCCAGGGAGTACACCACTGCTGAACAGAGTTTACCTGTGCTACAAATAAGATAGTATTCTCAAAAGAAGCCAACAAATGTTGTTGTATTGTAAGTGGTGAACATAAAATGCAGTCAAAGAAACATAGTAGGCACTTTTAGCCAAGGGCCAGTAATGTAACATTTATAAGAAAGCATATGTGTGCGCACATCATTGCTCTATAGAAAACAAGGTAAACATGACGGAGGGAAGGCAGAGAAGGGGAGGGGGGAGGAGAAATTGGACACGGTGTGAAGCAGCAGGGGCCTTTGAAGTGAAGCTAATCTTCACTTCAAAGGTGTGGGAGGAGTGCTGCTACGGCCTGGGGGGAGCTGGCTGGGGAGGGGGAGGAGAAATGCAAGTTTATGGCCCAAAAGCGCGTGCCTGTGGCCACGTGAACTCGAAGAAAACCGCAACAAAAAGCCCGTGGTTTCACGAGGATTTTGAGCACTTGAATTCTCGCTCCCTCAGGTCACGAGACCTAAAAAACGAGTACATGTTTGCGAACCAGGGAAAGAAGATCGCTGCTACAGAGGTGTTCACTTTGACCCACAAAGCACCACGATATATTTTCACAATAGAGAGCCCTACACCTGGAGAGAAGCAGATTGTGAACTATGTTATGGCCACCAGAACTAAAGTGAGTTGCTCTTGTAAGCAGGTCATCAACAGATTCACATAATCCACGAAAGGATTTCAAGTTGTCCCAAACCTAACCCTTGCAAGATTGTTGTAAATCCTTTCAACAGTTTTTGCTGTACACTTGGGAAATCTCCTTAGGGACTATGAATGGGAAATAAAAAATTTGGGGCACCTTCTATAAATAATCGCTCCACCCATGCCCTGATTAAAGTGCATAAAATGTGCCAAAAACTGTCTTCATTAAGTGCATCCTTAGGGGAAATTTCATGAAGATTTATCCAACGGGGCAAAAATGAAGATAGATAAAAAAAAGTGCTCATGTTACGGTCCTAACCATAAGCAACTCAAAAACACAAACACTTGAGCACAAATGCGCATATAAACGCACACAGGTAAAGTATAAGCAGAACATTTTGAAAGTAATGTTCGAGCCAGAGCTGCTTTTGTAAAGCAGATGGTAACATCGCTAACAACGTATGTCCGGTTCATCTGAATTTTTAAAACACTTGGTGCGTGTATTCTGGAAAGTTACAAAATATAACATGTGGCAGAAGGCATTAGGAATACTGGTCTTGGCCAGACCACAAACGGCTGCTGAAATGGTGCCAAAAGGCTTTTCAAGAAGCAGCACGCCAGGTTGTTTGGTACTAAAGAGGAAGTTCGAACTCAGTCATGAAGCCACACTACTAATAAAAAACCATCATGTCAACCCACTTTTGGTAGAACACAGAGGCAGTTTAGCTTTGTAAGTGAAAACACTACCTTTAACCTGTAGCTGTTGAGGTTTTTCCCACCATAGTGTTCTGCCCTTTTTTCATGTGTGGGGCACATTCACGCTTAAACTTTCAAAACCTTTTTCCCCACAAAATGGATTCCAGGTTAAATGAGTCATTTTTTGCCTCACATGTTTTTGGTAATTCTAAAAGTGCCTATGGTTTGTGGATTTCCCTAGAAAGAAATGAGCAGAAAGCCAAAATATAGCAACATTGTGCTTTTTTGGGGGCTGTGGGGCGTACTGCTGTGCAAGAACACTATTCTAGGAATGAAATCAACAAAAGATTTGCTGTGCAAAGATCACCATCTTCCCATCTTTCAGAAACATGCAAAGCTATAAAAAGGAAAACACATTTTAACCACAGTTCTTGCTTATTTTTTTCAACTGGTAGTCAGTCCATTTTTTAGGTCTCGACTATTCCAGCCCGTAGGGATAGTAGGCGAGATTTATAGTAAGCGTTCCGAAAAGCGTCTACCCAGCTGCGGATTGCGTACGGTTCATGTGAGCCAGGCGCGTGCACATCATCGCCAGACACATCACACACCACCATTTGTCTGAGCCTCGGCATCAGACTTCAAAGGCTGCCGCTCCCCTGCCCCCGAATACAAAGGAACGCACTCCCCTGCCCCCGCCACAGCAATGCCGAGAGCTTGTTTGAAGTGCCTGCTTCTTGCACAATACACTGCCCATCCCTCTTTATATGCCACCCACCTCACTCCGCCTCCACCCGCATCAATGCTTGCAGCTCTACACTCTCTAGACGCTGAAGTACAAAGCTTATTCCATACGTCGATAGATGTCTCCTTCTAGATATTCTGGAGTGCAACATCTTGACTCCCAACGTGTGTGGCTCTGCTTCATTCCAGCCACTGCCCGGTCACGTTTAACTTCTTGCGAAAGGTCTCTCAGGTCCACTGCTTCTCTACTCTCCAAATGCGCATATCTGTAATGCCGCAAAACGTGCACGGTCTGCAAATTCGTTGTCTTAAAACGTGTATGACTTGCAGATTCAGAGTGGTGGCTGCTTCTCGTAGTCATGCAGTTCAGTGTCACCCTGTTTCTCTGACTTTAACCGTCTCTCTGTATTAGCTGCACTCTACCCCTTGATTTCATTTGGTCGTTCTGTGTCGTTATCACTGTTGCTCTAAGGCCTTCCCTGCCCAGGGCCTAAGTACGTTTCACTCATAGCGCCTGCGCTCTGCATTTTGTCACTAGACTCTTTTCTCGCACCGACACTTGCGGTGTCAGTCTGTCTATCAGTGCAACTCTGCCCTTCTATTAGTGTCACCCTGTTGCTCTGTATTTTCACAACCTCTCTCAGTCTCAGGGTGTCTTCAAACTGTCCCTTTCCCGGTTTCCTCTTCCATGTACCTATCTGTCTCTTCCACCCATGTACATGTTTTTCCTTCAGTTGTGACTGTACCTTCTCTCCAGTGACACCCTGTTCCAGTAGGACCCGTCTATCTGGCACCCAGTGTCTCTGCTTATCATTCTCTCCACAACTTTCTATATTCTCCCAGCGCCCCTCTGCCCTCGAGGGGATGTCTATGTTTATCTCTTTCTCTGTGTCACTCTTTGACTCTTTCAGTGTCTCTT
This sequence comes from Lissotriton vulgaris, assembly GCF_964263255.1. Taxonomy (NCBI): domain Eukaryota; kingdom Metazoa; phylum Chordata; class Amphibia; order Caudata; family Salamandridae; genus Lissotriton; species Lissotriton vulgaris. The sequence goes on from NC_141687.1 coordinate 390,634,881, forward strand.
TCTCTCGGAGTCTCTGTTTCTCTTTTTGCCAGCTTCCCATTCTGTCACCTTACTTCAGCCTCCCCCGAGTAACTCTACCTCACCGAGTACATTTTTCCCCTTGTCGTCTATCTTTCTCTGTGTCATTTTGTCCTGTTCTCAGAGTGTCACCCTCTATCTTTCTTCTATTGCCACTCTGACCCATCTCTCTAGGTCGCACTCTGCCTCTTTCTTGACTTTGTGTCCTCAGTGTGATCCAGTCACACCAAGTCTGCCTGCTTTCCTCTTTCTCTCAGCCAATGTGACTCGCTTGTGTCCCTGTCACCGTGGGCCGCTCCTCTGTTTTGTTTAACCACTTTCTCTCTATCTTTCCCAGTCTCTGTGTCAATCTCGGACTCTTTCCTGTCATGCCTCTGCGTCTCATGCAGTCCTCCCCACCTCATATCCCCGGTCTTACTCCCTCTCGCATAAACGCGCGCGAGCACGCTCGCACTCTTCCATGAGCAGAAACAGGCGCGAGGCCTCACGTGCACTGTCACTGTCTCTGAGGCCTCCCAGAAACCCACAAGCAGCGAGGGCTATTTCAAGCTCAACATCGGACTACATAGAAAGCGTTGTGTGCACAATACACTGCTGTGAAGGCCCCTTGTGCACCAAGAGCTCCTTCCTGTAAGGGCCTCTCGTGAAAAGACACTGGCTGCATGGGTCATTTGTAAACTGAAGCACAGCAGGGGATAGATGGTCAAATACAGGTTAGCTTTTTTACTGAATTATTTATTCTTAATAAAAACGGGTCCTCTTTTCCCAGATCCTCGCTTCTTCCCGCTCCTTATGTTTCCCATCCCTCACTTCTTTAGCTTTCTCCAATACCATGACGTCGCTCAGATTCGAGTCTGCTCATCATTTTTATCCATGTTCTGTTCCCTTCTCTTCTTCTTTCACTATTTGTAATCTTTCATGCCTTCCCTCTCTCACTAACTCCTCTGGTCCTAGGATTTTCCTCTCCCATCCCTCCTCTGGTCCTAGGATTTTCCTCTCCCATCCCTAACGCCCTATTAGTGCACCCCCTGCAGTCATTCCCACAATCTTTATTCTCGCCCGTACATCCCAATCTGTCTTCATGTATCTTTTCTCTCTACCTCACCAATCACAACATTCATGCTCATCTCTTTACCTCGCTTCTCCGTTTCCCTTTCTCTCTATCTCTGTCTCACCTCTCTACTACATCCTGCCTGTCTCTCTGTCTCACTCACATATCTTTCTATCCCATCTCCCCTTATTTCATCTCTTCTACCTCTCTCCTCTTTACCTCTCGTTTACCCTCTTTCTACATCTCTATGCACCTCACCTATAAAACCAGCCCTGCTTTTACTCACCTCTGTCTACCTCACCACTCACAATACACTTATCATTGCCACCTCGGTCTACTTGCCTTTTGAAACTTTATCAGTCTCTTTACCACTTTCTAGGCTTCTCTCACCCCTGTAACAGTTCTCTGTAATTCAACATCTGCGGTTTCCATTACAGCTCGCCATATCTCGCCCCATCTGCCTCACCTCACTCTCAAACTCATCTCTTTGGCCCACCTCTCTGTTTGTATCTCTTTCCACTTGACTTCACTCTGCCTCTGTCTCGGTCTCAACCTTATCTTTTCAGTCACACGTTGTTTGGAGATTGTGCACTTTTTGGATACTGGAGCCTGGTGGTGTGGTGTTGTTCGTTTTTTTTTTATTTATTAAACTCTTCTCTTTTTATTAAAGTTTTTTAAATTTTGCACAACCTATTAGAAAGACAGTGTTGTTCGAGTGACAACTATTACAATATGGCACACAATAACAATCTGTAGGTTCCAGCCCACTGTAGCGTGTGTTGGTAGTAGTGCACTTTGGTGGAACAGCATTGAGGTATACTCTCGCCAGGATCAGAGGGTTGGCCTGGTGATCATGCGGCAAACGCATGGAAAGGCCCCTTTACAATATAGGACTTTGTGCGAGATACCAGGAGCAGCTGCTGCCAAAAGTCAGTGTCCGTGATTGTGTGTAAACTTCCTGCATGTAGCTAGAAACTGACCTCTGTAAAACACTCTATACCTGCAGATTTCAAAGTGCTACATAAGAGTGCAAAACAATAAATAAAGCCCTACATAAAAAACTGCTAAGCAATAAATAAAATAGATGTTTGTTAACAGCAGGAATTGGTTGACTCATCCCTTCCCACACACAACCCCCTCACACAACCCCACACACACACACCTAGACCCCTCACACACACACACACCCACACACAACCCCCCACACACACAACCCCCCCACACACAACCCCCCCACATGCACACACAACCCCCAACACACACAACCCCCGCACACAACCCCCCACACGCACGCACAACCCCCTCACACGCACAACCCCCCACACGCACACACAACCCCCCACACGCACACACAACCCCCCCACACACATCCCCCCCACACACACAACCCCCCCCACGCACACACACAACCCTGCACACACAACCCCCCACACGCACAAACCCCACATGCACACACAACCCCCCCACACGCACACACAAACCCCCTACACGCACACACAACCCCCCCCACACACACAACCCCCCCCACACACACAATCCCCCACACACACAATCCCCCACACACACACACACACCCCCCCCCACACACACACATCCCCCCACACACACACAACCACAACCCCACACACAACCCCCCACAACACACACAACCCCAAACACAACACACACCCACAGCCCCAAAACACACACAACCCCACACACGCAACCACACAACCCCTCACACAACCACACACACACACAACCGCAACCAATCTATTGCCCTCAGTCTATCTATTGCCCTCAGTCTATCTATCACCCTTCCTTTATCTATCGCCCTCCCTCTATCTATCTATCGCCCTCCCTCTATATATCGCATCACCACCGCCTCACTCAGCATCTCCACAGCATCATTCAGGGGCACCACAACATCACTATGCGCTACCACAGCATCACTGAACGCCACAGCATCACTCAGCACCACCACAACATCACTCAGCGCCACCACAACATCACTCAGCGCCACCACAGCATCAATCTGTGCAACCATTCAACAGCAACTGGTTCAAATATGTTCTCTCAAGGTTTCAAACTTTATTACAAATGTCACAAAAAGATGTTAATATTTCACTTCTGTTCTTGGATTTTCGTCACAATAAAATACACTGAACATAATCTTCACAAAAGTTATTTAGAAAAGTTAAAGCTATTGCCATTATAAATTACAATAACTTGTATTTAAGTATTAATTATTAAAAAGAAATAAAAGCCATTACTATTTGTAATATCAATACATCTAAGTCACGTAAATACAACACATATTGCATTACAAATGCTATAGGCGTCACATTTACGAAATTTATAACCATTGGCACTGTAAATGACACTGCTATTAATTTCGCTATTTTCAAAACCAACACGTAAATAAAAAATGTGTCATTTACAATACCAATAGTTAAAACTTTCCTAATGCGAAACCTATTGCATTGCTCTGTGTGTGTGGCTGTGTGGGTGTGGCTCTGTGTGTGGTGCTGTGTGTGGCGCTGTGTGTGGCGGTGCAAATGCAATAGGTCTCGCATTTGCGAGAGATTAAGCTATTGGCATTGTAAATGACAATGCCATTTATTTATATGTTTTAAAAACAAAAATAATGTCATGAGCAATGCCAATAGCTCTAACTTTAACAAAGATCAGACCGTTGCATTGTAAATGCTGGTTATTCACAACCTAGGAGTTTCTTTTTAAAAAGTATTATAAAGAATGCTACATTTAAACATGCAAGGGTGGTCCTGTTATTTTTAATACTGTCCACAGACGCATTAACCCTGTTCTGCACTGTACATTTTTTAAGGGCAGCTGTCAGGCTCAGAACAACAAGGAGCATTAGGTGAATACATGTGGTCCGTGATGTTAGTCCTTTAAAGGCCCTAAAATTGAATTTGATGAGGGGAGGGGTTCTTAATCGCGGATGAACTGAATATGTACTATTTTAAGCGGTCTTGTTCTTATACTATGATGTATTTTATTTGTACTTTTATGGTATTTTTTTCATACCGAATAAAGTATTATGATTGATTGATTGAATAGGTAGGTGAAAAACATTCTTTCTAGAAAAAAAGATGGAAAAAGAAACTTTCCAGACACATTAAAAACCCAAAAAGGAGGTTAAATGCTACTTTTACAAAAGACAGAAATGTTTTTTTACTGACTAACCTACACTCTGCTGGGCATGAATGGACAGCACAATCTTAACATTTGTAAAAGGACAGTGGTTCAAAATTAGTTGATTTTATCCTATAGTTTTGTTCTAATCACATGTACTGTTCCAGATACCTCTCTGACCATCTGGCCTTTAGAAAAACACTTAAACCCTGGCTTTTCTCTCAAGCGCCTAGGTAATTTTTAACCTGACAATCTGGAATTATATTAGATCCCATACACCTCACTCAGGACACTGTAGCTCCCAATAAGTTATTTATATAGTCTTAGGGTTGCCATTTCGATGATTGTAAAAAATAAATATAAATCTGTAAATATTACTTAATTTTGCGCATGGCTTTTAGTTGAAGCTTTAAATTGGAAGAAATTAAAATTGGTACAAAAATAAAAAAGCTCTCTAGGATCTTGCATGTGCAAACAGATATTCTAATTTTTTCTAAATACCAGAGAGAATCATTAGAGAAGAACTTTAGGAAAACCTTTGCAAACTGAAGAGACTCTGGGTGGGGCGGTGTCCCAATAAAGGTTTCTTACAAAAAATAACTCTTTAAACAGACTTGTCTTTCCTGATTTCTTGAAGAATATTTAGGTTGGAAGATCTCGTAGGAAGAGATGCAAGGAATTCCAATGAAGAGCCCTCTGAACTTTTACTGTTTCCAAGTGCTTTCTTCTTATACTGTATTTTAAAATGCTAGCGCTGCTACATCTAGAGTTGTGACAAAGGGTGCAGTAAGGGGTCAATATAAGAAGATAGTTTGACCTATCTCTTTAAAAGGCATGAGAAAATTAAATACACCCCTTTTAATTTAATTCGGGAAGCCAGTGCAGTTTATTCAGGGAAGGGTAAAGAGATTATATGCAAGTAAATGTAGACTGAGACTAACTGCTTTGTTTTGTAGTCTGTAGAATGTACAAACAGCCTTCACTGGAGGGCTTACACACACTAATTTGCAATAGTCTAGGTGTGACATTATTAAAGCTTGTGCAAGTTCCATATTATCCATTAGTTGAAATAAGGGATGCACCCTTCTCAGCATCATAGGCTGGGAGTTGACAATCTTAATGACTAAAATAATGTGTTCGATCAAAAGTATGGTCCAACCAAACCAGCAAGCTTCTTTTTACTGTATGCACTGGTAAGGGAAACACACCAAGCCTAGTCAAATGGAAGAGAAAGTGTGGTCATGATTTCATGTAATCATGATCTCACATCTGCTTAAGCAGAAGTGGTCTTACAACTACAAGAAAATATATGTTTGTAACCATTTACAACCCCAACTCCAATTCAAGTGCAAACCATTAAAAGTAGAACATATGTCTGAATGCAGAGCTACAGAAGGCTTGTGTAATTACTTAACTTTTTTATTTTATTTTTTTATTATCAGCACATAATGAAAAGTCAAACACAAACAGTACAAATATACCAACATAATCCATACATAGAGCTATACAGAAAGGCATAACATAGAAACTGAAAAGGAAATAAATTAAAGAGTATGCAAGAAAATTCATACAATAGGAAGAAGAGAAGATAATGTCCCTGCAAAGAATTTTTTTACATAAAGTTGCCCCAAGTTTTCTCAAATTTAAGTAAAGATCTGGTACCCCTTATTCGAGCTAACCCAGCTTCCATGTTGTGGATTTCATTAACCAAAAACCACCATTGCATAATCTGTGGTGGCTGTGGCGATATCCAAGCCCGAGCTACAATGAGTTTAGCAAGGGATAGCAAAATAGTGACTAAAGCTTTTTGGGGTAAGGTAGGACTGTGTATATCTAAAAGTATGGCAGAGGCTGACAGTACCGGTGGTCTTGCCAATTTAAATTGCAAAACTTTATCCAAATTAAACCAAAAGTCTTTCAATTGAGGGCAAGAAAATAGCATATGTTCTATATTTGCGCCCGAAGTATCACATTTAGGGCATTTGGTACGATCAGTATATAGTGGATTTGAAGACCATTTAAGAATCACTTCTGGGGTATGATATAATAAACAAGAGGTTTTCAACTGTTGCAAACGAAGGCTAGCTGAATGAACCAGCCTGTTTATATTAGAGAGGGAGTGTGAGATCTGATCCGGATAGATCGTAGTACCAGGTTTAGAACTCCATTTCTCCGCAAGTTTGGAGCAATCTTGTTTTACATAAGAAATTAGACAGTTATAGCCAGTGCTTATTACTGATTTAATTTTAGATGAATAGAGGCAATCCCAAATATCAGATTCTGAGACAGTTAAGATTTTCATCCGACGTATCAGAAAGTCATGAATCTGAATATATTTAAACCTCATAGACCCTGTCAGATGGTACAGATGTTTTAATGTCTCAAAATCTAAAAAGCCATTAGTGCCATACATATCCCCGAAGGTTGATATACCATGGGTTGCCCAAACACTAGCCCTGCTATCATTAAATATCCCTGGAAGTCCTGGGTTGTCCCATAGCCTCAATTTTGAGTGATAGAAGATAGTTTTACAAAAAAAATCATACCAAACCAGATCTTAGCAATGTCTCGGGCTGTGTTAAATTTCACTCTTTTGTAAAAATTTGGGTCGTTCAATCTGAGCAGAAATTTTCTTGCATCTAATTTCAACATTATAGTATGAAAGAAAAAATTATTAAGCTCGGGATTAAGTAAGGAACGCAGACGCCCTATAAAAGTTGCCCAAAAGTAAAGTTTAAAGTCTGGGTAGCATATACCTCCCATATCAATAGATCCTTTTAGTGAGGAAAAGCTTTTCGAGCTTTCCTGTAACCCCAGATAAAGCTGCTAAATATTCCGTCTAGCTTTTTAAAAAAATATTGTTCAGTGCCAAAGGAATAGAACGGAAGAGATATAGAAATTTTGGCAGGATTTTCATCTTAAGTTAATTCTACTTATAATATTTAGTGGTAGTTTATGCCATTTTTTAAAAAGCTGCTTAGTTGATTTGACCAGCACATCATAGTTAATGGGAATTATATCACTAATCTTGGATGAAATTTTAAACTCCAAATAATTAGCTGCACTACAGACCCCCTTAGTTCCCCCCGATAATTTATAGTTAACCACTATTTGAGTTTTATTCGCATTTAGTTTGTAACCAGAGACATTGCCAAATGTTTCCACTTCAACCATTATACCCTCTAGTGCTGTTGTAACATTTGATGAGTATAATGCGATGTCGTCCGCGTAAGCGGTAATTTTCAAACAATGGGGTCCGGAACTAAATGGGATTATCTTAGGCTGAGCCAGGAGCGCAGATAGAAATGGCTCCATAGAGATTGAGAAAAGCAGAGGAGATAACGGGCACCCCTGGCGGATGCCACGTGCGGTGGAAAAAACAGAGGATAACAGACCTGAGTAACTGATTTTAGCCATGGGTTGGTCATATAAGGCCCAGATCCAGCTGACTATGTTGCCCCTGAGACCAATGAAAGACAGCACAGTCCACAGATAATCCCACCCCACTCGGTCAAAAGCCTTTTCGGCGTCTAATAAGATCATGCAGAGTGGGGAGTCCTCAGTTTCTGCAATGTCAAAGGCTGTGATAGCTGTATTGATATGAGTTGTTGTATCTCTGCCCAATACGAAGCCGTGCTGTTGTTCACCAACAATCCCAGGGATAATCAGGGCCAATCTATTTGCCAGCACTTTGGCGAAAACCTTCGCGTCAGAGTTAATCAAAGATATTGGCCTGTATGACCCACATTCCTCTGGCGGCTTATCTTTTTTTTTTTAAAAGAAAATAATTTTCGTTATGTTCCAAGAGCTCTGGGCTTTCCCAGTTAACCCAATATGCTGTGTTACAAGGAGAAAAAGAGAGATTATTTCCTCAATACAAATTTTATATACTTCCAAAAGAATGGAGTCCTCCCATGAAGCTTTCCCTGTTGGCAGAGAAATAATTGCGTGTCTCAGTTCCAGCTCAGTAATATTATCCGAGAGATCTTCCAAGCCAGGTAAATTAGATTTCCCATTAATATTACTTTCTAGGTATTTTAATATATCAGATGTAAGGGGTTGATTCTCCGGAGTGTAGAGAGTATTATAGTAATCTCTGAATTGAGTCAGAATCTGTACCGGTTGATTATATATAATTTGATTTGGACCTTTAATACATTTGATACGAGTCTGGGCTCTGTCATCTGCTACTTTATAGGCCAGTAACTTACCGATTTTATCCTCTCCTTCATAGCACTGAATTTTGGTCTTGAGCTTTTTTGGCACAGTTTTTTTCCATTACAGTAGTTTTAAGATTAGATTTGAGTGATCCTAGTTTTAGTTCTATTTCTAGAATGTTGGTAGATAATAGCCAGAGTGCCTTAACCAATAAGATTTCAAATTCTCTAATATCTGCTATTAATTTGCTTTCATCATTCCGACATTCAGAATTTTGTTTAAGAATATATTGTTGCGCATGGCCTCTAATACTGGCCTTACATGTATCCCAGACACATATATGGGAGGCAGTATGAAGATTTATTTTGATGAACTCAGACAAATGGAGTTTAAGTTGGGAGATATAAGCTGTGTCTGTCAGTAGATAGCGGGGGAAAGAAAACAATCTAATGCTATTTTGGCCCTCATTATAGCTATAGGTTAGTAAAATGGGATTGTGATCCGAGGACACCCGGGGGCAGATTTCCATAGAGCTGTTCTGAATAATTTGATCTGTTGCCCAAGCCATATCTATCCGCGTACAAAGTTTATGGGGAGCAGAGTAGAACGTGTGACCAGGGATATCAGGATAAAGAGAGCGCCATACATCCTTAACATTGTGTACCCTGCTTAAATCTAAAATGGCAGCCCTAACTTTGTGCATGCGTTGGAAAATCCCAGGTATAGTAGTATCCTGCTTATAATCAATAATGCAATTAAAATCCCCAATCATGATTAATTCCCCCTCCCAACCCAATAATTCCACATTTAGTTCATCAAAAACAAAAGCTTCATCCCTGTTGGAGCCATAAATTCCACATAGTACATATTTACAATTACCAATACAGACTTGAGCAATCACCCATCGACCCAATTTATCGGTGTCAGATCTGATCGTTTCGATTCTTGATCTTTTATCCTTTAATATGGCAACCCCCCTTAGAGAAACCATTTGAGAAGAACAGACTATAACCTCACAGCCGATTAAGTAATTTTCTGTCTTTATACGATATGTGTGTCTCAGATAGAAAAATTAGCTGAGGATTATAAAGTCTTAGTTCTTCAGCTATAAGTCTTCTTTTATTCTCATTATTTAGGCCGGCTACGTTCCACGCTAGACATTTTAATGTATGCATTTTTGTAAATAAACTAAATCAATTTTGCCATATTGTATGTTATAAAGCAATGAAAATAGACAGAAAAAAACAACAGTGCAGCAGTTTCCAGTTTAAGCTTTTATCATAATGTGCTGAGTTTTTAAATATTTTACCCCTTCCCCTGCCACCCACCCCTCGGAGAACCTGGGCCCACCCCCCACCCCCTTTCTCCCTCAGCCCAGAACCAGAGGAAGCCCCTTCCTTGTCTGCCCCCGTTCAAAGGGCAGCACAGCACACAGAAGCACCGGGGCTATCGGACCACCCCCTCTCTCTTTTTCCTTTCCTTTTTTTTTCTTCTTTTTTCCCCCCTTCCTTTCTTTCCTTTATTTCCCCCTTTTCCATTTTTTCTCCCTCCCTCTTTTTCTCCTTTCCTCATTTCCCCCTTTTTTCTCCCCTTCCTTTCTTACTCCTTTCATTTCCCTGTTTCTTTAGATTCCTTTTTTCTTTTTTTTCCCCTTCCTTTTCCCTTTCTCCATCCCTCCTCCTTTAAGTGCCAATAAGCAAAAAAAAAAAAAGGGGGGGGGGGGGGGGAGTATTTTGATAGATATTATAATCACTCATCTTTAGCCCAACAATTAGCTCAGATTTGATAGCATATTCTGCGCTTCTTTTTCATCCGAAAAATAATAGGTGTGAGCACCTTTAATGATTTTGAGGCTGGCAGGCTCCTGCAAAAACGCTTGTGCCCCAATAGCTTTGAAGGGGTCTATAAGCTTTTTTAGTCTCCATCTCCTATCCATTGTATGTTTGCTCAAATCTGAGCGAACAAATATAGACATATTCTCATATTTTATAGGAGAATTGGGACGTGCTTTAAGAGCTACTGCCTCCCTCAAAAGAAAATTCCCAAAATAAATTATAAAAGGTCTAGGGTATTTACTGTCTCTTTTCTTCTGGAATGGGGGGAGACGGTGGGCTCTCTGAACCGGAGAGTCCCAATCCCAGTCAGCTAGATCAGGTAAAGTTTTGCTTAGTAATGCCACCACATATCCCCTAGCATCTGACCTCTCCAAACCCTCCGGTACACCAAAGAGTCTTAGATTTGATCGACGTTGGCGGTTTTCCAAGTCCTCGACCTTCAACTGTAATGCCAGAATCTGGCTCTCATAATCCTTTAGTGAAGTCTCGGTGTGGGCTGAGCATTCTTCAATGCCAACTACTCTCTGTTGTAAGTCTTCTATATCCTGAGTTATCCCGCCTAATTTAGAAGTCATTTCAGTCAGTGATTTCTGAAGTTTGGCGTTATCCCCACGTAATTGAAAAAAATGTTCTCGCGCCTCAGCACAATGGCTAGTTAAAGTATGTAAGATAACTTCAAAAGGGGACATCTCAAAGCAATTTTCCTCAGTGCCGTCTGGAATGATATTACAGGAAGAGTCGGAAGGTAAACATGTAGATGTGTCAAGGCCATGGCAAGATGGTTCATGGCTTACAGGGGAGATTGCCATTGCAGAAATAGTGGTTGAACATGTCGGGTTCGGGGGCTGGACAGAGTCAGAGTCCAGCTCTAGTACTGGCACCGTCACAGAATGAGCTTGGGGTGAAGGGTGAGTGCCCAGCTGTTTTTCCTGAGATTCATCTGCAGAAAGGGCCGACCCTGAGAGTCGAAGAGTAATACTCTTCACTAGTCCCTTAGCCTGGATCCATTTTCTGAGGGGGCTATTATCCAAATTAAGATTTTTTTTCGTAGTTGAAGCAAGATTAATTAAGGATAAACCTTCTGCTGGTGTTCTTTTCCCTTTCATGTTCTTATTCTTGGATTTTTTTGTTTGTTTAGCTTTGTCCCTTCGGTCCGCCATAAATTTGGCTATTTCTGCAGCAGTTCCGCCCCTTGTCTCATGCACTTCTCCCTCTTCATACTCAGACTCCTCAGCAGAGCAGTCTCCATCAACCTCGTCATCCTGAACCAAAGCCCCCGCAGAAGGTAATACAGTCTCAATTGTTGAACTGGCAATGCTTTTCCCCATAGTAGTTCCAGGGGGATTGATTGAGTCCATATCCGACTCCTTAGACCCCCCCACAAGCAGCTACCTCCTTAACGTTAGCTGAAAGCATATTCTGCTCCTGAGGAAAAAATTCTACAGCATCTACTGGCATTGAGGCGCCTTGTTGAGCCAGTGTGCTAGATGAATCATTTTTGTCAGGAGACGTAATTACCTCAGACCCCATATGCTCCTTTTCATGGTAATTTTTCTTTCCAGGGTCTAAGGGTCTGATCTGTAATGAGACCCGAGTTGATAGTTACTTCCTTACTAGATTTAGTTGAGGTTACTTTGGAAGAAGTAGTATTGTCAACAATCAGCATAGGAGGGTGTAGTACCGGTTTATTTCACGCTGCGCCCCTCACTGGTGATTTTGCTGCTTCCACCGGCAAAGATCTTTGTACCATCAGCGTAGTTGTTCCAGCTGTTGTTGCAGTCAAAACGATAGCTCGCCCTGGCAATGTTATACCTTGATCAATTACTGCAGTTTAAGTTGCTCGAGTAGACCTGGACACGTTTTTTTGGAGCCATCCCCTCCGCAGTCCGAGGCACACGTCTGCGCTGCAATCGCCACCAGCCGGGTGTATAGCTCTGGGCTAAATGAATCAGACGGGAAGTGGAGAACAGCCCCAAACGGCGATTTATCCAGAGCCAAAGCATTCGGTGCTCGTGCAATACAGCAAAGAAACAATGATGCTAAAAGCAGTCCGTCTGGTGCAACAATGTAGCGGGGCCGTCAACTCACAGAGGAGCATCGGCCGCACCCCGCACGCCGCACACAGACCTCCGCAGATCCCAGTAACCAGCGCCAGGGGCAGCGCCAGGAACACGCCGGCGTCTACGAGCACTTCGAGCACTCTCTCCCCTCGGCAAGGTTTTCGACTGAAAAGAAGCAAGGGTAGCTACAAAAAGGCAGAATCACCACCAAACGAAGCTCCTCGCGGGGTCAAACAGCCCAGAGAACGGGTAAGTCCGAGAGCCCCGGCAGCTAGCTGTGCTCTAGGGCGTCCTCACTCCGCCATCTTTGATCACCCCGACATCTTGTGTAATCGCTTACCATCTTTCATTATCCACTTTTAGACTAGGAGGACAGGTCCTACAATCTACAACCATTGCAAACTAGATACATTATTTAGATTATATTCATACTTTACAAAAATCAGAGGATGAGAACTCTTAATTTCCAATACTATCAATCCACTCAAAAACACCCTTCTTAACTTCTCCAACTTTGACAATCCTAGAACATATGTTTCAAAGATCAAGAATGAGTACCAAACCTCTTGAAGTGTTCAACCACACCAACCTAGCCCTGTCTCCCCAAATGGTTATCAATATATTCCAAACATGCATCTCTGCTAAATGTTCTTTAATCCATTAGGTGTGAAAATGCTACAGCAAAGGACCCTGCCCTCAAACAATACTTAATACCCAAGTTATCCACTAGCTTTCTACTCTATTACATTTAACCCAATACTCATCCTTATTCAAGGGAACTATTAATAGATACGGTTAGAGACCCATGCCTGCAACAGGAAGGCATGCTTTATGTAATAAACTATACAAGACTGGCATATCAAGGATACTACCAAAAATGATCCTATTAGAATAAAACCGCTGTTTCTGTTTCAAGGCTCACTTTCTCTCTCAGTTTGCAATACCACATTATGGATCAGGGAAGGGCACTTTCTGTAGTTAAGGTAATATTTGGGTCCATATGTTAATGCTGTTCAAACTTGTATTTCTGGTTCATTAATTGAAAGGCTTTATTATTAGGGTGAGTAAATGTAGGCTTTGATTGCACTACTGACAGTGGTTCCAGTATAAACCATTGTACACACGTTTTCAAAGTTTTGCATTATGAGGCTATGTATAATGCTCCCAGAATGCTCTCTGATTTGATGCAAATATTTGTAGAAGCTTGAAAGCAAGATTGATGAATCTTTGCTTTCAAAAGAAAAAAATTAATTGTTCATAAAAAAATGAAACCAGGAAAAAAAAACATTTCGCTAAACTACGGTAAAATTTCAGGTACCATTTCTTTGCAGCATCATTTAGTAACATGTGTATATACGTGCTAGTATTTCCCAAAGATATTAATTATCGAAAATCAGTGTAAATAGTTTCAATAAGATTATGGGAAACAAAAATAAACAAGCATTGGCAAAGTCAGTAGGTCTGAAATTGGTGGTCAGCTTGTTATTTTTGTCAATGCGTTGCTTGTTTTGGCATGGTTTTTGTAAAATCTTATTGGTGTGGGAGCTGCTGGGCCCTCGTGATTATAACAAACATTGGCAAAAGCAAAAACTGATTTTGTTCTCAAAATGCACACACTGCCACAGTAGTTACAGGCACTGAACAAAACTACTTTGTGGGCGATATGCTCCTTGTGAAAGAGAAGAATGCTGTCACTCACAGTGAAGCCAGCAGATACTGAGAGACAGACAGAATGCCCTTCCAAATTAGAATGCCCAATTATTAACAAAAGTCACAAAAGTGCACCGATGGTATATGTCCTTGCATTAAGTGCGGCTATTTGGCTTTCGTGAATTCCCAAGAATTTACAGAAGTAGGACAAGAAATAGTACTCCTAGAAAATATTTGTGAATTGCATTTTAGCATGAGCAAACATGCATGTGGTAGATTTTCTCATGAGAAAATCTGAGTGTTTGAAAGTTCACTTTCGCTCCAACCACTTTTTTCCCACCTCTGGAAGAAGGTTTACATCAGCCATTGTCAGGAGTAAATTTCCAACATTTATCAGTATGGGAAAAGATTAGAGAAGAGGTGTTGAAAATCCTTAAAACATGCAAATTATTAGGTTTGCACAGACTCAAAAGAGCATTCTAACCCTAGAACTATTACTTGCCACTACCTTTAGCCCCAGTATGTAGATCTGCAGAAACGTGGAAACATATGGGGATTGCAAGTATTTAAACACTACTATGGTATGCGCTCTGGCATATCAGAGAGGTTATATCAAAACTCTTATATAATGAGATTGCTGCCATAATTCGTCGCCACACTTCTTGGCACAAAAGGGACAAGTGGATTTTGTTACAGGACAAGTAGATTTATGAATCAACGTGCCCCATGGAAAAGTAGATCATTTGTTACATTCCACATACAGGCTATTTATCTTACTCATCATTGGTCAACAGGCTAGAAGAGGTGATTCTAGGGTTAGTTTAACAGAATCAATCAAATTTTTATTAAAGATAGACAGGCCCACTACAACATTAGAAGGAAGGTCCATCTAGTAAAAAGGTTAAAAGGAAAACGATTCCCGCGATCCCTATTTCATTAGAGGCAGAAAGGTCACTGACCAATTAGACTGGTCTTTTTTGGAACAAGCACTGATGGTTTTGGCATAATTCCCCACATTTACTGAATGGCCAGGACTATCCAGGATAATACTGAATGGCTACACTTCTGATACTGTTCAGCTAGTAAGAGGGACCAGAAACAGGTCATCTTTTCCCCTCTTCTTTTTGTTTTTAGCACTGAACTACTTGCAAGTCATATTCATCATGACCAATACATTTCTGGCTTATTCTTCGGCCCCAATATGCACAAATTGCAAACTTTGCACAACATTCACTCTTAACAGTGGGTCGTGAGCTAGAATGCTTCTGGTACTGACTTAGCAACTGCAAATATTCCAAAGTCAAGCTGTCTACAATATTAATATATGAAAGTGTAAAATCCTTAAACTTACGCTACCCGAGATACAGACTTCCTTAACAAAATAATTTGTTTCAATGGTTAGTCACATTAATTATCTAGGGTGAAGAAACATAAGCACCCTAAATCAAAGACTTATAGAAAATCAACTTTTTACTGTTGCTGGTTGAAAACCGTAAAAACTTGTGAAGGTGACACCCGATTGTTATCTCCTACATGGGTAGGTTCAACTTACTTAGATTAATTTATTGCTTTTTTGAAAAGGGACTATCCTTTTTCAAATCCCTCCAATAAGCTATCTTGCACGTTGTATTGAATGACTCTCACCCTAGAATCTCTTTGAAGTACAAGAAGTTTAAGAGGGGGCTGGCCATGCCCGACTTAAATCTCTAGTATGAGGTAGTGCAATTGAGGACACTACTAGAATGGTCCCAATTCAAAACTGATCAAATATGTCCCAATATGGAAAGGGTCCTACTGGGGAGAATCCTTTTGGCTAGGGACTTGCTGCAAAAGACATTAAGACTTGCTAAAGCATGCTACAGTGCTCCAATGGGTATTTCATTTCTAAAAGAGAATGTGTTTGTCATGAAAGTGAAACTCACTTCCTGCTCTTGACCATTAATTCCAATACACTGTAACCCAGATTTTTCATCTGTGCTTAAACAGGGCATATTCAAACATCTTTCGTAATTGTGAGATAAACTCATGTAACTGATGCAAGACAGACTTTTATACTGACGAAAAGAAGTGCCTTCACCACACCCAGGGATTTGGTGATACATCCGTTCTTGGGTGAAACCTCTCTAAGAGACAGAACAGTGTTCGAGAAATTCTTCTCTACACTCAAAACAAGTAAGAGGGACATATCTAAACCACATAGGATCCTGTTATAATCTAACTCCACTTATCCTGACATGTACAAAAATAGCTAGAAGAAAAGTGATTACCAATAAAGAGAGGGAAGCACTGAAAAGATTTTCTTCTGTAACAAAATCCCCTCTGAATATAGCAACTTCACCCTCAACTGGACCCTGATGCCCTCACAACTCTACTTCCTTTAACGGCTGAAGAAAGAACCCTGAACCTCATGGCCCAGCATCACCACAAATGAAATCACTGCTACCATAAAATCCATTCACTTCTGGGACAGCAGCTGATCCCAGTCTCTACCACGCCTTCAACATAGGACTACTATCAATCAGCAAAGCTCTTACACCAATCCTCAACAACACCTTTGACCCTGCCAATTTCCCAGACACATGGAAACATGTCTCACCAGCTCAAGAAACCCTTCATTGACCCACTGCAGCCAACTACAGACCAATTTCCCTCCTACCATACCTGGTCATGATCTTAGAGAAGCTCATAAACCAACACCCAAGTACCTCAACATTGACCAGTTCCTTGTTGCCATACAGTCTGGTCTCAGACCCAACCACAGTACAGAAACAGCCCTAGCGCAGCAAAAGACTAAACCTGCAAATTCCTGAACAGGAGAAATACAGCAACACTCCTAGAATTCTCTGCTGCATGTGACAAGGTCACATGTCCCATCCTCATAAGAAGCTTACACCAAATTGGCATCTAAAGATCTGCGCTCCACTAGATCTGCTCCTTAATGTCAGAGAACAATATGCCAGCTTGGCACCCAACTACGGATCAAGAGTTTCTCATTTCCTTGTTGCGTACCAATAGAAAGGTTTAAAATGCATTTTAAGTACTACTGATACGTTTGACAAGCAAAAGAAGACACAAAGTATTAATTTACAAACATAAAATCGTAGGTAAAATACACAGTTTTATACCAATTACCTTCTCATATAACTTGAGATAAAAACAACTATATTTTACGAATGTATGATGTTACTACGCCATCTATTACCCCGCAGTAAGTTACAACAAGGACGCTACATCATCCGCGTTGCTACCACGCATGGGGAAACATCCTTTACAACGCAACTTTTACCATGCAGTGCCTTTACCACGCAACTTTTACAACACAAACCATTACAACGCATTGCGCTGGGGGGGCGTTCTAGGATAGGGAATAAGTTTAATTTACTATCCAACACCTTCCCTAGTGTCCACGGGGACTGGAGCTGGAATAGTAAATTAAACTATTCACTATCCAGCACCCCAAAGCGCTATGCGTTGTAAAGGTTTTCTTTGTAAAAACCGCGTTGTAAAGGCATGCGTGGTAAAAGCACGCGTTGTAATGTCATACATCCCCACGCATGGCTTTTCATCGCAAGTCGTTTATGGACTTAGGAATAGTATAAATGACTATTTCTACTCCGGTTAGCGCAACAGTAGGGAATATGTTGGATATGAAATCCAATACATTTCCTCTTGTTGCACGCCATCTAGTGCAAGTCGTTGAAACGACTTGAGATGTAATGCCATGCGTGGTAACAACACGGACAATGTAACGCCCACGTTGTTATCTACCCACGTGGTATTACCAGCGTTGTAAACGCTAATTCCCATATTTTGCAGCACTGAACAGCCTTTTGATCATCATCCCTCTGGTCAACCTACACCGCTTTGCAAACATCACTAATCATTGTTATTTCTAAATATTTCATTCCCATACTCAAACACTTTCTGATCACATTAATGCAGTCATTTCTTTAAAATCATACGTTACTTATCTGTAATAACATATAATATGACAATTGTGTCTCGAATTGTTCAAAATAAAGTACATTCAGATGTAAAGTGTGCTGTCTGAACTGAAATGCTGACTATGACTTCCACATGCAATACCTCCTCATCGTATGATAACGGTCACACCCAATTAGTTATGGAGGACCTTAGAAACTGCTACAACGAGATTAAAGTTTCCACACTACCTAAATAGAGGTTTGGAAGACTCACCCAGGTGTTTTATGTGCACCCATTTAGATCAATTTCCTGCTGTGAACATGACATTTTCATTTTAAATTCCCCATGAACTGGGGGTGGGGGGGGCGCTAGAGGGCGCACTGCGGGATGGCTGGCATGTGAGTCAGCTCCGCCGGACGGGTGCAGAAAAAGCGGCCTTTATACCCCTAAAACTACCGCCAAAAGGACGACTAAGGGATATTTATTTATATTGATCGGAAGATGAAGCTCGTGAGCTTCTGGTGTTAGATCTCTGCAGAAACAGAATCCGCGGTAACTATCGGCGAAAAAAGAAGTGGAGGCGAGTGGCGATCCAAAATGGCCGCGCCCAACGATCGGAACCGCCGGTAATGCGGGCGGATAACAGCCCGGTTACGAACCACAGGCTTCAGGATCGCTGCCCAAATGCTGCGGGGACAGACCACGGACGAGATTAGAAAGCTGAAATCTACCGGGGGCGGCGAGAGAGCTTCAGATGGTGCTGCGTTCCAGACAATACAAAATGGTGGCAGCGGTGGAACGCACAGACGTGGAAGCGACAGGAGGAAATACTGAGGCCGCGTAGAGACCAGGTGGGTTCTGAGCGGCCTGGAAGGTATGAACGTGGATAAAGCAGCAGGGCAGAATTGGTAGAGGGCGAAGAAAGTATTATAGCCTGCTCGGCCGAAAAGCGCTAGAATTGGTGGACTGCTTCGCGCTACAGACTGTGCGCCACAGCGGGAGACGGGGTGAATACAGCATGCTCGTGGTATCGACAATATAAAACTGCTTCTAATGCATGGATCCTAGCTGCTAAGCCACACGCGGAAGTCTGCCAGATGGTGCATGGACACCCATTTACCACTAACGGCTAGTACCAGGAAAGTAGTCCCCACGTATGAGCTGCATAGGCGGGGGTTAGCACAATCAGCGCATTGAACGGGAGCTGCCGGTGCACCGATCTAACTTCAGGCTGCCGGGTGGGTCCAGTTCTGACGGCACACAAAACACAGCGAACACCACGGCACGACATGCGGGGATGTACAGGGGATGTCGACACGTTGTTAACAGTGTCCCCAAGCTGCTACTGAACGGCGACTAGGCGAACATGCACAACTTCTGGTGGTTAAATGCATAAAACTGCCTCATTGTGGGCAGCAAGAACACCTCAACGTCGAAACCGGCCTGCTGCAGGAACCACGTCCATAATAAGCCCGGGGACACAGCGAAGAAGCCCTCCAACGGGCATTAACGTTATGGGAAAGCCGGACAAACAGACTAAATTGCCCTTCGAAACTAGGAAACAAGCCAAAAGTAACGTGGCCACTTCAGACGCAGAGGGCGAGCAGAAGTTAAACGACGGGACCGGCATGGAGTCAGTTCTGAGGGCGATTCAGCAGAGTCTGCAAGAGATGAACAACAAACTTGACAATGTAATGCTGCATGTGGACAACATGGCGCCGAAAATAGAAAAACATGACGAGCGGCTGGTGGAGGCGGAACAACGAATCTCTAAAGTGGAGGATGAATCTAGGACCACGACGAAGGCATGCGGTGGCATTGAAAAGACTCTGGAGGGTCTACGAGCCAAGGTGGAGGACCAGGAAGCGAGGTCCAGACGAAATAACGTCCGCATTTCAGGCTTGCCGGAGTCTA
Source organism: Lissotriton vulgaris (assembly GCF_964263255.1). Classification (NCBI taxonomy): domain Eukaryota; kingdom Metazoa; phylum Chordata; class Amphibia; order Caudata; family Salamandridae; genus Lissotriton; species Lissotriton vulgaris. Next base: position 390,654,629 of record NC_141687.1, read on the forward strand.
CAAACACGGGCAAAATGGAGACCTACGTAGAGACAATGCTGAAAGACATATTTGGTGTAGAAAGCCTATCGGCGGTTTTCCTTGTCGAACGTGCACACCGCTCCCTAGTGCCCACTCCGAAACCGGGTGCCGCCCCACGCATGATAATTGCCCGCATGCTTAACTACAGGGACAGGGACACGGTCCTAAGGCTCGCTAGAGAAATGGGTACAATCACTTATCAGGCAAATACCCTCGAGTTCTACCCGGACCACACCATGGTGGTACAGTTGGGGCGAAAAGAATTTGCACCAGTGAAAAAGAAGCTCCGGGAGCTGGGAGTCGAATATGCAATGTTATACCCCGCAAAACTCAAACTCACCAATGCGGGTAAGCCCGTAATTCTCCCGACTGTGCAGGCAGCGCAGGAGTATATCAAGAAACTGGGGAAACGACGCAAGGCACAGGAACGAGAGGACAGGACGAGTAATAACGATTGAGGAGATCAATGGCCAAGGAACTCAAGTATCAGCAAGGTTCCATGAGATTGGTGGCGATTTGATGTAACGCCCTCTTCCAGTGACTTCGAGACAGTACTGTGGGAAATGGGCACTCAAGGGAGTCATTTAAAGACGAGTACAGGCGTGCAACATGCAAGTGGACGATACAGGCACGCTGTGCACGAGCCGATGTACCGAACGGTGAGTAACATAACAATCTCCTATGGTCGGCGGCAGTGGAAGGATCCCCGGGGGGGGATCCACTGTATATATATCGAAAGACATCCTGTGACGGTGAGCCTCTGAGGCGCTGACCCAGGGGAGGTACTGCGGGGGTAAGCTTACATGGGGGTTCCGCTTTAAACTGCGCAGATAAGGACTGCAAATAGAGAAGATGTTGCTGCACTATATGTTTTGAATGCAGGACTATGGCGGGTGGTGGAAGGGGAGGAAAGGAAGTGATGAATATTGAAATGGCGAGAGCACCCGTCCACATCCACTATGTGGATGGAGACGTGTGAACCTGGCGGCACCCCCAAGCGGGTGTGCCCCAACCTAAGTTACACGACTGGTTTGGTTCTAATACAGGGATGGCTTTGGCACAGTTTGGGAGCTAAAGTGGGAGGGGGAAGGGTTGGGCTGTTGGGAGATGTTCGAATAGAAGCACTGTGTCTGAGAAGCATTGCGACCTCTTTAGTTACCAAATGTACTGTTATTGGCAGTTTACTCATTACTAGAAGATTTATACTCGCATATGCAGTAGAGCAGACGATCAACGAGCTATCTGAAATAGCAAGATCTAACATGGACTGGCAAAAATTGAGCCTAGCGCTATGACACGACCAAATACACTAAAATTCATCACGTGGAATGTCGGAGGATTAGGCACTCCAAAGAAGATAAGGCAAATGTTTGCGTTTTTTGACAGATTGCACATAGACGATGCTTTCCTGCAGGAAATGCACTTAGCGCCTAGCAGCACATCCACACTGGGCACTAGATGGGCGGAATCAGTCACTGGCATACTAATACGGAAGGGGTGCACTTCCAGATTTCGAGCATACACAAAGATGCAGACGGCAGGTATGTCATTGTCGTGGGTATGGTGAGGCAGCATCAAATTGCCTTGGTGAACACATATGGCCCTAACATAGACGACCCTACATTTTATGAGACACTATGGCACACCATTGCAGATATCCAGGTTGAGAATATAATATGGGGAGGCGATTTTAATATAGCGTTAAGAGAGGGACTAGACAGAACACTGAACACGCTGGAACCACATGTAAAGGCAAGGGCGACGCTCAATGAGGCAATGGAAGAGCTACACCTGGTTGACATGTGGAGGGTACTGCATCCGGGGGAACTCATAGCGACACACATAAATGCGGCTCACAATAGCTGGTCTAGGCTGGACTACTGGCTGAGCACGCAGGATGTGCTATCATGGGTAGTCAATATAAAACATCTTCCTAGGACACTTTCAGATCACAGCCCCGTGCTCCTGGAGGTAGACATCCCTCGCTATGAACCCCCGCCGTTCACATGGCGTTTTAATGCAGTAGCACTACGTGACCCATTGTATGTCGACACCATACAGAAAGCAGTGATAGACTATTTTCAACTAAATTGCCCCACGACAGACGACCCTTGCCTGCTATGGGAAGCTTTCAAAGCTACAATACGGGGGGTATGCATAAGCAAGACCTCGGGTATATTAAGAGATATCAGGCAGCAATTAAAAACTCGAGAGGGTGCCATAGAGGAGTTGGAACAGCGATACACGCAAACTGGAGACACTGCTCTGTTAGGGGACATACAGACACTACTAACAGAACATCGAAAATTTGCAGTGGATGAGCTCAAATATATATTCAAACGCAAAACTGCTAGGAGGTATGGGGAGGGTGGAAGACTGGGCAGGGCCCTAGCTGAAAAAATATGCACTGGACGGACGCCGCAACACATCACGGCGATTAAAACCAGGGCGGGCACACTCACACATGACATTAAGGGCATAATGGGTGAATTCATGGACACATATAGAACTTTATATGAGGCAGGACCGCTGCTACCTCAAGAAGAACTGCTGTCCTACATGGCGGGTGTGGAACTGGCGTGGTTAGCAGACGGTCATAGAGAATACCTAGCTCGCCCAATTACAATAGAAGAAGTTGTAGACACCATAAAGAGACTACCGAATGGGAAAGCTCCGGGGCCAGACGGCTTTGTGGTCGAATTTTACAAAACATTCGCGGACTTACTCGCACCGCATCTGGTGAAACTATATGAAACAGCACATGAGGCTCAAACCCTACCAACATCTATGAGGGAAGCCCTGATCATTGCGTTATTAAAACCAGGCAAAGACGAGGAACAATGTGATTCCTACCGCCCCCTATCGCTCATAAACGTAGACACAAAAATTATAGCAAGCCTGTTGGCTGACAGATTGAAACCACTGATGCCACTATTGATACGGCCCGACCAATCCGGCTTCATACCGGACAGATCAACCACACAACACCCGCACGTTTTTTGCCCTAGCTCACTACCTAGCACCTGAAATAAAGGCTGTAGCAGTTTTATTAGACGCGGCCAAAGCGTTTGATACGATAGATTGGCCCTTTCTACACGCAGTACTTATACGAATGGGATTTCCACCACTGTTTATTGGGTGGATCACGATGCTATACACGAACCTAACTGCACGCGTTAGGATAAACAAACATCTTTCAGACCCAATCACGATTTGTCGAGATACCAGGCAGGGGTGTCCACTCTCCCCGATGCCATTTGCCCTCATACTTGAACTCTTAGCCTGCAAAATTAGACAACATCACCACTACTCAGCCATACAACTACCAACGCGCCCCATACACATATCATTATATGCAGACGATATGGTACTCTATGTAAAAAACCCGGAACAGCACCATAACCCGTTATTACGCGAATATATTAAATTTGGCCAGCACTCAGGGTTGCAGATAAATTGGACTAAATCCCTTATTCTGACACTGACAGGTGATACGCACCCGACAGCCCTGGACTATCCCCTAGACTGGCAGGACGAACCGACCAGATACTTGGGAATATGGTTTCACAGGGATCCAGAGCTAGTTATCCGTACTAACTACGGGAGAGTTATATCATCTCTGGAAGACAAGATCAAAAGATGGAATAAACTGCCGCTATCCCTGGCGGACAGAATTGCCATCGTGAAAATAGTATTGCTGCCCAAGTTCCTCTACTTGTTTAACAACATACCTATCAAACCTCCTGCGGATGTGTTCCGTAACATCAAAACGCTCATGTTGAACCGGATTTGGGCGGGAAAACAAGCCAGGTTAGAATTACACACGATGACACTGCCATATGTTAAGGGGGGCTTCAAGGTTCCAGATCTCTATCTGTATTACTTATGCGCTCAGGCGCAATTCGCACATTACTGGTACCACGAGATACCTTTCCTAACACATGTTGCAGTGGAAGCAGGGGATGCAGACCCGGTCCCGATTGACTAGCATATTACCACATAGGAGACTTAGATTACACACGCGTGACATTAACCCGGTCAACACCACCACGGAAGCGTGGAGACTATTGGGCAAGGTAGCTAACAACCTACCACTCTACGCACCTGCACTCCCGCTAGCCCACCACCCGGCCCTCTCGGTTACACAGGAGCAGGTTGGAATGGAGTTACTGAGGCACGCTGGTATAGACAGGATGGGAGATTTATATAAAGATGGAATATTTCAGACCCTAGACAAGTTAGATTATATTAGCAATCCAACACTGCTGTTTAGTTTCAACTACTACAGGTTGCAGAGAGCAATGAGAGAACATTTTCCCACATTTCCGGAGGAACCTCAGATGCTAACTCCTTTGCAGCTGGTTCTCACAACACCCAAAGCCTCACATATAGTGTCAAGATTATACACTAGCACGCAGACAGACATTGGAGGGAACACTGAGGGGGTGAGAGAAAAATGGTGCAAAGCATTGGAAGATACACTTTCGGAGGAGGAATGGGAAACCACTTGCCTACTAACGGGCTTACTTACGCCTAATGGAAACCTGAGGATCATCCACTATAAATACCTCCATCAAATGTATTATACACCGCAGCGACTACACAGATACGGCTTAAGGGACACCTCCAACTGTGTTAGGTGTAGGCAGGAAAACGCAGACTTCATGCACTTGGCATGGCACTGTCGCCCTGTGGCAGGATACTGGGAGCAAGTAGTACAGGCCCTTAATGACATGCTAGAGACATCATTACAATGTACGGCCAAGGTCTGTTTGTTGGGTATAGTGCCGCAACTAAGAGCGCAGAGGCGTAAATTTTGTGTAGTAGCTCTCTTAATGGCAAAGCGGAGAGTGTCCCTACACTGGAGTAGTAAATTGGGGCCCAAGATGAAAAACTGGCTGGAAGATTTAACGTATTGCTGTGACACGCTAGCCACTTACGAGGAAGAATTGCCGGCAGGCTCACGTCCTAGGGATTATTGGTCTTATTTCAGACAATACTTGCTAACAAGTTCATCAGTACAAGATGCACAAAATTGAACCAAACCACATGAACATGAGTATTGATAATCGATGTGTAATGGAGGGGGGAGAATGCTGTGACACAGTGATCTAAGGTATAGGGGTATTCTTAGTTTGTTTAGTGGTTTCACTAAGGTTACATATAAAATGAAAAACTGTAAGAACATGAACGTGTTCATTTTCCGCCTCGGCGAGTCTTGGGCTCAATTTCCTCTGACCTGATAATTCTCGCCTCTGTGCCTATTCTAATCATGGGTCCCACTCTGCAACTCTGGGCAATAGCTTGCTTAATCTCCACAATGGCCCCAACAGCGCTGGGATGCCTGGCTTCACCTTGGGGGTGCCCAGGAGTGGACATTTCACAGGGAAAAGCCAGGAAGGGTTCCACAGCGGTATGCGTTACAGCGCCAGGACAACCCAGTTGGGGTATTAGTGCGCTTTACAAGTACGAATTACATTTACATTTACATAGCCTGAACAATAAATTTACAACAGGTACAAAGTATACAAGTAAGGACACCAAAGGACCGAGCAGAGAGTAGATTAGGGGAAAAATATAATTATGACTATTAGCTATAGCCTAAACCAGTGTTTCCCAAACAGTTTGAATATGCACAATGGTGGTGATGAGGCAGATGTACACTTGCATTTGTATATAAATGTATTCCACGGTACAACAAAGACACCCGCTCCTCCCCCGCCTTAGTCTTGGTTGACGAATAGGATTGAAATTGCTTTGTAGGCTGTGAAAAATGGCTCCAAATCACTAACCGCTGGATCGAATCTTTTCTGCCACTGCCAAGATAGACGTGGTTTACAGTTTATATACAAATGTATTCCAAGTTACACTCTACCCTGCTATATCATCCGGCCAGTCCATTCCAACTGGACCCCAAGGAACATTTTAATGTCATTACAGATCTTACCAACAACTGCATCACTTTAATCATTTCATCTGCATTGCCTCAACTGTTCACCAAAGGTGAGATTACTGTTAGCCTGTAAAAAGGTCTTCTCTCAGAAAGGAGAACGTAAGCATATATTGGCAGCCTCAGATTGCCTTCCCTACATGAATGAATACTGCCTATGAAAAACAGCAATGTGTTTTCTCTCACAACCTCTGCAGGAGCTGCATGAGCTTTGTTTCTGGACTTGCATACATACAAGTTGCCGCAGAGTTTATCTTTCACATACCTGACAATGATTCATTCACCCGCTCTATCTCTGCTTGCCACAGCGGACAAAGGGCGATTATCGCGAAGGGTATTTAGCTTCTAAGTAGCCCAAGTAAAACGTCCTACATTTCACGTACAGGGGATTTGTCAAGAGTGAAAAACTACACAGGATCTTTTTTTACGAAATGTGTGTACTTTTAACACATACAGGCGCCTAAACATGGAATTTATGAATACATAATTAAAGCATTATTAACTCGTCCATCTTTAACTAAAAGTAAAAACACTCCTGCAGGGGCTGTTTCTACAAAACAAAGATCAAAATAGTTTGGCTATAAAACTAAACTTTTTTCAATGGAGAAATCTATAAAATGCTAATTTACGGGGTTGGTGTCTACACAATCAAAATGCAAAGATACTTAAATCACATTTGCACCACCGTAAAGAAGGAGCACAAAAGCTCTGCTGTTCAATAGCCACTTCTCTGAGGCTCTAAAGCACGCCGCAAAATGTTTTGTATTGTGTTCCTTTGCATGACTTATAGTACTTTTGTACACGTAGACAAACTACGAACCCTCACAGGTACACAGGTACAATGATTTGTAAGGTACCTTCATGTGTCCCATCATATTTTCTTGTTTTCACACATGTAATGTTACCATCTCAGGTAAATTAAAGGTGCCTTTACTTTGGAATTTTTCTTAATGAATGTGTATGTTGTCCGCTAATCTCTGCACTTTACAACACGTTTAACCTTTTCCACATTCTTTGACATATCTAGGTGAAATAAAGTATAAGAAATAAATAAAAGGGATGACAACGATGAAAATACTTCAAGGTTCACTGCATGAAGAAACACTGAAGTCACAAAATCTGCATATGCCTGCCCTTCGGGGAAGGAAGTGGAAAGGAAATGACTGACAGATATTAAGGGGAAGCAAACACAAAGAACGGTCTATTTTTGGCTATAAAGAACAACAAGGGATATACTGAGATTAGATATTTAAAAAAAATGTCGCCATAAGAGTGAGGTTGTGTTCTATTAATTTCCTGTTTAATAGGTGCACAGTCAGCGCTTGCAGTTTCTTGTCCGAGGAAGGCAGTGTCCAGGAAATAGTGCAACATAACATATTCCTCAAAAGCAGAAACAACAAAGAATGCAGGCTGGGTTAAAGGAAAGGAAACCCTCAGATTGTTCAGTCAGTAGTGCTCTCAAACCTGCAGTGTAATGATATGCCAACTGTACGTGGCATGTATATATGTTGATGAAGGACAACGCTCTTGATACAGCCTCAATTAATATATTTTTCAACATTCCTCTTGCTCTCTCTGCTGTTTTCCCACATTATCAATCCAGTTTTAGCTAATCCTACTATATAACTTTACAAACCCCCATTCCAGTTGTGTGGCATTTAGAAGACCGCCCCTCTCCGGGTGTCTCCCTGCAGTTATGTGCTCTCTGAATAAGTCTAGCCACTGGTATATAATGAAAGCCATCAGTCACCTCCATCATGTTATAAAAGTTTTTCATCAATTCTCTTTACTCCTTCGAGGTTTTTCAAACTTATGGCAGATACATGTGGAATCTGTGTGCGTTACATTTCAGCTTCACTGAAATGTCATTGATAGAGGCATTTAAGGGCAAGATTCTTGCCACACTGCCTGTTACCTTTCTTTTCACAGCACTCCACCAACCACCCTTTAACAGCTCACTCGGCTAGTAGTAAATGATGCCCTTTATCACAATCACTTCCATCCAAAGACTTGAGCTTTCTTGCAATTGGTCTGTTCAGACCGAATCAAACGAAATCAAATGGGAACATGTAATTTCAAAAGTTTGGCATTTTATTACATATCTATCTGTCCAGGGGACGAAACGCTTAAGAAATCTACTTGCCAGCAAAAAAAATGCACTTCTCCAATTTGGTACCATGCAGTGAGGTGAAAATAATTGCAGTGTTCTCTTTCCATCAGAGCTATGATAATAGTTTCTCTGATTTTGCCAAGGGTAGTATTAGTTAGTTCAAGGTTTGTATTATAGCAGGTTGACTCTCCGGGTTTATACCGGATTCTGAACATGCCTCGACTGTATTTTTGTCAAATATGTAAAGATTCAAAGGCTCTGCTTAGGCACAAACTGTCTATAAATGGGGTGTTTAGTTTACTGAGGAAGGTAGGATTCTGAATATCTGAGCAAATACATTATGTGGAATTCAGATTGTAAGAGTTCAGGAGATATCATGGCTCTAAATGTTTCACTGCTTTTTGATATTATTTGGAGGACTACGTTACTGCTTGTTCAGGCTGTGCTCTGTAAACGCTTACATGGATAATAAATAAGGGCTCCCCATTGTCAATGTTTCTAGATCGTAAAATTGACTAGGCCGATTAAAAAAATAAAGTTCTTTGCACCTGTTGGCCTAAATGTTAGCCAGATTAAGCTTGTTCAACTTCTGCATAAGAAATATCAACAATCCTGAGATTGATTTATCTTCTTCCAGGAGTCGCTGCTATCACCTTGAAACTTGGCACAGCCAGACTAAAAAAGCTTCATTTAAAAGTTGAACTCTGAAATATCTTGTGGACAATATACTCCGCATGGTCACTGGGTTGAAGCTGCGTAGCACAGATATTGAAAGATATTATCTTGCCTGCATACCAGGATGATAGTGCGTTCATTCATTTCGGAAACATCAAAGGGATTTTGGTTTAATTTAGCAACATCCAGTCAAACAAATTCATAACGCCACTTATTTAAGCATTCATATTTAAGAAAGATGAGACGAATAGCTGTATGTTGTGCTGACTGTGGGTTAGACAGTAGCTTCCTAGAGATGTAAAAAAAACAAGTCATTCAAAATTGCACCTGTAACATGGTTTCCGCTTGTATGATAAGTCTGCGTTGTTCAATTTGAAGCAGCGTTTTTCAATACAGAATACTGGCAATATTGTGAAGACTTGGCCCCTGCACCGCGAGATTAAAATAATAGTCTCATTCAAATCACCACGAAAAATTCTTACCACATCTACTGGTGTAAAATATGCATCGAATTGTAGGTGCCAAGGAAAAGGGAAAGTGGAGGAATCTGTGCAGACAAGGAGTAGGACCTCAGTTTTATCGCTAGCGCATGCAAGCATTCAAATACATTTACTAGGTGTGTTACGGAGGAAGTCTTAAAAACAGATAAAGTTATGTTCGCTTTGCTTATAAGATCATAACATTTGCTTAAAAAAACACCACTGAAATACACTGCAAAAGCACAGTAAAAGTGCAGTCTCAGTTACAAAACAAAATAACTGGAATTCACCAGTAGTTGTTAGGTAAAATAACCAAATTTTCGTACCCCTGTTATGCAATTGTTATGACCTCATGTATGACATCACTCATGATATGTTAAAAAAAGTAATTGAGGGCATCCCTCATATAGCGGTACCAATACAATGCATTTGGTAATATAGAGCGAGGATCCAACCCACTGCCCTTGGCAGGGGTTGAATGAAGGCCCTGCTCTACGGCTATCCACTACCCTCAACCTGCTGCAGAGAAACCAATAACTTAGGACTTGGTTTTTTAGTTAGTGTACTTAAACTTTTTTATGTTTTTAATTCATGTATTTTCTCCTACCTGGATCCATGTTTTTTTTTGCTTTACACTCGTTCTTAAAAGCAAATGTTCACTTTTTTAGGGAACCATAGGAATCTGTTTTTAGGTGCTTGTTTGCAGCACTTGAAATCACTCTGCAATTTTGTTCACCCGGCAAAATGTTTGTTTTTGCATTTTTTGTACAGTGGGAGGCCAATTTGAACAGCTGAGGATTACACTCTTCCTCTTATACTTGAAGAACTTCCACAAGAATGCTGTCCTCTTCCTCCCATTCCGGGATTTGTTGCTCCATTTCTGCCTGAGCGTACCTATTCAAATGAATATCTGACACTATGTCCTTTCTAGAGCACCTGGTTACACGTGTTGAAATAGCATTCCTTGTATTCACCTTCTTCCCCCATCAGGTGACTGAAGAACTGCAAGGCTAGTGACTATTGCAGAGTGCACTGCTCTTCTTGAACTGACGGAAACGTTCAAAACTTCTTCCTCTTATTGTTCATGTGCAGAAGGTGGTGGTTGACTGCTGTAGCTGGCTCCCTCTTCACTTTAGCTAGCAAAGGGCAGCAACATTTTTAAGTGCCTGTTTTCCTATGTCCTGCTCAGTAAACAGGGAAAAAGGGGTGGAGATGTACCCTTTTTTTTAAAATATAAAGTAGGCTTTTTAAAAAAAAAAATTACAGAGCGTAGGTTTCCTGCTCGTCCAGTCAGTGATGGAGTTATTTTTTTTTAACCTATCAGGATTCGCAGTTCCTAACAACAGAAGTCGGAAATTCTGGTCTGTATCGCCAATTTAGGAAAGAGTAATGTGAATCTCATAATTTTAGGAACTTCAAGTCCTAATATGAAGACAAACTTTGGGATGTTTTAAATTAGGCCTTGTGTAAGAACAGCAAAAGAGACATACGTGCCTTTTGTTTTTAAAGTCAACACTTTTCTCAGCACTGTACTGATTTTAAATTCATAGCCATCACACAATCCCAAAGATAGGCGTTCCTTTCAGAGTACGATACAAAAAGAGAGTCTCGCAAACCACCCAGACTTTTTTTTTAACTCTAGATTTTTTATTTTTTTTGTAGTCCTCATTTCACCATGGCTACTGCATTCTGAACCGTTTACATGGGCTGTCAATCCATCCATGGTCCATGCAGATTTTAGACTCCAGGCCACACTGGCACTAGTCTTATAAGGACCGAGCGGGGTCAACCTCTAAACTCTAGATTGATAGTTTTTCCTATTATTCTAAGTTATTTAACAGCACAATGAAAAATCATACAAAAAGTTACAAGTGTGTACTTTCAAATAAATGTTTGTATTCTTTGAGCCTTTTAAGGTTTGCAGTTCCTCGTATCGCAACGTCAGAGTGTGCCGGTTATAGCAAGTCTTGGTTTTTGTTAGGGTTTGCATTGGATTTTCTAAAGCATAGAGCAAGTTTGATTATTTAATCAGGATGCATTGCTACGCACTCTAAGAATTTTTGAGTATCTGTCAGTTCATATGCCTCATTGCCATGGTACATGCCTGACTGAGGTAATGGAGACTTTAAATTATTTGAGGTGCATTATTTTGGAGGAAACAATTTCTGGGCTTCAAAAATGGCTTACCGGCAATAAAATAAGGACATAAGAAATCCAGAATGAGAGAAAAAAAAACTTGAAGTTGATGATACTGAAGCTTCCAGACCTTCACCATAATCAGCTTTACAGGCGTTTTTTACATTCCACCTTGGGGGAAAATGACATCCAAATACATTACTTGCACTTTGTCCGAGAAGAAAATCAGGAGGGCCACCCAAGGAAAATATAGCTTCTAGACCATGCTGATGCACAAGCTGACACAACATAAACAGCTCTTGATTGCAGATAAAATAAAGAGGAAGAGGGATGCCGAAGAGGCAAGTACATCTGACCTCTCGTTTGTATCTAGCTTTACTTATCTAGAAAAAATAATATAAATAAAAATATATATTTTATATCATTCTATTGAGGTTGTATGTGCATGCTGTTGATAATTAATATTTAGGTCCACAAGTATTTTCATAGTTCCTAAATTGTAATATTCACACACCAGATATTTTCCCTGATTTAGGAATTTGTGTCAGGGGTACCCTTGTTATTACATACATCTTAGCGACAATGCCACATGCCATCCATGATGGCGATCAACTGCCTAAAGAAATTCTCAATGAGGAGCAGAAAGCCACTGATCTCGGTTAAGGCGTAGGACTGCATTGTTTAATGTGTGGGAGTGTCATCTGCTATGATGAGCAAAATAAGGATGCTGGGCTCAAACAAATTAAAGAACAGAAGATTTGCAGTTATATATAGTTTTATAAATATCTACAATGTGAACCTGTGTCTGTTTTTCTGTTCTCCACAAATAAAAAAAATCACAAAAATATGCCTAATAAAAAATGTATTTCAGAACTAACTTTAATGTTATAAAAAATAAAAAGCATATATTGGTTGTTTTGTGTTGATAAGTGATAAGTGAAAGCAGGTGAAAGTGCAGAGGCTGAGCAAAGTGAATGACACCGTAAGTGAGTGTCAAAAGGAGGAAATGAGAGGGGGCGAGTATGGGAGAGTCAGCAAGTCAAAGCGAGTAAGTGACAGTATGGGGGAGAAAGTGCATCCGTAAGGACGAATGAGTATATGATTTAGAGACTGAATGGTAGGTGGTGAGTAAAGATTAGTGATGGTGAGTGAGAGTGAGTAAAAAGGAAGGCTGCCAAAGAGTAAGAGAGTGGGTAAGTGGAAATGAGGGAGAGCGAAAAAGCAGGTGGGTGAATGTTAGGAGAGCGAGGGAAAGAGGAACAGCAATGGATAGTGTGAGGGACAGTCTGAGAGAACAAAAGTAGATTAGAGTGGAAAAGTGAGAAAGTGAGTGAAAGCCTAGGTGAGAGAGAATGAGAAAAGGTGATTGCGTGAGCAAAAAAAGTAATGGAGTCAATGAGTGAAAATGAGTGAGAGCGAGTGGTCATGTATGCAAGTAAGTATCACATACATTGAATGAAAGTGAAGAAGGGTATGAGGAAGCTTGTGAAGAAAAGGAAAATGCTGATGGAGTGGTTAAAAGAAAACAGAAGTGAGAGACTGAGTGGGAGGGAGAGAGCAAAGAAAGATTGAGAGGGAGTCTGTAAGACTAAGTAAATGTATTAGAGAGACAGTGAGTGTAACTCTGAGCAAACCTGAATGAGGGTGTGGGGAAAGATGTGTGGGATTCACTGGCAATGTCGGGCTCGGAAAATCCCAAAAATGGTACTAGTCCTGCAGGTCTAGTACCGTGAAAAATCTCCTCAACCCAACTTGACCTCCGTCTCTGAAAGAGGAGCAAATGTGCCAAGATAACAAGATTTAAAGGCATCTTTATTGCTCATACATTTGTGAGCAATAAAAATGCCTTTAAATCTTGTTATCTTGTCACATTTGCTCCGTTTTCAGAGACAGAGGATAAAAGTTTGTTTGTCTTCCTACTCGCCAGAAAGGGCGAGTGAGACCTAAAAACAGCTCTCCCTCATTAAATTTAGCTCGCATATGCAAGAAGCCAAGTGAATTTTTCGAGCACCTAACTGGTTCGCCTCATTCCTTTCCAATCAACACTAGTTTGCGCATCTCCAGGTCCCAAAAGATCTCTATCGTGAAGCAGTCACCCGGGATTCCATAGCGTCTCTGTAATCTTAAATCCCTACATGGAGCTCCTAGATTATAGCACCAAGATTCACCAATAAGCCTAAAACACACAACTCTACCTAAATGTCTCCTCTGCTTGAAACATCCATCGTCTCAAACACTACCACCTACACATCATCCTGACAAGGATGTTCAGCGCATAACTGAAGCTCAATACAACCAAGAGAGAATTCCTGTTATACAAGAATTCCTGTAAGAACAAGAAACAGTACAAACCTGGCTAACTGACAGGAACCTTTCTGGCTTCGAACACCGACTTTCACTGAATGCCAAGTTACTTGGATTCCCCCTAGATTCACCCTAGACCCCAAGCTCACCATCCCTAGTGGTTCTGGGCACACCCGCAGCCAAGACACCATTAGACTGCAGACAAAGAAGTGTAAACAAAAGAAAAATTATGGTAGTAGCCTTTTCCATCAATATGCCCAGGGATCTGGAACAACATCCCCGTATCCATTAGGACAGCCTCAGTGCTGCTCCAGTTTAGGAAAGAGATAAAGGTGCACCTCTTAAAAGAATACCGCATGACAATGCATTAACCATCCACAGACAAGCTACCTATATCAATTGTTGACTTAATGCTTGTCTTTCCAACTTTTTTATTTATACCATTTTATTGGGGTTTCAACATTTCAGAAGCAGTGCACCTTGTTATCAATCATAGGTACAGGCATAACATCAAGGACATATTAATGGTACTGAAGCATTGTTACAAGCAATAATAATAAAAACGAGCAATGCTGATGATCAGTAATCAGGAGGATAGAACCCATACAACGTCGGGATTCCCTGTTTGTTAGGTAACTGAATTGCTTAGACTGTTTTTGCTGTGCTTACTATTAGTAGTCTTGAAAAGGCATGGTGACCAGCGGTGTATCCACATCGGCAGTAGGGCAGCCCTGATTACTGATCATCACAACAAAGAGAAAATTTCCTTAATATCCTGTTTTTGAGAAACTTACCATGCTGTATTGATGTGTGCTTACAATTTCTTGTGGAAGCCCGGAAGAAGTCTCATTGTAAGAGACGAAACGCGTTGGTTGGCTAAGAAGTGAATCCTTTTGTGTTCTTGGATTTTTCTTGTGCCGAAACACTTTAATAAAGAACTTGAAAAAGAAAGTCTGCAAGAATTTGGATCCCTTTTTTACAAGACTGTGCATTTGTACATGTATTATGGACATTTGAGACTAAAGAGACAATATTTTCTGGATGGGTGCTGATTTCTTATTGTATCTTACGATTTTGGGCTTCGCCCTAGACGGAACAAACAGCGTTGTGTTCCTTGGAATCACAAGCACCATCAATTTGAACTATAAGCCACAGGTGAAAGCAGGTGCAATTTGTTTTACCTCAACCCTTGGTGTTTTTTTGTATAAACAGTGTCTAATATATAGGTGTGCAATGTAGGGGACTTTGGGAGGAAATGCCTGCCTTAGACCCTGAGAGAGACATTCATCAAGATGTCCCAGCTGAATCCTGCGGTGGTGGGGACATTGAGTCGTTATCAGTTGCTTGTCAGAAGCGCAGGAGTAGCATAGCCCATTCAGCGGAGATGTGGCTTTGATGCACTCCCCGTACCTCCTTGTGACGGATCGAGTCTTCAGCAATGCACTTAGAGACTGCCCATGTCAAGGCCGCCATGGGTGGCCCGCAGGCGCGCGCCAATGCATTGTAATTCCTTGCATTGCTTAGCCAGAACGATGGCCAGGGCTGTAAACCGCGACTGGACTTTGTGGTGTTTCCTGTGTAAGAATATGCCTAACGAGCAGGTCTCACAAGAAGTAATGTCAGCAATCCCCACGTTCCCATATCCTCAGGAGCTTTTTAATTGAATCAGGATAATCGCATGAGCTGCTCCTCAGAAATCCCCCACTCGAGCACATCCTTGACCCAATGCGCTACCTGAGGAACAGGGGAGGCGAGCCACCCAATAGTTACCAACTGTTTTGCCAGTAGGTGTGCAAGCTGTATGAACTTATAAGGCATCTTGTGCTCTCTAGGTCTCATCACTATACTGGGCAGACAGGCCATAGGGGTGAAAGGGATGGTGACTCCTGCAGTTGCCTCAACTCTAGGCACCACCTACCTCCAGTTCTCTTGGACCTCAGACCAGAGCCAAGCAAGATGCAGAAACAAGCCACTCTCTTACTCACACCGAGCACACTTTGCTACCCTGTTGGAGTCAATCCTGTTCAGTGTGTACAGCCTCACATAGGTCAGATGGAGGTAATTGAAATGTAAAAGTTTAAACCTGCTATTACAAGAGATCCTGCGGACCAACTTGCCTACATGATTCCAGTCCACGGCTGTACAGGGCTCACCCTTGTCCGTCTCCCATGCACGTAGGGCTCTGAGCGGGGTTTTGGACAGGTCTCCTTTAAGTTCCTTATAGAAGAGTGTAATCCGAGGTCTACCATTCTGCCATCTAAGTAAGACGCTCAAAACCTGTGATGACAGTGGCGCAGTCAGTAAGCTACACCACTCTTCTTACGCTGCGTTTTCCAAATTGGCATACTGCAAGAAATGCCCCACCTGAAATGTTTCTTGTGCATCCAGAACAGTGATAAGTTGAATAGGTTCCCCTCTCGAAAGCAGCCCGCAGCCCTCCAACAGTTCATGGACATATCAGAGTTTATATTACGAAACAGAGCAAGGTCCCATATACACAACTCTATTAAACGAGGGCCCTGCAAAGTATCTTTTTGACAACATTTTCTCATATCGAGGCATGTGGCTCGCCACGTAGGGGATCGGGACCTCCGAACAATCCCCCCTCATCAACAAGCATGCCAGCAATTCCACCTCTATTGTTCCCCATAGGAGTTGCTTCCCCCAGTTATCAAACTCCGCAATCCACCGGGCAGCATGTTGCAGATGCACTACGTAGTGATAGAGCTGCATATCTGGGAGAGCTTTACCTCCCTCCTCCATGTCACTATGTAGCACCTATAGAGCCACCCTGCTACGCTTCAATCACCGCCCATACTAAAGAAGTCAGCAAGCGATTCAGCTTTTGAAATATTCCGGGACCAATCCGGTATAACTAATTCTATACTGCATACAAGCCCCTCTGGAATAAAACCATCTTATCAATGGCTGTCCGACCCATAACCGACAAGGGTAATGTCTTCCAGGACTCTATGGACCCGGCGAAGCCCTGCAGACCTCTGTCTATATTAAAGTGTTGTTCATGAGACACCGTATGGGTGAACATAATACCCAATTAACGAAAGCTCTCGGTCTACCACTGGACTCCAGTGTGTAGGAGCTGCTCCCGGGGAGTTGCAACAAGTCCATGCCCCCTATAACCTCCAGGAATAACAGACTCTTCTGGATGTTAAACCGCAGGCCAGAGACCCTACCAAGCTCAGTCATAACCCTCATCAATAATGGCCTGCCTCCTTGGGGGAACAGACATAAATCAACGCCTCATCTGCGTATAGAAAATTATATGAGTGGACTCCCCCACTCGAATGTCCCAAGGTTCAATCTCCCTCCGCAGGTTATTCGCCAAGGGTTCGATCGCCAGAGTGAACAAAAGTTTAGAGTGGGGGACAGCCCTGCCGAGTGCCCCTTTCTACCGCTCAACTCTCCAACACTGTACTTCCCACCCCGAGACATACCCTGAGATCCGCATATAGGAGTTGCACCCAAATTCTGAAGGCAATCACGAATCCCATCCCCCGCAGTACCTCCATCAGATAGTGCCAATTGACGGTATCAAAAGCGTTCTCCAAGTTGATTGATACTAGAGCCATATTGCAGCCAACCCCCTCTGCCTCATGAAGTACATGGGTCAGGGAAGGAATTTGAAGGCCTTACTGCATGCTGATATAAGCCCACATTGATCCTCGTGCACCAGTTTCTGTACTTCCCCCCTCAGCACGATTGCCAGTAGTTTACAAAGTATCTTGACGACAGAATTGATCACAATGAGGGGTCCTCAGTGTCCCCACACGGTTTCAATATGACAGATGGCATCTTTGTGCATAGTAAGGGGGAGGATTTTCACCCTCTGGCCTCCTGAAAACTCTCCAAGAGTCGCTCTGAAAGCAGCGCTGAATATGTCTGATATAATTCCACAGGGAACCCATCCTCACCCGGGGACTTTGACATATTAAGGTCCCGCAGTTGCAATCTCAATTCCTCCAATATAATCTCTCCATCTAGTTCATGCGTATCGTCCAACAGCAGGCGTGGTAGCTCCACCCCGCAAGAAATTATTCTCCAGCTTTTCCCTGACAAATCGCCCCAGCCTGGTACGCTTTCCAAAGATACGTCCCAAGGGTATTCACAATATCTTGGCACCTCGTCACTAATTGTCCCCCCAGGGTTTCTGGATTGAAGTATAGGCAGAGCCTCTTGTTTACGCTTCAAGATTCAGGCCAGAAGCCTCCCCGAGTTGTCTCCTCTCTATCTTAGCGCTGCCTATATGCCTTAATGGTGTATTTGTCCAGGGTGTCCAATAGTGTTTTCAGGGCCCGCTGGGCCAGCAGGACTTCCCCATGTACAGCCGCGGAGTCCACCTTTCCCACGCTAGGCATCAGCCAGACCCTTCTCCTAGACCTTGATGTCCACCTCCAGTCGCCGTCTTACCATACAGGTAGTCCATATGCATATCCCCCAATACTGCCTTCAATGCCTCCTACATGGTGGCACTAGGGGCAGTGGAGCCCCAGTTATACGCCAAATATTCAGTGAGGGCATCCGCCAGTGACTCCTTACATGCTGCATCAATCAGCATTTTTGGTAACATGTGCCAGCATCTATCCAACTGCATGCCTCCATTCTTTTGCAGAAGTAGCAGCACGCATGATAGGAGAGAAATACCCTCAAATGACCCACTGATTTAAGCATCTCCGTCCTAACCCCTGTCACAAGCAGGCGATCCAGACGGCTATACGTATTATATGTCAATGAGTGACAGGTGTACTTTTGTATCTCAGGATATAGGAGCCGCCAGCTATCTAGGTACCCCAAACTTTGCATGACCTCGGACAAAGTCCCAGTCATATGAGGTTTAGGGAAAACCTTTGCAACATTAATGTATCTCTTCCTCTACACAGCCTTTGCATAGTCGAACATTTATCAATGGCAAAGGTGGAAACAATATGATCAGTTTTAAATACAAGTTGAGTAAATATGTCAACAAGGTGACTTTGCTTACCTTAGGGCCATGGCATGGGATCTATCTACAATAATATTATTCAATCAATCAATCAATAAAAACGTTATTTCTGTCAGTATGACCTTGAAAGTGCAAGTAACGATACATGCAAATACGTTCAAAACTATCAAAAGAGTTAGGAGCGTGTAATAAGACCATTAATAAAAACAAGAATAGGCAGAGCCTGACACAGATTTGTAAATGACGATTACCTACAGCGGGTTTTAAATGTCCTATATTCAAGTAACTTCAATAAAGATATCCACATCAAATATGGCAATAGGTTGGTCAAGGCTGGAGGCAGTACTAGCATTTGAGAGTGCATAGTGCAATAAATTGATAATTTAAAGAAATCAGATTTTTCCTAAAACATGGCCATACATATTACATATAAAACGTTTAGTTAGAATGGTGGCAGGCACTACCTGGCACACGAATTTGTATGTGGGTATTACCTGCCACAACTCTGAGGTGCCTTTAATTCAAGTTACTGCACCATAGAATAGTCATGTGTAGTAAAACAATAAATTGCTCAAGACAGGCGGCAGTACTGGCATTTACAAAAACATAATATATATTAAATAAATAATTTTAAAAAGTCAATTTTTCCTAAAACATAATACTACATACGTAGCTCAGGTGTAGCAAGCCATTGGACAATAGGTCCTGGATGTGAAAAGGGATCCATAGGTTTGTGCTATTTACAAATAGGTGACGGTATGGAGGGGTCATGGAAGGAACCACATTTCATTTATGCAGGGCCACAATCGACTTTCTAAGATGTTTTTAAAAGTACTCTGCGGGTGCACCACATAGTATATTCAGTAGCAGGTTTCCTATCGGAATGCTACAGTCATGTTTTAGAATCCTCTAGGCCACGCAGCACCGCCTAATTCCTAAATTTCTACAGATCTGAACCAGAAATCGTTTTCTTGCCTTATAGTAACCAGGGTAGCTGAAGAACACATGAAGGACTGACTCTACAGGGCAATCACATGCCGGGCACTTTAGAACTTGCGACCCCCCCCCCCCCACTTGTGTGTAAAAGAGCGGAGGGGCAAGGCCCCATATCTAAACTGTAGGTAGAGTTTTCGTGCAGCTGCCGGTTTGATATAATCCATGGCCGGCTCAAGGCTATATCGGTCTTTAATTTCTAAAAAGGCTAAGGTCAACTTGCCTGCTAGGCGGTTGCTATGGAGCTGGGCTAATTTGAACTCCCCATAGTGATCCTTTAGAGATTTCCTCGTGAGTGCAGCGCAAGCGAGCTCCGTATCACCCCAGAGTTCCCCCTGCCCCAAGCTAACTGCCATGTGTTGTATATATGCTAGTCATGGTAGTTTGCCCGTCCCCCATAGATTCATCAACTCTTTTAGTTCTTCCCTGTATACTGCAAGTTCTGGAGTGATCCAAAGGCGTCGCCAGTATAAAAGGGGTCTGAGTTTGGATTCGTCAGCGATTGCCCTTACTCCCAGATCTAGTCGGAGCGGGGTAAGAGGGGTGCTCCGCGGCAGGTTAAACAGCTGCCTAAGAAAGTTGTTTTCAATCTGGGTGAGGCTCTCAGAGCTACGGTGGCCCCATAGTTCAGCACCATATAACGCCCCTCCCCTGGCTTGAACCTTGTATATTTCAATAGCAGGGCTCACCGGTTTGTGGCTGGACTTACGAAAAACCTTCATTTGGCCGCCTGACGATTGTGCCAATTTCAGGGTTGATTTTTTAATTTGTGCTCCCCAATCCATAGACTCTGTGATGTGATGCCGAGATATTGAAAAGAAGGTACTCTCTCTATGGGTTTACCGTTTAAAGATGGATTTACTCGAGAACTTTTAATGGTGTTTAAAGCCATAAATTTGTTTTTCTGTAGATTAATTTCTAGTCCTCTTTCGCTACAGAACACTTCAAATCTGTTAAGTACCCTCTGGATCCCCATAGGTGGTTTGGATACTAATAAAGTATCATCGGCAAACATCATTGCTGGAATTTTGCGAGATGCCAACTTAGGGGCATCGAGGTCTTTCTCTGCCAGCAAAAAGTCTACTAAACCATTTATATAGAGGCTACAATGGGTGGGGGCAAGCACGCAGTCCTGTTGGACGCCACGTTTTATTGGGATGGGGCTGTTAAATTTCCCTCCTTACTGAACCTGAATTGGGGATAATTATCCTTGTGCAGCCGCTTTATGACCTGGGATAGGTACGCTGGAACCCCCTTCTCATGGAGAACTGCCCACAACTTTTCTCTTGGGACCAAATCAAACGCGGTCGCTGACCTCAGGTCTACAAATATTAGATAGAGGCTGCCACCCTCCAAACACACGGTCTTC
The DNA here is from genome assembly GCF_964263255.1 of Lissotriton vulgaris. Lineage (NCBI taxonomy): Eukaryota > Metazoa > Chordata > Amphibia > Caudata > Salamandridae > Lissotriton > Lissotriton vulgaris. The sequence continues at coordinate 390,675,626 of NC_141687.1, forward strand.
CAGTGTAATACTTGTAGCCTGAGGATTTCGTCCAGTGTGGACATTTTCTCTCTAAACACTGCCTGTAGGGGGGTGAGTATCTTATGCTTCTCCATCCAGCTTTGCAGATGAAGCAGGAGCACACGTGCAAAGATTTTTTGCGAGATGTCTATGAGGCTAATCGGCCAATAGTTGGTTGGCAAAAGTGGTGAGCCCTTTTTGTAAATGGGGATTATTTCTGCTACAGCCCAACTAGCAGGGATCTTCATGCCTTGGAGTATAGCACTGAATAGCACCCAGAAATATGGTGCCCATATAGTCGGTTCATTACGAAATAAATCTCCCGGGATCTTGTCTAGACCGGGGGCTTTACCTGCGGATATTTTAGAGAGAGCACCACTAATCTCATTAAGAGTTATGCTGGGAATATCGCTGTCATAAACGTTGGTATGCTTCGTTGCGGTCTGATGGTCGGACCCCACAGAGCATCCTTTGGTGGTCTCATCTTCTGGTGTTTCTCCCCTTGAATAAAGAGACTCAAAATGGTCCTGCCAGACATCAGCCTCCAGATCCACCTCTATTAGCGGTTTGGTGCCACAACTACCTGCATTAACAGCTTTCCAAAATGTTCTCATATCCCTAAAACCCAGAGAAATATGCAGAGTATCCCACTTATCTCTTTCCCAACCCTTTTCAGCCTCGGAAACTGCGGCCTTATAGGCCGTGCTTGCGGATTTAATTAAGAAGCGGTCACTGGCCTTGATGGACAATACCAGAGCTGTTTCGGCTTTACAGCAATGTACATTATACCATGGATTGGGGCACTTCCGATTTGGCCTGATAGTCTTTGTAGGATAAAAGAAGTCTAAAGTGACTTCATCCAGTTTGCCGTGGTTCATGGTGACCATCTGAGGATCGATTCAGTTCCCATTGGGAGATATTGAATTAGTTGCGGTCAGAAGCACCGGAATAACGGCTTCATAGAGGGCGCTAAGTCTGTCTTGAGACTGACTAAAATCTGACCATCGCACTCTTCTCCTGCAGTTTGAAAGTATCAACCTGTCATCAGTGGGGACATATGTACTTGTGGCGCTCCCGGGCTTAAACTCATTGAGTTCTACAACTAGGGCATTATGGTCACTAGCAAACTTTGGTATGACATTAAAGTCGATTCACCAGTACCAGGATTTAGAATCAATTAAAATGTAGTCTAATAGGTAAACTTGGTCATTTCTAAAGAAGGTGTAATTGCTGGATTTATCAGACGATGTTCTACAATTACAAGCTCTTAAGGAGTGTTTCAAAGCCAGACAGTTCATCTGCATTACCAGGGGGAACCATTTTTTAACCAGTGGGCACCTGGTCTCCGGGATAGCCCAATGTGTATCCTCATCATACAGGCTATCATGGGACATTTCTTCAAGTGGCTCAAACTGGCGATTAAAGTCCCCTCCTATGATCAGTATGTGATCATTTGCGATGGTGTTTAGGAAGGTCATTCGATCTTCCAGTGTTTTTGACTCCTTACCCTGGATGGTTGGTCAGGAATACACGTTTATAAGGGCTATTGAGGTCTTAGGTGGGAAATGCAGAATGACACAAAATATCAGTAGATGCTGAGTCGATCAGAAGAGGTCGCTCACCCACGCTCCCAAGGACTGGTGACCTGAGATAGCTGAGCGCTTTGATGCAGATTAGCGGTATCGTAGCGCCTGCCAGCCGACTCTGACCACCGCATCTGCGCTCCGCTCGCTCTGCTGCCTCTCATTGCGCTATTTCACCCCCGCATTGCTGCCGCTGCCTGCTTTGTGCAATTTGCATATTTAGTGCTGCTCCTTTCAAGCTGCGCATTGTCCTGTTACCATTGTTGTATTCCATGCATCCATGCGCTTTATAAATCTAATTAAACACAAAACACAAAAGTATTTTTGCTCGATTGTGCCTCTGATTGTGCCCCAGTCTCGCCCAGTTTCGCTTTCGAACTGGTGCAGCCATTTTGTTGTTGTTGTGCTTCTCAGCCCGTAGCTCCACCCCGCTCCCGCCTCCCAGCTGACCCTCCCTCGCCCCTCCCCCTCCCACATATGACAGATGCCTTTCCGCGCAGCGGTCGCGCCCCAGTCGCGCCGAAGGTGCGCCAAAGGTAAGCCCGTCTCGCCCGTCCGCGCCTGGACCGCACCCATCGCCTGTCCCCCTTGCCCCCGCAAAAACCTCTCCACCCGCATAACATACGACGCCGATTCCCTCCTTGCCCTCAACCCCGGTCGCAAACCACAATGCTGCAAGGTTGTCCCTGGACACACCCACGGACCCTTCGCCTGCCACTCCTGCAAATTCGCCTGCGTCAGGACCCAGATCAAGTCCACGAAACTCCAAACACAGCTCCCACTCAAACCACCTGAAATGCATCTTGCTGAACACCTGCTCAGTCCACAGACACGCCACTGAACTCTGGGACCTACTCGACACCACATCGCCTGATGTCGCCTTCCTTACAGAAACCTGGATGAACGCATCATCAGCCCCCGACATCGCCATAGCCATCCCGGACGCTTACAAGATCATCCGAAAAGACCGAACCAGCCAAACAGGAGGAGGCATAGCCATAGTCCATAAGAACACCATCTGAATCACGACCAACTCCGACGATAACCTCGCGACCGCCGAACACCTTCACTTCCAGATCCACACCAACCCCAGGACCACACTTAGAGGCACCCTCATCTACAGACCACCAGGAACACGGACACATTTCAACAAAGACATCACTGACTTCATCAGCCCACATGCAATCACCTCCGAAAACTACATTGTACTGGGAGACCTCAACTTCCACCTGGTAAAGAAAAACGACAGCAACACCTCCACCCTTCTGGACAACATGGCCAATCTCGGGCTCAAACAACTTGTTAACACCCCCACCCACCTTGCCGGACACACGCTCGGCCCTATCTTCACCTCCAGCAAACTCATCTCATTCGATCATACCACAACTCTACATTGGACGGACCACAGCTGCGTTCACTTCAGCTACAAAAAGACCACGACCCACAACCTATTCCTCGAAGAAACTGGAACAAATTCACCTCCGACCAACTCCTCACATCGCTTAACCAAAACCCCCCTGCCATTTCATCAGACCCAAACCATGCTGCCACTAAACTCACACTATGGATCACCCACAGCGCTGACAAATTAGCACCCTTGAAAAACCATCAGACCAAACAAGGCAACAAGAAGGCCCCCTGGTTCAACGATGACCTTAAGAAATCCAAGAAGCTATGCAGTACTTTCGAGAAAAAAAGGAGAAAAAACCCAACCACTGACAACCTGTCCACCCTCAAGAACATCACCCGCAAACACCACCAACTGATCCGAGCCACCAAGAAATCGGCATTCAAGGATCGACTTGACAACAACGCTCACAACAGCAAGGAATTATTCAACATCGTCAAAGAATTTACCAACCCCACCGCCGGCACCAACGACATCACTCCCTCTCAAATCCTCTGTGACTCTCTATCCTCCTTCTTCCACAACAAAATCGTCGACATACATAACAGCTTTGAAAACCAATCCGAAAAACAGTACACTCCACCCACCCCCAAACCAAATCAGCACTCTTAACGAACTTGGACGAACGCACCTGGAACCCAATCGCTACTGAAGACACCATCCGCCTGATGAACTCCATCCACTCTGGATCACCTACCGACCCATGTCCCCACCACATTTTCAACAAAGCAGACTCCATCATCGCACCCCATCTCCGCGATGTCATCAACTGCTCCTTCGACTCCGCCACCTTCCCTGAAAGCTGGAAACACGCCGAACTCAACGCACTTCTGAAGAAACCCACAGCAGACCCCTCAGAACTCAAGAACTACCGCCCCATCTCACTCCTCCCATTCCCTGCCAAAGTAATTGAGAAAGCTGTCAGTCAGCTCGCCGCCTTCCTTGAATCCAACAATTCCCTCGACCCTTCACAGACCGGCTTCCGAGCCAAACAAAGCACTGAAACCGCCCTCATCGCAGCCAGAGACGACATCAGAACACTACTGGACAACGGAGAGACAGTCGCCCTCATCTTACTCGACCTCTCCGCCTCCTTCGACACAGTCTGTCATAGCACCCTCATACAACGCCTCAACAACGTCGGAATACAAGGAAAAGCTCTGGATTGGATCATCTCGTTCCTCACAGGGAGAACCCAGTCCGCCTTCCCCCATTCAAATCAAAGGCCACCGAAGTCATCTGCGGCATACCACAAGGATCATCACTCAGTCCCACACCCTTCAACGTCTACATGAGTTCCCTCGCTTCCATCGCAAGACAACACAACCTCAACATTATTTCCTACGCAGACGACACCCAGCTGATCCTCTCCCTTACCAAAGACCCAAACACCACCAAAACCAACCTACACGAAGGAATGAAAGAAGTAGCCGAATGGATGAAGAACAGCCATTTAAAACTGAATTCAGACAAAACGGAAGTTCTCATCCTAGGATCATCCCCCTCATCCTGGGACGACTCATGGTGGCCACCGGCCCTAGGTACAGCACCCATACCTACAGATCACGCACGTAACCTGGGATTCATCCTGGACTCCTCCCTCTCGATGGCCAGACAAGTCAACGCCGTCTCATCTTCATGCTTCAACATCCTACGCATGCTCAAAAAAATCTTCCGTTGGATCCCCACCGAAACAAGAAAGACAGTCACCCACGCACTGGTCACTAGCCGACTGGACTACGGAAATACCCTTTACTCCGGAACCACTACCAAACTACAGAAAAAACTCCAACGCATCCAAAACGCCTTAGCCAGACTCATATTAGACATCCCCGTCAAGCTCACATTTCCGGTCACCTGAAAGACCTTCACTGGCTCCCCATCAACAAGAGAATAACGTTCCGCCTCCTCACCCACGCACACAAGGCCCTCTACGACCTAGGACCCGAATGCCTCAACACAAGACTGTCCTTCTACACACCCACCCGCCAACTACGATCATCCTATCAGGCACTCGCCACAATTCCGCACATCCACAAATCCACCATGGGAGGAAGATCCTTCTCCTACTTAGCGGCCAAGACCTGGAACTCTCTCCCCACTCACCTCCGCCTTACACAGAAGCATCTCTCCTTCAGAAAACAACTAAAAACCTGGCTTTTCGATAAATAATTCACCTCCCTCCCTCAAGCGCCTTGAGACCCTCTGGGTGAGTAGCGCGCTATATAAATACTTGAACTTAGCTGTACAGCCTAGGTGAACTCCCACTCAAGTACAAAGCCCTCCCGATGGTCTCCCTTTTCCCCCTGATGTAACACGGATGTTAAAAGTGGCAAAGCCCTTCTTAGATACGTCCCCTCTAGCCCATGTCTCCTGAAACATGCAGATCTCATGTTGGTCAATGAAAAGGCACCAGTTAGGGTCATCTATCTTGCTATTCAGACCCGATATGTTCCACGATAAGACCCGGGTCCTTAGGCAAATGGGGCAATTGGATTTATTAGTCACTGCAGGAGTACATGCTGGAGCCTGGCTTGGTCCAGTGAGTTACTTCAGAGCGGGCCCTATGGTTAGTGGTGGTTTTTGATTATCAGTCAGCACCTTGTTACAGCCGTCGTGTTTGGAACCTGGGGGGCCGCTCATGCTCCCACAAGGTTCACCTTCCACGCACGGCGTGCAGGGTCCTGTATCAATAGCCCTGGCCCGGATTGTCTTTAGAGGGGGTCGTAGTTGGGCTTTAATATTGCGGGCCTGGTCCTCAAGTCAATCTACTCCTTCTAGGCTGCTGTACCTCTTTGATGTGGGGATATTAAAAATAGGTTGTCTTGGCCAGTACTGGTCGGGAGAAGCAAACTAGCAATTGTTGGCATCTTCTCTTCAACCCCGCCCTTGGTGCCTTATGGCACGGTGAACCCTGTTAGGGGGATAAAAGTAATAATATTCACTTTCAAACACCTAGAATTTTCTGATGAGATGGAGTCCATTTTACAGCAGAAGGCAATAATATCTTCCCACCAAAGTCCAGGAATATATTTTGTTTTATCTCCAAGTCATCAGAGAACATGTTGCATGCAAATGGAGAAATCCATCAATGGGGCATCATCATGCACAAACAAAATGGGTTTTAAGGCAATAAGGGAACTCCTTACGATATATGCAAGCAAAACAGTGGTGGTGGCTTCATATGGTACATGGGTCTGAAGAATGGTTAACACACAGAGTATCCAACGGGTTAACGTCTCCTTTTTAGGTTGACCCTGGGCAGCGCATTCGCTGCTCTGCGAGGCATGCTGTATTCGGAGTATGGAGGTGAAGCTCCGACCACTCTCCGCCCATATATTTCATTGGCTTGTGTCATCGTCCTTCGTAAATGCTGGCTTCTGATTCGTTAATAGGATTGGTAGTCCCTCCTTAGTACCCTCTTGTCTTCCTTTGTAACCTCACATGGTGACACCCCAGTTACCTGTGTTGTTGCTTAAAGGCTTTAACTACAGCTTCTGAGAACTATTTTGTTGAAGGCTTTTCCTTGCCTGCTTGTGGGACACGCCCTTTCTTTGAGCTTCATTTATTTTTTCCATAGCGCGGCATGTCACAGTGGCAGCCGCGCCTTTGCTTTATTTGTGGCGCCGAACGTGGTCTATTTTTTTCTTCTATTTTTTCAACTTTTGTTTGTAAAAGCGCCCCATGTGGCGCTTTCACATTAATGGTGGCCACGCCCCTTTCTTTAGACGAGTCGTGTCTAAGGAAAGGGGCATGGTGGCCATTAAAATGAAAGCGCTGCACAGGGTGATTTTGCAAACAACCATTTGCAATACAATAGGTCTTACATTTTTGAGAGTTTAGTAAATGCGAGACCTATTGCATTACAAATGCTTGTTTAAATGTACCCTCTCCCTCCCCAATAGTTGCTCGAACAACACAGCTCACGCTGAACTAGGAACCCTGTAGATCTCTGACAGACTAAAGATGAGCCCTATATTACTATGGTACATGATTTGGTCACGAGAAGAAACGAGACTGAACAAAATAATTCTCAGTGTTGTAATGAAGTTAGACGGCGGGTTGGAAATCCCCAGGCTGAGATGTCAAATCTACATGCAAGAGGATCGGCCTACCAAAACTTTTTGTGAACCCTGAAACCTGTAAGTTATCAGAAAGGGATCAGTTGAAACAACGTGCCCAGAATAATATCATGGGAAAGAGAAGGGTGGGCGAGGGAGTAAAATCGTCTGCGGTGGCCATTTACAACCGACTAGCCCCACAGGAGGGACTGAAAACATATTTGACCGTGGTATACAATGACCAACAAAGGTTTATCCAGACCCAACTTAGGGCAAATATGCTCCGACTGATGCTAGGGTCCTCAATTAACTGTCACTCCCTGTGAGAGCTAGCCTTATGCCTGCGCGAAACTGAAACCCATAACCAACTTGCACATAGTATTCTTTTGTAAATGTAATGAAATCCCTAGGAAGAGAAATATTTTACCTGCACTTAAAACACTTATTTTAGGCAGTGTAGGCCAGCGCTATTATTTTTACTACAATTACATATCCTTTAAGTGTGCTGCGTTATGTCTTCTTACCTTTTGCAGGTACTGAAAATAAGGAAAAGTCTGCAGGTAGACTTCCCATAATTAACGCACATCAGAAGTTACGTGTATGGATGAATCGGTCACTCTTCCGATTACTTTGAAATAAATTGTTTATTTGAAGAGTTAAGTTTTTAACTTTTTTACACTTTTAGGATATTGAAAAGTACTGAGTAAAGTTGAGTGACTGACAGAGAACATGTCTTAAACACAGAAGAACTTCTTACAGTCCCTTTTTCTTTACAATTGAATTTTTTTTCTTACATCTTGTTTGGAGTTACAGATCTTCTGCAAAATCCCACTTTCCTACCCTGATTTGGTGCCCTCTCTGGACTTTGAGTTTTGTTGAGCAAACTTATGGTCTGCAAATCACGCAGGTTTTATGTGCAATTGTATAATGCATCATATTTATGCATTTTATCCATGACTATGTGTATATCATTAATCAATGCACCCAATCCACCTCAACCAGCCAATCCTAGATGCGTATGGCCTGTGGCCTTTTCATTTGGCAGTGCGCAGCAGGGGTTGGTCAACGAGCCTGGCCTCTGGCCTGACTTTGCACCCACCGACCAATCGAAAAGTAACCTACATTAAGCAGCCCTCTACTGGGGCAATACCGTTTGGTGTTAAACCACAAGGCTTGGCCTTTCTTATTTATATGAGGTCCTGCAAGTGGCTTATCTTGCGACGCACCAACAGGTCTGAGGTATGTAGGTAAACAAAACTTGCTTTGGATTCAATCCAACAAGCAGAGACTGTAAAACCAGTCGTATAGGCTGTACACAAAAGAGTGAGCCAGTTCTTTTCGGGCAGGCATCATTGGGACTCCTTCCCTGGAAATTATTTTCCCTACTAACTCTGGTGGTGCCAGGGTCAAGCTTCAGTCCTTCATGCTAGTGCAAGAGCCCTATGCAGTGTTTTCCTGTGTCCATCTTACAAGGATTTTCCACCTTGGTTTAAAAAGCAGAGCAGCCGGGGATTGGGCTCTGCATGCCTGGTGGTCCTCAATGTTCAAGGACTTCTTGGAGGTTCCCATGCGTTTGAAAATGCCCCCACCCCCAACTCACGGAATTTCACTGGTACCAACTTCACAGGTGATGCTTTCTATTCTCCAGCTTCTCAAAAATATGGTTGGTGGCTAATCATCATCTCACGAATCTGTTCAAGAGTCCATGCTGCCACAAGAAAAACCCTGTTTGACTGGCATATGCTCTAGGAACTCCCACATTCCATGGACTTGCCTAATTGGCAATACAATTCCTTGGTTCCTGACATCCTCCCACCATTTGCAGAAGAGGAACTCAGACAGGATACTGCTCCAAGAGGAGGAAGAGAGCTGTAGCAGGTAAATGTAAAAACCATACCTCACTCACCGGAAATCAATACGTGCTGTTAAACAGAGGAAGGACTCATGAATTAAGAGAGGTGGTCCTGCCAGGAAACTAGTGGAGAGAATGTTTTAAGATGAAGGGGTAGTGTAAAAAAAACATATAACTACATCTAAGACATTGGAATCTTTCGCTTGATGTGGAGTGATAGGGACATGATGTTCAGATACATCCATCTGACTTCTATTACCATTCTACTTGCAGACGTCAAACACAAGGAGATGATGGGTGGAGCGTTGAACCTTTTCAGACACTCACCCCAGTCACAGATCTGGGTTGAATCCATCATCGTTCTTTAGCTCACTTTGCCACCCCAGCTATATGCAAATAATTCTCGACCCTGTGCCTCATGGGAACAGTTCAGCCTTACTGCCAAGCCAGGTCTTCCCTGGGCCGGAAAAAAGCATCCTGGGACCGGTTTCGGGGTAACACCCTTCATCAGCCAGGCAATCTTGAATCCAGGGGCAAAGTGAGCAAGGGACTCATGTCTGTGCATACCCTGCCAACTTAGGGTGAACAAAACAAACCCAAGGAGATGATGGACGGAGCATTGAAACTTTTCAGACAATCACCCCAAGTCACAGTTGTGGACTGAATCAATCATCGTCCGTTAGCTCAATTTACCTTCCCAATTCAGACCCAGCTATATGCAAATCAGTCTTGACCCTGTGCCTCATGGGAACAGTCCAGCCCAAACTGCCAAGCCCGGTCTTTCCTGGACCGGAAACAAACATCCTGGGACCAGTTTTGAGGTTACACCCCTCATCAGTCATACTAGCATGAATCCAGTAGCAAAGTGAGCAAGGGACCCACGTCTGGGCATACCCTGCCAACTTGCAGACGTCAACCCTGAGAACGAGACAGCACCAGAATTACAATAGTCTGTTATGACAGAGCTCAAACAGACCAGACTGAAAGCCACTATAGACGTTTTCTTCACAGTAAAAAAATATATCAAGATACTGAACCGGTGCTCCACCATCATTTCCATCACTCGTTTGCAACAGAGCCATTAAGACTTAGCTATGTTGCTAGAATACAACACTTGATACAAGTAATTCCTCTCCATTTGTCATTCCTGCACCATGACTGTACGGACCACTGGCTGGGCTGGTTGATCACTGCATGGTATTATGTGATAGTTTGAGACAATTTAAACCATAATGTCCTCCTGCAAGTAGACATATATCAACTTTGTTCTCCATGTGGAGTGTGTGAGTGTATTTTGAGTTGAGTGAGTTAACAACAGCATCACCACCTGGATCTCATCACATCGTCCTCTTTACAATACCTATTCCCCCAGTCCATACTTAGAAAGTACTGCAGATTTAGAGTGCAAATGTCAAAAGTATGGAGATCAAAGCCAAGAGAAATGCTCATTTAAAATTAGATCCAGGAGGATTTATAATGTGCATTACTCTTCCTGTTTCTGTCATCTTACTACCACCAAGTTACTACACGTTATTATTTTCTAACTGCTGCAGTGAACGATCTCTATCTTCAAGAAAACAAAGATTGAATTTGAGGTATGTTGGCATTTTCTCCCAGAAGGACAATAAGTTGAAACCAATTCCATCTACAGAAAGAATGAAGGTCACTCCTTTACTTTCAGAAACAGCAGAAATACATTCAGACATATTATAAGGTTAAGACTTTAAATAATATAAACCAGTTAGAAGAAACTCAAAAACAAGGATGTCAAATAAAACAATATTAAACATTGTTTACAAATGATACAACCTAATGTAGGTAATATGCAATGTTATGGATACTCTTGCGACTATCGAAACAATGAGGCATAGTGTCCTTTCGGACCAAACCAAACAATAATTCACTACACATATGTTAAAACAAACAAGCCTGAGCACAGACTAGGAGAAACAGTTGGTTGAGAATTACCCACTGCAAAGCTGTAATTGGTTTCGGCAGCACCAAAAGTCAATTTTACATAAACAGGTTCTACAGACTTCTCACAAATGGAATGGCTAATGTCTGGTGTTAAGACCTTTGCAAGTAACCTACATAAGTCCCCAAAACATACTAATCTACTTTCAACACCCACTTTCCTGTTGCCTTCAATACTCTGCGGTGTCTAAGTGTCGCAAAAAGTGCTCTACAAGGAAATTACACAACATGACTTTCCAATCCCCATGGTTGTCATTATTATTTAGCACATATAAAACATGCAATTGACTTTAGTATGGCATTCCAGAGCCTTTTGGTAGTCTAGAGACTGGCACTCCAAACATTTCCACCGCAGACCAGAATCTGATTTGGTTTTGTGTCAGAAGGAACTTAATAAGCCTTAAATGTCAATTTTAATGAGTTGGAGGAGCCCATCTATGCCCTCTAGTCTACAGTTCCTGTGCAGTCGTGGCACAAACTCTTGGGGACATTAGATTCTTATCATTAGGCTGTATGCTATTGACTATGGTAATGGAATATGTTGCGTGCTTTGTCAGAAGGGTGACCACTCTGTGATTGGTCTTGGCTAAACAGCAAGACAACAAAGGAGTTTACTAGAGGCCCCCCCGTCTAAAATAAAATACTAGCTTAAGAATAATGCCTTATGTAGCAACCTATCTGTCACACTACAACCCATAACAAACATAGTGAAAGACATATGAGGCAGTTTGGGGAATACCTTCTACGTGCTGATTCCGCAACTGGTGTATCAGTAGACCGAGGAACACATCAATGATCCAATAGCGCCACTGTGTGTTACACCTAAGTACACGTGAGGGGGAGTGGCCAAACTAACTGCTTGATCATTATGTTGAGGTCCACTGAGTTGTGGATGTTATACATGGAACTTTGGCTGAGTTTACTGTTGGACTACAGTATAAGTATACACATAATCCTCACAATTGTCGCAGCGAAATAAACATGAAAGTACCTTCTAGCCCGAACATTATGATGTGTACTAATGACATGAAGTAGTTGTTCACTAATTGTGGAATTGCTAGAAGACTATGGTTCTCTTTAGGTATCGCACCTGCGAACGGATCACGAAGCAATCGTCGCTGCAAGACTATTGCAATCAGTTCTGCTTACAAGGAGCCAAGGGAGACAGGAGACAAGAGATAAGAGATGCACGCGCGTAAACGGATCAGGTCGCGCGCGCGTTCACTATCTCCTGTCTCCCATGGCTCCTTGTAAGCAGACACACACGCAAGCACGCACACAACCCCCTCCCCGCCGCCGCCCGCGCACACACACGCGCACGCACATACACATATATAGAGAAATCCCCCCTCCGCCACCACGCGCACGCACGCACACACACACACATCCCCTCTCCCTCCCCCCTCACTCACTGAGTTCTTCTCGCATGTCCCTCTCCCTCCGCAGTAGGTCACTCTCGGCGGCAGCAGGCTCCAATTCAAAGTCGGAGCTCGGCGTGTCTTCTCCGTGATCCACAGCTTGCGCCAGGACAGCCAATGTGCAAGCGCACTGCGACGGCGTCTCGTGCGCTCTCACCGCGGTTTCGGGGCCAGCTGCTTGTATTTTTTGGATCCATTTCACGGCGAAACAACTTGTTTTTCAGTAGTGACCGCAACTTTACCCGCAGTGTAAGAAACAACTTTAAAATGGCATGCAAGGCAGTGCACTTGATAGACACGGTGCACAGAAACCGAATACAGTAGTTTGCCCAGTGCAGTGCTTACAGAAACACAGAAGCGGCCATACCGCATCTTTCTGAACATGCAGAGAGAGGGAAAAGATGCGAACATTTCTCCAGGACACGCAGAAACTACAAAATCAAATACCTAACAAATCATACAGAATGGTATCCCCCACGGCGCCCGCTCGCTCTCTGCCACATAAAAAGGCTGTACATTGGTGTACACGCACGCCCAGAATTCATGAGGTTTGTGCTGCAAAATCAATATGCTGAGCTGTTCAAATAGGCGAGTCGCTCGTTCGATTCCTGAACATAAACACACATTTGATCTTAGGCAGAGGGAGACGGGGGTCAGGGAGGATATTTCTCCTAGCATCAACTAAATCTCGACTCACTGTGAAAAAGGTTTTATACTTCTTTTCCAATGAACCTCAAGGGATCACTCGATCCTTTTGTTTTCCAGCCGCCCACTCCTTTACTCCCAATCCACCGTTTTTATTTGGACGGGGGTAAGAAACAGACTTTATGACGCACAGTAAGTATTTTAAGTGTGGGCAGGCTTTGCTCTAAATTTACCAGGCTCAGCCCCGTGTGGAGCGGCATAGACGAGTGGGCCACATTCTGCTGACTGATAGGCGGAACTGAGTCAGATACAGTGTAAGGTCATAACCCCCGTGGCGTGGTTGCTGTTCGGCAGCTCTACCCCTTCGCAGCACTTGAATATCTGTTTTTTAGGACTGCTGCTCCATGAATTAAAAGCGAGGCCCACGCCATTACAAATTAAACTCATTGCGGATGGCAGGCCTTTAATGATGCTAGCAATGGAACTAATATTCAAACGCTGATCATAAAATCCACGTTACACAAAGGGGGGTTGAACCCATGCAGTCGCGGGGACCTGGGCGCTATATGGTATGTGTAGAGAAGGGGGGTCCCCGCAAGGGAAACGTGTTATGTGCACCATACACGAAAAACAGAACTTATTTTTACTTTCTCAACTCTGTAGACAATAATCAAAACTAATGAGAAAGGTAAAAGCCCGTATCTCTTCCCACAGTAGTAGGCTCCGTTGTAAGGTATTAGGTGCCCCCTTAGTAGATCATTGGCAGAAGGCAGGTCATATGGTGCCTGACCTAAGATGGTGGGTGGTTGAAAAAGTATCTCTAGGCACCAGAGGAGGTAACCTACAGGTAGCTCTCAACACACGAGAATCCAAATGGATGTCCCTTTTGGGTTCCATAAAAAATGGTCTGAATGAACAGGATAGTAGTTTTGCACAGTTGGCAGCACTTGGTTAAACCATTGATGGATGTACACTCTCATGGCTGATAAGTGTTGTAGTGAGTCTCATAATTTTATTGCAATATACTGTTTGATGTAGCTGGGTTCAACTATCGAATGATGAAGGTTTAACATCCAAATATGTAGAAACAAACTCATCTACACTCTCATGGTTGAGAAGTGCATGAGTTATTCTTATAATGCTTTTGCCACATCACAATTTATGTATTTTTGCACTAACTTACCTTCTGAATGATGTAGCTACAACGTTTGAATATGTGCGAAATAACCTGTCCACACCCTCTTGTTAGAGAGGTGTCTGAGATAGTATCACAATGTTTTGATAATATCAAGTCCGATTCCGCTCGCCTACACCCTCATGTTGGAGAGGTGCGCGAGTGTTTGTAAATACCACAATGTGTACATAGTAATCGTACGCCAAGCAAGATTGTTTCATCCTTGAGTCCCTTTGCAAACTGCATCCTCCCGATTGTGCGGTTTTTTGAGTAACTCTTCTATTTTCTATGAGTCAGTGACTAGTAGACTCCGCCCCCAACTCCGCATAGCTGACTTGCGGATTTACCCTGGACGAGCACAGACTGCTGCGGCAATTTCTAGCACTTGCAGGTATTAAACGTCTTCCCCTAACAAGCGGTTTTCTTAAACAAACCAAGTAATATTATGGCATGATTACTTTCGATCCTGAAACCCGATTCTTTGATTCCCGTAGGATTGGTTTCCCGCGAAATGTAACAATCACGGCTCCGGCCTCAACTCCGCCAAACTATCAAGCGAGTTTGGTGTTGATGCTTTACGGATGTTAATCGCCCGTTACAACATTGTGTAAGTTTGGCTCTGAATTCACCTTTCTTAATGCGTGTAAAAAAAAAAACAGTTTGTTATTTAAATGGTGACCCTCGAATTTCTCCGTATAGGCGGCTACATTGCTGAAACTGATTATACGGTTGAGTAATTCCGACTCTTGATGCCATTTAGATGTGACTTCACAACATTGTGTAAGTTTTGTTTTGAACGTAACCTCTCGAATGCGTGTAGGAAGAAACCAGTTTGGTAATTGAATGCTGATCCCTCGTCTTTTAAATTTTTCTGTAAAGGTGGCTACGTTTCAGAAACTGAGTAATTGGTTGAGTAATCCCGACCCTTGATGCCACTTTGATGTGACTCACAGACAGACCATCACTAGTGGTACGTACGTGGTTACGAATGCCCGCAAATGTGCATCCACACTATTATAGTGATGCAGCTCTTTGCAATTTGCATCCATTTTTTCATTCTTTCATCCTTAGCAACGATTCCCCCTTAAAAAGCTTGATGAAGAAGCAAGTTTTCAAGTGAATAGATCTACAGTGACGTCTAAGGTTGCCCCTTTTAAGTAAGTAATCGCATGGCCTTATGAGCACTAACCTAGGTCAATTTTACATAAAAACCCTTGAATTAATTTCATCATTCCATTTGCAGTTCGTGGAAACCGCATGGTATCCCATTCCCCTGTGTGGGTTGACAACAGGGAACTTCACCAATCGACTGATTGGTAGATAATCTATGTGAGTGGTATCTTGTTTTTTAACAATTTCAATTCCTTGAGGTCTCACTCGGATGTGACAATCTGTTAGCCTTCCCCTCTGTGTATCAGTGAATTTATATCACTTGAGTTTGAACAAGACTTTTGGTTGGTCTCACTCTAATATCCCCTACACTTGGAGGCCTAGTTGGCCCTAAGCCCATGGTAAATTGCTGTTATTTAGTGCAGTTAAACTTTGTCTAATTGATTGACGGTTTAAAAATAGTGATCTGATCAATTGTTTTAATTCCACAGATATCATCGCCCCTTCCTACCTTGCCCTTTCTGTCCTGATGAAGACCCCGTTAAAGGACCTAACTTAGCCTACGGCCAGGGGTCGAAACGTCGACGGCTCGCTTTCACTGACGCGGACCTCCGGCACTTGTCCTTTAATTACCCCTAATGGTTCATGTGTGACCGTTGAAGGTCTTCTGTGTAATAATTCTACATTGAATGCCCTAAGTATTCAGGCTGTTGTATTAAATTTGCTTGGATTCATATGTTATTTCTTACGATTGTTTTCACTATGATTATGTTTATTCCTCTTTAACTTTACACTGCCCTGAGCACACCCCCTCCTTCACTTTTTTCCCCTCTCCTCCCCCCACTTTGGGGCCTTTCGAAAAGAATTATGGATGTACTGTTAAATGTTTGACACCGGGTATCGATCATAAAATCCAAGCAGTAACAAAGCAAAGTTAATAACCTTAAAAATTGATCACTACAGCTTACAGTCTGTTTAAAACAATTACGCGGCTTTCCAGATGAGATCAGGAGATAGTTCAGGGCAGCGGTTGGAATCACAGACAAAATGTGTTTACTGAAAAGCTAGTAAACACAGATCAGAATTCAAATTTAAACCACAAGAATATTTGGTTAAAAAAACTAACTGGATCTAATGACGGATCCGGAATTTTAATACTTACCTGTGCATGACCGGGCTTTGAATGTCAGAAGAGTCCTTTCAACCCACTAGAAAGTTCTTTTAAAAGCCAGATGTCTTTCTTTTCGTCACAACTATATGTACTATACTAAGAAGGCACAAGTGGAATTCTTTGTTTAGGGTAACTGTCTCTGACGCTTTTAAATAATTAGGCTCGGAAATTAAAATATTCGAAGCCTCTCGCTTTAACAAAATGTTGCCTAAAGGGCTCTTAAGATAAGCAAAAAGACTGAGTTTACAAATGTGTAGAAATGTCTGGGTGATATGTATAGGAATGACAGCAGGCTTTGAAGTGCAGACTTCACGCTTATTAACGCATTTAAAGGTGGTGTCTGTCAATCAATGAACAATGTACAGCCTACTTCCTTCTTTGCTCAAACAACGTCGAACCGTCTTAAATCTGTGTCTAAATACAGGGAGATTTAAGAACCGAGAAGGACTTTTTCAGGGAACATGAAATGTCTTCAATAACACATCACACTAATTTAACACTGGAGTAAAAAAATGGAACTGGCTATTGGCAGGTAATTTAAAACATCCACAAGTGTGAAAAAAATCATTTCTTCTGCTTTTAAGCTCAAAGCGGTTTTTCGTTGGTTAGTTACCAAATGTGCTTTATTTTGGAAAAGACGAAGGTCCTCCCCCGCAAGCCACAGAGGGCAATCTAAAATGTGTAGGTACAGCAGAATATAAAGCGGCTTAAGAAGGCTTTGAAAACGTACCTGTTTCCCAAAACCTGTTAAAGCCCCTCTCTGCAAGCCATGCAACTGTCTAAACACTGTGTATGTATCATCTAAGTCTAAGCGCCAGGATACCCGAAGGGTGACAGTCATTGCGCTATATAAAAGCACCAATACATACATACATAAAATGTGTTTCTTTAGAATTGTCCCTGATAGGAGCAATTAAAAGGCGTCTGACGTGGATTCAGCTTGCTATAATTTTACAATTATTTCAGTAATGTAATGTTTCATCTAGCTTTACCCTATAAAAACCTCCAAGGTACCCTTGACAATTGTGCTGATAGTCCTCAGAGAAGAAGAAAAGAGACCGCAGTTCAAAACCCAACCAGCAGAAGAGAGACAGCAATAGAGGCTGCCACTGCAGCCATGCACAACCATAGGATGGTACTTGCATTGCTGCAGCTCATTTGTTGCATTCCTCCCAAGGCATGTTATTTACAAAAGTTTAAGCTATTGCCATTATAAATTACAATAACTGTTATTTAAGTATTAATTATTCAAAAAAATTAAAAGCCATTGTTATTTGTAATATCAATACATCTAAGTCACTTAAATACAAAACATGTTGCATTACAAATGCTATAGGTGTCACATTTGCAAAAGTTAAAAGTATTGGCATTGTAAATGACAAAGCTATTAATTTCGCTATTTTCAAAACCAACACATAAATAAAAAATGTGTTATTTACAAGATCAATAGCTCAAACTTTCCTAATGCGAGACCGATTGCATTGCAAATGCTTTTTTTATGATTTCAGTCATTGGTTTTATTTCACAATTTTTCTTATTGGTAGTTTCCAAAACAAAACAAATACATACAGTAAGAAAGCATAAGCGACAATTATAGGTACAAGAGGTTTTATTTTGGAACTGCTCTATTATGTTGGTGTGGAAAACGTAATAAACAGATATTTGAAAAAAATGATGAGGTAGGGTATTTTTTTAGTATAGAGAGAAGAGCTCAAACAAACTGCTTACAACTTTCCATAGTTGAACAGGTGCCCATTGAATTAATGTGTTCATCCTAAAGGGTGTCAGATTTACCAGGTTAGTACAAACACGTTGACCACTGCACCTGTATGACCCTTACATTTAGAAATACTGCCACTGCTTGAACGCCTCCCATGAAAGATCGGCTACATCATCTACAAAGCTATCAATAACACCCTGTCATAACTTGCAAGTAACATGAGGAGCTCTGATTAAGCAAGGACAACACCAGCAGTGGCACCTCTGGAATGGAAATGAGTAATTACAAGAACGAAAAACCAATATGTAAACTTTTACGACTGCACATCATGCAAGTTCAAATCAGGGAGGTCACAACACTTATCCTGTCCCAGGAGGAACTGAAGACTCGTCTATTCAAGCATCACTGTGTTGCATCTTAACCCCTTCACAACCACTCTCTGTGATGCCCTCTTCTGCTCTTCCCTCTTTTCTTCACCCATTCAAGCTACCCTCAGCCTACGCCCCGAGTTACCTCTGTCCCTAACGGGCATACCTTCACCACACTCTCCCTATCCTCCAGCCGTCTCTAAGGTGGCACGACCTAAGCTAGAGGTATTGTAATATCGATTCATGCAAAGGGCTTTGTTGACTTGTAGCTAAGTTTGTAATTTATAATAGCATTTAGACAAAGACAGCCTACATGAACCTCCTTTGCTGGAACAGAAGACAAGCAGGCAGAGGCTTGCTAAATGCTAAAACGTGACTAGGCATGCTACTTTAGCCTGATCTGTGAGGGCTTTACCTGCCCAATATTAAAGCTGACGTGTTGCATCTTGCTGGCTGCCTGGGGACAACAGCTTATTCAAAACAATCATCAACCACTGAAATTGCAATGGACGTTTTATTTGCGAATTTTAAAATGGGAATTTTTCAGAATGATTCTGAGATTTTCCATCTTACATTTGGAGGTTTGCATCCCGGCAAATATTTGATTGTGTTCATGTTCCAACGAAGCACTGCGAATCGTGCCATTGTATGAATTACCTGCATTCAGTCAAAGAAAGGTCACGACATAGTTACAGTCTTTCAACAAAAGGGGACACAGGCAGTGTCCTTTGACGGAGCCAACCCCTGGGGCCATTAATGCGTTCAAATATCACATGGCTGCAAGCACACGCCTACAACACATAGGTGACTCAGGTCTAACGAGTCTCTCCCCAACATCTCCTCCTGCAGGCTATTTACATTGACGCCTCGGCATATAGAAAGAAGTTTTTTTAATGGAAAAGCAGAAGGTTATTAAAAGGGGACGTCCCAGACTTCTGCATAATAGGCACAGGCTGGCAGTGTAAACTCAGATGCACTAAATAAAGTATGGTTACTTTGAGATTGTTCTGTCTTGCAATAAGCAATTAACTGAATACGTTTTAGTGGACGCGCTGCTAATTGGAGTCAGACTCTGTGCCTACATTATCTAGTTCTGATCACGAGGCTACTCCCTCTTCCTTCCCTGCACTTCTAAATATTCAATAAGTACATGGGTATCTAAGCATGCACAACAAAGCTTGGTACTGGAAAAATGCTCAATTCTGTGTGAGCCAACTGGTGGGGAACAAGAAACAGCTTGCATTCCTCTATAAACGTGTGCGCCTTAATATGTGATCCATTCAATCAAGAAACAAGTAACAATGCAGGAACTATTTTGCTCTTCTCGTCCGATTCGCTGGGATGATTCCCGTGGTAATATGTCCTGTCTCTCCAAACAAGCTGAGTTTATAAGCTAGAGATTTCAAAACAAGAACCAACAACTACATAACGCACGAAAGCTGAACAAATCTATATACGAGCTTCTGATGAGTATATACTGTTTCCCATCTCCTTTACAGAAGTAGGTACACCCCCCTTTGAGATTGCGTTGTTGCACTTTAAACATTTAGCATGATGAGAAGAAATAAGTTACATTCTGTAAAATATTATATGGTTAAAAACACTGTACCAGAAACCCGTGCTTTTAGTTGCTAAATATAGCCTCACTGAATGGCAAAAAAACATCATTCCAACCGTGAAACGCCCATTATGTTCACATACTCGACTGCCACTTAGAAAACCTAACCCTTTGCATGTTTGCGCGTTCCGAAGAAAATAAATATTAACTTGTTGCGAAATTGCTTAGCCACCCAAAAAGAAAACACCAGCCCCGCTAAATTCCATCATCTATCTCAGCACATAAATCAGACATACGATGTTCGCTCTTGTATACCACATTCTTCCCTGCTCCGTAACAGTGAGATCAGTGCACGATGTGTAAAAAGGTGAACTCCAAACACAGCGCCTACTTCTCCGAGGACAGAGTGGAATACGAAGGGGTCGATTTTCGGTTGTCCTCCATACTGTCCACAATCAATACCAGGTCGTCTCCCAGCACTTTGGTTCTCTTTCAAATGTTTAAACGACTGATTTTGAAAAACCGAATGAGATGGACAGGGAAATTAGGGGAAATAACATCCTAATGTATATCTTATAGGCGTGTATTTTTTTTGCCGCCGTTGCCTCTGGGAACCATTACATGGACTTGGATGTTGACCAGTCTAGAGTTGTAGGGTAACTTTTTTGATTCTTCGGGGTATCACTAAAAAAAAAAATCAGAAATAACACCATCTGACATAAAAATAATAATTTTTAAAAAAAAGCCTATCTCTGAAATTACGAAAAAAATGCCTGTCGCCAACCCAAAACTGACAGAATGCCATCCGCTAACAGTCATACTATACTATCAAAAAACGTCAGGGGTTTCCCAACGATCACGGATTACAGGTGGAAGTTTTTGGCCCGTCTGTGACACAAAATGCAGCAAGCCTCAACCACGTTCAAGTCCATCACCCAGTCTGCACGCTGTATTGCTTTCGTCTCTTACACGCGTACAGTGCAGGAGAGAGGCAGGCAACAAATAACATTCCTTTAGCGACCATGTCTCTGAAGCTGTCTGCCATGGGAAAGTGGTTTGCCTGGCCCAGAAGCATCAGAAGACGATTCACAGACCAAAGAAATACGTTTAACTTATAGAGAATGAAACCCATCTAATATTTCGTGCGGTATCATTGTTGTGAGCCCTGTCTGCCGTTTTTAGGGAAGTTGTCAGTTATGCCATCAACCGGCATTGCAGGGTCAAAACTAAGAGATCCCAGGTGAACACTGACAGACTTTGAGTCTCAACGCAAACAGCTGGAAGAGTCAGCTGTCACCCTAAATCAGCATTACACACAAAAAAACTCAGCCCCACTGTTTGATTGCAATACAGTACATGAGGGTTGGTGCAAGCTGGCAGAGATGGAGACGGAAGTCACGACTCTGAATCCCCTTTACACGGAACATGCTAAAGATAATGCGCTTTGTCGAGGAAGCCCGTAAGACAAATGTTTGTCATGCTATCTTACATAGCTTCAAGACTGGGGTGCCTGCGGCGGCCTCGTTGTGTGTGCCCGGCTTGACATTGACATCAATGCTCTGCCCGGAGCAGGTGGGGGCGGGCAGAGGACTCCTGCACATCACTGCAGCAGCTGCCCGGAGCAGGCCTGCCTGCCGCAGTGTGGGTGGGAGAGGGAGGCTGCGGCTTCCCGTAGTGTGTGCAGGACGCCGGGTTTCTGCTAGCTGAAGCTTCGGCGCCCTGTCAGGTGCATGAAACGATGAATAAATGCAATTACTCTTCAATACAGAGGCACCGCTGGCACCGAATGGCAAAATGTACCTGCTGCGCGTCCCTCCTTCTCTCTGCTCCCCTCAGCAGCGTCCAGAAGCCTTGGGTCGCTGAAGGACCCCTGTCACCCAGCCATACCAAGGGGGATTTTTGGTGAGTAGACTTCTACCCCCTTCCAGTACACGGTGGCTTTGGTGAGTAGACTTCCGTCGACAATAGCCTCCCGGCCTGTACCTACGTCACTGACACGTCGCTTCCCGTGTCTTCCTTCTGAGCTCCTTCTCGCGCACCGCGGATGTTCCCGTGAGTAGGACCCCGCCTAGGACAGCTGCTTGGCCTAGATCAGTGTCATCGGTATATCGATTCTGGCGGCTCCGTTCGATGATCGCGTATCGTCCCTATTACAAGAAGAACGGCCACGTTGGGCGTCCGTAGCAACCACGCTGTATCACGTGACCACCATATCATGCCACCTCGTCATGTTTTCGTCTGTATTTCGATACCCCGCGGAAGACGAGGCATTGAAATACTACTGCATTTCGCATTTTTGGATAATACATATTTCGATGCTTTCCAAAAAAGATATGAGGGAGGAATAGACATATAGCATGTGCCGTAAATCGAGGGCTCAGAATATCTCTTTCCTGCTTTAAGTAAGCGAACGGAGGTGTACAAAACAGTTAAGCTTAATAAAAGTTAGATTTTTGTGTCGCCAAATAACCGAAAGCGTTGAAAAACGGGATAATCTACTAATCTGACTCAAGTCATGGACTATTGGGGTACAGTATATTTTGAATACAGGATAATGCGCTTTCCTTACATATTAGGAGCAGAGATGTAATTGCAAGTTATCCTGGTGTTCCATGGTTGTTGGTAAATTGGTAATTAGGTTTCGAGAAGAAGCTCAGAAATACAGCATTTGACACGGTGCTCCAGCTTACTCTCTTGAGCGACTGAAATACAGAGAGCGGTGTTAACCGTTTAGCAGATTTTGGTGCTCCTGTTGGAACCGTTTCTCTATAAAACATTCTGAACGAGGATTTCAATTTGGACGTTATGAACAAATGTGATACTACAAAAAGGACAGACCTAGAAGGTTTAAACCATAGCGGTTTTTTCCGCTTATAAATCATCCAGTAATCGGCTAATATAGTCAACAATCAGTGAATCAAAGTTTCAGAGTGCAAGGCTCAGTTAAGCTACAGAATCAGTCAAGGATCTCAGTAAAGTTTAGCTCAGCAAAATACAGCGTGTAAAACGGGAGAGCAATCCAACATGGATTTGCCTCCTAAGGTCAGTGGGAAAGGGGTCTCTAACACACCCAAACAAGCATTTGGAATGTAATAGGTCTCGCAGTTGTGAGAGTTGAGCTATTGGCATTGTAAATGGCACATGCCTTTTATTTACGTGTTGGTTTTTAAAACATAATTGAAAGGCATTGTAATTTACAATGGCAATAGCTTAAACTGTCGCAAATGCGAGACCTATTGCATTGCAAATGCTTGTTGGAAGTTGCAACACTTCTATTAATTAGCCTGTCACTGTGTGTAGGCATTTGAAGCAAGCAAACAATAGAAGGACTAACCTGGAGAAGGGCTGCCTCAGAAAACTGGGTGTTAGTGGCCATTTTAGAATGATAAATGTTAAGCAACATCGATTGACAAGATACTCTTACAAAGTAGAAGGAGGTTATTAGATACATGAATGGCAATTATTGTTTTTCCCCACTTCTGAAAATAGTCAAAATTACTGCAGTTCATTATTTCTTC
Organism: Lissotriton vulgaris; assembly: GCF_964263255.1. NCBI lineage: Eukaryota > Metazoa > Chordata > Amphibia > Caudata > Salamandridae > Lissotriton > Lissotriton vulgaris. Next base: position 390,699,186 of record NC_141687.1, read on the forward strand.
AAAGCAATGTTTGTAAGCATCTTAATGAGCACAAGATCATTTTTTGCTTTGTCCACATATGTTTTCCTAGTTACCCTTCTTTTTGAAAATGCAACGTTTCTGACAAACAACATAAATGTTTCAAGTGAGCTGCGCTGGTGATGTCACACCATGGCTGGCCCTGTGATCTTGCCAAAAGGGCATCCTTCTATTATGTCTACTTCAGAAACCTTTTTGGAACATGGTAAACCGCCCAACTCGGAGACACGTTTTTTTCTGCAAAGGGGCCTCCCTGCCCTTTTATATGTATGAATATGTAGAAGCACTATAGAGAGCATGATCGGAACTGCCAGCAGCAATATATGTAAGCACCTTAATGTACATGACATTTTTTTGCTTTGCCCACATATGATTTTCTACTTACCCTTCTTGTTCGAAATGCAATGTTTCTACCAGCATGCTTCTGACATGCTGCTCAGCTGTTTAAAGTGAGCTGTACTGGTGACGTCACACCACTAGCTAGCCCTGCAATCTTGTCAAAAGGGCGTTGTTTTATTATGTCTACTTCAGCAGCTCTACTCGGATTCACGTTTTTTTTTCTGCAAAGGCACTTACCTGCCCTTTTATAACCGCGCATATGGCGAAGAGCAAGCAAACATTACAAATAAAACAAGTATTAGTGGAGAGGCTATGGCGCTGCTGACTCGAGAGTGGGAGATCCCGACTCGAGTCTCTGCCCCTCAACATCTTGTTCTGGGAAAATCACGTAATTTCTCCTGGTGATAAGTTGTCAATATATATGTGCTGCAAGGGGGGCTTGAGGGGGGCAGCCGACCGCAGGGAGGTCCCCTCCCCGGGCGGTTTGGGAGGGCTGTGTTGGGTGGGTTTTAGCAGCCCAATTGGGCGGGTTTTCAAATTTGGGCTTTCTTTTCCTCCCAAAATTGTAGCCCAGGTATAAATGCCTCGGGCTCCTCCTCTCGGCCACCATTTTAGGTTTGGTGACCAGGTGGCCCGGGAGGTTCTTTCTAGTGTAAATTTTTTCCTTGTGTTGTGGTATTAGTTTAGTCATGGCAGCTGAGGATTACAGAGTTTTAGAGGTAATAAGGCTTCTTAGTGAAGCTGGTAGGTTGGACCTTGTTATAGGTGATGTCGTGGGCCCGTCGCGTCCTCAGCGCCAGGCCTCAGCAGGAGTGGCGGCGGTTGTAGCAGCGTGTCTGACGCCGAAGCGTCCTCGTGCAGACATGGTAAGTGAGAGGGGCCGCTCACGAGTTCGTAAAGCGGCCCCGGGTGTAAAAGCACGGCGCTGGAGTTTGGTGAGGGTGCGCAAGACGTTACGTTTGCTGAGGTGGATGTGAGGGAGTCGGTTGCTGTGGAGGATTTCGTTGTGGAACCTGCGGCGTCCTTTCCGGTTCCGTTGCCTGCTGCGCGTGCTGTTTTGGCCCCCGCACTGCGGGGGAAGCGTGGAGGCAAGCGCAGCGGCAAGAAGTGATCTACTTCGGCCTCCACGCTGGTTTCGGGTGAGTCGCGTGTGGGGGAGGGTGTAGAGGCAGAGCGCGTGCTGCGCTCGCAGGCCCCTTCCCTTTCTGAGGCTTTAATTTTGGCGGGTGACAGGCCGGTGTTTGCTTCCGGTGATGTTTCGTTGAGGGAGGAGGAGGGGGCTGGTTTGCTCGCACCGGATCCCCCCCTCATTTGTTCTCTGTAGGCGCCAGTTCTTGTTTGCAGCTTCAGGAGGTGGGGGAAGCTGCTGGTCGGGAGGTTCCTTTTCCTTGTAGCCCTCTTTTATTCTCCCCTCTTAGCTCGCATGACGGCGATTTGGTGTCGGTGCACTGTGGTTCTGTGGGTGAAGATGAGTGGGCTCAGGTTGGGGGGTGGGGGGGTTCCTCTTTGGATGTTCATGGTCATGGAGCTGTGTTTTTGCCCCCTTCTTCTCATTCTGTGGCACCTAGTGGGGTTGTACAGGGTGATGCTGTTAGGGATTTTTTGGTTTCTTCTTCTAAAGGGGGTATGATGACTCAGGGGATGCCTGCTAGGTCTTGGGAAGGGTTAGATGTATTCCCTTCATGGTCAGAAGGGATTCGTGAGGCTGTGTCTCGTAGATAGATGGCTACAATTGGTCCTCGGGGTGGCCCGCAAGGTAAATTGCAGGTTGGTAGTTTCCATAAAAGTTTGGGAGCACAGGAAGTGAATCCTACGGGTGTTGAGGTTGGGGAAGGTCAGACTGCTGGTCCGGCGTCAGCTATGGTACAGGCTACATTAGACTGGAGCAGTGGTGAGGAGTTGGTTGAGCCCTCCCCCCTCCTCGTAGTGTGTCTTTTAAGAAGACTGTTTCAGGTTCTCAGAAGGACTTGCAAGGTAAGGGTTTTTGGTCTGGTGATAAAGTGTCAGGCAGGAGTGAGCATATTGAGCTTCTTGGTAGTAGGGGTCCCGGCACATCAGTCCAGCCTTTTTCTTTGCAGGTCCAAGGTCGCCCTGGAGGAGCTGACTCGGTAGGGCGAAGTGCGGCCCCTTGGCGCCAAGGTGAAGGGAGGGGGGAGCCTAGCACCGCACAATCCGTACCGTGGAGCGATCCCGGCGCGGTCAGCAAATGGAGGTCTGGCGCCACCTCGCTGGCCCCAACGCATCTTCAACATAATCAGCCGGATTGGTCATCTCAACATCTACAATTGAGTGCTCAGCAGTTCGGGGAGTACCGGCGGGTACAGTCGGCTCCTCCGTCAAGTGGTCGGAAAAGGGTTGGTAAGGCCTATGTAGGCCGTGATGGTTCTGTAAAGGTTCATGAAAGATTGCCGGTTTACAGCCCTCCCCGGTTGGACGAGTCTTTGATTTTGGATTATGATGAGGATACCCCTGAGGAAGGGGAGTTATGTGACACTGAGAGTGGGGGGGGGACAATTTCATGCTTCTTCTAGTCTTTTTCAGGCACCAGTGGTGGTGCGCTCAAAGAAGGTGGTGGTGTCTGGACCGGATCCAGAGCGCGGCCCCTCAGGAAGGTTCCTCGGACGGTTGACAATGTTGAACAAATGGCATGGAGATCGAGGCCGCAGCAACCCGCATTATTACAACCAGGTGAGCGTTCTGAACCACGGGCCAGACCAAAAATGGTGTCTGTGGGGACGGGGGGAGTGGCGCTGGTTGAGGGAGCGGCAGGCAAATTATACAAGGGTCGTTATGTTAAAGACCAAGGGGTAGGCACAGGGGACGCGGATATCACATCCAAGGTTGAGAGTGGCATGAACACTGATCCCTTCTGAAATCACAACATTTGAACAAGCTGTGTACAATGACATAGAGAACCTCAACCCTACCAACCATTTCAACAACCTATCCTGGGAAGACAGGAAGACTATACAACGCATACAAAACAACCCCACAATTGTCATTAAACCGGCAGACAAAGGGGGAGGCATCGTCTTACAGGACAAAAAAGACTACGACACAGAGTGCCGCAGACTATTGAGTGACAACAGGAATTACCGCAGATTGGAACATGACCCAACAGAAGAACTACGGACAACAATCCACGCACTAGTCAAGAGGGCAGCAGATACTGAGCACATCTCCAAACAGGAAGCAGACTACTTATGCCCTCAGCACACCAGGATCCCGTACTTTTACACAGTACCCAAAGTACATAAGGGCACAACCCCACCTCCCGGCAGACCCATCGTGTCAGGCATAAACTTCTTGCTGGAACCACTGTCACAGTACTGTGACTTCTTCTTGAACCCTCTAGTGCAAAGAACACCTACATATATCAAAGACACCAAACATCTCGTACAGGTCATAAACAACATGGAGTTCAATACCGACACACAACTACTAGTAGGATTGGACGTGGAGAGCCTGTACACCAGCCTCCCCCAAGATGCCACCCTGGCAGTACTCAACGACATCCTAATGGAAGCCCCCTGGCCTTACCACACCCCGAGGGATTTTGTGATGGCTTGTGCAACCCTAGCACTAAAAGAAAATTACTTTGAATATGATGGCACCTTTTACTTACAAACAAATGGAACATCCATGGGCAGCGTTTTCGCCCCAAGCGTGGCGGGACTGTATGTACACCACTTTGAACGCTTCCACATAGCAACAGACACCAACCCTTTCAATCACCACATTCTGATTGGCGCAGATATATAGATGACATTCTGGTAGTCTGGTAGGGATCCCAGACTGACCTAGACAGATTCATGACCTGGCTTAACAGCAGGGACCCATACCTAAAATTTACTAGCACGGCTAGCAACAATCAGCTACCCTTCCTAGACCTGGACATCACAGTCAAGGACGGGACCCTGGTCACGACAACCTACTACAAGCCAACTGCGAGGAACTCACTGCTCCATTTCACGAGCTTCCATCCCCGCCCGCTCAGAGAGAATCTACCCTTCGGTCAGTTTCTACGCATACGCAGAAACTGTACCAACATTACCGATTACAAACAACAATCTACGGAATGTGCCACCAAACTGAAAAACCGAGGCTACCCTAAAGCCATCATCAGAAAAACATAGAAAAGGGCAAGGAACCAAAATCGTGAAGCCTTACTCGAAAACATCACAAAGGACAAACAAGAACAACCCATCACCTGTGTCACCACCTATAACACAGCGTCCAATGAAGTAGCCAAAGTCATCAAAAAACACTGGAAAATAATCAACTCCGGACAGAGGAAATGGGACACCCCGAGATTTGCGTACAAACGATGCAACAATCTGAGAGATCGACTGGTCAGTACTCGACCCAGACCGCAACCAAAGCAACCTATGAACACCGTCCTGAACGCATGGGGCCTCCCTAAGATCACTGGAAATTACCCCTGCAATGACTGCAGCGTATGTCACATCACCACACACACCAAAACCCTGGACCTGAAGCCCAATAAGGTCTGGACTCAGCGAAACCACACCAATTGCAACTCCCGCAACGTGATATACCTACTCACATGCACGTGCGGTCTCCGCTATGTTGGAATGAAAACACGCAAAGTCAAGACAAGAATAACAGAGCATAGCAGTACTATAAGATGCAGGAAGAACATTAGCAGGCTCACCAACCATTTTATCACCCACTGCCACACACCCAATGATCTAACCTGGACTGTCATTGAACAAATCCCAGAGAGCACAACTGACAATGACAAAAAACTACTGAGTAAAGAACAGCGATGGATATATCGCCTTTCAACAGCAACCCAGGGCCTAAACGATGCCATCCCATGGAATTCCCTGACATGTCCCTGACTTCAGGAACTATACCAACACCATGACTCATCTGTGACAATCACACCCACTCTAGGCGGGTTGTCTGTCAACCACCTATAATTGAATCCCCTTGTAAAATATCTCCCTGTGAGATAGAGCCCCACAGTTCCGAGTGTTGGGACACATGGAGTCCCCCATGATGTTACCCCCAATCACTATCCGGGCCATTTCACGTTATGATCCATAGCGCGCTTACAATGGCCCAATGTATTTACAGGCGCAGGTATAATACACCCGACCCGCGCATGCGCATTACAATCCTTGGGCACTGCGCACATGCGCGCCTGTGCCTCATGGCTGCACACCAGCGCGCATGCGCAGGTTTAACACTACCGACCCGCGCATGCGCATCCACGGGCACTACGCACGCGTGCCTGCATCGCGTAACAGCACAGCAACGCCCTGGCGCCCTCTCAGGCACTATGACTCGGCATCTCGAGTCTTTCTACTCTTGCCTCCACTAATGCAGGTGCACATGATTATCCAATCAACCACAGTATATAACACACAGCAGAACCGGCCATTACTCACCGGTATGCGAAGGAGGCACTACAGGTCCAGAGCAGGCTCTGCCCAGAAAAGCTGTGAGTATGAGAAACAACCACTACTACCACTGGTAAGCGCTACCTTTTCTTCCTTACAGGTCTCCTAATTTGAGTGGCCAAAACCTTTCTTTCCCATAGGGTCAACCCCTTGCCACTTCTTTACCTTGAAGCCAAAACTGCTAAAACTAGCGTAAGAAACAACTTTTGCGCCTCTTCACACATATGCACAATGTTGTGAACCCCGTTTTTTAGCCACTCCACTCCCGAACTAAAAGTGCGAATCACACCTTAATGGTACCACCAGTACCATTACACTATAGCCGTCTATAGCCTACACCCCCTCCGCTATAGTGCGAGCAATCAGATGTGTATAATGCCATACATCTTAGTGACTCTCTTTTTCCTTGTATGTTTTGTCTTTGTCCATATGTGTTACATGTACAGGTGTTCTTGAAAAGGGAATCCCCCCTCTCACACATAGATAAACACTTTAGGGCGTGTATACACATAGTCGGAATTACACACCCACTAGTTTAATCACACCCACATTTTTTTAATATAGGTCCTGAAGAAAGCCAGCATATTCATAAGGCACTGGCTGAAACATGTCGACCCACCAATGGATGTGAGAGGTCGTAACTCGCCTCTAACATCCAACAGCCTTATTTTTAACCGCTGACGGAGGCCCAGGTATTAAAGTTTAATTTACCCTTGTGTACTGGGACCCCCGCCAAGCCGTTTTAAATCACTTTCATAACACTCTTCACCGCACACTCAGCGACATACCTGCTCCGCTGTAATCAGGCGTCGAAGCACACCCGGGACACGCTAGGTGTCACTGGGTGGGCCCGATGATGAAGCATGCCACCAACTAGGTTGGTGGGTGAGGGCTTCATGAACACACTTACCAGGTGTTCCTACCCCCTGACGAAACATACTTGAGTCCTTTACTTTTGGTAATTTCGTAATACATGAGCTAGTCTCCTTTTGATTAATCATATATAAACCCCGGGGATAAGGACTAGCTTTCTGGTCCTCTCTCTCTCTCGATACGCATTCATGAACACTGATGCCATTGATTTGGTGACAGGTACTTTGCATAGCAAGGAGCTGAAAATTAAGAAATTGCCCTACATGGGCGTCACAAAGCCTTTAGGTGCACATTTGATGCTATCCACAAAAGAGAGAATTTGGAAGGGTGAGTATGTGGAAATTTTAAAATTATTGCACAGGGAGGTACGTTCCAAGGAGGGTTCGAAGGAGGAGGAGTATGAGTTGGCTAAGCGCCCCAAAGTTCCCCTCACCATTGAGAATTGGACAATGGCCATTTTAATATACGCTAGCGTATATTGCGAAAAATTTCCAGCGCGCTGTGTTGCTATATTTAAGTATATGGATGTTATCAGGAAGGCACAGATAACTGGTAGCGGTTTCGCGTGGGCCCAATACGATGAAGAGTTTAGAGCTCGGCTGGCTTGGGACCCTGAGGCAAAGTGGGGGGAATTTGACACGGATTTATGGCAACACACGATGGGGGCATCCGCTGGTGGTAACACGATCTTTACTGCTAGTGGATTACCTTTAGTTTACCGGCCCTTTCAAGGTAAGCCCACCAGGGGAGGGGTGAGACATGCATCAGCAACACAGTCTGGGGTGGGTACCTTTTGGTATTACAACAAAGGTTTGTGCACCAGGGAATTCTGTAAATATCGCCACGAGTGCTCACAATGTGGTAGAAGACACCCCTTGGCTAAGTGTTGGGGGCCTCGACCTTCAGGGGGTCAGCAGTGGTCTCAGTGGCGCCTCAGGCACACCGCAACAGTCACAGGTTACTAGGGGAGGAAAACACAATGCAGGAGTTGGGCCCAAAGGCTCATACTCCGGTTAAATTGGTTCAATTGATGAAAGGTCTCCGGGATTATGACGATATTAGAGCACAACAACTTTTGATGTCAGGTTTTCAAGAAGGTTTCCGTCTTGGTTACTCAGGGCCGCGGCTGCAGCGCTGGTCCAAGAATCTAAAATCAGCTGATGAGCACAAGGCTATAGTGTAAGACAAATTGGACAAGGAAGTACAGGAGGGTAGGATGGCCGGTCCTTTTGATGACTGGCCTCTGGATAATTTGATCATTTCCCCAATTGGTGTTGTTCCGAAAAAGCAAGCAGGTCAGTACAGATTAATTCAACACTTGTCATTGCCAGAGGGGTCCTCAGTTAATGACTTTATTAATGAGGAAGCAGCTTCTATGTCTTACTCTTCTGTTGATGTGGCTATGTCCCTAGTGGTGACCACTGGCATTTCGTCTGAAATGGCAAAATACGATATAAAATCTGCATTTAGATTGCTTCCAGTCCATCCTGAAGATTGGAATCTTCTGGGCATCCATTTCAATGGTAAATGGTACGTGGACAAGGTACTGCCAATGGGTTGCACCACATCCTGCTCTCTTTTTGAAACTTTTAGTGCTTTCCTTCAATGGTTTTTTACACACAAGTCTGGACATCAGTTAGTGACACACTATTTAGATGACTTCTTTTTTGTCGGATCTCAGGGCTCTTCAGACTGCAAGGCAGCTTTGGACACATTTCAGAAGCTCATGGACCTTTTAGGTGTACTGTTGGCACCAGAAAAGACAATGGGTCCTTGTGCGACCATGTCCTTTTTGGGTATTGAGATTGATTCTCAAGCAATGGAGGCTTGGTTACCAATGGATAAGAAGATGAAAATGCTGGAGTTATTGCAATCAATGTTGGCAAAAACAAAGGTTACTGTCAAGGAAGTGCAAGTGCTGTTGGGCCATCTAAATTTTGCTTGTAGGGTGGTCAGAGCCGGAAAAACTTTTTGCAGACGCTTAGGCAGGTCCTTGTCTGGTTTTCATCTGCCCCATCACCATGTGCGCTTGTCAGCAGGGGTCAAGGAAGATCTGCGCATGTGGGAAGCCTTTTTGCATTCCTTCAAAGGTGTTCCTTTATTCAGGGACGATTGGGTTTGGGATGTTCAGATTTTCTCGGACGCAGCAGGCAGTGAAGATTTCGGACTGTACTGGCAAGGGAAGTGGTGTGCAGAACAGTGGCCTGCCAGGTGGAAGAATGTTGGTAGGAGTATTGCCTTTCTTGAACTATTTCCAGTGGTGGTGGATTTGAAAATTGTGGGGACAGGCTTTGGCACATAAGAAAGTTCTCTTTCGGATCGACAATCTGACTGTAGTGGATGTCATCAATAGGCAATCAGCTAGGGATACGCAGATTTTGAAATTGCTCCGTGTTTTTGTGCTGGGCTGTCTTAGGTATGACATTAGTTTTTGGGCCTTGCACATACCTGGTGTGAACAATGACATTGCGGATGCTCTGTCTCGTTCGCAGTGGGAGAGATTCCATGGGCTGGCCTTGGAAGCAGACAGGACTCCAACCCCCATGCTGGAACATCTCTGGGATGTAGGCGACACAGGGTCATACAGCTGGTGGTAGGATCCTTGTCTTTATCTACTCTGTCTGCATATGAGTTAGCCTGGAGAGAATTTTTGGAGTCAGGGGCTTGCAGGCGTGATCCTGGCTGAAGACGAGTAGAAGATGTTGTGCAGTTCATTCTGGATTTGATGGACAGACAGCTATCCAAGGTGACCATTGCGGGCAAGTTAGCTGGCATTTCTTTTATGGGCAAGCTTTTGTGGGGTTACTCTCCTTCGGCTGGTGAGTTAGGGAAAAGAATGTTAGAAGGTTGGTCCCGGGAGCGGGGAGGGGAGCGTTAAGCTTGGCGCCCCTTGTCTTGGCAAAATTTAGCTAGAGTGGTGGAGGTTTTGCCCCGGATGTGCAGGGATGATTTTGAAGCGTGCCTTTTCTACACTCTTATGGTGTGGATGTTTTTTGGTGCTTTTAGAGTTTCTGAGTTGTTAGGGTCTAAGTTATTGGGGGGGGTGGTCTGGGGGGATGTTCATCTGTTAGAGAGGGGTGTTCATTTGTGGTTACCTCGTTCAAAAACAGACCAGAGAGCAAAAGGTAAAGGGGTCTGGCTTGACGCGTCTTCTCCCCTAGGTACATGCCCTTTACATTGGGCACGGAGTTGGTGGTCTGTTTCTGGGGGACACCTGGATGCTCTTGTTTTTCAGCACGCTGACGGATCCAGGGTTACAGATTTTCAATTGCGCATGGTGCTCCGTATGGCTTTACGGGACATTGGTTTAGATGCTAAGAAATATGGTACTCATTCTTTTAGGATTGGGGTGGCCACTGAAGCACATAACGGGTTGGTCTTCTCAGGACATCATGCGCTTGGGGCTTTGGTCTTCACAATGTTTTAATCGCTATGTGCGAAATAAATCAGAAGCGCTGGCGTCATCATCTTTTTCGTAATTTGATACTGCCTTTTTCGTTTCTGGTTCCGTGGCTGGCCCCCGCTCAGCGGTTATGACCATTTGGATAGTAGGACACTCCTTCGTGAAGCGAGCATCTGTACAAGCTTGTGATAGATATTTTGGTTCTATGTTGGGCTTCAATGAGCGTTTTTTCTCTGTAATTTGGAAAGGCAGGGGAGGTATGCTTTGGAAGGATTTAATCCCTGCTCTTAATTCTTGGTTGGTCGGGGGTCAATGCCCGGATGTTTTAGTTATTCACTTAGGGTTAAATGAATTGTGCACTGTAAAAGGCGTTGTCCTGTTACGAGCTGAAGAAAGATCTTTCTTTGTTGAAGCTGCAGTGGTCGGGATGCCATGTTTTTTGGACGAAGTTGGTTCCGCGGAGGTCATGGAGAGGTGCACTCAAGCCTAAGGCAATTGATAGAGCTCATAAGAAGATCAACCTTGAGGTTTCCAGATTCTTAAGAGGTTTGGGTTTTGGTCGTGTGACTCATGGGGATATCAGGTATGACACGGTGGAGTTTTTTCGTCGTGACGGCGTCCATCTTTCCAGGATTGGTATGAATTTGTATCTTCTTGAGTTGAGAGAAGTGCTATCTCGTTGTTTGAAGAGAAGATTCAGCAGTTTGCATCATTGGTTCATGCTACTTTTTGAGTTTTTTCTACTGTTGGGGGTCAGAAAGGGGGGGTGTAGTTCCCCCCCCCCCCCGCTTTCTGGGTGGCGGGAATTTTGGTGTTTTTGTCAGGATTGGTAAGATTTCGGTTGGCATGTGTTTAAGTTGTGGCATTGTCAGGGGGTTTTGGGCAGGATGATTTCTTGGGTAGGTTCCATAGGTTGGGGGACCTGGATTGGTTGGGGGGCAAATTGGGCATTTGTGTTATGGTTGGGGAATTTGATAAGTTGAAATGTTTATGCAGGGGCTTGCATTGTTTGAATTTTTGTAATTATGTAATGTACGGGTGGGGGCGGGTTTTAATGACGTGTTAGGGGTGGGGATGGTGATTTGGGGTTGAGTATTTTCATATTTAGTGAGGACTAGTTTTGTAAGGCTTCGCTGAGGTTTTAATTTGTTAATGTGCACTTGTTTCAATAAAGCGGCCTTTTTCACACACAACTTTTGTTTGGTCTGCTCACCCCCCCTCCCAAAAGGCTGGGGGGGGGGAGTGGCAGCCGACCGCAGGGAGGTCCCCCCACCCGGGCGGTTTGGGAGGGCTGTGTTGGGTGGGTTTTAGCAGCCCAATTGGGCTGGTTTTCAAATTTGTGCTTTCTTTTCCTCCCAAAATGTAGCCCAGGCATAAATGCCTCGGGCTCCTCCTCCCGGCCACCATTTTAGGTTTGGTGACCTGGTGGCCGGGAAGTTCTTTCTAGTGTAAATTTTTTTCCACCCTCCCTCCCATCTTCTTCCTTTTTCTTTTCCTTTTTTCAATTCTTTCTTTTCCTTTTCCTTTTGTTTCTCTCCTCTTTTCTCTCTTTAGTATTTTAGGTTGTTTAGGTTTTTTCTTCTGGGCGTTTTTAGGAACAGGTGGACATGGGGTGTTTTTGTATTGTTATATTTGTCGCTTGGAACAGGTGCAGTGCGGGAATTTTTGTGTTTTTGTCAGGATTGGTAAGATGTCGGTTGGCATGTGTTTAAGTTGTGGCATTGTCAGGGGGTTTTGGGCAGGATGATTTCTTGGGTAAGTTCCATAGGTTGGGGGACCTGGATTGGTTGGGGGGCAAATTGGGCATTTGTGTTATGGTTGGGGAATTTGATAAGTTGAAATGTTTATGCAGGGGCTTGCATTGTTTGAATTTTTGTAATTATGTAATGTACGGGTGGGGGCGGGTTTTGATGACGTGTTAGGGGTGGGGTTGGTGATTTGGGGTTGAGGAATTTCATATTTAGTGACGACTAGTTTTGTAAGGCTTCGCCGAGGTTTTAATTTGTTAATGTGCACCTGTTTCAATAAAGAGGCATTTTTCACACACAAGTTTTGTTTGGTCTACTCACCCCCCCCCCCCTCCCTCCCAAGACAAAAAAGCACGGAATGAGCCGCTTTTAAGGACGCTCTATTAAATAAAAAGCCACGGCGATTGCTGCTCAATGCTGTGGTGGAAGTGGGAGGGGTGGTGTGTACTTTGCAAACAAGCATTACGGACGCACTATTGGGGCACTGTAAACATCCATGGCAATTGCTGCTCGATGATGTTTGGGAGGTGGGAGGGGTGTTCTTTGCATGGGAAGCATTATGAGCGCTGTAACGGTGTAACGGTGTAACTGGACCTTATGCCCACGCCGGTACGCCAGACCCTAGTCCATGCATTGATAACATCCAGGCTGGACTATGGAAACGTTCTGTATCTAGGAGCCAGCGAGAAATGCGTTTCTAGATTGCAACACATACAAAACGCGGCGGCCCGCTTGATTCTTCAACTACCTAGAAGGGCATCATCGCAAAAAGCCCTGAGGTCTCTCCACTGGCTCCCTATTAGGGAACGGGTGAAGTTTAAAGCCCTCTGTATAGGACACAGGGTCCTTCAGGGAAAAGGCCCCAGGTACCTGAATAATTATTTAAAGCGGTACGAACCAACGCGCCAACTAAGATCCACAGGTGTGCCGCTGGTATAGGTCCCAAAGGTAAAAAGAGCTAGAATGGGGGGGAAATCCTTCACAGTCTTGACTGCTGGGCTATGGAACAAGCTGCCAGAAAAGCTACGCTTGGAAAAGGCGGAACTTACATTCCGCAAAGAATTGAAAACATGCCTATTTCCCCAATCTCCAGTTCATTAAATAGGCCGTCCCTCCACAAGCAGCTATAGGCGCAATAGGAAACAACAGCAGTGAGTTAGCGCGGGGACACACCTATTGGTGTAACCAAGCGCTTTATAAAATTTTTATAATAATAATAATAACGGGGCGCTTCTAAAATCAAAATGATGAGACTGTGAAAAAACTAAACTGATCCTCTTTGGAGATGCATCAAATACAGTGAAGGGTGGCACTGCTGCAGAGTTAAGAATTTTTTTTTTAACCCTGATGGGGAGAAAAAATATGCAGAGCCCAATAGGTACAAGTCTCAACAGCAGGTTTTTTTGAACTAGGTAATATACTATTCTGAGCTCAGGAGTCATGACTGCTATATGCTTTAAGCGGCACAGTTAGCTTTCTGAAGTGGGCTAAATCAATGTACTACACTAGGCATATTTAACATTGCAGTACAGTTGCGCTTAATGAACCCAGCAAAGACGAGGATCGAGTTATTTATTTCCTTTCAGTAGCTTTCATCTGTATGGTTACATATGCCTGCATGTGATTCCATAGCAGCCATTTAATGTGCTGACTCGGTGATCCTTCAACACACAGGTAAGAAGGCTAACGCAACCAGACATGCATCTTCCCCATGTTAGAGGAGAAAAATTAAATTTACAGCTCTGTTATACTCAGTGGAAATTTGAATATGTTGTTCGTTGCGGGGATAAAGTAACCCAAGCTGGCAGTTATGGGAGAAAAATGCACTGAACAGGAGAAATGTCATATAAACCAATATTTTTTTTGCTGCGCAGTCACATAAAAAGCAAAGCTGATTTTGTTAAACAGTGGTAAAACAGCAAGACCCAAAACAATGAGCTGGCTGCTTGTTTGTCCCCTCTGTCCAAAATCACATTTGTCGCTGTCGAAGCCGGAACTGCTTGGGGCGTGAGCACCTCATTTGACGCCGTTGCCCAGCAGATTTCAGAGAACGAAACAAACCAGCCAACATACCGAAGAAGAGGAAGCCGGTCCGCTCAATTATAGATAGACTCGCACTGCCGCCGCCCACCACACCCCGGAAGTGACCTCAGAAGTCCAAAGAGCGTGTGAGCTAACTTGCCTCACCGAGGGAGGAAAAGTGCCGGGGAAGGAGAGATGTACGATGGGCTGGATAATTGCACTGCTACGCCCCCACTAGATCACTTTTCGAACTGTGCACGACACAAGCAGATACATTTGATGCTGTTGCCCAACAGATTAAAGAGAATTTGGCTGTAAGGTATTGAGTGGCCCAAGAATTTGTTTCGCTTACCTAAGTCTTTGCTAAAAAGTTTCCTTCGTTGCGGAGCTTGAAGTGTTCCATTCTACAAAAGTTATGTATTTAAACGTGCTTTACTGTGTGTGCCCGAACGTTAAGGAACCAGTAAAAATAAAGAAGGACTCTGCGTGATGCCGATCTTTGTAGAGTGTTAGTCGACTGTGGTAAAAAAGTTGACAAATACAGCGGCCGGGAAATGGGTTACAAGTACTGTGTATTTTGGATATTATGGTACTTTTCTTAATAATAAAATGAAATAGAATAAAACATTCTGGTGAAAAAGAGTTTTAAAACAAGGACTGGGCGAGAAGGGAGGGGGGAATGCCAGCAGGAAGGGAGGGGGTGTCAAAGCAGCTGGAGTGTTGCTTGCAAACAACAAGCTCCGGTATTGCGCGGAGGGGGGCGGGGGAGCGAATTCCTTTGAAGTCTGATAGGGGTGCGGGGGAGCGGCTTCCTTTGAAGTCTGATGCCGAGGATGTGGCTGGCGATGTGTACGCGCCCAGCTTGCATGAACTGGACCTAATCCGCAGTTTGGGGAGACTTTTCGAAAGCCTTACTATAATCTCGCCCACCATCCCTACGTGTCAAGTGATAGGAAGCTCACTGAAAGTGCGCCCGTATAAAGGACCTTGCTCACAAGGAACTACTTGTCCCAGAATCCTTAGCGCTGGGGGCGGAGAATAAAAGGACGAAGGGAACAACGCGGGACGTCGGATATTTTGACTCCGGACCTGGTGTGGAGAGTTGTTCGTCTCAGAGTTCCTGTTTGCTTCTTGTGATTGTTTCCGGTGCTTTCGCTTCCACGTTCTTGTTCCAGCTCACTCACCGGCATTGCTTGTTAGGGCAGGTAGTGTTCTGCTTAATCCTCTGGCGTCCCCGTTGGCTGAGCCTTCTTGCACCGGCTCGTGCGGGGAACGCCTTGTTTGTCATCCATTCCTTCGGCGCCCCTGTTGGCTGAGCCTTTTTTCACCGGCTCGTGCAGGGTGCGCTAAGCTTTCAGCATTCTTGTGTTTGCATGGCGTCCCTGTTGGCTGAGCTTTTTTTCACCGGCTCGTGCAGGGTGCGCTAAGCTTTCAGCATTCTTGTGTTTCCATGGCGTCCCTGTTGGCAGAGCCTTTTTGCACCGGCTCGTGCAGGGTGCGCCACGCTTTCAGCATTCTTGTCTTTCCACGGCGTCCCTGTTGGCTGAGCCTTCTTGCACCGGCTCGTGCAGGGTGCGCCAGGTTCCTGAAGTCATCTTATCAGGTACTATCGTTCTTTATAATTTAGGGTGACGTAACCCCTTATGTTTTCATTTCTACTTATATACTGAGTCATTGGTATCATTGGTCTCTCGATTGGGATTTTGTACGTTCTTGGCCTCCAGCGAAGTAAGCATGGTATGTCTTTAAGTACGTATTCAAATAAGTGTCAGGAAGGTCATTTCCACGCTAAGCCCGCATCTGCTTGTATATTTCAGGTGGCGTATATAGACATTGCAGACCCATACCCTGAACCAATTAGTGGGGGAAGAGACGTTATCTTCGGGCCTACCTTTAGTTTTGTTACAGGTATAGGGTGTAGTATAATCATCAGTACTGTAGTATCTAGAAGAGATCAAGAACTGAGACAATTATTCTTTTCTCTTTTTTTGTTGTTGCAGTTCTCCCTCCCTGCTGTTCCCTTCCTTTCCTTCCTGTTTATTATTTTGTCCTTCTGCCCTCGCTTGATCCTTCCTGGACTCAGGCTATAATAGCCTTCTGGGTTCGGTCTCTCTTTTATGAATGACACATAGATCCCCTCTCTTCACTACATCCAAGTTCAACCTCAGATGTATTTTTTTCTTTTTAGCTTTTTCTTTCCCCTGTCTTGACTTACCCCTCATCCCTTCCTTTGACCTTTCTCTCTCCTTCCTAATTCTTTCGTTTAGCTCATCTATAAAAATCCTTTCAGCATGATTAATTTTACAAGAAAGCTTACATGCACTTTTGTAAATTATATTAGGTTGAAAATAATGTTAGAAATACTTCATGTATTCTCACCTTGCGAATGCTATTGAGCATCTAGAAATAGGGTTTGTTTTGAGGATGTACAGATTTAAAGAACTAGCGATAGGTACTTCCTCTAAAGTTGATTCATAATCAGAATAAAACAGCTTGATAATATCCTGATGATAAAACAGATTAAAAAACATGCTACACAAGAACAAATAAGACAAAGGAAGGTGAAACTAAGAAGATCCCCCTCATCTGCAAAAGCAGGTAAATAAGAGCAAACACAACAGTTTTGTACTTTAAGTACCCTTATGAACTCTATTAACATTTGATAATAAACATTGTTGCTAAAGATACTTTCAGAGTCCGTCTTATGTGTTAATTTCCCATCTAACTTTTCTCTACCATTTCCAAGCATTTGATTGATCTTATTGTTTAGTGAGGCACAGCCATCCAGAGACTACAGGTCCAACAAACAGCCGACTACAGAGGTTACTAGATTATGCAAATAATGGGGCAACCCAGTATCCCTTAGAACCTGGGCATGGATATGTAAAGTAAGCAGTGGTTCTGTTGGGTGTAAATGATATTTATTATGTAGACAATCAAATTCCAAAAAGTTATTGTTTCAAAGTTCATATATAACTTTAGAACAAGGAAAACACACAAATCATAGAAGTTACTCAAATTGAAGGGTATCCTATTGTTTTGATATAGATTACGTCATTTATAAATACCCAAACAATTGTAAAACAATAACTTTTTGGAATTTAATTGTCTACATAATAAATATCTTTTACACCCAACAGAACCACTGTTTACTTTACATATACAAAGGTTACTAGGGCAATCACCAAGACCACTAGGACGTTTTGCAGCACACGTGTGCCTTAAATACCCTATCAACCTTTTACAAGCTCAAGGCAGGAAAAATAAATGAAAGATTGTACATTGATAAAATATCTATTCTCAGTTCAGTTCTTTTGTTCTAATTAGTTCAGTCCACACTCTCTGCTACAGCCCTTACTTTATCTAGATATCTATATGGAGACGAGAAATTATTAGTAACATAGCATGGTCATCTCGTCTGGATCCAAAACCACTCTGTTTTTGTTGGAAAATCCATTATCACATTCGTTTTATTGTAGAGTTTTGATAATTATTGTTGTTTTTCAATGCAATGTAATTTTAAAAATGTCACCAGCATTTCCCCACTTCACGCACTCTCACTTCTTGTGTGAGCACTCAAAATATTACCTAAGTATATGATATTCCATTAATGCAGATAATAAATGTGTTTTCATTTAAAAAAAAACCTTGTGTCCATATATATTAGATATCAACGTCCCTCCAGGACTTTCTTGCACTAGTTCATCTGATTAAGACTGTTCTAAAATCATCGGTAGCCCGGGCTACCTGAGGACCCTTTAGACCTCTCCCAGACCCTTGTTCTACACACCAAACTTAATCGAAAAGAGAGTTGACTTACAGGCAGATAAACACATGGAACAACAAATGGGCAAATATTGCACACTTAAACAACAAGCCAGTATACTTCCCCCCACGGTGGCTGCTATTAGGAGAGGTTTCCAACCCCATATGATAAGTATTTCCGTGAACCATCCAGACCAAGACCAGGCCCCCTTATCCTGATGTATCTCATTGGACATGCAGTGTAAGCTCTGAATAGCCACATAAACATTGGGGACATTATCAGGACTATAAGCACAGCATGAGCTGCCTATTACCCGGCATACTCCACCTCTATCAGCGAGGATGACATCTAAAACCATCCTGTTTTGAAGTGTCCTAAGGCGATTAGCCTGCATTTCAGCAGTAATGTTGGCAAGGGTTCCTGATGTTTTGTTTATTACAGCGTCAACAACTAGTGTATTGACAAACCTGACCACTATGGGCCATAGGGCCCCAAAAGGGTATTAGGCCTTTCATGGCGTCAATAAACTACTGTAGGGTCATATCTGTTTGATCTGTTTCAGTGGCGTCCACTGCTCTCGTGGTCCTGGGCAACCAGCTTTCTCTCCTCTGGAGATGATATATTTTGTAATAATTGGAAGGGGCAACATATATTGATGTCAAAAGAAAAGCCAAATAACACGATCCTGTCTAATTAAAAGGGAGAGACGTGTAGGCTTTTTGACCACATACGAAATAGCTATTCCTCATTGATAGAAATGCAAGTGAATTGGTGCTGTTCAATGACAATATAAGTTTACAATTGGAATCACCCAGCGGTATGGAGCTCCCTCTGTTAACGCAGAGGGATGCTCAGGAGGAGATAACTGGTACCACTTTATCTAACTTAAATGTCCCATTTTCCTTAAGCCACTATATATATACAGGTATTCCAACCTGTATATGTTTAATTCTCCAATTCATTACCATACACAGCCGAATTAATGAAACAGCTATTGTATATCAAATCGGCTAAAATTTCCAGAGTGTGTTGGGACCTAAACTGAGTTGCAGAGGAAAACATCTGGAATCATGCACGGCAGGACTCATAGTAGGTAAAATGAAAGGGAATAAACCCACCACTTTTTTACCTGCAGCAGGCAACAGGCCACAAACCCAACACGTGGTAGCGTTTAGTGACTCATGCGTTTCATGAAGGCTCTGAATAAATGTATTATTCTGATAACCAACTTATGACTCTGTTTGTGCTGGCTAAGAGTAAAGTGATAGTGTTCCTGCAGTGTCGGAGTGGGATCGAAAAGGGTATTAACAAGGAATCTCTGTGCTAGAAACCAGTATATGCAAAAATATTCCTGCAACTATTATCAATAAGATAAAGGCTAAGGTACATTTCTTCTTACAAGACCATATCCTAATAGGTGATCGTCAAACCAATGGGACACTGTCCCCCACATCATCCTGATGCACATTTCTGCAAAATGGGTGCAATTCCATTATCCCTACAGAGATCACTTCCTGGAAGAATAGGTACGGGGGGTCTTTATTATTTACACTAATAGTGTCTATTAAAACCCAGAGGCTTAGCTAAAATTATAGCAGATATCCATCTATTATAGTGTGCACGGGTATCATATAAGCAAAAGGACTAGGAGGTATGCGAAAACCAAAGATAAGATAGAAGAACCAATATTCACAGAGTCCTTATTTTACTAACCCTTTGCACAAGTTGGTACATTAAAGTTGGCACTCTTGAGCACCTGGCAGTTGGAGCTTTCTCCGTCCTAAGCTATTTCCTGCCTAATCCTACAACGATAAAGGTGGTGTGCAAAGCAATGGGACACTTTCCTACACTAAATGTTTTGTGCAGTGGGGTTAGGTGGCCTCAAATTGTAACGCTGGAGACCAGATTGCTCATGATCCCTAAATAACGGAGTGTCATCAGAAAGCGGCAGAAGCCTTTGAAGCTCACTTTCCTGAGCCTCTCAACTTTGCATCCTCAAGGGGGCGCTAGAGAGCGCACGACGAGATGGCTGCGCTGTAGTGCAGCTCCGCTGGATGGAGATATAATCCGTTAAAAATCCTGCTCTTCCCGCTCACATGGAGTGGTGTGGCTCACTAGTTAGAGGCGGCAGACCCGTAAGCAGAGAACAGCCTGGGACCAGGGTTCAATTCCCGACGCGGCAGGGTCGTGAACCAGGGTCAAATGGACTCGATAATTCTCGCCTCGGTGCCTACTCTAACCAGGGAACACACTCGGCAACTCTGGGCATTAAGCTTGCCTCATCTCTACAGCGGCCCCCTACAGATGCCGGGGATGCCTGGTTTCACCTTGGAGATACCCAGAAAGGGACCATCTCACAGGGAAAACCAGGACGGGTTCCCCAGCGGTCTTCAGCGCCAGGAAACTCCATGGAGTCACAGTGCGCTTTACAAGTACACCCACATTTACATTTACATCCATTACCAAAACTGCGGGACACAATAGCGTAGAACTTCCCTCTGCACGCAGCGAGCAAATCCAGGCACCAGCTCTCCCGATTCCAGAGAACACTGCAGTATATGGTGCGGGCCTGGGTTAATGAAATGGCGGCCTAACACTCGCTCTGGGACCGGTGAACAGAGTGCAGAAGGACGCCGCGGCTGGAGGTGGGGGATCGTGCTTCACCCGATGCTCTCCTAGAGGTGTCGTGGGCCAGTGAGCGCACAGCGGGTGTGCAACTCCGGAGAACGACACTGCATTATCTGCGAAGTTGCTGCACCCGCCAGGCAGGAGTGTCGTCGTGGACGAGGACAGCTGGAGTGTGCGGGACCCTGCCTCAGACCTGGAGTGAGGCTTAGATATTCCTGTTGCCTCTGAGGTACTGTAACTGTGCGGTGAGAGCGGGCCGAGCGCCTGGAGGCGATGTGAGATGGCGGAGATCATCATTACCGCTGCTGCCCGCGCTCAGGCCCAAAACCTCAGTCACTGAAGCCCAAGCCCCATTGCTTGCGGTGCCGAGCAGACCGGACTGCCGTGCACGCTGTGACCCACAGCTGATGCCAAGGGTTCTCGTGGGAAGGTTGCATTCTCTGCTCCATTGCACTAGTGCGGCAGATCGGCCCACACGTGCAAACTGAAACCTGGCACACCTCGGGCCTCCTGTGCGATACTTGCTTGGCCAGCTATTTGCACCCGATTAATCCGCTAGTCCCCAGTAACAGGGGCTCTCAGAAGCTATGCTGCGATCCTACGTTCTCCTGCGGTGACAGGGGCCTAATTTGGAATTTGTGGTGGCTCACTGCCAGGGCCCAGACTGGTGAGAAAATACTGCGGCAGGAGTGAAGGACGCATAAAATCTGCACCTCAACTGGATTCATCTGTACCGTGTTGGGGCCTAAAGCGGTTTGCAGATCTAGTTCATTATATGCTTAACTGAGATCACTGTTTTGTGGTCGCTTGTCTCCTACACAAACCTGACATGTGGTGTGCCTAACAACTAGGCGCTAGTGTTGGATCACGTTTAAGATCACTTCACAAACTCCTCTCCTACCAGTGACACTGCATGGTCTCGCGACACGCGGTGGGCCTGGAGAGTGCAGCACAATTACTCTCCTGGTTTGAATGCTCTTCTTCCTACTTACCTCACTCACAGGCGCAGGGCTAAAAAGGGAAAAACTGAACATGGCCAACCTCGCCTCATGTTTAACCCCTGCACATCTAGCAATTCGCAGCAACAGACTGCCTTTGACTCGGAAATGGACGTTCCAACTGACAGATTTTCCGCCATTGAGAGAACGCTCCTGGCTGTACACACAAGCATACAATGCATTGATGGCAAAATAGACTCTGAATCTCAGGATGGATCATATGTCCACAAAACTGGACAAGCAGGCTTCGCGCCTGGGCAAAGCGGCAACACGCATATCTGACACTGAGGACGGCTTGCTGCAACTGTCATCAAAATCACTTGCCATGGAAAAAGTGCTCGCTGTAATACAAGCCAAAAATGACGACTCGGAAGCAAGATCCAGGCGAAAAAATATACGGATCATGAGCCTACCAGAGTCCTCCAATACTGGCCGCCTTGAAACCTATGTTGAAGCCTTGCTGCAGGCGATCTTTGGGCTGAATATTTGTCACCTGTGCTGATAGTAGAACATGTGCACCGCTCGCTTGCTGCCTGGCCTCCCCCGAGTGCCCCCCACTCCCCATAATTGCGCGTCTGCTAAATTACAGAGACCGGGACACTATCCTTTAAATGGCTAGGGAGAAAGGGAACATCGTCCAATAGGGAAACTCCCTGGCTTTTTACCTGGATTTTACAGCAGCAGTGCAAGCGGCAAGGAACAAATTTCTACCTGCAAAAAGAATCCTTATGGCCGAAGAAATCCCTTACGCAATGTTGTACCCGGCGCAGTTACGCATTGAATTAAATGGAAAATCAAAGATCTTCACCACTTCAAGCTCCGCAATGAACTATGCAAAGACACTAAAGCGTAGAAATCGGGACTCCCCTGGTCCTGCGGATAACGATAATGAAGGCTCCTCATGTGACGCTGCTGAGTAACAGACTACTTATACCCATTTGGGGCTACGTTTCTAACAGGGGCGAATGGTTCTCTAACACACGAACTGCATGCAGGTGATAACGACCCTATCCCATCTGCAGCTTCTTTCTGGAATAATGACCTGAACTATGGATACACAGATAAGATTTATGTTATCACTGTTGTGAATGCCACTTAATGTTTCATTCGCATTTGTGCTGTCATGCGGGTGGGCGCCTTTACTATTGTTCTCCTTCCACCTCCCCTTATACCTGGGAGGCTATCTGTGCTCCAGCGCTCCACGATGGGTGATCCCCACAGCTGTTTTCAGCTCTGTTTTACTTTTGGGTATTGCTCTGGGTGGTTTGGGATAGCTTTGGCATGTTGGGGTTGCTGAAGTGGGTGGGGGGTGAAGGTGAGAGGGGGGATTAGGGGGTTTGTTCATGTGGCTACATGTTACTCAGACATCCTACTACATGCAGGGCAGGAGTATCACAACACAATGTCATATTGTGTACTGTACATTCTGCTCAAATGTCACGTATAGACTGTGAAACAATTGCCTGCCTGACGTGAAATGTGCGGGGGCTCAACTCACCCAAAAAAATACATCGGGTGCTGGCATTATTTAGATCGCCACAAGGTTAAAATTGCTCCTATTCAAGAAACTCATTTGACGCGACAGAACGAGGCAAAAATTGGGGCATAGACCAGCATCTTTGTACTCATCATATGCGAGTGGAGTGCTCACGCTTATCAAGAAAACTCTTCCATTCATTATGACCAAAAACTGAACGGACGATGCAGGCCGCTATGCCATAACACAGGGAAAATTAGCAGGGAAACTAATCCCCTTGGTGAATGTTTATGGTCCTAACGTAGAGGATCCTGGGTTTTATGAGCGAATAATTTCTATACTGCGGGAATGGCCAGACGCCACAATAATATGGGGGGGGGGGCGATCTCAACACCCACCTATTCCCAGTATGGACAAATCAAGTGGATGCGGGACACTCACACAAAGCGGCCGGAGTCATTAAAGAAGGGTCGGCTGAGCTCTGTCTGACAGATGTCTGGCGCCTGCGCCACACAGACGCACTAGAGCAAAAGTATTCCAACTGTGGGAGTCGACCCCCAGGGGGGCCGTGGAGTGATGGAAAAAGGGTCACTCATTCCCAGTCACACTTCTGCCCAGGCTCATAGGACTACAAGGGCTTCAGCCCCCAGCCTCCTGGAGCTTGTGTGGGCTAGGCTTGGCAGTGTCTGGAGTCTTTATCTCCTGCATGTCAGAGTTTTTCACATGTCTTTAAAGACCATTTGCATATTTACATACCTTTTGTAAACTGGTTACCCATGCTTATTTTTTTTCTAGTTTCATGACCCCCTGGGCCCCCGCTCTGCCTATTCCTTACATTTGCATTTTACATTTACTGGGGTAGTGTGAGAATGCATTTCATGAAAAGGACTATAAATTTGGGTTGCCAAAAGAAAAATGCCAGCCCTGTGTTGTTTAAAGAGCCTGCAAAGACCTCTTCTTGACACTAAATAGAGATATAAATAAAAAAATATGTTTTCATTTGTTATGTGACTTTTCTGTCTTTGTTCCCTTTAATTATCAGTCATGGATCATTGAGGCAGCCCTAGAACACAATTAAAAGTGCTTTCTATTTTATATTTGCTGTTCTCAGTATGCACAGATAAGTGCTGAAAATATGACTTTAGGTGACTGCCTATTTTTGTACCGTCTGGGACATCAAAATAATGAGCTGGCAACCCTAATCATAGGACTGGGCGAGGGACAGCATTGCTAGGGGAAGAGAGGGAATACTGGGGTGGGTGCAGAGAATTGATTACTTTGAGATAAAACATGTGCCAGGCCCTCGCCAGTAGGCCACTGCAACTTTAATTTCATTGCCGTGCCTGTGCGTCCAATGACATTACCTATGCAACTACCAACCATATCACTTGTACATGTGTGACTATTCAGACTATTTCAAGCCCTCAAAGTTATAAGAATGGTGTGGGTGTCAGGAGTTTATCGTTTTTAATGTATATTGAATTAATAAACAGATGTTCTGCTCATCTCTAAATGACACAAAAGCCACCACTTGGCAGACTGTCATAGAGTCAGTGTGCACAATTTGGTGCCAGTGCGGAGCACTGGAAACCACCTGCTCAAATTAAGCACTGTAGCTGAAGTAACAGGGGAGAGAGAAGTTAGTTCAAGGAGGAGTGGAAGAACAAAGGGGAAATGAGAAAGATGAAAGGGGGACTGAACAGCTGTAAGATACAAGGAGACAAAAATTTGAATGGAGAGACTTGAGGTGAATGAGAAGTGCTGAGGGGCACAGGAGGTGACGGGGTCAGAGAGGCTTTGAGATAAATGCAAGAGACTTAGAGATGGGGGCAGTGAAAAGACAGAATGGCAGAAGGTGAAGTGAGAGGTTGAATGGGGAGAGTTCAGAAATTGTAAAAAGGGGTGAACGAAATGGCCCGCAAAGTGAGAGCAGGATCCGGGATTAGGAGAGGAGAGGGGGTGAGAGGAAAGTAGTATGGGTAAACTGCTTAACTCCGCACAAGACCGCCAGGGTTTTAAGAGACCCCTGCTGCTCCCGGCCAGGGCCAGGTGAGCTTCTAATGTGGCAGCACGTATTCCTGCGGAGTGGAAGGCCCATCACAAAGGTTAAATAAACATCATTCTGATGTTAATTACTATATTTTGGTTATAAACTGGTACTGATGGAGTGAAATATTTCCTCTTTGTTACTATGAATAACAAATAATGAAGCAATGCTATCCCAAAATATGCGGCATCACATAACATTGTTTACATTTTTATCCCACACAATTTGGTCAAGCAAGTCGCGTAATTTGATCCTCACCTGCCTCATAATTCCAGTAGCCTTGCCTACAGGTTTAGAAATTTTTGTCAGGAGGGGTCCTTAAGCCTGAAAATCTTGACAGGGGGTCTCGGCATCCTACAGTTTAAAGACCTCTGCACTAGAGGGAACACATATTTCAACAGCACATGGTAGCTGATCGCGGCTAGATTACTGAATAATGAGTGAGAGGGCGACGACCTGGGTCTCAGACGTAGAGGGGCTACCAAGAACTTTATCTGACCACAGCCCAGTCAAGCTTAAATTACACAACCCACAAACCACCAGCGGACCGTTCACCTGGCGGTTCTTCTCCGAGGCGCGGCTAGACCCACTTTACACTAACACCATCCGTGAAGCCATAGTCCAATATTTTACTCAAAACAAGGGGTCTGTAGACAGTGCAGCAACATTATGGGAGGCCTTCCAAGCCATGATACGTGGTACATGCATTAGGATGACAGCGGGGATTTAAAAAGACATCCGGGGCCAGCTGACCAAGACCGAAAACACACTGCTAAAACTAGAAAGGGAATACGAGAGCTCCCTAGCACCTCACTCCTCCCACAAATCAAGGCATCATTACTGGACTACAATGACCTAGCGGACATAGAAATCTGATATTTGTCCAGAAGACATGTTGCTCGCACGTACGGGGAGGGCGGTAGATCTGGACATGATCTTGCTGTCAAAATAAAGGCTAGAGAAGACAGGCACACCATTACGAAGATTACTGATGCCTCCGGTGTGGACCATTACACTACACAAGACATTGTCATGCAGATTAGGAAGACGTATGCAGATATGTATATATCACAAACAAGTGCGCCCGCTGCAGACGTAGATGATTATTTATTGGATATTGCCCTAGTGTGGCTGTCGGATGGTCAACGGGAATACCTGTGCCAATCAATCACCGAAGAGGACATTCGAGCTGCGATTGAAACTCTTCCTAACAAAAAAGCTCCCGGTCCTCACATGCGAGTTCTATAAGGAATTCACAGAGAAACTGACACCACAATTGAAATGTATGCAGAGGCTTATGAGGCGGGTAAATTACCACTGACTCTCAGGGAGGCCCTAATAATCACCCTACTAAAAAAGGATAAACCACCTTCCTGCTGTGACTCTTATAGGCCGCTATCGCTTATAAACATTGAAGGGAAATTGCTAGCCTCAATTTTAGCGACCAGACTCAAGCCCCTAATGCCAAACTTAGTTCTACTGGATCAGTCCAGCTTCATCCCTGATAGATCCACCTCGCACAATTTGCGAATGTTTTTTTCCATGTATCACATTCGAGACCTGGATTTAAAGGCGGCAGCCGTAATGCTGGATGCGGCCAATAGCTTTGATGCTATAGAATTGGGTTATCTGTTTCACATACTCCAGCGAATGGGGTTTCCTCTAGTCCTTATCAACTGGTTACGGTTGCTATATACTTATCCTACAGCACGGATACACGTTGAAGGCACCACTACGGACCCTATACAAATAAGTAGAGAAACTAGGCAGGGTTGCCCCTTGTCACCACTCTTATTATCGGTACTGCTAGAGCCACTGGCTTGCATTATAAGACAGCCACATGGAGCGGCAGCGTTACGGTTTGCTCATCGGCCTGTGAGCATATCACTATATGCAGACAATATGTTATTATTTATTAGAGAACCGCACAACTTTATGGCGCTGATCCTTAGGGAATACATATGATTTGGACGGTTTTCTGGTCTCACCATAAACTGGTCCTAGTCAGTGGTGGTACCGCTTACTGAGATAACTTCTCCCCACGAGCTTGAATTCCCGCAGATATGGTCCATTGAGCCCGTAAAATATCTTGGGGTGTGGGTTCAACCCAATCCCAAGGTAGTCATTCGCAAAAACTATGGCACAGCATGCACCACATTGGAGCAGCAGAAAGACAGGTGGATACGCCTGCCCTTATCACTGGCAGACTACATAGCACTCATAAAAATGGTCATGCTGCCCAAGTTTCTTTTTTAGTAACATACCTATACAACTACCCACATGTTTTTTCAAAACGGTACGATCGATGCTACTTAAGCTAATATGGGGCGGTAAACAAGCTCGAGTGAGTTTGACGACCCTCACGCTAAACTACAAAAAATGGGGCTTTAGTGTCCCAGCTACATATATATATGCTACCTTTGTGCTCAAGCTCAGTATGCCCATTACTGCTATCACACTCATGATTTCATCCCACATGTTGCAGTGGAGGATGGGGATGCTCATCCCATCCCTTTGGGCTCTATACTGACTCACCCTCATAGGGGCACGCCCAAATCCTAAATTAACTCTATTGATGCTATGGTCGCGGCCTGGCAGGCGCTTGGATGCAGAGCGGCAAAATCGCCTCTATATTCCTCACTTCTACCCATTACATATCATACAGGTGCATTGGTCACGCACAAAACGGGAGCCATGCATACCTTGACACTAGCTGGGATTGATAAAATGCAAGACATCTTCCCCAAGGGAGCATTTCTAACAAAAGAGGACCTTAGTTATGTGCAAAATCAACACCATTATTCATTTTCACCCTACACAGACTGAAGAAGCGCTGCAAGTATACTACCCTACATTTCCAACTGACCCCGACACTGCCATCTTTGCATACCTTGCTTATAAGCCCCACAAGGCATAAAATGGTCACCAAGTTGTACAGGGCTGCTAGAGATAAAACGCCCCCACCCGACAACAACAGTATGGAACAGTGGAACGCGAAATTAGATCCGCAGATCACACAGAAGGACTGGGAGCACTGTTGCCAGCTCACTAGCGCACTCACATCTAACAGAAACGTGCGTATAATCCACTTCAAATATCTACATCAAGTTTACCATACACCACACAAGCTTTTTAAATATTGTCTTCATGATACTGATAAATGTAAACGGTGAGGTAATAAGGGTGCAGATTTCTGGCATTTAGCCTAGGAATGTAAGAAGGTGGCAGCATTCTGGACTGCTGTTGTCAATACCCTGCAATAAAAGACCCACACAGTGCTATCTTGTTCTCCTATGGTGTGTCTGCTAGCCCGGGTGCCATTCCCGAAAGGTAGCATGGGTAAACTGGTACGAATCATGCTATTATTAGCCAAACGTCAGGTGGCAATGACTTGGGAGAGTAATGCAAGCCCCTCCTCCGAACAGTGGATCAAAGACATGGTATATTGTTGCGACAACTTGCCACTATATACGGAAGAGCTACCCACTACCTCTAGGCACAATGACATCTGGGGACCACTGTTGCAGTATTTACAGTCAAATGAGCAAGACACACCATCTGGCCCCGATGTATCATAATGCGGTACAGGACTGCCCTTTCTATAACAATGTACTATACGTCATGTTTGTGTTCTCTGAGAATGTGTGTACTAATGAACAGTAATGCCACAGGTTGTTTATGTTGTTATACGGATTGATGTGATATTCAATACAATGTAGGTAAAATGCATAAGAATACATTTTTTAACTTTGCATCCTCAACCAGAACTCCATCACTGAATGGCACCAAGGTGAGTATTTTCTCCTTACGATTGGGGTGGGGTCGCACACTGCTCACACACCAGCGGGATCGCCCCTAAGGACTGTGGTAATTGTAGTTCGTGTTCTGGGATGCATCTTCTTTAGATTCTCTGCTATCTTCGCTCTCTTCGCCATCCCTGTACAAGTGTTTCGGGGTATTTACCCCTCATCAGCAGGGATTAGGCCATCTTCTGGGGTTGCCGGTGGCTGCCAATATTACCAGGTTTAGTACCACTCCAGGCGCGCAGGTGCGGGGTCCCAGGCTCGTCAGCCCGCTGCTCGAGGGAGCATTTTACATTACAATTGGGGTGGGGTCGCACGCTGCTCACACACCAGCGGGATCGCCCCTAAGGACTGTGGTAAATGTAGTTTGTGTTCTGCAATGCATCTTCTTTCGATTCTCTGCTATATTCGCTCTCTTAGCCTTCCCTGTACACGTGTTTCTGGGTATTTACCCCTCATCAGCAGGGATTAGGCCATCATCGGGGGTTGCCGGTGGCTGCCAATATTACCAGGTTTCCAGGAATGGCGAAGATAGCAGAGAATCGAAAGAAGATGCATCGGGGAACACGAACTGCACTTACCACAGTCCTTAGGGGCGATCCCGCTGGTGTGTGAGTAGTGTGTGACCCCACCCCCAATTGTGAGTATTTTTTCCCACTCCTCATCGGGGAGACTTTCTTTTACCCACCGATCGTACGGAAGGGGCAAAGGCAACTTCTTACAATGTGTTGCATGAATCCAGTTCTTTCTTCCAGTGGCCTTTACAGCTGTTTGCATCACCAAAAGGACCTGAATAGGGCCCTTCCACCTGGGCTGAAGGCAATTGGACCTCTGGAAATTCTTCATCAGGACCCAGTCCCCGGGCCTGACACTGTGTCCCGGTTCTTCTAAACGAGGAGGTAGACTGGACTCAAATGCAAGTCTTTAGTCAGTTGTTCACAGTAGTCTACAAGCAAAGGATACTCAAGTTCAGAGAATGTATTTGTTCTTGGCACATCGCAATTGTTCGCCGGATGCCCATGACCACCTCATAAGGCTACATGCCCATTCGGCTACGTATAGTCGCTCTTATTGATAACAGTACTATCGGCAAACCATCAGGCCATTTCAATCTAGTAGTTGCACATACTTTTGCTAACTTGCCTTGGGCGTACCATTGAAGCATTCTACAATGCCTGCAGATTGTCGGTGACTGGCAGCATGGAATTTTTGCTTTATTTGTAACCCTGAACACACCTTTTCCATTACCTGGTCAATTAAGTATCACCCATTGTCAACCCAAACCACCTGAGGAATTCCATACCATGGAAAATGTTCTTTCAGTAATATCTTTGCTGTGCTAAGAGTTGTGTTATCTTTAATGGAATAAGCCTCGACCCACCTGCTAAAAGCACAAACCTCTACCAAAACATTTTCAAATTGTTGCATCTTTGCATTTCACTGTAGTCCATCTGAAAGACTTCACATGGCAGCGAAGGCAGGGCGAAATGCCCTGAGGGCATTGGAGTGCCCTTGCCAGCATTATGTTGTGCACATACCATGCAATTCTGCACAAGGGCACTAGGAGCTCGGGTTATGCTGGAGTTTTTGCAAACCGGGTCAGGAACTTTCTATATCCCTTTTGCGCTAATATGAGCAGGTCCATGCACCATGGTAACTACAGCATGGAAATAGCTGTTAGGCAATATCCATCTCTGGTGCTCTGTTAAGTCCATCCAACACAATTCATTCTCTTCAGAGGATTCCTCCCTTGGTAAAATGTTGGTGCACAATTTACACCCACTTTTTGCAAATTGACTTTTAGTACATTGGGCTTTTGGTACCCTCAAAGAATGTTGCTCCAATCTTTTTCACAGCTTCTGAGTACAAATCCCTTTTTCCAAAGTCATTCTTCACAAACTCTGTTTCTGGTAGATGGCTAAAATCTGTTAACCGCCTTCTTCAAATTAATGGAACAATCAAACTCTCTTCTCTTATACCCTTTAAAAAATATATTTTTATTATCATTTTGTTAACAAGAACGAGAATAATACATAGCAAAGTATGAGGTAACAATCGCATTGATTGCAGTTATTTAGAGTGCATGCCCACGTCCCATGCTAATAGGCATGGCTTAAGTTTGGTGGAATATCTAGCCTGTGGGATATTCCCACATAAAGAAGAGGTAGGCTGACTGTCCGTGTCAAAGAGCGAACTGCAAATCATAGAGCACCAGAACTTAATATATGCAATAATTCCAATTTAAAAAAAGGAGCAACATGGTTCAAACTAAAAACACACAATGCTAGAGTCCCTAGTGTTAGGAGTGGGGGTCTCAATCCGCCATATGGCAATGTGACTAATAAATGAGAGCACACCAGGCCATGTACCAAGGGTCGCCATGGTACAGTGGACCAAAGAGTGGTAATCAGGCCTGTGAGGTAGGTCAGTATGCCCCAGGTAAGGGAGGGGGGAGTCAGGAGGAGAAGGAGGGATCCTCATTGGTAGCTGTGTCAGTCAATTTGGACATCAGGATATCGTAATCAGCGTCTATCGGCCACCTGCGCAGTCCTCCGGTGGGCTACATTTTCTGCCTCCACCCATATCTTGAGGAACCAGCACCAAAGGATGCTGAGGGGGGCAAGGGTTCTTCCAATGAGTGTTAATTGTGCTTTTTTTCAAGCACCAATGTCAAGTTAAGGAAGCAGAAGGTTGTCTTGCATTTCTTTGGGGGCCCATTTATTCCTAATGCAACCACTTTCCATGAGTCCGGCTGAGACAACCCAGTGATCACCCCATTTTGCCCTAGTCCATTTGCCCAATAATTAAGGAGAGAGGGGCAATCCCACAGAATATTTTTTAAATCAGCTCCTGGAGAGTTTCATCTAGTGCATAAGTCTGATGTCCCAGGGAATATCCTACTAATACTTGCTGGTGAAAAGTATCCTTTGTGAAGGATATAAAACTGTATAATTTTCAGCCCGGCATTTTGGGACAGTTTGTGTAGGAGTTCCAGTGCCCAAGCCCATTCCTTCTTATGAAGGGCCCTGCCAGATTTGCCCTCTCAGGTTTGTTGTGTGGCATGCAGTGATACCCGTGTGTGATTAAGTATGGCCCTATAGAGCCAAGTAACAAGCCT
Source organism: Lissotriton vulgaris (assembly GCF_964263255.1). Classification (NCBI taxonomy): domain Eukaryota; kingdom Metazoa; phylum Chordata; class Amphibia; order Caudata; family Salamandridae; genus Lissotriton; species Lissotriton vulgaris. Next base: position 390,730,855 of record NC_141687.1, read on the forward strand.
TCTGACCCATTCCCATGGTGTTTAAGGAGTTCAACAGTTCGTTTGTGGGTGATTCCGCATCTGCTTTGGACCAGATCTGTCTGAAGGAGTTACATATCAGACCATTAGTAAGGAACTGGCCTACATGAAGTCCACATTGTTCCACCAGGTCTGGGGACTGCGTCAAGTGCCCATCTTGAAATAAACTGCCCCAGCCCAGTCCCATAGGAATAACTCTCTACTTGTCAGATGTTCCACAGGCCTAGGAAAGCCATAGAGTAGTATCACAGAGGTATTAGGGGCAACAGATTTAGTGATCCAAAGACCTCTAACCAGGTAGTGTAACACCACTGAGATCAGACGGGAAGGTCTGTACGAATGGGGAAGCTCAGGACCAAGAGCACTAGAATGTCGCCAAGGGTAAGAGGTGAGGGCCAAGTACAGATCTCGTCCAGGGAGAACTCCGCCATCCAGCGAGCCAACCACTGGAGCTGAGCAAACTGACCAAAACCCTTTAAAATAAAAAACCACAAGGTCATTTTCTATTGCTCTATAAATAAATTTGATGGAACCACCATTAAAGAAACAGCTATGTTACAGTTGGTTAAAGTAATTAATGAGCATTTTAGCAGACTTGAAAGCAAAGTAACCAATTAAAACAGTACCTCAGCACTCTTGAAACATTTATTTTGAAAATATTTTGTCAAAGTAGCAAAGTGTTTGGGGGGAAAGATGAGGGTGGCTACAATGAGTTACAAGTAAGTATACAGGGACTTTATAATTTGTTCAAACTGCCAACCACTCAAACATAAAATTCTCACACTCAATCCATAACATATTCCACATCACCTTGCAGAATATTCCAAAACTCACACATATGCTAACTCCAATACGGTACTCTAAATCTCCCTCCTTCAACAAGGAAACTAAATAAAACCAAACACAAACAAAACTGGAAACACAGAGCCAAGCAATGGTAAAGCTAACTTAGCATATAACCAGGGAACTTCACAGGTAAAATTCTTCCGCATGCAACAAACTTATTCAAAGTGCTAAGGATAAAAGCCTGCTTTATTCATAGTGCACCACATTTTCTATAGCATCGCTTGAAGTACAATGCGACCCATCACTGTGATAGCTGCACGTTGCTCATACTCAATGCATGACATTACAAACCTGTCCTCGCTTCATTTTCCGAAACATCAATTACATTTTTACAAGCTGCAAACGCGTATCACTACAGTCATCAACAGCTAAAGAACCATTGGCAACATAATCTCCATGGAACACAAACTATTTACAATGTACAAACCTTGTCCCAACAATCTCTACCACCTCCTCATATATTTTAGTGTTTCTAACAGGAACTGAATATGCTGATGTACTTCCAAGAAGTAGTAGGTAGCGTGACAAGAAACAATTGTCCCATATTGATCAACATCTTGCTACATCTTTTCCTCCTGTTGCTCATATAATTCCTCATCTTCTCTTGTTACTCTTCCACTGCTCTCTTTGGGCCAGGTAACTTCATTTAGTGAGTCCTTAATAGCGATTTTTACCGAATCGCTATTAAGGACTCGCTAAATTGAATGTAGGTAGGAATCGCAAAAATATTAGCGATTCCTAACATTCCTTAATAAGGAATCGGTAATTGAGATTCGTTATTAAGGAATACCTAGCCATTCATTCCTATGGGCTAGGAGGTCCATAGGAATGAATGGGAAGATATTCACTATTAGCGATTCGGTATTACCAAATCGCTAATAGCAGGAGCTATTTCAAGGGTGTCAGGGTGTCCAAAGGACACCCTGTTGCACCCCTGAAATGTGCATGTGTGCACATGTGGCGCACATACATGGCCTAAGTGCATGGATGTGTGCCACATGGCATATTTAAAAAAGCAAAACTTTTTTAAAGGAAATCGCTACTTACCACCAACTTGAAGATGGTGGTAATTAGCGATTCCTTGAGGGTGAAGTGCACTATTTTTTGTGCTAGGTACATTGCATTTAAGGAACCGATTCCTTAAATGCAGGAGCAAAATAAGGAATTGCTATTTTGCAATAAGGATTCCTTATTTTGCAAGTAGGTTTCAACTCACCTACATTGCACTCAGCCAAATACCGGTCGGTAACGCAGAAATTGTGCGAATTTCTGCATTACCGCTCAGTATTTGGCCACCTACATCTGGCCCTTTATCTTTACCCAATCATCATTAGGTTAATTTCAAAGTTTTCTTTTCAAACACAATGAAACCAACCTTGAACCAGATTTGCATCTCTTCAACAACTCATAAGGAGACACACCACATACCTTATCAGGTGTACTTCTGTTAGTAACGTTGTTTGTAATGCCTTTCTCCAGCTAACCTTTCTTTCAGTGGCAATCTGAATAAATTCTTTGACAACCTTGTTAACCCATTTCACTTGCCTACTGGACTCAGGATAGAATAGTGAAATCTACTTATGCTGCATACAACACTTGGCAATATACTCTCTTATTCACACTTACGTAGTGGGGCCCATCATGAGGCTCTAGGGGTCTGATTCGCAAACTGCATTTTGTAATACATAAAATAGGTCCACAGTAGTATTTCTCATCTATTACAAAATGCGACTCACAAACCTATGCTCAGAGAACACTTCCTCTCCTATCTTTTTATGTGGAGATTGCTGCCATGGTAGTGGTGATATCCAAATGTGGTAGTAGCAGTAAATGTGGGAGCGACCAGAGAGAATAATGGGAAAAAGGGGACTAATTACTAATAAATGGGTTGGGTTTAGAGAGGGACATGATATAGGTGTCAAAATAGGCTCAGATGTACAGCCCAGCCTTGGAGTTAAGCACCTCATAAAGTCATCCACTAGTAATGTAAACAGTGGAGGAAGGGAATTAATTACCACCCTATAGGAACTAATGTAAAATTAATTAAATAAGTTTGACTTTTGAAAAAATATATTTTTGTAAGTGATTAAAAAGATATATAATGGGGGCCGTGACTAAGCGGTCCAACATGGCGGACGCATTCTAGACGAGCTCTGGAGGCCCGCCAATAAATCCTTTCACTATCCTGCCCCATCAGCGTTTTTTTCGGTCCAGCCCTGCTTGCACTGTGCCTGCCTGTGCCCTGCGTGCTGCGGAGGTGTCTTGCGGCTGAATTGCTGACGGGGGAGCTGGCTTGCGGAGCTGCTCCCAGACCGGGGCCTGCTGTGCGGCCCTTGGCCGCTCGAGCCTGGGCCGCACTACACCCCGCCTCCTCTGGCCTCCGACAGCTGGATTGTGCATGCGGCTTGCTGCCGGACAGGTGGCGACTCTGCGAGACAACTTGTGTGGAGCCTGTGGTGCATTGCCTCATTATCATTGTAGGGGGAGGGGAACCTCATACAGTGACTGCATCGCCCGGCAGGCCCCGTGCGGTGTATCAACAGGAGCTGGGGACCCGCGTTTGGATGCTCCCTGCCGCTTGTCACAACTACATTGCTTGTCTAGTGGGCTGGGAGGTGGCGGAGGTCCATACCCCCTCTTCCCTGGCCGCTAACAGACTCCTGCGGTGCCCGCGTTGTGCCGAGCTGCAGTCACGTGGCCGCAATGGATAGCCGCTGGAGAGTGCCATCACAGGCGTGCGTTGCGCCTGCTGATATTGGGACCGGCTGTCGAGGATTGCCGTGACTTGAGTCTGTGCCACAGAACTCCTCGTTGTGGACGTTTCTGAGGTTAGTTTTAAGGCCCCCCCCTCTTGGTCTTGACTTTTTCTTGGGGGCACCCGGCTACATCTTGGAAGAACTGTGCACATACTTGGGGAAACCCAGCTCCGCTATCAACGGTATTCTGGGGGCTCCTCGGAGGTCCTCCCCAGCCTACCCTGCAGCTGGTGTGGCGTTGAAGTACCCCGGCCCTACCACACTCAATCGGCTGTGGGGTCCATTGCGCCGCCGGTGTTGTACTTGAGCAAAAAGAACAGTTGTTGGACAGAATGCAGAACAATGTCATACATTCATCCCAGTACAGAGATCTGGGCCTAAATCCATCGTTTTTTTGCTCACCACGCCACCCCAGTTCAGACATGGCCATATGCAAATTAGCCTTGACCCTGTGCATCATGGGAACAGTCCAGCCATAACTGCCAAGTCATGTCTTCCCTGGACCGGAATCAAGCATCCTAGGACCGGTTTCTGGCTATCAGCCGTCTTCAGCCAGGATAGCTTGACTCCAGTGGCGTGGAGAGCACGGGACTCACGTCTGAGCATACCCGTCCCACTTGCGGTGACAAATGCAAAAATAACAGTTGATGGACAGAATGCAGAACAATGTCATACATTCACCCCAGTACAGAGATCTGGGCCTAAATCCATCGTTTTTTTGCTCACCACGTCACCCCAGTTCAGACATGGCCATATGCAAATCAGCATTGACCCTGTGCCTCATGGGGACAGTCCAGCCCGAACTGCCAAGGAAGCTTGTTTCCGGTCCAGGGAAGGCATGGGATGGCAGTTCGGGCTGGACTGTTCCGATGAGGCACAGGGTCAGACTGATTTGCATATGGCCATGTCTGAACTGGGGTGGCAGAGTGGGCTAAAGAATGGTGATGGATTAAACCCAGATCTCTTGACTGGGTGTGAGTGTTTGATTGGTTCAGATTCTCCGTCCATCACCACCCCCTTTTGTACCCCGGTGTTGTACTTGAGGCCACTCCGTGCGTGCTCTACTGCAGAGGCCGGCGTTTTCATCTGGGACTTGGTGCCCCCCCCCATAGTGCTTCAGGGCTGTGGAGGGGTTGACCATCGGCTTGTGCTGGGCCCCCCACACACCCAGCGGCTATGTGAAAATCCAACGAGGATCGCTCTCTCCAGTGTGCATCGTGTGGGACACAGTTGTGGACCGCTGCAGGAGCACACTAGTGATCATTGCACTTTCGCATTTGTATTAGCAAGCCTCAGCAAGGCCCACCAGTGCAAGGGGTTCGCCCTTCTCTGCACAAAGTCCTTAGACCAATAGGAAGAAGTTGGCACAGAAACTGGAATAGAAAAGATAACAGTTATTACACCTCATGAGGTGGTGCTACAGTTCAGACAGTACCCTTCAGTATTGCAAGAAGTAGCACCAGAAACTAAAAGAGCATGGTCCATTTATACCCACACAGGGGCTCAAAAGAAGGCGGTACAAACACAGAAGCAAGTTTTATGTACATATAAGGTAATAATGAAATGCACAATCGATCAGTGGGAGGAGCTAACGTTTTTGGGAACTGGTAAACACATTCCTGTCTGGGACTAATCACTAACAGATGTAGACAGTACTGGGGGACGCTAAATATAACTCGTTGCCGGGCAGATTTCAAGCGCAGTTAACAGGAAGATAGGACAAAGCACATGGTCGACATGCGGCAGTATGTGGCAAACAAAATGGCTGCCATGAATACAAAATGGAGTCCACTGAATATTACGATAATAGGTAAAACTGAGATGTCTTCTGCTAATGCTTAACCTAGTCGCTGTTAAATTACAACACCGTGACCTCTGCGGATTGTCTCCCGCCACCAACTTGCACTGCACAGAGGAAGTACAACCAGGCAGAGGTGCCCATTAGGGGGGTGGGGAGTCCACTGCATGCGGAGGTGGCCGGGCTAGGCCCGGTGTGCTTGTGTGCGGGCTGATTCTCCACCTGCCTATCTGCCTGTCTCGAACTGATCACCTGCAGTGGGAGAGCCCTCTCCATCTCTCAACCCAGTCTGGTGCTTACACTGGTATAATTGTTGTGCTGGGGTGCAGGTGCACCACTCATTCACTACTGCAGACCTCCACTGGCCAGTGACGACCTACCTATTGCCCCTCAACATGATTCGCAACAAGCTACACAGCGCCAAACAAAGCACGCTCGATCATTATGCCGCAGCTGGGGCGCAGTTAACTGATCCAGCAGGTCAGGCTTCTGCTGGTCCCGATAACGCTGCATTGATGGCGGGAATCACACAATCCCGAGATGAGCTTGAAGCTAAGATTGGGGTGGTAGGGTCGTATGTGATGTTGAACCGACACGCCCTTCGCAAGGCGGTCGACAGGATAACAGAAGCCGAAACCCGGATCTAAACCACAGAAGATATAGTCACCTTTCTGCATAGGAAGGTGTCCTCCCTGAAATCTATCACTAAGGGGCTTGCGCTCAGGGCCGAGGGCAGGCCTCGGAAGAACAACCGTCGCTATGTGGGTTTTCCAGAGGGGTGCGAGGACAATAATGTGGATAATGTGGAACAATTCCTTATCATGTGGATACGGAGTTGGATCTCTTAGTTGTCTCTATCTCAATGCTTTCTTATTGAATGTGGACATCGTGCCCTGATGCAAAAGCCTCCACCGGGGGCCAGGCCGCGACCCATTGGTGACAGTGCGCGTTACAAGCGTCATTTAACATAACATAACATAACATTATAGCTGGATTCCTCAACTTCCATGACCGTGAGGCAGTCCTCATGCAGGTCAGAATGGCAGGCAAACTCCAGCATGACTCTCACCATATGCTCGTCTTTCCGCACTATACAAGACTGGTGCAACAACGCCGACAGTCATTCACGGCGGCTAAAGCCCGTCTGCGAGAGCTCAAGCTCCAGTATGCATTGCTTTCCCCGGCCCGGCTGCGAGGTATATACGAGTCATATACTCTCTTCTTCAACACTCCTGAGGAGGTGTTTGTCTGGATGGATGAGCGGCAGAGGCTCGAGCTGCGTACCCCGCCACTTTTTGAATCAGAGTCGTCCTTTATTTATTTATTTTATTTATTTATAAAATTTCTAAAGCGCGCAAATACCTTACGGCGTCTCGGCGCTAATGTTAGCATATTTCAGATTGCGAGGGTTACAGAGTGTTACTGGTTAAAGAGCCAGGTTTTAAGATGTTTTCGAAAGGAAAACAACGAGGTGTGTTCCTTAATCTGAGAGGGAACCTGGTTCCATAATTTGGATGCCGCCACTACAAAACGTCTATCCCCCCATGTCACCTTTTTTGTTGGGGGGATTTGGAGCTGTTGGGCCGTCGATGACCGCAGTGTTCGGCTGGGTTTGTAGATTTTAAAAGCGTTTTTAAAGAAGTCAGGCCCATTATTTTTCAGCGCCTTGTAGGTAATGCACATGGCTTTAAACTTTATCCTGCTTCTTATAGGCAGCCAGTGAAGCTCCCGAATTGTGGGAGAGATAGAGGTATATTTTGGAATCCCCATGAGGATCCTTGCAGCGGCATTTTGGACAAGCTGGAGTTTGTTCACCACTTGTTCCTGTGCATTGAGCAGAAGGCCATTGCAATAATCCACCTTGGATAGTACCAAGGAGGACATTAGGGTTTTGCCAGCAGTAGGAGGAAGAAAAGGGAGCAGTTTCTTCACCATTCTCAAAGTGTAGAAAGAGGCCGAAACCACGGCATTGGCGTGACCAAGGAACGTGAGCTTGCTGTCAAAAAGCACGCCCAGGTTTTTCACCTTGATTACTGGCATTGGAGGCATACCCAGTTCCGGAGGCCACCAGACTGGAGACCAAGACGGGGTTAGTTCGCCAAAAACCAGTACCTCCGTCTTGTCGGAATTTAACTTTAGACAATTCTGGTTCATCCAGGTGCAGATGGCCTTCATGCCTGCCTGAAAATTAGCTGCCACAGCTTCTCCGTTTTTGTGTATTTCCAGGATCAATTGTGTGTCATCGGCGTACGATGTTAGCCCTATGCCAAATGACTTAATTACCCTCGCCAAGTCCGACACATAGATATTAAAAAGTGTCGGACTTAACGAGGAGCCCTGGGGAACACCGCACGGGAGAGAGAAATCAGGGGAGCTGAAATTTCCCATCTTTACGGACTGTATCCTGTTTGCCAGAAAGGATGCTAACGTTGCTCTGGCCCTGCCCTGAATGCCAAGGGTGGCGACACGGTCGATCAGAGTAGAATGATCGACCGTGTCGAAGGCCGCGGATAGGTCCAGGAGTATCAGGACAGCGGTGCCGCCCCTGTCCATGATAATCCTGACCTCTTCTGACGCTTTTATTAGCGCTGTCTCTGTCCCGTGGCCTTTCCTAAACCCGAACTGCGTGTTATCAAGCAGATCGTTCTGGTCGATAAAGGTCGACAGCTGTTGGTTTATAACCTTTTCGATTATTTTTGAGGGGTAAGGAAGGGAAGCGATTGGACGGTAGTTTTTAGGCTCTAAGGGGTTTAGTGCAGGTTTTTTCAGGAGTGGTGTTACAGTTGCCCTTTTCCAAATAGCGGGGAATACACCTGTCTGAAATATAGCATGGCAGATATTGGTAAGTACTGGGGCGATTACGTCAGAAACTGATTTAATGATACGTGGGGGGCAAGGGTCCAGAGGGGATCCTGACTTAACAGTGTTTATGAATTCCATCATAGATGCAGGTGGCGTAAACGCCTCTAAAATTGGTTTTGATGGCCGAGGAAGAGTCACCAAAGAGACTCCGTTTGTCATCGGTGTTGTGGTGAATTTGTCGAAAATATCGTTAACCTTGGCCTGAAAGAAGTCTGCCACCTTATTGCAAAATGATTGGGATGGTTCGATGGAAGGTGGAGCTGGGGGATTGGCTAGATCTTTCACTACCTTATAGAGCTGTCTGTTAGAGTTGAGCGCATTTTCTATTTGTGTGCTATAAAAAGCACATTTTTCGGCAGTGATCAGCTTTTTGTAGCTGGTCATCGCGTTCTTGTAGGTCTCCCGGTCGGGGCTGGCATAGTTCCTGCGCCAACGTCGCTCCAGGTTTCGGCAGCGTTGTCTCTCGAGCCGTAATGACTCCGAGAACCAGGCCGCAGAAGGTTTGACGCGGTTTGGCTGCATTTTTTTTTGGGGAGCTAAGTGGTCTAATGCCTTAAGTAGCCAAGCATGATAGTTCTGAGAGGCTTCATGGGGATCAGGTCGATCTTCGGGTATCGAAGATTCCAATATGTTGCGTAAGGCAGTGACATCAATATTTTTCCAGTCACGACATAGGATCAAAGGGCAGGTGCTGGAGGGCAGATTCTTGTAGGATTTACGTAAGATAGTGAATTTGACAGCTAGGTGATCTGTCCAGGTAAAAGGGAGTACTGTGGAAAAGGTGATGTGGGCATTGTTGGTAAATAAGGCATCCAAGGTATGCCCCGCTTGATGAGTAGCTGTAGTAATCTGCTGTTCTAAACCAGCAGCCTGGAAGTCCGAAATCAGTGTACGCGAGTCCTTGTCATTAGCATTTTCCAAATGGAAATGCATTGCCTTTGGTGAGGCAATGCAGCAGCTTCCTAAGACTAAGGGTAAAACAACCTGAAGATCTCGCTCGAGGCAACGTTCGAAGTCCCAAGGTGCCTCCGGCTCCCGGGGTGATGGGGGCCTAAGTGACTCTTCGCCGACACACCTCGACATTGCCAATGTCAGCCATCTTATCAGATGCTTTATTATATATCACTATCCTTCCTCTATGTTGCAAAATTTAGCTGGGGTGGGGAGTAGAGAGCACCGAATCCTTAGCTGGAATGTTAATGGTCTACTGGACAATATTAAATGGGGTGCTGTTTTGTACCAGGCAAAGCACACAGGGCCGGTGTCCTCTTTTTGCAGGAGACCCACTTAGCAGGAACTAAGTCACCTTATTTGGGGCGTTTTGGCTTCGCACACACACCTACCATGCTGGTTTTACTAGGGGCTCCTGGGGAGTTGCAATACTAACACATCGCAGCGTCCCCTTCATTCACAGCCGCACATGGCTGGACCCGCAGGGTAGATTCATTGTGTTCTATGGGACTCTATATGGTTAGCCCATCTTTTTAGGCAGTGTCTATGCCCCTCCCCTTCTCTCGTGGTCCTTGGTAGAAAAGCTGACGATGCTCTGGACTGACCTTCCATCTGTGTTATCCATATTGGGGGGGACTGGAATGATGTTATGTCCCTGTTGCAGGATAGATGGCATGCCATGGCCCGTTTTGCAGAGGCCCCAGACTCCAAACGATTACCCTTGGTTCAAGGCTTGGGGTGGGTCGACACATGAAGGACTCTACATCCTGACACACATGCCTACACCTATTTCTCTTAGCTGCATGATTCCTTTTCCCGTCTAGATTACATTCTCCTCACAGCGACACACACCCATAGACAGGCCAAGGCTGCAATCCTTCCCAGGGGGTTATCTGACCATTCCCCAGTGTCCATTCTCCTATCCCTAGACCCCAGAAGGTCTCGGCTTCGGTGGTGGTTGTCGCCGTGGCGTTTAAGGGACGAGAAATGTAGGGTGCATATGTATACATCTTTAGCAGACTCCCTATTACTAAACACAGGATCAGTGGAGTTGCCGGTCACCTTGTGGGAGCCTATGAAACCCACTCTAAGGGGAGCTGATATTGCCTTCTGTACTGCCCTACGCAAACAGCGACGCGATAAGCTGCCCAGAATTGAGGCCCGGCTTCTTGATTTAGAGCGCGCTAGCAGAGACATAGCGGGACAGGCAGCACGTAGACAACTGTTGACAATGCAGCAGACATACGCTAGCGAGCTCCTCGATGAAGCCCACCTTTATTGGCTCGCCACTCGTAGTCGGATCTACGAGTGAGGGGACAAGTCCAGCGCTTTACTGCACCGCCTGTGTCAGCAGACACTACGGCCCCAGCGGCTCTCGAGTATAAGCGGCCCTGATGGGACTGCAATTACAGACCCAATCGCCCTTTCCGATAGCTTTGCCTCATTCTTCACAGACGTCTATGCCCCCTGGGAGGTATTACCTGCTGCGTTATACAGAAGTTTATAGATGACTTCCCTCCTCGCGCTTTGCCAGACACAGCCCGAGAGGCGCTGGACTCTCCCATGTCAGTAGATGAACTTGTGCCTGCACTTTTGGATATGCAATTGGATAAGGCCCCAGGCCCGAATGGCTATCCCTGTGAGTTCTGTTAAAAATATCACCAGCAACTCCTAAAACCCTACTTAGTCGCCCTAGAGCAGAGGTCTTCAAACTTTTTGATGCCGAGACCCCCTTGTAAAACCTTTTTAGGCATAAGAACCCCCTTCCGACAAAGGTTTCTAGAAACTGGTACTCCTCATCATCAACAACTATCCACAACCATAAATGTGCCTGTTAGACCTCATCACATCCATCCATCCATTATTCATCCACCCACACTTTCACACATCCATCCATCCTACATCCATCCACCCTTTCATCCTTCCATCCATACATCCATCCACCTTTCATCCTTCCATCCATACATCCATCCTTCATCCATCCACCCTTACATCCATCCTTCATCCACCTACCCATTCATCCATCCATCCACCCCCCCATCATTCATCCCCCCACCTTTTCACACATACATCCATGCATCATTCATCCATGCAACCTTTTATCCATCCATATATCCATCCTTCATCCATCCACCCTTTCATCCTTCCATCCATACATCCATCCTTTACCCATCCACCCTTCCATACATCCATCCACCCACCTTTTCACACATCCATCCATCATTCATCCATGCAACCTTTTATCCATCCTTACATCCATCCTTCATCCATCCACCCTTTTATCCTTTCATCCATACATCCATCCTTCATCCATCCACCCTTTCATCCATACATCCATCCATCATCCACCTACCCGTTCATCCATCCATCCACCCATCATTCATCCCCCCAACTTTCCACACATCCATCCATGCATCATTCATCCATGCAATCTTTTATCCATCCATACATACATCCTTCATCCATCCACCCGTTCATCCATCCTTCATCCATCCACCCTTTCATCCATCCATCCACTTATCATTCATCCACCCACCTTTTTATCCATCCATCCATCCATCCATCCTTCATCCATCCACCCTTTCATCCTTCCATCCATCCATCCATACATACATATGTCCACCCTTTCATCCATCCACCCTTTCATCCATCCATCCACCCATCATTCTTCCACCCACCTTTTCTGTGCCTCTCTCATGGGGCGAGGGGGGGGGGGAAGGGGGTCAGTATCTCTCTGCGTCTTCTTCCTTCTCTTTCCTCTCTCATGGGAGGGCATCTCTGTGCCTCCCTACTGGGGGCGAGGGCAGACAGGGTGTAATAACATCTCACCGTGAAGAACAGCGCCGGGTATGAGGGCTCATGGGACTTGAACCAATGATTTATGGGACGTGGGGGGGGGGCCGAGGACCTTTCACGTGCAATTACTGGCGGGACCCACAGCTCCAGGCGCGCAACGTCCATTGAACTCAAACTCAAAAGTAGTCTCTGTCAGGTGGTCAGCAGCAGCATGTTGTGACTAGCACTGGTCTCTGTCAGGTGGTCAGTGGTAGCATGCTGTAACTAGCACTGGTCTGTCAGATGATCAGCGGTAGTGTGCTGTGACTAGTACGGGTCTGTCCGTTGATCAACAGTTGCATGCTCTGGCTATCATTGGTCATTGTCGCCTGTCAGGTGATCAGCTGCAGCACATCGAGCATTGTTGAGTGATCATAAGAAGCATACTCCAGCTGTCACTGGTCACTGCTGAGTGGTCAGAGGCATCATGAAATGTCTCTTGCGTGTCATTGCTAGACTTCACAGTCAGCATGCATCGCTGCCATTGGTAGTTTTCAGCTGTCACTGTCCATTGGTGAGGCGCGGCATGCTCCAACTGTCACTGCTCATTGGCAGGGACAGGAGACTCCATCAGTCACTGATCACCATTCTGTGGTCAGAGGCAGAGTTCTGCTGCTCTCAAAGGCAGCGTGCTCCAGCTAGCACTGGTCGCTGTCACAGGCAGCATGTTGTGGATATCACTGGTGACGGTCCGGTGGTCAGAAGCAAAGTGCTTCAGCTACAGCTGGTCAGTGTCAGGCAGTACCCTCTAGCTTTCTTTGCTAGAAACAGCATGCTACCGATGTCGCTGGTCACTACAGCTGGTCGGAGACAAAGTGCTGCGGCTATTGCCACACGCATCCCTGGTCACTGCCAAGGGGTCAGAGGTAGCATGCTGCAGCTGTGAGGTGGTCAAATGCTCCATGCCCCGGATATCATTGGTCACTTTCGGTGGGTCAGAGGTTGCATGCTCTGGCTATCACTGGTTTCAGTGAGAGTATCAGCTATCACTGGTCTCTGTCAGGTGGTCAGACGCTGCAGGGCTCTCACTAGTTAGTCTAGGAGTCAGGGATAGTGTGCTCTTGTCATCACTTATCACACTCAGGTGCTTTCACGTGCAATTACTGGCGAGACCCACAGCTCCAGGCGCACAACGTGCTACAGCCTCCTCCCCCAGCCACCCCACCCCGCTCCCCCCTTGTGTATGTGAGCCCGGCTGAAACAGCTTGGACACACACAAAGCCACACAAAGCCACACCTGAGTACTTCACAGGTCTTTAAAAGACCTTTTACTTGTTAATGAGGCTTTGATGTTTTTCACCCCTCGGTGTGAATTAGGACTCCGCCGTGAGCACCCTCAATCAGCCCGACACCACTAAGGCAAACCAAGGAACTGCTCTGACTGAATCTGCGTCCCCCTTCTCAGGACTCCACAACCCCCCTGGGGGTCGTGCCCATAAGATTGAAGACCTCTGCCCTAGAGGCTTCCAAGATCATGGCAGCCTTCCACCAGATTTGCGGCATGCTGAGATCATTGTGTTCTTGAAGCCAGGCCGACCACCGGAACACTTTTCGTCCTATCGCCCAATCTACTTACTTAATGTGGAAGCCAAGCTTCTGTCCAAGGTGATCGCCAACCGTATCATCCCATATATCACAGAGTTGGTCCATCCAGATCAGCCAGGATTTGTGTCAAATTGTGCCACACAACACACCTGCAGCATTCCTTCTGGCAGACATGAATAAGGCCTTTGATTCCCTTAGTTGGACATATCTCTTTGCTTTGATAGCTCGCCTAAACATTGGCCACCGGTTGCTTAGCCTTATTCGCCTTCTATACACAGATATAACTGCCTCAGTCCATGTGGCTGATTCCATCTCCAAACGCTTTGTTGTTGGTTGCGGGACGCACCAGGGCTGCCCGCTCTCTCTCTATCTCTTTGCTCTAGCTATGGAGCCGCTTGCGGCTTGGGTACGGATAGACGCTCAATTGCGCGGTTTTGAGTTGGCGCCAGGCAACTCCGACCACATAGCACTCTATGCGGACGATGTACTGTTCTTTCTCACCGATCTCGACTGGACTAGCCCGTGCCTTCTCCGCAATATGCAGATCTTTGGCGAAACCTCCGTCCTATATATGAACCGGGGGAAATCCGTTTTGTGGCCGCTGCGGGGTGGAGCTCGGCTGGGTGACTGGTCACGAGAAGTGGTCATAGCCCCAAATGGCTTTAAATATTTGGGTGTTCATCTCTCTTCGTCTCAGGCCCAGGCATGGACTAAGAACCTTGTCCCCCTGTGGACGCAGGTGGTTGATCAGACACGTGTGTGGTCTGTAGTGACTGGGTTTTTGGCTCTATTTCTGAGTGATGGTGACTTTAGCTTGCTACCATCCTAGATCCCTATTCTTAGCTTGTTTTGGCCCTTTTCAGGCCTCCTTTCAGACCTAGAAGCATAAACTAGAGGATAGCCGCTTTATATGATGATAGATCCCTTATTTCTGACTCTAATCCATCTATTGCCTATTGGCTTTGACATAATTATGTGTCCTTTCATCATTCTACCTATAGTAGAGGGTGGATCCTGTAGTTCTGACTTTATATTATCTATTGGTAGGGTTTGTGTATAGAGCTAAGTGTCTATTTCATCCTTTTTGGGCCTACAAGGCCGAGAACCAGAGAGACTCCATTTTGCTTTCTGCCTCTGCAGACTGAGATGCATGTAGGTCAAGTGTGATGTTTTAGTTATGAGGTGTTGTTCGCTCTTTGCAAACTAGAGAGAACCAGCTGGAGCTGAATCTTATCAAGAAATGTCCCTGGGCTCAAGTCTCTAGACGAAACAAGCAGTTGATCACTGTGAGGGCGTCTGGAGCAGGGAGCCTGGTACATGGATTTTGTGGGAGGAGGCTACTGGCTGGAACTTTCCACTAGGGGAGAGCATTCCATATTAGCGAAGTGCAGAAGAGGCAGAGTGTTCAGTTGGTTTTTGGAGTTGTCAGAAGCAGTTGTGTTCAGTTGGTTTTTGGAATGGTAGAGTTCAGATGGTGTTTGGAGCTGGAGAGAGAAGTCAGATGATGTTTGGAGCTGAAAAAAGAAGTCAGAAGCAGTTGTGGGTAGAAGCAGTTACTTGTCAGAAGGAGTTGTGATCAGTTGGAGCAGGCAGTTAACAGCTGGAGTTTGGAGTGATACCTTTTGGAAGAGACTGAAGTTATATCGTGGATTAGTCTGTGGGAGCAGCTGGAGTGAGTTGGACATTGGAGCTGGAACAATCAGACAGAGTGAAGAAGCTAGTGGTGAGGAAAATTGAATTTTGTATGGTCAGTTATGTCCCCTATCGTTTCCCCAACACTCCATGTATATGCTTTAAAGTACATGTAATTTCCCTCCTGTACCAGCTATGAAGACGCAAATACATTTGCGTCCAACGTTAACATGTTACCTACAAGATCCACCATGAATGGATCGGAAATTCAGTTCCTAAGTATGCCGTGCCACCGTCTTTACCTGGTACACTTTTCACGTTTCTGGCTCATTTTTGAGCTAGGCCCTGAATGAGGCTTCGAGCCCTTTTTCTCAAGTCATTTCTGTCTCTGAAGCTGCAGCCTGGATCTGCATCCGTGAACTTTACCTTACTCCCTACTCAGCGAGCCTTGCCCGGCTCGGCCTGCTTGCCTGCCAAAGACAGTATTTTACCTTCAAGTTATCTGTTCCGCTCCTCGAAAACACATTCCAGTCTAGCGATTTAGGTAAACATATCCCCAGCTGCAGAGCAAAGGGTCCGGCTTCTTGTCTCCATGCAAGTAATTCATTGCTCCTGTTACCATGGTAGGCCCATGGCCCCCGCACATTGCACGGAGTCACAGATGCACGCAGTATAGAATAGCCTCTGCCCAAGAGACCTTTCACTCCAGACACTACATCCTCCAAACACAAGATATCAGATATGTTATAGGTTTAGGTTGTTCTGACACGCCAGACTTCTGTCTCTTCCTCTAGTGCTAAATGTCAAGTCCCCTGCACCCTCCAGCTTCACGTCAAGTACACGTCATGCAGCTGCGCGCGCATCTCAGCCATAGGTTTCTGCTGACACTGCAAGATTCCTCTATGTATCCACCCACTTATGACACTTTTCATGTGACGTTTCTAGCCCACACCTCTGTGTACGCCCTCGTGCACGCCTTTCTGTTACGCACATGTGTTCTTATCTCGTTTCTTACAGCTGTTACGCCTTCCGTATCCCTCACCATTATATGAATTGACTATATATATTGTGTACTGTTAATAAAGCATTGTCCATCCCTTCCTGAACCCTCGTGGTGAAAGGAACATGATACCATGGTTCGAACCATTCCATTTCTTGGAATAAAACCCCTTTCGACTCAGAAACCACGGACTCTGCCTCTTATATTTTTATGAGCTATTTGATTAATGTAAATTATACGGTATAGAAAAATTGCATGGTAAAATTAATTTACCACATAATTTGGCGCCCGAACAGGGACCCCTCCCCCAACCCACACGCCGGTGGTGCGTTGCAGACTTTGCCCCCGACTACAGCCGTGACGGAAACTACGCGTACCCGCAGGATTTCCTGTATCTACCTCTGGCCTAAGGTGGAGACGGAGACTGCGATCAGCATCCAGACGAGGCGGTGAGGAGTGTGCAGGATCCCGACCAGAGCCTAGCAGAGAGTGCAGGGTCCGAGGTGTCTAGAGGCCCACCAGTTCCGACGTTCCGAAGTATCTACGTCACACGTCGAGTCGAGTCCAGTCCGGTCCAGTCCAGTGTCGAGTTTCCGAGGCCTTCCGTTCCGTTTCCGTGCTTCCCGGTGAGTACCGTTGCTGGGGATGTATCAAGACGGGTGTATTGATTTGTATCCGGTAAAGACGGGTTTGGGTACACAGATCCGGTATGCACTGTTTTAGCAGTGTATCTGTGCTGTTTAGCAGTACATCAAGTTCTGAACTGTGCAAGCAGTGTATCTGTGCTGTTTAGCAGCATATCAAGCAACATAGAGATTCGTTATAGAATTCATTTATATTCAGTATCTGTTTGAAATATCAATGTTTAAATGTATTTTCATGTCGTGGTATGAGTGATTGTTTGATTTCCATTGCTGTGTTTTATGTATAAATTGTGTTCAAGTAAGTATCGAGTATCAAGCATCGAGTTTCAGAATGCCACTGTTCTCCAAATTACGTCAGCTAGGAACTAGGAAAGGGATATTAGAGGAAGCAATTCCTATCCCACCTAGGGACACTCCAGGACACTTTATGTACCACAAACACGGCTTAGATGCCATACTATATCTAGACTTGTGGGAACTTAGACGAAAAATATAGATGGCCCGTTACAGGGACATGGGATGCAGATTGCATCATGAGAGTAGAAGAAGCACTATGGAAAAAGAAAGCCAGACAATCTCAGAAAGATGCCATCGAATTATGGCGAAAAGAAGCGCATAGACGTACAGAAAAAGAACTCAGAAAAGCAGATAAACATAGAGAGGATTCCGAAAAAGCTCGAGAAAACGAATTAGTTGCAGAAGGCATACGAGTTAAAACAGAACAAGTAGACCGACAACGAAATACCCTTATGAATGGTATGTATCCTCTTTTGGCTGAGGGTTTACCTAAGGCCATCCCGGAAATGCCAAGTAAATTACCGGCTCCATTGGTTCCGACTAAAGTACGCCATAAGAAGACTGCAGCAGATATTTTTCTCTCTTCCTACCTAGACGATGTAGCTCCTGCATACACTAACCTACCGCCTGTTAATAATGCACATCTACCCACTCCAGCTGATCAGCCTACTGATCAAGTTACGCTATCCCCTCGTTCATATGTCACGCTTCCCCCTACTACTGTTCCTCCCGGAACCGGCCGAATAGGGCCTGGGAACGTCCCCCAGGGCCTACCTACTACGCATACTTTTCCAGCTACATATTCACCCGTAATGACGCAGCCGACGACGGCTGACGGTCAGCCTGATGGTCTCGCATCCGGAGGTGCAGCAGGAGGTCATTTCCGGACCCCGCCACCAGTACATCGACTGACTGTTAGGGAATTAGCAAGGCAACGTACACCTCAAACAGTCTCGTATGAAAAACTTAAAGAGTATCTCACAGACTGTAGATATGATCCAGTACCCGGCAAGGATGGTAAGATGATGCTAGCATCACTACGAATACGACGAGTTGCAGATTATTTAATGTTATTGCCAGGAATGACTGACCATCTCGATAGAATATATCATTTTATCCAAACGGGGGAAGGTCCTGAAAGAATTGGCGAGGCCATGGCACATCAGAAAGTTGATACTCAAGGTTTGATATTACGCTTCCTCATAAACTGTTATATAAGAGAACGAGACCGGCCCGGTGTAAATAAGGAAGAGTTGGAAGTACTAAATAAATGGGGTCAGAATATCGCAGATGGAAAAACACGATAAACAGAATTGTATAGAGGCCATGTACAGAAAGATCCGTAAAGAAATAGTAATAATGCACGAAAGAAAGGAAGCTGAAAGAGAAGTAGATGCAGACAAGAATGAATCCTCAGAGGAGGATGAACCAGTAAATACAGAAACGAATACAGGAATTATAGCATATGTAGGTAAGGGAAGATACGTCAATAAGACAATACGCCCAGAAAGCAAGAGACTTTTTCTCTCCGCTATGTCAAATCCGAGTTCTCCTGAACATATGTTTCAGGCAACGGATAAAATACTCCAAAACCATATAGGTTACCACGTACTCAATTCTATGGATGAACAAGAACTAGCCCGGTCAGCAGTACAATGGGCTGACAGTTCTAGCACATATACAGATGATGCAGTAGCACAGACGTTTTTAAACCTCTCTCCAGATGAACAGCGATTAGCTGGTATGTACATGATTCAACATCTCATTACGTTATATAAAAGTCAGCATTCTGATCCAGGTCCTCTACAGGATGTATTAATAGAACTACTCTTGAATAGATGGAGAGGTCTAGGTACCGATTTAATTAAAGTAATCCTAGAACAACGAGGCAAATATAATACTTTCCTGATTCCGCAATTTGTTTCAGCTCCACCCCCAGTAAGGAAAGGATTTTACATAGACAGACAGAATCCATTACGAGAAGTTCATCCCATTCGGAAAGCAGATAATACACTAGAGCGGGTATTTGTATATACGCCCCTGACCAAGATAGAATTACTAGAAATGAAGAAGTTAGTGCCCTGTCACGATAAAGACCCCGCAGGTTTTCACCGAGAAATCAAAGACATGTTACTCATGGGTGATTACACTTATTCCGATATTATGAAATTGTTAAAGGTACTGTTGCCGGCAGGCATTTATGAGAAACTCAAAGAAAAGGAATGGGAGGTGGGAGATAAAAAGATTAATTGGACTGAAATAGAAGACGAGGAAAAAGGACGTAACCCAGGGGTAGGTCTGGGAGAGAAAGTCAAAGCATTACCAGGATTATTAGTACAAGTCTTGCCAAGATTATTAACAACGAAAAAGGAAGACTGGGATGCGATCTCAGCCTGTAAACAGAAACAAGATGAAGACACTAGTGATTTTTATTCTAGATTCGATTTTTTTTTTATTATAAATAGTGGTTTGAAAACAAGTAGTGAATCTTACCCGCATCTTTTTGTAACCAAATTGGTAGAGAATTCCTTACCCCAGGTTAAGAACCGTGTATTGAAAGTCGAAAGCACATGGCAAGCAAATACGCCTTCACAAATGTTACAAATGTTACAGTACCACCAGAACAGAATTAGAGAAGAACATGATCACGAGCAGAGACGTATGAAAGACACGAAAATGAAAATGCTAGTTGCTCAGTCCGTTCCAGCTGATGGTCAAAGAAAGGGTACGATGCAGCCCAATAATTCGGCGGCTCCCGTTAAAGGGACCTGCAACTACTGTAAACAGCCAGGTCATTTTGTAAACGAATGTGCAGTCCTGAAACACAATATAGCTACAGGAAAAACTAAAGAGAGACCGCGAACATCTAGACAAGACCAGCCACAACAACAACATGTTCCACAGAATGCACAGCCTATGCGTGCACCACCACAGACAGCACAGACAGTGGCCGTACCTCAGCCGCAGCCCATTGCTGCCACACAACAGGTCACGCAACAAATGTACCAATATGCACAATCTGATTACCCCGATTATCAGCAATACTCATGAAACAGCCTAGAGAGGGAGGTTGGCTTGCCTCTCATTGAGGTTCCTGTAGATCAAGATGGTCCTTATGTACATAGTCACGTATTAGGACAGGATAGAAAGTTCTTAATTGACACAGGGGCAAGCAGAACGACAATTAGTCACGACGAGGTTCCAGGGGCACCCCTCTCAGGCTCACAGAATGTTTCCCTTTGGATTCTCAGGAAAGCCTATTGTTAATGAAGTATCGAAACCTGTTCCCCTTGCAGTTGGCCCGTTGTCACGAACTACAGATTTGTTGCTTACGAAATCATGTCCCGAAAACTTGTTAGGTATCAAGACTTTGAAAGCCCTATGAGCTGTAATTTGTTGTTCTCCGGAAGGAGTTAGACTGTTTTTGCGTGACTTTAAGGGACATTATGTGTTACGTGATTTTGATCCCAGGTTACAGAATGTTCCTGCACATTTATGGGCACAAGGCCCTACTGATGTAGGTTGTATGCACATTACACCATACCGTGTTACACTCAAACCAGGAGTTGTACTGCCCCTAATCCGACAATACAAGTTACCACCTGATGCTGTAGTGGCTTTACTGAAAATCATTGACGAGCTCATTGCACAAGGAGTGGTTGTAGAAACTGACTCCAATATTTGTAATTCCCCGATTATTCCGATTCTTAAACGTACTGACCCGAATGCACCTCCAGTATATCGGTTGCTGATTGATTTGCGCGAACTGAATAAGTGCATAATACCACAGTACCCTGTGGTTCCAGACATCTCCTCATTACTGACAGCAATTGATTCTGAGGCAACGTTCTTTACTGTAATTGATCTTAAGAACGCCTTCTTTAGTGTCCCCATTGATCCGGAGAGCCAATATCTTTTCGGTTTCAGTTTAAATGGCCGTAGCTTCAAATTTGCACGCGCACCTCAAGGATTCACAGAAAGCCCCAGCATCTACAGCCAAGCATTGAAAAGACAACTAGACAGTATTCACATGCCTGCTAACACTGCCCTACTCCAGTACGTTGATGATCTACTGATCACCGCCCGAAGCGAACGAGAATGCGAACATGCATCACTGACAGTCTTGTATTTCTTGGCCGACAAGGGGCATAAGGTGTCCCCTTCGAAGCTGCAATTCTGTGGTCAGCAAGTGGTGTACCTTGGGCACTTGCTGTCCAAGTGGGGTAGGCAGCTAACACCTGAACGTATTCAGTTAATTGCACATCTTCCGCAACCCAAGACACAGAAGGAAGTGCGGGCCTTCATTGGCCTCACCTCTTATTGCCGACAATGGATTTCTCAGTACGCATACCTAGCCAAGCCACTGATACAGTTGACGACACAGGAGGCAGCGACTTCGACTGTTCTCCCTTGGACTCAAGAACATACACAAGCCTTTGATGACTTAAAGAAAGCTTTATGCCAAGCACAGTTTTAGCGACACCATGTTACAGCAAACCTTTTACACTTTTTGTCACTGAACGCGATGGTACAGTATTGTCTGTCCTCACACAAGACCAAGCAGGATCCCATAAGCCATGTGCTTACTTTTCAAGTACATTAGATCCAGTAGCCCAGGCTCTGCCTGCGTGTTTAAAATCAGTTGCAGCGACAGCTCTAGCAATCAGACAAAGCGATTCAATAGTGTTAGGACATCCCTTGACAGTACAAGTTCCACATGCCGTGGCAGTTCTTTTAAATAGAACACAGACTCAGCACTTGACAATAGCACGACTGACAGGTTATGAATTGACATTATTTCAGCCACACATAGAAATCAGACGCTGCAAAATACTCAATCCTGCCACATTGTTACCCTCGAGTACATCTGATTCAGCTACACATGACTGTATAGATATCATTAATGCAGTGACAAAGCCCCGACGAGACTTGACAGATATTGCGCTGACTAATCCAGACCTGACACTTTATGTGGATGGTTCTTGCATGAGAACAAGCACAGGAGAGCTAGTAGCCGCATATGCAGTGACTACTGAAACTGAAGTCAAAGAAACACACCGCATTGATACACTGTCTGCTCAAGCTGCAGAGCTCATTGCTCTGACTCGAGCCTGTATATTAGCCAAAAACAGGAACGTTAACATTTACACAAATTCACGTTATGCATTTGGAGTCGTACACGACTTTGGTGTTCTCTGGCAAGAAAGAGGTTTCTTGACCTCTCATGGAGCCAAGATCCAGCATGGTCTCCTTATTCAAGCACTGTTAGAAGCAATACATTTGCCATCAGCCATAGCCATCATGAAGTGTAAAGCACATACTAAAGTCATCGACACTATCTCCCAGGGTAACGACTTGGCAGACCGAACAGTGAAACATACAGCTCTGACTCATACACATGTATCTGATACGACAAAGACCGATGTAACTACATTGACACATAGTATGACAGTTAAGGATCCCATTCTAGAAGTACTCGACATACAGACACATGCTACCCCAGATGAAATCAAGAAATGGACTGAACTAGGAGGGATCCAGACAGACCAGGGATGGATGACGAAGGGAGGGGCCACATGGTTTCTCCCCGACTCAATGGTTCAAGTTATGGTTAACACAGCACATAGTCCAGCACACTTAGGAGAAAAAGCCATGTTAGACAGTTTACAAAATCTCTGGTACAACAAACATTTACGAGCAGCAGCGAAACAGAAAGTGCGTACTTGCATGATCTGTTGTCAGTTCAATCCAGGAAAAGGCATTCCCGTGGAACAAGGTGGATTTCATCCTCCTGACCATCCTTTTGAAGTCCTCCAGATGGATTATATCCAGATGGACAGATGCCGAGGGTTCAAATATGTCCTCGTAGTTGTATGTGCTCTTTCCCGATGGACAGAGGCATATCCAGTCCCAGATTACACAGCTCCGACCACTGCCAAGCAGCTGGTACGTGAATTCTTCCCCCGATATGGTTTGCCCCGTGTCGTGTACTCAGACAATGGACAGCCATTCTCTTCCGAGCTAATGAAGCAAGTTTCCCTTCTTCTAGGATATACATGGAAATTCCACGGTGTCCGACATCCCGAGGCAGCAGGCCTCGTGGAACGTCACAATCAGACTCTGAAAACACGCCTTGCTAAGATTTGTGCCGATAAAGGTGTAGATTGGATAGTTGCTTTGCCAGTTGCACTCTTTTACATGAGAATGGTAGCTCACTCCAGAACAGGGCTATCCCCGTATGAGGTGGTCTTTGGGAGGCCTCCGAATATGTGGGGGACGCCTTTGCCTCGCAGAATTACTGATGTTGACAGTTCTATGCTAACAGATTACTTGGCTGCATTGATGTCTGCACTACAACCTTGTCGTTCACAGGTCGCGGCTGCCTTCCCGGACAACACCCAAGTACAGCCCCACGAGGTTCGTCCGGGGGACTATGTATACGTCAGGAACTTCGACAGGAGAAGTCCGTTGGAGCCCAGATGGAAGCAGCCAAAGTTGGTCCTATTGAGTACAAGGACTGCAGTAAAAATCGAAGGGAGACGCGGTTGGCTCCACTCGAGCCATATAAAGAAATTTCACGGACTGTTGCCAGATTCCTCCTCTCCCTCCAAGGACTGCCCAGATTCTAGTGACTCTAAACTCCCCCTGATAGAGAAAACTCTGTCTCAGGAGTACAAACTGAAATTGCGGTCTAGTAAGTCAGACAGTTTAATTGTTTAAGTCCCTCTCGGGTGAAGCGGTAAAACAGATTCTTGACATGTACAGATTAGACCCCAATAGAGAGAGAGATAGACAGGAGATCAAGAAACAGAAATACTGTAAATCTCTCCGAAGTTATTGTGTTATATTTCTGTTGATTATGTTTTTTCTGAGTCTTACGATTAATGTCATAAGCTTATTGCTACACGTTTATTTTCCTATTGCTTTTTCTGCACGTTCTATCTCAAATGACACTATCGAGCACACGTTTAGTGAACTTCCCCCACACGAGTTATCTTATCGACTTGCGCTGCGTAACAATTCCTTCATTAGTATGTTACACCATTCCCATCAGACTAGCAATGCCACTAATTGTTGGATATGTGGACGACTCCCTCCCTATCAGAAATACAAGGGAGTTCTGCCCCTCTTTCCGTATCCGTTCACACACAATGGTTCCTGTGGTGCATGGTTTAGTTTAATAAATTCTGTAGACACTAATTCCCTAGTTTTCCAGGGCAATTGGGTATGGGGAAACCTGAATGTAGTTATGAACCAAGCCTGTTTCCCAAACAAAGAAGGTCTTCCACAAAGGACAGGGACTGATCTAGAAAATGAAGTGTATGGATTAGGTAATTATACACTCAACCTCATGATACTGAATATCCAGTCCGAAACGGAACCAGACTTGCCCTCTATGACAGTTTTACCAGTTAAAGGCGAATTATGTGTCAGAAAGAATGGTTCGGTACATTTAGGTCATAGTGAGTGTACTACTGTGATCGAATTCAGTGATAAAGGCAAGTCTACATTCAAAGCTTCCCGCCATTCCTATTTCGTTTGTGGTCAGACAGCCTATACTCGTTTACCTCTAGATTGGGATGGGACATGTTACATTGCATTCCTTCTGCCGCCTGTTTTCCTAGCCCCAACTGATTACCATAGAAATCCTCAGCTCATACATACTAGACACAAGAGAGAACTACCAATTGTAAATCAGACTGAACCCGCATGGGAGCAATATACAGATTTCAATAGAGGTTTCTTTTTCTTTCTAGGACCTGTCTCAAATAGTAAATTGATACGTAAATTGACAAGAACACTCGAAGCTGTGGTGAACGAGACTACCTCCGCCCTAGGTAACTTAACAGAGGAACAGTCTGCTATAAGACTTGTTGTTCTTCAGAATCGTCTTGTTCTTGACGTCATCTTGGCAGATAGGGGCGGAGCTTGTAGAGTCATCGGATCGAGTTGTTGTGTTTTCATTCCAGAAAACGCGCCGTCAGTATACAAAGCAATTGAAAGGCTCCATAAGATAGCTAATCAGATACATCAGAATCCAGGCACCTGGACTTGGTCCGGTTGGTTCTGGAATACCATATCCGCCTGGGGATGGAAAATACTGTCATTCCTAGGAATCATATTGCTCATAGTATTCAGTTGTTGCTTATGCTTACAATGTGGGCCAGCGATTTGTGGCTTGTGTGCCACTGCCTGCATTCCACGTCCCAGTTCACGTTCTAGATCCCGTTTGAAAAGAGATGAGCAAATGATGTTATATGGACAGATAGATGGACTCATGAAAATAGACATATCTTGAAGGGAACGTAGGGGACAAGGAGGGAATGAGGAAAATTGAATTTTGTATGGTCAGTTATGTGCCCTATCGTTTCCCCAACGCTCCATGTATATGCTTTAAAGTACATGTAATTTCCCTCCTGTACCAGCTATGAAGACGCAAATACATTTGCGTCCAACGTTAACATGTTACCTACAAGATCCACCATGAATGGATCGGAAATTCAGTTCCTAAGTATGCCGTGCCACCGTCTTTACCTGGTACACTTTTCACGTTTCTGGCTCATTTTTGAGCTAGGCCCTGAATGAGGCTTCGAGCCCTTTTTCTCAAGTCATTTCTGTCTCTGAAGCTGCAGCCTGGATCTGCATCCGTGAACTTTACCTTACTCCCTACTCAGCGAGCGGTGCCCGGCTCGGCCTGCTTGCCTGCCAAAGACAGTATTTTACCTTCAAGTTATCTGTTCCGCTCCTCGAAAACACATTCCAGTCTAGCGATTTAGGTAAACATATCCCCAGCTGCAGAGCAAAGGGTCCGGCTTCTTGTCTCCATGCAAGTAATTCATTGCTCCTGTTACCATGGTAGGCCCATGGCCCCCGCACATTGCACGGAGTCACATATGCACGCAGTATAGAATAGCCTCTGCCCAAGAGACCTTTCACTCCAGACACTACATCCTCCAAACACAAGATATCAGATATGTTATAGGTTTAGGTTGTTCTGACACGCCAGACTTCTGTCTCTTCCTCTAGTGCTAAATGTCAAGTCCCCTGCACCCTCCAGCTTCACGTCAAGTACACGTCATGCAGCTGCGCGTGCATCTCAGCCATAGGTTTCTGCTGACACTGCAAGATTCCTCTATGTATCCACCCACTTATGACACTTTTCATGTGACGTTTCTAGCCCACACCATTGTGTACGCCCTCGTGCACGCCTTTCTGTTACGCACATGTGTTCTTATCTCGTTTCTTACAGCTGTTACGCCTTCCGTATCCCTCACCATTATATGAATTGACTATATATATTGTGTACTGTTAATAAAGCATTGTCCATCCCTTCCTGAACCCTCGTGGTGAAAGGAACATGATACCATGGTTCGAACCATTCCATTTCTTGGAATAAAACCCCTTTCGACTCAGAAACCACGGACTCTGCCTCTTATTTTTTTATGAGCTATTTGATTAATGTAAATTATACGGTATAGAAAAATTGCATGGTAAAATTAATTTACCACCATGGAGCGAACGGTTTTCAGAGCGGCAGAAACTATATCATTAGACTGAAGTTGGAAGGTGAAGACAGTTCGTGGGAGAGAGGAATCCAGTGCAGAGTGATCGGCACAGATGTATGTCCAAGAGTGCAGGGGAGAATCTGAGATGAGCCAAGGCACAGACGAGGGAGGAACCCAGATGACAGCTAGAACAAGACTTCATAATAATCAGGTGATATCTGTCCTGTTATATTAGTGCCCATATATATAATATTACATTAATCTTGTCCTTTATTTCCTAAGCTATATTCCCTACTGTATTGTTGCACTGATTAATTCCTTTTCTTTCGGCGGTGTGCAGTCTGTTATAATCCATTTCCCTTTTTAGCTATCTACAGTTCCTGTCAGCTATATGTGGATGTGTTAGTAATAAACTTTATGTATTCCTTAGATATGTCTATTCCCCTTTACCTTTCAGGCTATGTCTAGATTGCTAGTTATTGTGATGTTATAATTTGCTATTGTGTAATAAAGGGACCCCAGTTCTTGGTGAACCATTGTGTAACTGTTGTTTTCTTATGGTAAAATTAACCTTTCTTCTAGTCAGATGCTGTTATGTGGACGGATGCGTTTCCCGTCCGGGTAAGTGGTAACTGAGCAAGGGAGCAGGGAGCACTTAAATCAGAGAATAACCTTTGCATATTGTGATTTGGTCATTCTTGTGTGAGAGGATTGAACTGTCTATCTACCACATAAAATATAACAATTGTGTATGAGGCATCCCCAGTACATATTAGATATATAGAGAAACTTCCCTACAGAGAGAGAGAGAGAGCTGAAGGTATTCATAGGACAGAGATTGCCGCTAGAGAGAGTGGCATTAGTGAGAACATTTATTGGTGGTCAATGTGTATACCCACAGGATTGTGGCTTGTGTGAGAGAGTGAGAGCATTGATTGTGATCAATGTGTATACCCACAGGATTGTGGCTTGTGTGAGAGAGTGAGAGCACCGGAAGGACACGGTGCCTATACCCACAAGATTGTGGCTTGTGTGAGCACTGATTGTGGTCAGTGTGTAATGGTAAGTAATCAGAACTACCCCCTTCATTATGAGTAGGAGGGTAGCATAGTCTGGGCCTAAGTTGCCGTGAGACTATAAGGTATGCAGAATATGGAATTCCTTAGTAATCAGTGAGTATTTATAGTAATCCCTATAGATTTAGTGGTGTTTTTGATGATATGAGCTTGTATATTGCTAATTCCCCATCCTCGGGTAGGTACCCAGGTGCCTTGGTAAGTAGGTCCTGAGGAGGGAGGTGGTTACGTTTCGGCTGGGTTGGTGGTCTCTTGGTGAGCTGATTCTATCTGGTCCGAAAATCCGGTTGTTACAGTGGTCTTAACTACCTTTGTGTTTTTTTAGAAGATCGCTATTTTTAAAATTATTTCTGTTCCTCGTCTCCTCTATCAGCTACGGAATCATCCCTACCCGATAAAGCCTACATGGTTTCGCCAATTGAATGCTATCCTTGCCTGGTTCTTGTGGGGGGGGGGTGCGTTGCGGGTGGCTTTGGGGACCTTTTTCCAATCTACTTACTCCGGCGGAGTAGCCACCTTGGATGTTCAGGCGTATTATATGGCCTCCCATTTATTGTTTCTCAATGACTGGTGGTATGACGATCGTCGGGACCAAGCATTTGCGGTGGTGGACTGGCTCATGGGAGACAATGCTCTCTGCAGGGTTCTTTATTTAGTAGCACTGAATCGTGAGCTACGACCTGCCACAGCCACGATCTATCAGATCTGGAAGACGGTGGGGAAGCCTCACCTAGGAAACTCCACTGTGGAACAACTGACAATTGCCACAGTTATTACACCATCCGGCTTCCGGGACTGGGAGATCATTGGGATAGATATAGTGGGGGAGTCATACGTGGATGTACTCTCAAGTCCTTCCTGGACATCCGAGCAGATTTCGATATGCCCCGCTCACAATATTACCGCTATCTCCAGTTCCGGCATACCTTTACCTCATATATATCTCACTTAACAGAAATTTCTGAATTCAACCCCATTGAGGTGAAAGTTTTCATAGGAGACTTAGGGGATCATAAAATCACCAAAATATACCGCACACTTATTAACAACACCCCCACCACACTCTATAAAACTAGGGAGACATGGTAGCAAGATCTAGGTCCTTTGGATGAAGATTACAGCAAGGCGTTGGAGTCCCCACGCAGCGCAGCAATTGCGGCTCGCTTGCGCCTCATCCAGTTTAAATACTTACACAGAGCCTACTACACCAGACATAGGCTATGGCGCACCAGACTCGTCACATCCCCGCACTGTTTGCACTGCAAAACTATGGAGGACACATTTTTACACACCGTGTGGGAATGCCCATCACTGTCAAAATTCTGGAAGGGGGTGTTTACATGTCTGTCTGAAGTTCTGAGATGGGTTCTTGCTTCTTAACCCTTTCGATGCTGATGACGAGCTCAGCTCGTCATGATGCACAGTTGAGCTGTGCTGATGACGAGCTGAGCTCGTCATGAAATGCTGCTTCCCATCATTTTTCAGCACAGGACGGGAAAACGCCTAGCAGCCAAGGTGTTAATCAAGACTGGCTATGCTACACATTACAGAGGACATAGGTGGGAATGGATATACGCACCATCCCCTCTTGCTGTGTCTAACAGTGGCCAATAGAGATATCGCTCGGGCCTGGAAGAATGCATTTTTGCCATCACTTGGGGTGTGGAAGAAGGGCCTAGATTTTTGTATGGGCCTCGAAATACCGGTTTTCGAGGCCAGGGGATGCACCCGTAAACACTACAAAATTTGGAAGCGGTGTGCTGACAATAGGGGATTATATCTGGAGCCTCATCCCCCCTACCTTATGGTGGCGAGCCCATAGTATGATATTGTTAAGTCGACATGTCTGTATAGCTTGTAATCGCTTTGATTATCAATGGCAGAATCTACGTCTTTATTTATAATTAATATACTTATTAAGGGGAGTGTAGCGATTACGGTTACACATAGAGCTGACATCCCTCACCTTTCCCGGTTTTGCCTGTCACGTATAAGTCGAGCACTACATATCCCACAAAGCTTAGGGGCATATCACAGGTTGACAGGAAAGAGTAAACTCCTATTTAAGCCCCACCTCCAGGAGTAACGGTGCTTGACAAACTGCCTGCTGAGCCGGTACCGTGGACCTGTTTTGCCGTTCCTAGCGGTTCCCCGTCGTGACTGCTGAAGTCAAGTAGCTGTCGGAATTGGGATTGCGTTGCCTGAAGCGAGATTGTGCTTTTTGCCGTGTACGCACATTATACTCGATTGCCGACTGACAGCTGGAACTGGTGAGAGCTCGCGTCTCTGTTCACGGAGCCGAACAGGAGACGCCGAATTGACAGCGCTGCAAGGGAGCGAGGCAAAGACTCCCTTCAGTATCAGAACTCATCCGAAGCACCTCCGGACAGGGGGGTACTAAAGTCTCGGTTCAGGATTCGAACCAGAGAACTTCTCTTGTCTTTTCTTTTTGTTACGTTCCGCGCTGGGCAGTTGAGGCTCGCTGAAAACCTGGCTACAACGACTTCCTTCTTCTGGTGGTTCGTGTTCTCTCCGGAGAGAAGCGTGCAGCGTGAGAGTCGGAGACTGCGCATAAGGCGCTCTCCTCTCACTTTAAGCCATCGACCTTCCTTTGTTACTCATCCAGATACCATACAACTATACAGGTATTCAGGTACCCCTAGAGAGTCGGAGACTGCGCATCAAGGCGCTCTCCTCTCTTGATGCCCTATAACTTTCATTATAACGTGACTTGTATCCTTCCTGTATGGTGTGAGTGATTCCCAAGTGCATACCAGCCTTGTCCTCTGGAAGTATATCCTGAATTCATTACCTGTAAGTGGGATCGGAGTAGGGGTCTTCTGTGTACATGGAGAAGGTGTGATTGAGGGACTTCTCATTCTGTTCCTGTGTTCTTGTTCATACAGGGTTCCCAGAGGGTGCTTCAAAGAAGGTAACCAATCCTGTGACGGAACAGGATTCCTTTGTTATTTTGTCCAATTCCCCTTTTCCCTTGAATACTTCTCTACCCATTGTGTGGTGATAGCATAGTGGTGACAATAGTGTTTAGGGGGCGTTGGGAACTACTCTTCACGGCATCGTTCCTGTTGGCCATACCTAAGGTTAGTGGTGTACTATTCTTGGCGCTGCTGTCACCACTGACAGGATCCTGACAGGGAGGCAAAGTGGCATAGTTTGTAGTTTCTTCTTTCTTTCTTTTTCTTTTATTTGCAGGTTTTCTTGCACTTGTATTATATTGAATGTCAACAATAAAAGTATGTGGTGAAAAAAAAGATATATAATTAGTATTTAGATTTAACAATACACCAAATTTTACAAAACAGATTCAACTTTTTAAATGATTTTAAAAAATATGAATGGAATATATATACCTTCTAACCAAATTTACTAAATTTTAAATAAGTGTTAGTGAGTGTGACCTTTTTTAACTACTGTTTAAAAATAATCTTTTTATATTGCATTTATTTCTTTAAATCATTGTAACAGTTAATACACGGTTTATTTGATGAGCTTATGTGTTGTAAAATGATTTTGTTTCAAAGTTAATAATACATATTTTGAATTAGTTTACGTTTATATTATACATTAAGATATTTGTCCTCATTTGTTTTAAAGAATAATAAAGTTTAATGATTTTCCCTATCCTTTCCCACAGGGAGACCTCAGTGGTGAAAATCTTCATTAACAGGTGAAAATTACTAGCAGTAATATTACACTCATAAAGTCTGTTGTAGGAGGCTCCTCCCATTCATTTGAGGGTGCTGGGGGGATGTACGTCAACACTAGGTGTAAATCTCCACTTGAAAATGGTCAATATAAAAAATGTGAGTTACATATAGATTTGGGGGTAAATATAAAGGTTGGTAAATATACAAGTCATTCATATAACATCCGATGTAACTTTTCCTACTATATTAGTCTCCAGCCAATATGAAGAATAGTCGACTAAGATAATGCTGATAGCCTTGGTACTACAGAAAATGGTCCAAATATGTTGATTCCAAATTTTTGACATGGTCCTGCTGGAAAGTCCATTGTGTTTTTTGTAGAAAGTTCCTAAAACCGATACCACTTACCGTTCCAAACTAACGGGCATTCATGTAATGCCTTACTAGATACCAGTTGCCACCAGTCAGTAGTTTAGGAATCTTTTATTCATCCTGACCAAGATGTACATCAAGAGAAGATAAGCATTAAGTGTATACGTGGAGATACTGAGGAGTACCACTTTGCTAGAATGGAAATAGCAAGAT
Organism: Lissotriton vulgaris; assembly: GCF_964263255.1. Classification (NCBI taxonomy): domain Eukaryota; kingdom Metazoa; phylum Chordata; class Amphibia; order Caudata; family Salamandridae; genus Lissotriton; species Lissotriton vulgaris. Next base: position 390,762,874 of record NC_141687.1, read on the forward strand.
TACTTGATCACTCCTTCATACAATCACAAATGGGTGTAATTCCTAACCTCCCCGAAGACATGATTATTGGAACAGTTACAACCTCTTATATTTGCATATCCTACCCATTAACCATTAGTTTGGATCTTTGCTCAGGAAGAACTGGAAGGGGGTCCATGTGAAAATCGCATAAGTAGAAAGGAAAGGAGGGCAGAAAAAATGGGACGCAAAAACGTGGCTTAACATAGGAGCCTTGGACTCAGGACACTGACTTTAAGATTGCCCAAAGAAATAATCCCCTTTTTACAAAATGCATGGGAGCAAGTTACACAGGAAGAATCGGATCAAAAGATAGGGCTTTATTTCGTATAAGGGGATGATTACTCTACAGAAAAGTCCAGGCAACTATGCCATTACAACTACGAGTAACTAAGAACCTTCAAGAGCAAGTTCTTCTTTAGCAAGCACTGTCCTACTTGGAGGACAAAGAGGACCAGATAACACGGACAAAACAATTTCTGAGTACTTCTTCTGGTCCAGGATGTTTTCACACATAAAACAAAATGCAGAGAATGTTTCGTGTTAGCTAAGCTTTATACACCTCCCAAGGCTCCCCTTCAGTGGATGCCCCTTATTGAAATCTAAATCTAAAGAAAAGAAGTGGATTTAGTTGGGCTGTTAATACTGTCCATGGAAGGCTATAAATACATTATAGTTATAGCAGATTATGCTGTGTGATACCCTGAAGCCTCTCCCCTTAGACTGACACCGCTCAGCAAATAGTCTCAGCTCTCATAGATGTTTTCTCAGGTATAGGTTTTCCCTAAGAAAAATACCTAATGAGAAAGGTAAACCCTTTGTTTCAAAGTTAATGAAACAATTATGTCAGGAGTTAGGGATCAAAAAACAATTACATACATCGGCTCACCATCTGTAGGTGGGTTAGTTGAGCATTACATCGCTATCCTGAAGATTTTTGGAACTGAGGGTCATAATTGACAAACAATGCTCCTCTATCTCTGTTTGTTATTAGATGCCAACTCCAAACCAGTCAAGGATTCTCGTTTGAAATACTGTTTGGATGGAAACCTAGGAACCTGCTGGAAATGATCAGGAGGTAGGGGGCAGGGAGGAATGACATTCTTACTAGAGTATGCTTGCCAGTGATGGAGCAGACTGGTGACAATTAGACAGTTAAAGAAAATGTAGAGAGCCCACAAACTAGACAACTACCTATTATGACAGCAAGGTGAAAGTGCAGGAGTGTCAACCAGGTTACTGGGTACTCCTATTAATTCCCTCCAGTGAGCAAAACCTCCTAGCTAAGTGGTAGTATACAGAAGATAATAACCAGGGGGTCTGTGTCAGCTTGATGTGGCCGAAAACAAAATAGAAAACCAACTTTCCTTGTTAATCTCCTGAACAAATGGAAGAGCCATGTCCCTAAATAATCTTGGGTGTCTTTCTCCAGTTCAAAGCCAAATGCCATCGTAAAATTCAATATAAATTCCAATCTTATTTCGTTAAGGGGTTAGAGGAGATCCTAGTCACTTTTCAGAAACTTTGTTCTAAAGAAACTGGAAGAACAGATTTTGTGAAACTTTACATTCACACTGATCCCAGACAGATTCTAAAACAAAAAACCTACTGTACTCCGAAAGCCCAACGAAAAGCAATTGAGAAGGAGTTAGAGAAGAAGTTGATGTTTCTTGCCAGTGCAACTGATCACTGTTCAGAAGTCAGCATTGTTCCAACCGTAGCAACTAATTTTCCTGGGTTTTCAAGTCCATAAGTAATAGCTTTGCTTTTGCTTTATAAATCAAAAATTCATTCAAGAAAGAAAGATCTGGAAGGTCTTAACGAAGGGTCTGTCCTTCCTGCGACCGGTGGCAAGAATCAAAAGTTTTTTATCTTCCTCCATTCCGGCCATATATCTGGGTTCCTACAGTACAGAGCCCTCCAGAGAATCAAGATAGCTGAACTACGAAAGGGATTTTTTATGGAGACACAGATCCCCTGTCAGAGGAGTACAAATGAGATGCAATGATGGCTGAAGCATTTGAAGGCGTGGAACGGGCAATCAATTTTCAGCTTTCTCCTGGACTTGTTGATAGAGTCAGATGCCAGCAGAACAGGTAGGGATGCTTTATTTCTATAGGGGAAATGGCAGATAGAGAAATTGACAATGCACATCAACTGCTTGGGCTTATTTGCTGTAAAATCCCTGACGAAGAAAGACAAAATGTTGTATTTCTTTTAACATGGACAACAGTTTGGCTGTCAAACACACAACTCCTAGCCAAACTGACCAAGAATTTTTGGCATTACTGGCTTCATCACAAGATTTCTGTCAGGGCAGAGAATCTTTTAAGGTTTTTGATAGACAGCAGTGCCTGGATGCTGAAAAGCAAATTCTTGCAGAAACTGTTGGATCACCAGGGTCCTTGTCACCTAGATTTGTTTGCCTCCTGTCTCAACAGACAGTTGCCCAGATTCTTCAGTTGGAGAACAGATACGGAAGAGAAGGTGACAGATGTCTTTCTCTAGGATTGGTCAGGAGCCCTACAGAGTGCCTTCCCGCCCGAGAGTGACAGCTCAAGTTTGCAGGCAGGCAGTGAAGCTGATCATGATTGCATTACAGTGGAGATTGCAAACATGGCTCCCAATTCTATTGGAACTCTTGTGTGATTACCTAGTTCCGCTGCCGGCACCTCTATACATTTTTCAGATACCCTAGACAATCACCCCCTTCAGTGATGGAAGGTCATCTATGTTTGATCTCTTGGAGGGTTTCTGGGAGAGAGGACACGTATTAGGCTTTTCAGACAAAGCTGCAGAGTACATCTTGGGTGCATGGGCAGACAGCAGTCACAAACTGTACAACACTTCATGGAGATACAGGCATAGCAGGTACATATCGTTTACATTTTAAATGTTGTCTTTCCGTTAGCAGAGTCAGGAACAGCAAATAAATCTCTGAAAAACCTTAGATCCAGCATCTCTATTGGCCACTCACCAAACTCCCTAAAGTAGTAGCTAGTGTGTAAACTCCTCAGGGGATTAGGTTTTCAGTGCCTCCTCAACCGAGGTACAATAAACTTTGAGATGTTATCATAGTTTTGCAATTTTGCAACATTGGCCATGCAACGAGGATTTGTCAAGAAAGAAGCGAGCTGACACGTTGTTAGTGCTAGTCTGTTTAATTTCGTAGAGAAGGGTGTAAAATGTCAGGGCCCTCAATGTTCCTAGCAGAATGTTTACTGCAGAAGGGTTGTTATTTCAATATTAGAAGAAGAACAAAGACTTCCTCAATATCAGTCTCTTACCCAAGCTTTCCTGAACAACAATACCTATGTATTGATTAATGTTTGAAGGAATATGAATCACGATCGGGTGAGTACAGGCCAGTTTTTGATCTAATTTCCCAGTCCTTTTAGTACAGGATTGGCTGTCACGATGTTTAGGTAGGTTAGATGGAGCATGTCTGAAGCATGCATAGATACCTCAGTGTATGGAACACACCTACCTAGAGGTGCTATGGCTTAGAAGACTTTAGTGGTCGATGTTTCCCTGGAGGAGATCATGAGGTTGTTAATAATCTCTATACAGCAGTAATCCTCGCCTCCAGTCCTGACATAGAATGTAACATTTCTTAACTTTTTCGTCTAAAAGTGTGCAATTCTGTTAAGGACTAGGAGGTGAGGATTATCCTATTCCAGAAATCTTGATACATGAAGAGCAGTTTTCTTTACTCTTTTGCCCACCTACAGTATATCATTACAGGGAGTGTGCTTATATATTTTTCTATTATTGGTGCAGATTGTATCTACGAGATTTTTCATTAATTATGTTTTTCTAGGCATGCATTGCGCAATAGTATTTACTTTTCAGATTTGTATGTGTATTTGTTTGCAGATTTGGACAACAAACAGGAGTAACCTTGAGCATCAGATCACTGTTTGGCTATTTCACATAGAAAAGAGGACAACAAGATAGCAGAAAACTCTTTAGTATACCTCAGCACTTTCTAATTGGTGGTTTTATTATGACATAGTTTAGCGAAGACGCCTGAGACACATAGTTGTCATATTTTGCTGTCTCCATTCTAATATTTTAACTGGCTGCTGAATATGCAGCTTAATGAAAAGCAGACACCGTCCTTGCCTAAGAGTCCTCAAAATAATTGAACTTTCAGTAAAGAAAACTAGAAATTTTACATTCTATTCTAGCACCCAATGTGTCCTTTATTACCTTAATTTTGTTGTCATACAAATCGAAAGGTTGTGTGTGAATCTGAGGATCACCTTATATTGTTGGTGTTAATACCGCACCAGTATTTTTCCGTCATCAATGGTATTTTTATGTCAAGATCTATCACATCTCGAAAATCTGGCAAAGTCCTGTACTTTTTTCATCTTTTGAAAACCTAAAACAGCTTTACACAAGTAGAAATTACTTCACTGATGCAAGTACCCCTCACCACTCTGCGACAGAGAGACTCCAGGATCAGGCTATTTGTGTGGGGTTCTTCAAAGCCTCGCCTCGCTGTGTCCAAGTTAGAACCTCGCCGCACCCACGGGGGACTGAGCCTTCCTTCGGTTGAACTGTATGCTCTGGCCTTACATCTCTCCCATATGGCACTCTTCTTGCCAGATTCTCTGACCCGCCGCAATGGGTACCAGACCACTGGAGCCCCATCTGCTCTCGGCTGAGGCAGGATATCTGCCTTCTATATGACAGAGCCCAAGAATCATGGTATTGAACACCCGATCCTATCCGCCACGCGCACGGCTTGGCGCCTGGGCACACAAGCTCCTGAGTGTACATCACCGTCTGCATGAGAAGGCCCCCCTATAGGGGAATTATGCCATACGCATAGGAGGGAAGGACTTGATGTGGCATGCATGGCAGGCAGTGTGAATCAATTGACTTGACCAGCTTATCTGCAACGGCCCCTTGAAATCGTTGGTACAATCAGGAAAGAGTTCGGTCTTCCTGCAACACAGGTCTGGAGATATATACTACGAAAACACTGTCTGAGGCAGTGTTTGGTATTCCCCCGTGGACCCTTCCCACATCACTAGTGCTATCATTCATCCTCACATGGGGAAGGTACAAAGGGGTGATGTCCGGCCTCTACAGAGTACTCTTGTCGCACCGCTTTTCGACCCCTTTGTCACAGACGTTACGTACCAGATGGCAGGAACGCCTGGTGATTCCATGTGAGGATGACGAATGGACAGATATCTTAGAAGCCCTGACAAGGGCGCGAGAGAGGCATGGATGAAGTTCTGACTCTTTAAAGTTCTGCAAGACTGGTACTGGACGCCCACCGAACTCCACAGAGCGGGTCTCCTCCCACATGCCAACTGCTGGAGATGTCCCAACTCTCGCTGCAACATAACACACATCATCAGTGAATGCCCCTTAGTGCAGGCCCTGTGGGGGTACGGGGGCTGGACCCTGAGCCTCCATGCCACTCTGCCTACCGTTCTCACACCGAGGCTCTTCTCCATGATTTTCAGCGGTTCCCAGGCCTATCAAGATTGCAACACCGCCTCCTTCACACAGCTTTGGCCATGGCCAAACTTTGCATATTGCGCCAATGGAGGGCCCAGGCCCCCGTCACAGGAATCATGGCTCGCAGCTATGATTCGAAATGCCCCCCCCCCCATGAGAGGATCATATACAGGATCAATCAGACATCTTTCTAGAGACATGGGCACCCTTTTTACGTACAGAGGTGCCAGACACGAATACATACATGCCAGCAGCTGACACTGGGGACTGAATGCACAACATGCCACCTATGCTCTGGACACCATCCACATCCACTCCTTAATTTATCCTTCTATACATTCCTCTATTTTTTGTATTCATTCTTTTCCAGCTTAGTTACAGTAGTATTAATATTATTATTATTATTATCATTATTATTATTAGTATTAGGTGTTGTTCCTTACCCCTATCTGCCCCCCCCCCTCTGGCACACCAACACACTCACATATCCACACCGCCACATCGTCACTCTGTCATATTGCCACATTGCCTAACTATCATAGACCTCGTATAACTTATCTCGCTTCCTACACACACAATCCCTGTCCCTGCTTCCCGGCCCTTTTTTTTCACAGGAATTGAAGAATTAAAGAAATAACCCATATCCATCCCCAAGGGAACGGAGTGCGAGCCTGGGAAGGGCAGTAGCTGCAGGTAGCCAGGCAGAGGGGGAGGCACCAAGCGGGGATATGTAGGCCTATTCACACACCTCTCCCCGTGTCCTTCCAGACTCCTTCCCCCATCATTCCCACCCCGCATAAAGTTTGCAGTGTATGATTGTTATCCGTAGGAACTTAATGTTAACCTTATGGGGATATACCACATTCTGTATATGGGTGAAGCCGAACATGTGAATGTAACCCACTCTAGTGAATGTAAAATCCTACTTCGTTCTCTATGTACACTTGTTTGATTATTCAATAAAGAAATACAACACAAAAAAAGAAATTTTCTTCAAAAGTATTTTAGCGCTCCTTAGACTAGTCCTTAATGTTTATTAAAAAAAATTGTACAAAAAAATGATCAAGAACGATTTGACTTAACCCCCACTTTTTATTCTGCCTTCTCCTAGACTTTCTAGAATCTTAAAACATTAACAAATTGTTGGTATTTTGTATCTGATAAATGTAGCTACCATATATATTTTTATATATCCTAGATAACGAAATCTACAATCAAAACCTCTCCCCCCCTCTAAATGTTCCAGGTGTTTTTTGTGTAAATTCACACATGGCAAAGTTATTTTGGTGTCTTACTGTTTTTTAGCAGCGGGGATTAACACTATAAAAACAGGCAGCTTTATTTATTTTCAATACTAATAATAAATAGTTTTACTTAGGCAAGTACCCTTGCATATAGAGTACAGGGACAATCATTCGCAATCACTAAGGGCCAGATGTAGGTCGGTCGGTAACGGCCGAAAATCGGTATTTTCGGCCGTTACCGACCGGTATTCAAGAATTGGCATGTAGGAGCACAATTTTACAGAATCGGTAAATTTACCGATTCGGTAAATTTACCGATTCTGTAAAATACCGAATCGGTATTTTTACCGATTCGGTAAATCTCAGATGTAGGTGGGACTCTTCTGAGTCCCAAAGGCCCTACAAAATCGGTATTTTACCACACAATCCTATTGTGTGGTAAAATACCGAATTCAGGTGTGCATGCACATGTGTGCATGCACACCTAGCCATGTGACAGACAGACATGCCCTTAGGGCATGTCTGTGTGCCACATGGCGCACATGCCTATTTGTGGGGTGCCAGAGGGTGTCAAAGTGACACCCCCTGCACGCTTGCAAAATTCGGTATTTACCAATTCTGTAAATACAGAATCGGTATTTCCCATTGATTCCTATGGGCTTCAAAGCCCATAGGAATCAATGGGAAATACCGATTCTGTATTTAAAGAATCGGTAAATACCGATTGTTACAGATTCGGTATTTCCACATCTGGAAATACCTACATATCCACCCTTTAGATTTACCAATTTTTAATTACCGAATCGGTAAAATTCGGTAATTAAAAATCGGTAAATCTAATTTACCTACATCTGGCCCTTAGTCACACATCACATCACCTCAAACGAACCCGCTCCACTGTAACCAGGTGTTGAAGCACAGCCAGGTGGCATTCAGCCGCCTGGCTGGGACCCGATGATGAAGCATGACACCAACCAGGTTGGTGTGTGAGGGTTTTATTAACAAACCTTAAAGGTGCTATCACTTCACATTCGTCAGACAATATTTGTTCCTGGCTGTCTTTTTCTGTTTTTCAATATATTACCTGGGACACAGACGGCTGTCTTGTAGTCCTACCTCTCTAATTCGTTTTTAAAAAACAAAAAATATTGTGGCACATGCCATGGAAGTTTGACTCAGACAAAGTATACTTACTTTCAACCAGAGAGAGTTTGGCCATGGTATGGGCTTGTGAACGTTTCCATGTATTCCTGTATGGAAAGCCGTTTACGCTGGTGGCTGATCATCAAGATCTGTTGACTATCTCTGGCAGTCCAAAAGCCGCAATGCCTCCTAGCATTGAACGGTGGGGACTCCGATTACAAGAGTATGATTACACCTTTGTACATTGTCCAGGGAAGGATCAAAACCATGCCGCCTACCTTTCCAGAGTACCTATACAAGATTAAGGTACTTAATCCATGACGGCTGAAGTCTACATTAATTGGATTGTAAAGTCAAATACGCCATCTGCCATATCATTAGCCCAAATCATCATTGCCAGAAGCCATGATAGTGACATGCTGAAGTTGAAAGGTATTCCACAACAGTCATGGAAACAACATGCTTGGCCTCTCACCAGTAATGGTGAATGCCAAAAGTACAAACACGTTAAAGATGAACTCTCCATAACTCAGAAAGGAGTTATACTGCGAGGGTCAAGAATCTTAATTCCGGGGAAATTGAGATACAAGATGATTGAGGTGGCTCATGAAGGATATCGTGGTATTGTTGCCACCAAGCGAACTCTCTGAGATTGAGTTTGGTTTCCATATTTAGATTAGAGGGTTGAAAAGGAACTGAAAGCCTAACATCTATGTAACAGCCTCTCTACGAATATACTCAACATATCCTTACCATGTCAGAACTCCCTAGGCATGCATGGGAGAGAATTGATTTCTTTGGTCCACTAGGCAATGCACATAATTTGATGGTAATTGTGGATGAGTACTGTCAAATTCCATTAATAGAGGATCTTTCATCCACAACTCATGAGTGAGTCATCAAGAGGGGGAACATCCTTTTCAACGTGGATGTTACCCCGCAGTGCTTTTACGACGCGTCCTTTACAACGCAAGTCGTAACCACGACTTGCGCTGGAGGGCGCTAAAGGATTAAGAATAGTATATTTACTATTCCAACACCTTCCCTACTATCCACGGGGACTGGTGTTAGAAAAGTAAATTATACTATTTACTATCCGCGCCCAACAACGCAAGTCGTTGTAACGACTTGCGTTGTTAAAGATGCGTTGTAAAGGCGTTGTAAAGGCGTTGTAAAGGCACACGTTGAAACGGAACGCGTTGTACCGTCATACATCCATCAAGAGACTTGGCGGCTTTATTGCAACAAGGGTTCCAGGCATTTTCAAGTCTGATAATGGCCTGCCGTTCAACAGTAGAGAATGTAAGGATTTTCTGGAGCATCTGAACGTAAAGCATCAAAAGAGTACACCTTTGTGTCCACAGGCCAACTGTCTTGTTGACCGTTTTATGATTACGCTAAGGAAAGAAGTACAGCGTGCCACACTTGAGAGGCTCACTTTGCAAACAATGCTGAATTCAACCCTATGAGCCTATCATTCAATACCTCACTCGACCACGGATGAAAGTTCTGCAACTTTGATATTCGGGAGAGCAATGGCAACCAAGTTACCTCAATGGACCAACAAAAGTGAAGGAGGAGATAATATAACACACATAAAGGACTTGGTTAATAAAGGAAAGATGAAAGTCTATGCCGGCAAGATGCAACATGAAAAGAGCATTGAATTTGACAGGAGATCTAGTAATTTCCGGCCAACTGCGAAGGAGAAAATCTGATGCTTCTTATGATGCTGCACCTTTCCACATAGTGTCCACCAAGAACACATGTTGCCTGCCTAGTGTCCTGGAAAGCCTGTTATCAGAGACTGTTCTCACTTTCGGCATTTGATTCCTGTGCCTTCTGATAAAGAGCGTGAATGAAAGACTGAACCTCTTATTGCAGGCAGTAGTCGTGCACAACATTGATGAAAGATTAGAATGCCAATAGATGAAGCAGACCCCATCCAGGGGCTGGACATTTACATAAATGCTGTGGGAGGAGGACTATCCAGCACATACCTTTTGGGAGCCTCTGAGAAAGAAAAACTTTTCGAAACGTGTCAGGCTGAACAAAAGGCTGCCCTTATCATACCAGCTCCTGAACTTGTCTATATCTTTTAAGAAAAGGCTGGTGACCTTGCACGTCTCCCATGTGCTTCTCCTGTGAGCCACCAATATTTTGCATTACTTTGTATATATATATATATATATATATATATATATATATATATATATATATATATATATATATATATGACGGGAAAGTACCTCAAAATGAAGAACCCAGAGGCCAGAGGGAATTCAGGGCAAACAGCTTGTTTAATGCACAGGTAAATAGTGGCGGCGAATGCATTTCGGCTCCATAGGCCTTCCTCAGCGCCCATTCACTGTGGCATGTCCTCCCCCAATAGTCATCTTCCTGCGTGAAATACCTTCCAGCACATGAATCTCCTCCCCCTTAAAGCAGTCGGCTCACCCTAAGCAGTTCGTGGAAAATGGTGAACCACAAAGCCCAGAGTGCACTGTGGCAGTCAATCCGGGAGGGTGGCGTGGAGGAGTAAGTTGAGCAGCAGGCTTGTGCTGGATACAGGAAGGTGGTGGTAGGCGCGCATCCTTAGACCCTGAGAATGTCCACGGCCGTTTGTTCCTGGTCCCTCGTACCACTACAGCCAGAGACAACACGCAGTGAATCCACTGAGCAGGGGCAGTCAATGCGGACTGTGCTCCCTCGTCGGTACAATACCAATGTCTCCCCAATGGTGCCGTGTGTTTCCTGGCGGTCACAAAAGCTATCGATTCCTCGATGGGTAAAGTGCTGCAAGCAGCGTGTTGCCAAACTTTGCTTTTGGACACTTGAATATAGCGGGCCATCTGTGCTACGTCGTTAGGCAGGCGCAGAAAACATGACGGGAAAGTACCTCAAAATGAAGAACTCCGAGGCCAGAGGGAATTCAGGGCAAACAGCTTGTTTAATGCACAGGTAAACAGTGGCGGCGAATGCATTTCGGCTCCATAGGCCTTCCTCAGCGCCCATTCACTGTGGCATGTCCTCCCCCAATAGTCATCTTCCTGTGTGAAATACCTTCCAGCACGTGAATCTCCTCCCCCTTAAAGCAGTCGGCTCACCCTAAGCAGTTCGTGGAAAATGGTGAACCACAAAGCCCAGAGTGCACTGTGGCGGTCAATCCGGGAGGGTGGCGTGGAGGAGTCAGGTGAGCGGCAGGCTTGTGCTGGATACAGGAAGGTGGTGGTAGGCGCGCATCCTTAGACCCTGAGAAGGTCCACGGCCGTTTGTTCCTGGTCCCTCGTACCACTACAGCCAGAGACAACACGCAGTGAATCCACGAAGCAGGGGCAGTCAATGCGGACTGTGCTCCTGTGGTACTGAAAATTCTGAACCTGTGTTTTAAATATCATGATTCTGTTATGAATTTGGTAACAGCAGACCGTAAACAGTGAGTTTAGCAAGTGCGAGTGTTTTCGTCATGTTACACCAATGGATTCACTGTGTATTTGAAGGTTTTGTTCTGAACCCTTGGTTTCTTCTTGTGAATAGCAGCCATTTTGTGGATTGCCCTTACAGTAGGCCCTCGCTGTGGTAGAACAAGTATTCAAGGACATAACCTTAGCATGGGTTTGTGCTGACTCCTGCATGACCTGACGAAAGCTGACCCTGTTGCTTGAGGCTAACCTTGCCAAGCCAGTTCCTGCCCTTTAGCTGATCAAGATTATAGATCAGAGCACAGGACATTGTAAAGATTTACGACACACAAACGTGCCTATCTTACTTCCATCTGTTCCTGCCTCCACGAGCTATTTATGACATGGGCAGTGATTTTACTGTTTTGGGTTTATCCGGCCTTGTCAGCTAGAGAATGTACGCATTATGTGGACATTGTTTATGGCCTGGACTTATCTTGAAAGTGGGTTTTTCATCATACAGTGCTTTGTGTGCACGTCCTGGGAGTGACCAACAATAACGTACTTCAAAGAGAAAATGTGTGCCTAGGGCACAATAAATGGTATAAAAGGTCTGTGCGGAGACCATTCAGCAGGCTACCTCATTCAGTTGCTTTAGGTGTGACTGGGCGACGTAGCCTCACAATTAATTGTAATAAAGATGTCTTTTCATATTTCAGATTCTCTGTTGATTTCTTTGCTGCTTTTGAATGGACTACTTTTTGGTAAGACCCCTGAGAAGAAGTAATGAAGTTTTCAGGTTACTTCAGTTGGCGCCCAACGTGGAGCCTCATCAAGAAGTGACTATCTGGAGGAGTAATCTTGTCAGAGGACAGAAATCTACTGGGGAAGGCAAGACAAAAAACTACTAAAAGAGGTACTCTGTGCACAGAGGTTCTGGGGGATTCTTTTTCTCTGCGGCCCAGTATATTTTTGATTTTTCTGACTTAAACTCTCCAAAAGATGTCACTCCTGACTGAGCAACCTTGTTTTGGCGTAAGTGTTTTTTTTTTTTTTTTAAAAAGAAGAAACTGTAAGTGCAGTTAGAACTTGGCAGTTAGAATTTGGACAACTATTTGTTTGATATAGCTTTGATAGGTTTGTATAGGTTTGTATATGCGAATTGCAATTTGTGTAGGCAGGTAAAGAAGAGACTTTTCTCCATCTGCTTTAGTTGAAGTATAAGTGGGTCGCTCCCAGTCCTTAGTAATTGGTTGTCTTAGTATTTGGTCCTTGGTTTATTTGAACATTGCAATATTCAAAAACCGAGGGTCTTGTACATTTGCGAGTGTATCGATAGAGATAGCCCCTTGAAGTTTGAAGCTAGATTAGTGAGCTATGAGATGCCTGATCTTAGCTAATTTGAAGATTTGTGTTGGCCAACTTTGTATACGTTTGGATTAGCCGGTTTCCCCTAAAGGGAATATCTAAATAGGTTAGATTTACAAACATATTTCTTCCTTGGTGATTTTGTATCCCCACGGAATTAAAATATGACATACTACAAAACAAGGATCCTTTGTTCTGTGCAATTTTATGAATGGAGATATGCAGAACGATTTTTGGTGTTCTGCCAGCTAAAGCTAGTGAATTGAGTGTATTTTTGGCTTCCTGCACATCCAGTGGCCTGTTGGGCTGTTTATACAGTCTTTTGGAACACTATTGAGAAGTGTTTCTTGTAAATATGACTTACAGCTACTTGGTTTAAGTACAGCCTGGGCTGTCCTGTTTTCGTCCTGAGTGTTGATTTGTGGGTTTAATGTATGTTTAAATGTTTATTTGGCTTTTTCTCATTAGTATAACTTCGGTCTCATTAGTGTAACTTCGGTATGTGGATAGCGTTCGCGCAATTTATGAAAAAAATACCTAAATGCGCTGTATTGTGTGTCCTGAATGTTTCAACACTTTCTGTTTATGTCTGAAATGAGCTCAATGTGTGTGTGTGGGTCACATCCAATAGATATAAATAAGGCCCGAAAAAAACCGAAATTATCTATTTTTGCAAAAATAAATAAATTTACAGCATTTTCCTTAGATGCACTGTATTAGATGTTCATAGGCAAACATTTCAGCTGCAGTATATTTGATAGGAATGTTCATTCAGCCAGCACTTTTTCCAGTTAAACACGGGTGGAATTTTGCATAACCGTCCTTTTAAATAAATGTGGCGCAAAAATGTGATGCAGGAATGTGACGCGTTTTAAGTTAGGCATATGCGCTCAGGTTTGTGAGTCAATGCATCTAAATGATAGGCAAGGGATGCAGCGGGCTCTTATATGTAGAACAATCACAGAGAGGAATAATTGGTTTTATTAGAAGGTAAAAAAAATATTAATTATGAAAAATAATTATTAAAAATAAGTGCTACAAAAATCTCTTTTTAGTATTTATAAAGCTTAACACCCATACTATGACCTCCTAGCATTAAAATTTGATTTAAGTTATGTTGCATCACTAAAATGACAAGCATTCGTGTGTATAATTTCCCCTTGGCATAGGCGCAAGCAAGCTCATTTTTATAAAGTATAAGTTATTATTTTCAAATGCCTGACTCATGGGTTATGTAATGGACATTCTAGTAATGCATATTATGCAAAAAATTGTAGGATATTCATTTTTTAACGCCTAAAATATGAAAGTCGATTTTGAGTAAAAGCACTGTTTAAACTGCATTTTGCTTTCATTTAGAGTACTTTTTTAAAGTGTCTCAGGCTTAAGCAAATGCATACACTTAGGTTTTTTATATATATATGCAGGTTGTGCCTTCTTATGATTCAGTGGGTTAATGTGCCAGTACAAAGGCTTGTTTTAATATCAGGGTTGAAGGTTCTAGCTTCAGCAACGCCTACGGAAAAGTTTGTTCATTTAAGACTGATGAAGTGTGCACCATAGGATTGCAACAAACATTTACTCTAAAAAAAATTGGTATGGGTGTCATTAGGTTTTGAGAATTATTGACAGTAAATGTAGTTTAATAATCTGGGAATAGAGATAATTTTAGCGCCTAAAAAAGAGAAATTATTTTTTTTCAAAATAGAGTGAATTATTGCAGGTTAGAGCCTTCTGGCTTTTGGCAGCTGCAGTGTGGCAGAAGCTGAGGGCTGAGATGATTGCAGAGGCTGGCTCGAGCCGCGCTGCTGAGATGTTATCTTTTAGTTTCCCTGTAAATAATGGAGAAGGCCGTCATGTTGACATTTGTGACCTCTTAATTAGGACTTTGCCTCCGAGGAATGCTGAACGGGCCTCTAAGGGTGGGGTTTCTGGTTTCTCCGTGAGAACATCAATAAACTGAAAGAACTTGATTTAAAAGGGAAACTAAAAAGGGGTTTCTTTGAACCTCGTGTTAAATGCTCTGCAGAACTGTAAAATTTGTGTCTCCACGCTAGAAAAATAATGTTTACTAGTCGCGTTTATTTGACAGAAAAAGAAGTGTTGCATTAAGTCTTAGATAAAAAAAATAAGATGCAGCCCTTTTCCAAAATTTTGAAGGCTACAGGTTACAGGCCTAAGTAAAAAAAACGATTTGCTAATTAGGAATTATTTTTCAGTGGAAATTATAGGTGCCAAATTAATATGGAGTGTCAGTATAACCATTTCTTTTAGAACGGTAACAATAAGGTGGCTTGATGTTGCGAGGTGAAATTACAAGAGAGTAACAGTTAAGTAATGAAAATTTATTTTTGTGTATGTTAAAATGTGTTTTTTTTGTGTTGTGTATTTTTCTGCCTCTGCCTACAGATTATTCATGGATTGTTCTGAGGCTGACAAGACACGTGAGTTTGGTTAATTGAAAGGAGATGTGTTTTTGCGTAATTTCTTTGAAAGAAAAAAATGTTCATGTTTTCGTTTGGGTATTTGGCCCTGTCATGGAATATTTTAGTTGGTCCTGTATGTTAGAAGAGAGACAGTAAAGTTATATTTGACAGTAGACTCCAACTGCGTTGTGCTCACTGTCAAAAGGAGGGTATGGAGTTTAGACCTGACAAAATTTAGACAGGCCCAAATATTGCGTTTTGGGCTGCAGGTTTACAGTGCATAACGTACATGTGCCATGGTGCTGTGTGTCACCGCTTATTCATATATGCTATTGTTTTGTCTGTGCTGCTTATTTGTGCTTGATATACAGCAAGTATATCTGATGGCTTGACATGTGCATTTTTTATTTTGTGTATGTTCTGTTTTATGTTGTTACTATTACAAGTTCCCCAGTGTTGTGAAGGGATCCGTATGACGATACGTATCGTTGCACAACAGTTGGGTGGATTTGGTATAATTATAAATTTCACAGATATGGTTTTCATACTGTGAGGAAGACAGGCAGCACTTTTACCAGTGCATGGCTAAATTTGGCTATAATACTATTGAAGAAAACTAAAAAGATATACAGGTTCAAAGTATGTCACTTGATGTTAGTCACTTACTGCACATTCCCTTAAAGGAACAGGCAGCCCTAAAATTATGTATCCTGATTGGACGTAAGGATAAAATTATAGATCTGTGACTCTTGTACATGGTGACCTAATTTCTATATTGCATTAATTAATCATGTTCTGTTTCCCAAATAGCATATGGCTTTGTCCCTTGAAAGGAAACCAGGTTTCATTTTTCTCTCCCTGAAGAGAGAACAAGAACATTAGTTAGGATTACCGTATATGGTGTAGTTGCCAGCGGTAGAGTTTAAATTTGTGTAACTTTGGTCTTTTGTGTATTCCCCCTACTCTTGGTGCTGTGTCACATGCCTGAGGCACCCAAGCAAACTCTTGTTCTTCCTATAGATTTTTGTTTTGTTGCTTCTCCCCTGACCAATGTCGCATCATGCTTAGTTATTGGGGATTTTAGTTGTGTCCTAGTTCCATTTCCCCTTCTCCATATTCCTTTTTCCTTTTTCACCAGTCAGCCCATTTATTATGGGTGTATTGTTTATGTGCACACTTCTAGACAGCAGTGATATATCAGGGACCCCCCATGTTATGTATAATTTCCTTTTGTATGACCAGACTGGTTTTAAAGAATTTTCCTTAGGCCTACCTCAATGTGTTTTTTCAGACTGACTGTCAGGGTAGTGATAGACTGGTTAACTGACCCAATATTATAGTAAGACCGGTTTTCCATCTCAATAGGAGATATCTTAAGTTTACCTTTTTAAACATGACGAATGTTCAATGTCTATTCTAATTTTTCAGTTCTCTTTTGTTCCTGCTGCTTTAATTTTTGGTGGGATCAGATGTGTTCTAATCATGCAAATACCAGGACTTTCTAGTGCTCGTCCTTTGTCTGCACATTTGATCATTAGCCTTTGTATTGCATAGTACACCTGATGCACATTTTTTAAAGGGACTTTTTCTTCATGTCCTTGATAATCTGTATTATGTCATTTCTCTACTTAAGATGTTTTAGATAAGGAATTTAGGAACACCTAGGCTTATTCATTGAGGAAAATATGTATTTACCCCATTAGACAATGCCACTGTGTGAGGACATGCCTTTAGATTCCTATGGCGTATTGCCACTCCCTTGCAGATTGCAGGCCACCTGCTTGCAGTCTCCTTGTTAAAACCCATGAACTGTTTTTTGTGCTTGATTTGAAGGAAACTAACAATTGTGCTACATTTCCTATATCACTGTGTTCTGCGGGATCTTCCAGAGTCAAAGGAAGAGTGATACCCTGCAGACCTGTGATTGAGACTAAGCCCACTCCCCATCAGTGACCGCTACAGATGAATGACAGATTTCTTGACTCTACAATTCCTGCAACCAGAAAGTCGCAAGGCTGGACAGTGATCATCAGCGTGCCGTCAATGGCACCTCCCAAGCAAGGCATTTGCTACATCGAAAGGCGTTGCAGAGAAAAGAGGAGCTGGCTCCTTGTTTGCCATAGAACGAGAGCTCCTGTTTGTTTGAGCTTTCTACCTGTTATGTGCTGGAAACATCTGACAGCGTACAGTCCCTTGAGCCCTTGGCCCGAGATTTGGCCACACACACCTCTTTTGCTTTGCTCCAGCGGAAAGGCAGTGCACCCAATTGGATCCACGTTTGGAAAAAGGCACTACATTCTGGTGCCCATGAGAGAGCAGCTTGAGCGTCCTCTGACACTAAATAATGAGTGTTGGAGTCTGAAAGTGCTGCTGATCTTGAGAGGTTGTTCCTCAGTAGTGCTTGGATCTGCACGAGATGTTTTGTGCCCTTGATCAATGAAGAGCACATCATTTGTAGTGTCTGCCACAAGGAAGAGACACTGGTGCATTGTTTTGGGACATTGAGACTTTCAAGTGAGCTGTGGGTGTTTGCCAGGAGGTCACTCCAACTAAGCAGTACTTTTTCTCATGAAAAGGCCTGAAATCGAGAGGCCCAAAGCGGAGGAAGACAATGGAAGCGGATTTGATGGACAATGAAGCCTTCCAAAGAGGCTTATAATGGACTTTGGGCACAGTTGCAAATATAGACTGAGTGATTGCCTATGTAAGGGCAAAAGGATGGTCTGTGGTACTGAAAATTCTGAACCTGTGTTTTAAATATCATGATTCTGTTATGAATTTGGTAACAGCAGACCGTAAACAGTGAGTTTAGCAAGTGCGAGTGTTTTTGTCATGTTACACCAATGGATTCACTGTGTATTTGAAGGTTTTGTTCTGAACCCTCGGTTTCTTCTTGTGAATAGCAGCCATTTTGTGGATTGCCCTTACAGTAGGCCCTCACTGTGGTAGAACAAGTTTTCAAGGACAAAACCTTAGCATGGGTTTGTGCTGACTCCTGCATGACCTGACGAAAGCTGACCCTGTTGCTTGAGGCTAACCTTGCCAAGCCAGTTCCTGCCCTTTAGCTGATCAAGATTATAGATCAGAGCACAGGACATTGTAAAGATTTACTAAACACAAACGTGCCTATCTTACTTCCATCTGTTCCTGTTCCTGCCTCCACGATCTATTTATGACATGGGCTGTGATTTTACTGTTTTGGGTTTATCCGGCCTTGTCAGCTAGAGAATGTACGCATTATGTGGACATTGTTTATGGCCTGGACTTATCTTGAAAGTGGGTTTTTCATCATACAGTGCTTTGTGTGCACGTCCTGGGAGTGACCAACAATAACGTACTTCAAAGAGAAAATGTGTGCCTAGAAATAAATGGTATAAAAGGTCTGTGCGGAGACCATTCAGCAGGCAACCTCATTCAGTTGCTTAAGGTGTGACTGGGCGACGTAGCCTCACAATTAATTGTAATAAAGATGTCTTTTCATATTTCAGATTCTCTGTTGATTTCTTTGCTGCTTTTGAATGGACTACTTTTTGGTAAGACCCCTGAGAAGAAGTAATGAAGTTTTCAGGTTACTTCACTCCCACGTTGGCACAATACCAATGTCTCCCCAATGGTGCCGTGTGTGTCCTGGCGGTCACAAAAGCTATTGATTCCTCGATGGGTAAAGTGCTGCAAGCAGCGTGTTGCCAAACTTTGCTTTTGGACACTTGAATGTAGCGGGGCCATCTGTGCTACGTCTTTAGGCAGGCGCAGAAAACATGACGGGAAAGTACCTCAAAATGAAGAACTCAGAGGCCAGAGGGAATTCAGGGCAAACAGCTCGTTTAATGCACAGGTAAACAGTGGCGGCGAATGCATTTCGGCTCGATAGGCCTTCCTCAGCGCCCATTCACTGTGGCATGTCCTCCCCCAATAGTCATCTTCCTGCGTGAAATACCTTCCAGCACGTGAATCTCCTCCCCCTTAAAGCAGTCGGCTCACCCTAAGCAGTTCGTGGAAAATGGTGAACCACAAAGCCCAGAGTGCACTGTGGTGGTCAATCCGGGAGGGTGGCATGGAGGAGTAAGTTGAGCGGCAGGCTTGTGCTGGATACAGGAAGGTGGTGGTAGGCGCGCATCCTTAGACCCTGAGAATGTCCACGGCCGTTTGTTCCTGGTCCCTCGTACCACTACAGCCAGAGACAACACGCAGTGAATCCACTGAGTAGGGGCAGTCAATGCGGATTGTGCTCCCACATCGGTACAATACCAATATCTCCCCAATGGTGCCGTGTGTGTCCTGGCGGTCACAAACGCTATCGATTCCTCGATGGGTAAAGTGCTTCAAGCAGCGTGTTGACAAACTTTGCTTTTGGACACTTGAATGTAGCGGGGCCATCTGTGCTACGTCGTTAGGCAGGTGCAGAAAACATGACGGGAAAGTACCTCAAAATGAAGAACTCAGAGGCCAGAGGGAATTCAGGGCAAACAGCTCGTTTAATGCACAGGTAAACAGTGGCGGCGAATGCATTTCGGCTCGATAGGCCTTCCTCAGCGCCCATTCACTGTGGCATGTCCTCCCCCAATAGTCATCTTCCTGCGTGAAATACCTTCCAGCACGTGAATCTCCTCCCCCTTAAAGCAGTCGGCTCACCCTAAGCAGTTCGTGGAAAATGGTGAACCACAAAGCCCAGAGTGCACTGTGGCGGTCAATACGGGAGGGTGGCGCGGAGGAGTAAGTTGAGCGGTAGGCTTGTGCTGGATACAGGAAGGTGGTGGTAGGCGCGCATCCTTAGACCCTGAGAATGTCCATGGCCGTTTGTTCCTGGTCCCTCGTACCACTACAGCCAGAGACAACACGCAGTGAATCCACTGAGCAGGGGCAGTCAATGCGGACTGTGCTCCCACGTCTGTACAATAACAATGTCTCCCCAATGGTGCTGTGTGTGTCCTGGCGGTCACAAAAGCTATCGATTCCTCGATGGGTAAAGTGCTGCAAGCAGCGTGTTGCCAAACTTTGCTTTTGGACACTTGAATGTAACAGGGCCATCTGTGCTACGTCGTTAGGCAGGCGCAGAAAACATGACGGGAAAGTACCTCAAAATGAAGAACTCAGAGGCCAGAGGGAATTCAGGGCAAACAGCTCGTTTAATGCACAGGTAAACAGTGGCGGCGAATGCATTTCGGCTCGATAGACCTTCCTCAGTGCCCATTCACTGTGGCATGTCCTCCCCCAATAGTCATCTTCCTGCGTGAAATACCTTCCAGCACGTGAATCTCCTCCCCCTTAAAGCAGTCGGCTCACCCTAAGCAGTTCGTGGAAAATGGTGAACCACAAAGCCCAGAGTGCACTGTGGCGGTCAATCCGGGAGGGTGGCGTGGAGGAGTAAGTTGAGCGGCAGGCTTGTGCTGGATACAGGAAGGTGGTGGTAGGCGCGCATCCTTAAACCCTGAGAATGTCCACGGCAGTTTGTTCCTGGTCCCTCGTACCACTACAGCCAGAGACAACACGCAGTGAATCCACTGAGCAGGGGCAGTCAATGCGGACTGTGCTCCCACGTCGGTACAATACCAATGTCTCCCCAATGGTGCCGTGTGTGTCCTGGCAGTCACAAAAGCTATCGATTCCTCGATGGGTAAACTGCTGCAAGCAGCGTGTTGCCAAACTTTGTTTTTGGACACTTGAATGTAGCGGGGCCATCTGTGCTACGTCGTTAGGCAGGTGCAGAAAACATAACGGGAAAGTACCTCAAAATGAAGAACTCAGAGGCCAGAGGGAATTCAGGGCAAACAGCTCGTTTAATGCACAGGTAAACAGTGGCGGCAAATGCATTTCGGCTCGATAGGCCTTCCTCAGCGCCCATTCACTGTGGCATGTCCTCCCCCAATAGTCATCTTCCTGCTTGAAATACCTTCCAGCAAGTGAATCTCCTCCCCCTTAAAAAATATATATATATTTGTAAATAATTATATATTTTTATTTAACAGAGGAGGAGTTGAAGTGTCTTGGATTATTTTAGAAAGGAACACTTTTGAATCCTAGAGCTGTGAGTTAGATGTTAGAGCTTAATTCTATGAAAGCTTATTAGGCCGAGCCTAGAGGCAGCGCGCATGCGCTGCTCACTCTGCAAGGCATGCTGTATGGGAGTATGACTGGAAGTCCCGCCCTCTCTCCCCCCATTTTTGTCATTGGCTTTTGTCATTGTCGTAAATTATGGCTTCTGATTCGTAAATAGGCTTGTTGTCTGGATTTGTTACCTCTAATAACGACTGGATCTTTTACTTGGCTTGTTACATGCTCTGCATTATAACTCAGCGAGCACTATTTTGTTTATTGACTAATGGGGACAATGGTGGCTGCATTTTAGGTTTTGCCTGGTGAAAGCAGCTGCTCTCGCCATGGAGAGCACCTTTTAGAATCAATTCAGCGGAGGGCTTGTATGCGCACGTCTGCATGGACAAACATGGCTGCTCTTGCCATGTGTCCATAGCAAACAACAGCATGCGCATGTCTGTAGTCCGTAGGGACTGTGGACAGCCGGACGCCATTCCGCATTTCGGTGTCCTAGCAACCAAAATGCTTTTTTCATGTACAGCGTTCTCTCCATGTGACCCCCCAGTTGTGTTTGTTATTAAGTATGATGTGGAGCTGGGCGGCTCTTGTTTGTACATGATCTTGAATTGTTTCCCGTTTGGGGTTGAAGCGCTCGGTAACGGTTGGAGAGAGTGGGCAGGGTTTTTTTTATTTGAAGAGCTTTATAGAGCGCAAACATGACCATAAAGGGTATCAGAGCGCTTTACAATTGTTAGAGAGGATATAGTTATGCAACAAAACATGTAGAAATATGAGAATAATTAGAGCATTACAAGATACAGCAACCCCCCAATAAGTGGGTGGTGACCTGTCAGTGATGTGATCAATAAATTAAACAAGACAATACCATAATACGCAGGTAGTAAAAATTGGTGTCATAAACTAGAACAATTCAAATTAACCCCATAGATGTCACAATAGCAGCTTGGCAGGCACTAGGCTGCTTGGCATGGCAGTAGGCTGTTTTGCGGCGAAGCAACCACTGTATTCCCCCCTGTTGCCTCTTGCTCACCACTCGGCAGCTTCGGTCACACAGGAGTCGGGTGCTATGCACATACTTACACTGGCTGAAAGCGATAAGATGAAAGATATCTTCCCTGATTGTACTTTTCTGACAGTAGACAACTTACATTTCATACAAAACGCCATTGTTTTTCTTTACTTTTTACAAACTGCGAAATACAATGCAAGCACATTATCCCACATTTCCGTCAGAGCCCCTGACATTACAATCCCTGCACACACTGCTGCTCAGCCCCACGAGGCATTAACTAATCACCAAATTATACAGGTCCGCTAGAGAGGAGAGGGTGTCACTGCACAACAAGATCCTAGAAAAATGGAATATGCATCTAACCCCGCAGATTTTGCATGAACACTGAGAACACAGTAGCAAACTCACGGACGCACTAACTCCTAACGGAGGGCTCAGCGATGTTTGGGAGCAGAGTTTAAGGTGACTAAGGTTTCGTTAAGGGGTTCCATGGCACACACCGCCAGGGGCTTTAAGTGGGATGAAAAAATGGGTGGGGTGAGGTCTCCGGTTAGGAGTGTTCAAACAAGTGCACCTAAAAATTTCTTAAAAGGGGGCGTGGCTTGTGCAATTAACGGAATAGCTAAAAGATACAAAATAAAGCACTGTGCTTCAGACTGGTATCACCTGACAAGTATTTGGGGGCCTCTCTGATTTCTCCAATATTGTGTGCAGATACACTGCACAACAACGAACATATGCCTAAAACAAGCTAAACATTGAGTTTGCAAATTCTTGTTAACTGTATCATAAATAAGTAACAATGATTTTGTTGTGAATAATTGAAGCTGAAAGTGTCAGTTCTGAAAATATCTCCTCCTCCTACATTTCACCATATGTGTGTGCCTCCAGCTCACAGTTTCATATAAAACAGTGATTACAATCCGCACATAAGTGATCATACCACTGTTCGGTCTGCCGTGAGGCCAAGGATTGGATGAGCGAGTAGTCCGAGCACCTTTATGATCCACTGCCTGGCATCATCAGAAACTCCCACAGCCTTCACTCCAGAGCGTCCACAGGTTACTCGGTTCAGAGAAGGCACTGTACAAAAGTCCTTTGCCACATGAAAATATAAAACAAGCATTTCCAATGCAATAAGTCTCGCATTTACGAGAGTTTAAGCTATTGGCATTGTAAATGACAATGCCTTTTATTTATGTTTTTTAAACAAAAACAATAATAAAAAGCATTTTTATTTGTAATGTCAATCGAGACCTGTTGCATTGCAAATGCTTGTTATATTAGCAGCGCGCCCACACAGGACAATGGTGGCTGCCTTTCGTATGGACCACTCTAACTTTAAAAGTGGCTGCCCCTTACCAACACAGCACACACGACACAATGGCAACGTTTTAAAAAAAAATTTTTTTAGAAGAGCGCAACGTCCGCTCACCTTTTTTTTTATAAACGTGGATGCTGAGTGCGGCGCCCTGTTTAAGGACACCGCCTTCTGTTTCTTTCTTTTTTTTTTACTTTAAAGGTGAGCGCGGCGCCCACTTCACGGACACCGCGCTCTGCAATACAATAGGTCTTGCTTTTGCCAAAGTTTGACCTATTGGTATTGTAAATGACCATAATAACACTAACACACACTACCACACTTTGCAACTCTTGCAACAAACCAGTCTAAGATAAACACTCTCACCTCTACTTCATTTCCCCTACACACAACATACACTCTACTCATAAACACATCACCACCCCCTCTACGTCACAACCTCCTCTCACAAACAATACTACACAACCAAATCCACTGCATGAAACATATACATCAGCACCCTTTTTCACTACTCCTCAAAAGCTAAAAATATCACACACACCAGCACAACAAGATCTTCAAAGCGCAACACCTCATAATACTTACCATCACAAAATACAAACATATACCCACCTTTCAAACCACACTAAGGAACAAACTCCAATGCCAAGCTTTTACTCTTCCACCACACCTAACACAGATACAGCAATACAGCACCTCTCTTCTAACCGCCTCTCATCCATTGGACAATTTAGAACATTACTACATGACACATATGCTGCACCGCCTCCCCTGACTCATACACCTTCCGCCTTAAACACACGCAAAAAATATAAGCAACATGCCACACCTCACAACTTTGCTTCCCCATGTCTACTTCACAACGTTACACCACAAAAGCAATACAGCACTCCAACTCACTCTCAAACACCATCTCCAACACATGCACATGCAGACCCATCAAAATGCCTTCTTAGCATGCTGGATGAGGAACACGATACAGAACAGCTACACGATTGCTAACCTAATACAGCTAATACCAGCACTAAAAACACACCTGCTACAAACCCACTCAATACTGATCACTCTTCTACCAAACAAGGCCCACTATCACCAAAGGCCACTCACTAAACTGTCTACTAATAAATGCTCGATCCCTCTCTAAAAACAAGCATCACATCTACGACCTTCTCACCGATGCAAAACCAGACATACTATTCATAACCGAATCATGGTTGGGAGAAGATATGGCTCCAGTCCTGCATGAAGCCATTCCTCTAGGCTATCAAATAATCACTCAAAATCGTATAGCCAAAATAGGAGGTGGTCTAGCTGTTGTATTCAGGCAAATAATACATATCACTAACATTGACAACATCTCCATAAAGAATTGTGAGGCTCTTCTAACAAGTTGCAATCCTACACCGTATTCCTCCTGTAACTTCCTGCTCCTTTACAGACCTCCACCTAGCAAGGCAACATTTCCAGACGAACTTCTATACACAGTTTCAAACCTGATAACAATACACTCCAACCTATGCGTTCTCAGTGAGCTTAACATTTGGTTTGATAAACCAAATATGACCCATCCAAAAACTATAATCACCGGCCTAGACACATTGAACCTGCATCAGATTGTCCACAATCCGACACACACCGCTGAACATATCCTAGATGTCATTTTTGCTAATACTCAACTAGTTACCTTTCAAACTATAACTCCAGTCACATGGTCAGACCACCACTTGCTTGCCTTCCAACATAAAACAACGCTAAGCGACTCACCTAAAACTACCAACAACGCTAAGCGACTCACCTAAAACTACCTTACATCCATCCACCTATCGGCCGTGGAACAAACTCAATTTGGAACACTTAGAAACACAACTAACATCCAGTACAAATCTGAAACCCATAAATTCTGTTCAAAATCTATATGAGTGGCTACAGGAAGCTTTTGACATCTTGATACCACTCAAAACCACACAACAGAACAAAAGAAAAAAGCGCCTTGGAGAACCATAGAAATAAAAGACATAAAACAACAAATTAGAAAGCTGCAACATACCTGGCTCAAAATAAAGGCCAAACAAGACAAACTTCACCTACAGAAAATTAACAGATTATACAAGTCTGCTATCAAAAAAGCTAAGAAAATGTACTATTCAGACAGAATTCAAAACGCTAAATGTGCAAATAAAGAATTCTATAAAATACTAAATGAATTTCGCAAACCAAATTGCCTAGAAGGAACTCATCCTGTTACTCAAGATTTTACAGATGTGACGGGGCATGCGGACAGAACACGACTACCACAACGGACTGGTGGTCCGCCACCCCTCTTTCACCTTGCCCCTTTTCCCCACAGCTACCAACATGTCATTGGGACGAAGAACCGGAGTCAGGATGGCCGGACGATAACAACACACATGGCCACTTTAAATCCCCGGACCAAGAGGAAGAGGCCCCGCCCATCGACAGCGTCGATAAGTCAAATGGAGGAAGCTGGAAAGACGCGACGGACGGCGATTCCCTGGAGGGAGCTGGAGAAGGAGACGGAGAACGGAGGTATCCAGAGCTGAAAGAGACCGGGACCGACACGCCAGGAGGCCAACGTTTCCAACTTCGCCCCGCCACGTTCCCAAGGGAGGAACGTGGCTACAAGAGGTATGGGGCCGTGTGGCGGGTTGGGTGGGGCGGAGGAGTCAGCGCCGTGTATAGTATTGTAAAACCCCTTTGAAAAGCTACCCCATTCCTTCCCTCACGTGCACTCCTACCTCACAATTGTAGAGCATGCACAGTACCACGACTGGTTTCCCTCACTCCCGGCCCTAACAAGTGTCACATGGTCCAACCAGTTACCTGACCCGTTTTTCATTTCTTTTTGGTACCGGAGTAGAGGAGACCCGAGCTGAGAGACGTTCACCTTCCAGATCACCTCGGTAGCCGCCCTCATCCCTGGTACAGCCAAGCTGGAGCGAGTTACTTTTCCTTTGGACCCCGCAGCTCAGAACAAGGAGCGAGCAGCACCCTTAATGAAAAAGACTTATATTCCAATAAAACCTTCCCTGACACCTTTAATCAAGGCACCAGTGTTTCTGTTTACTCCAAGTCCTCCAGTTAGTCCGAATCCAGTAGCTGTAAACCCGAGTACCCCGACCCCCTTGGGACAACAGAAAAAGTGGCAAATCATTACACGGACAAAGCAGACACGTTGGAATTGTACTTAAAACAGAAACAAAGCATCAGCACTATCCCTTGTACAAAACAACAATCCAACAATGCTCTAATCAAGCCTCTCAGTTCCTTCCAACCCATCTCACACAATGAATTGATGGACCGGTCAAAGCAAGCAGGCCTGCCGGCAGCCCTTCTGACCCCTGTCCGCCACAAACTTTCAAGACAATTATTTTAACAACCTCTGCTGCCACTCCAGTGAGAAGAATCATCAACGATTCCTTAACTACTGGAATATTTCCAGAAGAGCTAAAAAAGTCATAAATATGCCCTTTACTGAAGAAAACAAAATTGGACCTGCTGAACCCTGACAACTACAGATCCATTACAAATGGACCGTTCCTGGGCAAACTGATAGATAGAGCAGCGTTCGCCCAGATGTCACAATTCATTGAATAGAATGACATACTTTCAGACTTCCAAACAGAATTCCGTCTGGGAAAAGGCACTGAATCTGCCCTCCTTGCCATCTGGGATGACCTAAAGAATACAGTTGATCGCAACGGGGTTGCTGCACTACTCCTCTTGGACCTCTCAGCTGCCTTTGACACAGTTGACCATGACACTCTGAAGCAAAGACTCTAGGAAGCCGGCATAGAGGGAACTGCTCTAGACTGGATCACGTCCTTCCTTCGAAACAGAACTAATGTCATCCATACCCCACCTTCCTTGTACAAACCGTACTCCACAAAAGCAGGGGTCCCTCAAGGTTCTATCATCTCGCCCATGCTTTTCAACTTCTACATGAAGTCATTACAAGTACGGATCAATAAATTTCACCTTACGTGCTATAACTATGCAGATGACACGCAAATACTCCTTCAACTGGAATGCCCCAAAGACATTGGAAAATCACCAATTTTCAGCTGTCTCAGAGCCGTGAATCAGTGGAGGACCTGGAGCCATCTCAAATTGAATGCTTCAAAAATTGAAATACTCACATGTGGCGATTGGAAACATTACAACCCGCTTGCCGCATAGCCTGATGAACTGGGATCACTGCCTAAAGTATCGAAGGAAGTAAGAAACCTCGGAATGACCATGGACTCCAAACTGTCGATGAATGCCCAAGTGGATAAACTAGCAAGATCAAGCTTTGCTACTATAAAATCGCTGCGACAAACTTTCCCTCATTTGGGATTTCCACACAAAGTTCTAAGCTACCATCTCCCTTGTTCTGTCCAAACTCGATTACGCCAATAGCCTCTACCATGCATCACCTTTAACGACCATGAAAAGACCCCAACGGATTCAGAACTCGGCTGTCAGACTACTCTTGCATATCAAACCACGAGACCACATCTCCCCTGCCTTGAAATTCCTGCATTGGTTACCGGTTGCCAGAAGATCCACGTTCAAGCTGCTTTGTATTACCCACAAAGCAATACATGGAATGGGCCACTCTTCATCAGGAATAAAATCACCAAACACATTCAACAAAGGAACCTCCGCTCTAAAGGAGCATCTCGCCTCAAAATCCCACCATACAAGAAAAAAACCATGGGTGGCACATCCTTCTCTGTTCAAGCAGCCAAACTATGGAACTCTTTACTCCCCAACATAAGGTCCACTGACAACCACCTTATCTTCAGAAAACTACTCAAGATTTGGCTCTTCCCCACATAAGCACCATACGCAAACAGAAATTTACAGCATATCCCTCTGTATACAACCATTTTTTTCACTATAGATATATATCTATCTTTTTGTATTACTTTGTATAAATATGTAAAATAATTATGTTGTTGAGAGAAAAAATAATAATGATAAATTTAAAAAAACCATCTTTGGTCTACATGTACATACTTCCATTGTGCATCTACGTACCTTCCTTGTACTTGGATCTGTGTGTCTGTTACTTTTCTCCTGAAAAAGCATATCCAATGCACTACCCTATTTCTTATCCTGTGCCTCTATCAATATCTTTAATCTACATATACTTACCTCCTTTATGTATCTATATACTTTCAATGTAATTATGGATCTATATATTTATCACTTTCTTCTAATTTAGCATTTCCAATGCACTACCCTATTTCTCAGCCTATACTTCGCTCAATATATCTTCTAGCCCAACCTTCTGACTCATTTCAAACTTCTTCTACTACTCCTTCCAATGCACTACCCTATCTCTCATCCTAAATATCTATCAATATATCCTCTACTTCCACTCTCTCATTTATCCCAAACCCCATACCACTACTATGATTGCCAAAATAACCCTTTCTAGACTCTCTCCTACTCTATTTATTTATTCATTTATTTCAAAGATTTCATATAGCGCTACTGGACCCAAGAGTATCAGAGCGCTTTACAAGGATGGTGAAAATAATGAGATAAAATTAACAATTAAGCGAAAACGAGTTACAGTATGATAATGCATTCAACAGGGCTAAGGGGGCAAAGAAACGGAGAGATAAAAATTAAGTGGAAAATGAATAATTAATAGTTAGGAGAGAGAGGGGGGTGAAGAGAGGGGGAGTGAGAGAATAAAGGGATTGAGGGGGTGGGAAGAGGAGGGAACATGGTCAGAGTCAGTAACATTAGATATCCCAATACTTGTTGAGAAGAAGTACTTTGAGTTCCTTTTTGAAGAGAGGGTAAGAGGAGTTGCAGCGAAGATCCTTAGGGAGAGAGTTCCAAATTGTAGGAGTGTTACCAGAGACACACAGGATTGGGTATTTTGACATTTGAGTCTAGGTGGGATCAAGACAAGGGAGTTTGTGCTCCTCAGGGACCTGGAGCAACCTGCTTTGTGTAGTTTTGTTGTAATGTAAGAAGGGGTGTTTTGGTGAAGAGCTTTGTGAGTGATGCAGGCAATCTTGTAGGTGGATCTTCTTTCTATTGGGAGCCAATTGAAATGTTTGAAGACGAGGGAGATGTGATCAAATTTTTTACAATCAGAGATGAGTCTTGCAGCTAGATTGAGGACAGATTTCATCGGAGCAAGATGGATTTTATGGGTGCCAGCCAAAGTGGTGTTGCCATAGTCAATACTGGAAAGGACAAGCGATTGGACAACAAGTTTCAAATCGTCTGCTGGAATAAATGGTTTAAGTTTCTTGAGGTGGAGAAGGGTGAAAAGTGCACTTTTGGATGCATTTTTAATGTGGGGGATGAGATTTTGATTCTGGTCGATACTGATGCCTAGGGATTTGACAGAATTAGAGGTGGAGAGTGTGCAGTAAAGAGCTTTGATGTCATTTATCCAGAGTTCAATGGGAAGGGTGTTGTTTTTGGGGGAGAAAAGGATGATTTCAGTTTTATTCGGGTTCAGTTTGAGATTTGAATTCTGGTTAAGGTCTCATTGAGGTGGAGAATGTC
Source organism: Lissotriton vulgaris (assembly GCF_964263255.1). NCBI lineage: Eukaryota > Metazoa > Chordata > Amphibia > Caudata > Salamandridae > Lissotriton > Lissotriton vulgaris. The sequence continues at coordinate 390,792,882 of NC_141687.1, forward strand.
TTTGTGGGATTTGATCTTGTAATATAATTGGGTGTCATCGGCATAGAGGTGGTAATTGATATTAGCTTGTTTGAGGATGAGGGTGAATGGTTCCATGAACAGATTGAATAGAGTTGGGAGAGGATGGATCCTTGAGGGACGCCGAGTGAGACAGGTTGAGGTTTAGAGAGAAAGTGGCTGAGCTTGATTTGCTGTGATCTGCTTTGAAGGAATGAGGAGAACCATATTAATACGTTGCCATCTAATCCGAACCGGTCTTTGAGAGAGTTGAGAAGGGTGGGGTGGTGGACGGTATCAAATGCAGCTGAGAGGTCGAGGAGGATTAGTAATGAGGATTCCCCTTTGTCTAAGGAGCGATGAATGTCATCAGTGATATTTAGCATAGCAGTTTCTGTACTGCATCCCTTTCTAAAGCCAGATTGGAAAACATCAAGGAGGTTGAAGGCGGCGATATGTTTCTCTAATTGCAATAGGACACACTTTTCGAGGGCTTTAGAGAGGAATGGAAAGTTAGAGATAGGGCGAAGGTTGTTAAGGTCATTGGGGTCAGCAGTGGTGTTTTTGAGAATGGGTGAGATTTGACCAAGCTGAAGGGAGGTGGGGACACATCCAGTGGAAAGAGAGGAGTTGATGATTTTGGTCCATATAGGGGCAATGATAAATTTAAGTTCTTGAACCAAAATGGCGGGAAGAGGATCTTTGGAGTGGGAGGAAGGTTTTAGTTTGGCAATGATATTAGTGATCGTAGATTCAGATACTGGACTAAAATCACTCCATGAGGCATTGTTTTTAGCAGGGGGGCTTATATTCGGAAAGGTATCTTGTTGGGGGAGAGCAGGGAGGGGATGAGAAGGATCGAGAGAGGTGGAAAAAGTGGACGGAGGAGAGTTAGGAGTGTTGGGGAGGTTGTATAGGATGGGAGTAGGTTGAAGTGAGAGTGGGAGGGAAGAGAAGGATAGTTCAATCTTGTTGATTTTGTTTGTAAAGAAACTGGCAATTTCTTCGCATCTGTCAATAGAGGCTAATATTTTAGGAGGGCCAGTGGAGGTTTGTTTTTTAACAATGTTAAAGAGTTCTCTAGGGCGGTTTCTGGCTTGATCAAGTTGTGATCGTAGAAAGGAGGCTTTCTCATTAAAGATATGTTTTTTGTACTGGGCTCTCGCAGTTCTAAGGAGAGCCAGATTGTCAACGGTTGGATGATTCCTCCAAACCTGTTCAGAATGTCTAAGGGTCCGTCTTTCGTTATTAAGTTCAGAATTGAACCAAGACTTAGGAGGGTTGCTTTTTTGTTGTTTGAGTTTGATTGGAGCAATTTGGTCGAGTGCTTCAAGAATAGAATTGTTATAATGGTTAGTTAGGTCAGTGGTGCTGTCAGAGAGAGGGGGGAGAAGTAAGTGGGCCTTAATAGTGGAAAAGAGCTGATGGGGCGGGGCGAGTCATGGATCTATTCATGGTGAAGAGGATAAGGTAGTGGTCCGACCAGTCTACCGGAAGTATATTTGAGAGGGAGGCCAGATCATCGCTAGTCATAATGGCATCAAGGGTGGCACCTTTATTATGGGTTGGAGAATGGCAGAGTTGGGTCATATTGGTGATGTCCATGGTATCATTAAATAGGATGACAGCAGGATCATCACTTTTGTTCCAATGGATGTTGTAGTCACCGAGGAAGAGATTTTTAGAATGTGAGAGCGATGATTGTATAATAAGATCAGTCAACTCTTCCGTAAAGGGGATGTTATTTCAAGGGGGATGGTAGATAGTGTGCAACCGGGTGGTGGGGGAGTCAGGCATAATGAGATCAGCGCAAAGGTATTCAAAGGATGAAGGGTCTTGTAGATGAAGGAGCGAGATGTTAAGTTCAATTTTAAAAATTATGGCGAGTCCTCCTCCTCTTTGTTCTCTTCTATCTTTTTTAATGAAAGAATAACCAGGGGGGATAAGCAAGTTGAGGATGGGAGTGGAGTGGGCGGTGAGCCAGGTTTCTGTTAGGAATGCAATGTCAATGTTTTCACTAAGAATGGTTTCAGCAATCTCAGTAGCGTGGCAGGAGGCGGATCTGCAATTAATCAGCATGCAACAGAGGGGAGTGGGATTGGGCGATTTGGAGGGGGGACAAGGGGGGGATAGGTCTAATTCGTTGGGGTGGTCTAGGGGAGGTCGGAGGAAGGGAGAGTCTGCTTATTCCTAAGAGAACAGGGATGGTAGACAGTTGAGTAGGGGGGATTGTGGACGAAGGTGGTGAGGGAAAGGTAGTTAAGTTAGTGGAACTGTTAGCTTCAGAGGTTATTGGGCGAATACCAAGTTTTGGCGGTTGTATGTTGGTATTGTAGGGAGTGACGATTAAGGAAGGTTGAGTGGGTAAGGTGCTGGTTGTGTAGTTGCTAGAAATTAAGTTAGTGGAACTGTTAGCTTCAGAGGTTATTGGGCGAGTAGTGGGGGGACAAGGGGGCATAGGTCTAAGTTGTTGGGGTGGTCTAGGGGAGGTCGGAGGAAGGGGGAGTCTGCTTGTTCCTAGGATAACTGGGATGGTAGACAGTTGAGTAGGGGGAATAGTGGACGAGGGTGGTGAGGGAGAGGTAGTTAAGTTAGTGGAGCTGTTAGCTTCAGAGGTTATTGGGTGAATACTAAGTTGTGGCGGTGTGGGTATGTTGGTATTGTAGGGAGTGACAATTAAGGAAGGTTGAGTGGGTAAGGTGCTGGTTGTGTAGTTGCTAGAAGGAGGAGTGTTTCTGTTGGTGATAGAGTTTGGCGGACAATATGTGGATGTGTTGAGGAGAGTGTCGTTGTGCGAGGAGATGGTTTTAGTAAGGAATGAGATATCGCTTCTGAGTAGGAGAGTTCTAAGATGAGGGACATAAGGACAACTTCAATGGAAGGGGAAGAAAGTGTGCGTGTTGATGGGTGCTGTGGGTCCGTATTTATTGGGCTGTTGGTCGAGTTAGGGTTGGTTAGGGGGGGATAACGTGTGGAAGATGAGGAGGAAAACCTGGAGGGGGGGTGGAATTATAATGAGGGGAGGATCATTTTTGGAGACCGGAGGTGAACAAGAGGATGATGAAGGAAAGGTATTCATTTGGGCCAGACAATTCGGTGAAAGTGGCATAGAGGAAGTAGAAGGTAGTGTATTTGTTGGATTGTGATTTGTTGAAGAAAGCAGGGAGGTTTTGGAGGATGATTGTGGGGGATATGTGGGGGCAGTTAAGGGGGAGTGGGTAACTGAGTCAGAGAAAGATTTGGTAAGGGAGTCAAGGGGAGGGAGGAGCATAGAAGAAAGTGTGTAGTTGTAAAGGGGGGGTACTATGGGGTATGTGGTAGAGGGAGAAATGATAAGACAGTCAGGGGGAGGGAGGAGTATATAAGAGAGTGTATTATTGGAACAGGGTGGAATCTGGGGATAATTGGCAGAGGGGTGAGGGATGTGGGAGTCAAGGGGGGAGGGGCATAGAAGAGAGTGTATTTATGGGACATGGGGGTCCCAGGAGGTAAGAGGCAGAGGGAGAAGCGGGAAGGGAGTCGAATGGAGGGAGGAGCGTTGAGTAGAGTGTGTTTTTGGAATCGGGGGAAATCCTCTGGTAAGTGGGGGGTGCAGGGGGTATCGTTGTGTGGATGTATGATGTGGTGCAAGGAGGCTGGATGTTGGAGAGGAGGTTAAAAGGAGAGGCGTGTGTACCAGAGTATATCCAATTAGGAAGAGGCGAAAAGGGGGAGGGAGAAGTGAAAGGAGATGAAGACAATAAGAATGGGGGAAGGTCAGAGAGACGAGATAAGTGGGATGGGGATGATATGGGGGTGATGAATCAAGGGGTAGAGGGGGTGAGAGGGCAGGGTTCGGGGATTGTGTGAGGGTTTGGGATAAAGTGCTAAAGTGTTGTTCATTGGGAGTAGGAGAGGGAGGGGCAAAATCAGGAAGAGGCGAAAGGGGGGAGGGATAGGTGAAGGGAGAGGAAGGCAATAAAAGTTGGGGTAGGTCAGAGAGAAGAGGTAATGGTATCAGGGATGAGAGGGGGGGTGTTGAGTCTAGGGGTGGAGGGGGTGAGAGGGCAGGATTTGAAGATATTCTGAGAGTTTGGGACATAGCGCTAAAGTGTTGTTCAAAGATGTCGAGGTGCTTTTCAGATGCTAGGATGAGTATAGTTCCAGATTTGAAGATAGAGATATCTATTTTGCCAGGAAAGGAAGAAGATGGTGTAGTGGAGAGTTTTAGACCGTATGGGATGTGCGTGAATTAGAGATCAGGAGGTGACGTAAAAATATGCTTTTCCATTTAGATGGTCGTTTGGTGAAGAAGATGAAGTTGGTGATAAGTGAGGAGTTAAGGCTGTTATGGTGATCAGCAAATAAGGTTTCTGGGTGGAGACAGAGAAATTTGTGTTTGATTTTTTTTTTTACCATAATTAGAGAGATGGGGTGGGTAGAGGATGGTCCAAGAGTTAGGGCCGAGTTTAGAGATGTGTGGTGTTGAGCTTGATGGTGGAAGAGTGAGTGGAGGCATGACTTGGAGAAAAGAAGGGGGGAGAGAGAGGAAGCACAGTAGATTAGAACGCACTGGTCCTCAAAGTGAGGATAGAAGGTGGTGATAGGGGAAGCGGGGGTCGATTAAGTGAATCCAAAGCAGACTCAGACAGTGAGAGGTGTGGGTGGGGTTTCAATTAAGCACAATAGGTGATGGGGCAACGTAATCGTAGGAAATACAATTTCACGATGGAAGGATGTAAACATAGGCACAAAATGTGAGGGGGCGACGTAATCATATAAATTACATTTCACGATGTAAGGAAGGGCAGCCAAGAGAATTAAGAACATAAGGCTATATAGCGGGGCAAGGAATTAAATACAGCCTGAACAAATTATAGAGATAGGACATAATTGTGAACTACACATAGTAACATCAGGATATACATTGAAAACAAAAGCATAGTGACAAAAGGATATTACATAGAGGGCAATCTGAACAATAGCTTGAAACAAATTACAATGATAGAAAATGAGGATGGTCCAAACAGAGGAACATCAAAATATACAATATAACAAAATACATAACGAAAAGAGAATATACCATATTGAACAGTCAAGGAATACACGAATTAACGTTGAAATAGGTTAAAAAGCGCCACAGTAGAATAACATATCCCAAACGATACAAAATAAAGTATACTGTAGGGGATAGGTTAGAAGTTAGTCAGGAGTGGGGTAGAGATAGAAAATAGCAAACAGTGAAGATAATTGACATAGAGGGCGGTATGGATTAGAAGGTAGTCTAGAACAGAGAATCAATTGGATGGAGGATAAAATAGAGGGAAGCGGTAAAGGTAAAATAAAATGAAATAAAAGAAGAGAAAAATAACTAAAAAGCGGATTAAAAAGGAAGAAAGAGAAAGGGGAGTAAGTAGAAAGAAGATAGTTATTTAATATAGATAGAGCAGAGGAACAACGAATGGGGAGGAGCAGGTAACTACATAATACATATTAAGACCAAATGCAAAGAGAGAGAGGGAGATATCATCAAAAACAAATTGAAGAATAAAATTGAAAAGTTTGACAAATATATTAAAAGCACATGATAAAATAAGATACCTAGTGGAAGAAGGACATATCGTAATACACAGTCATATAATAAAGAATTAAGGATGATGAAAAAAAAATATGTGGTGCAGATCAAAAAGAACAACAGTGAAATAACCAATCCAAATGAAAATTAATACAGTGCACACAATGATATTATAGAGTTTAGTGGGTAGATCAAAGGTCAGTCAGGAAGGGTGTAGAAATAAAATAAATAAAATAAAATAACATAACAGTGTGTCCAAAATGTGTGCACCCACAGCAGCGCCAATCACGGAAAATTTCCCAGGATACAGTTTAGGCTTTTATTGCTTTCCCTGAATCATGCTTTCGCTATGTCCCCTTCGCCTGTGCTCAGCCTGCGTAACGTTTGTTCTTGTGCCTCAGTGTCTAGCATATGTTGCAGTGTCTTACCTCTAGTTGTACTATGTTTTCTCTTGTACCCTGCACACTTGTCACTCTTTCCTCTTGTACTGCACCGTTAGCTACCTCATGTATTTTGTTTGCTCACAATTGTCACTTTTACCTCATGTGACTTATCGTCCGTTTTTGTTAATTTCTCGCTTGTAAATGTCTGTTCCTATTGTGAAGCGCTCTGACGCCTTCGGGGAAAGTCTGCGCTCTATAAAGACGCGTAAGTAAGTAAATTGTTCCGTCCTGCCCAGCGTCGCTGTTAGACACCTTACACCCCTTGTTTGTGGTTGTGGTTTCACTTTCACTGCCTGTGTTCATTTAAGATGACGTCCCCCTTTGCATTTGCAGTTTCGTTTTCCTTGTGTTACCGTTTTTGTCCCCTTTCCTGTCTTCATCTTTCGTCCGCTTTGCTTCCGCTTGTATCACGGCAGAATTCGGTCGTTTTGCGCAGATTGACGGGTATTTGGAGCCCGGCACTGCAGTATAGCGCCCACACGTCGAATGTAGCGCTCACATAGCTCCTTCCCATGGCAACAAAGGGGCACTGTGGCTGGAGCTCGTGTACAGCGCCTTCCTGCAGTATAGCGCCCACGCAGATTCCTTCCCGATAAAAGTGCAGGGGTCGCCACAGCAATATAGCGCCCACACTCCGGGAATAGTGTTTAAGTAGCGCGTACCTCCAGAAACTTCATGCGGGACCCCAGCCACACAGCGGCTGCAGACAGTGAGGTGGGGGGCACCGCTCCTTACGTGAAGCGCTGTATGGAACCCTTCTAGGCACCTTTGGGAGACAGTGATTCCAGGTCAGCCCGTCCAACAGTCCAGCTTCCCGTCGCCGACAGAACCAGGAACCAGGCCTTGTTCTCAAGTGATGCCCGTGACCTGCTTCCGCGGCTGACCGCACCGAGGGTCCTAAGATATCTCTGACCCCCTGATCATGCAGGACCGTTTTGTTGCCCTGTGCGCCCTCCGCTTCCCAACACTCTTCCCTCTGAGTCCTCCCCGCCAAAACTTCTTTTTACTCATCCAAAAGCCTCCTCTACTGCTAAGACCTAAAAAAAAAATCCTTCACTCTTTTATCCCTCCACTATCCTTTTCAATTGAAATTAACAGACTAACATGTTCACTTCTCAAATTCCATATTAAACTATACTAATATATTACCCAAATAACTGAATAACATATCCACTATTCAAATTACTTCATTTTTTTTTACTATACTAATTTTCAACAGTAATCCTTTATGGGTCCTGGAGTGGTGTGCTACTCGCCAGAAAAGCGCTTCAACACCCATCAGGGGTAACAAGTGCTATATGAATGCAAATCTTTTTTCCTATTTTATTCCTCTGCTATCCTTCTCACTCCAAGTAACTGACTAATATCCACCACTGAAATTACTTCATATTTCACCATATTAATTCACCACTAATCCTTTGTAGGCTTCCTGAATAGCGTGCATCAACAAGCGCTATATAAATACAAACCTTTGTCCTCCTCTATCCTTCTGCTATCATTCCAAATCCAATTAAATAACTTATCCACAACCAGTCCTGCCTAGCGTCACGCAACAGGTGTGACGCTCACGCATTTCAGTGCGGTGATCCGCATCCCCGCACTGAAATGCATTGTCACGCATAATTGCCACCTGCTGCCAGGGGTGCCACCAGCGGCACCAGGCTGTGCCCGGGAAACAAGATGCTGCAAATGGTGCCGGGCGCCAGCGCGCGGCTCTCAGACTCACTCTGCACACTGCAGGGGGGCCGGACTGCCCTCTCACTCGATAATACTGCAGCTGTCAATCACCGACCAGGGGAACGGGATTAAATCCGGATGTGCGGCGGTAGGAGTGCTGTCAGGTCCGGAGGAACAGGAAGTAAGCAGAAGCGGCTGCGGCGGGAAAATCTGAAAGAGTGCAGGCTGCCTGCTCACAGTCTCTCTCATGCCATGGCCGCCCGCCGCGGCCGTATGATTCGATTGCGGGCGGCCGCCTGCGCCCCGGTAAATACTGCAGGCTGCAGCACCTTGACCTCCTGGGCACCTGAGCTGGCGAAAGTCAGCACATGCCAGCCACCACCACCAGGAGAACTACGAGAGCAGCCGCGGCGGGGGTGAGGCCGGGCCCGGGCCCGGGCCTGGGCCCAGGCCCGGACGAGGAGTGTCCGACTCGAGTAGACAGCAGCAGCTGCCTGGAGGAAGATAATCGGTGGCAGTGCTGCACATCGTGACTGGGACAGCAGCAGGTCACTCAACTATAAGTAAGTGTCAGCCCGCGCTGCGCATGTGACGCTGGTGTCACTTATTTATGTATGTTCAGCACGTCGACTCAAGCATCAATGCTTGCAAAATTTATTTGGTGAAACAGGTACTAGTAGCATAAAATAGTGGCAACTAAATGGAACAAACCCCTGTGTTTAATCAGGTAGCACTGACTGATTTGGAGATGCAGTATGTATGTAGGTTAGGTTACCAATCCAGACTAGCACTAGGGTTAGTGCCCTTCCCTTTCTGGTGCTCTGCAGCAGTTTTAAAAACTTCATGGCGTTTCTTGTTGCTCAAATGGCTGTAATTTTCTGCTACTTAAGTTTCCCTCCTCTTCATTGCATGATTTTAATAGCGAAAAAGTGTCACTCATATTTGTAGAAATTTCACTCATAATATCACTGAAATTATGAAAATGTCACACATGGCATTTTGAAACCTTGGCAGCTATGCACCACTTAAAATGTACTTGCATGTTTTACTATACTAATTCAACACTAATCCTCTATGGGTCCCAGAGTAGCATGCTACTCGCCGAAAAAGCGATTCGACGCCTCGTCAGGGGTAGTAAGCGCTATATAAATGCAATTACAATACAATTGTAATGTAATGATGGTCTCATATACCGCGTGATGTATGTTCGTGCTGTTGCGCGTGTATAAACATGTTATCAATTGAACATCAGTCACTCGTGCATGGATGTCTGTTCCGCGGTTGGCCATTGTCACCGTTGGCTTGCCGCTGGTCAGACGCTCCGTAAACGGGTGGAGTTTTGTACTTACGAATAAATCGGATCTTTATTTAATAAAAGTCTCCATACTTTTATTATCACAACAATACAATACAGTGGCAATAGCTCAAAATATCGCAATTCCGAGACCTATTGTATTGTAAATGCTTGTTTTTTAGAATGTTGGTTTGCAGTTACACACAGTAAAATAAAGACACCACGTATAATACTAAGCTCTGTGTGAGGCGTGATTATTGGTGAGCAGGCTGAGACATACATATCTATATCATACATACCAATAGACCCGATTCGGGCGAGAACTACCGATTTTTCAAGCCAAAAATGGCTTTATTTCAGCTGTCTCCCGCCTGAAATTGTATTTTCTACGATAGACGTCAATGGGGACTTTTTATTCTCACGATTTTTAGGTTTTATCTAGCCAATGCGTACGAAGTACGCATGCGCTAGGAAAAACTTAATGATATCTGTGTGTGGGGACTGGACCGTCCCCACTCTCGCATTGGCTAGCTCCATAAATGGAGGCTAGCCATTGGGAGAAGGCTCTGTCCGTCAATCTCGGACCAGATTCGGGGGCGTTCCCGAGAATTTTTGGCTTTTGGCTACGTCAGCCGAAAGCCTGTTCTCGGGAACGCCCCCGAATCCGGGTCTGCATTGAGCCGACACCCGCCTTCCTGCCGAAGGGAAGCAGCCGTCCGTCATACAGCCAGGGCCGCGCTGGGATTGGCCCAGCCGGCCGAGCCTCCGCCGTGTCATCAGGAGGAGGAGGAGCGGAGAGCAGGAAGCAGCCTGCGTCGTCTGTCCCGAGGCTCCCGAGCGAAGGAGGAGCCCCGGGGAAAGAGCAAGCCCCGCCTCGGCCCCGGAACGAAGTCCAGGTGAGTGCTTTGTTTACCCACATAATACATAGGCAGCAGCACTGTCTTGTGTCACACACGCACTCATGCTCTATAGTATTGACCGAAGCATAGGTTTCCTGACACACGAGAGGTGAAAGAAATATTTCCTTCTCTCGCCCGTTGTTTGCAGACTCCGGGCACGGGCGCACGTGAGAGCGGCCGTTATTCAATTACAGCTGTGTGGCTGGGTAAACTCTGCGTGCTTTGGCCCTGTGCGCGTGATGGCGCAGAAACGTGCATGGCAGCCCCTTGTGGTACGGGTTACTGAAGCCTGGCAGCGGGTGTCGGCTAAGGCGTGACACCGGCGGAGCGGATACCGAGCCTGCTACAGGGCTGCCTGTACTATGAACCAAATCCCCATTAGGAGCACCCGGGATTTTTAAATGGTGGTTAAAATAGATCCGTCCGAGGCCCAAACTGTACATGATTTTACACCGAAGAGCAACGTAGAGGTGTTTTCTGATACTCGAGGTCTAGCATACATATTAACTAATTCAGAACTACATGTACCAGAAAGCAACGCGAGGGTAAGATGCAGAGTCTAGCTGGATTCCTCAACAGTTGACAAGGGTTCTATCAGCTTCTCTTTTACGATACGGGGCTTAGATTCCTTTCTTTTCGATTCGTAGTGTCACCTTAAAATGATTTTACTGCCAGCTTGTTTTTTTATTTGATTTGATGTGTATGCCGATATTGTTTGCTACGAAACACTTATTAGCAAGTTTGCAGTACCGTTTAAGGTGCGACGTGCTTTTCTAGAGGGGTTTCTTCTTTTTATCCCTCTGCTGCTCTGAAGTGGGATGGGAGTTTTGCTGCTCTCTGGTGCTTATGGATTATGCTCGCCACTGATAATGTTGGCACAGCTGTGTCCGAGTCTGTCAGATTAGTATTTACCAGCTGGACTTTATCCCACCGGTGTGACACAGGAAGTGATGGGCGAAGTGTCTGCGTTGTTTACAACTGGCTGCGCTTGCACTGCCAGGAGGGGATTTTGGAGCACGAGACCGGTGTAACCAGGGTTACCTGTGGTAACCGGGCAACCCCAGGCGGAGCCAATCAGCTGCACCTCAGCGAATGAAAAAAGCATCAAAGCAGAGGTGAGCTGTGGAGAATGGAACCGGCCTGTACCCAGGAGGGGGTGGAGCAGGTCAGTGCGAGCGAGGGAGTACCTGTGACTGGAGCGAGACGTACAGCTTTGGGGTGGGGACTCTGGAGGGTAGTTGGTGGGTTTCCAGTGCTTAATTTGAGCCGGTGGTTGCTAGGGGGGGGTCACCTGAACGTATTTCTCCTTCAGCTAAGCACCACGAGAAGGGGAGAGACACACTCACGGGAAAGCCGGGATAAAGAGAAAGACGGAAAAGGGTACTTAGTAGGAAAGCAGTGACCGGCACGGAAGGGATAAATGGGTTGTGGGTTAAAGAGGCACGAATTAAGTTCTACACTTGGTATCCGGTGCCGATTTGTATTAGTCCCTCCGAGCAGAGCTTTGACCACCGGCACTATTTTCTACAAAGGAATCCCTGGTCCGGCGTGTAGCGCTGCCTGCTCCGTCTGTCTCTGTAGAGGCGGACATAGGGACACCGGGATTTCTGACGGACAGGAGAACGGTTCGGTCCTAAGTACCGGTCTGACTCTGCTCTAGGCTTAACGGGTCATGTGGGTTTCCCCAAACCTACTCTCATTTGCCGCCCCCCCCCCCCCACCCCCCGCCTTCGAATTCTTAAGTTGCTCCAGAAGTGGTCGACGCTGGTGCTGGAAACCAGGGTTCGAGCCTCAAGGTCGCGTCCACATCCTGTGATTTTGGGCAAATCACTTAATTTCCCAGTGCCTGAAAGTGTCATGTAAATCCGTGCTCATGTAAAGCGGTGCTCATGTAAAGCGCTCCAATACCTTTGGGTCCGGTTCGCGCTTTATAAAATATGCACAAAAAAAAGCGAAGGTGAGCTTCCAGTTAATGGATGTATGGACCTAGGGTGCCTACCAGAACTGAACAAATTACCTCAAGGCGCTTTCTGGTTGGGTGGAGTGTGTGCAGGTGGGATTCCGAAAAAGGGAGTTTAAGTTTCCCTTTAAAAGTAAATGCTACTTTGTGTGCGTGACTGGGCTGCAGTGAGTCGAGGGCTGTGGGGCCGGTTTTTGAAGGACTATTTCAGTGTGCAGGTGAGGTTATCCCTTGAAGCCTTTTTAGGTTTTGCCTAGCCAATGCGTACGAAGTACGCATGCGCTAGGAAAAACTTAATGATATCTGTGTGTGGGGACTGGACCGTCCCCACTCTCGCATTGGCTAGCTCCACAAATGGAGGCTAGCCATTGGGAGAAGGCTCTGTCCGTCAATCTCGGACCAGATTCGGGGCGTTCCTGAGAATTTTTGGCTTTTGGCTACGTCAGCCAGAGCCTGTTCTCGGGAACGCCCCCGAATCTGGGTCTGCATTGAGCCGACACCCGCCTTCCTGCCGAAGGGAAGTAGCCGTCCGTCATACAGCCAGGGCCGCGCTGGGATTGGCCCAGCCGGCCGAGCCTCCGCCCTGTCATCGGGAGGAGGAGGAGTGGAGAGCAGGAAGCAGCCTGCGTCGTCTGTCCTGAGGCTCCCGAGCGAAGGAGGAGCCCCGGGGAAACAGCAAGTCCCGCCTCGGCCCCGGAACGAAGTCCAGGTGAGTGCTTTGTTTACCCTCCGTGCTGGGGCTAGGGGAGGCTCCCTCCCGCTACCCGTGTGTCCGTTCCCGCCCCGCACCCCCCCCTCTCCGTGTGTCCGTTCCCGCCCCCGCACCCCCCCTCCCGCTCTCCGTGAGCGACCCTGCCTAGCTGCCCCCCCACAAAATTAAAATGGTTTCATTTCTACGACTGGAATGAGAAGAAACGAAATCCCCAGTCACAAAAAGTAATGTTAGCGATCAAGTCTTGCATTACCGTTATCGTACCGGGCGGCGTAGTGATAGTGGAAGCGATCGTGCATTACAGGAGATATTAATTCAGAGACCCTAAATCTCTAGTTCGGCTTTCTCAGACTCGTAGAGGGGAACATGGGGGCGATTCATTCCTCCCGCCCCATGTTCATTAAGCCAAATGACAACAGAATGTTACAGTAGTGAAAAGAAATGTAAGATCTTGGAATGTTTTTTTTCAGGTGGTTCATATTGTCTGAGCGCTTAGTCCAAAGAGCACCACCTCCCGCCGAAGCCCGGTCCCCGGGATGACTTCAGTAATCCGATTTAATTTGCAACCACATGTGGAGAATTGTTTCCCTTAATTACCATATACGGAGACTAAAGGTTACTATGGTCCCGAAGAAACACTTAATGGATTCTCAAGCAAAACTCTTAGGCACATTCAGGGAACGATCTTCCAAAACGTTGCTGGAGGTTTGTGGAGCAAGGAGTGCACGTGCCACATGACTGCCACCCAGGTCGAATCACCCCTGACCCCCACAACCCTGCAGAGTAACATTATAAACACACACTTATGCTAGGGGCGCACCGAACTTGCATACATGTGGGGCAATCCCTATGCGCCGCTCTGTAGAGCCTGGCCCCCTTTATGAAGAGTGCCGGTCAAACCTGCTTTGGAAGCCGGGACTACACCCAATGCCCTGCAGACCCGTCTGTCATGCCCAGCACGTACCCCGATTGTTATTAACCCCTCCCGCTGTCCGTGTCTTTCCCGCCCCCCCGCTGTCCGTGTCTTTCCTGCCCCCCCCCCTCCCGCTTCCGTTTCAAACCGATGAATATTCCACCCCTCAACCCCCAAAAATATACTACGGCTTCAGTCCCCACAGAAAAGATATCTTACGGCAGGAAGTGCATGAGTTTTCTTTTCCATTTAACTTGCAGTGAAGAGACGGATACTTTTCGCGAGAGGAAGTAAAACTAGGGGATATGCGAACGTTTTTGTCAAAGGCAAGAGAGAATTATATCTAAATGGCAACTCTATATGTGTACTCTCGTTTTAACCCTATCGCTCTTAAATGCTCTCGACCCGTTTCAGCACTCAAAACCCCACCCATCCTTCAGCAGCCTCCTTTCTTAAGGAACGCCTCAACCACTGCGCCAGCCCATTCCGAAACTCCTCCGGTGTTACTCCATACATAGAGTTTTTCTGTGCATTGAAAAATATTGAATAGTCACAGCTGCTTGTATTGACAATTTGTTTTCTAATAAAACTACAGTTCCCAACTACAGTATTGGACCAAATGTAAGCGATAATATTTTCCAACTTCCGGAGACCCGTCTGTCACGCCCAGCATGTACCCCGATTGTTATTAACGTATTTCACAAGATCTTTGCTATATTTTTTGTAAGTTGTCACACTATTCCACAGGTCGTTTATAGCTGAACAGCTTGGCGGTTTTTTTTCTTGTTATAGAACTAACTGTACTTATGTCTTCATTTAGTTTGGTTTGAAAACACATTTCCACAGGTATAAATTATATTTTAAATCCAACTCCCCGCTTTTGTTTAATTTATTGGCATAGCAATGCGTATCCAACTTTAAGTGTTTTTCTTGTAATAATAATTCAGTGTGCCCACAAGTTCTTAAACTGTTCCAGTAATTACTATTGTTGCTAGCGAGTGAAACTGACGTGTTCATTTATGCAAGCTCTGAAAACATTTATTAAATTGTGGAATGTGCCCGGCTAGTTTCATGTTGTGCGAAATGGTGTTATTGTACTCCAGAACAAACAAATGTACACTTTAATGTATTTGAAACATCTGGTGCTAGCGTTTGGATGATGACCGAACCACCACCAAAGAAAACCATGGACAGTGCCAAATATATATTTGTGAATTTGTATCTTATCTCGTACTAGGCGCACAGGGCTTGTACTGTATAAGCTGCTGGGCAGTCTCCACACAGCTCGTATTAAGTTTACAGGTTTCTTTCGCATTCAGAGCATGTACAGTAGAGCAGACAGGGCAAGGTACCTTTGCACAACCGATGTACAGCAGAAATTGAAGCTACTCTCACACAGAGTAAACTGCTGCATGTGAAGGTGTCATGCAGGACGGATAAAGAACAGTTGCCATTTGGGCAGTAACCATGCAAATTGCATCAGGTTACAGAAGTGATTACTCTGATTGTTCTACTATTTATTGTGTTGACTGATATTTAGATTTCTTTGCATTGCCTTACATTACACAATGTAATTACTGTGATCTGCATTAGACCTACAATGAGATGGCACTGGTCACCTTTTCCTTCGTAATATAAATTAAGATTTTCCTATTGTGTTTTATTACATGGATGATTACTTCATGTTTACACTTAACTACATTACTAAGTTTTTTTTACTGAGCATTAGATTAAATATTGCCCTAAGTACCTTCATCTTCAATAGATTGCATACACAGGTTATGTTGACATTACTGTATAGAGTATAGACTCTGTGGGTCTGTGTGTTTGTGTGTGGCATTTGCAAGAGATAAAGCAAGTGGCATTGCAAATGACAATGCCATTTATTGATGTTAAAAAAAAACATATATAAAAATAATGACAAGAGCATCGCGCAAATAAGGACTCTCACACAACTCTGAATATAGTATAAAAGGTCACCTTTATTACCAGGACAGCCAAAGACAGACCCGCAACATAACTTTTCCAACAAAACTTTATCTTTATTTTTTCTCCAAACCTTTTTCATATAAACCATTTCCTTTTCCAATTCTTTCTTTTCCGATAACATAACTTGTTTTGATACCATCCTTGAGTTTTCCTTCTTCTTTATCCATCTCTTCCCCACCTACCCTCCCAAGCCCTCCCCCTTAGAGAAAGGATGAATCCGCTCTAGATTATCCAATCCCCATCACACACGCCGACAAAACAACAAAAGAATCTGCCCGAGTTGTCCTGAGGTGACATCTTGACATTTTGGCATGAATCAAGAGGTATGCATGCATGCCTGATTTTATTATCAAGCTGTGAAACACTCCACTTCAGCTTGTTTTTTTTTTAAACTGAACAACATAAAGACGCGACAGACGACAAAAAACACCTACCCTTGATTTTTTGAAACCAGGGTGGGTGGGTGGGTCAAAACGACTCCACCGTTCCTCTCACTCGCTCAGAGTGACGTCAGCCCTCCCTCCCCACCCTTCCCCTGAACCTAACCCCTCCCACCACCCAATCAGGTCGCGTGAGGTCGTCCCTCGCGCGAAATCCCCCAGGGGGACATTGGCTTTGCCAAGTGCCCCTGGGGGCCCATTGCCAATAGCTCAAACTTTAACAAAGGCAAAACCATTGCATTGTAAATACTTGTTTACTTTAAATCTCCCACGTCCCTATCCTAAAATGTTGGCATGTATGCTATATATACAAACCTAGAATGTAAAAAAGCTAACTCACAACAAAAATAAGACCAGTCATACAAACATGTCTGAACAGCACTTTTACAAGCAGTTGCGCCAGTTCTCTCTCGATTTAAACTTCATATAAAACGATTCCATGTGATTTGGCAAACGCCAGACAATCCCACCCTGAGCGCCATGAAACCTGTAGAACATGTATGTATGTTTTTTGCTTACCGATATTAAACCCCTAGAAAGATCGTTTTTTAATTTACACTTTGAATCATCAAAAGCTAAAGAATCCTTTAGCAGTAATTGAGATCTAGTGGCATATTGTAGTTTAGAATGGTATTAAGCAGCATTCCAATATGGCCGCTGAAATGTCTTGGTAACACAGGGCGCCTCAGTGCCCTAGTCCACTCTTTCCTTTCCTCTCTGCACTCTCTGTGACAGCTTCCGGTTCATCTGACCGAGTTGAAACTTGAAAGTCTTCATCGTAGGAGGTCATTCTAGTAGGTAAATAATTATGAAGTGTGTATTTGCGTGTCTTACAATCAGCACATTAAAGGCGGCTTTCACATGGAGGGTGACGCATGTTGATTTAAGGTCGTATGAGGGGTGTGTTTGATGCTGCGGTCAGACGAAGGACACTTTTAGCATGGTGTTCAGCTCCCAGAGTTCTGAAGATTACCATTTCCTTGCATCAGTTGTTAATTCAGACCAGTATATTTTATTTGCATTATGGAATATGTAGTTTTTTAAATCCTAATATGGAACCAGCGCTACGAGTCTTAATGCAAAGAAGTATCCTTGACTTGATAACCTACTCGTACATTGACCTGGAAAATTTGGGAGCTTTCACACGAGGAACACCTGGGCAAGAGGGGGGTCACTTGGGACCAGGGCAGGCTCGCTTGCCCGGGAATGTGTCGCACCTTTTTGGAGGCTTACAACTGATGGTGACGTTAAGGGTCCTTCCCATGTCAAAAAGGAAGATCATCCTGGAGTCATTCTGGACTCATCGGATGATTACAGTTAGGCTATTCCTGCAATTATCCGGGGAAGTTATCCCAAGCCATCCTGAAGTATGCCTGTAGGACGAAAAATGTAAATGTGATGACGAACCTAGACTCATCACAAAAACTACATTAGGATGGTGTTCTGATGACTTCTACTGGCAGGGAGTGATTACCTTTTACAATTCCACGAATACTAATAGACAACTTCAGGATGTGTGAGAATTACTCCAGGATGGGTTCTAGCTAATTTAAGGATGACTGTCAATTATTCCAGGATGATCCTATAACCGCTGCAGGATGGAAGTGGTTTACTCTGGAATGATCCCATGACAATTTCTGGATGAGTGTGGATTATTCCTGGATGATCCTATGACAGCTTCAGGATGGCTATTGATTACATCAGAATGGCCCGATTATATTTTCAGAAAGAGTGTTGATTACTCTAGGACATGGGTACTCACAAACTTTCTCTCGGGGGCCAAATTTACAGTGTAGTTTGTTTCCGAGGGCCGCACAGGTGGGGGCGGGGTCAGTGGGGCAGGGCTAGAACAAAAAACCTATGACCACGAGGTTGATCACAGGTCCCTGCAGTGGATGCCTTCTTCGACTGCGCCACCACACCCGGCATAGACACATCTATTTCCCTCCCTCGCTCCCTCTTTCTCTCCATCCCTCGCTACCTCGCTCTCTCCATCCCTCGCTACCTCGCTCTCTCCATCCCTCGCTACCTCGCTCTCTCCATCCCTCGCTACCTCGCTCTCTCCATCCCTCGCTCCCTCCCTCACTCCTTCGATCCCTCTCTCGCTGTCTCTCTCCCTCCCTTGATCCCTGTCTCTCACTCCGTCTCTCACTCCCCGTCTCTCTCACTCCCCGTCTCTCTCACTCCCCGTCTCTCTCACTCCCCGTCTCTCTCACTCCCCGTCTCTCTCACTCCCAGTCTCTCTCACTCCCCGTCTCTCTCACTCCCCGTCTCTCTCACTCCCCGTCTCTCTCACTCCCCGTCTCTCTCACTCCCCGTCTCTCTCACTTCCTGTCTCTCTCACTTCCTGTCTCTCTCACTCCCCCCTCTCTCTCTCACTCCCTCCCTCTCTCTCACTCCCTCCCTCTCTCTCACTCCCTCCCTCTCTCTCCCTCCCCCTCTCTCCTTCTGTCTCCCTCCCCCTGTCTCTCTCTCTCCCACTCCCTTCCCCGCCCACACTCCCTTCCCCGCCCACACTCCCTTCCCCGCCCACACTCCCTCCGTCGCCCACACTCCCTCCGTCGCCCACACTCCCTCCGTCGCCCACACTCCCTCCGTCATCCTCTGTCGCCGTCCTCCCTCTCCCTCCCTTTCTCTGTGTCCCTCTCCCTCCCCCCTCTCTCTCCCTCTTTCCATCCCTCCCTCTGTCTATGTCCCTCGACCTGCCTGTGTGTCAGCCCCGGGTGAGACAGCTTCCTGACACACACAGCCGCACCCAAGCACTTCACAGGTTGTTAAAGGCCATTTGAATGCTAATGAGGCTTTATTGTATTCCACCTCATCTTAGGCCCCTGCAGCTCCACTCTGGCTAAGTGAGAATTGCCCGACCCTGGCCCCCACAGAGCAGCAGAGACTCTCAGAGTCGTGCTGCAGCAGACAAGCTTTAAAATAAAAAAATACATTGGTAGGATGTCTGCAAGGTCCGCGGGCCACCAGGGAAGGCTTGCCGGGCCGCCCCTGGCCCGCGGGCCCTACTTTGAGTACCCATGCTCTAGGATGACGTGGTGAAAGGGAGGCATGTTTTTGTCCTTGATATTTGGATTTAAGCGGGGACTCCAAGTCAAGTTCATTTTCACGGTCTGATGCGTCATTTTTAGTTGTGGATTTTTGATGAAGGACACTAGCCATCCCTGCTAAAAGGGCCAGGTTTTCAAGTTTCTGCAAACTCATCCGCGAACTTGCATCACCAGGCTGAGAAGTTGTGCTTTCAGCATGAGCTTTGTTACCCACTCTTATATAATCCAGTCCACTCTGCTTGGCTTTTTTGTCCTTGCATCTTTTTTCTGCAATTTCTTCCTCTTGTAGTTCGCGTAACCCCCTCTTAAGTCTACCAGCGCTTCCCCGATTGCCACAGTCCATTAACATCGGCTTTTCCTCCAGTGCCTTTTGAAGTAACACCTGTTTTAGACCCTCTGTTGTGGCAGAATAGCTTGCAATTAGCTCTTGAAAAATATCCTGAATCATTAGACACTGTTTCTTCACTAAAAAAAAGCAAGAGAAAAAAAATATATGTTTACATATAAACTTCAAAACAGATAAAAACACACCGACCACTTGCAATATATATTCACGCTCTAGCCATAATATTTAAATAAAGAGGTATTGATAATAAAGGACAAATGTACAATCTATCCATAACCAAGTAAGTCAGTTTTGCTTAATAGACAGTACACATTGTAAGCCTGAACTTGAACCTCCTGAAAAAAGTTGCCTAAATAAAAGTTTATCCAAAAATGGCTGCCTTATAGTAGTATGTAGAAAAAGAGCCCAATGTCTGGGTTCAGAGACCTGTCTCGTGTGGTGGCTAACTTCCAGATAGTATCTAAGTGTAGCCCATGAAGAAAGAAAAAATGTATTTCTTATAGTCCCCTCACTCACCGGAGTTTCCTCACGGTGACATGCTTCATCATTGGGGTCCTCCCAGTTCTCTACGAAAAGGGGCGTGCTACGACTTGCGAACTACGTAGGAGCACTGTAGTTGTGAAGGACTATGTGTGGTGTAGGGGAAGTGGAGTGGATGGGTGTATGCGAGTTTAAAAATACCGTGCTAGTGGGCCTCAATGTTTTATTCTGCTCCTAGACCGGTATGTTAAAAATGGGGTTATACTGTACACCAACCAATAATGTAGCTGGATTCAGTATAAGGTCAACATGTTTCACGCTACCCCTAGCGTTTCGTCAGGACCATACAGGGACCAGCCCTGTATTGTGCCACTCCTAAAAAACCTAGAATTAGGATTAGGAATCTGTTAGTGCGAAATTATATTTACAGTCATTAACGTTATTCCTATTTGGTACACGTGTGGTTCAACATACATACGCTTGGCTTTTTGGGCGAATGTATTGCTCACTGATGAACCTGTAAAAGAAATGAATAGAACTCAATTAAAAAACACCTCGCCCCTATCTCAGCAGAGATCGGGGACATATGCATCCTTTAACATGTACGTTTCAGATACACGTACATAGATGCACACGGTCTATATGGTGTGGTTTCACCATATTGGTGTGTGCACACATTCAGCGCCGGTGTCTGCTCGCCAAACTGCACCTGTGGTGAAATTAACGTGAAATTTCGTAAACAGACATACGGAAGTGACTGTACAAAAAAACCGAAAACAGTGAACACACAACCAGAGAATAATCCAGATATTTACTTTTGTAGGTGTTTAATAGCACATCATGGTCTCTTAGGGGGGCGGTAGTGCCTCGGTGGAAACAATGCTAAAAGAATTTCAGGATTGTAAAACACGTGGTTAGTAATCGAGCGTTTTTCGTAATTGAATCAAAGGCTTGGTATTCTCTTCCCTAGCTTAGGGGTTGGATTCGTTACACTTACTTCCAAATCAGCAATGCCGCGCAGTGTTACCTAGTTGCTTCCCCTCGGACCGCATCTTACAATGTGATCCGCGGGCTTGGTTTTTGTTTTCTCCGGTTTCCGGGTTGGAGCTAGACTGTCTTGCTCCGGCGGCCATCTTAGGTGGATGTAAAAGAGCCTTGTATCGGTCTTTCTTCAGTTTCATTTGTTTTAGCCCTTGTTACTGAGACGGTTTCATAAAGCGCCGTTTTTTTAATAACCTCGTTTTTATAAAAGACACAGGGAATTCTTCACAATGTAGGGAGAAAAAAAATGTTCCCAAAAAACACGTTCATAGACTTTGTAATTTCAGGTGTACATAGCAAAATAACAACCTCATGGACGAGGTAAAAAAAAGGAGATTTAGAGTTGTTACATTAATCATAAGATTTTGTACTGGTTTTAGGGACATTGCAGTATATATATCATGTCAGCGGTTGAAAGCACCCCAAGGTATATCATCGTTCAGCCCGCTTATATCTGTCTGCAATCTGAAAACCAAACGTTGCTCACGTTCATGAAGAGTTTTTTCAATGTTTTCTTTATTCCTTACACACTCGAGGACTACCCATTTTAAGTCATTTGGTGTGTGGGTTTTTTCAATAAAATGGTTAGTCATGCGTGTGGTGGACTTCTTGCAACGTATATTGCTCCTATGTTCCACAATTCGTGTGCTGACCTTTCTTGAAGTCATGCCCACATAATGTAAATAAAGAAAACATTGAAAAAACTCTTCATGAACGTGAGCAACGTTGGGTTTTCAGATTGCAGACAGATATAAGCGGGCTGAACGATGATATACCTTGGGGTGCTTTCAACCGCTGACATGATATATACTGCAATGTCCCTAAAACCAGTACAAAATCTTATGATTAATGTAACCACTCTGAATCTCCTTTTTTACCTCGTCCATGAGGTTGTTATTTTGCTATGTACACCGGAAATTACAAAGTCTATGAACGTGTTTTTTGGGAACGTTTTTTCTCCCTACATTGTGAAGAATTCCCTGTGTCTTTTATAAAAACGAGGTTATCAAAAAAACAACGCTTTATGCAACCGTCTCAGTAACAAGGGCTAAAACAAATGAAACTGAAGAAAGACCGATACAAGGCTCTTTTACATCCACCTAAGATGGCCGCCAGAGCAAGACAGTCTAGCTCCAACCCGGAAACCGGAGAAAACAAAAACCAAGCCCGCGGATCACATTGTAAGATGCGGTCCGAGGGGAAGCAACTAGGTAACACTGCGCTGCATTGCTGATTCGGAAGTAAGTGTAACGAATCCAACCCCTAAGCTAGGGAAGAGAATACCAAGCCTTTGATTCAATTACGAAAAACGCTTGATTACTAACCACGTGTTTTACAATCCTGAAATTCTTTTAGCATTGTTTCCACCGAGGCACTACCGCCCCCCTAAGAGACCATGATGTGCTATTAAGCACCTACAAAAGTAAATATCTAGATTATTCTCTGGTTGTGTGTTAAATGTGTGTTCACTGTTTTCGTTTTTTTTGTACAGTCACTTCTGTATGTCTGTTTACGAAATTTCACGTTAATTTCACCACAGGTACAGTTTGGCGAGCAGACACCGGCGCTGAATGTGTGCACACACCAATATGGTGAAACCACACCATATAGACCGTGGGCATCTATGTACGTGTATCTGAAACGTACATGTTGAAGGACGCATATGTCCCCGATCTCTGCTGAGATAGGGGCGAGGTGTTTTTTAATTGAGTTCTATTCATTTCTTTTACAGGTTCATCAGTGAGCAATACATTCGCCCAAAAAGCCAAGCGTATGTATGTTGAACCACACGTGTACCAAATAGGAATAACGTTAATCACTGTAAATATAATTTCGCACTAACAGATTCCTAATCCTAATTCTAGGTTTTTTAGGAGTGGCACAATACAGGGCTGGTCCCTGTATGGTCCTGACGAAACGCTAGGGGTAGCGTTAAACATGTTGACCATATACTGAATCCAGCTACATTACTGGTTGGTGTACAGTATAACCCCATTTTTAACATACCGGTCTAGGAGCAGAATAAAACATTGGGGCCCACTAGCACGGTATTTTTAAACTCACATATACCCATCCACTCCACTTCACTTTCCCTACAACACACATAGTCCTTCACAACTATAGTGCTCCTACGTAGTTCGCAAGTCGTAGCATGCCCCTTTTCGTAGAGAACTGGGAGGACCCCAATGATGAAGCATGTCACCGTGAGGAAATTCCGGTGAGTGAGGGGACTATAAGAAAGACATTTTTTCTTTCTTCATGGGCTACACTTAGATACTAACTGGAAGTTAGCCACCACACGAGACAGGTCTCTGAACCCAGACATTGGGCTCTTTTTCTACATATATCTCTTTAGGAGGATGACCTGTTCTTTAGTACCTCCTTTTCCCTCCATTTTGTACATGCCTTATACTAGTGCCACAAGCTAAACGTTTCAGTCCTTTTCATAAGTGTTACATTTGTCTCTGGAAAGCAATCCAAGGCATATATGGGGACATGCATGTTCATTTTTACTGTCCATTATTGGACTAATTAATCACAAATGTAGGTTTTTACTGAAACAGGTTGGTAATTTGTACCGTTATCCTGCAGTTGCAAACTTATTATAAAGGTTTACTTATTGTGCTTACCAGATGATTGGAACAGAATCATAGCTTTAAAATCTCTCTCTTCGGTGATTGGCCGACCAGCTTCATCTAGATTTTCGACCAGCCATTTACAAAGAACTTCCCTGGGATTGTCCAAAAGCAGGAAGTCACCATCTTTTCGAACACACACAGAATGATCGCAAGTGAAAAACAGGACGTTGAATGAAACCACGATTATGTCCTGCTAGATATAAAAATCAGGAATTAGTTTGTGTGCGGTTTAAGTTTCAGAGGTAAAATACAAAGCATATCAAACTGATTAACAGATTTAATTGGAGAAAAGCACCCCAAAAAGTACACTGACCTGGTGCAATTTCTATCTAACATGCCTAGATGTTGGACTACAAAGAAGTGTTTGGGCATGCACTGAAGACCATTGAGGAAATTACCTAATAATCAACTTTATTTTTGGAGAGCCAGAGTGCATGCTTAGGTCTTGCTGCTCAGGGCAAATAGTAATAGCAAAGTAGAGGCATTGTGAGAGAAATAGAAGAACTATCAATAAGTGAACTTTCACACGGGGTTTGTGACGGGAAAGTTACCTATCCCCACAGATGCATAGGGAGTCAGATGCCTGCTACCCTCTGCCCACCGGCACCCCAACATGAAAGGACAAGCGTTAAAAATGCAATAGGTTTCACCTTTTATTAAGCTAAAGGTGTTAGCTTTGCTAGTAGTATTGTAAGTTAATTGTGCAATATGGAATGGCTTTATAAATGAAACAAAAAGACATTACAATGGCAAATACATAAAGCAAAAGCATTGGCATAGCCAATAGGTCTCCCCTCTGGGACCTTATAAGTGTTTTGCCAGAGGTGTTTGGAAGTTTGGTAAGAGATGCAATTTAACATAAAGGGATCCCATACCTCGTTGACACATGCAGTACCCGCAGTTCAAACGAGAAGATGGCATGGGGAAACCTCTTATAAGATCTCAATCAATGGGGAAGGCACGCGTTACTGCAACTTGTGCGTGCTTTCACCGTATAAATATTTAACACATGATCTGAGGCAGTTGAATGCTAGAAGAAAGAGAGAAAGAGAGAAGGAGAGAAGGAGAGAGAAGGAGAGAAGGAGAGAAAGAGAAAGAAAGAGAGAGAGAGAAAAGCATTGGGCCAGGATGCTTGGTTGGAAATGGTGCCTGCGCAGCTCCCGTCGAGACCCCAGCTCGAGGTAATACACAATCCTCCATTAAGGCAGGTAGATGATTTACCGCGTCTCAGCCGCTGTGTAAACACCGCCACCAGGACACGCAGGCCCCTGGGGCCGAGTGCCGCTTGGCCATGATTGAAACCCAATGGGCTGGAATTAATAGGAAATATTAATGCGATTTATCTTAGGGCTCGATCCCTCTGCCTCAATACTTTAGCAGTAGGCCAGGTTGTAACTGGATAATATATGGCTGGGATCGATAGTGGCAGATGTAACAAGACCGGCTTCATTTTTACAGAGATCTTAGCGGTAAAGGTAAATTAGCGCAAACAGGGAATACGTAATTGGCCCTGTCTCAATAATATATACAAACGAGTTAAAAACATTGCTTGCATGCACATGGAACAAAACCAGAATGATAGCCAGTTTTGCGAAAGTAGATATTGCAAGATGTTGGAATGCGTCTGACTACGTCTCCTAAATAGGGGTAAACCTCAATCGCCACAGGCAACCAGCCCTTTCAATTACACAAATAGCAAACAAAATAAGGAACCAGCATTACAACGGCCAAGTTATTTGAAGCATTTATCCTTATGCTTTGAAACGCATCCATGAAAACTGCCAGTGTTTTAGAAGATGTGCTGAGCAGCACACTACACAACTTGGGGAACGTGACCAGGATTCAACAATAGAGCACACATTCATTTAGTAATGAAAGCTCACTACAAGTTGCAAGGACACAAGTAATGCTCAACAATATACAGTATTCCCATAAATAAATACGTTTAGCCTTCTTTGATTGACAACTTTTCAGTAGATCGAAAACTGTTCCATTTGGTCTAGAATACACGCAGGTGCACTTGGAACCAACATGGGACCTACAATACACGGGCAGTGATTTATTTTTCCTTACGGCGAAGAACTTGCTGTAAAACACATTTTTTAGGCTTTTTGCAATTTTCCACAACTTACACAGGCACGCACTACGTCACACGTACACAAAAATACACATGCTCAAACACAAAAGGTGCATATTAAACAAGCAGGCAGGCTGATACAGACAAACATCAAACACACATAATGCACACACATTGCAACACAGGCATTCATTATAACACGTACGAAGCACACACATGCAGGGAGCTGCGTCTGAATTTGGCCCCTTAATGAAAACTCGTGCTTTCCGAAAAATGAGGAAGCTGGTCTGGGACGGAAATTGAGCAGCTGGGACCGAGAGCGGAGGATCGATGCTGCTCTTTTTTAAGACAGGCAGCACTATGCATGGGGGCTCTGACCCAGGATGGGCGCGTGCAGATATAGCGTGGAGCTTGCCCCGATGGACTAACATCTACCCCCCTGGTAGCAGCTGCAGCACTTACCTGAGTATACGCTGGAATCGATGAAGGAAGTGGAGTTGGAAAAATAAAGAGACCGATGCCAATCCATCTGTCCCTTTTCCATTGCACTTACGGCGGTCTTCGATCTTGCCGCAGACCAATGACGTCACTTCCGGCGTCCCGGATGTGCGTAGGCTTTTGGAAGAGGAATCCTCCGGCTTCATGTATATGCAAAGTTGAGAGAGCTGCTCTCCATTGAGGACCTGCGGTTCAAGTCCCAGCCAGCCGGCAGACTGTTGGTTTACAGTAGGTGATTTTGGCATTGTGTTCGAGGCAGCTGTGCTTTTTAAAAATGTATGTTAGTATTGTGATTGAGTGAATTCGGCAGTCACCATGACGACAAAGCTTGTTTTGATTTCTCGGGCCATGAGAAGGTCGGTCTGTCCGCAGTTGTTTAATGAGTCTAACAATTCGCTTCTCGGCCTTTTGGCTAAGATCAAGTGTAGTACCACTTGCCTCCCCTAGGGGAGGGCGGTCAGTTGGGATGTTTTCATTGGACTTCGTGGGTCAATGATATTCCCAATATGGTGAAACGAGATTCGGAATCGGAACGGAAGGGGACGGTACCGAAACGAAATATGACAGAAATGTCATAACGTTTTTAGTAGCCTGGCATGCTGGACTGTCGGGCAGGAACCCCAGTGGGGACTGACTGGCAGGCCGGCTGAATGGTGATTTTTTACGTAGGTCAGCAGGCGAGACTGGGCTGCTGTGCCAACCGGCTTGGGCTGACAACCGGGCTGATGACCTTGGATGGAACGACAGGGCCGAACGGCATGCCTGGAAGGCTAAGTCGCCCCCCTGTCCAGGCGAACCCTCCTAGGTCCGACCGGCACAAGGCCAGCCAGCTAATGGCTGTCTGCGGATTGGTTCCCCGCTTTCAGCTGGGCTGGTTGGCTGCTGGATGGAGGTAGTAGCAGGACAGACCGGGGTTGGCTGAAAAGATAAGCCATGCCTAGTACCCCCTGGGCAAGTAGGCCAGGCGAGACGGCTCGGTTGAAGGGCGAGGCCGGCGGGTGTGGCAGACTGGCCAGACCTGCTGACTGAGGGTGTGACGGGTAGGAAAAAAAAATAAAAAAACAAGCATTGGAAATGCAATAGGTCTCGCATTAGAAAAGTTGGAGTTATTGGTATTGTAAATGACATATGTTATTTATTTGTTGGTTTTTAAAATTGTTAAATTGATGGCTTTGTCATTTACAATGCCAATAGTTATAACTTTTGCGAATGTGACACCTATAGCATTTGGAATGCAACATATTTTGTATTTACGTGACTTAGATGACAGCTCTTGTCGTTAGGCCACATCTCTAGAGAGCAGGAGAGTGCAGCAGGGGAGAGAAGCACAGCAATGCAATAGGTCTTGCATTAGGAAAGTTTGAGCTATTGGTATTGTAAAGGACACATTTTTTATTTATGTGCTTGTTTTGAAAATAGCGAATTAATAGCTTTTTTATTTACAATGCCAATAGTTTTATCTTTTGCAAATGTGACACCTATTGTAACACAATATGTGTTGTGAGGGGTTGAGGGTGAGGTGTTGAGGGTGAGTGAGGGTGAGGTGTTGAGGGTGAGTGAGGGTGAGGTGTTGAGGGTGAGTGAGGCTGAGTGAGGGTGAGGGGTTGAGGGGGAGGGGTCGAGGGTGAGGGGTTGAGGGTGAGGGAGGGTGAGGGGTTGAGGGTGAGGGGTTGAGGGTGAGTGAGGGTGAGGGTGAGTGAGGGTGAGGGGTTGAGAGTGAGTGAGGGTGAGGTGTTGAGGGTAAGTGAGGGTGAGGGTGAGGCTGAGGGGTTGAGAGTGAGGGTGAGTGAGAGTGAGGGTGAGTGAGAGTGAGGGTGAGTGAGGGGGTGAGGTGTTGAGGGT
The DNA here is from genome assembly GCF_964263255.1 of Lissotriton vulgaris. NCBI lineage: Eukaryota > Metazoa > Chordata > Amphibia > Caudata > Salamandridae > Lissotriton > Lissotriton vulgaris. Next base: position 390,820,739 of record NC_141687.1, read on the forward strand.
GAGGTGTTGAGGGTGAGAGAGGGTGAGGGTGAGTGAGGGTGAGTGAGGGTGAGTGATGGTGAGGGTGAGGGGTTGAGGGTGAGTGAGGGTGAGGGGTTGAGGGTGAGTGAGAGTGAGGGTGAGTGAGGGGTTGAGGGTGAGTGAGGGTGAGGGATTGAGGGTGAGGGATTGAGGGTGAGGGGTTGAGGGTGAGGGGTTGAGGGTGAGTGAGGTTGAGGGTGAGTGAGGGTGAGGTGTTGAGGGTGAGTGAGGGTGAGGGGTTGAGGGTGAGTGAGGATGAGGGTGAGTGAGGATGAGGGGTTGAGGGTGGGTGAGGGTGAGTGAGGGTGAGTGAGGGTGAGGGTGAGTGAGGGTGAGGGTGAGTGAGGGTGAGGGTGAGTGAGGGTGAGGGTGAGTGAGGGCGAGGGTGAGTGAGGGCGAGGGTGAGTGAGGGCGAGGGTGAGTGAGGGCGAGGGTGAGTGAGGGTGAGGGTGAATGTGAGTGAGGGTGAGTGAGGGTGAGGGTGAATGTGAGTGAGGGAGGGTGAGGATGAGGGGTTGAGGGTGAGTGAGGGGTTGAGGGTGAGTGAGGGGTTGAGGGTGAGTGAGGGGTTGAGGGTGAGGGGTTGAGGGTGAGGGGGTGGGGGTGAGGGTGAGGGGTTGAGGGTGAGGGTGAGTGAGGATGAGGGGTTGAGGGTGGGTGAGGGTGAGTGAGGTTGAGGGTGAGTGAGGGTGAGGGTGAGTGTGAGTGAGGGTGAGGATGAGGGGTTGAGGGTGAGGGGTTGAGGGTGAGTGAGGGTGAGGGGTTGAGGGTGGGTGAGGGTGAGTGAGGGTGAGGTGTTGAGGGTGAGTGAGGGTGAGGCATTGAGGGTGAGTGAGGGTGAGGTGTTGAGGGTGAGTGAGGGTGAGTGAGGGTGAGGGTGAGGGGGTTGAGGGTGAGTGAGGGTGAGGGGTTGAGGGTGAGTGAGGGTGAGGGTGACTGAGGGTGAGGGGTTGAGGGTGAGTGAGGTTGAGGGTGAGGTGTTGAGGGTGAGTGAGGGTGAGGTGTTGAGGGTGAGTGAGGGTGAGGTGTTGAGGGTGAGTGAGGGTGAGGGGTTGAGGGTGAGTGAGGTTGAGGGTGAGTGAGGGTGAGGGGTTGAGGGTGAGTGAGAGTGAGGGTGAGTGAGGGTGAGGGGTTGAGGGTGAGTGAGGGTGAGGGGTTGAGGGTGAGTGAGGGTGAGGGTGAGTGAGGATGAGGGGTTGAGGGTGAGTGAGGGTGTGGGTGAGGGTGAGGGGGTTGAGGGTGAGTGAGGGTGACTGAGGGTGAGGGTGACTGAGGGTGAGGGGTTGAGGGTGAGTGAGGGTGAGTGAGGGTGAGGGTGAGTGAGGGGTTGAGGGTGAGTGAGGGTGAGGGGTTGAGGGTGAGTGAGGGTGAGTGAGGATGAGGGGTTGAGGGTGAGTGAGGGTGGGTGAGGTATTGAGGGTGAGGGGTTGAGGTTGGGTGAGGGTGAGTGAGGGTGAGGTATTGAGGGTGAGGGGTTGAGGTTGGGTGAGGGTGAGTGAGGTTGAGGGTGAGTGAGGGTGAGGGGTTGAGGGTGAGGGTGAGTGAGGGTGAGGGTGAGTGAGGGTGGGTGAGGGTGAGTGAGGTTGAGGGTGAGTGAGGGTGAGTGAGGGTGAGGGGTTGAGGGTGAGAGGGTGAGGGGTTGAGGGTGAGTGAGGGTGAGTTAGGGTGAAGGGTTGAGGGTGGGTGAGGGTGAGTGAGGATGAGTGAGAGTGAGGGTGAGTGAGGGGTTGAGGGTGAGTGAGGGTGAGGGTTTTTTATTTATGTGCTTGTTTTGAAAATAGCGAATTAATAGCTTTGTTATTTACAATGCCAATAGTTGTATCTTTTGCAAATGTGACACCTATTGTAACACAATATGTGTTGTGAGGGTGAGTGAGGGTGAGGGTGAGGGGTTGAGGGTGAGGGGTTGAGGGTGAGGTGTTGAGGGTGAGTGAGGGTGAGGTGTTGAGGGTGAGTGAGGGTGAGGTGTTGAGGGTGAGTGAGGCTGAGTAAGGGTGAGGGGTTGAGGGGGAGGGGTCGAGGGTGAGGGGTTGAGGGTGAGGGGTTGAGGGTGAGGGAGGGTGAGGTGTTGAGGGTGAGTGAGGGTGAGTGAGGGTGAGGGGTTGAGATTGAGAGGGTGAGTGAGGGTGAGGTGTTGAGGGTGAGTGAGGGTGAGGCTGAGGGGTTGAGGGAGAGTGAGGGTGAGGGTGAGTGAGAGTGAGGGTGAGTGAGAGTGAGGGGTTGAGGGTGAGGGGTTGAGGGTGAGTGAGGGTGAGGGGGTGAGGTGTTGAGGGTGAGGTGTTGAGGGTGAGGGGTTGAGGGTGAGGGGTTGAGGGTGAGGTGTTGAGGGCGAGGGTGAGTGAGGGATTGAGGGTGAGGGATTGAGGGTGAGGGGTTGAGGGTGAGTGAGGGTGAGGGTGAGTGAGGGTGAGGTGTTGAGGGTGAGAGAGGGTGAGGGGTTGAGGGTGAGTGAGGATGAGGGGTTGAGGGTGGGTGAGGGTGAATGAGGGTGAGGGTGAGTGAGGGTGAGGGTGAGTGAGGGTGAGTGAGGGTGAGGGTGAGTGAGGGTGAATGTGAGTGAGGGTGAGTGAGTGAGGGTGAGGGTGAATGTGAGTGAGGGTGAGTGAGGGTGAGGATGAGGGGTTGAGGGTGAGTGAGGGTGAGGGGTTGAGGGTGAGGGGTTGAGGGTGAGTGAGGGTGAGTGAGGGTGAGGGGTTGAGGGTGAGTGAGGGTGAGGGTGAGTGAGGATGAGGGGTTGAGGGTGAGTGAGGGTGAGGTTGAGGGTGAGTGAGGTTGAGGGTGAGTGAGGTTGAGGGTGAGTGAGGTTGAGGGTGAGTGAGGGTGAGTGAGGGTGAGTGAGGGTGGGTGAGGATGAGGGGTTGAGGGTGAGGGAGGGTGAGGGGTTGAGGGTGAGTGAGGGGTTGAGGGTGGGTGAGGGTGAGGTGTTGAGGGTGAGTGAGGGTGAGTGAGGGTGAGGGTGAGGTGTTGAGGGTGAGTGAGGGTGAGGTGTTGAGGGTGAGTGAGGGTGAGTTAGAGTGAGGGTGAGGTGTTGAGGGTGAGTGAGGGTGAGGGCGAGTGAGGGTGAGTGAGGGTGAGTGATGGTGTGGGTGAGGGGTTGAGGGTGAGTGAGGGTGAGGGGGTTGAGGGTGAGTGAGGGGTTGAGGGTGAGTGAGGGTGAGGGTGAGGGTGACTGAGGGTGAGGGGTTGAGGGTGAGGGGTTGAGGGTGAGTGAGGGTGAGGGTGAGGGGTTGAGGGTGAGGGGTTGAGGGTGAGTGAGGATGAGGGTGAGTGAGGATGAGGGGTTGAGGGTGGGTGAGGGTGAGTGAGGTTGAGGGTGAGTGAGGGTGAGGGTGGGTGAGGGTGAGTGAGGGCGAGTGAGGGTGAGTGATGGTGTGGGTGAGGAGTTGAGGGTGAGTGAGGGTGAGGGGTTGAGGGTGAGTGAGGGTGAGGTATTGAGGGTGAGGGGTTGAAGTTGGGTGAGGGTGAGGGTGAGTGAGGGTGAGGTATTGAGGGTGAGGGGTTGAGGTTGAGTGAGGGTGAGGGTGAGTGAGGGTGAGGGGTTGAGGGTGAGTGAGGGTGAGGGTGAGTGAGGATGAGGGGTTGAGGGTGGGTGAGGGTGAGTGAGGTTGAGGGTGAGTGAGGTTGAGTGAGGGTGAAGGTGAGTGAGTGTGAGTGTGAGTGAGGGTGAGGGTGAGTGAGGGTGAGGGGTTGAGGGTGAGTGAGGGTGAGTTAGGGTGAGGGGTTGAGGGTGGGTGAGGGTGAGTTTGGGTGAGGGGTTGAGGGTGGGTGAGGGGTTGAGGGTGGGTGAGGGTGAGTGAGGGGTTGAGGGTGAGTGAGGGTGAGTGAGGGTGAGTGAGGGTTGAGGGTGAGTGAGGGTGAGTGAGGGTGAGTGAGGGTGAGGGTGAGTGAGGGTGAGGGTGAGTGAGGGTGAGTGGTTGAGGGTGAGTGAGGGTGAGGGTAAGTGGTTGAGGGTGAGTGAGGGTGAGTGCGGGTGAGTGAGGGTGAGTGAGGGTGAGGGCGAGGGTGAGTGAGGGCGAGGGTGAGTGAGAGTGAGGGTGAGGGTGAGTGAGGGTGAGTGAGGGCGAGGGTGAGTGGTTGAGGGTGAGTGGTTGAGGGTGAGTGGTTGAGGGTGAGTGGTTGAGGGTGAGTGGTTGAGGGTGAGTGGTTGAGGGTGAGTGGTTGAGGGTGAGTGGTTGAGGGTGAGTGGTTGAGGGTGAGTGGTTGAGGGTGAGTGGTTGAGGGTGAGTGGTTGAGGGTGAGTGGTTGAGGGTGAGTGGTTGAGGGTGAGTGGTTGAGGGTGAGTGGTTGAGGGTGAGTGGTTGAGGGTGAGTGGTTGAGGGTGAGTGGTTGAGGGTGAGTGAGTGCGGGTGAGTGAGTGCGGGTGAGTGCGGGTGAGTGAGGGTGAGTGAGGGTGAGGGTGAGGTGTTGAGTGTGAGTGAGGGTGAGTGAGGGTGAGGGGTTGAGGGTGAGTGAGGGTATGTATGTATGTATGTATGTTGAGTTTGAGGGTGAGTGAGGGTGAGGTGTTGAGGGTGAGTGAGGGTGAGTGAGGGTGAGGGGTTGAGGGTGAGTGAGGGTGAGGGGTTGAGGGTGAGTGAGGGGTTGAGGGTGAGTGAGGGTGAGTGGTTGAGGGTGAGTGAGGGTGAGTGAGGGTATGTATGTATGTAAGTATGTATGTTGAGTTTGAGGGTGAGTGAGGGTGAGGTGTTGAGGGTGAGTGAGGGTGAGGTGTTGAGGGTGAGTGAGGGTGAGGGGTTGAGGGTGAGTGAGGGTGAGGGGTTGAGGGTGAGTGAGGGTGAGTGAGGGTGAGGGGTTGAGGGTGAGGTGTTGAGGGTGAGTGAGGGTGGGTGAGGGTGAGTGAGGGTGAGGGGTTGAGGGTGAGTGAGGGTGAGGGTGAGTGAGGGTGAGGGGATGAGGGTGAGGGGTTGAGGGTGAGTGAGGGTGAGGGGTTGAGGGTGAGTGAGGGTGAGAGGTTGAGGGTGAGTGAGGGTGAGGAGTTGAGGGTGATAGAGGATGAGTGAGAGTGAGGGTGAGTGAGGGCTTGAGGGTGAGGGGTTGAGGGTGAGGGGGTGAGGGTGAGTGAGGGTGAGGGGTTGAGGGTGAGTGAGGGTGAGGTGTTGAGGGTGGGTGAGGGTGAGTGAGGGTGAGTGAGGGTGAGTGAGGGGTTGAGGGTGAGTGAGGGTGAGGGTGAGTGAGGGTGAGGGGATGAGGGTGAGGGGATGAGGGTGAGGGGTTGAGGGTGAGTGAGGGTGAGGGGTTGAGGGTGAGTGAGGGTGAGAGGTTGAGGGTGAGTGAGGGTGAGGAGTTGAGGGTGATAGAGGATGAGTGAGAGTGAGGGTGAGTGAGGGGTTGAGGGTGAGGGGTTGAGGGTGGGTGAGGGGTTGAGGGTGAGTGAGGGTGAGGTGTTGAGGGTGAGTGAGCGTGAGGGTGGGTGAGCGTGAGGGTGAGCGTGAGGGTGAGTGAGGTGTTGAGGGTGAGGAGTTGAGGGTGGGTGAGGGGTTGAGGGTGAGTGAGGGGTTGAGGGTGAGTGAGGGTGAGGGGTTGAGGGTGAGTGAGGGTGAGGTGTTGAGGGTGAGTGAGGGTGAGGGTGGGTGAGCGTGAGGGGGGGGTTGAGGGTGAGTGAGGGTGTGGGTGAGGGGTTGAGGGTGAGTGAGGGTGAGGGGTGAGGGTGAGTGAGGGTGTGACCATATCCATTCCAGACACTGATAATTAATTGGCGACAAAAGTTATTATTTGACGTGGCATATCTTAATTGCTAGGTTTTTTAATTACTAGTTGATGTTTAATTTCTGTAATCATTTTTTTAAGTATGCACCTCTTAAAAAATAAATATAAATGTTGCTTGTTATGTATTTCCATTTGTAGACCTAGAATAGTTATGGTGCATTGTATGTAGCTTTAAAAAATAAAAATGTAGACTGCTCAATGTATTTCCGTGAATAGATGCAGGTTGCCTCTTTCTGTCAAATAATATCCCTTGTTCAACTTACTATAGTGGCGCGGCATACTATGAAGCAGAGGAGGACTGACTGTCAGAGCCTTGCTCTTTCCTCTCTTGCCAACAGGGCCACTCCAGAATAAGACCACGAAAACCATAATTTGTGAAACATGGCCATTTGACTCGCAGCCCGGTCAGTGGAGGGGCTCCGCTTTCTGATCCGTAGAGGCTGATGCGCAGTCACTTTCTTGAAGAGGAAATGGGGAATAAAAACTTTACTTTTGCAGTGATGTCGATGAACCTGGCTTGATGTCACACTGCTGCATTGTGCTGATTTTCTAAGTAAAAACATGCATAGTGAGGAGCACTAATACGGGTTTGAGATGGTGGAAGAGCTGCTTATCTCTTATGGAGATAGATTATCTGGGGGGAGGAAGGGCTCCTAATGGGAAGTGTAGACGGGGAGAAATTGAGAAAAAAGCTGAGCAGGGAGGGTGTTATTGCGGCTATCTGTTTGCCCGAGGGGAGGAGAAATGCAGGCCTGAGGCAGAGCACACGCTGAGAAGCTTGTGGGAGGGGGGCTGGGCTGCCTTTGATCTGGTAATGCGAGGCAGGCAGGCAGGCGGCTGGTGGCATTGTGCACGCGCTTTTTAGGGCTTGCGCTTGCGCAATGACCTAAAAAGCACATGCACTTGAAGAAATCGCCAGTGGAATCGCCAGTGGTGGATCAACACTGGATAAGCCGTAATAGAGCTTCGCCAGCGATGCGCAGAAGCGCATCAGCAGGCGAGCCCTAAAAATGAGTCTAACAATTGGATTCCACTAAACTATGAGGCAATTTACAAGAACCTTGCGCCACTTTTGCGTCACTTTTCCCATGTTAAAAGTGGCGCAACGGGCTTGTAAATCGGCCCCTATGTGTTTATGGAAATACTCTATGGAGGAAGTGCAGCCTGGGGGTACAGAAAGTATAATTTGCAATCACAGCAGCGCCTCCCGGCATTCCGCATTCATAAACAGTTTGGGGGTTTGTAGGGCTTTTGGATTTTAGGGCGTACATGGTCATTTTAGGGTTGAGGGTGGGTTTGTGTTTTGGGGGGGCCAGGTGTAATTTAAGGGTTTAGAGCATGTTTGGGTTTGGGGTGCGAGTGTTCATTTTAGGGTTTAGGGTGTGTTTGGGTTTTAGGGTACAAGGGTTAATATTAGGGTTTAGGGTGTGTTTGTGTTTGGTGCGCAAGGGTTAATTTGGGGGTTCAGGGTGTGTTTGGGTTTTGGGGTGCCAGGGTTAATTTTAGGGTGGGTTTGGGGGTTCAGGGTGGGTTTGGGTTTTGGGGTGCCAGGGTTAATTTTAGGGTTTAGGGTGGGTTTGGGGTGCAAGGGTTAATTTGGGGGTTCAGGGTGTTTGGGTTTTGGGGTGCCAGGGTTAATTTTATTTGGGGATCAGGGTGTGTTTGGGTTTTGGGGTGCAAGGGTTAATTTGGGGGTCCAGGGTGTGTTTGGGTTTTGGGGTGCCAGGGTTAATTTTAGGGTTTAGGGTGTGTTAGGGTTTTGGGGTGCAAGGGTTACTTTGGGGGTTCAGGGTGTGTCTGGGTTTGGGGTGCCAGGGTTAATTTGAGGGTTTAGGGTGTGTTTGGGTTTTGGGGTGCAAGGGTTAATTTGGGGGTTAAGGGTGTGTTTGGGATTTGGGGTGCAAGGGTTAATTTTAGGGTTTAGGGTGTGTTTTTGGGGTGCAAGGGTTAATTTGAGGGTTCAGAGTGTTTGGGTTTTGGGGTGCCAGGGTTAATTTTAGGGTGTGTTTGGGTTTTGGGGTGCCAGGGTTAATTTTAGGGTTTAGGGTGTGTTTGGGTTTTGGGGTGCAAGGGGGAATATTGGGGGTTCAGGGTGTGTTTGGGTTTTGGGGTGCAAGGGTTAATTTGTGGGTTCAGGGTGTGTTTGGGTATTGGGGTGCCAGGGTTAATTTTAGGGTTTAGGGTGAGTTTGGGGTGCAAGGGTTAATATTGGGGTTTTGGGGTGCAAGGGTTAATTTGGGGGTTCAGGGTGTTTGGGTTTTGGGGTGCCAGGGTTAATTTTAGGGTTTAGGGTGTGTTTGGGTTTTGGGGTGCAAGGGTTAATATTGGGGTTCAGGGTGTGTTTGGGTTTTGGGGTGCAAGGGTTAATTTGGGGGTTCAGGGTGTGTTTGAGTTCTGGGGCTCCCAGCTGCAGGAGGTCAGACGTTTATCTGCAATTCATTGTGCAATTATCCAACAGTTTGCATTTTTCTGGAAATCTGAAACCAAAGTGGTGGACGTGCTCTTTAACCCCTTCCATGCTGGTGACGAACCCCAGCCGTCATGCACTACGGTGCTCGTGTGCTGATGACGGCTGGGGTTCGTCATGGCCCGCCCGTGTTCTGCCGGCGGCCGCACACGGGGAAAATCGCGGCCGCACGGAAGGGGTTAAATAGACGAGCAATTCCTGTTAAAATCACTAGACACAAAAAAAACTTATTGCAAACACAATAGTACCTTTGAAGTATTCAGATGCTTATTTTCAAATCACCCCAAAGCCATCAGGAACAATGTCATCTTGTAAAGTTATCGGAGAGTCATTTACAAGTCATCATCAGGAATAATGACACCTTCTGAAGTCAGCGGATACTAATTTTCAAGTCATCCTTAAATCATCACGAATAATGACATGACACCTACTAAAGTCATCAGATACTCATTTTCAAGTCATCCTCAAATCATCATTCTGAGCTTCTGCAGCTTGCTGATGACTTCAAGAGCTTGATGATGTCTGATGACGTGTAAATGACTTCTAAGGTAGTTGGATGATCATCCAATGACTCTGGGATGGCTTCTAAAGTAATCCTGTTTGACCTGGGTTGTGGTTGAAGGGGATGGGGGGTGTGTAAGTGGGTATATGAGTGATTGTAAAGGCAGCGTATCCTAACTCCTCGACCTACCGCAGTGGGTACAACTGCACTCACGCAAATCAGAATTCTACGCCACTCGGACGCCCAAGTAATCAATTGCCTGATGCTTAGTTCTCTTTCTCTCGATCGAGCCTTTCCATGAAAGCAACCTTCTTCCAGTTATTAGGAGGTTTGTGCCTGAAAATATCGGCAACATAATTGCCAGATGACTTTTGAATGCTTTGACCCATTATTCTGAAAAGAACATCCTGTCAGTAGGCACTAGGTACTAGCTAGACTTCTACAGTTACTCCAGAAAGTTGTGCAGACTTCAGCAGATGTTCCTGTCGCCATGGGTTACTGGCTGTCATGCAAACGACAACCCTGGATCACACAGGTCTTCAAATACTCTGAAGTTAATTTGTCTTGGTCAAGAAGGAATTGGAACAAAATAGGGCAGTTTGGATTACGTCTTTATCCTAACTTTTCCAGACGGGGAATGTTGTTGTTCCCCTGTCTAAAGTGTAGAACTGTTTTCCTTCCAGATGCAATTTTCTTGCTGCAGTGCACACACAGCTCTTGTGCTAGGTAATGGCTCTCATAGCAGGTAGTGACGATACTGTCTCCAAGCCAGTGGTCCAAGTGGGGAAAAAAAGGGGGAACTGTGGGCGGAGAATCAGGGGGTGGGACTAGCCTGAGGTTTGGATCAGTGGGTGGAGTTAGGGGTGTTGCTAGAAATAACAAAACATAACATTTTTTTATACGTTTGGCATTTCACTGACCAGTTACAGCTTCTAGCGTTATTTAATTCAAGCAATGGATAAACATTTTTATTTGAGGTTTAATTCAGGAAAAAGCAAACACTCATAGGGAATGCAGGTTTATGTAAAGTGTGCGAACTATAAGCAGGAACATGTTACCTTAACGCTTTTACTCTCATTGTTCAGAAATCAATTCGTATTTTTGTCTCAAATATTGAGGACATAAATCCAGGGCTCCTCCTGTACATATGTGTTAAGCAGGGCTCAGAAGAGAAAGGGACTCTTAGGGAGAATCTGATCTGACTTACAGAAACCCACAAGGGCTCCTTCATGTCCATGTCAGCCAGCTAGCTGCTCACACATAGTATACAACATATGTATACAGGTGTCCTTTCATTCGGGAAGTGCACACAAAGCAGTAACCCACTGAGCTATGCACATAACATATTGCTCTCTGATATGCATGGTACACATTCTTTGCAGCAAGCATATTAACCCTCTGCACTACCTTAGATGAGTCAAAACAGCCATTGGACAAAACACGCTTCCATGTCTCTCCAGCAGGTACATTGATCACCGGAGTTATCTTGGCACTTTTATTGTTGCCCGAAACCGGCTGAATATACAAAGAACTTTGCAGTGTTTTTAAAACTCCTGCACTGCTACAAAACCGGCCCCCACAAACTAAACCGGCCCCCTACCCTTCCAGTTGCCCAGGGAAACGCCTGATGCCTGGAATGGCCAGTATGGCCTAGTTACTGTAAAGCCTTTTTCAATGCAATACTGCAGATATGTATGCTTATTTTATATAAACATCATGAATCACTGTTTGAGTAGGACACAGATTCTTCCTGAATATCCTTTGAATTTGGTTCCTGGCTGAATGGTACACATGAGCAGTTTGATACACAAAAGAATGAATCTGGGTAGGCCTCTGAGGTAGGCACATTAATGTTATTTATAAGGACCCTCACACAGGACCACTTACCTTTTTGACCTTCCTGTACAATACTTGCTTGTGCTTTACTATGCATAATCTTTTCGGCAGTGGTTTAAAAGTGTGCACCTTTTAACATAATCTTTCTAACAAGCAATATAATAATGTTTTTTTAACGTCTAGACACATTTGTACATTTTTTAGGGCCATGCCATACGGAACAGAAGTAAAGGCAGAATGCAATCATCTGTTCTGCAGTCCTGTGACTTTGAGTTGAAGAGAAGCTGGATTGTCCAGAGATAGATTTGGGTCCGGGCTGGGGTAACTCCCAGCCGAACCCTTGCTGAGGCAGAGGTTCTTTTGTTCTGCCAGAGATAAGCTCTTCTCTCGCTGGTTCAGAGACACACTTGCCATAAGTGGATTGGAAGCTGCATGACCCAGACGGTGATAGAGCGCGCAGGTCACCCGACTAATTTTTTTACCAAATATGGACACTTGGGCCCATAAAATATATATTGTTTTTGTTTGTTAAATTTGTACTTTATTACACCTTCAAAATATGCACACAGCCGTTATCGCCTACAACCCGGAGGCCGGCGGCATCAGTAGTTCAAACCCAGATCCCTGAGTAGAGGCCACACACACAGCCACTACGCCAACATCCCGGAGGCCTGGCGGCGCACCGAAAGGAAAGAAAGAAATGTGAAACAATATCAAAGTATGAAAGAAGCTGATGCCTGACCTCAGGATAACAAAAAAGAAAAAAAAAAAAAAGAAAAGGAAACCCAGCTAGCAGCGTTGGTGGTGACACTCCATATCGCAATGCGGTGTGCAAAGGAAATGCAGTCTGTATGCATATATTAAACCAACTTCTCAAAAACCTGAGGATAAAGTCTCCTCGGGGGGAGAAATGGAAAGGTGTAGTAAACCACAAAAAACCCACCCAAAAAAACAAAACCCTGCCCTACTAACTAGCCAGCCTACCTATACCCGTGTCCACTCGCCCATCCGCACCAACTACCACGTCTATAGTCGAAGTCAGGACCCATAGCAACTGACCCAAGGGCCCATTGGAACGGAGCAAAGTCCGAGAGGGACCATGCGAACCACCACCCAATACAGCCGTCACAGGTGTCCACCCAGCACACCACACATGCAAGACTCAGGCGGGATCCCCCACCCACCGTCAGCCTGGAAACACTCAACCACAATTCTCATCAGTCGACCATCGCCACCCCACCTTCCTGCAGCTCATCCAACTCCACCCCCTCAGGATCTGACTCACTGTCCCCTTGCGCGCTCTGGAATTCCTTAAATAACCCCCAGAAGTTCTTGGGGCGGCTTTTAGGGGGAAGCAGTTCACTGTACACCTCCGACTGCGTGCAGCAGTAAAGCAAATCTGCCTACCAGCGCTTCTTAGTAGGGACTGGCCCCCTCATCCAGCACAACGCAACCAAACGCTTGGCTGTCAGCAACGCCATGTCAGCAAGTCGCCGCAATGCCACTGGCAACAGTTTAGAGAAACCCAGCAGTGCCAGCGCCGGGCAGGGCAAAATCTCCACACCCAGGATAGAGCTAAGTGCCGTGAAGACCTCTCCCCAAAACTTATGGATAACAGGGCAAGTCCAGGACATATGTAGAAAATCAGCCACAGGGAAATGGCAACGTTCGCACTCCGCTGACTCCCGCAGTCCATACCTGTGTAGCCTATCCGGCGTGTAATATACCCGCTGCAGGTACTTAAAGTGAATTAGGCGGTGCCTGCTATTAAGTGAAATTTTCCTAGTGTTCGCGCAGCAATAATGCCACATCTCGTCCGAGATGGGAGACTGAAGGTCGGCCTGCCAGGCCAATCTGGCCTTGGAGGGGGGGCACTGCCGGTGCCCATCACCAAGTTTCTTAAGAGCAGTGATCAATTTACGGGAAGAGGGGGTCTTAATGACATACGTGAGCTCAGGCACTTCCTGCGGCTCTGCCAGTTCCGGGCCCAGTGATACCAGCGCCGCTTTACGAACCCTATGGTATTGGAAGCTATGCAATAGCGTCGCCCCAGGGTAGGACTGGAGAGCCTGCTGCGACGTCTTCATAGTGCCATTTAAGAAGAGATCCCCCAACGTGACGATGCCCAACTCCCGCAACGCCTTCAGTACGCCCTTTTCCGTTAGCGGGGCCAACCATACTGCCCACTCCACTCGCAGTAGGGGAGAGTACAACAGCTCACTCTCTCGGGAGCGGACCATTGCATGCCAAGCGTGGTTTGTGGCAGCAATGGAATCCAGGTTACCGACCCTTCGATCGGCTGGATGGCATATCGTGGCCGGGAGAGGTGTAGGGTCAGCAAAGAGGCGTTCCAATTTCACATGTGGGATGCCTGGATCCCCGTGGATCCATGTATGAAGATGTGCCCCCTGCGCTATCCTATAGTACCGTTCCAGGTCCGGTGCCCCAAGACCCCCATGTTCATAGGGAAGAAGGAGCGTTTGCCATTGGACCCTTGGCTGTTTGCCCCCCCACGCCAGTCGTATAAGCGTTTGGGTAAGCTGCCGAAAAAAGGCCTTAGAAAGGACCACAGGAATGTTTGTGAAGAGAAAGAGGAATCTGGGGAGCACCACCATTTTCATGAGCGCTATCCTACCCATAAGGGACAGCGGGAGCCTGCACCACACCTCAACATCGTCCACCAGTTTGGAATAGGCAACCCCGTAGTTCTCTCGTATCAGGACCTCAGGATCAGTGTGTATGCGGATCCCCAAATAACGTATGGAGTCCGTGGTCCATTGCAATGGGTACTCCGAGTCGAATGGGAGCGTTACCGGAGTCAAAGGCAACGCCACTGATTTATTCCAATTGACCCGAAGGCCCGACAAGGCCCCGAACCTCACCACTTCCCGCAGTACCGCCGAAAGGTTTGCTTCCGGGTCACGGACATACAGCAGAGTGTCGTCCGCATAAGTCGAGATACCAATCTGGTATGATGGAAAGTTGATTCCCTCGAACCTGTGATATTCTCTTATTGCGCAGGCCAGGGGTTCCGCCACCATGGCGTACAGCAGCGGGGAGAGGGGACAGCCCTGCCGAGTGCCCCTGCTGATCTCGATCGGGGCAGTGACCAAATTCCCTATCTTGAGCCGCGCAGTGGGTTTGTAGTACAGGGCCCCTAGCATCTGCAGAAATGGTTCTCCGAGCCCATACTTACGGAGGACTCTGAGCATGAACGACCACTCAACAGAGTCAAAGGCCTTTTCCATATCTAGGAAAATGGCCACAGCCTTATTTTTTTGCCGGACATGTTGAATAGTGCCCAACACCGTGCGGATGTTATAGGTTAGGTTACGCGTCGGGACAAACCCAGCCTGCTCCGGGGCGACCAAGTCTGGGACCAGAAGAGCCAAACGTGTCGCCAAAACCTTCGCATACAGTTTCGCGTCCACGTTAATCAACGAAAGCGGCCTGTAAGAGCCACATTCATTGGGGGGTTTGCCTGGCTTCGGGATGGTTATGAGCAGCGCCTCCCTCATAGATTTCGTCATGCTGCCTTGTTGACAAATATCGTCAAACAGGAACATCAGGTACGGGACCAGCTTATCCTGAAAGGCCTTGTAAAAAGCCACCGTGAGGCCGTCCGACCCAGGGGCGCTACTCGACCTCATTCCCTCTAGCGCCTCCGTAATCTCCTCTTTCTGGAACCGGGCCATTAGAAACTCCCTCTGCCAGTTAGCCAAGGAGGGCATTTGTATGTAGCTCAAGTAGTCGTCGATTTCCTCCTCAAGGTGGCCGGACTTCGACGAGTACAATGCCGTATAATAAGTGTGGAATTCTGCCAGGATATCCTGCTCCTCCGTTACCATGTCACCAGTAGCCGTCACCAACTCCCCAATCACTAAGGACGGCCTGCTGTTGCGCATCAGTTTGGCAAGGAGGGAGCCAGGGCGGTCTCGTTCCCCATACGCGCGCGCTGTGGCATATTTACCCATGTGTTTTATCTCCCTATCCGCCTCGTCATGAAATTCCTCTAACAGGGGCTTAAGTTTGTCCGTGACGTCAGCAGAACCCGTACCTCCCGCCTGCCGTTCCAAATCAGCCAGCTGTGTTTCAAGCAGTTTCAACCGTTGCCTGATGGCCTTGAGCACCCCTGAGTGTTTAGCCATCGTCATCCCTCTGATATATACCTTAAATGCATCCCAGAGCACCTGAACACTATCCACCGACCCCACATTAGTTGAGAAAAACACCTCTATGTCCTCGGCCAGCTCCCCTCTGAAGGCTTCGTCCAGGAGGGAATATGGGGGGAATCTCCAGGTAAACGGGGAAATCCTCCTAGCTGGGGCAACCAAGAGCAGAAGTAGAGGGGAATGATCAGACAGCGTGCGAGGCAACACAGTGCACCCCTTCACCGAATCAAGCAGGGACCGGGAGATGAACCAATAGTCAATCCTCGTATGAAGGTTATGGTAGGCTGAATAATGGGTGAACCCGCCCCGCACAGAGTGCCTATGGCGCCACACATCCAGCAGGTCCAACTTCACTAGTTCCGTTAACAGGAGCAGTGCCGAGGCAGGGGGGACCAGCCGACCTGTCTAATTCTGGGTTCAGAACCAAATTGAAGTCCCCCCCCACAGCATCCTAGAGCCCACATATAGTCTACAGCTGTCTGCCAGCGAGGCATAGAAAGTAGGAGAGTCATAATTGGGGCCATACACATTCACAAGCAACAAATCATGTCCCTTCCCCACACAACGAGCAATCACATATCGACCCTCCGGGTCTACAGCTACCTGCTGAAGCGACAACTGAGATTTAGGATTAGCCCAGGTGATCACCCCTCTTGCATGTGTGGTGAACCCTGCAGCAACGCATGCGTTCCCAAGACCCCTCGTCTGCAACATGGGACTGGACAAAGGCAGGTGGGTTTCCTGCAGCAAGGCGAGATCAATCTGGTGTCGCTGCAAGTAGGCCAGGACCTTCCTAAGTTTACGAAAATCATTGAGCCCTCTCACATTCCACGATAGCAGTCGAAGAGAGCCTGGGCCGCTCTCCGGCCCTAGATACTCAACAGTCGCCATTGTAAGACACAGTGCGTATCAGAGTAGAGCAGACGGTACAGTAGACACATTCCAGTAGCTGGCTCAAACAGACCCCCCCCCCCCCCCCCCCCAACAGTCCCCGAACTTCCCACAATGCATTAGCAACAATAGAAGAATAGGGCAAACGTCTACCCACCCACAGCTGACCAACCCCAACCCGGTCAGACAGATCACGTCACCACCCACCCCGAACCCTCCCCAACACAACACACTACAAACCCAAAGACCCTCTAGAGAGTCAAGAGCCGAAAGCGTAGGGGCAGAGGTTCCCAGCCAGACAGCAATTCAATCAAGCAAGAGCCAAATACCTCAATAACCCCCCCGCCTGACCCCCTAGTATCATTCGGCACCCCCCCCCCCCAGCCCCAGCAATAGCAGAGTGACAAATAACAAGCCCCTCAGACTTAGGGTAGCACCTCCCAATACAAAGTAATCAATAAACCATAGTAATATCACACCCCTGCAGCATGTCCCAAGCAGCAAAAACCACACTCCACAAAGTCAAAGAAGTAGGTTCATAGGACCTGTAGTCGTGACACGACACGCATTGAAGACCCAGCCAGACTGAGGTCAGGGCCATTGAGTGAATCACCCCTGGCCGTCCATAGAGGCGGCCTCCTCCTAGTCTTCACGTCGACCCCTCGGGCTGTTGCGCTGTTCCCTGGCCCATTCCTTGAGAGATTTTTTCAGGTCTGCTGGGTCCGTAAAGAAATGCGAGTGCCCCTGCTTATTAATCCTGAGTCTCGCCGGGTACAACATGGCGTAGTCTAGCCCCATGTCTCTCATCTGCTTTTTATACGGGGCAAAACGCTTCCTTTCCTCCTGTACCCTCGCCGTGAAGTCAGGATAGAGGGAGATGTTCATGCCCTCAAACTGTAGATTCCCTTTCTCCCTCGCCAGCCGCAGTGCCAAGTCACGGTCCCTGTAGTTCAAGAGTTTTGCGATGATCGGCCGCGGTGGAAGGCCAGGCTGCGGCTTCGGTCCCAGGGTGCGATGGGCCCTCTCAACGATGAACATAGGGGAGAAGACGTCCTCCCCTAGCAGCGTGTGGAGTAACTTCTCCACAAAGAGCTCCATCTTGCCAGTGTTGGTAGACTCTGCCACTCCCGTGATGCGGACGTTGGAGCGCCGTGAGCGGGCCTCCAGGTCCTCCGTCTTGTCTTGTATAACCTGGAGGAGGCAGCTGAACTGCTGGCGATCTTTATCCCACTCCATCTGGGCCTCCTCCGCCGCTCCGCCATATCCAGCCGCTCAGCATGTTTGTCCACCCTTTCAGACATGCGGTCCATCCTGAAGGACAGAGCGTCAATTTTCGAGCCAATCGCCGTCATACTGTCCTGCAAGCCCTTCTCCATGGTGCAAAGCATTTCGCGAATGTCCGCACACAGCGAGCTATCAGCAGTCGCAGGCTGTGTTGAGGTCTCCGGGGGCGCCCCTTCAGCACCCTTCGGCTTCCGCTGATCGAACGATAATTTCGGTTGGTTTCTATCTCCTTTCCCCATAGTACCACTTATGGGTCGTTGGCAAGGCACCTCAGCCAGTGCCGGCGTGGCGTACCAGGGGCGCCAGGGGAGCAGACTCCGCCGAGCAGGTTGTTGCGTAGCAAAGAATGAAGCCAAAATGGCGGCCGCAGGCCGCTAGAGACGGGCGGGCCCAGAGGACGACGAAGCCCGCCGCCGGGCGCGCACCACAGTTCAGATCTCACTGATGACAAGGGAATAGCGCCAACTCACTCCAACACATGTCCATGCCACCATGCCACGACAGCCCCCGAGGCGTCCCAGGTGGAGGCGTCCGCCAACAAATGTCTTCGGGAGGATATAGCTTCCCGCCGAGGGGTTTCCGCGCCTCGCCGGCGCACCTCCAGGCAACAGCAGTTGGGCCACGGCTAACGCACCCCTTTGGGCAGGGCGACCATGCCCACTCTCCAAAGCGCAGGTTAAAGTCACCCAGAAGAAACCACAGGATAGTCGCCAACCCGGTAGACCGAGTCCACTTCGGCGCCGCACGCAGCGTGACGCAGGCCGGGCAGCCCCTCAGGATAGTCCGTGGATTGCGGCCAAGTACGCCACCTCGCCCTCCGCCGACCAGCGGAACGAAACCGCAACCGATTTCGACCGGGGAAGGTGCCCCCACTAGCACCGGGGGCAACTGAAGCGATGCCCACAGTTTCTAGGGCCAGCCAGGTGCCAAAAGGATAGCTTTGTCGGATATTAAAGGGGCTCAGGCGAGGAGCTCAGCGCTCACACGTCTTTCATGGACGCCGGCAAGCTCCGCCCCAAAATATTTTCATTACACTTTAATCAGGTAACCTACACTCTACAACCAGCAATTCAGTTCCTTTCTATTTATTTCATATGTACCTGACTTACCAATCCTCGTCACAGGTACCTAAGATCGCAATAGATCAAGGAGCTAGCTGTGGAATAAGTACACAACACAAATACCATATACAAATTGAAAATAATGTTTGTACTCTTTTATAATAACCACAGTTTTGAAAACCTTTATCTAATCATCATCATCATATGCCATGAGCCAAAGATTGACACAGATCAAACTGTCTATAGCTAGAATTAGAAATATTGTATAGCTATGAATAAGGCTAAGAATCATTTAGAAATCGAAAAAATAAAGGGAAGGAGAAATAAGGAACACGCTATTTTAGGTTAACAGACTTTCACAACTTCACTAAAGGCGGGTAAAGAAAGGGAACATGCTAAATCAAAGTAGACTTTCGAAATTCACTAACGGTTCAGAGGAAATGAAACTTATGAAATTTGATTTATCCAGATGTTTAATTTTCTATAGGGAGGGTAAGAATGGAACATAAACTATAAAATAACGATTTAGCAATTGATTAAAGATAGGTAGAAAAGTGGAACATGCTAATAGACAATTAATGTATGAAAATTTCGTTTATAAAGGAACAGGGAAGAAAAGGAACATATGCAATTATGCTTTATTCGAGACGTTAGGAAGGAAAGTTTAGATAAACAATTCACCCACACAGACTTTATATTTACCTAGAATAGAGTGAAGACCAACCCTGGCCACGGGTCAGTTGGGAATGATGGGAAAGGACCCTCAAGGACTTAGGTTGCCAGTGGGCGAGCAGGTACTGTAGCAGGGTTTCCGTTCTCTCACAGAACTGTGCATAGAGATCTAGAACCTCAGTGAGTTAGGATGATCCAAAAGTCACCTCAGGGTCAGAAATCCCCTTAACTAGCTAGCTACAGTGTCTCAGTGGTCACTATGAAATGACCAATGACTTAGACAAACCAGAACATGATCTTAGAATACCTCAGGAATCGTGGAACACATGAACACTCTTTCGTTAGATTATCATTGCAAACCAAAACTGAGAGTCAAAGAAAACAAGTGCATGTTTGAAATGTTTATTATTCAATGCAAAGTTCTCAAACGCAGTATCTTGTATAATACTAAAATGCATATTATAAAAACTAGCGTTAGCTGCATAGTCACTAATCCATAGTAAGCAAACGGTGATAGCATTTTACAATGCGAAATCTATAGAAATCTGTATCACCTATATTTTGCGCACCCTATTTAGCATATTATTTTATATCTAAGAAGGTCTCATTAGGGTTCTAGCAGAGCGGACCCATACCTCTAAATGTCAGTAGGAGTAGATCACATCAACAGCTCCCAGCTCTCTTCATGTGCAGCATCAAATGTGTGTGTTTCATTCCCTGTAACTCTATCTTAAACCCACGTAAAGCCCAATGTTGGCAGCAGTATTGTTTATGTTATGTCTAATGTGATGTGAGGATCAAGCCTCCCAGCAACCTTGTGTTAGGTTATTGTTAGAGTGTGCAGCTCTCAGTGTGCAGACAGTTGTACCAAGTGTACCAAGCAAAGCTGATATCAGGATAATAACATGTTATTCTCAAATAAACCACCTCGCCGCTTCTAGGTTGAAAGCTAAAACAACAATTAGGTGTCGCGTGCAAAACTGAAGCCGAAGGATAAAATGGTGGTTAGACATGTAATACACTCATGCTAACTTAACACAATATATGTAACGCTGTATCTATATGACACCCCCCCAATGATCCGAGCACCACCAAATGCAAGGGAAAGGAAATACTAAATCAAAAGTATATCATGAAAGCAAAGTTCAATAATCTTGAGCAATATAAAGCCAAAAATATGTATGAATGCATATGTATGAATGCCTATAATGGCCTGGAGAATTTAAAAAACCAAAAAAATCGAGATCAAAAAGCCATTCGCTAGGTCTCATCTATATAGGACCAGGTCGCTTCTTCTCTAATGTCTTGTAAGAAACAGAGGCACTCATTCGAAACTCAAAGTCTTGTGCCATCTCAAAGTCATTTTCCACGACATCTCACAGTCGATATCTTCCTCCTCCGAACACAGTTCATCCCTCCAATTCAGCCAGGGGAGAGTCACGTGTCACAGCAAAGAAATCCTCCAACCCAAATCATGGTTGGACAGTATATGCAAAGTATGCAGCAATAGCCTCCAGGATGAAATCACTGCCATCATCCGAGAATAGTTCAGCAATCCAATTCAGCAAAGGGAAAGAACATGCATGTTCCTCCAGCATTGAATCCTCCTGCAACATCAGAGGACAACTCGGTGGGTTCACCAGAACGCTGTGTGTCAGAAAGGCATGTGCCGCTGCAGAGATTTCCCATCGACCCAGAACTCCATTTATCGCAGCCAAGGCCATAAGTCTGTCGCCAGAACAAATCAGCTCGTGAGCCACGACGGGGCGCATCAGCTGATCAAAATCGACGTCAGGAGCGGTCTTCAAGCACAAACACAAGTCAATGGCCCAATCGAACTCGCAGTTCAGGCAGTGAAACACAGGTTGGACACACGTGAAGTCAGTGAACCGAAATGACAATCTATAAGCCGTGCTTAATGCTGCAAGCGGCAATGTTCCATAGTAATTGAGCATCCGATTACGGCACTGTGTCAGGAGGCGTTGTGCGGCTTCTTGTGCAGGATGGGCATCCATGTTCTATAAAAAAAAACAGCAGCAAAATGCCCGCAACCACAGCCAGTAAAACAGGTAGTCCGCCAAACAAACTTGAAAAAATAGAATGGAAAAACGTGGGAATTATACCAAAAATCTTCTCAAATGTAGTCACGAGGCCACTGCTAACCAGTTTAAAAAAATGTGCGAGGCCAGACGTCGAAGAAGCATTAACGATCTGGTGCACCAACTCGCAGAAATGAAACGGTAAGTCTGTATTCAAAAGTGCCTGCACCTCTGTGCGTGTGTTAGCTATGTGAAGGACATAATTTTCCCGGGCCGAACTCAGGGTCACTTGTTTTTGAGACAAAAGGGCCCTTATTCTGCTTAAACCATTGAACTTCGCCTTCAAGGACGGAACCCGTGGCCAGATGGAGACATCTGAAGACCCATGCGTGGGTGGGTATAAAACGTTTTTGCAGCACACCACAAGCTCTGATACAGTTACCACATAAGCCACACCAATTAATAACCCACAACATGCCTCGTTGTTTAAAAGCAGATAACTACCATTAGCCAATAATGTAAATGTGGGAACTACTGCTGGAACCGGCGTGCCTTTTAAAACACATGCTAAGTTAGGTCGGTCCTGATTACAAGAACCGTGTATCTGGATGTGTCTGTATATTAATGAATGGTCAGGAGACTGTGTGCATTCCTCACCATTAAGATTAACTTCATTTCCATCTTTCAGACATCTGTACGTGTAGGGCAAAGACCATGCCTCATGTAGGAATGCATTTCCCAATGGTTCATATCTACCTATAGCAATATACCGCATACAATTAGTAAATTTGTATAAAGGAAATGGTAATGTAATTAGTCCATGAATAAGCCATGTAGCAGTAGTCGTTTCAGCAACAGAGAAAGGTAAGGATTCTAGCCTCTCAATATGTAACATAGAAAATGATGCATCACGCATAGAAAGCATGCGTTGTTTTTCAGTTAAATTAAAAGGGGCGAAAATGGACGAAATGTTCAATGAGTTCCAGGGAACTCGACCAGCCTTAAGTGTCTGTAGGGTCCATGCAAACTGCATAACAGAGCGTAATTGATTTTGACCATGGAATAACGTGGACACTTCATCATGCACAATATCAACAACAGAAGAAACAATATTATCCAACGTATAAATTCTAGAAGAAAGCATGTTAATACTGTTATCGACCACCGCAAGCACTTTTTCCAAATTCGCTTGATCAATAGCTCTAAGGCGTTTAGCTGCCTCAACCTGTGAAAATTTCCAAATTTCATTGTAAATAGCATAAATCCATCGCTTAGATCTACCCTTAGCTGGGCCTTTTATAAAATCATTCAGCTCTATATTCTCATTCAACTGGGACAAATGCAGTTTAACTGCAGCCAAAGTGGAATGTTGTAACCAGTTCTGACATAATTTGCCCACTGAATAAGTAGTAACAGTGTGATCTGTATCAAAACGGGGATCATGCCTGATGTGTATAAAACCTTCAGACAAACCCAAAAAACGACGTTGGCAAGAATCAGAGCTTCTCTGCCACAAAAGCCACCCCTCCGGGTCCAGACTGGAAATATTAAAAGAAGAGTTGGACAATAGGGTTTGTATCCCACTTAATGATAATGTAGTGAAATTATTCCAACCTGAATATTCTTCCAAATCAGGGATAGTCGGTGCATTTAATTTTTTAGATGTAGCCAATCCAAAGCATGTTGTTTGGGAAATAGTAGAATTTAAAAACAACATGTGATTCGGGATGAGACATTCAAAAGGCAAAGCCTCAGTGCCTTGTACCTGCCAATCTTTGGTACCCCAAACCGATTTAAGGTCAATAACCTCCTTCCATAACTCATAGCCATCTACAGCTAACCTGTCTAGAAAGGACTTCGAATACAATAATTTTGTATCGGTAAGTCTAACTTTGAACATGAATTCCTGTTTCACTTTAAAATAAAACGACTCAGGATTTGACTGATTAAAGTCTGTAAAATAAGAGTATTTACCCAGAAAGGTACTAGAGCTCCCTTGCAAAGGAGCAGGGCAATGTTCCCACTGCGTGTAATTCACAGGACCCCTTCTTGAACTTGTTTTATGCAAGAAATGATTTCCATAATGTTGAAAGCAAAACAAATCACCATAATTGACAGAATCTAAGTATAAATCCTCAGCATCAAAGGCCGCATAAAATTTCAAATCAGAGAACAGCGCTTCTACGGCCTGTAGATCCCAATCATCAGAACGAACATTTTGTTGAATCACATCTCCCATGTTTACTCTAAGCACATTAGGAACATTTATAACTTCAGTGGGGCCATGTATCTGAAACCTAACCGCATCCCACACAATCCCATCAAGGACAGGCCAAGCAGTAATTTCTACTGTATTTAAGTCACGTTTTAGTCTGTGTGCTGAATGTGAGGAGGAAAGAGGGGCCAATGTTCCATTAAGGTACCGAATTCCTGTTCTTTCTATGACATAATGGCCATCGATCAGGCGGAAAAAATAAAACACAAAACCAATTGACATAAAAAGATAAAATGAAAATAGTATCAGCCAAACATATGTCCAAGGTGGAATTAAAAAATGTTTTTTAAATAATGTGGTATATTTTGCAATAGTCTATGGTTTCTTTGAAAGTTCCGAATCAGAGTCAAAAGAGAATCTGGACTCGCCAGCCAAACGAGCTTGTAAATCAGGCATAGATAACTCAGCAGGATCTGTATAGGTCAGCTCATCAATGTTAGTAACAGGAAAAGTATTTAATAAAGGACTGGATATGGCAGGCATCTCGAGGGACACCTCCTGTTCTGCACCAGACGTAATAGCCAGCACAGAGTGCCTCACCATGGAAGGACAGGATACAGCCGGTGTCATGCTATGAAGAATCGGCCACCCTGTGTGCCTTGACATTGTCAATAGAAATAAATCTGTTTCCTTTACGACCTGGAAGTGGTGGTAATATGACTGTTCTTGTGCCCTTCACTCCAAGAACTTGAACCGGTGCTCGATATGAGGGACCAAACTCTTTCTTGTTATCGATCTTCTCTCGAACCAGTTCTCCAACTTGGGGTAGCCAGCCAACTACCGGGATCTGCAGCGCATCATCCGATGTGGAGGGCAAATGGTCCTTTGCAAGACTGTCTCTGGTCTTTTGTAGATTCTGTAAAACATTGCAATGTTCATCTACGTCAAAGGCCGCGGCCTGGGCCTGACAGTCCTGGCCATCAAGGTCAGGAACGTACATCTTGATACCAAAGAGCATTTCGTACGGGGTCCGCCCACCCAGAGACCTTCTAGGGAGATTATTAAGCGCACGCTGCACGCCATTGAGGTGGGTCAGCCAGTTTCTACCAGTGCCTATAACACGGGCTGTCAAAGATTGCTTTAAGTCGCGGTTCATTCGCTCTACTACACTATTGCCCTCAGGCCCGTAGGGACTTGAAAATTTGACTTGGACTCCCAACGAAACCATAGCAGCCTTGTATGCCTTAGAGGCGAAAGCCGGACCTTGGTCCGAATGGAAAGCACCACAGGCAAAAATTCCCACAAAGACACGCAAATCCTTAATGACAGTCCGCGAATCAGCGCTTCGATGAGGCCATACCCATACAAAGCGTGTGCATGAATCAACTGCTACTAAGATGTACTTATACGCAGTATCAGAAGAAAAAGGACCGCAGTGATCCAAATAAACGCAACCAAGTGGTCTATTAGAGATGTACAACTTTGTCTGAGGCGGACGCGCAGCAGTTGAAGGCTTAATCTGCTGGCAAATGTCACACAAAAGGACATATTCGCGCGTCTGTTTGTACAGTCCCCGCCACCAGAATCTCTGTTGTAGCTGAGTTACAGTGGCAGAGACGCCCGCATGCGCAGACGCCACTCCTTCATGAGCCGCTGTAATCAGAGAAGCTCTGCGATCCGAGTTGGGAACTAGACGTTCGCCAA
Source organism: Lissotriton vulgaris (assembly GCF_964263255.1). Lineage (NCBI taxonomy): Eukaryota > Metazoa > Chordata > Amphibia > Caudata > Salamandridae > Lissotriton > Lissotriton vulgaris. The sequence continues at coordinate 390,845,309 of NC_141687.1, forward strand.
CGTCAGGAATTTTCACAAAAGGAACCTTGTCGGGACTTAAGTGGTATGTGTACTTCGAAGGGAACCCCGCAGGATATTTACCTCCCTTCTCCTTGGCAGCAACAGCCGCCAAGATGTCGTCATCTATTTTGCTTTTGGACCTCGTGACCGCTGCAACTAAGTATTTTGATACCGCAGACTTCGCTGCCTCATCAGCAAGCGAATTACCAACAGCGTGGACTCCCACGCGCTGATGGCCGAGAGTATGAATCACAAACACGAGTGGCAGTTTCTCTTTAAGTTCCGCCACTCGGACCCAGATCATTTTATGTTTAATTGTGCTACCCTTGGAATCACGAAAATCATTCTGAATCCAAAAGAACAAGTTCTCATTGTAAGACTGGACACAGTATTAAGAATCACTTACGATTAAAGTTGTCACACTTGGATCAGCGTACTCCAATGCGAGCATCAGAGCACGTAACTCTGCTAATTGTGCGGTGCAGTCCCCTAGTGTTTGCGTGTGCACGACACTGGACTTGAACTCATCGTTCACCATGGCACCGACCACAATGGCGCATGCGGAAACGTAGGCATGTTTAGAGCCATGCGCAACCTGCGCCGAACCATCAGTGTAAATGATGCAATGGAAATCCTCCAATGACCGCATTGCTAAAGGAGCAGGATGAACAAATTCATACTGCAAATACTCCTGCGATCGTAGAGCGGCGTCAAAAATAAACGTGACATCCTGGGATGTCAAGGATGTAGCCCACTGTATCCACCGAGGGTGCAAAGCTTTAGAATTTGGTACACTGGCTTTCGTGACTGCCTCTAAGGCAGGACACGGGGTAACAACCAACATGCGTTTTCCCTGTGACAGGGCACGTTCTTTAAGAATTGCCATCTGTACAGCCGTTAAAACTTTCTCCACAGTGGAAAAACGTAGTTCAGCCGAAGTGTACAAGTGTGACTTGTAAGCAATAGGTACAGTATCCCCTTCATTAAAAGTCAGGTATGTGAAACCAACCGCCCCAGGGATAATTCTTATCACCAGGTTGGTCTGGTTATCACGAGTCCGTAAGTAGTCAGAAGCGAGCAAATCAGCCTGCAAAGACTGCAGAATGGTTGAATGCTCAGGCAGCCAGCATGATTTGGAAAAAGATGTTTGTATCAAGGCATATAATGGCTTGATACGCTGGGCATAGTCCGGAATGTAAATCCTCCCGAAATTTAAAAAACCCAGTAAAGACTGTAATTTTTGCAGCGTTGTCGGAGAGCGCAACTGCGCACACTTCTCCAGGAAGTGAGGAGCCAACCCCTTTCCTTCGTGGTTAAGTTCATAACCCAGAAACAACACTGTGTACTCCGCAATGTGTGATTTTGCAAAGTTAAACTTGTAACCCATGTCTGCAAAGTTACAAATTATGCAATTTACTCGACACAGATGCTCCCAAAGGTCGTCGTCTGTGAGATAAATGTCATCCACATAAGAACAAGCAACTGGATCGAAGCTCTCCAAAAGAGAGACTATGCGGGCGGAAAACACTCCAGGACTATTTTTATAGCCCATTGGGAGTCGTTTAAACATTTTTTGTACACCGCCGCACGTAAAACTGGTCCATTGGGAACTTAGACCATCTAATCTGTGTGCATAAAAACCATTGGAAATGTCAAGCGTGGTTTTAAACCGGTTACGCTCAAGACTATTCACTAGGGCAGAGCCGTGAGTATTCTGTACTGCACAGTTACGGCAATGCGAGTTCAAATGCCGATAATCCAAAACCAGACGATATGAGCCGTCCGGCTTGTTTACAGTAAAAAGTGGGTTATTCATCGGTGACACACACGTTTCAATTACACCTTGATATTCCAATTGTTCAAGGATAGCCGCGACAGAAGCTTTAGCTTCACGTCGTATGGGATACTGAGGTTGTGGCTGCGGCTGTGACCGTAAAGGAATCTCATGGCTAGGGGACAATTTATCCCAGCCACACTGATTCCTGTACACAGCCGGCGCAAGCGCCAGAGCCCACTCTTCTGCAAAATGCAGCGCTTCCGCTCTCGATACAGTGTGCGCGAAACTGGGGAGGATTACCTCCTCCCCTCGCGGAGCTGCGAGAACAAAAGGGGGGGGCCAGTCAGCCTCCGAAAGTAAAACGTCATACGTAGACGAAAGATTTTCCCAAAATACCCCTTTTACAGTTCGCTGCATGTCACCTTCTATTAACAGGACAATTTCAAAAAGTCTTTCAGGGGGAGCAACATGTGTATCAGCTGTTTCGATCACAACATAAGAGTCAGTCGCTGTCACCTCCAACAGTGGACGGAGGGCCTCTCTCACTATGGCAATCTCCGCCGCGCTGTCCAGCAAGGTCAGAGCCCACGTCAGATTCCGAAGCCGCGTTCTCACTATCTGTGGCATAACGATGCGCCGTTAAGGCAGCGGCCTTCTTCTTGGCAAACTGCGGTCTCTTGGGCGTAGAGTCGTCCCGCTGTTCCCCTTCACCTCGCGGGCGGGGCTGACCACGTCCTTGCTGGCCACCCCGGCCCCTTCCGCCCCCTCCACCACCGGTTGACGGAGCCGACGAGTCCTGAAAGGAACGAGGAGAGCGTTGGTCAGAAGCCTGAAACCTTTCAGGCGATTTAATCGTCGCGCGATCGCGCAAATCATAAACTCGATCTGACTGAGCAGGCGGCGAAGGCGCAGGACCAGAAACCTGCGTCTGCTGTTGTTGTTGCTTACCCTGATTCTGCTTTTTCGGCCAATTTTGTTTTTTGGACTTGGGTTGTCCACCCGTTTCGGAAGACTGTCCCTGGGGCTGCTTCTTCTCCTTTTCAGAAAAAGCCTTTACACCCTTAGAAGTGCGGCCAACCGTTTTATAAGCCGCCACAATTATCCTTGCCAACTCACGGGGTTTCTCGGCCACTGGAATTAACGCCAAAGCGTTAGCCACCTGAAAGTTCACTGCATCCCCCTTGACATTTGCAAGGATCAGATCGCAAACTACATTAAAGGAGCCACACAGGCGCATACCCAATTCGACCGCCGACTCCGGTCCGTGATCATCTTGAACACGTTTAAGGACCGCAGACAGGTTGGAAACAGACAGGGTGCCATAGCACCTCGAATATACCGCTGCAAAAGTCTTACCCCATGTTTCACAGTCAACAAGTTCAGGGACTAAATCCTTCGGCAAACTGAGCGTAAGAATCCGGTGTTTTTCACCAGGAGTCGTATTAGGAAACACAGCCTCCAGCTGGTCGAATTTCTCGGCAAGCCAGAAAGGAAATTCATCCTTATCCTGGGGCGTCTTGCCCATAACGGAATTCACCATGACAGGACTGATTTTCAAACCAGCCTGTTCAACCCGAAGCTGCGCACCTGCAGGGGCTGCGCCTTGAACATTACGGCTAATGTAATGAACAAGCGCCCTAATCACCGCAACCGCGACCTCATGACGCCGCAGGTCCGCCACATTACAAGTAGCACGATTAGGGTGAGGAGTAAATCCACCCAAAGCGGGCCAACTAGCGCCCGGAATGAACAAAGGACCTAACCTCGTAGCAAGTAAAGAATGGGGTAGGGCGCCACCAAACCAAACTCCGTGCTGCCAAACATCTATAGGTACTTCCAGTGCTCTATACGGAGCATAAGCCGCCGGCACATCAGAGGCAGTGTACGAGTGGAACACACCAGAATTAGCATCCACCGCCGGAAATGTCACCCATGAATAAAACAATTCGTACGGGTACGCATGTTCCGCACTCACCACTAAAACCACAGCTAAGCCGTCCACCAGGACATTATACGCCTGCAAGTGGTTTCGCACCGCAACGCGGCTATGCAGCGGGATGTCTACCGCCATAGTAGCACAGGAAGAGAAAAAAGACAAAGAACACTTTGTAGCACAACTGGGTAGTAATTCAAAGAAACCGTTTTAGAAGAATTCAAGCTTGAAAAGACCTATTTCAAAAATAGGTAGGTTTTTCCGACGCCACCGTTTACCGGAAACGGGAATGAAGGTGTTAAGGTTTGAATGATATACTACTCGAGTGTCATGTTTTAAGGCCAACAACGTATGGGCGCCATGTAGCAGGGTTTCCGTTCTCTCACAGAACTGTGCATAGAGATCTAGAACCTCAGTGAGTTAGGATGATCCAAAAGTCACCTCAGGGTCAGAAATCCCCTTACCTAGCTAGCTACAGTGTCTCAGTGGTCACTATGAAATGACCAATGACTTAGACAAACCAGAACATGATCTTAGAATACCTCAGGAATCGTGGAACACATGAACACTCTTTCGTTAGATTATCATTGCAAACCAAAACTGAGAGTCAAAGAAAACAAGTAAATGTTTATTATTCAATGCAAAGTTCTCAAACGCAGTATCTTGTATAATACTAAAATGCATATTATAAAAACTAGCGTTAGCAGCATAGTCACTAATCCATAGTAAGCAAACGGTGATAGCATTTTACAATGCGAAATCTATAGAAATCTGTATCACCTATATTTTGCGCACCCTATTTAGCATATTATTTTATATCTAAGAAGGTCTCATTAGGGTTCTAGCAGAGCGGACCCATACCTCTAAATGTCAGTAGGAGTAGATCACATCAACAGCTCCCAGCTCTCTTCATGCGCAGCATCAAATGTGTGTGTTTCATTCCCTGTAACTCTATCTTAAACCCACGTAAAGCCCAATGTTGGCAGCAGTATTGTTTATGTTATGTCTAATGTGATGTGAGGATCAAGCCTCCCAGCAACCTTGTGTTAGGTTATTGTTAGAGTGTGCAGCTCTCAGTGTGCAGACAGTTGTACCAAGTGTACCAAGCAAAGCTGATATCAGGATAATAACATGTTATTCTCAAATAAACCACCTCGCCGCTTCTAGGTTGAAAGCTAAAACAACAATTAGGTGTCGCGTGCAAAACTGAAGCCGAAGGATAAAATGGTGGTTAGACATGTAATACACTCATGCTAACTTAACACAATATATGTAACGCTGTATCTATATGACAGTACAGCTCATGGACAGTCAGGACAGGATAACCCCAGAATTTCGATCAGGACCGGGTTCACCAAAAGGGTACGACCAACACCGCAGCTTCGTTTGCAACGCCTGCGCTACTCCCTCTCTGCAAGGAATCTGCCAGTAACCCCGATTGGGTTTTCGAATCTCCCAGCAAAGTGCTTTGCCAGCACTTAAGGTTTCCCAAAACCCCGAGTGGGTCTGTGGAAATTCTGACAGAGTGCTCTGCAGCTCTCTGTATCAGTCACCTATAGAGTGCGTTGGGTCAGTGACAGGTCAGCTATTCGGACAAGTCAGACAATTTCTCTAGCTAAACCTAGGCTAGTTATACTGTTTTTCGGGTCAGTGTACTACCCCCAAATGTTGCAAGTGAAAGGATCCCCAAGTTCTGATTGGACAAAGGAGGAGGTTAAGTCTTCACACCACCTACATTTTAGACTTTCTCAGGCTTAATATTCAGTTTTTGTACCCACCCCTTAAGTTCTAGTTTCCCATGGCATATGTTTTACAGAGAACAATAGAGTACACAGCAGTTTATTACAAATGTAACAAATTCAGGTACAGTTCAGCTTCGTCCTGCTGGGTTACAGGTCGATTCCCAGGAGCATCTTGGGCGAGGCTGCCAGCTGGCTGGGTTCCACTGCTGCATGGTTTTCTTTTCCCCTATCACATGACTGGTACCATACGGGCTTCCAAGATGGGGTTGTAAGCACCTCCCAGGCCCAAATAATACGATACATGAAAAGTAAGCGAAAACAATTTAGAAACACAGAATAAAAGATTACACTGTATACCATGAAATGGCTATACTATATCCCTTACTTTATAATAACTATAGCGTTATGAGTAAGTGCAGAACAAACAGCTTTGCAAATGCGGCAATGCAAGCTTAAAGCATGTGAGAACACAAAGCAGCCATTTTAGCTGTATTGTGCATGAGCAACAAATTCCCACCAGAACTGCGAGTACGTCACGTCACATGGGTATGACCGACGCATGCGCAGACTAAATTCCCGCGTAGCAGCGGACATTTTAGTGCAAGCGGATTACAATTAGTAAACACATAGGCAAGCTTCACTGGGACACATCATGTAGTGTAGAAATGTGCAAAATTAGTAAGACAAACAGGTTGATTACATAGTTTTTTTTTTTTTTCCCAAAACCTTTATTGCACTTTGCATATTACACAGCGGAATGCCTACAACCCTGTGGGCCGGCCGCTATCATAAGATCGTTGTTCGCAATGCTTTCAGCAAATAGGATATTAGAGTTACAGATACAGGAAATGCGTGACGGAGCGTGCTGAAAAATTAAAAGTGCTAGTTGAGCAACTGTTCAATGCATGAAATGAGGTTTTGATGAAGTTTTTTCGTTTTTTTGAAAAATAACAAACTCAAAACAACAAACAGTTAGGAATGACATTACGGTCTGGTATGAATCAGTGCACTCAAAGTGGTAATTGTCCCTTGGGATTATGGAAATCTGACATCCTCACACAGTACATGCACGCAGCCGCGTACAACACCTGCCCCACCTCCCCTCTACCCACCAGACTAAGTCCTAAGAAGAAGTCTGCTACAGCAGCCCATGCCTCCACTCCACCCCTCCAACCCGCCTAGGTTTAGCCTACTTCGCCCTCATCGTCGGAGTCATCTTGATCATCCTCCGGTAGGGGTTCGCATATGTCCCCTCTGTATTCGTTCCATTTCAGCCATATCTTGTTCCATTTCCCCGGGCAGGCTCGGTTGGAGTATACTGCACGCTCTGTCAACATTACTCGATCCATGTTCAAGCACCATTGGGACTTGGTTGGGAGTTCAGCCGCCCCCCAGCGCTGTGCTATGTCCCGTTTCGCTACCATTAGCCCCGCTGTAACCCAAAGTTGTTCGTAGCGGGACAAGTCGGTAGGCTCCCATATGTTTAGCAAGCACCTTCTCGGGTTAGGCAGTATGGAGTGGTCTAATGCTTGTGAAAGTGTACGGAGTATCTGTCTCCAGTATTCTTGGATCTTGGGGCAGTCCCATATGGTGTGGAAGAACGTGCCCTCCTCCCCGCACCCACGCAGACAGTAAGGATGGGGCGCCCTGTGTATATGATGTAGCATTGTCCTTGTATAGTAAACCCTGTGCAGGATCTTAAATTGCACCAGTCGCATGCGCGCCGAGACGCCTACTTCTTTAGGGGACCCAAGTGCCTCGTTCCACTCATGTTCATCCATGCCGTTAATTTCCCCTTCCCATTTCTCTTTTAGGTGTGATGTAGGCTCAGGGGTGTTATTGAGTAGCTTGCGATATGTGAGGGATGTCGCCCGTTCTAGCATGTAATCAGTGAGTAGGCGATCTTCTAGGGGTGAGGACTCCGGCAGTGGAGTGTCGGCTGGGACGGCCGCAAGCAGCGCATGTCGGACTTGGATGTATCTGTAGAGTTCCCTGTCATTGAGCTCATAGAGTTCTTTCAGTCGGGCAAAGGGGATCACTTCATTCCTTTCCCACAGGTCGCCCACCGTGGAGATACCTATTGTGTCCCATTGTGCAAACCCCTTGGTGTTTCTCAGGTTGCCCAGTGCACGAGAGTCCCACAGCGGAGTCATCCTAGTGATCCTCCCTTTCCAGCCCAGAGCTGCCGTAGCTGCGTGCCATATCTGCACAGTAACTTGGTGGGGCCGACTAGAGTCCGAATCCGTCGGCGATCATACAGTGGACCCAACAGGCTATCAGTGCCCAACTGTACTCTGTCTGAGTGAAATGCTGGCTCAGTGTGTGGTGCGTGGATCCATTGATTAATGGGTTTGAGGTGTGCAGCCCAGTAATACAGTTTGAGATTTGGGAGCGCGATACCCCCACTATACCAGTCTCTGTGTAATTTGGATTGCGCCACTCGCGCCGGGAGGTTGCCCCACAGGAGATTGGAGACCAAAGCTGCTACCTACTGGAAGAACTTGGGCGGCACAGGGTAAGGCGAATTGTCGAGGACGTACAGGAAGCGTGGCAACGCCATCATCTTGTAAAGCGCCGCCCTGCCTAAGAGTGTCAACGGCAGGCCGGACCAGAACTCAACATCCCGTTTGAGCCGTTCCAAGGGCGGCTTCAGGTTCTTATCTATGAATTCCGTTGAGTCCCTAGTGACGTGTATGCCTAGGTATTTAAAGGATGATCCTGCCAGATGCAGCGGGCAACCACTGTCGAGATCCGGAGCTGGGCCCTGCAAGACATATAACTCTGACTTGGACCAGTTTATTGTGTAACCGGAGATCCTGCCATATGCGTCACAAATGCGTAATAAGGCCGGTATACTCTCCTCGGGGTCCGTTAGATATAGCAGCATGTCGTCTGCGTATAAGGACAGACGGTCCTCCCAACCTCCGGTCCCTGGTATACCTCTGAGGAGGGGAGAGGTTCGTATGAGAGTCGCAAGGGGCTCCAGTGAGATGGCAAACAGCAGGGGTGACAGAGGGCATCCCTGTTGCGTGCCCCTTCCCAGCGGGAAAGTGCGTGAAATGTGGCCATTGGCCACCACGTGGGCCACTGGAGCTGTGTACAGCAGTTTAACCCACGCTAGAAAGCGAGGCCCAAACCCCATACGCGTCAGCGTTTCGAAAAGGTACTCCCACTCCACCAAGTCAAATGCCATTTTGGCGTCAAGTGCTAGGATTACTGCCGGCGTGGAAATGGTGTCAGCTCTGGCCAAGATACCATGCAGTCGCCGCAAATTCAGCGCTGTGTTCCTGTGCGGCATAAACCCGGACTGATCCGGGTTTATAATCGAGGACAGATGGGGCAGGATCCTTTGTGCCAGGAGTTTGGCCAAGATTTTCGCTTCCGCATTTAATAAGGAGATGGGCCGATAAGAGGAACAATCCTCTGGTGGTTTACCCGGCTTGGGAATTGTTACGATAGTGGCCATACGCTGATCCAACGGAAGGGAGCCCTTCTCCAAACAATCCTTGAACATCCCCAACAAATGTGTGCTGAGGGTGTCCGGCATCACTTGATACCATTCTATGGGTATCCCGTTCGGTCCCAATGCCTTGCCCGGGTTCAAAGCCTTAATGGCCAGCTGAATTTCATCAGCCGTAATGTCCGCCTCCAATTCGCTCGACGCCTCAGGCGATAGAGTCTGGACCTCAATCGGTGCTAAAAGGGCCCTAGCGCTCTCAGGTGTAATCTTGCGTGCCGGGGTGTATACTCGCTCAAACTGGGTCGCAAGCAGCTCTGTTATGCGCCTCGGGTCAGTGTGTGGCACCCCCTGTTCGTCTTTTAGGCGCTGGATCCCCCTGGAGCTGCCCTCGCGTTTATCGAGCCACGCCAGCATTTTCCCTGCCTTGTCTCCCACTTCATAAATCCTATTCTGCGTGTCGGTCATGTGACCCTTAACTACCAAACGTAGGTGATCATTGTACAGCTGTTGCTGGAGAGTAAGTGCGTGCAGGGCAGAGGGGGAAGGGTGAGACTCATGGGCCGCGGTTCGTTCCTGCAACGTAACTTCTAGGTCGGCCAGTTCCTGTGACTGTTGTCTCTTATGTCCGGTTATGGTGTTAATGGCTTGGCCCCGCAGAACAGTTTTGTAGGCCTCCCAAAGCGTTGCTGGGGAGCGCACTGAATGTGTGTTTTCAAGAAAGTATTGTTTCGTGGCTTGTTTGAGTGCTTTGCGAACCTGAGGCACTTTAAAATATGATGCGTGCATGGGGTAAATGCGTTTACGTGACTTCGTTTGTAGGGAAAGCGTTAGTGTGAGTGGTGAATGGTTTGAGATACCTCGAGGGTGAATCACCAGGGTGTCTACATTACAAAGGCCATCCCCCAGTGACAGAAAATAATCGATGCGGGACAGGCTGCCGTGCACCGCGGAATGAAACGTGTATTGTTGCATGCCCGGGTGTAAGTGCCTCCAGATGTCCGTCAGGCCCATGGCCGCAGTAAATCGTTGAAAATACGTTTCCCTCCCTGTTTGATGTGGTGCGGGGTGTTTATCCAGTTGTGGGTCCATGACAGCGTTGAAGTCCCCCCCTAAAATGGTCTCGCCCTCGGGGAGAGTCAAAATGAAGTCTCCTAGTCTTGGGAGGTGTACTGAGTGCAAAGCTGGCGGGACATATACTGACACTAAATTAAAGAGTTTCCCCTCCCATTGTCCCTGCACGGCCGCGAAGCAGCCCTGGTAGTCAGTTTTAATTGATAGGGGCATGAACCGTGAGTTCTTCTGTATTAAAATGCCGGACCCCCGGGAGCCGGACGTGAAAGCAGAGTGGGCCCACATTTTGTAACCACGTCTATCCAAGGCCTTCGTAGCCCCCCCCACCAGGTGTGTCTCTTGCAAGAGGGCTACAGTAGGCCGCAGACACTTAATAGCAGTCAATACCAATCCCCGCTTAACCTTGTCCCCCAAACCTCTCACGTTCCAGGACATCAAGGTCATGGGTGGACATTGTGTGTCAGAAGGATTCATTCCCCCTGTCGGTATGGAATTGTTAGCCATCGGGGAGTATAAGGTACATGCTGTATTGCCCCAGCAAAGTAATCAGACTTTTGGCCGCGTCGCCGCGCAGCAAGACGTTCAGAGGCATCATGGGGGCATAGTGTCACTATCCGTTCCCAGCAATGTGCCCTGAGTCCCATAAGTACTGAAACATTGTCTGTGACCTTTTGTGTGCATTCCCAACAGAAACAGTTCAGAACAAACCCCCCTCCCTGCTCCCCTGCTTAACGGACCTCCAACTGCCCGCCACCCCAACTGAGCTGAGTGCTTTACCCATCCCAAAACCAGAGTACTTGCGTGTAGGGGGAGAGCGTCTCCCCGGGTTGGCTCCTGTAGGCTCTCGGGGTTGCCGTGCCAGAGTCAACATGCAGCTATGCAACATCAAGTTAAGTCAGTGATCGGCGATCCCTTTTAGTTCACAGGTTGTAGTCGGAGTCATTCATCTCCGCCTCCCCCTTCAAATCCATGGGAAGGCGAGTGTTCTGCACCCTCCACACGACCAGACGCTTGCGAGCCATTTCTGCTGCCGCCTCTGCGATCTTGATCCGGTCTGTTCGTCCTGCGCTGCCGTCCCACGGTGTGCCAGCCCTCCAGCCAGTCCCGGGCCGCGTCGGGAGAATCGAAAAACCATACTTTTTTGTCTGCCACCACACGTAGTTTGGCCGGGAACACCATCGAATATGGCAGTTCTTTCTCTCGCAGAGTTTTCTTGACTTCCAGGAATGTTCTCCGTTTCCTAGACACCTCCGCTGTATAGTCCGGGAAGAAGGCAATTTTTGAGTTCTGAATCTGAATGGCCGGCGCCACTCTTGCGGCCTGTAAAATGGCGTCTCGATCTCGGAAATTGAACAGTCTCGCCAGTATTGGTCGTGGCGCGCCTCCTGTCCTGGGTTTCCCTCCCGGAACACGGTGGGCCCTTTCGACCGAGAAGAAATTGGACAGGCCTTTCGGCTGGAGTCGAGTTTTCACCAGATCTTCCACATATAAGTCCAGGGCCTCAGTGTCTTCCGATTCCAGTACACCTAGAATACGGACATTATTGCGTTGTGAGCGGCCTTCCTGGTCGTCCAGTTTGTCCCCGAGTGTTTTGTTGTCGGTTTGCGGGCGTTCCATAGCTATCTGCAGCTCGGATACATCTTCGACCAGTGATTTGGTGACCACTTCGACCTGCTTGACCCGCTCGTTCATTTTTTGAAGATCCGCCCTGATTAAGGTGACTTCAGTCGCCGTGGCCCCCACAGTCTCTTGTACCTGCGCCAGCGCCGCCAGGACATCGTCCAGCGTGGCCTTTCTCACCGCCTCCGCGTCCGCCATTTTCCCAACGGATTTGCGCTGGTCTTGGGGGGGTGAGCGTCTCTCATACGCAAATTTGTCCAACTTGGCCTGGGTTGTTGTGTTTTTGGAGCCCCTGTGTGACATGGCGCAGGCACTGCTGATGCGGCTAGGTGGCCGTCCCGGCCGTCTTCGCCTGGTAATGGCGGCGCTGAGTCGAACGTGCGCGACGTCGGCCGCAACACCGACAGAAGTTTGCTCGCCCAGGGAGGGACAACAGGCGATTGCAGAGTGCGCTCCTGAGCCTGGGCCGCTGTGGGGAGTTTTCGCGGGGTTTCGGAGTGATGCAGCCGATGAGCCGACACTTCCTGTCCTTCGGCCCCGGCTTCAGGTCGTTTCCGGCCGGGTCTGACCAAACTGTGGCTCCGCGGCTTCACTGTCGAGTGTAGGCCCGGCTCCTCCTCCGTCTCCGGCCGACGGGAATCGCTAGTTCGGTCCGCCGCCACTCCGAAAAGTTCTGAAAACACTCGCTGCACGGACTCCGGGTCCGGTCCACCCCTTGTAGCCGGGGTAGTTCAGGATAATTGTACGGATTGCTGCGGAAAGCCGCCTTTACCCGGGAGCCTCCCTAAGCTGCGGCCGCCATCGTTGGCTGCTAGCCACGCCCCCCCGTTGATTACATAGTTAGGGTTATTCGAGGTTCATTAATTCAAGCAAGTCGCTTAATGTGCGAATCCTTGCTCCATCAATCCCCTCTTTGATGATATTTACTATCATCACTATTAATGGAACCAGATGCCAACTTTTCACATTTCATCCAATTCAATTTCTTCAAACTTTTTATTCAGCCTTTTCTCTGCATCTTTATTAGAATGAGAAATTTTCATCCTTTTGTAAATCTTGTTATTCAATTCTTCTAGTTTGAGTTCTTCAACATTTCGTTTCACACCTTTCTTATTCACAGCATACTTCTTTTGGTGTTTTCTACATTTACAGCAAATTATTATGATGAGCACAAATAAGCTTATTCCTGCTATTGGCATCAGTATTTTGCTCACAAGACTTCTACCTAGGTTAGAAAACCAACTACCTACAGAGGAGAGACCATCAGTTAGTCTCTTCCAGGCACTATCAACCTCCAGTGGTTTGAGCTCTTTTTCCAAATTTGTTATGTTTCTCACATATTTCTTAATTTCAACACTTTTGTCAGGAATGTAAGTGCAACAATGTTGTGCTTTCAACATTCTACAGACTCCGCCCTCCTTTGCCAATAGAGTGTCAAGTCCAAGTCTATTTTGTAAAACCATAGATCTGATAGCAACCATTTCGGTATTGATCAACGGGAAACCTCCAGCAGTGTCAGTTGATAACCGATCTACTACTGTAGACAATTTGAAAATTCTGTGTGTATTCAGAGTCACTCCCACTGCAGGTATCGATGCACTAAATATATCGCCTAGTATTTCTCCTACACTTTCTCTTTTACTACGCACTAATCTATTAGTGTTTTCAGTGCTTCCAGTGATATTCCCCATATGGTATATCTTTGGAAAGACAATACCAAAATAACAGCTTCCGTACCAATGGTCCGGCTATTTGTAGTAAGCCTTGTTCCCACATATAAAATAAATTCCAGGAAACACAGGCTCTGACCCATCTTTGAAACCCCAACCTCCAATTACCTTGTAATTGTGTTTGCATTCACTGAAATATGTTATTATAATAACTAGCCAGCATTAAGATACGTCATGCTCTTGATTGATTAATTCTTCTCGAGGATTGCGTATCTTATTTTTACGCAAAAATAATTGTATTTATTATTTTTTAAGTCTTAATTTTGCTTTGCACTACATATATTATTTTACTAATATAACCTGTATTTTTTTTATCTTCGATCCTTCTTCAGTAATTTTGTTTCTGCCCCTTCCTATATTGGGTAGATTTATTTTTTACTTTTTCCTTTATATTTTGTTGCAATTTACTGTTTTATCTTTGTACTTTTTATGGTTGCAAACAAGTGGTAACCGAATAAAAGATTATATACTGAACTGAACTAGTCTTTTCTCTGTGGAGACAAAGTTTCCCTTTCTTTTCGAAATCCAGCAACAAAGCAGCATTACCTTCACCATTGGAGGTGCTATCTATGTTTTCAGCCCATTTGGGAACTTTCTGATTCTTGTCCTTTGCTTTCTTTTGGAAACTCTCTCTTCTTTTCTCTACCATATTTAGAAACATTTTCTCTTGTTCTTGTAATGTACAGGTCAGGTTATTTCTGTGTGCGTCCTCTATATTTATTTTACTCATAGTCAGAAAATATTCTCCCATGTATTTTGCTACGTCTCTAGTAGTATGTACAGGATTCAGATTTCTTCGCACAGGAAGTTCAGAAAATATAACATCTAAGTTAGAATAATAATACTGTAACGGTCCTCCTTTATAAAAGAAACTAGCTAGAATACTACAGGAAATTCCATATGTTAGTAGCAAGTGATGGTAGGTCACACCCTCAGCTACTGAAGTAGGTAGCTTCATACAGACGAAACAGTCTTCTATCTCCATTGCTTCTACGTAGTGTTCTAACAAGTTTGCAAATACATTTAAATGAGTTTCGTTCTTAATTCTGTGATAATGTAGTCCTTCCTCATCTGGTGTATCTAAGTCCATTCTAGTTTGTTTAAAGCTAACTGCTTTCTCTAGTGTATCTACACTCTAAGGTGCGTCTTTGGTTTGTTGCTCTTCTCTGTCATCTGTCACTGGTTTAGTAGGGTACAAATGTACAAATTAGTATCTTTACTTATCTTGTAAGGAACAGTTATGGTTAGTCCTATCCATAATATCAGTACTAATGCTATACTACATAAACCTACTTTGCAGCATGTTTTACAATGATTTCGTCTTGGCCTTCCATTCACAGTGGAATCAGACATTTTGGCTTAAAAGAAGTCTCAACCCCTCTTTGTAACTTTACACAGGTTGCTTACACAGGGCAATTTTCAGGTTAGTTGCACTTCTTCGCCAGTCTGATCAGCAATCAATTCTTCATCACTTTCGTCACTTATTTCAGGATTTTCAAAGTCCTCCAACACCAGATAAATCTATTCAGGACTCTGATACTTGTTGTTTAGTCTTTTTATTCGGGCACTTCTTCTCTTAGGCTTTGCTCCAGCCTGGTCAGCTTTGCCGGAGTCTTGATTTTCTTGCTCAAATTCTTCGTCAATAGTTTTTAGTCTCAGCCTCAGTCTTTTTACAAATCTTGGTTCTCTATCTTTTTTTCTTGAATCTCTTAACTGGTATTGTAATTTGGCTTTCTTCAAATGCTCTTTTATTCTCGTTCAGTTGTGGCATATCTGTTTCAGTGTCTTCTTCTTCCCTTCCTGTCTGACTAGTTCCAGGTCTTAGGTCAGTTTCTTCTGCCTGGTCACTAAGCTGGCCTTGTTCAGGTATATGCCGGATTTGGCTTTGTTTTGTTTCAATTTCTTCTTCCTGAACACATTTATCTATTTCTATTTGATCCTGTTCAAGCACTTTGAACTTTTGATTTTCTTCCGCTTGAAATTCTGCTCTAATTTCTATCTGTCCCTTTTCAGGCTCAGGAGTTTTTGGAGGTGTGTCGATAACCTGCTCTGTCCCTACCTGGTCTTCCTCATCATCAGATTTGACATGGATTTCGATGATCTGATTATCTCCTTCTATTCCTGTCCCGTCCTCACTATCCCACTCTCTATCTAAGTAGGTTTGTCTTCTGGTTCTTATTGGATCGAATGTCAGACCGATTACTGGGACCCAATCATCTTGACTGGAGCTCGGTTGTTCTCCTTCAGCTACTTCAGGACCAACTTCAGGAGACCCCTCAGCTGCACAACCTTCAGCCTCAGTTTCTTCTTCGTCTTCTGTCACTTTGTTTGTATGGCTGGCATGGATCCACCTTGGCACACCTGCACACTTCACCGCTGTTGTGGTAACAAGAATCACCTGTCTTCTTTTTCCCCACTTCAGTACAAGGCAACTCTTCCGAGTATGTTTCTTAATTACAATCCAATCACCAGGGTTCAAGTCATGGGCTGGAGTTGCTGGTCTGGCGACGGCGTCTTCTCCAATCTGGTGAGAGATAGAACGCACTTGGTCACCCAGTTGCTTGCAGTACTCTAGCACCAAATCATCAGATATGTTTATCAGTTTGTGTCCTGGCACCCATGCTTGCCGCATTGCTCTTCCCATTAGTATCTCGTCGGGACTCAAGCCTGTCTTCCGGTCTGGAATACTTCTAAGTCCCATCGAGACAAGTGGCAGAGCATCTATCCACTCCATTTGAGTCGATTCACACATTTTTCCCAATCTTGATTGGATTGTGCCATTCAGTTGTTCTACCACTCCAGAAGCCTCTGGGCGATATGCACAGTGCAGTTTTTGCGTGATTTTGAATGCTTCACAGATTTGTCCTAATATTTCGCTTTGAAAATGCCCACCTCTGTCTGATTCAATTGTGACTGGAAAACCGTACCTAGGTATTAGTTCCCTCAGTAACAATTTGGCTACAGTGATGCTGTCGTTTCTGCGTGCAGGATAAGCTTCTACCCATTTTGAAAATAGGCAGACAATGACGAGGACGTACTTCATTCCTCGACAGGGGGGTAACTGAATAACGTCAATTTGTAATCTTATGAAAGGACCCTCTGCTTTTCCAATTGTACCTGGTAAAACTACTGTTTTCTTTCCGGGATTAAATTGTTGACGTATTAAGCACCTCTGGCAGAGTGCCTCTGCTATGTTTCTGAATTTTGAATTGAACCATGTCTGTCTAAAAACACGTATCATTGCATCCCTTCCTATATGGGTATCTCTGTGTATCAATCTAGCCATAGGAGCAAGCATGCAGTCTGGCAACACCGGCGTATCATCAAGGTAAACAATAACACCATCCTCATTCCTCCTCCGACAACCACATTTTCTCCACCTTTTCTTTTCTCTTGGTTCTGCTGCATCCTGTAAATCTCTCAGTTCTTCCCATGTTTTTATGTCTTCAAACACCATAAGTTGGCAGCTGTTTCCGCTTACCCCCAAATTTGTATTGATTGATATTTTGTATTTAGCACAATGTTGGGCCAGTTGGTCAGCATATCGATTACCTGCTGTCACTTTGTCATCGCCAGATTTGTGAGCAGCACACTTGACCACTGCCAATGCCTTTGGTAACTGGATTGCTTCCAGTAATTCTTGCACAAAATTTCCATTTCTGATAGGAGTACCTGAAGAAGTCAGGAACTCTCTTTGCAGCCACTATCGGCCAAAGTCATGCACAACCCCATAACCATACTGGCTATCAGTGTATATGGTTATTTTCATGTTTTTCCCAAATTTACAGACTTTTGCCAATGCAACCAATTCGGCTACTTGTGCAGACTTTACTCAATACAAAGAGGATGCTACTACTGGACCTCCTAAAGTGCACACCGCATAGGCAGCACTTAAGCCTCCGCTCTCATGTCTCATGCATGAGCCATCTACAAACAGCTCATAATCTTCATCAGTTAAGGGTACTGTTCTTATGTCAGGGCGTGGTTTTGTACAGAATTCAGTCAGGTCTAGGCAGTCATGCTCAACTTCTACCCTTACTCCTGCTGTGAGTGAGTTTGGTAGGAGAGTGGCTGGATTCAAGATATTACATCGAGAAATGGTTACATTGCTTGCACCTACAAGAATTTTGTCCTATTTAGTCAGCCGACTAGGTGTGAGGTACTGAGTTTTGGTTCTGGTCAACAAAATTACAACTGCATGTGGAACATACACAGTTACAGGATGTCCCATAATGATAGATTCACTTTGTTCAAGACTCATGCAAGTTGCAGCTACTGCTTTCAGACATCCAGGTAATCCAGCCGCCACTGGATCCAAAGTAGAGGAAAAATACGCTACAGGTCGTCTGGTTAAACCATGACTTTGAGTCAGGACTGAAAGTGCACAATTGTCTCGGGTGTCACAAAACAATGCAAACTCTTTTGAGTAATCGGGCATTCCTAATGCAGGAGCGGTACACAGACAGTCTCGTAATTTTACAAAAGCTGTCATGCTTTCATCATCCCACTCCACTGGGTCTTTTGCTCCTATCTTTGTCATTTTTATCAATGGTCTTGCTAGGACTGCAAATCCCACAATCCACTGCCTACAGTATCCTACAACTCCAAGAAACATTCTGATTTCTTTCTGGGTATTGGGCAGATGCATGTTTCGAATTATCCTAATTCTTTCTTTGGTAACTTTCCTGATACCTTTCTCTATCTGGTGCCCCAGATATTTCACTGAAGAGGTACAGAACTGTAGTTTGTCTGGTGACACCTTATGTCCCCCTTCACCTAAGTGGTTCAGTAAGGCAATGGTATCAATGACACAGTCTTTCCTGCTTTTAGACACCACCAAGAGGTCGTCTATGTATTGCACCAGGACTGATTCTCTAGGCAATACCAAGGATTCAAGGCATTTTTTCAGAATTTGATTGAAAATCAAAGGACTTTCCGTGTACCCCTGAGGGACACGATTCCAGACATAAACATGACTGTCGAATTCAAACGAGAAAAGAAATTTGCTGTCTGGATGCAATGGTCTTAATGCACCTGTAAAGTACCAGTAACCCCGCCCAGGATCAGCGTAGCAGCAACGTGCCCTATTCAACAACCATCAACCAAGCACTTTATGGCTAATGCAAGTATACTGGTGCCGGGAGTCCTACCCTGCCTTCCTAATTGCATACATGTCAACATGTTAGAACAGGCAACAAGGAGGTTTTGGAGAAAAACATGAAGGGGGTCGTATTTTCCCAATTGACTTCTATTAAACCAGCTGCAATTTCAGGCGGAAAACAGCCCTGCAATGTGTTAAGTCTCTTCTTTATAGAAATATCACGATGCTTCACTGTAGCATCTGCCTTAATTTCTGCCGTCCTGCCTTCGCTGCTCTAATTTTGCCTTTTACTGCCCCCTACCCACTTCCTGTTTCCTCCCCTTCCTGGAAGTTCCTCTTCCAGACCAGAACTAGACTGCTAACCTCCCCAGGGCACACAGTGACGTTCATGGCTGACATTTCAACAAGTGCCACACGAATCTTGCGCCAGACTAACGCATTTGCTGATTTTTGTTGTATCAGTGTAATGCCCCAAGATTGTCACGCAATAAAAATTAATTAAAGGCTGACTGTCTCTCAGCGCCTCGCAGTAATGCCTGTACCCGCTCCGTTAGTGTTATTTGGTAGCTCACTGCTGCCTGCGCCAACTATACAGTTGCTGATGATACCAAGAGTAGTCTATCGGTACTATTATCCCATCGTCGTGAACTATGTGCTGCCTGTGCTGAATCGGTTGGCTTTGTAATTGGCTGGCTTGCACGCTTAACCCAGCCAAGCTATTACCAAGCAGCTTTATAAGTGATCCTTGCGCGTGATAAACACTAGTCAGTTCTGGGCCAACACTGCATCAGATAAAGAGCAGTGATGTAACAGTACACACACACTCAACCACACACACACAACCAAAAACACAACCACACACACAACCACACACACACAACCACAACCATCTATCTGTCTATCTATCGCCCCCACTCTATCACCCTCACTGTATCGCCCTCACTCTATCTATCACCCTCACTCTATCGTCCTCACTCTATCTATCGCCCTCTATCTATCTATCGCCCTCCCTCAATCTATCTATCGCCCTCCCTCAATCTATCTATCGCCCTCCCTCAATCTATCTATCGCCCTCCCTCAATCTATCTATAGCCCTCCCTCAATCTATCTATAGCCCTCCCTCAATCTATCTATAGCCCTCTATCTATCTATAGCCCTCTATCTATCTATAGCCCTCTATCTATCTATAGCCCTCTATCTATCTATAGCCCTCACTCTGTCTATCTATAGCCCTCACTCTATCTATCTATAGCCCTCACTGTATATATCTATCACACTCACTCTATATATCTATCGCACTCACTCTATCTATCACATCACCATATCATCACTCAGCACTACCACAGCATCACTCAGGTGCACCACAACATCACTATGCGCTACCACAGCATCACTGAACGGCACAGCATCCCTCGTTGCCACTACAACATCGCTCCGCGCCACCACAGCATCAATCTGTGCAACCGTTCAAAAAACAGGTTCAAATATGTTCTCTCAATGTTTCAAGCTTTATTACAAATGTCACAAAAAGATGTTAATATTTCACTTCTGTTCTTGGATTTTCGTCAGAATAAAATAAACTGAACATAATCTTCACAAAAGTTATTTACAAAAGTTTAAGCTATTGCCATTATAAATTACAATAACTTTTATTTAAGTATTAATTATTAAAAACAATTAAAAGCCATTGTTATTTGTAATAGCAATACATCTAAGTCACGTAAATACAACACATATTGCATTACAAATGCTATAGGTGTCACATTTGCGAAAGTTATAACTATTGGCATTGTAAATGACAAAGCTATTAATTTTTTCTTTTGCTTCCATCCTCCTTGGGGTGAGACTGCCTGTTTTCTTTTAGGTCAATTTGCCCTGTAGGTGTGGCGGGCGGTTGCAAACTCACAAAGCACCTGGGAATACGTTTCTGTATCTCGGGGGAGCTGCCCTTGGGGTAAAGGTTGGTTTAAATTTAGGGTGCCAATATTTTGCCTTCACTTTGTGCCCCCCTTGGATGTAGATCAGCCATTTGTGACTCCTACATAATTACACTGCGCTCAACGCAACATACACTCCAAATACCACTCAGTGCCACATAATTACACGCCACATAGTTACACTGCACTCAATGCAACATACACTCCAAATACCATTCAGTGCCACATAAGTATATGCTACATAATTACACTGCAGTCAATGCAACATACACTCCAAATACCACTTAGTGCCACATAGTTACACGCCACATAATTACACTCTATCCATCTATCGCATCACTCAGCACCACCACAGCATCGCTCAGGGGCACCACAACATCACTATGCGCTACCACAGCAACACTGAACGCCACAGCATCACTCGTCGCCACCACATCACTCTGCGCCACCACAGCATCATTCAGTACAACCATTCAACAAAAACTGGTTCAAATATGTTCTCTCAATGTTTCAAGCTTTATTACAAATGTCACAAAAAGATATTAATATTTCACTTCTGTTCTTGGATTTTCGTCACAATAAAATACACTGAACATAATTTCTTCACAAAAGTTATTTACAAAAGTTTAAGCTATTGCAATTATAAATTAGAATAACTTTTATTTAAGTATTAATTATTACAAAACATTAAAAGCAATTGTTATTTGTAATATCAATACATCTAAGTCACGTAAATACTACACATTGCATTATAAATGCTATAGGTGTCACATTTGCAAAAGTTAAAAGTATTGGCATTGTAAATGACAAAGCTATTAATGTCGCTATTTTCAAAACCAACACATAAATCAAAAAATTGTCATTTACAATACCAATAGCTCAAACTTTCCTAATGTGAGACCTATTGCATTGCAAATGCTTGTTTCCTTAACAGCTGCTATTTCTGATTTAACAAAACAAATTGATCATGTTCTATAAAGCATAGCTCATTCTGAATTCAGGGAGTAATATGGCAGCTGCCTTGCACTAAAATGCATGCAGTAAATTAATTTGAGACAATTTTGCAGCCCAACAAAGTGCTGTGAAGTGACTTTTAGGCGGCATTGCTGCGTTATGTAAAAATAAGCATTGGGAGGTCATTAGGGTCCCAAGGGTATTATGTTCAGTTTCCACATCAGGCACTACATGGCTGGCTTTAATATATGAGATAAAGTACCTCCTGCCATACAGTCTATATGGGATAAAGTACCCGCTACCATACATTATAAGGAAATGGGAAGTCACCAAAAGTTCCATAACTATATAGAGGAACAAAGCCGAAGGCTACGTCCCTTCATAAGGTTATGGAATACTGAGGTGACGGGCAATATCCTCAACAGGCTGGGGGTATTTTGTTACATAACACATGGTCACACTATCACCAATTGCACTAACCACTTACATTTTTCGTGTGTAACTCTTTCATCTGAAAGAGAGAGCATGTTTGCTTGCATGAGGAAAAAATAGAATCTGTAGTGCAAAATAAAAAGCATCATTAAAGATTTTTGTTGCAAAAAAGATTTTACAATTAGTTTAGAGTTTAATACAAGTCAGTTTAAAAAAAAAAAACCTAAAGCTTGGAATGCGTTGAAACACGCAGCAAGATTTTAACTTTTCTATATTTACCCAAAGTGTGAAAACAAGGCAGAAAAAATAAAAAGTAATTCTTTGTTTTTTAGGTCAAGCCTCGCTAGTGCATGTGCTGCTCTGCGAGGCATGCTGTTTTTGAGTATAGACGCATAACCTCACCCACTCTCCGCCCATATTTGTCATTGGCTTGTATCATTGTCCTTCTTAAATGTTGGCTTCTGATTCACTAATAGGCTTGTTAGTCCCTCCTTAGTAAGACCTTGTCTTCATTTGTAACCTCCCATTAGGACTGACCCTGTTACTTCGGTTGTTTCATAGTACGTCTTATTTAATCTATAAGCGCTATTTTCTTTAATGAGTTTCTTCTATTGCAGGCACCACCTGCTTTCCTGCAACATTCAGCACGCCATGCATGCTTTCACTTTCCAAGCAGCCCAGGACAATGGCGGCCACTTCTTTGAAATGCAATAGGTCATACATTTATTTTATTTATTTATAAAGTTTTATATAGCGCGAACAAGATTCAGAAGGATATCAGAGCGCTTTACAATAAGTTGGTGGAGAGGACAAAATGAAATATACACAGCAGTAGTGAGGGGAAAAAAAACCATGATGAACAGTAAACAATGGTACATATAGAGGGTCCAACATGAAGCAGACAATATGGACCGTAACTGTTATTTGTGCTATGGAGCTAGGAACCAAGAGAGAGCCACCTCATGAGTATCACAGCCCCTTATGGTAGGAATTTGCTCATTAAGAATCTCTTGGCTTCCAGTGTGAAAGCCGCCGTCGAGGCGAGTCTGCGCACATCCGGAGAAAGAGAGTTCCATATTTTAGGGGCAGCACCAGAGAAGGCTCGGTGACAAGCTCTCTTTTTGCTAAGGATGATAGGTTTCAGGAGGAGAGTAGAGGCACTTCTGGGTGCCCTCTCCCCGCAGGATAATTCAAGTTTGTGCGCTAGATATGTGTGAGTATTGAAGTGCAGGGCTTTGTGCGTCATGATAGCAATCTTTAGCTGGATTCGTGCTTCAGAGGGTAGCAAGTTGAGAGATTTCAGGACTGGGGAGATGTTCTCGTTTCGTTTGGAACCTGTAATCAATCTTGCTGCAGAGTTCAGCGAGGCCCTAAGTGGAGCCAAGGCGTATTTAGGAAGGCCACAGAGAGTTGCACTGCCATAGTCTAACCTTGATAAGACAAGTGCTTGTACCACCTGCTTGAAATCCTTTTGAGGCAAGAAGGGTTTGATCATTCTGAGTGTCCTCATCAGGTGGTTTGCTCCCTTACAAACATTGCTGATATGAGCCTTCATACTCGGGTGCTTGTCCACTGTGACTCCAAACGATTTTGTCTGATTCTATGATGATCGGAGTGCAGTTGAGAGTCGTGAGGTGAGGTAACCAGAGATAGATCTTGGGGGTGTGGTTTGGTGGGGAGATGAGCAAGAATTCCATTTTAGAAGCAGGAGAATATTCTCTGTTAACCAATTTTGGGTTGAAGTGAGGATAGAATTTAGTGAGATGATGTTGTCCGGGGATGACATTTTCAGATACAGTTGTGTGTCGTCTGCATACATGTGGAAGAGAATATTCATAGAGTTAAGTAGGTTAGTAAGAGGTTCTAAGAAAAGATTGACGAGGATAGGAGAGCGGGCGGATCCTTGGGGGACTCCCATTAGTACTGGGTAGGGCTGAGAGAGATTTGACTTGAATCTGGGGAGAAGGAAGGATGAGAACCAGCGGAGCACCGGATCAGAGAAACCCATTCTGTTTTGTAAGATGGATAGGAGAATGTCATGCGAGACCGTATCGAAAGCAGATGAGAGGTCAAGGAGGATCAAGAGGCAGGATTTGTTTCTGTTAAGCATTTTCAGGATGTCATCAAAAATGTGTATGAGGGCCGATTCAGTGCTGTGACCCCTCCTGAAACCAGATTGATGATGGTCTAAGAGTTGGTAATTCTCAATGTGAGCACAGAGCTGGGATTGGACGCATTTTTCGAGAGCTTTCGCTAGGGTGGAGATGTTGCAGATGGGAAGGAAGTTATTGAGATCCGATTTGTCGGCATTGAGTTTTTTTTTTAGAATAGGTGAAATCTGAGCTGCTTTTAGGCAATCGTGGATCAAGCCTTGAGATAAGGAGGCATTTACAATCTTGGTCCAGGTGGGGGTGAGAGCGCTCTTGATCTCTTTGAAGATGGCCGGAGTGGTTATACGGGTTGATAGTCTTGAGAATATTTTCAATGTCTTTTTCACTAAAAAGGAGAAGGACCCCCATGAAGCATTGTTCTTGGCGCCAGCGACGGTCGGGATACACTTTTCAGGCAGGTCGGGGAGCAAGGCAGTTAAGGAAGGGGGCAAAAGGGCCTTTTTAGAGGCGAGGTCGGTGGAGAAGAGTCAAGATTTCTCCATGAAGAAAGTGGCAAGTTCATCGCAGGAGGGAGGATTACTATTCAAATCAGAGAGGATTGTGGCGTGGAAACAGATTGCTGTTTGACCAGTTCGAAGAGTTTCTTGGGACGATTAGCTGCTTGATCTAGTTGTAATCTGAAGTAGTCAATCTTAGCTTTCTTGACCTGTTTGTTGTAGAGGCCTCTGACATCTCTCAGAAGTTTTAGTTGATCCGAAGAAGGATTGGAACACCAGGATCTTTCAGCTGCTCTAAGATTTCGAAGTTTTTGTTGTACCACGGTTTGGACATTTTTGATGAGGTATTTTTAAGCTTGAGTGGAGCAATGTCGTCCAAGATCTTGGCGATGCTCGAATTATAGTGGTCCATGAGAGATTGAACCTCAAACAAGTCAGCTTGGGAGGCAAGGTCTGATTTACATTGAGCAGTTAGCTGTTTGTCATGATTTATTGATCTGAGATTTCTTATCAAAATCTTTGATTTAAGCAGTTGAACCGTCTTCAATATCACCTCCCTGTTAATATAGAATTGAATGCTGTGATGGTCAGACCAATTACAAGGAGATATGGATTCTAAGGAGATGGTCTGTTCCTTGGAAATGATGAGATCAAGGACTTCCCCTTTCATGTGGGTAGGTTGCTCACAGTGCTGTGACTGATCAAGATCATTTAGAAAAGATTAAAAGGCAGGAAACAGCTGGGTCATTGTGTTTGGACCTGTGAAGATTGAATTCTCTTAGGAAGATTTGTGGTACTACAGAGTCAACATTGCTAGAGATGATATCCATTAAGTGCTCAATGAAAGGGAGATTATCACCCGGTGGGTGATAAAATGTGTGAAGTTGATAGATTGGTAGGTTCTTATTAGAGATGCTGAGACAAAGATATTCGCAGGTGGAGGGGGGAAGAGGACTGCACCGGAGAGATCGAGAAAGTATTCCTGTAAATACAAGCAAGACCACCACCCAATTTCAGATTTCTGTCAAGCCTGACTATATCGTGAGTGGGAGGAACTAGGAGGTCTAAAATAGGGGTTGCAGCAGGATTTAGCCTAGTTTCAGTGAGGAAGATAATATCTGAATCGTTATGTTGGATGAGGTTGAAGATATCAGCGGCGTGTTTACTGGCTGATCTGCAATTTAGTAATACACACTTGATGCGAGGCGGATTCGAGGGGGATGATGTCTGGGTGATGTTCACCCTAGTGAGGTTGTCAGGAATGCTGCATCTCAGATTGCATGAAAGGTCTCTGTTTGGGTTGGGAAGGATGAAGTGTATTTGCCTCCGAGGGGTCACAATAGCGTTGAACCAAGGGGAGCAGGAAGAGAGATGGTCTTGAGGATCAGGAGCTGCAAGGCCCGGCTTAAGGTATCTGGGGCAGGGTGGTGAGTTTTGAGAGGGAATAGGTTTCGCGATGGTGGGGGCTAAAAACTGCCCTTTGTGGTCGCTAAGTCCTGTAGAGACTCTGGGCCAATTATTACTACTGAATGTGGTGAGAAGATCTTTGGAGAGGGTCTTCACGTCATGTCACTCAGTCGATAGATTTAACAATTGTAGGGATATCTCATCAAGGCGTGCAACCTAAAATGAGTAGTGGTCAGTGGAGGAGGGGGTGAAGGAGAGACTGAAGGTGATAGCTGGTCAGGGAGAAGAACTGTGGGGTCCACTATGGTGGGGGGAGGCTCAAAATTGGGTGGTTGGACGGAGAGCACTAGCGGACAATTCAAAAGTGAGGTATGAACCATCGCAGATGGGGAGAGGTCGTTAATCCGAGGGTTGGTTTGAAAAGAATCCAAAGGTGAACGTTGCTCAGAGACCGGCCTGGTTGGGGGCAAAGTTAGAGGGGAGGAGGGAAGGGAATCAACGGTTAATCGATGAGATAAAATGGTTTGAGAAATCAACCCATCATGAGGGTCAACCAGTGTTGGGCTGACAATCGGCAGGGCGAGTGAGACCACAAGATCGTCATATAACTGAGGTGATGATCTAGAGGGTTGATGATGACCGGGCGAGGAGGGTCTGAAATTTCCAGGGGGGGAGGGATTCAGGGCGGTAGAGGGACTAGCGATTGAGAGGGGGGGGAGGGACTAGCTAATCTCAGCAGAGAAGTGGTGACTGAATAAGGGTCTGTGGAGTTGCTGTGTACCAGCTATTGGGAATGTAAATGACAATGCCTTTTATTTAAGTGTTAATGATCAAAACAGATAAATAAAAGGCCCTGTCATTTACAATGCCTAAAGCATAAACTCTTGCAAATGCGAGACCTATTGCATTGCAACTGCTTGTTATACTTGTTAACACTGCCTGGGCATAGGTTGCACCTCTTTAAGACCAGTGTAATATCTAAATGTAGCAAAAGGCAACAGAAATTGAGTCCGCCATTGGAAAACTGTTAAGCAAGACAGTGGCAGAGAAACTGGAACATCAAGATGGAGATGGTTAAAGCAAGCAAAGACAAATGTAGCATTAGAGGCAGAGCACAGCCATGACCCTGTCCACCGAAACAGTGGCTAATGCCGTGCAAAGTGCCAGGCAACAAGCCAATGCCAGGCATAGAGGAAAACATGTTCCAGTTGTGACCAGTCAAGCCGCTTGAGTCTTATGAATACAGTGGCGAATCAAATGCATCAGACTGCCACCAAAATTGCTACCCACGATTTCGCACAAATATGATGACTCAAGTGACCAAACACCATAAACCAAATCTGCATTTGAATTTGATGAGGAGGGAAAGTTCCTTTACAAACTCTTCCTTGGAAAAGTAGAGACCTAAATCTGAGTCTAAATTCAATGTTTAACCATTTCCTGACTCATACACAGGGACACCTGTAAATGTTATGGGATGAAAACAGAAAAACGAAGCGCACAACCTAAGCTTTTGCCTGCCAAGATACACACCTATGAATCTGTTCCCTGCTAAATTAACTCATGAGAACCATTTATTTATTTATGGTGTTTTATAAAGCGCGGCAACGGTATTCGAGCAATGTACTTATGATAGATCAACATAAACAAAGATCTGATACATAAAAAGAACATCTAATAAAAACAAATTTCAACTTTTTAAAACTTCAGTAAGATATGGAATATAATAACAGAGTTGTTAGTAGATGAACTCCATTTTGTATGCATCATTGGAATAGGTTATGTAAAGTAGAATTCCATGAATCTGCTTTGCTTCGGTTACAATTCAGGAAGCCTGGGGACAATGTTTGTGTGGGTTCCACTGGAAATTGATGTGGTTCAGTATTCAGTCATTTTTTTTGTTTTAATCTGTTTTTATTACTTTAAAAAAAAGTTTACATATGCATTAAAGACGACATCCATCATAATATTCCAACTACATTTAGAACTTTCTATCAATTTCGTTTAGACATCACGGATGAGTTGGGAGTGCTCTACTGTACATGTTGGTGACATTATTGCCTCAGTTCCTTATTGGACCTCAACAGGTGGGTCATGTCAACGAAGATAAAAGCCACGGTGCATCCGTAATGTGGTTCTAGTGGTATTGCATACAAAATGTTACAGGTCATTCATCTCGGCTAAGAGCACAGATGTTATAGAGAAAACAAACAATAACTTATAAACCAACAACAGCAGCTGAGTTCGACTTCTGGTTGTATGCTCCTCACTTAGTCCCCTTTACCTCCCCCCCACTTCTTTCTCCTATCCCCCCATCCTTCTTGTCCTGTCCTGTAGTTCTCCACAGATCTGCAACTCCATCCACCGCACACATTGGTGTCCCTCCTGAGTGTTGGTTAGTATATGTGTACCTGCGTGGTGTGGCAAGGGTGCACCGTCAGACCACCTATCTCCTATTGTGGGGATATTTCTCACGTCGTCTGATCACTGCTCAGGGCTGTCCCCCTCCGTGTGTATCAAGGCCTGAAGCAACCCCTACCATTGTGCTGCTATAGGAGTCTTCCGCAGACCCAGCGTTTCCTCCAGCAGGATGGCGATTTCCTCTGCTTTGGTCCATGCTAGGAGTGAATACCTCCATGCCCTTATGTGCGGTGGGTCTTGCGCCTTCCATCTCTTATGTAGGAGCCGCTTAGCAACCGCCAACCCCAAGTCAAGGAAAGGGGAGGGGATTTTTGTGGCCTGGGTCCTGCGAAAGTGATGTAACCAGTATGTAGGCTATTCAAAAGGTATGTTGCGGCCCGTGCATGTGTATAACGCCTCACCAACAACCCACTAATAGGTATGTAGTTTGACAGTTCCACAGAATGTGCACCAGTCCAGCTCCTGGCTCCGCACAACGGGTACATATCGCATCTGTGCGGTGAAAGTACCTATTGATCTTCGCGGGTGTGATGTATGCCCTATGGACTATGAACAATTGTATTTGTCTGAACCGCATGTTTCTGGAGATGCGTGTTGGGTTCTACAACGGGTACATATCGCATCTGTGCAGTGAAAGTACCTATTGATCTTCGCGGGTGTGATGTATGCCCTATGGACTATGAACAATTGTATTTGTCTGAACCGCATGTTTCTGGGGATGCGTGTTGGGTTCTTCAATATCTTTTCCCACTCCTTGTCCTCTAGCTGCTGCTCCAAGTCTGCCTCCCAGCTACAGCGTAGTGAGTCTAGCTTTATCGCCGCGTGCATGCAAAGGGATGCCGCAAACCATTAGATTAAGTCCCTGCCGCGGCCCATAACGTCAAGGTACTGTATGGTGAGATGTTGACTCGCCTCTTCTTTCATGTCCCCCACCTAGAAGCCAGTGTTGTGATCAGTGAACGGTGCTGTAAAAATTGTCCCGCTGGGAGCCCAAGTCCTTCGACTAGGGATTCATATGGCATGAGCGTGCCATCCCGATATAGGTCTCCCAGGGTCTGTATGTCCGCTTCGTGCCACTCCGTAAATTCAAGGGATTTAAGCACCCTAGGCCCGCTGAGGGAGCCCACTAGTGGTATGGCCGGTGTGTAGGGGACTAGTCCTCCAGTAATGTATAGGCAGCGACAATAGCATTTGTGAGCCACTGCTAGAAGGAGTGGGGCCGGTGTTGGCGCCTTAGTAGCCGGGTGAAAAGGCCTAGTGATATAGTCCAGAGAGAGGGAGTGAGCTATGGACGCCCTGTCATCGCGACCTCTGTCCACAAGCCATCGGGCTATCCACTGCAATTGTTCAGCCAAATAGTTGTGTTCAAGACATGGTGCTGCTAGGCCCCCCTAGTCTGTGGGCAAGTATAGCTTTGCCAGCTCTATTCTATGACGCGCATTACCCCAGAGGACGTCTCTAAGCAGTGTAGCAAGTGTATTAAAGAAGACCGCCGGGACATACAGTGGCAGGTTTGCGAAATGGTACAGGAGATGAGGAAAAATCACCATCTTAGATAGTGCCACCCTGCCCATGACTGTTAGTGGGACCGTCTTCCAAAAATTCATTTGTGACTTGATGGCTGTCCCCGCACGTCCCAGGTTGCCATTGAAGAGGTCAGCCGTTTGGCGGTATATCTGGATTCCAAGGTAGCCGAACATATCAGCCTTCCACTGCACCCTTGTACCGGCCAGAACATAGCCCGGGTCTTGAGTGTCCCCCCCTCCCCAAACGCGAAAAGGCAGGATTTATTGGCATTCACCCGGAGTCCAGAGAGAGCAGCAAAGTCATGCAATATGTGCGCTAGTTGAGCTGGAATATTTCTTACATCTCTCACGAAGACTAGAAGGTCGTCCGCGTACAGTGAGACCTGGTGCGTTGCATCCCCCAGTGGTATTCCATCTCCCAGCCTTGCTCACAGAGCCTCTGCCAGGGGTTCAATTGCCAGCGCGAACAGGACAGGCGACAGCGGGCATCCCTGCCTGGTTCCCCTGTGTATTGGAATGGCCCTAGCCACACCCGGACTGTGGGGTTTTTGTAGAACAGGTCGACCATCTGGAGAAACCGCCAACCCAGCTCATAACGCAGCAACACCACCGCGAGATAACTCCACTCCAAGCAGTCGAAAGCCTTCTCGAGGTCCAACACCAGGCACCCCGCTCTAGGCCATTCCCTCCCACTGTCCGACGCCACTCGAAAGAACCTCCGCAAGTTAAGCGATGTACTGCGCTTGGGTACAAATCCGTTTTGGTCGCTGTCTACCAATTCAGGGACCACCAGCATCAGGCGCTCCACCAGTAACTTAGCAAATATTTTGTAATCTACATTCAGGAGTGCCAAAGTTCTGTATGACCCTGTTATGTTATATTTAATTTATACAGCGCGCAGCTACTCAAAAGTGTCCCAGCACTAACTGAAGGAAAGGACCAGAATGAGCACAGAACAGCGACTAGAAAAGCAACGTTTTCAGTTTTTTGAAAGAGCAATGGGTCCTGGATACACCGAAGAGCCATGGGCAACATGTTCCAAGCCGAACTGGCTTTTCGCACAAACGAGTTACCACCTAGTCTTTGGTGGTTGAACCTAGGGGTCTGTAACAGCCACTGGGCGGACGAGCGCAGCTGTCTTCCTAGACTGTAGAAAACAAACCTCCTCTGCAAATAGATGGGACCAAGCCCATGGAGGGCCCTATGAGCGATAGCATCTTAAATTTCAAATGCGAAACAACTGGAAGCCAGTGCAAGGAACGCAAATGAAGGCGCACACTGTGCCTTGATGTGCATCCAAAGAGCAGCCTGGCTGCCGAGTTTTGAACCTGCAATTTCTTGATAAGGAAGCCCGGGCTGCCCACCAATAGGGCATTGGCATAGTCCAGACGGGACAAGATGAGAGCGTGTACCACAGTTTCTCTTGCACTGCTATGTTTTCGGGTGTCTCTGTCCGATTTGAGGAGGGACACCAGGTAGGCCTCGCGCATCGACGGGGCTAATGCGTGGTTTGTCAGAGCTGTAGAGTAGAGAGTATGCAGGTGCTGCGTCAGAGATTCCCGGTAGGCCTTGTAATATTCAGCAGGTAGGCCATCAGGTCTCAGCGTTTTCCCGGATGCCATAGACCCAATCGCTTCCCTGATTTCCTCTAGAGTAAGGGGACCATTGAGTGCCTCCTGGTGCGCTCTCGAGGCCGTTGGTAGCTTAATAGGTGTTACAAATTTCTCTAGTTCGGATTCAGAGCAACGACCCCCTAGATTGGTACAGTTGTGCATAATGGTCTGACATCACTTTGTGTATCTCTCTTTGTGTGTATACTAGGGACCCCTCTGGCGTGCATATGGTTTCGATTTGGGTGTGTTTACTCTCTTGCTTCAGCAGCCAGGCCAATAGTCGCCCGCTCTGTCTGCTTTAGAGTGTGTGCGAGCTGTGTGGGCAGCGTAGTGGTGGCATCTCAATCGTTCCATGAGGTCCGCATGTTGTGCCCTGAGGTTCTCTAGTTGGCCTGACGGTCCATCCCCACCCTCCCCTTCTCGTTCGTATTGGAGTAGTTGCGATTCTAGGTGAGTGAGTGCCAAAGTCAGTTGTTTGCATATATTCCACGTGACCCAGAGACAGTGCCCCCTGATAGCTACTTTGTGGGTGTCCCACTCCACCAGTGCGAAGCTCACCGTCCCCTCGTTATTCTCGAAATATTCCAGGACTGCCGACCCTAGGGATGCACAGAATTCTGGGTCTTCCAGTGCGGACGTCTGGTGGCGCATGGTGGGTATTGGAAGGCGGTCAGGTGCCCAATTCAGTTTTAACTGTAAGGGATTATGGTCGAAGTGTGTCCTTCCCAGGTATTCCGCCACCTCACCCAGGGGGACTCTTGACTGCGAGTCCACCACCCTATCCAATCTAACGTGTAAGTCATGTACTGCAGAGTAAAAGGAGTAAATACGGTATGTGGAGTGTAGAACTCGCCATATGTCCAGTACTGACCAGTGTAACAACCAGTCTGCGAGCGTCTGCTCATTCGACGCTGCAGTCAATGTACCGAGTGGCGGAAAGGATCTATCTATGTGCACATCGAGTACTGAATTGAAATCCCCACCCAGCAGCCAGGGGAGCCAAACGTAGGGAGTCAGCATTATGGACGATCGTACCAGGAACAAGGGTTGATCTGTGTTCGGGGCATATATGGAGCCTAGTAGTATCTGTTGGCCATTAAGTGTCCCCCTCATTAAAGTGTGTCTGCCTTCGGGGTCTGTCACTGTGTCTTCACAAATGAATGGGGTGCCCGCTCGCACCCAGATGTGCCCCTCGCATGCGCTGAGTATGTTGTTCCATATATATGCCCCTCCTGCGCCTGCGCAGTCTGTCTAATTCTGGCTGGGTCATTTGCGTTTCCTGTAGTAGGCCAATTGCAACCGAGTGTCTCTGGAGACATTCAAATATGGAGTAACGATGTGCAGGCATTTTCATGCCACATATGTTCCATGTGATTTATGTCCGTTGGAGTCATTTCTGATGGTGGTGAACGACAGGGGCGCCAGGGACGAGGCGTCTCGCAGGGCGTGGAGGCTAGGGACCTGTATGGACGTGTCGGAATGCTGCATTGGATACAACAAAAGTAAACAAACTGTGAACATCATAACATCTGGGGCTGTCATTTCACAATGGTCGTCCAAACCTCTGTAAATCTGGAGTATTATGAGCTAGGTCAATGTGTTGCCTACGGGGGGTGCATGCTAGTGATGTTGTATTATAGCCTTCCCCTTTATTTGCAGTGTAACTAGTGTGCCATCCATCTAATCTCCCGAGGTGTCCCGCGGGGCCAGCCTGGCAGTGTAAGCAGGTGTGTATATGTGTTCTTATTATATCCATATTTTGGCCAGTGGCGGGCATCTAATTATTGTATTGTCTCAATGTGAGGTTCGTGTGATGAGTAACCCAGGGGGCCCGCACCCCAATTTTAGCAGCCAGCAAGACTACAGATTTCAGTAAACAGTGTTCTACTTGCGTGAGCTGCTTATGTTGGCGTACATCCCGCCATCGCTCCATCATATAATGCTATCAGCAGTTTGGGGGGTGATCACTGTAAATGTAAATGTACAGGAATTTATATAGCGCAAATCACCAACTTGTCTCTAAGCGCTTGCTTAGGGAACCCGTCCTGGTATTCCCCTGTGAGATAACCCCGGCAGGGTATCCGCAAGGTGAAAGCCAGGCATCCTGCCTGCGAGGGGCCGTTGTGGAGATTAAGCAAGCTATTGCCCAGAGTCGCAGAGTGTGAACCCGTGAATCAAGTAGGCACCGGAGCGAGAATTGTCGAGTCCATGGACATTTTAGGACTCAAGACCCCACCGAGCCGGGAATTGAACCCTGGTCCCGGGCTGACCTCTGCTTCCAGGTCTGCCTCCTCTAACCTGTGAGCCACACTTCTCCACACTGGCAGATCTTCTGAGATTTCTGTGGATGGTGAGGAGGAGCCACTGGTCACCAGCATGTCTTGTGTGTAACAGTCTGACTGTTCATTGAGGTGTGGAGATCTAAGGGTCGTAACTGCTTCCAGAGCCTCTTGCCTTTCCTTCCTCATGTTTTCCGGGGTTGGAGCCGTAGTCCCCAGGTTCGGGGCCCTCAGGGACCCCAGTCTCTGCCGTTGCCTGGTTCTCCTGCTCGATGTGTTGTCACCGTCTGGGCCAGAGGGCCAGAGGGTCGCACGCCCGTCCACAACCCCGATTCCTCTAGCCAGTCCCATACCTCCTCAGGAGAATCAAAGAAGTGGGTCCCATCTTTCGTGACCACTCGTAGTCGGACGGGGAACAGCAGTGAATATGGTAGTTCCAGGGTCCAGAGTTGGCGCTTCACAGCTGTATAGTTGTTCCTGCGCCTCTGCACCAGAGCGGTGTAGTTGGGGAAGAGCATAACTTGGTTGATGCTCCCTTTAAGGGGTCCATCTTGCATGTTTCACGGAGCACCGCATCTCTGTCCCTATAGTTGAG
Source organism: Lissotriton vulgaris (assembly GCF_964263255.1). NCBI lineage: Eukaryota > Metazoa > Chordata > Amphibia > Caudata > Salamandridae > Lissotriton > Lissotriton vulgaris. The sequence goes on from NC_141687.1 coordinate 390,879,515, forward strand.
TAATTTAAATATGAACGGACACAGTCTGGCACATGGTTGAGGTTTCTGTGCTTGTATGCGATGAGCCCGCTCAACCACAAACTGCATTGACAATGTTTCCTGGGGCAGAATATCACTCAGCCATCGTTCTGTGAATTGTTCCGGGTTTCTACCTTCCCCTCCTTCCGGCAGACCCACCACCCGAATGTTACGGCGTGAGCGTCCTTCCAAATCTTCTGCCCGGTCTTCCAGTATGTGGACACGGTCTATCAAATTCTGTAGTGCAGCTGTATGACATTGCGCTGCAGGTTGGAGCTCCTTCAGTGTTTGGTCCTGTGTAGTGACTTTATCGGCCAGCTTTCGGTGGTCGGCGTGAAGCAAGGTAAAGTCTGAGGTGACTTTGTCAATCCTGGTCTCCAGGAAGGTCCTGGTGTGGTCCAGTGCAGCACCGATCCGCTCCACTGCCGCGAGGACAGAGTCCATTTTGGCCGCCAGGGCTGTGGTCGTTGGATCCGACATCTCCCCCGTAGTCCTTCGCATAAGGTCGAGGCTGGTTGCTCGTGGGGGTCCTAGTTGTGTCTTGGCCCTCAACCGGCCAAGTACAAGCTGCTGCGCCGTGGGCTTTCGCAGGAGGCAAGAAGAAAGAACGACGTGTCGGCAACAATGTCATTATTAAAAGGGGGGGGGTCTGCTTCCTAGAGGGTCGCCTAAGAGGTGTGTTCAGGCAGGCACTGTATGCGGTTGCCTCGCCGCTCTGCTCCCCTTGTGTGTAGTATCACTGGCACCGAACTGCCGGGTCCGTGGGCCTTCTTTTCCGGACCTGTTCACTGGCGGGAGGATACGCCCGTCTTCCAGAGGTATTGACGCACTCGAACGCAGCGGTGCACGTATGGTAGAGTGAAGGCGACTCGAGTCTCTAGCGGACCTTTACTCGTCAGCGGCATCTTATGGGCGCGTGAGCGGGAAATTATAGCAGTCTCTCACCGTCAGTGTCTCTACTATGCACCCATCCAGTAGCGCGCTGTTTATTTGCCCATCAGTCTCCAATTGGGGAGTTCATGGGGGTCCCCGCAAGTGCCATGGTTTCCCACCAGCATCAGCCTAGTTCCCTTCAGGCCACTCGCACATCCACTGTTGCCCCCACACCGCTGTTTAATATGCTGCCTTCTCCGGTGACACCTCGCCCAGTCGCCTGTTCACCATGGGCCACTGCAGCTCCCCAGTAGTAATCTAGGCCCAGGCTCTGCCCACCGGGCCCCCCGGGCTCTCTACCTCACCTTTGGTCGTGCTTCTGCAACGGCGGCGGTATTCCAAGAGCTCCCACCGGGGTCAGTGGCGGTGTCTGTCACGGTCCACTGATCTTCTGTGCTCCTCAGGGGTCCCAGCTCCCAGTGGCCATTCGCAAACCTTACCACGTCTCAGGTGGCTGCTCCTTGATCCAGCGCCTTGACCCTGCTGCCCCCAGTTCCCTGGCTTTCATGCAGGGCTGATCAGCGCTGTCTGTCGCCCTACTCTGTGCCTTAAGGGGCCTTGCGATGATAATGGTCTGCACTCCCGTGTTCTGGCAGACTCACACCGCTCAGCCGCCGACACTGCGCAGCCCTCAGAACATGGGCCCTTAGGTTGTGTGTCCGTGGCACTTGCTTTCTCAGGCGGCAGGGGAGTATGGGCGGAGGTGCTCAACGGTCACCGCAGTGTTTGTGTGTGTGGGCGCTCTCAGCTCCGGCACAGAGTTTGTCACTGTTCTTTTTAGCCGCCACCCCGCATGAACGAGCTCTTCGCGCGCTTTTTAATTTCTGCCTGCCACAGCGCGTCTGCAATAGTCCTGAGGAATACCGCAGCACGAATCCAGACCTTTGGTGATGTAGGAATTTTCCACTGCCTGATCCTGCTGTTTTCCGAAACTCCGCTGCGGTTACGGGGCAGACGTACCACCGCGGGCGGCCATCTTCTGGTTCAAAATGTCCGCGCGCGGCCTCCCAGTTAGTAGGGCAGCGTGCTTGTCACCCGCACCGCCGCGCTGCCGGCGGGTCAAACCACTCAGCTCAAGACTTCTCAGATGCAGCACGCTTTCCGACGCCTGGTCAGCGGTATCGCAGATGGCACTCACAGGATAATTATTTAGGATAAGAGGGGATTGATGGACGGAGCACTAGGGATTTGCGTCCGCCATGTTGGCTGGCTAGCCACACCCCCTATATTGGTATTCAGTCATTGTAGCAGCAAATGATCCCAGGGGATGGTCTCATCTTGACTTTTAAGAGAGGAATCTGTTCATTAGGATCTTTTTCACCTCTTTTTTTTGAAGACGTGGGTTGATGGGTTAGACTGTACCTTGGGTGGTAGGGAGTTGTAAGTTCTTGGAGAAGTTCCGGAAAAGGAGCGTGTGAAGGTTGTTTGTTTCCTGAATCTGGGGGTGGGGGGTTCTATCCTGAGAGAGTTTGTGCTTCTGAGTGAGCAGTTGCCTCTTGAGATTCAATTCTTTTCTGCCAGGTACCTTGGTTTGTTATGATTTAAGGCTTTATACGTGAGGCAAGTAATTTTCAGTTGAGTTCTGGCCTCGAGAGGGAGCCAGTTGAGCAACTTGGGTGAAGGGGTAATGTGGTCAAAGCATCTAGTGCCGGTTACCAGTCTAGCTGCTGCATTGAGGGTCGCTTTGAGTTGGGCCAGCCATTCTTGATTTTGGAAGGCCTGAAAGGGTTCCTGAACCATATTGTAGTCTTGAGACCACAAATGATTGCACTGCTTATTGGAAGTCTGGAGGTGGCAGGAATGGTTCCATTTCCTTTAGTAGTCTGAGTTGGAATGATGTACTGCGCGTTGTTGCACTGATATGTGTTCGCATGTTCAGATTTTTGTCTAGTGTCATTCTATGGTATTTAGTAGAATCAATAATGCTAGGCTTGCAGTTGAGGGCTTCAAGGTAAATGAGCCAGTCTTTAATTTGTGTGGAGCTGTTCTGAGAGTGGAAAAGTAGGAATTATTTTTAAGTGAGTTCCACTTGAGGTTGTTTGGAGCTAACCAGGACTGTTTTTTGACCAGAGTGTTATTTAGTTGGACGATATCCTCCAGGGAGGAAATCTTTAAGTATAATTAGGTGTTGTCTGCGTGGTATGCAACTTTCGATTGTTAGAAGATTTCCGTTAGTGGTTCATGTATAGGTTAAAGAGCTTGGGGGAAATGGTCGACCCTTGTAGAACTCAGCTTCTCACTGGTGTGTTACCTAAGATTAGGTTTCCTAGTTTGATTCGTTGTAAGCGGGTCTGCAGGAAGGATACAAATCATGAAAGCATTTTCCCAGACAGCCCCATTCTGTTTTCTAGCAGTTTTAGCAGGTTGTAGTGATTAACTGTGTCAAACGCCGATGAGAGATCTAGTAGGAAGGGTAGGCAGGAGTCATTGTTGTCGAGCATCTTAAGGGTGTTATCCATTATGTGAACAATAGCTGATTCTGTACTGTGCCCTAGTCTAAATCCTTATTGGAATTTGTTGAGTAGGTTGAATTGATCAATGTGCTTACTCAATTGGTTGTGTACACATTTTTTCAACAATTTGGCCAGAAACGGAATATTCTATATTGGGTGAAAGCTGCTCAGGATTGTAGGGTTCCTCCTACTTTTTTCAGGAGGGGTCAATTGCCAAGTCTTCAGGTAGTCTATGGGGTAATGCCTTGTTTTAGTGATGAATTTATGATCTTCATCATTATGAGAGTGACGAGGTGACGGAGTTCCATTAGTAATGTGAAGGGGATATGGTTCTTTTAAATGTGAAGTTTTTTTTTCAAGGCTAGTAAGAGCTTGTGGACCTTTTCCTCAGTAAGGGATTTGAAGTCATCCTAGACAGCTTGGTTTTAGGTTTTAGATGGGTGAGTCTCTGTTCTTCCACTGGATGAGGAGATGCAAAGTTTTCCACTGGGTTATTGTCGATCTTGGTTACATTGTATGACCCGGTTTGTTGGTTGACAATTTCAAGTATGATGCTTTTGTGTTCCAGATGTGTTTTTGTAGCTGCTCCGTCTCATGTATTTTGATTAGGAGCAATGTTGAGGGTTTCTGTCTCCGTCATCGTTCTACATGTCCAAGATTCCTTTCCTCATTTAGACTTTGATTATACCAAGGATTGGAGGGTTTGGCATTTTGTCTTTTGTGGGTCAGTGGTGCTGCTGACTCCACCATGTTTGATAGTGTTTGGCTTTAGTGCTTGTTTAATTCAAGAACATTCTGAGTTCCTGTTGGGGGACTGGGTTTTCTTGCAAAGTGTTGTTAGTTCAGTCCTGTTAATATTTTTTCTCTTTAATCCAGTATTTCTTGCCCTTTAGGTCTCCGTGTATTTAGATGGAAAATGATTGAGTGATGATCAATTAAGTCATTGGGTGTGATAGAGTCAATTGTCAACGCACCTTCTCTGGGTATGATTAGGTTGACCCTTTGTTGGGCTTCCGCATGATTGGATAAGGTTTTGACCAGAGAGGAATTAGGAGTGGATGCCTGCTTATATTTCTCATTATTCCAGTGAAGGTAGAAGTCTCTGAGAAAAATGGCATGGGGTGTAGAATGGAGTTTATAGTGATTGTTTCCATTATATGTTCAAAGAACAGTTGGTTGTCTCCTGGAGAGTAATAAATGAGGTGTACTTTGGCTAGGGATTTCTTTGCTGCTTAGATTTCTGCCCCCATGTATTCACAGCATCTGAGACTTTGTACTGAGAAAAACTTGACTTGTAGGGATTTTTCATGAATGATTGCGATCCCTCCTCCTTGTTGTTGCTGTCGGGCAAGGTGGTGAATAGTGCAGTTTGGAGGCACGATGATGTCAAGCATGGGTGCGGGCGACTGATTTAGCCACGTTTTTGACAGGAATAGCATGTCCAGTTCGTGATGGAAGCCAGTTTTGATGATGTCTGTTGCTTGTGTGATCACTGATATGCAGTTGAGATTCATGCATTTTAGGGTCGGTTTTGATGAGGGGTAAGATTTGTTGTTGGCGTGATCTCAATGAGGTTTCTGTGGTTTGGATTCTGTCTTTTATCCTCTGATCATCCTCTTTTCTTGATGCCGATGGTCTGTATCTTGTAAATTGGCTGTCGGGCTGGCATTGCTGAATCCTTGTTGTTGGATTGATGTTTATGGTTATGTGCTCTCTTGGGGCACAGAGTGGATGGCCGGGAGTGGGTGGCATATTTTGTGAGTGAATGAGGGAGGTTGTTAATCTTTGTGTTTTGTGTGCATTACTTAATCTTTTTGACCGCTAGTGAGGTTTGTTTGATATTTGGAATTGATAAATTTACTCCCAAGATTATCAATTTTATTTTCCAGCTTGCTTAGCTGGATAATCCAAAGTGCATTCCAGTTATGTCCATGGAGCATGTTGCATTTAGTGGATTCAGTGGGAGAAGAGGGGTCATCATTATGTATTGGAGTGTAGTGCAGCCTGGGGACGGAAGATGCATGTGAGCTCTTTAGCGTGGGTGGGGTAGTCAGCCGCCTTAATGGATCAGAGGTGGTGTGGGAGGCAATAGGGAAAAATACTGGCAAAATGAGACTAGGAGAAGGACTGCTAGATGTGATGATAGGAAGGGGGATAGAAGGAGGTCTACTAGGTGCCTCAACGACTTGCATCCTGCGCTTTTAGTGGGTTGTTTCTAGCAGGTTGGGGGTAGGGATGATATGGTCGCCGACTGTGAGGCTGCTGTAGAAGGGGAATGGGTGACCTTGCTCACTAAGTTGACAAATCTCAGCCTGTGAGTATCAGTTCCTGGCCTTCTATGAGCTAAGGGCATGTGTAGATCAATTACATGGGTAATGGGGGAAGGGCAGAATTCATCAATAGGAGTCGGTGATCTAGGGCCATCAGTGGCGGTTCCCGGATGCATAGGTGATGAAATAAAGGTGGGTCGGGTGATACCCGTGTTTCAGTTGCAGATTGTCTGAGTAGATATTGACTTTTGATCTTCAGGAATATTTCATCAAATTTCTTTAGATTACAGTCAGAAGATTGAATGAGAACTTTCCGTTGTTGTAGAGGGAGATGGTTGCTTCAGACATGAAAGCAGCAGAGGGTGTTATGGTGATTCGCAGTCCATGTGGTGTTTTACGCGTTGTTCTTATCTGGAGAATTGGGGCTCTTCACTATTGTGGTCTTCTGTTGGTGAAGAAGATTAGATCAGATAATAACACTCCTTTCTTAGCACAATAGTAGGAGTCCGAAATGAGCATTTCAGCGTTCTGTTTGAGAAGACTATGTTTGAAACTCTTGACAGCATTCTTATATAGATTGGGTGGGTAAGTAATCGTGAATGCTTTGCGGCCCACCATTGCCAAACTGTTAGTAGAGCTTAGTTTATCTCCATATTAGCAAAGGAACCCTGAATTTCAATGCATAAATAACCTTGCTGAGAGTCAACAGACAAGAGACAGATACAAAAGGAGTTGTTTCAAATGTGAGAGTGCTATCAGCGGTGGTGTTGTGCCAGTGAAGACCAAGTGAAGGCCAAGAGTGGTGGAGAAGAAAGCTGCCTGTATTACTGCGAGAAGAGTGCTATTCTAATATGCCTTCTCATTAGAAGCTCTGAATTGTGGAGTCCTTTCTTTATCATGAAAGCGAGCCACCAATAGAGTTTCTTCAATTACTGTGAGTTGGGGTGACTGTTAAACTCCTTTGAAATGTTAAGACCACGGATGGCAGTGAATAGTCTGCCATATTTGGGCAAGTAGATCAAATGGGTCAACCCAGTGCCCTTCAAAGGTGGCCGCTTCAGAGGCAATGAAGTGACAAGTCCTTCTTTTCTTTCCATTCTCAATGTTAGATGCACCGTGATGCACAGAATCCTTCTTTACTGTCAGCTTACTGCAAGTCCTATGTCTTTTTTGCTTCCTAAGGAGCAACCACCATCTTGAGGATGAGCCCTTGTGTTGGTGAGTGGAGGAAGGGGGAGCCCAAGATGGAGAACTGCCCATAGACTACTAGCTGCCCCAAAATGCACCAAATTAAAGAGATATCAACCGTATTTGCAAGCGGGCTCTTAGAGTATCACCAGCTGCATACCCCATGAGTATTTGGTGGAGCGGGAGCCTGCAGGACGCTGGGGAGGGGTGAGGGGTCCTCTAGTCAGGATGTTTGGTCGGGGGGAGAGGGGGCTGCCTGCAGGTCAGGAAGTTTGACAAGCGGGCAAGACCTATAAGAGTGGGAAGCCCGCAGTGTGCAGAGGTCGTCTCAGAGGGGGTAGAGGGACCTGATGTAGTGCACTGGGCATGATCTAGTCCTTCAGGCTGTCCTACAGGCCAACAGTTGGTGGGGTTGGCTTGGGAGGGGGGGGGGGGGGTGGAGTTTCTCGATAGAGTGCAATGGACACGGACCTAGACTTTGATTAGGTTCACATCCACCCGCACTCTACAACTGCCGTAATCGCTCGAGAGGAGAGAGAACAGCTCTACCAAGGGCAAGTTGGTGGACGGCAGACGGGCAAAACAAACTGAACAACACTCACCTGTTTTCCGCAATAGTAAGGAGGGTACATGCTGGCATATAGCCAGCATGTAGGCATCATGTCAGCTTAGTCCATGCAGGCTGATATTTCATGCAGCTTTAATCAATAGGAGTATAGGGGGAAAGAGGTAAGGCCGCCCCCACTCAAACAACTGTAAACAAAACACGCCTTACCCTACTGTTACTACATCAAAAATTCATTGACCACCCGGGATAGTCTGATGCATCATCCAGATCCTCCAAATGTGTTAACTAACACTCAACTCATGGGTCAGAGATGTAGATTTAGAACAAAAACAGAGACAGGTCCCAGTACCACAAAAAATATGTGAGCACAGAGAGAGCGCCTTACGGACGTAACTCCCGAGGGGGTTCCTGGTTAACCATGTCCAGTGTACCCACTTATCATCATCGGTCACTCTCTCTGTGTAAAGTGTGAAGAAAAGGAAACAAATAGTGGTATGTAGAAAAAATAACCAGTACCACAGTGCACATATGACCCCAAAACCAAATACTAATAAATAAAGTACTGTGTGAAGTGCAACCAAAATATTAAAAAGGTTAATGGTAAGGGTTGCTAGCTTTTTATCTTTATTCTGGTGCTGCAAGCCTTCCAGATTAAAAATGGATTTTCATATACCATACAAGTTCAAAGTGCCGACATGTTTCATTGCTATCCATTCAGCAATTTCATCAGGGCAGTCTGGGGTACTTAGTCATCACACTTATATGTATATCTCGGACCTGTATCAAAGGATAAAACAGAACACAGAGGTAAAATCATAAGCACCCCTCACCAGGGGCTTTCTAGTGGCGGTCACCCATACATCTCCCATAGATATAAGGGCCAAGCAGTTACCTTATGATTGCCACATCCGGACGTACCGGCAACCATACACAGGACCCCGTGTCAGCTGATCACGTGTCCTTCGGTGCCTTGGTAAAACTCAAGCCCGCTGGGAAAGTAAGTGTATGCAAGGAAAAACAATCAGTTGTGAACCAGAAAAGTACAGAACTTAATTCACCACTCACAACCATGTATTTCACAAGGAGCATCCAATAGGTCGCCAAAGGATTCAGCTAACATTATCCAAAAATGTATATCTCCGTTCCAAATCATAACTGCACCCACTGTAATATACTCCACGTAAACGATATCCATTCGAACTTGCCTTCTATACGAGTTGTATTCCTTAAACCACGCAAAGTGGCGAGCGCGTCAAGTTTACAGACATTCTGGCCGAACTACAGCCCAAAAGACATTCACACGTACTCACCTTCTGTGCCCATAATGTTTCTCTAACCGGACAGAATAACTAGCGCGTCATGTCTCAATGCAGAAAGACAGAACTTCAAAAGCGCGCACACCGCAAAGGCGAATGGCTATATGCCAGCATGTACCCTCCTTACTATTGCCGCGTCCCTCCGGTGCTGCCGACGGTCCTGCACTGGGCTACCGTCTCAACGCGAAAATACAAGCAGAGTCAGAGCCGCGCCCTTGATGTGACGCAACACCTCACGTCCCCGATGGCTACGGCGGCCATCTTAGATCGGGAAACAAATCGTCCAGTGAACGAAATGCATAACCTTAACGCAGCAATTGCGGAGAAAGGCTCAATGCGTGTATGTATATGTAAATAACCAGTAGACACGGACACAAAAAGTCTGTGTCATAAATCTTTACATTCAAATTCAAAGAGGGTCATCCCATCAACAACACTGCACGTACAGAGTAGGCTAAAAAATAGCTGGATTTACATATAACCCCCACTTTAACTGTAAACTGATGTGTTAAATGAATACAATGTTGAATTGACAGTACTAAGGGTTGTCAAGTGTGGAATTAATGGGGAGTAAAGTGAGTCGGGGGAGTTACCTCCTACTGACTTTATTCCATTCGATATTCTCATTCAACCCCTCCCGGTATGCCTTCTCTGAGAAAATCCATTTAGCTTCTTTGCGTGCTAAAATGAGATCTAGATTGTGTGTCCCCCACTATTTTCTCTAGGACAGTCCATGTCCGGTCTTTTTGGTCATGTCCTTTCTCCACAAAATGTTGTACTAGGCGGGTGGTCAACTTCTTTGCTGTTATTGTGCTCAAATGCTCTTGTATGCGAATTTTCACCTTGCGGGAGGTAAGGCCAATATAATGCAGCCCACAGCTGCAAGTAAGTCTATAAATAACGTGTGATGTGTTGCAGTTACTAAAACGGTTAAGAAACCATATTCTCCCATCTTGCAGGACAACGCTTTTAGTAGCGGTGGTGTAGCCGCACACAGAGCAGCTCCCACAGGGATAGTGTCCATTTGGAACGGTGCTGGATTGTCTTGTCACAGGGCATCTAGTATGGACCAACTTATCCCGTAAGTTAGGTGCTCTTTTGAAAGCAAACCTTGGTGCTGGCATCTTGCTTGTAGGAGTATCTAAGATGGACCAATGCTTTCTGATGATTTTTCTTATTTTAGTGGACAGAGGGTCAAAAGTGGTGACCACTGGGAGACAATTCTGTTTCTCTTTAACATTCCTCTCCAAGAGGGCCTCACGTGGAGTATTCAAAGCCCTCTTGCGTGCATGTTTTATGATCTTCGCTGGATATTCCCTGTTCCTAAGTTTAACGGCCAATTCCTCTGATTGACTTATAAAGGTCTCAGTAGTAGAACAATTACGTCGATATCTCAAAAACTATCCTACTGGGAGGTTATCCCTGAGTGCTCGGGGGTGAAAATATTGGTAATGGAGGAGAGAATTCCTATCAGTGCTCTTATGATGTACACTGGTGATCAATTTCTGCTCCGACACTGTGATATCCACATCAAGGTACACCGCTGACCTGTTGCTGATAGTCCAGGTGAACCTCAGGCTGGTGTCCGCTTGATTGAGCCATTGCAAAAACAACAGGAGTTGGTCCTCTGCACCTGTCCAGATGCAGAGGACATCATCGATATATCTTTTCCAAACTACAATATCTGCCAAGTATGGATTTGAAGGATGGTACACCATGTTCTCCTCGAACTGGCCCACATATATGCAGGCCAGACTGGGGGCAAATGTAGCCCCCATCGAGGTCCCGGATGTCTGCTGATACAACTGGCCATGGTATTCAAAAAATGTTTTTGTAAGGGCCAACTCAATACATTGTAGGACAAAGGTCTGTGGTGTATCATAAAACCATTCCATCTCCCCCAGGGCCCTCGCTGCTGCCACCAGCGTAGCATCCTGGGGGAGACGTATACAATGACTCAATGTCGATAGTGACCAAAATTTGGGTCTCAGGGTCAAATGCAATGTCATTGAGGATGTTCAAAACATCAGTAGTGTCCTGAACATAGGACTTTTGGCTAACCACCGCTTCCCTAAGGAAGAAATCGGCGAACTGAGACAATGGTTCGAGGACAGACTGTATCCCTGAAACAATGGGGCGGCCGGGAGGTGGATGTTGGGGCTTATGGATTTTAGGCAAGATGTAAAATGCCGGTACCCGAGGCTTAGTATTGATGATAAAATCTGCTTCTTTAGAGGTGATCCATTTTTTAGCTACCGCATCCGCCACCATTTGTTTGATAGTATCAAGAAGTTCAGGTGTAGGGTCGCGCATAAGTGGGTAATAATTAGTGCGGACCCCTAACAGTTTGAGTATTTCTGCTTCATAGTCCGCGGTGTTGAGCACCACAACCGCCCCGCCTTTATCAGCCGGCTTGCAGGACAAATTCCACAAATTATCAAATGTCCCAGACAGGGGCGAGGCCGGTAGATCGGCCACTGTGCATCTGTCTTGGCAGTTATGTCCGATTGCATCCGTGTATCCTGCAATCATGTGTGGGTGCATTTCGAATCACCCAAATGCCACAGTGAGTAGAAACAATTTCGCTAATTGGGTTCAATTTCAGTGTGTTTTTTGTTGCAAAGCTATATTGCAGAGGGGTAGCTGTCGGGGTATAAAACCGGATATTCACTCATTTGTGATCCCAAACCCAGGAGCTTCCTTTCGCTGCTCTAGCTCGGTAGCCATCTTGCCATCAAATAGCCAACCATTGTTATCACAGTCTTCATTACTGACCCTGGCATTGACTCCTGTAGAGTAACATGTCGAAGATAAAACCTTGGCAGGAAGTAAAATCTAATGTCGGTTAATCTCATACTACAAACAAGCATTTACAATGCAATAGGTCTCGCAGCATTAAAGTTTGAGTTATTGGCATTCTGTATGACAATACGTTGCATAAAAGGTTTAGCAAACTTTGAATTGCTGAGTAGTGAGAGTGTGTGCAAGAGTGTGCTGTTCTTGAAAGCAGTGTGGTAGAGAGTGCAGAAATTTGGGTGACCTGAGCAATGTGGATGATGCACCTCACGCACGGGGCTGCCACAGTTATTATTCACACAGCTCTGATGATGCACCTCAGGCACGTGCTCACAGCTGTTGTTATTCACACAGCTCTGATGATGCACCTCAGGCACGGGCTCACAGCTGTTATTATTCACACAGCTCTGATGATGCACCTCAAGCACGGGCTCACAGTTGTTATTCACACAGCTCTGATGATGCACCTCAGGCACGGGGCTGACGCAGTTATTATTCACACAGCTCTGATGATGCACCTGAAGCTCACAGCTGTTATTTTTCACACAGCTCTGAAGATGCACCTCACGCACAGGGCTGACGCACTTATTATTCACACAGCTCTGATGATGCACCTCAGGCACGGGCTCACAGCTGTTATTATTTACACAACTCTGATAATGCACCTCAGGCACGGGGCTGACACAGTTATTATTCACACAGCTCTGATGATGCACCTTAGGCACGGGGCTCACAGCTGTTATTATTCACACAGCTCTGATGATGCACCTCACGCACGGGCTCACAGCTGTTATTATTCACACAGCATTGATGATGCACCTCACGCACGGGGCTGACGCTCAGCTGCTATTATTCACACAGCTCTGATGATGCACCTCACGCACAGGGCTGACGCAGTTATTATTCACACAGCTCTGATGATGCACCTTAGGCACGGGCTCACAGCTTATTATTCACACAGCTCTGATGATGCACCTCCGGCACGGGCTCACAGCTGTTAATATTCACACAGCTCTGATGATGCACCTCACGCACGGGCTCACAGCTGTTATTATTCACACAGCTCTGATGATGCACCTCAGCACGGGGCTCACAGCTGTTATTATTAACGCAGCTCTGATGATGCACCTCACGCACAGGCTCATAGCTGTTATTATTCACATGCACCTCACGCACGGGCTGACTACAAGGGCAATAGTTTTTGAAAACCCTGGTTTCCTCTTTATCATCAATTCTCCATCCTATTTTTTTCGCCATAGTCTGCAGATTTGTATTTCATTAGAACTTAAGTTTTGGAGTGTGGCATAATATTTCTATACAGCAATGATACCACACTTTTAAGGAATACCGTCTTTGTGTTGCATCTCTCTTCCCAAAGGGCATTTCGCCATTTACACTGCACTTTGTAAATAACCGCAGCAGATTTATGTGAAAAAATGCAGGCCGGCAGTTTAAGAAGAGGGAATGGCTGAACTGGGGGAGAAGGGGGTGGGCACGTAAATAAAATTAAAAAAACAGAGAGTAATCACTGCGGGCAAACATCTGCACCTAGAGAGAGTTGGCGTTTGCCCTGCATTGAAATATCCGCAAATCCACTGTTACTATTCACGTGTGGAACATCTTCGTTCTCAGGCATCACCCCTGGCCAGGTCCCTTCACACGTAGGGTGGTCTCCTGAACCCACACACTAATCTATCATGTGCCGCAAACCTCCCTTGCTGTCAAACATTGGACTACGACCACCAGACCATGCCAGAGTCTCCAGCTATCCATGAAATCCCTTTCATACTCTGATTATTCTGAACTTTGGGTATGGTGCATCCTTCTCCGGGATCAACATTGGGGGCCTTCAGAAAGCCCTGCAAAGGGGCCCTCCTCATCGGCTACCTTCCCATGCATCAGACGTCAAGGTTTCAGATGCAAGGTATTATCAGATAGAAATATAACAACAATCCTGGCATTTTCCTTCAGAGAGGGCTCTGCCACTGACCATGTTCAAGGCCCCCTCTGAGCACAAGCTACGCACCCTGGAGTGAGCCAAGCCCCCCACACTCCAGGACCAGCGAGCCTTTGACACGACAATCCACCAATAAGCTCCTCACCTGGTTCTGCCGTAGAGTTGAAGCTGGTCGAGTTGTCCGTGCATAACAGAAAAGAAAACCTATTGTGCGGTGGGACTTCCGTCTTGTGAAGCCCGCGCTCACGGAGTGCCTGGCCAGAGGAGCAGCGGTAAGCGGTGGAGGTTGCAGAAGTCCGGAGTGGCGGTAAGTGGGTTTTAGTTGTAGGGGGGAGGCAGCAGGGGGGGGTCTAGGTGCGCTTGTGTGTGCGTGTGTGCGCGCGCGTGTGTGTGTATGTGTGCAATGGCGGGGGAGTGTCTCTGTATGTGTGCGTGCGTGTATGGGCGCTCGTGTGTGTGTCTGTGTGTCTGCAGATGCGTGTGTTTGCGCTTCCCAGGTGACAGGAGATGGCCACAGCGCACGTGCGTTTCCCGCTCTAATCTCCTTCTTGAAGATGCGCGCGGCCAGCTCCTGTCTCCTGGAAAGCTACATCGGTAACTATACGTCTCTGTGGCGACACCGCGCTTATGCGCGGTTCATCGCCACGAGAACTAAAAAGTAACTCCACTATAAAAAGATCATATTTGAGGGTGTCAAAAGGAGAGTTTAATCAGATGTATCTCAGCCTAAGATCTCAGACTAATTACGTTTACAGTGCCAATGCGTGCAGTGTGGAAGACCCACTGAAAGACTTTCATAACATGTTCCAGGGACTTAAGTGCATCAAAGCACTGACCAAGGAACACCGAAAGCAGACTGTTGTGCCCATCGCCATGAGACACTGATAGATGCCCTTCCACATGAAGCTGTTTTTGGAGCAGTACTAAAAAACTATAAATGTTCAACACCGGTGAAAAATTATCTAGGCAAGGTCAGTTGATGTCTCCAGTGGTAATTATACTGATACCCAAACAACCTAGTGCAGTGCACATCTAATTTCCTTGTTGGGCAGCCACAAGTCTATTCAGAAGACCATTCTACTTCATCCCACCATTGATGACATCCTGACTGACTTGAATGGGGCACGGTGGTTCTCAAAGCGACACCTGAATTCCAGGCACTACTAGCTATAACTGTAGGAGGCAAGCAGTTAAATCACCACTTCCTCTACCAATACAAGTGCCTCAAAATCAGCCTCGCATCTATAGCCAAAGTCTTACAAAATGGAATCAAAGACGCACTGTCATGACTAGAAGGAGTCTGAATGCCAATGATGACATCTTGATTCATGTGAAAGCCATCATGGAACATAACCTCTGAGGGCCATGCTGCAAGAATCTCCGATTCTAGCCTTTCTCTTCACTGCTAAAAGTGTCAATTCGAAACTGATACCACCAACTTCTATGGCTACGTATTTTCTTGAGGAGGAATGAATGTTGACCCAGATCCATACAAGAGCAAAGTAAGAGTGCATGACTACCATTGACTTTTGCCAGAAGGGCTCTGTGTGAGAGGGACACTAGATGCTCTCAAATTGAGAGAAAAGCCCTAAATATCAAGGAGATGCACCCACCTTCATCTGAATCTGCAGTGGCAAGCCTGCCACAGATTAAAAATGCCTGCTACAGTTCTTAACTGGTTCATCACTTCATTCACTTCCCAGGTTTGAGAAATGCGTTTTGACATTTTAGATACTGACTTGCAGTCAGTCGCCTGTTATGCGACAACCCAGCAGTTTACATGTTAAACCAGCCTTCAGAATTATCAATCTGAACCTTGCACCTGTTGGATGGAGATAATGAGCGTATCCATTTTGTCAAAGAAACAATATGGCCAAAATCACTCATGTTGGCAGAAATTGTGGATGCCGAAAAACCTGATAAATGCATTCACTTGGCCCTTGAAGCAACAAAAATATCTCAAGGAAAATGTTCCTACAAAGTTCAAGAATCAAAGATCATACCAGTCAACATGGTACGACAGCACTCAAGAAAAGGCAGACACAAACTAAGGGTGACAAAATAGGCGTAGCTCTCTCAGGAAACAGGATTATGATTCTGCATTCACTCAGAAGATGAAATGATGGCTGAGCACATCAAGGAATTGTGAAAACCAGGATGAAAGTTCGAGGGAGGGTGTGTGATCACATTCAATGGACATCCTTGCAGAGGACATGGTCAGCAACTTTCATCTATACTAAGCCATGGGAGGGAGTGAGCATGCAGTGGCAGTGACTACTGAAGAGAAGTACCGCACACTGTTCACACAACTGGATGCTAATTTCTGCCTTCTCCCTGACGGACAACAGTTACTTCTTATTATTGATACCTGAACCAAATACTTTTCTTACACTGGAAAATCACACCTTGATGACCTCAAGCCAGTGATGAGGGGGAAAGGTTCATGAGAACAGTCTAAGCCCTACAATTTAGGGCAAAGTGGAACAGGAATATTGAGAGGTCAATCTACTACCCTTTGCTTCTCATGCAACCACCTAACTACACCAGTGGTGTGTACCTTCAACACTTATGACTAGAAGACTGGTAGGCAACACCATTCTTGTGGCCCCACACTGACCCTGTAACCCTCAGCCTTTCAACTCTGCCAGCAAAGGTGAGCTAAGAACAATATTTATGCCATCCAAAAGAAGACTGCAAGACAACACTTGATCACAACAGATTTGTTTCAGGTACCGGCTTGACGCCCAGAAAGGAGATTTAGAACTATTTTTAAAGCAATCCTTCGACAAAATGCAACGTTGTAAACTGCACGTAGACTAAAGAATCACCTGTAATAGATTCCTGTTCAGGCGATTGATTGGGCCTTGTCAAGGGGAAGGCCACACACTGCATGTCAAACAGCCATCCAACAATTATAGCATCCTCCTGGAGTGGGACAACCCCTCCATCACCGGGAGAGGCCACCACAATCAACAAGCACTCTTTACCTGAAACATCTTACAGTGAGAATTGCCCACCCTGGACAATATTACAGTATACCAGTAGCCGGGAGAACCGTTATAATCCTGTGACAAAACTGCTACTGTCACAGACTTATTCCATCTGTTGTAGCATGGGCAGTGATGCAGAGCGCATCATATAACAGTACCATCTTCTTTCATCTGTTTTGGGAAGAGATGTAGTGTGCCACCTAGCACCTGCTTTAGCTGCATTGACATTTACATGAACCCTAACGCTGGGCAAAGCAAAAGGGTTACATAAACGGCATTTGGCGCACTCCAGCCCAGTCCCAAATGACTGACCGAGTATCTTATCATTCATTGTGTGATACCTCCAGTCACATCCCTTATTTGCAAGTCATCTGCTTTGGAAGTCGCTACATGATTGGGGGTTGTCAAGCTGCACCAAGGAACACTCCACTAAGGCATCACTAGTTTATGACTACTGGGGGGTGGCGTGGGGAGCTAGGAGGGGAAAAGCTCTTCCTGCATCTGTCATCAGAGTCGCCGGCCTCAAGCAAGAATCTGTACCAGTGCCCTCCTGATTTATTATAAATTATGAGATGTTTGTCATAAAAGAACCCCATTTGTTGCCATGTGTCTGAAAGGTGGTATTGGGGGGGGGGGGGGGTGTTTAGCATTATAGTAAGAAGCAGTGCACAGTTATGGGCCTGACAAAATGGTGGGCAACCTTGGCATAAAGTAGGCACCTATGGCATTATGGTAAACAGAGGTGGCATGTGACAATAAAACCTAGACAGGTAGGACAGAATATGTATATATTATACATTTGTACTAGGGAAATCACAAACTGAGTTTTAGAGGCCATGCATGAAAGCTTATTTTTGAGGCAAAACTCGAGTTTGAGAAAAAGAGGCTATTTTCTTTGTGTGTATTAATCCAAAATGGAAAGTGCATTTCTGATAGACAACCATGGATTTTGAGAAACTGGAATGCTGATGCTTGAAAACAAACCGATTCAAAATGATATTTAGCTCCTCTTTGAATGATAGTTCTTGCAGAATTTTGGAGATGTATAGCTTTTAGTATTTCTTTTGTGCCAGGGGTCACTTGCTGCTGTTGAAGTTATTTAATTACTCATGTGGTGGTATTTTATAATGATTAAAGCTTCTCCTGCCTGACATTGCTGTTAAGAACTGTCTTATGCACTGGGGTGGGTGGTGTTTTGACATACACCTAGGTGGCCCCTATTAGTAATCCTGTAAGTTGTGCTCACTATTGTGGTTTTCTGATGTGGACAATACGGCAACAATTGTCAAAGTCATTAGTAGCTGGGGATTGTTGTCCGCAGTCAGAAGTAACTCTCCTTATAGAAAAGGGGAGACCCCTGATTTAGGAATTACAGGTGCTTGGCTCACTGCATGTAGGAGACCAAGAATAAACAGCCACGACTGGTTTGACTAAATGAAACGGTCTCTTTCGGTCTTCAAATTCTTCAGTGGCTTCCATTCAGGGTTTGATTTGCTTTCATATCAGTTTGTTTAGGTCTTATCTGCTTTTATATCTTTGAAAGTACTCTGGGTCAATTCTGAAGCCAGCAACCCTTGCTGTTACAAGTGTAAGTTTATTGTTGGGGTCCTGTGCAGTTTCTTGGCTTGTGATTTTATTTACTTAGTTTCAGTTTTTGTTCTGTGCTAAATCATCTTAATCGCAGTTCTCTAGACAACATGACTGTATGAATATATTACAGTGCCTTCTGCATACGACCATAAACTATCACATGGCCCAATTGTAAAATTAATAGTTTGAGACTGTTTTGATTGAATTCCCCCAGGTAAAGAGCATGCCATAAAGATGAACCATGTACTTAAACTCTTAGCAAGTTCTACAGGATAGAAGGGAAGAGTATAGATTTAGACTTGTATGTAGAGAGCAGTGTTCCAATATAGTGCATTCTTCAGATTGGAAAACACTGGTAGTAGTAGCTGTGGTACGAGAACATTGCATTTGCTACCTTGCCTAACGGGTAGCTGTTAGCTGTTTTAGTAATGCAGTCTCATGGGGGTATCCTGTAAGCTACAAAGCTGAAGTTAGCAGCCCATATTTTTTCTCAAATTTGAAGGTTTTATGGAGTAGGTTGGATAGGCAAATTTAAAGTGGTAATGTGGAAGCCTACCTTATCTGAAACCGATACTTGGATTATAATCAACAATAGCTTTTTGTTATTGCCCCACAGCAGAACACTACCTAGATTTCTCGTTTAGGGCTTTACACCTTACTGTCATCTATAGGCCCTTTGCCCCATGTACTAGAAATACTGGACAGGTGGCAATGTGGGAAGTTTGCCTTCAGTTAAAAATGTTTCAGGGTTCTTCCCGCATCCCCCCCCCCCCCTTTCTGGTACTAGATTTTGGTTGTTTTCTTTATGAGCTTTGGTGAATGATGAGGACAGTCTTTGATTTAAATCTCATAAATGCTTTTGAAACTTTGAATTTCAGAAATGGGGCATGGTCCTGAACATGGTGCAGGTCATGGACACGGGAAGGTGCCACTTCCGGATTACAGGATGTGGAAGATAGACGGCACGCCTCTGGAGGTTGTGCAGCAGCGGCTAGCTAGAAGAGGCCTGAGGGATCCTTGGTTGCGGTAAAATAACCCATCATTATTTTATTTAAGAAAGTGCAGACATGTTCACCCATAACCAAGAGCTGTAAATAATGCATTAAAGTCTTGGTCAGGCCAGAGGTCCCTCTAAGGCTTGACAATATTAGTCTTCGTAGCTAAAACAATTCAGAAAGAATAGCCACGTTCAGTAACTACTATAACTGCTTTTTGTTAAAGAACTACATAAAAAGATCTGGGGATGCTTGTTATGCCCCACTGAGATGTGCATATGGACTGAAATATGGTACTTGTTGTTCATGGGGGCATTACGTTTTAAGCAGCCTGGTACTATATAAACCTAGATCATATTCTTAAACACATGCGCAGAAGACCACTTTTTATGGAAAGGCTAGATGTTATGGAACGGAAGGGATGGCTTGCACAACGTCTGATATAATGGGTACTAATATACACAGGCAAAACACCCTCTTTTTCTTTAATGAATGACGAGTGCTTAATTGGGAGAAAAAGTAATCAAGTGTCTGGACATGATCACTTATCTTAGCTATCACATTTGACTACCTTGTGTTCTACTGGTCGCTTTCCCTAAATTGGATGCATTCTGTAAAGTGTGTACAACAATAAACGAGAACTTGCTTCATATGAGAACTAGAGTATTGATAGGGGGGTTATACCCAGTTAAAGTTAAGGGGACCTGGGTGAATAAGCGTATAAAGCGAAGGGGTCCCAGTAACAGAGAAACATTAACCACAAAATTGGAAATAAATCAAATCAACAAAGCTTTGGTCCACATTGTTTTAATTCACAATGGGACGTTATACTGAACATGCACATATTACATAATAATCAAACATTGGTTAAATAAAGTGCCCCAAAGAGTAAAGGCGGGGAGGGGAATGTGATAGTGACGGGAATCAGTGAGGAAGGAGAAAAAGATTCTTGGGTGACGATATAATCAACACTAGAAGCTTGTTTTGCACAGTTACAAATTCTGTACCAAAAAATAGGACCAATAGGTTCAAATATAGTATTTTAGACAAATATCATACTCCAAAAGTTCAGCGAATGACACCAATAGGGTATGGAGTTGAAAATGAAAGGCTGTCAGATGTCGACGTTTCGACCCTTGTGAGCGCAGATAATATTATACTCTTGCAGTAGGGTCTTCATCAGGACTGGAAGGTTGGGGACACGTGATCTGAGTCTTTACCTTCTGTCCGAGGGACGGCGGCAGCCGAGGCTCACCTAAGGGACTGTGTGAGTTATCGGGAATGATGCAGGGGGCAGATCCAAACCAGCCACTCATGGAGATCAATGTCAAATACTGAAGAATGAACAGAGCTTCCAAGCTGGTGACCATTACTTAATTGACCTCGAACAAGAAGCCAGGTGCTTTGAAATTCCGTTTAACTGTATCCACTCTTCAAACACCCGCCATGGGGCCCCCTGAGGAACTAGAAACTGAGACACCTTGACCCAGACCCACCTGGACACCCAGTGACCTTAGGTGAGCCTCGGCTGCCGCCGTCCCTCGGACAGAAGGTAAAGACTCAGATCACGTGTCCCCAACCTTCCAGTCCTGATGAAGACCCTACTGCAAGAGTATAATATTATCTGCGCTCACAAGGGTCGAAACGTCGACATCTGACAGCCTTTCATTTTCAACTCCATACCCTATTGGTGTCATTCGCTGAACTTTTGGAGTATGATATTTGTCTAAAATACTATATTTGAACCTATTGGTCCTATTTTTTGGTACAGAATTTGTAACTGTGCAAAACAAGCTTCTAGTGTTGATTATATCGTCACCCAAGAATCTTTTTCTCCTTCCTCACTGATTCCCGTCACTATCACATTCCCCTCCCCGCCTTTACTCTTTGGGGCACTTTATTTAACCAATGTTTGATTATTATGTAATATGTGCATGTTCAGTATAACGTCCCATTGTGAATTAAAACAATGTGGACCAAAGCTTTGTTGATTTGATTTATTTCCAATTTTGTGGTTAATGTTTCTCTGTTACTGGGACCCCTTCGCTTTATACTCATATGAGAACTAGGCACGATCCAATGAGTCGTACATTTGGTTTGTGATAGTCATATTATTAGGTCTTGCACCTGCGATATAGGGCGAAAGCCCTGTCGCAGCTAGACCTATTGCTGTCGGGTCTACCTACAAGGAGCCAAAAGGGAGACAAGAGATGGGCACGCTGCAGGCGGATCGGGACGCGCGCATTCACCAAATTTAGTTATGCCCTGTGCCCATCTCCTGTATCCCTTGCAAAGGTCCTGCAGTTACTTTCGCTTTCCCTCCCCCCTCCGCCATCGATCCAAGAAGATACTGCACCGTGCCTCGGGTTCTTGTTGTGCTTTGAAGAGCACTTTACAAAAGCCGCAACCTGCTCTCTCCTACGGATTGTGGATATGGCCATTGTAGAACACTCAGTACTTTGTGCTGTCTGAATCTTCCTAACAATGTAAACTTTTGGCCCCGGCTGATTTCAGCACGTTAACTGCCTTTCCGAGTGCACTAACATCTGCACAGACCCACAACGCTGCAAACAACCTTCAGGCGGGCAGGCATGTGGCCTGCAAGCTCACCCTCCGGGCCTCAAGGTGCTCTCACTTTGGAAATGGCGTCTTTCTGGCTGTATAGCTAGCGAGGCGTGTACCCCCTTTCCCAACACATCCTAAAAAAAAAGCGCACTTGAATATTACCGCCTTCAGAGGCTAGGCTAATATCATTGCGGACAACCCCATATTGGTCGTAATCCTCCACACCAAAATGAAATGACATGGCATGAGCTATGCACCGGTATGGAGGCTCATTGGGCCACCTGCACTCCAACGCTCACAGAGGCCGCCCTGCCCCAAGCGCCGGACTCGGGCAGTATCGCTGTGAAGCAGTGGCGGTGCGTGCATTAAGGGCGCTGGGGCGTTGCCCCACAAGCTGCCCGCACACGCAGCTCCCTCGGCGTCAGTTTGAACTTAGGTAAACTCTCAGGTTACTCAAGTTGAAAGACGCCGAGGTTGAACTGACAATCATGTCAGTCAGCATGACGTCGGACCACCCACCCCTTCAGAGTCTGAAGGGGTGGGCGGTCCACGACATGTTGACTGACATGATTGTTGGGCAGCAGGCAGCAGGACAAGTGCGCATGAGTGGGGACGGAGGTCGAATTTTCCTCCGTGCCCACTCATGCGCACTAGTGTCTGTGCATGCCCTTTAGGAGAGCGAGGGTTGAGCAAAGGCTCAAACCTCGGTCTCCTAATGGGCAGAGCGTAACATTGCCCTTAGTCATTCGGATTGGCTCAGAGCGAGGTGTTGCCAGCAGTGACGGAGACACGGCTGTTCCTCAGGCGCCAACGGTCGGGACCCCGGAGCAGATGCAGCAGCCATTGCGGACCCGGTAAGTTTTTTTTATTTTATTTGCAGTCCCGCTGGTGCTTGTTGCCTACTTGCCTTGATGGAGGCTCACCTGACAACACTGATTTATTAGAACCGCAAAGCCAAGCACTGCAATGAATGGTGACCTTGCGAAGTTGGGCTCGGTGGCTGCCGTGCTGCTAGCTTAGCCTGCTCCCTCCTTAAGAGTGCCGTGGTCTTACCACTCTTTCTCCTGCCCTCTCCTGTGCCCCTCTCTTGTGCCCCTCTCTCCCTTGCTGCCTGTCCCTCTGAGCTGCGCGGCCCTCCTCGTGAGTCACTGTAATTATGTAATAGATGCCTGGGGTCAAGCTCGGAGCACTGCTTGTGCGGCCAATATTATATCCGGTTTAGAAAAGGGGGTGGTGATGAACAGAGTGTCTGAGTTAAGCAGACCACTCTTACCCAGTCCAAAGATCAGGGCTTGATCCATCACCGTTATTTATCTCACTGCCCCATCCCAGCTCAGAACCTGGCTATATGCAAATCAGTCTGTCCCTGGCCCAGTGCATCATGGGAACAGGGCAGACTAAACTACCAAGCCAATTCTTCACCAGAAAGGAGACAAGCTACCGGGGACCGGTTTCTGGCATTTCAGCCTTCTTCGGCCCGGCTTGCTTGAATCCTGATGGAGCAGTGAGAAAGGGACTCATGTCTGAGTATACCCTGCCACATCTATAGTGGCCAAAAACGATTTAGAAAAGGGGGTGGTGATGAACAGAGTGTCTGAGTTAAGCAGACCACTCTTACCCAGTCCAAAGATCAGGGCTTGATCCATCACCGTTATTTATCTCACTGCCCCATCCCAGCTCAGAACCTGGCTATATGCAAATCAGTCTGTCCCTGGCCCAGTGCATCATGGGAACAGGGCAGACTAAACTACCAAGCCAATTCTTCACCAGAAAGGAGACAAGCTACCGGGGACCGGTTTCTGGCATTTCAGCCTTCTTCGGCCCGGCTTGCTTGAATCCTGATGGAGCAGTGAGAAAGGGACTCATGTCTGAGTATACCCTGCCACATCTATAGTGGCCAAAAACGTATATATTTTTGTCCACCCTAAGCGTGGAAGGGTATTCTCAGATGTGAGACCCTTGCTCATTGCACCATCAGGATTCAAGCAAACCGGGCCGAAGACGGCTGTAATGCCAGAAACCGGTCCCCGGGAGCTTGTTTCCTTCCCAGTGTAAGAATTGGCTTTTGTAGTTTGGTTTGCCCTATTCCCATCATGCACTGGGACAGGAACAGACTCATTTGCATACAGCCAGGTTCTGAAACTGGGATGGTGCAGTGAGCTAAAAAACGGTGTTGGATCTAGCCCTGATCTCTTGACTGGGTGAGAGCTTTCTGCTTAATTCAGAGACTCTGTCCCTCACCACCCCTTGTTGTAAATATTTTTGTCCACCCTAAGCGTGGAAGGGTATTCTCAGATGTGAGACCCTTGCTCATTGCACCATCAGGATTCAAGCAAACTGGGCCGAAGACGGCTGTAATGCCAGAAACCGGTCCCCGGGAGCTTGTTTCCTTCCCAGTGTAAGAATTGGCTTTTGTAGTTTGGTTTGCCCTGTTCCCATCATGCACTGGGACAGGAACAGACTCATTTGCATACAGCCAGGTTCTGAAACTGGGATGGTGCAGTGAGCTAAAAAACGGTGTTGGATCTAGCCCTGATCTCTTGACTGGGTGAGAGCTTTCTGCTTAATTCAGAGACTCTGTCCCTCACCACCCCTTGTTGTAAATATTTTTGTCCACCCTAAGCGTGGAAGGGTATTCTCAGATGTGAGACCCTTGCTCATTGCACCATCAGGATTCAAGCAAACCGGGCCGAAGACGGCTGTAATGCCAGAAACCGGTCCCCGGGAGCTTGTTTCCTTCCCAGTGTAAGAATTGGCTTTTGTAGTTTGGTTTGCCCTGTTCCCATCATGCACTGGGACAGGAACAGACTCATTTGCATACAGCCAGGTTCTGAAACTGGGATGGTGCAGTGAGCTAAAAAACGGTGTTGGATCTAGCCCTGATCTCTTGACTGGGTGAGAGCTTTCTGCTTAATTCAGAGACTCTGTCCCTCGCCACCCCTTGTTGTAAATATTTTTGTCCACCCTAAGCGTGGAAGGGTATTCTCAGATGTGAGACCCTTGCTCATTGCACCATCAGGATTCAAGCAAAACGGGCCGAAGACGGCTGTAATGCCAGAAACCGGTCCCCGGGAGCTTGTTTCCTTCCCAGTGTAAGAATTGGCTTTTGTAGTTTGGTTTGCCCTGTTCCCATCATGCACTGGGACAGGAACAGACTCATTTGCATACAGCCAGGTTCTGAAACTGGGATGGTGCAGTGAGCTAAAAAACGGTGTTGGATCTAGCCCTGATCTCTTGACTGGGTGAGAGCTTTCTGCTTAATTCAGAGACTCTGTCCCTCACCACCCCTTGTTGTAAATATTTTTGTCCACCCTAAGCGTGGAAGGGTATTCTCAGATGTGAGACCCTTGCTCATTGCACCATCAGGATTCAAGCAAACCGGGCCGAAGACGGCTGTAATGCCAGAAACCGGTCCCCGGGAGCTTGTTTCCTTCCCAGTGTAAGAATTGGCTTTTGTAGTTTGGTTTGCCCTGTTCCCATCATGCACTGGGACAGGAACAGACTCATTTGCATACAGCCAGGTTCTGAAACTGGGATGGTGCAGTGAGCTAAAAAACGGTGTTGTATCTAGCCCTGATCTCTTGACTGGGTGAGAGCTTTCTGCTTAATTCAGAGACTCTGTCCCTCACCACCCCTTGTTGTAAATATTATATCCGGGGCATATGCCACCTGCAGATAAAATGTAAGGAGCCTTCCATTATATTTCATTATTTGGGCTGAATATAAAGTCGAGGTGCACAGCACTGGCAATTATTTTGTTTTTTTGCCCTGCGGTCATAAGTCAGTCAGTCATGATACAGCACATGACAAGCGCTCTGAGGTGGTGGCTGGCGCTCTGTGTGACCTCTTCAGGGACAGGAGCGCCCAGGGATGGTGTCTGCTCGGGGGTCACAGTCCTAGAGAGAATATAAGTTCCTCAGGTATGGTTTAGGGGCGAGTGTACAGAAATAAGCACCTTTTTAATAGAGTGTCATTTGTGCCCGTGTTTTAGTTGTGTACCGCAGTGAATAGAACTCGTTAGCGTAGCAGTAGCTGCCTAAGCAGCTGTAATTGTGAAAGCAATTATTGGATGTGCGTCTGCAAGAACAAACAATGCGTCTGTCAAAGGTGAAAGGTTCACCACTCCTTCGAGATGTTATCGTGAAGCACAATATCTAGGCTTTCTTGTCCACTGTTTGTTTGACAACATAATTTCGAACGGCCCACGCCCAGTGATTTAAAGGTGAATGCAAATTTTGAAAGGCCGTGTTGCTCAAAATGTTAATAAAGAGGCACCTAATACCCCCTTCATGTGCCCAGTAGCAACAGAAAAGGGGATGACGGCGAGTTGGCTAATGGTGCTGAGTCAGCAGACAGAGCTTTTCTGTGAAATACTGTTTCATGGTCATGGAGACACCATCCCTTGCCTATCTGTGGCCTGACACTCCCTGATGTAAAGATTCGCTCTTCCAGTGCCATATGGGCACTGAGTAGTGAGGGCATATGTTTAGCGCAGGCAGACACACCATACTGTGCGAAGAGCCAGCATTTATTCTATTTGAATGTGCCAAGCAGGCATGATGTAACAGACACATGTGAGGCTTTGAGCGTCCGTAGACTGGGAAAAGGCTTGTAAAAGCGCCTCTTAGCAACCGGAGAAATCACTGCTGGAATCTAGGGGTCAGCGATTTGAGAGGACATGTGTAAAGAGACATATGTGATATATTAAATAGTGTGGCACAAAGTAATAAACATAATTTTTTGCTGCATTTGAGGAAGTGTCTGGTCATTTCAGACCACAGCTGCGACAGGGTTGTAGTTTGATGAGTAAGGCACACAGCTACATTTTGGACCATGGGTTCTTTGAAGACACTGCATGGTATGTGAACAAAAATTTTATAAAGTAAGGGGAAGTAGGAAATGCTGAATCTTCGATCTCATACGAGATTTATGCCTAAAAAGTATGCATTTACGTTCACTACAGGATTTGTAGCCTTGTATGTCAGTAAATAAATTAAGCCTACATTGCACCTCCTCCCTTCACTTGCCTGTCTTTATGCATTCTCTCTCAGTCTTAAGGTGCCTTTAATAAATAAAATAGGAACAAGACAACATTTTAGAAACATGTTAAGACGTCTGCCAACATCTACACATTTCAAGTGGGTACATTTTTGTGAGGTATTGGTAGAAAATTGCCACTATTAATAACAATTGTATGTTATTTGAGTAGCGCCTAATGCTGTATTTTTTAAATTGCTGAAAATAACATCTGTTTGTTGGGTTGGTATTTATAAGGTTATCAGTATTCAGTTTAACTCACCCCCACATTTACGCCCCACTACTTTAAAAAGTCACCAGCCGCCACTGCTGTGAAGTCTCCGGATGCCTCGCTCTAAGGGCCGCTGCCGCACGAAGTGCGCTCGCGCATGGCGTCTCCTTTGTTTCACACGCACCCACCGCGCGCATCGCGCACTTTCACTTTCCGTCCTCCATTGGTACAATGGCAGAATGAAAAGCAAGAAAAGTAGCAGAAGTGCATTTTAGAGAGATCCACTTCAATCGCCTTTGGAAGTGACACAGAATCATCAGGAAATTACATTTAAAGTGCTGAGTGTGCACGGCTCTGACTGAGCCCTGCGGTCAAAACACCATTTAAGTCACGATTCGTTTTTATGAAGAAACGTAAGAATGGGGGTGTAGCGCTTAGACATGTTATCTTGGTACAGTAAAACATTTAAGTTTTTGAGTGGGAGTGCCTTAAGAATGTTCTGCCCTGTGTAATTAATACGTGCATGATAGCAAAATATACATCTTGTAAATATGAGGGCTAGCGCATAGATGCGATGTCTTAGCAAAGTAAAACATTAAGGGGAGCATCTCGAGGACGTTCTGTCCTGTGTAGTTAGGACGTACACCATGGTGCATGGCAGCAAAAATATATATCACATAAATTTGAGAGTTAGGGCTAGTGCATGGATGTGTTGTCTTAGCAGGGTAAAACATTAAGGGTTATGGTAACTAGGAACGTCTCGCTGACGTTCCGCCTTGTGTAGTTTAGGATGTACACTGTCGTGAGTGGCAGCAAGATATGCATTATGTAGCAAAAGAGTTACATAGCATGGTGATAAGTACAGCGTCTCCACAAATTCATAAATCACTTGACATCGCTGGGTCCCCCGTGACTTGTTTACAATGTCATGAGGAGTCTGAGGTTTTCTGTGAAAGACCAAGCGATCCTCAAACTGCTCCAGACAGCAGGTCGTTTCTGAATTGAACAAGCATTTTTTTTCCTTCTTTCTTTGTTAATGTGACAGTGACCTCTATGTTCACGGTATTATTACAGGTATGTTGCTGCCCTGTGGTACTCATAAGGACGCCAACTATTCCATAGGGCACCATCCATTTTGTCCCCTGGCTGTTCTAGTGCAAGGCACATCTGTGTGAGCAGCACTCTTGTCCTAGATCGGGGAAAAGGCTACATTCACTAATTTGCACTGCGTGTTTCAGTAAACGTCCAAATTCCATTTCACTGCTTGCAGAGATTGCACTATCACGTTATGCACAGTTAGTGTACACAGCCTACCTTCATTAAGGGTAACTGCTGCAATTAAACATCATTGTGTGAGCTGTTGGCTGCATTTGGGTCTGTGCTCTATGCCTGTTTGTATTACCTCATTTTTTGAAAACAGCCATCTGACATGTGCTTCGACTTTTATTTTAATGTGTATGATCTCAGTTGGGACTCTTACTCCTCCCACCCCAACTCAGTGTATCCCCGCGTTGTGACGCTTACTGTGTGACAAAGGTTAGCCCATTCACTTCCTGTGCCTTCGAACTCTGATGTGTGACTGTGACTCTCCGGTGAGCCTCGTCAACCTCGTCGCGCCAGTCAGCTCTGTCAAAATGCTGTTTGTTGAGACGCTAGGCTAGTCCCCAGCACCCCTCCGCCCAGTCAGCTCTGCCCCAGACCCTGCGCTTGCAACACCGGCCTTGGCACACGCCACTCATATCCGCCACAGATTCTGTGAGGTGTTTGATCCTGGGCAAGCCACCTCCAGCTCCTCGCGTCCCAGTCAGCTCTGTCAAAACGCTGTTTGTTGAGACGCTAGGCTAGTCCCCAGCACCCCTCCGCCCCAGTCAGCTCTGCCCCAGACCCTGCGCTTGCAACACCGGCCTTGGCACACGCCACTCATATCCGCCACAGATTCTGTGAGGTGTTTGATCCCGGGCAAGCCGCTTCCAGCTCCTCGCGTCCCAGTCAGCTCTGTCAAAACGCTGTTTGTTGAGACGCTAGGCTAGTCCCCAGCACCCCTCCGCCCCAGTTAGCTCTGCCCGGGGCCTGCGCTTGTAACACCATGCTACGCCCACGAGCTCCTATCTACCTCACCCCAATCAGCTCTGCCACAGATTCTGTATCGCGTGTGACATTGAGCGAGCCCCTTCAGCCCCTGCTCCCGAGACCTTGTTTGTAACAGTACAGTAGACCCGCAACCCCCTGCATCCCCCCACGCCCAGACAGCTGTACCACAGAGCCCGTGAGTGACCTCCCACCCCACCCTCACGCGGCGGCTGTCATCCTCTTTCTTTTTCACTCCTGGCAAAGAAAACCCCTCAGTAGAATCAACGGGGTCACCCCAGGGCCAGCTTTAGGTCTGCGACGGGGCAGCTGCAATTGGTGTTAAGCTTAGGAGGGAGCTGTGATCAGAAATAACATATGTATTTAAAGACACCTGCTGCAGAGTTCCTTATGTGTCCATCAGTTTTCAGGCAACAATAAAAATGTCACTTTAACTCTGGTGATTAAGAGGCATCGGTTTTGCCCATCAACAGTATAGACTCATCATAAATTAGTGCAGAGGGTTAATATGCCTGCTGCAAAGAATGTGTACCATGCAGTTCACAGAATTGTAATCTATTTAGATAGCTCAGTGGTTTACTGCTTTTGTCACAGAGATCCTTTTGTTACTTGCAGTTACAATGCTAATATAGTACTGTGAGCTACGAACTGTTATCAAACCGCTACATACAAACTGCGAGGTAAAAGTTAAAACATTGTCATTTTCCCCAGTGCTTCTTTATCCTACTGTGGTTAAAAAGGGTTTGTTTGGGTACAAATACATTATTATTAGTATAGTCAATCCCAACCACTGTGGTACATTTCAAATTCTTAGTTTGTACTTCTGCAGACCAGACACAAGGGGCGTAATACAGTCCCCTACAGCGCATTGGGGCCCCTAGCCCTTCAAATGGCCCTCACTCGGCCCCAGGCAAATGCATATCTGTAAGATATGGGATATTGGAAAGGAAGGGGCCCCTATCACATTCTGCAAGGTGGCCCCATTATTTTGCGTTACGCAACTGCCAAACACTCTTAAAATATACTGCCCACTAGTACTACATCTTGTAATCCCATCTGTTTTATGTAACATTTCCTATAGACTAATTTACACACACATGATTCATTACCTCTCTATAATGTGTGCAACCTCGGGGTCATCATTGATGAATCGCTTAATCTCAATCAACAAGCTGCGAAGACGTCAGCTACTTGTTTTGCGATTTTAAAATGGTTGAAAAAAATTTGTTGGATGCTACCCAAAAATACCCAAAAAACTGTCATCAACGCTTTAATAACCTCCAGACTCGATTATGCCAATGTGCTATACTTGGGGGCCAACAAGGCCACAACCCGTCTACTACAGACAGTGCAAAATGCTGCCGCGAGATTACTGTGGAAAATTCCCATCTCCACACCTACCACCAAGTACATCCGCGAATTGCACTGGCTGAAAATCGAGAATCGGGTGAAATTTAAATCTCTATGCTTTATGCATAAGATCTCCACCAACAATGCTCCCAAGTACCTTCAAAATCTAATACATCCCTACCGCCCATCTCGAACCCTCCGTTCAGCCACAGCTAACCACTTTGTGATTCCAAAAATTAGGCTTACTTCGACTGCCTGTAGCTGCACGGACGGCGCTCTGGACGGTTTTTCACTGAGTGGTTCTCCGGTTGAAGGTTTAGCAGGGGAACAGAGTGACTGAAGGTAGGCATATCAGTTCCTTGCTCGTTATTCTGGAGTTCTTTCGAGCTAAGTGTGGAATATGTTTAAATACTAAGGAGATAACGGAGAACTTGGTTTGTTTGTTTCTTTGTCTCCTTCCCGCCCTCGACTCCAGGTTGCCCCCCTCATTAGCTGAAGGTGTAGGAAACACCCTCGTGTATGTCTCTACATACACCTCTGGAGTCATAACGTTTTGGACCCAGAACCGTTTTCTGTTGAGGTAGGCTTGGCCCGAGATATGAGTTGTTGCATGTACTTCCCTGTGCTCGAACCTTTTTTGCATAGTAAGTTGTATGCGAGAATGAGTTTCTTGTCATTCTCTCTTCCCTCCATGTTTAGGAGAACCCGATCCGTGCGTCACTGAAGTGGAGGTTGGCTGCACCCCTTAGGGGTGTGTCCCCCGTTTGTAGTGTGAGGGTGACACCGTGAGCCATTTAAAGGTACCTAGATCTCATATTGGCGCAGATAGTGCTTTGAGTGTATTTAGAGGCACTTGTTCGATTGTTAGTGTAAACCCTGATAGACTTCCACGTGAGACACAGGGTGGACGGTTGAGTTTTATATTGGTGAGTGGGTCTGAAAACTTTTTGCATCCTGTGCACGCTCTGGGCATTCTACTTTTTCTTTCATTTCTACGCGCACTTAGCGTTTATATAGAGTCACTGTCTTCTAATACATTAGTGTTCTTTCGGGCTCGTTTGGGCTTTGGTTTGACCTCCTTAGTCCTTATGGTTTTCCACTGTTCACTGGGCACTGCATTGCCATTAACGGGTGAGAGGTTTGTTGCGGCATAGTTTGTTTTTAGGGTTTGTGTAAATTATATTTTATGTGTGTTTTTCCAGTACCCTTGTCCTGATGAAGCCACAAGATACTGTTGGCGGAAACGCGACCGCGCCTGCGTCGACATCTGATTAAGGAGTCCGACTATACTGTATATACTTTGTAAATATTACCTAGCGCTTTGTACAAACACTAATTTGTTTTTTTAGGAGAAATTATAACTTTTTGCGCTATATGGACTACCTTGGTTGTGATACTCCACCCAAATTGAGGAGTGGGTATTTATAGAAAATTGATTGTGCTCTTCTCTTTTTTCTTTTTGTTGAGGGTACACACTGTTGTATATATAATGTATATATTGCATTGATAGGTTTTGTTGTTGTTTTTTATACACTGTACACTTGTTTACCTCCTTGTCTTTTGACTTTGAATACTGTCCTTTTCAATTCATATCATTTAATGATAACAGAAACTACTGTATAAAACAGGATAATAAATTGTATCTTGTTTTGAAATAGTATATATGTCATTGATTCCTCAGTACCTTTTCTTCTACTTTTTCATCTTTTGATGCTCCTTGCCCAGGTATGCGAGGGTAATTTGGGCAGAACCCCTGCTCATTACATAGAGTTCCAAAAATTAGGCTGGCACGAATGAGTGGAAAATCCTTCTCTTATCTCGGACCCTCACTTTGGAACACTCTCCCGGTGACACTTCGGCAGGAAACCAACTACATGAAATTCAGGAAGGCCTTAAAAACCTGGCTGTTTAACATCTAGAACCTGAACCAATCAAAGCACTGGATCACTAGCGCCGGGAAACCCTTTGTTGGGTAGCTGTTGCGCTATATAAATGAAATAAATAAATAAATAATAAATAAATGTAAAGTGCTCTCACACTCTACAGGGGTAGGAGTAGCGCTTTAAAACAAATGAAATGTATGTGAGACAGAGAGAGGCACTGTTGTAGGGTGGTAGTGAGGGAATCTGTGGAGAAAGTAATGCAATGGGGTCTCCAAAAGAGATTGTGGCCCCAGGCGGCACCAATGCTAAAGTCAGCCGTGGGTCACCCTCTTTTCAAATCGATTTCAACCTCAAACAAGCATTTACAATGCAATAGGTGTCGCATTTTTCGGAGTTTAAGCTATTGGCATTGTAAGTGACAATGCCTTGTTTTTTGTAGGCACAGGGAAATTAAGTGATTTGCCCGAAATCACAGGGTGTTGAGTCGACGCCGAGATCATTAAGTCCTTGCTCTTCAGTCTATCAGTTTTAAAAAGGCTCGGCACCACAGGAAGCGGCCTCTTGTGCATTTCTGAGTTA
This sequence comes from Lissotriton vulgaris, assembly GCF_964263255.1. NCBI lineage: Eukaryota > Metazoa > Chordata > Amphibia > Caudata > Salamandridae > Lissotriton > Lissotriton vulgaris. The sequence continues at coordinate 390,912,302 of NC_141687.1, forward strand.
TTTTGCTGACCCATGGGTTCTCCAGTGATCCACCTCCTCCTCCTCTGGAAGGAGAACAGGCAGATTTAGGCAGCCATCCTATTGGCCTCAGTGGGACGTGCAGGCGATGAAATCCATTTATTGGTTCATATAGCTACTAATAGTATCTTCAAAAGGGGTTTTGTTGCAACATATTTCTTTTTTTATTCGGCATAATGTAGTGTTTGTATTCCCTTGCCCTCTTCAGACCTCAAAGAGAAAGCAGAGTGTTTGTTCCCCGAGAAAAATAAAAAGGTTTAAACCTAGAAGAAAGATGGGAGTTGTCAAAATTTTTTGCAACTGAAAAAGAAAGAATGCGCTGTTCGCCCTCACTCTATCGCCCTCACTCTATCTATCTATCTATCTATCGCCTTCACTCTATCTATCGCTTTCACTCTATCTATCGCCCTTACTCTATCTATCGCCCTTACTCTATCTATCGCCCTCACTCTATCTATCGCCCTCACTCTATCTATCGCCCTCACTCTATCTATCGCCCTCACTCCATCTATCGCCCTCACGCTATCTATCTATCGCCCTCACGCTATCTATCTATCGCCCTCACGCTATCTATCTATCGCCCTCACTCTATCTATCGCCCTCACTCTATCTATCGCCCTCACTCTATCTATCGCCCTCACTATCTATCTATCGCCCTCTATCTATCTATTGCCCTCATTCTATCTATCGATCTATCGCCCTCACTCTATCGATCTAGCGTCCTCCCTCACTCTATCGCCCTCACTATCTATCTATCGCCCTCACTATCTATCTATCGCCCTCTATCTATCGCCCTCATTCTATCTATCTATCGCCCTCACTCTATCGATCTATCGCCCTCACTCTATCGATCTATCGCCCTCACTCTATCGATCTATCGCCCTCACTCTATCTATCTATCGCCCTCACTCTATCTATCGCCCTCACTCTATCTATCGCCCTCACTCTATCTATCGCCCTCACTCTATCTATCGCCCTCACTCTATCTATCTATCGCCCTCACTCTATCTATCTATCGCCCTCACTCTATCTATCTATCGCCCTCACTCTATCTATCTATCGCCCTCACTCTATCTATCTATCGCCCTCACTCTATCTATCTATCGCCCTCACGCTATCTATCTATCGCCCTCACTCTATCTATCTATCGCCCTCACTCTATCTATCTATCGCCCTCACTCTATCTATCTATCGCCCTCACTCTATCTATCGCCCTCACTATCTATCGCCCTCACTATCTATCTATCGCCCTCTATCTATCTATCACCCTCTATCTATCTATCACCCTCTATCTATATATCACCCTCTATTGCCCTCACTCTATCTATCTATCGCCTCCATCTATCTATCTATCGCCCTCACTCTATCTATCGCCCTCATTCTATCTATCTGTCTATCTATCTAGCGCCCTCACTCTGTCTATGTATCGCACTCACTCTATCGCCATCACTCTAGCTATCTATCTATCTATCCGTCCATCGCCCTCACTCTATCTATCGCCCTCACTCTATCTATCGCCCTCACTATCTATCGCCCTCACTATCTATCTATCTATCGCCCTCTATCTATCTATCACCCTCTATCTATCTATCACCCTCTATCTATCTATCACCCTGTATCTATCTATCTATCGCCTCCATCTATCTATCGCCCTCACTCTATCTATCACCCTCATTCTATCTATCTGTCTATCTATCTAGCGCCCTCACTCTGTCTATGTATCGCACTCACTCTATCGCCATCACTCTAGCTATCTATCTATCTATCCGTCCATCGCCCTCACTCTATCTATCTATCGCCCTCACTCTATCGCCCTCACTCTATCTATCTATCGCCCTCACTCTATCTATCTATCGCCCTCACTATCTATCGCCCTCACTATCTATCTATCTATCGCCCTCTATCTATATATCACCCTCTATCTATCTATCACCCTCTATCTATCTATCACCCTCTATCGCCCTCACTCTATCGATCTAGCGTCCTCCCTCACTCTATCGCCCTCACTATCTATCTATCGCCCTCACTATCTATCTATCGCCCTCACTCTATCAATCTATCGCCCTCACTCTATCAATCTATCGCCCTCACTCTATCGATCTATTGCCCTCACTCTATCGCCCTCATTCTATCTATCTGTCTATCTATCTAGCGCCCTCACTCTGTCTATGTATCGCCCTCACTATCTATCGCCCTCACTATCTATCTATCTATCGCCCTCTATCTATCTATCGCCCTCTATCTATCTATCACCCTCTATCTATCTATCACCCTCTATCGCCCTCACTCTATCTATCGCCCTCACTCTATCCATCTATCGCCTCCATCTATCTATCTATCGCCCTCACTCTATCTATCGCCCTCATTCTATCTATCTGTCTATCTATCTAGCGCCCTCACTCTGTCTATGTATCGCACTCACTCTATCGCCATCACTCTAGCTATCTATCTATCTATCCGTCCATCGCCCTCACTCTATCTATCTATCGCCCTCACTCTATCTATCGCCCTCACTATCTATCGCCCTCACTATCTATCTATCTATCGCCCTCTATCTATCTATCACCCTCTATCTATCTATCACCCTTTATCTATCTATCACCCTGTATCTATCTATCTATCGCCTCCATCTATCTATCGCCCTCACTCTATCTATCACCCTCATTCTATCTACCTGTCTATCTATCTAGCGCCCTCACTCTGTCTATGTATCGCACTCACTCTATCGCCCTCCCTCTATCTATCCCCCTCACTCTATCTATCGCATCACCACAGCATCACTCAGCACCACCACAGCTTCACTCAGGGGCACCACAACATCACTATGCGCTACCACAGCATCACTGAAAGCCACAGCATCACTCAGGGGTACTACAACATCACTATGCCCTACCACAGCATCACTGAACGCCACAACATCACTCGTCGCCACCACAACATCACTCAGCGCCACCACAGCATCAATCTGTGCAACCATTCAACAACTGGTTCAAATATGTTCTCTAAATGTTTCAAGCTTTATTACAGATGTCACAAAAAGATGTTAATATTTCACTTCTGTTCTTGGATTTTTGTCACAATAAAATACACTGAACATAATCTTCACAAAAGTTATTTACAAAAGTTTAAGATATTGCCATTATAAATTACAATAACTTTTATTTAAGTATTAATTATTTAAAAAAAATAAAAGCCATTGTTATTTGTAATATCAATACATCCAAGTCACGTAAATACAACACATATTGCATTACAAATGCTATAGGTGTCCTAGTTGCAAAAGTTAAAACTATTGGCATTGTAAATGCAAAGCTATTAATTTCGCAATTTTCAAAACCAACGCATAAATAAAAAATGTGTCATTTACAATACCAATAGCTTAAACTTTCCTAATGCGAGACCTATTGCATTGCAAATGCTTGTTTATAATGTGCTCCTGTTCAACAGCCTGGAATCTCATGCTGACATTGTAAAAAAATAAAAAACACACAAACATGTTAACAGCTAAGAGACGCCTCATGATCACTCCCCATTTTATCCAGCGATTCTTTGGACCATAATACAATGCTGGTATGTTTAGAACACTTTCAGTTACTTAACAGGCAATATATGTGACCGGTTTTGCCTCCACTCTACTTGGAGAATATGGGATCCTAGTAATTTAGTGACTCTTGTCTCTGGTAACCAAAGTTCTAATCGTGGCTTCCCCTCTAAATCACATTGTGTGATACCGAGCAAATCACTTCCTTCATCAACCAATCACTCTAGTTCTTTTCCACACTTGAAAATTAACCGAATCAGTATAATTTCTGAATTTAAAGGCAGGACGTGTAGGTTTATATTACTCAAGCATAGTATCGGCTAAAATATCTAGTATGAAACGCATTAAAATGAAATGCTGTATATTTTAAACATAGGGCATTAAACTCAACGGGAATGGACAAAACCTGTATAAATGAAACTGGTTATTGCAGTTCTGGCACGTTCATCCTGAATTCGGGGATTTTAACATGTGATCCCGGTTAACACTTAGAGGGATACCAGGGCTAGAATCATCCATTCCTTCTGCGGTTTCTCCCCATGAAGTTAGACATCAAATTGCCATCATTACAGCTGAGCATTGGCCAACCATAAGGCACATTCGTGTTTAGATAAGAGGTGAATCGTCTCCAGGGACATGGCAACAGTTCAGACAAAGAGCGTTTTGGTTGCATTCTCGGTTATTGGAAGTTCAAAATGACTGCAGCCGAACTCCAACATTTATGAACTACCAAGGTTAAATATGCTACCTTTCAATTTCACTTTTCATTTTTTTACTTTGTAACAAGATTATACATTTGATTAATTCAAAATTCTCAAACTGACAGATATGGGTGGAGCCTGTTATCATATAGTATCTTCACAACAGAGGATACCATTACGTCCCCCTGTTTTATTTAGTAAAACCATGATTGAGCAGACTTGATTGTGCCCAAAAGAACAGCTAAAATAAAGTCTGGATAATTAAGGGATCAAGGGATGCGGCATAACCCACGGAATCTTGCCTTATGACCTACTAGCATGGGCTTGGGATAATGAAGTATTGGAATCACAGAACCATCTTTGGCCTTCAAGTCCAGTGAAGCAACTCATCGGAGCAATCAGATTTGAACTACCATCCCCTATTGTAAAGGGGGTCATGCTGATGGGCTCTGATTTCGGTGACTGGGATTGCTGACACCCTCCTTAGTATTTGGTACAGAGTCATAAAAGTCATAGTTCTTCTGGTGATGGTTGAATGTAGGTGGTCTGGTGCCTGTGGAAGTGGGTGAAGACCAAATCCGCCCCATTAACAGTGCGAAAATTAACACTCCACTTCAGAAAATATTTTTTTTTTTAAAGCAGGATTGCATCATTCCTTCTGACCCTCTATCAAGAGTACCTCTCAAACCAAAATATCAACTCTGCTATAGTTTTTTTTATATATTAGGAGTACTCCTAGATTCATTCACTGGGTGTTCGCTACGAGGCAGAATATCAGAATATTTGGTGCTGATGTTTGCTCTATTACGAAAACCTACCCATGATAACTTTCATGGTTCTCTGCCACCCTTTGCCCTCCTGACTCTTTAATATACAAAGAAGTGATGGACGGAATGCTTAACTTAATCTTAGCCTCTCGGGGCCCCATCCCAGTCTATTGTTATTTTGCACCCCATGCCACCTCCGTATGGAACCAGTTATATGCAAATCGGTCAGGATGCAGTCAGAATAATAACTAGTGGCTGAGATTAATTCAAGAAATTCATCCATCATTTTTTTTGTATTCTTATGTGAAACGCCCTAAATGGGATAGGTATGCCCAGGCGGATGTCCTGTGCACCCTGCACCACTGGAACCAAGCTGTACATGGCTGATGAGACATAATAAGGATTAAAACCGTCTTGAGATGCTTGTGTTCCTGTTCAGGGAGGGTCCAGTCTGGCAGGACCCAGCCTGGCAGTTCGGACTGTGTTGTTCCTATATGAGAAGGGTCAAAAAAACTGATTTGCATTTGGCTGGCTCAAAACAGTGTGCACAATAACGATGGACTGGGATGCAGGCTAGAGAAATTACCAGCGCTGAGAATAATTGAAGCATTCCATCCACCACTTTTTTGTATACTTCAATGCAATGCCCTAGGTAGGGTGGGTATGACTGGACATGGTTCTTGTGCACACTGTACAATGGTAACCTAGCTATACCTGACTGATGAGCCCCAGTAAGGGTGAAACTGGTCTTGGGATGCTTGTGTTCTTGTTCAGAGAGGATTCTGGCTTGGCAGTTCATGCTGGACTGTTCGTATTAGAGCAGCAGGAGCAAGACTGATTTGAATCTGGCTGGGTACAGACTGAAGAGGCACGGTGTGCAAAATAATGATGGACTGGGATGAGGCTCCAATTAATTACCAGTGATGATAATTCAAGCAGTCCATCCAGCACTTTTGCCAGACAATTATGTGAGAACCATCGGGATAAGGGTTTTGGCTCTGGCCACATGTTGGAGACAAGAGTGTTTTGATTAGGCAGAAGTTGTGTGCTTCACAAAAAGTGCTTGCCCCTCACCTAGCCATGTTCATTTTGTTTATTTATCCAGCTGCCTGAGAGTGAACAGGGGCCCACACATCACATTGTAACGCTATTACAATGATCATTTATGGTGTTTTTCTCTGGCAGCAACACAGATGGGGAGAGGGAGGGCAGTCATTAGCCTACACAGATTTTTAGGTCTGACGCGAGAGTACATTTGTAAGCCAGGTCTAGTGGCATTGCCAATGCTTGTTTGCATACTTCACCTGACTCTGTGGCTCTTATAGAGGCCACAGCATGGTAGACTGTCTATATTATGATGACTTGGGATAAACTTTAAGCTAGATTGCATATACAGAGAGTGCCTGTAGAACTTAAGGACATCCATGCAGATATTTCAGGAGTTGTGGCTATACTCAAGGTAGTGATGAAATCTTAAGAAACCTTTATTCTTCTGTGATAAAATAATTACTGTTCATGTTAGCAAAGCAGTAATCTTATATTCTGCTCTTGACCTGCACCCTCCTGTCTTTCTTGTTTTTTGTTGTACTGATGAAACTCGTGTGTTGCTATGGATGGCAAAGCTGGACAGTATGCTGGTGTGGCTAGGTGTCAAGGCAGTTAAGCAGTAGTTGACCAATAATCGACTCTATCTAAATGCTGACAGTAAAGAAAATTGAGAAATATCTTTACAATGCCCAACACACCATAACCATAGTTTTTCAAATCATATTTCCCTGGTTTCTTCATTCCTATTTTGACACCCCAAAATAATGCAAAATAATCTTGGTTTGCATGGATATGTGTTGGATTCTAAAGGTATAAAAGATATAGTGAAGGATGTATTGTTTTTATCTACAATGGTTGCATTGTTTTCATCTGCAGTGGCTGAACCACATATGACTTATTTTTCCCAAAGCTGATCATGTGTAGTCGTGGGAATCATTTCCAGGTTTTGACTTGACCACTACAATGGACTAAGTGCAGGATGGTCCTTATGCTGTTCATCTTATCATTTCACAAAAGGTGAAAGTGTGGTTGGCCAGAAGACTGCTGTAGAGACCCTATGCTGGCTATGGTTCCCTATTGCGACCATATAAGATTGGTTGTCTATGGCTCATTGCCCAATATTAGCAACCTTTGGAATATCTGATCCAGATTAATAGATCTGACTCTAGAGTGGAACCTAGGGAGGTGGGGGGCTGTGAAAAATGTGGGGAAAGCCAACATGCTCTAAATACGACAAATTATTCTCAAATATTGGCCAGGACAGATGTGATATGATTTAAGGGGAGGCCATACTCTTTCACAACTTAAAACCTGGCCAGAAACTATAAACTGTATGTTAGCAAAAGCGAATGGGTCTTATAAGAGAGTGAATTTCCTAAAAATGTGATAAAATATGGTTGGGGGAACGTGGAAGAGGTTTCCGGAGTGGAGGGGATGAGTATGAAGGATGGTTGATGAAGAGATACATATTAGTGCCGGTGACGAGTGTGGGAAGGTAGATATCACCGAATGGATTGTGTTACAATTTGCATCCAGTAAAGACAGATCACTCAGGTTGAGTACATTTTCTTTATTCTGGGTAAAAAGACTCCAACCTCTAGCTACAAATCCTGGTATCAAGTCTCCCCCAGGTTTCAAGTCACTATGGTTGCCATACAGAATGCAGAATATGAAAGATTATGCCCAACAGAGCTTATTACAAGCCACATATTCTCTCCACCAGTAATAAACACATCAAATGTAGTAAGACAAAAAGGTATACTAGGAAAGGGAACAGGGAAGGTCACACTAAGTGAAAACAAAAGTATGATCAGTCTTACTTGGCAAAAACAGCAGTATCTTTTAAATTCCAAATGCACCTGCCTTGAAGCTTGATTGCACCACAAAACAACTTAACTTGACTTTACTACTACAATGTCTACAACAGCAATTTCTACTCCTTACTGCGTGTGTAGTAGATAATCTTTCCTTTCAGTTGTCTATCCTGTTCTCTTATCAGACCAGCATTAGCAATCCTCTGATTCCTCTCTACCCCTTCATTCGTAATTTGAACTCTGTATTTTCTTACTTAAGACACATTGCTGTCTGGTTGTCTTCAAAACAACTCAAATGCCATATGTCCTGTGATAACTCGTGGAGTGAATCTGTATACTTCTATTTTCTTCCCCATTTCTTCCTTCCAATCTCTTCCCCAACTTCTGGACAACTAAACTGCCTCCTTTATCGTCCTGCTGAAAACCTCTCTACCATCCCATTAGTTTGAGAATGGTTGAAAGAACACTTCTTATGCCCAATACCTCTTTAACTCAAAAACTTTTCGATCTCCCATGACATGAATTTTATCCCAATATCAGTTAGGATTGTCCTGGGTTGGTTTCTTTGCTTAAACATTCTACCAGAAATTTGATCACAACGCTATAGTAATCTCACACTACAGCAGCTTCAAGCAACCTAAAGAACATATCCATCAGCACCAACAAGTAATTGGAAGCTGATCCCACTGACAACAATTCTGCAATGTCTAACAATACTTCTTCCCAAGGCCATGAAGGAATTTCTCTACACTTCATGGGAGGAATATTTCTTTCTTTATTTAATGCTGTCATTTTGGCAACAATCCTGATGCTCTCTAACTACGTGTTCAATATGGATGTCTGTCCCCTGCCACCAGTAATCACTTCTTAATCACTGTTTGGTTTTTCTCATGCCCAGATGCCCAATATCAGGCATGCACACATAGGATTGAATTCCAACCTCATCACCAACTATTGTAATTTGCATTCATCCAGTAAAGACGAATCGCTCAGGACTTGAGCTTCAGCTGAAGTAGTTTCCTTATTCCAGGTGTGAAACCTCCAGCTACAGCTCCTGGTACCAAGTCTCTCCTGTTTCAAGCCACAACAGTTCCAATATAGAATGCAGAATACAGAACATAATAACATGAACGATTCTACCCACCAGTGCTTAGCACATGCCACAGATTGTAAAGCATATTAGTATGGTACTTATTTGTTAATATTATGAAAACAGGTTCTGTTCTGATGCTGTTGTCTCAAAATAAAATGTTTTAAGCAAAAAAAGAGAAAAGATTAATATCATCCTGAAAAGCCATTTATTCTGCTAATGTTCTTTACTTTGTTTTTATTGCCATTTATAGTAATCACACAGGAGCAGGTCACAATATTATCAGTCACTTTCGCCACAATATTACAACATATCGTTTCAGCAAGAAGGCAGATGCCAATACACAGTGTCCATTAGTGTCATCTACCAGGTGCAGCGAGGTGGATTTCAGAGACATTACATGCAGTGCAGGATGACGGTCGTAGGGAGGGACACAATAGCAAGTTCGGGCCTTTTGTAGTTGCAATCTCGGTGTTTGGATAATCGTGGAGTGTCTGCCTAAGAACCATGGCTCAAAACGAAACTCTAACCCAGCAGACTTTGGCCTAAGGGGCATACCTTGCAAGTCTGCTCGTGAGATTCACAATTGCAACTTAGAACAATACATCCATCATAAAAAGCAAAGATCTAGAGAAAGAGAGAGCAGAAATGAAGCAGGTGGGAGGGGTAAGGGGCGAAGTGCGCGAGAGAGGTAGGGCAGAGGGGAGGGGGGGGGGGGGGGGTTTCTACCGCTGTCTGACGCCAGGGCGCTGTATGTGCTGTGGCAGCCAGAATTACTGGTGGTCACTAGTGTCATGTAGGTAAAGTCCAGGATTGTCTACGTCAGAGGAGGGGTGGGGGTGTCCAGGGTCTGGTGTGTAAGCGCCGCCTGGGGTGGAATTCGGGCAGGTCCATCAGTGGGCCTCCATAGGCTTTCTGCATCTGGTGGGTATACAGCGTCTTCAAAGGCGAAAAGCCCGTAACCTCGGGGGTTGAAGTTGAGCATGGTCGAGTCTGCAGACATAGTCATCGAGTGGTTGCCACAGTTAGGTGAATTTTCTGTCCTGTAGCTGAAAGCGCGCCATGAGTAACTCCATGGTCATCGTGTGCCACAGGCGGGTTGAACCAGAGGGTGATCTGGGGCGTTTCAGCTTTTTTCCAGTAAAGAGCAATGGCTTGTGTGAGAAAGTGCCATCTTTCTTGCCTTGGTATGCCCCCACTTTTTTCAGAACTGCTGATGTGCTTTGACTGTGTGTGCCCTGGGTTCCTGCCAGCCAGGAACCCAGGGCATGTGTTCCTTCCCTAAAACTGTGTTGAAACTAAAACCCAATTGGCATCTCTGGCCACCTATTAGCCCCTAGTAAATGGTACCCTAGGCACCCAGGGCATGGTGACCAGAGAAGACCCCTGAGGGCTGCAGCACTTATTGTGCCACCCTCAGGGGCCCTGTACTCTGACACCCACACTGCCTTTGCAGGCTGAGTGTCTAAGTAACAGAACTAAACAGAGAGTCGACATGCCATGCCCACAGAACCCACTGCCCTGGCATACTTCAGTCACCCCTCAAGCTGGGTGCCCTATGCCAGAGGTGCATGAGCCCTGTGCCCCTACAGTACCCAGGGCCATTCCTGGGCACTGTAAGTGCAGTGATGCCATCAAGAGTATATGGTGCTGGGAGGTTGTCACTACGAACACCAGAAGCTTGTTTCCGATCCAGGGAAGGCATGGCTTGGCAGTTCGGGCTGGACTGTTCCCATGAGGCACAGGGTCAGACTGATTTGCATATGGCCATGTCTGAACTGGGATGGCAGAGTGGGCAAAAGAACGGTGATGGATTAAAACCTAGATCTGTTGACTGGGTGTGAGTTTGATTGGTTCAGATACTCCGTCCATCACCACCCCCTTTTGTACCGCTTTGTTCGCCATAAGTTGGCAGGGTATGCTCAGACGTGAGTCCCTTGCTCACTTTGCCACTGGATTCAAGCAAGCCGGGCTGAAGACGGCTGAAATGCCAGAAACCGGTCCTCGGAAGCTTGTTTCCGTTCTAGGGAAGGCATGGCTTGGCAGTTCGGGCTGGACTGTTCACAGGGTCAGACTGATTTGCATATGGCCATGTCTGAACTGGGGTGGCAGAGTGGGCTAAAGAACGGTGATGGATTAAAACCTAGATCTGTTGACTGGGTGTGAGTGTTTGATTGGTTCAGATACTCCGTCCATCACCACCCCCTTTTGTACCACTACGAACACCACAGCACCATAATGGCTACACTGAAGACTGACAAGTTTGGTACCAAACTTCTCAGCACATTAAACCCGCACTGATGCCAGTGTGGGATTTTTTGTAAAGTGCACCAGAGGGCATCTTAGAGATGCCCCCTGAAAACCTAACCTACAATCCACGTCTGGGCAGGGGCTGCCACACAGCAGACATGTTGCTGGACCCCTGGGTGGAGAGCCCCTCCGCTCTCCTGGGCCTGTAACAATGCACTTCCTGGGCGAGGTGCTAGGTCTCCTCTCCCAGGATGGGCAGGGGGAAGCTTCAAAGGCATGCCACCTCTGTGAGCTTCTCCAGACCATTTGCTGCCCCCAGCAACTGGCCCCCACCAGTTCTGACCCCACTCTGGCAGGAAGACTGGCGGGAAAAAGTACGTCAGGAAGGGGGTGTGCCAGCCTATGCCAACCACACCCCTCAGGTGGGGGAGACAAGGTGAAGCACAGGGGAGCCCTGCCCAATCACAGCTAGGCTCCTGCTCCCCTCCACAGGAGAGGAGCAGGCTAGGGGGTGTACCCACCCCAGGACACCCTGAACCTTCCTCCCTCAGATCCGATAAGAAAAGAAGAAAGAAGATCAAGAGGAAGAAGATCCGCCGTGCAGTTGCTAACAGGACAACAACTGACTTTGCCCCAGCACTAAGTGCCTGTCGATCCTGGAACCTGCTCCTGCCTAATCCCGGCGACTCCTACGGACAGCAACCTTGGGACACCCAGAGGACCTGCCTGTCTTGACCATCATAAAGCCTGAGACTCCCATCAGTAGAGGCTCTGCTGCAACAACACCCCTGGTGCCACCCAGGAAGCTCTGGACCAACCCACTCTGCACCCGCCGAGTCCGACCCATGCCCGAGTGATTCAGGACCACGAGGACGTCCCCTCCCGCGACTGGGACCCGAAGTCCAGTGCGCAAAGACCCTCCTCGACGACCCAGACGACGCCTGCAACCTCAGGACGGAGGACCCCTCCGACCGTGACCAGCAAGGGGTAAGATTTCCCGACCTCAAAAGACACCCCTGCACCCGGCGCCCCACGGCCCCCTGTGTGCCTACCTATCCTCCAAGTCCCCAACTTACCCCTCGAAGTGTTGGTCGCTCCAGACGATCCTTCGTCCCCGAACCTGCAGCCTTTGTTCCCTTTTCAAGTTCCTCATTGAATAACATTGAGTGCCCGACGGCTCAAAAGCACCCTGCACCCAGCCGCCCGAGTGCCCCTGCCAGTGCAACCTGTACCCTTTCCTACTTCCCCATTTGCCCTGAGCAAGTGACCAGGAGACCAGCTTCTACAGCCGTGGGGACTGCTAGCCAGCAGCCACCAACCGGAGACCCCCTTTCCCTCATTGGATAACATTGGACCTAACTACCTCTGCACCCGGCCTCCCCTGTGCCGTCGGGGGTGAACCAACTGTACTTACCTGACCATGGGGGATCCCTGAGCCTATGCCCAGAACCCTAACTTCACCAGCCAAGTACTCGCCTGAAAACCGATAACTCACTTACCTGCCATTGGATAACATTGACTGGTTTGACTCGAAAAATGTTCTAAGTTTGAAGTTTTGGAAAATAAAAATATTCATATAAAATCACCGAATTCCGAAGTACTCACCTGTGATCAGGGGAGAAGCCAGTACTGTACCTTGTAGCCCAGTACTGAACCGCAAAAGTAATCCTTACCGGGTTTACTAGTAACTTGTATTTTCTCCATAGGAATCCATTGTCGTCTTTTCTATTAAATTTCTTTTAAGCGTCTACTTTTGAAAACTAGAAATATTCTTTAAAAATCATACGAAATACTGAAACGTAATTACTTACCTGTTTTGAGTTGAGACCCCAGTGCTGGCCCCAGGAGACCAGTGCTGGCCCCAGGAGACCAGTACTGGATTACAAAAGTAACGAGATCGTACTTTACCTGCAACCTGAATTTTCTCCCATTGGATAACATTGCCAGATTCCTGTTGAAAAGTTTCGAAGTGTGAACTTTTAAAATAGCTTTTTATTCCTGAAAAATCACTAAAATACCTAAAACGTTTTTCCAAAACTGTTTTCAGCTTAGACCCCAGGACTGAACCTAGGAGCCAGTCCTGGAATTAGCAAAGTAATCTACAAAGTAATCAACTGTGTTCATATAAGGAAATCCATTGAGCTCAATGCTAAATTGTGTGTAGAATTGTGTTGCCTACTGCAACCCCTGTACCTATTGTCTTTACAAAGTTTATTGCCTTTCTGCAAAGTACTCATCTGAGACCTCTCAAATTGAGAACAGTATATTTTTTGATACCTGTTGGTTCTAGAAATAAAACAACTAAATCTTTTGATATAAAAACAATTGGCCTGAAGTTCAGTCTTTGAGTGTGTGAAACCTTTTGCTGACTGAGTGTGTACACTGTCCTCTGTTACTGCCTTACTGCTCGACCAAGCTACCACTTTGGAGAGTAAGGTCATACCTGGCTTTAACCTCTGTTATACCTCTGGAGTTTGTGGACTCTATACACACTGTACCTTATTCTGGTCCAGTATATATAGAGCCACTTTCTCACAGTTTGCTTGGCAGCCCCAAGCATGTGGAGGCTAAGATGCCAGTCGCGGCGGGTCATGGCACGCAGGTTCACCGGCTGGAGGCCCAGGACAATCGCAAGCGGGTTTTCAGGCAATGGGTAGCCTATTAATAGTCTAATGTGACTGAGAACCTCCTTCCAGTAGATGTTCAGGGGTGGGCATGTCCAACAAATATGAAGAAAATTCCCTGGGGCGTTGGTGCAACGCCAGCATAGAGGTGAAGAGGTGGGAAACATTTTATGCAGGCTGCGAGGGGTATAGTACCATTGAGTCATAATCTTATATGCGGATTCTCCCTCGGGTGTGCTATGGAAGACCTTTGGGATATCGGCAAGATGGCGGCCGGTCAGCTGGCCGAGTGATCTGGTGTTCGCGTTGCTCCCTCTCTCCAGGAGCTGCCCGTGTTTTGTGAATGCGCGAGGCGTCCAAAGGATATCGGACCGTTAGCGGCTCATTACCGCTCTGCAAATTGGCTTGAATAGTATGTTCTGGCAGCTTTGCGCCATTCGTCACAGTCCTTCGAAACGGACTTTGCTGCGCTGTGGTGTAAGCAGGACCCACCTCCGGTATCAGTGGATTCGATACCTGCGGTCTGCTCAGCCTTGCAAAATGCGCCGAAGCCTCAAGCAAAGAGCCTTCTACGGGCGGTGGCAAAGTCCACTGCCTCTACAGCAGGACAGGCGGCGTCCTCCTCAGTTGTTGCTGCGTCTCGGACAGCCTCACAGTCAGCTCTGGTAGTTCCGGATATCTCGAAGAAGGGGCAGTCGGGGGCCGGCGAAACATCAAAGGTGACCACTCCAGTACCGGCAATGTTCAAACCGCGGAGTTTGGCAGGAAAAGGTGTAGGGAAAGATGCGGTACCTCTCATGTCTGTGACAGAGCTTGCAGCTACAGGTGGAACAGTCGATACCGGTAAGACCGATGCAGGCACGCTGTTCCCTTCTCCGGTGGCAATGTGCAGGAAGGAAGGTGGGGGGCAGCCTGGAACTTTTGTTACACGAAAAGACAATGTACAGGCTATGAATAACCACGAGGTGGCTCCCCCACGCAATGACTGTTTCAAGTTTGGAGGTCAAAACAAAGGGGGTTCTGGGAGATGTAGTTCTGCAGGGCCCAACACCGCAACCACAGATTGTAGTCTCTAATAACTCCTCTCTGCAGACACCTGCACCATCCATAAGCGCTGATGGCGATCCAGATGGGGATAATTTTTTTTCTGTATCAGAGAACACGGGGTCCTCAGTAGGAGACAACGGGTTGGATAAAGACTGGACGGATGACGATGAGGGCAGCGATTCGGGCGATTAGCGTACTAATGAGATATTGAATTCTATCTCCATGACCAATGGCCTTTCTACAATTCGTAAGGCACCTCAAGATCCTACCACAGATGTAGGCTCTCTGGCCTGGGATTATTCGTTTTCTAATCAATCAGCGCTACAAGCCGTGGATCATGAACAAACTTATTACTCTTCGGTTTCGAATACTAGCTCCCCGCAACTGAGATTTAGTTGGCCGTAATATATCAGACTATTATGGCCCACAGAGAAGAGACGCGCCAAGAGAGCACCCGGGCACAGGGGGCCTGTCGCAGGGTCCAAAATTCATTGTGCAGGGTCATTAAGACTTGTATAGACATAGCTTCCAGGGTTACGGAGGCAGAGGCAAGGATTTTCACACTGGAGGACGATTTTGTGGTGCAAAAAATTACGGTGGATGAAATTCAGCTGCAGAGGGCGGATATTCAAGCAAAGCTTATTGACATTCAGAACCGGGCTCGGAGGAATAACCTAAGAATACTGGGGGTTCCCGAGGGGGCAGAAGGGTCAGACATTCGCCAGTTTGTGGTTGATTTGTTTATAGAAGCGTTCCCTGAAGTAAAGGATTGGGACTGGCGTCTGGAGATCCAACGTGCCCACCGTTTCCCTTTTAAATTAAAGCATAGCCCGGGTCAAGCAGAGAATAGGCCTCGCGCTATTATGATATGCATGCAGAACTTTCTAGCAAGAGAGAAAATTTATGATTTGGCCAGGCCTGATAGACAAAGGTCGGGGAAAGGCTGTCAGTTTTTTGTAAGGCCGGACTTCTGTCCGGCCACGGTAGAACGGAGGTGGCAACTCTGTCAACTGATTAAGCCCTTTCAGTCTAAGGGGGGGCAGGTATTTCTGCTTTTCCCATCCAAGCTTAAAATTGTATTCCAGAGTCAGACCAAGTATTTTGAGTCCGATTCAGGCCAAAGCTTCTTTGGATACTTTGAAATAAAGCAGTCAGTTTAGGGCTCTGGTTACAGTCTGTAGGGCTATTCCTCAGGCTATTAGTAGGGTCATAGCCACTTACTGAGTTAAATAGCAAAACAAGCATTTACAATGCAACGGTTTAGCCTTAGAAAAAGTTACAGCTATTGGCATTGTAAATGACAACATTTTTAATTATGTGTTGGTTTTGAAAATATATAAATAAATGGCACTGTCATTCACAATGCCTATAGCTTAATCTCTCGCAAATGGCACACACAAACACACAGAGTCCCACACACATACATACCTACAGAGCAACACGCAGAGCCACACACACACACACACACACACACAGAGTCACACACTTCCAGTAGTTGGTGGGCAGCGTGGAGCAGACCAGCACCCAGCCCGACAGGGCAAGCAGTAAGGCCACGATCTCCCCCGCCATGCTGGCATTTCATGCAGATGGCATCATGTTGGGGTGTGCCCGTGTGTCACGGCGCCTGAGTAATGTGCGAATGGTGCCCTCGTAAGGTCTGTGGTTTTTTTCTCTCTCTCTCTCTCTCTGTGGTGTGTCAGTGCCATGTTTAGAAGCGAGGTGAGTGTAATGAATGCATCACTGTTTCACAATAGCGTGTCTTTTCATTCTTGCCAACATGTATAAATTCCCCTGGTATTTTTACCTTTGTCCTTGCGAGGCTTTCATATCCTTCGTCGTGTCTGATTTTACGTTGTATAAATTAATTCTCCGCAGGAATAACTCGGAAAAATAATAAAAATGTCTAGAGGTTGGTTCCAGTACATACACGTCACATCCTTCGTCGTGTGTTTATAGAAGTACATTCATTCAAATGTAAGTCTTCAAACGGAGATCTATGAAAAACAGCAATCAGCTCGTACAGGGAAATAAGATCTCTATGGTCGCATAAAACAGCGGTTTACAGTTCACTCTCCCTCCAATCAAGCGTGGGTTTAATAGTAATAACCCGGAAGTGACCATGGAGTCACCCAAAGGGTTGTGTTCTGTAGAGGCGTAACTAGTTTTAGATATCCATTAGCAACGACGTCGCTTCACTCACGCACCCGGTAGGGAAAACCCACTCAGAGACCGAAGCGCCCTCGTATGTTTTTTGTGGGTACTTAAAACTAGAAAATGAGATTTGATCGACTGTGGACATTTTAAAACATCGAATAGACGCCTATGCTTTCAAAAGCCTTAATCAACGTTAAATAACTAATTGCGCACACACGAAGCGCATTCTTTAGTGTGAAGGAAATGGCCAAACAAATACTAGAAACTACAGTTTCTTAAACAGTTGAAGTAGTTTGTCGTACAAGACAGCGCACAAGCGCATTATAAATACCCACGCCCACTTTGTTTTGTAATTTGCCATGTCTACGGCGGTGATTGGTCGAGTTTCACGAGCTAGACGAATTTTGTCGCCTATTGATTGGCTTGGGCTGACTAGGTCATGGGTGATAATCTTGACTGTGACTCGCTGGACTGGGAACGATGATGAGACGTTACTACACCCCATTGGCCAAAAATGAATGAGAAACTAAATATGGCCAAATCCCCTCCTAAACTCAAGTCAACTAGGAGCCATCTTATTTTTTTGTTGTTGTTGTACTGTTCTGAATCCCGTAAAGTGAATATATTCATGACAATCAAATATTGCTTTATTTGTTTATTTAAATACAATTAATGCTAGCACACTATAATGGTAGAAAGAAAATCTCAAAAACATTTTTATCCTAAAAATGTTTTCACTGGTGATATTGGTAATACATTTTCAACATATTGTAACAACTTGTCACTAGTCCTATATTTTTTGTCAGGTTCCTGACTTTGCGAGTTTTCTTTACAATATGTAATACGTAAACCCCTTTCCAAGATGGCTATAGCCGTCGCAAGTGTTTGACAGCAGACCAGGCATTTGTCAATCGCTTACCGGCAGGAAAAAGACTGAGCAGTACATTACAACTGCTGGCTACCCACGGCGGCGGCCAGAGGAAGAGATCTAGGAACCAACCCGAAAACACAGGAGCCTAGTGAATTCCAGAAACTGTGCGCCGAACCGTAGAAGACAGGCTGCAGGACGGCCAGGATGTCTCTGCATTCTCTGTGCACACTCTGCCTTTTACTCATCTACCTCATTTTCGCGGTGCTTGCAGGGTGAGTGTCATCAGCTGTGTACAACTGCTGGCTACCCACGGCGGCGGCCAGAGGAAGAGATCTAGGAACCAACCTGAAAATACGGGAGCCTAGTGAATTCCAGAAACTGTACGCCGGACCGTAGAAGACAGGCTGCAGGACGGTCAGGATGTCTCCGCATTCTCTGTGCACACTCAGCCTTTTACTCATCTACCTCATTTTCGCGGTGCTTGCAGGGTGAGTGTCATCAGCTGGGGAGGCTGCGTTAGAGAACGCTCTAATGTGGGTTCGGGCCGTCAATCAGTCAAATTTCCATTCATTGTCAGGCGCAGGTCATATTGTGCGTATGGGGCTTTCAGAAGACGTTTACTGGAGGGGGTAAGTGGGTGGGCGACTGTCAGTCGCCGTGCGCATTTCTTTAGTTAATCGCCCACCGCTAATTCAGATACCAATCGTCTTCAAAAGAGGCTGCTTTGACTAAACCTTATATTTATCGAGTGTGAGTATTGTAAAGTATGTGTTGTCTTCCTACCATGAAGTTACTCATTGGAGAGTTAATTTCACAAAGGTGTAGTAACTTGGTTATCAAAATAGAATTACCTATTTTCTCAGACATTGTAACAGCTGGACCTGGACTTCCTCCGGCGGCGGTCGGCCGCGGAATGGGAAAAACAAACGAATAAAAAAAAAAACGAAACTCCGCCCACCGCCGCGATGACGTCATCGCAGAGGCGGAGAGGGAAAAAATCGCGGGAACGCCCCCGAATCTGGTCCGGCCTTGACGGACAGATCCGGCTCCCAATGGCTAGCCTCCATTTATGGAGCTAGCCAATGGGAGCCGGGGGACGTTCCTGAAGCAATATATGTCAACAATAGATTTCGCCTGCGCGAACTGCTTGCGCAGATCGCCAGGTCGAAACCTAAAAATGGGTTGTTTTCTAGATGGCGCTACTAGAGAGATGTGCTCTTGCTGGGTAATTTTGGTTGATGCATGGGTGGCGGTAGCACTTTGGGGGGGGGGGATGCGCTCATACCAGTCTCCTCATCACTGGAACCTCGGTTCCTGCCTAGCGTGGGGGGTGGTAGGGGTAAGGGAGGGGGGGAGTGTGGGTTGAAGGGGGGGTCGAGCGGGGGGTGGAGGTTGGGGTTGGGGCGCATGCAAAAATAAAAAGCTTGAACATTTTTTTTTTCTATTATGACAGACATTGCAATGATGTATTAAACCAAAGACAAATTGTAAATTTAATGTTTCTGGTAAAAAAGAAATTTTTGAATGGCATCAGTTAGAGTAAGCATAGCATCATGGAACGTATGTGGTCTAAACAATGGGAAAAAGCGTGCTCTTTTTGCTAGGGTAATTCAGGCATTGCATTTAGAAGTGTTGTCTGCAGGAGACTCGCGTCCCTTGGAATAGGAGGGAATGCCTTAAAATCCCCGGGTTTGAACTAATAGCATGCTCACAGCAGTCCTCCATGATACGAGGTGTTGCAATTTTAATGAAACGGGTACTGGGTTGTAGTGTTAGATCTAGTCAGGATCCTGGGGAGAGATGGGCAATAGCTCAGCTGTTGGTTAATGGTTTACCTCTGACGATTTGCACAGTGTATAGCTCCAACTTTGACGACCCTGCGGTATTAGAGTATCTCAATGTGAATTGGCCATGTGGCCTCGGCCTATATGCTTCTGCAGGGATTTAAATATTAATTTACCTGCATGTTTCAATGTTGTAGGGGGGCAGAGTTATGCAGGATTAAAACCTAGAGCATACAGGGCTTTGCAAGGGTTAGTTCAAGAACATTGTATGATTGACCTTTGGTTTCACCACGGCAAGAATTTAGATGGTTCTACATATTTCTCTGCTCCCCACAAAAAAATGGTCCATGGTCCGGCTCTACTACTTTTTTGTTTCAAGTCAATTGGCAGAAACCACTACAATTTCTATGTCTCCCAGAGTTATCTCGGATCATAACTTACTGACTATCAACTGCTCTTTTACGGGGTCAGCTAATGTTCCTAGATCTTGGACGTTTGAAAGGAAGCTGTTGGTGGAACCATCATATTTAGATCACATGAGACCTTGGCTTAATGATTTCTTGAACATTAATAGAGGTTCTGCCCCAAGTAATATAGTTTGGGACTCGAAGGCCGCAGTTCGGGGCGAGACCAAAAGCTTTTCACTCTTTCGTCAGAAGCAAATTAGGGAAACAATCAAGCTGCGTATGGACGAACTGCGTTATGCAGAGGTCCAGCTTACAGCGGCGATTACCGGGGGATTAGACATATCTCACTTGCAGGTACAGGTTGCATGCATTAAAGCCTCCCTGCTCGAGTTTCTTGACCAGGACCTTGCAGCTAAATACTTAGTTTCGATCTATGAGCATGGTGAAAGATCTGGCAGGGTCCTGGCCAAGCGGCTCCATCAGCGAGGCCTGGCGAATAGCATAGATAAGATCCAGGACGAACACGGAACTATTCAAGATACCCCGGAGGGTGTGTTGTCAGTTTTCTCAAAATTTTATCATACTTTGTATACTGGGGAAATCAGGGAAGATACGATAGAATCAGGGTTTGATCCTTTTATTGAGGAACTCAACACTTCAAGAATATCGGTACAACAAAATGAGATTCTTGCAGCACCTATTGAGTGGAAGGAGGTAGAGGCAGCTTTAAATTTGCTAGCTAGTGGTAAGGCAGCTGGTCCTGACCTTATCCCACTGGAATTCTATAATATATTTAGGGTGGAGATCAAGGATGATCTCTTAACAACTTTGAGGGATGCACAGCAGGGTAGGATTCCAGATTCTTGGCGGTTTACTACAATTATATTGCTGCAAAAAAAGGACAAACCGGAGCTGGACCCTGCTTCGTTCCGTCCAATCTCGCTCATAAATACTGATAGCAAGCTTTTTTCGAAAATATTAGCGGCAAGATTGGCGAAAGTAATTACCCCTATAGTCTCCATCCGGCAACACGGATTTATTCCGGGAAGAGACACAGCGGACCATGTGCGTCGGGTTATAGCCCTTCTGGACTGGGCTCAGGCTACGCATACTCCCCTCGGCGCAATCCTGTTAGATGCCGAAAAGGCGTTTGACAGGGTTGCGTGGGGCTTCGTGTGGAGGGTTCTCCATTGGAAGGGGTTCTGTCATAGCTTTAGTGTAGCTTTGCAGTCATTGTATATTGCTCCTTGTGCAACCCTGTCTTTATCTGGCTCACAATCAAGTCCGTTTGATATTAGCAGGGGCACCAGTCAGGGGTGTCCTTGCTCACCTCTTTTATTTGCACTTTATATTGATTTATTTATCAATAAACTGGAACTCTCATTCAATATTCCCCCTCTTAAGGTAAATCTAGTTGAATATAAAGTATTGGCGTATGCCGATGACCTTATTGTTCTTATTAGCAATGTCCTATCGGCCTTCCCAGACATTAAGGAACAGGCGGATAGTTTTGGACGTATCTCAGGATATAAACTTAATGTCCAGAAAACGCAGGTAATACAGTCTCCTACGATGGGATTTTCTGACGCACCAATTGTACAATCCACAACTTACCTGGGCGTCAAAATTACGGCTGCGGTAGAGCAGATACCGGAAATGAATATATCACCTATAATAAGCACTGTTAACTCTACTCTGCGCAGGTTAGACAATTTACACCTCTCGCTTTTTGGCAGGAGGAACGTACTCAAAATGCTCATCCTACCAAAATTTCTATATATCTTTAGGACTATTCCGCTCGAATTCTCCCAGACCAGTCTTAACAGTGCAGAAAGAAAGATGCTGTAATAGATTTTTGTGGAGTTATCGTCAGCCCTGAAGGGCTGCTAAATGGATGCGTTTACCACTGGAAAGGGGAGGGTGGGCAGTCCCCAGTCTTCAGCTGTACTATTGGGCTGCGTTCTTACAACACTTGGGTCAGCCATTATTTGGTCCGCGATCTTCACTCCTCCCGTCACTTAGTCCTTCTATATTTGAGATTGGGTTAGGGGAGGAGGCTAAGGGGATTCTCTCTTTAATCCTTGAGCCTAGTTACTATAAAAACAAGCATTAGAAATGCAATCGGGCTCGGATTTATTTGAGTTTGAGCTAATGGCATTGTAAATGCCAATGTATTGTTGCTATGTGTTATGGAGTGTGTTCATGTGGTGTGTACTGCCAGTGATCTCCTTGTGAGTGTGCGCATATTGCACCACTTGCCTGTGATGTCCTTCTTGTGAGTGTGAGAAGCTTGCACCTCTGCTGCTTGTGGTCTCCTTGTGAGTGTAAGAAGCTTGCACTGCTGCTGCCTGTGATGTCGTTCTTGTGAGTGGGAGAAGATTGCACCTCAGCTGGCTGTGGTCTCCTTGTGAGTGTATGCACTGTCATCGCTAGCCTGTAGATATGCACTGTCATCGCTAGCCTGTAGATATGCATTGGCTTCACTAGCCTGTAGATATGCACCGTCATCGCTAGCCTGTAGATATGCACTGTCATCGCTAGCCTGTAGATATGCGTTGTCATTGCTATCCTGTAGATATGCACTGTCGTCGCTAGCCTGTAGATATGCATTATCATCGCTAGCCTGTAGATATGCACTGTCATCGCTAGCCTGTAGATATGCTCTGTCCTCGCTAGCCTGTAGATATGCACTGTCATCGCTAGCCTGTAGATATGCATTGGCTTCACTAGCCTGTAGATATGCACTGTCATCGCTAGCCTGTAGATATGCATTGGCTTCACTAGCCTGTAGATATGCGCTGTCATTGCTATCCTCTAGATATGCACTGTCATCGCTAGGGGGCGTGGCCTGGAGCCGTCAATGGTGGACGTGTAGCTCGTTAGCTCCGTCCTATGCCCTAAACACGAGCTAAATATCCTGCACTTCCCTGCCTGCAACCCACCTAATTTCGGCAAAGGCTGTCTCCGGGGGCTGACTGAGGGAAGCGGTGCGACTTAGCCCCTCTGAGACGTCTCCGTTGCTGAGCTCCGGCGGCGGGACCTGGTGCGGCCTTCAAGCCAAAGCGAAGCCCCGGCCTGAAGTGTTCGGCCTGGCCGGCCCACCCACAGCCTCACTCGCGGTCCACTCAGGACCCAGACTCGGAACTCTGCTGCTCTCCCACCGACTCCGGAGTGCGACACGGTGCTCACCCGCACTGCGGCTCCGCTGCCCTTCCACGCCCAGCCACTCCAGCACTGACGGGCTGCCTTACTGCACGGCCCCCTCTGGAACGCGGGGGCACCACCGGACCATCCTCCCGCCCGCCCGCCCAAGGGGTCAGCGGGCCTCCAGCGTCCCGCCACTGCGACTGGGACATCGGTGCGAGCGGCGCAATCACCCTACCACCAACGCCGTGACCCGGCTGCCTACGCCGCATCATACTTGAGGATCGGCCAGACATCAGAAACATTCAGGCGCCATTTTACCTACACGAAGGGGCCTGGTGAAGGCCCTTGAACCATGACGGACCCCATTTGTATGCCCCAGAGACGTCGGAACGAAGACCGGGAGCGGACACGTGACGCAAGGTGTCACATATTGCGAATCCACTGACTGCAGGTGCTGGGGCCTGGGGGGGTGGAGCGCCACGAGCCTGGACCTTGTATTCCGGCGCTGCAGCCCTGACCCTTGCCGCGCCTCCGCAAGGCGAATCAGACGCACTTTCCTGTGGCCTGGACCCCATCGCCTCCTCTCCCACGACGCCTCTACGGCGCTGGGGTCGCGCCTGCATGCAAAGCCTTCGGCGTCGCGCCGACTCACCCCACACGGACACCTTGCCAAGATAATCTACATCGCCCCCGCCAGCCCTGGGTCCCGCGCCACGCCTACCTCTACCTAGTAAGTGGCTGGTCCTCGCACATCCTCTGCCGGTCTGTTCGTGGGTTCGCGGCGGCCTGCTGTATCCACTGCAGCGCCACCCTGCTAACGAGAACTATGGGCAGGAACAGGGGCAAACCCCAGGACCAGGGCGCCCGAACGGACATGCAATCCACGGGCTCTGAGGACCCGCTGGCCTCCTCCAACGTGGACATCATCCCTCCGACCGGTAAAGGGTCGCAAGATGCCAAACTGGATCTGATCTTGAACGAAATACTCGCGACGCGCTAGAATCGCGCATAGATAGTATGGCGACCGGCCTATCCCTATTAAAGGCCGACCACAACAAGCTGGCAGACCGAGTGGCAGAGCAAAAAATAGCGCTGGACGACCTAATCCCGCAGCAGACGGAACACTCCACGAAATTAGAGAATGTCGAGAAGCAATTGAAGCAACTGTGGGGTAGAGTGGACGATGCAGAAGGACGTGCCCGCCGCAACAACGTCCGCATCCTAGGCATTCCGGAAAGGAGCGAGGGGAGAGACCCCACGCAATTCGTGGAAGATTGGCTAAAGAAACTGGTGGGCCAGAGAGATCTCACCGCCCTCTACAGTGTGGAGAGGGCCCACAGGATGCCGTCGCGGCCCCCACAACCAGGGGCACCCCCTCGTCCCCTGATCGCTCGTCTCCTCCACTTCAGAGACCGCGACACCGTCCTGCGGGCGGCCAGGGAGGACGCACCGATACGCTTCGAGGACAGGAACATTTCGATCTACCCCGATTTCACGCCCACGGTGCAACGAGCCAGGTCCGACTTTCTGGGGGTGAAACGCAAGTTGCGGGACAGAAACATGAAATACGCGCTTTTGTTCCCTGCTCGGCTCAAAATCCTGCATAATAACAAGTCACATTTTTTCGACTCGCCTGAGGAAGCGGCGGAGTGGATGGAGGTCACCTTGACACCGCCGGCATCACAGGACCCGTTCACCGACCACCACAGCGACACCCGAGGGGGCTCGCCGGGCCGGCGGGACGACGCTCGCAGCCCCGGACATCACTCGCCCCACGGCGCATCGGCAACGACGCAGCCTCCCGAACGCCGGACAACAGGACATCCGTCTACCTCCCTACATCAACGTCTAACAGAGGAGGCACTGGCCGCCCACGACGCGGGGGCAACCGGAGACAGACTCACCGTCACCACCGACACCCACACTGAGGTGTCTGATTCAATCGACAGCTTGCAGCTCTTCCCGAAGATCACGGCCCAGATGGCAGAAGAGTTCTGAACTACGACGCGATTGATCCTCTCAAGGTGGTAACGTATG
The DNA here is from genome assembly GCF_964263255.1 of Lissotriton vulgaris. NCBI lineage: Eukaryota > Metazoa > Chordata > Amphibia > Caudata > Salamandridae > Lissotriton > Lissotriton vulgaris. The sequence goes on from NC_141687.1 coordinate 390,937,601, forward strand.
ACTATTCCCCTCCTTTACACAATGTGGGTTGCATGTGCAGGGGCCCATTGTAAAGTGGGCTGTCGTGCCCACGCAGACAGTTCAGTGCCCATCGACGGAGGCCTACCACCCCCGGTATGCACACGAACTTGACTGAATTGTGCCCACGTTGGGCACCTTGGTTTGGCCCCTGGGTACGTTGGCTCAGGGACCTTTTTGTTCAGGGAACACTTGGCTGCGAGACACTCTCACCTATTAACACTGTAGGACATATGGGGTCGCCCAGTTGGTACATATTACAGCACCACACAGATGGGAATGGGACCTCTTAACACTTACCAATTGTGCACCTGGAATGTGCGTGGCATGGTATCGGTGCATAAACGGCACAGAATTCTGGCACAACTCAACCGAAGGGGGACTCAGATAGCATGCTTGCAAGAGACACATTTGAACGCTGCTGAGGCGGTGAAGTTGCGCAAGAAATGGAGGGGACAACTCTTCGCCACCTCATATTCTGCATTTTCGAGGGGGGCGGCGATTTGGTTACGTGGCTCTCTTCCCTTCCAGCTGCTGGAACAACGGGTTGATCATGAGGGTCGATATGTTTTTGTGCGGGGACTGTTGGACGGGGAGGCGGTTGTCATTGGTTGTGTATATTCACCTAACACTAATCAGTCGGACTTCCTGTTTGCTGTCAACGGGGTGCTTGCGGACTGGGCTGATCATAGCTGGATTATTGGGGGCGATTTCAACGCTGTGCTTGATGTCATGTTAGATAGGTCGCACCCTCCCTTGCAGGCTACCGAGAGCAGGAAACAGGCTGATGCGCTTGCGAGTTGGGCTGAGGGTTGGGACATGGCGGATGTGTGGCGCAGCATACACCCTATAGAAAGGGAATACACCTTCTCCCCTCCCCACCAGCTCCATACCAGAATTGATCATGTCTTCTGCTCCCGTCCCCTTACAGCACTGATTGTCCAGGCCCAACACATGGGGAAGACACTCTCAGATCACAACCCCGTGGAAATCACTTGGCAGTGGGGAAGGCGCCTGGCTCCCATCCCAACCTGGCGACTGTCTCCTGACCTCCTAGAGGACTCGGTCTTCCGGTCTGCTCTGTCCGACACTATAGATACCTACTTCTCCACGAATGCACACACAGCCAGCTCACGGCAGATAGAGTGGGACGCTTTCAAAGTCTTTCTCAGGGGGACTGCTATGACTGTTAAGGTGGGGAGAAAACGGGAGGTGATAGACCAGCTAAGGGAGGTAGAAGGTTCACTAGCGTCCCTAGAAAACGAGGCAGCGGGTACCAATGTTCCCTTTACACCACTGCAAGAGGCGCATATCAGACACGCGGAACTACTAGAGGAACTGCGGCTAATAGACTATAGGGAGTACACAAACAGACAGCATACGCAGGCCGACCGAGCCGGTACCCTGCTAGCACGCCTCCTGCGGGACACCCCGATCAGCCACCCCATCCTGAGCGTTTTGGACCAGTCTGGCCGCCCGGCTACCACTCAAATAGGAATCAACACGGCGTTTAAGGATTACTACACTGCGCTATATAGCCCCCCGCAGCCCTTATCGGAACCCGCACTTACGGCCTTCATGGAGGGTCTAGCTCTCCCACAACTCACTATCGACCAGAACAAAGACTTGAAACGTATTATATCGGTGGCAGAAATCAGACAAGCAATCAGAGCCCTTCCAAAGGGTAAGGCCCCTGGTACGGACGGCCTGCCGGCGGAATTCTACGCCACTTATATTGACCTCCTGGCCCCACGATTACACACGGTTTATCTAGAAGCCTTGCGCACGTCCTCACTGCCGCAATCATCCATGCAGGCGCTGATCACTTCCCTCTTGAAACCATCCAAAGATGGTCTACACATGGCCGATTACAGACCCCTGTCCCTTCTCAATACTGACTCTAAAATATTGAGCAAGGTGCTAGCGACGAGACTCGTGCGATACGTGCCCCATCTGGTCCACCCGGATCAATGTGGGTTTGTAACGGGCCGTAATACGGCCATGAACCTTAGGCGCTTGGCCCAACTCATGCTCGGAGACAACATCGACGCAGACTCCGAAGGATGCATTTCTCTAGACCTAAAACAAGCCTTTGACTCCTTAAGGTGGGACTATATGTTTACCACCCTATCGAGATTCGGGATACCGCCCGAATTCCTAGCATGGGTCAGACTGCTGTACACCATCCCCACGGCCCGGGTGCGCACCTCCAGTCAAATCTCAGGCCCCATGGCCATTGCCAGGGGCACCAGACAGGGCTGCCCGCTCTCCCCTCTCCTATTCGTCCTTGCCCTCGAACCTTTGCTCTGCAGGCTCAGGTTAATGGCCCCCCGTTATGGCATACGACGGCATGGTGTAGACCACATTGTATCTGCATATGCGGATGATATCATTCTATATCTCCGCGACCTGAGGGGTGACCTGAGCCCAGTTTCCCGGGTTTTCGAGGATTTCAGGGAGATCTCTGGCCTCGCCATCAGCGAATCTAAGTCCTACGGGTTTACCTTTGCAGCCATAGATGGGTCGGCCCCCTTACCTTTCGCCCCCCATGTGTTCCAGATGGCGGAAACCACGTTCCGATACCTTGGAATACAGATCTACCGGGAGGCGGGCATGATGATAGATGGCAATTTGGGAAAGGCCATTAGATCGCTGAAGTCACAGGTTCAATTTTGGCTGACGTTGCCGCTCTCGATACCCGGTAGAGTGGCGGTTTCCAAGATGGTGATGCTCCCCCGGCTTATCTACTACTTCACCAACCTGCCTTTCCAGATCCCGGCGGTAACGTTTAAGACCCTTGACTCCCTGCTCATCGAACTTGTTTGGGGAGGTGGCCGCAGACGCATAGGTCTAGCCAAACTGCAACTCCCCTCCAGCTCCGGAGGCATGGGTTTACCGGACTTCAGAGCTTATAATTACGCGTGCCAGCTACAATGGCTAGCCTACTGGGTGGCAGGCCGCAATCTTCATGAGATTAATATGTCGGTGGACGACCATGCTAAAGGGAGAATGCACATCTTGCTCCTACCTGGCTCGGTTCTACCTAGAAACGCTCTGCCCCTTCTTAAACTGGCGATCACGTATTGGCGGAAGGCGCTGAAATACACGTCCCCCGGGACACCCTATGCCCCCACGGTCCCACTACTGGGCATCCCACTAGGCTCGGGCACACTCACGGCGACCCTACTGGAGCCCTGGCATGACGCAGGTGCAACACACATTGGTGACCTGTTTGCAGAGGGCCACCTGTTATCCTTCGAGGACTTCAGAACCACTCAGGGCGTCCCCAACGGCTCCTTCCTCCTGTACGCCGGACTCCGACACTACATCGAACGCACATGGTCGCCTGACGGAAGGGAGCCTATTACGAACCCCCTCGTCTCAATGCTCTACCTCATGGGAACGGGCGGCCACCTGACCAGATGGCTCACAGCTAGCATCAAATCAGGTAGGGCACTTCCACTGGCATCACTGCGGGCGAAGTGGGAAATAGACATAGGGAGGCCACTGCGAGACAAAGAATGGGAGCGCATACTTCAATTCCCTAGGAAAGTAGCTAGGAACCCCAAATACAAGTTCATCCAACTGATGATACTACATAGAGCTTACCTGACTCCACACTGCCTGCATGTGATGTTCCCTGCAACCAGGAGTAACTGCCCCCGATGCGACGCAGACGACGCATCGTTGGTACATATGCTATGGCAGTGCCCTAAATTGGGGTATTTCTGGACCACTGTCCATGCCTCGCTTGAGACGACTGGTACCCTCCCCCAACCACCTACACTGGAGAGTACACTCCTAGGACTAGGACCGACGACACGCACCAGAACAGTTACGGCGCGCTTCTCGGACCTGGCCCTATTGCTAGCGAAGCGTGCCATCACGATGAGATGGAAATCATCTACACCACCTAACCCTGACTTATGGCGGGCGGAAGTAGTGCGCTGGGGTAAGGCTGAGGGCGAGGCATTACAGAGGGAGGAGAGTAGAGGCCTTCGGAAAACCCCGATATCACTGGAGTGGTTTGACACTTTGGGGGTCTTTGAGGTTGGCAATGGCGAGGGGGAAGAAGACACTAGCGATTAGCCGCTTAGAATAGTACTATACCACGAGCCACCTCCCCATACACGTTTACTACCCATGGTGCACAGCAATGGGGTTCGGACGCCCTCCGAACCTACGTTTACATTCTCACACCCTACCTGTGTGTTACATCAGTACATACACTGCGCGTCAGAACGTTACTGGAGACCCATATATCGATATCTCACATAAGTACCTGCCCAGAGAGTGAAGGGAGGGATGTTGTTGGGGTGGAGGGAGGGTTTGGGGTTAGACGGGGTTTGTTAGATTCATCTGGTTCATCGACAGCATAAAGAAGAAAATCGAATGTAATTTGTTCCTATATATGCTCTGAGCGAACGCATGCATGTGACACCGTGATTAACATTGCGCTTGTATGTATAAACTGTATGCTGCTACTGCTCTTGAAACTATGCTAGTAAACAGATTTAAAAAAAAAAAATGCACTGTCATCGCTAGCCTGTAGATATGCTCTGTCATCGCTAGCCTGTAGATATGCTCTGTCATCGCTAGCCTGTAGATATGCTCTGTCATCGCTAGCCTGTAGATATGCGCTGTCATTGCTATCCTGTAGATATGCGCTGTCGTCGCTAGCCTGTAGATATGCATTATCATCGCTAGCCTGTAGATATGCATTGGCTTCACTAGCCTGTAGATATGCACTGTCATCGCTAGCCTGTAGATATGCATTGGCTTCACTAGCCTGTAGATATGCGCTGTCATTGCTATCCTCTAGATATGCACTGTCATCGCTAGCCTGTAGATATGCTCTGTCATCGCTAGCCTGTAGATATGCTCTGTCATCGCTAGCCTGTAGATATGCTCTGTCATCGCTAGCCTGTAGATATGCACTGATAGCCTGTAAATATGCATTGGCTTCACTAGACTGTAGATATGCACTGTCATCGCTAGCCTGTAGATATGCATTGTCATCGCAAGCCTGTAGATATGCACTGTCATCGCTAGCCTGTAGATATGCACTGTCATCGCTAGCCTGTAGATATGCACTGTCATCGCTAGCCTGTAGATAGGCTCTGTCATCACTAGCCTGTAGATATGCACTGTCATCGCTAGCCTGTAGATATGCTCTGTCATCGCTAGCCTGTAGATATGCGCTGTCATTGCTATCCTGTAGATATGCGCTGTTGTCGCTAGCCTGTAGATATGCATTATCATCGCTAGCCTGTAGATATGCACTGTCATCGCTAGCCTGTAGATATGCACTGTCATCGCTAGCCTGTAGATATGCATTGGCTTCACTAGCCTGTAGATATGCGCTGTCATTGCTATCCTGTAGATATGCACTGTCATCGCTAGCCTGTAGATATGCATTGACTTCACTAGCCTGTAGATATGCGCTGTCATTGCTATCCTGTAGATATGCACTGTCATCGCTAGCCTGTATATATGCTCTGTCATCGCTAGCCTGTAGATATGCACTGCCATCGCTAGCCTGTAGATATGCATTGGCTTCACTAGCCTGTAGATATGCACTGTCATCGCTAGCCTGTAGATATGCTCTGTCATCGCTAGCCTGTAGATATGCGCTGTCATTGCTATCCTGTAGATATGCGCTGTCGTCGCTAGCCTGTAGATATGCATTATCATCGCTAGCCTGTAGATATGCACTGTCATCGCTAGCCTGTAGATATGCACTGTCATCGCTAGCCTGTAGATATGCATTGGCTTCACTAGCCTGTAGATATGCATTGGCTTCACTAGCCTGTAGATATGCATTGGCTTCACTAGCCTGTAGATATGCACCGTCATCGCTAGCCTGTAGATATGCACTGTCATCGCTAGCCTGTAGATATGCACTGTCATTGCTATGGCTTCACTAGCCTGTAGATATGCATTGGCTTCACTAGCCTGTAGATATGCACTGTCATCGCTAGCCTGTAGATATGCTCTGTCATCGCTAGCCTGTAGATATGCACTGTCATCGCTAGCCTGTAGATATGCATTGGCTTCACTAGCCTTTAGATATGCACTGTCATCGCTAGCCTGTAGATATGCATTGGCTTCACTAGCCTGTAGATATGCGCTGTCATTGCTATCCTGTAGATATGCACTGTCATCGCTAGCCTGTAGATATGCTCTGTCATCGCTAGCCTGTAGATATGCACTGTCATCGCTAGCCTGTAGATATGCATTGGCTTCACTAGCCTGTAGATATGCACTGTCATCGCTAGCCTGTAGATATGCTCTGTCATCGCTAGCCTGTAGATATGCGCTGTCATTGCTATCCTGTAGATATGCGCTGTCGTCGCTAGCCTGTAGATATGCATTATCATCGCTAGCCTGTAGATATGCACTGTCATCGCTAGCCTGTAGATATGCACTGTCATCGCTAGCCTGTAGATATGCTCTGTCATCGCTAGCCTGTAGATATGCACTGTCATCGCTAGCCTGTAGATATGCACTGTCATCGCAAGCCTGTAGATATGCATTGGCTTCACTAGCCTGTAGATATGCACGGTCATCGCTAGCCTGTAGATATGCATTGGCTTCACTAGCCTGTAGATATGCGCTGTCATTGCTATCCTGTAGATATGCGCTGTCATCGCTAGCCTGGTAGTAGTGGTGGTGGTGGTTGTGGTACTGCTAGTAGTGGTAGTACTGGTAGTGGTAGTACTGGTGGTGGTGGTACTGGTAGTACTGGTGGTGGTGGTAGCCAGGGAACAAATTCATTCTGGTAGTAGTGGATCATACTACTGGGTACCCTGAAGCAATTCTCTTTAGGGTTACTACAGCTCCTGCTGTAGCCAAGGCCCTCCTGGGTGTCTTCACCAGGGTAGGGTTTCCTAAGGAGGTGGTTTCAGACAGAGGTACCAACTTTATGTCTGCTTGCCTGAAACACATGTGGAAGGATTGTGGGGTGCAGTACAAGTTTACTACCCCATACCACCCACAAACCAATGGTCTTGTGGAAAGGTTCAACAAGACATTGAAAGGTATGATCATGGGACTCCCTGAAAAACTCAAAAGAAGATGGGATGTCCTGTTGCCATGCCTGCTTTTCGTTTATAGGGAAGTGCCACAGAAGGGAGTGGGGTTTTCACCCGTTGAACTTCTGTTTGGTCATCCTGTAAAGGGACCACTTTGGTGAAAGAGGGTTGGGAAAGGTCTCTCCAAGAACCCAAGGAAGACATTGTGGACTATGTGCTTGGCCTAAGGTCCAGAATGGCTCAGTACATGGACAAGGCATCCAAGAATCTTGAGGCCAGCCAGGAGCTGCAGAAGCACTGGTATGACCAAAAAGCTGCCATGGTTGAATTTCAACCTTGACAACCGGTGTGGGTTTTGGAGCCAGTGGCACCAAGGGCTCTCCAAGACAGATAGAGTGGCCCTTTCCCTATCCTGGAGAAAGAGTGAGGTCACTTACTTAGTGGACCTAGGCACCAGCAGGACACCCAACAGGGTTATCCATGTGAACCGCCTGAAACTCTATAATGACAGGGGTGACCTCACCATGCTGATGGTGACTGATGAGGAACAGGAAGCAGAGAGTGAACCTCTCCCTGATCTCCTCTCTTCCAGCCCAAAAGATGGGTCAGTAGATAGAGTGGTCTTTTCAGACACCCTCTCTCCCCAACAGCAGACTAACTGCAAGCAAGTCTTGCAACAGTTTGCTAGCGGTTTAAAAACCGGTTTATTGATTAAGGGTTGAGCTATAGGCTGTTGGGATGATGTTGTCAGATGAGTCCTGGGGACTGGATGGGGTTGATGAGGGCAAAGGTGTTGTTCTGCTTCCTGGTTCCCCTTGCCCGAGGTGGTCTCCCCGGAGGCTCATAGGAGGATAAAGAGAAGAAAAGGAGCCGTCCGAATGCTTGTGAAATGATGGTTGGATTTGTTATGTCCCTTCACCACACCTCCGTGCTCTACGTTTTAGGGGGGGGGGCCCTGTCTGGTAATAGGTCAGAACCAAAGCCAAGGAAAACCGAGATAAGAGTAATAGGGAGTAAATAAGAGGGAGTTGGGAAATCCTTAAGTGCCTAGAACGAGGAAATAAAAAGTGCAAACGGATATCAAGCTCAGGAGTATCTTCACAGAAGGTTTACAAATGGTCATGCATACTCCTGTTCACGCTTAGTCCCCTGTATTCCCACCCCTTCTTCCTCCCCTCTCCCTGCAACCCCGAGCCGTAAACACTCACCGGCTCCGCCGTAACTCTCCTGAGTTACGGCCGCTCCCCAGCCTCCTCCGGACACCACCAGACCTCGCACCAGCCTTCTTCGCCGTCCTCGAGGTTTCCTGATGTCCTGGTGTACCGCAAGTCGGGTCCCGTGTCTTCTCTCTCAGGTCCCGTGTCTTCTCTCTCGGGTCCCGCGTCTTCTCTCTCGGGTCCCGCGTCTTCTCTCTCGGGTCCTGCGTCTTCTCTCTCGGGTCCCGCGTCTTCACTCTCGGGTCCCGCGACTTCACGCTAGCGTTCTTCCTCTTCTCTCCCCTTCCCGGCTCAATTTCCCCTCCTTTCATTGGTTCGTCGCTTCTTCTTCCGGTTTGCGGAGGCGGTACTTCCGGGGCAATGTTCTGGTCGCGTCCCTGCGAAGATAGAGCAAAGGAGTCTGGATGCCGCGGTTCACTGGTACTGCCGGTAAGTAGTTCTCTCCTTAAGGCCCCTTCCTCACATGCAGCTTATCTTGATGATATTGCTGTCTTTAGCTCCACCTGGCAGGATCACCTGATCCACCTTGGGAAGGTTCTACAAGCCCTGCAATCTGCAGGACTGACTATCAAGGCATCCAAATTCCAGGTAGGGCAGGGCACTGTGGTGTACTTGGGCCACCTCGTTGGTGGAGGCCAGGTCCAACCCTTACAGCCCAAGATCCAGAGCATCATGGACTGGGGAGCTCCAACCACCCAGACCCAAGTCGGGGCATTCCTTGGCTTGACTGGATACTACAGGAAGTTTGTGAAGGGATATGGGTCCATTGTGGCTCCCCTCACAGAACTCACATCCAATAAAATGCCCAAGAAAGTAAACTGGACTGTTGGCTGCCAAAAGGCTTTTGACACCCTATAAGAAGCAATGTGCTGAGCACCCATTCTAAAAGCACCAGATTGCTCCAAGCAGTTCACAGTGCAGACTGATGCCTCAGAGCTGGGGATTGGAGCAGTCCTCTCCCAGATCAATGAGGAAGGTCAAGACCAACCTGTTGCTTTTATAAGCAGGAGGCTACTCCCCAGAGAGCAGCGTTGGAGTGCCATTGAGAGGGAGGCCTTTGCTGTGGTTTGGTCCCTGAAGAAGTTGAGGCCCTACTTGTTTGGAACTCACTTCCTGGTTCAAACTGACCACAGACCTCTCAGATGGCTAATGCAGATGAAAGGGGAAAATCAAAAACTATTGAGATGGTCCATCTCCCAACACCGTATGGACTTTGAAGTGGAACACCGACCAGGGACTGCCCATGCCAATGCAGATGGACTTTCCAGGTTCTTCCACTTAGACAATGAAGACTCCTTAGGGCAAGGTTAGTCTCATCACCTTTCGTTTGGGTGGTGGGGGGTTGTGTGAGAGAGTGCCATCTTTCTTGCCTTGGTATGCCCCCACTTTTTTCTGAACTGCTGATGTGCTTTGACTGAGTGTGCCCTGGGTTCCTGCCAACCAGGTACCCAGGGCCTGTGTTCCTTCCCTAAAACTGTGTTGAAACTAAAATCCAATTGGCATCTCTGGCCACCTATCAGCCAGGGGCGTAACACAGGCCCCCGCAGGCCCCGCATTGCGGGGGGCCTCTGCGCTCCAGGGGCCCCCAGGGGCCCCCATCTGCGGCCGCGCAGCCAGACAGCACCACACATTCATCTGGGATGTGAGGTGTTAATGTAATTTGCATTAGACACCCCGGCCTCTTTTGTAAGATAAATGGTACGTCGTGCGTGGTGCGCAGACGTGACCTCTGCGTGGTCTTTCGTTTCATAGGGTGGGGCTAACCAGTGTCAAGCGCATGGCAGAAGTATTAAAAGTGCGTGGCGGCGGCCGTGGAGAAGGTGAGGCATCCCAGAAAGGATTGAGGGACTGTGCGGCCGCCGGTAATCATTAAATGTTATGTTGCTTTGTCCTGTCTCCAAATCGCGCCTGCCACTGTTGCTGCAGGCAGGGCATCAGGTGGGTGTTGGTGGAGGAGCCCGGGGGAGGAGGGGGTGTGCATCATGGGGTCAGGATTGAAACGTAATTTAGGCCCCCGCAGCAGCCTCTGAGACTGTGTTCCTACCTCCAGGGGCCCCATCAGCTCTGTAGCACACGCAGAGAGGAGGAGGCACTGCTTGACTGACTGTGTGTACTTCGAGTTTTCATTGGGGAACAGACGTTCAAATTTGAAGTTAGTGAGGCGAGTGTTGTGCATTATTCATGTGTGTGGTTGCAGCTGCAGGTGGTGGGTATTTGGACTCAGTTTTGGGGACCAGCATTTTCCTCACGTAACAGAGAGGCCAGAGTAGTCCTGAGGCAGGCAGGCCGCACGTTGGCTGGCAATGTGTCTTTTGTTTTTCGGTCAGCCAGCTCGGCAACACTAGCCATCAGTGTGTTGTTGCATTTGGGGCCTCACATATCCTGTTGGGGCTGGGTCCCAGACGTGGAAGAGAGTCCAGGCCTGGAGTGGAGTGATGCTAAGCTGCCTCATATGTCTCTACATTTTAGTGCGAGTTCCCTGAGCCTTTCTACCCTGTTTCTGCAATACGTTGCAGTGGCAGCCTGCCCGTGTATTTATGCCCCTGTGTCTATCTAAATCCCAGTATCTGTAAATACGTTACTGTGTCTGTGTCCCAGTGTCAGTCAATGCATGTCTTTACATCTTCCTGTCTCTCGATTGGAGTGTACACAACTGCATCTATGTCCAGAGATTCAGCCAATCCCTGTCTTTCCACCGCCTGTGTCTCAGCTTGAATGTGCACAAAAACGCTACCTACGGGCATTTCACAGAAACTTCCCTGATGTACACCTCTAGTTGCCTGCCAGATATTACACCCCCTGCAACAGAGGGAAACAGGGGCGCACTGAGCAACAAGTACAGAGTGTCTTGTTTCGCAAATGGTTGTACTTTGCTATATTTATATTTTTCCCTTGTCTTTGTTTTATTTTGCTTGCGAGAAAGTGTCACTCATACTCTTTGAAATATCACTGAAATTATGGAAATGTTACAAAAACCTTGGCAACTATGCGTTATTTGTCATGCTTAGTGGGATCAAGAGAGAGTGTCAGTAAAGCGAGAAAGAAGGAAGAGAATGATAGAAAAACAGTGATAAAAGGAAGATTGCATGAATGAAAACGTCAAGAGTAAGAAAGAGAGGAAGGTTCGGGTAGTGGAAGAAAGGCAACCTTCTGCCGAGTCCAGGGGCGCAGCTACCATCTGTGCAGGAGGTTCAGTTGCACCGGTACTTAGAACTCTGAGGGGCCCCTTGAACTATGATAATTGCTGTTTTGAACCACCCAGCAGCAGTTAAAGGTGGCATTTTCCTTGCTTGCACCAGGGCCCGCCCATGACTTCCTTGCTAGGCTGCTGGCTGCGTCAGAGGCTGGCTCCTGAAAAAAATATTTTGTGCACTCCACTTTATTATTATTATTATTATTCTAATATAAATAAAGCAGTGGCGAGTCCGTGGTTGACGAGGATTAAGGTTAATCAAGACGCGCCCCCGGCCAATGAAACCTGGGCTGTAAGCCTGTTGACAAATGTGAAGGTTCTCCAAAAGGGGGAGGTCAAAGAAGCAGAACTAAGGAAGCTTTATGTTTTAAACTCAGCTTCTGAAAATGTTTGAGAGGAGCAGGGTAAAACAAAATAATGGAAATTAATACTTTCAACACTTTTATTGTTCATATTGTAGGCATGGACGACAAAGGCAAATATTTCAAGCAACAAACCAAAACAAAATCTATTTACAATGTAATAGAGAGGGAATGCATTTTTTATTTTTATAACTGTCAATCTGTTCTACCAAGTAGGCCATTTCACATGTGACACCCTCAGCCAGTTCCTTTTTTTTCCCCAGCAACAAATAACTGCATTCTGGGGCTTAGGTTTTCTTTCACAAATATAAGCGAAGGCTCGAAAGTGCCATTATGCCAAACAGTGTTGTACAAAAAAACAGGACTGTCTAAAGATGTCGTACACAACATAGGGTCCTTTGTGCCTATGCAGGTGTGTAACCATTCTTGTATGTGAATTGTTCATGTTTGAATTTGTGCCCATGAATGTTTCATGTGTATATCTGTGCCTGTATAAAACACACCATATTAAACAAGATCTTCTGCCATGATTAGATTCCTGACCCTAAAAACAAATCACTGAAATACATTAGAAAGCAAGACTGTCATTTTTTATATTCCAAAGTACTGGTTGTAATGCCACAGGATAATCCAGCCCTAATATATATATTTTTCTTTGTTTTGTAGTACTTGCATTCCCTCATTTATAATTGAATAGTACCCCATATCCCAGAATGGAAAGAAAAAAGGGAACGGATGAGTTGTTCATGCTTGACACAGTACATCTTCAGGCCTCTTTGAAGTTACACTTTAACCAACAACTGTTACTGAACATCAGCTTTTACCCCCCCTTGGCACATCGCCTGCTCTGTAATACACACAGCCATGGTATGCACCTTGTCTGTACAACACACAGTGCCCTTCTGATGCACAGTCCCAAATTGCACACCACATTTCCAAGACACAGTCCTACAGTGAGACACATCATATAGTGTTCCCTTCAGGCATGACAACCAGCGCTTCACTGAAGCGCATTGCTCTGTGCTCCTCCAATACACTTTACCCACAATGCCCTCCGCAAATCACATTGTGCCTCTACCTCATAATTTCCTACATTTGCCTCCAGCTAATTCTTGATGTTAAAGATATCACAAATAAAATAATTGATATCACAGGTGACATCACATATCACATTACTGTTGAGCATGCATTTCATGAAAAGGAATATAAAGTAGTGTTGCCAAAATAAAAATGCCAGCAATGTGTTGTTTAACCTCATCACTGCGGCGCGAATTCCGCAGCAGTGCTGACATTCCAATCGCGGGCGTTGTCATGACGGCTCCCGGCCGTCATCAGCACACGCCCACCATGGCTCATGACGGCCGGGAGCCATCATGAGCATCGAAGAGGGTAATACCTTCCATGCTCCCGTTGGCTGACGGGAGCACTCCCTCCCTGATGGTGCGAACGACCGTTGGCCGACGCAGCGCAGCCCAGCCCACTCTTTAGAACGCCCGCACCGCAACGGAATTGCCACCTCGGTTAAGGCATTAAAGAGCCTGGAAAGACCTCGTATTGACACTAAATAGGGTTATAAATAAAAGTGTATGTATTCATTTGTAATGTGACTTTTCTGTTATCAGTCATGGATCATTCAGGCAGCTCTGGAACACAATTAAAAGTGATTTCTATTTCTATTTGGTGTTCAAAGTAAGCACAGATAAGTGCTTAAAATCCGGCTTTAGGTGACTGCTTATTTTTGTCCCGTCTGGAACATCAAAATAATGAGCTGGCAACCCGTATCATGAGATTGGAAGCACATTATTTATTTCTTACACCCTCAATCCCTATTGATGCCCTAATAGCAATCAATAGTTGGAATTAGATCTGAAACCCTACACTGCCGTCAATAAGATGCTGAGTTACTTCAGTGTCTGGGAATGCACCTTGTATTGAGACAACTCAAACCACATTCTTGCCCTTCACTTTTACGCCCACCCTGTACTCACAGCGATCACAATACACTCACACTGATCACTATTCACCCGCCCACCCTGCACTCAGTGATCACTCTGCACTCACAATGCACTTGCGCTATTCACCCCATACCTCACCCTGCAGACACATGAGCACACTACTCACCCTTCACTCACCTGCCCCCCTCACAGCTCAATCTGCAATCTCACTCAAACAAGCACATCACTGACCATGCATTAGTTCGTCCCACTCTGTACTTACATCCGAACCCAAATTCATACGGTCATCTCACTCAACCTGCATTCACTCAGCTTACCCTACTCTCACACTGTTGCTTCTGCCACTGTGCACTCACATGGGCACTCCTGCCACCCACAAAGTGCAGAGGGTTAATGTACCTGCTACACAGAACGTGTACCATGCAGATCACAGAACTGAGTGTGAGTAAACTATGAGTAGCGCATATAAAAAAAATGAAATGTTTGTCAGAAAGGTGCAATAGAGAGATGAGGTGCGTGGTTGGTGAGTGGTAGTGAGGTGAGTGGTAGTGAGGGAATTCATGGAGAAGGAGGAAATGGGGGAAGGGGCACCAGAAAAGACTGTTGCACCATGTGCGACCAGTGCCAGGGCCATCCCTGGCTGGGAGTGGTAGCCCCCCCTGAACTTCAGATCTAGTTGCGCCTCTGGTTTTAATACCCCAGTCAACTCGGGACTTTCGTTCTCGCTTCTCTGATTTGTTATCTGAGGCTTAAGCTGGTGATGGCCACTGGGGAAGCAAGGGGCAAAGCCAATCCGTGAATGGAACAGGTGTGCCACCCCCAGTGCCACACCCAGTTGATCTCCATAGTATAGATATGTGTCCATCTCTGGCCATTACATGGTACTTCTCGCATTTTGAACCATGAGAGATAACTCACAGAGTTAAATATGGACTTTGATTTTTTTAAGCCTACTGCTATGCTAATACAGCATTGTAAACCATGTTGAAAATAACGAGATGCTCGAAAATATATTTTTTGTTGACAACAGTGTGTATAATGTGAGTGCACTCCTCCCAGTATTGCTGTTAATTGTTCACTGAATGGGCAATATTCATCTACATTTTTGAAGATCAGGGATTCATCATCACAATAACCTCTCTGGCAAAAAGGATGTGTCCATCACTCTGCATAACCAACCCCTTAATATAGTTTGCTTTCCTCCCTTCTAAAATTCTATTGCATTCATGTGCAAAAGAGAAAGGAAGGTGGTCGGAATCTTACTTTTCCCTTTTAACAACTAAGCACGCTATCATCTCCAACTTTACTCTGAACATCCTTAAAGACTTCAATATAGACTTGCTCAGACGGAGAGCTGTTATATAGGAATGGAGAATATTAGAAAAAATGTGTGCACATATTTTAAAAACAGGCGTCAACTAGCTACTATTTGTTTGAAGTCATGTGCCGCTTGAGCAGATTTGGATGCTTCTTACTAAAATGTACATGCCTTTGCTTTTCCAAGTTGTGAACCAACGTGAGGGGCTGCAAGACATCTTTTCAAATTAGGTACATGGGTTTTGGTGCTCCTTTGCCTGCAGTACTGTCTCTGGCCACTCTGTTACTTCCATTTACATTCCCACTATTTTGTGATGGGCTGCTATCTTCCCTCACATGTCCTTTCACGCATAGCAAATTCTCAGCTCCTGTTCCATGCCAGGGCCGAGGCCTGATTCAAAGTGCTCTGCCATATATCATGTTTGTTGAGCCATATCCTTGGGATTGCCTCTTGCCAAGACTTCCTTTACTTTCCCAAGGTCACATTTGCTGCCTCTTAAGCTGCCATTATTAGATGGGAGTTTATTGCATACATAAAGGCTTCCTGAGACTATTTAAGGCATGGGAAAAGTGGGCTCTGGCACCTTTATGCACAAATAAAAGGGGTATCGTTTGACTGGATGTGTTTGATGTCTATGCTGCTAAGTTGTTATTGCTTTACCAGACACTTTGAAATATGTGCACCTTCGTGCACAAACCAAAAGGGCATTGGTTGACTAAAGTGGTTTGATTTTTGTATGCTGCTGCCTGCTTGTTAATGTTTTTTTCCAGTCACTTTGAAATATTTGATCCTTCAAAAAGGGAATTGGTAGTTGTTATTTTTTACCAGTTGCTTTGAAATATATGTGCCTTTATGCACACACCACACGGGAAATAGTTTGACTAACCTGGCTTCATTTTTGCATACGGCTGGGCTAGTTTTTATCATGTTCTTTGAAAGTATTTTCACCATGATTTAAGAAAGTTGGATTGTTACAAAACATGATTGATTTTTGTATATTGCTGGACTGATGATTGCTTTATTATGCACTTGGACGTATTTGCACATTTGTTTTGCTTTACCAACTACAGTTTGTATATATTCTGTTATTGGTACTTGCTGATATGTTTTTTAAAATTCTACATGCGGTGTTATTTAAGGTGTTGCTTGCACTTCTCTGTAATATGTGTGCATTCAATCTAGTATTAAGCATTGTTTACACCACAGAAATGATACATTCAGACAAACATCTGCATCAATGTTCTGAAGCATCCAAACAGTTTTCATCCTCTGCCTCGTTTGCCCGCCTGTTTTGTACTGCCTACTAATAAAGACATAACAGTAGATATTGAAACTGCATCCTCAGGTCATGTTATCATGCACAACCCTTGACAGTCACAAGTGTGTGACATGCACATAAGTCACCAGTCTATTTCCCTTGAATTTCACAGGATACTGAGTTACATCTTCTGTACTTCTCATGTATATTGTCAGTCGAGTTGTTATGGAACTGCAGATTTGGGTTTGTCTTTCAAAGTTTCAAGTTATGGTCCATTAATATAAATTTGAATTCAGACACTTCATAGTTGTTCTTTGGTCTTCAGGCATAGGCAGTTCCTGAGACAATAGGATCGCTCCTTGGCATTGTTCTGATTGCTGCCTCAATTAAATAATCTGCGTTTGACAGCTTATATGTTGAGTGTTTCCCACTTTCTCATTAGAACTGTGAGCAAGACAATATAGAGGCATTAAGTGTTGGCGGTTTTAGATCAAAATATATCAGATTTTTGGGTGGTGGGGCAAAGGGGTAGGTGGTGGGCCTGGCCGCTGGTGAGAGGGGGGGCCCCCTTCATGTGCTTTGCAGGGGGGCCCCCTCAAGTTTCGTTACGCCACTGCTATCAGCCCCTAGTAAATGGTACCCTAGACAGCCAGGGTATGGTGACCAGAGAAGAGGGCTGCAGCACTTATTGTGCCACTTCAGGGGCCCTTTACTCTGACACCCACACACTGCCTTTGCAGGCTGAGTGTCTAAGTAATAGAACTAAACAGAGAGTCAACATGGCACACACCCCTGTGTGCCATGCCCACAGAACCCACTGCCCTGGGATACTTTAGTCACCACTCTAGCTGGGTGCCCTATGCCAGAGGTGTGGGCACAGTTGCATAAGCCCTGTGCCCCTACAGTACCCAGGGCCATTCCTGGGCACTGTAAGTGCAGTGATGCCATTAAGACTATATGGTGCTGGGAGGTTGTCACTACGAACTCCACAGCACCATAATGCCTACACTGAAGACTGACAAGTTTGGTACCAAACTTCTCAGCACATTAAACCCGCACTGATGCCAGTGTGGGATTTAATGTAAAGTGCACTAGAGGGCATCTTAGAGATGCCCCCTGAAAACCTAACCTACAATCCCCATCTGGGCTGAGTGGCTGCAGAGGCTGCCACACAGCAGACAAAACTGGCCTCCACCAGTTTTGACCCCCACACTGGCGGGAAGACTGGCGGGAAAAACTACGTCAGGAACCTGCTCCTGCCTAATGCCGGCGACTCCTGCGGACAGCAACCTTGGGACACCCAGAGGACCTGCCTGCCTTGACCCTCTTAAAGCCGGGGACTCCCATCAGCAGAGGCTCTACTGCAACAACACCCCTGGTGCCAGCCAGGAAGCTCCGGACCAACCCACTCTGCACCCGCCGAGCCCGACCCGTGCCTGAGTGATCCAGGACCAAGAGGACGTCCCCCCAGCGATTGGGACCTGAAGTCCAGTGCCCAAAGACCCTCCTCGACGACTGCTGCAGCCTCAGGACAGAGGACCCAGGCGACCATGAACTGCAGGGGGTAAGATTTCCCGACCTCAAAAGACACCCCCGGCACCCGGTGCCCCACGGCCCCCTGTGCCCAACTCCTGGGTGCCTACCTATCCTCCAAAACCCCAACTTACCCCTCGAAGTGTTGGTCGCTCCAGAAGATCTTTCGTCTCCGAGCCTGCAGCCTTTGTTCCCTTTTCAAGTTCCTCATTGAATAACATTGAGCGCCCGACTGCTCAAAAGCACCCTGCACCCAGCCGCCCGAGTGCCCCTGGCAGTGTAACCTGTACCCTATCCAACTTCTCCATTTGCCCTGAGCAAGTGACCAGGAGCCAAGCTCCCACAGCCGTGTGGCCTGCTAGCCAGCCGCCACCAACCGGAGGTCCCCTTTACCTCATTGGATAACATTGGGCCAAACTACCTCTGGACCCGGCCGCCCCTGTGCTGCTGGGGGTGAACCAAATGTACTTACCTGACCCTGGGGGACCCCTGAGCCTATGCCCAGAACCCTAACTTCACCGGCCAAGTACTCACCTGGAAACCAATAACTCACTTACCTGCCATTGGATAACATTGACTGGATTGACTCGAAAAATCTTTTAAGTGTGAAGTTTTGGAAACTAAAAATATTCATATAAAATCACCCGAATTCCAAAGTACTCACCTGTGATCAGGGGAGAAGCCAGTACTGTACCTTGTAGCCCAGTACTGAACCGCAAAAGTAATCCTCACCGGGTTTACTAGTAACTTGTATTTTCTCCATAGGAATCCATCGTCTGCTTTTCTATGAAAATTCTTCTAAGCATCTACTTTTGAAAACTAGAAGTATTCTTTAAAAATCATACAAAATACTGAAACGTAATTACTTACCTGTTTTGAGTTGAGACCCCAGTGCTGGCCCCAGGAGACCAGTGCTGGATTACAAAAGTAACAAGATCGTACTTTACCTGCAACGTGAATTTTCTCCCATTGGATAACATTGCCAGATTCCTATTGAAAAGTTTTTAAGTGTGAACTTTTAAAATAGCTTTTTATTCCTGAAAAATCACTACAATACCTAAAACGTTTTTCCAAAACTGTTTTCAGCTTGAACCCCAGGACTGAACCTAGGAGCCAGTCCTGGAATTACAAAAGTAATCTACAAAGTAATCAACTGTGTTTATATAAGGAAATCCATTGAGCTCAATGCTAAATTGTGTGTAGAATTGTGTTGCCTACTGCAACCCCAGTGCCTATTGTCTTTACAAAGTTTATTGCCTTTCTGCAAAGTACTCATCTCAGATCTCTCATATTGAGAACAGTATTTTTTTTGATACCTGTTGGTTCTAGAAATAAAACAACTAAATCTTTTGATATAAAAACAATTGGCCTGAAGTTCAGTCTTTGAGTGTGTGAAACCTTTTGCTGACTGAGTGTGTACACTGTCATCTGGTACTGCCTTACTACTCGACCAAGCTACCACTTTAGAGAGTAAGGTCATACCTGGCTTTAACCTCTGTTATACCTCTAGAGTTTGTGGACTCTATATACACTGTACCTTATTCTGGTCCAGTATATATAGAGCCACTTTCTCACAGTTTGCTTGGCAGCCCCAAGCATGTGGAGGCTAAGATGCCAGTCGCGGCGGGTCATGGCACGCAGGTTCACCGGCTGGAGGCCCAGGACAATCGCAAGCGGGTTTTCAGGCAATGGGTAGCCTATTAATAGTCTAATGTGACTGAGAACCTCCTTCCAGTAGATGTTCAAGAGTGGGCATGTCCACCAAATATGAAGAAAATTCCCTGGGGCGTTGGTGCAACGCCAGCATAGAGGTGAAGAGGTGGGAAACATTTTATGCAGCCTGCGAGGGGTATAGTACCATTGAGTCATAATCTTATATGCGGATTCCCCCTCGGGTGTGCTACGGAAGACCTTTGGGATATCTCACCCCAATTGTTCCCATTGGGTGGCTGAGATATCAGTGTCTGAGATCTATTCTGCTAATTGTGAACTGCTGGAAATTTCAGTATTCCATAAAGCTGGTCTTTTTGTCAATTATCCTCTATCGACACCCTCCCACCCCCACCCGTGCTCCTCTGTATTTTTTTTTTTTATTTATTTTTTTTTTTTCCCAAAACCTTTATTGCACTTTGCATAATACACAGCGGAATGCCTACAACCCTGTGGGCCGGCCGCTATCAGTGGATCGGTGTATACATTAAGTTCCAGCACGAAGGATATCAATACTGTAGTAACGATAAAGTCGCGACTGACCGTACCGGGAGATTTGAAAGTGCCAGTTGAGCAGTTATTCAATGCATGAATTGAGGTTTTGATGTAGTTTTTTTTTTGTTTTTTTCGTCTTTTTCCCTTTTAAATAACAACAACCCGTAACATAAACAGTTAGGAATGACAATGCGGTCGGACAGTAATCAATGCATTTCAATTCTCTCGAGTCTCTCGGGAATATGGGAACTTGACAGCCCATCACAGTGCGCCTACTTCTTTACCCACCCCACCCGCTCCTGTTCCCTTTTGCCCATCTGCCTAAGCTCTAAGAAGAAGCCTATTGCAGCAACCCTGGCCTCCACCCCCCCGCCCCGTCCCGCCCAGGTTCAACCCTCCTCACCCTCCTCATCAGATTCGACCTGATCATCTTCTCTCAGGGGTTCGCAGATGTCCCCCCTGTATTCATTCCACTTCAGCCATATCTTATTCCATTTCCCGGGGCAGGCTCGGTTGACGTATACTGCTCTCTCTGTTAACATTACCCGGTCCATGTTTAGGCACCACTGGGACTTGGTTGGCAGTTCTGCTGCCCCCCAGCGCTGTGCTATGTCGCGTTTTGCTACCATCAGCCCTGCCGTGACCCATAGTTGCTCGTATCGGTTCAAGTCAGTAGGTTCCCATATATTCAGCAAACACCTCCTCGGGTCAGGTAAAATGGAGTGATCTAGTGCCTGTGAAAGTGTGCGGAGCACTTGTCTCCAGTACTCCTGGATCTTGGGGCAGTCCCATATGGTATGAAAGAATGTACCTTCCTCCCCACATCCTCGCAAACAGTAGGGATGGGGCGCCCTGTGTATGTGATGTAGCATTTTCCTTGTATAATAAACCCTGTGCAGTATCTTAAATTGCACTAACCGCATGCGTGCCGAAATGCCTACCTCCTTAGGGGACCCAAGTGCCTCGTTCCATTCATGTTCATCCATATCGCCAATCTCCCCTTCCCATTTCTCTTTCAGGTGTGTTGTGGGGTCAGGACTGTTATTGAGTAGCTTGCGGTAAGTGAGGGAAGTCGCCCGTTCCAGCATGTAATCGGTGAGTAGGCGATCCTCCAGAGGTGTAGAGTCTGGGAGTTGAGTGTCCGGTGGAATGGCTGCATGCAGTGCGTGACGGACTTGAATGTATCTGTATAGTTCCCTGTCACTGAGCTCATACTGTTCCTGCAATCGGGCAAAGGGGATCACTTCATTCCTCTCCCATAGGTCGCCCACTACGGAAATGCCTATTGTGTCCCATTGTGCGAACCCCTTGGTGTTCCTCAGGTTGCCCAGCATGCGAGCGTCCCACAGTGGAGTCAGCCTAGTAATTCTCCCTTTCCAGCCCAGTGCTGCCGTAGCTGCGTGCCATGTCTGCACCGTTATCTTTGTGGGGCCTATCAGAGTGCGCATTTTGCGGCGATCATATAGTGGGCCCAACAGACTATCAGCTCCCAGCTGCACCCTGTCCGAATGAAATGCCGGCTCATCGTGTGGTGCGTGTAGCCATTGATTAATGGGTTTCAGTTGTGCAGCCCAATAGTACAGTTTTAAATCCGGTAGCGCAATGCCCCCGCTGTACCAGTCTCTGTGTAACTTGGATTGTGCCACTCGCGCCGGGAGGTTGCCCCAGAGTAGGGTGGAGACCAGAGCCGCCACTTTCTGGAAAAACTTAGGTGGCACAGGGTAGGGTGAATTGTCAAGGACGTACAAGAAGCGTGGTAACGCCATCATCTTGTAGAGTGCTGCCCTGCCGAGGAGTGTTAACGGCAGGCCAGACCAAAGCTCCACATCCCGCTTGAGTCTATCCAGGGGGGGCTGCAGGTTCTTGTCTGCGAATTCAGTCGGGTCCCTCGTGACGTGTATGCCTAGATATTTAAAAGATGACCCCGCCAGTCTCAGCGGGCAACTATCGTCAAGAACTGGAGCTGGACCTCGTAACACGTAAATCTCTGACTTGGACCAATTTAGCGTGTAGCCGGAGATCTTACCGTACGTGTCACAAATGCGTAACAAGGCCGGTATTCCCACCTCGGGGTCTGTTAGGTACAGCAGCATGTCGTCTGCGTATAGGGACAGACGGTCTTCCCAACCCCCGGACCCCGGTATTCCCTTGAGGAGGGGGGAGGCTCGTAAGAGAGTCGCCAGGGGTTCCAGAGAAATGGCAAACAACAGGGGTGACAGAGGGCATCCCTGTCGCGTGCCCCGCCCCAGCTGGAAAGTGCGGGAAATGTGGCCGTTCGCTACCACATGAGCCACTGGGGCTTTGTACAGCAGCCTGACCCACGCTAAAAACCGAGGCCCAAACCCCATACGTGTCAGTGTTTCGAAGAGGTACTCCCACTCCACCAAATCAAATGCCATTTTGGCATCCAGTGCCAGGATTACTGCCGGTGTGGTAATGGTGTCAGCTCTGGCCAGTATACCGTGCAACCGCCGCAAATTCATCGCTGTGTTCCTGTGCGGCATAAACCCGGACTGATCCGGGTGTATAATCGAGGACAGATGGGGCAGGATTCTCTGTGCCAGTAGCTTGGCCAAGATTTTCACTTCCGCGTTTAATAAGGAAATGGGACGATAGGAGGAGCAATCCTCTGGGGGTTTACCCGGCTTGGGGATCGGTATTATAGTAGCCGTACGTTGGTCCGGTGGAAGGGAACCCCCCTGTAAACAGTCCTTGAACATCTCCAACAGATGCCCGCTGAGGGTGTCTGGCATCACCTGATACCATTCCATGGGTATCCCATTCGGTCCCAACGCCTTGCCTGGGTTTAGTGCCTTAATGGCCAGCTGGATTTCATCGGCTGTGATGTCCGCCTCCAGCTCGCACGACGCCTCTGGTGAGAGGGTTCGGACTTCGATCGGTGCCAAGAGCATCTTGGCACACTCCGGTGTGATTTCGCGATCCGGGGAGTACACTTTTTCAAAATGGGTCGCAAGCAATTCCGTTATCCGCCTCGGATCAGTGTGCGTCTCTCCCTGTTCATCCTTTAGACATTGGATCCCCCTGGAATTGCCCTCTCGTCTATCGAGCCAAGCCAGCATTTTCCCCGCTTTGTCCCCCACTTCATAAATCCTGTTCTGGGTGTCGGTTATGTGTCCCTTGACTACCAACCGTAGGTGATCATTGTACAGCTGTTGCTGGAGAGTGAGTGCGTGCATGTTAGCGGTGGAAGGGTGAGACTCATGTGCCATGGTTCGTTCCCTCAATGTAATCTCCAGGTCGGCCAGTTCTTGAGACTGTTGTTTCTTATGACCGGTTATGGTGTTAATGGCTTGGCCCCGCAGAACTGTTTTATAGGCCTCCCAGAGCGTTGCCGGGGAGCGCACCGAGCGGGTATTTTCAAGAAAGTAGTGCTTCGTGGTGCGTTTGAGTTCCTTGCTAACCTGTGGAATTTTGAAATATGATGCGTGCATGGGGTAAATGCGCTTACGTGCTCTCGTCTGTAGGGAAAGCGTCAGTGCTAGCGGTGAGTGGTCTGAAATACCGCGCGGGTGAATCACCAGGGTTTCCACATGACAAAGGGCCTCCCCCAGCGACAGGAAATAATCGATGCGGGACAGGCTGCCATGCACCGTGGAGTGGAATGTGTATTGTTTCGTGCTCGGGTGTAAGTGTCTCCAGATGTCAGTCATGCCCATGGCCGTGGTAAAGCGCCGAAAGTATGTTTCCCCCCCTGTCCGGTTGGGGGAAGGGTGTTTATCTAGTTGTGGGTCTAGGACCGCGTTGAAATCCCCCCCTAGAATGATCTCACCCTCGGGGAGAGTTAAAAGGAAGTCTCCTAGTCTTGGGAGGTGGACCGAGTGCAAAGCCGGCGGAATATACACTGATACCAAATTAAAGAGTTTCCCTTCCCATTGTCCCTGCACGGCCGCAAAGCAGCCCTGATCATCTGTTTTAACTGATAGGGGCATAAAACGTGAGTTCTTCTGTACTAGAACGCCGGACCCCCTGGAGCCGGACGTGAAAGCAGAGTGGGCCCACATCTTGTAGCCTCGTCTATCTAAGGCCTTCGTAGCTCCCCCCATCAGATGTGTCTCTTGTAACAGGGCCACAGCAGGTCGCAGGCGCCTAATAGCAGTCAATACCAATCCTCGCTTAACCTTATCCCCCAAGCCCCTCACATTCCAGGAAACCAGGGTCAAAGGTGGGCACTGTGTATCAGCGGTAGTCACCCCCTCCGCAGTTCCGGGATAGCTAGCCATCTAGGGGTGGTAGGTACATGACGTATTGCCCCAGAGATGCGGCCGGTCCATCTGCTGCGTCGTGTTGCAGCCAAGTGCTTAGATGCATCATGGGGGCATAAAGTCACTGTCCGTTCCCAATAATGTGTTCCGATTCCTGTAAGTACCGGAACACTGCCCTCGACCCTTTGTGTACATTCCCAACAAAAACATTTCAGAACAAACCCCCCTCCCTGCCTCCCTGCTTAACGGACTTGGAACTGCCCGCCTCCCCAACTGAGCAGAGTGCTTTACCCATCCCAGAACCAGAGTACTTGCGTGTAAGGGGGGAGAGCGTCTCCCCAGGCAGGCGGCCTCCCTGAAGGCTTTCTGGGCAGCCATGCCAGCATCTACGTGTAGCAGCGAAAGAAATAAGTCAGTTCAGCGGTCAGCGGCTTCTTAGTGCGCAGAGTCCTTGGTCGTGGTCATTCTTCCTCGCCGCCCCCTTCAAATCCATGGGAGGGCGAGGGTTCCGTTCCCTCCACTCGACCTGATGCCAGTGAGCCAGTTCTGCTGCCCTCCCCACGGTCTCGATCCGGTCTGTGTGATTTGCGCTGTCTTCCAACGGTGTGCCAACCCTCCAGCCAGTCACGGGCTGCATCAGGGGAGTCGAAGATCCATACCTTTTTGTCCGCCACCACCCTCAGCTTAGCCGGGAAGATCATCGAATATGGGAGTTCTTTATCTCTCAGGGTCTTTTTTACCTCCAGGAACGTTCTCCGTCTCCTGGCCACCTCCGCTGTATAGTCCGGGAAGAAAGCAATCCTGGAGTTCTGGATCTGGATGGCCGGTGCCACTCTCGCGGCCTGCAGAATGGCATCCCGATCCCGGAAATTAAACAATCTGGCCAGTATCGGTCGCGGTGAGGCCCCCGACTTGGGTTTTCCTCCCGGAACGCGGTGCGCCCTTTCGACGGAGAAGAAGTTCGAGAGTCCCTTGGGCTTGAGCCGTGTTTTGACCAGGTCCTCCACATACAGGTCTAACGCCCCCGTGTCCTCTGATTCCGGCACACCTAAAATTCGGACATTATTGCGCCGGGAGCGCCCTTCCTGGTCATCCAGTTTGTCCCTCAGCAGTCTGTTATCGGCTTGTAGACGTTCTACTGCTGTTTGCAATTCGGATACATCCTCAACCAGCGATTTAGTGACCACCTCGACCTGCTTGACCCTCTCGTTCATCTTTTGGAGGTCCGCTCTAATCAGGGTGACCTCCGTCGCCGTGGCACCCACCGTCGTTTGTACTTGGGCCAGAGCAGTCAGGACATCATCCAGCGTGGCCTTTCTCGCCCCCTCTGTCTCTGCCGTTTTGCCGGCGGTCTTGCGTTGGTCTTGGGGCGGCGAGTGCCTCTCATACGCAAATTTATCCAATTTGGCCTGGGTCGTGTTGTTTCTGGGGCCTCTGTGCGACATGGTCCAGCCACAAAGTATACTGGCAGCAGGAGAGAATGAACTTGCGTGGGTCGCGCTCTCCGATGGCTGGCTGTGTTTGGTGTTATGGTCACCGCAGTGGGGGACGGTGTCTCCTCACTGGTGTGCAGCGGTCCAGCGCACTCAACTAGATCGTGTACTGACCAGGTGCTAGGTCGTCCCCCGACAAGGAGTCCCAAGGGGTGTTTGGTGGTGCGCTGTAAGCTGCGGTCCACTCCAGCTGCGGTCGTCGCAGTATGCCCCTCCTCAGTATCTCCCCGTTATGCGCACCGGCTAGGCTCCTGCCCCTCATGTGGCTCAGTGCGCGTATGGCCCCCGGTGTTCCCGTTGAGAAGTCCGCAGCGCCCACAGCCCGCTGACCGCAGTGGTCGCCGAGTGATGCTTCCGGTCGCTGTGTGGCTTTGACGGCCGTTACTGGGGCCTGGTGTACTCCGTTTGCGTGACCGGGCAATGGCGGCGCCAGGCTGAGTTTGCGCAGCCCCTGTCGCACCACTGGTGAATGCGTGCGGGACCGGAGGGTGCCGATGGGTTGCGAGGATGTGTGCCCGTATGCTCCGGGTGATGGGAGGGGGGCCTCACGGAGGTTTCTGGGTGATGCGCTCGTGGAGCCGGCGCTTCCTGCCACTCACCCCCGCCTTTGGGCCACTTCCGGCCGGATTCAGTCGCGCCTTCAGTCCGCGGCTGCACTGCCGCAGTCAGGCCCCTCTCCTCCTCCGCCTCTTGGCCGCGGGATCCTGCCCTTCCGAGCCGCCGCCGTTCCCAGGAATTACAGCGATGCTTGCCGCACGGACGCTGGGTCCGGTCCGCCCCTTTCCGCCTGTATATGTCAGGATTCAGTTACGGATATTCGCGGAAGGCCGCTTCTGCCCAGGAGCCTCTCTAAGTTGCAGCCGCCATCGTTGGCTGCTAGCCTCGCCCCCCGTGTTTTTTTTTAATTGATTTTTTTAAGGTCTCTCCTACCAGATCACTTTTAACTGTCTGTTAGCTAAATCCTCTTGAGCATCGTACCAAAACTTTCAGTGGGCTTAAACTTGGTAGATTGCGTACCATTGCTTGGCTTTTCACTCTTATTTGCTTGCGTCGTATACAAAGGCTTGCCTTACTTATTTTGTGCTTTATCCCTCTCCTGGAGCGTAGTCTCTTTAACATCCCTTTGATTGGCTCACTTCTATCCTTCCACTGCTCAAATTTAGGGACCTTATTTTTCCTTTTTAGGTTTCGCCTGGCTGTAGCACTGCGCAGCAGTGCTCGCGCAGGCGAAATCTTTTGATGTACAGTTTGGGGCTTTGTCCCGCCTCTCTCTTCCATTGGCTAGCTCCATAAATGGAGGCTAGCCATTGGAAGAGATTGGTTGTCAATCACTCTTTCCCCGTCACGACGCGATTTGGGGGCGTTTCTGGGTCTTTTTTTTAAGTCCCGCCCTCTCCTCTTCCCATTGGCTGGAATTTTACCTTCCAGCCAATGGGAAGGGGAGAGCATGAAAAACACGCCCTGAGCTCTCCTCCGTCGCGCTCTCGTCTCGTTTTACAATTCGATCGCTTTCGTTTGAAGTGCCGCTTGTTCTAAAATCCTATGCTGCTTTGTTAGAAATAAAACCACTTACTTTTTGCCCTTTTAAAAAATCTCTGACCGTAGAATAAAACCATTGCCATGTCCATTAAAACAGGTCTGATATAACCATATTAAGCGTGACCAAACAGTTTCAAATGGACAACTTTTCTCACTCTATATCGTGCATTGACTTAGCAACCTCTCACGCTCTCCCGTACCCCGGGGGCACACAATTCAAGGCTCTCACGCTCCGCTTGAGCCACACAAAAAAGGCATAAGGGACATGCCCGGTTGAGAGTTGTTAAGTAGGCAAGTAACGGTCCAGCTACTTCTATCACCTGCAGCGCGGCATTAATGAAACTTGAACTGTACACCCGGAAACACACAATCACAAACCGGTAAATTAACTAATTAACTTGGATCAGCTGAGATTCCAACTAAGCCTTAGTTAGCCCCAGTCACTCCAGGAAGGGTGGACGCAGACAACACGTTCGGACTCAGGAGCCAATCAGCACGTAGGAATTCTGTGCGACCACTAGGATTGGCTGGGGTGCTCCTAATACTCCAATGCTAGATGACTTTATACATTGGTAGTACCGCCCACTCCCAGTCGACTACTGGAATACGTTGAGCCTTGAGATTTGCTGTTAAACGTGACCCGGAAGTGCTAAAATTACAGACAAATGACATCCGTTGAAGATTAGCTATAACGAGTGGATAAATACATGGTTGGTTCGCCTAAGTAGCGGACGGTTGGTGATCGTATTTGGGATACGCTTTCCTTGTTTCGAGTGACACTTTCTTTTCCGATCCCTGCACAATTTGCGCAGGGATCGGAATTACAAGTTTTGTGGTAATTACCTGATAATCTGCAATTTTCCTTAGGTAAAAATTGGCATCTATAACCTGCCCAAATTTACCCAGGGGGGGACTGGCCCCATTATTACCGGTACATGCATATTTTGATATGTAACACACCGAATTCGGCATGTTTAGCCTCGTTTAAATGCAAAAACCACAGTTGATGGACAGAATGCAGAACAATGTCATACATTCACCCCAGTACAGAGATCTGGGCCTAAATCCATCGTTTTTTTTGCACTCCACACCACCCCAGTTCAGACATGGCCATATGCAAATCAGTCTGACCCTGTGCCTCATGGGAGCAGTCCAGCCCGAACTGCCAAGCCATGCCTTCCCTGGACCGGAAACAAGCTTCCGAGGACCGGTTTCTGGCATTCCAGCTGTCTTCAGCCCGGCTTGCTTGAATCCAGTGGTGTGGAGAGCATGGGACTCACGTCTGAGCATACCCATCCCACTCGGGGTGACAAATGCAAAAACCACAGTTGATGGACAGAATGCAGCACAATGTCATACATTCACCCCAGTACAGAGATCTGGGCCTAAATCCATCGTTTTTTTGCACTCCACACCACCTCAGTTCAGACATGGCCATATGCAAATCAGTCTGACCCTGTGCCTCATGGGAACAGTCCAGCCCGAACTTCCAAGCCATGCCTTCCCTGGACCGGAAACAAGCTTCAGAGGACTGGTTTCTGGCATTCCAGCCGTCCTCAGCCCGGCTTGCTTGAATCCAGTGGTGTGGAGAGCATGGGACTCACGTCTGAGCATACCCATCCCACTCGGGGTGACAAATGCAAAAACCACAGTTGATGGACAGAATGCAGCACAATGTCATACATTCACCCCAGTACAGAGATCTGGGCCTAAATCCATCGTTTTTTTGCACTCCACACCACCCTAGTTCAGACATGGCCATATGCAAATCAGTCTGACCCTGTGCCTCATGGGAACAGTCCAGCCCGAACAGCCAAGCCATGCCTTCCCTGGACCGGAAACAAGCTTCCGAGGACCGGTTTCTGGCATTCCAGCCATCTTCAGCCCGAATCCAGTGGTGTGGAGAGCATGGGACTCACGTCTGAGCATACCCATCCCACTCGGGGTGACAAATGCAAAAACCACAGTTGATGGACAGAATGCAGCACAATGTCATACATTCACCCCAGTACAGAGATCTGGGCCTAAATCCATCGTTTTTTTGCACTCCACACCACCCCAGTTCAGACATGGCCATATGCAAATCAGTCTGACCCTGTGACTCATGGGAACAGTCCAGCCCGAACTGCCAAGCCATGCCTTCCATGGACCGGAAACAAGCTTCCGAGGACTGGTTTTTGGCATTCCAGCCGTCTTCAGCCCGGCTTGCTTGAATCCAGTGGTGTGGAGAGCATGGGACTCACGTCTGAACATACCCATCCCACTCGGGGTGACAAATGCAAAAACCACAGTTGATGGACAGAATGCAGAACAATGTCATACATTCACCCCAGTACAGAGATCTGGGCCGAAATCCATCGTTTTTTTGCACTCCTCACCACCCCAGTTCAGACATGGCCAGACATGGTTTAAAGAACACAACTTTAAATCGGTTTGTTCCAGCTTGTAATAGCCATGGGAAGGAATGTGGGATCTACCCCTTACGGACACCAACTGCTGGAGTCGGTATCAAAGGGTCGCCTCTTCCCCGCTTTCCAAGAAGCAGACTCAGTTATAGGTGAGACTCGTCTACTGTTTTTATCTATCATGGGGGCGGGGGGGGGGGAGGTGGTAAGGCTACGTACTTTATTTGCAAGTCCTAGCTTTCCATTGGCACGCTGTGTTATCTTGGTTGGTTCTGCTGAGTCCTAGTCTGTATAAAACATATGGGGGAGGGGGGGATATTTTTATAGGGGAGAGCAAGTGCAACAAAAAGATGTTCATTAGACTTGTGTTGTAGCCTGAATGTACATGTACGCTTGTGTGATTGTCCAGTGCGCTAAAGTTCGCCATCTAAACAGCCAGGGCAACTGGTGCTCCTTTATGTGAAATTGCCGCTTGTTTTGAGAGTATGCTGCCACAAGCCCTCCTGAAATTGCATTTCGTATAGCACAATTGAAACGCGCTTTCAGGTCGAGTCGGTTACTTTTGGTGTTTTTTTTTGTTTTTGTTTTTTTAACCTCACGTGATATGAGAATGCTTTCCGTCTAGTGAGTTAGGGCCAGATGTAGGTAATCTCGATTTACCTACTCTTAAATACCGAATCATACCGATTCGGTATTTGAGTAGGTAAATGGGATGTAGGTAATTTCACTTTTGAAATTACCGAATCGGAATGATTCGGTAATTACCGAATTGGTATTTACCGATTCAGTAAAATAACCGAATTTGCAAGGGGGGGACAGGGTGGCAATTTGACACCCTGTTGCACCCCTCAATTGTGCATGGGTGCACTTGTTGCTGACATACATGCCCTTAGGGCATGTATGTCTGTAACATGGCACATTTTTTAAAGCAAAAAAAATGCTTTTAGAAGGGTTTTCATTATTTACCACCAACTTCTAGTTGGTGGTAAATAACTAATTCTTAAACCCTTGTAGCACTGATTACAGTGCTACCTACATGTTGAATTACAGAATCGGTAATTTTACCAATTTGGTATTTACTGTAAAATTACCGATTCTGTAATTTAACATGCCCCTACATCTCAATATCCAAATACCGGTCGGAAACGGCCGAAAATCAGTATTTTCGGCCGTTTCCGACCGGTATTTGCATACCTACATTTGGCCCCAAGTATCTTCATTTACCGCACACTGGTTGAATACCTTCTCCCTTTATGCTCCCTGTTCGAGGCATCCGTCTTTGAGAATCACCCGAGGCCACTTTTTTCGTTCTTTGAAAGACATTGCTGCGTATTGTTTGTCCCTACTTTAAGGCCCTCCATCTAATAACATGAGGCCAGTGAAGTATCTTCATAGTGGTGTGTAATTAAATTAGAAAGGCATTGGTAAGCGAACATGGACGGAAAGACCCACCAAATGTAATTACAAATGGCGGACACTTGCCTTAAAGACTGTGCTCATATACCCAGTATACCATATTTTTGTGACCATTTTCCACAGAGTGGGGATATTTTGTTTATTTGTTGTATGCTTAAGTCTATACAACATTATAATGAACCATATAAATTGTATAAAGTAGTGTTTTTACATGACTATTGATGATGGAGAGAATTTTCTTTGCCTCTATTTCTTGTTCTGCTTTGGCAAGTGCTAGATAAGTGGGTTGAGAGGTACTCTACCTCAGAAAGGTGCTTTTAATTCAGTATTGTAAACACGCAAGCATGGCTTGTTTCACTTTATAATCATTGTATTATTGGTTCATTTTGTATTTTGCCACACTTTTTCTACAGTAGTGTGCAGTACAGAAAGTACCTTATGATCGTGCACAATTCTGCCTAGCGCAGTCTGAGAGTAGGGGCTCCACATTGTGTGATTCCCGTCAATTAATAGTGGTGCCATCAGCAGTTTTATTGCCTATTGAAGGGAGAATGCGGAGAGCGCTTAGAAACCAGCTTCGCTCGGAGTTTGTGAGCTACGTACTGCTGTTAAACATTGCTTAGTATGAAATTAATGTGAAAATGTTTGCGCATAACGGTGATGCACCTGAAACAATCGTGTGCGTTTTTCTCCACTCCCACCTCCACCATTATTCGGTACGTTAAATCGCTGGATATTTTTCCCTGAAGCCTTTTGCTGATGACAATTGCCTCTTCTGAGGGGCAGCTGGCAAAGAGCTGCCAATTTGTCAGTCATTTAAATAAAGTGGGTGATTGAGTAAACTCATGCTCCTGATTTACGTGTGATCTGCACTTACACCTTCGAATTCAGGTAAGGCCAACTCGACCTGTCATCCTTCCGATGTCATTATGCCGTAGTAACTCCTGCTGTCTGCTACGCTTATACGCGAGAAACTGTTGCGTTAAGGGGACAAGTTATCAGTGACCTTTAGTTAATATTAAAGGAAATATTTTATTTAAGTAGCATTGGGCTTCAGGGGTTCACTGATTGGCTCTGTGTGTGTGTGGCTCTCTGTGTGGGGGGGGGCCTCTGTGTGTATGTGTGGGGGGGCTCTGTTTGTGTGTGGGGGCTCTGTGTGTGTGGGGGGGCTCTGTGTGTGTGGGGGGGCTCTGTGTGTGGGGCTCTCTGTGTGTGTGGGGGGGGCTCTCTGTGTGTGCGGGGGGGAGCTCTGTTTGTGCGCGGGGGGAGCTCTGTGTGAGTGCGCGGGGGGAGCTCTGTGTGTGTGCGGGGGGGGAGCTCTGTGTGTTTGCGGGGGGAGCTCTGTGTGTGTGGGGGGAGCTCTCTGTGTGTGTGTGTGTGGGGGGGGGGGCGCTCTGTGTGTTTGGGGGGCTCTCTGTGTGTGTGTGTGGGGGGCTCTCTGTGTGTGTGGGGGGGCTCTGTGTGTGTGTGTGGGCTCTGTGTGTGTGGCTCTGTGTGTGTGTGTGTGTGTGGGGGGGGGTGCAAATCCAATAGGTCTCGCATTTGCGAGAGATTAAGCTATTGACATTGTAAATGGCAATGCCATTTATTTATCTTCTTTCAAAACCAACACATAAATAAAAATGTTGTCATTTACAATGCTAATAGCTCTAACTTTGGCAAAGGCGAGACCGTTGCATTGTAAATGCTTGTTCATTCTGCAATCCATGAGAGTCTGTATTTTGTTGCTCCGCAAAATTGCACATATTGCATAAAAGCTGAGTCTTTGACGCACAAATACTATTATGGTGCTGGGGAAGGCGTGGCTGCTGCACTATATCAGCTGGCAGAAGATGCAATTAATATGACTGAAAAGAATATATCTGTTCTCCTGGAGGCCCGTCAATCACTGGGTTACTAAAGAGAGTCAAATGGCTGGGTCATGTTTCAGTTGTGAGGTCTGTGGAACGTAAATTAGGCCTTGGCCGGTGTTTTCCTTTAAACTGCTCATTCTTTTTTAAATTCTGATGAGTTTCAAAAATAACGATGCCATTTATAAAGACTGAATATTTGTAAAATAACTATGCCTTTATAAAGATTGAAATATTGAATTCTTTGTACAGTTTTGAGATGCCTAAAGGGCTTTCCTTTTCTTCTAGTATTTTGATTCTTTTTTTATTTTTTTAAACAGTCCTTTAATAACCAGCAATGGCAAAGTCAATAGATTAGCACTCATTAAAAAGTTAAGACCTATTGGCTTTGCCAGTGTTTGTTGGCTGTGGCTGTAAACCGTATCGTGCTATTTGTTTGAAGATATAAATCGCTTCACTCCCACAACCACTGAAAATAACGACCATTCAAACGGTTATCTATCCCTTCTAGTATGTATGTACTTATTTTCTAGGATATGTAGAAACTTAAATTAATCATTCAAGTAGGAGCAGGATTAGTGCACTATTATACAGGTTTTATGCAATGTTTTTATTTATTTTGGGAAAATATTTTTTTCTAGTGGTGCCATTAACTAATTGCTAATGCAACCTTTTCCTGTTTCCAGCACAGCCTATCATATAAATTACTTTTTCTTCCAAGCACGATATTGTAAATGAAAACATTGTTTAGCATGCAGTATATGTCTGTTTACTAGTGCGATATTCTATCGCTGTTTGATTGTTTCAGAAGGAACTTCATGCTGTAAAGTACTGCTGAGCTCTTAGATTTTAATTTTCTACTTCTTTGAATATTTCGTTCTTGCTGTTAATGCGTAGTGCTTAGTAATCCGAACACAGTAAGTGGTATCTTTTGTTCAAAACGTGCCTGAATCCACTGCTGAGATAAATATTTAATACCGACTCGCTACGCTTTGTTTTATTATAAATAATGTATGTGTAAGCGTCTGTATATAAGTCCATTTAGGCTAATGTTGATCATGTTCTGAGCTGATTCTTAACACACTCCCGGGTCCCTCAGACATTTGTAAGCAGTCACATGGCAATATTTACAGGTAAAACAATGGTGTAATCTGACAATGTAACTTGCATACCCCACCAACACACCTCTGGCTGCAAGAGAAAAATAAAATTACTTAGACGAATCATCCATATAGAATTTAAAACATGAAACTACAGCAGATCTCCTCAGTGTCATTCTCCGCAACATGCAGCTCTTCCACTCTGCACCTTTCCATAGAATCACGCCAAGCCCTCCTCTTATTGTAATGACCAATGTAAGAGGGGATTGAATAATCTTAAGAACATTCTAAAAAGTACCTGGTATATCTTCTGCCACAAAGCCAGGGTAATTTCCTACTTCTTAAACTTCGTAAGATCTTGGGAAAAGTTCATTAAAAAAAAAAAATCTGGTTAAAACTCTAACGAAATGTAAAATTGAGCTTCAGACCAACATGCAGTGTTGCCGTATTTCAAGGGATTGGTATGAGCAAGAGGTTGCAAAACAATATACATAGTTTCATTTTCTTTTTTACATATCATTTCTATGACGCTTTTCCAAGAGCCTATGGATTTTCTTTGCAAACTATGAAATGAAAGGAGCATTTTAATGAAATACTTGATTATCCCTTTTATTTTATTTTTAATGGTATTATATCAAGTTGTACAGCAAACACAAATACATATGAACAGTGGTCAAACTCCATCATAACCCCCAAAAATTCTCAAGATCACCAATGATGCCTAGTAAAACAAACACTCCAAAACGTATAATTGTGCCTAAAATCATAAAATGAATGTTTATTTTGCCCTCAGTTTGTAGCACAGGACAGCTCCACATTTCCAGACGTTATCCGGTATAATGCAGCAATATAGAACCACAAGCTTCCTTTCCTTTCAGCAAAGACAGCTTGAATAAAAGCTGGACTCCATTATGAGCCGAGACTGCAGAAGAAAGTAAAAAATAATAGTTGTGTTAGTTGGAGTGCCTTGAACGATAATGAGAGAAGGATAAGTAACCAGGTCGGGTGTGTTTCTTAGGAGAATCAAAGAGCGAGGAGTCCAAGGTGTCCTAGGGTGGAGCCGGGGAAACATGGGATGACAGCTGGCAGTGGGAGGCCAGAAGGTCACTTTAGTTGACTTTACGCCTGTTCTCTTGTGCCATTCTCTATATCACCAGTAGTCTGAAATAGCAAAGGCAGACTCCGCGGCATCACCTCCTGTCCAATTCTCCAAACTTGCAATTCAATAAGAAGCCGTCAGCTGTCACTTCAACAACAGGCTAATGGATAATTCCACACAATACAGAGAGTTGCTGTGGGATTCCCATCTCCATTCTCAAAAAAATTGGAACCATCATCACTCAAACTTATTATGGAATTGCTTAATGCGTCACTTCATGAAGCAACAGTACCAGCAGCATGGAAACATGCCATGGTTCTCCCCCTTTTGAAAAAAGCTATTGCCGATCCGGCGGAACTATCTAACTTCCGTCCGATTTCGTTACTTCCTGCATTTTCAAAAATTATAGAAAAACACATTAACCAAAAACTGACACAGTTTGTGGACTTCCAAGAAATCTTATATACATCACAATCTCGATTTAAAGCATGGGTTCTCTACAGAAACTATGCTCCTGGGAGTTACAGAAACTTTGTGCCAACGTCTTGACAAGGGTGAACACTCTCTTACAATCCTTGGGCATTGTCGCATCAGCACTCAAATGGCTTATGGACTTCCTGACTGGCCGGACTTTTCAGGTCTTTTCCCCGTCTGCAAGCTCTATGTCCCATGCCTCTCCTTACGGAGTACCGCAGGGTTATATCCTCAGCCCATTACTATTTAATATCTATTAGTCCCCTGGCTGCAATAGTGGAAGAGGCTGGGTTATCCATCTTCTCAAATGCTGATGATACCCAGCTAATCTTCTCTCTGTCCTCCATCTAAGGTGTCATTTCTCCAGGTAGGACTGCAAAAGATAGCTATTTGGAGGCATGCCAACAGGTTAAAACAAAATGGTGGAAAAACTGAAGTTCTAATTTTTGGGAAGAACAAAGATCTTTGGGGCCCCCGACATTGACCTCCTCAAATGGGTGATCTTCCCCAACCAGTGCAATCAGTTCGCAATCTAGGCGTAGTCCTAGATGACCAACTATCTACTAGGCAGCAAGCAGTCAAGGTCGCTCAATATCTGCTTCACCATCCTAAAATGGCTAAAAAAAATACTCTGGATGTTGTTGCCTAGTCCCACACAAAGAACAGTGATCCAGGCCCTGATTACTTCCAGGCTGAACTATGGCAACGTCCTGTATTTAGGAGCCAACAAGGAGGTGGTCTGACAGCTGCAGCGAGTACAGAATTCGGCGGCCAGACTGCTTTGCCAGGTGCCTAGAAAGGCCTCCATTTCAGGGTCTCTCCTTGACCTCCATTGGCTGAGGATGGAGACTCGTATCCAATTCAAGGCCCTATGCTACATGCATAGGATCAAATCCGGTTTAGCTCCCCAGTATTTGAGTGCCTTAGTCTAGCCCTACCTCCCTACACGCCTTCTCCGATCCTCAGGCTACATTGTTAGTCTCCAGGATCAAACGGTCTTGTATGGGTGGCCGGTCTTTCTCTTACCTGGCCCCTTCACTATAGAATTCGTTCCCCACGCCACTATGGCACGAAACCATCTATAACAACTTTCATAAAGGCCTAAAAACGTGGTTATTTAACCAATAGTTGTTTCTCTCTCTCTCTTCGCCTATGTCCGATGGCACCGGGAAACCTCCAGGTAGCTGTGCGCTTATAAAATTAATAATAATAATAATAATAATTCCGAAACTCTCGTAAATCCGGCTCCCACTTTTTTGGATTCCCAAGCCAGCTGAAGTACTCACATTTTTTTCACCTTTGCTGTGCAGTCAAAACATCTTGATGCCTTCTCTGACTGATCAGACAGATTAGCACTCCTCGGTTTTTTCTCGAGGTCCCTACAGTTAGATTTTTAAATCTGTTGTATCTTCTTTGCCTGTGCAGTAGAGCAGATTAAAGTGTTCGAGGAATTTGAATGCCCCTCTCTCCTTCCCCGCTCCACACCACACACACACATTGAGAAAAAGTCCACATTTTAGGACAATATTTTTAATTTATAATCCTTTGCTATTTTGTGCTCTGAACAATAGCAGATACCTTCAGAGCAAGACCTGCCATGCTGGAATACAATGTGAGATACAATTATATATAACACAGTAGCAGTCGCCACTGGTAGTTAAAGTTGGGTCAGACTTTCCACAGCATGTGTTGCATCTTTTGCTAATAATTTTAGCACTATTTGATGAATCTGCCTAAAATCTTCCAGAAAAAAGTTCATCCAGCGCAGTAGCTTCATGAAAAGTCTTGTGCTGATACATCAAGCAGGCACAAAGAAAAAAGGGACGGGCGGGTTCCAAAATATTGATTTCTCATGTTAAGTATACTTATACTTAAGTTTCCCACTAGGCCCTGCGCATTGGAATAACATAAACAGTAGTATCGACGTGGAACTGCGGATATTCCAGGCCTCCACTGACTATGCTAAACTTAATTGGGTTGTGTTACCAACTAGCTCAGAGGTCACTGGAAACTTTCTTCTCTGCATAGGAAGTGATCAGCTTCCCTGGCACAGACAAGAAGGGATTCAGTTTTCCAACAACCGTGCAACATGACAACTTTGCTCCTCAGATCAAGAGTCGATCTCTAGGGTCGTGTGAAACAATAGACATAGATTTCACTCAGTCAGTCTGGTGCAGTTTACTTTCACAATATGTAGAGAATAGAGAGACGGGCGTGTATCAATAAAGGTTAACATTTATTGAACAGTCTTTCTTCTCATACAAGAGAAATGTATTGCCACAATTGCAATAACTGTTATTATAAAAAGTACGTACAGTAAGATAAGTATTGCGAAATAGAACTGTAAAAGCATTGATATGGTTTCTTAGCCATACAATGGTTTAGAAGTAATAAAACATTTATACAGTCATATATACATTAGGCTAACATACTCAACTGGTGCTTCTAACTAAGCCTACCCCAGTGTGCCTGACCTAAGCCTAACACGTGAGAAGGGGAGTAAGTAAGTAGCTTAAGTTAAGTTGGTTTTGCCAAGGTTTGTTTCAAGAATTCTCGTCTAAGGGTTTAGTCAACACCATACCTCTGAATAGAATGATGGAGGATTGGTATCTCCTTCAGGGGTCTCTCTCGATATCCCAGTCACCCGCGAGGGTAAACCGGAAGCGCCGGGACTGGATTTCTCTGCACGAGAAATGCAGCGGCTTCTCTCAGCGCGTCGGGAGGAAGGAGGGGGGACAGCGTCCGCGGGCAGCTGGGCTGGATGTCTTCGCAGAGGACGGCTGCACGGCTCCTCAAGCGTACTGAACCACAGTTCGCGCTGTAGCGGCGATAATGGTAATCAGTAGCTTCACCACCACAGGATAGCAGGCTGCAGCGACAGAGTGCTAGTTTTTACCAACACTGGTCATGCAGGCAGCTGGCATCAGCAACAGGCAACGCAACGCTCATTGCTTAAGGCAACGTTGGTAATATTTATACCTGACAGGTGCCGGGTTTGACGCAAGTTTGCTGGACATAAGACGTCAATTAAAGATGTCACTAGGAAGTGGCAGCTATCAGTTGCTCATTAGAGTTCCATTACTAATCAAAACATAGCAAGCGGGGATTTCCAGGTTTGCTAAGTTTTTATCTTGTTGAAGAACTCGGAGTGTTATCTAGGAATATCAGATAGTGACTGCTGCTCTGTCATTGCACTAATTGGTCGCAAAGGAAGTAGCAGCGAGTCATGCTGGAATGTGGCTCTGTGGCTCTGCTCGTGTGAGGCCAGAGATGACTTTTCAGAAAATCGCACTTGAACGGTTATGCCAATATAGGGAATAAAGGGCTTTATAGCCGAATAGGGGCATAAGGTCACAGTATCGATCAGGAACCTAGATAAGCACATGACACCCACTCCACGAATTCATGTCCATCAAAATTACTAAAACTAAGCAATTAGATGCATGTGTAACATTGTGTAACATAGCCCACCCCAAAATACATAAATGCATTCGAAATAGGCGTACTTGTAATACATGGAATTTAGGTACTGTACGTAGTTTTAAAACATAGTAATCATTCAAAAATTATTGCATATGAAATCAATGAACGATTCTGCATAAAGAATTACACATGAAGTATCTCTGACAGAAGAAATGCGAGATAAATCATCACATAAAAATGCATTGTAATAACATGTGTGCTAGAGGCTGGTGTAATGTTGTTATGTCTCTAGATGTGTTTAGAAATAGAAGTGTGAAGCTTCTGTTCTCTAAGAATAGTTTTTACGTTAAGCAAAGAATTGTTCGTGCCAAAAGGAAGAAAAAAGGTCAATATTTAAAAATTGTCCAATTCAAAGAAAAATCAGTTTACCAAAGCTCCTGGCAGTTTTTTGTTGATCAAAACTGAAGGCCGAATTCAGAGTTCATGGGAACGCTGTGTGTCGGAAAGCTTCTCAAAAGTTTACAAAGTTATTGTTTCTCTATGGGAGAGAACATCGTATCAGACAGGCTCGCAAAGAATTGGTCTACAAAATCAGGTGAAAGTTCAACCAAATTAGATAGCGCTGTAACTTGGCAGGTGTGAGAATGATTGCTGTCATCGAAGACAGTACCAGTCCCGCTCACAGAACGTTGTACCTGGATGATGTTGCTTTTGTCACTCGCTCCACTGTTACCACTTGGCTGTAGTACAGGAGTCTCCACGAATGCCGTCATCAGGATTGGTAGCCGCTGGGGACAACACAATGCGTGAGCCGTTATTGGACTTAGCAAAGTATCGACGTCCATTGGTACTGCTGATGGAAGTGAAAGACAGATGTCCAACACGCATTCCTCGCCGCAAAGCATACACCGTAGCACAGGTAAAATGCAATTTTGCCATATCGGTCTGAATGAAAGGAACCAGGTCATGTTTAGATCTCTCAGCCTGGCCAATCCGAGGACGTTAGTTATCCTGTCCCTGTAGCGCATTGCTAGGATTGTCTCTTCCATTCCCATGGGAGCTATGTCTGAGCCGAGGTTTGCCATAACGTAGCAGGAGGGTCAAAAATAGAATCCCTGCGATGAGTCCCAAAAATAGTGGGATACCACCAAAGATGGAGTGCACAAAATTAGGAAAGATTCCCAAAATTGCCTGGAAGGGTGTTAGCAGTCCCGTAAAGACTGTCTTAAATATGCCTGGGATGCTTGTAGCACTAGACATGTTAAGGAGTTGGCTAAACATTTCTACGAAATGCACGGGGCAATTTGTTGATAAAAGGTCATGAACTTCAGTAGCTGTCCTTGCAACTAGAAGATCATACGTCTCTTTAGATGACGTTATAGGCACTGTTGTCTGTAAAAGCACAGATTTCATTTTGCTTAGTGTATCAATTCGTATAGAATAGAGATTCAGACGAGGCCAGAGGGGAGTCACTATGTCTGGAGGCCCGCTCGGGAACAATGCTTGCATACAGCATTTGACCATGGACGTTACTTCTACTAGATAACTTAGTCCGGGCGCGAGGCCACAGCACCTGTGATCCGTTCTTAGAATGTAACTCCCGTTTGCGAGTTGCATAAAGAAGGGCTCTATCTGAGTTGCAGGTGTGACTAGCTGGTGGCATGAAAGGTTGTTTGAATTTCCATCACATGCTCCGTGTAAATTAATACCCTGACACAAAAGTATACCGCTTAGTGAATGTTTACAGTTCTCACCACTAAGAAATACATTTTTGTCGCTGTCACTATAGCAAGAATGAGTGTATGTTAATTTCCATTCGGATTTAATATATCCTTTACCCAATTGTTCATACTGGCCAGCAGGTATGTACTCAAGGCACTTTTTAAATCGGAAAGTTGTTATCGGAATTGTGATAATTCCGTGTATTATCCATTCAATGACAGGACTCTCTGACATTGTCAATGGTAATCTCTCGAGTTTCTCGATGCTCAAAATTGTATAGTCTGCTCCTTTCTGTGCCAAACTGATCTGTTTATCAGTAAGGTTAAAAATGGAAAACAATGACGTTGTGTTAATTAAACGCCAAGGCACATAGCCTGAACGAAGATTTTGCAGCGTCCAGCCTAGTTCTATAATAGAGCGTAGTTGAGACTGGCCATGTTGTAACATTAGCAAATCTCTGTCTATCACATCAAAGGCAGATGATACAATATTGTCCAAAGAATATATTCTGGAAGACAGAGTCATTAACCCATTGTCTACCACAGAAAGTGATTTCTCCAAATTAATACGATCAATTTCTCGTATTTTTTCAGCAGTTTCAATTTGCTTTACTTTTCAAGCCTCGTTGTAAGCAGCATAGATACTGGTCGCTATGAAACGCTTTTGACGCTGTTTGCGTGGTCCAAGAATGAAATCGCGCAAATCAGCACCATCTTTTAATAAAGACAAGTGTTGCTTAATTTCAGCCAGTGTGGATGTAGTTAGCCATTCTAGGCAGAGTTTCCCTACACTGTATGTTGTTATA
This sequence comes from Lissotriton vulgaris, assembly GCF_964263255.1. Taxonomy (NCBI): domain Eukaryota; kingdom Metazoa; phylum Chordata; class Amphibia; order Caudata; family Salamandridae; genus Lissotriton; species Lissotriton vulgaris. The sequence continues at coordinate 390,979,243 of NC_141687.1, forward strand.
ATCCCTGGATGTTGTCTCTGGGAGTATCTAGGGTCTAATCTGGTCATTTTTAACCCCTGTGTTTTATTCAGGAACCTATCTTGACAGCTATTTGTGTCTGTAGGCCAGATTAACCACTTATTCCAATCAGGATGTGTTCTGTTGAAATGTAAAATGTGTGACACGTCTAACTCATTATCTGCGGTTGCATTCTCAGCTATTGGCTTTGGTATAGACGGTGTTTTCATTTCTTTGTTCTTAGCTAGGCCAAGACAAGATGTTTGGTGTACAGTGTCATTTAAAAATAACATTTGTTCTGGTATCATGCAGGTTCTAAATAGTGCTTCTATGCCTTGCACCTGCCAATCTTTTGTACCCCAAATTGTTTTCGTTTCAATATTATTTTTCCAATAATCAAAACCAAATGTCATCATTTTGTCATAAAATGCTTCTGAATATATCAATTTAGAATTTGTCAGCATTGTTTTCATTCCTGTTTTATCTAACAGTTTATAATAAAACGTTTCTGCATCACTGGTGTTAAACCCTGAAAAATATCTGAATTTCTCAAAAAATGCTTTAGAACTGCTTTTAGGTGGTGTAGAACAATGCTCCCATTGGTTATACATAAAAACATTTCTAGGCTGTGCAGATTTATGCAAGTAATGATCCCCATAGTGGGTGTAACAGAATAACTGCTCATAACTAGATGAACCTTGTAAATAATCATGATCTGTGAATCTAGATGACATTACTAAATCAGACATCATGTCATTGATACTGTTAAAGTCCCAATCATCAGAGAATGTACTAGGTGTAACAAAGTCACTTAAGGAAACCTTTAGTTGATGAGGATACTTCAGGATTTCGACCGGACCATAGATCTCATAGTCTGTTTTTTCCCATACTACCCCACCAGGTATTGGAATTGCTGTGACATTTACTGTTGACAGTTCTCTTTTCTTCACGTGGGATGATCTGTGTGGTTTCAGGACTAGGTTGATGTTCTGACTTGCTGTGTCCATTGTAATATATTTTCCTTCAATGAATTTTCCCAAACACAGTACCATGATGAGCCAAAGCAGGAGGAAAAATACACCTAGACCGAACCAGAACTCTAGCCAAGGGGAAACAAAGTAGATCTCCTTCAGCTGATGAAAGAGTTCCGTTGCTTTTCCTTTAAAAGACTTTTTTGTTTCTGGCATCACTTCGGGGTCGTTAAAATCTTCAGAGAAGTTGTCGAAGTTGATGAAATAACCAGAGGCAGTTCTGTCAATTCTTTCAATCTGTCTTTCGGTAGCACTTTCTGATGCCACATCATTGTAGACTGGTGTTGTTTTTTGACGAACTGTTTCAATTTGTGTTTCAAGAGGCACGAGTTCCATGGCTGTATTGCACAGTCCTTCATTGTGCACTGCAGGCTGATCGAATGTGATTAGTCTTTCAGTTTGAACCTCTTGGATTGTTGCAAGTTTGGGTATTCTGTTGTTTCTTGGGAGTCCACTGGGCCTACTGTTGATTATAGGCCACATGCTTGTGGTTTTACCAGATCGATAGACACGATTCTGTTCTCCTTTTTACCAGCAAGGGGCGGTAGCACAACTGATCTTGTTCCGGTGACTGCCAAGACAGGTACTGCTTTTCTGTAAGAAGGCCCAAATTCCTTCTTAACCGCGATCTTTTCTCTGACTAGATCCCCAATCTTTGGAATCCAGACAGGCCTTGCTGGGGCTGTTGCGGGTGGTGCCTCGTCAGTGGTATTTGGCTGTTGCTTTAACTTTATGTTGCTTAATGATTTTCTTGTTTCATTCAGTTCCTGTAAAACAGCCAAACGGTCTTTTACTTCAAACTGCTTTGTTTCTTTTTGTACCACTGACATCTGACTATCGAGGTCCTGAACGTTCATTCTTATTCCGAACAATAGTTCGTATGGGCTGAAACCTTTTAGAGAATTTCTTGGCATGTTGTTAAGACTAGTCTGGACACTTATTAAATGTTTGACCCACCCAGCGCCTGAACCTAATACCTTCGCTGTTATAGATTGCTTTATGTCCCGGTTTTTTCTTTCTACCACACTATTCCCTTCGGGATGCGACGGACAAGAATACCGCAACCCAATTCCCATGCTGGCCATGGCCTCCCTATAGGCTCGAGAGCTGAAAGCAGGACCCTGGTCAGAATGGAACGTGGTAATTGCGTACGTGCCGATAAAGACTCGCAAATCTTTTATAACCGTTCTAGCGTCAGCCGAGCGCTGGAGGCCTCATTATTTAAGTGTATTTCGTCTTAAACGTTGTACACTGGGACGCGCTTCTCTTCTTTGATTGCGCCGATAGACCGCCTTATGCTGTCTAGAAGGGATCCTGAAACTACACTGGCCTGTTCATTACTGCGATCTCTGTTGCAGTCTTCACATTTTTGAGCAAAACATTGAATATCTATACTCATTCCTGGCCACCAGTACTCTGATTGTAATTCTTTCAGAGAGGCTTTGATTGTTTGGTGTTTCAGACCCAACCCCATGTGTGCTTCCAGTAATAGGAAGCCCCTCCTGCTCCTGTTTGGAATTACTCTATCCCCCACTCCAGGGATTCGAGCAAAAGGAACGGAGTTTGCATCGATTATGTATGCATAATTGAGTGGATAGTTTACGGGTAGTGCTGCACAGTCGCCTTTTACGGTCGTTTTTACTGCCAGCATTGTTTCCCCGTCTATATACTTATCTGTACACTTTTTTGTGGCTACGGAAGCCGGGTTAGTTGCTTCCGCTGTGGCTGTATTAGCCAATGAATTCCCTGCAACGTGAACGCCATCACGTTGAAGACTCTGTGCGTGAATCACGTGAGTCTTTTGTAGTTCTTTACATAAAAGAGCTACCTCGTTCCAGAGCTTTTTATGCTTTATTGTGGCACCTGTATCATCTTTGTAGTCGTTTTCGATCCAACTCTGCAGTTTGTTATTGTAAGAATTGACGCAAAAATGAGGATCGCACACTATAAGTGTGGGGAATTCGCGTTCTGCATTTTCGAGCGCCATCTTTAAACATCTGATTTCAGTTCTTTGAGCCGAACAGTACTTCACTGATTCAGTTTTTGTTATTTTCGGTTTGATTTTACCGCACAGCCAACGACATTTAATGATCGCACATGCTGCATCGTAGGATTTTCTCTCTACGTTGAAATGCTGTACAGAGCTATCTGTATAGATTATACAGGCATATAGTGGGAGAGGCAGGATTTCGATTGGCAGAGGATATTCTTCTTCATATTCTAAATCATTCAGTTCTTCGTATTGCGGGGCGAAATAGTATTTCACGTCTTCCGCTCCTAGAGAATCTATATACTGTATCCATTTTGGATCCAGTGACACTGTAGGCAGGTTTACTGGGCTGAATAGCGCCTCGAAGGCGGATTCCGCTGTAAGGATATTAATCCGTTTGCCGTGTGCTAGTTCTCGTTCATTTGCTAATGCGATTTGCACTGCGTTCACAGTTCTTTCTGTGTGACTGAATGTTTTTTCTGCTTGTGTGTACAAGTGAGATTTAATTGAAATAGGTACCTTTTCTCCCTCATTAGAGGTTAGGTACGTGAATCCGCATCTTCCTGGGATGACTCGGATTACAAGATCACGTGTGTTGTCACGTGTGTCTAATTTTGTTTTCGCTAACATGTCTGTTTGCAGTGATCTCAAAATTTCTGTGTGTTTTTGAGTCCAATCGATTTGTTTCAAATCAGGTTTTATTAGTTCGTAGAGAGGTTTAACCCTCTCTGCGTAATTTAGTATGTATGTTCTTCCGAAATTCAGAAAACCTAGTATTGATTGTAAATTCTTCAGCGTTTTTGGAGCTTGGAGTACAGCGCACTTCTCTAAGAAGTTGTCCGCTAGGCTTTTCCCTTCACTTGATAATTCGTACCCTAAAAACAGTACTGTCAGATGGGCAATTCGGGACTTTTTAAAGTTGAATTTGTAACCCTCTGCTGCGAACCCAAGTATAATGGTGTTCACTCTTTTCAAGTGAGTATCCAAGTCGTCGTCTGTGAGATAAATATCATCTACGTAAGATAACGCTTCATCATCATAGATTTGTAGTAACTCTGTTACTCTAGCTGAGAATAGTCCTGGGCTGTTCTTGAACCCCTGTGGGAGTCGACAGAATTTTTTCTGCGACCCAAATGCGGAGAAAGCGGTCAAGTATCTGCTTTCTGGTGCAATGTTTTGACAAAAGAAACCATTAGAAATGTCTAATGTCGTTTTGTATTTTTTCCTAACTATGTTATTCATTAGGGCTGCACTATGCGAGTTCTGTACTGCAAAAGTTTTGCAACATGTATTAAGATGTCTGTAGTCCAAAACTAGACGATATGAATTGTCTGGCTTGGAGACAGGAAACAAAGGATTGTTCATTTGAGAGGTGCATGTTTCAATCACCCCCTGGTACTCAAGTTGATCTAAGATCTCCCTGACCTGTTTTTTAGCTTCTTGCTTTATGGGATACTGCCGTTGGGCAGTTGGTTCACTTTTTAATTGGATTTTGTGAGGCGGTGAATCCTCATCCCATCCTACATGATTTTTATACAATGCAGGTGCCTGGGCTACTGCCCATTTCCTTGCATATGTGTATTTTTTATGAATCGGTATGTGATTCGAGAAGGCAGGCATAATCACCTCTTCGCCACGAGGGCACTCCCTGACAAACTCTGGGGGCCAATCTTTTTCAGCTAACAGAATATCATAGCCTTTTGAGAGCTTATCCCAAAATAGACCCTTAATTTTCCTAGTCTTATCACCCTCCATACGCAATATTATTTCGTATATTTTATGGGGCTCGCTAAGTCTGGTGTCGGCAGTTTCAACCTGAATGTATTCATTCGTGTCCACTGTCTCCAGATGACTCATCAAGTTCTTGCGCGCTATACTGATCTCTGCTGCACTGTCCAACATTGTCAATGCCCACTCCCCGTTTTTCAACTGTGTCCTCAGTATTCTCGGCATGGTTGATTACTCTAATACTGGCTACCTTCTTTTTCTGAAATTGAGATTTCTTATTTTGAGCAGGTTCATTGTCTTTGGACTTGGTGTGCTCTCCTGGGTCTGACCGTCCTCTTCTTTCCGAATTCTGTGGAAGAGATCGAGAGGGACGTGTATCAATACTTTGATATCTATCAGGTCTTTTTATATTATCCCTATTTCTAAGGTTATATCTTTTCTCAGAGGGCTCCCGTTGGGGAGACTGGCGTTCTCGAGTCGGAGTTCTTTCCCTCCGTCGAGGAGACCTTCCTCTGGACTGGAAAACTTTTTCCTTGGGAGTGGATTGTTTATTTCCATCCCAGCTCTTTTTAGGAGTATTTAAATTATTTTTAATAAATAATTTTTCAGGATTTTCGAGCAGTTGGGGCTTTACTGGTTTTCCACCCAAGCTGTCTCTACCTAATTCTTCATAGCATTTTTCTATGATTTTTGCAAGCTCAACAGGATCTTTTATATCTGTTTCCTTCAACTTCTGGCGGATCGCCACAGATGCTGCTTCTCCCTTTACGTTGGCTAATAATATAGCCGTGACCTGCTTGAAGTCTTTCAGTAATTTCATACCTAGATTTAAAGCGGGTTCTGGACCGAATTCATTTTGAATCTGTTTTAGCACTTCTGGTATTACCGCCATAGACGGAACACCGTGTGTTTTTGTGTAAATGGAAGCAAAGACTGTACCCCAAGTGTCGCAGTCCTCCACGTGTGGTGCGATTCCCATAGGAAGGCAGATGGTCAAGATTCTGTGTTTCTCAATAGGGGTAGTATCAGGAAATACTGCCTCTATTTGAGTGATTTTCTGGGCTAACCAGAAAGGAATTTGTTCCCGTTTTACGGGTGTTTTACCAAGACATGACTGTATGTTCTGTGGTGTAATTTTATTTGTGTTCCCCTGATGAGGGGTCAGCTGTGGTGAATTAACAGCTGGCTGGACTGTTGCAGTCCGTATTACATATTGGACTAATTGCCTATGTATTTTTATTAATGTGTTTAGCTGTGCTAACAGCTCTTCTCTAGACATTTTTGTAATGTCAGGATGTGGTGTGTAGCTGGCTAGAACCGGCCACGTGGCTCCTGGTCTACCTAGTGGACCGAGCCTGGTTATGTGATCATTGTGTTTTAGGGCGCCATTAAACCAGAGCAGGTGCTCTTGAAATTTAAGTGGAATTTCAACCTCCTCGAAAGGGGCGTACTCATCCGGAGGTTCCTCTATTTTGTAATAGTGAAACTCTTGTGTTATTGCGTTTACCGCTGGAAAGTTTATCCATGAATAGAATACCTCTGTCTGCCGATACTCGTGAGCCTCTATCACGAAAATTACTGTACCACCTTGAGGTGTCAGTCCATTCTCTATAAGTTTTAAAGTTATAGATCTTCTTAACTGGACCGGGATGATAATAGCATCCGGGTCTGCCTGTAGGAGACTCGTGTCTTCCTCTATTAGTATGGAAGCCAGTCTAACTGCTTCTTCATTTTCTGACATTCTAAAAATGCAGTTTTTGCAGAGTAGGTCTCCAAGGAGACAAAGATTAGATGCACAATATTTTGGAACACTGTATCCTTCAACGTTGAATAAACCGGAGCTTTACATAGGAATCTCTTCCTACTAAGGTCGGGCGGATTTTAACCTTTCACCCACTCCAGACGTCTATTGGAGTATTTACGGGAGAAAGGGGTGTGAAATATGCACGACTGAGTTACTCTACAAGTCTTACGTTAGTTTATCGCCTTACCAAACGTTAGGGCGCCATGTAGTGTAGTTCCTAGTTTCCCACTAGGCCCTGCGCATTGGAATAACATAAACAGTAGTATCGACGTGGAACTGCGGATATTCCAGGCCTCCACTGACTATGCTAAACTTAATTGGGTTGTGTTACCAACTAGCTCAGAGGTCACTGGAAACTTTCTTCTCTGCATAGGAAGTGATCAGCTTCCCTGGCACAGACAAGAAGGGATTCAGTTTTCCAACAACCGTGCAACATGACAACTTTGCTCCTCAGATCAAGAGTCGATCTCTAGGGTCGTGTGAAACAATAGACATAGATTTCACTCAGTCAGTCTGGTGCAGTTTACTTTCACAATATTTAGAGAATAGAGAGACGGGCGTGTATCAATAAAGGTTAACATTTATTGAACAGTCTTTCTTCTCATACAAGAGAAATGTATTGCCACAATTGCAATAACTGTTATTATAAAAAGTACGTACAGTAAGATAAGTATTGCGAAATAGAACTGTAAAAGCATTGATATGGTTTCTTAGCCATACAATGGTTTAGAAGTAATAAAACATTTATACAGTCATATATACATTAGGCTAACATACTCAACTGGTGCTTCTAACTAAGCCTACCCCAGTGTGCCTGACCTAAGCCTAACACGTGAGAAGGGGAGTAAGTAAGTAGCTTAAGTTAAGTTGGTTTTGCCAAGGTTTGTTTCAAGAATTCTCGTCTAAGGGTTTAGTCAACACCATACCTCTGAATAGAATGATGGAGGATTGGTATCTCCTTCAGGGGTCTCTCTCGATATCCCAGTCACCCGCGAGGGTAAACCGGAAGCGCCGGGACTGGATTTCTCTGCACGAGAAATGCAGCGGCTTCTCTCAGCGCGTCGGGAGGAAGGAGGGGGGACAGCGTCCGCGGGCAGCTGGGCTGGATGTCTTCGCAGAGGACGGCTGCACGGCTCCTCAAGCGTACTGAACCACAGTTCGCGCTGTAGCGGCGATAATGGTAATCAGTAGCTTCACCACCACAGGATAGCAGGCTGCAGCGACAGAGTGCTAGTTTTTACCAACACTGGTCATGCAGGCAGCTGGCATCAGCAACAGGCAACGCAACGCTCATTGCTTAAGGCAACGTTGGTAATATTTATACCTGACAGGTGCCGGGTTTGACGCAAGTTTGCTGGACATAAGACGTCAATTAAAGATGTCACTAGGAAGTGGCAGCTATCAGTTGCTCATTAGAGTTCCATTACTAATCAAAACATAGCAAGCGGGGATTTCCAGGTTTGCTAAGTTTTTATCTTGTTGAAGAACTCGGAGTGTTATCTAGGAATATCAGATAGTGACTGCTGCTCTGTCATTGCACTAATTGGTCGCAAAGGAAGTAGCAGCGAGTCATGCTGGAATGTGGCTCTGTGGCTCTGCTCGTGTGAGGCCAGAGATGACTTTTCAGAAAATCGCACTTGAACGGTTATGCCAATATAGGGAATAAAGGGCTTTATAGCCGAATAGGGGCATAAGGTCACAGTATCGATCAGGAACCTAGATAAGCACATGACAGAAGGAAATGTTGTTTTCCTATACAGAAAAGAACAGCTGAACTGCATTACACCAAATTAGCCAAAAATTAGAATTTTACTCTGATTTGTGTTTTGCATTATCTGGTATAAATCCATTCAACAGTCTTAGAGAAATTACGTTTAAAGAGGATCATGGGTTTGGCTCAAAGGGCTTACAAAGCTAGGTATATCTGGAAGATTGGTCTCACAAGAGTCCTGTGGTACCCTGAATTATATAATTTTTAAATATAACCCTCCCATTCGGCAATGGAGCTTTTTCTCCCATCAGCCATTATAGGATGAACAGTGAAATATTTTTTAGCCATCATTACAAGACTCTGGGCTCAGTATCCGTGTCCTGATAATGTGAGGGGCAGGCTAGGGACCTCCTGGTACTTGTAGGGTGGATCCAAAAGCACCACCTCAGGAGCAAAAACAAAAAAAGAAAAATGTTGTCCTGTGGTATTCGCCACTCAAGCTTCACCTCATGGTATTGTGCAAACTTCACAGCTTGCATGGTTCCATAGTATCAAGTGAGGGAAGCTTGAATACCAATATCGAGAATTATTAGAGTGAAACCCCCCTCAATTTGTCAGAGTCGGTGGCAAATGACAAAACCCTTGCCTACTATGGTAATCTGAAATTACATGTAGCAAAATGCCGGTCTATAGCCTGTAACAAAGTGTGATAACAACCAGCTGTTAAAGGATTACAGGCTTTGTCAAATGTTTATAGGAATTAATAAGACAGACTAACGGCCCATAACGTTACATAGTAAGCAGACCAGACCTATTGCATCAGGCATAGTGTTTCTCAGTGCACCAATCGGGCCTATAGCTTGTCACCATAACCTACTCTGGCCTACAGTTTAGAATGTAAGCTTTTCCACAAGGTAACTATTTGACACACACTCATAAAATTAGAAAGGTATACAAAATTATGGATAGCGAAGCACAAAATACTCTTACTCCTTAGAGGGCCTGTAGGAAATCTGACTTTTCTACATGGTCACCCCAGATTATTTCAGCTTTGGTGCTATTTTTGCTGCTGACTTTAGAATTGAGAACATTTCACCCCCTGCTAACTAGTAGTAAAGGGCCTGTGCTCCACCTTTCAACGTAGGTGAATTGGCATGCTCCTAAATGGCACATTTAACTTACTTCTAAGTCCCTAGAATATGGTACAATTTGTACCCAGGGCCTGGAAATTGAATTCCACCAATGGAGTGAAGCATCCAATGAGCCATTCAATAGAGTGGCAGGCAAAGATGCCTTCATGCATTCGATTGCAGTTTCACTGTAATATTGCAAAACATGCATTGCAAACTGTCAAAACAGACCATTTTGACAGGTCAAAACGTTAATGTTATATATTAATAAGTCATCCCTATTTAGGGTTTGTAGCCCACAAGGCTGTATTTTTATGTGAAAGTAGGGCATGGGGAAATGTAACGTTTACACATCCTTAGAGTGACTAGTAATGAAAAGGTATTATCACTGTGGCTGGCTTAGCTGTCCTATATCAAAAACCAGAATACACATAAAATATTAATACAGTCTTTCTGGAATAGGACCAACTAGAAATATGATCAATGAGCAATTTTAATAGTTATTAAAACTCCAATTCAGTGGTGAAGTTGGATTTTTAATTAATATTAAGGAAGCATAATTTAAAGAAAGTTAACTTTCCCTGCCTCACGTTCCTGGCAGTTTATTTACATTGACTCTCTAGCTTCTCCTAGCGATTAACCCTGAATAGGTGTGAAATGCCTCCTAGAAGCTAATATAAGGAGGACTTGAATGGGCAAAAGCTCCACAGAAAATGCTGGGTGGAATCTGTGGGCAAACTGTTTTACAGGTCTGTTGGGTTCACATAGGTAATACTTTGAGCACACTTAAAAAGGGAGGGAACAGGATGTGTCAACAGTTCTTGTGAATCCACCGTCTTGTAGCGGAAAGAACCCTGCTTTTGTCCTACCTGCAAAATGGATTTTAGTGTTTGTGTGGAAGGACACTAGGATTAGCATAGTTCCCTACATACACTCCCAACACTCAGCGCCCACGTTTGTGTGGTCGAAGACTTTGGACATCTTGAAAATGCCGAAACGCATTGCCTGTTAGGCCTGTTTGCAGTAAGGCAAACAAAAACTACTGAAATAAGCATATGCAATGCAATAGGTCTCGCATTTGTTAAAAGTTTGAGCTGTTGGCATTGAAAATGACTGTACTTTCATTTTTCATTTGTGTTGGCAATAATAAATAGACTCCTTATAAGCAAAGTAACCTATTAATAACTGACAGAAATGTAAAACGATAGAGCAGGTTATGCAGATGATATGAAATATATGAAATACAATGTAGTTGTTAATTTTAATACTGTAAAAGTTATGCAAATAGTTTTAAAAATATGAAGGTGATACGTATTGGGTACGGTAATAGTTGCCTAATTTTTGCATTTCTAAAAAATTGTTTATTAGTTATTAGGCAACTTTTTTTGGTACTATAGTAACAGTAATAGTAATATATATAACAAGAGTTTGAGCTATTGGCATTGTAAATGACAATGCCTTTTATTTATGTGTTTTGAAAACCTGCAAGCGCTGCGTAAACACGCACTTTGCACTTATAGTAGTTACATACGAGAAGCAAAGCTGGCAGTAACTGTGTCTCTTTTACTGCCAGCCTTGCTTCTTGTAAGCAAGGACTATAAGTACGCTTGCAGGTTTGAAAACATAAAGATAAAAGGCAATGTCATGTACAATGCCAAAGCACAAACTCTCGCAATTGCGATACCTGTTGCATTACAAATGCTTGTTATTGCTTGTTTCCAATTGCATGGTTGATACTTTTCTTCTTCTTTAACTATAGTATTTTGGGGGCGGGGATCATGGTTGGCAATGCAGCTCACATCAGAAACAATTCTGTTTGATTTATTTTGTATGATTTGGCTATTTTCATCTTGAGCCTCCAATGGCACATTTGGGAGCCTTACAAATATTTGGGTTGAGGGTGGACGCTGCCACTGCAGTTTCTGGCCTGCATTTGCTGGGGGCTGTTAAGAACCAGGAGAGGAGTCACATAGTGGGCTCACAAAAATTGTGAATCGGGCTGGTTAAAATGAACATGTCTACTTTAGCGTAATCTGTATGGGGAGCGTTAATATTTGCCAAGTACTGTAACTTGTTGATTGGTGAAGTAATTGTTTGTCAGTCATTAATGTTTTGCAAAATATGTTCTTGTTAAAAACAAGGCGAGAGATGTTAATCTCTAACAAAAGAATTCTACCTCAGGTCAGTTCTTGTGTTGGCTGGTTGTTCCTAGGGGCTCCACGCGGCACTTCAAGGGTCCCTTTCTTATGTTAGTGATACAAAGTTATTAGATCTGAATGACAGTTCAGCTACAAAACGTGTTTCTTCCGTTTAATATGACCTGCAGATCACGATTTTGAATAACTGCAAGTCAATTGTGGCCTGACATACATACATACATACATACATGGTCACCGCCAATAATAGCCTTGACAGACATGCAGCAGCGCTGGGCCACTTCAGTCCCACCCCTCTCAGTCTCCTTCCTTCCTTCCAGCCCTACCCGCCTATTTCCACCAGATTCCGTTGGTTGCATATGAGTGTTTGGATTTATACCGATACACTTAGATAAAAGATTCTGTGGTTGACAAGTAGGCCCATCTTTGCACGTGCACTGACAGGCCGCATGTTTCTAAACAAAACCTTTGGCTCCGGCGCCTATTGTTGAACAAATTAAGCACAGCGTACTGCGCGACATCTAGCCAGTACATACAGACAATGGGAAGTGTGAAACTGGAATACACTGAAAGTAAATCAACATTAGCTAAAAGGTCAAAGAAGGTTTTCGAAGTAAGGCATCCAAAAGGCCAACTGGCGGCTCTGAATTGCTGCTAGTTCTAGTTGTATCATATCTTGTAATTTTGAACGGAGCGAAAGATGGTCTAAAGGCATCTATTCTTGTCATTTTTTTTTTTATTAACAACGGTAACTACACACGTGTTGTTTTCTTCCCGATGTATATTTTTTGTCTATAGCCCCTATTCTTCCCTACATCTAGATGGAATACCTCATTGCAGTCGGTCAAGTGGATTTTCCTCAAAAGACCTCTGTGCAGGTGACCCCAGGCTTCGTATTACAGAATTGGAATCCCGACTGCTTAGGCCGGAATTTCCACGTGAAAAAACTACAAATGCTGTAGCGGTTTTTACTTTTTTGAATTTTGAAATTTAGCAATATTCAACCGTATGCAAATACGTAGAAGTTCAGATTTTAAGCAAACCCGTAGGCTTGTGAATTAACTCAAATACTTCTGCTTTCCAGTGCTTATTGAAATGTAAATGGACAAATGTATGTGCGTAGTAAGGCGCAATGTCTGTTTTATTCTGCGTCACCTCTCAGTACATTTTGCAACCACGGTGGGCGGGGCAAATGGAGCTGGGCACGAGCCCTTCCAAATACTTTCACTGGCTCAGACGGGTGAATTCAAAACGAAAACTGCACCATAATTCGAAGGAACAATCTTAACTGAACTGTCTCCTCCCACAGAGAACAGAACATTTCGAGTTCTTTAGAAACAAGAAGTCAGCTGTTCTTTCATTTAGTTGTTTCCCTGTGAAATGGATCCAAAAAAAGAACAAGCCCATGAGTGGTGCGCGTGCGCCACAGCGAGCCATGTGGTTTTAATTATCGCGCCCATGTTGGGCATGATAATTGAAACCACGTGGCAGCAGTGCGCGTAATAGACACCAATAGGCCATGGGCCGAACAATGCGCCCGCCTTTGGCCAATTGCGTGCTGTCTTTGATAAAAAGACGCACACAACGACCAATAGGGAGGGCCAACGGAAAAAGCACACGCACAAGCGTGTGCGATTCCTAGGTCAGTTTTCAAACCCCCTACATGAGGTTTCTTGCTGCACGAGCAGTGCTGCGCACTGCAAAGCTAGGCGAGAGACCTAAACATGGGTAGGTATGGACCGGTAAATTTGTTAAGGAAAGCCAGGAATCCCCTCCCCACCCAATAGCTTGTGCTAACCATAAATGTGACCTCTTCAGGCACCCACTTAAGAACACTTTTTAGGCCTGCAGAAGATCCAAAGTAAAGGACCTGCTGTCTGTGACCTGAAAGGACTGGATCTGCTCCCTCTTGCAGCTAGGGCAAAGAAATGGACTCCAAGGTTCATTTGGCTATCCTCCTGTGTGACTACAGGAAGACAACAAGATGCAAGAGGCCTTCTCCTGAAAGTACCCATCTCATGAATGGCAACTGGACCTAAATTGGACCCTCCTGTTGGCCTCTGCCTGACCCCTCCAAGTGCCTGAAGTGAGGTCTTGGGGGCTTTAGAAGTGAACTTGTACGGTGAATTGGGGCATAAAAGACTATGTCGGGAGGTAAAATCTATGACCCAGACATACCTGGTTGATGTATCTGACCCTAGCTCCTTCACGGAAGCACCCGGGCAAAAAGGCTCCCCTGAGCCAATCACAACGCTGTAATGCAGCGTTGGTGAGCGCTGTGGTTCGGCGCTCAGGCTGGGACAGGGAGCCTGTCTATTTTCCTCACCAGGCTGTGTAATGCAGCTTGGTGGGGACCATGCAAAGTGTGCATGAACTGTTTGGCTGGCCCAAGAGGGTCAGCCAAACAGTTCATGCGCTCTTAGGTAATACAAACCTCTCCTCACCTGCTCTGGCCAGCCTGGCCCGCCCTGCCACTGACTGCAATAGGAAATATCAAATGATAATAATGATGCATTATTATCTTTTATTTTTTCTTTCAAGCAGAGGGGCGACGCTCCTCCGCCTTAGCGGAAGAGTCACCAATGCATATATCTGGTTCCCTGTTTTGGATTTTTGTCATTTTCATTTCATTTTTTTGCTATATTGTCTCTATTTTTAGGTCGAGCTTAGCGGTAGTGCACATGCGCTGCTTGCTCTGCAATACTGCTGTAGTAGAGTATGGGAGAGAAGCCGCGCCCACTTTCCTCCCATGTTTTTCATTGGCTTGTGTCCTTGTTTTTCATAAATGCTGCCTTCAGATTCGTTAATAGGCTTGTTAGTCCCTCCTTAGTAAGGCCTTGTCTTCATTTGTACCCTCCCATGGCGACTGGCCCTTTTACTTCAGTTGTTACACTGGACCTGTTATTTATTCTGTAACCACTATTTTCTTTATTTAGTTTCTCTTACTGCAGTACCGACATGCACTGCTTCAGCTGAAATCACTTTTGTTGTTTTAAGCAGCATGGCCGCCCCCGTAACACGAGAGCCTGTTTCAGTCACTTTAACCTGGCATTATCTTGGGTCTGTTTCAACCGCCCAAGTAAAATGGATTTAGAAATGATTAACGAATTGTCATGTTTCTTCCAGGTAGCACATAACCCTGTGCTAATGGGCTTAAGCTGACAACAGCACATCTGTGTTACATGTCATCTGTACTAAAGCCACCTGACGGTTTGTTTTCAAAAGCCTGTTTTATTAACAACAACACCAATACCACCACCAGTACTACCACTGCTGCCAGTACCACCACCATCAATAGCACCAATACCATTACCACCACCAATACCACTACCAACACCAGTACTACCACTGCTGCCAGTACCACCACCATCAGCAAAACCAATACCATCAGCAAAACCAATACCATCACCACCACCAATACCACTACCACCACCAATACCACTACCACCACCAATACCACCGCCACTACCAATACCACTGCCACCACCAATACCTCTGCCACTACCAATACCTCCGCCACCACCAATACCTCCGCCACCACCAATACCTCCACCACCACCAATACCTTCACCACCACCAATACCACCATCACCAATACCACCACCAATACCACTGCCATAAACCACCAATACAACACCACCATAACCAATACCACCACCACCAATGCCCGCAGCACCAATACCACCACCAGTACCACTACTACCATGACCAACACCACCACTAATACCACCACCAATATTACTGCCAATACAAATACCACCACCACCAATACTAGTACCAATACCACCACCTCAGCACCTCTCACTAGTAATAGCACTGGCACTGTATGAGGCCGGAGCTGCAGCCGAGACCATCCCCTCCCTCCATGCCTGCCATCAAGCACAGCCCGCCTTGCACCAGGTGGTGATGCCAAGGCCCTACTAGGGCTGGAGTGTTTTTTATTAGGCCAAAAATAGCCTTGACATTACGCAATGCTACACTGCTCACTCAAATCACGGAGAGGGCAGGAAATAGCCCCCCTCGCTTTTCCTCCTGAGCTGCGACAGTGTAGTCACAGGGCCAAAGGTGTTGGAGCGCTTTGTTAGTGTTTATAGCTCGGATCATAGGCAAATCTCACTTCACACTTTGTGTCTGTGTAATTTACAACACTTACACATCTTCTTCACTTCACTATTTATCACTACTTTGAAGACTTCGCAGGCTGGTCTGGTCTCTTCCTCTGATATTTACAATCTAACAAGCGGCCGAGAAGACCCTTTATTGCAATGCAAAAGGTCTTGCATTTGCGAGAGTTTACGCTATTAGTATTGTAAATGACCATGCCTTTCATTTAGGTTTTAAAACCCAAGCTCAAACTCATGTGAATGCGAGACCTATTGCATTGCAAATGCTTATTCTAATTTGGTTTTGAAATATTATTGTGAATTTTGACTTTAATAATGTTTTGGTACTGCAGAAATACTTTACACATTACCTTAGCTTCAGCCTGTTTGCTCTGTGCCATGACTATCAGGGGAGGGGGATTGAGCTCAGGTTAATTTAGTGACTTTGAGGATTTACCTTGACACAGGTTATGATTATTCCTTCAGGTGGGTAGTTGTCACCTTCCCCAAATAGTCCATTTATTTCCAGAGTCAAACCAGGATTCTCACAGAGCAAACCACCTATATCCATGGATTGTGACAGGGGATACCCAACACCAAGCCCTTGTCTGTTATGGTATCTGTGAGATTCCATGTGTCCAAATACATAACTGTAGGCTTTTATATGGAGTAATAACAAACAAAACACTTAATTGGCTATTGACTTTAGCATATGCTTTTTGCAAAAAAATGTCGGCTCCATTACCTTTATTATAACATTTCATAACAAACCGAGCAGACCTATAGCCATCATCATACGTTTGCCCCCATACCAACTCAGTCCTGCTGTATCGAGGATAATGTCACACGTCAAAAAGTGCATTGCTATAGGTCTTTTAGTGGAGGCACAGAAATACAGCCCAACCAAATCTCGTACTCAGGAAAACCAATGTGTGGTTGAAGTCTAAGCCCCTCTCTCAGTAGTACTCTGTAAGCGCTCTTTCGGTAATCACTTAATGTAAGGTGACAGTTTCACTGTCAAGCCAGACATAAAATCCATGTAGATTAGTGTGGACCTAGACATTTCATACTGTTGTCAAACACAAAGCAGCACTCTGAAGTTAATGATGATAGGTGAGGGTGCTGTGACTGCAATATATTCCTCTTAGCTGCCATCCTCCCATCTGTGCTACTGCCAGAGAAAAGCTAGCACCATAAGTTATCTGGTTATCTAAGACACTTCAACAGCAATAGCAGGTGTGTGCTCCTGAAATTTCAAGGTGCAGCATTTGCATAAAAAACAATCACAGCTGTGTTGGGAAAACACTATTCTTCATATGGAAGTACACAGCCTCTGCTCAATCAAAACATGTACTCTTGGCTACCAACATGTGGGTGGAGACAAAGCCCCTCTCTGTAGTACTCCTGACAGCTCTGTTTTTGGTTGATCGCTTTGCGGATTGTGGGAGAAACTGCTTTAATTGGTGTAGGGTGCGTCTGATAGAGGATTGGTAAGCAAGTGCAGCAAAGGACTTGTGATACTACTGGATCAGGCCGTGCGACCTTTGTCATTTATCCACGTCATAGCTGCCAGGCACCTAGAGCCTGTGCCCATGTGGTAAGTCAACAAAAGCTGGATTAAGCCCCAGCTGGTAGCGCCTGTGCCCCACAAGTGGACTACTTGACCAAAATACTGGCAAAATTAGGTTGTTACCTCGAGGCACTGTGTAGCTCTCAAGATTTATATAGATTTACATTTAAGCCTCTTCTTAGCAAGAAGAGATCGGCACTCCAAGTCTTTTTCTGGAAAGCTTTTAATCAGCAAAAGATAACGTGTTTCGGCTCACCCGAGCCTTGCTCATGATAAACAACATTGCCATGTTTCACAATTTAAATACATTTGTACTTCCTTTCAATAGACATAAATGTAGGTCATATGCTTCACTGCGTCTGCCAAAGTGGCACTGGCATGTTACCCTTACAACGTAAAATACATAATGAAAAGAAAAGTTGTTAGTCCTGTCAGAATTATTACAACTGATTTTAATCACTATGGCTTATAATGCTCAAGTCTCTTTTCTAGCAATGTGTTAAAATTCACGTGCTGAAATTCGGTAACTGCTTAAACATTAGATACTTATGGACTTAGATAAACCACTGCATCGAAATACAACACGAACTGCAATACCCTTGTTGAGCCGCAGGGCTATTAATGGGCCTATGCCCCCAGGTGTCTCAACATATGCAGGCCAAGTAACAATAAACAAGTTAATCAAAAAAGAAAAGGGTGCATCACATTAATACAATGCCTCAGATGAATGGCTGTCCTGCTTTGATTTGTGTAAAGGGAAAGACCACGTCTCCTACAGCCCATTTTTCTGGCAGGATACAAGACACCGGAATGGGTGCACTACCAAGCAAACTATTTCTAGAGGGCTGAGAGACCCTTTTTTTCAGGACAGTGACTGGGCCCCATCTAGAAAGAAAAGGCTCCGCCAGCCTAGGTATACTAACTCCTACCCTTTGGTCTCATATCTAATTATAACCGCCTCTTGCTTCTATTCTTCAGTGTCTCTCATGGGCAGTTTGACAGTTCTCAGCTCCTGGACTAGCTGGTGGTACTCTCCGTAAGCCATTTGCAAGCTCAGAAATGAGTGTTCTTTCCCCAAACCTCCCACCCCTTGTTTCCTATATTGGGCACAGACCATCGGTGTGATTGTCCTGGCTCCTTTGCCATTTTCCAGACTGATCATCCTGTCCATGAGGCAATGGATGTCGCAGCATTAGTTTGAAAATAGGATGACCGTCGTTTCCCTGGACTGCGCTGGAGTCTGGGTGCTAGTGACCCTCGGTGATATGTTGCCCAGCCTAGCTTATAGTGCCACAAACCGGACTTAACATTTTTCACCTTTCACACCCCTCTACCCTCCACTCATACATCTTCAGCTATGGCATTTCCATCAGTAGTTCCTTCACAAAGCAGCAGGGAGGGTGAAAAAATCCATCTAGTGGAAAGGCACGTTTGGATTTTTAATTGGATGTGGCCCTGAGTCCAGAATAGCAATTCTTCTTTGGTTTTCCCATTGTTACTTTCAACTTGGGGTGGGTCTTAAGCATGATCAGAGCTGTAGATGTTTGTATGGTCCTCCTCCACCTCAAAGTATTGTGCCAAAGTCCATAGGGCCATTGATTGATCTGCAGGCGCCCATATGGCCCCAACTGAGCAGCCAATCCATAACTCTGATGTAGACATTAGATAGAGGACCTCAAATTGCTACCGTCTCAGCATCCAGGTCCTCCCTCAAGTATTTCATGGTCTGCAGCCTATGGGTTAGTGCACTAGCACGAAGGTCCAGCTTTCTTAAAAGCTTCTCACCAACGTGAATTACAGATCCATTTAGTATGGCTGTGGCGGTCATCATCTTGGAAACTCATGTGGAGGATCAATTCTCCATCTATTCCCTCTAAACCCTGTGCTCTGATCATGTTCCAACACAGATCAGCAGGTACTCCTTTGCTCCTGAGCTTTCTAACTCTGCAATCGACATATACAACAAGAATTACAGAATGCAATGAGAAATGGATTATGAATGAACTATTTGTTCTTGGCATAGGTCATTTAGTAAGGTGGGGTTATTGGGGATAGGTGGCAGGCAGAGGGATGGGAAAATGCTATGTATAGATTTTTCTCTGCTCTGGAGAGGGGTGGTGGACAGACACATGAATGGAGCTGGCCTTGGAAGCCCCTGTGAAGAGAAGCAGAAAAGAAGACTTTGTCCTTTGGCACACTAACAATAAAAAAGACAAACTAAATGCACAAGAGACAAATCTAAGCATGGACATCTATTTATTAAGTTAAATCCAGCGTCATTTAACATCCTCTATGGTTTCTCCCTTAACCCTTAGTGCTGCTTACCGTAACCACTTCCAAATATTATTTTTGTTTTAACCATTTAAATAACTGAAAACGCCACTGTTGCACCAAAGAAATGGCTCATTGTGCAAGAAGAGTAATGGAAGCACTACTTTGGCAAAGCAAAGATAAGTCGTATAGATACATCCAACTAGTTCATGCTATGAACTCATGTTCTACCATTCTGGTAGTTTTCCTCTAGTGGCGCTCAGGAGGTCCACAAAAAACATAACCGCATATTTATATCTTTTATTGTTCAGAGGCAAGTTCAAAACTGTTTGTCAGGTGTAGATTGTTACATGAGAGACTGCAATAACTTAAGTGATAAAAGATACGTGCTAAATGCCTTTAGTAACAATTCAAATGACATTGAAGACCAAGAATGGGTTAAGTGTCATAGGTGAGTGACTAAAAGTGTATGAAGGTCTTATGATGTCCTCATTCCTTATGCAAGGTTTTAGTAGAAATTCATATTCTGACCTCAGTATAATTAGTAAGTGGAAGGGCAAAGTGTATTTGAAATTATTTCTTCTGTAAGATCGACTTGCAGTCTAAAATTGAGATGCTTAGCCAGTGAAGCAGTTGTTAAGGTGCATGGCTTGTAGCGCCTGTAGGTGTCATGCCCCTTCACTGACCATTCTTTTTTCTTGCCTCTTTTCAGCAATGAAGCCTGGAGGTACATGGGAGGCTTTGCAAAGCCGGTCACCTTCACAGACGTGATTTTCCGAGGATTCAAGTGGGGGTTTGCAGCATTCGCAGTTGCTCTGGCGGTCGAGTACGCCCTGTTTCCTCCAAAGAAGGATGAGGGGCATCATTGAAAGAATGCAAAGTGTTTCAGATTGGTGTGTCTCACTTCTTCTCTGGGGAAGTGAGATTTCCAGTCATCATCCAGTACACTGTCGCGTTAGACTTTGAGACCATCTGCTTATGTGCTTGTGTAAAGCTATATATTAAAAATGTACATAGTACAATGGTGTGTGACAACATTTGAGTGTTTTTAGCCTCAAGACAAACTTAACGTTGAATGTATTACTATGTATCACAGGGGCAAGACTTTAACCTCCACATAGGAAATAGTACATTAATAGTACATTAATCCTCAATGGAGTTTGAGCAAAACACTACAGACAACGTTTCTTCAGGCACAAATTCTAATTAACTCTCCGTTGTTCTGCTTCCTGTCCGTAGTGTCCATCACATTATGGTGCACCTTTTAAACAAAGGGCTGCTTTCTCCTCTAGCTAAAGTTTAGCCTAGTAAAGATATAATGTCAAAAACAAGGCTGGTGCATTTGTCCATTATGTAGTCAGTGGCCTTGTGTGACAAGCTGAAAGGTAAAGAAATGTGTTACCTTCTTGCTTCTGACATCTTGAAAGCATTGGGCTGAATTACCGGTTGGATACAGTGCTGTCTAATGTCGAGAATCCGAATCCCTGTTGTGTATGGAAAATAAAAGCAGATGGAAAAGCAATAAAAATGAATTTCTAATATGCGATTTTGAGAGAAAATGGTGATATAGACCAGGCTAATCCATCTGTCCTGTGTCTGATTTTCTGCTTATTATGGCAACGGGTGCCACACTCTTAGTATTTTTTTCTTATTCGGCCCTATTGCTTTTCTGGCATCCCACACACGTTTGAGTGTTTTCACTCTCTTCATCTTCAACATGCCGTCTGCTGTTGCTTGTTCAGTCGCTAAGGAGAATATTTTTAACAATACGATTCTCTCACCCCCTTTCACTTCTGTCACATGTGTACAGAAAGGTAAACGAATCCGTACACAACACTGAAGGGTCTCTCTGAACTCCGTGGTGGATAGTGCTTTGAGCTTAACACCAACTGAGATACAGATGGCAAACCCTAGGACCAACAGAGTCTGTACATACTAAAACAGGCAGGAGACATAACAACTAGAGAACTATCTTGCCAAGCCCCACTAGTAACTTACAGGGTAAAACACAATGAAGGTGCTGGGATTGAACACGGTGATGAACTCCTGAAACAGGAAGCCATACAACAATCCAAAATGTTGCTAGGCAGCTACTGCATTCTTTTTACCGAGGCTACTGCCTACAAAGCCCCGTAACTGGAAGGTCTGACCCTGAAACCAGCACAGTTCCAGGTCTTTCACCCAGGTTTCCAACAACCTGTTGTTCACACGCTCCATCTTCTTGGAGTGAGGCCATTTAGGACGTGTAGTTTTTGTTCTTTACCCTTCAAATTTTTTTATTGCATCTTAACCTTTATTGAAGGTTACATAACAGAAAAAACAAAGTACAAGTACCTTCACATGTCTGAGATATATCAAAATTGCTGTTCACACCCCACGCTTGACATCGATCATATTCATTTTCCAGCGCTTGTCCCACCATGCGATCTACAGCTCTGTCCTAGAGGCATCCATTGGCTTGGGTCTCAAGAGAAGGTATTGCATGAACGAAATCCATATGTCGTTGGGGGCAAGAAGTCTTGGGTAGAAGGCCTTCGTAGAGCTCTACTTGCTTGCAGCAATATGTTAGCTCAGCCAATTTAATGGTGGGGCAATGTCCACAGCGTCAGATCTTAGCGGCCAGGAAATGCGCTTGGGACGTACACTACATTTTTCATCCAACCCAGATGTGCAGTCATAGAGGAAATAGGCAGGGAGGATTCAATAACTTCCTGGCGTGTACCTACTGCCTGCAATAAAAAAATACCTGTGCAAGCCCATGCCAAATAAATGAACTCCACACCCTCGTTTCCACAGCAGTCACTGCATGAGTCTGCCTGCTTATGCAGCGTGAATGCAGTGTAACATTCTGTGAACGCATCTATAATAAATCTAGTGAAATTTGCTACTTGGCAGTAATTACGCCATCTGAGAGTAGTATATTGCTAGATTTTGTTTTACAGGGCAGAATCCATCTCTGTATCCCATCCAGAGTGTGCCGGAGTAGAGCGTTCCAGGGGTGTGTTTTGAGTTTCCCAGTATAATATGGTTATAAGCTGCCTGGGAGAATTAGTATTTATTGTTCTTTTCAGGGGGGCAAAACATTCAGGTTCCTCGTGGAACCCCCCTGAAATTTGCTTACACCTTGCCCTGATTCTATATTAGATATGAGACAGAAGTCAAGCAGTGTAAGAACAGTACATGTTTTCAGTCTCCCTACGTGTGTATTTTCAAATATGTTGTTGTGATATCGCTTTTTGTTCGTTCATCATTGGGAAGAATGGATGCTGAGGTAAGGAGGCCTCGGAAATATATAATGGGTAACATTTAGTTTTGCTTGTAAGCCTTTGCCGATATTGAGTAGAGTTTATTTCATCCTGGGCAACTATGCATCTAGTCCATATGCTTGAAAAAAGGATTAGCAGTGTCCTCATCAAGATGCCATCCTTTGGTTGTTTTACATGAGTTTATTTTTGGATACATCGTTCAATATTTTGACAGAGATGATGAAAATGTACCACTTGTTGTACAAACCGCCATGTACAAACAGCTGACATGTTTTGCCCCCTGTGGCAATTGAGCCTGGGGCTTTATCATGGCTGCGAGAAACGACAGGGAAGAACAGGTGGTAGTCCGAATTAAAATGTATGGCTTCCAAGATACCCACACCACGTGGTGAAGTGAGGGGGCACCCATGTAACCATGTGCAGAGATTTAGACTATCCTGTACATGATGTGTCTAATTTTGTCCCAAGGTCATCCATCATGTGATAGTGGTGCACGGTGAGGTTCATGCAAAAGTCACTGGAAATGATGGAGGGGGAGACATTGAATTATTCATCTGGCCAACAGATGCTGACAAAACCAGGTATACATTATTAGACTAGTAAATTGGAAGTTTCAGGTCAATATCGTGAATGGTAGTGATAGAAGAAAGGAAAGGGAAACCGAAAAATGCAGATAGTATGATCAAGGAGAGCAGAAGGGAGAGGGGAAAGGTCAAAATCTATGGACAGTGATGGGTCATTGTCATTGTGGTGTGGATTAGTGCTTAGAAGAAAGCCATTTCGATAAGTACTATAAAAGAATGTGCTCATATCGTGAGAGTTATATGGAGTACATAGTTACTTTGCATTGCATATACATGTCCAAAATAGCATACCTCATTGGAAAAAGTTACCATGATTCAGATCTCACACCATCTGAAATTGGACAAACCCTCCAACCTATCTACAAAATCAAATTTGGCATTCAAACGTGGGGTGGAGTCTACTACATCTTTTTCAACAGCAAGATGGGCCGTATGGCACAATGGTTTCATCTAGTAGTGTGTGACGTGGGCTGATACAGTTCCATGTTGGGGACTGTAAACCCACCGTGATTGTACAACTGCATTAGGATTTAGCATGCAATTCTGGGTTTTTTATTTGCCCACACGACTTTGGAGAGCAGCTTCATAAGAAATGGAAAAAGGTGTGTGTTGAATATTATGGGTATATTAATCTTATACTATAGAAGTTTGGGCAAAATGACTATTTTAATTAAGCCTATTCCACCTGCCATTGATAATGTCAGTTTTAGCCACGTACCAATCCTGTCTTTCAGGTGTGCAATCTCACATCTGTATTTTTTTCCGATCAGCCATATCTCTACGTATTTAATGGGTTCAGTACATTATTCAAGTGGAAAGTCCAGATCTACCCATCTTGTCCCTTCCATTTAAGGGAAAATAGCTTATCTTTCCTAATTGAGTGTGAGAACCAAGAGCCCACTGAATCTCGTGAACTCTCACAGTATGGGGTTGAAACTCCCCTGAGGCGACCTAAGATATAGCGTCAGCATATAGTGATATTGGGGGGACGATCATGGAAGAACTGTGCATAGTGCACATTGATTTGCCTAAGCTTCGCAACTAGTGGTTTGAATGCTAGCACAAATAACTGTGAAAGGGGACTCCCCTGGTGAGTGCAGGGTTGCTTTCGAATTTGGGAGGAAGCATGCTTGTATCGGCGAAGCCTACAGAGTACTAGTAAGTCTCAGGAACGACGGGGAGGATTCCCATCTTGCTCAATACATTCAGGAGGTAATGTCATTCAAGTGAGTAGAAAGCTTTGATGGCTTCTACAAATACTGCCACTGCTGCTTTCTCATGTTGCATCTGATGGAGCACCGCAAAAATGGTGCTTAAAATGTAAGTTGTTGATCGGCCAGGTACAAACCCAGCCTGGTTTGGGAGCATCATTTCAGAAAGCAAAAGGAGCAATCTATTAGCAATGATTTTCTGGAATATTTTGGCGTTACAATTGACAGAAGGTATCTATGATTTGCAGCTGGCCGTATTTTCATTGGGTTTCAAGAGAATAATCAAAAGCGCTTCGCAGTTGGAGAACCGAAGCGCACCTTTATCTTCCAACTCCTGGAAGACCTCCACGAGTTTTTGGGCCAATAGGTTTGTCAGTTTTATATAGTTCAGTGGGCAACCCATCTGATCTGGGATCTTTACCATAGGGTAGGCCAAGTATTGTGTTCAGAGATTTCTTTAAGGGTGAGTGGTTGGCCTAGAAACTCTTGTGCTGTTCTTAACAATACTATTGCCATATCTTCTAAGTAGTTATGTACCTGAGACGAGTCTGACATATAGCTTGATGAGTACAGTTCAGTAAAGTATCTGAAAAATACTTCCTCAATGTCAGCAGCTTCATATTTGAGGTTTCTTTTACTATCGTTGATGGAGATATTGTTGCTGCCCTAGGTTTTTCATTTTATTTTACTATAGTGACATGTGGTTTTCCTGGCCTTTCCCCATAGTCATTGGATTTAGTGTATTTTCCCATATAGTTAGCTTCATGTTCCTTGATTACAGGTCCCTATAATTGCTAAGAGCACACAGCAAAGATGATATCACAAAATATTATCCTTCTACTGTGTCTTTTAAGGGTTTACGTATTCGGGTGGCGAGAAAAGTTTCAGAGTGCCATCCCTGTCTATTCACATGCAACACTCCTGCCAGGATTTGACAAACACGGCTGCCTGCTGTGGGTCAGTGAAAACCTTCAACTGTCCCTCAATGGTGATCCTCCGCCTCGCAGGATAAAGCTTAGCGTAGGGGATCTTCAATTGCTGTACATTTTTGCTACACTGTAGTGAAGGCCTGATGAGCTTTCTATACAGCAAGGGTGAAGTCAGGGTAGAATGAAATAGTGTTGCCTCCATGCTGCAGATCTTTCTTTTCACTTGTACATATACAGTGAAGAGATGCACACCTTTGAACTGTTGCTTTGTCAAACATTTTAACTCTTTTGAACTGCTTCAGACCTATTATGGCGTGCAATGCAGGATACGTGCTCCATCCAATTGCGCTTGCGAATCAAACAAAAACACGGGGACCTAGTTAGGTCCCTTTTCAAGCAGCACAGCCTTGCCCGTCGCTCCAATGAATCCAATAAATCAAGTTTATCAATGGATCTGCTTCAATTCAAGTACTCTTTAACACTTCCTTTTCTTCTTTTTTCATGTTTAATCGATATTTTATCCATTTCAAAATAAATGGCAAGAATAATTACAAACAGGAGGTATTTCCACATGTCACCACTTTATTACGAATGCACCCAATGTATTTCGGGAAAATTATTTTCCTTCGTCAGGGGTATCTGTTAAAAAAAAACATAAATACAACACCATTAATTTTTGCAACGTTTACACAAAAACAATGCCTCTCATGATGCCTCTTTATCACTAGAAAAATTGTGTTTGTCAGTAATACACATAAACGCTCCACTTTTACTTTCATCACAATTCACATGTTAATTAAAACTAAAGCCTCTGTTCGATATTCGCTGCTTCTTAGAGGGAAAAACACACCATATCTATTTGCACTCTTCACCTATTGCCATTGACCCCATTAACCACCCTGTTTCAGTCTCAAAGCTTTCATAACTCTGAGTTCTTACGAGCGCGCTTACCGTGACATGCATAACTTTGAAAACATCAGTCAGAAACGTGAATCGACTCCATTTCTAGATTTCATGCTTGTAATGGCGATTGCCTCGTCTTTATCCGCTATGGCTATTTAAGCAAAAGCAATCTCCCCGCCACCATATGTAGCTCCTCCCCATGCTCTCAGGTGTGCAGTCACTTATCTAACAGCATCAACTACGAAATTTCACGCTCTCCCTTGGATGAAAAACAACAGTAAAACTCCAATTCCCAGAATGCAGTGTGTATGTGTTGAAACAGGTACCTAGTTTTTTTTGCTCTCCCTACTTCAATTAAATGTAATTTAGACTAATCAATAATTGATTAAAACAAGGGAACTGACTGGACGCCCCGAAATGGAGCAACCATATAGTACAAAATAGTATGTATGTGTCATGTCTTTTGCTCAATCCAGATAACAAACACTATAGTCTCTCGCATAATGATGTTGTTCCCATGAATCTAATCGCTTCTATCTGGAAACACTCCTGGATGGATGGAAGATCTTGCTGTGGTGGATGTTTAGTTTTCCTACTTTTCACTGTTGATCAATATACTTGGCCGCGGGTACAATCTCGCCGTTTTGGACGGAAATTCATGCAATGTACATATACAGTGAAGAGATGCACACCTTTGTACTGTTGCTTTGTCAAACATTTTAACTCTGTTGAACTGCTTCAGACCTATTATGGCGTGCAATGCAGGATACACGCTCCGTTCAATTAATGGTGTTGTATTTGTTTTTTTTAACAGATACCTCTGACGAAGGGAAATAATTTTCCCAAAATGCATTGGGTGCATTCATAATAAAGTGGTGACATGTGGAAATACCTCCTGTTTAATTATTCTTGGAATTTATTTTGAAATGGATAAAATAAATTGATTAAACATGAAAAAAGAAGAAAAGGAAAAGTGTTAGAGTACATGAATTGAAGCAGATACATTTATTGGATTCATTGGAGCGACGGGCAAGGCTGTGCTTTCTTTTCACTTGCCAGATTTAGTATCCGGTTTCTGTTGCAGAAATTCAGGAGTCTGGCAATTATGGGTCTGGGGGGGGCCATCCGCCAACTGGCAAGCTTCCAGCGAGTGATGCGCCTGCTCCACCACAAATAGTTTCGAAAAGCGATAAGCACAAAGAGGAACATCAGCATTTCCTCGACATTTGTCTCAATTATCCCTATATTTGTTGATTCCGCTATTCCAAGAATGCACTTATTCTTGCCCCTAGACATGGCTTTCAAGTCTTTATTTCCATATGTATGAGCGAGAGTACATTACCCATTAACTATCCAAGTGGCCATAGCGTAGGTTGATTCCATCTATCTCTTATCAATTGATGTAGGGCTTGATTGCTTGTTTTTAAGTGGTGTTTTCATGTCGAGGCCCTCATCAGTGACGTCCTGGCTGGACGGACCAGGCATTTGGTCTGATTCTTGACATTTCCCAGTCAGCCGCGTTTTGATTTGTTGGTTAGGTTGTTTGGGGTTCCCAGTTTTCCCATATTGTCCACCAGTATTCCTCCAATGAGGGGCAGTAAATCCTGTGATAGCACCCAGGGGAATCTGACATGGCTTGGGCAAGCCTCGGAATTGAAACCACAACTCGAATAGCACTGGACGACGCATTCCACATTCTAGGCAAAGGTGGCTCATGCTTGTCAGTCTTTCTGTATGTAATACATTGTCCATCATCAAAGACTACTTCAAACTCTTGAACTCCACAAAGCTTTCTGCGACAGGGCCCTACCATGGGTCACATTGTTCCTGATTAACAAATCCCTATCAATGACTATCGGAGACCACACCACTGCCAAAATGCTGTGTGATGTACCTCAAAGCTCAATTCTAGTCTCAACCTCATTTGATCCTAAGACTCCGTGCCTAATACTAAGAATACATTTGAAAACTTGGGTGCAACCATCAGCAATATGCTAAAACATGCAATTAAATTTAAAAATGGCAACTATTTAAGGGCATCTCCCCCTCCAAGACTGCCTTTTCCAAATACAAACATGGATGGACCAAATTTGGTCCCACAATCTGACAATATCGACACCCTTGATATCCCCCTGTATATGGTCAGATCACCATCTGATTGATTTTACACTCATTCTCAGCGACAGGCAGAAACCCCCAAAGGTTGGGGGTGGACTAAAAAGAAAGTAGAGAACTATTGATAAACAAGAGTTCATTCACACTGGGTCTCTTCCCACCTTTAACTCAAACGTTGACGCTATTGAAACTACCATCGCGGACTGGCTGAGATCGGCCAGTGATGAACACGCCCCCCTGATTCAATTTTCTCGCACTAGTCATCAAGACGCTCACAAATGGCACACCGCCGAATTGAAGTCACAAAAACTTATGCTTCGTCAATTAGAAAGGAAATGGAGGCATGGATATAATATTCTAGACAGACATAAGTTTCTGTCTGCTCGCATAGAATATAAAAAGGCAATATTGACTGCTAAAGCAGCCCATTTCTCAGCAGGAATATTCAATGCGAATAATAGAACTAAGGGAATCTTTAAAATGTCGGTGAGATCAGCAGTGATGAGAGAATACTTCCAAACTATGCCCCCACGCAAGAGATGTGGGACGTCTTAGACAATTATTTCGTGGAAAAAATTGCTACCATTAAATCAAGCATTCCCCCTCCGATCAACACAGAATGCCAGGATGATATTTTTAGAAACCCTGTCACTAGGACTCATCTCCCTGTCTTATGCCCCAAAAGTTAGTCTGACTTATTTATCCGGGTCAAGTCAGGCTCCCCAAATGACTGTTGTCCTCCTGCTACCATGAAAGATATATTCACAGTACTGCCAAACAGCATTCTTCCTTTTCTGGATGCATCTCTCACTCAAGGGGTAGTACCGCCTGCCTTCAAGGCCGCTACAATAGTCCCCCTTCTGAAAAAGCCCGGGGCAGATCCTTCAACTCCTTCTAACTATCGCCCCATATCCCTTCTTCCCTGTCTGTCCAAAATCTTGGAAGCACATGTGGCCAGATGCCTATCTAATTTTGTGGAACAAACGGAATACCTGGAGCCAAATCAAGCGGGCTTTCGGCCGACCCATTCAACAGAGGCGGTAGTTTTGGCCGTCCTGAATACTTTAAGAGCTAATTCAGACAGGGGAATTCCTCAGGCCTTGGTGCTTTTGGATTTCTCGGCAGCATTCGACACGGTAGACCATAACACTCTGTTGAACCGTGTCGAACAAGCAGGCATCCAAGGTCCTGCATACAACTGGCTTAAATCATTTTTAACTGGAAGAACGCAAGCAGTGCGACTGGGCACTCTTACTGCCCCCACAGTGACCACCTCTTGTGGTGTACCACAGGGCTCGTCCATGTCACCACTATTGCTTAACCTCTACCTGAGGCCTCTGCTCTATTCTTTAAAGACTTGGAAGGTCACCATTTTTAACTATACAGATGACCTCCAGTTGATTTTCCCCCTAGATGGCCCTAATGCTGCTGTGGAATTTCAAACCACCATGCTCCACATTCAACACTGGATGGACAGCAATCAATTGAAACTCAACCCGGGCAAGACTGAATTGGTGCTCCCTGAGAAAAGCAAGAACTGCTGGGGTCCACACTTCTGGCCTAGTGAACTGGGTCCTCCCCCTACTCCGTCCTTGTCTGTAAAAAGCTTAGGGGTAGTAATCAATGCGGAACTCTCACTGAGAGGACAGGTGGGTGCAGTGATCTCCATCAGTCTCTATCAGCTTCGCAAAATCAGGAAAGTTGCTCATTTGCTGACCCACTCAGCTCTGATCCAAGTGGTGATAACGCTGGTTCTATCACGCCTAGTTTTTGCAAACTCCCTCTATATCGGCCTGCCTCAGTACCTATTAAAACGTCTGCAAATGGTTCAGAACCAGGCGGCCAGACTAATACACAAACAGCCAAAATGGTACTCTGCCAGGTCCTTGTTGATCAAGCTCCACTGGCTTCCCGTGAAGCAACGTTCGGCATTTAAGACTGGGTGTCTGGCCTTTAAAGCACTGCAAGGCAACAGTCCAAAATTCATCACGGCCATGATGCGCTCATCCTATTTGCATCTTCTATCTGTCCCAACTATAAAACTCAAACTGGTTGGAGGCTGCAGATTTTCTTATCTGGCACCTACCTTCTGGAATTCCCTTCCGGTAACAATGAGAAGCTGCGACAACCTTCTTGGCTTTCGAAAGGCACTTAAAATTTGGCTGTTTGGGCTAGCCTACTAATCGGGTCTGATGTAACAACTTAAGCAGGAGTAGCGCCATGAAACCTTGTGGTGACCGTGCGCTTTATAAGTAAGTGATAACATAACATAACATGCTTGAAAATTAGTGAACGAAATTCCCTTGAAACTGAATGCCACTTTCTCATATCATTCCTCAAGAGCAAATTTGATCCTAGAGTTATCAAATCTTTGAAACTGAAGAGTGTGGTGTCTTGTTCTAATGACTTGTAGAATGTTGAATTAAGAACGACGGGCACACCTCAGGGTCCGGGTGATGGTTGCTTTGGAACTTGTCCCCATAGCCTGATGGATGAGATGCCCTGACAAATAACTCTTACCTTTTTATTTTCCAAACGCGTTTTTGTGACATCTCAAAATGGATGAGCGACTCTCGCCTTAAACTTAATGGGGAGAAAACAGAGATTTTACTACTTGGCGACCCATGTAAACTCCCTACCACACTCCTTTGGCCGCCCTGCATGGGAATACCCCCCACCCCTAAAAAGGAAATCAAGAGCCTAGGCATCTGGATTGACCAAGACCTCAACTTTAAAGCCCAAGCGAGAAAACCGCTGGAACATGCTTTGGCCTCATACGGACAGTACACAAAATCCTCCCCCTAATCCCCCTACAGTCCAGAAAACTCTTTATCCAGGGCCTAATCATCTCAAGACTGGAGTACGGAAATGTCCTGTTCCTAGGGGCACCAAAATTGGTCATCAACAAACTGCAACACGTCCAGAATGCAGAAGCCAGGCTCCTCACTGGGACAAAGCCCAGATGCTCCGCTAAACCTGCTCTCGCATCACTGCATTGGCTCCCAATTCAAGAAAGAATTGTCTTCAAAACCCTCTGCATTTCGCACAAAATCCTCCACGGCAGAGGGCCCCCCCCATACTGAGACCGCTCATCAAACCTCACAAAGCCAATAGACAGCTGAGATCAAGTACCCTTTCCCTGGCCAGTGTCCCCAGAATAAGAAGAGCACGCTCAGGGGGACGCCTCTTCTCATACATCGCCTCAAAGCGATGGAATGCCCTTCCCCTCAATATCCGAAGGGAAACCAACCTATTGGCCTTCCGTAGGTTACTAAAAACCTGGCTCTTCCCCTAAACATCCTCCTCCCTGGTTCTAGCATGTTGAGCAACAGCGCTGGGACGCCCACGGGTAGCTATGCGCTTTAGAAATCCGACTCAAATTCAAAAATTCAAAATATGCCGACACTTGCGACGAGCGAGGAACGTCATTTTGGCCAAATCTGAAGAATGGAGGGAAGGCATCGCAACGTCGTGAGAAGGTGGTGAAAGTCTACGAAAAAGCTGTGACGCTTAAGCTGTGTTGCTGGCTGGTTGGAGTCTGCTTGCACAGTAAGAAGCGCAGGAACAGGGACAGGACTGCGAGGTACGACCGACTGGCCCTGTGAGAGTTGGTGACGAGTCAGGGGACAATGGGAAGTAACACCTGTGGCCTAATTATTAGGTTTCATCATATAAGTCTCATATACTCAGCAAAGAGTAATTTGAATACGAGGTGCTATAAATAAAGGGCAACTGAGTTTGCCTGGGACAGACCCACACCTGAACTTAATAATGTACAACGTATGAGGATTAAATAAATCTTTTCAAGGCCAGGCAGGTGTTGGCATACCTTGATTGAACAAGGTGAATATTGGATTGGTGCCACACTGGTCAGTTGATGTTGGCAAGACTGGGGTTCTCACATGTATTTCTCATCATATACTTCTCAGTTGAGAGGATTGGCCAATCTGATTTATACTGAAAAAAAATGAGAGCGCTAGGACTGGAGGTGGGCCGTCCTTGTCCCTGGTTAAATACTTTCAAAAACAAGTTGGACGGACCTGTCTAGCACAATGTCCGACACTGCAGTGTCTGGCACTGCAGGGGTTTGTTAGAAGAACCCTCACACACCAACCTAGTTGGTGTCATGCTTCATCATCGGGTTCCCAGCTGAGTAGCCGAATGCTACTCAGCTGTGCTGCGACACCTGATTACAGCAGAGCTGGTTTTTAGTTATAGTGTGATGAAGTGGTGTATTAAAAATATCTCTGGGACTCTGACCGACTAGAAGTATTTTATTGCCAGTGGCCCAGGATACAATAACCCAAAAAGACTGTTTAGTTGAGTCTTAGTTATCTATAGGTTGACATGTTTCAACCTTTATAAAAAATAAGTAAGGCTTTCTTCAGGACCGTACTCAAAGTGAATTAAAGATGTGGTGAAAAGTGGAAGTGAGTGGCAAAAAATAGTTACACCACGTGTATTTGCATTTTAAGTAGCACACGCACTAAGGTGTGCTAGCTTATGCTGTGGGGACTAACCGTATTTCGTGTCCACCTGCGGTAATTCACCTGTAAAGGAATATAACAAGACAACCACAGTACAACATTTAACATATGAATTCCAATGAAGTCATTCATAATCGGTGTGTGCTAGTTTGTAAAGTCATTCATACGCGGTGTGTTTCTAATTTGTAAGAACACTTCGTGTCTTTCATACGTGTGCAACTTTCGCGCACACAGCATGCATGTTAAAAAAGAACATTCTGGTGGAAAAAACACATGCTTGTGACGGCTAGACATAGTGCCTCCATCGTGCTTCTAGTGGAGTAATAAATGCATAATGGCCGCAGTAAGTCAGGTCAAGGTTACTGCATTTGTACTCCATGGTGTAGTATTGGTGGAGCGCTGAATGAATGAATGAATGAATGAAGCCAGATTTATATAGCGCTACGTAGCCCAACGGGCGTCAAAGCGCCTAACCAAATAGAGTGTAAGGTCAAAGAGCCTGCTTACTGGTAGGCCTTAGTGAAACACCACGTCTTTAGGGCTTTCTTATAGAGGGCCATAGAGGGTTGGGATTTAATCTCAAGAGGAAGTGCGTTCCACAGTTTAGGGGCCACAGATGAAAAGGCCCTTCTGCCCCATCTGACCTTATTTGTCTGAGGGACGGATAGGAGGTTCTTACTAGCAGAACGTAGGCATCTACTGGGGGAATAGGGACTCAGAAGAGAGCTTATGGCTTCAGAGCAACCGCCGGATAAAGCACTGAAAACCAGGCATAGGATTTTGAAAGAAATTCTTGACTGGATCGGGAGCCAATGAAGACTCATCCTAGCAAGAGTGGCAGAGGCGGTGTTAGGGACATCCAGGACAAATCTAGCAGCCGCGTTCTGGATGGTCTGGAGGCGTTGGATAAGGCCTTTATTGGTGTCTGCATATAGTGCGTTGCAATAATCCAGCCGTGATGCAACTAGGGCGACCACGGTCTGTTTGTGAGCTTGAGGGGAGAGATAGTGGGAGATTTTCCTAAGAACCCTAATAACTCCTCAACAGGTAGACACGGTTCTATTGACCTGTTGTGTCATGGCCAATGACGTGTCAATGATCACACCAAGATTCCGGGCGGAATTTGATGGCAGGGGACAGGCTCCATGAGATGGAGGCCACAAGTCATTGGACCATATGCCTTGATCTTTACCGAAGATCAAGACCTCGGTTTTCTCTCCGTTCAGCTTCAGTGCGTTTGAGATCATCCATTCTGAGACTGCCTGCATGCAGTTCCTGAAGCTGAGTGCGGAGGTACTCACCGAGTGGGAGAGGGACACCATAATCTGGGTGTCATCGGCGTATGATACCACCTCCATCCGCTGTGATCTTACTAGCCTGGCAAGTGGGGCCACGTAAATGTTAAAGAGGGTCGGACTCAAGGCCGACCCCTGTGGGACCCCACATTGCACAGGCTTAGCAGGGGAGAGGAACTCTCCCAACTTGACCCTCTGCTCTCTCTGATCAAGGAAAGAGGACAAAAAACTCAGTGCTGGGCCCTCCACCCCTATCTCCCTCAGACGAGCTGTTAAAGTCGAGGGAGACAGGGTGTCAAAGGCTGCGGTCAGGTCGAGTAGGACCAAAAGGGTGGTCTGGCCTCAGTCGACCTTTGATCGAATATTGTCTATCACTACCGTGAGCGCTGACTCGGTGCTGTGGAATTTTCGGAAGCCATGCTGGGACTGGTCCAGGAACCCAGAGGCATCAAGGAAAGCAGTCAAATGCTGATTGAGATGTGACTCTAGCATTTTAGCTGGGGCAGGCAATAAAGAAATCGGTCGGAAGTTTTTAAGGGTCTCCGGATCCAGAGTAGGCTTTTTAAGTAAAGGCTTGACTATGGCCTTTTTCCAAGGTGCTGGGAATAGGCCCTGAGTCAAAGCCCGATTCATCACCTCCAGAAGAGGGGGCAACAGGGTTTCCCTACAATCCTTCAGGACCTTCAGAGGGCAGGGGTCCAATGGCGAACCTGATTTTGTCCTATTTAAAAGAGAGTCTAATTGATCGAGGGTGAGGAGAGGGAAGTTGGGCAGGATCTTGGAGGGATCTTTGGCCCAGCATTCTAAAACAGGTTGCGTCGGGGAAGGAGGGGAGCAGATTAGATCTCTCTGTGCTTCCAGAGTGAGAGAGATGTCAGCAATTTTAGTATGAAAGAACTGTGCGATCTTGTCGCACAGCTCTTGGGAACCTATGATGGGGTCAGGAATTTGTAGAGAACACAGAGAATCCACGATCTTGAATAATTCCCTAGAGGAGGTGAGGGACGACGTGAGCCTGGAGAAGTAGTCCTGCTTTTCTTTAATGACCCTAGTCTTGTATTCTCCAAGCAGAAGCTTATGTGATTCTCTATCAGTAGGGTTCCAAGTTTTCCGCCATTAGCTCTCCTGCCGCCTACATCCCTGCCTCAGAAGTCTAAGAGGCTCCGTAAACCAGGGAGCAGAGGGTTTCCGCCTAGCTGAGTAATGCAGGGAGGCAGGGGCTAAGCGATCTACTGCTTTGGAGATAGAGTTGGCAAGCTCCAGTGCAGCATCACTGGCATCCTTCAGGGGAGAGATAGAAGTCTGCGCTATGAGGGGGGCAAGAGATTCATTTGTAATACCCCTATAATCCTGTTTAGGTTCCTTGTTACTGGAACCATGTTGTGGTGAGGAGAAGGGAAGGGAATAAAATTCCAACTGAACTGCCAGAACTTCTCCAGGCTCACGTGGAACGCCCTACCACTTGCTATGCGGAGAGAACATAACCTCCTGGCCTTTCGGAGGCAATTAAAAACTTGGCTCTTCCCTTAACCTCTCAATTTTTCTTCTCCTACTTCTCCTCTGGAACTTAGGTCTTGTCAGCGCTGGGACGCCCTAGGGTAGCTACGCGCTTTATAAATCCCAACTCAACTCGACTCGACTTAACTCAGATGGTCTGCCCAGACCAGGGAAATAGGGGGGGGCCTACGGAAAGTCTGGGGTAGTTAGATAACACCCTGTCAAGAATATGGCCAGCCAGGTGGGTAGGACTATTTACCAACTGAAAAAGGCCACATGTGGCCAGGGGGTCCACCAAGGAAAGAGTATCCTTAGAACAAAGATCGTCTAAGTGAAAATTTAAATCCCCCAGAACCGTAAGGTGGGGTTTGCCAAACTAGGGCTCTAAGTTTTTAAATAAATTGAGGCCAGGGGGGTCGGTAGATGAGGAGACCAGTGAAGGACACTGAGGGAGAGGAGGATATAGAAAAGTGCATAGCCTGAAAAAGGTCTGATGGCGCAGAGAGAGTTTTAATGCGACAAACAGATGAAACTTTAAAAAGAATCGCCAGCCCTCCACCCCTGCGTCCTGACCTGTCCAGTCTATGTAACGCATAGCCTTCTGGGATGGCGTACTGGAGATCGGGACCGGACTAATCAGACGCCCAAGTTTCGGTGATAAAGACCCATGAAGGGTTTCTGGCTGTGACAAAGTCATGAAACGCTATGTTATTTTTAATCAGTGACCTGGCATTGATGAGAAAGCAACAACAGTACCAGAGGGTCTCAGCAAATGTGCCCAGAAGTAGAGAAAACCAGCCAGACCCCCAATGACTCCCACAGATCGCGTCACAGAAAGCTCTCAAGGGATGAGGAAAAATACCCATCAGTCACCATTCGGATCCGCCCTTCATCATTTGGGATTTTATCCGTACCACCCGTCAGAGATAAACTGTGCCCTACTCAGAGGTCAACCCGGTGGTAGGGGGTATCCTCAGTGGGTGTAGGCAGTGACAGTGTGGTGTGCCACTCGATGTTAGTGAGTGGCCGTAGAAGTGGGACTGGGGTGTGCAGTGCAGAAAAAGTGTGAGAGAAGAGAAACCAAGAAAAAGTGTGTTTAAAATTGGTTTTGAAAAAGCACTAGACAAAATTTATTCCACGTGTGCTTGACATACCAATGTTAAAAATAGTGCAACCTAAGGCTGTCTGTTTATGTGGACAGCCTGAGGTAAGGGTGGTCGACAAGTTTCAGCAATCTATGGACTATTGCGTCCTTGCATTCATCAGGACCAAAGTACAACGGATACTACTGCACCAAGTGAAAAAGTAAATTAAGTGAAAGGTGACACCAAAGAAACATAAACAAGTGCACACGGTCACCTGAATGCACCGGGTGCCCTTACAGTCTGTGCAGATCACTGTGGAGAGAGAAAGGGTGGGCATTGCTATCAATATCTAGTGGGCTAAACAGTAAGACCATAGGTTATGGTTTAAACTTGAAATCACACTACGAGTGTTGAAAAAAAGCACTTCATATTAATGCCAACAAAGTTTAAATACAATTGGAAAGAGATTTCAAATACCAAATGTTGTTCAGCTCTTACCTAAATCTGTAAGGTAGGCTGGCCTCACCCCACCTGGCAGCGGCTCAGGGGAAAATGAAGCACCGCTCTAGAAAACATGCAGGACACACGTTAAAACATAGAATGCACATCGTAGGACAGAACACTTCTCACTACCAATAACCGATAATGAATGGTCTCAGTATCCAGAGAACGTGGTGTCGTTCTCAGCAGTAACGGAGAAAAGGCTCCGTCTGGGTAGAAGCACCCATGGTGAAAAAAATGCGCGAAAATGCGGAAAGATGGAAGGGCTCCTCTTACCTAACCGTCGGTACTCCGGGCCGGCGTCCTAGCCATCTGGGGAGGTACCGAAGGCAAGCGCGAGGCTGTAGATAAACCGCGCAACCATTGGTCACGTGGGGCGCTCCATCGCGTCTCATGATTGGTAAAGACGCGTACAGACCTGCACACCCACTTGCTACCAGGCCGAAGAACCGGGATGTTCATTTGTTGATTGGTTATTCCATAGTCAGGGAGACGTAGGTAAACATGTTCAAGCAAGCGAGAGGCTGTTGATTAACCGCGCTCCCATAGGTCGCATGGTCACGTGGGGCACTTGATCGCGTCTCGTAATTGGTAAAGACGCGTGCAGACTTGCATTCCTATTGGCTACCGGGCCGTAGGCTGATGGTGGGTTGGTTGTTACGTAGTCACGGAGACAAAGGTAAACATGTTAAAGGGACACTATACGCACGGTCCGGTCGGGAAGAAACTCGGGAATGTAAACAGCTTTAGGATAAGATACGCTGAGGGATAAAGTATGAACCTGGAACACTCATGGCCTATTTAATATTAAAGTAGGACTAAGGCAAAACGCCAGGGAGTGCTGATAATCGGTTGACCAGAAAGTTAATGCCAATGGAGCCATAATCCGGTATCATGGTTAACCCACACGGAACTATAACCTTAGAGCAGGGTGTCCATGTCAAAAGGAATGTTGTAAATGTATCTACCTCCTACTGGGGGTAAATCTGGACAAATCACTGATGCTGAAATAAGCTTTTGGTAATTCGGGAGGAATTAATTACAGTGTGGACCACGGAATGTCATCATTCAGACCCTCTTTGTGGGTTTTCAATTTGAGTACCCATCTTTGTTCTTTTTTCATCAGGTATTTGGCCACATCTGCTGTGTGTGTTGGTATGAAAGGTTGTTCCAGAACAGTCCACTGGAATTCGGTGGCCAGGTGTTTGGCCTCCAGAAAGTGGGCAGTTAGCTTGGTGGCTTGTCTGGCACACCGGATCGTACTCTTATGCTCTGATATCCGTATGCGGACCTTACGTGTGGTCATGCCCACATACTTATGACCACAGGGGCAGGTGATGAGGTAGATCACATGATCACTATTACAATTGGTGAACTTTATTTGCTTCCAAGGTCTGGCAGTCCCAATATCGATCTCCAATGTTTTTGTTGTCTGTGCACAGACCTGGCAATTACCACAGGGATGATGTCCCTGGACAGGTGGGAGATTCCACAATGTGCCTATAGCTCTAGGCATCTCATCACGTGGCCTGGTGTGCACCAGTCTGTCTCTCAGATTTGGGCCCCTTTTGAACGAAACCAGGGGGCGAGGAAGGGTTAGGCGTCCAGAGTTCAGTATTGGCCAATGCTTCTTGACCATGTTTTGAATACTGTTAGAGAGGCTCCCAAACGTATGAACAAAGGTGAGGCGGTCTAAGTCTGGCTTGGGGGGTCTCGGTTCCAGCAAGGCTTCCCGATCGTTATTCATAGCCCTTTTCATGGACCTTTGCACAAGTTTGGGGGGATATTTTTGAGCCACCAGTTGCGTACTTAAATCCTTCGAATGTTTCTTGAAAGCTGTCCTCGTGGAGCAGTTCCTCTGTACCCGTAGAAATTGGCTGAAGGGGAGGCTCTCCTTCAATGCTCGCGGGTGGTTGCTGTCAAATAGCAGCAAGGAGTTCCTTGCAGTGGGCTTCCTGTAGAGCTCTGATTGTGGGCCTTCCGGTCCTGCCGTGATTAGAAGATCGAGGAAGGCTAATTGTAGTTGGCCAATCTCAATGGTGAACTTAAGATGGTTATTCCTACTGTTCAGCCAACCCAAGAATTCTAAACAACTCTCGCTGGACCCTCTCCACACAACAAAGACGTTGTCGATATACCTTTTCCAGGTTTTTAATTTATCGATGAAAGGATTAGCCTGGTTCAGTACATGATTTTGTACGAACGAGTGAACATACAGATTCGCTAAGCTGGGGGCATAAACGCTCCCCATGCTGGTGCCTGATGTTTGGAGGTAAACCTGGTCCTCGAATTGAAAAAAATTTCGTTTCATGGCCAGAGTGGCACAGGCTATTATGAATTGGACGGGAGTGATGCTGTTTAATTCTCTGGACTCAAGAAGTTGGTGTACCACGTCCAGTGTCTCATCCTGCGGGATGGAGGTATAGAGTGCCTCAACATCGAATGAAACTAAGAGGTCAGTATCCATGTCAAACTCGATGTTAGGTATCAATCTTAGCAGGTCGGTAGTATCTTTGAGATAAGTGGGCATTTCCTGCACCATCGGTCTCAAGAAGTGATCCACAAAAGTGGAGAGGGGTTCCAGAGCTGATCCTATCCCGGAAATTATGGGGCGTCCTGGAGGCGGTCGTTGCTCTTTATGAACCTTGGGTAAGGTATAAAAGTAAGGCATCTTAGGGTGCTCAGTGCATAGGTACATGGCTTCAGCTGGAGTGATCCATCCCTCCGAAGAAGCTTCTTCAACCATTGCTTTGATGTTCAGTTTCAACTCATCAGTCGGATCATAATTCAAAGGGGCGTAAGATTGTCTCATATTAAGTTGTCTAAGACACTCAGCTCTATAGACTTGTGTGTCCATTATAACAATCGATTCGCCCTTGTCGGCTGGCTTTATTGTTAAGTCCTTATTATCAGTCAAAGATCTGAGTGCTGAATGATGTGATTTAGGCAAATTATGAAAGATTTTATGTTTAGTACTGAAGAGGTCATCCATTTCTTTCTACAGGAAGCCCACTGCAAGGAACTCCTTGCTGCTATTTGACAGCAACCACCCGCGAGCATTGAAGGAGAGCCTCCCCTTCAGCCAATTTCTACGGGTACAGAGGAACTGCTCCACGAGGACAGCTTTCAAGAAACATTCGAAGGATTTAAGTACGCAACTGGTGGCTCGAAAATATCCCCCCAAACTTGTGCAAAGGTCCATGAAAAGGGCTATGAATAACGATCGGGAAGCCTTGCTGGAACCGAGACCCCCCAAGCTGGACTTAGACCGCCTCACCTTTGTTCATACGTTTGGGAGCCTCTCTAACAGTATTCAAAACATGGTCAAGAAGCATTGGCCAATACTGAACTCTGGACGCCTAACCCTTCCTCGCCCCCTGGTTTCTTTCAAAAGGGGCCCAAATCTGAGAGACAGACTGGTGCACACCAGGCCACGTGATGAGATGCCTAGAGCTATAGGCACATTGTGGAATCTCCCACCTGTCCAGGGACATCATCCCTGTGGTAATTGCCAGGTCTGTGCACAGACAACAAAAACATTGGAGATCGATATTGGGACTGCCAGACCTTGGAAGCAAATAAAGTTCACCAATTGTAATAGTGATCATGTGATCTACCTCATCACCTGCCCCTGTGGTCATAAGTATGTGGGCATGACCACACGTAAGGTCCGCATACGGATATCAGAGCATAAGAGTACGATCCGGTGTGCCAGACAAGCCACCAAGCTAACTGCCCACTTTCTGGAGGCCAAACACCTGGCCACCGAATTCCAGTGGACTGTTCTGGAACAACCTTTCATACCAACACACACAGCAGATGTGGCCAAATACCTGATGAAAAAAGAACAAAGATGGGTACTCAAATTGAAAACCCACAAAGAGGGTCTGAATGATGACATTCCGTGGTCCACACTGTAATTAATTCCTCCCGAATTACCAAAAGCTTATTTCAGCATCAGTGATTTGTCCAGATTTACCCCCAGTAGGAGGTAGATACATTTACAACATTCCTTTTGACATTGACACCCTGCTCTAAGGTTATAGTTCCGTGTGGGTTAACCATGATACCGGATTATGGCTCCATTGGCATTAACTTTCTGGTCAACCGATTATCAGCACTCCCTGGCGTTTTGCCTTAGTTCTACTTTAATATTAAATAGGCCATGAGTGTTCCAGGTTCATACTTTATCCCTCAGCGTATCTTATCCTAACGCTGTTTACATTCCCGAGTTTCTTCCCGACCGGACCGTGCTTATAGTGTCCCTTTAACATGTTTACCTTTGTCTCCGTGACTACGTAACAACCAACCCACCATCAGCCTACGGCCCGGTAGCCAATAGGAATGCAGGTCTGCACGCGTCTTTACCAATTACGAGACGCGATCAAGCGCCCCACGTGACCATGCGACCTATGGGAGCGCGGTTAATCAACAGGCTCTCGCTTGCTTGAACATGTTTACCTACGTCTCCCTGACTATGGAATAACCAATCAACAAATGACCATCCCGGTTCTTCGGCCTGGTAGCAAGTGGGTGTGCAGGTCTGTACGCGTCTTTACCAATCATGAGACGCGACGGAGCGCCCCACGTGACCAATGGTTGCGCGGTTTATCTACAGCCTCGCGCTTGCCTTCGGTACCTCCCCAGACGGCTAGGACGCCGGCCCGGAGTACCGACGGTTAGGTAAGAGGAGCCCTTCCATCTTTCCGCATTTCCGCGCATTTTTTTCACCATGGGTGCTTCTACCCAGACGGAGCCTTTTCTCCGTTACTGCTGAGAACGACACCACGTTCTCTGGATACTGAGACCATTCATTATCGGTTATTGGTAGTGAGAAGTGTTCTGTCCTACGATGTGCATTCTATGTTTTAACGTGTGTCCTGCATGTTTTCTAGAGCGGTGCTTCATTTTCCCCTGAGCCGCTGCCAGGTGGGGTGAGGCCAGCCTACCTTACAGATTTAGGTAAGAGCTGAACAACATTTGGTATTTGAAATCTCTTTCCAAATGTATTTAAACTTTGTTGGCATTAATATGAAGTGCTTTTTTTCAACACTCGTAGTGTGATTTCAAGTTTAAACCATAACCTATGGTCTTACTGTTTAGCCCACTAGATATTGATAGCAATGCCCACCCTTTCTCTCTCCACAGTGATCTGCACAGACTGTAAGGGCACCCGGTGCATTCAGGTGACCGTGTGCACTTGTTTATGTTTCTTTGGTGTCACCTTTCACTTAATTTACTTTTTCACTTGGTGCAGTA
Source organism: Lissotriton vulgaris (assembly GCF_964263255.1). NCBI lineage: Eukaryota > Metazoa > Chordata > Amphibia > Caudata > Salamandridae > Lissotriton > Lissotriton vulgaris. The sequence continues at coordinate 391,021,866 of NC_141687.1, forward strand.
GTATCCGTTGTACTTTGGTCCTGATGAATGCAAGGACGCAATAGTCCATAGATTGCTGAAACTTGTCGACCACCCTTACCTCAGGCTGTCCACATAAACAGACAGCCTTAGGTTGCACTATTTTTAACATTGGTATGTCAAGCACACGTGGAATAAATTTTGTCTAGTGCTTTTTCAAAACCAATTTTAAACACACTTTTTCTTGGTTTTTCTTCTCTCACACTTTTTCTGCACTGCACACCCCAGTCCCACTTCTACGGCCACTCACTAACATCGAGTGGCACACCACACTGTCACTTCCTACACCCACTGAGGATACCCCCTACCACCGGGTTGACCTCTGAGTAGGGCACAGTTTATCTCTGACGGGTGGTACGGATAAAATCCCAAATGATGAAGGGCGGATCCGAATGGTGACTGATGGGTATTTTTCCTCATCCCTTGAGAGCTTTCTGTGACGCGATCTGTGGGAGTCATTGGGGGTCTGGCTGGTTTTCTCTACTTCTGGGCACATTTGCTGAGACCCTCTGGTACCTTTGTTGTTTATAGGTTCTTGTGGGGATTGTACCCAGAGCATGGTCTTTAAACTTCCCCTAGGTCCTCCTCCACCTTATTGTTTTTATTGATGAGAAAGCCCCTTTCCGTATGTAAGGTGGGCATGGCGGGGGCATTATCCGATGACTGCCCTTTTAGGGGAAAAGGGGGAGGGGACTCGATGTTACAGATATAGCAGCAGCATAACGGGGAGCCAAGAAAAGCTTTTGGGGGAAAGGTATGGTGACAGGGTAGGGAGGGAGACTTAAGAGTAATTATATCCATATAGGCATAAGACCATGTTACCTGGCTGCCTAGCGACGTTTCCTCTCTGTGCAACCCGTCCTGCAGCCCGTCCTCAGCGCGGACGGGCGCAGACGGGCTTGACTTTGGCGAAACTTCAGCGCAAATTTGCTGTGCGCGAATTGAGACATCCTTTTAAGTACGTCAGGTCATGTGTCTCGCGTCCCACCTGACAGAGCAGCCAATGGGAGCGGGGACCCAATCTCTGCTGGCGTGCCCTCCACACAAGCGGGAAAACCTGTGGTGGAATGGGGCACAGACAGGAACTGAAGCCGAGCAAGAAGCTGTGTAAACACAGCGCTAAAGTGCAACAGTCATTAAAACACGCCGCAGGTTTAAAAACACAAATTTTTAAGTTTGCAGGTTAAAATATAACAATTTATAGCTCAGGGGGACGGTTAATAGTAATTTCAGGCAGGTCACCAAAACATCGTAATCATGCCCTGGAACGCAAACTAACCGAGGCTTCAAAATCGCCCGGTTTAAAGAGTCAGCTCTCGCGTCCCACCTGACTGGGAGCAGCCAATGGGAGCGGGGACCCAATCTCTGCCGGCGTGCCCTCCACACAAGCGGGAAAACCCGTGTTGGAACGGGGCACAGGCATGAATGCAAGCCGAGCAAGAAGCTGTGTAAACACAGCGCTAAAGTGCAACAGTCATTAAAACACGCTGCAGGTTTAAAAACACAAATTTTTAAGTTTGCAGGTTAAAATATAACAATTTACAGCTCAGGGGGACGGTTAATAGTAATTTCAGGCAGGTCACCAAAACATCGTAATCATGCCCTGGGACATGAACTAATAGCTGTAATTTTTATGTACAATGTGGGCCAAAAATTGGTCTGTATCAATTTTAGCAAAATAAAATAATAATTACGTTAGTTACGAAAATACAACGTACATCAAAACCCATGGGTGGGGGACCCTTAGTCTCACCACCTATTCGGGAATGGAGAGAAAAGGTTTTAGCAGTTTTGCTGGCTACTACGTAAAACGGAAGAGGGTTCAGCGTGGGATAAAAATTCTGGTCCTGGTATTGACCTCTGTTGGTGTGGTGGGATTGACGACCGGTCGAGCGGCCCCTGCCTCAGCCGGCCCCGCAAAAAACACGCGGGAAAACCTGTTTGATGGTAGACTGGGCTTTGTTCAATGAGGTGAATGTACTGACAAATTTGCCAAGTTCTTTCACAAAGGGTTCTCCGAAGAGGCCACCCTGAGCAACAGCGCCCGCCTCTGAGCCTGCCAGATCATCTAACTTTGGATCGATCTTAATAAGGAGGTACCGGTGACGCTCTGTGGAGATTGCACAATTAGCGTTGCCCCAAAAAATTACCACTCTCTGTGCCCATCCGGAAAGGGTCTCCGTGGAAATGATGGAGCCAGACTCCTTAGCTTCCTCTGTCATGTCAAGGATTTTGGTAATGGGTCCGAGGGCGTCCAGTAGTTTATCTTGGCACGCCCTTCACAATCTGTGGATCCCCTTCTTAGGGTCTCTGATAAATGTTTGCAGGAAACTTGACATACGGGGATCGATTTCTAAAGTAAGTACTTTTCCCTCGAGAGAGGAACGTGGATACTCAGCTCGTAGGCAGTTGCAGGCCTCTTTCTCCAGAGGACGGCGGATATGCTTAGCTACGTACTTAGCAACCTTCTCAGCTTGAGTCCATTCTGTGGACTGGGGGGGATGATGTCATTGGGGTCAAGCATATCTGGTGCGACCCGGGAGGTCTGAGCGGGTCCCAAGGGGCCAGCAACAACAGGGTCTCCTGCCACGCATGTGTAAGTAGACGGAAGGGTCTGCGAGTGTGAGGAAGAAGGATGTCCAAAAGGACGGGCGACCTGGCTATCCACAAAGGCCTGCTTCAGGCGTTCAAACCGTCCAAATCTACCCTAGGTTCACTGGCCTTTTAGAGGGCGGAGGTCCAAGGGTATCCGGGACCAAAGAACCCGGAAGCAGGGGAGGCGCAGCAATCCGCTGCTGAAGGCGCTCAAACACCCAGTCTATCTGGCGCAAGAACCTGTCCTCTAAAGGAGAGATTACCTGATCCACTGCCTGGTAGATGGAAGAATCCGTCGCCTCATAAAAGGCATCCCCCCAGGGTGTCTGCGAGAGAGTCCTCCTCTTCCTGGTAGTCGTCATAGTACTTCATGGTATCTTGACAGTGGGCAACCCACCAGGCCAACAATAATGGCCTATGTTATCAGGGCTGGGTGGCAGCCAAATAAATAAAGGCGCGGATGTACCACAGTAATTTCGGGGTCCGAACCCCAGGGGAATAATGCTGGCTTGGAGACTTTAAATGAAATAGCGAGGAACTCGCCAAAGCACCCCGTCAGGGTGTAGCTGGTCTGCGATGCTTACCCCAAGATGCCCTGCTTGGGCAATACCTGACCTCGGAGAGGCATGTAAAAGGGAAATACAGACTCTGAATGCAAAATGGATTAGGCAGGAGACAGAGCGTAACAATCCAGGCAGTGAACAGGCTTTAAGATGAGAGGCCCCGCCGCCTACAGACCCTCACGGGCGTTCGCCTCAAAACCATCAGCTCCATTATGAGGCAACGGTGCGCGAACAGCGTTTGAATTCCTCAGCAGTCGGAATAAATGCTGCACTGACATGGTCCACAGAGCAGACTCCAGCGGGACGCCGTGTAGGAATGGGAAACCCCGCTCCCGGTGGACACACATAGACCGCAAGCGCAGCCCACACGCTGGGAAGTAAAAAAAAAATGGTACGGGACCACAGAAAACCCAAAAAGGAATTAAACTTGAAACAAGCATTTACAATGCAACGGTTTCGCCTTCGGAAAAGTTTGAGCTATTGGCATTGTAAATGACAAACTTTTTATTTATGTGTTGGTTTTGAAAACAGATAAATAAATGGCATTCTCATTTACAATGCCAATAGCTTACTCTGTCGCAAATGCAAGACGTATTGCATTTGCACACACACACCCACACAAGAGCCCCCCACACACACACACAAGAGCCCCCCACACACACACACAAGAGCCCCCCACACACACCACACAAGAGCCCCCCACACACACACGCAAGAGCCCCCCACACACACCACACAAGAGCCCCCCACACACACCACACAGAGCCCCCCACACACACACACGCAAGAGCCCCCCCACACACACACGCAAGAGCCCCCCACACACACACACACGCAAGAGCCCCCCACACACATACGCAAGAGCCCCCCACACACGCAAGAGCCCCCCACACACACACACACGCAAAGAGCCCCACACACACGCAAAGAGCCCCAAACACACGCAAAGAGCCCCAAACACACGCAAAGAGCCCCACACACATGCAAAGAGCCCCACACACATGCAAAGAGCCCCACACAGAGGTCAGGGGTGGCACAGAAGCAGAGTTTCACCAGCTGAGGCTCGCATGAAGCCTCTAGCATGAAATAGAGGGAGGGTAAGGGAGAAGTGATGAAAGAGAGGAGGTAAACAATGAAGGGAGAGCTGCGTACGTGGGGCGGGGGGTCGAACTTGGCCAGAGGTGGAGGAGGTGTACCCCAGACTCGAGGGACTGCCCCTTCCAGCAATCTAGGAAGCTTTTTTCAGGAGAATTTGTTTGAAAAAGCAGGTGGAGCAAGTTGTTCCACCAAGGAATAGCTGTTTAGGTCTCGTGCGCATTGATAGGGAAGCGAGACTATAGGGCTTTAAACAAACTTTACCTAACTGGGCGATTTGGTGCTGTGCCCGTGGCTTTTTGGTCAATGCGCAAGCGCATTGACCTAAAATGCGCGTGCACATCACCAAATCGCCGTCTGTTCCCTCAGCCGCACTCCAGGCCCCTGCTGCTTTCACACCCTCTCCCCGCTCCGCCCCCTCCCCTGCCCGCCGTGTCGCATTTCTCCTCCCCCCTCCCCTTCTCTGCCTTCCCTCCGTCTTGTTTTTTTTTTTACCCGCTCCGCCCCCTCCCCTGCCCGCAGTGTCGCATTTCTCCTTCCTCCAATGCAAATGTGTTCCTGGTGAGCTCTAAGTTTCTTGAACAGTCTGCTGGGCAAGGTGTGTGGATATGCGATGTATGTGCAGAGACACAAGTGTGTCCGATCTAGTGGTTGCACGCTGATTTATAAAGGGCAGGACCTCGCCTTCGCTCCTCCCCCACACACAACACACTCCCTTTCCCCGGTCTCTACCTCCCTGGTCTTTCATCAAGACAGTGTTGGCCGCTTCAAATTCACGGAAGGGGGTGGTGAGGCATCACAGGGCAGGCGAGACAAAGCCAAGCAGGGGCAGAGTAACAACTTTCCTCAGCATACCATGGCTTTTGTCTCTGCATACACCGATCAGCTTTGCGGGCTCTGTCTTGTAGTAAATATACTATAATAAATATGTTAAATAAAATCACCAATAAGGCACATGCCACTGGCGTTTCATTAAAGAGCTTACCCAGGCATGTGCCATAAAGAGAGCAAGAACGTGAGCAAAGTCCCTCCTCTCTACACAGCAACACTACATGTTGGCATTTGTGTATCTCGCCCCAACAAGTCATAGAATCCACTCCTGAGGCGGAAGCCGGGAGTTAGCATTGTTTTTAATTGTGTTGAACTGATTTTACCTGCTAAAACTCCCCAGACTCACTCGAGCAATCACCAGACCGGCCAGCCGATTTAGGGCTGACGCGGAATCACTTACCAGGGCGACGCCGCCTTCCTTCCTGCGGACACGCCCACACGCGCTGACCACGCCCCCTCAGACTACAAGAGCGAGCGCTGACCTCGAGCGCACGTTCATAGAATCCACTCCTGAGGCGGAAGCCGGGAGTTAGCATTGTTTTTAATTGTGTTGAACTGATTTTACCTGCTAAAACTCCCCAGACTCACTCGAGCAATCACCAGACCGGCCAGCCGATTTAGGGCTGACGCGGAATCACTGTTACCAGGGCGACGCCGCCTTCCTTCCTGCGGACACGCCCACACGTGCTGACCACGCCCCCTCAGACTACAAGAGCGAGCGCTGACCTCGAGCGCACGTTCATAGAATCCACTCCTGAGGCGGAAGCCGGGAGTTAGCATTGTTTTTAATTGTGTTGAACTGATTTTACCTGCTAAAACTCCCCAGACTCACTCGAGCAATCACCAGACCGGCCAGCCGATTTAGGGCTGACGCGGAATCACTGTTACCAGGGCGACGCCGCCTTCCTTCCTGCGGACACGCCCACACGCGCTGACCACACCCCCTTCACATGGCACACGCAGGTCAATAAAACATGTGCTACGATCGGAAGCGCAGCGGACGAGCGCAGCGGGCGCAGCGGGCGCGCCGAATGCGCGCCGAAGGCGCGCATAAGGCAAGCTCGTCTGCGCTCGTCCGCGCCAAGGACGGGCCAGGGGCCACCCCCCCTGCAACACCAGTACCACGAACATCTTCGAACACGGTGAGACTACAATACTCAACAGCTGATTTACTAGAACTCAAGTATACTGCCGCTATACCCCATGCTCCACCTCACCTAGAATATTCCAATCCTATTCTAGGTCCAATCCGATGTTCAACATGCTCTCAAATACCCTCAACACCTGATACAGCTGTCCCTTCACTGGTTCAAGCAGCATTAATAAATGCTAGATCTCTCCCTAAACACAAACTAGAAATCGCCGACTTAATCGACGCATATAAACTGGACCTCTTGTTCATTACAGAGACCTGGGGCGATGAAGCCTCTGGACCCGACTTTAGAGCAGCCACCCCCGCCAATTACAACGTAAGCAGATTGGACAGGCCAATAAAGAAGGGTGGTGGTATTGCGATAATTTATAGAGACCATTTCAAAATCACAACGAAACATTCAACCTGTCCAGAATATGAATCTCTCCTTTTTTCGTTATGCCTCTCTACCAAATCCTCCATTAAGGGCATATTAATTTATCGCCCACCCGGTTCAAGAGCCAAGTTTCTAGCAAATTTAGGCAACTTAACCGAAGCAGTTGCAGACTCCGCTCACTTCACGCTAATGGGTGATTTTAATTTTCATCTGGAAGCACTTGACAACCACGATACCTCACAGCTTCTATCAGACCTACTAGCAGCTGGCATGACTCAACTGATAACTTCTCCCACGCACCAAGCAGGCCACACTCTAGACGGTCTGTTTACTAACAGTCCCTTAGTAAAGTTCACCCGAACTATTCCTCTCGTTTGGACAGACCATGCAGCGATTTTCTTCACTGTAGAGTCTAATCCATCAAAACCTACAGTCTCAGCCTCCTCCCAATCTTCATACAGAGACTGGAAAAACATCAACTTATCGCACTTAGCTGAGATGATGCAAGAAAATCTCATTCCTGAAGAGAATGACCCCATCATAGCGTCCTCCACCTACTTGAGGAACCTAAATATGGCCTGTAATAAGCTAGCCCCAATCAAAACCTCCTATCGAAATAGGAAAACACCATCAGCACCATGGTTTACTGAATCCCTTCGGATGCAGAAACAACACTGCAGGAATCTTGAAAGGCATTGGCGACGCAACTATAGTCCTGCAGACAAAATAACCTACAAAAATGCCTTGGCCATCTATAAAGGACTTATAGTTGCTGAAAAAAGCCGCTACTATACCTCTCAAATCGAGCAAGCAAAAAACTCAGCAGGAGAACTCTATAGGGTGGTCAACACCTTGTCCAACCCCCCGGCACCTCACCTAGAAGGCTCTCAGTCATTAGTGGATGCCCTGGCCAACTACTTTGAAGAAAAAGTCAGATCCATCTTCATCACTTTTACGAATTCCGCTCCCCCTCCCTTCTCCGATGCACCCCCTACTAATACCCTGCCCTCCCTATTATCCTTTGATACTGTCGATCAGGATCATATTCATCGCTTGGTATCCAGCACCAAATCCGGTTCCCCTCTCGACCCCTGCCCTCCAGCTATTTTAAATCGCATCCCTGATGCAATCTCCCCGGCTCTGACCACTATCTGCAACGCCATGTTTGTAACTGGCGTATATCCTTCAGTCTGGAAGGAAGCTATTATTAGGCCCCTTCTAAAGAAGCCTACACTGGACCCTCAGCTTCCAGCTAGCTACAGACCCATCGCTTGTCTCCTCTTTCCAGCCAAAATTTTTGAAAAGTCTATCAACATCCAGCTTTCCAAATTCATCAATGATAATAATCTCCTTGATGAGACCCAGTTTGGTTTCAGACAAGGGCATGGGACGGAGACGGCATTACTAAAGGCCGCAGACGAAATCAGAGCAACCATGGACATGGGAGGAGCAGCAGTCCTAATACTTCTGGACCTCTCGGCTGCTTTTGACACGGTCGATCATGTCACTCTGATCGACCGTGTCTCAGCTTTAGGAATAAGAGGCAAAGCTAAAGATCTGATTGCCTCATTCCTAGCTAACCGCCCTCAGACCATCAAGATGGGTAATTTCACCTCCCACACCTTCTCCCTCCCTTGCGGTGTTCCCCAGGGCTCCTCGCTAAGCCCGACGCTGTTTAATATCTATGCGTCGGACTTGGCGAGGGTGATTAAATCTTATGGAATAGCCCTCACTACCTACGCCGATGATACCCAACTTGTATTATCGGTGCATAATAATGGAACATCCATCGCAGCCAACTTTCAGGAGGGAATGAAGGCGATAAGCTCCTGGATGTCATCAAATTGCCTCAAGCTTAACTCCGATAAAACGGAGGTGATGACATTCGGGAGCTTGCGCCCAGCATGGTCTCCTCAGTGGTGGCCACCTCAGCTGGGGCCCCCTCCCCAGCCGGTGGCAAAGGTCCGCAACTTGGGAGTCATCTTTGACAACAAGTTGACGTTTCACCACCATGCCAACGCCGTTGTCTCATCTGCTTTCTACACCCTCAAAAAAATAAAAAAACTGCTTCCTTACCTTCCACAATCAGCAGGAAAAACTCTCATCAGTACATTAGTGTTCTCGAGAACTGATTACTGCAATTCACTTCTATTGAATGCGCAGGAAGGAGTTCTCAATAAATTACAAACAGTACAAAATGCTGCAGCTAGAACGCTACTGTCTATCCCTAAATTCTCATCTGTTTCCCCGTACATCAGAAAACTCCATTGGCTCCCCATCAGGAGCCGAATCAAATTTAAAGCTATGTGTATAGCTTATAAGACCCTGAACAACACAGGACCACAGTTTCTAAAAGAAGCTCTCCGTCCAGTTGAACAACATAGGATTCTACGATCTTCTTCAGCCTCTCTGTTGAAAGTCCATCGAACAAAGAGGGCCAACTGGGGAGACAGACGCTTCACCATTGCCACGGCCAAACTGTGGAACACTTTACCTCTCTACATTAAAACCGCTCCCACGCTTCTAAAATTTCGTAAAAGCCTCAAGACATGGCTATTCTCTTCCTCCTAACTCTCCGTTCAGACACGGCTATCCTCCATCTAACTTCCCCTACACCTCTCAGTGAGTTCTGTGAATTTAGCGCCGAGACACCCTTATGGGTATTTGTTTGCGCTTTAAAAATTGCTAAAAATAAATAAATAAATAAATAAACAATAATGCGTCAGGTGTAAGATGCGTACTGCTTTCTTTCGGCCCCATTAACAGCGTCGCTGAGACGTGAATGAAGAGTAAGTGTGAGTGGCACCTTCGCGGCAGCTCTTCGTTACTTTTCCAAAGTGTGCTGCGGTAATACGGAATCAGAGATGGGGGATTTCCTCTTTACATTGTGGCCGGGTATTGAGAGCATAGGGCTGGTGGGAACCAAACGGAAATAAGCAAAATATGATGCGATTGTTATTCAATGTTGTTCCTCATTCATTAGTCCACACTTAAAAGGCAATGATGTTAAAAAAAAAAATCTACAAATTTATAGATAAATATGCAGCTGGGTATTAACCGTACAGGCAACTATTGCCACAATATTTCGAAAATGTCTGAACATTTTGGGGAATAACTGGGTGGATACCTCGTTTCTGGCATTTTACTGCAGGTTGCCCCTGGCAGTACGAAATAGTCAGAATTTGTTCAATTAATATCTCAAACCTTTCGTTTTATCTGGACCCCCCTGGTATTCGGTAGCTCCTGGCAAATCTCAGGAATTGTTTCAGTGCTCTAACTTACACTGCAGTGTATTTAGCAAAGTTTGACTAATCCAATAGGGGTCTTTTTAAAGGAGGTGCAATATCCCTGTGGGTTTTGTTGGGGCCAAGTTTGGGAACTCATGAAGGGAATCACGAATATTGAGCTACCTCAATTGGCACATATAACACCTTTGGCCCACCTATCTTGAGGAGGAAAAATAAGTAGCCCCACTCCACCACCACATCCACCACCTCATCCACCACCGCCACATCCACCACACCCACCACCATCACTTCCACCACCACATCCACCACCACTTTCACCACATCCACAACCACCACATCCACAACCACCACATCCACCACATCACCACCACACCCACCATCACCACCACATCCACCATCACCACCACATCCACCATCACATCCACCACCACGACCACATCCACCATCACCACCACATCCACCATGACATCCACTGCCACATCCACCACCACCGCATCTACCACCACCGCATGCACCACCACCACCACACCCACCACCACATCCACTACAACCACCACCAGCGCATCCACCACCACCACTGCATCCATCACCGCATCCACCACCACATCCACCACCACATCCACCACCGCATCCACCACCACCACATCCACCACCGCATCCACCACCACCACCACATCATCCACCACCACATCCACCACCACTACATCCACCACACCCACCACCATCACTTCCACCACCACTGCATCCACCATCACCACCACATCCACCACCACCACATCCACCACCACATCCACCACCACATCCACCACCACATCCAACACATCCACCACCACATCCAACACATCCACCACCACTTCCACCACCACCGCATCCACCACCGCATCCACCACCGCATCCACCACCGCATCCACCACCTCCACCACCACATCCACCACCACATCCACCACACCCAACACCACCGCATCCACCACAACTTCCACCACCGCATCCACCACCACCACATCCACCTCCACTGCATCCACCACCACATCCACCACCACATCCACCACCACATCCACCATCACCTCCACATCCACCACCACATCCACTGCCACATCCACTGCCACATCCACCGCCACATCCACCACCACCACCACATGCACCACCACCGCATCCACCACCACATCCACCACCACCACCACATCCACCGCATCCACCCCCACCACATCCAACACATCCACCACCACTTCCACCACCACCACTTCCACCACCACCGCATCCACCACCACCGCATCCACCACATCCACCACCACATCCACCGCATCCACCACCACCACATCCACTGCATCCAACACCACATCCACCACCACATCCATCACCTCCACATCCACCATGACATCCACATCCACCATGACATCCCCCGCCACATCCACCACCACCACATCCACCACATGCACCACCACCGCATCCACCACCACCACATCCACCACCACCGCATCCACCACCACCGCCTACACCACCACCACATCCACCACCACATCCACCACCACATCCAACACTACTTCCACCACCACCGCATGCAACACCACCACCGCATCCACCACCACCGCATCCACCACCACCACCACCGCATCCACCACCACCACCACATCCACCACCACCACCGCATCCACCACCACCACCGCATCCACCACCACCACCGCATCCACCACCACCACCGCATCCACCACCACCACCGCATCCACCACCACCACATCCACCACCACCACATCCACCACCACCCCCACATCCACCACCTCATCCACCACCACATCCACCACACCCACCATCACTTCCACCACCACATCCACCACCACTTTCACCAAATCCACCACCACATCCACCACCACATCCACCCCCATCACCACCACATCCACCATCACCACCACCACCAGCACCACATCCACATCCACCACCACCATATCCCCTAGATCCACCACCACCACATCTATATGTGTGTGTGTGTGTGTGTGTGTGTGTGTGTGTGGCTCTGTGTGTGTGTGTAGGTGCAAATGCAATGTTCTTGAATTTTCGTCACAATAAAATACACTGAACATAATCTTCACAAAAGTTATTTACAAACGTTTAAGATATTGCCATTATAAATTACAATACATTTTATTTAAGTTTTAATTATTTACAAAATTAAAAGCCATTGTTATTTGTAATATCAATACATCTAAGTCACGTAAATACAACACACATTGCATTACAAATGCTATAGGTGTCACATTTGCGAAAGTTAAAACTATTGACATTGTAACTGACAAAGCTATTAATTTTGCTATTTTCAAAACCAACACATAAATAAAAAGTGTCATTTACAATACCAATCGCTCAAACTTTCCTAATGCGAGACCTATTGCATTTCCAATGCTTGTTTTATTATTACTGCTGATAAGTTATCTGTGCCGCCTGCTCTTGTAAGTTTTAGCATCTCAGTTGTTTTCTTAATTATTGGTATTGAGAACCCCTCTTTGATCTCTTTAGTAGCAAGAAATGTTATCAGGCTAACAAATGATGGCATCTTTATTGTAGACTGCCTCCAGGTATTCTACCCAAGCATACTCTCCTATCAAACCTGTCAGTTTCCCCTGCGCTTTTTCAATCCCATTCTATACCAGTCTCCAAAATTTCCTTACGTTGTTTGACTCAATTGTTTAGAGCATTACTTTCCAGCATTTTACTTTAAATACCTGCTGCTTACTTGCTGCCGTGTTTTTAAGCTCTTTCCTTAAATTTTGAAGATAGAATATAACCACTTTATTTTTAGAGAACTTTATATATCTTTCAAGCTTCCTTATTCTTCGTTTTGGAAGTCTGCATTCCATATCAAACCAGCTACTTTCCTAATACTTCTCACTCTTATTTTGATCTTGAATGTTATTAAAGGCCTTCAATTTGACTTTTAGGCACGCAACAACCTCTTTGATGACTTACTATGGTATGAGGACATAATTAGAGTGTAATTCTTCATCAGCGAATTCTCTATACTTGTGTTTGAGGACCTTTAATAAATGTAGATGTTTTTCAGAAATGATTGTCCTTAGCTGTTTTGGATACATAACCTTTAATGGGAGCACCTTTGTCTTCCTTGAAATGTGCCAAATTTTGAATTGTATTTAATGGATAGTGGTCATTCCCCTTTACTTTTAGAGCCTCGAATGTCCTAATCAAACTAAAGCATTTAAGATAAAGAGCACTGCCTCTCCAAAGAAGTAGGTTCAAGCTAAAGAAAGTAGAGGACTATGTTCTTAGCGTGTTTAAGGAGTGACTGTACTACTTTCACCCACAGTGATTTTAGACCTATTTTAAATATAGCTGGCTGGTGTGGGCTTTTTTTTTAGGAATCTATGTGATGGTGTGAAAATTATAAAACAATATTCGCAGAAGGGTGAGGACAATTCACGGTCTCTTGACCACAAGACTACCACAGATGAAGCACACTACAGCACCAGACGATCCTTCTTCCTGTTCATTACACCCCCAACAAATGTATATTCCTCTATCCTTTCACTAGGAGTCATAAACTGCTTTTGTTGTCTCACACTAATCCATGTACCAGTTACCTGGCCTTCTCCTCATTACATGCTGCTTGACAAAATATAATTGACAAACAAACCCAACAGCCTAAATGGTCAACCGTGATTTTTTTTGTTTAAAAAAGTGCTCAGTCATGACGTGCAATTTGTATACTGTCAGTCCCTACTTCCTCCGTGAAACATCGATGCCTCATGGACTGTCGCTTAAAATATTTACTAGAAGGTACATGGTTTTATCTGGGCAAGCACCTTACTAGCTGCAGGGAGTTACAGCATTCTGTTTCTGTAACGATTGGTAGCTCCTTCCTATTTGAGTTCCACTTGGAAGGGATGCACTTTCTGTTGCACTCTGTACAAATTAATTAGGTTGCACTACTCGCATTAATGGACACGGCCATGGTGCCTGCCTTAACAGCCGAGTCATCTCAAGAGAACAGAGCGGATCCGCCAACAGAAGAGGCAGTGAAGAAACGACCGGCAACATTGGGAAATCTGGAGATTACTCGTTCCCGGGTGCACTGCACCCGCTGCACGATTTTCAACTTTGAAGAATTTAGTGTAAACAGGCCTCTTTTCAAAACCGGTGCATGGAAGCAACACAGAAAGCTGCATCATGTGCATTCCTTTTAAAATAAAACTGCATATGCCCATTTACATCACCAGACCGTAGGACTGCCCACACTGCAAGGGTGTCATTGGTGCTAATCAGGGCCAATAGAATGATGCCTTTTGTTTTGTAGAGATTCAATGGGCGTTCTGAGTGACGTCATGGACAACTAGTTGTCTATTTGATGTGCTCAGAACCCCCTGGTGAAAAACATCACCTTAATTCACTGTTACTTATCTATAATTATATATACAGTTGCTGGAATCATGACAAATAGTGCTTCCTTGTCTTGTGCAATAACTTTCATTTCTGGGCAGCCGCTGCTGCATAATTGCAGGGGCCCTGGTGATACTGCACACAAGGAGAAAGCGCCCACCTTCTGCTGGTAGCAAACAGCTATAATCCCTATAACTCGTTCCCGGGTGCACTGCACCCGCTGCACGATTGGTAAGGAACGTAGTTACGCTGCCGCCGGGAGCTATCCCCACCATGTAGACCATATGACTAGAACAGGCATCAGCTCTGTTGACCTCTCCACATCCACCCTGCTAGAGATGTCACTGAAGGGCCACCGTAGACGAGCGAGGCTATAATTAGCCGTGCTAGAAACAATGGCCCGGCGGACACAGGAAGTAGGAGCCGGGGTGTGCGCGGAGGAAGAAGAGGCAGTGAAGAAACGACCGGCAACATTGGGAAATCTGGAGATTACTCGTTCCCGGGTGCACTGCACCCGCTGCACGATTTTCAACTTTGAAGAATTTAGTGTAAACAGGCCTCTTTTCAAAACCGGTGCATGGAAGCAACACAGAAAGCTGCATCATGTGCATTCCTTTTAAAATAAAACTGCATATGCCCATTTACATCACCAGACCGTAGGACTGCCCACGCTGCAAGGGTGTCATTGGTGCACGGACTGCGGGGCCATTCATGCCTAAATAAACAAGCACCTACGAGGACACGGGGGGGGGGGCGGGAGAGGACACGGACGGCGGGAGGGGGGCGGGAGAGGACACGAACGGCGGAAGAGGACACGGACTTTAAAACTTTAGTATTTGCCTAACCTTGTTTTTGTTGTGCAGGTGTCACTCCTTGGGCAGTATTACTCACCGCATCTGTCCGCTAACCTCTTGCCATTACTCGTCCTCACAGGTGATTAATTCCCGCCGGGACGCGCTGTTGGCCGCCATCTTGGGTGAGGAGGGTGAGTAGGTCAGCGGTGCAGCGCTCGGCCCCTCACGACCTCAGCCCTATAAAAACCATTGTATTTTGACCCCTCAAATTGATTGGATGTTCAGAGCCGGCCAGTGGGATCATAGCCACTCGCCTGACTCGCGCTGTGCTCGCGCACTATTTTAAACTTTTAAAACTTTAGTATTTGCCTAACCTTGTTTTTGTTGTGCAGGTGTCACTCCTTGGGCAGTATTACTCGCCGCATCTGTCCGCTAACCTCTTGCCATTACTCGTCCTCACGGCAGATCAATTCCCGCCGGAACGCGCTGTTGGCTGCCATCTTGGGTGAGGAGGGTGAGTAGGTCAGCGGTGCAGCGCTCGGCCCCTCACGACCTCAGCCCTATAAAAACCATTGTATTGTGACCCCTCAAATTGATTGGATGTTCAGAGCCGGCCAGTGGGATCCTAGCCACTCGCCTGACTCGCGCTGTGCTCGCGCACTATTTTAAACTTTTAAAACTTTAGTATTTGCCTAACCTTGTTTTTGTTGTGCAGGTGTCACTCCTTGGGCAGTATTACTCGCCGCATCTGTCCGCTAACCTCTTGCCATTACTCGTCCTCACAGGAGATTAATTCCCGCCGGGACGCGCTGTTGGCTGCCATCTTGGGTGAGGAGGGTGAGTAGGTCAGGGGGTGCAGCGCTCGGCCCCTCACGACCTCAGCCCTATAAAAACCATTGTATTGTGACCCCTCAAATTGATTGGATGTTCAGAGCCGGCCAGTGGGATCCTAGCCACTCGCCTGACTCGCGCTGTGCCCGCGCACTATTTTAAACTTTTAAAACGTTAGTATTTGCCTAACCTTGTTTTTGTTGTGCAGGTGTCACTCCTTGGGCAGTATTACTCGCCGCATCTGTCCGCTAACCTCTTGCCATTACTCGTCCTCACGGGAGATTAATTCCCGCCGGGACGCGCTGTTGGCCGCCATCTTGGGTGAGGAGGGTGACTAGGTCAGCGGTGCAGCGCAGCGCTCGGCCCCTCACGACCTCAGCCCTATAAAAACCATTGTATTGTGACCCCTCAAATTGATTGGATGTTCAGAGCCGGCCAGTGGGATCCTAGCCACTCGCCTGACTCGCGCTGTGCTCGCGCACTATTTTAAACTTTTAAAACTTTAGTATTTGCCTAACCTTGTTTTTGTTGTGCAGGTGTCACTCCTTGGGCAGTATTACTCGCCGCATCTGTCCGCTAACCTCTTGCCATTACTCGTCCTCACGGGAGATTAATTCCTGCCGGGACGCGCTGTTGGCCGCCATCTTAGGTGAGGAGGGTGAGTAGGTCAGCGGTGCAGCGCTCGGCCCCTCACGACCTCAGCCCTATAAAATGGCGCCCCGTTACAGGGAGCGCAGCGGACGGGCACAGCGGGCACGCCGTCAGCGCGCCGAAGTCGCGCCTAAGTCCAGCCCGTCTGCGCCCGTCCGCGGCCGGACGGGCCCAGAGGCCTGGGATGTTGCTACTGTCAGATCTTACCCTCCCTCTGCTCTTATGAGTCTACAAGCCTCTGCTAGCCCCCTATCTCCCGATACCTGGACTCGGGTCTCTTCACTTGGGATTGCAGGAAACTCCCCCCCCTTCCCCCCCCCCCCATCTGGGGCCGGCGTTACCTCTCATTGCACCTGCTCTTGTTGAGTCGCAGATCCGTGTATTATACCTAAATACTCGCTCTTTGGTCAGGCATCAAGCCGATATCCTTCACCTACTCTTGACTTAGAGGCCAGACGTTCTCTTACTATCTGAGACCTGGCTCACCGACGATTCCCTTCCTGATATCCTCGCTGCGTTACCCCCAGATTACTTTCTGTTGAACACCAACCGTCCTGGGGGCCGCTCCGGGGGAGGGGTGGCAGCGGTAATACGCAAGAATCTAAAGATTATCGCCGCGGCCTCCATGACCCTCCCTGAAGTGGATAACCTGGTCCTCCGTCTTGGGACCAAGGTGGGTGCAGTTACCCTTATGGTATTATACCGTCCCCCCCCACCCCATGCCTTCCTTCCCCTCATCTTTTATCGAACAGCTGACTAATCTTGCCACCTCCTCCCCCCGCACTGTCATTGTTGGTGACTTCAACTACTGGTTCCAGCACGAGGACGCTGGCCCCCATGCCTCCGAACTGTTCGAGGCCCTCTCGAGCCTGAACTTCACTCAATTAGTCAGGTCCGCCACCCACAGTGGCGGCCACATCCTCGACCACATTTGGGTCCACGGGGTCAAGTCCTCCTGTCCGCTCATAACACCTTGTGTGTGGTCCGATCACTTTTTGATTGACACCACATTCTCGGCTGTTGGCCAGATTAGGATCCCCTTGCGGGAGGGCGGCACCGCCCGCAAGTGGAGAGCCGCCGATTCCTCTAAATTTCTATCTCACCTCTCTCTAACCCGTCCCCTGCTTCCCAATGATTTAAGCACCAACGAGCTTCACGGGCATATTTCTGACTGGCTCACGACAGCCAGCGATATTTTTGCCCCTCTAACTAAGTTCCCCCGATCCCGACATAGCAACTCCCACAAATGGTTCACCCCCCAACTCAAAACCCTTCAATTGGAACTCCGCCGATTAGAGCGCAAGTGGAGGAGAGACTATTACTCGTCTAGCAGAGACGTATATGTGGCTGCGCGCAATAAGTACAAAACAGCCATCTCCGCAGCCAAAAAAGCTTACGCCTCAGAAAGAATCTTATTAGCCCCCTCCAAGTCCAAAGAGATTTTTAAAGTTCTTAACGAATTCACCTCCGATCCCAGGACGCTCCCGACTCAGGCCCCCACACAGGAATCTTGTAATGCGCTAAGTACTTTTTTCATTCAGAAAATTGCTTTGATTAAGGACACCATCCCGGCCACCCCCCCTGGCGCTGGTTCCGTCTCTCCCCCCCACAATGCCCTCTCTTTCACTCAGTTCCCTCCCTTAGATCCCACATCCTTGGCCACATTGGCCACCCGTACTAAGTCTGGATCTCCAGACGACTGTTGTCCCCCTTCCATACTCCGGGACATCTGCCATTATCTACCCGACTGCATCCTTCCCCTGCTGAACTCTTCTCTTTCTTCCGGTACGGTGCCCAGCTCCTTCAAGGAGGCCGTCTTGGTGCCTCTACTGAAGAAGCCTGGTGCTGATCCCGCCGCTCCGGCGAACTACCGCCCTATCTCCCTCTTGCCCTTCTTCTCCAAAATCCTGGAAGCCCACGCCACCGCCTGTTTCTCACAGTTCATCGAGAGCTCCAACTTTCTCGAGGCCAACCAGGCCGGCTTCAGACCCGGCCACTCTACGGAGACTGTGATCTTGGCCGTGCTGGATGCCTTGAGAGACGGCGCTGACAAGGGTACCCCCCAGGCCTTGGTATTATTAGATCTGTCAGCCGCTTTCGACACGGTGGACCACAACATCCTCCTCCACCGTGTCGAGCAGGCTGGCACCCAGGGCCTGGCGCTGGCATGGGTCAAATCCTTCCTGACCGGGAGGTCTCAGACCCTCAGCCTGGGCACTTTCAGAGCTCCTAGGGAGCACTCGCCCTGTGGGGTCCCCCAGGGCTCCTCCTTATCCCCTCTTCTCTTCAACCTCTATCTTCGACCCCTTCTTTTTTCTCTGAGGCAGTGGGACGTCACCGTTTTTAACTACGCGGACGACCTGCTACTCATCTTTCCTCTCAATTCCCCCTCTGCTATTCCTAATTTCCAGGCAGCTATGTCCCACATCCTCCAGTGGATGTGTCAAAACCAGCTCAAATTGAACCCCGGAAAGACGGAGCTCCTTCTTCCTGGCAGGAGCTCTACCCACTGGGGTCCGCACTTTTGGCCGGCAGAACTTGGCCCCCCTCCCACCCCCGTGGCCTCGGTAAAGAGTCTCGGGGTCACTATTGACTCCGGCCTTTCTCTCGGGCCCCAAGTGGGGACGGTGGTCTCCTCCTGCATGTTCCAGCTGCGCAGGATCAGGAAGGTGGCTTATCTCCTTACTCCTGAAGCCCTTCTGCAAGTTATCATGGCCCTCGTCCTCTCCCGCTTGGATTTTTCGAACTCTATTTACCACGGTCTGCCTAAAACATCTCTCTCCAAACTGCAATCTGTTCAAAATCAAGCGGCGAGATTGGCCCTTGGGATTCCGAAATGGCAATCCGCCAAACCCCTTCTCTTTAAACTGCACTGGCTCCCTGTCATCTCGAGGGCAGCCTTTAAGATCGGCTGCCTCACCTTTAAATCTTTATCTGGCTCCTGTCCCGTCTTTCTGAAATCCCTCATCAGGCTCTACTGCCCATCACGTAACCTGAGATCTTCTCACCTTCACTTCCTGTCCATCCCCCCTATCAAACTTTGCAGATCTGGAGGCCGGAGATTTGCATTCCTGGCCCCAAAACTATGGAACTCCTTTCCCCTCTCTCTCAAAACCTTTAATTCTCTCATTCTTTTCCGCAAATCCCTAAAAACATGGCTTTTCCCTCAATCCAGCTAAGTCCCTCTGTTCCCTCTGCATCCAACCAGCGCCAGGAAACCCACGGTGTCAGTGCGCTTTACAAGCTCCCCTTACAATACAATACAATACGGACGGCGGGAGGGGGGCGGGAGAGGACGAGGGGGGCGGGAGAGGACACGAACGGCGGGAGAGGACACGGACGGCGGGAGGGAGGCGGGAAACGTGCACAGGACAGCGAGGGGAGGGGGGACGGCGGGAGGAGGGACACGGAGGAAGGCAGGACAGCAGCAAGCACGGCCCGGCCGGACCAGATTCGGGGGCGTTCCCGGCTTTTGGCTGACGTAGCATGACGTAGCCAAAAGCCAAAAATTCTCGGGAACGCCCCCGAATCTGGTCCGGCCATGACGGATGCCTCTCTGTTCCAATGGCTAGCCTCCATTTATGGAGCTAGCCAATGAAACAGAGGGCGGATTCCAGAGCCACATACTGTAACTCAATAGATTTCTCTAATAAAAGAAAGAGAGGGACCCTCTACCAAAGGGATGGGGTACCAACTGTAGACTTAGTCAAAAAGCAATTCCCTTTGGAAACATTAATCAACACAAAATGACATAACATACAACAATAGTGCAGGCAGACCTAGAGCAATGCAAAAGTGAACCAAATTCTGACACAACAAATAAATTCCAAATGCACAGTTTTATTTAATAGTTAAAAAAGTGGTTAAAAACCAAGTTAAAAAGTATATCAATACAGGGGAAAACAGACAATATATGGAACAAAGTATATTCAAAATTCATCACACAAGTTCCTAAAGCTAAACTAAGGGAGAAACACAAAAGGGTATATTCAGCGTTAGTCAGAATAGTCCTTTGATTATATAGTGAAATCTCTCCCCCAATCCTCAACGCGTTTCGACGGGCCAAGTATAGTGCAGCCGTCTTCTTCAGGAGAAATATTAGCCGTCTTCCCCAGATAACTTAAAAGGTGATGTGATAGTCTTATAAGGGGCGAATAGCTCCCGGGATTCTAATAGGTATACTTCCTATCGCAACGCCGTGATTTTCAGCGGTAATATTGTCAAGTTTTGATTCTAATATAAGATCCTATCAGTGGATAGTATATATAGTCTTTTCGGCATAAAGATATATCTGTTTCTTCATAGTGATTCCATCTTATGAAGTCAGGATATCTTGCTTACACGCGGTAGTAGTTTCTATTTGTTTAAAATTATTTTGACACCAACTTGTGACTTTATAGGCCAGCTCTTATATGAATGGGGATGCAATCCTCTTCCCACTCTTCAGTCGATGCTGTTCCTTGTAAACGGGACCGATAGACTTCCCGCGTGTCCTCTTCGTAGTGTAAATTCGGAATTTACACTACGAAGAGGACACGCGGGAAGTCTATCGGTCCCGTTTACAAGGAACAGCATCGACTGAAGAGTGGGAAGAGGATTGCATCCCCATTCATATAAGAGCTGGCCTATAAAGTCACAAGTTGGTGTCAAAATAATTTTAAACAAATAGAAACTACTACCGCGTGTAAGCAAGATATCCTGACTTCATAAGATGGAATCACTATGAAGAAACAGATATATCTTTATGCCGAAAAGACTATATATACTATCCACTGATAGGATCTTATATTAGAATCAAAACTTGACAATATTACCGCTGAAAATCACGGCGTTGCGATAGGAAGTATACCTATTAGAATCCCGGGAGCTATTCGCCCCTTTAAGACTATCACATCACCTTTTAAGTTATCTGGGGAAGACGGCTAATATTTCTCCTGAAGAAGACGGCTGCACTATACTTGGCCCGTCGAAACGCGTTGAGGATTGGGGGAGAGATTTCACTATATAATCAAAGGACTATTCTGACTAACGCTGAATATACCCTTTTGTGTTTCTCCCTTAGTTTAGCTTTAGGAACTTGTGTGATGAATTTTGAATATACTTTGTTCCATATATTGTCTGCTTTCCCCTGTATTGATATACTTTTTAACTTGGTTTTTAACCACTTTTTTAACTATTAAATAAAACTGTGCATTTGGAATTTATTTGTTGTGTCAGAATTTGGTTCACTTTTGCATTGCTCTAGGTCTGCCTGCACTAGTGTTGTATGTTATGTCATTTTGTGTTGATTAATGTTTCCAAAGGGAATTGCTTTTTGACTAACTCAATAGATTTCTCCTGCGCAAAAGCTGCTTGCGCAGCTTTTTTGCAGCCGAAACCTAAAAACCACATTGTGCTCGCGGTTAGCATCAGGAATTACAATTAACAACCAGCGCTAGAGCGCACAATCGTTAACATTAAAGATAAACAGAGAACAAAGAGGTAAACAGTAAAATAAACAGAAGAGCACTTATCTGGCTGCATAGCAGCGAAGAAAGAGGACAGAGGGGACACTAGCAAAGGACCATGTTGGTCTAGAGAACTCCTGATTGGACAGTGGTTCTCTGTTCAGGATTGGATGTTTCCAGGTGTTTATCTATTTCTACCTTTCCCCTTGGTTCATGGGAAATGTAGTCTTTGTTCTTCTTATCGCTGCTATCTGAATAAAGTGAAAAAAGAAGGCATAATTCTCACCTCCAGTCCTGATATAGAATTCACTGTCCTTCAGCATGTTTCTATTTAACCAACACACACTTATAAATGCACATGGTATCTCACTAACACACCACCATTTCACTCTAAAAACTGTATCAACAGTATCAGGTATGATATTTGCTCCACTTTTAAATCCTGAGGTCTACTCCCTTGTCACATAGGGATTATTCAGAGTGCCTTCCAAGGTTATAGCCTTCCCTTATGTGGTGTCAATAAAGCCTTTAAACAGTACCTGACCGCCTCATTCCAAATAAGGTAGTCCAAATTATTATAATTTCTAGCCCCAGTTATTTCCCAATTGTTTGGCAGCAAATTTGCTTTACGCCATGTAATGACTCTTCTCCAACAGCTCATCACAATAAATGGAGAGATGAATTTTGCATCCTCTGGAGTACATAAAATCCTGCATAATATGTCAGCTCTTCCATCTCTTTTTTGATGACGTGTGCACATTCCACACAACCAGGGACCTCTGCACAAGCTTAGATGTCATGCTCCCTGGTTTACCGCAATGCTTCTGTGCCAGAAATGGAGGATAGTCACTTGTGGCCATCATGCGAATTTTTGCACACTACAGGCTCACTATGTTACTCAGCTGCACTGGAGTCTTTAGTACCAGTTCAACATCCTTGGTACATAGTGGTGCCTGACATTCCAGTGCTCTGTAATTTCTTTAATGTCTGTACAAAGGTTGCATACCTGTTCAGAGTCCCAAAACAAAGGTAAAGTCTCTGATCTCCAGTCATCGCACCTGAAGTTTCTTTCACATGCTGTTTTAGCGTAAACGTCACCACTGTAAAATGCGGTACTGACATAGTAGCCTATTCACAAAGGTGAACTTGCACTTGAGTACATCTACACATGTAAGTTTACACTTACACTTTTCAGTAAGGTTATTAGTGTTCGCTATTCACCATTTACAAGTGTACAGTTACTTAAACGGTTAGACTTGCATGACCCTACTTTAGAAACTGGTGGTGGAGTCATAAAAACATCAAATACGACAATAAAGATAGTACTAGTACTTACTTCACTACAACGTTTGATGTTCTGCATACTTGGCAGAGACCTCCACAATCAAGACGGAGACCTCCCTTTGGCAAAGCATAAGGACATTTTGAAAGTTAAAGTAAAAAAAAAAATATATATTAAATATTTGTAAGTTGTTACTGTAAATTCATTTTATATAAATATTGTAAATGTATAATTTCTTTAATGCTACTGTACTATAAACTAAATTTTCAGGAAAAATAACTAATGTGTATATCAAATTAAAATTGTTTTGTAAAGATTTATTGAAAAAAATACACTACTAAAGTAAAATGTTTATATATATATATATATTTATATATATTTATGATGCGTTATAAGTTACTAAATGTTATGTATAGAATATTTCTTTTTAAAGTTACATTTACATTTAAAGTTATTTATTTAAATAAAATATGAAATATTAATTTAAATGTTATTTAACATTGAACACGAGTATATATATTTTTAAAAAGTTTAAATTAATGAATTTTAAAATTATTTCCTCTGGCAGGGCATTGCAGTACTGCACTGAACAGGAGTACATTTACGACTGTTATAAGCCCTTTGCAGGTCTCGCCTGGCGAAAGCAGCGCATGCGCTGCTCTCGCCATCGAGAGGACCTTTTGGAATCTTTTCAGCCAAAGCTGAATGCACGCGCATCCAAATGGACAAAGATGGCTGCTCTCGCCATCGGCACAGCTAAACATGTACACATAGGGACAAAAAAATGCACGCGCATGTGGACAGCCCGATGCCTTCTTTGTGCACACGCGCGCGCATTTTTTTTCGGCCCTAAGCGTGCATGGCGGTGTGCTTTTGCTTTCTCAGACAGGCTGAAGGCCAGGAGCTGGCACAAGGCTTCCCGCGAGGTTTGCTTGTTGGGTGAAAGTTTCCGCCCTGCCTGTGGTGTGATCTCACATTAGTGGAAACAGGGACAACCTTGCAAGCACCAAAGCCCAGAAATTTGGCATGAGTTCACATAAACGTTTTTCTTTAAGAACGGTATTTCGTAAACGTCATTACAATTGCCGTAAGCTTAAGTGAAGCGGTGAAAGGACACAATAGGGTGGACTGGGCCACTCTAAGCATTCGTGTAGCATCAAGATAGTGCCTCTTCGACTTCCGTCCCGCATGCAGAGAGGCGCTGCCCCTTGCGCCAGGTCTGTGGAGGCCAGAGGAGTACAGTAGCCAGAGCAGTCGAGGGGGCTAGGCGCGTCGCCGTAGCACCGAGCACACGTCCATGAATAAGGGTTTGTTCCAGATGGCTAGCAGGCAGGCTGAAATGGACACCTGGAGGAAGTGGCGGCAGGAGCTTTGCAGCGCGATGCCTCGTCAGAGGCTCCCTGTCTGCGCACTCTATTGTGTACCTCCCCCCTTGCTGCAGTCCCCACCCTCAGCGTGAAATGTCAGTGCATTGCAGCGGCATGCGCAGAAAGCGCAGGGGTCGTGATGCCGGTGAGATCACACGGCGCATACACAGGCCAGTGTGTTGTGGCTGTTTCTCAGCTTGGCACGGCCCCCAAAACGTTTTACTTTCCTCTTCCTCCACACACCTAATTGATTTAGAAGTATCACTTCCAAAGTTAGTGGGCGTTGGACCTGAGGTGGGAGATGTGGCATAACGACCAGAGCTGCCGACTTTGGAGAAGGGGAACCAGGATCCAGCCTCGGCATTGGCTTAACATCCTGTGATTCTGGGCAAATCACGTAATCTCCCCGTGCCTACCAAAAATAAATGTGTCCTTGTGCAACTAACTGGTGCTCATGCATAGCAGCCAACATTTGAAAACCAGCATTGGCATAGCCAATAGGTCTCGCATTTGGGACCTTATAAGGTCCACGCAACAGTTAATGTTGTAGCAGTAAGGATATTGTGCTGCATAACTAAATACTTATTTATTTATTTTATGTTATTTGTAGAGCGCAACACTCATCCCGAGGGATGTCAAGGCGCTGACAACCAAATTTGCTGGTAATTCTGCAGGGCTGTTGCTTAGAATTTAGGGAATAGGTGTGTTTTTAGTTTTTGCGGAACTGGAGGTAGTTAGAGGTGTGTCGTAGGTCTTGGGGAAGCTCATTCCACCTCTTGGCTGCTAAATAGGAGAATAATCGTCCTCCTGTCCTTACTTTGTTGATACGTCTTGTTCTGGCAATGGGAGATTGAAGCGACCGCAAACTCCTTGTGGGAACATAGAATTCAATCTTCTCCTGAAGTATTCTAGGGCCTGTTTTGTAAAGAGCTTTGTGAGTATGGCTAAGGAGTTTGAATACTGCTCTTTGGCGCATCGGCAATCAATGCAGTTTCTTCAAACCGGTTGAGGCAGAATCAAACTTCCCATTATTGCAGACAAGTTTTGCAGCTGCATTCTGCAGCACCTGTAGTCGTGTAAATAGGTGCTCATTCATGCCTACAAATAATGCGTTCCCATAGTCTAACAGACTAACCAGCAAGGCTTGCGTTACCGATCGTCTGCTGTCCAATGGTATCCAGGGAAAAAATCTGGCCAGAAGTTTCAGGATAGCAAAACCTTTGCCACAGAGGGACCGCACATGTTCCTTCATGGTCAGGGCGTCATCCATAATGATGCCCAGGTTTTTTGCGTGTTGTTTTGGAGTAGGTGCATTGCCTAGAGTGGGTGGCCACCAAGTGGCGTCCCACACTCGTTTGGCGCCGCCAAACAGTAGGATTTCAGATTTTCCTGCATTCAACTTTAAGCAGTGTGTGCACATCCATTGGGCCATCTCAGAAAGACAGTTGTGCAGCTTTGATTTAATAATATCTGGTTTTTCGTCCAAGGCCACCATCAGTTGCGTGTCATCCGTAGGAGCAGATGCCAATGCCCCACTTCCTACCAATTTTAGCTAGTGATGAAATATAGACATTGAATAGGGTGGGACTCCGTGAGGCCCCCTGCGGGACACCACAGCCGATGGGGCTGGGTTTGGATTGAAATTGACCGATATGCACTGATTGTGTTTGGTTGCTTAAGAATGAACGTAGCCAGCTCAGTGCGTTAGAATAAATTCCTTTTATAAGTCCCAAAGGCAAGACCTATTGGCTATGCCAATGCTTGTTGGATCTAGTAACTATAGAAGGGCAGTTTGTGACTAGCAATTGTCTTACTCTTTTGTGGGTGGGTGCATGTCTTCTCTAAACACACCCAGAACCCTCTCTTAACACCCTCTTACTCCTCCCAAAATCCTCCCCTTTAGTAGTAAGTATTCTCAATTTTCAGCCACTCCTACGTCCTTCCCACATTTACTGCTAAAACGTATCCCTATGTGTCCCTAAATCTCTGAAGCAGGGTGGAGACCTCTGCACGTAAGTTTGTAAACAGTATTTTGTAGTATGTTAGTAGCGCTATTGTAGTACTAATAAACATACTGAAAAATGAAGTTTGTGAATGGGGCTCACAGTTTGAAGATTAAGATTAATTTATTCTGCTTGAACAAGAGAGCACCAGCAGGCAACAACAGTTAGTCAATGTCAGCTCGCCTTGTTAAACTCAATACATTCCAAAATACAATTCCAAGTTTCTTGTTCTAGAACATATTATGCTTCACAAATACTTTAATCACATAGCAAAACTAAAAAATACACAATTCAATTACATAAGTGAATAGAGGATTGTATCCCTGGTTGAGAGCTGAGTAAGTCCCACAAGGGAGCTTATTCCAGGATTCTCTCCCCTTCTGGGCGACCCTAGTAGCTAGGTCATTTGGCAGAGTCATGGATTAGGCACAGGTTCATAATACGTCACTGTTACCCCCAAGGAGTAAGGGGTACAACTCACTTCAATAGGACTTTCCACAGGTTTAGTTTGAGCACAAAGTGTCAAGTTCTAGTGCTCAATTTTCTTGAAGCGCATTTGAGCACTTTGCACTAGTCGCAGGTGAAGCCTTGCAATACCTATGCAATGGTTGCACAGATTGGGTGATGTGACAGGCGTACCCCACACCTCCCATTGTCACAGCAGTTTTTCCTTGCTACAAGGGAAAACAATGCTACCAGTCGGGACATCATGAAACAACTTATTTGGCAGTTGCAGCCTCCCAGACTGACAGGGCTCCACTCAGGAGCAACATGTAGTTGCTACCTCACAGGTCAACAGGGATCTACTATGAAGTCTGCTTTCTCTGGGTGTTCTTAAACTGCGAACATGCTGGGTTACACTCATCCACAGTATATTCTCATGCTGGGGCAGCCAAACTCATTCCTTCTCTCAGAAGGAAGGCAGACTTCGACACTAAGCAGACTCTCATGTCCACTCGCAGACTTCAGGTGATGTCCTTTCAACTCTTCGAGGCGGATGTCAGGCAGACATTAGCCGAAGTTGCACAGCAGAGCTATGTGAACAAATTAGTGAGGTTGGAATCTCACTTTTATAAATATTTTCCAGACATGGGATGTGGATCCAGTGCCTCGAACTTCAAAACTGGTTTGGAGGTGATTCTATTTCAGGCAGCTCTCCAGAATCAGCTTTTGTGTAAATTGATTCTTCTCGCATCAAGTAGCATTGGGGCTGGGTCCAAGCAGAAGTTTGAGAAAACAAAAGCACAATGAAATGTGAGATCTCGGTCATCAGTCCTCCTGAAGCAATAATCAAGGACAGACAAAATGGCAGCTCTGGCCTAGAAAGCTTCCTGACTTTGAACAAGAGAAACTGCAGTTCCACACCCTACTCCTACCATCCACCAGATAGCAATGTTCAGGAACAGGTAATCGGCAGCACCTTGCGGACAAAGTCTTGAAATTTCTAAATGTGGCTGTCATCCTCCTACTCAAGCCCAAGGCATCCGAAATGGATCCCATTACTAAGTAAACACAGCTCAGTGCACACATATCCTTTTTCTACTAACTCTGGTAGCGCACATCCATTATACACACATGCACTCGACATGCACACAGAATGTCGAAAAACGTTTCTGAATCTTCACATAACAGTCAAACTGTTCACAAAAGGGGTCAGTAGACTATGCACTCACTGACCGAGGAATATGAGTGTTGTCACACTATGCTCATAAAATAAAGTATGCTTCCACCACTGAGGTTGTTAATGAACCAATGAGAGGGGCTGTAGTCCACTGTTTAACATCATGCCACAATTGGTGTGCCCCTCCAGGCAAAGGGACAAGCCCTGGACCTCATTGTCAAGGACAGGCCTATGCGTTCATGCTACAGTAGTGTGTCACTGGTGTTAAATAAACGCCAGCATGCTAGTTTCACATGAAGTTGGGCACACAGGGCAAAGTTACATGCCAATTCATCATAGAGGGCATTTCTGTCCTAACTGGAATTGCAACAGAGTGCTCCTTTTGAAAGAAATGCTCCATTGTCAGGTAGACTACAACAACAAAAGGGGTATGGTGATGAAGTCTGCTAACAAAATCAGACCCGTTCATGTAGATACCAATCTTTTATCAATGGGCAGCAACACACAATGTCCCAGACTCTGCCGACTAAAGACAACCTTCCCAACATCTACCCTCTCCAGATCAGGATGAGGCCAGAGCCTAAATGGTTTAATCCATGCTGAATATTGGTACAGTCTGCAATGCCTGAAAACATTCTACCCCCATGGGACTGTGAGAAAGCGGAAGTTATTTAACCCCTTTGCCGCGGGGCTAATTTCCCCGCGGTGCGGGGGGGAGGGGGCCGCGTACGGCGCCGCGGTGCTGATGACGAGCCCAGGCTCGTCATGCAGCACGGTGCTCGTGTGCTCATGACGAGCCTGGGCTCATCATGAACCCGCCCGCGCAATGGAACACTCAGCACAGCGGGGGAATTAGCCCCGCGTGTGAGCGTTCCACGGCTCATGACGAGCCCAGGCACGTCTTGAGCACACGAGCACCGTGCTGCATAACGAGCCTGGGCTCGTCATCAGCACTGACGGGGTTAACATTGCATACTATAAAGGGTCTGCTGTATATATTGCATATAGGATGTCACAAGACCCAAGACTGACAAACTGAGATTGGTTTACAGGAAGTCAAGCCTTTATCTTCATTATGGGAAAGAAGATAAGGGAGCCAGTACAGGTAAGTCAAAGGGGTTTATTTGTAATTTACTGAAAGTACTAATCAGAGTTTTTTCCCAAAAAGTCGCTAAGGAAAACAGAAGGAAATCAAAACAGATTCTTCTCTGGGTTTTCATGGCTCAAATCGTAGGCTCTTATTTTCCCATGTAAAGACCCTTGAAATAAAGGGAGTTTGAAAAAAGTATTAATGAAGTTAGCCATCAGAAATCAATTCACTCTTCAGAGCACCAGTAATACATGGCTTTCTGGAGATGTGAACATGCAAACCCACTACGCAGCTCCCTGCCGTCCACATGTACCTTAAGGAAAATGCTACTTACCAGTATGAAATGAAATGAAATGAAAAGCGGTTTTATAGAGCGCAGCAGTTGCCCTGAGGCGTCCAGGCGCTAAAGCTAGAACAGTGTCTTCCAGGGAGACGATCCAGGAAGGATCCGGGTTAGTTAAACAAGAAGGTCTTAAGCTGTTTGCGGAAGCTTGCCAAATTGGAGTTACTTCTCAGATGACATGGAAGAGTGTTCCACAGTCTGGACGCGTTGTAGGTAAAAGAGCGGCCTCCTGCTCTTGCCCTATAGATCCTAGGGACTTTTGCCAAGAAGGCATTTGATGAGCGAAGTGATTTACTGGGCTGATAAGGGAGGATTAGAGCATGATTGATTTCAGGGCCTGTCTTCCAAAAGGCTTGATGGGCAATACAGAGAGTCTTAAACTTTATTCTATCCCTGACGGGAAGCCAATGTAGAGTCCTTAGGCCATGCCTTGTCGAGGATCTACGTGGGAGTCCCAACAGAGTGCGGGCTGCACAGTTTTGTGTCCGCTGCAATTTTTGCAGGCTGTACTCCGGGGCCCCAAGGTATAGTGAGTTGCTAAAGTCAAGGCGGGATTGAATTAGTCCTTGAATCACTATCTGCCTGGCCTCAAAGGGGAGAAGAGGAAGGATTTTTTTAATCGACCTAAGGAGGCCGAAACAGACCGCCGAAACCTTGGTTGCCTGGGTATTAAAATTCAACGATTTGTCCAACCACACTCCCAGACTTTTTATATTATCTCTGGGAGTGGGAGGAGCACCCATGCTCAGAGGCCATAACAGCTCCAAGGTGGTGGGGGCTGCAGGGCCTAGGAGCATGAGCTCCGTTTTGTCATCGTTGAGTTTCAGGCAAGACATGGTCATCCAGCTCTTGACCTCCTCCAAGCATGTCGCTAGGTTGGTTTGTGGTTAGCAGTTGTTCCCTTGCACAAGGGAGACCACTAGCTGAGTATCATCCGCATAGGTAATGATGTTAATACCATGCGGACGAACAATCTCAGCCAGTGGCCTCATATATGCATTAAAAAGTGTAGGGCTCAACGAGGAGCCCTGCGGCACCCCACATCCCAGCGGTCTGCTTGGGGAGACGGCTGAGCTTTCAAACACCTGAAAGGTGCGGTCGCTCAGGAAGGACTTAAACCAGCCCAGGGCTTCTCCTGCAATTCCCAGATCGGATAGGCGATTTAAGAGGATTTTATGGTTTACCGTGTCAAAGGCAGCGCTCAGATCGAGGAGGATCACTGCCACTGATCCTCCCCGATCCAAAATCCGCCTTGCCTCTTCAGTCACTGCCAACAGGGCAGTCTCCGTCCCATGTTTAGGGCGGAAGCCCGTCTGGGAGATGTCAAGCAGATGGTGGTGTTCGAGAAACTCAGTTAGAAGGGTGTTAATATGTTTCTCGAGAATCTTGGCAAACCAGGGAAGCAGTGATATTGGGCGGTAATTACTCAAATTGCCTGGATCCAGAGTGGGTTTTTTCAGAAGTGCCCGCACCATGGCATGTTTCCAAGCCAATGGCACCAGCCCTGTCTTTATTGAGGAGTATGCATCTGTTCTTGGCATGTAGAGCTGCAGAGTTACACACTATGCATAGATGGCCACCTAGTGTTGGGCCTGGATGTTTGCAGTTTGTTTTGTTGTAGAAAAGTCTTTGGAAGTCACAGTATAGGTGACTCCTCCTTTGGATGATACTGCGCATGGGCATCGGCTCCATCCCCAGATTGTTGTTCGCCGTTAGGGAAGTGATGGAGCTCTACAAGAGGTAGTGATGTCCATGTGATTTGTATCTAATTAAGATAATACTGGAACAGATAAAGGTAACCGGGGAGGCGAGTGGGCGTGTGTAACTCTGCAGCTCTACATGCAAGGGAATAGATGCATACTGGTAAGTAGCATTTTCCGTTCGAGGCATATGAGCTGCAGATTACACACTATGCATAGATTGTATAGCAGTACCCACACCTAGCGGCGACCACCAGTATCTGTTGCAGTTGTTTGAACCAGTGCTTTTAATACAGCCTGGCCCACAGTGGCGTGTTGTTTAGTTTACACATCTACACAGTAATGCTTTATGAATGTGTGCGGTGTAAGCCATGTAGCTGCTCTGCATATATCATCTAGGGGAATGTTCCCCAAGAAGGCCATTGAAGTCCCTATATTCCTTGTTGAATAGGCTTTTGGAGGAATTGTTAACGTACGTTTGTCTTTCTGGTAACATATTTGTATGCATTTAACAATCCACCAAGCGATCCCTGATTTTGATATGGGGTTGCCTTTATGTGGCGGTGAAAAAGACACAAAAAGTTGTTTTGTTTTACGAAAACTTTGTGTCCTTTCGATGTAGTACAGTAATGCTCTTTTGACATCTAAGGTGTGTAGAGCTCTTTCTGCGACTGTTTGAGGCTTCGAGAAAAATACGGGCAGCTCAATTGATTGATTTAGATGGAATGGTGAAATGACTTTAGGAAGGAATTTAGGATTAGTACGAAGAACCACTTTGTTATGATGCATTTGCAGAAAAGGTTCTTGAATGGTAAATGCTTGTAGTTCACTAACCCTTCTGAGAGAAGTAATTGCTACTAGGAAAGCTACTTTCCAGGTTAGGAATTTCATTTCACATTTATGTAATGGTTCAAATGGAGGACCCTAATCTTGTAAGAACAATGTTTAAGTTCCACACTGGTGCAGATGGCGTTCTGGGAGGAATTATTCTTTTGAGTCCTTCCGTGAAAGCTTTTATAGCTGGTACTCTATAAAGAGATCGATGTTGTCTATTTTGTAAGTATGCTGCAATGGCAGCAAGGTGTAGTCTGATAGACGTATAGGCTAAATTACACTTTTGAAGGTGTAATAGATATCCTTTGATGTGTTGAATAGACACGTCTAAGGGATTTATTTGGTTGTTTTGGCAGTATATGACAAAGCGTTTCCACTTAGCAACATAGCATGCTCTAGTGGTGGGACGTCTAGCTTCTTTGATAATGTTCATACATTCTGGAGGAAGGTTGAGGTAACCAAACTCTATGACCTCAGGAGCCAGATCGCTAGCTGAGCTGGGTCCGGGTGTCTGATCTCCCCATGGTTCTGTGTTAATAGTCGTGGACATAGGTTTTGTTTTTGGTGTGGTACTACAGACATCTGCAACAGCGTGGTGTACCACGGTTGTCTGGCCCAAGTTGGAGCGACTAGAATGAGTGTTAGGGAATGTTGTTGTAGTTTGCGTACCACTAACGGAAGTAGTGGAAGAGGAGGAAAAGCGTACGCAAATAGTTTTGACCAGTTCATCCATATCGTATTGCCTTTGGACAATGGGTGTGGGTATCTGGGAGCAAAGCTTGGGCATTTTGCGTTTCCGTGGATGGCAAAGAGGTCTATCTGAGGTTGTCCTCACATTTGAAAGAACGGATGAAGAACTTGCGGATGAAGTTCCCACTCGTGGATCTGCTGTGTTTGTCGACTTAGCAGATCTGCCATAGTGTTTTGTACTCCTGGGACGTGTTGGGGTAAGAGGAAGATCTTTAGTGGTATAGCCCATCTCCATATCTGCAGTGCTAACTGAAAGAGCTGCAGAGAGTGTGTTTCCCCTTGTTTGTTTATTTAGTACATAGCTGTGATATGGTCTGTGCGGACCGATTTGCCTGACACTTGCATTTGAAATGCTTTTAGAGCTAGAAACAAAGCTAGCAACTCGAAATGATTGATGTGGAGTAACTTCTGTTGCGGTGTCCACCTGCCTTGCATGGTGTGATGCAATAGGTGAGCTCCCCAGCTGGAGAGCGATGCGTCCGCTGTCATGACTATTTGAGGAACTGGCTCTAGAAACGGTCGCCCTTTGGAAAGGTTTTTAGTGTTCCACCATTGCAGAGAACGATGAGTCCGACTGTCTACCAACAGTAGGTCTGTTAGTTGAGCTTGAGCCTGGTTCCATTGGCGTGCTAGGCACTCTTGAAGTGGACGCATTTGCAGTCTTGCGTGGGGTACTACAAATATGCAAGATGCCATCATTCCTATGAGCTGCATGAACACTCGAGCTGGTAGTGAGTGTTGCGTTTGAATTTTGTTAGGAGAGTTTGTATACTTGTTATCCTGGCTGGAGAGGGATAAGCTAGTGTTAGTTGGGTGTTTATTGTAGTCCCGAGATACTGTTGTATGTGTGAGGGTTGTTGATGCGATTTGGTGTGATTTACTGTGAATCCCAAGTCGTGAAGCAGTTAAATGGTAGCGTGAGTGTGTTGTACGCAGTGGCTGTATGAGCTGGCTTTTATGAGCCAGTCGTCTAGATTTTTTTGTTTTAACATATTTTATTGATTTTAAGTTTGTTTACAGTCCTGTAAATTGTGCGCACAGCAGTTATGACAAGTCATACATAGGTGCCGGCTGTCCAGTCTTCGGTGTTCCTGTGGGAGGGGTAGGTGCTGAGATGCCAGCCATCAGCGACCTTTGAGGATTTCCTCACTCGCTGCTGGCCCCACCTGGACAGCTCGTGAGGCCTTCGGGAGGAATATCAACGGTTCCCAGGAGGTCCCCCGCAGGGAACCATTTCTGTACAATACTATACAGGTCGTATACCGGGGTCCTCTTAATTGAGAGGATCCCAGCAATCATATGAGCACGAAGGTCCTGACGAATTGCCCTTATGGCAAGAAACATGTCGACCGCATTCACATCAAGGGTTGAATAAGGATTGGTTTCATTGCCCACCACTCCTTAATACCCCTTTATTTTTAACAAAGCAGTGAGCCTGACTATTAAAATAATCACCATGGGACTCAACTGACTTTTTTTAGACACACACACCCCCACGCTCACTATTGCACTCTTCTTAGGCCCCTCACACACACACACCCGTTGGCTCGGAATAGAAGATCTCCGCCAAAGTGCAGCTCTCCTTGCTGCCCGACGGGCATTGCACCGCCAGCCTGCCGTAGGAGCAGGATACCGATGATGACGCTGGACGGTCATCGGCTGGGACAACAGTTGTGGTCCTGCCGGTAGTCTGTGTGAGGTATCCTTATATTCTGAAAAGGGTCTACACCATGCACTTATCCCTTTTTAACTAGTGAGAGAGAAGATAGGCTGAGCTTAATCACTGGCTCCAATTGGGGAACTCTGTACAACACTCATTGTTTGCTGCTTCCTAGTACGAGTACATTGGACCCCATCAAAAATCGTCCACCTTTATTCCCTTTGTTTGATACCAAGTCATACATAGTAACATTGCAAAATATTCATCTTGCAAATGCACCTCTGTGATTCACGATAATCAATCATAAAGAAACAACCCCTTAAAAACCCCCCACCCCAAAGAATTGAGGTCACACCACACACCAATATTCCATATCATTGCAATTGTATCTCGTCCGGCGCTCAGTCTATATACATATACAGGGCATATCCACACATTTCCGTAGTTGGCCGGGTATGGGCAATTCGTAGTGGTGTATGCACATTCAGGAACAATGTCATAAAAACATCTCTGGCTCCCCAGACTTAAACTCTTCTAACATTGATTCCAATCTAAGGCTATCAGTGTTTTTCGTAATTCCCTTGCCTCCTCTCTACGCAGCGCTGCGCATTCTGCACTACTCCATTTCACCACTTCTGTGTACCAGTTGCGTATTTCAGGGGGTCTGCTTGATTTCCACCGCATTGTAATGTTCCTACGGGCCAGAAGTAGAGCCAGGTCGACAAATCTAAATTGCACTTTGTGTTTAGACCTGTGTTTGTGTAATCCAAGCAAGCATGCCTCCACTGTGTCATGCAGCAGGAGGTGCGTCGCTGTTCCTGTGATCTCTCTAACTTTAACCCAGTAGCTGAACAGATTAGGACATGTCCACAACATATGTAATAATCCTACTCCAGGGCCATGACATCTGGGGCAAGTGTGTTGTGTTTTGTCCAATCGGTCCGGAGCCAGATAAGCGCGGTGCAATATCATGGTTTGAATGATTTTGAACCTCGAGTTTCGGGATAACTTTTTGGGGTGTTCCAGAATCTTTGCCCATTCGGTGTCCGATAATACCCTACCTATCTCATCCGTCCACACAACTCTCAGTGGATCCAGTCGTGTCCTGGTGTGGTTGCAGATCCCAGTATAGATCCAGCGAATCAGATGCCGCCCCCTCCCCATATAATATACCATCTTTACTAGCTCATTTTGGTTGGGTTCACGACCCTGTGGTGCCCAGTGTTGTTTAATGTATCATACCAGAGCAGCATAGGTTAAAAATAAATGTTGTGGCGCACCTGTCTCGTGTACGAACATGTGATCCATAGGAGCTCCTGTCTAAAGAGGTCTGCCACTGTGGTGACGCCAGACTCCGCCCAGGGTGTTAGTGAACGATTAGTGAGGGTACCAGCAGCCAGCGGGATGCCCCAGCCAGTCGTCTAGATATGGGAAGGCATGAATATGTTGTCTTCTTAAGTGTGCTGCTACTACTGCTAGACATTTGGTAAACACCCTTGGCGCTGTTGTGACTCCGAATGGGAGCACTTTGAACTGATAGTCCTGCCCGTCTAGCACAAATCTGAGATATTTTCTGTGTGCTGTGTGGATGGGAATATGGAAGTAGGCATCCTTGAGATCTAGGGTGACCAGGAAGTCGTTTAGTACCAGAAGTGGAAGGACTTGTTGGAGTGTGACCATGTGAAAATGGTCCGACTGTATGTAAATGTTTAGAGGTCTGAGGTCTAGGATGGGTCTTAAAGGGCCGTCCTTCTTTGGTATTAGGAAATATAGTCAGTATACTCCTTTGTTTTTCTGATGCTCTGGAACTATTTCTATTGCATTTTTCTGCAGGAGGGATATTACCTCCTGTCTGAGTAGTGTTAAATGTTCTTGTGACATTGGACGTTGCTTGGGTGGTATGTTTGGGGGTGGATGTTCTAAACAGTAACCTGACTGAATTATTTGGAGCACCCACCTGTCTGATGTGATGTTTTCCCAAGCTGGCAGGTATTGTTGCAGTCTTCCCCCGACAGGAGTGGAATGGAATGGGGGAGGGGGAAGGGAGTCATTGGGCAGGGGTAGAGGCAGAGCGGGAGTTGTTATTTTTACCTCTGCCTTTGTTATTGTTACCCCTGTAACCACCACTTTGGTAGCCCTTGCTGTCAGTGGACTGTGTAGGGGCTTTGTACTAGGTAGAAGCTGGGTCCGAAGAGTATCCCCTGGTGGCACCTCGATATGATGAGCGATGAAATGAACGTCTGGGAGCCTGCGACTGCAGGGCTCCCATAGATTTGGCGGTATCTGTATCCTTTTTCATTTTTTCAAGTGATACATCTACATTAGGACCGAATAGGTGTTGCTCATCAAAGGGTTGATTAAGAATGGCACTTTGAACTTCAGGTTTGAACCCTGATATACGTAGCCAGGCATGTCTACGTAATAGGAAGCCTGTGTTAACTGCCCTAGAGGCAGTATTTGCTGCATCCAGTGCACACCGAATAGAGGTGTTTGTAATGTTTTTCCCCTCTTCGATAAGTTCATTTGCTCTATCCTTGTACTTATCAGGGAGGTGCCTCATTAATGATTCTAATTTGTCATAATGTGCCCTGTCATATTTTGCTAATAATGCTTGTATATTGGCGATACCCCACATTTTTTGCTGCTTGAGACGCCGTTCTTTTCCCTGATGCGTCAAGTAGCTTACACTCTTTATCTGCTGGTGGAGCTCCCCCTGATGTTTGTGAGTTTGCTCTCTTGCGTGCATTGGAAACTACAAGCGAGTCTAGTGGTACAGGACCTTAAATATATGCTGGGTCTGAGGGAGCAGCTTTATATTTTTTCTCTATGCGAGGGTTAAATACCCGGCTGCTGACTGGGTCTTTGAAGACTTCAGGAGAGTGCTTAATCACTCCTTTAAGCATTAGTAGAATAGATGAGGACCTTTGTGCACTATCAAAGGTATCCATTAAGAAATCTTCATCTACAGGGTCTGTGTGCATGTCTACCCCATGATATTGCGCAGCCCTGTGAATTAATTGATTGAAACCCATAGTATCTTCTGATGGGGAAGGCCTTGAGGGGTATATGTCATCCCGAGGGACATTTAGGACGTCTGGGGTGTTATAATCTTCCCACGGGTCAGGTGATCCTGTAGGAGTAGCTGGATCAGGCATGGTACCCCCCATATCATCAGAGCTATCATCCCTGTTGTCATCGTCTGGTATGATAGAGGATGCTGGGGAATGTTGTGGTATGGGAGGATGTGGTGATGGTACAGGTGAAAGAGAAGGGGAAGGCAGTCTTAAGGGGGAGGTAGCCATGTCCTCCTTCTTTGAATGCGGAGCTGGAGCTGGTGTGTCCAGTGGTCGCTTTTATGAAGCCAAAATCAGCTGTCCAGTGATTGGATCTTTAGCTAGAGTCTTCTTTTGAGCAGGGTCTGGATAAAGTAAGTCCTCTGCAGGAGGCCGATCTTTTGGTGCGGAGGGAGGTTTTGGCACCGAAGCAGTTTGTTTTTGTTTTTTGGCAATGTCTTTAACCGGAGAAGCAGGAGTCTTTTTCGGCTCCGTAGCTTTTTTCGGTCCCGAGGATTTTTTCGGCTCCGGTAGGTTTTTTGGATCCGATGGTTCTTTTGGTTCCGGTAGTTTTTTCGAATCTGAAGCGGGTTTGCTTGGTTCCTACCTGGGTTTCGGTGCCGAAGGAGTAGTGGTATGTTTCGGCGCCGGTTTGGATGCCAGCGTGGCCGGAGAAGTTGTCTTTTTCGGTGCCCCTAAGTGTGCGCCGGCACCGTGCGAAGGCCGACTCGAGCCCGAGTCGCCTGAAGGCCTCATTAGCTTCCTAGCCGAGCCCGAAGGTGGGGCAGTATAAGCAGTGTGTCGGTGTGCACACGAATGCGAGGGTGTGACCAGAGCCGCCTTTGGGTGTGTCGAGGAAGGGTCGGCGTCGATGGTCTTACTTACGACCCACTGTGCTGGAGTGATGTCCTCGTCTTCGGAGTCTTCTGCCTCTGAATTACTGTTGACGTCGTGTTGTTCCGGAACGTTGACGCCTTCCTCGAATATGTCGTCCGGAATCAAAGCAGATGATCGAGCCATTGTTCGCCTCGCTCATCGGCCCCGGATAGTCTTCTTGGAGCGGAGAGAGGCACAAGCGGAACAGTCTTTGGCCTCGTGCTCCGGGGAGAGGCAAAGGGTACAGACTTCATGAAGGTCGGTATGGGGAAACTTCGACCCACATTGAGGGCACTTTTTAAATGGTGTCCTTTCCATGAGCTGGAGTCGTGGCCTAGTTAGGCCCGAAGGACGTCGACGATGACCGGAATCAAAGTTTTCGGTGTTGAAGGGTAGAGTCGACTGGAAAAGCGTTCGAAACTTAAGTTCTGTAAGTTGGTGAGGATTGCGCACCAAAGGAAATCGGTTCCAACACGAAGCGCTGGAAACACATCCTAGCCCGGTGGCTGAAAAAAACAATCTGGGGATAGAGCCGATGCCCATGCACAGTATCATCCAAAGGAGGAGTCACCAAACCTGTGACTTCCAAAGACTTTTCTACAACAAAACAAAGTGCAAACATCCGGGCCCAGCACTAGGTTGCCATCTATGCATAGTGTGTAATCTGCAGCTCATATGCCTCGAACAGATGGTACTCACTAAACCAGGGGTTTCCAACCGGTCGATAACGAGCTGCTGGTAGCTAACAGAAACTCTATGAGTAGCTTGTGAACCGGTATCTCCTTTTACCCTTGCATAGTTGGTGTTAATGTTTTGTTTAACTTCAGGCCTCTTTTGCAGCTTATGCTAGTCTTCAAACAAACCAGCAGCTCTGATTGGCTCAATTGAGTTTAGCTGCCCAACAGAAATTGTGCCGCCTGCAGCCAGGTACAGCACTTCCATCCTGCCCCACCTGGAACCTTGACACCGGAGTCTCATTATAAGGCCCGGGTTAGGTGAAATTTTTGAAATTTTGAAATTTAAACTTTATTGTTTAGTTAATTAAAACCATAACAATTTGATGTATTTCGCACACACATTATAAAAATTTATAAATTATTATAATTTATCATTTAAAAAGGATTAAAAACATTTTATAAGAACAAGAATTGAGAGTCAATGTTTTTCCAGATTATTAACAGTTGGGATCTTTGTGTTGTTTTAGATATTTCTCAAATGCTTGCAAGAACTTCACCAACTTGCAATGCATTCGAGGGGCAGTGTGTCCAAGCTTCCAATTATAGCAGATCTACATGTTTGTAGCTTCTTGATCCGAAAGCTTTGCTTTAAAAAGTATGAACGTTCTTTAGACAGCTTCCTATAGTGGCAGATTATGTGTATTATATCTTCTTTGGGGCTACCACACAATCGACATTTTACGGCTACATGCTGTTTCCAAGCTGGTTCCTCTGCCAATGTCGGGAATTTGCCAAATCTCAGTAACATCAGCTTTCTTTTAATGAAAATGGAATATGTTGTTTCCAGGTACACTGCTGGGGTTAGTGTTTTATAGCCGTTTATCACAGCCCAGGAGTGCGAGCGATATGAAAAAATCTCTTTGTCCAATACCAATGAATGGAGTTTGGCCGCTTTATTTAATGCCTGTTTTAGTGCAGCAAATGACAGATTTTTGTCCCATAGGGTTTTTGAACAAGTCACCTCCAAAGCGTGCGTGAGGAATTGCTTTGCTTTGGATTTTTTGGGGGATTCAAGCTCTTGCCATAGGTGTGTATAAAGGTTATTGTTAGTTGCTTTTTGCTTGATCTGATATCATACCTTGATATAGGAGTATAATCTGCCCACAGTTTCATTTTTTATGCCAAATTCTAGTTGCATTTGGGCTGGCGACGCCATCCTGGGTAATCGTAAGACCTTCTTGTAGATTTTTGTTGTTAAACTGTTAAGTAGGTCCATATCCTTTCCATGCAATGCCTCACTTGCATAGGACAGTGTTGGAAGAACTTTGTTGGCCATTACAATTATTAAAGGTTTAAGGGATGGACCTTCAAGTTTTTTTGTCAATGTACTTAGTCCGAATATCAGGGCACCCGCTCTTTGCATCAGATATTTCTTCTGTTCTTTAAAATCAAGTTTATCATCCAGATAGAAACCCAAATACTTGTATGCTGAGACTCTCTCTAATGGTTTTCTTTTTAGCCAGATGTTACAATTCGATCCACGGCGATTGGTTATCAACATGGATTTGGTTTTTGAAACATTTAAAGCCAGCTTATTTGCCAACAGAAATGATGAGAGTTCAGTAACTAATCTGGTTAAACCAACTTTCGTTAGGCTCATGAGTACTATATCATCGGCGTAAGCCAGGTGGGTCAGCTGTAGGTCTCCTAATTTAGGTGGGTGAGCATTACAATTGTTCAGTTTCCCGGTGAGATCCGAGATGAAGAGATTAAATAGATGAGGGGCAAGGACACACCCCTATTAGAGTCCAATTGATGTAAAGACTTTTCTCGACAACCGTGTGCCATCCCCTATTTTTACTTGCGACCAAGTACTAGAATAAAATAACAGCAAACCCCTTAAAATATTCTCCGGTATTGCCCATGCTCTCAATTTCGACTACAATAAGTTATGGTCCACACTGTCAAATGCGGCCTGAAGATCAATAAAACAGGTTCAGGTCCTGTTTGCTGGTAATACACTTCTCCGCGATCATAGTGATAGATAGGATATTTGCTGTTGTACCTATCCCCTTCCTGAACCCTGTCTGATTAATGGGTATCAGCTCTTTTTCACTTGACCAAATGACAAAATCATTTAAGAGAAGCGTTGCAAAATATTTTGCCTCAACGTCCTGCAATGCTATTAGGCGATAGTTATTTGGATTTGATCTTTCACCACCTTTATAGATTGGCGTAAATATGGATCCTTGCCAGCTTTCGGGTACTCTGTTCCAGTTTTGCACCTCCAAAAACAGTTGCGCCAGACAGGGTCCTCAAAATTCCGGAGCATGTTTGTAAGCTGCTTGCGGGATGCCGTT
Source organism: Lissotriton vulgaris (assembly GCF_964263255.1). Lineage (NCBI taxonomy): Eukaryota > Metazoa > Chordata > Amphibia > Caudata > Salamandridae > Lissotriton > Lissotriton vulgaris. Next base: position 391,063,467 of record NC_141687.1, read on the forward strand.
CGGACCTGGTGCCCCTTGGGTTTAGCTTTTTTGATCAGTTTAATGATCTCTTCCGCCGTATATTGTTTATTCTGTGGAACAGTGCTGGATACGTTACAGGGATCAGTAGTCAAAGGTTGTCTCCCTTGTTCTTCTGCGGGGCACATTTTGTATTGACTGTTTAGACCAAGAGTATTACTCTGAGTTTTTTTCGCGATATCTGTAAATTTAATAGCAAGAAATGATGCCCACTCCGATTCCTGCACATTTGATATGAGGGAGTTACAGGGTCTTGTTAACGGGTTTATGGTTTGCCAAAATATATTGGTATTCTGGAGTTTTGAACTGAAGATTAATTTGGACCAAAAACTCTCATTAGTTGACCTTTTATGTTCCCAGACCTTATTTTTATATTATTTAATTTGTATACGGAAGCTGGCCCATTGACTGGTACCACGGTCAGTCAACTTTATCTTCCTTTGAGTTTTCTGAAGTTGTCTACGCAGGTCTTGTAGCTCTTTTGGATGTTTTTGCTGTGGTCCATCTATACTGGATTTCATAACTGACAACTTCATTTTTTGTTTTAGTTTTAACAGAAAATGGGACCATGCTTGAATCGCATCCGTTGATCCATTCCCGATCTCACTCAATGTGTCCTTCATCCTTCATTATAGTGAACCACTTGTGATCATTGGTGTTGGACCAATTTATGCGTTTCAGATTAACAGAACTTAGCTGACCTTCTAACATGTATGACGGTTGCAATCTTTCCTTATTGAGGTTGATTAAAGTGTGTTGCATTGCATGGTCACTCAACAGGTTAAACTCAATTTGAAAGCTGATCACCAAGGGGATTATTGAAAGACTGACCATTGTAAAGTCCAAGGTGGATTGAGAGTGTGGACCATAATATGTTTTACTGGGGGGTTGATCTTCAGGAAACCTCCCATTCAGTGCACGCAACCCAAGAAACTCCAGTTCAGTCACTAGTTTGGTTGCTAGTCGATCCTTCCGTGTTTCAAGATCACCTTGCATCTGTTGGGGAACACCCCAATGGATGTTATCAGCTGATAACTTATCATCCTCATCCGGTGTTAAGATCAAGTTGGAATTAAAATCACTAGTGATTATTATATTGGATAATGGGTCTGAGGATCGAAGGTCAGTAATGACGTTGCACAATATCGCATTCTTTAACTTTTTCTCCGTAATTTTGGGTTGCGTGTAATAATTAACCAAGGTTGTTGGCTTAGAATTCTTTGTGTGTTGATCTGATAGTTTGATTAGCTGAATACTAGGATCTGGTGATTGTAGTTGGACTGACTTAATTTTTAGCGATGAGGACACATATACCGGGTACGGCAAAGGAGCGCAATCAGCGAAAGGCCCGGGTCACTATAATTTCCAGTTTGAGAGCTACGCTGTTGAAAAAATTTAAGTAATTCTAGTTTAAGAAAATGCAAAACTATGAATGAATGTATTCATTTTTACCAGGCCCAGTTGAAAATCGGACCGCCCCCATGGGTATAGAGGTCTCAAGACCGACGTACTCACAATAAGCCCCTTAGTTCTTCACTGCTGTGGATATTTAAGAGTGAATTCCTTGTTCAACTTCAGAGCTTATTATTCTATAATTCACAGTTGTATCTAAGTAGCCTATAATGGACTGACTTTTCTTTCTTGATTTAAGTGTACCTGAATCAAGAAAGAAGAGGGAGCCCAACGTTGATGCAACTGTGAATTATATATTCATAAATAAGCTCAGAAGTTAAAAAGAGAGTTCACACTTAAACATGCACAGCAGAGAAGAACTAAATTTCTTGTGGGCATTTCAATAAATAAAAACGTTTTCATCACATCAGCTTCCATTGAGTTCAAAACAGCCCTACTTATTTCAAACTCACTCCTCTCTCTCCATACTATATTGCAAAGGTCTTCAAACTTTTTGGTGCTGCGTCTTAATTATTTAGGTGTAAGGACCCCCGCCTGACAAAAAGTTCTATAACCTGGTACTCCTCATCATCAACAACCATACACGCCCCAAATTCGTATGGCAAATAATTTTTATGGTGGGGAAATGATATTAAACAGTGTTTAGCTAATGAGTGGATTGTGGGTGACTGGGGTTCGGTGTCAGAGGCTTACCACACATTTTAAACAAAAAATCTCAAAAAATACCCAAAAATGCTCAATGGTACTTTATTTTTCACAAACAAAACATAATTTGACAAAACTTATTTGGATAGTAACAACTGTCTGAACTAATGTGATGGGTTTGCCTGTTTTTCTCTAAAGAGATGGTCAATCTGTGATTGCACTTCATTAGTAACAGTTTAACATCCACATATAGCAATAAGCAACAAAAAGGTGACCAGTCCAGCTTTGCAAAGAGCTTACTACTGTGTGGCAGCAAGTGTCTGCTTTTTAGTAACTTTTGAACTGTTTGAGCTAAAGACACTTTTTTTGTTAAAATCAGAAGATTATGCAGCAGATGATTGATTATGTGGCAATTCCATAATTATGTTAAAATCACCGCAACCTCACAATTGCATATTTCAGTGACCGTGGCATAATTCCTGTAGTACATGGGCTGTAACTTTAGTGCACGGCATCTAATGAGAACCATACTATAATTCCATGGGATGCTGACGGCTTGGCCTTTACAACTCCATGGAACTGGAGGTTGCTGAACATCATTCATCATAATGAAAACATTAATGATGAACTGTAAAATCCAAACAGGATGCTTTCTTTAATTCCAGGAGAGGACATGGTCCCTTAATCTTCTTATTATTTTTAATATTCTGCAATCCAACACTTCTATTTTACTCAAAAATTACTCCTGGTAATATTAGTTTGCTGCTGTTGTTCACTTCGGTCATGTTTGGGAGGGGGCTGGAGGACCTTGAGATTTTGAGCGTTGGGGTAGGGTTGGGGTAGGGTCAAAGGTGTGGTTAAAAACACAATATTCTGTAGGTTTTTTTAGGTCGTTCCCCATCAGGTAGCTACATAGAAAATAAGAGGCAGCTTAAATGAAAAAGAAATCAATATATAAAGTTGTTATCCAGTGGGAAATGCACTATAGTACATTGTGAAACCTCTAATATTTAATTCACTGCAAAGGTTTGTGTGTAACCAGAGAGCCACCAAATTAAATCTTGGTTGGTGCAGTGGAGAATAGTAATTTGTGTATTTTTAGTGCTACAAGGTCCCAGCCTGTGGCAGAAAGCACTGTGAATAAGTGTCATTATTTTATAATTGCATTACACACATTATAAGATAGATTGCTAAAAAAGGCGCAAAAGGTTTTAAGATAAAATTGTGCTTTCAAAATATAGATTTTAGTAATACCAAGACCATACGTAATGCAATCCTTTTACGTACATAACTGTCCCTTCAACACCTCCTCAGGGATAGTAAGCACTGTGTAAGTACAACTACAATTAAAACCATACTTTACAGCTCAGTTGTTAACTATTTGCACTACCCCTCAATGAGAATAAATCTGTCACCACAAAGCTTCGAGTGATTCGATCAATCAAAGCCAGTACCGGCTCCCTAGCATACCTATACAGTCATTTGCAGATTACCCTTTACGTTTTCAGATTAACTAGTAGCACACATTTGCATTTCCTTCAGGTAAGCAGGCACTCTGGCAGGAAAGCTTGTTTAGCTATTTGCCCGGTTTTGGTTTGACAGCACAGGACACTGCCTGAAAGACACTCCAACAGTACAATTTTAACTATCGGAATTAACCATCCAGGTACGTTTTTTTTCCACAAAAAAAGAGCAAACATTTTAGAATCCAGTCAGAAGTGAGGATGGGAAAAACGTGTCCCCACTTCTCATGACTCCACTCCCCCCTGGCGGTCGCGCCCCACAGATTGAAGACATCTGCTATAGTGCATGGTGACAACATAAATCCAAAGTAATTTTTACCAGTGTTTCTAGGGCACTCTGTGTATTTTGCTCAAACCACAGTATTGGCTCTGTAGAATTTAGGCTTAAAGTCAGTGAAGCTGGGTGTGGGGGTTCCCTAAGAACAATGTGCAAGTTGCTTGGCCTTTAGTAGCTCACAATTATTTTCACTGATCAGAAGAAGCTCTCGCTACAGAAAAAGTTGAAACCCCCTGCACTGTACGTATAGTACCTCCTTTTGAGACAAAACGTAACCTTTATTTTAAGAGCTTGACTTTGAAGGTTACTCTTCTAATCTTGATTATCTCAATATCCTGCTTTAGTGACATCTAGAGCCCGGGCCCCGTACCCGCAAATACATAGTTACAGAGCTGTCATGCGCACCCACTCATATTTCTTTCAAAGACAGTCTTTCTTTATTTTACATGTCAGTCAGACTACAGAATTGTCCTATTTATTCCTGTAGTCTAAAATGTCAGTAGAAAGAGTATTAAGTACCCTTGAAGTCATATACTACAATGACGGTACAAATGTCATTAGGAAACAGCTTTTTTGTCTCATTTGCACTGCAAAGCATGAGTTATTAATTTAAGTAATCTACAATTGCGTGCTGGTATGTTGCTAAACCAGTATTATTTGATCGTGATGGAAGCTTTATATGCATTAAACAAAATGTATGCTAGATATTTTGCACATACTTATAGGCTATCTATTAAATCATCAGCATTCACATACAGCTCCTTAGACCATCTGTTATGTATTGCATGTTCATATACACACACAACCGCAGATGGCTATGTACGAATATGTTGTGGTTGTTAGCAGACAATTGACAGCACTTAGTAGCCTCATACTGATAAGTTATTGTCAATGCTTTCCTGAAGTCCAAATGTCTAATTGGTGCCATTCAATTCTCACGAAGACACAATAAAAGGCACAAAAGAAGCTTTTCAGATATTGTCAAAAATTAAGGGAAAAACAATGAAGCAAATTGTGCACCTACTACAAAAAGTGACTTCAAACAGAAATCAACTGAAATTATAGTGCTGATCAACATGATTAAAGTAAATTGGTCGAATATGAATGCACCCTGTTTGGTGTACAGTCATGCCCCCTTCTACAAGTGCCCAACTGTAAGTATCTGGTACCCTGTTATGTGGATGTTTGCCCCCCGCCTCATACTAATCTAGCATGTGCATGAAGGCCTAGGCCTGTTTGTTCATATGATCATGATCCTGGACCTGCAGGGGTGCACCAAGTGCGCTCTACATTGTAGTAGTGGATAGTAGTAGTGGGCTCCTGCTCTTGTTTCCTTACTTCTGGTTCAATGCCCACAATTAATTCAAGCAAGGGATGTTAACCTATAATTACATCAATAAATATAGTGGAGCTTATGAAGGTCTAACCATTTCTCCCTCCGTTTCTATCAAGCTCCTTTCTTGTTATTTCATATATTTGATATAAATGATCTTATGTTGATGCTGTAAACAAACAGTCAACGCGTTTCAGCCTCTCTTTTACTCCAGGCCTCTTCCGGACTTAGGGCAATTCAAAAAATACTACTTTACTCCATATCTCTACCTGTGTCTGCTATTTCATCTTATTTCTCTATCCCCAGGTTAGATTACACCATAGTCTTTCAAGGGTGGATGCTCGCTCTATATATCAGCGGCCAAGCTTCTTAATTAAAGTAGCAGCGAGTCCTATCCTCTCACTTCTCACACCGAGATTCGGGATTACACCTGCGGATAGAGAAATAAGGTGAAATAGCAGACGCAGGTAGAGATATGGAGTAAAGGTAGAATTTTTTGAATTGCCTTAAGTCCTAAAGGGGCCTGGAGTAAAAGAGAGGCTGAAACGCGTCAACTGTTTGTTTATGGCATCAACATAAGATAATTTATATCAAATATATGAAATCACAAGAAAGGAGCTTGATAGAAAAGGAGGGAGAAAGGATTAGACCTTCATAAGCTCCACTATATTTATTGTTGGTGACCTGAGTATAGGGAATGTATTGATGTAATTATAGGTTAACATCCTTTGCTTGAATTAATTGTGGGCATTGAACCAAAAGTAAGGTTCAAGATCTATGTTTGAATTTTTCTATGTTTGTAGTTTGTGATTTTGTAATATATACTGTATATATGTGTATATATATTTGTTAAATGTTTGTATATATATATGTGTTTTCAAAATAAGAGAAAAAGAGAAAGATAAACAGAATATACAAATCAATATTTTGAATTCTTACTGAATAATTAATTTGGTGGGCATACATGTATAGGAATGAAGTTTATCCAGAATGCAAGATTGATTTAATTCTGATGATATCATATTGTGTCAAGGAAAGATAATTGGTAGTATCCTTCCTATAATTAACATATACATAAAAACTGCACCGTGGGCATCATTGTTCTTAACTTTTTGCTATATTCCCAATTGCCTTTGGGTTATTAGGTTTCCCCTGTTTATATTGAGGAGTTAAAGTTTCGGCATGCTGGCACCGAGGTTAATTTAAATTAATGAACAAAAATGTTTATCATGCACCAGAGGGACACTGTAGTGTAGTTCCCATATTCCCAATAGGCTCTGCGCATTGGAATAACTTATACTATAGTTTAGACGTAGGACTGAAGTCGACTAGGTCTCTATCGTATATATTAAACTTAATTGTGAGTGCCAGCTAGCTCAGAGGTCACTAGAAACTTTCTCGAATTCACAAGAAGGGATTAGTTTCTGACAACCGTATAAACATGACAACTTTGTTTCCCAAGAATATGAAATCAAATCTCTAGAGTCGCGGAAACAATAGATAGCTATTTTACTCAGTCAATCGTGCATGCTTTGTTTCACCAGAGAGGCAGAGAAATAGAGAGATGGGCATTTTCAATGAAAGTATTTATTGAACAGTCTTTTTTCTCAAGCATAGGAAATAAACTGCTACAATCGTAATACTGGTTATAAAGTACAAGGCATATAATACGAACAGTATTATAAAGTAGTACTGTAAAAACATAATATGGTTTCTAAGCCATAAAGTGCATAAAATGTATAAAATACATACAGTGATAAATAATGACTAAAAGTACTCAACTGGTGCTTCTAAAATACGCCTACCCCGGTGTACCTAACCTAAGTCTAGTACTAGGGAGGAAGTAAATGAGGAGTAGCTTAAGTTTAGTAGTTCTCTGCCAGGAATCTATTCCAATAATTCTATAAGAGGTCTAATCAGTTCCTTACCTTAGTTTTAGAATGAAGGAGGTCTTGTATCTCTCTCTCACAACTCGATTTCCCAGATACCCGCAAGGGTAAGCTGGAAACACTGGAGCTGGATTTCTCGGCAAGAGAGAAGACAGCGTCTCTCTCAGTGCGTCAGCTGGAGGGTCGGCTTCCTTCCGCACTTGCTGCTGCAGGGCGTCGGGCAAGTAGATAGTCGATCTGCTCCAAACCACTGTGTGTTTGTCTGGGAAAACCTAGGCATATTTATACTTTGAAGGTGCCGAGTTTGACGCATGTTTGGACTTAATAACGTCACTCAAAGGCTAAATTCTTTGAAAACGCCAGGAGTTCTTGGAGAACTTAATATTCAAGCAGGGGGAAGTCCCTAGCTGCTGAAGGCGGGTTTTTCCAAGAAATCGTTGTTAATTCTCGGAACTTAGTGGGAGTAGCCATGCCGTATTTGGGCTGTATGGCTTAGGCCAAATATGGTAGTGATTTCTATGCCTATATAAAGATATGATAAAGTATACCTATATAAGGGCATGAATCGGGAAAATTACACTAGGGTCCTAGATTCGTTTACAACAACACTTCTAGAGGCTTTGCTTTTCAGAAATCCACTCCACACATTGGCCACGCCTCAGGGTGATTTAAGAGGCTTGTGTGCATGAGGAGGGGCTTTGCTGCAAAGAGTACTAAGACAGTATCCATCCTTCTGTTGTAGTTACAGACCAGGAAACTCTTGATACCTTCTCTCCATCCTTTCCTTGCTATTCATTTCCTCCTCTCTCTCGTTATCTCCTTCCTCTACAGTTTCATTTCTCACCCTCTTCTTTTCATCATATACCCCGTCCTCCTCCTTTCCCTCTCACTTTTCCATTCTCTAATTTATTTTTCCTCTTCTTTCTTCTCATTCTCTTGAATCTTCCTACCTTTGATCTTTTTCCCCTTCTCTCTTTTGCCTTTCTTCTTTCCTCCAAGTCACTTTGATCGCTTTGCTTCAGTACCTCCCATTTCCTCCTTCTGCTCCAATATTGCTTATCTTCCTATAGTCTCTGTCTTCCTCACGCCTCTCAACACCCTATTCCTCCTCCGTTTCTTCTCCCTATCACAAATCCTCCTTCTGCCTCTATTCCTACTTATCTGCCATACACTCCCTTTGTTACTCCTTCTCTTTCCCCTTCTTCTTTTGTGTGTCTCTCTCTCTCTCCTCCAATCTCACCTCTGCCCCTTCTTTTTTCTATCTCTTTCCCTCTCTCACCTCTGTCTACCTCCTTCCCTCTCACCCCTCTCCCTACTCCCATTGCCTCCCTCCTTCCCTCTCTCTCCTCCTGTTGTTTCTGTTCTTCCTCCTCATCCCTCTCTTTCTACCTTTTGCAAATGTATACATACATAGCCTGGAGTGAAAGGAATGTGATTTCCTAATGAAGAGCGTGTAATCTGCAGCATGCTCAAAACAGGACAGTATGGTATGCAATGTCACTGTCTCAGTGACTTTAGTGCTAAAAGAATGAGAACAGCGAATAGGTGACTGGTTGCCGGCCGCAGCCCGGGCTGTGACCAAGTGTGTGTTTCTGTCCCCTCCTTTACCTTTGCTGTTTATTTCTCAAAACCACTGGGGGTAATTTAAAACATGTTTCTGACGGTCCTAAATTGTCAGCTATGTTGTATGGGAGATTAATGCGCCGGCCTCAGCCTGTGAGGAAAATACTAAATGGTCCTTGACAGCCTGGTCCTTGTGCTAATCAGCTGAGACAGTGTGACACTTGGGCAGCTGTGAGGCCTCCTTTTGTAACTTGTTCATGTTGGGGGCTCACATATCCGTCCTGTTGGGCCGGGTCCCACGTGGGCAGAGAGACCATTTCTGGTGTTTTAAGATTTTCTTAGAGTTTCTTGTTGCTCAAATGGGTGATATTTATAGGTTTCCCTCGTCTTCATTGCTTTATTTTGTTTGCAAGAAAGTGTCACTCATAGTTGTTGAAATGTCACTCATAATTGCACTGAAATCATGAAAATGTCACACTTAGCTATCTGAAACCTTGGCAGCTATGCACGAGCAGCAGCTGACCCAAAGGTATGTGTTACGTTTTGGCAACAATAGTTCTGTCAACAGACATCTCGAACTATCTGTAGATTTGACACCTGTGTGTGGTGCTTTGATAGTATCTATTTTATACCATTTTTATTGCTTCCGCTAAATGTTTAAAGCAGGGCCGTCCAATTTCTATCCATGCCACATGTTTAAGTCACCCACACAAGCCACATTTAATAGTGCAGCTTAAGAAAAACATTTACTTAGCCGATGCTTATTCTGAAAAAGATAGCCCTCCTGGGTATACTTTGGACACCCCTGGTTGGAGGCGGGAAGGGGCCACAGAGCGGCCTCGGTGCCCCCCCTCTGGCTTCACAGTCATGCTGTTCTACCCCTTCACTCAACCCTCATTTCTACTGCAATGTCACGCTCTGTTTCGAACAGTTATTTCCACTGAGAGGTGCTGGAGACGCTGCCTGAGAAAGGGAGAAGCTGCTACTACAGGCGCTGAACAGACCATCTGTAACCTGTTTATTTATGATTACTTTCCATGCTAAGCACCTGGGGGAGCTCAGAGAAGCCGGAGTTTCCATGCACTCGTCATCATGCTCTCCTACCACCTCCTCTAAATTCCGTCCTCTAAGCTGCCTGAAACACCTCTTGCTTTTTCCCCATTCCCGGCGGGTTGAGACAAAAATACACCTCGTTTCTATTTTTAAGCACCGCAGGAGGGAGCAGGCTGTCCTGCGAATGTATTGTCTCACCTCTGCTGTGAGGTGAGCGAGCGCGGCTGGCAGAAAAGGAACATTCGGGAACCTGACTGCTCATTTGAAGAAACGATATTGTGCGTGACTCTACAACTCTCTTTTTCAAGATGCTATCACCATAGTTACCGCCAGAGAAGACTGCAATATCGCATCCGCCGAGAATGCTCGAACGAAAACCTATTTAATTGTGAGTGCGCAGCATTTCACAAACAATATGCACAAACGCATATATTTTGGTCATGCTTTGGCGCCAGTTCGCTGTATGGAGTACAGCAGAATTGGGGCAACATTTTAGAATATGGGAACGTGTGATTGGATGGCTTTGATGTCTATCTCAGTGGACTGCACTTGATTCATAAACTTTCTACCCTATTCTTGCCGAGGAACATTTCTATCAGCAGCAGGCCTAACATGGGGGACAGTTATACAAGCGTCATTCACACACACAACAGGTACAGAATGGACAGCAGCAATTAAAGCTTCCTTATGCACACAAACAACAAGGGCAAACGCATTCCAAACCCCGGACCTAGGCAGCAGCACAGCACACCTCTTTTACAGGGCAGGTGCAGACACTCAGACAGACATGCTTCCCCAACACACATATAAGATACAGTATGACCAGCAGTGCTTCAAAATACATAGGGTAGCAAGATAGTTCAGTGGAGCAATGTACCAGTTGTGGGGATCTGGGTGTGATTAAAAGGTTGCAGGTTTAGGTCCTGGTAGCTCTACGCCTCCTTTCATCTTTCCTCAGTGGATACAATGAGAACTCCTACAACTGGTAGAGTAATAATCAATACAGTTTATGAAATACATTTTTCTAAATGTCTATTGTCAAGACAATTTGTAAAGGGTGTCCTTACTCTAATTATTGTGAAAAGGTGCTTCATGGGCCTCAGAAGTGCAATCTCACAACACAAAAAGAACTGGTTAAACCGTGTTCGAGGCATATGGGCTGCAGATGGTACATTATGAATAGATCTCCATCTGGTGTTGGGCTCGATGATTGCACTTGTTTTTCTCTTGGAGAAGTCTTTTGTCGTGACTGGTGACTCCTCCTTTGGGTGCTAGTGCACTTGGGCATCGGCTTCATCCTTACATTGTTTTTTTCCGCCATCGGGTTCGGATGAGGATCAAAGCGCTCCGGATCGACTTCGAGAAAAAGTGATATTTCGGCACGTATTCCCTTTCCAATTCGACGGTATTGTTATCGAACATGATTTCATTTCCATTCCAACGCGTTTCGACTCCAACAATAAACATTTTCTTCTACGTCATTTTCTTCTACAATGACGAGACCGGGAGGCCTTTCTCGACGTAGTCCATGGAAAGGACTCCATTTAAGAGATGTCCAACTTGTGGTGTTAAGTTCCCACACAAGGACCTACACGAGGTGTGCAATCTCTACCTATCGCCTGAACACGAATCCAGGGACTGCGAAGCCTGCGCAGCATTCTCCTCCAATTCAACGATTAGAAACCGTCGAGCCCGAAGACACGAGGTTTCAAAAATGCAGTTGGAGGCAATCCCGGAGCTGTTCGAGGACCAGCACCTCAAAGAAGAAGAAGATGAACATGAAGACGAGTCGGGGTCGGAAGGGGACGAGTCTGATGTGGAAGAAATCGACGTTCAACAAACCGTGACGACGTCCCCTTACCAAAAAACCGACCCTGTGTGGTACCGACCCCGCTTTCAAGCCCGGTCAGACCACCGAAGAAAGTTTCCGAAGCCCCGCCTTCAGGCCCAGCAACGAAACCGAAACAGAAACCCAAACTCTCGGCCTCCCACCATGTCGGATCCGAGAAACGGTCGACATAGACACCGAAGCTCCATACAAACGAAAGCTCGGCATCGAAACATTCCATGTCGAAACCAAAACATGGTTCGACGTCGAAGACTTACTCGACACCGAAAAAATCGGAATCGAGCAAATTCTCGGTGCCGAAAACACAGAACATTGACGGTCAGAAGCAAAGGCACCTTTCGGAACCAAAAACTTCGGTACCAACACAGGAGCAGCAGACAGATCCAAAACAAAAGACTTTGTTTATCGATCCGCAAACTGGCAAAGTGATGACAAAATCACCGAAAAAGAGGAAGAATGAACTAGATGACAAAGCTCTTCCTCCTAAAAAAAAGAACAATGGGGACAAATACAACTCCTCCCCTTTCTCCTCAGCCTAGAGACACACCCTCTTCTCCTATTCCTCACACTAGGCCAGCTATTCCTCCACCTTCTACACCAAGACCATCTATACCTCAAACAGATGTAGACAGTGATACAGAGGAGGGAGAACCTCATGGAGATGACGACACTATCCCAGATGAGGAAGAACCATGGGAAAATTATGTTGCAGGGTCAGACGATGATAACGACCCAGAATTATACCCCTCAAAACCTTCACCACCTGATGATAATACAGGTTTTGTGCAGTTGATTAATAGGGCAGCTAAATACCATAAGGTAGATTTACATACAGAACCTCAAATAGAGGATTTCCTTTTAGAAACGCTACCTGCCGCACAAAGAACATCAGGCACACTACATATGCTAAAGGGTCTTCACAATCACACAGCAGACATATTCAAAGACCCTGTGAGGGCTAGGGTATTAAACCCAAGAATTGATAAAAAATATAAGGCAGCCCCAAAGGACCCAATATTTATCAAAGGACAAGTACCTCTGGACTCGCTTGTAGTTACAAACGCTCGTAAAAGAGCAAATTCATTATCTACAGGGGAAGCTCCTCCTCCTGATAAGGAGTCCAAGCTAATAGATGCATCAGGCAAAAGGGTAGCATCCCAAGCAACAAACAGCTGGCGCATAGCTAATACACAAGCGCTACTTGCACGCTATGATAGAGCGCATTATGATGAGTTAGAAAAACTCATCACACATCTCCCTAAGGAACATCAAAAAAGGGCAGACCAGCTTATACAGGAAGGAAAGATAATAACCAACACTTCCATTAAGTGCGCATTAGACGCAGCAGACACTGCAGCAAGATCCATCAACACCAGTATCATGTTAAGAAGACATGCATGGCTTAGGGTCTCGGGGTTCAAACAAGAAGTACAAACATCTTTATTGAACCAACCTTTTGATCCAAAAACACTTTTCGGCTCAGGTACAGATGAGACTTTAGAAAAGATGAAAAAAGACACAGAAACGGCTAAATCAATGGGAGCATTACAACAGCCAACTCAAAGGGGTTCCTTTCGTAGGTCCACCTATAGAGGGGGGTCAAAAATACAGGCACAAGCCAACAATCTACCTCTTTTACACCAACATCACCCAGAGGTAATTCAAGAGGCAGTTACAGAGGTAACAACAACAAGGGTAGAGGTCGCGGAAATAATAACAACCGCAACTCCCCAACCCCAAAACAGTGACTTAATACAACTCCCCCCAGACCATATAACACCGTTCGGGGACGTTTATCACAGTTCCTACCTGTCTGGGAAAATATCACATCAGACAGGTGGGTGAGACAAATTATCCAACATGGTTATTGCCTGGAACTCACAGCTACCCCACCAAACATCCCCCCCAGACAGCGTCCAATGAGTCAAGATCATCTGACATTGTTAAAACAAGAAGTACTATCACTGCTTCAAAAGCATGCCATAGAGAAGGTTCCAAAACATCAGCAAGGGACAGGAGTATACTCTCTATACTTCCTAATCCCCAAAAAAGACGGGTCTCTAAGACCAATCTTAGACCTCAGACCTCTCAATGCATACATAAACTCAGAACATTTCCACATGGTCACGCTCCAACAAATACTTCCTTTACTGAAGAAAGGGGACTTTCTTTCTACACTGGATCTAAAAGACGCTTACTTTCACATCCCAATTCACAAAGCCCACAGAAAATACCTCAGGTTTGTAGTAGAAGGACAACATTATCAGTTCAAAGTCCTTCCATTTGGGGTCACAACAGCACCAAGGGTGTTCACAAAAGGCCTAGCAGTAGTTGCAGCACACCTAAGAAGACAAGAAATACATGTCTTCCCTTACCTGGACGATTGGCTAATAAAAGCCAAGTCACAGGAAGAATGTCTTCAAAACACACAAAAGACCATTCAATTGCTGCACCAGCTAGGGTTTACGGCGAACTACACAAAATCCCACCTACAACCAAACAAGATTCAACAATACCTAGGGGCTACTATAGACACAAAAAAGCCAAAGTATACCCCAATCCAATCAGGATCCAAACAATGATCACGTTGATCCAAAAATTTCAACCACAACACTCACTAACAGCTCGAGTGTTCATGCAGCTGTTAGGGATGATGTCCTCAGCATACTGCTTATACCATATGCCAGACTACAAATGCGCCCACTGTAAGAGTGTCTAGCGACACAGTGGAATCAGGCTCAAGGTCAGATTACAAATCTGGTGTTGGTAGACGACTGCACACAACGCTCTCTGAAGTGGTGGAACACAACAAACATTTCCACAGGACGGTCGTTCCTAGAACCGATTCCACAAGTGATACTAACAGCGGATGCATCGCTCACCGGATGGGGAGCGCATATGGAGAAATATACAGTACAGGGAAAATGGAGTATACAGCAAAAAAGACTGCACATCAATTATCTGGAACTACTAGCAGTGTTTCTAGCATTAAAAGCTTTCCAAATGCAAATTCTCAACAAAGCAGTCCTGATCAGAACAGACAACATGACTGTAATGTGTTATATTCAAAAACAGGGGGGGACACACTCTCTCCAACTATCCAGACTAGCACAGGACATTTGGAGATGGGCCATTCCTCAAAAGATCTATCTGTTAGCCGAACACCTACCAGGAGTTCAAAATCAGATAGCAGACATCCTAAGCAGAGAGTCAGAACAAATACACGAATGGGAACTGCACAACCAAATACTGCAGCCATTCTTCCAAAGATGGGGACAACCAGAGATAGATCTCTTTGCCACTCATCAGAACGCAAAATGCCAAAACTTCACATCCAGGTACCCACACCACCTGTCCCAGGGCAATGCGCTATGGATAAATTGGTCCAACAAATTTGCTTACGCTTTTCCCCCTCTCCCACTAATTCCATTAGTGGTTCGGAAACTGCAACAACATTCAATGACAATGATACTAGTAGCACCCACGTGGGCAAGACAGCCGTGGTTCACCACGCTACTGCAACTCTCACAGGTGCCACATCAAAAGCTGAGATTATTACCCATGCACCTTACACAGAACGATGGAGAAAGAATGCACCCAGATCCCAAACAGATTGAACCTAGCGATCTGGCTCCTCAGGTCATAGAATTTGGATACTTAGATTTACCTCTAAACTGTATGGAAATCATTAAGCAAGCAAGACGTCCTACCACCAGAGCTTGCTATGCAGCAAAGTGGAAAATGTTTGCTGTATACTGTAACAGTAACAACATCAACCCTCTGGACGCATCCACTAAACAGATTATTTGCTATTTACTACACTTGCAGCAATGTAACCTTGCCTACACCTCTATTAGAGTACATCTTGCAGCTATAGCAGCGTACCTACAAAACAGACAACATCTTTCCCTGTTTAAAGTACCAGCAATAAAAGCTTTCATGGAAGGCCTCAAAAGAGTCATTCCACCAAGACTACCGCCTGCCCCAGTCTGGAATCTCAACATAGTACTTACCAGACTAATGGGACCACCTTTCGAACCTATGCATAGGTGTGAAATACAATTCCTCACATGGAAGGTGGCCTTTCTTATAGCTATTACTTCACTCAGAAGAGTAAGTGAATTGCAAGCATTTATAATACAAGGACCATTTCTACAGTTACACCAAAATAAAGTTGTTCTTAGAACAAACCCAAAATTCTTTCCTAAAGTAATTTCAACATTCCACATCAATCAGCCAGTGGAACTACCAGTCTTCTTTCCAAAACCACAGACGGTAGCAGAAAGAGCCCTACATACATTAGATGTCAGAAGGGCGATATTGTACTACATAGAAAGAACACAAACTTTCAGAAAGACAAAACAACTATTTGTAGCGTTTTTTCCTACACATAAGGGCAATCCTATCTCTAAAGCAGGCATTGCCAGGTGGATTGTAAAATGTATACAAATATGCTACTTAAAAGCAAAGAGGACATTAACTGTTACTCCTAGAGCTCACTCTACACGTAAACTAGGAGCATTTATGGCATTTTTAGGAAACATTCCCCTAGATGACATATGCAAAGCAGCTACCTGGGTTACACCGCATACCTTCACAAAACACTACTGTGTAGATGTGCAGGCAACACAACAGGCTAGAGTGGGACAAGCTGTACTAAAGACTTTATTTCAGACTGTTGCAAAAAACACTGGTGACCACCGCTAGGGAGATAACTGCTGTATAGTCTATTCATAATGTACCATCTGCAGCCCATATGCCTCGAACGGAATATGCTACTTACCAGTACGCATCTGTTCTTGGCATAGAGGGCTGCAGAGTTGTACATGCCCTCCCAGCCTCCCTGGAAACCTGTGTCTGTTCCAACACTATCTTATTTAGATACACTTACATGGGCATTTCTATCTGTAGTCTATCATACTACTCCATCTAACCCTACTATGGCAAAACAATCTAAGGATGGAGCCGATGCCCATGCTCACTAGCACCCAAAGGAGAAGTCACCAGTCTCGTGACGACAAAAGACTTCTCCAAGAGAAAAACAAGTGCAATCATCCGAGCCCAACACCAGATGGCGATCTATTCATAATGTACCACTCTGCAGCCCTCTATGCCAAGAACAGATGCATACTGGTAAGTAGCATATTCCTTATCAAGTTTCACTAACACACAGAATAGGTACAGCACAAGTTGCAGAATATCGCACTCCCTTGACATGGATCCGATACAACACAGCAGTGCGGACTCCCTTACATGGAATAGGTACAGCACATACAGTAGCAGAAAAGTATAGCACAAACCCCAACAGTGTAAGTTTACCCTCATGCATCCACAGACTGGTTTTATATTTGTCTTTATTAGCATCACTGCAACAACTTCCATGAATCATTCTACACAAATGGAAAATCGGTAAACTTAGACGCCTAAAAACGGCCTAAACCCTTTGTAGAAACTTTCTGTACTTGAGACAGGCACGTTGGCTCAATAGAGGGGGCAGTCGGGGGGAGGGGACAAGAATAGCAGAAATACAAAAGGGAAAGTAAAGAAAAGCAGATCTTTAGCAGTCTTCTAAAGTCTTTCCATGCAGTGCACAGCTAACTCATCACACCACTCAAAGCCAAATATAAAACGAAAACCCTCAGTTAAGCATCCAAAAGAAGGGTCTTCAAAACAGACAAGCCTGCTTGAGCCTTCTGCCCCACTTACCAATCTCACAATCCACTGACAAAGGCAGTGCCATTATCCTCTTTTCAAATGACAAATACAGAAAATCGGACAGTACATCAACAGCACCAAGCCTTCTTCTCCTTACCAACCATACTACGGTGCAACATCAAGCAACCTTCTGTCTGGCAGACCTCACTGAGATCATCAACACCCTCAAATCCACCTTCTTTGAAGACAATTTCCTAACTCCATTCATCTTCAAAGATCTCTCTTGAGAAGTTCTCTAACCTCTGCTCACCACCAGTCACACATCCCCCTCCCAATGCACCTTTCCAGATACCCTCAACACTGACCAGGAACACCCTTTACTTGAGAAACCCACACCTGACCCTGATAACCTTGCCAACTACCTCCCTTCACCTATCTATTCTTCATGGGCAAAACTAGTGAAAAATCAGTCTACCACAACTGCAAGTTCACATTAACACCAGTTACCTACTTCAACAATTACAGGGTTCAGATTGTGCTGCAACACTAAAACATCTGCCATAAAACTAGTAGACAACTCCTACTAAACACAGATAGAGATGGCTTCTAACTCTTTATACTTCTGGACCTATCAGCTCAATTTAACACCATCAAGAATCCCACTTTTACCACACAATAAACTCTCAAATAGCATTTGTTTGCAATGAATGCCACTGGGTCACCTCCTGTCTATCTAACAAACACCAGTTCGACTACACAGATAACTACGGATCCAAGAAACTCGCTATCACCTGTGAAGTTGTCAAGAACTCCATTCTGTCTACGTCATTTTCAATTTGTACATAAAGCCCCTAGAGACCACATTCATCATCCAAAATTTACAAATACACCAGTGCCATACAAATTTACACAAGTCACCTCCACTCTTGACATTCAGCATTTCAGGCACTGCCTTACCTCGTACAGACCTTGATGGCAAGTACTTATCTAAATCTCAATCGTACCAAGACCGAATTCCTCCTATTCAACAAAAACATCAAGCAACCATCTAATCCAAATCTGACTCAGTGACATGAACCTGGACAGACTGAACCTCCAACTATCATCCAAAGCCAAATCATCTAGATTCACTCTTGACACTGACCTCACTCTAAGGCAGAGGTCTTCAAACTTGTTGATGCCGAGACCCCACCCTGTCAAAAATTTGTAAGCGTATGAACACCCTCCTGACCAAAAGTTCTAGAACTTGATACTCTTCATAATTGACAACTATCGACAACCATAAGCGCTTCCAATTCCCATAGCAAATCATTTTTACAGTGGGGAAATAATATTAGTGTTTATCAAACCAAAGGTCAGTGAGCGGTGGAGTATGGTCAAAGGTGTCGCTAAATACAAAGGGCCTCATTTATGAGGAACTGGCGTATGGCAGCGCTGAAAGTCTTCTTGCTCCGCCTGCCTACGCCAATGTGAAAGGACAGGAATGCACCTTATTTATGAAATATGGTGCATTCCTGTCCTTTCATCCTGCGTTGCCGCACAAAGTGCTACCTAGTGCCAATGTAGGCAGGATTGTTTTTGTGCAGGAAGGGTCACCTTCCTGCACAAAAACAATCCCAAGAGGGATTTTCCTCTTTCTATGTTAGCTGAAGAATGCAACACACAGATGGAAAGAGGAAAAAACTAGGAGACGTGAAAACATTTCTCCTCGTTACACCGGCTGTGTGGAGGCACAAGATATTGGCGCTGGCCCAGGTTTACATGGTTTTGTAATCCTAAAGCAGCGCCAAAATCCATGGGTTTTGCGTGGGAACACCCACCGCAATGCCCATGGAACTCCTACTTGACAGACTAAGGCAAGGCAGCGACTTGCGCTGGTTTGTCGTACTCCATATGTATGAAGCCACGCATAGCCATGCAGAGTGACTTTGCGTCGCCTCATAGATACAATTGCGATACTTGTTCAGCCGGAGCTTAAGAAAAAATGACACTCCAGCGGCTCAAGCCTCTCATACATCACTCCCAAAATATTTTGTACTATTTTAGGTCTTTCGCGATCAGGTAGATACATATAAAATAGGGTAGCTTAAATAAAAAATACATTTGAAAACGTTGTTACTCAGTGGGGAATGCACTGTAGTACATTATGAAACCTCTATTAGTTAATGTACTACAGAGGTCTGTGTGTAACTAAAGAGCCATAGAATTAAATTTGGTTGTTGCAGGTTAAGATTGGATTCACAATTGAGGATAGATACTTCAGTTCAATAAACTTTATTCGGTTAAAAATCAAGTAACCATAAAAGTAACAAACATATAAACAAAATACAATGATTGCAGGAGATACAATAATTACTTCTCATAAATAGTAGTGCAGTGAGGTAGGTCAATAGGGAGTCTAGGATGTTTCAATTTGAATTTGTTTCCTAAATTTAAAAACAGTTTTTAAATAATTTAAAATCACAGTAACAGTTAAAATCGTGTCCATTTTCTGTACTTCTAAAAAAGCTGGGCGGCATCTGGTTAAATTCATGTTTTTTAAAAAAGGGACTATGGTTTTCCTACGTATAGCAGTATAAAATTTGCAGAAAAAGAGGATATGCATATCAGATTGTTGTGACGTGCCGTCACACAAACAAGCGGGCAAAATGTGATTCCAAGAGTTCATGGATGGAAAAGACACTAATCTAAAATATATACAAAATCTAAAACGGGTTAAAAGAAAACGATCATAATTAGTCATGGACAGGGATAAATATGGCTGTACAGTATTAGTCTCACAAAGGGCAGAAAGGTGAGAGTGTACTGTGGGTTTCAAGATTTCGACTCTCTTCCTCTTATCCAGCAAGTGGTTCAGGCAGATGGTTTTTAATGTCTTCCTGGGAATATTGTCCATTGTGGATGGATCCGAGAAATATGCATGTAAACCAATCTCGGTCAAAAAGTGCTTAACATATCCCAGCCATTCCATTCTGTCCGCATGGTCCAAACTGAGGGTGTCACGTAGCAGGGCCCGATTCATAACGCATTCGTTAGTAGTCCATACCCTGTGCCACAGTAGGATAGGTTGAATTCTGATAATATCCGTTATGTGGGGTTGGCCAAGTTCAGCGTGACAATTAAATGTGGCAGCACACTGTGGAACTGCTAGAACTCCCCTCAGAAATTTGTTCTCGACCAGCTGGATTTGGTCAACATTTGCGTGTCCCCACAGGCCTGAGCCATACATAGCCACGGACAAGCATGTAGCTTTATAGATGGTTAACATTTCCTTTATCGGTTTCCTGCCCAATTTTCTAACAAAATTCTGTAAAGCCATGATCGTTTTCATAAATAAAAGAGTTCTAGCCTTAATAGCGCTTGTCCAAGAACCTGACTCATGGAATAAAATGCCCAAATAAGAGAAGGTTGGGGTGTTATCCAGCGGCACATTATTTAAGAAGATACGCTTCCTTAGTTTACCTGGTTTTAGGCCACAATTCATTGTGAAGGTCTTGCTACAGTTTACTAGTAGGTCCAGGTTCAACATAAATTTCTCGAAGCTGACCACTAGTTTCTGCAGGGCACGAGGAGTGCGTGCCATGAGCACTGCGTCATCCGCATACATGAGCGCAGGGATTTCCCTCCTCCCCACCCTGGGCATATCCCTACACTCCTGCAGCAGATGACGCTCGAGCCCATTGATATATAAGAGGAACAGAAAAGGTGCCAATACGCAACCTTGCCGCACTCCACGGCCTACACTAAATTGTCCGGAGCATTCACCTCCCCTGCCATAGCGAACAGAGGCTGTGGCTCCACTGTAGAGTTCCCTCAAAAAACAAATAATGTTATTGTCCACCCCCAAACCTTTCATTATGTCCCACAGTTTTGAGTGTGATACACAGTCGAACGCTGAAGAAAGGTCGACAAAAGTAAAATACAAGCGTTCAGATTTGATCCTTATATATTTATGCTGCAAAAGCATTAGGTTTAACCCTTGCTCAATTGTACCAATCCCTTTTTGAAAACCAAATTGCAAATCACTAATAATGTCATTTTCCTCTGCCCAGCTTTGGAGTCTTGCCAACACAACACGTCCTAAGATTTTTACTGAAGAATCAAGAAGGGAGATTGGTCTGTAACAAGCACAGCTATTCCTATCCCCCTTCTTGTAGATGGGAACAATGACTGAGGTGAACCAAGATTCTTTCAGACCCAGTGAGAGAGCTGCGTTAAAAAGTTGTACTAACATTGGCCCCCAGATTTCAGTATTAGCTTTAAATAGGTCTGCCGGAATCCCATCGGGTCCGGCAGCCGTACCGCATTTTGTAGATCCCAAGGCTAAAAGCACTTCATCAATTGTTATAACCAGGTTGTAACTCTGTTGTACATCCAGGCTAGAGTTAAGACCCCCACCATGGATGTCTTCCTGTGCTTTATAAAGGTTTGAAAAATGGTCTACCCACTTGTCCTCGTCTATTGCAATCTCGATTCGCGCCGTGTGAGTTTCATAAGGGAAAGGGGTGTTTATTGCTTTCCAAAATGCAGCGGAATCTTTAGATTGCGCGGCCTCACATAGGGAATCTAATGCATCCTTGTTCAGCGCGGTTTTCCTTACTCTCAGGGCCTGAGTATATGTGTTCCTGCACTCTCTTATTTCATTTTTATCCCTAGGGGATCTGTGTACTGCATGTTTTAGGTTTTTCAAAGCCCTTGTACATGCAGTATTGAACCAGCTTTTGGGCCCCTTGGCTCTGCGTTTTGCCTCCACCCTTAGGCTACTTTTTATGTTTGCAGCTATTGTTCCAAAGTGCTCAATAATTTGATCGTTAGTGGAGCTGTCACTTAGGCAAATCCTAAAATTATTTGAGTACGCCTCCCAAAGTTTCTCAAAGAAGGTTGTGGGGATTACTTTACTCCATTTTAATGTGTACCCATTTTGTCTCCCAAGGACAACATCAACCGCTGTCTCTACTCGAGACGCGGCCGTCGATGGGTCTGGGAACAAATATGCTACCTTAAGAGATTGTGGAAGGTGGTCACTTATGGGTAGTTGGATATTCGTAACCCCCAGAAGTCTGTGATTGAGGTTACTGGAGGTAATAATAAAATCAATAGTTGTCGATGAGCCTCTCCCAACAAAAGTAGGAGCAAACGGTGTGGGTTCTGGAACAAATTCATTAGCAAACCCCAGATCAAACATGAATAATAATTCATTAAGTAAATCCCCCATCAGGGTATGTTCAAAGTGTGTTAAGTGCATGTCTCTTTCTGTCACTAGGCCACATAGGCCCTGATTCCTTTTAGTACATAATGAACAATTAAAATCCCCCCCCCATATAATTATCAACTCCCTTTCATTTCTATCTACCTCTAACTGAATTTCATCTTTAAGCTGCTTCATTACGATCAGAATATCGTCTCTCGGGACATTATTATAAAAATTAATAATTAATACCACAGCTCCTTTATAATTCCGTAAAGTAATGATTTGGAAGTAACAGGAATTTAAATGACAGTGAGCTTGTTTAATTTTAAGTTGATTTGAAACAAGCGTTGTCAACCCACCCTTAGCTCTTCCAAAATGACCTCCAACTGCTGGTGTAAAAAAGGTTCTATAGCCATTTACATGGATTGATTCCTGTATCCAAGTTTCTTGCAGGGCCACTATATCCTGACCGTCTATTACTAACTCCCATGCTGGATTTGTGATTTTTTGCCTAAACCCTGCTATATTCCAGTACAACAGAGCACAAGAATCATTATCTTTCTGGATCAAGCCTTCCCCTAGCTGTTCCCCTCCCCTGTTGTTGATATCAACTATGGGGGATTGCATCTGTTCCAGGATGTTACTGTTACATGGTGACAAACTGTCAGTGCTAGGGGCCTTTTGTAAGGTTGGCTGGTCTTGGGAATGACCACACAAAATCTCAGTACTTTCAGGGGGAACCAACTCCTTAATAAGGGAGTGATTAACTAGAGGAAGAACCTTTATCCCAACCAGAATTTCTTGAGATGTCTGAGCTTGATGTCAATCTACCCCGTCCAGACCACTAAAAATCTGGAAGCGATTTTGGATAGGTAGATTGTACATGGGTGGGTGGAACTCTCTGTTAATCCACGGTCTCCCTTGCAAATGGTTAGGCTCGGGATATGATGGGTATTGGGTATTCATAGGGGGGTATTGGTAATCTGTTACCTGGTATCTGGGATAGAGCTCCCCCACCCTTTGTATATGATTATGGGGGTCCTGAGCATTTGCATAAGCAGGATAACCCATCGAAGGTGGTGGCCCCATTAAACCGGGCATATCCCATGGTCCCATGTTTCTAAAACCCCGCGGTCGGTATGATGTTTTTTGAAAATTGCTGCCTGTTCCGACCCTGTTTATTATAGTCTTTAGATGGAGCGTAGGGATAGAAGTAGGATAAAAGGTGTGTGGAGATGGCATCGCTGCTACTGGCATCGAACCAATCTCCAATATGCCTCACGGCCCTATAATCCTTGAAATTGATGGCTATTACATCCCCCCTTCTATCCTTAGGTCTAACTCCCACCCAGTGGGCACGCCTTACACTTAGAATTTCTCCATTGATAGATGCGGGAAGCGGTCTGTTGTCTCGGAGCCAGAATGTAACCTTGTTCCGTAAGGCAACATGATCTTCCCATTTACCTGCAGGTAGTTCAGGGACCCCTGCCATTACGATGACAAAAGGGGCAGAATCTGGAGGTAAGTCTATAGTGTGGCTTGGTTTTTCTACGGGAGTAGCTGGTGGATTCATATTTCTCGGGTTAGTTGTTAAGGGGTCTTTCCTACCTCCCTGATTCTGAGATCCCCGAGGTTTTTGATTTTGTTCTTTAGTTACTGGGGCCGCCAGCTGGGTAGCAGGCGGTTGCAGTGTGGGAGTTGATGGCAGAATCATTGGGCTATCCACTCTTCCCTTTTCTTGCACTAATTTCTTTTTTAAGACAGGTGCTGATGTCTTAATTACTGGGGTTATAGGAGCTGGCGTTATAAGGGGTTCTGCAGCTTTAGGTTTTATGGGAGGGTTAGTCTTAACTACGGGATTTGCCTTAACTTTTACCGGGCCTTTTATTAGGTCATGTAGAAGGAGGGAGTTCTGTTCAACCTTTTTCTCTATGATGTCCAAATGTGTGGACATCAAATCAGTCTTTTCTAGAATTGGTTGCATCGCCCCCTTGATTAAATCGAGGATTTTAGCCAACATGGCCTCTTCACCTACTAAGATTTGACCAGTTTGTGGCTGTGGGGTCTGAACCACCCCTTTCCTTATCTTATGGGGCCGATTAGACAATGGCTCGCCCCCCCTTTTTTTACTTGTTCTAGTAGTGAGGGGTGAGATAGAAGACCTGGTAGATGCCTCAATGGGCATTTTTGGTGATCCTGATAACCTTTCGTTATCATTCCCTGTAGATGAATCTAGTAGTGATAAACTACTTGGCGTACTAGACAGAAGATGCTTACTCATTGAAGTGGGATCAAGGGGAAAATTATCAGTATTATCTGCGACCCCTGATTGTGAGAAATCTATAAGCAACACAGAATCTAGGGGTCGGCTCTGAGAAATAACCTCCCCCCCTTCTCCCAGATTTGAGGATCTCAACTCATGCAATAAAGGTGTTCTTTCAGGCACACTCCCCCCCCCCTTGTGTAATTTTATAACCTGTCTTACTTTGCTTCCCCCTCCGTCTCACTCGGGCTTTCTTAAATTTTCTAGGGGATTCTTTATTTGCAGGATCATTTAGACCTGTAGATGAAATGGCCAACACTGTAGGACATGGAGCACAAGGGATGTCATCATACTGGCCAGCGTGGACCATAGCTGTTACAATAGTTACTTTGCCTACAGGGACCGAGTGTTCCTTAGCCACAGAATTATCAGAAACAATAACTGGTGGTTCTGGTACAACAGTGATAGCAGGTGAATGTTCCAGGCCCAATGAAGCCCTCCTATTACTGTTAATTTGCGCTACCTTCTTAATAAGAAAATTGTCCATAGTCACCACTTTAGTAGTCATAATGGCTAAAAATAGAAAGCTAGCTTAAAACGAGAAGTAACATAAAAGTAATGAATGATTCTCACTCACATAAATAGACACTGCACAAATGGTGGATTGAAGGGCGAAAAGAGTATGGCCCCGGCCCGGCTCCTCGGTTCCCGGAGGGCCACAGAGGGCCCGCCCTTTGCCCGGGCTTAGCCCCGGGCGCGACTCGCGGGGGCGAGGGGGGTGTCAGCGTTTATCCAGCGCCTCCGGGCGCTTCAAGCGCGTCACAGTCGCGCTGGTGCCCCAGGGGCTGCTGGGGATTGTGGTCCGCCGGCGCTCCCGGAGCCTCTCGGTGATCTCTCTGCCGTTTCCCTCACGGCTCTTCTGTGCCCGATGGCAGTTCGATACTGGCAGTGACTGGTGTCCCCCCTGGTCTCGTGGGGGTCAGCGTTTATCCAGCGTCTCCGGGCGCTTCAAGCGCGTCACAGTCGCGCTGGTGCCCCAGGGGCTGCTGGGGATTGTGGTCCGCCGGCGCTCCCGGAGCCTCTCGGTGATCTCTCTGCCGTTTCCCTCACGGCTCTTCTGTGCCCGATGGCAGTTCGATACTGGCAGTGACTGGTGTCCCCCCTGGTCTTGTGGGGGTCAGCGTTTATCCAGCGCCTCCGGGCGCTTCAAGCGCGTCACAGTCGCGCTGGTGCCCCAGGGGCTGCTGGGGATTGTGGTCCACCGGCGCTCCCGGAGCCTCTCGGTGATCTCTCTGCCGTTTCCCTCACGGCTCTTCTGTGCCCGATGGCAGTTCGATACTGGCAGTGACTGGTGTCCCCCCTGGTCTCGTGGGGGTCAGCGTTTATCCAGCGCCTCCGGGCGCTTCAAGCGCGTCACAGTTGCGCAGGTGCCCCAGGGGCTGCTGGGGATTGTGGTCCGCCGGCGCTCCCGGAGCCTCTCGGTGATCTCTCTGCCGTTTCCCTCACGGCTCTTCTGTGCCCGATGGCAGTTCGATACTGGCAGTGACTGGTGTCCCCCCTGGTCTCGTGGGGGTCAGCGTTTATCCAGCGCCTCCGGGCGCTTCAAGCGCGTCACAGTCGCGCTGGTGCCCCAGGGGCTGCTGGGGATTGTGGTCCGCCGGCGCTCCCGGAGCCTCTCGGTGATCTCTCTGCCGTTTCCCTCACGGCTCTTCTGTGCCCGATGGCAGTTCGATACTGGCAGTGACTGGTGTCCTGGTGATAGATACTTGAATTCATGTTTACTGTAATGTTGAGTGCAAACTGCAAAGAATTCTGTGTAAATAATGCCTTTTTAACTTGCTTTTTAAATTCTATCTACTGTTTAATACTGTATTAACTGTTTTTAATATATATGAACGTATGATATTTGTTGTAGAATACTTTTATGATTTTAATTAATCGAATAAAGTGGACTTTGACTTTGGTTGTTGCAGTGGGGAATAGACCTTTGCTATGGAGATAGCTCTTAATTTGGGTGTGCCGCACACCCTGATAAATTTTGTTATTGCACTCCTTTCCTCTACCAGGTGCAGAGTATTGCTAGATGGCAATCAGGGTCTTTCTAAGGAAATACCAACACTAAATGGCCTAAAACAAGGGTGCTTGCTGGTCCATTACTCTTTTCTTTATACATTTTGGACAGCCTAGTTCACTTATCACAGAGTGAGGGCACAGCTCAGTTATTTGGCGGAAAGGCAATTACCTATTTATGATTTGCGGATGATATAATAATTCTGGATCTTACTTCTAAAGGTCCCACTGGACCTCTGCAGGG
This sequence comes from Lissotriton vulgaris, assembly GCF_964263255.1. Lineage (NCBI taxonomy): Eukaryota > Metazoa > Chordata > Amphibia > Caudata > Salamandridae > Lissotriton > Lissotriton vulgaris. The sequence goes on from NC_141687.1 coordinate 391,090,453, forward strand.
AAGGCAACATTTTGCTGATACTCATCATTTAAAGAATAACATCTCTAAAATTAAAATCATGTGTTTTCATGGAAAGAAGAAAGCCAAATATTATAATTGTTCATGGTACCTAGGCCCCAAAATTTAGAAATAGTAAAATCTGATAATTTTCTGGAAAAGCTAATTTGTAGCAATCTTAGTGTTAAGGCACACATTGAGAAAATTATGTAACAAGCATTGGCATAGCTAATAGGTCTCGCCTTTGGGATCTTATAAGTGCATGAGGAGAGGCGAGTGCACGGAGTAAACACATAATGTTTGACTGCAGCTCTGTTGTTTATCGAGACGAGGAAAAGAAGAATCAGGCCGCTGTGGCGCAGTTCGAATTTGAAACGCACTGTGGCTAGAGCAAAGCAGGAAGCTGTAGCGCAAGGAGTAAGGAGAGTGCGCGCTAATTCAATCAAAAAGCTAAGACAGTTTTGTATCAAGCAACTGTTTCAGTAAAGCAGACTTCTATTTTTTTTTTAAATCAAAAGACACTGAGGTCGAATTTGCACAGTTATAATGTCAGATGCACCGTCCTGATGGCGAAAGAAAGTAAAGCGAAGGTGGAGGAGTAATTATGGTGTGACTTTGTTAAAGGCAGCTGAGCAGCGTTAAGAGGCGTGAGAAGGCACATGGAATTAAAATAAATATTTTAAAATGGGCAAACTTAAGACAAATGAAAGAATATCTTTTGTGGTACATACAGGAGGTCTTCGGTATAGCTGTGTGTCTCACGCGGTGTAGCTGCTAATCACCCTTTGTCGCTTAGCAAGTGGAGTCATCTGGAGAGAGCAGTGTGTAATTGCAGGCAAATTGTCATTTTAAAGGAAATACCATTAGGCAACAGAGAGTTTAAGAAAGAAATGTTTTATTTTCAAGCAAGAAATAGCTTTTGAAGCGCGCATGAACAAATGACACGTGTTTTCTTTGTAAGAAACGTGCCAATCCTACTGGAAGATGGGCAAAAGTTCCAGGTTTGGTGAGGTCGGAGGGCCGGTGATAAACGCATATGACTAATTCAGCTGTGAGAACGAACACTGGAAACTGAATTTTTTTAGCGGGTTAATAAATGTGCCAATCCTACTGGAAGATGGGCAAAAGTTCCAGGTTTGATGAGGTCGGGGGTCCGGTGATGAACACATACGACTAATTCAGCTGTGAGAACGAACACCGGAAACTGAATATTTTTAGCGGGCGCAATGCCACCAAATGACCACTTAAGGGAAGCATTCACCCATATGGTCAGGGACGCCGACCACCCTCTCCCTTTTCCGCACCGCCACCACCATACCCCAAAGCCAATAGTCTTACACTGGATTCTTTGGAAGACGGGGCCTCCCGACCCACCGGCCGTATTTATTAAAATATGAAAACAAATTAAAAATTGTTGACATAAAATATACAAAATTCAGACATTAGATTACAAGTGATGTAGACAGGTATCCAAGGGCTAACCTTAACAAATGTCTAATACAACGAGTTTCCTAACCGAATCTAACATCCTACGTATGAATTTTGCATATCCTAACATTTTTAGCGCCTACGACAAGGTCTTAACCGGTGTCAGATCCTTATTAACCAGCTACGCCCTCACGTGTGAGTGCACATGCGCAGAGGGCCAGTTTTACCGGGAGAGTATTGCCCCCTCCTGGTTACCCACGTACACTCCCTGAACTCCAATGATCAACAAGCATTTACAATACAATGATCTCGGCATCATTAAAGGTAGAGCTATTGGCATTGGTCATGACATTTTTTTTTCTTTAAATCATAAATAAATGGCATTGTCATTTACATTTCCAATACACAGCACTCCACTCAACAGCACACAGCACTCTGCACTCAACAGCACACAGCACTCTGCACTCAACAGCACACAGCACTCTGCACTCAACAGCACTCAGCACTCTGCACTCAACAGCACACAGCACTCTGCACTCAACAGCACACAGCACTCTGCACTCAACAGCACACAGCACTCTGCACTCAACAGCACACTGCACTCACTACTCACCACTCTGCACTCACTACTCTGCACTCACTACTCACCACTCTGCACTCACTACTCTGCACTCACTACTCACCACTCTGCACTCACCACTCACTACTCACAACTCTGCACTCACAACTCTGCACTCACTACTCACCACTCTGCACTCACCACTCTGCACTCACTACTCACCACTCTGCACTCACTACTCTGCACTCACTACTCTGCACTCACTACTCTGCACTCACTACTCTGCACTCACTACTCTGCACTCACTACTCTGCACTCTGCACTCACTACTCTGCACTCTACACTCACTACTCTGCACTCACTACTCTGCACTCTGCACTCACTACTCTGCACTCTACACTCACTACTCTGCACTCACTACTCTGCACTCACTACTCTGCACTCACTACTCTGCACTCACTACTCTGCACTCACTACTCTGCACTTTGCACTCACTGTGATGGAATTGTTGGATGAGTAAAAGGGTGGCTGGATGGACTGCATGAAAGGGTGGGAGGAAGAACGTAAGAACGGATGTGTTGAAGGATTGATGGATGAGGGAAGCGGCAGATGGACAGATAGATGGATTGATGGATAGAATGAATGGGTGGATGGATGGACTGAGTGAAAGGGTGGATGATTGAAAGTATCGATGGATGGATGATTAAAAGGATTAGTGTAAAGATAGATGAGTGAAAGAATGGCTGTAAGAATGGATGAGTGAGAGAGTCGATAGATGAATGAAAGGCGGGATTTATTGACAAGTGAAAGAATGGATGGGTGAATGAAAGGATGGGTGAATGAGTGAAAGGGTGTTCGGAGGAATGGAAGAGTGAAAGGATGGAAGGCTGGGTGAAGGGTGGAAGGATGAATGAGTGAAAGGGGTGATGTTTGGAGTCAAAGTTTGGATGGGTGGACGGATGGATGGAAAGGTGAAAGGGTGGACAGAGTGATGAAAGTTAAAAGGATGGATGGGCTTATGGATAAGTTTGGAGATAGATGGATAGGTTTGGAGATGAATGGGCGTACAGACAGAATGGTGAGAGACTGACTGATAGATGAAAGAATGAATGGATGGCAGAATGTAAAGGTGAAATGATGGATATCAGTGGGTGAATGATGAAAGGATGAAACGATAGATGCTTGGGTGGAAGAGACAATAGAGCTCCTATGGGGAGGATCACAGTGACTTGCTTTGTGCCTTAAGAGCTTTGGTTCAAAGTGAGGGATGTTTCAATTCTCTGGCTTCTCCCTTGCTCGCAAATCAATACACTTGTTAATGCAAGTTCAATTTAATTGTGAAACTATCTTCGTGAACCTTGCGGGACCCACTGTGTTATTCCTTGCAAATCACATGCACGCAGAGTGTCAGGCAATTATCATGTGCACGTTTAATTATCGTGCAGAAATCGCCTTTGTGTATGTGCACAGCATAGTTTTATCATTCAAAAAACTTTACTTGGCTTTACGCTTTTAAAAATATTTTGTCACACACGTATTTTTGCGTGAATAAATCTTCCATAAGGCGTTTGTTGAGTGTCCCGTGGCTAGCATGTCCTGCTACGCTCCTGTTTTGGGGTTTTCATAAGTGTTTTCTCAGCTCATTCTCCTTTTGGAGATTGTTACAGATTTACTTCTGGCGACTGTTTAAATGGTCAAGGAATACCTCCAAAATTGGTGAGGGTGTAGGTGATGTTAAAAAATCTACGATTGACTCATTCAAGACATTTTTGCATGCGTAGCTGTACAATGTTTATAGATTTTCTTCCAAAACTCCCTTTGAGATTGAGGAAGTTTGAATTCACAATGCTTTTTTCAGGAGAACTCCTGGAATCATTTATGAGTTTCAAAAATGAGTAAATATAAGCCCAAACCTAGGAGTAAACCTACTACAGATGTACATTTATATATTTTTTAGAATCCATCCCATTGTTAGCTATTGCAACCGTTTAAGAACAGTATTAGGTAATATATATATGAAGCCCCAGGTGACAATGGACTGTTTCCATGACATTACGGCTTAATAATATCCGACCCATGGGGTGGCTTTGATTTTTTTGGTACCCTGCTGGCTTCTGTCCTCAATTAATAGCACACAGAGTCCTGTCCTCTCTGAAACCAGAGAGGCAATCACAGCCCAAACCGGCAGGGTTGGCCCGAAGCCCGATAGATCATATTCCCGCCCATAATTAAACAACTTCGTCTGCAGGGCCTGGGATCGCACCAAAAATAGCCCCTAATTAGAAGTTAGCAATTTTCTCCCGAAGAGAGGGCGCTATTAACTCTTGATAATGGGTATTTTAATATATTCGATAGATGCGGTACTACTCGCATCATCTGTCATTTACAGCGCTTAGAAACTGTAGAAGTTGAAGCTGAAGCGCTATGCAGTAAAGTCACAGTCACACAGCAGCTCTGCTACCGGCACATGAACTCACTGAGCTATCTTGATGCTGTGTCCTACCTCCGTGAGCATCCGGATAAACATGATGGGAACACTGTGAATGATGCTGGAACACCGAGACAAAAACATTCAACAAAAACACTCGGGTTTTATGGGAACTTTGGTGGGAGTTCAGCCTATCGGGTTTCAAGGACCCAGGAGCAGATCAAAGGCCGCGGCTCCTCTGTTCTGTGTTTGACGAGTCTTTAAAGCGAGTGTGTCACGGGAGCCGGTGGGACAGGGGAGGGGGCGGGGGCAGATGGGGGCGGGGTGCCACCCAGGCTCTAGGCTGGCACAGTCATGGTCTGAAGACATCAGAGGGCGATGCTCTGAAAAAAGCCCCCCCCCCACCTCAGGCAGGGTCATGAAAACAGGAGCCACCATCGCTTCTGGAGGTAGAGGCCAGCCTTAAATTACAACCGAGGGGGACTGCCGCGGGCTGCAGTGTCCATGCAGCAAGATGATGGTAGGATAGCTCAGGGGGTTAACGTGCTTCTTGCATAGCTCTATGTGTCATCTGTAGGGCAGATTTCAAGCCCAGTAGGGACAATGTGACTACCATTGTATCGATAAATAAATATATGGGGCCTCATTAAACCTTTAAAGTAAATGATGTAAAAGGAAACACAGGACAATATATTCATGTAGTGGCTGAGCTGAACATAGTGAAACAAGACAAGTCCACCCCGAGTCAGTCTGTTTCACCCCTTTTAGCAGGCGGGCGGAGGGAGGGGGGGGAGCGGGATGGAGGAGAACTGCGTGTGGAGGGAACGGGAGGGAGGAGAGCTGCGGGCGGAGGGAGGGGGGGGGAGCCGGACAGAGGAGAGCTGCGGGCGGAGGGGGGGGGAGCGGGACAGAGGAGAGCTGCGGAGGGAGGGGGGACGAGCAGAGCAGCTCTGGAAACCACCACCGTCTTTCTCCGAGGCAAAGCAGAAATGCCTCGGAGAAAGCATGGTAATTTTCGCATTCGGGGGCGTGTGTTTTGTTGTTCTGAGTGACGGGTGATGTCACTGGCGAAAAAACAGCAAAATGTACGCCCCCAAATCCGAAAAAGACAGAGCCTATTCGGAGGGACGGCTCTCTCCTCCAATGGCTGGCCTCAGTTTAGGAAGCCAGCCAATGGAGGGAGAGCCAAAAAGAGGGAGGGATAAAGCAGTCCTCGACCTAAAAAGGGGGCCCTTTCACTCTGCGCCGTTTAATGACGTCATAGTGTCTGTGCGGGGTGACTACACAGCCGAAAGAAGAAAGCGTGACTCCCCCCTCCCCCGTACCCATCCAACCAAGCAGATATCCCGCCCCTGGAGTTCTAGGAGAGGCCAATGGCCCCTCCCCCTGGGCGCGCCCATTCGTAATGGTGACGCCCACCAAGGACCTTCAATTGACTGCTCACCGATCATGACCTTACCGCCTGACCGAAGACTACAATAAATACGACAATTGGTGAACCTATAAGTGGAAGAAAAACCTACGGACAGACACATCAACATACGCAAACCGTCATGCAACCAAACTTAAATTTTTCAGTATTACATCCCACGGGAACACAAAAAACCACCACCTATACATAACAAACGAAAACTATTTTACCTATATGTCCTGTAAACGGGAAAAAGGCCTAAGTGACCAAAACAATCTTAAGTTATCACATACCCAATGCACAATTTCTAACACCAAACAGTTTCTAAAACTAAACATTCTGCTTCAGGGGCTGGTGGGTGGGAAAGATTATTGAGCCCTCTCGGGGGCAACGATACAGCCTGAGGAGCGCGGGAACAAGAGGGTGCCTCCCGTGCTCCCCCCGCTTTTAAATCCCTGTTTGGGGGCTGACCAGTTCACACTGGCCCGTCCCCCCCCTCGCTCCGCCCCCTTGCCCTGGAAGCAATTAAATCGCTTCCGGGTCAAGGTCGAAACCGCCACCAACCGGTGGTGGGGCGCTCCCGCCGCATCATCAATACGCGGCCCCAGGGCACGCCCCACCATCGAGGATGCTGCAGGCAGGAGAGGCCGGCACCCCGCCATACGTGCGGGGGACCGAGCGGCCCCGCCTTTCCTTATAGTCAGGGACGCCAACCACCCCCTCCCTTTTCGGCACCGCCACCACCATACCCCAAAGCCAATAGTCTTACACTGGATTCTTTGGAAGGCAGGGGGCCTCACGATCCCCCGGCCGTATTTAATAAAACATGAAAACAAATAAAAAATTGTTGTGAGGAGGAGGAGCTACGACAGCAAGCAAGATGGCCGCATAGTCTCCCGGCTCCGCTGACCTCCGTCTTACGCTCCAAGATCCTGTCACTTATCCTGATTTCCTGCCCCGGATCCGAGTGTGTGAACTAATCCGCACTCCGATGGTGTGATCCTGGGTTTTTTTTTACATTGTGGAGCGGAGTAACGTCGAGGACCGATTTGTGGCCTAACCCGATCTGGAAGCCGGGGTCTCGAGTGCTGGCTTAGCCGGGTCTGAGTTGAATAACAGCGGACTGTTGAGGGCGGCAGGGTCCGGTCTCTGGAACTTTCGAAATTTTTGGATTGCTTTGCTACCATCTGCAGCCTGGTGTTGTGTTGGAGGTGAGGAGACGAGTGACGCACGGTGCTGTGTTGCGGGGGTCCCTGACCCGGAGGCCCGGAACTTGCATCGCCGGCGCACCTTGGGTTGGACTCTCGTCGCGCACTAATGCATGCTGACGGATGGTCCCTCAAGGCTCAGTCCTGCTCCGGTTGATCTTACCCTGGAGAAGGCGCTTCTCCGTGGGGATCATTATGCCTGAGGAAATATGGAACCGGGCGGAGCAGGCCCAAAGTGGCCCGTCATTGCGGGAGGTTCTGGCGGCCCTAAAGGCACTTACGGCGACTGTGGCAGCTCAGACCTGTGGCCTGCTGTCGGCGGCAGATGGACTTAAAGGACTGAGACCGGATCCTGACTCGATGCCCGAGACCCGGCAGCCAGCTTTCTTTTTGATCGACGCCCCAGTGGCGCACTTAAGACCCGGTGCTGGAAGCTGTGCCTGCCCCTACAGAAGTGGATCTAATCGAATGGGCTGTGATCGGTGACTTAACTAATTTTTTGGAATCCCCGGTTTTGCAGCTGTCGGAACATTCAACTGCTGTCCCTATCCTGGAACCTTTTAATTGGTACTGTGAACTGTTTTGGATTGTGTCGAACCCCCTCCCCAGTCGGTCAATCAAGATAGCGGATGTGATAATGCCTGGCTTCGGAGACGGGGAGGGACATCGTTGGTACCAGCTGCTTACTTTGGGATCTATTGTTCTCTTTCCATCTACTGAACTATGTTCCGACCACTTCTGTGTATCATTTGACATTTTGATGATGGGGCTTTATTCGTCTGAGGGACTCGGCGAATTCGATCAACGGGGCCAAGGCTGAGACTGTTGTTTGGGTTGTTCATTGTGGTTTTATCGGTAACGGGACTGCTTCATTAGCTTAACGGAGTCCGGGGTAGGGTTGGTGGTTCCCCCCGGGATGTTTTCTCAGTTTGACTATTCAGATGTGACAGTTTCGGGGGACCCCTTTGTTAGGGCGGGGGGGAGAGACCGGGAGCACATAGCAGATAGCCCTCCTCCATTTTCCCTCTTTGGGCAGGGTTTAATTTCTTTCTGTCTTTCATTGGGTCTTTCTATATTTTGGGTTTCAGTTCTTGGGCGACAGGCACGCTGCTAGGGGGGTAGGCCATAGTCATCTTCAGGGGTGCAGGGTGGGGGTTTGGGGGATGGGTGTTTTGTTTTTCGTTTTATTTCTATGGCCTTTTTTTTTCTTATCTTTCTTTGCCCTTTTCTTTTCTTCTTTTCCGGGTCAGTGTAATGGGTTCATTTTTATGGCCATCTCTGCTGTTTCATATGTGCCTCAATTCTCACGATGTTTCAGTGCTACTGGGCGGACATTCAGCTGGCGCAAACTGTATTTGTAAGCTCGCTTATCCTGAATAGTATGTTTTACCGCCGCTGACTTACACGAAGATGATTTACCTGTGGACATATTTCTATTTCGCCCCCCCCCTTTTTTTCGCAACTTGGGATATTGTATGGCACCTGATCCTTCTATCTTATATTATAAAATGGAACCTTTTTATCCTGTTACCAACTTGATATGTTTTACAACCAGTACGTATTGTGGACGTGGCGAATCTACTCCCCGAGATGCTGAGTCTGGGTTTTGATTGTTTTATTGTGTTGCAACTGCTTAGCGGCCGGCCCCGGGGGTTGTAGGCCCATGTTTGTACTTGGTTGAAATGTCAAAAAAAATTGTTGTGAAATAAACAATATTTAAATTGACATAAAATATACAAAATTCAGACATTAGATTACAAGTGATGTAGACAGGTATCCAAGGGATAACCTTAACAAATGTCTAATACAGCGAGTTTCCTAACCGAATCTAACCTCCTACGTATGAATTTTGCATATCCTAACATTTTTAGGGCCTACAGCAAGATCTTAACCGGTGTCAGATCCTTATTAACCAGTTACGCCCTCACGTGTGAGTGCGCATGCGCAGAGGGCCCGTTTACCGGGAGAGTATTTCCCCCCTCCTGGTTACCCACGTACGCTTCCTGAACTCCATTGATCAAAAAGGGGGCCCTTTCACTCTGCGCCGTTTAATGACGTCATAGTGTCCGTGCGGGGTGACTACGCAGCCAAAAGAAGAAAGCGTGACTCCCCCCCCACTTCCCCCGCACCCATCCAACTAAGCAGATATCCCGCCCCTGGAGTTCTAGGAGAGGTCAATGGCCCCTCCCCCTCGTCGAGCTCATTCATAATGGTGACGCCCCCTAAGGACCTTCAATTGACTGCTCACCGATCATGACCTTACCGCCACAGGCCAGCATAGTTGACCGACTATCTTGACCCTCCACAACCTCCTCCCCTGATAGGTCATGCCTCTCTCGACAACCCCACTAACCATGCTACAATGTTAGCTGACAGTAATTCATTCCCTGACCTGGACAAGTGCACCCCGTCCTGTATGTAGAATTGGTCGGCCCAGATGCACCCAACGGCCCCCACAATGCTAAGGATGCCTGGCCTCCACCTTGGGGATGCCCAGGAGTGGACGCCTCACAGGGAAAGCCAAGATGGGTTCCACAGCGGTATTCCTACAAGCGCCTTGAGACCCTTGCGGGTGAGTAGCGCGCTATACAAGTATCAATTTTTTTTTTACATGTGAGATATTGAGATATTCTGCAATTGAGGCGACTGAAACAGCCTTTCTAACTTGTTGTTGACCCTCTTTACTGAGTGATTCAACACCCTGACAGAGTCCCCCCCCCCCCCCCTCCATTCCATCCTAGGAATCATTTGTGACCATGCTATCATGCAGCCTGGGAGTCTTTTTGGTATCCAGCTTGCAACTGAAATCACCTTCTCTAATAGAACCCTTCTACCCTATTTAACCAAATCGTTGCCCCCAACGTGCACAATGACTACTGATGGCGGTGGGGTGTATCGCTCTAGCAGGTCTCCAAAGTATCCTAAACGGACTGAGGCATAGACCCACCTTCTCACGGAAGGATACCTTAAAGCCACACTGTTCTGACCTCTTTACAAAATCACCCGAAAAGAAAACAGAAGCAGCACGCCTTACATATGAATGACCTACTACCCATGCCACTCATGTCCTGTTCCCATGTTCTCCAATCCGTTGTGATGAAGTTGCTTGCTGTTGCTGACCCGGTCTCAGATTCAGCCCTGCGTGACAGGCTTGTGAAACTGCAAGCGAAACAAAAAACAACAAGCATCAGCGTGAACTTTCCAGCTACCTTACAGCATGTGCAGCCGCACATAACGTTTATAACAATCGGAAGACCATCTCCCAATGCGCTTTATATTGCTCGCTTGCAACCCTTTGGCTGTTGCTTCAGTGGCAGCCCCTATCCTGAAAGAATGTGTGCCAAAATCCTTGGGATTCAAACCAGCTTTGGCAATCGTCATTGCCAATACCCTCTTGAACTGAAACTTGGTTAAGGGCGTACCATCGGCATGCATCAACAGTGCCCCTCCCCACGTGGGTGACCGTTGACTAAGGAAGGACTCTAAATGACATACCGGGCAGCAAGAATTAGCCCGTGCTCGGTGAGGAACCAGACTATCCCCTCGGGCTTCCTGATCTGTCTTTTATCTAAGTATGGTGATCAATAGGGTGTCCTCGAGTATTTTTGTGTGTTCCACACGAAGGCCACCACTGATGTCCTTCTTGCTTTTGGCCACTAATTCACCTATCCGTAAGGCCCCATAGAAGGCCAGTGAGAAGGAAGCCCGAAATAATAGCACTTCCCCATGCAAACTACATGTGTCCTCCAAGGCTTTCAACAGTGCTGACAACCGCTCTAGGCCTATCGGGTGTCTAGAGTCCTTTACACTCCCTTGCAAGCGCCGCCATCCTTTCAGTACCTTCCGGACTAAAAAAGAGTCTGTTGGATCCCTGGCCCCTCTCAGCTGTGCTATAAAAGACACTGCCTCCCTATGCCTGCTAGCTGTTGCAGCAGAGCGCCCTTCCTTATGTAACATAACAATGTATTGGATAAAGCTCCCTTCCTGACACCACTTTTCCCCCCAGTCATGACCCAAAAAGGAGTAATAGGACATAAACGCCCCTTCATAAGCTGTCCTTGTCCTGGGTGCTAGACTGGCTGCCACAAGGTTCTGTAACTTGGGGCACCGATTTCCCAGAGTGTCATTGAGAAGTGTGTTGGCGTTGCCTCTGCGGATGGCAAATGCTCCCTGAACACCTGCATCTTAAAACGAGAAAGTGCTTCAGCTGCGTTATTCAGTACCCTTGGAACATGCTTTGCCCTGAACTGTACATTCAATTTCAAACAAGTCAACGCAATTTCTTTCAAGAGGCGCAGTATCAATTTACACCGTGCCGCGTGCTGATTGATACACCAGATACCAGAAAATGACCGATTGGTTGCGCAGCTGCTCAGGCAACACTGTCAATGCGACCCAGATCGGGAACAGCTCCAAAAAACCTATGTTACTAGTCAAGCCGTTCCCTTCCCACCAAGTCGGCCAACGTTGGGCCACCCACCTGTTACCGAGTATGGCGCCAAACCCCACACTGCCCTCAGCGTCAGTCCATAAACCTAACTCTGCTGACGTTGTGGGGGGCCCACTCCACACCACTCTGCCATTGAAGTCCTTCAGGAATGCCAACCATATATGCATGTTCTGGCGAACCTCCGCCGACAACCTGGTGCGGTGGTGCCCCTCCCGGAGGCGAGTCAAAGCCTGTGCGATGGAGCGGGAGAAGGGACTCGCCATCGGTATTACCCTTAGCGCGAAGTTCAACTGACCCACTGTCTGCTGTAGCTGATGGAGTGTTACTTTCTCATTTCTAAGGCATTGCTGTAACGTTGCCTTGAATTTCAGGATTTTTTCCATGGGCAATAGGAAACCACCTTCTACCGCGTCTAATTCTATTCCCAGAAATTCCAAGGATGTCGCTGGCCCAACTATCTTCCCAGGCACTAGCGGGACTCCAAAACTCCGCATGAGTACGCAAAATTCCCGCAATGCCCTCGCACAGTCCTGCGAGCCCGCTGCACCCAGAAAAAGAAAGTCGTCCAAATAGTGCATGACATGCTGATGCCCGGTTACCTGCCTAAACACCCATTCCAAAAATGAACTGAATTTCTCGAAGTAAGCGCAAGAGATAGAGCACCCCATTGGCATACACATATCCATATAGAATTTGCCTTGGAATGAAAAACCTAGCAGGTGCTGATCAAAAGGGTGCACCGGCAGCAACCTAAAAGCAGATTCAACGTCAGATTTTGCCAGCAATGCCCCAGGACCCAGAAGTCTCAAAATGTCAACAGCTTGATCAAAGGATGCATACCTCACACTACAAATGCTCTCATCAATAGCATCGTTCACTGAGGCGCCCCTGGGTGCTGACAGGTTGTGTATGAGTCTGTACTCGCCCTTTTCTTTCTTTGGGACCACTCCCAGGGGGGAACACACAAAATTAAGTACCGGGATGTCAGAAAACGGCCCAGCTATCCTTCCCAGACGTAGTTCTTTCGTTATTTTTGTAGCCACCACAACTGGGTTGTGCTTCACTGACAGCTGATTCCTTCATTTTGGTGTCCCTTCAAAATCTCCCGCTGGGATCCTGAAGCCTCTTGAAAAACCTTCCTGTAACATTCTAGCAGACACATGATCTGGATACCTGTTCAGACAAGGGGTCATAGCCAAAATATCAATGGGTGACTGGGGTACCAACCGCCCCACTGTTCTACTCCTGTTTCTTCCTTCCCTGTTCCCAGAGGCATTACCTTTGGAGCGGCAATTTGTTTCAGGATGGGAGGAGTGGCCACATAGGACACATGCGTGCCTAAACTTGCAAGTGCCTTGTGGTCTGGTGCAAGACCGTTTGTTAAAATCCCAGCACACACCCTTACGGCCCGCGCGCCCCCGCTCTATTTGGCATGTCGCCACTCTGCGCTGACCGAAAGGGCTGCTATGGTTTTGATGAGTAGCCCTTTGACAGCCAGTGCTAGGGCCTGCACTCGCTGACTGCAGGGTAGTGAACTGACCATACCATGACACTGCGTCCATCCTGTCCCAGGTTAATGTTGTGTCAAACTCCTTTGCCTTCCTAAATGACATATCATACTCCCTCCACCTGTCTCCGCCATATTTCTCACTGAAATTGGTGATCCTACTCTGGTAACACACCAATTCTGCCTGGAAATTGGGAGAACGCTCGGCAGTGATTGCCATGAACACAGAAAAGGCCCTAATCCAATTAATCAGTGTCTCCTCTACCCTGAATCTTGCCATTTTTGCCCGCCATTCACTAGGCAACATCCAATCCTTCTGAGTCTTGGCATAATCCATCTCCCTGTTATTAACCAATAGGGAAAACATGTTCACATATTTGCCTGCCCAAATGAATTCTTTCACACTTTGAGTAACATGTTGTGCCAGATTTTCCCTCCTGGAGGGTATTGTACCTTCCCCTAGAACAGGCAATGCCACATCCTTACCACTCTCAGCGACACGCGCAGGATCAACTATCTTGTCTTTTCCCGCATCGCTGGCCGAACTTGTTGCCTGGGAGAGAATAGGAGGGCCCGCCACACCCCCGGCACTGTTGGCCATCCTGATCTTTGCCACCATCCTCAGTGCCTCTGCAGTGGGGTCTTCCACTGAGGAAGGTAACATTTCCCCTATCTTCAACCAGGGGAGTACCCCTGCTATCTGAGCTGCCAGCTCTGGAGTCACTTGGCCGTCCCCGGGAGGGGTAATAATAACTGGAATGGGAGATCCTACACTCTGGTCCGGGGTAGGTGCCGGATTCGCCACTGGTACCGCTGGGATTACCAGTGGGACCACCACAGGAGCTAAATTAGGTGCTGGCACTGGAATGACCGGGACCGGTATTGCTGGTAAGCTTACTGAGTTTTGTGGTGGACTCGCGGGTGCCACAGGTGGTGTTGGCACCCCGACGGAGGACGCCCCAGGGGAACTCCCTACTACTCGTGTCTTAGTAACCCGGCCATTACCCTTCCTGCCCCTGCCCCGGCTAGTTAAGGCATCTAAGTCACACCTGGGATGAGGGGGCACTGTGATTCGCTTGTGTCTCCCCGATGGCCCTGCTTGATCCTCCAACCTCTGCCTCAGCTCGGCTACATTCTTCCCCAACTAGTCTACTTTCCCTAGTCTCCTGCCCATAGCTGACATTTTCCTCATCATACCCTGGAGCATCATTTCCATATGGGAACGCTTCGCACCACGCCCAATGGCCATTCTTCTCTATGCCTTAAGTACGCCGCTGACACTTAATGCCAACTATTAGCACGATGTCTTCAGTACCTGTACAGTTGGAGGAACACAGGTCGGCCGTAAGCACCACGCGACTGTGACCGCGAAACACCAGCTAGCATGAGTGTTTGGGCGAGCGTACTCAAGCCCGGCGTCCCGCCAGAAGCAGTGAAGTGCAGGCCTGCCCGTGTCCCTCTGTTGGCGCTGTCCGCTGTGCCCCGCTCCGTCAGCTCCGTCCACCCGTAAACAACCGAACACCCCAGTATAAGTAGCCTACGATGAAAAGAACATTAATACACCGCACTTAAAGAACACACAATTATTCGTTCACACCTTGGCCCCCTTCTGTTATGCTTTGCATTGTTACCTTTATTTGGCGCAAAATGAGTATGGCATCCATCACTAAAATGCATTCAAGTCACCGATGGTCCTTCAAAACATGCCTAGCTATATAATTACAAGGTTTCTCTTTTCTCCCCCTTCCTTCCATTCTTTGTCCTAAATGCTTTTATTTTATGTTAAATGAATGTAGTATGAAAGGCAACTATATTTAACTTTCAAGACAAACATGATTTATATACTTGTCCTGAAGATGATGCCATGTATCTAAGTTTTCGGCATCGAAACGTCGTCGACACACTAGTACCATATGTTTTCAAAATGTTCTCAAAGCTCTGTACAATGGTACTCTAAACGCAATCAAGTCTGTTCACTGACTACAAGTTCACAGACCGCCTTGTTCGCTCTTGCCTGGAATCTGTTGTTTTGTCTTGTTCCTTGTGGGTCACAGGCGGTGCCCACTTGACATTACCTTAAAGATTCATTGCTAATTATTTGTATTTTCCAAAATAAATTCCTGTCCGGCTGGACAAAGGACATACTAACTATCTAGTATATGTCTATTTTTACCCGGATCTCTCAAATACTAGGGTCCACTGTTTTTTTGTAAAAATCTTACACCAAGCAGAGCCAGAAATATAGTGCGTCCGTCTCACGCCACAAGTAAAGCAATTAGTCCCCGCGTGCACATCTTCTATCCGTCCGCATGCACATCTGGAATCCGTATTGGTTCCAAAAGGCCCTCGCATGGCGAGAGCAAAGCATGCGTGCTGCTAACTCCAGGCGAGACCTAAAAAGGCTCAGTCTCAGGCTAAATTTTAGGCGCTCTTTACAGGGTGAATGGCAGAAGACACTTCGCCTACCTCTTAGAGGTTTACCCAGCAAAAATTCCCATGTGCTTTATGGTCTGGAGCACATTGAAATAGCTAAATTGGGTTTCTTAGATCTGATGGCAGGGTGTATCCTAAGAAATATCTCCTCAGTTAACTCTGCAATTTCAGTGGTTGCTGTAAGGGAGGAAAACAACCGTTCTCTGTAAGATGAGACAGCGCAGCATGATCTATAGGTGCGTTTGGTCTTTTACACCATATGCTTTAAGGATGTTCACACATACTTCTCAAACCTGGGTGAGTCACCTTGTGAATGGAGATCAATTTACAAGAACAAGCAATGGTAAATATATGGTTAAAAGCAACACAAATTATGTGTAATGTCAAAGGCAGTTTAATTTCCCCATATTTAAAGTTGTTGATTTCTTGGTTGGGTAAACCAAATAATGGGCACACTTTCAGAGACTCTAAATCAGACGAAGTCTCAAAACTGGTGTGATAGAATAAAACACCTGCTTCTCACACTGTGCCCAACCTAGAAAATTACTTAGAACACTTTTGTGAGCAATTAGTTGTTTTGGAAGAAGTAACATTGTGGCAATTTCTAAGCACCAGTCTACTCATAGGCTAGAAGTGCTCACAATCAAAATCTCTCTTGCAGTGGCTTTTTGACAAAAAAGCCCCATCTCTATTAAATATTGGGTGGTTTACATTGTTGGATACATTCCACTCATCGTTTTGTTGACCAACGAGTGAAAAGAACACTTTAACCTTTTAGTGAGACTATATTAAGAAACTGATTTGTAGATTATCACATTTAGGCCCTCGTCCACATCGCATGCCAATTTGAATAAATAGTGTCTGGACATTTTACGAATGAAATATTTGCAGCAGGTATGCACTTAAATTACATGGAAAGTTTCTTACATAATAAGCCAAGGGAATTATGAATGAATGAATGAATTTAGATTTCTAGAGTTCACATAGCTGCCCTGAGGCGTCCAAGCGCTAAGAATACCAACTGAAGCTAAAATAAGGAAGGAGGAGTGTCAGCTCCACTATTTACGTGGTGAACAGGAGCGTTTTCAGTTGTTTACGAAAGGAGAGGATGTCGGGGTTAGATCTTAGATGCTGGGGGAGGGCATTCCACAACCTGGCTATATTATAAGAAAAGGAGCAGCCTCCAGATCTTGATTTCTTTATTTGCAATTTATTTGAATTATACTTTAATAAAGCTTTCAAGTAAATAAAGTCCCACATTTTTTTCTCAGGATGAAATCTTTAGGTTTAGATTAATCAAACTAATGTTCTCTCATTGGATTGGATAATCCAAAACTAGAAACAAGCAACTAAATTGGAAGAAATTGTGAACATATATTAGATGATCGCAAAAAAAATAAGAAAGAACTGATTAATTCACTCAAAATTCAAAGTAGGTCAATTCAAAATATATTTACATTATAATAAATAAGGCACTTACATTTATCTTAGATCAGTTTATAACACTAATTTAAGCCCTGTTACCTAATATCAGAATATACCATTGATTGGCTGACATACTAGATGAACCATTATGTTTCCTGATGTATCCCGTGATACCAGTACAGCACACAATTCAGATCTTACAGTAGAGGTGTCCCAATCCAATTTAGGTGATCATTCTTTTGTGCAACAAGGCACCAGGTACAGCCAGGGCAAATTTCAAAATCAATATACCCCATGTGAAATTTGAGTAAGCTATCAGTACTGTCTCTGGGATATATGTCAAGGGCCAGTAACCAAAACATTGGCATATTGTAAAGTTTGTGCATGCCAGCAGAATTACTTTTCGTAAATATGAATTTAGAGTTCTGATTAAAGAGAACTATCGTTCATGGTAACACAAAAACATTATTCAATTTAGGTTTAGAGGTTATATTTTTTTTCCATAAAATAAAACGTAAGAATTTTTCAAAAACAATGAATATGAGCCACTTATTGTTACAAGACTATGTACTTTTTCCACATATTATCCATATCATTCTGAGGTCAGCATTAACACTTAAAATGTTGGCAATGTTATACAAGACAGGTTGGAACTTGAACACCCATTTCACATATTCTACCCTAATTGGACTAGAAGTCTATTTGTGATCTGATTTGTAACACCTCAATTGCTATAAAAGAGCAGATAAGTGAGGTTCTATAGTTTGTAAAACACTGGAGCTTATAAATATGAGATTTGGAGAAACAGTAATGACTATCCAAAATCTACTGGTTCTCACCAAAAATGTACATACTGAGATCCATTCTCCAAAAGTTGAAGTGAAACAGCTATATTGGGTCAATAAAAGGGACATTTCGATCTAAACAACAAAGACTCTAGAGTCCCAGCTAGCTGTACCTTTCATAAAACAACTCTTTAATGGAACAATGAGCTCAATATTTTTATGTAATCTTCAAGCCCTTTGTGTCAGTTACTCCAGTATTTGTTAAAGACATTGAAGCCATTATCACTATGGTAGCCTGTTTTTCTTTCCATAGGAGAATCAATTCATTCATCAATGTACAATGAGTTCTATTAATGTTTGTCATATGGACTCTACTGAGATTTGTAGAAACTACACAGCTGCTCACCATAGACCTATGCCAGTCCACATAAACATTAACTTATTTTATCATGGGCATCTATTCCATGTCTAAAAATATTTTTTTACAGCAACTGGTGCACATCTTTGCCGCTAATTTAGCTAATCATTTTGTTGCATGTATTAAATACTGTCATTTATTTAGCTTCTAATTTGTATATCACAAATCTAATAATGTAAAAACTTGATATCCAAAACGTCTTTTTGACCTTCTCAAATCAAAGATCTACGGTTTCCCTTGCAATTTGATAGGAAGCAGATCAATCTCTTTGCCACTACTATAATAAAAATAAAAAAAATCGATCACTAAACTTCATTTGAAATCAACTGGAAAAAAACATGGTTACTATATGAAAAAGTTAAGTTAAAGATAACTTACGATATGTTCAATATTGTACAAAGATACTGTTCTTCAAATGATGATTATTTTGGAGAGGGCAAATAAGCTTCTTCAACGGAGATACTCCACATGGATAGTACATCATCTCTCCAAAAAAGCCTGGTACACAATCTGTAAGGTACATATTAAAATCAAGACCAATTCTAATCAGTATTGAATCATAGAGTATATACTTATGGACTACATTAATTTATTGTGTGATTAATTAAATCTAAATGCAACCAAATTGAATAAAATACAAATTTTACACTTATGGCTGACTACATTGTTCATAACATACAGAAACTAAAATGAGAGTTAATCACATCACGTTGGTCAACTTTACAGTATAAATACATTGCTAAGAAATTATATTGGGGTAAGAAAAATAAATCATAATCCACTCATTAAAATGTTAAATCGTGTTTAAATGGAATTACAGAACTAAACCAAGGATGCTTCTTTGTCCAGTACACTATTCCTAGAGTAAGCTGCCATTGACAATAGTGGGTCCGTTATGCAATAATGAATATTGTTCTTGATCCCTATTTTTTGAAAAATATCCAGTTAATTCGAAATCCAACCCATTTAAGCATGCATTTAGTGTCAGCACATTTCTAACACCCAAACTGAGCCAAACTGGTTTCTGTAGACCTCTCCAAATTTTTCTCAGACACTGACAAATACTTAGTTGTATAAGCTTTATTCGATAAAAAATATCATAAAAGCCTAAAACCATATACATTTAAAAATGTGAAAGATAAGAAACTTACAACAAATAAAATGCATCACGCTTCATACTATACTTTACAATATAAATTACATTTTAAAAATCATACGTTTAAAAAAGACGAAAAATAAGAAAGGGCAATCCATTTCACAAGCCAATAATGTTATGACGGAAACATGAAGGTTATAGCACTAAGCGTTGGTCACTCGAAACCATGGTTCTGTTCTCACTATTGGCCAGGCGTATCGAGGCTACTGGGGCATCTCAACATTTTTTGCCAGAATCTTTTTTCGTAACAACCATGCGCACCTAAAAACTTGCCTACTCCGCAAATCAATGTCAATGATGATGTATCAGTGCATAAGATGCGGAGTGCAGCACGGTGATTCATTGGGCCAATCATTTGACAGACTGGTTTGAGCCACTTGGCTCTCGCCGATCTGTAGGCCGGACAGGCAAATAAAAGGTGTGCAATAGACTCCTTGTGGTAAGCGCAGCCTGGACAGGGCAGAGATATTGAATTAGGCCCTTTCCAGGTAGCTATCACACTGTTTATGGGAAGGGTCCTTAATCTCAGCTTCACATACAGGACCCTGTCTCTAGGGACCTGTATGAAATCCAGGTAGGGTTCCAATCTACACATGGATTTGTGTTCAAAGAACCCATCAGTAAGTTTCCCTATTTTGGGGTTCAGGAGCTCTTGTGACTGCACCCAATCCCAATAGACATGCTTCAAGTCCTGCTTTGAGGGTGGGACCTGGCTGGCCCATGCCTCTTTGAAACCTATATCTGTTAAGAGCTGTTGAAGGTCGGTTAACCATTTAATCCTGCTCCCTGTATAAGCTACTACCAATTCATCAAGGGCTGCCGCATAATTGGACAATTCAGCAGTCCTTCTTATGAGTGCCCAGAAGAGCAGGGGACACAGTCGTACAATATCCTGGATGGAGCGCCTTCCCATGTCATAAAATAATGGTTTCAGGGGGGTAGAAATAGGGAGGGAAATGAGATCTCTCATGAACTTATTTTCAGATTTGGGAAGCTCACCAACTTTCTCGAAGGCCCATAATTCAGCCCCGTATAGGGCAGAAGGTAATGCTTTACAGTCGAAGACTGCAAGCGCCGGGCCAACTGGCCTACTCCCAGACAGATGTTGTTCTCTGACGATGGCTTCAGACACCCGCTTATGGCTTAGGAGCATCTTGGCTAGATGGGGACCCCACCTCATGTTCTTAGAGACACGGATTCCCAAATAGTCAAAAGACTCGACAGTGTCCAAGGGGGAATCGTTCAGGGTAATGCCATTTCTAAAACGTTTAGACGGGTTGATGGTCATTAATTTTATTTTAGTTGTATTAATTGTCAACCCCCGAGAATTGCAAAAGTGTCCAAACCTGATTAGAAGTTTCTGGAGACCACCCAGTGATTTAGAGATAAAAAGGGTGTCGCCGGCGA
Organism: Lissotriton vulgaris; assembly: GCF_964263255.1. NCBI lineage: Eukaryota > Metazoa > Chordata > Amphibia > Caudata > Salamandridae > Lissotriton > Lissotriton vulgaris. The sequence goes on from NC_141687.1 coordinate 391,111,065, forward strand.
ACAGCAGGGTAGGTGTCTTCTCTACCGCCAATATGGGAGCGTCTGCTTGTTCCTGCCTAAGATGGTCAACCACCCCGTTGACGAATAAAGAAAACAGGGTGGGGGGCCAGCTCGCATCCCTGTCGGATCTCCCCATTCACCATGATCCTCTCTGTCAGTTGCCCCTGTGATCCCCACCTACTTTTGGCATAGTTGTCATTATGTAGGCGTTTTATAATGTTGAGTATCTGGGGGGAAATGCCCAGTTGTTGGAGGACCTGCCAGAGTTTGTCCCGGGGCACCAGGTCGAACGCAGTCTTCAGATCTATGAAGGCAAGATACCGACTGCCTTTCCCTAAAATCACTATTTTCCAATAGATCATGAAGAATCTGAACACCTGGTCCATTGTTTCCACCTTTTGCCTGAACTCCGCTTGATAGTGGAACAGGATTTTGCCGTCCTCCATCCATGGTCTAATTTTCATGAGGAGGACCCTGCCTACCACCTTCTGGATCACATCGATTAAACTAATCGGACAGTAGTTGGCAGGGTCCTACCTATTCCCCTTCTTGAAAATTGGAACAACCTCTGCTCCTTTCCAAGTGTCTGGGACAGGGGACCCCCTCGCTATCAAGTTCATTGTCAATGAAGAGAGCCCAAGGCTTATGATTGTGCAGAAGCAGAATAAAGATTGGAGAAGTGCTCCTGCTATTGCTGGCCCGTAATATGGTTGGGGATTGGGACATATCTTGTTCTGGTCCCACTATTAATTAGATCCCAAAAAGGTTTTGAGTCCCTCTGCATGGAGGCGTGCTTTAATTCCTGCCAGTGGGACTCATCCCAATTTTGATTAGCTTCCACCTGTGCCCTGGAATACTCCTTTCTTGCTATTTTGATTGCTGGAAGATCTTTTTTCCTAACTGCAAGAGATAGGACTGCCCTCTTTTCCCTGCAGCCCGGGGAATACCATGGGTTAGAGGGCCAAGCTTGGTTTCGCATTGGGCCCGATTTCCCCTCAACGATAAAAATTTAACTCAATTTATCAATTAATTCCTGGTAAAACTGGTGAAAAGTGCACCACAAGTTCCTTATTCTTAGACTCTAAAGCTTCCTTGATGCTTTCCAATTTGTGTTCCTGCTGGGAGACTTTAAGCCATTTAAGGCATCTGTTGCAGTTAAGAGGGAATTACCTCTCTAGTTGACAGGAAAGGAGGGCTATAAGTGTCTGTACCAAGAGATCGCCAGGCATTGTTAATTTGTAAACTGAGAGGGTTATTGTCACTAGCTATGGAGGGTTTAACTACCATGTCCTGGAGGTCCCCCCATAATCGACATCAATAAGAATGTAGTCTATTCTGGACGGGGAGCTTATCCTGTTAAAAGTATTTGCGCCGCTTAAATCGGAGATTGTCCTCCCATTTGCAGCTCTTAAATTAAATTCCAGGGTGAGGGCATTGATTTGAATAGCCCTTTGAGACCACTTCTTAATGGGGTCTAGGCTAAGAGAACGGATAGCCCATTTTGCATCCTCTTCGGCAGTACCCAAAAAATCCTCAGCACTCAGCGGTTCATACGTACAATTAAGGTCCCCCGCTACAATGATGTTTGAACGTGGCGGGGTACAGGATAGCAAACTTTCCAGAGCTGTTATGGTCGGGGATGGCTGGGCATCTGTAGAACCTCTTGCATAGATGTTAAAAAGTTCTAATGCTGTGCTATTGGGTGTGCCTCTAACAGTTGGATGCAAAATGTCCAATGAGAGACAACTGTGGGTGGCAATTGTCCAATTCAGGGTAATACTAACTCAGATTTGAAGCCCCCCAGAGGGGCGGCACTTGCCTGAACTAGTTGCCAGAATGAAGTAGGTAGTATAGCCGGATTTGTGAATGGAGGTTATACTCCAAGTCTCCTGGAATAGACATATCTCGCACTTTTCGACAAATGTATTCTATTCAGGGAGCAGTAATTTCTTCTCTAACCCTGCTACATTCCAGGAGAGGAGGTTGAGTGTGTTTGTATTGGTCCTAGCCTCTACTGCTATCTTAACTGAGGCATCACGTTCCATAGGTGGAATGCTAGGCACAACAGAAAGGGGGTGAACCTCTATCACTGCCCTATAATTTGGTGCAATCACTGGAGCTCGATTAGTGATGTTCAGTCAATCTTGATTGTCAAGCCCGGATAGCACCTCAAACCCATTTATATTCGGTGTAAAGCAGGGTGTCTCATTTAGGTTCCTCTTCGGGGGTTTATAAAAATAGCCCAATGGCAATGCCCAAATAGAGGTAGAAGATAGTGGGCAATGATCCTCGACCTTTAGAATAATTTGAGCAGCCAATGGAGTCCGAAAATTAACAACCACACAGTCCCCCGCTATGGTCTTAGGAGACTGGCCCACCCACGCTACTCTACGAACCATAATAATGTCATTAAACATGGCTGCCCTAAACCTTTTGTGTCTAGTCAGCCAATCTGCTGTTTTATTCCTCAGCTGGCCCCAGGATTCAGTTTGGGCGGGTCTTAGCGCAGGAACACCGGCCAAGACCACGACCAGAGGACAAGCCGCCAGAGGGAGATCTAGGATGTCCCGAGCAGGCTTGGTGGGCACATGGGGTAATGATCTACGGCCATCCCTATGTGGTGCTTGTATAGCCACAGCATCACTATGAGTGGGCTCCTGGGGGAGCAGAGTTTGGGAACCTAATTGCACCCCTTTCACAGACCCACTCATCTCTTGGGAGCTTGTTCTCAATTGCGAAGGAAGGCCCGCGGTGCCAGATAGACGCTGCTTTACCTGTGTATGGTCAGTACGCACATGAGAAACAAACTTATCCATAACTTGTGGGCCAGTTCCCTGCTACGTCCCCCAGACCTTAGTGTAAAGGATGCTGCAGGGTTCCCCCCCCTCTACATGACGATGGTTGGTCCTGACCACCTCTGGATTTACTGTCAAATAGGTGCCTTGTGACAGGAGAGATAGTTTTTCCTCAATCGCCCCCAGTCTAATCAAGAAAGGTGCTAAAAGCCCCGTAATCAGAGACTCAATATGATTCCAGTAATCTAGGTTGCTTTCATGTTCCCCTGCCATTAACCGCATCCGTGCGGCGCGAATTCCCCGCCCATGCTGACTCCGCCTTGCGCGGGCAGAGTCATGACGGAACGGTTCCGTCATCAGCACAGCTCAACCGACGCTGATGACGGAACCGTTCCGTCATCAGCATCGAAGGGGTTAAGGAATCCACGTTATCAATGGCGGGGGCACCATTCGCAGGTCTCAAGGACAACTTTCCACTAGCCCCCGAAGATTGAGATTTAGGTTTGATTTTAGCCCTAGCTCTGGGCCTCAAGGCAATGCCACCCCTTGCGTGCTTAGCAAACAGCTCCCCGGTTCCCCACTCTTGGGATCGGTCTATCCCTAGATTAAGAACACCTCCTGTGGCTTCATTTTCGCGGGTCGATCTTTTAGGTCTGGTGACACGATCACCTCTATCTACCCTTGGTGATTTTGATGGGGGTAGTTGCTGGGTGGTCAAAGCAACAGGGTAATCTGACACAGGAACCTGGGATGGCACCGGCAAGGCCATCTGGATGGTTACACAAGGGGAAAGAACTTTCGCCAGGTCACTAGAATCCCTCAGGGTTGGTGTTTCTGCTACACCCACGTCACGGTTTAGTTCGGTGGTGTCTGTACTAGAACAGGTTATGGGTTGGGGAGCTGCCACTGGGGATTTCGCTTTACTGATGGCCCCCAAAGATGATCTTTTTTGCCCCTTAAGCGGCCCCAGGGAGAGTCTTCTCTCAGTGGAGAGTATCTCATGCTGGAAAATAGATTCAGCCCTATTTAAAAAGGCATCTAGGGTGCCTGCCACACCACCCTCAACCCTCGGCCCAGTTATTTTACGTTTGGTGGCCATTAATCATATAAGTAGAGTCCACTAAAAGAGGAAAAAGTCGATTAGGTGTCACTGACCAGGTCATTTACGATGCGTACAGTACAGATAAAAGGGGGAGTTTTCCAGCCCAGCCTACTCCGAGCTGCGACGGGTGCGGACGGGCACGCCCGCGCCGCGGGAAGCGCAGTGGTGATTTAAGGGCCTCTGGGTGCTATGGGCTGACATCGATAGTATGCGCGGCCTTGGGGGTGCTGGGAAATGAAGTCCCTAATGCCCGTAGCGCCCCACGAGCGGCCATCACCCTCAGCGGAGAATGCAGGCAAAGAGTTGAATAAGGTGGGCAGCCTCCGAGGTCTAGCAGCGTTTATTCTCCTCCCCAAGCGCAGGTTAGCCAGCAAAATTTTGAGAAATGTGTCACACGCCGCGGGAGGCGCAATGGTGATTTAAGCGCCTCGGGACACTTTGTGCTGACGTCGATAGTATGCGCTGCCCTGGAGGTGCTGGGAAATGAAGTCCCTGATGCCCGTAGAGCCCCACGAGCAGCCGTCGCCCTCGGCGAAGAATGCAGGCAAAGAGTTGAATAAACTGGGGAGCCTCCGAGGTCTAGCAGCGTTTATTCTCCTCCCCAGGAGCAGGTTAAAAAGTTCTAATGCTGTGCTATTGGGTGTGCCTCTAACAGTTGGATGCAAAATGTCCAATGAGAGACAACTGTGGGTGGCAATTGTCCAATTCAGGGTAATACTAACTCAGATTTGAAGCCCCCCAGAGGGGCGGCACTTGCCTGAACTAGTTGCCAGAATGAAGTAGGTAGTATGGCCGGATTTATGAATGGAGGTTATACTCCAAGTCTCCTGGAATAGACATATCTCGCACTTTTCGACAAATGTATTCTATTCAGGGAGCAGTAATTTCTTCTCTAACCCTGCTACATTCCAGGAGAGGAGGTTGAGTGTGTTTGTATTGGTCCTAGCCTCTACTGCTATCTTAACTGAGGCATCACGTTCCATAGGTGGAATGCTAGGCACAACAGAAAGGGGGTGAACCTCTATCACTGCCCTATAATTTGGTGCAATCACTGGAGCTCGATTAGTGATGTTCAGTCAATCTTGATTGTCAAGCCCGGATAGCACCTCAAACCCATTTATATTCGGTGTAAAGCAGGGTGTCTCATTTAGGTTCTTCTTCGGGGGTTTATAAAAATAGCCCAATGGCAATGCCCAAATAGAGGTAGAAGATAGTGGGCAATGATCCTCGACCTTTAGAATAATTTGAGCAGCCAATGGAGTCCGAAAATTAACAACCACACAGTCCCCCGCTATGGTCTTAGGAGACTGGCCCACCCACGCTACTCTACGAACCATAATAATGTCATTAAACATGGCTGCCCTAAACCTTTTGTGTCTAGTCAGCCAATCTGCTGTTTTATTCCTCAGCTGGCCCCAGGATTCAGTTTGGGCGGGTCTTAGCGCAGGAACACCGGCCAAGACCACGACCACAGGACAAGCCGCCGGAGGGAGATCTAGGATGTCCCGAGCAGGCTTGGTGGGCACATGGGGTAATGATCTACGGCCATCCCTATGTGGTGCTTGTATAGCCACAGCATCACTATGAGTGGGCTCCTGGGGGAGCAGAGTTTGGGAACCTAATTGCACCCCTTTCACAGACCCACTCATCTCTTGGGAGCTTGTTCTCAATTGCGAAGGAAGGCCCGCGGTGCCAGATAGACGCTGCTTTACCTGTGTATGGTCAGTACGCACATGAGAAACAAACTTATCCATAACTTGTGGGCCAGTTCCCTGCTACGTCCCCCAGACCTTAGTGTAGAGGATGCTGCAGGGTTCCCCCCCCTCTACATGACGATGGTTGGTCCTGACCACCTCTGGATTTACTGTCAAATAGGTGCCTTGTGACAGGAGAGATAGTTTTTCCTCAATCGCTGCCAGTCTAATCAAGAAAGGTGCTAAAAGCCCCGTAATCAGAGACTCAATATGATTCCAGTAATCTAGGTTGCTTTCATGTTCCCCTGCCATTAACCGCATCCGTGCGGCGCGAATTCCCCGCCCATGCTGACTCCGCCTTGCGCGGGCAGAGTCATGACGGAACGGATCCGTCATCAGCACAGCTCAACCGACGCTGATGACGGAACCGTTCCGTCATCAGCATCAAAGGGGTTAAGGAATCCACGTTATCAATGGCGGGGGCACCATTCGCAGGTCTCAAGGACAACTTTCCACTAGCCCCCGAAGATTGAGATTTAGGTTTGATTTTAGCACTAGCTCTGGGCCTCAAGGCAATGCCACCCCTTGCGTGCTTAGCAAACAGCCCTCCGGTTCCCCACTCTTGGGATCGGTCTATCCCTAGATTAAGAACACCTCCTGTGGCTTCATTTTCGCGGGTCGATCTTTTAGGTCTGGTGACACGATCACCTCTATCTACCCTTGGTGATTTTGATGGGGGTAGTTGCTGGGTGGTCAAAGCAACAGGGTAATCTGACACAGGAACCTGGGATGGCACCGGCAAGGCCATCTGGATGGTTACGCAAGGGGAAAGAACTTTCGCCAGGTCACTAGAATCCCTCGGGGTTGGTGTTTCTGCTACACCCACGTCACGGTTTAGTTCGGTGGTGTCTGTACTAGAACAGGTTATGGGTTGGGGAGCTGCCACTGGTGATTTCGCTTTACTGATGGCCCCCAAAGATGATCTTTTTTGCCCCTTAAGCGGCCCCAGGGAGAGTCTTCTCTCAGTGGAGAGTATCTCATGCTGGAAAATAGATTCAGCCCTATTTAAAAAGGCATCTAGGGTGCCTGCCACACCACCCTCAACCCTCGGCCCAGTTATTTTACGTTTGGTGGCCATTAATCATATAAATAGAGTCCACTAAAAGAGGAAAAAGTTGATTAGGTGTAACTGACCAGGTCCTTTACGATGCGTACAGTACAGATAAAAGAGGGGGTTTTCCAGCCCAGCCTACTCCGAGCTGCGACGGGTGCGGACGGGCACGCCCGTGCCGCGGGAAGCGCAGTGGTGATTTAAGCGCCTCGGGACACTTTGGGCTGACGTCGATAGTATGCGCTGCCCTGGAGGTGCTGGGAAATGAAGTCCCTGATGCCCGTAGCACCCCACGAGCAGCCGTCACCCTCGGCGAAGAATGCAGGCAAAGAGTTGAATAAACTGGGGAGCCTCCGAGGTCTAGCAGCGTTTATTCTCCTCCCCAGGAGCAGGTTAGCCAGCAAAATTTTGAGAAATGCGTCCCGCGCCACAGTAGGCGCAGTAGTGATTTAAGCGCCTCCAGGTGCTTTGGGCTGACGTCAATAGTATGTGCGGCCCTGGGGGGTGCTGGGAAATGAAGTCCCTGATGCCCGTAGCGCCCCACGAGTGGCCGTCGCCCTCGGCGAAGAATGCAGGCAAAGAGTTGAATAAACTGGGGAGCCTCCGAGGTCTAGCAGCGTTTATTCTCCTCCCCAGGAGCAGGTTAAAAAGTTCTAATGCTGTGCTATTGGGTGTGCCTCTAACAGTTGGATGCAAAATGTCCAATGAGAGACAACTGTGGGTGGCAATTGTCCAATTCAGGGTAATACTAACTCAGATTTGAAGCCCCCCAGAGGGGCGGCACTTGCCTGAACTAGTTGCCAGAATGAAGTAGGTAGTATAGCCGGATTTGTGAATGGAGGTTATACTCCAAGTCTCCTGGAATAGACATATCTCGCACTTTTCGACAAATGTATTCTATTCAGGGAGCAGTAATTTCTTCTCTAACCCTGCTACATTCCAGGAGAGGAGGTTGAGTGTGTTTGTATTGGTCCTAGCCTCTACTGCTATCTTAACTGAGGCATCACGTTCCATAGGTGGAATGCTAGGCACAACAGAAAGGGGGTGAACCTCTATCACTGCCCTATAATTTGGTGCAATCACTGGAGCTCGATTAGTGATGTTCAGTCAATCTTGATTGTCAAGCCCGGATAGCACCTCAAACCCATTTATATTCGGTGTAAAGCAGGGTGTCTCATTTAGGTTCTTCTTCGGGGGTTTATAAAAATAGCCCAATGGCAATGCCCAAATAGAGGTAGAAGATAGTGGGCAATGATCCTCGACCTTTAGAATAATTTGAGCAGCCAATGGAGTCCGAAAATTAACAACCACACAGTCCCCCGCTATGGTCTTAGGAGACTGGCCCACCCACGCTACTCTACGAACCATAATAATGTCATTAAACATGGCTGCCCTAAACCTTTTGTGTCTAGTCAGCCAATCTGCTGTTTTATTCCTCAGCTGGCCCCAGGATTCAGTTTGGGCGGGTCTTAGCGCAGGAACACCGGCCAAGACCACGACCAGAGGACAAGCCGCCGGAGGGAGATCTAGGATGTCCCGAGCAGGCTTGGTGGGCACATGGGGTAATGATCTACGGCCATCCCTATGTGGTGCTTGTATAGCCACAGCATCACTATGAGTGGGCTCCTGGGGGAGCAGAGTTTGGGAACCTAATTGCACCCCTTTCACAGACCCACTCATCTCTTGGGAGCTTGTTCTCAATTGCGAAGGAAGGCCCGCGGTGCCAGATAGACGCTGCTTTACCTGTGTATGGTCAGTACGCACATGAGAAACAAACTTATCCATAACTTGTGGGCCAGTTCCCTGCTACGTCCCCCAGACCTTAGTGTAGAGGATGCTGCAGGGTTCCCCCCCCCCTCTACATGACGATGGTTGGTCCTGACCACCTCTGGATTTACTGTCAAATAGGTGCCTTGTGACAGGAGAGATAGTTTTTCCTCAATCGCCCCCAGTCTAATCAAGAAAGGTGCTAAAAGCCCCGTAATCAGAGACTCAATATGATTCCAGTAATCTAGGTGGCTTTCATGTTCCCCTGCCATTAACCGCATCCGTGCGGCGCGAATTCCCCGCCCATGCTGACTCCGCCTTGCGCGGGCAGAGTCATGACGGAACGGTTCCGTCATCAGCACAGCTCAACCGACGCTGATGACGGAACCGTTCCGTCATCAGCATCGAAGGGGTTAAGGAATCCACGTTATCAATGGCGGGGGCACCATTCGCAGGTCTCAAGGACAACTTTCCACTAGCCCCCGAAGATTGAGATTTAGGTTTGATTTTAGCACTAGCTCTGGGCCTCAAGGCAATGCCACCCCTTGCGTGCTTAGCAAACAGCTCCCCGGTTCCCCACTCTTGGGATCGGTCTATCCCTAGATTAAGAACACCTCCTGTGGCTTCATTTTCGCGGGTCGATCTTTTAGGTCTGGTGACACGATCACCTCTATCTACCCTTGGTGATTTTGATGGGGGTAGTTGCTGGGTGGTCAAAGCAACAGGGTAATCTGACACAGGAACCTGGGATGGCACCGGCAAGGCCATCTGGATGGTTACACAAGGGGAAAGAACTTTCGCCAGGTCACTAGAATCCCTCGGGGTTGGTGTTTCTGCTACACCCACGTCACGGTTTAGTTCGGTGGTGTCTGTACTAGAACAGGTTATGGGTTGGGGAGCTGTCACTGGTGATTTCGCTTTACTGATGGCCCCCAAAGATAATCTTTTTTGCCCCTTAAGCGGCCCCAGGGAGAGTCTTCTCTCAGTGGAGAGTATCTCATGCTGGAAAATAGATTCAGCCCTATTTAAAAAGGCATCTAGGGTGCCTGCCACACCACCCTCAACCCTCGGCCCAGTTATTTTACATTTGGTGGCCATTAAACATATAAATAGAGTCCACTAAAAGAGGAAAAAGTCGATTAGGTGTCACTGACCAGGTCCTTTACGATGCGTACAGTACAGATAAAAGGGGGGGTTTTCCAGCCCAGCCTACTCCGAGCTGCGACGGGTGCGGACGGGCACGCCCGCGCCGCGGGAAGCGCAGTGGTGATTTAAGGGCCTCCGGGTGCTATGGGCTGACATCGATAGTATGCGCGGCCTTAGGGGTGCTGGGAGATGAAGTCCCTGATGCCCGTAGCGCCCCACGAGCGGCCATCACCCTCAGCGAAGAATGCAGGCAAAGAGTTGAATAAGGTGGGCAGCCTCCGAGGTCTAGCAGCGTTTATTCTCCTCCCCAAGCGCAGGTTAGCCAGCAAAATTTTGAGAAATGTGTCACACGCCGCGGGAGGCGCAATGGTGGTTTAAGCGCCTCGGGACACTTTGGGCTGACGTCGATAGTATGCGCTGCCCTGGAGGTGCTGGGAAATGAAGTCCCTGATGCCCGTAGCACCCCACGAGCAGCCGTCACCCTCGGCGAAGAATGCAGGCAAAGAGTTGAATAAACTGGGGAGCCTCCGAGGTCTAGCAGCGTTTATTCTCCTCCCCAGGAGCAGGTTAGCCAGCAAAATTTTGAGAATGCGTAAAAAAGTTAATATTTTGCAGCAGCTCCCACTCCTTACACTTGGTTAAGCGGCGGTGGGGCCGTAGAGGGTCGCAGGGGGTTCCTACAGGTTTCTCGACATACTCCAGGCGCACAGCATCGAGACAAACTAGAGCACTGACAAATACATAAAATATGTGTCCCAGATTATTTTTGGGTAAGACATAATCAACAGAGAAATGGACACCAACTCCCTTCCATCCAGTTCTACAACACTGCAAAGGAAACAACCAGAAGTGAAGTCTTGCAAACGTATGTTTCTCGTCCAGTTGCATTGGGAGGCGTAAGTATTTTTGGGGAAAACCCTGAACCTTTAATAGTCCTGAATTATAGAAATAGGTTTGGCTTGTTTTATTATATTTTGTTTGGAATATCAGGCATATGTCTGCTTTTCAAAGCATATCAGCTGCATATTGCATGATATAATTGTCATTATCAAACAGCTCTTGTCAAACCAGGTTTTTAGAATGCCATGGCAGCGCGGCCAACCTAAATCTTGGGTAGATATTACTAAACATCACCTCAAATATGCTATGCAAGCAGGTTTGAAACACTTACACAAAAGTAGATTTTGGGCCCGTACTGAGTCGTCTGACAACCCAAACAAAGCTCTCTAATTCTGCACAGAGCATCGTTCCCCCCAGTTAGATGGTTTACCATGCATGTGCGGCTCCTACGCTAAGGCAGAGGATCGTCGCCCGACTGCTCTCAGAGAAGTAGAAAAGGGAAAAATAAAATGATAACGTTATCATTTTATTTTTAATTGCTGTGTGGCTGGGTTAGGTGGGGCCAGGTTAGTGGCACAGGAGGAGGAGTAGTTTACTCGCTTAAATGCGCATGACGGCCAAACAGTCATGCGCACTTTATATGTTCTCCACTGGGCTGTAATACATAGCCTGGGTGGAGAATATGCACAGGCTCCCTGTCCCCATCTGAGCGCCGAACCACGGTGCTCAAATGAATCCCAGGGCTGCATTCAAGCATTGTGATTGGCTTAGGGGAGTCTGTGTGCTTTCTACTTCTTTCGGACTCAAAGTCAGGAAGAGAAGCGGAGAGATGATGAAAGAGGTAGCTGTTTAAAAAAAAACATCGAACCTTCCCCCACCCCTGCCACCCCCGTTCCCTTCCAGCCGCCACTGGACAACAGCACATCAAAGTAGCCAGACCAGGACATAAGAAAGGTCAATCAGAATAGGTTAAGCCCAAAACAGCAGCAAGATAAATGAAGTGTTCCCAATCCGGCATTACAGTTGTTGTTTAGGCGGTTAGTTGGAGATCACCATGGTGCAGCCATTTCCTATCAAGTGCTCACACATCTGTGCACATTTATTATAGTGTGTATTCTCTGGCATTATAGATACACTCTTGTGTTATATCATTTTATCATTTCTTTTACTTTACGGTAGCTTTAGGATTATGCACATGTTATTTCATGCCTGTTGTCTAGTGTCTCCTCTATTCCAACATCCATCCGGGTAGAAAGGATGCTGGTCATGGCTATGTTGAATCCGGCTGTGCCTGAGCAATCCCAAGGAGAATGGGCCACACAAAGGAAAACAATTTAAAGTGCTTGTGGTTCCTTGGGAAATGGGGAGGGTTCATTGTAGAGAATACTGATAATGAGCATGTCTAGGCAGGGACAGCATGAATTGTGCCTACCGTGCCCACCTTTCAGGCCCAGGCCTCTCACCTTACCAGTAGGACCTCGGAACAGTATTGGCCTTTGAATTGTAAACAGGATGGTCCATGGTTCAGTACAACAAACATAGTAGGTAGCCCGTGTCCAGCAACATTTCTGGAGCTAGGGTAAAAGTAGGTTTTCGCCCAGGCTACTACCGGGAAGGGAACCACTGTAAGCATCAAATGTGGCCCCACTGCCAAGGAAAGGAGGCAGCAAAATGTCACTTTACATAGGAGAGCAACTTCTTCGACTAGCAAAGCAGCAGTACTAGCTTCTCTCTTACTCAGGACAAGTACAGCACAGGCTGCAGCCATGCTACTCTTACACAAGAGGATTAAATGAGACAGGTTCTTCATTTCATTTTGCAAGGAACAGGTGACACCTTGTGCAACACAGATAAAGAATTGATTAGGTAGGGTAAGTGCTGTAGGGGTCATACAGGGAAGATGTGCAGGTGGCATGGCAAAGAGGCACTGTCGTTATGGATAATTAAAGCAGGAGTAAAGGTAAGTGTCAAGGGCAGGGAGCTGTCAAGGAAAAGGGGTGGGTGGCACAAAAGTGCAGAAGATGCAGGTTGGGATCCTGGGAGGAACTCTGGGTAGGGAACATGGAGAAGAGCACATGTGCTAGTGACGAAATGCAAGGAGACAAGGGAGGAACAGGAAAGAGCCTACAGCAGGGATCTACATGGGTTAAGGGCTAGTGGGTTGTGTAGAGTGTGGGTGTTGCGGGTGCAGGCAGGTGCAGGAGGCAAAGAAGGCAAAGGTGATGCAAGGAGAGACAGAGACAGAGATGGTGAGTAGTTGCATTGGGTAGCAGAGTGGCGACTGCACATGGAGAAACAAGGAGCACATGTAGGGGCAAGGAAGCAAAGAGGCATGGTGAATAGGATGTGGGTTCACATTTAGAGGAAACAGGCATGGGTAGGGCAGTAAGTGGCACAACTGGTTAGGGTATTGAAGGGAGAAAGATAAGGGACATGGAAGTCCAGTGGTGTCAGTGGCAGTTCGACAAACGGGACAAAGGTGACAAAGAACTACCTGAAGCAAGGTTTGCAGGGAACAAGTAAGGGAAAGGGGACAATATTGGCACAGGAATGTAGGCAATATACCTTCATTACTGTCATCCAGCACATACCATCCTCTGAGCCATCTACCCAATAAAATGGAACAAAATCCATTTCAGCACCATGTAACTCCATTGTATTTACTAGGGGTGGGCAGAAACTCAGCTCTCCCAGCGGAGCGGAAAAAGCCAGCCACCCCCGCTCCCCGGCCCGGTCCCTGCTTCTGAAAGCAGCCAGGCAGGGGAGAGCCTCCCCAGGCCCCAGTGGACCCTCTTCCGCAGCGCCCAGACCCTCGGCTTGCTTGTAGGACAGGGGCTCCCGCACCCTGGGACCCGCCAGAAGGAGCACAAGCCCCGGGCCCGGTCCCAGCTTCCAAACCCTAGCCAGACCGAGGAGAGTCTCCCCGGGCCTTGGTGGATCCCTGTCCCCAGCGCTCGGACCCTTGGCTGGCTTGCAGGACGGGGGCTCCCGCACCCGGGGACACTGGGATGGAGCACAAGCCCCGGGTCCAGCTACTGAAACCTAGCCAGGCGGGGAGAGCCTCCCCGGGCCCCAGTGGACCCCTGTCCCCAGCGCCAGGATCCTCGGCTGGCTTGCAGGACGGGGGGCTCCCGCACACTGGGACGGAGCACAAGCCCCGGGCCTAGCTTCTGTACCCTAGCCAGGCCGGGTAGAGCCTCCTTGGGCCCCAGTGGACCCCCGTCCCCAGCGCCCAGACCCTCTGCTGGTTTGCACAATGGGGTTTCCTGCACCCTGGGACACTGGGACAGAGCAAAGGCCCCGGGCCCAGGCCCAGCTTCTGAACCCTAGCCAGGCCAGGGAGAGCCTCCACGGGTTCCGGTGGACCCCCGTCCCTAGCGCCCGGACCCTCTGCTGGCTTGCAGGGCGGGGGGCTCAGGCACCCTGGGACACTGGGATGGAGCACCAGCCCCGGGCCCAGTTTTCGAACCCTAGCCAGGCCGGGGAGAGCATCCCCGGGCCCTGGTGGACCCCTGTCCCCAGCCCACGGACCCTCGGCTGGCTTGCAGAATGGGGGGTTCCTGCACCCTGGGACACTGGGACAGAGCACAAGCCCCGGGCCCAGCTACTGAAACCTAGCCAGGTGGGGAGAGCCTCCCCGGGCCCCAGTGGACCCCTGTCCCCAGCGCCAGGACCCTCGGCTGGCTTGCAGGACGGGGGGCTCCCGCTCACTGGGACGGAGCACAAGCCCCGGGCCTAGCTTCTGAACCCTAGCCAGGCCAGTTAGAGCATTCTCGGGACCCGGTGGACCCCCGTCCCCAGCGCCCAGACCCTCGGCTGGCTTGCAGAATGGGAGGTTCCTGCACCCTGGGACACTGGGACAGAGCACAGGAACCGTGCCCAGGCCCAGCTTCTGAACCTTTGCCAGGCCAGGGAGAGCCTCCACGGGCTCTGGTGGACCCCCGTCCCTAGCGCCCGGACCCTCTGCTGGCTTGCAGGACGGGGGGCTCACGCAACCTGGGACACTGGGATGGAGCACAAGCCCCGGGCCCAGATTTCGAACCCTAGCCAGGCCGGGGAGAGCCTCCCCGGGCCCTGGTGGACCCCTGTTCCCAGCCCCCGGATCCTCGGCTGGCTTGCAGAACGGGGGGTTACTGCACCCTGGGATACTGGGACAGAGCACAGGCCCCGGGCCCAGGCCCAGCTTCTGAACCCTAGCCAGGCCAGGGAGAGCCGCCCCGGGCCCTGGTGGTCCCTCGTCCCCAGCGCCCAGACCCTCAGCTGGCTTGCAGGATGGGGCTCCCGCAACCTGAGACCCTGGGAAGGAGCACAAGCCCCGGGCCCAGGCCCAGTTTCCGAACCCTAGCTAGGCCGGGAAGAGCATCCCCTGGCCCAGGTGGACCTCTGTTCCCAGCACCCGGATCCTCGGCTGGCTTGCAGGTCAGGGGGCTCCTGCACCCTTGTACACTGGGACAGAGCACAAGCCCTGGGCCCGGGCCCAGCTTCCGAACCCTAGCCAGGCCGGGGAGAGCCTCCCTGGGCCCCGGAGGACCCCCGTCCCCAGCACCTGGACCTTCGGCTGGCTTGCAGGATGGGGGGCTCACGCACCCTGGGACACTGGGATGGAGCACAAGCCCCGGGCCCAGTTTTCGAACCCTAGCCAGGCCGGGGAGAGTATCCCTGGGCCCCGGAGGACCCCCGTCCCCAGCACCTGGACCTTCGGCTGGCTTGCAGGATGGGGGGCTCACGCACCCTGGGACACTGGGATGGAGCACAAGCCCCGGGCCCAGTTTTCGAACCCTAGCCAGGCTGGGGAGAGCATCCCCGGGCCCTGGTGGACCCCTGTCCCCAGCCCGCGGACCCTCGGCTGGCTTGCAGAATGGGGGGTTCCTGCACCCTGGGACACTGGGACAGAGCACAAGCCCCGGGCCCAGCTCCCGAACCCTAGCCAGGCCGGGGAGAGCCTCCCTGGGCCCCGGAGGACCCCCGTCCCCAGCACCTGGACCTTCGGCTGGCTTGCAGGATGGGGGGCTCACGCACCCTGGGACACTGGGATGGAGCACAAGCCCCGGGCCCAGTTTTCGAACCCTAGCCAGGCAGGGGAGAGCATCCCCGGGCCCTGGTGGACCCCTGTCCCCAGCCCGCGGACCCTCGGCTGGCTTGCAGAATAGGGGGTTCCTGCACCCTGGGACACTGGGACAGAGCACAAGCCCCGGGCCCAGCTACTGAAACCTAGCCAGGTGGGGAGAGCCTCCCCGGGCCCCAGTGGACCCCTGTCCCCAGCGCCAGGACCCTCGCCCTGGCTTGCACGACGGGGGGCCCCCGCTCACTGGGATGGAGCACAAGCCCCAGGCCCAGCTCCCGAACCCTAGCCAGGCCGGGGAGAGCCTCCCTGGGCCCTGGAGGACCCCCGTCCCCAGCTCCTGGACCTTCGGCTGGCTTGCAGGATGGGGGCTCCCGCACCCTGGGATACTGGGACGGAGCACAAGCCCCGGCCCCGGTCCCAGCTTCCGAACCCTGGCCAGGCCAGGTAGAGCCTCCCCGGCCCCCGGTGGCCCCCGTCTCCAGTAGACCCTCAGCTGGCTTACAGGACGGGGTGCTCCCGCACCCTTGGATGGAGAACGAGCACCGGTCCCAGCTTCCGAACTCTTGCCAGGCCGGGGAGAGCCTCCCAGGCCCAGGTGGACCCCCTTCCCCAGCACCCGGACCCTCGGGTGGCATGCAGGACTGGGGGCTCTCACACCCTGGGATGGAGCACAAGCCCCGGGCCCAGATCCCGAACCCTAGCCAGGCCGGGGAGAGCCTCCCTGGGCCCCGGAGGACCCCCGTCCACAGCTCCTGAACCTTCGGCTGGCTTGCAGGATGGGGGCTCCCGCACCCTGGGATACTGGGACTGAGCACAAGCTCCGGCCCCGGTCCCAGCTTCCGAACCCTGGCCAGGCCAGGTAGAGCCTCCCCGGCACCCGGTGGCCCCCGTCTCCAGTGCCCAGACCCTCGGCTGGCTTGCAGGACGGGGTGCTCCCGCACCCTTGGATGGAGCACGAGCACCGGTCCCAGCTTCCGAACTCTTGCCAGGCCGGGGAGAGCCTCCCAGGCCCAGGTGGACCCCCTTCCCCAGCACCCGGACCCTCGGGTGGCATGCAGGACTGGGGGCTTTCACACCCTGGGATGGAGCACGAGCCCCGGGCCCAGTCCCAGCTTCCAAACCCTAGCCAGGCCGGGGAGTGCCGACCCAGTGGACCCCCGTTCCCAGCGCCTGGACCCTCGTCTGGAACCAAGGAGGGTTAAGCCCAAGACATGTCCTCTCTTCGACTGCCTGCCCGGGGAGCCCATTTTTCTCGACTATTAAGCCCCCACATAGTGGGGGCTTACAGAACTTTGGGGAAAGGACAAAAGTTGGAGTTAGCCCGGCCGGCCATCTGGTCACCCGGCCCGCAGGGCCATCTGGTCGCTAAGCCAGGCAACCAGATGGCCTGGGATAGTGCCGTACCCAGTCGCCCTTGCAAGGCGCACCGAGGCAGCTGCTCTGGAGGCTCCTTCCCTGGGGCTGCTGCTCACCTCCCTGCCCAACTGGGGCGGGAGCAGTGGGAAGGAGAGGCCCGGCCGTCCCAGGCCATCTGGTCACCCTGCTGACCCTCAAGGGATGGTGGCCCCCTCCCCGCAACCCTGGTGGGGCAGGGACGGGAGGGGGAGGCCCCCATGCCGGAGGGCACGTGGTGGAGGCAGCCTCCCGCGAACCCATGTTACACCCTCCGCGTCCCTTCCGCCGGTCCAAAAGACCCACCCCTGGGTTTGGTGGAGACGGGCGTCCGCGGGCACCCACCCACGCACGGAGAGACAAAAGCTTGGCTCAGAGGATGACTTTCAATAGATCGCAGCAGGGTAGCTGCTCTGCTACTTACGAAACCCTGACACAGAATCAGGTCGTCTATGAATGATTTAGCACGGGGTGCCCCACAAACATGCGGAGCACTAAGGGCGATGGAGGTGGCCCCCTTCCGTCCACACTCCTGTCCCCAAGCGAGCGGCTCTACGCACCAGCCCCCTGAGAGAGACCGGCTATCCCACGCCAACCGAGGCTCCACGGCACTGCAGTATCGTTCCGTTTTAGGGGGGGATTCTGACTTAGAGGAGTTCAGTCATAATCTCATAGATAATAGCTCCACCCCATTGGCTCCTCAGCCAAGCACATACACCAAATATCTGAACCTGCGGTTCCTCTCGTACTGAGCAGGATTACTATTGCAACAACACATCAGTAGGGTAAAACTAACCTGTCTCACGACGGTCTGCACCAAGCTCACGTTCCCTATTAGTGGGTGAACAATCCAACGCTTGGTGAATTCTGCTTCATAATGATAGGAACAGCCGACATCGAAGGATCAAAAAGCGACGTCGCTATGAACGCTTGGCCGCCACAAGCCAGTTATCCCAGTGGTAACACTCCATAATCAACACAGGAGGTGTTGGCGACTCCCAGGGAGTGGTGTTTAGTATTTCTTCAATCACCTCAAGTGTGGCCCTCTGTGGGATGTTAGTATAGAGGGCCTCTACGTCTAGGGTGATAAGGAAATCAATTTGGTCAGTATCTGGGAACTGATCCAGTAGACACAAGATATCTGTTGTGTCCTGTATATATGATGAGATAAGTTTGACTAGCGGCTGTAAAAAATGGTCGAAGAATTGTGAGAGTGGTTCCAAGACAGAGTCTATCCCTGAGACTATTGGGCGGCCTGGTACTGGTGAGACACCCTTATGGATCTTTGGGATCACATAAAAGTAGGGGGTTTTAGGCTCCTTTTTAACAAGGAAGGCCGCTTCATTCTTGCTAAGCCACCCTTGACATTCTGCGGACTCCACTTGTCCCATGATGCTTCTAGTGAGGCGGTCAGTGGGGTTGGGAGGAATGGGGGTATAGTAACGTCTATTGTCCAGTTGTCTAAGACATTCTTTATCATAATCTGTTGTTGCCATGATGACCGTAGCACCACCTTTGTCTGCCTGTTTCACTGTAATAGTGGTGTCATTGGCTAGGGATTCTAGTACTTGCATCTCCAGTTTCGAGATATTGTTGAAATGCTGTGTTCCAGTCAGAGTTTTGACATCTTTGAGTACTGCCTGTTCGTAGGTAAGCACTTCATTGGGGACCATCCCATTATGTGGGGTGAAGGTAGAAGGGTTGTGTAACCCTGAGTCACCAGTTGGTTCTTGGGTTTTGCCCTAGAAGATCGCTTTCAGCCGTATCTTCCTAAAGAATTGATGTACTTCACATGTCTGTTGGAATTTGTCGATTTTAGGTGTAGGGACGAACCGGAGTCCTTTCTGAAGGACTTTCACCTCAGTCTCATTGAGCTGGCGTTCAGATAGATTGCCCACTAGATTCATTTCTTGCTGGTTCGGCTCCTGGTGTCCAACCCCCGTGCTGGGGATTCCTCCCACTAGGACATACGGACTACAAGCTCCTCAGCTTGAATTGCCGCTCTCTTGTGAAACATCATGCTGAGGTGTTTAACCTCTTAGCTGATGAGTCCCCGGATGCTCTATTCCTAACAGAGACATGGCTCACCCTAGATTCAGTGGGAGAGCCTTGGTTGGCTCTTCCTCAAGGCTATGTGTTAGAGACCATTAATAGAGGGGGGGGGGGGGCGGTATTGCAGTGGTTGTTAAGGAGGCTTATACTTTCAACCTGTGTAAGGAGAACATATTGGACTGTGAAAGCACCACATTTAAAATCAGGCTAAACCATAATTTTACAGTATCTGGCCTCCTAATTTACAGGCTCCCGGGCCCTCGAGTTTGTTTGGGGAAGATCTACTGAGTAAAGTGGGACAATTTGCTAGTAAGGCGGTAAATTGTACCATCCTAGAGGATCTCAATCTCCATCTTGAGAACGGTGGGAAAGCCAGCTTCTTGGACGACTTAGAAGCCTTCTAGTTGACGCAGCACGTTCTTGAGGGTACACACGTGGCCGACCATTTATTGGACCTTATCTTTTCCAACCTTAGTCCTATAAAAAGCTATCCACCAGTCCCGCAGGCTTGGACTGACCACTTCTTGGTTTCATTCTCACTGCAGTTGCAGGGCAAAGCTGATTTAATCCGCCCAGCCCAAGTTCTCAAACGCCCCTGGCACAAGTTAGACTTGGATCTTTTTTCTGCCTGGCTGCCTGGGCATAGGCCTCAGTTAACCCCAGATGTGGATGCGGCAAATTTCTGCTTCCAAGAATGGCTGACGTCTGGCCTGGATAGTTGCATTCCGGTTAAACGGGGAGGGAAGGGGCGCGGGCCATCTAATCCTTGGTTTAATGACCCACTAACTCTAGCAAAGAAGGGCTGCAAGCAGCTTGAGCGAGCCTGGAGACGCTCTTATGACGCGGCAGCAAAGTTAGAATATCGGGCGGCTGTTAAGCAGTACCACAAGTGCATTCGGAGAGCACGAGCGGAGTCTGTGGCCAATAAAATCCTGGCCAGCCCTAATCCCGCTAAGACTATCTTCTCTCTGCTCAAAGGCATGAAGAGCGCGGGCGATACTAGGGTTTCTTCTATTGCCTCTAACCATCAGTACGACAAGCTGGCGTGGTACTTCGTCAACAAAGTAGAGCAGATTTACTTGGGCCTACCAAAGGCGGCCTTGCCAATGGAGGGGGAGGCACCAGGAGTGGGGAACTTCTTGGGGGGTAACAGCTTGTCCTCTTTCCCTCCCTTGGCACCCATGGAATTTGAGGCCCTTTGCTTAAAAATTAAATCAGGCTCCCTGGCCGACCCTTTGACACCTGCCCACTTTCGCCAGTTTCACTCCCTGATCTCTCCTGTGAGCTTAGATATAGACAACTTGTCTTTGATGTCAGCATCTGTACCTCGGGCGTGGAAACATGCTAAAGTCATCCCATTGCTAAAATAATTGTCTCTGGACCCTGTCGAACCTGGAAACTATCAGCCTATCTCCCAGCTGCCTTTTTTGGCCAAGTTGGTGGAATCACACGTGAATTCTATTCTGTCTAAATTCATCGAGCAGAATGCTAGTCTTGACCCATCAGAGCATGGTTTCCGATCTCGGCATAGTACAGAGTCTGCGTTACTGGTGGTGTCGGAAGCCATTCGGGGTAGCTTGGAAGTTGGGGACTCTGTGGCGGGGAACATCCTTTACGATGCAACTATTTACCCCGCACTACCATTACAACGCGGGGATTACAACGAAAGTCGTTACAACGACTTTCGCTGGAGGGCGCTGTTGGATAGGGAATAGTTTAATTTTCTATCCACCAACACCTTCCCTACTATCCACGGGGACTGGAGTTGGAATAGAAAATTAAACTATTCCACTATCCAGCGCCCCCCAACGCAAGTCGTTGTAACGACTCAAGTTGTAATCCCCGCATTGTAATGGCATGCGGGGTAAAAGCATGCGTTGTACTGACAACCCTCTGCGGCCTTGG